>NW_026695224.1:20025230-22677730 GCF_021218885.2 Marmota monax
AACCTCAACAAATGAGCAAGGCCCTAAGTAATTTAGTGAGACTAAGTCTCAAAAATAACCAAAAGGCCTGGCGAAGTGGATCAGTGGTAAAGTGCCCCTGGATTAAATCCCTGGTACAAATAAATAAACAAATAAATAAATAAAAATAAAGGGTTGTTGGTGTAACTTCATGGTAGAGTGCCCCTGTGTTCAGTCCCAATTAGAGAGAGAGAGAGGGGTGGGGGGAGAGGGAATGATGAAGGGGGGGGGGCGAAGGAGGCCGAGGGAGGGAGGAAGAGAGGGAGAGGGAGAAGTAAAATAAAAACAAAATTCTGGGACATCAAACTTAGTCTGAGTTATAGGTTCCACTTAACATGCTCAGGTGCTCAGCTGCAGGGCTGAGTGGAAATGGGGGCTTACTTGGTATCTAGTTTTGCCCAGATGATGGTCATCAGTATATCCGAGGACCCCCAGATCCTGGTCCTGGAGTCTCACACTCCCCTTGCCTCTTCCTTGGTATTCCTCTTTTCTGTTCCCATAGTTACTGACAGTGAAATTCCCAAGAAACAATAGTTTTCTAAACCGAAAGACAGCTTGGCCACTCCTCAAGCCTAGGCCAGGGCTGGAGCTGTGGCTCAGAGGTAGAGTGCTTGTCTAGCACAGGCGAGGCCCTGGGTTAGATCCTCAGCACCACATAAAAATAAAATAAAGGTATTGTATCCAACTACAACTAAAATAAAATATTAAAAAAAAAAAGCCTAGGCCACTTTTCCTGAAGTGATAGCACATTTTTCTTTCTCCCAAGGCACTCAGTGTTTATCTTGCTAGGAGAAATGCAGTAACCATGAACACATCTTCATTTCCTGCTCCCACCCAACCTTTTCCTCAGCCTCTCTTCAATCTCCATCTATCTATCCTGCACCCTCACCAGCCTCTAGTCTAACAGTCCTAGGCTGCTCTTTGAGGGAGATGACTCTTGTCCCCTCTGTAGCACATAGCTCTGCCTGGTTTCAGACAATATTGAGGATCTGCATATAAGGACCCCACGGCAAATTTATTTGTTGTATATGAGAGGCTTGAAGTTTCTAACTGGGCTGCTTCTGCAGATCAGATGTGTGCATCACAGAGACGTGGAGCCTATGTCCTGAGTTTGGTTTACATGCTGTGCTTGTACTTGAGATATCAGCATCAGCAGGCAGTGTGTGTTCCAGGGTACAGGAGCTGCTTCCAGCAAGATCCTCAAGGAGGGGTCCTGGGATTCAGATGCCCCCCTGGAACTGTATGTGATCATTAGTTGCTTGGATGGGGACAGATCTTGCAGAAATCTGCCAAATCCAAATCCTTTCTTGTGACCTTCCTTCTGTACAAACAGAAACATGGGGATTCCTCTCCACACCCTGCTTAAGGTTTTGCTGGGAACTCTTCTTCCTCCTTGTGGTCTTCTTCCTCATCCTTGTTTTCGTCCTGTTCCTTCTCACAGCAGTCTACAGTGGTTGCCTGAAGCTGATGTGGTAAATGAACTTGAGCACTCTATGACCACCACCACTTTATGCTGGCACATGTTTCTCCACCACCAGTCCCCAGCAAGTGTGCAAATGAGGATGTGGGGAAAAGGTACACTCATACATTCTTGGTGGCACTGCAAATTGGTGCAACCATTCTGGAAAGCAATATGGAGATTCCTTAGAAAACTTGGAATGGAACTGCCATTTGACCCAGCTATCCCACTCCTCAGTCTATACCTAAAGGACTTAAGATCAGCATACTATAGTGACGCAGCCACATCAATGTTTACAGCAGCTTAATTCACAATAGCTAAACTGTGGAACCAACCTAGATGCCCTTCAATAGATGAATAGATAAAGAAACTGTGATATATATATATATATATATATATATATATATATATATATATACATACATACACACACACACACACACACACAATGGAATGTTACTCAGCATTAAAAGAGAATAAAATTATGGCATTTACAGGTAAATGGATGGACTTGGAGAATATATTGCTTAGAGAAGCAAGCCAATCCCCAAAACAGAATACCGAATATTCTCTCTGATGATAAGTGGATGCTGATCTATGGTGGGGGTGGGGGGTATGGGAAAAATGTAGAAAGTTTGGATTGGGCAAAGGGGAGGTAGAGGAGGGGATCTGGCATGGGGGTAGGAAAGATGGTGAAATGAGAAGGACATCATTATCCTAGGTACATGTATGATTGCACAAATGGTATGACTCTACATCTTATACAACTAGAGAAATGAAAAGTTGTGCTCATCTGATACAATGAAACAAAATGCATTCATGTATGAGTAATTAAAGCGAAATAAAAAATATTTTTAAAAAAGATCCTCAAGGTGTAGGGTTTTTCGATTCAGATGGCCCCCCTGAACTGTATATGATCATCAGTTCCTTGGATGGGGACAGGTCTTGCCAGAGGTTTACCAAATCCAAACCCTCTCCTGTAATCTGACTTCTCTATAAACAGGGACATGGGGAATCCTCTCCACACTCTGCTTAAAGTTTTGCTGGGAACTCTCCATTCTCCTCATGGTCTTCTTCCTTCTTGTTGCTCTCCTCTTCCTCCTCCTCTTCCTCCTCCTCCTCCTCCTCCTCTTCCTCCTCCTCCTCCTCACAGCAGTCCACACTTGCTTGCTGCTGATCTGGCAGATGAATTGAACACTCTCTGACCACCACCACTCTATGCTGGCACCTGTCTCTGCACCACCAGTCCCCAGCAAGCATGCCAACGAATTTGTTGCACTTGGTACAGCAAAGGAGGCTGCTGCATCCTTTTCTTTTAATGGAACCAAAGGCACATGATAATGGTTATGATGAGAGCAGCTGATGTGACTGTGTGTCCACAGCTGTGTTTTAGCTTGTGACTCACAATAGCCCACAAGGTAGTTTGTTTAATTTTTTTCTTTTTCTTTTTCTTTTTTTGGTAGAGGCAGTTGTACCCAGGGATGCTTTATCTGTGAACCACATCTCTAACCCCCCTTTTTAATATGTATATATATTTTTAGTTGTAGATGGACACAATAACTTTATTTTTTTAATTTGTTTTTATGTGGTGCTGAGGATTGAACCTCACATATGCAAGGCGAGTGCTCTGCCACTGAGCCACAACCCCAGCCCATCTCCAACCCATTTTAATTTTTATTTTGAGATAAGATCTTGGTAAGTTGTTAAGAGCGAACTGGAACTTGGAATTCATCTGCCTCAGCCTCCCAAGTGGCTGGGACTACGGGCATGCGCCAGTGCTGTGGGGCAGGCAGAGGAACAACTGGTCCCTCGTGGCAAGGACAGATGGTTTCCTTGAATCCCTCCTCTTCTGCTCCTTCCACTAGGAAAGGCCTCAGTTTCCTTACATCCATCTGTTTGTTCAGACATCCTCTGCTGCTCAGCTACTGGTGCTGGCCATTTGCTAGGGCATTCAGGGAGGCTGCTGAACAAGTCTCCTGTCATCACATGTGCTGGCATAAGCAAGCAGAAGGGTGGCTAGCAGGGGCACCAGTTCTGACCAAATAAATATCTACACAGCATTTACGATCTGACATTTAGCCTCAAGTTCAGACTTGCCATCTCTTTGTTCAGTGTGGTCAGCTCATGTGTGTGATTGTCGGAGACACTTCTGTAAGAGCACTTTGTTCACTGGCACCCCCACCCCAGAAGACCCACTCGCCTTCCTTTCCATGGCTGCCACAAGATGAGTGACCCAATGAAATGACCATCTGAGCCCTTACTATTCCAAGTCTGACTGAACATCAAGCTGTACTTAGAAACTCTTACTTATTTTTTAAAGAGAAAATGTCAAACATGAAAAAAAAATGATGAAAGAAGGGCTTGAAATGAAGCTCAGTAGTAGAAGTGGTAGAGTGCTTGTCTAGCACTCACAAGGTCCTGGGTTCAACGCTCAATATGGCAAAAGCAAAATTCAAAATCACTCAGTGGCAGAGCGATGGCTTTGCACTTGTGAAGTACTGGGTTTGATCTTTTAGCACCACATAAAAATAAACAAAGACATGCTGTCCATCTACAACTAAAAAAAAATTATAAAACAAAAACAACAAACTTAAAAACAACTCTACCATCAACTTCCATAACATTATGAGTGTAGCAAAGTTAATAATACTTTTATTATCATAAATTATCATGTTGAAATCTCCCTGCTTGTCCCATTTTTTAATAGATGTATTTGAATTTTAATAGCTCTTCTTCATGTATGTTATGGCTCCATCTGTAGGTTCCTCTTCCCTCGTTTTTCTTCCTTGCAATTTATTTGTTGAAAAAAATCATGTCCTTGTCCTTAGAGTTTTCTCTGGTATGAGTTTGATGATTGCATTCCATGGTGTCATTGAACATGTTCCTCTACTCCTTGTTTTTCCTATAAACTGGTATTTGTTAGAAGATTTTATTTGGAGACAAGGTCTTGCTCTGTTGCTCAGGCCACACTGTGAATTATGGGCTGCTGATGTGACACAGGCCAAACCTTGTGCTGTTCCTTCCCTGTTGACTGCCCCCAACCCCCATTCCCCAGCACCAACTGTCCCCTTAACTGCTGAGATAGACATTCCACTGGTAACAGCCAGTGCCTTACTGCCAAGGCTCACACAGCCAGAGTGATCTTTTTGGCATCTTCATCAGATTTCTTCACTACCCTGTTCTAATCTATCCTATAACCTCCTGCTTCACATCTAAAACAAGATCCATACTCCTCAGTATTGCCGATGTGGCCCACTGGAGTCTTCCTTATACCTGCTTCTCCAACCACAACTTTCCTTCTTCTGGGGCTTTCCTTCCTGGCCACAGTAACCTTTCTGCTCCTTGAGTAGCTCAGTCTCATTTCTAACTCAGGGTTTTTTTGTGTACCTTTTGGTCCAGGAATTCTCTCTTCAGCTCCTCACATGACTCTCTTGATCCCATCTCTGCGGAAATGCCCTCTCTTCAAATAAGCCTTCTCTGACTGTTTTGTATAACTATTCCTTATCACTCTATGCTTTTATTTTCCTGTATAGCACCTTTTTTGTGTCTGTGGTGCTGGGGATTGAACCCAGGGGCTTGTGCATGTGAGGCAAGCACTCTATATCCCCAGCCCTGTATGGCAATTTTAATTACTTGAATTTTTTTTTTCTAAATTTTTGTTTAGTGCTGGGGAATGAAACACAGGAGTTGGCCCACACTAGGCAAGCACCTTGTGACTGAGCTACAACTGCTGCCCCTGAAATTGTATTGTATCCTTATCTCATCCTTTGTTGGTGGTGCCTTAATGAGAGAAACTAATTTGTTAATATATTGGCAGTAGCTAGCTAGCAGCTTGCTATCTGAAATGTAACAGGTTCTCAAAAACACTTGTTGAATAAATGAATAGCTGGATGGGTAGACTGTAGATGGACCAGCATCTTCTCATTCCTGCCCGTCTTCTCACACACACTCATATACCACATACATATGGAAGCACTTAGCATATTTTTTTGTTTTGGCTCTGGGAATGGAACCCCATTAGTCTCGTGCATGCTACAGTGTGTGTGCTCTACCACGGAGCTACACCCTCAGCTCAAGGCTCTCATTTCTTGATGAACTGATCTGGGTGCTGACCCAGGCATCATTCAGTTAGGCATCATTGCAGACGTTATGTTAAAAACTGTACCTGAAAGTCCCTCTGAAGACAGAAGTCCTTAGAAGACCAAGTCCTCCATGTAGAAATGTACTTCAAGGGAACGAGGGTGTTTGAAGCTTGACCTTGAATAAGCTGAATTTCAAGTCAAACATTGTTACAGAAAAATTTATTGAGGAGTATGGTGTGTCTTGTGGCCATAAAGGACTGGGAATAAAGGAGCATGAGAGGCTCAGGGTGGCGCTACTGACTTTCCCCAATCCTTCCTGTTCCAATAGCTATTGTGCCTGGCTGAGCACAGGCAGGGGGCTCCCTGGGTAAACAGTGCTTCCAGTTTCAGGAAGCCTACCCTATGGTTTGTGCTGATGTTTCTGGCAGTGAGTCAGGGCTGGACCTATTTGGTGGATAGGTCACCAGTTGGCCCCTCTTTCTGAAGAGTGCAGTGTTCTCTGTTCTGCACAAGGAGGCACTGCACAGCATTGTGCAAAGGAATGCCAGGTCTTCTTCAAGGCCAGCTTTAGCCCTGCTTTGTTCAAAGGAGCCTCTCCTTTCAAATCCCATTTTCTTGCCTGTGGCAGTTTATATGGAAGGGAACCCCTGGCTGAGAAAGGCTCATGCAGATTGACTGAAGTTCTGTCTCAAGTAGGGGCAGTGGAGACTTCAGAAGATGGATTAGCTGAACATATTTAGTGAAGACTACCTAATTTTAAAAATTTGTTTATTAAATAGATAATCACATATTGATACGGTTAATCATTATAGGGAAAAAAGATTTGAACAACTGTATTGTGACAAAAGGAATTCTAGATGCTGGGTGCTAAGCCTGCAGGGCTCCAGCGTGCTCTGTTGTGTGCAGGGTTGGTGCCCATGTGGGATCTGGGAGGCATTTCCACTGTATTTCCCGTTTTTGTGAGTATTTTAAGCATCATATGTTATTTAGCCAACAGGCAACCATGAGTGAATGGATGAAGAAAAGCCCCTTAGAATGGGAAAACTGTTTACAAAAAAGTCACTGATAGCCAGTGAGGAGTTAATGGATGACTTTTAAATACAGATCCAGTCGTGCCAAGCTCTGAAGACACCAGTACAAGCTGCAGTAGTCCTTATGACAAGCTAAACCAAGGTCCTAGCCGTGACACCATTGAAAATAATTTGAAACCATCTTCAGTTCTCTCAATTTTTTGTACATTTTAATAACTTTATAATTAACAAAACAATAATTTTTTTTCTGTAAAATATATAGGAATTATAATTTAAAAAACAGAAGAAGTTGTATTAGTTGTCCTGTGTAGTCAATGTTTGTGCTGTCTACAGAGGCCCATCCAGCAAACTTCTGTGGCAATGGTCTCTTGCCACTCTGCTTTAAGCCACTAACTTTGGGGCAAGGGCAACCAGGGTCTTTTCTGTCTCTGCTGGAGATCGGCGTTTCTTGGGAGCCCCCCTGGCTCGCTGCATTGGCTTCTCTGCTTTGGCCTTTGCTGGAGTGGCCAAGGGAGCATCTCTATAGAGCCAGTACCCACCAACTAGGCAGTATGTCTCCCCATGCCAGCCCACCTGGGTTTCTCCACATCCTTGGTAGAGGACATGGTAGTACACAGGTGTAGGAGGAGATGTGGGAGGCACTGCTGCTAGAAAGAAAATCAGAACTGATCAGTCATTTCTGCTTTATTATATATTCTGCCACCAGGACCTCGCTCTCCTGTTGCTTCCTGTTTCTGAATGAAGCCCTCTTACCTTCTTGGCTTCCCAAGCATAGCCTTTCCCTGTCTCTTCAAGGGATGCTTGCTGTCAAAGTACTTGAGTTCTGTGAAGCCAGTGGAAGCAGCAGAACCAGATCTCTCTTCCCCATTCCTAGAGAGAACAGTCTAACCTTAATATTATCACAAAAAGCCCTCACTCAGTCTCTCCCTTCTATAACTGGAAAAAAAATCCCCTCCCCCCTGTACTGGAGATTGAACCCAGGGGCACTTGTCCACTGAGCCACAGGCCTAGCCCTGTTTTGTATTTCATTTAGAGACAGGGTCTCACTGAGTTGTTTAGGACCTCACTATTGCTAAGGCTGGCTTTGAACTTGCGATTCTCCTGTCTCATCCTTCCAAAAATTTCTTAAGTTATATGATTTCTGAGAAAGAAAAAAGAAACAGTAGGCCTGGGATATAGCTCAGTGGTGGAGAGCTTGCCATCCACAGTACTGCAATGAAAGAAAATAAAATCATCTGAGTCTTTGTCCTACATGTGGCAATTTGGAGTGTGAATTATCAAATACAATGAAGTTCTGCCCCAGTGATAATTGTTAAGGCAGCCAATAAAGCATCATTTATCGTTTGAAAGCATACCACGACACAAAGTAAAACCCATTTTAAGATTGACCCAAATATATGCTGAGAATCTTGGGGAACTCTGGATAAAAGTGAAATGTTCCCCAAAGTGTTTATGAATAAGGAAGTGAAACCAGGCATGAAGAACAAAAGCAGAAGAATGGATCAAATTTGAATTCCTGAATTCTTGTTTTGCTCTGGGATTATTTTAATTAAGGTCAGAGACCACCTATTGCTGTCTCCTTTCTAGAAAATAAAATGTGCTTGGGAGAAAAATGTAGTCAGGTTGGAAAGTTCCCACATATATGAGAATGCTCCAGCATGTATTTCTTGGAATTTTCTTTTTACCTTCTTCAGAGAGAAGGGAAATACTGTGGGGCCAGTACAGTTGCTGATATCCCAGTGTTATTGGCAGAGATTATGTTTAGTATCTTTCAACTTATGGCCTTAAAACTCTTTCTAGACAGAAAATAGCTGGGTTCTGGTCTGTGAAGGCTTTGAGCTGCCTGAGGATGATGCCGAAGAAAAAGGACACAGAGGCACATGTGGATCAGCAATCTGGGGCTTACTAGGTGTGCAGTGCCAGCATCTGACCCTATTTTTAGGAATTTCAGCTTTCTAACTATTGTTCTGTTTGACAGACATCTCTGTGTATTCCTTTGATGTGAATTAAGTCTAAAATGAAAAAAAAAGTTTATTCTTCATGTATTATGTGAAAGGCTATGCTACTATGGTCCCATGCTTCACTGTTCCAAAGGTGGCCAGCACCTTATCTTTCAAAGCCACAAGCAGCTCACCAGGCCTTGAGAGGCATTAAGGGCAGTGAAAATGATAAGTGTGTTCACCCACCCAGGACACTAGAAAAGATTCCTTATCCAGAATTCTACTTTAGTTGGCCCAAAACAAGCTTGCTGAGGTAAAGGCTCTCTCACTGAGGATGTTAGTCCTGGAAGGCTTCTCCTTGGATGAGCTGTAAGTTCAACCTTCTGAACCGGGCTCACATCCCAGGGATAGGTCAAAAAGCTGATGATTGTGCCTGACACCTTGCTCCCAATCCCTGTTCTGTGGATGTAATCTTGCAGGGTGAGGGGAAAATCATAATTAACAACCAGTTCCACATGGGTGCTGTCTAGGCCTCAGGAGGCTGTTTGTGCAAAGCAGTATGTCTTGGGAGCACTTTTAGAGGCATTATAAGATACCTGTTCTCACTGAGGCTGGCATTTGCCCCTGAAGGCTTAGGTGTTTGATTTTGTGGTCATCCAGAATATATTCCCACCCGATTTCCAGTGAAGGAGGCCAGAGACCCCCACACTGAAGACCCTTGCCATAATTAAGCTTCTCCTCTGGTCAGAAAGATTTTTACAAAGAGTATCAGCAGGCAGGATGTCTGCAAAAGGCATTGTGGTTTGAAACTTACTCTTTCTTGTAAATGCCAGGATTGCACACACAAGGTATGAGTAGAGTCTGGAAGCTCATTATACAAAAAGATATTATCTCTGTTTTCTTGGTTTAAAAAAAAAAAAAAACAACCTTGTGAAATCTGTCTCACGTTGGGGATGGAACACAGAGCACTTGTCAGCACTAACTGAGCTTTGGGGTTGAAAGGGTCTTGTAAGAAAGCTGGGCCTTGGGCTATATAACTCTTTTCCAAGATGTAGTTCACCAAGATGTTTCTGCCTCATCCAACAGCATGAAGGAGAGTTGCTCCACGGTGATCAGTTGACTCTTCAGGGCCTTCCACAGAGCCCCCGGAGCAGCAACTAGCCTATATGTGCTGAAGGTTGTTTGGACAGTTGCAGCCTGATTCTACGCATGCCATGACCTCCTCCTAGTTCTTGTACCCGCAGGCCCAAGGAGCGGCCTAGCGATTGGGCCACAGCCTGCACCTGTTCTGCTAATTCTCGGGAAGGCACAAGGACCAGACCCCGAGGAGCAAGTATGCGGTGGGTTTCCAGAGCTGGACGATCAACAAGCCTTTGCAACAGAGGAAGTAAATAGCTCAGAGTGTTGCCACTGCCGGTTTCTGCAGCGCAAAGGAGGTGGTGGCTGTGAAGCAGTGGGGGTCTGGTGCGTGACTGCACGGTGGTGGGCCGAACGACTTCGGGATCGCGAGCAGCATCGTGCAGTGCGCGCAGCAACCCGGGCTCCAGACCCAGGTCCGCGAAGCTGCCTTCGGAGGCAGGCCCCGCAGCGCTGGCGGCTCCATGCTCCCAGTCACGCGAGGCGAGCACTCTCAACGGTCCAGCGTGAGGCGCGCTGGCTGGTTTAACTAAGGCCGCTGGGCAATCCACGCACGCTCTGTCGTTGTTCCTGCCGCCGCGGTAGAGCTCGCGGAATGAGCACCACTGGGAAGGGATCGTCGAGGGCGCCTACAGCAACTGAGCGACGACCAACCACAGCAACGTCGGGCGAGCGACAGTCACGTTGCCCTTGTTGTTGGAGAGGCGCACGTCAGTGACGTCACGCATGCGCCGCTTCCTGGCGTACGGCGGCTGGCTCGGCTCAGTAAGGTGCGGAGCTGGAGACGCGTCAGGAAGTGGGGAGGATTCCCTACGTTTCAGTGACTGCTAGGTCTGTAGATCAGCACCGGGATGGCGACATCCAGATCTAGACCGCCTTTGGATGGGGAGCGCTGTGGAGGCAGGAGCATGGGCCTGCAATACCCGGTGTCAGTGGGGCCCTGGTCCTATGGACCTAGTGGGCTGGTGTCTTCTGGAGATCGGGTCCTCATTCTTTGAGGTTCTCGTTTGTCGTCCTCATTGCCCTTGTTGATGGCTTGTTTAGTGCCAGGCTCCCCTTGTAAATTCCTTGGGTGAGGGATGCGGTGACGTTTCCAGATATGCGGAAAGACTGGTAATACGTGTTTTCCCAGCGTCTGAATGAATGGTAGGCCTGGGGACTGAGACAAGGGTGTGGAATTATAAATCTAAGCTCAATTCCCGCTCCACTCTGGCTCAGAACTCGCAGTACAAGGTGGTGTCCTTAAGCTTATTTTTTTCTCTGAAGTGGGAGGTAAGTTGATAAGGCTTTCTTTTTAGTGGTGACATCTCTTCTTCACATTAAAAAAATTTATTTTTAAAGTCAAATTTCTCTTTCTGTTTCCTTGTTACCTTTCCATATTTCCCATCCCGAATACACCACTCTCACAGCCAACTCACCTTCTATCTCAGGTATGGTAATTTCACAGATAGTAATAGAAAAGATCCAGAAGTCCTCAGCTTTGTTATGTGACTTATTTCACATAGGCCTGGTCAGTAAGAATATTTGACTGAAATTCAGGTATTCAAGTTGTAAAAGAGAGTTACACTAATCATACTTCCTGAAAAGTTCTCTCTTGATTGTAGACCCTTCCTATCCTCAGATTGCGAATCTGTAGATTCAATCAAGTGTGGATTGGAAATATGCAGGAGAAAAATGTATCTGGGACTAGTGGAATATCTCAGATGGTAGAGCTCTTGCAAGGTAGGAGTGAGGCACTGGGTTCAGTCTCCAGCAGGACACACACACACACACACACACACAGAAAAAAAATAAAGAAAAAAGGAAATTTGTATTGAATATTAAGAGACCTTTTGTTTTGGTGGGAAAGTCTTGAACCAAGAACCTCAAAACATGCTAGGCAAGCTCTCATAATGCCTTTATCCTCAGCCCTTTAACAGTGTCTTACTAGGTTGCCTAGGGTGGCCTTGCACTTGCAATCCTTCTATTTCACCCTCCCAAGTAGCTGGGATGATAGGTGTGTGCCTCCAGCACAGCTTCTATGCTACTTTTATGATTCTTTCTAAAAACGAAGAGCTCATTGGAAGTCTGACCTGACAATTTTCCTCCATTTCAATGTGCTCTTGCACCAAGCCAGAACAGATAACAGTTGCTGACTGAAATAACAAAAAAGGGGCTAAGGGTGTTGCCCAGTGGTTAAGTGTTATGGGTTCAACCCTGAGCACAAAAATAAATAAATAAGGGGCTAGGGTGGTGGCTCAGTGAAAGAGTGCTCGCCTAGCATATATGAGGCACTGGGTTCGATCCTAGGCATCACATAAAAACAAACTAATGTATCCACCTAAAAGTAAAGATACATAAATAAATAAATAAGGAAATAAATAAATAAAATTGCAGCCCACCAGGACTGGTAGCACACATTTGCAGTCCTTGGTACTTGGGGGGTTAAGGCAGAAGAATCTTTGAGTCAGGAGTTGGAGACCAGCCTGGGCCATATAATGAATGAGACCCTGTGTTAAAACAAAATAAAGAAACAAACTAAAAAAGTAAAAATAAGATTGCTGCATTTTAAGAAAGGCAAAGTTTGCAGTTCATCACCTGCTCTTTTCTCTTACAGATCCCTACCAGTTTTTCAATCTGCTGCTTAATGACTTTTGCCTGTGTTCCTCCAGTAGCATGAAAGCTGTGCTGAGCAGGAATTTTTGTCTGTTTTGTGTTCTGATGTATTCCAAGAGACTAGGACAGTGCTGGGCAGAGATTAAGTACTTAATGAATAGTGGTTCGATGAATGACTGAACATGCATGTTTTATAAGATCAGACAAAAGGAACGCAAATGACTGTGGGTTGGAAGGAAAAAGGAAAACCTGTCCTTGCTAAAAGAAGGGACTGTTTCCACTTGAATTTCTGACCCTTATTTTCCTGTTCTTCAGGTGAAACAGAGGAGGAATGATTGTGAATAGTGTCTCTCTGTGCTACCACAACAAACTCATCTTAGCCCCTATGGTTCGGGTTGGCACTCTCCCAATGCGGCTGCTGGCCCTGGATTATGGAGCTGACATTGTTTACTGTGAGGTAAGTGCTCCTGGTTTTCTGGGAGGGCTTTCCCACAAGTGCAGCCTCCTCATTTGGATGTGGGAGTGGTCAGGAGTGGGGGAGGCAGGATGGGAACTCCCCACACAGGTGTTTGTTGAAGGTGGGAGGGGAGCAACAGGCAGGCACTGATGAGTTCTGTGGGCCCTGCTGAGGGCCAGCATCCTGGGCAGCACAGAGGCGTTAGGGTTGCTGAGATGAGTAGATGAGCATCAAGTTGGGGAAGTGCCGTGGCCCCTGTAGGAGCTAACATACATTCAGAACATCAGTAAATGGACTCAGAGGTTAGGAAGAAGAGGAAAAGGACCAGAATCAGGCTAATGAAGCTGGATGAGGTTGGTTTTGGGTTGCCATAGGATTTTCTGGTGGTGATAGCTGGTAGGCCAGTAGATATACTTGCTGACTGCTCTGGAGAAAAGTAGGCTTTAGACCCAGGTTTAAAAAGATCTGTCAAGGGGCTAGAGTTGCAACTCAGCGGTAGAGTGCTTGCCTCAATTTCTATCACCTCAAATATATAAGCAAATTAAGGAAACGTCCATCAACAACTAAAAAATATTTAAAAAAATCTATCAGGAAAAATAGAATTAAAGGAGTAGCTAATGTTGGATGATGAAGGAATGTGAGCAGTGGTTCTTAATTGAGTATGTATCAGAATTAATCTGGAGAGCTTTCTTTTGTTTTAATATCTTTATTTTGTTTATTTATTTTTATGTGGTGCTGAGGATCGAACTCAGTGCCTCAGATGTGTGAGGCAAGCACTCTGCCACTGAGCCACAATCCCAGTCCTGAGCCACAATCCCAGCCCTGAGTATAGGCAGTGGGATGACTGTGGCTCTAAAAGGCAATAAGAGGAATCCTTGTAGTGATGGGATCGTTCTGTTTCTTACCTGTGTCAGTGTCAGTATCCTGATTGTGATTTTGTGTTATAGTTAAGATGTTGCCATTGGGGAAACTGGTGAAGGAGTACTTAGGTCTAAGATCTCTCTCACATCCTTACAGCTGCATGTGAACCCACAGTTACTCTAAGATAAAATGTTCAATTGGAGAGGACCCCACTGTGTAGAGATTAGGGAAGGTCTGTGAGTGGAGTTGAGGAAAATACCCTATATTCTGTGTGGGGTGTTTGAGAAGAAGAGTCAACATGAGAAGTAAAAATATGAGAAAATAGGCAAATTAAGAAGAGTCTATGGACTGGGGTTATGTCTCAGTGGTACAGTGCTTGCCTCACATGCGTGAGCCGCTGGGTTTGATCCTAAGCACCACATAGAAATAAATAAATAAATAAAATAAAGATATTGTGTCTATGTACAATTGAAAATATTTAAAAAGTACTGTTAGGGAAGGCAAAAGTCAGGTCTGTGAACAACGTCAGATGGTACAGAGAGATTGAATTGCAAGAAGACTGATGGTGGTATATGTGAGAATGAGGTCACTGGGGCCTGGTGAGGAGTTAAGGGCTTAAAGATGAACAGCAAACAAGGAGGCAGAAAAAGGGGGCTGGGGATGTGGCCCAAGCGGTAGTGCGCTCGCCTGGCGTGCGTGCGGCCCGGGTTCGATCCTCAGCACCACATACAAAGATGTTGTGTCCGCCAAAAACTGAAAAATAAATATTAAAAAAATTCTCTCTCTCTCTCTCCTCCCTCTCTCTTTAAAAAAAAAAAGGAGGCAGAAAAAGGACTGCTGACTGCAACTTCAGCTACATAAGCGTGGAACAAGTATAGGCAGGTGGCTTGAAGGAAAGGAAGTAGGGGAAGTGAGATATTTATAGATGAGTTGCATGTTTGAGGAATTAGAGGAAGGAAGGAGTTAGAAGTGAGGGGTACCAGGGGTGATGGCCAGTGGTGGAGTGGAGTCAGTTTCTTTCTTTCTTTTTTTTTTTTAAATTTTTCTTTTGGAGCGGAAAGGACTTTTTATTTTTTATTTTTTGGCAGTGCTGAGGGTGGAAGCCAGGACCTTGTATATGCTAGGCAGGTACTCTGGGACTGAACTGTATATCCTCAGCGTAGGACGCAGGGTTCTGTTTTTTTTTTTTTTTTTTTTGTTCTTGTTGTTAAATTTGTTCTTTTTTGTTATACACTATAAGAGAATGTATTTTGGCATAATATACATACATGGAGTATAACTTATTCTAATTAGGATCCTATTCTTGTTGTTATACATGATGTGGAGTTTCCCTGGTCTTATATTCAAAACAAGACTAGGAGACTAGGAAGGTTATGTCTTATTAATTCAACTGTCCTTCCCATTCCCCTTCCTACTGCCTTCCCTTTGTTTTCCTTTGTCTAATCCAGTAGAATTATATTCTTCCCCTTCTTCCTACCCTCTGTTGTTCTTGGTTAGCATCCACATATTAGAACATTCAGCCTTTGGTGTTTTGGGAGTAGCCTATTTCACTCAGCAGGATTTTCTCCAGTTCCATCCATTTACCAACAAATGCCATAATTTCATTATTCTTCATGATTGAGTAATATTCCATTGTGTATGTATACCACATTTTCTTTTTCTTTTCATTTGTTGAAGGTCACCTAGGTTGGTTCCATAGCTTAGCTATTGTGAATTGAGTTGCTCTAAACATTGATGTGGCTGTGTCACTGTAGTATACTGATTTTACATCCTTTGAGTATAGACCAAAGAGTGGGATAACTACGTCAGTTGGTAGTTCCATTCCAAGTTTCTACTTGCTCCCCATATCCTTGCCCACATTTATTGTTACTTGTATTGTTTATAATTGCCATTCTCACTGGAGTGAGATGGAATCTCAGTGTAGTAATGTGCATTTCTTAATTTTGCTAGATATGTTGAACATTTTTTTCACATATTTTTTGACCATTCATATTTCTTCATTTTTGAAGTGCCTGTTTGTTGAAGGACACCCAGGTTGGTTCCATAGTTTAGCTATTGTGAATTGAGCTGCTCTAAACATTGATGTGGCTGCATCACTCTAGTATGCTGATTGTTTTTAAACATTATTTTAGATGTTGAGGGACATTTAATTTATTCATTTATTTATACATGGTGCTGAGAATCGAACCCAGTTCCTCACACATGCTGGGCAAGCACTCTATCACTGAGACACAACCCCAGCCTCTAGTATGCTGATTTTAAGTCCTTTGGGATAACATTAGGTAACATTAGATCATTAGTACCAATAACCACATTATTGTTTAGAGTGTCAGTAAGGTTGCTTATTCTGAAGTTACATTTCATAATTACAATATGTAAAGTTCAGGAATTTGTACATTTCTCAAGGAGGTCCATTGTCTGAAGTTACTGTTACGCTGGCAGCTCCAGGAGTGCCTGATCTTGGTGAAACGTAGTTACCAAGCAAACAAGTTCCTTTATTCCCAGGAGTTATGTGCCTAAGATTACGGTGGAAGCTGATAAGACTCTAGCATGGAGGGCATTACCATAGCAACGGGGCATCCTATGCCTTTGCACAGGAACTTTCCCAGGCACCAAGCATGTCACAGCCATGAAGTCCTCAGGGACACCAATCGCAAACACAGAACCCTTCCGATTTTTTATTCTAATTTTTCATATATGACAGCAGAATGCATTACAATTCCTATTACACATATGGAGTACAATTTTTAATATCTCTGGTTGTATAGAAAGTATATTCACACAGTTTGTGTCTTCATACTTGTACTCATGGTAATGATGTCCATCTCATTCACCATCTTTTTTACACCTCTTGCCCCCTTCCTTCTTCCATCCTCTTTGCCCTATCTAGAGTTCCTCTAATATTCCCATGGTCCCCCTCCCAACCCCACTATGAATAAGCCTCTTTATATCATAGAAAACATTTGACATTGTTTTTTGGGGATTGGCTAACATCACTTTGCATTATATTCTCCAACTCCTTCCATTTACCTGCAAATGTCATGATTTTATTCTCTTTTATTGCTGAGTAATATTCCATTTTGTATATATATACCACGTTTTCTTTATCCATTCATCTACTGAGGCATCCACGTTGGTTCTGCAGTCTAGCTATTATGTGCTGCAATAAACATTGATGTGGCTGTTGATAGACCCAACCTGATTTTCTCTCAAAATTGGGAGCCATCTCGCCACAAAGCCATGAAAAGATAATTTTGGCTTTACTATAAATTACTGCAAATTCTGAACCTGCTTGGAATGCCTGCCCGTGCCTTGAACTCACCCATGCCTGGCTCTCTGACCAGATAGCAGCCGTCTCTGAAACTTTAGTGACACCTCATAAATATTGGCCTTCCTTGGCCAGATAATGACCCTGTCTGAGGCTCTAATGATCCTCATAGATTCTGATGTTGGGGCCAGCAAAAACTGTAAACTACCATTTGTGTTATGCTCCTCAGAGTTCTGTTATCTGTAACCCCCCTTTGTGTAACTTTCTGGGCTATAAAGCTGAACTGCAGGAAAGCTGCGGCTGCTGTCTTGTTCCTGCGGTTTTGGGTGGGAGAGGCAGCCCGGCCGGTCGAAATAATAAGCTTGCTTTAATTTGATTTTAATTGGAGTCAGTGCTCTTTTCTTGCGTCCTGGTCTAACAGCTGTGTCCCTGTAGTATGCTGTTTTTAAGTCCTCTGGGTATAGACTGAGGAGTGGAATAGCTGGATCAAATGGTGGTTCCATTCCAAGTTTTCTAAGGAATCTCCATACTGTTTTCCATATTGGCTGCACCATTTTGCAGTCCTACCAGCAGTGTATGAGTGTGCCTTTTTCCCCCACATCCTTACCAACACTTATTATTGTTTGTATTTTTTTTTTAAAGAGAGAGAGAGAGAATTTTAATATTTATTTTTTCAGTTTTCAGCGGACACAACATCTTTGTTTGTATGTGGTGCTGAGGATCGAACCCGGGCCGCACGCATGCCAGGCGAGCGTGCTACCGCTTGAGCCACATCCCCAGCCCTGTTTGTATTCTTAATAGCTGCCATTCTGACTGGAGTAAGATGAAATCTTAGAGTAGTTTTGATTTGCATTTCTCTAATAGCTAGAGTGTTGAAGATCTTTTTATATATTTGTTGATTGATTGTATATCCTCTTCTGAGAAGTGTCTGTTCAGGTCCTTGGCCCATTTATTGATTGGGTTATTTGTTATTTTGGTGTTTAGCTTTTTCAGTTCTTTATATACCCTAGAGATTAGTGCTCTGATGTGCAAGTGGTAAAAGTTTGCTCCCAAGCTGTAGGCTCTCTCTTCACCTCACTGATTTTTTCCTTTTGTTGAGAAGAAACTTTGTAGTTCCAATCCATCCCATTTATTAATTCTTTTTTTTTAATTTTGTTTTTAAAGACCTTTATTTCACTTTTTTTTATGTGGTGCTGAGGTTCGAACCCAGGGTCTCGCGCCTGTGAGGCGAGCGCTCTATCGCTGAGCCACAGCCCCAGTCCCATCCCATTTATTAATTCTTGTTTATACTTCTTGCGCTATAGGAGTGCTCTTAAGGAAATAGTGTCCTAATCCGATATGATTGAGATCTAGGCCTACTTTTTCTTTTGTTAGACGCAGGGTCTCTGGTTTAATTCCGAGGTCCTTGATCCACTTTGAGTTGAGTATTATGCATGGTGAGAAATAGGGATTTAATTTCATTTTGTTGCATATGGAGTTCCAGTTTTCCCAGCACCATTTTTGAAGAGGCTGTCTTTTCTCCAATGTATGTTTTTGGAGCCTTTGTCTAATATAAGATAACTGTAAATGGGGCTGGAGTTGTGGCGCAGTGGTAGAGCGCTAGCTTAGCACATGTAAGGCCCTGGGTTCGATCCTCAGCACCACATAAAAATAAATTAAAAAAAAAATAAAGGTACAATACCTTGGGTCTAACTATAACTAAAAATAAATATTTTTTTAATAAAAAAATAAGATAACTGTAATTATGTGGGTTAGTCTCTGTGTCCTCTATTCTGTTCCATTGATCTACCAGTCTATTTTGGTGCCAGTACCATGCTGTTTTTGTTAGTGTTGCTCTGTAGTATAATTTAAGGTCTGGTATAATGATGCCACCTGCTTCATTCTTCTTGCTAAGAATTGCTTTGGCTATTCTGGGTCTCTTATTTGTCCAGGTGAATTTCATGACTGCTTTTTCTATTTCTATGAGGAATGTCATTGGGATTTTGATTGGAATTGCATTAAATCTGTATAATACTTTTAGTTATATGGCCATTTTGACATATTAATTCTTCCTATCCAAGAACAAGGGAGATATTTCCATCCTGTAAGGTCTGCCTCAATTTCTTTCTTTAGCGTTCTGTAGTTTTCTTTGTAGAGGTCTTTCACCTCTTTTGTTAGGTTAATTTGCAAGTATTTTTTTTTGAAGCTATTATAAATGGCATAGTTTTCCTCGTTTCCCTTTTAGAGGATTTGTCCCTGACAAATTTATGCCTATGATTTTCTTTTTAAAATAATAGCCATCCTAATGATCATATGAGGTGTATTTCATTGTTTATCTGGAAATGTCATATTAATTTTTCTTTCTATTTTTTTTTAAAGAGAGAGAGAATGAATCTTTTTTTTAGATGGACACAACACAACACAATGCATTTATTTATTTATTTATTTTTATGTGGTGCTGAGAATCGAACCCGGGTTGCGCTCGTGCTAGGGGAGCGCTCTACCACTGAGCCACAATCCCAGCCCTCTTTCTTTCTTTCTTAAGAGAGAGAGAAAGAGAGAGAATTTTTAATATTTATTTTTTTTTTTAGTTTTCGGCGGACACAACATCTTTGTTTGTATGTTGTGCTTAGGATCGAACCCGGGCCACACACTTGCCAAGCGAGCGTGCTACCGCTTGAGCCGCATCCCCAGCCCCTCCCAGCCCTCTTTCTATTTTTTTTTTTTATGGTAGTGGGGATTGAACCAAGGGATGCTTTACCACTGACCCCTATCCCCAATTCTTTTAATTTTTTTTTTTTTAATCTTGAGACAGGTTTTTTTTAAGTTACTGAGGTCTTAGTAAGTATCTGAGGCTGGGATTACAGGTATGTGCCATGGTGCCCAACTCCCTCCATGCTTATGATACTAAATTTGAAGAACCCCTTATTTCTTTTCTTTCTGTGTCTGCTTGAATGTTTCCTGAGTTGGGGAACTCACTGGATAGACTTTTCATTCCTGTGTTCATCTCAAATCTTCGTCTCTATGCTTCTCTGCCCTGGTCCCAGTTTTATCATTCATTAGGCCTTTCTTCAGAGCTCTTCACTTGTCACCTTCTGCCTAGGGATCGAGGTGAGAGGTTGTTTGAGGGGAGTGGGCTTGAGCTGAGACTAATAAATGAGGAGAATATCTCAGTATCCACGTTCTAGGTAGTTATCTGCTCTCTGAGTGGCTCATCCTTCCTCAAATATCTCCAAGGTTCCTGTTAAGATAACCTGATAACCTGATTGAGGATAGCTTACTCAGGGCCCTGTTTTCCATGCTTGGGTGGAGAGGACCACATTACATATCCCCCAAATCACGATTTGTTGTTAGTACTAGTGTGACCGTCCATGTAATACCCATGTGATGTGAAATGAAGGTGGTTTTCCTGAGTCCAAGGCCTTCTCTTGTGTCCAGGATCTACATGTCCAGGACTGACCATTGTTCTCCAATTTCTCTACAGGAGCTGATTGACCTCAAGATGCTTCAGTGCAAGAGAGTTGTCAATGGTGAGTCCAGCCCTGGCCCAGAATTGTGTGTGTGCTCATTTGGCTTAGGTGACACTACCACTGGCCCTACCTGGGTTCCTGCCTGGCTGCATAATGTGTGTGGATCATGTGCTCCCTTGAGAGCAGTCATTGCTCTCCACCTAAAGCCTGATGTGAAGCAGGCTAAGAATGCCTTGGTGACATAGAAATGACCATGTTTCGTATACAGAAGGGACCCTAGGATCCTTGAAGTCACAATGGCTTCAGTGCTTGGCCTGGCCTGTGACTTGGGCAAGTCATAGGACTTCTTTCCACCACAATTTCTTACCATTCAAATGTAATTATGAGCCTTAGTTTACTTAAATTGTATAGTTAAAGTGAAGACGAAATAAGATAAGGAAACAGTAAGTAGTTTGTACACCTTAAGCCCTGTGAAAATGGAAGTGCTTGTGGTGAACTGTGGGTTTTCTTCTAGTTTATTGATGAGGCTGATTCTGCTTTAATTAGAGTTGTGGTAATCTTTGAGGTTTCTGATACATACATATGTACATATACACATGTATATATCAAATCTTGATATTTCACAAAAAGTCATGACTCAATTTCGTCAAATTCTCTTTTATTTACATTTTTGTATGTTATGAAAAAAATCAATATTATGAATCCATAAAACCTAGAAAATGAAAATCCTCCATAATCTCATACTTAAAGAGTTAATCAGGGTGGGTACAGTGGCACACCTCTGTAATCCCAGTGACTCATGAGGCTGAGGCAGGAGGCTACCCTCAGCAACTTAGCAAGACCTGTCTCAAAATTAAAAATAAAGAGGCTTAGGGATGTAGCTCATTGGAAAATTACCCCTAGTTTGAATCTCCAGTACCAAAAAGAAAGGTTATTATAGGGTTTTGCATGTAGCTCAGTGGTAGGAACTTCCCCAGCGTTCATGAGATTCTGGGGTCATTCCCATGTACCACCACAACAACAAAAGAATTAAGCATAAAGAGGAATAATGTGGGTTTTCCTACGCGTATATTATGAAAAATGTGTAATATTTAAAAATGTGACCACTTTTTATCTGTGCCCCCTTCCCTTGGGATTGTGTGGCATATACTGTTTAGCCACTTTTTTACATTTTTGCCTATCAGATACATTAAAATTGGTTTCTCTAGTGCCTTTACTGGGGTTTCAGTATTTTGCTTTTATCAGTAAACTTCATTATAAGCACACCCTAGTTTTTGTGGTTCTCTCACCTTTCTTCCTGCCAGTGTTAAGCTTTCTCTGTGAGAGATTACTTCGATTACCTCTCCCAACATGTCTTTTTAGCCTTCTAAGCTGTTCAATGCTGGGATGATAATTCCAGATTCCATTTATGGAAATGCTTTACATGCTTTAAAGATCTTAGTTCTCAAAACAGCCTTCAAGATAGGTATATTCACCCATCTGCCACATTGTATATTTTTATTATATTAGTCATCTTTGAAAGTCAATGATGATAGAAGCTTTTGTTGAGCTTCTGGTGTGGCTCAGCAGTAGTGCATTTGTCTGGCATGTGTGAGGCACTGGGTTTGGTTCTCAGCACCACACACATAAATAAAATAAAGGTCAATCAACAACTAAGAAAAAAAAAGAAGAAGGATATATGAGATGTAGTTGATTTTTGTTAATGTTCGGTTAAATTGCTGAGAAACACTTAAAATCTATTCATGACTATTGAACCAGGTGACCCTAGGGGAAATACAGGATTAGGTTTTTGCTAGCCTCTGGTCATATTTTCATCATCTGATCATCACTTACACTTAGTTTATTTCATTTGTTTCTGTTCAAAGACATGCTGTTTATTTTTTTAGGAGCTAGGGTTCAAACCCAGAGCCTTGTGCATGTTAAGCATATGCTCTCGTGGAGCGGTACTGGCAGCTCCAACCAATATATCATTGATTCATTAACCTTGAACTCAAGAGCCAATAGCACTATATTGTCATAACCAAGGCTTATCGAATACAAGTGTTTTGACCTTTAGGTTCACCACAGCCTTCTTTTGCTTAAGATAATAGAACTTCAGCACTATGCTTGGATCCATTTTAAACAGTGAGATCACTAACAAAAAGCACCAAAATACACAAAATGAAGGGCTAAATATACCATAAAAAGGGCTCATTTTTACAGTATAAGAGCTAAAACAAGAAGACAAGTGGCACTGTGTTTGAACTCAGCTGGAGATGTGTATGTACATCAGGTGACTCCAATTTGTTGTCACTTACTGTCTGTCCCTGAATGACTGGAAACACTACATGTATTGATTTAGGGTTATAAATTAATTTTACTAAATAGATGAATTTGAAAATATGCAACTGCAAATAATAGTGAAGACTGACTGAAATAGAGTACTCCTCCACTTAATTACTCTAAGTAATTAAGAAATGATCACTTGCAGACCCTCAAAGTGCCATCTTCCAGGACAGTTCTAGTATTGAAACACAAATTAAATGTGTGTACATTTTTTTCCAGTATTTCAAAAAATTGTAAAGTGCTTGTAATCACGCAGAAAAAGTGCATAAAACCTAAATATGCAATTTAACAAATAATTATAAAGTGAACCAACCATTACCTGTGTCGTGAGATGGAGCATATCAGCACCTTAGATGCCTCCCAGTGCATACTTATTTTGTAGGAATCATCTGATCCCTTTTTTCTTTTCAAGGTTATACTTGGCTGTGTTCACTGCCAGGGCTTAGGCTAGTCTGAACTTGCATCCCATGTGTTTGTGTTTTCTTGCAGAGGTGCTCAAAACAGTGGATTTTGTAGCCCCTGATGACCGAGTCATCTTCCGCACCTGTGAAAGAGAACAGAGCAGAGTGGTCTTCCAGATGGTATGAGACCCTAATGTCAAGTGTCCTCCTGAGTATTCCTATCTCCTGTTTCATTGCTTGGGTCCTGTGCTGGCCACTATTGAGTGCCTGAGCTACTTTGCATAGCAGGGACTTCCTGAAGATTTGACCATTTTTCAAAGGGTCATTCCTGAGTACTTACAGTATTGGAGACAGATTATGGAAATCAAGCTGACACAGTCTGTTACATGCAAGTCTCAGATTTAATTTACTTAATTAAAGGTGTCTAGATTTATTTTTCTAATCTGTAACATTGAGTATTCATATCATACTGCTTATTTTTTATAGTCTGAATTTATTTCCTATCAAAGGAATTAGATTTCCTTAACAGTAAACTTTTGAATTTTTTGTTTGTATTTGTTTTTTTGATAGCAGGGATTGAGCTCAAGGGTACTCAACCCCTGAGCCACATCCCCAGCCCTTTTTATTTTTTATTTTGAGACAGGGTTTCACCAAGTTGCTTAAAGCTTTACTGAATTGCTGAGGCTGGCTTTAAACTTGCAATCTTCCTGCCTCAACCTCCCCAGCCACTGTGATTATAGGTGTGTGTCTCGGTGTCTGGGTAGTTAAACTATAGCTCTCTTCTCTTGCACTAGACATTTCTTGGAGCTTTTTTAGAAATAGCTCCGAAAAGATGTTTAAGTTTTTATAAAGTTGATGACAGTGAGTGGGTATGTGATCAAGTAGATATAATTATGGAATCTAAGTTGTGGTATCTGAATGTTTTCTATAAAATTTTTTTCATGTTTTTGTATGTTGGAAAGTAACAACAGCATTAATGACATTGTTTAGGCCTTCCAAGTCCATCTTTTTTTTTTTTTTTTTTAAACCAGTGAGCTAATATATTGGGCTGGCTTTTTGGGAGAAAACTGGCCCAAACTGCTTGTTGGCATGACAATGTGTGTTGTGTGTGTGTGTTTGTAAGAGCGAAATAGAGAGTGGAAAAGAAAGAGTGTGTGTGTGTGTGTGTGTGTGTGTGTGTGTATGTGTGGTGGGGGAGATGGGTGTGTTTGTCATGCACATTTGCCTTTTTCAGGGCATTGGTTGATGAAGCCTTTTGTGTTCCTAGGGAACCTCAGATGCAGAGCGAGCACTTGCTGTGGCCAGGCTTGTGTAAGTTCCTCCCTCTTGAGCTCCCTTTGTCTTTACTGGAGTTAAGAGGTCTTACTGTCACTGGTGACTTTGGAAGTGACCCACACTTCTGCCTCCTGGCATGTTACTATTTTCAACTGAGGGTGATTTCCTTTCCTGTTTATGGCATCTGAAGGCTGTCCTGGGATTCAAATGTACCCACTGTTCCCAGACCGCAGAGACCCCCATGTGAAGGCCCAATTTTAATGTTTATTTATGGGATTCCCTTTTTGGGGGATACTTCTGATTGTGAGTCCTGAGGCTTTAACTCTCAGTGTAGGTGAGACTTATTGCTTCTGGAGTTAATAAAGGCAGCAGAGTATTCACGGTTTAAGAGTGGGTTTTAGAGTTAATGGTTTGCTACTGGCTAACTGTGTGACCTTAGGAAGTTACTTAACCTTGCTGATCATTTTGTTCCTTTCTATGTGAAAGGATACCAGTAGTAGTAACATCCTCTGGCATAGTGTAGGGCAAGTGAAATAAGGCATGTTATTTGGAGAATGTCACACATTGGGAGTGCTTAGTAAATGTTCCCTTCTGATATTGATGACAGTGATAGCAAGAAGAGACTCGGGCAGTAATTGCTTTTGATCACAGACTGTTAAAATCAGAGAATGAGGTCCAAGTTCTTTCTGCATTTGATAATTATTTGGAGTAAGCTACCTGTGTCACCCAGCAACTGAAGGCAGTCCTGTAACTTATGCCAGAGGAGTTGCTCTGGCAAAGGGCTCTTGTGCTTATGTCACATCTTTGCCTTGGCAAATAGCTTTCATTACCCCAGTGAGAAATGCTGCCTTGGAATTGAATTTAGCATGAGTGTAACTTGGTATTTGAATTATCTGACACAACTCCATTGTAACAAAGACCTCAATACCTAGCTCTTTTCAATGTGTAGATACGTTATGTCTTTCCTCTGGAACTCTGCTCAGATGAAGTCTGTCATTGAGGGTGGTGTGTTTCTTGAATCCAGACTCACAATGACAGGTTTATGAGCACAGACTCATCCATGCTTTTTACTCTAGTTTCTTCCCTCAGTTTGAATGTTGTTTTTTTTTTTAATATTTACTTTTTACTTGTAGGTGGACACACAATATCTTTATTTCATTTTCTTATATGTTGCTGAGGATCGAACCCAGTGCCTCATGTATGCTAGTTGAGCACTCTACCTCTGAGCCACAACTCCAGCCCTTTAATGTTTATTTCCTTTTTGCTTTTCATGTTTTTCCAGAGAAAATGATGTAGCTGGTATTGACGTCAACATGGGCTGTCCAAAAGAATATTCCACCAAGGTAAATTGATTTCTTTATATTTCTCAGAAGTATCCTATGGAGATTAAAGGAAGCTAACAAGACATGATGGCTAGGTACAGTACCCAGTTCTGGACTAGATCCTGAGCTGGATGAAGAAAATGCTTGAAAGTCTGTTAGTGGATCAATAAGCACAACTGGAACAGGGCCAGGCATGGTGGTCCATGCCTGTAATCCCAGCTATTTGGAAGGCTGAGGCAGGAGGATTGCAAATATGAAGCCATCCCAGGCAACTTAGGCAGACCTTGTCTCAAAATAAAACAGTAAAAAGAACTGGGGATGCAGCTCATTTGTACAGCATTTGCCTAGCATGTACAAGGCCCAGGGTCAACCCCAGGTACTGTTTAAGGAAAAAAAAAGGCCAAAAAAAAAAAAATAATAGGACCTGGGCTTTGTCAAGATGCTGTGTCATATCAGAAGAGATCAGACTAGAAGGCTATGTTAAGCCTGAGAACAGAGTGGAAAGGCACCCTTAAACTTGTTTTTGATGAGGAAATGTGGTCCTTGAGGAAGAGTTATAGGACAGATGAGAAGAGTGGCATGTGCAGGAGCATGGAGGCCCCTAGGTGGTGAAGCCAGAACTGTGAATGGCTCATTTTCATCAGAGGACTGGGGAATAGGAGATGAAGAGGGAGCAAAGGAGCATAGGATCACAAACTTTAGTTGGGATCAGATCAGCTGGACTTGGACTTTGGTATCTTTGCCCCGCCCCCCCCCCTTTTTTTTGGAGCAGAGAAGCCATGTGTCTGGTGGATTAGAATGACAAAAGGCCAGAGGTTTGGATATGGGTATTGGCTGGCAAATTGTTGGGTGTGTGGTGGTGGGATAAAGTGGTTGTAGTTCAGGAAGGATTGACTGGTAGCCAGGAAGCAGGTTTCTTTTTCTTTAGCTGTGATCAGATGTTGAAAAAGGACAGGTTTGGAATAGATAATAAAAGCAGATTGAGGTTGCTGAGTGTAAGGCATCAGAGCAGAAGGTCGACAGTGTAGACATAGTAGATGTTCCCCTGGCCCAGTGTTCAGAGTCAGCCACTATGCTCTGAGAAGTCACCCAGCCTGACACCAATGCTTTAGGTAAGGAGGCTTCAGAATGCCTGCCTGCCTGCTTAATAAACCAGAGGGCTTTGTGGATATTACCTTCAAAAAATTAACAGAAATTTGAAATTGTCTATGAGCAGTTGAAAACTTATTGCTGTTTTTTCTCATGACTGTGTGCTACTCCGTTCTATAAGGAGCAGAGTTGAAATGATTTGGAATGATCTCCTGATGTTGTGAGAAGAGCAATGAGAAGAATTTCAAATAGTGTACTACTGTATACTTAAGGAAAATCGGAAATGAGTATTTATATATGTTGCCTTTTTTATTTATAGAATATAATTGAAAAGACAAAACAATAAACCAGGGACTTTGACTACTTCTGGGGAAGGAAACTTGAGTTTTATTCAGTCTTATATAGGCAGTACATTTATACTCTGGGGTGCTACTTAAAATAATGAGGAACTGGCACTAGCCAGTCAGAACAGATACCAACCAGTATGCCGTAGCAGCACATGCCAGCTACTGTCTGCCCTGTCCTCCTGCTTTAAAAAGTATGAAAGTGTAGATTGAACTGGATACAGTGGTACATGCCTATAATTCCAGTGACTCCACAAGGTACACAGGAGGATCTCAAGTTTGAGGGCAACCTCAGCAATCAGCTTCCTGTCTCAAAGAAAATTGAGATTGTCAATTAAAAAAAGAGTCTCTTATCCCTTAAGTAGGGAAAATTGTACTTTCTTAACTTTTGAACCTCTTGCATTTTGAATGTATTATCTATTAAAAAAAAAAAAGGAAAAAATTAGAAAGAAAGGAAGGAAATTCCATTGTGGAAAATTGCTGTGAAAGGGGCAGTGAGCTTGAATTTTAGATCCTGTAATTCTTTAAGGAAGGGCTGCATTGTGTGTGTGTGTGTGTGGTGAAGGACAGATGCAGCTGGGTGAGTGTCCAGGCTTCCTTGAGGCCTCTAAAGTTTGTATCCTCCTGCCTCTAAAGTTTCTATCTGAAATGCAGAGCTAATGGCTCTTCCTCCCTGCCAATTCTCAAAATGCAGGCCCAATATGTCCAGTTTGTGGTGATTTTTTTTTTGGGGGGGGGGGCGGGTACCAGGGATTGAACTCAGGGTCATTTAACTACTGAGCCATATCCCCAGCCTTTTTTATTTTTAATCTTGAGACAGTCTCACCAAGATGCTGAGGCCGGCTTTGGACTTGTGATTTTACTCGCTTGCCCTCCCAAGCTGCTGGGAGTATTGGTGTGCACCACTGTACCTGGTAGTCTGTGATGATTTAATGTACTCTTTGAATCTGTCATCCTTAAGCATGAAATTAAAACTGTAACAACTGAACTTAAACTTTCTGAGCACATCCTGTGAACATTCAATAGTTATGTAGTGTATGTACTGTATTTATTGGATTTTTCTCCCCTTTATTCAGATTTCTAAAATATTTTTAGTTGTAGATGGACACAATACCTTCATTTATTTTTACATGGTGCTGAGGATCGAACCCAGTGCCTTCCACATGCAAGGCGAGCATGCTACCACTGAGCTACAGCCCCAGCCCCTCAGATTTTTAAAGATTCCCTCCTCTTTTACTTTCCCCTGAGATGCTAATTATTAAAGTAATTCATTGTATTGGCTAGAACATAGGAAATGTAGAAAATTCTAACAAAAGGGCTCTGTTTGTGGCTCAGTGGTGGAGTGCTTGCCTGGAATGTGTGGGGCACAGGGTTTGATTCTCAGAACTGCTTAAAAATAAATTAAATAAAGACCCATTGACAACTAACAAAATTAAATAAAAAATAAGAAATTTGTAAAGAGAGCAAGGTATCATGGCACATGCCAATAATCCCAGCTCCTTGGGAGGCTGAGACAGGAGGATCACAAGTTTGAGGCCAGCCTGAGCAAGTTCTGAGACCTTGTCTCCAAATAAAAAATAGAAAATGCTGGGTATATAGATAAAAGGTAGAACAACCCTGGAATGAATTTCCAGTAGTGTAGACGGACAAAAGAAAAGGACAAGAAAATTGTTGTTGATAATGTCCTGAGAATGGGAAGTGTGCACTTATAAAGAAACATGCACTTACAAAGAAGTTACTCGATACCAATGAGAAGGAGGAATACAAATGATAGCTTTTAAATACAGTCGCTGGCTCTGCCGAGCTCTGAAAACTCAAGTTCAAGCTGCATTAGTTTCCCATGTCAAACTGAACCAAGGCCCTAGTTGCAACGCCATTGCAAATCATTTGCAACCACCTGCAGGGATTCTTTCAAATTTTTGTATATTTGAATAACTGTATAATTAACAACAGCAACAATAAAATGTTTTATTTCTTTAAAAAAATATGAGTAAAATATTTTTAAAAAGATGCATTAAGTGTTATAGGTAAATACAAGACCTCTCTACAGAGAGGCTCAGCCAGCCAGCTTCTTTGACATTGGTCTCTTGGTACAAATTTTGGGGCTGGGACAACCCAGGGACTTTTCTGCCTCTGTTGGAGCTCGGCGTTTCTTGGGAGCCTCTCTGGCTCTCTGGGTTGGCTTTTGGGCTGGCTTCTGGGCTGGCTTCTCTGCTGGCTTTTCTGCTTTGGCCTTTGGTGGAGTGGCCAAGGGAACATCTCCATAGAGCCGGTAGCCACCAACCAGGCAGTATGTCTCTCCATGCCAGCCCACCTGGGTTTCTCCACATCCTCTGTAGAGGACATGGTAGTATGCAGGTGTAGGAGGAGATGTGGAAGGCACTGCTGCTGGAAAGAAAACAGAACTTATGAGACACTTGTGTTACTTGTGTTTTGTGCACTCAGCTGCTAGTACCTCCCTCTCCTAATCTTTCCTGTTTCTGACTGAAGCCCTCTTCTCTGCATGGCATCCCAAACATAGCCTTTGCCTGTTAACCTCTATGGTTGCTTTGCCTGTCTCCTCAAGGGATGATTGCTATCAAAGTAATTGAGTTCTGTGGAGCCAAAGGAAGCATGAGGATAATAGTCAAACCTCAAAATTATCCCAAACAGCCCTCCCTCAGTCTCTCCCTTCTACAACTGAGAAAAATATCTTAAGGTCTGTCATTTCTGAGTTTTCAATGGAAATAATTTTCAAGGTTTGGAAAATCTGGTCTAATATAAATTGGATTAGAACCCCTCCCACCTTAGCAGCTCCCTGTGGGACCCATTGTTACAGCCTGTTTCAGCCACACTGAATTCTAGACTAATTTTTATAGATTTTTGTAATTCTTTTTTTTTTCCGTGGGGTGGGGGGTTGGCTACCAGAGATTGAACTCAGCGGCACTCAACCACAGAGCCACATCCCCAGTCCTATTTTGTGTTTTTTTTAGAGGCAGGGTCTCGCTGAGTTGCTTAATGCCTCACTTTTGCTGAGGCTGGCTTTGAACTCACAGTCGTCCCCTCTCAGCCTCCCGAGCCACTGGGATTACACATATGCACCACTGTGCCCAGCTGCTTTTTTTTTTTTTTTTGAGATTATGTTTTACTATGTTTCCCCCAGACTAGACTCGAATTGAGCTCAAGCAATTCTCCTGCCTCAGCCTCCTGAATAGCTGGGATTATCGTTCCATACCACTGTGCCCAACTCTACCACTTTCTGAAGGCTATATACTGGGGCAGAGGGATTAAGAGAATGAGATCCAAATTCTCGATACCAAGTTTAGGCACAATAGCCTTTGCACATCCATTTCTTGAGACATCGTTTCCTCAGAACTCCAGTCTCTGTATCACTTCACCTCTCCCCCTGGCCCTTCTGTTCTTCCCAACTGCCTGAGAACACCCTTTTTCTCAGCATTTCAGACTGGGATGTGAAGGGGATCCATGTGAGTGTATCCATGACAGTATGCTATAGGTGCCTGGGTCTGAAGGTGAGGTTCATAAGAGACTGATAGCCCTTCCTCAAATGCTTCAGTTATCCCTGGATAACAAAAGCACACGGGGCTTCTTTAAGACTCTTATTAAGAAAGGATCTGAGAATGAAGCCTCCTTCCTGTTTTGGTGATGAGTGCTCTCACCATGTTGCCCAGGCTTCATTATGTTTCCGCCCAGATCCTTGAGCCCAACTCCTAGGCTCAGGTACTCTTTCCATTTAGCCACCCAAGCAGCTGGGACTATAGGTGTGTACTAGACTATAGCTGTGCTCTGAAGGAAGCATTGGGGGAGGCTAAAGGGGAAGGCTAGATTGATAAAGATTAGAACCTTTCTGAATACTTGCCCTCAACAGTGAGCAGAAACACTGTGGGTCCTTGAGGGAGCACCAGACCATTGGTCTTACTCATGGGTAGGGAAGTTCTGAGGTGTGATGGGGAAACCCCAAAGGAAGATGTGGCAGTCAAGTGAGGTTGTATATTTACCAGGGCTCCATTACAGATGCCTGGCCTAGGCCTACCTGCTGCTCTGCTCTCCCAGGGGACAGCGGACAAGTTAGATTGAATATAAAATATTCGGTCAGACATATTCTCTGAAGCAACCAGACACTTTGGTGTCTTGTAGAGAACTGGTAAAGAAGTTCCTTAGCATTAATCTGCCATGGAAACTGAGGCTTGTGATGTCATCACTACCCAGTGAGATCACAGAAGGAATGTGTGTCTTGAGTGGCAGGCTTCAGATCCTTGCTATTTTATGGAAAATAGGGTGAAAGAAGCAAACTCTGCTTCGACCCTCCCTTCTGACCTTTCCTAGTCAACTAGTCTGTCTGTGTAGTACAAATGGGAGTTGAGAACAGCCCATGACCACAGGTGGTATGAGAACCCAAATTATTAAACTGGTCAGTCATGATTAAATACAGAGACAAGTAGGTTGCATGGCCCTGATTCTAAGTATTTAAGTGTTGGAGAGGCAGAGACTTGAGTGGATTATTTGTTGGGGGAATGCTCCTTGGAAGTGGGCCTGAATGTAAATTAAGATTTGGGCTTGCATGGTGGTGTACGCCTATAATTCCTTTCACTTGAAAAGCTGAGGCCGGAGATTTTTTTAATTCAAAGCCTGTCTCAGCAACTTAGTCCCTAAGCACCTCAGTGAGACCCTGTCTGCAAATGAAATAGAAAAGAAGGGTTGGGGCTGTTGCCCAGTGGTAGAATGTTCCTGAGTTCACTTCCCAGTACCAAAAAAAAAAAAAAAGAACATGTTGAAAAACATTCCATTTAGGAATAAAAGTAAAGATAGGCACCTTGGGACTTCATTCTTCCCCATAGTTTAATCCTTTAATGAGTTGGAGGTGTGCTTCAATGGTAGAGATTATTTATTTATTTATTTATTTGGTACTAGAGATTAAACTGAGGGGCACTCAACCACTGAACCACGTCCCTAGCCCTATTTTTAATTTAGAGACAGGGTCTCACTAAGTTGTTTAGCACTTTGCTTTTGCTGAAGCTTGCTTTGAACTTGAGCTCCTCATGCCTCAGCCTCCCAGGGTTCTGGGATTACAGGCCCTGAGGTGCTGGGATTACAGGCGTGTGTCACAGTGCCTGGGAATTGTAGAGCCTTGAAGTGTTTGCCTAGCATGTGTGAGGCCATGGGTTTGATCTTGGGCTCCACAAAAAAAAAAAAAAGAAAAACAAATTCTTTGCACCCTCTCCTTCTTAGAAGTTAGGTCTCAAGCACATGTTAAGGGCCCTATCCAAAGTCACACAGGTAGTGTAGAAGTCTGCTCAACAGTAGGGTTTCATGTTGTTCTTGTTGGGGCTCCAGATTTATAGCTAATATGGCAAATTTGTTACATTTCAAGCTGGTGGACAATGAGAAGGATGTTAAAGGTGTTCCAAGGAAAATGAGAGCCTCTAGTGAATTTATAAAGCAGGAATGACAGGCCCATTTTAATGTAAAATTTGAAACGTCTTCATGACAAAATGACATTACAAAATTACCACATTATCATTTCAGTCCCCGTTCTTCAAAAAAAGAAAATAAACCATGTGTAGTCATTCAAGAAAAAGAAAATAAACTCAACTGATTCTTTGTTCTATACGAGGCAATTTGGAACGTGATTTATTAAGTACATTGAATTCTACCCCATGATAATTATAGTTAAGGCAGCCCATGAAAACATCATTTATTGCTAGAAATCATGACATGACAGAAAATCAAAATGCATTTTATTCTTCACATTTTATGTGAAAGACTATGCTACTATGGTCCAATGCTCAATTACTCCAATACTGGCCAGTAGCTCATCTTTCAAAGCAACAAGCAGCCCCCAGGCCCTGAGAGGCATTAAGGGCACCCTAGCTGACAAGTGTGTTCAACCTCCCAGGACACCAGGAAAGATCCCTAATCCAGAATCCCATTTTAGTTAGCCAAAATCAGGCTTGCTGAAGCCAGTGCTCTCTCACTGAGGATGCTCCTCCTGGAAGCCGCCTTCTTTGTACAGCTGCTAGTTCAATCTTCTGAACCAGCCTCACAGCTCACAGATGGGTCATAAAGCTGATGACTGCACCTGGTACCTCACTCCCAACACGGCTCACCCTCCTTGCTCTGTGGAGGGGAAAATCATCATTGACAAGAGCTCTACATGAGTGCTGTCTAGTCTCTGAGAAGCTACATCTGTGTAGGGCAGTATGTCTTGGGGGCCCTTCCTGAAGCACTGGAAGATACCTGCCCTCATTGAAGCTGGCATTTGCCCCTGAAACCTTAAGTGTTTGATCTTGTGGTCATCCAGAATATTATCCCAGCCAGTTCACAATGCTGGAACTGTTATAGAACACCAGGACTGTTCCTGAGGGTCCAGTCTTGTCTGCTTTGTCATGTTGCTTGAGGATCTGCACCAACTTGTCACCTTATTTGTTCTCTTCAGCCTCATAAATGTTTGTCTGACATGAAGCTTAATGCAGTGGAGCTTGGAACTGGTGATGGTGGTGAGAGAGTGCGGGATTCCGCCTTAAATTAGCAACTGGCCCATGCCTTCAGATCTCATGTTTGGGGCCAACCTCAGCAGCTTAGGGAGTCCCTGTCTCATAAAGGATGGGGGCGGTCTGGGGTTGCAGCTCAGTGGTAGAGCCCTTGCCTAACATGTGAATTACTCAGTTTGATCCTTAGCATCTCATTAAATTAAATAAGTAAAACCATGTATTGTGTTCGTTTTTAACTTTAAAAAATTCTATTAAAAAAGTGGATGGGAGATTTGGTAAAGGACCCCCAATACACACACAAAAAAAGTATAGGTTGAAAAGTCTCTTGTTCCTTAAGGAGGGGGAATCTTTACCTTTTAATGTTTTGAATCTCTCATATGTTTAGTGTATTATCTATTCAAAAAAAGAAAAAAGTTAGAAAGGAAGGAAGGAAGGGAATTCTATTGTGAAAAATTGCTGTGGAAGGGCCAGTGAACTTGAATTTTAGATTCTGTGATTCCATAAGGATGTTCTGGATTTTGTGTATGAGGGGTGAAAGACAGATGGAGCTGGGTGGGTTCCTGGGCTTCCTTGAGACGTCTAAGTCTTGTATCAGTGGCCCTCAAATGCAGAGCTAGTGGCTCCTCCACCCTGCCAATTCTCAAAATGCAAGCCTAGCCAAGTCTGAGGTGATTCTTTTTTTTTTTTTTTTTTGGTGCCAGGGATTGAACCATAGGATGTTTAATCACATTCCCAGCCCTTTTTATTTTTAATTTTGAGACAAGAGTCTCACCAAGTCGCTGAAGCCCACTTTGAGCTTGTGATCTTCCTTGTTTACTCTTCTAAGCTGCTGGCAGTATAGGTATGCATTAATGCACCTGGAAGTCTGTGGTGATTTAATTTTCCCTCTGATTGAATCTGTCATCCTTGATTCTGAAATTAAACTGTAACATCCGAACTTAAATCTCTGAGCACATGCTTTGAGCATTCATTAGTATGCAATATATATATACTATATTTATTGGGTTTGCTTTTCTCCCCTTCATTCAGATTTTCAAAGATTTCATTCTCTTTTACCCTCCCATGAGATATTGATTACTAAAGTAATTTATTGTAATGTCTAGAACATGGGAAATATAGAAAATTGTAACAAGAGCTAGGTATGGTGGCTTATGCCAATAATCACAGCTCTTTGGGAGGCTGAGTTCAGTGGTAGGGCAAGCCTAGATTCAATTCTCAGTACTGCAGAAGGAAAAAAGAAAATTGTTGGTAATAATCCTATTATCATGAGACAAGCATTATTGTTAGGGTTGAGTTTTAAGTGTTTCAGATATGCAGTTTCTGTTTTCTGGTATTTTTGTTTGTTTGGCATGTATGTGGATCCTCAAGACTGGGACATTGTTGCTGGCTGAGGAGAAGGGCCTGGACAATGTTTGTGTCTCTGCATTTAGTGTTGGTACTAAAGCAAGTATTGGGTATGTGAGGAAGGAGTATTTAAATCTCATCACTTAAGGAGGATCCATTGTCTTTTAACGTCTTGGAAGATGGCAGGTTTAGTTTATTATGACACTGAGACCTGAAAAAGAATTTTTTTTTCTTTAAAAAAAAATCCAGGTGTACTTAAACATCAAACCACATCTCTATTCCTGTTATATTTTTTTATTTTATTTTTTATTTTGAGACAGGGTCTCCATAAATTGCTTAGGGCCTGGCTATGTGGTGAGACTGATCTTGAACTTGTGGACCTCCTGCCTCAGCCTCCCAAGCCACTGGGATTATTGGCATAAGCCAAGACATCCAGCCAGAAATTCTGTAGAGCCTACTTCTAGAGATCCATGGGTTTTGCCAAGGGCATCATTGTGGTGACTTTAGAATTCATCAGATTCCTGTCCTTGTGATTATGGGCATGAATCCTGCTGTCTTCCTACTTGTTTAGGAAAATGCCAGTTGTTAATGGACCTTGGTTACAAGGTTTGCATACCATGTTACCATGGGAGGCGGGGGGTGGGCAGGAGCCAAGGAGTATCCTCCTCCAACTTAAAGCAGACCTTTCTTCTTGTTCTCTTTAGGGAGGAATGGGAGCTGCTTTGCTGTCAGATCCTGACAAGATTGAGAAGGTAAGTTCTGCATGAGTGAAAGCAGCGTCCTCAAAACATGGCTATGAACTAGAGTTGCCTAGAATGCCTCTCTCCCCATTTCAGATTTAGTAAAGTTCCCTTAGTCTATCCATTTGCAGCCTGGGAATTTTTTAGAAAGCTTTCCAGTGCCAGACGCACTGATGCACACCTGTAATCCCAGTGGCTTGGGATTACAGGTGTGCAAAGTTTTTCCAGACCTCACACAAACATCTTTATTTTGAGAAAATTTCAGCAGGTGGTCCTGAGATGCTCCCACGATGAAATCAGGGTCCTAAAACACAAAGCCTGGAACACAAAGCTCACCCACTCACCCAAACTGCTGGAAGATGGCAGGTTTAGTTTATTATGACACTGGAACAAAAGTTCACAAGTTGGCCCTAGCAATTTTAGCAAGGTCCTAAGCAACTCAGTGAGACCCTGTCTCTAAATAAAATACAAAATTGGGCTGGGGTTGTGGCTCAGTGGTCAAGTGCCTCTGAGTTCAATACCTGGTACCCTCATCCCCCACCTAAATAAAAAGCTTCCCAATGGTTTTGACATGCAGCCAGGTTTGGAAACCCTTGAGCCAGCATACAGCAGCCTTGAGTTGTATAAAATCCTGGAACTTGGGCCCTGTCGACTAAGAGCCAGAGAGCCTGAAGACTGGGCTAGAGACTCCTCTGCGTTGTCTCTCTCCTTTCTAGGATGCTCATGAGAGCAGAGGCTAGACCACCTTTGGTGAGGGTAGGCTCTGTGTATGTGTGTGTTTGGGGGGTGGGTAGATTGTCCTCTCTAAGGGGCCTGGATGAGAGTAGCAGGGGGGTTCCCCTCCATACCACTGGAGTCGCATCAGTTCTTTGAGAGCAAGCCAGGTCAGGGTCCCATGAAGCAAGCTGAAGTTAGTCTTTCTTTATTTCCCTTCCTGTGGTGATTTTGCAGATAGGCTTAATGAGTCCCCTGGGTCAGGTTGGTATTTGCTATCTAGTGCTGTGGGCTGCTAGGGGTTGTGGGGGTGATATTCTGCCACATCATACCATGTGTACCTTCCTTTCCTTTCCCAGCTCATCAGCTGTCAGCTTGTTGCTGATTGTAGCTCCTTTGTTTTGCTTTTCATGCACCATCCCTACTTCCTTGTCCAGGATTTGAGCCTCATGGTGCTTCCTGCAGATTAGAGTTACTTGGGACTCAGATACTACCATAAGAGCTGCCCTGGTTTGTTCTGGCTGTTGCTGTTCAACTGTGTATATTCTTTCTGTCCAGCTGTCTCTGGGATATAAGAGGACCACAGTATGTGTTGGCTGGATTCCTTCTGATTTTTCCCACATACAGCCACATATGATGTTCCTCTAACCTGCATATAATGTATCCTTACCATTTCTTGGGTAGTTTCCTTTCAAAGCATATTCCAATGTTATTTTATTTGTCCCTGAAACCCCTTGAGGTACACAGGGCAGGCATTCATTAGCTGCTGCTGCTTCTTTATTGTTGTTGTTGTTAAAGCAATCTTACTGTGTTGCCCAGGCTGTTCTCAACTCATGGGCTTAAGAGATCTTCTGCCTCAGTCTTCCAAATAAATGGGACTGTTGGCATATACTACCATGCCCAATTACAATCTCATTTTGATCAAAAGTAATCAACTAGTCATGAGTGGTGGCACACTCCCAGCAGCTTGGGAGGCTGAGGCAGGAGAATCACAAGTTTGAAACCAGCCGCAGCAACTTAGTGAGGTTATAAGCAACCTATTGAGACTCTGGGTCTTAAAAGTAAAAAATAAAAAGGGGCTCAGGATGTGGTTTAGTGGTAAGGGCCCTTAGATTCAATCCCTAGTACCAATAAAAAACAAAAACAAAAGCAACAACCCCTCCCCAAACAAAACAAAACAAAAACATAAAAATAAAGCACACAGAGAGAAAAATGATTTTCTTCAAGATCATATTACAAATAAGAGGCAGGCAGAGCCAACTTCGGAGTCATAGTCTTGTGATTCCTGATGCAGCGTCTGTGTCCCTTCTCAATGACATGTTCCATTAAAGGTGCCTGGCTTCATTTTTAAATGTCTAACCACAGTTCAATAGGCAGCGGAGTTTGGAACTTCCAGTGAGACACCCATGTGCAAGATGGAGTTGAAATGGATAGCCATGATGTCAAAGCAGTTAAGAGAGGGGTCCTCAGCACATGGGCATTTTCTTATCGTCTGACCTGGTTTCTCCGACCAATGCTGCTGGCTTTATCCTTTCTGACGTTCCTCTTTGAATGAGGTACATTTATTCATGAAGCAGTAGAGATGCATTCCAGATGCTTAGATCATTCTGTTTCTTCTCGGGTGAGGGAATCATATAGGTTGGCTAAATGGGGTTTGCCTCATGGAGGGGAAGTTGCAGGGTTGCAGACTTCTCCTACAAAATCCAATGTGATTTTTGCATGGGGGGCTGGATTCAATTTAAGCCCAGATTGTACTAGCAGTTTGGGTGAGTGGGTGAGCTTTGTGTTCCAGGCTTGGTGTTTTAAACCCCTGATTTCATCATTGGAGCATCTCAGGACCACCTGCTGAAATTTTCTCAAAATAAAGATGTTTGTGTGAGGTCTGGAAAAACTTTGAAAATACTTAATAATACCACTGAACTAATACCACTGAACTATACACTTAAAAAGGGCAAATTTTTTTGGGAGGGGTGGTACTAGGTATTGTACTTGGGAATACTCTGTCACTGAGCTATATACCTAGCCCTTTTTATTTTTTATTTTGAGACAGAGTCTCATTAAGTTCCCGAGGCTGGCCTTGAACTTGTGATCCTCCTGCTCAGACTCCCAAATCACTGGGATTACGGGTGTGTGCCAACATACTGGGCCCAAGGTGGCAGATTTTATTGTATATAAATTTTATCTCAATTGAAAAAAAAAAAAAAAAGATGCTACCTGTTGAATTCTCTAACCTTGGAGTGGCTAGGGATGGGGGATATCAGTCTATTGAAAAAAGCTTCCACCAGGTAATGCTGGTATACCTTCCCTGGATTTAGACCCTCAGTTTTAGACTGTAGCTCTTAGTGATATATGGTCTCACCCCCGTCCAAGCTTTCTGTGCATCTTCTGGCTGTCCAGGGTATCATTTGTGTGAGTGAAGTTTCTTGAGTCATAGCTGCCAGTGAGCAGGCCCAGAACTTGAACTCTGGTCTCACTGATACCCAAGCCTGTGGCTTCCGATCTTCCCACCTGCTCCCTCCTCAACAACCTGGGGAGATAGGGCCGCTTTTTCCCAGGAGGCCAGTTGATCTGGTGAGGCATGCCTTTGGTCGATGTTCTGCTTCTCCACTCAGATATAGGCTTGCCTCTTGTCCTTTATCCCCAGAGATCTTCACCGGGACATGTGGTGTGATGTGGACCTGGAGAGTTGTGTCCAGAAGAGTTTCATGCTAGAGCCTGGCTGGAGGACCGCCTCTAGTTGTTGTTTCCCCTCAGTGCTGCCCTTGCAAGTGGTTAGGGCTTTTAGTTACCTAATCTCCTTCCTTGTCCTTAACATGAAATGAACAGAAATTCTATTCTACTTGGTTAAAATACACTAAAAGGAAGTCCTGTAAGACAGAGCATTGGATCAGACCAGCTGGTGCTTCTTAAATTACTAAATATCAGAGGATTCCAAGTGAGTGCTTGCAAGGGAACTGTCGATAGGTTTTGCCTTGAGCCAGAGATAGAATGAGAGTAAGAATTTTTTGTGTCATGATGGACCTGGCAGTGCCCCTTTAAGACCTGCCAGGGTGACCTTAGGACCTCAGGCCCAGTCTCCTGAGGCAGCACCTGTGGACTGTTCCTGCCTGCCTGTCAATTTTGCCTGGTCCAGCAGACCCTGTCTTGCTCATGAGCCATCCACTGGTCAGCCCAGTTTCTTGGTCTGTTATCTTCCAGAGGGAGGGGCTACCTTAGCCTGTCCCTGAGAAAAAGTCCTCCTCTGTTCGTTCTCTGCTTTCTGCTGCCCCCGCCAGTCTAGAAGACTGGCAGCAGTCACCTAGGTATCTCCTCTGCTGAACAGAGGTTCAGTTCTGGGAAAGTCCTTGAGATCACCCTGCTTCCAACTTGCCTGGGTTGAAATTTTTGATTTGGGAAGAAGATAGCAATGTCACAGCCATGCAGTGTCATTTGCATCTCTCTCGATCTGTGATTCTTGTGTGGTCAGGTCTTGCTACCTCACTGACACTTTCCTGTATGGCTTCTTGATCTTTTTTTGAAATCCTTTTCAATTATTATGCAATAAACACTTTTTAGCTTGTTGAAAATGTTGTCCTTTTTTTTTGCCTGTTTTATTCCTGTATATCTGACATCTCCAAAGAGGAGTGCAAGGGCCCAGGCCTTTAAAGGCCTTCCTGCTTCTTCACTCTGCAGGGCTCAGGACGCATTCAGGAAACATTTCCTTCCCTTCGTCCAGGGGAGAAGTTGCCAGCCTGTTCTTATCCAGGGCTGGGCCTCAAAATCATATTGAAAACAGAGTGTGTTGGTTAGAAACACACATTCCTAAGCCCTGCCCCGATAGAAATAACAGGATAGAATATAAGAATTTGTGTTTCTTACGCTTTTCAGGTAATTCTAATGCTTGAACCTGGCAAAGGATTACTGCATTCTACACAGGAATGCATGCAGATCCATTCACTCCCTAGTTCATTCAGTGTATTTAACAAGTATATATATATATATATATACCATTTTGTGCCAGGCAGGGATCACTGGTGTTGGGGCTGTAGCATAGAACAGAGGCACATTCCTTGTCTCATGGAGTATTCTATGTGTATGTGTGTAACAGATTGATATACATTGTGCATACATGAACTGTCTGTGCCCCTGAAATGCATAGATCTGTAGCAGTCTACAAGCAGTGTGGAAGTTTGTTCTAGAAGAGGTAGGTGCTCCTCTGTGCTCCTCTTTGCAGATCCTCAGCACCCTTGTGAAAGGGACGCGCAGACCTGTGACCTGCAAGATCCGTATTCTGCCTTCAGTAAGTATTGTATTCTATTATCTCAAGGTCTGTTCTCTCCGGTGATGTTGGATTTGGGGATTGTGAATGATTCATGATGAATTAGGTTTGGTGGAGGGAGTAGAGTTGAGCCCAATTTAGGAGCCAGCAGCTATAACACTGGGGCCCCAGTAACCACTCTTGTGATCTTCCTCAGCTAGAAGATACCTTGAGCCTTGTGAAGCGGATAGAAAGGACTGGCATTGCTGCCATCACAGTTCATGGGAGGTGAGTGATTGCCTTTTTAGAGACTGGCTGAGAGATTCCTCAGCCATTTTTATAGTCCCTCACTTACGTATTTTGCCTGCCTCTGCCCAACTCTTTGACAACCTGTGAGTTCAGAGGGCACTCAGACTCCTTGAATGGGCTTGCATTTGTCTGTGTTTCTTTTATTGAGCACCTATTGGTGCTAGGCCCTGCTCTGAGCTTGAGAGACACAGAGAAAGAGAAACTCCCCATCCACATGATATTGAAGTTGTAGAGATGGAGTGATCTGCTCAAACCTGTATCATGTAGACAGAAAGTGGTGGAATTAGAACTCTCACTCTTAATGTTTTCTTTTGACTTAATCAAGCAATGGCTTCTCCCTTGAATGACCCCAGACAGATGGCTATTCATTCATTTATTCATTTATTGTGGTACTAGGGATTGAACCCAGGGGTGCTCGATCACTGAACCACTTCACTAGCCCTTTTTATTTTTTATTTTGAAACAGGATCTTATAGTTGCTTAGGGTCTTGCTGAGTTGCAGAGGCTTACCTTGAATTTGTGATCATTCTGCCTCAGCCTTCCACTTCCATTCCACAGTATGCCACCACTCCTGGCAAGATGGCTGTTCTTTTGAAGACATTGCTGCTTTGTAGCTAATGTGTTCCTTTAAGAGAGCCAAGGTGTTTCTGAAGGCTGCTCTTGGTTTCCTAGTCAAATCTGCTCCCTGTGCCCAGGATGTCCTTTCATAAGGAACCCCAGACAACAGACTTTGGCTGGTGACTTCTTGTCTGTAAGAAATGTACCTTTTGGGCTCAGGACTCTTATGGAAGTATCCAAGTTGCTGGTTGTCATTTTGACAGCCTTTTCAAAGGGCATCCAGAGGTCCATCATATACCACAAAAAGCAGAGCTACTCAGATTGAAGGCATATGGGGAGGTGAGAGCCACACATGTATTTACATGCTCTCCTTTCTTGGGCAGTAGGCTTTGGGCTAAAATTGCTTGGTGCCAAATCCTATGTCTGCAGCTTATTAGTTGTGTATCCTTTGGGGAATCACTTCTCTGAGTGCCACAGTCCTAATGTGGAAATGAAAATAATTTCTTTTTTATAATTGTCATGAACTGTTTATGAGATTGTAAATAAAACCCTTGGCACATAGCCTGGCCATAGCCTGGCATTATTCTCTTAATAAAGGAAGATCTTTTTTTTTTTTTTTTTTTGGTGCTGGGATTGAACCTTGGGTGCTTTACCACTGAGCTACATCCCTAGTTCTTTTTTGTTTTTTTAATTTGTTTTGAGACAAGGTCTCACTGAATTGCTGAGACTGGCCTTGAACTTGCAATCCTTCTTGCAATCCACCAAAGAGGCTTTTACCAGAAGCAGTAGGAAGACGGATTTGGGTTAGTTTTAGGAAAGACTTTCTGACCACTAGAGCTGTTGAGGATGGGCTAAAACTAGCTGGGGATACAGGGAGACAGAGGTGGAAGCTGAGTTGGCAGGACCTTCTGAGGAATTCAGGAATGTAGCAGAGGGGACACACTCAGAAAAGACCTGTCAACCACCTCGCCTGCTTATCTCTGAGCATGGGTCAGGCGTTGCCTCAGAGTCCCTAAGACTTGCTCACTCATGCACAAGAACTGCTTTCAGTCAACTTTGGAAGGAGGGGCCTTGGGTCATGTCCTGCTTCCCCTGTGGTTTATCATGACAGCCAAGCTCTGTGGCTTGCCCTGGCTGCCCTGGGCACGGGGCCTACCCTGTGTCAGGTGCTTTTCCCCAGGATCAGCTGTGGAACTTGGCTTCAGCACAGGCAGCTGTGTGGGAGTGGTCAGTCTGAGCAGTAGCAGCTGTTCCAGTCCCTTAGAGAGGATAAGACTGGGACAGTCGGGGTAGCATTCTTATAGCACTGTCTCTCATCTCTGGCGGAGGCAAGGAGAAGTCAGGGAAAGCAGCATGACGTTGGTTGCCAAGCCATTTACATTGGCCTCCTGCAGTCATGCCTTGCCTGCTGGCCTCTGAGATTTGGACTTGCCTCCTCAGCATGGACCTTGGCTGCTCCTACTCCTCACCACAGAGTTCCTCCCTAGAGATTAGGGAGAGGCCATTCCTGCAACCTGTCCTTGATGACCACATGGCTGCTTAATCTTCCTGAGGTTCAGTAGGGAGGACAGTAGGTCTTAGCTAAGGTAAACATGGGTGAGCACTCAGCCTTCAGCGCCCCCCCCCCTCTTTTGTCTCCAAGGAAGCGGGAGGAGCGACCTCAGCACCCTGTCAGCTGTGAAGTCATCAAAGCCATTGCTGAAACCCTCTCCATTCCTGTCATAGCCAAGTAAGCCTCTCGTCTTCCTCGTTTACTTTTTTATGCCCCAACTCATTCAGAATGGACTTGAGCAGGCATTTAAGAAAAGGAATGATCGCATTAAAAAATGACCATAAAGGAAAAGGGGGGAAAAAAGTGGAGCAAGATGCAGAGTGGTAAATGAGGCAGAAAAGTGGCTATCAATTAAGTCAGGCCACTTGCACTCTGGTGAGCGGCTAATGTAGGGTGCAGGGCAGCTCAGGGCCCTCTGATGCCTGAGCTTGGGGAGAGTGATAAGGTGGCTGCTGAAACAGACTTATGGCAAAGTAATGTCATACCCAGGGTGACTTGTGCATGGTGCAGGGGATTATGTTCATAGGGCTTTGGCTCAGGGAAAGTAATATAGGTCACAGAAACCCAGAGAAGCACTCTGGGTAGTTATAGTACCAGGAATATGGACCAGCAGGTGTGAGGTACTGATGAGCAGCCCAGAGGCCACACCCATTTGGTACTGGGGAACTGGCCTGTGTTCAGTTCAGCCCTGCACCTAAAGGAGTCTGGGAGGTTGCATACGGGGAAGCCCTGACAAAAGGCATACCCGATAGGTGGGAGGGAAGAACTAAGGGTTGGGGTGCATCTGGGCACTGTGTCCCCCAGGTAGTAAATTTTGGGGGGTGGCTTGGAGAAGCCAGGGCTATTCAAAACCCTTGAGCCTGTCATTTCTACTATCACCTGAGGGTCCTCGCCCCATTTGACTAGATCTGGACAGAGACTACCAGTAGTTTCTTGATGAAACATATGAGGACAGAACATTTTCTGAGAGGATCCTGGAGCATCAGGGCAGAGGAAGGGGAATTATGACCAAATTGGCCTTCTTCCGGACCCTCATGATCACCAGTGTATCCTCCTTTCCAGGGTTTTGACCCAGTGCTTAGAAGACATATGGGTGGCTACTCAGTTTTGGTATTTTAGTTTCATGTCTTCAGATGTGGGCTGGCATTTGCTACTGTATTGGATGAGGGAAGAGGAGGAAAGTAAAAGGTCTGGAATACCTAATAAATACCAGGCATGGTTTGGATTACTTTACATATGTTATCTTTCTTAGTGAGATTATAATCTCCATTTTGCTGAAGCTCTAATAACTGAAGTGACTTGGCCAAAACCCCACTGTTAATGAGTGGCAGATCAGGAAGTTGCCTTTTTCTGAAAATACTGGTAGGTTCCATAATGAAGACACACCTAACCTTCCTGTTGCTTTTCAGTGGAGGATCTCATGAACACATCCAGCAGCATTTGGACATAGAGGAATTTCGACAAGCCACAGCTGCCTCTTCAGTGATGGTAGCCCGAGCGGCCATGTGGAACCCATCCATCTTCCTCAAAGAGGGTCTGCGGCCCCTGGAGGAGGTCATGCAGAAGTACATAAGATATGTACGTGTCTGCACTTTTTCAAAACCCCCATTTCTGTCTGCCACAATCCTTCAGAGAGCACTTTATGGGGGCCTCCAGCGGCCAGCAGCCCCTGTTGTTCTGCTCCTCTCCTTTTTAGCTCTTGGAGTGTGGCACTGAGTCTCATCAGCTGCCATATGAAGAGAAGATGCTAGGATGTGTGCCCCATCATCATCTTCTAAAGCTTCTAGAGATATAGATAGAGGTCATAGCAAGGACCTTCTGGATCCAGGATGCTGCTGAGACCCCACACACATGATATTGTCTTCTTTCTCCCTCACACTCCACATGTCCACATGCCCATGCACATGGACAAAGAGGTTTTGTGTCACCGAAGACAGTCATGGCTCTGTGTTGGAACAGGTGCAGCCAAAGCCAGGAAGAGCCATTGTAGTCGTTGCTGGAGACAGATTATCTCTATAGAGATTTCTCACCTGATTTGACTTATCTGTCAAAATTACTTCTAAAACTTTTCTATTGCAGATTTCTAGGATGCTTTGCTATGAGTTAGGGAATAATCTAACTAATGCTGTACTTAATGAATAGAATTTTCTAAAGCAGTTTCTTTCCACTGGGAGTACAATGGTAGCACTAGGGGCATTTCCCTGCAAAGGAATTTTTTTTTTTTTTTAAATTTTTAATGAGTTCACACCTGTTTTCCACAACTGTGGGACTCTGTGGGACTCTGCTACACATCTATAGGCAGAGACTGAGTGGTCCTCAAACTCTTCAGTGAATTGGACCTGGGTGGAGAATGTAGCTCTTGCTCAGAGCAGGCTTCCACCTTCTTTAATCCTAGGGCTTACCTGCATGGAGCTACTTATGTCCTCTTTAAGTTATGGCCATGCATGTGGGGTTCCCATGGCCGAGCAAGCTGGGGATGGTAGGAGGACTTGAGCCTTTGTCCAGAGCTGGGAAGCCACTGTCCTAGAGCCTCCTCTCTTCAATGCTACAGCCCTCATCCCCTTGGTTCTGGATGTACTGTTGGGCAGTTTGGTTACAACCAGTTCTCCAGTGGTCTGGGTCAGCTAGAGGCAAGGGACTTTGCCTCGTCCCAGGTCAGCTTTCCATCTCTTCTGGCCAGCTGGCAGATGTATAGCAGAGAAGACAAGTTTAGCAGTGCTGAGTCTGCTCACTGGGTGAAAGGTGATGTTATTACTCCTGCTTCACTGTCCCTTGGCAGCTTTCAAGAGGGTGTGTTGTCAGAGAAAGAGAGTGGACTTAAGTGTCAGCAGGGCTGGCTTTTGGTCCAGCCAGATGTCTTCAGGTCCAAATAAGCTGAATCATGGCTCTGCTGCTGGCTGGGGCTTACCCACTTATTTCCCATTTTGTCATGAGTACATCATAGCACCTTCCTAGGCACTGATGATAAAAACTCAGGCAGAGATTCTAAAATATATAATTACAGAGAGCAAGGGCTAGGAGGAGGATCTGAAGTTTTTATCTAAAAACTTTTATCTGCTCTCCTACCCTGTCCTTGACCATGTGGGTGTCGATGGTACCCTTGGGCAGTCATCTTTCCTTCCTGAGACTCACTTCCAAGGCTGTGGAGTGGAATAATAGCTGCACTTTGTATAAAGATATGAAGTGACAAATAGTATATCAAATATGCCTGGTAAATGGAGCTGTACCCTACCCTTGTAGAGGAAGTTGGAGAGAACTTAATCAAGATGTCAGAAGAGAAGGTACACCAGGCTCTAAGAAGACTCTCACCCCTGTCCTTGGTGTTCCCCTTCCCTGTAGTAGGTTTTCCATCATAGTCTGTGGTGGCCAAAGCAGGACGGGGATTCCTGCACTTCTAGACCTCAAGCAGGAAAATGTATTTCTGATTGTGGGCCTTGACTGTGACTCTCAAACTTTGTACCACCAGCTGGAGGAGTAGATGGCTTTTATGGGGTCACACTGCCTTGGCTGTAAGCATACCTCTGATGCCCCTTGGAGCCTTCTTTCTTGCCATTGAAGCCTATCTCAGGCCTTGGCACCTGCTGGTAGCAGATGGGCTCTCACCAGTTTTCTTCTCAGGCGGTGCAGTATGACAACCACTACACCAATACCAAGTACTGCTTGTGCCAGATGCTGCGGGAACAGTTGGAGTCACCCCAGGGAAGGTTGCTCCATGCTGCCCAGTCTTCTCAGGAAATTTGGTAAGAAGGGCAACGAACTATCCATCTGTCTTTGCAGATGTTTCCCAGGCTTGACCTTGAGCCTTATGATGGCCACAGGGTGTCAGGCTACATAACTTCTGGACGGTGATCTGTAGGAGTGAGGTGATGGTACAGCTTTGCCTCATAGAGTGGGATACTTTCAAAGCTTTGGAATGTTCTAATCCTAGACTCATCTCAACAATAGGGTTTTGGGAAGTAGGGCACTAGTATATTAGAGGAATGCAAAAGATAGGCTTAGGAATTCCTGAGGAGGAAGGGGCTTTTCCATTAACAAGCCTGTAACATGCCAGGCTATAGTCAGGAGAGGTAGGGCTATTGAATAGAGCCTCTGGCCTCTGTTCCCACACCCATTACATTGCAGTTTGAGAGGCCACTGTTTGGTCCTCCAGATCTGGTGTAGCTACAACTCAGGTGGTTGACACTGGAGGTACTTCATAGCTTAGTCTAGTCTTGGCTTCTATGGCTCCGTGTCTACCTATCTGCTTTCATACCTCCATACCTGTGCTCCTGCTGGGTTCTCTGCCTAGAAAGCCTCTCCCCTTGTCTGTATCCTCCAAGAAGCCCTTCTGAACCAATCTCATCCTTAGGGATCCATCCGCTTGCAGAGCCTCCAGCCCTCAAGATACATCCCAGAGGGAAAATATTTGCCAGAATTATTCTCAATGCCCCTGGCTTGTGGCATTGATTCTTTCTCTACTCCAATAGCTTAGGTAGCTGGACCTTGGTTCTTGGAAGCTCCAAACTGAGTATAATTCAGCAGCTCTGGTGGTACCTACCTCAGTTCCAGTTAGGCCCATGGCAGCTCTTTGAGGCCAGATGGAAAGTTGGGAACCACTCAGTGGTCAGGCCTCCATCTCTTCCTGCCATGGGCTGACATAAAGAAGCTGCATAAATCCCAGGTGCTTAATCAGTGTAGGGAAACTCTATCACAGCTGTTGGGAATACCCACTTGTCTGGTCATCATGGGGGAGAGACTATAAGTAGTGGGGGTGACCTTAGGACCTTTTCCACCCAGCCCAGCTTCCCTGCTCAGGGACATTCATTCTAGCTTCCTGTCTAGGTTAATAATGGGCTGGGCAAGAGGCTTTTGTTCTGGCCAGGCCCTCATGGCATTTGGTGCAATTGATTCTCAGTCGTGGGGCCCTGGGTTCCTAAAGTACCCTGAATGCTGCTCTACTAAGGTGCCTGCTCTGTTCTACTTCCTCTTATAGTGATGCCTTTGGCCTTGGTGCCTTCTATGAGGAGACTACTCAGAAGATGGATGCCCGGAGGGCTGAGCTCTTGGCCAAGACTGCAGAGAAGGTGGGGGAACCAATTGAAGATACCTCTGGTGTCATTAAAATGGCTGTCAAGTTTGATAGGTAGGTTTCCAGCTTAGCCTTAGCATGGGCCAGGGCCAGTACCTTCAGAGTATGACTAGGCCAACATGCTGGTTGCTGTATGTGCTGGGCACATGCCTGTAATCTCAGCTACTAGGGAGGCTGAGGTAGGAGGATCATAAGTTTGAGACCAGCCTGGGCAACTTCTGAGATCCTATCTCAAAAAATAAAAAGGGCTGGGGATGTAGTTTAGTGGTAGAGTGCCCTGGGTTCAATCTTTAGTATCCCCAAATGCTTAGGTACTACAGATCTCCTTGGATACTTGTTTGGTTTGGATACTTGTTCCCAGAGAAGGCATTTTCAGCTAAGACAGTCCCTGAAAGCCCAGGCAGGACTGTTTGAGGATGTGCGTGTTGTCTCAAGAGCAACCAAACTCTACTTTTTCCCAGACCAATCCCTCTCACCCCTTGTGGCAGGGGAACTTGTTTTCTATTCCTAAAAGTCTATGCTTCTTTCCCCCTGGCCTTGAGGAGCTAGCTGTCTACATGGAATTCCCCAATAGCTATAGGAGCTTCACGTTCATTTGACTCTGGATCCCTGCCCACATCCACTGCCCTCACCAGCTCTGTGGTTCCCTCTTTAGGCAGAAGTAGCTTCATGCTTATTTTTACTTTAGATTGTGACTCAGCTCTCCCATCTCCTTCCCCCTCACCCCTGTACTGGCGATTGAACCTAGGGTGCTTTACCACTAAACTATATCCCTATTCCTTTTTATTTTTTTATATCGAGTCAAGGGTCTCACTAAGTTATACAGGCTGATCTAAAACTTGAGGATCCTCCTGACTCAGCTTCCCAAGCCACTGGGATTACAGACACGTGTCACCACTCCAGGCTTGTGACTCAGCTTTGAATGGTGCCCTCATCCTTGTCATCTGCCATCTGATCTGAGCCTTTCTTCAGTCCCCGGACCCAGACCAGAATCCAGTCTTCTCTGGCAAGACTGTGTGGTGGGGGTGAGAGGACGACTGTTGGGCAGTCACACGCCAGAGGGAGCTCCCAGTGGGAAGTTGAAACATGTCCCTCCTACATTGTCACTCTGTCTCAGACAGACTCTGACATCAGAGTTCATTGTGTCCATGGCAGCAACAGATTATTTTGACACTTGGCAGATGGAGTCAGAGTGGGCACTGAGTTAGAATCCTGAGCTAAGTTCCTCACCTTTGTCTACTCTCAGAAATCTTGTGTGGTGAAGCAAATTGGACCTTCCTTCTTGGTTATTAAAGACTATTTTTAAAATAATTTTTAAAAATATTTTTTAGTTACATGGACACTATATCTTTATTTTGTTTATTTATTTTTATGTGGTGCTGAGGATCGAACCCCGGGTCTTACATGTGCGAGGCGAGCACTCTACCGCTGAGCCACAACCCCAGCCCTTAAAGACTGTTTTTCAAGATCGAGTTTTAGGATTCTCCCCAGCTTCAGTTTCCCTAGAATGCTGAAGCCCATCTTCGCTTTAGGTAGAAGCTAGTTACCAACCACTGGCAGGAAAGGAAGGGGAGCCCAGAGGAGTAGGCATAAGATCCTTAAGGCAGCAGCCTGGGGTCTCAGTTCCTGTAGCCCCTATCAGCTGAGTGGTACCATTGGTAAGAGGGGGAGTGGAGATGGTGAGTGGTTCCTGAATGCTTCTTCTCCTTTCCATAGGAGAGCTTATCCACCCCAGATCACCCCCAAGATGTGCCTGCTGGAATGGTGCCGGAGAGAGAAGTTGGCACAGCCTGTTTATGAGACGGTGAGTTCCTAGCTGTGACTGCCCTGCAACCAGCCATGGTGCTCCCTCCAGTGGTGCCATCGCCTAGTACACCCACAGTTCATACCCTGAATTCTAGACTATTTGGCTAGTGTCTAGCTTTGCCCTCTAGGCATGCAGAAGTTGCTTGTGGCTGGGTCAGTTGCTGATAGCCCTTCCCCTCTGACCTTGGACTATTGTCCAACCTGGCAGGTATATCTTTGGATTGGACCTTAGCCAGTGGGGCACAGAACTGGGGCCTAGACATGGGGCCTGTGGTGTGGAAACCTTGAGATTAAAACTTTGCTTCACTTCTTTTGGTCATTCCTTGTTTAGGCTGCTCTGCCTCTTCCAGACAGGCTTGTACCTTCTGTGCCTTGTGTCCCCTTCTGCCAGAGTGACTTTTGCAACATAAATCTAACCTCTGTCTCTCTTGCTCAAGTTATCAGCTCCCCAGTGCCTGTAGGATCTAACCCAAGACCCTCAGCATGGAGCATGTGACCTCCCATATGCCTTGCTGCTTCAGGTCTCATCCACTCATCCATATCACCTGGTCTTCCAGATGTATCTTCTCTGTCCCCACCCACGTCCTCTTTCACCCCTTTGCCATCTGGTAAACTCAGTAGGAGGAGGTCCCATATTCGCAGGCAGTTAAGGACTTGACAGCCCTTTGTTTGGGTTCATGACAGAAATTTGGTCACACATGGTGTCGTTGTTAATTTGTATAGGTGGCTTTTTTTCCTTAGAAGACGCACCTCCTTTTACATGGGAGGAGCATATGAATAGACAGCCTTCAGTTGCATCCCTTTGATGCGATGGGGCAGGTGGGCCTTGAGGGCAATCAGCCCTTTTTCCTTTGTCCTCTGTACCAGGTTCAAGGACCGCTAGATCGCATGTTTTGCTCCGTTGTCACTGTTGCAGAGCAAAAGTACCAGTCCACCTTGTGGTGAGTTTTCTTATCAGAGGGCGTGAGGCTTGGGGTGGGAGGTCCTGAATCCAGCATTGGTCTGGGAGGGTTGGGTGGATGGTGTGCCTGAGCACTGATGGCCCTGTATGATGACACTTTATTCAGTTTTATCAGAATCTCTGCTAAGGGTGTATAAGAGTAAGAATTCCTGGCCTTTCATCCTGCAACCTGCCCACCTGTCTTATTTCCCTATTACTCATCTGCCCAGGGACAAGTCCAAGAAATTGGCGGAACAGACTGCAGCCATCGTCTGTCTGCGGAGCCAGGGCCTCCCTGAGGGTCGGCTTGGTGAGGAGAGCCTTTCATTGTACAAACGCAAGCGGGAGGCTCTTGACCAAGACTCTGGAGGCCCCAGAACTCAGGAGCCAGCCCTGCCTAAGGAGCTATGCAAGAAGCCCTTTGTGACATTGGGAAGTGGTGAAAAGAGAACCCTGGAAGGTTGGTGACTACTGTCCCTGCCATGGTAACCCTCTCCATGGGTGTGGCACTGAGGTGGCCTTGATACTGGAGCATGAACCAAATGCCACTTGTTCAGTTTGCTGGCCCTGCCTGGCAAGAGTGTAGGAGGTCCAGGACTAGGTCATCAGTCTAGAACACAGGCCAAGGAGTGCCCAGGTGTGAATCGCATTTCTTCTGACTGGCAGGGCCAAGTTCCTAGTGATTTGAGTATTGTCTTTGAAAACAGGAGCTTTTCAGGTGGTTTATCCCTAATTTGACATTGGTACAGTGCAATAAAGACACCTTCCTACTGTTACCCATGGCTGACTGCTTCAGCCCTGGGCATCTTCACACATAGACTTGTGTCCTAGCATGATTATTCTACTCCCACCCTTTGTGAAGAAATGTAGCTTCCAAAGCATGTCCCCTGCACATCCTTATGGGTATGATGGAGCTGGGGGATGGGCTATCAACTTTAAGGCCCACCAGACTTGGGTGACCTAAGAAGGTCCAAGAGACCCATTCTAACGTAGGAAACATGAGGTGTTAGGCATTAATTGACTTTCCTTAGAAAGAAAAAGTAAATTCTTACAAAAAAAAAAAAAAAGGTAAATTCAGTAGAATTTGGGAAAGGACTAGGGTGTCTGCTGCCCCATTAAGTGACCAGCCCAGTGGGGTGGGGAGTGTTGATCTGATTCTTCAGTCTTTAAGCCTGAAAGGTGATTGGAGCTCAGACCTGCTTTATATAGTGGGTACTGGAAGCTGTGGGTGACAGCAGTTTGGCTATTGCATTCACAGGTCACACCCACTCTTCCCCCTCCCCAACCAACTTGGGGCGGAAGGAAGTGGCAGATTCACTTTAATTTCCTCTTGGCAGTGAGAAGCAAACAATCAGCCACTACCTCATCTCTTGGGGCCTCCCCCACTTACTGGGAGGGGCATTCTGACCAAAGGTCTCTGCCCAGCTCCGCCCCCATTTCCTCTGCTGTAAACATGCTGTGTGTCCTCGGCTTTTGTAGGCACTATGAGGGGAGGATTCCCCTCTGGGCCAAGGCTATCTTCCCTACATCTCCCTTGGATCAACCTAATGGCTCTGTGGCAACCTGACCTAGGGTCTGGCCCCCTTTCTAGCCAGTAGCCCTTGTTTCCATGGGTCTCTGAGTCAAGGGTTTGGTGGGTGAGGCTTTGTCCTAGTCCCAGTGCTGCCCTTCCCTGTCACCCACACTTGCTTTTTTTGTGTTGAGATAAGAATACTCAATCCCAGCTACCTCCCAGAGCCTTGGAGCTGCGCAGACAGAATAGCCCCAGTGGAGCCCCCTCTGTCACTGGGGAGGCACTAAATCCCACCCCTCCGATGGGAATGGCCATTGATCTTTTCTCCTGTCAGTGTGGTTTTCCTGGGGATGTCTCCTTCCCCGTCAGGGTTAGGTTCATTGCTGGGCCATGGGGAAGGACAGGCAGGGATAGAGTTCCATTAAGATAGAGGCTGGAGTTTGGAGCCTCTGAGGGCATAGGGGAGAGGCTCATTCACTAGAGTCAGGTAGGGAGGGGCTGGTTACTTTATGTCTGTTGACTGAGGATGTTTGGCATAGGTCCTAGTTGAGGGACTGGGGTGCTGGGGCTCGGTGGTAGCGCACTTGCCTGACACGTGTGAGGCACTGGGTTCGATTCTTGGCACCACATATAAAAATAAATAAAATAAAGGTCTATCAACAACTAAAAAAATAATAAAAACAAACAAACAAACAAAAAAAAACAGGTCCTGGTTGAATATGAGGTCCTCATTGCACCTCAGTGGTAACCTGCCCAAAGCCTGGGACTGAGAGCCTTAGATAGGCCTAAAGACTTTACCCACCATTAGTGACCATGCCTACCTTAAATTAGGCCACTTAAAACCCCCAGACCCCTTTCTGGGCTAGTAGCTCAACACTTATTCATCCATTTACCCACTTTTGAGGCCTTTCCCTTAACTCATCATATTTTAGGGACAAAAGGTTGTTTTTTTTTTTCTCTAATATTTATCAGTTATTGATGGACCTTTATTCATTTATTTGTTTATATGCGGTGGTGAGAATCTAACCCAGTGCCCCACACATACTAGGCAAGTGCTCTACCACTGAGCCACAACCCCAGCCGACTGAAGGTTTTGATATGAGCACAAGAGGGAGAGGTGAATCAGATTGGAGAAGGTGGCAGGATTTCCAATGGTATCTAAAGAAGACTGGATTTGTGCAAAGGTGATGGGGAAATCTCTTAGATCTATAGTTCCTTATCTTAGGGCCTCCCTGGATATCTTGAGACTGCCCTCTGGACTGAGACCAAACCCCTCTACCTAGTGAGGACAAAGTGCTGACCTATCCTAGCACCCGGTGCTGACTCCAGCAGCTAACTTTCTGAGGTGTAGTTGGCTGGTCTTATCCTTTCCACCCTGATTTGGGAGCTGCACAAGGGCAGTCCTTATGTCCTTTATGGCCAGTGTTGGCCTGGGGGTTGGGGAGCAAGCACAGAAGACTAAACTAAGAGCTTCAGATGAGAGATTCATGGCATGGAGAGGAGGAACTTGTTTAAATTGAGTTTCCGCCAAGCCTCCTGTTTCCCCCTGGAGTGAAACAAGGGGCTGGGTTGGACTAAACTATACCATCCTATGGCTTTGAGGACACAGAACCTTCAACAGTGGGACCTCAGGACCAGGCCTGTGGCAGCTGGTAAAAGAAATGTCTATCTGATATTCAAGCCTGGCTGGCATTCACACATGAGGGAGAAGGGTGTTCCTGCATTCTACTTCCCTGGCTCCTGGGCTTTCATTTCATAGTGCTCTTAGGTAAGGAGTGGATCAGACGACTTGCAGGGCCTTTGGAACTTGTCTTATAAAGAGGTAATGAGGGGAAATCTTGGCCCTTGCTGGGAAAGGGGGTGGAAACAGTATGCATTTTTGGGTGTGTGTTTATAGGTCCCTTCATAACCTGCAGCATCCTGGCCATTGTTACTTTTTTTTTTTTTTTTTTAAACAAAACCAATTGCTCCCTGCAGTTGGTGGCCACTCCTGCCCCAGACCTCATCACTCCTTGTTAAATTCTCAGTTTATTACAGACCAGAAGTCTGCCCCACAACATGACCCATTCTAAGTGTTCTCCAGATGCTCAATCCTTGCATTGCTGAGCATTTAATAAATGGGAGAATTTTTAAAGCCATCTACATTTTGTCTGTGGTCCAATTGGGGTGTAGGGATGAAGGAGCTGGCAGGCCCTGGATCTCTCTCTTGCCTGCCCTTTGGTCTGATTGGCTGAGCTCCTGGTTCAGGTGAAATCGTGTCTGGAGGGAAAGAAGACCTGGGATAAGGGTCTATTTTCTAAATGCAGATGACAACCTGGGAGGTATGTGTATAATGGTGGGGAAGGGGATTCATCCTGAAGTTGCTGTAAGTTTTGTGCGGTGGGGAGGTGAGCTGACTAAGCTTTTGGCACCTTACACTATATCAGGATCATATTGCATGTGGTATTAATAGGTGGGCCGTTAACTTGAGGCAGAGGGCTACAGAGCTGGAATGGCATTTGGGCTCCAGGTTGGAGATTCTCTGAAGGCAGGACTGCTTGTTGGGAAGAACTTTCTACCTAAAGCCATTTTTCCCCCTAGTTGGTCAGTTTGTCATCTCCTGCCTTTAACCCCACCCAACTCCCCATTCCAGTATTCCATCCAGAATTCTGATCATGTAATACCCTTGCTCTAAACCCTTCCATAGCTCTCTACTGTCCTCAGGATATAAATCCAGGCATCTTGCAGTGGCCTATAGATCTCTGCCCACACATCCAGCTTCCCCTTTGTCTACTGCTTATTGCAGGTACTTTCTGGTCTCCAAGTCTTTGGAAGTCTGTTCTTTGCCTGGATCAACCTTTCTTACCTCTTGCTTGTATCTCCTGTTCTTACCTACCCTATGAAGGTCCTGCAGCCAGGGAATTTTGAACCTTTTCAGAACTGCTGGCACAGCTCTAATCTCTTTGCACAGTAATTAGAGATTTGCTGTTACCCTTCCCCTGACCCCTGAAGGGAGACTTAATTTATCTCTGCATCCCCAGATCCAGAGTAGGTAAAGGCATACAGCACTGGGCAGGAATGAACTGGTCCAAGATGAATGTCTCACATGCTCAGGACATTCCTAGTTCTCCTGACCTAGTTAGGTTCCCCCTAGGGCTCCCTGATAGCTCAGGAGTCACTGAGATCTCTACAAAGAGCTCCACCTTGCCTCCTCTCCCAGGGGTTTTTGTGGGTGGTGTGGGTATGCTGTAGGCCCTGTGAGGTGGCACTTTTCAGGCCTCCCATCTACACTCAAGCCTCTTGAGGCAGCACCATGGGTTCCTCCAGTAACGCTCTTCAGGAGATACTATGCCCTGTGGGCCTTTTGCCAGGGGCAAGGAGCCTGGGGAGACCATCATTAGTGCCTCTCCTGACTCCCTGTCTACTATTGAGCCTCAGTGGATCCCCAAGTAAACAAGCCCAGGCTCAGAGTCCCCAGACCCAGGAGGCAATGTCTTGGGCTGTCCTAGGAGAAGGCAGGCCTCTGGGGATGGACGGGACAAGATCCCTCCTGCATTCATGGCTGTGTATGGGGATGTAGAGGTCAAAGCTGTGAGTGGCCCGAGCTCACAAGGAGTTCCCTGCTCTGCCTGCTCAACTTTGATAGGGAGATAAACCCTGCCCCTCTGTCTTTTGGATGAATTCTAGAATGCACACGCTGCTTCCAAGCAAGGCAGGCTAGTGGGGCAGACAAAGGTGCAACCATCAAGACGCGGGCCCCACTCCACCGTAGAGGGTCTGTTGCTACCCATTTCCTTGGGCTCCATCCACTCCTTACCTGGAGCCTCCGTTCAGTCCCTGCTCTTTCGAAATTCCACCGTTGAAGTTGGGATGGAGGGATGGGATTGAACCCAGGGGGCGCCTAACCATTGAGCTACGTCTCCAGTCCTTTTTATTTTCTATTTTGAAACAAGGTCCCGCTTAAGTTGCTGAGGCTGGCTTTTAACTTGCGATACTCCTGCCTCAGCCTCTGCCACCTGAGTCGCTGGGATAATAGGCGTGCGCCACCGCGCTCAGCGGCTTTTATTTTTGCTCACGCTGACCTCAAGATCACACAGCCTCAGCTTTCCGAGGTGTGGGGATTAAAGGCGTGTGCCGCCCAGGCGGGCCACCATGCATTCTTTAAATCCTGTCATCAGTAGTAACTCTAAACGGCCGCCCATCATCAAACCTATAACCCTATTGGTGCTCCTTCCTCGACGTGAACTCTGCCTAATGAGGAAAGGCATCTTCTCCAATTGACCTGTGGTGGTTTCCCTAATGCAACTGAAGAGGACTATGGGCTCTAACACGGGCTTGGTTTAGGAGTTCCAGAGGGAACAGAGGCGTAACTACAACTCCCGGGAGGCAACAAGGCCTTCGAGTCCATATTCACGTGACTTCCTTCTCGCAGATAGGGAAGTCACACGATAGGTTGGCGAGGGGCGGGGCCCGCAGCGCTGCCGGCCTATGAGTGGCCCGGTCGGATGGGCGCGCGGCAGGGGGCGGGGCCGGGTGCGCGGTACGGCGCGGGCGCGCGCCAGCAGCGGCGGTGGTGGCGGCGATTCTTGGGGGGGGGGGCGGGGAACTTTGGCCAAGGCGGCGGTGGCGACTTAGACACCGCAACTGGCGGCGGTTGCAGCTCCTACTGCTTCTCGACGCACTGCCAGCTTTCTAGTTCGAAACGAAACGCTCAACGTGGCGGGCCACGCCCGGAAAGTTTGCCGAAGAGCCACGACCTCCTGGCCGGCGCGGCCCGGCATGAAGCGGCGCTGAGGAGCCCGCTGCCGCCGCCGCCGCCGCCGCCTGAGGAGGAGCCGCGGCATTCCGGGCCACGCCGATGACTACTGCAAACTGTGGCACCCACGACGAGCTCGACTTCAAACTCGTCTTTGGCGAGGACGGGGCGCCGGCGCCGCCGCCCCCGGGCTCGCGGCCTGCAGGTGGGTGCCGGGCCAGGCGGGACTGAGGAACGTGCGAGCTCGCTTTTGCCTGGTTCTCCGATTGTTCGGGCACTGTTAACCTGGTGTGAGTGAGCGTACTGGGTAAAGACAAATTTAAAGAGCTGAGGAGGTGTGTGAGTTGCTGTACCATGGAAGTGGCTGCTCGCTTGCCTGTGAAGCAAACTAGGGAGGAACTTGACTCCCGGACGCCAGTGGCGGGTGCATACCCGGGGTTTGGAGGCCGAGGGTCGGGGCCGCAGCCCAAGTGGCGTCTGGTTGTCGCTCCTTTGCCAGCGTGGTGCAGAGAAAATGTTATCCCAGTGTTATGTGAGGCTCACTTGGTATTTCATCTGTGCTAGGTTGTTTTAAAAATTCTTTTTTTTTAAAGAGGCGTATTTGAGGGGTAGGATTCTTTTAAAATTCGTGTACTGTTTTTAAAAATCTACGTTGCTAGGGGAGTAATGCTTTCGGGATAACTTTCAGTTGTGCAAGTTTATGGCCTATACCTAATTCGGAGTGTAATTATAACGGAATTTATCTGAAAACTGTTTTCTTGCTACAGGAAAGTGTAAGTTTTGTTTTATTTTGTTTTAAAGTAGGATATCTTTTTCATAATTATCCTAGAAAGTTCTGAAAGTCTTGTTTTAAGAGAAAGCTCTCTCCTTAGAACATTTTAAAAGATATCGTAAATTGGGAAAGCTGGACACTGTAATTCTTGCAGGTCAGACCAATCAGGAAATAGAAACAGGACGACTGGGAACTTGGGATTCTCCTATGACCTGGTTTGGAATACTGTGGTTCATTAAGTTCAGTTACATATGCAGGAGAACTCAAAAAAGTGGATGGGTAGGGTAATCCCTATTTATTCTTTCTGGGTATTTAGGTGAATTACTTCATGTAAATATTGATGTTTAACAGATGGTTCTCTAGAGTTGAATTGGAAATTTACCTGAATGTGAGGCATAAGAATTCTCTGGGCGCTTCAATACTTGTTTTATCAGATCTTTTTATTCTTTATGTTTAGGTGTCTTTTTCAAATAAATAAGTAATTTGCAATAGTTATTTATTGGCTGCATTTCTTTTCCATTTTCTTTCTTTTTGTACCGGGGATTGAACTCAGGGCCACTCCACCACTGATATCCCCAGCCCTATTTTGTATTTTATTTAGAGAGGGTCTCACTGAGTTGCTTAGTGCCTTGCTTTTGCTGAGGTTGGCTTTGAACTCATCAGCCTCAGCCTCTGGGTACAGGCAGGCATGGTGCTGGCTCTTTTCAGTTCCACCAACATTTGAGCATCTATTATGTTAAATGTGGTGTTACTTTGATGCAAAAAGGACTGGCTCCTCAGGAGTTGGGGAAATAGTTGGAGGAAACACATAGTCCAAATAACTAGGCAGATTGACTCATGATGTATTTTGTAACAGAGGAAGAAACAGGAAAAGTGGAATTTGTGGAGAGGGTGGCATTAAATTGTACTCAGATTATTGGGACTAAACAAAATAAAAACAAAGTGTTTGAGTATGTTATAAAGAAGATAAACAATTGATACCAACTTTCCTAGGCACAGATTTTGCTAGGGTCAATTATACACTAAATATATAATTAATAAAGGTGTTAACCAAACATGAATTTTAAAAGGGTGTTGTCATCTAAGTAGGAATTGTATGTACATCAGAAGAAAAAAAAAACACCTTTTTTCTTTGTGGTACTGGGGATTGAGCCCAGGGTGCTCTGCCAACTTGAGTTACATTTTTTATTTTTGGGGGGTAGCCTTTTTTTTTTTTTTTTCCTTTAAGGGTAGTGGGAATTTAACTGGGCTTTATCTTAAACCCTTTTTACATTTTATTTGAGACAGGTTCTTTGCTAAGTTGCTGAGGCTGGTCTTGAGCTTGCAATTCTCCTGCTCAAGTCTTCCCAAGTTTCTGGGATTACAGATGTGCACCACCATGCCTGGCTTTTTATTTTTTACTTATTTTTTTGGTACCAGGGATTGAACCCAGGGACACTTAACCACTGAGCCACATCCCCAGCCCTTGTTTATTTTGAGGCACAGTCTCCCTAAATTGCTGAGACTGGCCTTAATTGTATGATCCTCCTACCTGAGCCTTCTGAGTAGCTGGTATTACAGGTGAATGCCAGTTGCCCCCTGCAAATAAACGTTTGATATTAAAATGGGTCTTGATTTATAATTGATGTTACTAAAGGTAAAATGAGTAGTTTTATTTATGACAAAAAAAGTCCGCTTTTCTAACTGGTAAAGTTTTTAAAAATTAAGGTGAAGTACATGTGAATAAGTAAACTATTTTCAAATCAACAATTTACTGTCATTTAGTACACTCATAGTATTGTGCCTTACCACTTCTAATTCCAGATCATCTTCATTACCCCAAAAGAAAACTTGTACCCATTAAACCTCATTCTTCTTCCCCTCCCAGCCTTTGGCTACCAACAATCTGATAAGTGTAATTATGAGCACAGTATGTTTCCAGGGATTGATTCATTCTGTGTATTTCATATAAATGAAATAATATGATATATAACCTTTTGTCTCTGATTTCTTTCAATTAAGATGTTTTCATAGTTTGTTCACTGTCTATCATGTATGCATACTGCATTCCTTTCTAGAGCTAAGTAGTATTCCTTTGTGAACATATAACTCATCACAATATATTTATCTCTTCATCCAGTGATAGATATTTGGGCTGTTCCATCTTTTGGTTATTGTGAATAGTGCTGCTGAACAGCACTGACAAGTGTAATTATGAGTACAGTATGTACTTTAAAGGAATTAAGTAGATTAACTGAATGCTTTTTTGAAGGTATATGCAGTGAGGTAGGCCATGAGAATAAAATTGGAGAATTGATTTAAATGTATTGTTTAAATGTATTTACCTGGTTTTGGATTCTTTTCCTCTCTGGAATGGAAGTTCCTTGAGAGGAGGGTTAGTGTTTGTATGTTGTTAATAATTATATTGTTCTTCGTTGTGGCTAGCACACTGCTTTGATGTAGTAGGCACCTGATATTTATTTAATTAATAAATAAATACCATGTTAAAATTTTTTAAAAAATATTAAGTTGTAGATAGACACAATACCTTTATTTTATTTATTTATTTTTATGTGGTGCTGAGGCTGGAACCCAGTGCCTCACATGTGCTAGGCAAGCGCTCTACCACTCAGCCACATCCCCACACCCCCCATGTAAAATTTTGAGTCAGTCATTTTTTTCCTAGTAGATGAAGTTAATGATGTTGTTTCAGTTCTTTGGCTTTTGTTGGTTTAATTTCATAAGGTACAAATCATGATAATTTGGGCCTGCAGTGGGTATTCATCTCTCAAAAGGTTTGAGGGTACTTAGCACATCTAAATTTTTTTTTTATTTCTCTTTCTTTTTTTTGGGGGGGGGGCACATCTAAATTTTCATACAGGGAAAATATTTTTGAAAAATGTTTGGTGGGAGGAGGAGATAGAGAGTAAAGCCAATCTAAAGGGCTGAATTTAATGTGTGTGCTAAGCAAGCTTGCTAAAGCTTCTACACAGTAGATGATTTGTGGCGTACTTGATAGCATTGAAAAAAAAATATATATATATGTGATTGACTTTTTTTTAATGTTTTGCTTATTGAGGTGTTTTGAGATTTTTTTCCCATTGAAGAAAATTTAAGACTCTAGAGTCTTTAGTTGTTTTTTATTTTTGTTTTAGCTCCCAGTGCTTCCTCTGATTTTCCCAGTTAAAATGGGAAAACTATTTTATTAGACTTTCTTCTTGTACCCAGCTTCAAATTGATGATACCTACCCCTCAATAGTAAATAGGGACTTTAAAATAGGTACCTGTTTAATATTAATTTCATTATTTGCCATTGTAAAGACCAGCTTCTGATACCCTATTTTGGTGTACTAAATATATATCTAACTTTGATGTTATAATAAACTTTATTTTGCAAATTCAGAGTTTCATTGTGAAATATTGATTTTCTAATCTTCAACGAGAGTCACTGGGAGGAATGTATACTACACTGTGTAGTATCTTAACCTACTGCAGTTTCCTAAAAGAAGCAATATCTTAGATATAATACATATTTTTGTAAAAAACTTTATTATAAGATTTAATTTTGCCAGCTATTATTTAAAAAAAAAAAAACTTGTAACACAAGTTTTTTCACGTGAAATTGAGGAACTTTTCTCGGATGATCGATTTATTTATTTATTTATTTGGTACTAGGGATTGAACTCAGGGGTACTCGACCACTGAGTCACATCCCAGCCCTATTTTGTATTTTATTTAGAGACAGGGTCTCACTGAGTTGCTTAGTGCCTCACTTTTGCTGAGGCTGGCTTTGAACCAGTGGTCCTCCTGCCTCAGCCTCCAAAGCCACTGGGATTACAGGCATGCGCCACCACGCCCAGCTTGGGTGATTGTTTAAGACTATGATTTAGTGTTTTTGTCTTGTGCTTGGAGATCTGTTCTATGTGTTCATTATAATTTATTGCCTCTTAGATCATTTTCTCATTTTTCAGTTTTATTTTTTACTCAAGGGTTTTATTTTGATGCTCTTTAATGGTAGTTAACATTTTTTTTGTAACACAATAGGCTGGTTCCCCCCACCCCTGCTAGTTGTCAAATTTGGTTTTAGACATTTTATCTGTTTTTTAAAATTCTCTTAATTCTAGTCTTTATTCTTTAAATGTTACTTCTTTTCTCATATTTTACCAAGTAAGTGTAAGTACTGAAGGTCATTTGCTTTTTATTTATTTATTTTAGTTGTCGATGGACCTTGATTTATTCATGTACGTTGCTGAGAATCCAACTCAGTGCCTCACATGTTAAGCAAGCACTCTACAACTCCGGCCAGGTCATTTCCCTTTTTGGGGGGGTACCAGGGATGGAACTCAAGGGTACTCAGCCACTGAGCCACATCCCCAGTCCTGTTTTGTATTTTATTTGGAGACAAAGTCTCACTGAGTTGCTTAGTGCCCCACGGTTGCTGAGGCTGACCAGTCTCGACCTCCTGGGCTGCTGGGATTATAGACTTGTGCCACCATGCCCACCCAAGTCTTTTGCTTTTAATTGTTTTTCCCCTTTTTTGAATTGTTCCTGCTGCTGTAGGGAGTGAAAGGTGGTTGGTTTGCTAACCATTGTAAGTATAAGTGGATATTTAAATTAGGATTAAAAAAGGGAAGTTGTTTGTGTGGTTTCCTGTAGAAATTTAATGGTATATTTGTACATCTCATTAGTTACTGTAAAGGATGCTAATCCATATTTTCATACCATAGGCCACCTTTTTCTGTAGACTTGAATGCAGTGAGAATATGTATTAAGTAGAGTCAGTGATAAATATTTCACCATTTCACTTGGAAAAATAATTAAATATTTCAATGAAATGCTTCCTTGATTGGGATTGGAGGATGTTTCTGTAGTTATTAGCAGAGTTTCATGGTGGAGATTAGTGAATAAATGAGTTTTAGTGAGTATGAGGAAGAACTCAGGGGAAGAAAATTCAGTGTCATATTGTTGTGTTTAAAAACATTGACCATGGGCTGGGGATGTGGCTCAAGCGGTAGCGCGCTCGCCTGGCATGCGTGCGGCCCCGGTTCGATCCTCAGCACCACATACAAACAAAGATGTTGTGTCCGCCAAATACTAAAAAATAAAATATTAAAAAAAAATTGACCATGTATGCTTTGGTATTCCTGCACTTTGTTAAGTTTTCCCATTTGCTAATACAGAAGGAATATTTTGGTATGTATTCTGAAGTATTAATAGACGTTATACTACAGCTTTATTAGATAATGTAAAAGTTAAACCTGTGTATTATGTACATGGCCAAGAAATTGTGGGTATCCAATAAGGCCTGCATCTTAAGCATTAATGAGCTTTTAAAGTTATTAATTTGGGGTAAATTGTAGAATCACCTTCTTCTTATGACTTGCCTTTCAGTGGCAATCATAAATTTCCCCTAAAATTGTATGTATTTTTATAGAAGGCAGAGTCAAACTCTGCTTTTTAAAAAAAATATATTTATTTTTTAGTTTTAGGTGGATGCAATATCTTAATTTTATTTTTATGTGATGCTGAGGATTGAACACAGTGCCTCATGAATGCTAGGCGAACACCCTACCACTGAGCCACAACCCCAGTCCAAAACTCTGCTTTTGAGGTTCACTCTATGTGTAACTTTTTGGTGAAGTGTGATCTTAAGGACATTTTTGGTGAGAAAATGTATTCCTTTTTTGTTCAGGGAGTCATAAATACTGATACGTAAAATGAAAACCTTTTAAGAGAGGATAGTGACGTATGTTACTGATTTGCCTCTCTTTATTGCTAGTTGAGAAGTAGATTGTTCCGAAATGGTGATGTTTTATTTTAAACAGGGGTGGAGTGGAGGAAGCCATAGTATAGTGAAGGCAGTCATATTATTCTCAAGAGATAGGAAACCTGAGTAGTTTGAGCCTCATTTGATAGTGAGCGGTAGGTTGACTGCTCGAGCAGTAACATAAATAAGGGAGGTGCTGCTAAAGCTGTCCTGATGGTTCAGGGGAGTAGATACAGCAGATTTGGCAGTAAGCCTACCTTCTAAAACTAAATCCAAGTCATCAAATTTGCCCAGGCATGCCATATGAGGTTCAAATAGCAGTGGAATTTAAGAGGAGTGAATTTGTTCTGGGAGGTTTAGGAGAATCACAAGCCAGAGCAAGCTTTTTTTTTTTTTTTTTTTTTTTTTTTTTAATCAGCCATAATTTTAAATCAAACATAGGAATGGTCTGCATATATTTCAACTTTTCAGGTAATTTTCTATATTTATGTTGGATGACTTTCACCTGTTTGTCTGAATTTGACAAATTTTTGGAAAGAGGAACAGTTGGAGCTGTAAGATTTAAGTAGTATTGCTTATCAACAGCTGAAATTTGTTTGAACTGTCCTAGAATCCTAGTATACTGGAGAAGTAGCTTGAAGAGTCCATTTTCCTACAAATTGTACAATTTTCATTATGTTTTATGTTTCAGCAGCAGATGAGAGTTTTAACATTTAAAATATATATTTTAATGTCTCAAAATTTGTATTAATTTTGGGTTAAATTTTCATCAGCTTTTACTGTTTATTTTAATTAAAAATAAATAAGAATTGGGGCGGGGGTTGTGGCTCAGTGGTAGAGTGCTTGCCTAGCACGCGTGAGACACTGGGTTCAGTCCTCAGCACCACATTAAAATAAAGATATCGAGTCCACCTAAAACTTTAAAAAACAACAACAACAAAAAAGAGGATTATGTGAGCTCTGAAATTGGGTTAATTCAGATTAATATTATTATTATTATTTTTTTTGGTACCAGGAATTGAATGCAGGGCCACTTAACCACTGAGTCACATTCCCAGCCCTTTTTATTTTTTATTTTTAAACAGGGTCTTACTAAGTTGCTTAGGGCCTTGCTGAGTTGAAATATAAATGTATTTCAGTATTGCTTTATAAAAATCTTACAGTAAAGCTTGGTAAATATCACATTCAGAAAAAATGTTATTTAGAAATAATTGAAGCTAGACACTGGGTATATGAGGATATACTTATAATCAGTGTCATGTGCCATGAATATATAATAACAAATCTCACTATTATTTATCATTATACATCAATTAAAATAAGGAAAATTATAATAGTCTCTGCTCTTTGTATGTTTTTAAGCTTACATTTAAAATTGCACTCAGAAGCTCTTCAAGCTCTTTGAGGTGCTAGGTTAGGATAAAAAAAAACTTTACTTTTAAAAATAATACTGCGAAGTTAATAGAATTTGCTGTTGCGTGTAATTTTTAAAACTTTAATTTTTTGCAGTACTGGGAATTGAACCAGGGGCACTTTACCATGGAGATATATCCTTAGCCCTTTTTATTTTTTTATTTTTTATTTTGAGAACAGGATCTTCTTAAGTTGTCCAGGCTGGCCTTGAACTTGTAAATTAGCCTCATCCTTCTGAGTAGCTGGGATTGCAGGCATATGCCGCTGTGCATGGCTAAATAAAACTTATTTAACAAATTGAGAAAAATTAGTGGTATGCCTGATTAACAAAATTCATTTCTTCTTTTGATTTTGTGTATTAGCAGTGGGATGGTGAAGTTAGTGGTGTGCATAAATACAAAGTCAGCTGATCTTGTGACATATTAATTTATTTTTTGCAGTACTAGGGATCAAACCCAGGGCCTCATGCATGCTCTGAGCTACATTTCTCAGTCCTTGTGATATGCTTTTGAGTAGGTATTTTTTATTTGAAATTATTTTCTAGTTATCTGTGTGTGATCAGAAAAGTTTACTTGTTGTTTAGCAATTTAAGAGATTACCTTAAAACATTTAAATGTTTGAGCATATTGCTTGTGTACATCAATCTGATGTTTATTAAGTGTTGTCAGTTCACTTGCACTTTTGAATTAATGATGAAATGAAGCTAGAGAGGTTCCTCTTAAAGACTACATTTTTAATCTATAAAATTGATGAGATTTATTTACAAAGATAATAGATATAAATTCTTTAGATTTGCGAACATTACAGAGCAAATAAGATCTGAAATTTATATCAAATTTTGCCATTTGTGCCTGGTGCAGTATCACACGCCTGTAATTCCAAGCTACTCAGGAGGCCAGCACAGAAGGATTGCAGGAGTTCCAAGCCAACCTGGGCAACTTTATTTACTTACTTATTTGTTTATTTATTGGTGCTGGGGATTGAACCCAGGGCCTTGTGCATGCAAGGCAAGCACTCTATCAACTGAGCTATATACCCAGCCCCTGGGCAACTTTATTGACCCTGTTTCAAAATAAAATTTAAAAATGGCTGGGGTTCAGTACCCAGTACTGCAAAACAAAACAACAACAAACCGCAAACCATTTGTAAGATCATACTAAACACTAAAAAATACAAATTTTAATCCTGTCCTTTATTTTTTTTAAGTTTATTTTTTAAATATTTTTTTAGTTGTAGATGGACACAATATCTTTGTTTATTTTTTTGTGTGGTGCTGGGGATTGAACCCAGGGTCCCACGCATGCAAGGCAAGTGTTCTACCACTGAGCTCCAGCTCTAGCCCTAACCCTGTCCTTTATATAAGGAAAGTCTTTGGGGGAAAATATAGAAAGTTTTACCTAAATGTTGCTTTAAAAATTTCATTTCACTGTAAGAGGTTTAAGAGAACTTGATATTTTCTCTGCTTTCAGTACTTCTTTATATTTGTCACTTCCTTTCAGTAAGGTTGTCAGTAAAAATAACATTCAAGAAAAAAAGGACAAGTGTTCAAGCTAGATGACAGGTGTATGGCATTATTCTTTTTTTTTTTTTTAATTCTACTTAGTTTTACATAACAGCAGAATGCATTTCATTTCATTGTACACAAATGGAGCACAACTTTTCAGTTCTCTGGTTGTACATGATGTGGAGTCGCACCATTTGTGCAGTCATACATGTACCTAGGGTAATGATGTCTGCCTCATTCCACCATTTTTTATATGGCATTATTCTATCTATATTTTAGTTATGTTTGAAAACTTTTTTTATTTTTCAGGGTGGGGATTGAACTCAGGGACACTCAACCACTGAGCCACATCCCCAGCTCTTTTTTGTATTTTAATTACAGACAGGGTCTCACTTGAGTTATTTAGCACCTTGCTGTTGCTGAGGCTGGCTTTGAACTCAGAATCCTCCTGTCTCAACCTTCCAAGGTGCAGGGATTAGAGGTACAGGCATGCGCCACTGTGAGTGGCTGAAAACTTTTGTAATACAAAGTTTTGAATCCTTTTTGACCATGATCCAAGAAAGAAATACTTCTTTTGAACTACACAACTTCTAGAAGAAAATGTAGGATTGATACTCCAGTATATCGGCAGGGGCAACAGCTTTTTCCGTAGGACCTCTAAAACTCAGGAAATAATGCTAACAGTAAATGGTTGACATCAAGTTAAAAATCTTCTGCATAGCAAAGGCAACAATTAGGAATGTGAAGAGAAGCTACCAAATGGGAGAAGATTTTGCTAGCAATTCTTCAGATGGAGGATTGATATCTAGAATATATAAAGTACTCAAAAAACTTTATACCAGAAAATCAAATAACCCAATTAATATGTGCAAATTAATTCAGCAGACTCTTGTCAAAAAAAGAAATACAAATGGCCAACAAATACATGAAAAAATGTTCAGGATCATTAGCAATTAGGGAAATGCAAATCAAAACTATACTGAGGTTTTATCTCACACTAGTCAGAAGCATTCATCAGGAATACAAATAATAAATGCTGGAGAGGATTGGAGAAAAAGGAACGCTTTTAGGTGAAACTGTAATTTAGTACAACCACTGTGAAGTCAGTGTGGAGGTTCCTCAAAAGACTAGGTATGGAACCTCCATATGACCTAGCTATACCACTCCTTGGAATTTATCCTTAAAAATTAAATTCGTTGGGGGCTGGGGTTGTGATAGAGCACTTGCTAGAAAGTACAAGGCCCTAGGTTTGATCATCAGCACCACATAAAAATAAATAAATAAAGGTATTGTGTCCAACTCCAACTAAAAAATAAATATTAAAAAAATTAAAGTTGTCATACTATAGTGATACATAGATACCCATGTTTATAGTCGTGCAGTTCACAAGAACCAACTATGGAACCAGCCTAGGTGTTTATCAAAGGGTGAATGGATAAAGAAAATGTGGTATATACGTAATGGAGTTTTATTCAGCTATAAAGGAAAATGAAATTATGGCAGTTACAGGAAAATGTATGGAACTAGAAACTTTATGTTAAGCAAAATAAATCAAACAGAAGGTTAAGGATCCTTTGTTTTCTCATGAGGAAGCTAGAGAGGAAAAAAGGAAAAGAAAGGTGCAGTGGATCTTATTGAAATCAAAGAAAGATCAGTAGAGGAAAGGGAGGGACCAAGGGGTGGGAGATGGGTAGAATGGGAGAAGTGCTAAAGAGTGATATTAGCCAAATTATATTGTTACGTGGTCTTCATGTATGAATGTGTAACAGTAAATCCCATTATTATGAACAATTGTAATGCACCAATAAATTGAAAAAGAAAAAAATAAAAACAGAAATTGAAAAAGGAAAAAAAGAAATACTTACTGTGTGGTAGTGGGGGTTGAACCTTAGGGGTGCTAAACCACTTACTTATCTCTTAAGTAAGTGGTTTAGCACCCCTAAGGTAAGTAAGTGGTTTAGCACCCCTAAGGTTCAACACACACATATATAAAATATATACATGCATATATGTATGTATACATATATATGTACATATATAATATGTAATGCATTCATTTATTCTATAGTACTGGGATTGAAGCTGGGACCCTTTTTATTTTGAAATGGATGTCTAAATTGTTCCGGCTGGCCTTGAACTTATAATCTTCTCTTTCTGAGCCTCCTGAGTCTCAGTACCACAGTGCCTGGACTCTCTTTTTATTTTTTGGGACAGAGTCTTGCTGAATTGACTGAATTTTTAATTCTTCTGCCTCAGCCTCCCAAATTGGTGGGATTTTAAATATATGCCACTGTGCCCTGGTCTAGAAATATTTTCTTTTTTGGGGGGGGTACCAGAGATTGAACTCAGGGGTGCTTAACCATTGGGCCACATTCCTACCCTGCCCCCCCCCACTTTTTAAAAAATATTTGTTAGTTGTAGTTGGACACAATACCTTTATTTTATTTTTATGTGGTGCTTAGGATCGAACCCAGGGCCTCGCATATGCTAGGCGAGTGCTCTACTGCTAAGCCACAACCCCGGCCCCTCCCCAACCCTTTTTAATATTTTGTTTAGAGATAGGGTCTCACTGAGTTGCTCAGGGCCTTGCTCAGTTGCTGAGGCTGGCTTTGAACGCACAATCCTCCTGCTTCAGCCTCCTGAGCTGCTGGGATGATAGGTGTGTGACACCATGCCCACTCCAGAAATATTTCTGTTTCAATGCAGCACTCTTTTTTTTTTTAACAGTACTGGGAATTGAACTCAGGGGTGTTCTACCACCGAGTTACATCTCCATCCCTTTTTGTTTTTTGTTTCTAGATAGGGTCTTCCTAAATTGCCCAGACTGGCATGGAATCTGTGATTCTCCTGCCTCAGGTTCTTGGAGTGTTGGGATTTTTATATGCATAAAATGAACACATTTCATACAAAACAATGCTTAGCTTTTATTCCATGGTATTATGCTGACATTTTCATTATATTAAAAAATTGTAGGCTGGGGTTGTAGCTCAGTGGTAGAGCACCTCACACACGTTGAGGCACTGGGTTTGATTCTCAGCACAACATAAAATAAAAAAAATAAAAATATTGTGTCCATCTACAACTAAAAATATATATTAAAAAATTCTCATAGGTCGTTAATAGGTCATGTACCACCTTCAGTTTAGTAAACAGTTCCCTTGCTCCAAGTGCAAAGGCATGTCTGTAATCCCAGCTGCTCAGGATTGCAAGGTTGAGGCCACCCTGGGCAGTTTAGCCAGATCCTGTCCCAAAATTAAATTAAAAGAAAAAGGGATGGGGATATAGCTCAGCAGTAACATGCTTGCTTAACACACACACACAATACACACACACACACCGAAAAGAAAAAGAAAAATACCCTTAAACCAGAACTCTAGGAAATAGTTTAATAGTTCTGATTAAAACCGTTAGGGCAAGGATGTCACTATGTTGCTTAGGCCCTTGCTTGCTAAGTTACTGAAGCTGTACTTGAACTTGTGATCTTCCTGCCTTAACCTCCAAAGCTGTTGACATTACAGGCATGCTCCACCATGCCTGGCAGAAAACAAATATATTTTAATTGTTAAAAATATGTAGAAAATAATAGTCAAATTTTAATTTGATATTAAATAACATAGAAAGTATTCCCTTTTTTTGTGGAGGAAAAACAATCTACAAAAAAATCACATTTAAATTTGCATTTTTATCATTATTTACTACTTTAATCCAAAAAGTTTCAGTCATATTTTAGAAAATTTTTTTAAATTGGAGGAGATAAAAATTTGTTGTAGGATCAGGTTAGAAAATATTATTTGCATGTATTATGAGTGTTATAACCAATGGGTTAACTGGAATCATAATGACATAGTCATACAGACTATAAAACATTAACTTTCAGTGTGCTTTTTGTAATAAAGTTTCATTAACAGCTTCAAAGTATCTTTCAAATTTCTGCAGTTAAATTTTTCTAATAACTAACTGTTTGCCAAAACTTTTCTTTTTTTTTTTTTTATGTAATGCACAGAAAAAGTATTTTAAAAAATTAGGTAAGTAATTAATGTTAATGATTCTTACTCAAAATAAGAAATTCTAGCAACAAATATTAAAATGAGGTAAAATAACTATTATTTTACTAGGAATACTAAAAAATAAGTAATAGAACATTTCCCCAACATTGTATTAATCATTTTGGTCAGTATATTTAGTTTTAGACATTTTTCTTGATTACAATTTAACTGTCTATTGAATGCTGAGATCTGTGTTTTATACTTTATGTAAACAAAAATAATAATTCTGGTTTAGCTAATATAAATTATTCAATTTAACATTCATTTTAATGTTGATTAAAAAAATTAAAAATAGAGTGTTTTACTGTGTTTCTACAGTGAGGAAAAATACTGGTTTCTGAACACCAGAAATATCAAAAGAAGACCAGACAACAGAATCTATAGTAAGAAAAAAAAATCAGCTTTTTTGTTTATGTTTAATGGTGACCTTTTAGAAATAATATTTTTAGCAAGTTATAATAAAAATATTTATAGCCATATTTGAGAAAAAAACCTGTTTAGGGCATTACCATATGAAAACTAGCAGGATGCAGTGGCATATGCCTATAATCCCAGCTACTCGAGAGACTGAGGCAGAAAAATTGCAAGGTTGAGGCCAGCCTAGGCAATTTAATGAGAATCTGCCTCAAATTAAAAAAAAAAAGTGGGGGACAGGCAGGGTGCTGGAGATTTAGTCAAGAAGTAGAAAGCTCTAGGTTCTCTAGATTTATTTCCTAGTATAAAGTTGGGTAAGATGTATAAACCAATAAAAACTACTAAGGCATAATATTTTTTAAAATTTTGCTTTGGTGTTACGGAAGGAACCCAGGGCCTTGTGAGCAGCACCTCCAGCCCTGGGTTTTTAAAAAATTGTTTAATTTATTGCTATCTTTTTATATGTTAGTTGATTAGTAAAATTTGCCATTTCTCAAAAGTGACTTGTATCTCCCTTATTCTCTTTGTTCTATGGCCAGAGTCAGTCTTGGTCACCTTTCAGTTGGATTTGTGTAGTTTCTCTTTCTATTTTATTTACCTAAATTCAGGAGGTTTTTTTGTTGTTGTTGTTTTGTTTTGTTTTTTGGTGGAGGAGTTTCTGGGGTTTGAACCTAGTGCGCTGTTCTACTAATTGGGTCTCCATCTCTTTATATTTTTTTAATTGAAGAAAGGGGGTTGCCAGGCTGACCTCAAGTTGCTGGGGTTATCAGTATGTGCCTCCTTGCTTGGACCAAATTCAGTTTGAAAGTCACAGCTAATGTTATCTTCAGTTTCTGCTCCTTTTTGTCTGTAACTGTCCTCAAAGGTCACGGTCATTGTGTTCACCTAAATTAACATCAAACTTATCACCTTTAATTTTATTTTTATCTCTTTCCAGGCTCAGAATTCTATACTTGTTTGAACTGCTTGGGATATCAATATTTTATGTTTTATAGTCTTTCAAGGAGATCATTTAGAGGTATTTTGATGTCATACTAAGCAAGATCTAAGTTTATTTCTATTGTTATTTGTGTGACATTGCTAAAAACTACAAAATAGTATCCATCTATATTTCAGTCCTTTCATTTTGTGAGGAACAAACTGAGGTTCGCATTGACTTACCAAACTGGATAATTTAACTAGTTAATATCAAAACAAAGACCTAGGACCTCTAACTTTCAGATCTTTGCTTTTTTTCAATAAATTGCTTAATTTGTGATTGAAAATCCTAGAGTTGTTTTTACACAGCCTATCATTTTGATCACTTTTTAAATTATTTTTTTGCATATGTGTTAGATAAATATTTAATCCAGTATTATTGGGTACCTGTTATGTGCAAAGTATTTTTGTATGTATTATCTTTAAGACTCATGTTAACCTGGAGAGGTAGGCATTATTTTTTTTAATACATGAAGAAACAAATAGATATTGATTTGATCATTTAGAAAGTGGAATAGTTGGAATTTGAGCCTTGCTTTTTTTAAAAAAATATTTATTCTTTTTTAGTTTTCAGCAGACACAACATCTTTGTTTGTATGTGGTGCTGAGGATCGAACACGGGCCTCACACAAGCCAGGCGAGCGCGCTACCGCTTGAGCCACATCCCCAGCCCTAGCCTTGCTTTTTTTTAGTATTTTTTTTGTTGTTGTTGTTGTAGTTGGATACAATACCTTCATTCCATTCAGTTAGTTTTATGTGGTGCTGAGGATCGAATCCAGGGCCCCGCACATGCTAGGTGAGCACTCCACCTCTGAGCACAATCCCAGCCCCTAGCCTTGCTCTTTTTTAACTGAAGTCTTGGACTCTGCTAGGCCTGCCTCTTGCCTCTGGACTTTGCAGAAAGAGTATAAATATAGAAATAATTCAGTTTTTTCCCCCTTGAGGAAAGCAAGGCTTATGGCGAGCACACGGAATCAAACATATCTTAGCTAAGACTTATAAGTTACATGTGTTCCTATGACTAGATTTTCTGCTTTTGGCTTGAAATAGCTACTTGAGGGATGCTGCTTATAAAATTTTTAAATGGTAGCAGTGGTATAGCAGACCAGGACCATCAAATGGTACTGTACCATTATATGTGTTAGGCCCAAATTTATCTCTTATGGGCCTTTTCTCTTTGTTTTTCCCCTGTGTATCTACAAGTAAAGAGATGTTACTGTTTTAGGGTTTGTTTTTTGGGTGCTGGGTATTGAACCCAGGACCTTGTACAAACTAAGCTTGTACTTCTAGGACTTGGGTACACTCCCAGCCTATTTTAGGCTGTAGGGCAGTTTACTAATAAGGAGGATTTGGTGTTTCTTTTTGGCACCCCCCCCCCCCCCAAGATATCCTGATGAAGTCTGCTTTGTGATTTTTCAGGGGTTTTTTGGTAGTTGGACTGAACCCAAGGGCAGTTTACCACTGAACTACATACATCCCCAGCCCTTTTTATTTTTGAGAGAGGGTATTGCTAAGGTGCTGAGAGTATCACTATTACTTATGCTGATCTTGAACTTGTGATCCTCCTGCCTCAGCCTCTTGAGTCAATGGGATTCCAGGCATGTGCCACTATGCCTGACTCTTACAGGCATAGTAACACCTCCACCAGTTTCCCTGCCTCCCTCCCCTGCTCACTCCCTCCCTTCCCTGCACTCAGCTACACTTCCAGCCCTAAAATTTAAAGCATTTTTAGATTTGTCATCAAAGTTACACGAAACCTAAAGAGGGAAAAGTTTTAGAATTTTGAAAATGCTGCACTGAGAAATATAGATCATTAGTTTTTTTTTTTTAAGGTTTACATTTTGCTTTCACATGTTAAAAAAATGAGTTCCATTTATTTACTTTGAATTTCAAATGCATGTAAAACTGTACTGCCCTTTATAGCCACTAACATTGATGCACATTTTTTCCTTGATATTTTGATCAATTTTTCATCTGCCATTTATTTATTTTTCACTATACTGGGAATTGAACCTGCATCTTCCCACATGCTAATCATGTGCTATAATACTAAGCTACATCCCCAGATCTTTATTTTACTGTTTATTTTTGTTTTGAGACAGGGTCTTACAGAAATGTGCAGGCTGGCCTTGAACTCTTGATGCTCTTACCTCAGCCTCCCAGGTAGCTGGGAATAGTTGGAATTTAGTGCATGCATCACCATACTGGGTTACCTGCCTTTTATTCTTATCGCCCAAGATCAGTATTATCTTTTGAACTTTGCCTATAAACTTTCTCTGTTTAATACATATCCCATTGTCTGCCTTCACCAGAACTCTTCTGTCCCAAGACAAGAAAGGCCTTTTTGTCCGTATGGTTCCCTAGTAAATGTTGGCTGATCACTGTTTTAGAACTTTTGTCGACTTTTTATTATCTGATCTCTATTTGAAAGAAATAGTAAAATACTTTTCATTTTCTAGTTTAAACATATGCAAAATAATTATATTTGGCATTGACATTGGTGGTGAGAGGGAGGGAAAGAGACACAGATGCTGGCCTCATGGTAATTTTCTTTTTAAAAATGTGAAAAAATGCCGCAGTCTGGCTAGGGCATGGAAAACTTTACAGGGGCATGGAGATTTACAAGGACAGTTATCTAAGGTAATACAAGGAACTAATGAACCTTACGCTGAATTTGTAGATAGGCTTATTCAAACAGCTTCTAGAATATTTGGGGATACAGAACAGGCAATGCCATTTATAAAACAACTGGCTTATGACCAAGCAAATCGTTGCTGCAGAGAGGTCATTAGACCATGGAGACATGAAGATTTAAACACATATATTAAATTATGTAGAGACATTAATGAACAAGGGCAAGTCTTGGCAACAGTACAACAGGCTTTAGATGCCAGGCCAAAAACATGCTATAATTGTGATCAAACAGGACATTTTAAAAGGAGTTGCCCCATAGGAGGAGGGTTTAACAAAGCTAGGTATCAAAGGAATAGAATACCGGGTATTTGCCCATGATGCCATAGAGGGAGACATTGGGCTAATGAATGCCGTTCTCAAACCACCATAGAGGGTACTCCATTACCAAGTGTTTACCCACGATATTGTGGAGAAAGGCATCAGGCTCCATTGCCAAAAAACGGACTGGGGGGCCCAATGCTCCGGGGCCCAAAACCACAAATATACGGGGCAATGGAGGAACCCAGCAACACCATCAGGGTAGTGCCGAGGACACATTATCCATTAAATCCCTCATCAGACAAACTAGAGGGAGCACAGGGTTGGACATCTGCACCTCTGCCAGAGAAGTACTAACTCTAGAGATGGGAGTTCAAATCATTCCCACAGGAGTAAAAGGACCTCTTCCCCAAGGAACAGTAGGCTGATTATTGGGACGCAGTTCTTCTACACTAAAAGGACTTATGATAAGTCCTGGGGTAATTGATCCCGATTATGAGGGTGAAATAAAAATTATAGCTAGTTCTCCAAGAGGTATATCAGTAATTTCACCAGGAGATAGAATAGCACAGTTATTAATAATACCCAGCCTGCATGATAAATTTTCTAGTCGTACTGTAGAAAGAGGTTCCAGGGGATTAGGCTCCACAGGTGTAGATTGGGCTATGCTGTCTTTAAATTTAGATTCTCGCCCCATGCTAAAACTAAATATTCAAGGACATGAATTTAATGGACTACTGGACACAGGTGCTGACCTTAGCATCGTATCTCGTCAAGAATGGCCAAAACATTGGCCATTACAACAAGCCACTCAAACGCTTCGAGGCCTAGGAGTGGCGACTAATCCCCATAGAAGTGCAATGGTATTAGATTGGAAGGATCCTGAAGGATGTGAAGGAACTATACAGCCCTGTGTATTGGATCATCTTCTTATAAATTTATGGGGACGAGATGTCCTAGATCAATTAGGTTTGACATTAACAAATAACATCAGTCCTAACGCGCCCACTACTAGGGCTAGACAAGGCTTTAGGAAAGAAAAAAGATTAAGAGAACAAGAACAAGGTATAGCAGCACCAATTCAAATAGATCAAGGAATAAATAGACATGGATTGGATTTTCAGAAAGGGCCACTGAGACAATCAAAATTACTTGGAAATCAGAAAGACCAGTGTGGGTTCCTTAGTGGCCCCTGACTAAAGAAAAGATACAAGTAGCCCATGACCTGGTCAAACAACAATTAGCGGAGGGACATATACAACCTTCCGTATCTCCCCATAATACTCATTTTTGTCATCAAAAAGAAATCTGGTAAATGGAGATTATTGCAAGATTTAAGAGCCGTTAATAATGAGATGGTTATTATGGGACCTGCTCAATCAGGGATTCCCCAATTGTCTGCTTTACCAAAAACCTGGTATGTTTTAGCTATAGATATTAAAAATTGTTTTTTTTTTTCAATTCCAATTCATCCTGAGGATAGTCCACATTTTGCATTTACTATCCCTGCACTAAATCATGAAGGTCCTGATCAGAGATATGAATGGAAAGTACTCCCTCAAGGGATGGCTAATAGTCCAACTATGTGTCAAATTTATGTTAACAAAGCAATCCAGCCACTTAGAAATCAAAATCCTGAACTACAAATATTTCACTATATGGATGATGTGTTATTGGCACAAAAAGATAAAAACACATTGCTAGAATGTTATGCCACACTTACAAATTTATTAAAAAATTATAATCTAGAGATAGCAATAGATAAAGTACAATTAAATCTTCCAATTAATTATTTAGGAGTTCTATTATCCTCAACCATGGTCCGTCCACCAAAAATTCAAATACGAGTAGATCAACTCAAATCACTTAACGACTTTCAAAAGTTATTGGGAGACATAAATTGGATAAGGCCTTATCTAGGCATAACAACAGGAAAGCTAAGACCTTTATTTGATATCCTAAAAGGTCCATCAGATCCAAATTCACCCCGAATGTTAACGCCTGAAGCAAGAAAGGCATTAAAAATCATTGAAACATATATGGAAAATATGCATTTGGATAGAATTGATGTAAGTTTGCCTTTATTATTTATTGTACTACCAACAAAAAATATTCCTACAGGAGTATTTTGGCAAGAAGGTCCATTATTGTGGATACATTTATCTTATTCTCCTAACACTATTCTTACTAGATATCCTGAGGCTGTAGGACAATTAATACTCAAAGGAATAAAAGCAGCAAAGGGAGTGTTTGGGATTTCTCCCAATACAATTATTACTCCTTATACTATGGATCAAATTGATGAGTTAGCTAATGAGTTAAATACTTGGGCAATAATCATGTGTAAATCTAATGTTTCATTTGATAATCACTTACCATCTAATCCTTTGTTGTCTTTTTGGTCTAAGCATCCTGTAGTTTTTCCAAAAATGACAAGAAAAACCCCTATTATGAATGCTCCAAATATATTCACTGATGGGTCAAATAATGGTACAGCAGCAGTAGTTACCCCTGATCAAACTTTTACATTTTTACATTACTACCCAAACAATCAGCTCAAAAGGTAGAGCTTAATTCAGTATTACAAGCTTTTATGATGTTTAAAGAGTCTGTATTTAATTTATTTTCTGATAGTCAGTATGTAGTTAATGCTATAGTATCCCTTGAAGATGCTGGTAGGATTTCCCCTTCTTCTACTGTTTTCTCTTTGTTTTCCACTATACAAAGTCTAATCTGGGACAGAAAAGATCCATTCTTTATAGGACATATCAGGGCACATACAGGATTGCCTGGAGCCCTTAGTTTGGGCAATGAATTAGCAGATAAATCTACACATGACATACATATTTTCTCCACAATAGAAGAAGCTATAAATTTTCATAAAAGGTTCCATGTCAATGCTAATACTTTACAAAAGCAATCTTCCCGGGTGCGTACGGGGTATTGGCGGCAGTTTCAAAAAATAAAGTTTGTTCCTGCTTGAGTGGCTCGTGATTTTGTGCCCAGCCAGACTGTGGCAAAAGAACTTTTCTAGAAGGTCTCAGCAAACTTAACCTTATATTTCATTGGCCAAAATTGGGTTACATTCCCTTTCCTAAATTAGTCGCTAATAAAGATGGAAGGAATTATTCTTAGCCAACCAGGACTATCCCTTGGACTGATTGATGTGATTGGCTTCTCTTGGAGCACCTGCTTCATGGAAGAGGAATGGTACATGGATGAAAAATTGTTGAAAGAAGGGGAAAATGGATCCTGTGAGATGGTTACCACAAGAACCTTCTGCACTTATTAACTACAGTGTGCTGAATTTGAGGAACTTTAAAATGTATATGTGGCTTTTACCATGCAGTTACTTTTTCTAGCTGTTGCTTTTTTTCCTGCTTTGTCACCGTTCTTGAGATGGACTTTGAGATGATACAGGTGCAGAAAAAGAGAGGGAAGTATAACTGATCCTTTATTGGTAGGTTTCTGTGTCCAGTGAACTTGGTGTCTGGTGGGCCAGAGATGTAGGGGGTACTAAATTCATACTCTTTGTGATCTGAATGCAATCTGATGGTGATACAGATGTACAGAATCTTAACGGGTTACCTCACAAAACCAGTTCTGATCAAAATATAGTAAAATGTTTGTTTTTCGTTTTTGTTTTGGTTGGGTTGGGGATTGAACCCAGGGCTTCATACATGTTAGGCAAGCACTCTACCTCTGAGCTACATCTATTGACTCTTTTAATTTTACTAATCTATATATTTGATTGTTAACTGTTGTTGTTATTAGTGGTACTGGGATTGAACCAAGAGACTGACACATGCTAGGTAAGTGCTCTATCACTGAACTACATCTTCACCTTTTTCTTTAAATTTTATTTTGAGATAGGGTCATGCTAAGTTGTCTAGCCCAGCATCAAACTTTGGATCTTCCTGCTTTATCCTCTCCAGTAACTGGAATTACAGGCATGTACCACCATGCCCAGCTAGTAAAGTGTTGTGAAAATGTCTATTAAACTAGTTTTATATCACTCTATGGCCAGTTTGAAAGGAACTAGCTTTTGTTAAACTGAAAAAAAATAGAAGACTATGCATTGGGTACAGTCATAACTGGACAGGAGCACTCTATGATGTCTTGGAGTAACTAAGCTGAAAGGGACCCTTAAGTTTCCTTCCATTAGGTGGATGTACTAAACCATTCAATCTTTAATAAATTTTATTGTGTCAATATTATGTGCCCAATGTTGGAAAAAACAAATTGAATATGATTTAGTCTATTGAAGGGAACATAAATAAATACAGCAGTATAAATGTAACAAGTATAAAGAAGGTCCTCTGAGAATATAATGACAAAGAACTTATCCCTGAGTTGAGAGGTCAGAGAAGGTTTTTTTTTTTTTTTAATTATTTTTTGTAGTTGTAGATGAACAGAATGCTTTTATTTTATTTGTTATATGGTGCTAAGGATGGAATCCAGTGCCTCACATAATGCTGGGCAAGCACTCTGCCACAGAACCACAACCCCCCCCCTCCCCGGCCTCAAGAGGGTGCTTTTGAGCCAAATCCATAAGGGTGAGTTCACCAGAAAGAAAAAAATCAATCAGGTTGATTGATTACCATGCCCAGAGACAGGTTAAAGAATGTGGTTAAGGAGCATTTGGAAAAGTGGAAGATCAGGATTCTGGAGTGTCCAGATGTGGCTGGAGAAAGAAAACCTATAATGCTATATTGAGGAGTTTGAATTTTAATTTGAAGGATTAGGGAGCCATTGAAGAATTCCAAACTGGACAGAAGTATCATTTATAGCTCAGATCACTGCTGCACTGTAGGGAATGGATTGAGGAAAGCAGGAATGGAGGTGGGAACAAATGTATCTGACAAATGAAAAGGGTAGAGTAGTAGAGATGCCAAGGTGGAAATAGAACTGAGATAGATTTAGAGAAGATTAACCCGTAGGATCTGGAGCTGGGATTGTAGCTCAGTGGTAGAGTGCTTTCATCACTCATGTGAGGCACTGGGTTTGATCCTCAGCACCACATAATCTATAAATAAAAAAAAATTTAAAAACAAACCAGAAGGATCTGATATCAATTGTGTAAGGAGAGGAAGAAGGATAGGATGATTTCTGTTTTACTAGCTTGGGTCAATTGTGGTAGGAGAATCAGACTTGAAGTTGGGGGGCGTAGAATTTATTTAATAAAATGTGCTAAGCAGCATGAAAATTCTGTCAAAATAGAGGTGCCTGAGACAGATATGGTCCTTACCCTCCATGGAATTTACAATCTGGTAATTATTTGTGAAACAAATGTAAAGAAAATAAAGATATTGAATGCGAGAAGAGTGTATAGATGTATATGTCTGGTTTGAGGTATATCTAGATTTGTTAAGCACTGGAAATAAAAGTTTAGGATTCAAAAAAGAATTTTGCCCAGAAGATACAGATGATAGTTGAAGCTATGGGCATGAGTGAAGTCACTGCAGGAGGTTGTAGATTAGAATGGGAAAAGAAGGTTGTAAGTATTAGCGTCTTGGAAACTTTCAACAAGTATTTGATGGCCAGAGAAAACCCTGAGGAAGTGTCAGAGAGTTAAGATAGATAACCAAATTTGGTGCAGTGGTACATCCCTGTGATTCCAGCAACTCAGCAGGCTGAGGCAGGAGGATCACAAGTTTGAGGCTAGGCTTGGCAGTTTACTGGGGATGATGTAGCTCGGATGTAAAACGCTCCTGGTTTCAATCCCTAATACCCACCCCCCTAAAAAAAAAAAAACCAAGAGAGAATACTGAATACTGAACTGAATGAAAGCCGAGGTAGAAGAGAGTTTTAGCTATTTTAGCTATTTATTATTAAAACAGGTTTATGGTGTTTGATATAAGCTACAAATATTTGCACAATTATATATGTATGTGTGTGTGTGTGTGTTTGTGTATGTGTGGTGCTGGCAATTGAACCCAGAACTTTGCTCTACCACTGAGCCACATCCCCTCCCTAGTTATAGGTTTTGATAGATGTATAAACCCATGAAACTAACCACGTTCAAGACAGTGAACTAACTTATCCAGAAGATTCCTCTTCTTCCTTTATAAAACTCTCTTCTTCCCCTTTCTCAGATAACCACTCGTTATAGATGTTATATAAATGGGATCATAGTATGTTATTTTTTTGTGGGTCTGACTTCTTCATTTATAATTATTTTGAGATTTATACATGTTATTGAGGGTGTAAATAGGTAATTTGTTTTTATTGCAAAGTAGTTTCCATTATGTGTGAATACTATAATTTGTTTGGACTATTGGACTGTTTCCAGGTTTTGGCTATTACAATAAAACTGTTATGAATGTTCATCTATAAGTCTTTGTATTGACACATATTAGGAATGGAGTGTTTGGATTATTTGTTAGTTTTGCATTTAGTTTTTAAAGAACAAGCCAAGTGTTATTTAAAGTAGTTATATCATTTTACATTTTCACTAGCAGCAGAATTACATATTTTTACATCCTTACCAACATTTGGTAAGGCTTTTTTAGTTTAGTCATTCTGACAGGTGTGTAGTAGTATCTCTTTTGGTTTTAGTTTTTATGTTCCTGATGACTAAGGCTTCTTGAACATCTTTTTTATATGCTTATTTGCCATCTCATATCTTCTTTGGTGAAGTATCAGTTCAGGTCTTTTGCCCATTTAAAAAAAGCTTTTGGGGGGTTGGGGTGTGGCTCAATAGTAGAACACTTGCCTAGCGTGTATGAGGCCAGTGGTTTGATCCCCAGTACTATGAAAATAAAATTTAAAAATGCTTTAAATTTTGAAATAATTATAGATCCACAGGAAGTTGCAATAAAGAGCAGGGGCTGTTCTGGGTACTCGGTACTGTTTCTCCCATTGTTAGCATTTTGCTTAACTGTAGTATACAAGACCAGGACATTGACATTAGTGCAGTCAGTTTACTGAGATATACATTATATATGCACCGTGTTTGTGTGTATGTGTGTGTGTGTGTGTATGTGTGTGTAGTTTTGTTACATGTATGGATTCATATAACCATTACCACAATCAAGATACAGATCTGCGGGCTGGGGTTATGGCTCAGAGGTAGAGGGCTAGCCTAGCATGCATGGCACTGGGTTTGATCCTCAGCACCACATAAAAATAAAATAAAGGTATTTTGTCCACCTGTGCCTAAAAAATAAATATTAAAAAAAGATACATATCTGCTACATTATTACAAGGTTCCATCTCACTGACCTCTATAGCCACACCCACTCCTTCCCTCCCCACCCTTACTTAGACCTGGCAGTCCTCCCAAGTTGTTGAGCATATTAATATTGTTCTTTTGTATTACTGAGTAGCATTTTATGATGTGGATATACTACAGTTTGTTTAATGTTTTACCCATTGAAGGATATTTGGGTTATTTCCAGTTATTGGCTATTATGAACAAAATTGCTCTGAATATTTGTACAGTTTTTTTTGTATGAACACAAGTTTTCATTTTTGAGCTATAAATGGCCAAAAGTACAGTTGCCTTCTGATCTTCAAAATGTGAGTTTAATTTTATAAGCAGCTGCCACACTTTCACATTCCCACTAGTTGTGTATGAGTTACCCAGTTCCTCTGGATCTTAGGCAACATCTGGTATTATCACTTTTTTTAGTTATTCTGATGGGTATATAGTGATCTCTCATTGTGTCTTTCATTTATTTATTTTTTAATGACTAATATTGTTGAGCATCTTTTTTTTTTTTTTTTTGGTCCTGGGAATTGAACTCAGGGGCACTGGACCATTGAGCCACAGCCCCAGCCCGTTTTGTATTTTATTTGGAGACAGAGTCTCACTGAGTTGGTTAGTGCCTCAGTCTCCCAAGCCACTGGGATTATAGGCATGTGCCACCATGCCCGGCTGTCTTTTTTTATTTTTGCCATCTGTATGTCATTTTGGTCTTGTGTCTGTTCAGGTCTTTGTCCCTGGTAAAATTGAGTTGATTGGGCTGAGGTTGTGGCTCAGTGGTAGAGCGCTTGCCTAGCACGTGTGAGGCAATGGGTTCAATCCTCAGCACCATATAAAAAAAAAAATTTTAAAAATTCCATCTTATTAAAAAACTGTTGTTTTCTTATTGTTGTTTTATGAGTTGAAAAAATTTTTTTAAAGAAACAAGTCCTTTATCAGATATATGCTTTGCAAAAAGTTTCTCTCAATCTGTGGCTTGTGTTTTCATTCTCTTAACAATATCTCTTGTAGAAGTTTTAAATGTTGATGACTTTGATTTATCAATTTATTCTTTTTTGGGGGGAAGGGTGCTGGGGATTGAACTCGGGTACTCCACCACTGGGCCACATCCACAGCCCTATTTTGTATTTCATTTAGAGACAGGGTCTCACTGAGTTGCTTAGTCTTCGCTGTTGGTGAGGCTTTCTTTGAACTCGTGATCCTCCTGCCTCAGCCCCCAAGCTGCTGGGATTACAGGCAGGTGGCATCAATTTGTTCTTTTATGGGTTGTACTTTTGGTGATATATCCAAGAAACCTTTGCCTAATTCAAACTCACAGATTTTCTTTTGGAGATTCATACACATTTGGGACTATGATCAGTTTTGGGGTTAATTTTTGTGTATGATGTAAGAAATGGTTCTAGGTTTATTCTTTTTACACATAGATATCTAATTCTTTCAAACCCATTTGTTGAAATACTATTCTTTCTCCACTGCATTAATTTTACCATTTGTCAAAAATTAGGTGACTATATATGTGTGAGTTTAATTTTGGATTGTTTGTTCTGTTCCATTGAGCTGTATTTCTGTCCTTTACTGATACTGTACTATCATGATTACTATATCTTGGGGCTGGGGATGTGGCTCAAGCGGTAGCGCGCTCGCCTGGCATGCGTGCGGCCCCGGTTCGATCCTCAGCACCACATACAAACAAAGATGTTGTGTCTGCCGAAAACTAAAAAAAAAATTAAACAAAATGATTACTATATCTTTATAGTAACCATAGAAATCAGCTAATGTAACTCATCCAGTTTTGTTCTTTTTCAATTCCCCCCCCCCCCTACACTGAGCTACATTCCCAGCCCTTTTTATTTTGAGACAGGGTCTTGTTAAATTGCTGAGGCTGGCCTTGAAGTTGTTCTACCTCAGACTCCTGAGTAGCTGGGATTATAGGCATGTTCCACCATGCCTGGTGACCTACTGGAATTTTGATCGGGATTATGTTGAATCTGTAGATAGTTTGGGGAGAGTGGATATCTAAATTATAATTGTGTCTTCTATCCTGTGAATAAGATCTCTGTTGTTCTTGTTATTATTTTTATTGGTGGTGGTTGAACCCAGGGCCTTGCAGAAGCTAGGCAGATGCTCTACCACTGAGCTGAATACCCAGACCTCTTCATTGTTTTATTATTAAATCATATTTCCTTTAATTTTTTTTTCAGCAAATATTTTTAAATTTTAAGTCTAAAAGTTTTATGCATCTTTTGTCAGATTTACCCCAAGTAAATATTACCCCTATTTAATATTTTTGGTGCTGTTATTAGTACTACTATAAACATTCACATAAAAATTGGTGTGTGGGCACGTAAATTTTCATTTCTCTTGGGTGTATACCTAAAATGGAATTGCTGGATCATATTTTAATTATTTTTTAACTTTTGACAATTCTCCAAACTTTTCCACAAGTTATACCTTTTTATGTTCCCACCAGATCTATGTGGATTCCAGTTTTTCTATATTCTTGCATTTACTTGTTATTGCCTATTTTTTTGGTATTGTGCTGTGATTGGTTTGCATTTTCCTAATGGCTAATGATATTGAACATTTTCATGTGCTTCCTAACCATTTGTATATTTCCCTTGGTTAAGTATCTATTTAAGTCCTTTATTCATTTTTAAATTGGATTTGTTTTTTATTGAGTTGTGAGATTTGATTATATATTCATTATTTATATATATATATATATATTGATTATATATAGATATAGATATATAGATACAGGTATAGATATATAGATATTTAAGAGCATCTATTCACAAATGACCTCTCCAAACCACCACTGGTTTGATATTTAAGAGCATATTAAAAGTTATCTTAGTTGAATTAGGAAAAATGCTTTTAGAGAGATAACATTCTGAATATATTGGCTTGGTCACAGCAGAATTTGCTTTAGCTAGATTAGTTCTGTAAATTTAAAGCTACTACTTTTGCATCTAATACTCCAGGAAAATGTGATACCCTTTACAAATTTGTGTGTCATACTTGTGTAGGAGTCATGTTGTTTCAGTTGTAGTACATGTGCTGTTGAAGTGAGCACTGCATTTATTGTTTGTTTGTTTTTTTTTTTTTTTTCCTGCTTCGACCTTCATGTTTGCCTTTCTAAAAGAGAATTTTAAGAAGGAAAAGTAGTAGCTTGTAACTCTCCTACTTGGGAGGCTGAAGTTGGAGGATCGTAAGTTCAAGGCTGGCCTCAGAAACTGAGCAAGACCTCCCTTTAAAAAGGCGGGGGCCTGGAGATGTAGCACAGTGGTAGAGCACTTTGGGGCTCAATCCCCAGCACTAAATAAATAAATAAGGTAGAATGTGTGGTGGCTCATGCCTGAAGTTCCAGCAGCTCAGGAAGCTGAGGCAGGAGGATCACGAGCTCTAAGCAACTTAATGAGGTCCTCAGCAACTTAGTGAGATCCTGTCTCAGAAAGGACTGAGGGGCTGGGTTTTTTGCCCAGTGGTAGAGCTCCTGACTAGCATGTGCAAGGCACTGGATTTGATCCTCAGCACCACATGAAAATAATAAATAAAATTAAGGTAATGTGTCAAAAAAATGTTAAAAAAAAAAAAAAAGACTGGAGATGTTGCTCAGTTGTTATGCACCTCTGGGTTCAATCCCTGGTACCCCACCCCCCAAAAAAATTATCTCTAGTGCCTTAGTGCCTCAGTGAAATTTGTACAAATGATGGCTGAAAAAGTTTACATTAGGTTTAGTGATTCGGGTAATAATGGCTATTATTAAGATTGGTTTCTCTGAAAAGATGTGATCTGAAGCCAGATAACATTGGAAAGTGAGAAAGTGGAGACAAGACAGTATACCGCTCTTTCTAGGAATTTACTTTTGAGAGCAAGTTCTCTCAACCTTGACACTATTGACATTTTGAGCTAGATAAGTCTGCTGTGGGGGAGGATTGACCTGTTCATTGTAGGATGTTTAGGAGCATCTCTGGCCCCCACTGACAATATGCCAGGAATGCCCCTCTATCTGTGACAACTCAAAATGCCTCCAGATATTCCCAAATGTTCCCCTTTGAGAACCACTCTTTTAGAGGAAGGAGAGAGAAGAACCTAAAAACAACTCATCTGGGGGAATCTTTTTAAAGGGAGTAATAGATTGAAGGAAGTAGCCACTGGAAAGAAGGGGAAGATTGAAGATATGGAAAGAGAAGTGATGAAATTAAGGGATGGAATTTAGAGCATAGAAGGAGAAATTAAATTTATTTTGGAGACAGGTCACTTATTTTCTTTTATTTAAAAATTTCATTTTTTAGTTGTAAATGAACAAATACCTTTATTTTTGTTTATTTATTTTTATGTGGTATTGAGGATTAGATCCAGTGCGAGGCAAGCACTCAACTGCTGAGCCACAACCCTAGCTCCAGGTCACTTATTTTCAATAAAAGGAAGAAGTAAAAAGGGTAAATGTAGACACTTTAGAGATACATACATTTTTTTTATTTTTTTATAGGGTCTCACTACGTTGCTTAGGGCCTTACTAAAGTTGCTTTGGCCGGCTTCAAACTTATGATTCTCTTGCCTCAGCCTCCCAAGCTGCTGGGATTATAGGCGGGAGTTTATTTTTTCTAATACATGGATGTTAAAGTGTGATTGTAGCACCATTTCTATGCTGTTGTCTTTGTCCATATAATCAAGCATAATTGTGTAAATAAGTTGTTGTTGAATTATTCTCCTGATTTCTTTTTCTATTTTTCATGAGGCTTCCTTTAAATTATTATTTTTTCAGCAATGATAAAATGTAAAGTCAGTGGAATCCATTGGGTTTTTTTTTTAATTTTTAATATTATTTATTTATTTATTTATTATTTTATGTGGTGCTGAGGATTGAACCCAGGGCCTCACCTGTGTGAGGTACCACTAAGCTACAACCCCAGCCCTATTTTTTAATTTTTTAATGGATATTTTCCATTGGTTTTTAAAACAGGAAGTATTTTCTTTCCCTTTTGGCAGGATATAATAGAAATGAGTATTTTTGTGAAAGTCTATATTTACTCTTGTCACAGTTTCTCAATATGTTGTAGTTGTTCTTTCCCATTTCTTTCTCATTTCCCCCTCCTCCTGCTTCTCTTTTCATAGCTACGGATCTAACCCAGGGGAGCTTCATGCATGCTAGGCAAGAGCTCTTCCTATGGAATATATCCCCACCCTTCAGAATGTCCCTGAGTGAAACAAATTTCCTTTGCTTAATGAATTTTGGGTATAAATTAGTTCACCTTTTCTTACTTCTTTATTGCATTTTAAGACTCTTGATTCTGCTAATCTATTCTCATTTCCAACTTAATTTTCCCTTTTTTGTAATATTCTTATTTTTCTTTCTTTATGAAGAGTTTTAGGTTTAGCCAATTGATAGCTTTTAACCCTCATTATCTTACAAAATGCTGTTTCTTAATTGTAGTTAGAGACGGGGTCTCACTGAGTAGCTTAGCGCCTCGCCATTGCTGAGGCTGGTTTTGAACTTGTGATCCTCCTGCCTCAGCCTCCCAAGCTGCTGGGATTACTGGCATGTGCCACTGTTCCCGGCTCTCATGCCTACTTCTCATAACTCGTTCCTTCCTCCCAATCTTTTAGGTTCTTCTCTTTGTCCTTTGTGTTCTAAAATTGTAGGATGATGTGTATCAGTATGGATCTGTTCTCATCCATTATGCTGGATACTCAATGATACTTTTTTTCATTTTCGATTCTCTTCTGTAACTCCCAGTTTTCAGGAATAGATTTCAATATTTTTATCCTATTTTTTTAACTTTTAAAATTTTAATTATTTTTTTCTTACCATACGATTTATTTTTATTTTTTTTAGTCTCATACATGACAGCAGAATGTATTTTGACATATAATACATACATGGAGTGTACATACATCAATCATATTGTCTATTCTATTCTGCTGCCCTTCCTATCCTCCCTACTCCTCCCCTCCTCTCCCATCCTTTCTCCCTATCCAATCTAATGTGACATACTTTTTTTTCTTCTTCTCATCACAACATCATATATGTATTCTGTATAACAATGAGGTTCTCCTTCCGTCTTTCAATATTTTTATCCTATTTTCTGTTTCATTCTTGGCTTACCTTTTTGGGAGATTTCTTCAATTTCATGTTTCAATTTTTCCTGAAATCTTCCATTTATAAGGCTCAAATAAAATAGTATATATTTATATAATAAACGATTTTAGGGGCTCTTATTTAATCTTTTAAAATAAGCACATAATCTAATTTCAGGGTTGCAATATTATCTTTTTTTTGTGAGGGTATTGAGGGTAGGTTTTGTTGTTTCTATCTTATTACAAACGCTTTTCCATCTGCATTTCTTTTCCTTTTATCTGTCTTAATGTTGCTGATTGATTGATTGATTTAGTTACTGGGAATTGAACCAAGGGACACTTAACCATTGAGCCCTTTTTTTGTGTTTTATTTAGAGACAGGGTCTCCCTGAGTTGCCTAGTGCCTTGCTAAATTGCTGAGGCTGGCTTTGAATTCAAGATCCTCCTGCCTCAGCCTCCACAGCTGCTGGTGGGATTATAGGCATGTGCCAACACACCTGGCTAATGTTGAAGATTTAAAATAGAAGATTTTCTCAAATGCTGGTGTGATTGTCACTATCTGCTTATTATTAAAAAATGAACCACCAAAATTTTATTGGTAATATATCACCAGTGTCATTTGCTAACCGCAGGCCTTGTTGTAGTGGTTTTTACTAGTTTACCACTCATGTTAATATCTGTAGTTCTTTACTCTTAGGCTAATTAGCTTCCCAAAAGGAGAAATCTTCCAGTCCATTGCCTGCAGAGTATAAATAAGCCCATTAATCTGAGTCTAAGGAGTAGAATAGCACTTAAGTTTTCAGTATACAAGTTTTAAGGACTTTTATTTCATCACTCTGTATTTAGTATGGTTGCCCAGGCTTTCAATCATCTGTTTTTACCTCTTCACAAAATTTCATCTTTTGCCTCAAGGAAGTCATTCAGTAGTATAGGGTGGGAGGTGTTCAGGAATAGATTTAGCTACTCTTTAAATAAACTTTATACCAGTCTTGTTTTTAGCTTTGGTTTCACATCCTCTTCCAGAATACCTGTTAGTACATTTTCTGAGTGTTTGGGGTTCTTTGTTATAAATCATTTTTTTCCTTGGCTTTCCTCACTGTTGGCTTATATTTTAGATTTTTCAAGTTCTAAATCAGTTACCAAGAAGAGTCCTACATTCCAGCATCTAAAAATTTTGTTGCTGTGGTTTCACCTCCTGTTCTTTTTGTTCTTGGAAGTTTACATCCATTTTATAATTATTTTCTTATCAGTTAGTGGAGTTTGAAAAGGACATGGGTAAATGAATATTTTCAGTCCTCTTCACTGAAAGTTCTTTGCATTCTTTCTAATGAGGTGGAATTCAAAATAATAATCACCATTTAAAAACATACAATTAAGTGATATTCAGTGCATTTACAATGTGGTACAACCACCAGCTCCCCCACCTGCAGCTTCCCCAAGTACTGGGGATTGAATCCAGTGGTACTTAACCACTGAGCCACATCCCCAGCCCCTATCTATCTATCTATCTATCTATCTATCTATCTATCTATCTAATCTAACTATTTATTTATTTGAGACAGGATCTTGCTAAATTGCTTAGGACCTCACCAAATTGCCAAGACTTGTCTCAAATTTACAACCCTCCTGCCTCAGCCTCCTGAGTTGCTAGGATTACAGGTGTGTGCTGCTGCACCCAGCTGTCCCCAATCCTTTTTATTTTTGTTTTAAATAGGGTCTTAGCTAAATTGCAGAGACTGGCTTTGAACTTGTGATCCTACTGCTTCAGCTTCCCAAGTTCTTGCATCACTGTGCCTGGTAATCACCAGCTCTCTCTAGATTCAGAACTTTTCATTACCCACAGTAGAATACCCCAGACTCATTAAAAAGTCTCTCCTCATTTTTTCCCCATATCTGTTGGTGACCTCTATTCTGCTTTCTGTGTCTTTGGATTTGCCTATTCTGGATATATCAGATAAGAAGGCATCATATGGGCTGTGGCTGTAGCTCAGCAGTGGCAGAGTTGAGCATGTGTGAGGCACTAGGTTTGATCCTTAGCACCACATAAAATAAATAAAATAAAGGCATTCTGTCCATCTACTACAACAACAACAACAACAACAAAAATTATTTAAAAGGCAGCGTCATATAGTATGTGGCCTCTTTGTGTCTGACTTCTTTCACTTAACATAATGTTTTCAAGGTTCATTCAAGTTGTAGCATCTATCAGTACTTAGTTTCTTTTTGTATTTTACCGAATTTATCACAGTTTTCTTATTCATTCATCTATAGAGGACTATTTAGGTTTCCATATTCTGGCTAACATGAGTAATGCTGCTATAAACATTTATGTACAAGTTTCTATATAGACATATTTTCATTTTCTCCGATATGTGTAACTGCGGGTGGACTTGCTTGCTCATATGGCAATTATTCATTAACCTTTTGAGGCACTATCAAACTGTTTCCCACAGTATCTATACCACTTTACATTGCCACCAGTAATGTACTAGGGTTCTCACATCCTCACCAACACTTACATTTTCTGGTAAAAAAAAATTTAAAGCTGAGCATCATGGGGCATGCCTGTAATCCCAGCAGTTTGAGGCCAGCCTGTGCAACTTAGACCCTGTCTCAATAAAATAATAATAATAACAACAAAAGGGTGGGGATATAGGTGGTGATAGAATGATTGCCTAGCACACACAAGGCCCTGGGTTAGATCCCTAGTATGAGTGTTGCAGGGGGGTGGCCGTGGTTTCAAAGGCATCCTTGTAGGTGTAAAATGGTATTATTTTTCAGGAGGCTGAGGCAAGAGGATTGTGAGTTCAAAGCTAGCCTCAGCAAAAGCCACACAATAAACAACTCAGTGAGACCCTGTCTCTAAATAAAATACAAAATAGGACTGGGGATGTGGCTCAAGGGTTAAGAGTCCCTGGGTTCAATCCCTGGTATATTAAAAAAAAAAAAAAGTATTATTGTGGTTTTGATTTGCATTTCCTTAATGGGCAGTGATTTTGAACAGCTTTTCATGTGTTAGCTGGCCATTTTTATATCTTCTGTGGGGAAATGTTTATTCATATTCTTTGCCCATTTTTTACTTGGGTAGTTTGTCTTTTTGTTATTAGAGTTCTTTATATATTCTGAGTACTTTTTTTAATCAGAAAAGTGGTTTGCAGATTTTTTTTTCTTTGTAGACCATGTGCTTCACTTTTCATTTTCTCTTATATGTGTAACTGCAGGTAGACTTGCTTGCTCATAATGGCAATTATTCATTAACCTTTCGAGGCACTATCAAACTGTTTCCCACAGTATCTATACCACTTTACAGTGGCTTTTTGAGATTGGCTAACTTCCTTTGTGCACAAACATTTTAAACTTTTACCATGTCCATTTGATTTAGTAATGTTCCTTTTGTTGCTTGTTGCAACAACCCTTATTTTGAGACTGGGATCCCCAAAATAAAATTCATCTGCTCCAGTCAATCCTAGATTAACTATAATACTAATGAAATAATGAGCAAGGACTAAATTTATAATTTACTTTTTTTTTTTTTTTTTAAATCTGTTCTGGGGATTGAGCCCAGGACCACAGGCAGGCTAGGCGAGCTCTCTACCACTGAGCTATAGCCTTAGTCCTTTAAAAATTTTTTTCTTTTCTCTTTTCATGCAGGGTTTGTAACCTAGGCTGGCCTTAAGCTTGATAATTATTCTGCCTTAGCCTCCCAAGGAGCTCGGATTTGAGAGGCATGCACCAATTAGGCCCAGTTTATAATTGACATTTTAAAGGAAAATGTACTTTGCAAATAAGCAATATGATTAGATGGAATTCTTTTTATTTATTTATTTTTTAAATACATGACAGCGGAATGCATTACAATTCTTATTATATATAGAGAGAGAGAGAGCACAATTTTTCATATCTCTGGTTGTATACAAAGTATATTCACACAATTTATGTCTTCATACTCGTAATTATGGTAATAATGTCCATCTCATTCACCATCTTTTTTACACCTCTCGCCCCCTTCCTTCTTCTCTCCTCTTTGCCTTATCTGTAGTTCGTCTAATCTTCCCATGGTCCCCCTCCCAACCCCACTATGAATCAGCCTCCTTATATCAGAGAAAACATTCAGCATTTGATTTTTTGAGATTGGCTAACTTCACTTAGCATTAGTTTCTCCAACGCCATCCATTTACCTGCAAATGTCGTGGTTTTATTCTCTTTTATTGCTGAATAATATTCCATTGTGTATATATGCTACATTTTTAAAAATCCATTCATCTACTGAGGGCATCTAAGTTGGTTCCACGGTTTAGCTATTGTGAATTGTGCTGCTATAAACATTGATGTGGCTGTGTCCCTGTAGTATGCTGTTTTTAAGTCCTTTAGGTATAGACTCAGGAGAGGGATAACTGGGTCAAATGGTGGTTCCATTCCCAGTTTTCCAAGGAATCTCCATACTGCTTTCCATATTGGCTGCACCTCTTTGCAGTCCCACCAGCAATGTATGAAGTAGACCAGTGGTACAGAATAGAGGACACAGAGACTAACCCACAAAATTGCAATTATCTTATATTAGACAAAGGCACCAAAAACATGCATTGGAGAAAAGATAGCCTCTTCAATGAATGGTGCTGGGAAAACTGGAAATCCATATGCAGCAAAATGAAATTAAACCCCTGTCTCTCACCATGCACTAAACTCAACTCAAAGTGGATCAAGGACTAGGAATTAAATCAGAGACTCTGCGTCTAATAGAAGAAAAAGTAGGCCCTAATCTTCATCATGTGGGATTAGGTCCCAGCTTCCTTAATAAGACTCCTATAGCATAAGAATTAAAACCAAGAGTCAATAAATAGGATGGACTCAAACAAAAAAGTTTCTTCTCAGCAAAATAAACAATCTGTGAGGTGAATAGAGAGCCTATATCTTGGGAGCAAATTTTTACCCCTCATGCATCAGATGAAGCACTAATCTCTAGGTATATAAAGAACTCAAAAAGCTAAGCACCAAATAATAATAATAATAACAACCCAATCAATACATGGGCCAAAGACCTGAACAGACACTTCTCAGAAGAGGATATACAATCAATTAACAAATATATGAAAAAAAAGTTCATCCTCTTTCGCAATTAGAGAAATGCAAATCAAAACTACTCTATCATCTCACTCCAGTAAGAATGGCAGCTATTATGAAGACAACAATATGTTTTGGCGAGGATGTAGAAAAAAAGGCACACTCATAGATGGAATTCTTATAGAACAGATTGTTCTGGATGCTTTTAAGGTACTATGCCTTTGAACTGCCTGGTTTTTGTTTTTTTTTTTTTTTCCCCCCATTTCTTTTCCAGCCACCTTCTCTTCTGGTTTCCTGCTTCTAATCTGAGCATATAGTATTATGAGTTCTGAAACTGAGTTAGAGTGCTTGAACAAGAGGCCAAGGAAAATTCACATTCCTTTGAATTAAACATCTGAGATTTTATGCTGTGTCTCTGTATTTTGGGTGTTCAGAGATTTGTTTTACCTCTGTGTGTGTAACTACTTTTTGGATAGGTGACATTATCAGCTAAGTGGTTCTTGATTTATCCTAATTCAACAAGTCTGATACCATTACCAAGAAAATCATGGTTCAGAAATTTCTAGTTGAGGGTTTGCAGAACATAATTTAGGGAGTAACATGGATTCTATAAGGGAAATAATTCAACAACATTAACAAATTATTATAGGTGAAATAAATGTTAGGGATTTGCTGTAGGTATTGGATATACAAAAGTTGAAGTTATTCTCCGATATAATAGGAAATGTTATTCTTTTAAAAACTCTTACCATGGTTTCCCGTATACTTTGAATAAAATTCACACTCCTTACTGTGGTTATAGTTCTTGCTTCTTCCAGCTCTCTTCATTGGTTAGCTCTAGCCACATTGGGCCTTTAACTTCCTCAAAGAAACAAAGATTTTATCAGACTTAGATTCTGTTTTCTTATGTTGTTCCTCTAGGTCAGAATTATCACCTTCTCTACCTTTGCCTTCCTTTCTTTGCTTGCTGGTTCCTAAATATTTTTGAGGTTTTATTTTACATGTTATCTTGTCAAAAAAGCAATTTCTGTAGCCTGTCTAAAATAAGTTCCTTTTTAGTCTTTTTTATCACTTAGTAGTACTTGAAATTTTTAATTTATGTTTTTGTCAGTCTCTCTTGAGACTGTATATTTCATGAGGATAAGGACCATACTTATCTTATAAGCATGTCTTTCTATGCTAACCATGTAGAATAGTTCCTAAAAATAACAATAAACATAACAACCACATTATTAGTAGGTCTTCACCTGCCACATTCTTCTTAATTTTACTGATGTCTCCCCCCACCCCCCATTTGTTCTTTGTTCAAAGTACTGGGAATTGAACCTAGGAGTTCTCTACCACTGAGCTACAGCCCCAGCCCTTTTTAAATTTTTTATCTTTAAACAGGGTCTCACTAAGTTGCCCATACTGGCTTTGAAATGGCAATCATCCTCCTCTAGCCTTCCAAGTTGCTGGGATTACATGCACTTGCCAGCATACCTGGCATCTTTTCCCAATTCATTCTTTTTTTTTTTTTCCCTCCCTAATCCCTAAACCTCGAAGTTCTCTATGCCTCACAGTTGCCTGCTTTCTTCTCTGTCTCAACTCTGTGGTGATATTCTGGTCTGTGGATTTAAATAGCTATACATTTATGACTCCTAAATTTTCATGGTCAGCCTGTGCTTTTATGTACAAGTATCTACTTGATATTTCCATTGAAGTACTTATTGGAATCTCAGTTCAATGTATACATAGTAGGGGCTGGGGATGTGGCTCAAGCGGTAGCGCGCTCGCCTGGCATGCGTGCGGCCCGGGTTCGAGCCTCAGCACCACATACAAACAAAGATGTTGTGTCCGCCGAAAACTAAAAAATAAATATTAAAAAAAATTCTTTAAAAAAAAATATATATATATATATACATAGTAGAAGTTTTTTTCATATCTCCCGAATCTCTCTTTTCCTTTTCATTTATGTGATTAGAAGCGCTGTTCTTGGGCTGTGGTTGTGGCTCAGTGGTAGAGCGTTTGCCTTGCACGTGTGAGGCCTTGGGTTTGATCCTCAGCACCACATAAAAATAAATAAAAATAAAGATTTTGTGTCCATCTATAACTTAAAAAAAAAGTGCTGTTCTTACCAAAAGCCAAATATTCTCCATGATAAGTGGAGGTTGATCCATATTGGGGGGGGGGGGGAATGGGAAGAATGGAGGAACTTTGATTAGGCAAAGGGGAGGGAGGGTGGGGCAAGGACATGGGGACAGGAAAGATGGTGGAATGAAAAAGACATCATTATCCTAGGTACGTATATAACTATGATGCAGCTCTACACTGTATACTACTAGAGAAATGAAACGCTGTGCTCCATTTGTGTACAATGAACCGAAATGCATTCAGCTGTCATGTATAACCAATTAGAACCAAAAAAAGAAAAAGAAGAAGTACTGTTCTTATAATAGTACATGCCTCAAGCCTTGGTCTCATCCTTGATTCTTCTCATATCTAGGCAAGGAATTCTGTCAGCGCTATCTTCATCCAAAATCTGACTCCTATTGTTATTTACACTTTTACAACCAACTGCCACACAGGTCCTGTGCTCCATTATTTTTTACCTGTTATTACAAGTAGCCTCTCACATGTCTTATTAGATATGTATATCAGATTATGGCACTTTTCTGTCTAGTCCCCTTTAGTGGTTTCTCGTCTTACAAGGTCCTTGACTAGCTTTCCTCTAATCGCATACATCCACTCTTATTTTCCCTTTCTTATTCAATTCTAGTCCCATTAGAATTTCTCATCCACTCTGAGAACACTTCCGTCTTCATTCCTTTTTATTTGCAATTATCCTTGGCTTACAGTATTCTTCTCCCAAATTTCTATATAGCTGTGTTAAATTCATACTTTTTTGGTACCTCCTCAAATATTAGAGAAGCCTTTCCAGACCTCCCTTTCTAAAGTAGTAATCTTGCTTCCTCACAGTCTTCTTTGTTTAATTTTCCTTATAGCAATATCACCATCTGACATTTGTTACTAGAATATAAGATCCATGAGGGTAAGGACTTTGTTTTATTTACTATTGTGTTTTCAGTAGGATTAAAAAGTGAACAGCACAAAGTTAGTACCCTCAAAATGTCAAAATGAAATATAGCAAGATCCTTCCTTCCTTCCTTCCTTCTGAACTGAGGGATACTCAATCACTGAGCCACATCCCCAGCCCTGTTTTGTATTTTATTTAAAGACAGGGTCCCACTGAGTTGCTAAGCACCTCTCCATTGCTGAGGCTGGCTGCTTTGAACCTGTCTCAGCCTCCCGAACCGCTGGGATTACAGGCATGTGCCACCACACCAAGCTGTCCTTCTTTTCATCCTTCCTTTCTTTTATCCTTCCCACTGCTGGGTATCAAACCCAAGGTATTACACATGATTTGTAAGCACTCTGACATGGAGCTATACCCCCAGAAACTGATTTCTTGTAGACATTGTTGAACTGATGAGATAACCACTTCTGGAAATATCTGATAAATCAAAACTTCTGAGACCCAGGGATCTCTGAAATAAAAAGATTTTTGAGCCATTACGGATAATAGCTTGAAAAACAAGGTCCTGGGACAAGTTTCTGTAACTTTTCGCAACAAGGCTAGATAGTAGTTGGAAAAATGTCTGTTGGACATTTTTAAATGAAACTTTGGGGAAGAAAAGCAAAAGCTGTTTACATTGAACCTACATTGGCAGGATATAACTCAAAGTGAAGAAAATTTTGGAACAGGAAGACTCTGAATTTGACTAGGTACCTCATATAACTGGAATCACACAGTATTTTTCTTTCTGTCACTGGCTTATTTTAGTAAAACATTTTCAGTTTTATCCATGGTGTTGTATGTGTCCTTTTTTGATATTTAAAAAAAATTTTTTTGTTGTATATGGACACATTATCTTTATTTATTTATTTATTTATTTTTATGTGGTACTGAGGATCGAACCCAGTGCCTCACACATGCCAGGCAAGTGCTGTACCACTGAGCCACAACCCCACCCCTGCATGTGTCCTTTTAAAGACAATAATATTTATGTACACTGCATTTTGTTTATTCATCTGATAATGGATGCTTGGATTAGTTAATAACATTACTATGAAAATAGTTATGTATAAATCTCTCTTTGATTCTCTGTTTTCAGTCTTTTTTTTTTTTTCCTTTTTGTCCTCAGTACTAGCGGTTGAACCTAGAGATGCTCTACCATTGAGCCACATTCCCAGCCCTCTTTTAGTTTTTCTTTTGAGACAGAATCTTGCTAAGTTGCTGAGACTGGCTTCAAACTTGTGATCTTCCTGCCTTAGCCTCCTAAATCACTGGGATTACAGGTGTGCACCACTACACCCAACTGCTGCTTTAAATTATTTTAGGACTATATCATGTGGTAATCCTGTTTTTAATTATTTGTGGAGATGCTTGACTGTTTTCCATAGCATCTACATCATTTTACATTCCCAACTGCACATAAGTGTTCCAGTTTTTCCATTTCTCCACATTTTCTCCAAAACTTGCTATTTTCTGTTTTTTTTTTTTTTAATAGTATCCATCCTTATTGGTGTGAGTTGGTATTTCATTGTGGTTTGATTGTCATGTCCCTTGTAATTAGTAATGAGCATCTCTTTTCATGTGCTTTTTAAAAAATACCTTTATTTTGTTTATTTTTATGTGGTGCTGAGGATTGAACCCCGTGTCTCACACATGCAAAGCAAGTGCTCTACTGATGAGCCACAGTCCCAACCCCTCATGTGCTTTTTGTCCATTTGTATATCTTTGGGAAAATGTCTGTTTAGTAATTTTTTTTTTGTCCATTTTAGGGGTTCTTTATAAATTCTGGATGTTTACCCCTCATGAGATATAAGATTTACAAATATTTTCTTCCACTCCATAGGGAATTTTTGTGTTAGTGTCCTTTGATGCACAGATATTTTCAATTTTGATATGTTCAATTCATCTATTTTTACTTTAGTTGCTAGTGATTTTGATATCATATCCAGAAATAATTGCCATATCCAAAGTCTTGAAGCTTTTCCTTTACATTTTTTTTCTGAGTTGTATAATACAATTCTTCCATAATAAAGAACTTAACAAGGTTTTTAAAATTTCTTTTCAAAGATTGACTCATTGTATTTGAAGAAAATATATCATTGGTAGGTATTGGAGAGGAGTGAAGGCAGATGGATGGTATTGTGTAAGTGGATCTTCAATTCACTGATTCTCTTAATATATTATTGGAGTCCTAGGCCAGAGGTCTGACTCTGGGGGTCCTAACAGACCAGGTTCTGCCCAAAATAAAACTGAAAAGGTAATGGTGGAAAGTAAGAAAATAATTTTTTAATTAATACAGTAAAAGTTGGGGCAGAGGGTGAATGGTATATATAATTAATATTCTTGGTCAGACTGTGGTCTGGTTGATTATTTTTTCAGTTCTGGTTCTGTAAGGTGACTCTAGAGATGTTCTTATCCTCAAGTGGACAATTTCCACTTGTTCAGGGTGTTTATTTATCAGATCTATGATTCTGGAAGGGTCAAGTGAATTTCCATGAGATAGATGATTGCTACTGCTTGGGTTAGGGGCAGTCTCACATTGGGTGATGTACCTGCTTCCTCTTGTTACTGGAAGGTGTAGGACAACCACTGAAGACTTGTAGGCGCCATTCCAGGGAAGTCTGAAGCAGGATGCTGCCTTGGTTTGAGTGGGATGAGATAGGTTGGGTAAGTTTAGGGATAATAAGCCTTTTGTACCACCTTTTAGATGAACGCTCCTTTAATGATTAACATGCCTTCATGCAGAGCTGAGCAGAGACCTTTAATTGACCCAGTTAAAAGTAATAAAGCAGACAGTTACAGAAAGAGAGTAGAGATGCCAAGTTTTATCCACATTTAGCAAAGACAGCCTAAGTTCCTGTTAAAAACTCAGTTCAGTTGAATTCAAATGTAGGCATAGTCTTGGATTTATACCCCACCAGTTAAGGATTCAATTTCCTAAGACTTCCCCCACTTCAGATGTTGACTGGCTACACATTTGCAGGTTTCATCAACCCCCTCTTAAAGTTCAGTAATTCACAAGAAGAACTCAAGTAGACAACTAACTTTTATTTGATTATTATAAAGGATACTACTCAGGAACAGCCTAATAGAACAGATATGTAGGGCAAGACATGGAAACGGGTATGTGTGCTTCCTTGCCCTCTCTGGGCATATCACCTTCCCAGCATTTCAGTGAATTTACCAACTGGAAGCTCTTCAAAACTCATTGTTGCAAAGGTTTTATTAGAGATCTTATTAGATAACTCAGTTGATTAAATCATCTGCCACTGGTGACTGGATTCAGTTTCCAGCCATTCTCCCTTTGTTTTGTGGGTATGGTGGGAGCCAAAAGTTCTAATGCTCTAATCATGCCATCATCATTCTGAAGACCAGCCCCCATCCTTAATCTATCTAGGTACCCAGAGAGTCACCTCATTATCATAAACTCAGGTATGGTTAAAAGGGGCTTGTTATTGATAACAAAAGATGTTCCCATCTCTCAGGAAATTCCAAGGAAGCTCTGTGCCAGGAATCTGGGACAAAGACCAAATATAGTATATGTTTTCTGTTACACCGTGGTGGATAGAGGAGTTGTTGCCTTGAAGTTTTATATATGGAGAGCATGAGGGTGCATATGTGCACACATGCAATACTGTGTATAACTCAGGGGCACTGTACTTCTGAGCTACAGCCTTAGCCCTTTTTGTTTTGAGACAGGGCCTGCTAAGTTGCTGAGGCTGGCCTCTAACTTGCAATCCTTCTGCCTCAGCCTCTCCAGTCCCTGGAATTACAGGTGCACACCACTGAATCGTACTACTTCCAAATCTTAAGTGGTTACTCCATTACAGTTAAATCATAATTACATTAAATCATTATATTTAGTAATGATTCAGAAGATGTGCATGATTTAAGTTTTCATATCGACAAAGTAGAGTAATATTTTCTGGGAGTTAAGGGGAGGAAGAATGCAGAGTAACTGCTAATGGTGTCACTGGAAAAGTGATATCACCAGAAGAGGGTCCCAAGGAATTACCAAGGAAAGGGGGGCACTTAATTCAGGATAAGTGAGGTCCTTCACATATGTCACAGAAAAAAAATTGAGCATATATCAGTAAGAGGGATAGATTAATTTTGTAAAGTAAGTAATGCACATTTTTCTTTACCACATTCTTTCTTGTGAAAGATATTCCTCAATCTAGAAAGAGATTTGTTTTAAGGGTTCCTGACTCTTAAAAGAAAACTTGATGAAGTCTGGTTATGGGAGAGTAAGATTATAAGGGTGTCAGAAAGTAAGGGTATAAGGCTGTCAGTCTGGTAGTTCTTAGTATCTTTAGGCTGAAGGTGGTCTTCATTACCTGATTGGTAGATAACATTGGAAAGTACCCTAAGTTATAGGTTTCTTAAAATATCATATCTTTCTTCATTTTATTTATTTTTTTGGTGGGCTAATTAACAGTGCCCAAGGTAATTTACATAAGCGAATGAATTTATGGTAACTTTAAGACTTAGAGATTTTCTAGAAATTTGGGAGTGATAGGCATAGGAGAGAAACTGGCTCAGGGAATGATACACCTGGAAAGGTATATAGAACCTTAAGATTATATTTCCTCGTCTTTGCCTTTTGTATCCTTTCTACCTATTTTTATTTTTTTTCTCCTAACTCTATAGGTTTGGAGTTTCTTTGCGGAGGCAAGAAAAATATGGAATTAGGGCTGGGGACATAACTTAGTGGTAAAGTGATTACCTAGCATGCACAAGGCCTTGGATTCCATCACCAGCAACACACATACACACAAACACACACACCCCCAGAGTTAGATAATGGTGATGGTTTTACAACTTTATGAGTATATTAAAAACCACCATACGGCACCCTTTAAAAGGGTACATTTGTGGTATATAAATTATATCTCAATAAAACCCTTATAAGAATATTACATGATTCATCACATTGAACTGCAGTAATCTCAATACAGAAGGAATTACCAAGTGAACTTGATTCATGACAGACAAGTTTATGGTTCAAACCATTGTCAGACTGTGAATTATCAGGTATAAGTCAGGTGGAGGATCCCTTTGGTCATTATTTATTGTTCTAGAGCTGGCATAAAATTAAGTCATTCTGGGTTTCTTCTGCCTGAATTTCCATGTTAGAAACTTGTCTTGAATCTATCCCATTTATTTTCCACTATCAGTTAATGTTCTTAAAATTTTTCACCTGAACTATATGTGTATAAGCCTTCCAAATCGGTATGGTGTTTTATTTTTCTTTTATTCTCATTTTCCTGTCATATTGCTGTGTAGCTCATTTCCTTTAAATAAAACTAATCTTATTACTTGCTTTATCAGAAAAAAAAAACAAAAAACTCACCAGTAACCACTCCATTAACTGTATTTTCCTTTCCTTCTGTTCCCCACTAAATATAGTTTATTTTTCACTTAGTAATGTTCCCTGAATGTACTTCCATATTTGCTTATATAGATATATTATTTTTATAGCTCCTGTATAGTATTGTATACAAAGATTATTATGTTAGTGGAGATTAAATTGTCCCTAGTTTTTTCTATTTTAGAATAACTTCAGTGCATATAGCCTTACATAATAATATAGCATTTCTGTAGAATTTTTACTTGGAATTGCTGACCTGGTAGGTGCAAGTTTGTTAATACTTCAATTGAACAAACATTCCTATTTTGGGATAATATAATTTGTTTTGGTTTAGAAATGTGTTTTCTTTTTTTCTTTAAAAAATAACAACCAAAAAAACCCTTTATCAAGAGGTATGTAATACAGATGTGAGTGAAGTAAAGCATGAATCTTGTTACTCTGCCAGGTTCCATTCATGGAGATATTCAGAGTTAAGCCTATATCATTTTTATTAATTTATTAAATAGTGCATTCATGTGATTCAAATGGTATGAAAATACATATTGGGAAAACACCCATCTTCTAACCTATCTTCTAACATCTAGTTTACCTACCAGCATGCAGCCAATGTTAACAGTCTTGTGTGTCCTTTGGGGGAAAGTTTTTTTTTTTGCAGGGGTTGGGGGGGGGTGGGGGTGGTCATTTCTGGTATGGAACCTCACACATTGCTAGGCAGTCCTCTACTGCTTGAGCCACACCCCATCCCTCTTTCATGTGCATGTATCTTCTATGCATATCTAAATGCACAATTTCATCTACTTCATTTGTTTTTATGTATGTATTATACCCACTATCCTATATCTTGTATTTTCCCCTCATTCTACATGACAGTGTTTTTCAGAATTTACTGTGTCTCAGTTTCCTGGAGAGCAGTCACATCAGATTGATGAACCCTACACCCAAAATTTGTGATTCTGTAGGTCTGTGGTAGGATCAGAAATGTACATTTCTATCAGGTTTTCATTTGTTAACTGCTGCTGTGATGAACAACCACACATGTGGTAACTTAACAAATTTATTATGTTACAATTCTATATTATTTTCTGAACCACATTCTTTTGTCTTACTCTTCCCCTCCAACCCCTGTTCTGCCTCTTCACTCAGTGTTTTGTCTTTCTTGTTATCCACGTGACATGTTTGGGTTATACACCTTTCTTTTTATCCACAAATTTAGTTTTTTTCTTCACCACATTCTTTCTTGTGGTGAAAGATATTCCTTAATATCTATCTTGTTAATATTCCATTGTAGCTTATGGTACATTCTTTAGCAGCCTCTTTGATTGTTTTTCTTTCTTTCTTTTTAAAAAAAAACAAAACAAAACAAAAAAAACCTCTGGGCTGGATGAGATGATGCATGCCTGTAATTTTGGGGGAGACTGAGGTTGGAGGATTACAAATTCAAGGTCAACCTGGGCAATTTAGTAAGACCTTGTCTCAAAATGAGGCTGGGATTGTAGTTCGGTGGTATTGTACCTCTGTTTTAATGCCCAGTACTGAAAATAACCCGAACAGAAAAAACCCCAAAGCCATTTCATTTTGAAGTGTTTCCCTATGAATGTCCTTTTTCTGTTCAGCATCTAATCTTAAGATCCCACATTGCATTTAATTGTTGTCTCTTCTGTGACTATTTTTCTAGTTCTTTCTTCGTCTTTCATGGTCTTCATACTTTTGATGAGTTATTTGTAGTATCTCTGTAAGTTTGAGTTTGTTTAATGTTTCCTCATTATTAGATTGAGGGTTGTGGGGTTTTTTTGTTTTTTTTTTTTTTTGTACTAGGGATTGAACTCAAGGGCACTCAATCACTGAGTCACATCCCCAGCCCTTTTTGTATTTTATTTAAAGACAGTCTCACTGAGTTGCTTAGGGCCTCGCTAAGTTGCTGACGTTTGCTTTGAACTCGAGATCCTCCTGCTTCAGCTTCCCCAGCTGCTAGGATTACAGGTGTGTGATATTGTGCCCGGTGAATTTATTTTTTTATTTTTATTTTTGGTAAGAATAGCACAGAAAAAGCTGGGCACCTGTAATTCCAGAAATTTAGGAAAAGTGAGGCAGAAGGATTGCAAGTTCGAGGCTAACCTCTGCAACTTAGCAAGTCTAGACCCTTAGCAATTTAGCAGAACCTGTCTCAACAAGTGCTGGGGATGTAGTTTGGTGGTGAAGTGTGCCCTGGATTCAGTCTCCAGCCCACCCCCCACAAAAAAAAAAGTTTGTCCTTTGTCCCAGTTTTATGAGATTATTCTGTCTCTATAAGCTTATGAGATATCTTCTGTGTACTTTATCTGTTTCTGGACCTTGTATTATTCTGTCATTCTAATAGTCTGTGTTGCAGTAACAAATTCGGAGTTTTGTTTTGCTTTTCTGCAGTGCTGGGAATTAAATCCTTTTAAATGTAACACTAAGCGATTTTTAGTATATTCACAGAATTGTGCAGCCATCACTACAGTCACAGCCAATTTTAGAATATTGATTGTGTTCTAAATCAGTCATTTTCCTAAAAAGAAACCCAATATCCATTAGCAGTCACTCTACATTTTCACTAAAGCCCTTCCTTTTTTTTGGGGGGGGTGTGGGGGCGGATTTGGGGGGTGGAGGTGCTGGGGATCAGGTCCTCATCATGTATGCTCTGCAAGTGCTCTACCACTGAGCTACATCCCAAGGCCCAGTGTTTTTTGTTTTGTTTTGTTTTTAATTTTTAATAGCTTTTTTTCTTCAGCTTTTTTTCCTAATCACATATGGGTTTTCTTTTTTGGAACACTTACTTTCTACTTCTGTTTAAGTAGAGAGGTGAGAAAGAATAGTGTACTTCAAAAACTGTTTTGGTTGATTAAGAAATATTTCAGAATTAAAACATTGTGTGTGTGTATGTATACGTGTGTGTGTGTATAGAGAGAGAATGTGCATGCGTGCACAGTGCTTCCATAGTACATATGATAAAACTGAAATAATATGAAGATGATTAGCATGGCCTCTGTGCAAATTTGTAAGTTGTTCCATATTTTAAAAAATATATGTATATACCCATCTTAAATTTAAAAAGGGGAAAGAAAAGGTAATTGATGTGTTAGTCAGTTTTCTTTCACTGTAATAGATAACCTAATATAAATCAACTTAAAGGGAGGAAAGGTTTATTTTGGCTCACAGGTTTGGAAGTTGGGATCCCTGGTTAATGGCTCAGTTGCATTGGGCCCATAGTGAGGCAGCACTTCGTGTCAGGAGTGTATGGCAGAGGAAGCTTCTCAACTCATGATAGCTGAGAAACTAAGAGAATGGTAATAGAGTTCTAGTATCCCCTTCAAAGCATGCTGCCAGTGACCAAATTTCCTCCTAAGCCCCATCTCTTAAAGTTTCCACTACCTCCCAATAGCACCACAGGCAGGCGATCATTCCTTTAACACATGGACCTTTGGGGTACACTACCTCAAACTATAGCAAGATGTATTGTGTTCTTGCCAAATATTAGTTATTATATTAAATTGCCTATCTTAAAATGATCCTATATGTTTTAGATGATACCATACTCAGCTACTGACAGGTTTGGTAGTCCAGAACATTGAGATTCAACCAGGTGAAGTAACTTGTCCAAATTTGATCAGTGACTGGGTATAGCCATGAACTCCTGTGATCCTAGTAACTCAGGAGGCTGAGGCAGGAAGATCACAAGTTCCAGGCAAACCTTGGCAACTTAGACTGTCTCAAAGTTAAAATAGGGCTGGGAAAGTGGCTCAGTGGTAGAGGGACTCTGGATTTAGTCCCCATTACATTTTCCTGCCCATCCCCCCAAAGTTCCAGAATCTATCATTTACAATGATTATTAAAGGACCCTACTATTGATAGCAACATCAGAAGTTTAAAGAAGTATATTTTTTCCAGGTATAATAATGTAATGAGACAACATAATCGTCTTGACTTGTGAGCAGAGTCATTTGTACTTCTCTTTGGTGTATTTGTGAACAGTTTTCTTTTTGGTTCCCCATTGATGATCTCCTTAGAGGAAGATGTTAACAAGCACCTTGTACTAGGGTTTATTAAAACTTCTGCCTTTGTGAACATGGATAATAATGATCACTTCTTCCTAAAAGTGAAGTTGCAAAACACCCATATTGTTGCAAACACTCTCAGTAGGTTATCTGACAGGACCCATTTTGTGTTAAATATACCAGCAAGGGGTGAGTTTTAAACTTCTGTCCTTATGAAAATTACTGATAAATCATTAATTTAAAAGCCCCACTGAATTATTTTCTTTTTTTAATATTTATTTTTTGGTTAGACACAATACCTTTATTTTGTTTATTTATTTTTTATGTGGTGTTAAGGATCGAACCGAGGGCCTCACGCATGCTAGACGAGTGCTCTGCTGCTGAGCCACATCCCCAACCCCACACTGAATTATTTTCTACTGAAGTAAAGTGTCCATTGGTATCATATGGCTTGTAACCTGGTCTGCTATGTGCAAATATATGAATTCTTGATGATTTGACTGCAGGGGAAGGAGTTGTCAGTGTTTATAATAAACATTTTATGAAAAAAAAATCTTAGGGACTGGAGTTGTGGCTCAGCGGTAGAGCGCTCACCTAGCATGTGCAAGGCCCTGGGTTCGATCCTCAGCACCACATAAAAATAAAAGTATTGTGTCCAATTACAACTAAAAAGAAAAATGTTAAAAAAAAAAATCTTTAAAAATTTTACTGCAAAGAAACTGAGGCTTAGATTAAATGATGTGACTCAGAGCTCAAGTTAATGGCAGAGGTATTCTAGGTCTCTTGGGTTTTGAGTCTATAATCCTTTGTTTTAATAAATCTAGTATGTAAGCTGGATGTGGTGCACACCTGTGTCCTGGCAGCTGGGGAGGCTGAGGCAGGAAGATTTCAAATTCGAGGCCAGCCTCAGCAACTTAGTGAGACCCTGTGTAAAAAAAAAAAAAGTGCTGGGGATGTGGCTCAGTTATTAATTAAGACTTGGGTTCAATCCCTAGTATCTCCCAAACAACAACAAAGAGCCCTTGTGTGTAGGCCAGAGATGTTGCTCAGTGATATAGCATGAGCTTAGCATGTGCAAGGCCCTAAAGTTCAAACTCTAGTACAACCCTCCCACCACCACCACTACCACCACCAAACAAAGGACTAGTGATGTAGCACAGTAGTAGAGTGCTTTCCTGCTGTGCACAAGGTCCTGGGCTCCATCCCCAGCACTACAAACAAAACCCCACCACCACCCCAAACAACAACAACAAAAGCACTTTTTTTGTATCCTTTACACCATTTTAACGTGCAAATCCCAAATGAAGTTCAAATTATATGATTGTATCATCCTGTAATTCTGTTTTTTAGGATCACAGATGTGATTATCTTTTTAATAAGTGTTTATCTTCAGATTATATTGTAAGAGTATCATTTTTAGGAATGTGATAATAAAAATTATGCAATTATATGTAAAGATGTAATAATATATCTGCAGAAATAACTAGATGCATTTTAAAAATATCAACTCTTTAGTGGAGCTAGTGACATTTAATTTACCTCCCACTTTTTTCTCTAAAGATTATTATTATTGTTTTCATCTAGTAAGTTATACACCTGAATCTTCTAATTTCTTGTTTTGTTGACTTTTTTTTTTTTTTTTTGGCTTTCCCTCATAGATCTTGAGCCAGATGATTGTGCATCCATTTACATCTTTAATGTAGATCCACCTCCATCTACTTTAAATTCACCACTTTGCTTACCACAACATGGATTACCGTCTCACTCTTCTGTTTTGTCACCATCATTTCAGCTCCAAGGTCACAAAAACTATGAAGGAACTGGTGACGTTCCTGAATCTAAATACAGCCCATTAGGTGGTCCCAAACCCTTTGAGTGCCCAAGTATTCAAATTACTTCCATCTCTCCTAACTGTCATCAAGAAACAGATGCACATGAAGATGATCTACAGATAAATGACCCAGAAAGGGAATATTTGGAGAGGCCTTCTAGAGATCATCTCTATCTTCCTCTTGAGCCATCCTACCGGGAGTCTTCCCTTAGTCCTAGTCCTGCCAGCAGCATCTCTTCTAGGAGCTGGTTCTCAGATGCATCTTCCTGTGAATCTCTTTCACACATTTATGATGATGTGGACTCGGAGTTGAATGAAGCTGCTGCCCGATTTACTCTTGGATCCCCTCTGACATCTCCAGGTGGTTCTCCGGGAGGCTGCCCTGGAGAAGAGTCCTGGCATCAACAATATGGACTTGGACACTCCTTGTCACCCAGGCAATCTCCTTGCCACTCTCCTAGATCTAGTATCACTGATGAGAATTGGTTGAGCCCCAGGCCAGCCTCAGGACCCTCATCAAGGCCCACTTCACCCTGTGGGAAACGGCGGCACTCCAGTGCCGAAGTTTGTTATGCTGGATCCCTATCACCCCATCACTCACCTGTTCCTTCTCCTGGACACTCCCCTAGGGGAAGTATAACAGAAGATACCTGGCTCAATGCTTCTACCCATAGTGGATCAGGCCTTGGCCCTGCACTTTTTCCATTTCAGTACTGTGTAGAGACTGATATCCCTCTGAAAACAAGGAAGACTTCTGAAGATCAAGCTGCCATACTACCAGGAAAATTAGAGCTCTGTTCAGATGATCAAGGAAATTTATCACCATCCCGGGAGACTTCAGTAGATGATGGCCTTGGATCTCAGTATCCTTTAAAGAAAGATTCATCTGGTGACCAATTTCTTTCAGTTCCTTCACCCTTTACCTGGAACAAACCAAAGCCTGGCCACACACCTATATTTCGGTGAGTTGATGGAAATGGCTGCTGCTGACTGAATAGTTTGGATCATTGGTGGAAATGGTTTAAACATTTTTACTCCTTCCCTCCCTTTCTTATTTTCCTTCTTTCCTATCATCCATCCATCCATCTATCTATCTATCTATCTATTTAACTTTTTGGTACTGGGTATTTAACCCAGGGGTACTTTACCAGCCCTTTTTATTTTTCTTTTGAGATAGGGTCTCACTAAGTTACTTAGGGCCTTGTTAAGTTGCTGAGGCTGGCCTCAAATTTGGAATCATCCTGCCTTAGCCTCCCTAGTCTCTAGGATTACAGGCATGCGCTACCACTCCCAGCTCCCTTTTTATTATTATTTTTTAAAATTTCTATTTACAAATAACTATTTGTAAATCTATTTTTATTTTCTTTGAAGTCTTCAAAGCAGATAGGATAAAGTTATAATTTTGGAGGTATATAGGTGTTATGCATAGTGCACATTTGTAATCCCAGCTACCTCAGGAGGCTGAGATAGCAGGATCCCAAGCTGAAGACCAGTTTGGGCAATTTATGGAGACCCTATCTCAAAATAAAACTTAAAAAAGGATTGGGGATATATAGCTCAGTGGTAGAATACTTGCCTACCGTGTGCAAGGCCCTGGGTTCAAGTCTTAGTGCCCCCTCTACAAAAGTATATAGATGATGAATTATAGATAATAAGAAATTACACTTAAGGATTTCCTAGAAGGAATTTTCTTATCTAGAAAATCTTGTAAAAGATGGGTTATGGTGTGAATTATATTAAAAATAAAACTAATTAAAAAAAGAATTGCCAAAAAATTATATATAGCAGTAACATAAGAGAATTCTAAGAGCATTCATATAATTACTAAAATCCTGTAATCATAGAATTCTAACATGGGAGCAAAGATAAGATATGAGGTATATTTGTCCTATAATATTCAGCATTAAAGTTATACTTTATCTGAAAAAAATAAAACCTAATTGGGAATAAACTTAACTCTCTCTATATATTTTTTTAATATTTATTTATTTATTTATTAGGTATAGATGGACACAACACAATGCCTTTATTTTTATGTAGTGCTGAGGATTGAACCTGGGTCCCGCCAGTGCTAGGCGAGCGCTCTACCGCTGAGCCACAATCTCAGCCCCTTAACTATATTTTTAAGAGCTTAAAGTCCCTTGTCAAATTTGTGGCAAGCATTTTTCCCCCATAATGTTATTTGTTGACTGACTGACTAGGATCTTACTACATGGTGTTGCCCAGGCTAACCTTGAATATGCCATCATCCTCTTGCCTCAACCTCCCAAGTAGCTTCCCAAGTCCACTATACCTGGCCTTAATAAAAATTTACCTTTTGACTCTCAGCTTTAAAAATTTATGATTTTATTGTTTTTTCGAGAAATTTAAAAATTTTTGTATTCATATTTATCTTTTTCTTTTTGACTTTGTGTTACATTTGAAAGTCTTATCCTACTCTAAAATAATTAAAATTAAAAACCTAGCTTTCATGTGTTTCTAATAGTATGTATATGTATATATATATAAATATATAAAACATACATGATATTTATATCAGATATGTTTGAATCTTGGATCCAGCTGAAATATATTTTGTTGTAAGGAGTGGAGAATAGTATAACAAATACTTTCCAAACAGCTTGTCAGTTGTCACAATACTATATCAAGAATTAATCTGATCATCTATAATTGATTATAAAATATAACATATTAAATACATAAAGCTTATCCGTTTAAGGGATTTATTTTTATGCTTTTCCATTGGTATGAATTATCATCTGTAGAATTCTTAACTTTAGAAAAATATAATTTGGAATTGTGATATTGATGCTATCTTTGAACCTATTGGTCTGCTTCTGAAATTTATCTTAATCTTTCTGTGTGTGTTTTCTCAAGCCTGCAGAGCAAGTATAGAAATTAGAGTTGATAAAATTGAGTTGTTTTTTCAGACTAATAAATATGAATACCTTCACAGTGGAAAGGTAGGCTGAGAACAGTGAAGGAGAAACAATGAAATAATTGAGATATTTTAGATGTTAAGAGTTACCTTAAAAGTTCCATTTCAGGGGCTGGGGTGTGGCTCAGTGGTAGAGTGCTCACCTAGCATATGTGAGTCCCTGGGTTTGATCCTCAGCACCACATAAAAATAAATCGATTAAAAAAATAGGTATTGTGTCCAACTACAACAACAAAAATAAAATATTTTTTTTTAAAAAAAGTCCCATTTCATCAACCATTAAGATGATGTTAGTTTTTTAAAAAAGTTTTTTTTAAGATGGACACAATATCTTTAATTATTATTTTTTATTTTATTATTTTTTATATTTTTATGTGGTGCTGAGAATTGAACCCAGGGCTTTGCACGTGCTAGGCGAGCACTCTACCCCTGAGTACTCTACCTCTGAGCCACAACCCCAGCCCCCCAATATTACTTTTTAATACATAGTATTGTAGCTTTGGATCCATTAACATTTGACTTGTAGACATATGTTATTTTCTAATTCTATATTTTCAATGTTAATATATCTAAATGAAACTTAAAGCATCTAAGTTGTTTTAATTGTCTTATTGATCAAGTAAAAAACAATTGACCTTTTAAGATGTTACTGATGCCTCATTTTGTTTTTAGCTACCTATATACCAAAATTAAAATTATACCTTAAATTGCAATCTGTTGCTGAATATAAGCAATTTTTCAAAGAGATCAGCAAAAGAGTAATAGGAAGTGGGGTAATTAACATACGTAATAGAAGGACTTCCACTGATTTATACCTGAGAGGGAAAAACGTGTGTATTCTGAGACAAAATAGAGATTTCTGTTCTTGAAGAGACACTGGTAAACATACAAAGATGCACATCTTTGTTTTAAGAAATCAAATTACTGGTTTTTTGATTGTATACATGGTTGAGAAACAGTTGTAGGTTTGGAGTTTGTCCTTTTCAAAAAAAAAATCCAGGGAGCTGGGGTTGTGGCTAATTGGATCACTTGCCTAGCACATATGGGGCCCTGGGTTCAATCCTCAGCACCGCATAAAAAATAAATAAATAAAATAAAGATATTGTGTCCACAACTACAAATTTTAAAAAAATTTAAAAATCCAGCAAAACAAAAAGTTAGATAGATTTTAGCCTGTAGAATTAAAAAATTAAAGAATTATTTAATCAGTATTTACCATAACCATTGTTATAACTTAACTATGTAAAGTTTATTTTGGAGTCCTTTGTTTCAAAGATCATAGGAGGACATGTTAGTGCTGGCAAAGAAGTGATTTGAATCACTGCTTGGCAGTAAGCATGCTGAAATGCATCTTTGTGTGTTTTGTTTATAGCACATCTTCATTACCTCCACTAGACTGGCCTTTACCATCCCACTTTGGACAGTGTGAACTGAAAATAGAAGTGCAACCTAAAACTCATCATCGAGCCCATTATGAAACAGAAGGTAGCCGAGGGGCAGTAAAAGCATCTACTGGGGGACATCCTGTTGTGAAGGTATGAGAGTTTTGGGGCTTCTGTTGCACATACCACATACCTATTAATGGTTAGATGAGTTATTCATTTAGGTGTTACAGAGCTGATAGGGAGAAAACTCAAATCTGGAAAACCTCTGTTTTCTGTACTTGTAGCTCTGGCTACATTTCTGTATTGAGTTTTCTTTGATAGTCTGAAAGATATTCTTCTTGACTGACTTTTCCAGCTGGAGAAACTCTGGGAAAAGATTGCAGTGCATTAGTCAACTTTGTATCACTGAAACAAAATACATAAGATGATCAACTGTGTAAAATTTGTGAGGTAATCAACTTACGAAGAGGAAAGTTTTACTTTGGCTCATAGTTTTAGAGGTTTCAGGCTATGGTTGATTGGTACTGTTGCTGTTAGGCCTGTGGCAAGTGTGTGGAGTAAGGAAGCCGGTAACCACATGGAGATTGGAAAGTAAAGAGAGAGAAAGGGGCGGTTCCTAACATCCCCTTCACTGGGGTCACATCCCCAGTGACCTAACTTCTTCCCACTAGGCCCTACCTGTTAAAGGTTCCACAGACTGATAATCAAGTCAGTCCTAATAGTGCCATAGACTGACAATCAAGCCTTTAACAACACATGGGCAGAACTGTGGATTCTTATATGCTGTTCTTTTATTAAGAGTTTATTAACTCTTTTAACTCTTCTATTTAAGAGTTCTTCAAAGATCTAAGGTCAAAAAACAAATTTAACCAGGCATAGTAGTGCGTGTTTATAACTCCAGTGACTCAGGAGGCTGTGGCTGGAGGACTGCAAGTTTGAGATCAACCTTGGCAACTTAGCAAGACTGTCTCAAAATAAAAAATAAAAAGGGCCAAGGAATATAGCTCAGTGGTTGAGTACACCTGGGTTTCAATCTGCACTATTGCAAGGAAAAAAAAAAGAGAAATTAATTATAATTATCAAGATATTGAAAGCCAAACTCAGAAGGTCAAAGATCATATGTTTTCTCTCACATGTGAAATTTAGGGAGGAAAAAGGAAAAGAAAATTGGGGTGGGGGAAAATCAAGGGAGATTAGTAAAGGAAAGTGACCATGGGAGGGAGGAATGAAGGGAAAGGGTGTCTACCTTCCCACCCATTTTTTTTAGCCTTAGCCCTGTATCTGCTTGAATTTGATGCCTATTACCAGTTCTTCATTGTTAAGTTTAGTTGTTTAAGAAGGGCTTTGGATTCTGCATTCCTTGGTTTCTTTCATGATTGAGAATGTGTGTATATAGTCTATATACTCAAACATCAGAATGGCTGTATATAATAATATTATGTCATCCATTTTACTCTTAGAATTATGTAGACAGTAAGTATTTAGTGGAGAAACTAATTATTCTGGAGCAATTTTCAACCATTACAGTTTATGAACTATCATGTATTATAGCAGCTTTACTTTATGATTTATCATCATTGTTATTTAAGGATGTTTTAAAATGCAAAAAGAGATTTGCATTTTAGGCAGGTTTTAAATGATTTGTAGCAAAAAATATCAGGAAAATAGAACATGAGACTTTGTCATTTGGGCTGGATGCAGTGGTGCCTGCCTATACTCTTAGCTACTTTGGAAATGAGGATCAAGTAGGATCTCTTGAGCCCAGAAGTTTCTGGTTAGTCTAAGCAACATCCGCAAGACCCTATCTTGAAAAACAAAAAGAAAAGGAAGGAAGGAGGGAGGGAGGGAGGGGACAGAAGAAAGAAAAAATGAAATTCTGTCATTTGCTTTTAGAATCATATTTTGGTGTTAAATCAGAGTTTATTTCAAGTCAGTTAAATTTGATTAAGGATGTAGATCCTGCTTTTTTTTTTTTTTTTTTTTCAGTACTGAGATTGGAATCCAGGGACACTGTACCACTGAGCTACATCCCCAGCCCTTTTTATTTTTTGAAACAGGGTCTCACAGAGTTGCTGAGGATCTTGCTAAGTTGCTAAATTTGTCCTCAAACTTGGGATTCTCCTATCTCAGCCTCCCAAGTTACTAGTCACTGGGATAACAAGTGTACACCACTGTGCCAAGCAGTGTCTTGTATCTTTGACATTTCTTGTTAGGAAATAATTTTTTACAAATGCATAAATGGACAGAAGTCTTTTGGATGTCCTTGCAATTTATTTTTACAGTAATCCTTTGATTAAAAATGGTTTTCCTACTCAAGGGAAGATTAACACTCTGGTTTCATAGTTTTTTATATTCATCCTTCTTGTGAATAACTGATTTTTTCTAACTTGTTGCTTGAAGAATTATTTCATGATACTTAAAATAATGGACTTAATCAAGAGTATTCCAGATATTGATGATATTTTTGTCTTTTTTTTTTTTTTTGAATTGTGGGTTGAACCCAGGGCTTTGCAAATGTAAGGCAAACGCTTTGCCTCTGAGCTACATCCCAGCCCTGATGATATTCTTTATCAGTCTGTCTTAGTGCCTATGATGCTTCCTTTCTATCTGAGATTCCTTCTTCCTTCATTCAAAATTTTTTTTATATAACATATGCTTATACATTTCCTATTTCATTATTTTCTTCAATGACTACAATTATTATTCAGACATTGACTTGTCTGTTTACCCACAACATCTGTGTCTGTTCTCTTGGTGCTTCAATGTCATTTCTAATTTATTGAGATTTATTTTTTAAACTTCCCTCCACGTTAGTGACCTGATAGTTGCTTGACATTTCTAATTTACTTATTAGATCTGCATTTGTGTTTTAAATTTTAGTTTGATTTCTTGACTCCATTTTTTACTCATTTGGTATTTTACCATTATAATTGGCCTATTGCTTCCTTGAATTTATACTCACTTCTTGAAATGTCACAAGCAATCCATTTCTGGGCTGTGTGTGTTTGAGGGAGAGGTTTTTATTTTCTTAATTAAAAGCAAACACATTTGTTCTTCAAATGTGTTTTGTTACTCTTTATTAAGTGAAAATAAAAACTTAATTATGATAGCCTAGTACTTATGCTTTTTGTCCTTATTTTATTTGAGAGCCATGGTCTATAGCCAGAAGAAATTGGAGCAAAGAGATAGAGAATTAGGTTAGAATAGTCCGTGTTGGGTTTGACTCAGTAGAATGGACAATATCATGTGTTATGGTCCACTCCCAGGATTCTCACTGGTGTTATACTTTCATGAGTGTTGCTTTATCCTTCAGTGTAACATAGCATTCTGGAAAGTCGTAATCCCTTGTGACCTTTTCTACTTTGGCCAAAGGCCCTGGACTTTATTATTACTATTATTTTTAAATACTAAAAACTAGATGGGGAGTGCTTGTCTTGCGTGTGTGGAGCCCTGGTTTCAGTTTACATTGCTGCAGAATAACAACGAAAACAAAACAGAAAAACACAACAAACTCCTAAATACCAAAACTGCATTTTGTCCTATGTACCCAGGGAATAAGATAATTCCTTCTTCTTCTGTTTTTTTTTTTTTTTTTTTTTTTGGTGTTAGTAGGAATTAAACCAGGGGTACCTACCACTGAATCACATACTCAGCCCTTTTTATTATTTATTTTGAGACAAGGTCTTTATAAATTGACAGGCTGACCTTGAATTCGAAATCCTTCTGAGTCTCAGGAATTATAGATAATGTGCCATTGTACCTGGCTCAGTCTACCTCAAAATGTTATTATATTGTTTCACATGTAAGAAACAGTATTTTCCCAATTCTTTTTTTAGGGTGATTTTTCATTTGTTTCCTGTATCTATTTATATGCATATACCAAAACATCACAGTGTACTCCTGTATTCCATACGCATACAAGTGTGATGTCAAAAAAATAATGGTAACTTAAGAAATTTAAAAGAAAAAATAATTCTTTAATACATATTTAGTCCTATTTTATCTGATTCCTGTTCAGAAGACAGAAATAAATACAGAAGATACATCATGAAAAGCTTTCATTAGAAGAGGTAGGAATCATGGGGTGCTTCAAATGGAGAAAATAGAAAAACATACTTGGAATCATATAAGTGAATGCAGGAATATCTATAAAATATTTGTTTGGAGAGAAGTGAGAATACAAGCGTTATCCAAAGAATAAATTTGACTTGTGGAAATAATAAAGATAGCAAAAATCAGTGGACCAACTGAAACATTTCTGACTTAATTTTATAGACTGCTTATAATATTTGTTATAGTAAAAAAATGAATGGATATATTTTGTTATAAAACATGTTTTTTTTTAATAAATAGTTAATATTCCACATACTCAAAAAGTAGTAAAAATCCATGAGGAAGAATGAAAGCTAGCATAAACAACAAGCAGATTTATAGCTAATGAATAATAGAACTTCACTAAAGGAAATGGATAGAGAAATATAGATTATTATCTAAGTATTTTTTTAAAATTTTTATTTATTTTTATTTCTTATATACATGACAATAGTGGAATGCATTACAATCATAATTATCCATTCACAGCATAATTTTTCATAACTCTGTATGTTCATGCCAAATTATGCCATTATATATGAGCTCTCTTATTTTTTATTTTTTTTGCATTACAATTCTTAATACACCTTTATACCACAATTTATCATATCTCTGTTTGTATATATGGTATGTTGACACCAAATTCACATCTTCATACCTGTATTTTGAGTCACCCCCCTTATATCAGAGAAGACATTCGGCATTTGTTTTTTGGGGATTGGCTAACTTCACTTAGCATAATCTTCTCTAACGCTATCCATTTCCCTGCAAATGCCATGATCTTATTCTTTTTTATTGCTGAGTAGTATTCCATTGTGTATAAATGCCACATTTTTTTTTTATCCATTCATCTACTGAAGGACATCTAGGTTGGCTCCATAGTTTAGCTATTGTGAATTGTGCTGCTATAAACATTTATGTGGCTATGTCCCTGTAGTATGCTGTTTTTAGGTCCTTTGGGTATAGTCCAAGAAGAGGAATAGCTGGGTCAAATGGTGGTTCCATTCCCAGCTTTCCAAGGAATCTCCATACTCTTTCCAAATTGGCTGCACCAATTTGCAGTCCCACCAGCAGTGTATGAGTGGACCTCCTCCCTGCCCCAGCCAGGACTTGTTGTTGTTTGTCTTCATAATGGCTGCCATCCTTTTTTTTTTTTTTAACATAGTCTTTGTGGCTGGCTTCTTTTCTTAGAATCACATTTTCTTTCTTTTTTTTTTTTTTTAATGTTTTTATTTTATTTTTATGTGGTGCTGAGGATTAAACCCAGGGCTTCACACATGCGAGGCAAGTGCTTCTACCTCTGAGCTACAACCTCAGCCCATGGCTGCCATTCTTATTGGAGTGAGATGGTATCTTAGAGTAGTTTTAAGTTGCATTTCTCTGATTGCTAGAGACAATGAGCATTTTTTCATATATTTGTTGATTGATTGTATCCTCTTCTGAGAAGTGTCTGTTCAGATCCTTGGCCCATTTATTGATTGGATTGTTTTTGGTGCTTATCTTGTTGAGCTCTTTATATACCCTAGAGATTAGAGCTCTATCAGATGTGTGAGGGGTAAAAATTTGTTCTCAGGATGTAGGCTCCCTGTTCACCTCACAGATTATTTCTTTTGCTGAGAAAAAACTTTTCAGTTTGAATCCATCCCATTTGTTGATTCTTGTTTAATTATTGCACTGTAGGAGTCAAGGAAGTTGGGGCCTAATCCCACATTATGGAGATTAGGGTCTACTTTTTCTTCTGTTAGACTCAGGATCTCTGGTTTTATTCCTAGGTTCTTGATCCATTTTGAGTTGAGTTTTGTGCATGGTGAGAGATAGGGGTTTAATTTCATTTTGTTGCGTATGGATTTCCAGTATTCGCTGCAGCGTTTGTTCATTGAAGAGGCTATATTTTCTCCAATGCATGTTTTTGGTGCCTTTGTCTAATATAAGGTAATATGAATTGTAAAGCATTCCGCTGTCATATGTAAATAAAAATATTAACAAAATAAAAGAATATAAAGGACAATAAGTGTTGGCAAGGATGTGGGGGGAAAGGCACACTCATATATTGCTTGTGGGACAGCAAATTGGTGCAATCCATCTGGAAAGCAGTATGGAGATTTCTTAGAAAATTGGATAGGAACCACCATTTGACCCACCTATCCCATTCCTTGGTCTATACCCAAAGTCAGCATACTGTAGTAACACAGCCACATCAATGTTATAGCAGCTCAATTCACAATAGCTAAACTGTGGAAGCAACCTAGATGCCCTTAAACAGATGAATGGATAAAGAAGCTGTGGTATATATATATATATATATAATGGAATATTACTCAGCATTAAAAGAAAACAAAATTATGACATTTGCAGGTAAATGGGTGGAGCTGAAGAATATCATGCTAAGTGAAATAAGCCAATCCCAAAAAAACCAAAGGCTGAATGTTCTGATCAGTGGATGCTGATCCATAATGGGGGCGGGGCATGGGAAATGGAGGAACTTTGATTGTGCAAAGGGGGGGACGGGGAGGGGAGAGGGCATGGGAAAAGGAAAGATGGTGGAATGAGTGGACATCATGTTGGAATGGTGTGCACATTATGTACAACCAGAGAAATGAAAAGTTGTGCTGCAGTTGTGTATAATGAATTCAAATGCATTCAGCTGTCATATATACCTAATTAAAATTAATTAATTAATCTTAAAAAAAAGAAAGTCAAATAGCACATCTTGTTAAGTCAGTTGAATTTCTAAGTTGGTAACAGTTTTTCAGAATCTTAACTAAAGCAAAGTGCCTCTGATTTTAATAGTCTGTCAGAGGACCTTCCCACACACCCAAATCATTAGGTCTAGTCTAAATGGTTAATGTCAAAAATAAAGAATCAGCTTTTTTTTTTTTAAACCTTCATTATTTTTTTTATTGTTGATAGACATTTACTTATTTATTTGTTTGTTTATATGTGGAGCTAAGAATCGAATCCAGTGCTTCACACTTGCCAGGCAAGTGCACTGCCACGGAGCCATAATCCCAGCCCCAAGAATCAGCTTTTGTTTGTGTTGTTCACAGTGGAATCAGAAGGATTTTAAAAATTTTTGATGATTCAGATGTTTATCAGGGAAAAAAAAAAAACCCACATGTCTTTGGAGGATTGTTCATGTATTACTTTTTTATTATTGTCTTTTTTGAAATGACATTTTGTGCATCGATAGTATATGATACAAATAAAAGGATTTATAGATTTATAGCATTATAGAGCATGCAGACCTGAGTTTAGACTTACTTTTGTGAGCTTGTTGTAAAATGGTTTGTATAATGAATTGTGCTTTTTTCTCTGTTTGTTCTTCCTAATTAGCTCCTGGGCTATAGTGAAAAGCCGATAAATCTACAGATGTTTATTGGAACAGCAGATGATCGATACTTACGACCTCATGCATTTTACCAGGTGCATCGAATCACTGGAAAGACAGTTGCTACTGCAAGCCAAGAGATAATAATTGCCAGTACAAAAGTTCTAGAAATTCCACTTCTTCCCGAAAATAATATGTCAGCCAGGTATCTTGAAACATACTCCCAAATGGGCACTTCTTTCTTTTCCTGAAACAGCTTTCAAAAGGACATATATATATATATAGCTGGATATGGTGGTGCACACCAATAATCCTAGTGGGAGCCTGTGGTAGGAGGACAACAGGGCAAGTTTGAGGCCAGCCTCAGTAACTTAGCAAGACCCTGTTTCAAATTAAAAAACTGAAAATAAGTAGGGATGTAGCTCAGTGGTAAAGTACCCCTTGGTTTAGTCCCTACTACCTTTCATATATATGCACACACGTATACACAACATAATTATACACAGGTTATAATATGTCTATATATTACTTTCTTATGTAAAAATATAGTCATTGTTCCAAATTAACTGAATGATATTATATAAATAATTGTTAGCACATTTGCTACTAGTGGTGGCATATTTCCAAAAAGAAAATTCAATTTAGCATATGTTAGTGGATCATGAGCCACTAGCCAGGCATCATCTTAGGTAATAAAAATAAAAATATATCGACTTTCATCAATTACTCAGTGTAACAGAATGAACAATAAGTAAATAATTGCAATATAATTGTAATTGTTAAGTGTCCTATAAGAAAAACATTTGACTTTACCCCAGTTATCCCATTTGACTCATTACATACCTCCCCCTCTCCAAATGATGTGGCTAACCTTTGAATGAGAATTCAAGTAAGCATCTTTTTGCTCCAGGATCTTACTTTTCCATATAGCATCAGAAATACATTAGTATACAGTTTGCTGTCTGCTGAGGGAAATTTAAAACTTAGCTTTGAACTGTCTTTTTCTTAAGAGCTCAAAAAATTGCTCTGGTAGGGGTCAAGTGTGCAGGCATTGTTTTCATTCATTTCAGTGGATTGTCAAAGTACTATATATGAATCAAGTTTAAGTGAAAATCACTAGAAGCTTATTAGGCTTGCTCATTTTACTTGAGGGACAGTACAAAAAAGAGCCATATGAATACTCATTTAAATTTTTTTGAGATAGGGTCTTATTGTATTGCCCAGGCTAGTCTTGAACTTATGGTCTCAGATGATCCCTCTGCCTCAGCCTACAGTGCTGATACTACCTGTGTGCATCACCATGCCCAATTTGAATACTTATTTCTAATCTGAAGAATTACTGTTAAACATTTTCTTAGGTTGGTCACTGTTATATACACACATAAACTTCTTTCAACTTAAAAAAGTTGATGTTTCTTGATGGCATGGTAGGTTTTGCTTTACAGGCAACAGAAAACCTATAAAAACTTTTATCGTCTTTATTTTTGCTTTGCTTTCCAGAGAGTTCATGGTTAAGCTCAGTTATCATAATTGTAGTAATTTATTACAGTTTGGGGAGTATTTATTTCCTGTTCCTTATACTTCAAAATTTTTTGTTTTTCTTTTCTTGGCCTTATTTACATTATAAAATGCCTTATATCCTTTCTATAAATAACATACAAACCAATCAGTTAAAGGGGGAAAAAAAAGTACATGAGTTTCTGTGAAATAGTCTTAGGAAATTGGGAAAGGTTCAAATCCCAAATAGTGTGAAAAAATCAGAGTAGAGACAAAGCTGCAGGAACACCACTTTGACTAATAACAAGCAAATAGCTCTCTTGCCCCATCCTGCACATGCACACCTGAAGCATCTCTGGCTATTCTGTCTATTCTCCACTGATAGATTGGGGAGCAGGAATTATATAGGATCAGAGGCTTATGACAATATTGTACATATTGTAGAAAGCATTGAGTAAAGCCAGATGTGATGATACACATCTGTAATCCCAGCTACTTAGGAGGCTGAGGCAGGAAGCTAGGGCAAGTTGGAGGCTAGCCTGGGCAATGTAATTAGACCCTGTCTCAAAATAAAAAATAAAAAGTACTGGGGATGTAGCCAGTGGTAGTGGGTTCATTTGCCAGTATTAAGAAAAAGGATTGAGGGGCAACTGGGAAGTTACCCAAACCTAAGAAGCTTTTTCCATGGGGAATAGATAACAAAGAAGCTAATGCCAGATGATCCTGTTTTGCCCAGTAACTTAATACTAGGTAAGCTACTAACTGGGATAAGCTAGTATCCAAGCAACGTATTGAATGTAACTATATTATATTCAATCGTTGTAGTTTTAGACAGTGGGAAATATAAAATTCTAAGTGATAGATAAGACCATTGTTCAAAATAATTTATGTATAAGTGAGTCTTAGGTATGTATTAAATGGATTTACTGTTCTCTAAAGGCAATAAAGGTAGGAAGATTAGTAAATACTCCCCCAGTTTTACCTAGTTATCCCCAAACTTGGTTATTTCATGATTAAATCTCTTGTACATATAAGAATAAACTGTAAATCACAGAGCCATCCTACAAGGTACTTCAACATAGGATGCCAGTGTTCATTGCCTTACCTTCTCATAACTCCTTTCTGTTTTTAAAATTGGATAAGTACGGATGTGGCAAAGTTATACTGTGGTATAAAATAAAGACAGTTATAATTTTAAACAGAATTTAATACTTATTTTCATTGTTGTAAATGAATATTTCTATGGGTTTGTGGGGTTTTTTTGTGATTTGTTAGAATTTTAAGATAGTCATACATATATCTTTGTTTTTTGACGTGATTCTGCATAGATATTTCTGCCCTGACAAATTGACAGTACACATCTGTGTAATTTAGTTGTTTAGAAACACTCCTTATCAGTAAGCAAATAAAATTTTTGTATTTTTCTCCCTAGTATTGACTGTGCAGGTATTTTGAAACTTCGAAATTCAGATATAGAGCTTCGAAAAGGAGAAACTGATATTGGCAGAAAGAATACTAGAGTACGACTTGTGTTTCGCGTACACATCCCACAGCCCAATGGAAAAGTCCTTTCTCTGCAGATAGCTTCTATACCTGTTGAATGCTGTAAGTGAGATTGTGATATGTTTTAAGATGTTATTGAAAATAGTTTATTTTCTATTTTGCTTTTAATGTAATGTGTACATTAAAAGTATAAACTGAAAGTGTGTGTGGTGGCACATGCCTGAAATCCCAGTAATTTGAGAGGCTGAAGCAGGAGGATTGCAAGTTTAAAGCCAACCTCAGCAACTTAGTGAATTCCTAAGCAACTTAATGAACTTTGTCTCAAAAAATAAAAAGGGCTGGGGGTGTGGCTCAGTGGTTAAGCACCCATTAGTTGAATCCACGGTAAGGAAAAAAAAGTATGTTTAAATAATGACTGAGAAAAATTAGATTATGTTTCATGTACCTGTAAAGGTTAAAAAAAAAAAAAAAGTACTGTCACTAAAGTAACATGTATACACTTCTAAAAATTCATGATTGAAATGTGTACTTCATGTGTTTCAATTAATTGGTTATTTAGAAAACTATACAAAATACATGTACACCTGATGTTGCAATGATCATCTAAGTATTCTCTTGATAGAAGAATTATTTGGTGTTGTCCTCTAGTAGGTTTTTTAGATTTGTCTTCTGTTAGTTGTATGTAATACAGTTATACATTTTTGTACTAATATGCTTTTGGGAATTAGATTTGTAAATTTTAACAGATGATTGTATGGAAGAAATATATTAAAAATTTAGTTGGAAAAAGAAAAGATGAGATAAATGTATGGGAATAAAGGTGAAGTTGAAGATATTAAGTAGTCTAAGAAAATAATTTAAAGATATAACATTTTAATATATCCTTCCTTGTTTTTTAAACCAGCCATGTTCTTTCACTGTGAAAGCCTAATGAATTAATCCCTAAATTTACTTTTAATTTTATTTTGTAGCTTGAGCTTGTCTCATTTATGTGAAATCTTTAGACTAATATTTTGGTTTTTTTCCTCAACTGTTAAAAAAAAAAAAAAACAGCCCAGCGGTCTGCTCAAGAACTTCCTCATATTGAGAAATACAGTATCAACAGTTGTTCTGTAAATGGAGGCCATGAAATGATTGTGACTGGATCTAATTTTCTTCCAGAATCTAAAATAATTTTTCTTGAAAAAGGACAAGGTAAATAATATAAATTGATTGACTGTAAGGGGCAAAAGGATGAAATAAATTTAGATATTTAATTAACATTAATCACAAAATAATTTCTCTGACTCTACAGGCATCATTTATATACTAGATTTTATTATAAACCAAACATTTATTCAATTTCCATATAAATGTGGAATTATCTTTAAGCATGTCTTTTCCTTGACATTTCTGCTCTTAGGTACACATTCAAAGAATTTAAAACAAAAAAAATTTAAGTTACAGATGTTTTTAGCAACATTATTCATAATAACCAAAAATTAGAAACAACCCAGACAACACCTCAAATACTCAACAGTTGGCAAATGCATAATCAGAATGTGGCATATCCATTCAACGATAAAAATTAATGAATTAATAAAAATTAACCCATGATTCGGAATGGATGAACCTTGAAGTCGTGATATGGTACTTGAAAGAAGCTCACACAAAAGACCATATACTGTATAGTTCCATTTATACAAAATTTCCACAATAAATAATCTATGGACACCAAAACTAAGTTAATGGTTGTTCATAGTTGGAGAGGGTTGTCAATTTGAGTGACAACTGATATCTGCAGGGTTTCTTTGGGGGGCAAGAAAAAAAAAATCTTCTGAAATTAGAGACAGGGTCTCACTGAGTTGCTTATTACCTCGCTTTTGCTCAGGCTGGCTTTAAACTCACCATCCTCCTGTCTCAGCCTCCTGAGCCACTGGGATTACAGGCCAACCCTACTGCACCTGGCTGATTTGTATACTTTGAAAGGATGAAATTAGCCTGGAGGGCTGGCACACACCTGTAATCTCAGTGACTTGGGAGACTGAGGCAGGAGGAATGGCATTTCATGACCAGCCTTGCCAAGTTCAAGGTCAGCTTGTGCAATGTATCAAAATCCGGTCTCAAAGAATAAAAGGGGCTGAGGATTTAATTCAGTGGTGCACCTGTGGGTTTCATCCCCATTATCTCTCTCTTTTTTTCTCTCCCTCCTTCCCTCCCCAGTTTCTCTCTCTCTCCCCCCCCTCTCTTACACACACACACACAAGCACTCATGCATGCACATGCACACAGAAAGAAAGAGAAAAAAGAAATTTATAAGATGTGAATTATATTTATAGATTATGGGTTATATCAACTTTTGAAAAAGTAGAAGAACCCTGTGTTTATTGGGGAGTTTATTTTTATCCCTTAAGAATATTTAAAACACTTTTCCATCATTTGGTCTCCCCTCATCTTTAACAATAATTACAAATTACCACTCTTAAAAATAATATAAACAAATAGTTTATACCTATCGCCCCATTTAAGACATACAACTTGCAGCTGGGCTCAATGGTGAATGCCTGTAATTCTAGTGACTTGGGAGGCTGAGGCAGGAGGATCGTGTATTCGAAGCCAGACGCAGCAACTTAGTGAGGCCCTAAGCAACTCAGGAAGACCCTGTCTCTAATAAAATATAAAGAAGGGCTGGGGATGTGGCTCAGTAGTTAAGCACCCCTGTGTTCAATCCCTGGTACCAAATATATATTTATATATAATATATAAATTGCTGTTGGAGGGTTCTTGCCAGACTGTCTGAGTGGATCCTTTGCCTGAATTGATGCTTGCTTTTTCCTCTACAGTTTTATTTTATTTCCCTATTTTGGGATTCCATAATAGTACATATATTTTTCTGGGAAATGTTTATTTCAGAGGTCAACAATAAGATTGATCTACATCCATCAATGTAACTAGAATTTTTTCACATTCACTAATATATAGTTTTTACTGTTGAATATATTAAAGTTTATTATCCCTTTTCTTAGTGGGTATTTGAACTGTGTTCTTGTTTTAGCACTGCCAGCAGTAGCTTTCAGTGTTGTTATGAATGTTCTGGTCCTTATCACCTGGTGAATTAAATTTTTTTTAATGTAGTAAAATGGTATTCTGAACTTTGGTATGAAATTTCCTGATGTCTATTAAGAGTTTTATTGACAATTCATGTTGACTTTTTGTGCAATACCTATTCTTGTCATTGCCCATTTTTTTCTGCTGGGTTAGTTTTTCATTTATATAATCTAAATATTGAAGTGAGTTAGGGAAGTGTACCACATCTTTTCCCACTATCTGTGACAGAACAGCCATTATTTTCCAAAGATGGAGTGGGTTATCTGGTAAGGGAATGAATTTCCTTTCCATCATTTGAGGTATATGAGTGAATGCCATAAATTTGTGATACTACATACATAAAATTTTGTTAGTATACTTTCTGACTTAAATTGCTTTTAACTGAAATTGTTTCTTTCAACAGATGGACGACCTCAGTGGGAGGTAGAAGGGAAAATAATCAGGGAAAAATGTCAAGGGGTAAGAAATTCAATCTTTGTGTATATAAATTCAATCTTTGTGTACATAAAATAACCTTTAATATTTGATAGAATAAGTTATGTCACTGCATAGTATGCGATGCATTGTTTTTATTCTACTAGAAGTTGGATGATTAAAAAGCAGTTTCTCAGCCTGTTATCGTGGATGATTAAAAAGTTGTTGGATGATTAAAAAGCAGTTTCTCAGCCTGTTATGGTGGTAAATGTTTGTGGTTCCACCTATGTGGGAGGCAGAGGCAGGAGAATCACCTTAGCTCACGAATTTGAGATAGCCTGGGCACCATGACAAGTCCTCATCTCAAATAAATAAATAGCGACCTGGGGTTGTGGCTCAGTGGTAGAGCGCTTGCCTGGCACCTGCAGGGCGCTGGGTTCGATCCTCAGCACCACAAAAAAATAAAATAAAGGTATTGTGTCCGACTACAACCAAAACAACAAAATGTTAAAAAAAAATAAAGTAAAAGAATTTTTTTAAAATGGCGGGGTAGGAGTTTCTCCTTTAATGATTAAAGGGTTTGTCTTTATCAAAACTGAAGTATCCATGTAGTAAATCTCCAGATTACTTATATGACTGATTGACGTGTATAATTTTGTCTGATGGTAGAACCTTGTATTTAAGACTCATAAATTACTCTGAATTTAGCAGGTGCATTACGTTTTTAGTTCTGAGTGTAACACAATCTTTCTTTTCATGCTTCTTAGGCTCACATTGTCCTTGAAGTTCCTCCGTATCATAACCCAGCAGTTACAGCTGCAGTGCAGGTGCACTTTTATCTTTGCAATGGCAAGAGGAAAAAAAGCCAGTCTCAACGTTTTACTTATACACCAGGTATGAGGAGTTTTTGTGATGGTTTATTATAAGCTTGCTTTCATATTGAATAAAAATTTGCTCAATGGATACTATATTAGAATATTCAAAGTACTTTGATCATAATCAATAAAAATATCAACATATACCTGAATTTATATTGACTTTAAATTTTGTTTTTTAGTTGTAGATGGACACAATACCTTTATTTTACTCGTTTATTATTTTTATGTCATGCTAAGGATCAAACCCAGTGCCTCTCATGTGCTAGGCAAGCACTCTACCCCTGAGCCACAACCCCAGCTCTTCTTTGACTTTAAATATGAGATGTGCTGATAGTTAACTTGTAGTGATTTATTATTTTAAAAAAAAATCAAAAGATGAAATGTAAGTTTGAAGTTTATTTATTTATTTATTTATTTTATATTTATTTTTTAGGTATAGACAGACACAACACAATGCCTTTATTTTTATGTGGTGCTGAGGATCGAACCCGGTCTCGCCCATGCTAGGGGAGTGCTTGAGCGCTCTACCACTGAGCCACAATCCTAGCAAGTTTTTTTAGAAATTGTCAAAAATCATCAACCCTAGCTGGGTGTGGCAGCTTTAGAGCCTGAGGCAGGAGGATCACAAGCTCAAAGCCAGTCTCAGCAACTTAATGAGGTTCTGTCTCAAAATTAAAAAATAAAAAAAAGACTGGTGATGTGGCTTAGTGGTTAAGCGCCCCTGGATTCAGTCCCTGGTTACCCCACACACCTCACCCCCCCAAAAAAAGTCACCAACCCTAAATACCTTTGACTTGGGAGACTGAGGCAGGGCAATCACAAACTTGAGGCCAGCCTAGATAACTTAGTGGAACTTTGGGTCATGAATTCCCTTTGTAGCCATAGCACACAGAAAGACAGTGTGCCCATTTCATAATGCCTTCATCTTTTTTATTTTTTTAAATGGTTTTATTTGTTCTTTTTAGTTATATATTATAAGAGTAGAATGTATTTTGACATATTATACATAAATGGAGTATAAGTTCCCATTCTTATGGTTATAAATGATGTGGAGTTATACTGGTCATATATTCATATATGAACATAGGAAAGTAATGTCCAATTCATTCTACTGTTTTTCCTATTCCCATTCCCCTATCTTCCTTCATTCTCCTTTGTCTAATCCAAAGTACTTCCATTCTTCCCCCCTTGTTGTGTGTTAGAATGTGCATATCAGATGATGTTTTTATTTTAATCATAATGAAAAATTTCAGGGCTGGGGATGTTGATCAGAGGTAGAGTGCTTGTCTGCCATGCACAGAAAAAGAAAAATCTCTTGGATTTTCATTTGACAAACATCAGCTGTGTCATACTATGGGCTTTGGGGGCTGTAATGTTGATACCAGATTTTTTGATTTCACACACTAACAAAGAGATTTTGATACCTCTTTTTGTAGCAGTTCAAGTGTTGTAACTTTCCAGTTTTTTATTATGACACAAAAATATATGCAGTAATACATGCTGATGGTTGCATACTTGGAGAATAAATATTTATTGGTCTTTTCTATACTAGGAACTGTGCTAGTCACCAGGGCATATGATAATTTAAAAAATTGTGGTGATAAAATAGATAGTAGACTGTTTCAAAAAGTGAACAGTAACAACAGAAAACAAAGAAATCATAGTAAATTATCCATAACTTATTCTTGGAGAAACTTTTAGTTTATAGTAAGTGAGAAGAACAGTTATTTTTGAGAAGGTGCTGGTTTTTCATTTATCATGCATGTTTTTAATGGCCTGGTTATATTTCATTTATTGTCTATAAGGGCTACTTATATTCCCAAATCCAAAATCATTATTACTTGATAATGTTAGTATATTACTTGAATATAATATTTCAGATAGGGCTGGGGATGTGGCTCAAGTGGTAGCGCGCTCGCCTGGCATGTGCGTGGCGCTGGGTTCGATCCTCAGCACCACATACAAATAAAGATGTTGTGTCCACTGAAAACTAAAAAATAAATATTATTAAAAAAATAATAGTAATATTTCAGATAATTGAAAGATAGAATACAAATCTTTGAAAGCTAAAGATTTTGGTTAGCAATTTTGTTCATTCACTAATTGAGTAAGTATTTGGGTGGTAAAACCTGCTAGGTGGCAAAACCTGTCAGTCCTTTTTTGCATAGGACTTATGTCTAGTGGGACAAGTAGGACTTAGTAGGTAGGTAAATAAATACTAGCTAATTTGAATTCTGCTCAGTCTCTAACTTTGGAGCTTCCTATGTGGGAGTCCCCTTTCCACTTTGATTTCCAGGAAGCTATTGAAGCAACATACCTTCCCCTGAGGCCCAATAGAAGTTACTTGCACTAGAGGTATGATCTGAGCTCTAGTTTTGGAATAATGGGGCCTTGCAGGGTAGCGTTGGAGTCCAACTCTCATGTGTAACATTGTCTCTGGGAAAGGATATTCTGTATTCTAAGCAGTTGATTGGATAGCCTGTCTTTTGGATTGTGGTGGTTCTGATTGCAAGAGAAAGCATGCTGTAGAGTCAGGAGATCAGGTATTAGCTCTACCCCAGATAGTACTCACTGAATGTAAGTAAATTAATTTCAAATGGTTTTCAATTGTTTAAGTTGCTCCATTTCTCATATAAAGCTTTATGTAAAACCCAATATTATTAAAAAGAATAAAAGCTAACTAAACTGCACTCTTTGCGATGAAAGACAAAATGTAAAGCTTCCTGTATCTGAATGTTGCATTCACTGCCACATCCACTACTTGAAGGGATGTGTTAGGCTGCCAGTGGTTTGAAAACCACTAGACGAGTTAATGTTTTTCTTGAATGCCTGCATGCATTGATACTCTAAATTTGAGAATGAGTATATATAACACAAAAGATAGAGATAATTTGTTTCCAAAATTCAACTCATTCTAAATATTGTTAAGCTTCCTGTGTTAGTTTTTGTTTCTGTGACCAAAATACCTGCATAAACAACTTAAAGGAAGAAAACTGTATTTTGACTCATGGTTTCAGATGCTTCCCACTATGTTTGGCTCCATTGCTTTAGCCTTGAAGCAAGGTAAAATAACATCATGGTGTATGTGTGTGGTAAAGAAAAGCTCAAGGTGTTGGGGGAAGGGGGTTAGGACAAGATATAATCCTCAAGGGCACACTTCTGAGGACCCATTCTTTCTATTAGACTCTAATAATGCCTTCAGATCATTAACCCACTTATGAAATCAGATCCCTCACAATCCAGTCACTTCCCAAAAGCCCTCACTCTGAACAGTGTATTGGGGAGACCAGGCCTTCAACATGTGAGCTTTTGGGAGATATTCCAAATCCAAAACAGCAGTACCTTTAACTATCTTTTATCCAACCAAGAATAAATGACCATGGATGGGCCAGTGGTGAGGACTTCCATGGTTTGGTCATGTTGGAGTGTCAGCCCCTTATAGACAAAAAGAATAATAATTGATTTGGCAGAGCAGAACTAACATTCAATTTAGCAGAGCAAATCTCTCAATTTAAGTATGCAGATGTTGGTTAAAAGCATAAGAATAAGATTTGAATCATGTAGGGAAAAAAAAGTAGATGTTATACTGTAGTTTTCAGTCCCTTTGTATGGCCCCGCTCCAACCCCATACTGGGGATTGAACTCAGGGGCACTCGACCACTGAGCCATATCCCCAGCTCTATTTTGTATTTTATTTATTTAGAGATAGGGTCTTACTAAGTTGATTAGTGCGTCACTGTTGCTGAGGTTGACTGTAAATTAGTGATCTTCCTGCCTCAGCCTCCTGAGCCTCTGGGATTACAGGTGTGTGCCACTGCACCCTGCTTTGTCTGCTTTGTAGTCACAGTAAGCAACTATTCATGTAACCAAGGGATCTACTTCTGCCCTCAGAATTAAGGGATAAGAGTAGGCTTTCTTTTTTTTTTTTTAAACTATTTAGTGGCATTATACATCAACCCTCTAACAATGGTATAAGACAAGTTTCTTGTACATACATTTTCTTTTTTTAAAGAGAGAGAGAATTTTTTAATATTTATTTTCTAGTTTTCGGTGGACACAACATCTTTGTTTGTATGTGGTGTTGAGGATGGAACCCGGGCCGCACGCATGACAGGCAGGTGCGCTACCGCTTGAGCCACATCCCCAGCCCAAGAGTAGGCTTTCTTAATAGTCTCTCTCCTTAAGTAGAAATATAATTCTGGTTATAGGATTCATTGTAACTTTTCTGAGACCACAGTAGGAGCTGTAGTGGAGGAAAAAACAACAACAACAAAAAAAATTCTACTGGTTTAGGGACACAGTTCTAATTCTTCCAAGGTCAGAATAAAAGTCAATAGGTGAGAACTTAAGAAAAGTCAGGAACCAGTAGATATGGTGAACTTGAAACTCCTGAGCAAGAATCAGAAACAGGATAGAGGCCTGAACAGTGGTGCTCAGAAGCAACAAGATTGCTCATAACATTTCTCTCTGTCCTTGGTGTTCTTGTCTCATTGTTAGTGATGGGGTTAGCTTTGCCAGATTTAGAGCTTACTGCAGGTCAATCATGAGCGCATTATATTATTGTTAGGATGTCAGCATAAAATGCAGAATTCAAATACTCCTCTAAACAAGCATTCATTTCTCTCTTTTTCAGTGAGATGTACTATCAGCTAACCAATTTTTAGCCTAAACAAAAGACTCTAAATTGAACATCAAATTCCTGAACTAACTAAATGACTTTGAATAGAAACAAACTTTTCAATCCTCAGATTGAGACCATGATTGTGTGAAGAGACTTGTATTGGGCAGGAGTTTTATAGATAGTCACATGAGGTTTGACCTTGATTTAGGTCTCTTATCTTCTTCTGACATTAAATGAAGTTCTTTTATTTTGTGACGATCGTGAAAATTTTAATTATGTTAGCTAGAATTATAACCCGAAAAGAGCAATGAAATAATAATTACTTTTATTTTTTAAAAATATCATTATTATTTTGGTGGTACTGTTGATCATATCCAGGGGTTTAGTATCACTGAGCTACACCCTCAGCCCTTTTTATTATTTAAAACAGAGTGTCACTAAGTAGCTGTGACTGGCTTTGTCCTTTTCATGTCTCTTCAATAGGAGACTTGAAGCGGGTAATTTTTAGAAAACTAGATAAACAGTACTTGTTAAGGGAAATATTAAAATCAGTTTACTGGTAGTTAATTTGGAAGCTGATTTTATATGCTCATTAAACAAAATAAAATCATTAATTCCTACTATGAGAGATCTTTTCATCAGGAAGATTCATCCTAAATCATGGATATACTGCTTGATGTGATAAATAATAATGGTTGGTATTCATAGCCTCTGCTTGCTTGATGGAATGGTAAATCGAAATCTTTATAATACAGTGTACTACATAAAAGGTATGGACTTTGGAGGCAGAAAAATCTGGTTCAGATATTTTTAATGCCACTTAACCTGCTGTAAGACCTTGGTGTCTTTAATCTCCTTTTCATTATACTCATCCTATAAGGTAAGGAAATAATCTCGTAAAGGTTGTCTTGAAGTAAGTTAGCATCTTTCAGTTGCACGGGATAGAAATCCAATTTAGACTGTCTTAAAGAGAACTTACTGGCCCATGTAATTAGGTTAACCAGAAGACTGGCTTTTTAAGCATGGTTCAGCTGAAACAGTGTTGTCTCAGGCTCAGGCTTTCTCTTTTTTGTTTTAACACTGCTTTTTTTCCTCTCCTTTTGGCTCATTCTCTGGAAAGCTCTCACCAGATGGCATTTCTAGGTTTGATCTTGTTAATAGCAATCCTAGATTAAAGAGCTGGCATGTGCAAGTGTGTGCATGCACACACATACACATAACACATATACCTATATGTCTCAATTTAGATGATCATATTCAGATCTAGCCAGGTACAGTGGTGCACGCCTATAATCCCAGTGGCTTGGGAGGCTGAGGCAGGAGGATCGCTAGTTCAAAACCAGCCTTAGCAAAAGCCAGGCAATAAGCAACTCAGTGTTGTTCCCCCCCCCCCCGCCCCCACTACAGCTCTAAATAAAATATGAGTAGGGCTGGGGATGTGGCTCAGTGGTTAAAACTGAATTCAACCCCTGGGATAACCCCACCCCCACCCCGAGAAAAAAAGAACAAAATAAATCTCTAGTCTAATTCTGTTGAGTTTTGGGGTTCTGCATATATTCTGGATATTGAGCCCTTTTCAGATATAGTGATAGGTTTCAGATCAAGGATTCCAAATTCAGTGCTTTATTAAGCCATAGGGTTTAATTTTTTCTTCATTTATTTTTGGATAGGTAATATATACAAAGTGAAAAACATTAAAAGGCATAAAAAGTATATGGTAAAAAGTAAATCTCCTTCCTGCTTCTGTCTTTCTGTCCTTTCCCAGTAGTGAATATAACACTTAATGGTTTCTTGTGCATCTTCTTAGAGATATCCATACATATACAAACATTTGTATATGTATATATACACTCAGTGTTTTACATAAAATGCCCTTCTCTGAAGGTATTTGAGTTTGCCATTCCCCGCTTGGATACATATTACATTTATATAACTTAAAATGAAGGTCTGCCATAATTATTTTATGTATTGCATAATAACATAGTTTTGATCATTTTCTTTTCAGTTTTGATGAAGCAAGAACACAGAGAAGAGATTGATTTGTCTTCAGTTCCACCTTTGCCTGTGCCTCATCCTGGCCAGACCCAGAGGCCTTCCTCAGATCCAGGGAACCCACGTGACTTTTTACTGTCAGCACAGAGAGGCTTGGTTTGTCCCATTCAGCAAGCATATGCCTCTATGGTAACCTCATCCCATCTACCACAGTTGCATTGTAGAGAGGAGGGAGCAGGTAAAGAGCAGCATATGCTACCTTCTTCAGTTGTGCACCAGCCTTTTCAAGTTACACCAACATCTCCTGTGGGGTCTTCCTATCAGTCTATGCAAACTAATGTTGTGTATAATGGACCAACTTGTCTTCCTGTTAATGCTGCCTCTAGTCAAGAATTTGATCCAGTTTTGTATCAGCAGGATGCAGCTCTTCCTAATTTAGTAAATCTTGGCTGTCAACCGCTATCATCCATACTATTTCATTCTTCAAATGCAGGCTCAACAGGGCATATCTTAGCACATACACCTCATTCTGTGCAAACCTCGCCTCATCTGCAATCAATGGGATACCATTGTTCAAATATAGGACAAAGACCTGTTTCTTCTCCGGTGGCTGACCAAGTTATTAGTCAGCCTTCCCCTCAGTTGCAGCATATAACATATGGTCCTTCACGTTCAGGGTCTGCTACAACAGCTTCCCCAGCAGCCTCTTGTTCCTTGGCTAGTTCACCACTTTCTGGGCCACCGTCCCCTCAGCTGCAGTCTATGCCTTATCAATCTCCTAGCTCAGGAACTGCCTCATCACCATCTCCAGCCACCAGAATACATTCTGGACAGCACTCAACTCAAGCACAAAGTACAGGTCAGGGAGTTCTTTCTGCACCTTCATCAATAATATGTCACAGTTTGTGCGATCCAGCATCATTTCCACCTGATGGGACAACTGTGAGCATTAAGCATGAACCTGAAGATCAGGAACCTAACTTTTCAACCATTGGTCTACAAGACATCACTTTAGATGATGGTAAGTCCATCTATATGGGATTTTTTTTTTTTTTGTATGTGTTTGTGTGCTCACATGCGCGCATGTGTATGTATGTGTGTGAATGTGGGGTGAGGTGGAGTTACTGGGGATTGAACCCAGGATTTCACACATGCTAGGCAGGCATTCCACCACTGAGCTATATCCTCAGTCCTCATCTGTGTGTTCTTAAAGGAATGAAAATTCAGAAACTTCTCCAAGAGTCATGAAATAGTTACTGTGAATTATTTATTGGCGTAAATAAGTAAATTGCTATTACTAGAAATACATATTAATATATAACTTTGACCATCAGTAGGAAAATCTATACTTTGAATTGATATACCACTAGTATTTATTGATGAATTAGGGCATCCTTTGAAAATATAATAAAATCACAGTAGCTAGAGAATGGAATTCAGGAGCATTAATTCAGTGAACATTGCTGAATAATACCGTCTATTGCAAGAAATGGAACTAGATTCAGAGAATACTAGGAATATACTCAGGTAGAATTCCTGTCCTTGCAGAGACTCATACAAGTGTCCTTCCTGCTCCCCTGTGGTCATGATAGCTTGCCGAGTCAGGGAATGGTGATGTTTGGTTTGCTGTTGCTACTACCGACTGTTGGCATGGAAATAAATTTATTTATTTATTTATTTTTTTAGGAGTAGCGTCTTTAATGGGTTCCGCCCCCAATGCCCGCCAAGCTGCCCTTCTAAATTTTATTTTTATTAATGTATTTGGTATACAAATTTCTGATTTTGTGAAATCATTCAGTTAGAGAACTATAGGATAATTAATCATTTCAATAATCAGAGTTTCCCAAAGATAGAATTTTCAGGTCATAATTTTATAGCTTATTCTTGGCTTTGCTATTTACATAAAATGAAATTTTGTATATGTATTCAGTTAAAGCTACCTTAGAAATGGAAGTATGTCTGGGAAAGCATGATTCTGTGACTAGGGAATGAATGGTACAATAGAGAATGGTTTTCAAGGCATGAATGTTGGAACATCCCTAGATAAGAGAACCACACCAAAAACTAGCATAGCAATTTCCTATTCATTATCTAACCCCGACCTTACCATTCCTCTACTTCTGAGGTAAATAGTGAAATTCCAAAGGTCACACCACTAGTAAGCGTCAGAGCTGAGACTTTGATTCAGGTTTTTTTTTTTTTTTTTGGTCTATTTCTTGTGGTGCTAAAGCAGGTTTCTGAATTTTTAAAAAATATCTGGATAGTTAGGGACATTCTTAGGACTATGTGTGCAAAATTTCACTGCATGAACACATGTTGACAGCTGCATCTGATATGTCACACTTGCAGGATCTGGTATTAAACATCTTGCTGTGCTGTGTCTGCACAACTGGCGTAAATGTCACTGCTTACTTATGAAGCCTGGAGATATACACAGAAGATACTACCACTTTTATGCTAAACAAATTTGAAATAAAGGCTTTTCCATATATACACAGGCTTTTTAAATGTTATCTATACTTTCTTTAGGCAGTTTTAAACTTATTTTTCATAGTGCTTTTCACCCCTAAACCTTGGGTAAGATCTTATCCTCATCACTCATTTGTGTTTTAACTGAAGATATGAGATTTATTGAGCAGGTTTCTAATGGTATTTCAATTCTTTTTTTTTTTTTTTAATAAAACAAACGAAGATACTTTTCCTTCTAAAAAGAGACCAAAGCCTAGAACCTATTTATTACAGATTGAGTGATATGAAAAGAGGGGCACAAAAAATTAAAATTTCTAGAAAAGGTTTTATGAAAATTGATTTCACCTTTTGAATATATGAAGATGTATTGCAAAAATAGAACATCTGGAGAGATGGGGTCTGAGGGCATTATATAAAAGCAATTTTATTTTTGCTTCATTCATTATATAGGGGACGTGATCAAGAAAGTTTTCAGATTGTAGCTTCACAGAGGACAGGGACTGGCTATTGAATTCTCTCATTGCCACCCATCAGAGGATTTGATACAAACTCAGTCATGTCAAGCACTAATTAGAAAAAACTAAATGTATTCTGTGCACCTTGGATTATTTGCTATATGTCTATGTTTGTGAGTATGTGTGCATGCGCATACACACACTTTTTTTTTTTTTTTTTTTTCAGTGTTGGGAATTGAAACCATAGTCTTACATATGCTAGCCTAGTACCCTACCACTGAGCTATGTTCCCAGCCCCTTGCTAAGTTGCCAGGGCAGGCTTCAAAATTGCGATCCTCCTACCTCAGCGTACTGATTTGGCCAGCATCCTGATTTTATTATAAAATCAGTGACATTTAGAAGAGAAGATATGAGTGCATCTGGAAATATTCTAATAACACTTGATAGATGATGAAGAATGAGTCTTACACAGAGCCTAAGGTACACAGTGTTATATACTTGAGTTAATGGCAGAGAGTAAAGATTTAACACCCAGGTCTCCTGATTCTAGGAGTTCAGCAATCATGTTTATAATTAGCCTATGGGTTGAGGTGTTAGAGTGAGTATGGAACATACAGAATAAGTGAAAGAAAATGCCATTTTCATACTGGTGAGTGAAGCTCAGTGGTAGAGCACTTGCCTTGGCATGACCCTGGATTTGATCACTAGAATCACAAAGCAAATGAACAGACAAAAAACATAAATGTCATTTTCTCCATAGATGCTTGTTTTGTGAGAGGGGCTAGGACCATCTTTAATGTAATTCTCAGTATTAGATGAAGTTTTAAATGTTCTCTATTTCATCCTCTTCTACCAGAGGAGCACTTTAGTGTTCTTTGTGATATTATATTCCTTTGGGTTCCTTTGGAACGTCTCAAAGCCTCTGAAGTTCTACTATTCTTCTAGTTTTATGTGGACTCTGATGCCTCTGGAATCATGCAGAATTAATTGAATCCTTCTCTTCACTGATGTTTAAGTTTATTTTCACAATGCGATATCCAGAGGGAACATACTCTAATCAGTTCAGTATAGGTTAGGATCATCACCTTACTTCTTCAGAAGACTAACATTATGTCTTGAGATCATGGGATTTTCTTAGCTTCATTGTGCTGTTAATTTAAATTGTGAGTTATAATTATTTTCAAACTCACCCCCCTTTGTTTGAATCAAAGACTAAACTTTACAGTTATTCTCATTCAGTTTCATTGAGGTGGTTTTGACCCCTCAAAACAACTTTCCAAGCTTAAAAGAGTTCCAGAAGCATTTGTGTTTAATAGACGTATGGTTCCTGCTTCAGGGAGCATACCTTAGGGGTAATAACAGCTGGACTTTAACCCAGCAGTTCTCTTTCAGTCAGTCCCCTTGGAAGGCTGTAGTCTATACTCATTCAAGGCATTATTCAAAACTAATTTTGATACTTGCCTTTATTTTTTTTTTCCTTAGCTCCCTTCATATATCATTGTCTGACCTTGAAAAGTGTGTTCTATAGCATCAGATTATCAATGAGTTTCTATTCATGCTATAATTGGTATGCTTAGAACTGTAATTTTTTCATAAACTTCTCTGCATTATGATGTATTTACCCTACTTTTGGGACCAAAGATTTAACCACGTATTTTATAATGTAGAAATTGTCATGGTTATGTTTTAAAGATTACACTATTGTAAAACTAGACAGTCTTAGACCATTAAATGTAGGCCCATTTAATTTGTGATTGAGCTAACTGAGTCCTATTACAACTTTCCATTAGAGTCCTTTCTCGAATCCCATTTGTCCTCCTTTGTTCACAGACTAACAGAGCTGCAGCTGCAGCTTTTTATCAGAGAAGAGGTTGCATGTTAAATATAGCCTGACCTGCTGGCTGTGGTGAAAACTGACACTGCCACTTGTGGGTTCTGTGTAGCAACATGCTGATCCTGACATGTAGGGCAACTGCAAATTTGACAGTAAATGGGGTCTCTAGATATGACCTTAGCTGTTTCAGTTCTGTGTGTAAGTGACAAATAGAAAAACCTGCTTTTAAGTAGATTTTTTTTTTTTTTAAAGCAAGGAAATGATAAACCCATGATCTAAATGGTTACTTAATGGGGGAAGCAGGAAGCTTGTGTGAGGGAGGAACAGAGAGGTAATTATGTCAGCATTTTGGTGCACCTGTTAGATAGTAGTTTCACTAGTGTTTACATATTTATATAAATAATTATATTTAAATAAAATATGCCATGCACAGCTAATAGGGAGAGAGTATCATGAATGAAGTTATTATAGTTAATCTACTTCTGGGTACTGGAGAAGAGGGGAAAAGATAGTTAATAACTGAACTATCTCTTTTAAGTGTGACACTGGCTCCTCTTTCAGGAAACATAAATGTACCATCCAGCCTTAGACATATTTATGATGAATAATTCCAGAGACTGAAAAGTCCCATAAGTAATGTCATGTAGGTTTGGATTCTGGCTTATGCAGAGTATTCAAGACCTTAGACACTACTATCCTGGTATATACAATAAGAAACATTAATTTTTAGATCCAATGAAGAAAAAAGATATTTTATATCAAGTGTGTCTTTGTATCTTTATAGACACAATTATTCTACACCTTTAAAAATAAATGTTTTACAATGTGAGCAACAAATTTTTCTTTTAATTAACTTTATATTAAAATTTATACGTAAGCTAGGAAAAAATCCAAGAAAGGCCACTGTTAAATAAATAGCACATGAACCAGGTGTGGTGGCACACACCTATAATCCCAGCTGCTTGGGAGGCTAAGCAAAGAGGATCACAAAATTGAGGCCATTCTGGGCAATGTAGTAGTGAGACTCTGGCTTAGTGTAAAGTAAGAAAGAATGCGGATGTAGCCCAATGCTTGAAGGCTTGCTTAGAATATTAAAGCCCTGGGTTCAATTTCTACTTACTTAGCATACTTGAAGCCTTGGGTTCAATCCCTAGTTTGTATGTGGAAGGGGTGGACAGACATATAACAAGTCTGCAAAATATTTATTTAAAAAATTATTGCTGGTGATGCACGCCTGTAATCCCGGCTACTCAGGAGGCTGATGCAGGAGGATCTTGTTCAAAACTAGCCTTGGCAATTTAGCGAGGCCCTAAGCAAGTCAGTGAGACCCTCTGTCTAAAAAATAAAATAGAAAAAAGAGTTAGGGATGTGGCTCAGTGGTTAAGTGCCCCTAGATTCACTCCCTAGTACCAAACAAACCAAAACAAAAATTTCAATTATAATTACTATTTCTCAGCAAGAGAAACAATAAGAGAGGTAAATAGGGAGCCTATATCCTGGGAACAAATTTTTACTCCTCACACTTCAGATAGAGCCCTAATATCCAGAGTATACAAAGAACTCAAAAAATTAGACAATAAGAAAACAAATAACCCAATCAACAAATGGGCCAAGGACCTGAACAGACACTTCTCAGAGGAGGACATACAATCAATCAACAAGTACATGAAAAAATGCTCACCATCTCTAGCAGTCAGAGAAATGCAAATCAAAACCACCCTAAGATACCATCTCACTCCAGTAAGATTGGCAGCCATTATGAAGTCAAACAACAACAAGTGCTGGCGAGGATGTGGGGTAAAGGGTACTCTTGTACATTGCTGGTGGGACTGCAAATTGGTGCGGCCAATTTGGAAAGCAGTATGGAGATTCCTTGGAAAGCTGGGAATGGAACCACCATTTGACCCAGCTATTTCCCTTCTCGAACTATTCCCTAAAGACATTAAAAGAGCATACTATAGGGATACTGCTACATCGATGTTATAGCGGCACAATTCACAATAGCTAGACTGTGGAACCAACTAGATGCCCTTCAATAGATGACTGGATTAAAAAATGTGACATTTATACACAATGGAGTATTACTCTGCACTAAAAAATGACAAAATCATGGAATTTGCAGGGAAATGGATGGCATTAGAGCAGATTATGCTAAGTGAAGCTAGCCAATCCCTAAAAAACAAATGCCAAATGTCTTCTTTGATATAAGGAGAACAACTAAGAACAGAGCAGGGAGGAAGAGCATTAGAAGAAGATTAACATTAAAACAGGGAGGAGAAGTGTGAGGGAAAGGAAGAGAGAAGGGAAATTGCATGGAAATGGAAGGAGACCCTCATTGTTATACAAAATTACATATAAGAGGAAGTGAGCGAAAGGGGAAAAAAACAAGGGAAAACAAAACAATGAATTGCAGTAGATGGCGTAGAGAGAGAAGATGGGAGGGGAGGGGAGGGGGGATAGTAGAGGATAGGAAAGGCAACAGAACACAACAGAGACTAGTATGGCAGTATGTAAAAAAGTGGATGTGTAACTGATGTGATTCTGCAATCTGTATACGGAGTAAATATGGGAGTTCATAACCCACTTGAATCAAATGTATGAAATATGATATGTCAAGAACTATGTAATGTTTTGAACAACTAATAATAAAAATTTAAAAAGAAAAAAGAGTTAGGGATGTGGCTCAATGGTTAAGTGTCCCTAGATTCACTCCCTAGTACCAAACAAACCAAAACAAAAATTATCAATTATAATTACTATTTCTTGATAATAAAACTCCCATTTTATTGAGCAATGTGGTAGGCACTTTGCTAGTAGCACATTCTTCCTAATAATTCTTGAAATGTGAATTATTAGCTTTATTCTCTCATAGACTTGGCTCAGGGAGCTTAAGTACTATCATATTGTTAAAACGCCACAAATACTGAAACTTACATTTGAATCCCTGTCTATCTGAAATTTAAATTGTCTCAAATGTTAAGTGATTTCTAAAAGAAATTGTGATTGATGACTTTATATAATCTTGCCTCTGTAAACACAACAACCTAGTAATTTTGTAAAGCCTGTCATATGTAAGATGGTAAAGCCAGTGTCTTATTCTATTTTAAAATTCATGTCCTCTTTTTAAGTTTCTTTGAAGATAGATTATTCATAGGGACAAAAATATTTCAAATGAATCATAATTTAATTTTAGGCTCATCAGTTAAACTGTGATTTGTGGCAGTTCTCAGACTTGGCACCTCTTGCCAGGGATCTTAGCTTTTGATAGACTTAGATAAACATATCCAGACCAGCTCTTCTCTGTTTAAAGATAATTGACTCTTTTTTTTTTTTTTTCCTTAAACATTTCTCAAATGTAGAATTATCCCATTTATCTGGGCAAGAGGAAAAGCATGAAACTTTAATTTCTGATGGAAAATAAGATAGGATTGACGGTTATGGTTGCAGGCATTTTAGCTTCTATGAGAATATGGAACAGATTGATTCCCTGAAGACCATATTGTATATTTAAAAGTATCTATAAATACTTTTGAAATAGATTTGTTGTTATTGTTATTTGTTTTGGTATTAGGGATTGAACCCAGGGGTGCTTTACCAGTTAGTTGCTTCCCCAGCCCTTTTTATTTTTAATGTTGTAGATGGACACAATATCTTTATTTTATTTATTTATTTTTATGTGGTGCTATGCTGAGGATCAAACCTATTGCCTCATGTATACAGGGTAAGTGCTCTACCACTGAGTCAAAACCCCAGCCCTTTTTAATTTTTATTTTGAGATAGGGTCTTGATGTGTTATCCAGGGTGGCTTGGACCTTGTGATCCTCTTGCCTCTGCCTCCTGAGTCACTGGTATTTTAGACATATGCCACTATGCCTGTCTGGAATGGGAAATGTAAGATTTTTATCTGTTATTGATATAATCATTATTTTTAATAACTAATACATTTATATGATTCCATATGCTAAAAGTATGGTACATAGTGAAAAATCTCTCTGCTAAGTACTCAGTTGTCCTCTATATGGACAGTTGGAATTAACAAACCAATTTTTTGGCTATCACTCCAGAGTTATTTTATGCATTTATAAAGTTGATAATATTTTTCCACATTTTTACTGGGATATTATATATTATTCTGTACTTTACTTTTTCTATATAATATTGAATCTTGTATATTCAATAGAATATATTGCTCTCCTGTAACATGAAAGAGTCCTTGGATGATTTTCAGGGGCGAGGTTTCTGGAGTTTTTAACCCAGTGCCTCGCACATGCTATGCCTATGTTCTATCATTGAGATACAACACTATTCTGGAAGGTTTTGTTAATTCCAACTGAACCCACAGGTACTCTATCAATGAGCTACATTCCCCAGCATTTTTTATTTTTGAGACAGGGTCTCCCTACATTGCCCAGGATGGCCTTCCAATCCTCCTGCCCAGCTTCTTGAGTAGCTGGGATTTTAGGCAGGCCGGTAGCAAGTTTGAAGCTAGCCTGGGCTATTTAGTGAGACCCTGTTTCAAAATAAAAAAAAAATAGAAACTGCTGGGGATGTAGTTCAGGGGTAGAGCACCCTGGGTTCACTTCCCAGTACAGGTAAATTTTTTTAAAAATCAGGAATTGTGACTCCTCCAAATTTGCTCATTTTTGTCAGTATCATTTTGGCTTTTTGAGATTCCCTGTGAATTTCAGGGTGGATTTTTCTACGTGTCATAGACTTTGATAGGAATTGCATTGAATCTGTACCTCACTTTGAATGGTACTGTCATCGTAATAATATTAATCTTCCAACCCATGAACATGGGATATTTTCCATTTTTTTTTTCATTCTTTAATTTCTTTAATCTGTGTAGTTTTCATTTTAGAAATCTCCTGCCTCCTTGGTTAATTCTTTAGTATTGTGTTCCTTTTGTTGCTATCATAAATGGAATTGATTCCATTATTTGGATTATTCATTGAAATTATGTTTGTTGATTTTTTTATCCTGCAACTTTGTTGACTTATTATCATTAACATTTTTGTGTGAGGGGGTCCTTTAAAGTTTTACATGTATAGATTGAATAGAAGTGGCAAAAGTGAGCATCCTTGCTTTGTTGAGGGAAAAGCTTTCACAGTTGAATATGTTAGCTTGAAGGTTTTTCTTACATAGCCTTTATCATGTTGAGGAAATTTTTTTTTATTCCTAGTTTGTTGTTTTTATCTTAAAGAGAATTGAATTTTGATAGATGCTTTTCTGCATCAATTGAGATCGTCTTGTGTTTTTTCTCTTTCATCCTATTAATGTGATGTATTACATTGATTTTCATATGTCAAATTATCCTTGCATTCTGAAAGTAAAACTCATTTGGTCATGATGAATAACTCTTTTAAAGTGGTGCTAAATTCAGTTTGACTAGTTTTTGTTAAGGAATTTTGCATCTGTATTTTTAAAAGATATTTTTTTTTCGTCCCTTGACCCTTGCAATGCTGGGGGTTAAATCCAGGACCTTGTGCAATACTCTACTACTGAACTACACTCCAGAATCTCTTGTAATGTCTTTGGTTTTGACATCAGGGTAATACTGGCCTTGGGATAAGTTAGGAAATGTTTCCTCCTCTTTAATCTCTTGGAAGTTTCTGAAGAATTGGTGTTAATTCTTCTATAAATGTTTAGACAAAGTTTTTGTGATCAGGAGAGGTGAGTGAGATATATTTTAGATCTGTCACTGCTGCTTCAAGGAAGTATAAAGATGTCTGAAAGACTGCATATTTCTATAAAGTACCGTCTGAAATTACCACTGAGTTAGCCAATTCACCAAAGCCACTAGTGTCTGTTGGACTATTAGTTTGTTCCTGCATTTCCTTCATATAATTTATGTGCTGATTTACGTAGAATCACATGTCTCACGTAAGTCTGTTTTGGAGGATTCCATTGTAGAGATTGGGCACACTTAGAGAGGATGCTTTTGAGGGGGGGATATTTATTTATTTATTTGTTTATTCAGTCTCTAAAATACTTTGCACATACTGGAATCTTTAAATTAACCCTGAAAACTATGCGATTTCTCAAATTTAATAATAAAAAAACTTGAGACGGAAAAATGTTGCCTAAGCAAAGGATTTCTGTTTTTTTTTGTTTGTTTGACTTTACTCTTTTAGCAGGATGAGTTTTATATAGATTAACTCCTTTGTTTTTCTTTTGTCTGCTTAAGATGAGGGTACGAATTAGTGTTTACAGAGATTTTTCTCTTCCAAAGTTTGTTTCTTTTGTTTGAAGTTATACAAGAATGGCCAAAAGTAATTCCAAAGCAGAAGGTTTGAGGAATTGCTGATACTTTTATAAAAACTATTATATTTAAAACTGAATTTATACCTCAAGATCACTAAAAGCAATATTTGAGCTCTTTTAAATTATTGCCTTTTTTTTTTTTTTTTTTAAACTGGGGATTGAACCCAGGGATACTTAATCCCCAGCCCTTTTTATATTTTGTGATAGGGCCTTCCTAAGTTGATGAGACCTTGAATTCAGGATTCTCCTGAGCCTCCTGAGCTGCTGAGATTACAGGCATATGCCACAATGCCTGGCTAAATTATTACCTTTTTAATTAGAATCATCCATTACTTAAACTATTTGGACTCCAGTATTTATATTATCTAATAAAATATGGGGAGACATTTTATGCAGTTTTGATCGATAAGTAAATTCCTCTTGATTATTGAAGAAAACAGGCTGGGCACTGTAGTGGATTAAGTTCACCCTCTGGTTTGTTCCATTCAGTAGTGATCTTGTCTTCTTTGACACAGAGCAGTTTATGTCTGACTTGGAACACCAGCCATCAGGTTCAGCAGAGAAATGGCCTAACCACAGTGAGCTCTCATGTCCAGCTCCTTTCTGGAGAATCTAGAGGGTGAGTGTTGATTGAAATGTGTCATTGTTTTTGTGCCCTAGTCTTGATATTTGCATGCATTGGCTCAATTTGCATGTGCTACACAGGAGGGGGTATGCACAGGCACCTTCTTGGTAAAACCACTTGTTACCTTTGAAGCAATACTTTCACCTAGACTCTGTTTTTCAAATTAACCATATTTAAGCTCTTATACTTGTGCTTATAATTTTAGTCTGGATTTGAATGAAAGGCAAGTGTTTAATTAGATTTATTAAGAAGCAGAGAGAGGCTCCATATGTATGATTTCTGTAGTTTGGATGCTCGGTAAATTTGGTTGTTAATCAAGTGTGTTAGCCTGTTTATTGCTGGTCAAGTACTCATTCTGGTTAAGTTTTGATGTGGGGTAGTATGGAATGGAAATAAAGCAGGAAGTTGTATCCACTTTTCAGAGGCAATCCAAAATGTTTATCCTTGGCCTATACTGAGTCCCATGTTTGTACTGTTAGTTCATCTGGGACTTCACTTGGAGGGAAGCCAGCATACTGGGGAGTTAGTCTGTGAGGGGGGAGGCTACCCGGGCTCTGGACCTCAATAGCTGTCCAGGAACACAACTTTCCCTATCATTGAGCCCTAGTCTTGGTATTTGCATGCAAATACCAAGTTCTTCAAGTACTCTCAAAGACACTTAAAGTCTGTGCTGGAAATTGAAACATACTCATTGTAATTCTCTAAATGCCATTTGAATTTCATTTAAATATGAATTTAGTTTTAGAAGGGGCCTAAAAGTTTTAGAAGTATGTCTACATGCAAATTTTAAGGATTTTGAATCTTCTGTATTATTCATCAGAGAGAGCACCAAAACCCTGACTTCTTCCAGAAGCTGGACCTACCCTGGTCTCACATCATTCTTATCTGATCATGAGAGGAATAATAGTGGTGACTAGATTCCTGTATGGGGGTATGTAAAACTTTCAGGAGATTTATAACCAGAAGATTTGAAAGAATTTTCTGATATTATAGGTAAGAAAAGCTTCCAGAAAAATTAGTAGATAAATCACCCTAGTCACATCATAGCCAAACCAAGACTAAACCTTATTTCTTTCAGTGTTTACCTTAGTGCTTTTCCCATGTGTGAAAACATTGGTCACTAGTAATCTTGGTAAAAAAGAAGTGTTGCTGTGAGAGCATAGAAACAGTAGTGTAAAAACATCCTTTTAAGATGTTAAAGCCCCCAGATGTGGTGGCCCACACCTGTAAGGTTCAAGAGTCTGAGGCAAGAAGGATCCCAAGTTTAAGGCCAACCTCAGCAACTTAGTGAAGCCCTTAGCAATTCAATGAGACCCTGTATAAACAAAATATTAAAAAGGGCTGAGGGTGTGGCTCATTGGTTAAGCATCCCTGAGGTCAGTCCCTGGTACTAGAAAACAAAAATGTTAAAGCCTTGAAAGAAAGAATTAGATATAGGGGGGAAATGTGGAGGTCTAGTGTTTGTTTGCTTGCTTGCTTTTTTGAGATGGAGAGACTTACCTATGTTAAGCACTGATGAGAAACATCAAGGAGGGGAAGATGGATAGATTGAGACTGATAAAAGATATAGAGAATGAAGAAAATTGATGGAGCAGGTCATGAAAAGGACCCTAGAGCACATGTCATAGAATGAATCCTATGGATTTATAGCTCTGAAACCCAGCTTTGTGCCCCCTTGAGGTAATATAGATTTGGAAGTCAACAGTTGACAGGATTTTTTAGAGAAAATAAAGGGATCTTCTGATAATTCTAAAATATTTTTGAGGGACTGAGGATGTAGCTCAGTGGTAGAGCATGTGCCTAGCATGCATGAAGCCCATATTTCAGTTCCCAGCATGGCGGGTGGGCAGTGGATGGCAGGGTGCCAGGTACTCTCTCAGACTCACATTGACCCAAATTGAAAAGAACAGCCTATTTTTTCATGTTTCAGTTTTTGCTGATAAAAAAAGAAGTACACACCAATATTTGAATATTCTTTCAAGTACCTGTGTACTGTTTTCCTCAGCTGGAGCTTTAATGTTTGTAAAGTGTTTTGTTACAGACAATTAAAAAAAAAAAAAGATCTGACATTACACACATCAAAAGTTTCTTAAAAAGAAAGGAGTCTAGCTGGCCGTGGTTGGTGCATGCCTGTAACCCAGAAGCTGAGGAGGCTGAGGCAGGAGGATTGCAAATTTGAGGTTGGAGATGTAGCTCAGGCAGAGCACCCCTGGTTTGATTGCCAACGCAGGAAAAAAATAAAACAAATTAGTTAAAAAGCTGAGTGCAATGGCATAGGCCTACAGTCCCAGCTACTCAAGAGGCTGAGGCAGGAAGATTGCTTGAGCCCAGCAATTTGAGGGTAACCTGGGCAACATAGCAATATCTCATCTCAAAATAATAATAGGGGGTTAGAAGTTTAGCTCAGAGGCAGAGTGCTTGCCTAGCTGGTAAAGCCTGGAATAAGGCCCTGGAGTTCTATCCTCAGCCCTGGGTGGAAAAAAGGAATAATAATAGTAACAATAACATGTCAGTTAAAAACCTGGTCTGAGTTGGTATCTTGCTTAAAATACATAAGTATCCTTTCTGGGTTCCCATTATGGTGTTGAGTTTTATTTTTATTAGTATAAGCTAAGCTAATGTAATGAAGATCCTAAAGTATAATGGTTTAATCATATTAGAAGTTTCTCTCAAACCTTATGGTAACTCAGATCAGAATTCCTTTTGAGTTATTGTTTCTTCCTCCTCTAAGTTTTGTCAAAAACAGTCATCACTTGCAGGCTGAATCTTAACCTGAAGCAAGGTGTGGGGGAAGGGAGGGAAAGAGAAAGCCAAGCAAGTGATGAGAAAGATGTAAACATTAGTGTTTTGCTTATCATACATTGGAGTTGGATTTCGGTTTTGTACCAGGGATTGAAACCGCGGATGTTTAACCGATGAACCATATCCCCAGGCTTTTTTATTTTTTCTTTTGAGACAGGATCTCCCTAATTCAGGCTGACTTTGAACTTGCAATCTTCCTGCCTCAGCTTCCCAAGTCTCTGGGATTACATGTGTGCACCACCGTATCTGTCAACATTGGAGAAATTTCAATGGCTATACTTTAGCTACATGGGGAAAGCAAGGAAATCTCGTCTGTAGCTGAGCAGCCATTGTGGCTAGTTAAATCTCAGTTATTAAAAAAGAATAAATTGAGACAGCAGGCTACCATAGATATCATCTGAATTTTTCTTTTGGCACTGGGGATTGAGTGCAGGGGCATTTTACAACTGACTGAAATACATCACCATTCCTTTTTATTTTTTTATGTTGAGACAGGGTCTTGCTAAGTTGCTAAGGGTCTTGTCAAGAGGCTGATCTCAAACTTGTGACCATCTCCTTAAATTAATACCCAGAGACTAAATTACACCTTTAATATTGGGGTTTTAGAAAAGGAAGAAAAGATGAACTTGAGGTCTTGGCTGGTAGCTCAGTGGTAGAGCATTTGCCTAGCATGTGTGAGGCACTGGGTTCAATTCTCAGTACAATAAATAGATAAATATCCATCAACAACTAAAAAATATTTTTTTAAAAAGATGAACTTGAGGGCTGGGGATGTGGCTCAAGCAGTAGCGCGCTCGCCTGGCATGCGTGTGGCCCGGGTTCGATCCTCAGCACCACATACAAACAAAGATGTTGTGTCCGCCGAAAACTAAAAAATAAATATTAAAAAAAATTCTCTCTCTCTCTCTTTAAAAAAAAAAAAAAAAAAAAAGGTGAACTTCACAAAATTCTAGTGAATGTTCATTGTAGTCTTAAGGGAAAATAATATTTTGAGCATGGTGGTGCTTGCCTATAAATCCCAGCTTTTCAAGAGGCTGGGGCCAATGGAAGGATTACAAGTTCATGGCCAGCCTGAGCAATTTAGGATGAGACACTGTCTCAAAATAAACCTTTATAAAGGTCTTAGAGTGTTGTTCAGTGGTTAGAGCCCTTGCCTCCTAACATGGGTTCAATCCCCAGTATCACTTCCCACCTTTCCCCACCAAAGGAAATAACATTGAGTCTCATAGTACTCAAAATCGTTTACTAAAATGCTCATTAGAAAGTGCTTTTGGAGTTTTGTGTATGTAGCAATGTGACAAAGTGGGAGTGCCCTGGATTACCTTGACTTTTCTCATTGGGTTGTGAGATTTCATACCATACTGTTTTTGTCAACTCTAACTTTGAATCCTTACAAATGGGAAATAGCTCTGAAGGAGAGGACTGCTGCTATGCAAGCACCTCATTGTTATATGTAGAAATAGCATTCCAGTGGACTGCTAATTTGAACATTGCTTGGAGGTAAAAGTTTTGTGTTTTTAACAGCAGATATTGTTGATAGCTCTGATTCTACTTCTGTTATGGTGGCACAGGCAAACCCAGGTGTTGGAGTAGAGGGAGTTGAGGATGGTGGCTGCCAAAAGTGGGCCAGATGCTATGACCTACATAATCTGTTAGCCCTGGTGTTAGGGGCCGTTGACTCTTTATTTTAGGCTTTTAACTTACCTTACTTTTTTTTTTTTTTTTTTAATGGTACTAGGGATTGAATTTAGGGGCACTCAACCACTGAGCCACATCTCAGCCCTATTTTCTACTTTATTTAGAGATAGGGTCTCACTGAGCATCTTGCCCATTGCTAAGGCTGGCTTTGAACTCACGATCCTCCCATCTTGGCCTCCTGAGCTGCTGGGATTACAGGCATTTGCTACCATGCTCTGCCCCATCTTACTTTTTAAAGGGTATTAGAGGCATAAAAAATTCTTTACTCTTCTACCAGTTCTTAAGTTGGCATCTACTTAGTGGACTAGGGTTTACATAAATCAGTAAACTCATGCGTATATACATTAAAGTTGAAGTGAGAAATGAAATTGCAAGCATTAATTTATTTTGTTTTGTTTTTTGGTCCCAGCATTTGAATCCAGGGGTGTGTAACCAGTGAGCCACATCCTTAGCTTCTCCCCCTGCACTCCCCCCCCCCCAACTCCTTTTTTGAGACAGGGTCTAAGTTACTTAGGGATTTGCTAAGTTGCTGAGGCTGGCCTCAAACTTGTGACTCTCTGGCCTCACCTCCTTAGTTGCGGGGATTGCAGGCATGCACTACCACACCTGGCTCAAGATTAGTATTTATAAGAAATAACGGGGCTTGGGCTGGGGCTGAGTGGTGGAATGCTTGCCTAGCATGTGTGAGGCACTGGATTTGATCCTCAGCACCACATAAAAATAAATAAAGGCAGTGTCCATCTACAGCTAAAAAAATGTTAATAAAAAAAAAAAAATTTTGTGTTTATCAAAATTGCTAATAATTTATGTATACAACTCTACATCATAGATTTGTTTGCCAGAAAAAAAAAAATATATATATATATATATTTTAATTCTTCAGTAGATGAACGCAATACCTATATTTTATTTATTTATTTTTATGTGGTGCTGAGGATTGAACCCAGTGCCTTTACACGTTCTAGGCAAGTGCTCTACCACTGAGCTACAACCCCAGCCCTGCCAGAAATATTTTTATTTGGTTCAATTGACAACTGAGTTTTGGCCAGTCCCAGCAGGAAGTCATACCTCAGAAATCCAGAGGTTGGAGGCTGAATTTAGAGCTCCCAGAATGAGGAAAAGTGAGGAAAGCAGAGGGCTTGAATAATTGATAAGTTGTGCTCCATTTATTGTTTTTGGTACTGGGGATTGAACCAGGGGTGCTTCACCACTGAGTCACATGCCCAGCCCTTTTTATTTTTTATTTTGAGAAAGGGTTTCATTAAGTTGCTGAGACTAGCCTTGAACTTGTGATCCTCCTGCTTCAGCCCCCCAAGTCTCTGGGATTACAGGAATGTGCTGCTGCGCCTGGCTCTCAATTTATTGTTAAAAGACTGTGAAAATACTCAGTTGCAGTTCTGATTTACTGCTCTAAGATTTTTGTTTTCATTCTTTCATATTCCCAAATTGTACTGCAGATTCAGATAAAGGAAAATGGAAATACCATGACATTGAACAGACTTTCAATTTATGTATTTATTTATTTATTTTTTATAGTACTGAGGATTAAACCCTACGGCATGTTACCATTCAGCTTCATCCACAGTCTTTTTTTTTTTTTAATTTTAATTTTTTGTAGTTGTGGATGGACAGAATGCCTTTATTTGCTTTTTTATTTTTATGTGGTGCTGAGGATCGAACCTAGTACCTCATACATGCCAGGCAACTGCTCTGCCACTGAGCTACAGCCCCAGTCCTCATCCACAGTCATTTTTAGTTTTTATTTTGAGACAGGATCTAGCTCATTTTCTGAGGTTGGTCTCAAACTTGAGATCCTCCTGCTTCAACCTCCCAAGTTGCTGGGATTACAAGCATGTGCCACTATGCCCAGCTTAATCAGACTTTTATTATAAATAGTACTCCCTGCTGGGCATGGTGGCACATGCCTGTAATCCCTGCAGTTCGGAAGGCTGAAGCAGAAGGATCACAATTTCAAGGTTAGTCTCAGCAATTTAGTGAAGCCCTGAGCAATTTAACAAGACTTCTGTCTCAAATATAAAAAAGGGCTGGGATGTGACTCAGTGATTAAGCGCTCTTGGGTTCAATCCCTGGTATCTAAATAAATGATACCCCCTGCCCATTTCAGAAAAATGATGTTTTCATCCTTACCTAAGTATTCTTGGTAAGTAGATGAATAGTGCTAGATATGGACCCTCAGTGGCTTGGGAGGCTGAGACTGGAGGATCGCAAGTTCAAAGCAAAAGCCAGGTGCTAAGCAACTCAGTGAGACTCTGTCTCTAAATAAAATACATAATAGGGCTGGGGATGTGACTCAGTGGTTGAGTGCCCCCGAGTTCAATCCCTAGTAAACCTTAAAAAAAAAAAAAGACCCAGAAAATAAAATATCTTATGGTTTGAAGTACTCACCTTTTTTTTTTTTTTTAAACAAAAGAGAAAATAAGGTTGAGAAGTGTCTGAGTGACTTGGGTGAGGCCACCTCACCAACTGGTTTTAGAATTGAGATTCATATCACCCAGCTGGCCCCAGCGCCAAGGCTTCTTTTGTACTACCCTGCATCACTACCCGCCCACCCACCCAGCTCTGCCTTGCACTCATCTCTGTGAGAACTGAGATAAGAAGGAGCAGAGTAGCACCTTATTCCATCTCAGGTGAAAATGTGTGTAAAGTACCATTTTAAATCAGCTTTGATATTTTAAAATCTGCACAATGAAATAAGAATTGAAAAAGATATGTTTCATGGTAGTCTAGAACATCTCTGAAATGACTAATCATGGAAGGGCAATAAGTGATAGCCAAAGATGACTTGTATGTGAACTGGGTGCTTGCTTATATTTTGGACTTTTTGCCACTGCTATAAAACTAACCTAAAATAGACACTGTTAAAATCAGATGTCATGTTTTAATATTAATAACATTCTCTGGCTGGATGCCTGTAATCCCACTGACTCGGGAGGCTTGATACAGGAGGATCCCAAGTTTGAGGGCATTCTGGGCAACTTAGCAAGACCCTATCTTAAAATAAAAATTTAAAAAGGACTGAGCTAGAGTGCCCCTGGGTTTGATTCCCAGTACCAGAAAGTTGTTAACAATCGTCTCTGATCCCCTTCCTTCCTACCCAATATTTTACTGTATTAGTTCCACATAGCTTCTGAGTGATTGTATTAAATTAGGATCCATGTACAGAAGTTATTTCCTCAGTAGTAAGACCCTTGCCTTTCAAGAGATCACAACCTGTTTGTCAGAGAGTGGTTGTGTCTGCTGATAATTTAATATGATGGGGAAGGTTAAAGGTCATGCAGAGATTGTGGGCCAGTGTGTGCTCTGTCTTAGCACCAGAGTAGCCCATAGAATCCCCAGAATCCATGCTGAAAATACTGTTCTTTGAATTTCGTGTTGCTTAGAATAACAGAGACTACGGGTATCTATTTCAGCCACCTTAATGTTTCTACTTTATGTACTATGTAAGAGGTTTTCATCCTTTCTAATATATTGAGGAAGAAACTGGAGACAAAAATATATTCTTACACAAAGCTTCATCTCAAGTCAGGAGTAAGCTGAAGTTATATTCTGTTATTCTTTGCAAACAGCTATCAATGAATGATCAGTAGATTCTAGCCTGGCAAATTTATTTTAAAACCATCTGATTATGACCTTTATAAATCTGTACCAGTTACTTTCAAAAATTGTCAATTCTTGACTATTGGATAATCATTGAATAATTTTGTAACTGTTTTGTAATTAAATCCCTTTGGCTTCTAATCCCTAATTCTTTCAATATACATTCAGTGCTAATCTCAGTTAAGCCTTTTTTTCTTTTTTCCTTTTCTCTCTTTTTTTGTGGGTACTGGGGTTGATTCATGCAGGGCCTTGCATATGCTGGATAAACATTCTTAGCACTACATCCCCAGCCACCCCCACCACACCCTACCCTTTTAAATTTTAGTTTTGAGACAGGGTTTCACTAAGTTGCCCCAGCTGACCTTACACTTGTGAAACTCTGATCTCAGACTCTGGAGTAGCTGGAATAAGGTATGAAACACTATGTCTGGCAATCAAATCTTTATTTCTCTTTATACCATCTGAGTGTTATCACTTGAAAGTTGCTGACATATTATAGGCACATGCATGTGCCTATAATCCCAGCGGCTCAGGAGGATCATGAGTTCAAAGCCAGCCTCAGCAATGGTGAGGTACTAAGCAACTCAGTGAGACCCTATCTCTAAATAAAATACAAAAATGGGCTTGGAATGTGACTCAGTGGTCAAGTGCCCCTGAGTTCAATCCCAGGTACCAAAAAACAAACAAACAAACAAACAAACAAAACAGAAAGATGCTCCCCCTCCCTAGAGAGTGTATGCTACGCAAGCACTCTCTGAGCTGCATCTTTAGTCCATTTTTAAAATTTTATTTTGAGGGCTGGGGTTATGGCTCAGTGGTAAAGCACTTGCCTTGTATGAGGCCCTGGGTTCGATCCTCAATACCCCACCCACACATATACATACATAGATACATACATACATAAAGCTATTGTGTCCATCTACAACTTAAAAAAAATTTTTTTTTGAGACTGGATTTTGCTAAATTGTGCAAGCTGGCCTTTAATCTGTGCTCTTCCCACTTCAGCCTCCCAAGTAGCTCTGATTACAGGCATATATCATCTCATCCCATGACATGAGATTTCACTAGTCCAGTACCAACATTGTATACATAAGGAAATAGAGTCTTAGATATGAAAAGTAACTTGTCAAAGAACATGCTTGAAATTGGTGGCAAAGGCTAAATTCAAACCAAACCTAATTTCTAGACTGCTCATCAGCATCCATATTTGCTTTCCCAGGTATTTTCTTATTAGAGCACAAACCTACTCTGACTTGTTATTTTCAGCCTTCTGCTTTTCAGTGGAATAAAATTTTTGAGTGCAAAACTTCTCCCACATTTTGAGGTCTAATATGACTGTGTCTAAATTTCTTCTTGCTTTGACACATTATAGCCCTTTGCCCATGGATTTCTTCTTAACTATCATACTTGCTCTCTAGTATAACCACATTTTCCCAGGTCATTTTTTTTTTTTTAATTTAAATCATTTTCCTGCCTTACTATGCTTTTGACTTCCAAGAGTATGATAGGTATTTTTTTTTTAAGACAAATTGCACTATTCACTAAGCATGTAACCTTAAGACAAATTATGTGAACTGTTACAGCCTTATTTAATTCATCAACAAAGGAGGATAGTAGTTCACTTAAAGGGTTGCTATGAAGATTATGTAGATATCTAATTTTAGTTCTCTTGAGTATATGCCTAGGAATGGAATTAGTATAGAATTTTTAGTTGAATAGCATGAAATAAGACAGAGAACTAAAATTTATTATTTAGGAGATTTAGTTTTTTTTATTTTAAAGCTAGGCATTGAATCCAGGAATACTTTATCACTGAGTATATACCAAGTCCTTTGTCATTTTTTATTTTGAGATAAGGTCTCTGTAATTTTCTGAGGGTTTTGCTAAATTGTTGAGGCTGTCCTTAAACTTGAGATCCTCCTGCCTTGGCCTCACCGGTTGCTGAGATTATAGGCATGTACCACCATACCTGGCTTGTTTAGGGGATTTGGGATTTTCTTTCCCTTTTTTATTGGTTAAGATGTAAATTCTTTGCACTGGGCCTCATGGAGCAGTGTGCTCCCTAAGTTACTTGGCACACATCAAAGAAACTGATGGAAAACAAGAGCCTGCATGGCAGTGGCACATGCCTATAATTCCAGTGTCTTGAAAGGCTGAGGCAGGAGGATTGCTAGGTCAAAGCCAACCACAGCAACTTAGTGAGGCCCTAAGCAACTTAGCAAGACCCCGTCTCAAAATTTAAAAAGGGTTGATTGAGGATATGGCTCAGTGGTTAAGTGCCCCTGGGTTCAATCCCCCAGTACCATAAAAAGAAAACAAAAGCCTACAATCAGAAAGGACCACAAACAAGTACGATGTCCCATATTAAAAAAGGTATTTGTATTAGATAGGATAACAGAAAAAAAAAACCCACATCTTTGTGGTTTTACTTTGGCCAAAGCATTCGTTTTCATTCACTTCATAGATTGGAACTGTGGGAATTAGAAAAGGATAACTTTTCCCAAAGGAATTCAAGTTAGAAAAAGGTTAGATTAAAGTGAACACTTATTTCATATTTTTTATAACATAGCCTTTCCTGTAGAGCGTGAGCCTTTGGAGATTTGATAAAAAGATTTTCTTAGCCATTCCCTTTCCAGTCCAAACAGAACTGAGAGGGAGAGAAAGAAATCTGAAGCCACTTGGGAAATTATTTTTTGGTCTTTCACTCACTCAGCTCAGGAGCAGGCTTCCAAGCATTTCCTTTAACCTTTACTGAAAGCCTTAGAAATGAAATAGTTGAGGGAGAACTTAGTGTAAAGCCTGTGGCGTCACTTGGAGGTCACTCATCACTTTTTCTTTTCTTCTTTTTCAGTAAACGAGATAATTGGGAGAGACATGTCCCAGATTTCTGTTTCCCAAGGCTCAGAGGGGAGCAGAGTCACTCCCATCCTGGATCCTGAGTCCCTGGATTTAGGAAGATCTGATGAGCTCTAACAGTTCTCACTGCAGCCTGGTATCCACCAACTTCTCAGCATGTTGCTCTCTTGGACCTTGGGTTTCCAACTTTTTGGCCTTCAGGATTGGTGCCAGGCGTTGGATTCACCACTGTGGGGAAAAGCAGCATTCCTCCACCTCAGGCCTTGGATAGATTTTGTAAAAGAACAGGAGCAGTATAGGCTATATTTGAACTGTGGGGAAGAGAGCTTTGCATTTTTTATATTTAAATAGGATACTTTTTATATGATGGGTGCTTTGAGTGTGAATGCAGCAGGCTCTCCATTTCAGAGGTGCTGCTTTTGCAGGTGATCTTGTTGTGTAACTAGGATTGGTAATTTGTACTGTTTTCCTGGTCATTTGAAGGTCCCCTTAGTTTTGATGATATTTTTAAAATAGGAACTTTTGATAAAACCTTCCAGAGGCAAACAGCAACAACAAAAAAAATTATCCTAAGCCCATACCAATGCCTCAGAAATTTGGCATGTGTCCTGAAGCCTTTCATAGATTCATAGGAAATAAAGCCAAATGTAGCTCATACTCTTTATAAAAGTAAACTATTAGAAAAATGAGACCATTCCATCATTGAAGTGTTGGAATATAAAGACATTCCAGAGCATAGCCTTTTTGTAACTTTATAGGTAATCTTCCTGCAGTCTCTCCATACTGACTGCATGTTGAAACTGCTTTTTTTCCTCAGGACCATGGGTAAGATGGCTACTTATAGGTGACACTGAAAGGTGACGTATTAGCTAGGTAATTTTCAGTTCCTGCCATTTTAAAAACTAGCATTCAGTAAGAGTGCTCTTCCCATTTGTGTTTCCTGGCCCCAAAACCGTTTTCCAAGTGGGAACTTCTGCTTTTAGTTTGTTCTTGTCACCATTGAAGCAAGTTTCCTCCTGATGGTTCAGACGGCTTTGCAGTTTTCTTTTCTAGAGCCCAGGCAAGCTATGTCAGGAGCTGAGCATAACTGACCTATGCATTAGGATGAACAAAGAAAATGCAGGACTGTATATGGAAAGGCTTTAAGATTCTCACTAGCATAGGTTTGTCCTCCATTCTGTTTACAGCCTAAAATGACTTTAGCCTACCCTGTCCTGTGTGGGTGACCTAAAACCTAAAACCCAGCCTTTTTTCTAAAAGGCTTTGAGGTACATCCAAAAAATGAGATGGCATCATAGAATTGACCCTCTATACCAAAGACGCCCTGGTGCTGTTGCTGGTGAGACTGGCATCCAAAGCAGGGGCTAGCACAAACTCCAGCCTGCTGTCTACCAAAGGAGGTACCCAAGGTGGGTACTTTTTTCAAACCCCACTTCATATCCCTCCCTCCAGTGGGATTCACTAATTGTTTCTGGGCCTATTTCAGAGCCCTTGAAATTTTCATTATGTTTTTAAATTAAATAATGTACTTTCATTTATTCAGGAAGCAAATTTTTTGAGTGCCTACATGTAAGACAGTGTACTGGGCAGATTGAAGTTATTATTGATGTTGTTATTCCAGTGAATTGTAGGTCATAGATGCCAGGACTCTTCTGAGGCTAAGTCAGACCTGAGCAAGGGGCTGGCTTGTTGCCTGCCACCTGCAGGGTAGGAGCTACTGACCTAAAATGAGAAAGTATGGTCTTTTGTTGTTGTTTAAACATCATGGGTTTCTCCCTTAAAACTAGTTAGAGAAACAGTGTCCAATCCTTAAGCAAATCACTCTAGCCTCTCTGGGAGCTGGGTGTTTTCAAATTTTATTTGAAAGTAAATTTTGTGTCAGCATGGGTATAGTGAAATTTGCTTTAGGGCCTGTGGTTGGAAGCTCTTCACTTCCTTTGGAGGGAAAGGGGGTTGGCCTCTCAGGTGAAATTTCAGAGACATGGCCAGACTTGCTGTACCCTCTTGCCCCAGGGTAGCTGCCTCATGTGGGGTCCTTGCAAGACCCTTTTGCGGGTTGCTTTGCTGCACTCAAGAAGAAAAGCCTCTGTGATCCAGAGTTGCTATGCACCAAATTTTTGATGCCTTTTAAATACCTTGATGCCTGTAGCATTAGAAATGCTTTCCTATTTAAAATAAAAGTTAAATTTTAAAATAGAGCTTTGTATACTATGTAAGCAGTTTTATATTAGCTTTGTAAGAGCTTTCATGTAAGAGTCAACAATATTTTCTGGCGCTGTAGATAAAGACGAATTTTTGTGCAACTTAGTGATGTTAAAGCACACATCCATTGGACTATGCAAACTAACTTCTAGTGGCAGCACTAAGCAACTGGACATGTGATAGCATGTCCCCCTTCCCTCTTAAACTTGTGCTAGATCTTGGATTGAAGAATGAAACAAGCAGCCTTCTGCTTACTAGAGATGCACAGAGAAACATGGCTGAAAACAGCTTTAAAAAGAACAAGTTTCTTTAGGTTCACATGTGGTGCTGCTGCCGCCCCAGGTCCAACCCCACCAGGGCCAGCTACTGTCACCAGACCTTTATTTGGCCTAGCAGTGAAGCCCTGTGTGTGACATTCAGAAAAGATCTTGGTCATCTTTAAGGCCCAAATGGGCTCAGATTGGAACCCTGTATTTCATAAAATGGATGTTCAGTAAAGAAACTTGTTCTCAGTTATGTTTACAGCACTTGAGATTGTGTTTTCTTGTACAGTTTATATTTCAAAACGTTTTATAGGAGTGCAGTGCTCCTTAACACAAATACAAAGGGAAGAAAAGCCAACATTTCAGGCTTCTCCTTAGTTGTAGTGCTAAAATAATAAATGGTAGACAGATCAAAAGTCTCTTTGAAAATCTGTCTTGAGTTTTTCTCCGCTTGAGGCTGGTTGGAACTCTTCACTGAGGCCAAAATTAAGGGCACTGTGACTTTTAGAAAGTCCACTTGGTTAGCAGCTTTCGTTGATTTTTACAAAGAGAATTCTAAATTCCGTTTGAGGCTTCAGTTCTGCACCCTTTAATGAGTGCAAAGGACATTCCATGGTGTTTGCTGGGTATAGGAAAGTTCAGAGTCCCCTTTAAAATCTAAGCCTGAGTTTTTGTGTGGGGGCCCTCTGCCCCCTAGTGCTGTCAAGGGATGCTGCAGCACATAAGAGTTTGTGGTTTTGCCATCTGATATTTGTGCCCAGCTGGCTATTAACCTTGTGTGGAGACACCCCTGGCACAATGTTGTCTCTGAGGTTTAAGTGTCCTGAGGTCAGGAGCTATTTCTCTGCACCTCTCTACCTGCCACAGGAGTAACAGGGATTGTAGAGCACTGGGACCTCTATTTAAAGGCTCAGATGGATGGACCCTTTGATTCTCCCAGGAGTCACACATTGAGGGAACCAGGGTTTACATTTTAAAAAGAAAAGCAAGTCTGCAGTGTGCCTGTGAGCTCCATGATATCTGAGGACATAGTCCAAAGGCAGAACAGACCAAATGCTCTCCGATCTCCGGGTGCCATTCAAGATGCTCATCATCCCTCCAGGTCTCCAGACCCCAAGCCCTGGATGCAAGATAGCCATCATATTTGGGGTGAACAGGCAGAGAAGTAAGGATGGAACTGGGTTTGGTCTTCTCTATGTGCCTTCTGAGAGCTTTGGCAAGCCAGAAAGAAGCCAGTGGATTGAGGGTGCTCTTGGCACAGGAGAGGCATGTTAGCTGAGGATAGATATCAGCTTATTTCCTGGCTTTCTCATCTACAAGCACACCCACTCCTTGGGGGCTTGTAACACAGGGCGAGGTGAATCACCAACAGGCATCAGAGTGGCGTAGTCATCAGGGGCTAGCTGAAGAAAGAACACAGATTTAGGGTAGGGACCTCCAGACTCAGCCAGACCCCAAATTCCTCAAGCCATACAACCTCACCTGATAGGCCTGGAAGACACTGAGCAGATCCTTCATACCAGTTGTGTATGGGACACCCTGCATGCGCACCAGGGCTCCTGGCTGGGACAATACTGAGGTGGAAGTAGAAGCCAGGGCAGCAGGGGGTGTGGCGAGGTAGCCCACAGTGGTTGGAGAGACTGGAGGGCTAGGGTGGGAAAGACAGGTGTTTGTGCTTTGTACTTAGTTCATTTCTTCCTTCTTCAGGGGCTTTAGGTGTCACATGCCTGTAATCCCAGCAACGTGGGAGACTGAGGCAGGGAGATTGCAAGTTTGAGGCTAGCCTCGGCAATTTAGTGAGATGTCTCAAAATAAAAAGGGCTGGGGAATGTAGCCCAATGGTAAAGCACCCCTGGGTTCAATCCCTGGTGATAAAAAATAAAACCATTGGCTCTACAGTATCATCTCCCATCTATTTTACAGATGGCATCAGCCAGCCCATACCTTTTACTCCTTTGTCATCTCAGAATAAAGTCCAGTCTTCAACAGACCTTGGGTTGTCTGGGCCAGAAAGGGATCACAATCCTTCCCCAAACCAGGACAAGTAGATGGTCTGTGGGATTCTGGCAGCAGCATACCTGGGGTAGTAGGCTGTGTAGTTCATGTAGAGTTGAGTGGCTGGCCCTGGGTAGTAGGCAACAGGAGTAGGGGCAGCAGGCACCCTAGCAGCTGGGAGCAATGCTGAAGAGGGATACAGAGCTGCTGTCTCCGTGGGAATAAGGGTTGGGGTGGCCTGGAAGGTGGCGTAGGTGGGTGGTGAGAGGCCTAGAGGCAAGTAGAGAATACATCTGCATGGAGTCCAGTACTGCTCTGGGTGGGACAACTATAGAAATTGGGACGTAGAACAGCCTGGTCCCCACATGCCTCTTTCTCCAGCCCCAGGGAACACTCACAGGGCAGTTTGCAAGGTGGAGGGGACATGCCACTGCGGCCCAAGGTGCCACCCATCAGGACACGGCTCATCTCCTCTGTGGAGCAGGGGACCACCTCTACATAGCGTTCCTTCATCACCTTCTTGTGGCAACGCTGAGCAGCAGCTAGGGCCCGCTCTGCTGACATCATCTGAATGAAGGCATCACCAGATGGCCGGCCCTGTACACACCATCTTATAAGCAGTCTGTCTTTTGCAAGAGTGCCTTACCCCTAAAACTCTTCCTACCTGTAAACACAAGTTTTCCCCCTCCCAGCAGCAGTCTCACCTGCTGGTTGAGTACCATGTGCACACCATGGGGCCGGATGTCAGCTGCTGCCTCCCCCAGAAAGCTCAGAATATCTTCAATGGTGGCCGTGTAGGGTAGGCCTCGAAGGCGTACACAATCCCTCCCAGGCCCAGCTGCCAGTGGGAATGGGATGGGTAGCAGTGGAGCAGTCAATGTGGGAAGGAGTGGGCTAGATGCATAGCGGTTCAGAACCTAGTAGGAAGACAACAGGCTTATCAACCAAGTAGGGCAGGGGCACAGAGGAGTAAAGGTGCATCCTGGGGAAGGAGCACATTGTGGGGTGAGGATCCCTGAGTACTCACCTGCTGCACTTCAGCTGCAGTGCTCCTGAAGAGTTCAATATAGCGCTTACCAAGCATGCCCTTGTGCCTGCGCAGTGCAGTCTGTGCCAGCTCCTCACAAGCAAAGAGGGCAAAGGCATCACCAGTTGGTCTCCCATCAGGATGGCGTACAAAGAGCAATCCATCAGCTCCCCCAGTCACTGGGCACTCTGGCCCCAGGAAACCTAGTACATCTGTTGGCCCAGCTGAGAAGGGCAGTCCTCGAAGCCTCAGAATCACTTGGTCTTCCCGTGAAAGGAAACGAGCCACCTCTAATGATGTGCCTGGGTTGGGGCACAGGAGTCAACTTGTGAGTCACCTATCTTCGTTCTTGTACTTCCAAACATCCAAACATACAGGGGAGCAGAGAGGTAAGAGGTAGTGGTGCGTGGGATACAGGTCAAGAAGCAGGGGAGCTAGGCCCTGCGGAGGGTACACTTACCCCCTGCAATCTTCACAAACTCCTCCCCTGATGCTTTATATACCTGTGGATACAAAGGGAACAGCCCATGGGTCTCCAGCCTGATTCAGCTTTACCCTGCTTCACTCCCGGCCCAAAGCCCCACCTCAATATAACGGATGCCCATGTGGTGCTTGTGTCTCTGCAGTGCTAGGTCCCGCTGCTCGCTGTCCACAAAACGGATGAGGGCCTCACCATTTCTGCGGCCCTGGGCGTTGAGGCAGAGTGCTACACCACCCCTGTGGAGCCAGCACTGTTAGTGCCTCCTGGGTAGGCCTGCCCTCTGGGCCCTCCCATCCTGCCACACCTACCTGGCAATGTTGAGCCCTTTGAAGAAGCGAGCCACATCCTGGTCTGATGACTGCCAGGGCAATCCACGGGCACGTACCACAGTCTCACTGTCCACCACATCAGCCTTGCTGCTATGGGGGCAGGGCACAAAGTCAGGGGTGTCCAATTGTTGTCACCCCACCCCTACTCCCATACTCACCAAGGCCCCGTCTCATACTTCTGCTTTACCACCTGGGGCTTTGAAAACAATTGACCTGAGAAGAGATGACATGGGGGTCAGCAGAGTATGGTGGAGGGGGTCTCCCCACAAAGCTCTACAAAAAGAGGACAGTTGAGGGGGCTGACTGAGGAACTGACAATGGGGTTTGTATTCTCTCAGAGGAGGTCACAAGTGAGCAAGAGGACTTTGAGGAATAGGCATTTACCAACCTTGACAGAAAGTAACAGGATGAGGGAACCTTACCACTGGGCCTTTCAAGCAGGTGGAGGATGATGGCCACCATTGTCTTTACTTCCCAGACCCCAAAGTCGTCCTCTGTGGCATCTGTCTCTAGTCCCAAATCTATGGATAGAGAAGTGACAATAAAGAAATCCCAGCACAAGAGGCCATGGGGCACCCAGCATGAGCACTAATCATGTTCACACCTAGGCCCAAGTCCCCTCCAGATACATGCAAAATCTCAAACACACTGGTTTGACCCAGTTCATGTGTCACCAGCCCAAATGCAGGTCCCCAGCCCAGATGCAGGTAGATGTGCTCATATCCCAAATGTCTACCAACATAGACAAAGAAATAGTTACCCTCAAAGACTCCAGATAATGCAGACTTGCCTGTGTTCACAATACCCACCAGCAGCATGCACATGCTTAGAAACATAAAAAAGCCTGTAGATGTCCCTCCACTTTAACCCTGTTGGGTCACAGATACCCTGTGCCATGGTGGCCACTGTGAGGTCCCTGGCAGAGCAGGCAGTTGGGTGCTGCATGTGGAACTCTCTGCGGAGGTCGTAGAAGGAGAAGAAAGTGTCGGGGAGCACCAGGTTCTGGGGGCACATGGGAGAGGAGATGAATGAGGAAACTGAGTTGTGTTGCCCACCCCCATGACAACAAGGGTCTTGGGAACCCTACCACATATTGTGCCTTAAGTGGCATACCTTCCTTGAGGCCTCAGGGTGCAGAACCTGTCGCAACAGCTGCTGCCCATCAGTGCAGAGCACATAAGGGTCCCCACCCAGAAGAGCCACATCCCTGTTCACCAGCTGTAAGAACTGGGGATAGGGAGTGAGGAGAGATTCAGTTAAGACACACACATAGACACAGCTAGGTAGGCAGGAATTAGGGCTAGGAGGAGGGAGGGCACAGGTTGCAAAGCTGGTTCAGCCAGATGTTCAGCCCTACCCTGCCCAGGGAGGAGGAGGCCACACCTGCGAGGCCTGTCTCTTGTGTCCCAGCCCCCTCCCCAAAACCCTGTCCCAGTCCCAGTCCACTGTCGCCTCCTCCAGGCCAAATAAGGGCAGTCACATAACCCAAGCCCCCATCACACACACTCCAGAAGTCTGGAGAGGGGCCAGAGCAAACACTTGGTGGGACAAGCAGTGGAAGGGGAGGAGCAAAGCAGGTTAAACCTGTCCCTGAATAGGCACCACCCTCAGGCAGGTGGGGGAAGGCCCAGGCCTGCCAGAAGGCCAGAAAGCTCATGGTCAATGGCAGCCCCGCCTCCAGATCTAACCAACCAGAGGAACAGAGAAACTCCAAGGACAGAGCTCCACACTTGAACACCAGGGGCAGCATGAGCTTTGACCCACACCCTATTGACCAGCTGGCACCAAGTGTTTGCTCACAGAGGAGGTGCACTCAGGAGGCTGCCCAGCCCCTCCCCCTGGCTCCATCCCTGCTAGAGAACTGGTATAAGCACTAATCACCAATTCACAAACCCTCATCCCACCCCCATCCCTGCCCCTGCCAATTCTGTGACACCTTACAACCTGAGGCTAGCAGAGCAAAGAACCCAGCTTTTCCCTGGCACCTCCCTCAGGTGAGGGATAGGCCAGGAACTTTTTTGGAACAGACTCAGAATCTTTGTGCTTCCTCATCAAAAAAGATGAAAGAGTGTGCGTGTAAAGGTACTTACGCTCTATACTCAAGAGTCAGTCACAGAATGGCATAGCAGTAAAGAGAACAGCAACACCTCCCTCTTTAGCCAGGCTCAGGAGGCACTCAGCAGGCAGGCTGCCCCCAGACAGGGTAAGGACAGCGCCCACGCCTGGCCAGCCGACCAGGACAGGCCTGGACTAGCACCTTACACCTGGCGGCGTCTGCCCTAGAGGCAGACACCGCCCCTACGCCCCCGCTCCAGCAGCCACCGGGGGGGCGGGCAGAGGACGAGAGCCGTAGAGCCGGGCGACCTATGGCCAAATCAGGGCCCCTCGACTCTTTCGATTCTGGCTGCTGGCTCTGGAAGACCTGACCCGGCAGGTTTAGAGACGTCTCAGCCTCCTCCCCTGCTGGTCAACGACTCGGAATGGATCTGGCAGCCGCCATCCCCTGCCCCCGCCCTAAAGCAGGAGTGGATGCCCGCAAAGGTTGAAAAGCAAGGCCAGGCCACCAGCAACACATACACACGTACACGTGGGAGTAGCTCAAAGTTTCAAAGAACAAGACCCTCTCCTACCACCCGGCCAATTGGTCGCGGTGCGCCAGGCCTTGCCTCCTGCCGCTCTCTCGCGGCTCTCTCTTACATCCCCACGGCCCGGGTGTATAGTCATCTTCGCCGGCTCCGGCGCTCACCTGCTGCAGCACCTTGTCCAGTGACTCGGCCCGCGCCAGGCTGTCCGCGCTCAGCCCGCTCGCCTCGCGGCACTGTGGACTCAGTGCAGTTGCCTCGGCTCGAATCAAAGACTTGTGTAGCGTCCCAACCTGCGACAGGCGGGGTAGTCCAATCACCCGTCGCGCTCCGTGGGCCCTGAAGTTTCCTGGCGCCCCTCGCCACCTCGTTTCCACCCTACCTGACGGCTCCGCGGCTCCACCACTTGCCATACTATAAGGATTAAGTCGGTCTCATCAGAGCCCAAGTCCGGCCCCAGCGCACCCGCAGTGGCCCCAAACAGCACGACCAGTGATCCGGACCCGGAACTGGGGTTTTCTGCGGAGTCTACTGCGGGGTCTGGGCCAGGCGACAGGGGCGGGGGTGGCGGCGGCGGCGGCGGCGGCGGCGGAGTCATGGCCGCAAAGCAAGGGGGCGCCCGGCCACACACACGCGGACCAACGAGGCGCACGTACGCACCGTCGGAAGACCGACGCGGTTGAGCTTGGGCGGGACACCTTGTGTTGGGGGCGGCACCTGCGGCACCTCTGGCGCGGTGGGCGCGCCGAGATCTGCCCGCGGCGCCCCGCAGGGCGGGGCGGCTACCGGCCTCCGCCCTCTCCCTGTGTTACCTGCCGGCCTGGCGGACCACGTGACCCGGGGCGGCCCCTGAAATCTTGGGGGAGGGCCAGAACTCAGCCCAGAACGCTGGAACTCACACTCCCTACGAGGGGACGCGCTCAGGATCCGGACTCCTACTTCCCGGTCCGGTCCTGCCCAACTGTGGTGAACCCAGTTTTTTTTTTTTTTTTTTTTTTTTTTTTTTATTGTTGGTTGTTCAAATGAACCCAGTTTTTCTCCTTTCGCCCGGACCTTAAGACCTTCGCAAAAGAACGTGCAAGACCTGAGGCCTCTTCCGGTCCATGAAGGTCACGCCGGACTTGTGGAAGTCACCAGCAGTCCAGGGGCTGTGGGGGTCACGACGGCCGGCCGGGGTTTATGGAAGAAATCACCAAGGGTCAGAGGGGGCGGTGAGAATTACCACGTATCACTTGGAGGCTTCCGGGAGAGATCACTAGAGAATGGAGATGGCGAGGGCGGCAGAGATGAGGAGTCCTTAGAGCTATGGGCGGTCAACCCAGATCACAGCAAAGGATCTGTCCACATAGGTGCCAGGGCCGGCCTTAACACTGGGGTATGAGGAATCTCTTTTCCCCCAAACCCCGAGAGCTGCACCTTAGATGAGGCTGAGCCGAATGATCCAGACCTGGGGCTTCAGTGCTACCTCATGTAGGGGCGCCTGCCTGTTTTCGTCGCTTCGTTGGGCGACTGTCTGATTGCCTGGAGATTATGAGTGTGCTGGCGGTAGGAGCTAGCGGTGATGTGTACGTGCGCAAGCGAACTTCTGACTCCATCCCTTGTCCATTGGGGGCCAACAATCCTATTCTAAATAGTCCCTTTCGCCCCCTCGAGGCTCGGTGAAACTTGACAGCGCGTTTTCAGACCGCCCTGTACTTCCCTAAATTCTCCCGTTAGGTGACTGAGAAATTTGTAATCCGGCGCGTAGGGCTCCAGCCTGGAAGGAGCAGAGACGTGAAATTGCCAAACCCAACCCGCGTCCAAAGCTGGAGCCGCTCCTCCTGCTGTCAGAAAAGTGGGTCCCTGCGTCTGGGACAGTGAAAAAGAGAGCGCAAGACCCGGGCACATCCCCAGCTCATGCCCAGGGAAGGGACGCAGCCCAAGAAGAGAGGGGAGACGAGGTTGGCGGAGATGCCTTCCAGGCCATGCCACACTACAACTTGTCCCCACTTGGCAAATGAAGAGACTGAGGCTTCTGGGCCGGATGTGACTCGCGCCGGAACCCAGCTACCCGGACGGAGTGGTAGGTGGACCTGGGACAACTAGAACGTTCCCCAAGGATTGCAGTGGTGCATAGCAACCCTTCTCCAGACCGCCCATCCAAGCGAGTGCCCGCTGTCCCTACCCCAGGGAAAAAAAGAGAATCGTGCACTGAGAGAGGGGAGAATGTAGCTCCTCAGGCCCCACCCCCAAGTTTGGAATTTCAAATATTTATTCGTGGGGCTGGACGGAACTGCGAGATAGGCCCCTCCTTTTCCCCCCCATCCTTTGTCAGGAGTCCCGCCCTCTGGGCTGTGCCCTTCCAGCCACCTCCCCTTTACCTGTGCAGCCCTACCTTTCCGGATCCGTTTCCAAAACTACCTTGGCGTTTGCATCTGGCCTTCCCCGCCTCCTGTCTGGCACCGTTTCCTACTGAACAGTCCCGGCGTCCCTGCAGGGCTTTCCCAGAGCCGCTTGTCACTGTTGCCCCTTCTTCAACCCCATTCGTTTAACCTCCAAACTATGTGCCCAACTCCTCCAAAAGTCTCCCTGTCGAGGTGACCAGTTCGTTGTGGCATCCTTGGTGATCCTGAACCCATTCCCACTAGAGAGGCGCTCATGTTCGCTACCCAGGGTCTCCACTGGGTAGCGAACCCCAAGTCCCAAGTTGGCAGTACAGGGAGGCTCCTCCAAACCCCCACCCGCCCACCCAGCTGTTTACACCCCAAGACTATTCGTGACCCTTGGACTCTTCTTGAAAAACCAAATTCGTCCAAATAACATGGGGTCCTTGTTTTGCTGAACTCCCTTATCTGCATGTGCTTCCTCCTAGATCACCCCCTTTTTATTAAGCAATTTGTGCTTCCCCCTCACATAACCAACTTGTAATATGATTTATTAATCATTTATTGTCTCCCCACCACCCTACCCAACATCCTATCCTCGAGGACACAGGCTTTTTCCTCACATACATCTGAGGCCGGCACTGACTGAATGAATTGTCCTGGAGATTGTTTCTTTTGTCTTGGAATATTCCAGCAACGGTAAACTTCTAGGACCACAAGGCCTTTGCAGTAGGATATTCTATGTCTTTACCCTCCTTCCCAGACCACTCCTGCTTTTCCTCCTCATTTCTGCCCCTTAAGGTAGCTCCCTTCATAGCTGGGGTCCATTCTACAATTTGAAATATCCTCCTACCCCAAACTGTTCCTTGCTTTCTGCTTCTAGGATTCATGAATCATGAATGAATGGATGAATGGGAAATAGGTACTGACAGAGGGCTAAGAAAGGCCCCAATGGCCCAGCTCAACTAAGGCCAGAGGTCTTTCCTAAGCTGCCCTTGGAAATCTCTTAGCTGGGAGTCCTAAAGGCAGCCGGAGCGCCAATCGCGGGTTAATGAAGGCCTGGGCAGATACAGGGTGAGGGCTCTCGCAAGGAGAGAGTGACAGCTTTCTCCTAAGTAGTGAAAAAGCATCCTCTCGGGACTTTCCCTTCCTAACCAGAAAAGGTCCCTCTGTGGAACAAGATTCAACGCTGGAGACCACCACAAGGATTCACAGTCGTTGGCTCATACCTGTCGCGGCCCTCAGTGAACCAAAGCTAACCCCACTGCTAAGGGTCCTGATCTCCAAGGCCAACAGAGTAGCTAGCGCTCTGGGCTCCTCCGCGGTTCCCATCCCAGCATCTTTGCAGAATTGCGTCTGAGTTCCCACCAGAGGGCGCGCTGACTCTGTAGTCAGAACCCAATGGTGAGGATCAGAGGGCAGGAACGTGCTCCTGCGGGAATGAGGCTAAAATGCAGATGCCCTGGACTCCGCTTTCTAGGCCGCTTCTGTCTGGCTTGGAATCTTGTAGCTCCTGGATCCTTGCACATTGGCCGAGTCTTAAAGCTTGTTTTTCAGGGTCCTCAATCTTTACTTCACTCTGCCCTAGTCTGTACCCCAGACACATTGTGATTCTTTGGATCCATGGGCTGCTGAAGCAGTCACCTACCTACATATCTCTTTACTGATCTGGGAAACTACTTATCTTTCAAGACCCATCTCTAATGATTCTTACTCTGAACAACCTTCCTTGATGCCTAGACCAAGTTAGATGATCTGGTCTAGGCCTCTTGTCTCCAGGATTCTGTGTTGAATTACTAATTTGATCAGTTTGGCCTCTACTTCAGGGAGGCTCTGGCAGGAAGGAATAGGGGTCTGCTGAGGGAGAATCACTTGGCCTCCAATGGGCTCAGCTGTGATCACCAAATCAGTTTAGAGGCCTTGGTTGGGGTTTGGTTGACCCAAGCTCAGCACCCACCTGGTCTATGGTTCCATGCTCCCCTCGCATGGAACATGGGATAGTGAGAGGAAATGCAAGGTCCAGTAGCAGCAGAGGCTGTATTCTCACACATTACAACTGGCCCGGCTCTTCAGTCTCTGAGTTTATTCCCACTACTGGTCTTTACTCAATGTATTCCCCTCTTCAAACACACCCTCCTTCTTTCCCAATCTTTTCCAGAATTCGCATCCAGCACTGCTGACCATTCAGTCCTTTATCTCCACCTCCAAGTCTGACAAGCACCAGGGTCCTGTCATGGAAGAGGGATGTTGTGGAGAAGGATGAATACATTCCTTCAACATGTATTAATCATCTGCTGTGTACCAGAAACTGTGCCGGGTAGTAACTAGTAACCAAGGATATGATAGAAAAAAGACAGGTGAAGGAGTCGTGGCTCAGTGGTAGAGCACTTTCCTGGCATATGTAAGGCACAGGGTTTGATTCTCAGAACCGCATACAAATAAATAAAGATCCATTGACAACTAAAAAAAAAAGGTGAAGAGCTTGCTCTTGCAGCCATTGTAGTATAATAGGAGCCAGGCGAGGGATGCTTCAATTCCAGTGGTCATTTACGAGCTGAGGCCTGAATGTAGACTCCCCCAAACTGGGGAATGCAGGGTAGTCTCACTGTAGCAAGTGCAGAAATCCTGAGGAACGGGACTTTATATCCTGTTCTAGGCAGAGGTTATCCTGTTCTAGGCAACAATAAAGCCATTAAGGCTAAAAACAAGCCAACTGGAGAGAAGGGAAAGTGAAGTTGTGGAAACAGAGCCAGACCTCATTCACTGTGAGTGAAAAGCATACCATGGGAGTTCTGTAGGTGGGCTTAGGAGGAGAGTGATGGGACTTGACATAATTTTGGGGGGGGGGGAGTACTGGAGATTGAATCTAAAGGCATTTTACCACTGAGTTTCATTCTCAGCCCTTTTTTTTTTAAATTTTCTTTTTCTTTTTTTTTTGTAGTTGTAGATGGACAGCATGCTTTTATTTTATTTGTTTATTTTTATGTGGTGCTGAGGATTGAACCCAGTGCCTCACATGTACTAGGCAAGTGCTCTGCCATTGAGCTACAGCCCCAGCCCCCACCCCAACCCTTTCTAAAATTTTGTAAAAATATTTTTTTAGTTGTAGATGGACATAATCTTATTTATTTATTTGTTGTAGTTGGACACAATACCTTTATTTTAATGTGGTGCTGAGTATTGAACCCAGGGCCTTGCGTATGCTAGGCGAGTGCTCTAACGCTGAGCCACAACCCCAGCCCATAATCTTTATTTTATTTTATTTATTTTTATGTGGTGCTGAGAATCAAACCCAGTGCCTCATACATGCAAGGCAAGCGCTCTACTGCTGAGCTACTACTCCAGCCCCCGCTTTGTAAAATTTTGAGACAGGTCTCACTAAGTTGCTTAGGGCCTCCTTAAGTTACTGAGGGTTGCTTTGAATTTTTTTTTAAATATTGTTTTAGTTGTAGACAGACATGATGCCTTTATTTATTTATCTGTGTGTGGTGCTTAGGATTGAACCCAGGGCTTCACACACGCAAGGCGAGTGCTCTACCACTGAGCCACAACCTCAGCCCGGTGGCTTTGAATTTTGCATCCTCCTGCCCCAGCCTTCTGAGTAGCCGGGATTACAGGCATTTGTTACTGTGCCTTTGCAATGACTTAATGTTTAATGATGTCAGTCTGGCATGTGGAAAGCAGCCCACAGGAATAAGGGCATAAATTGGGACACCAGTGAAGAGGCTACTGTGGGGATGAAGGCAAGGCAGTTTAGCATTGGGATGGGTAGAGCTGGCAAGACTTAGTGATCATCCAGTTTGTGGGATGAGAAGCAGGGTGGCATCCAGAGTCCAGGATGACCCTAGGTCTGTAGACAGGGGGAATGGGTAGATGGTAGGCTCATTGAGTAAAAGTGGGGACCCTCACCTTCTGACCCTTCTCCACAGTGCCAGCAAGGGTCATTGCTGACCGGGCATTGCCATCCCTCATCCAATAGTCACGGTTCCTAATATCTGAATTGCTTGTGGGAGTGGGCTATCAGTGAACTCCTGAGAACAGGGCAACCCTTCCAGGGCCCATGGTCACCTGAGGCTGCTGGCCTGTTAAGAAGTTTAGTGTGGCCAGAGTCCAAGTCTACCCAGGTCCTTTGATCCCTTCTCTCTATCATGTAACTCTTGGCTCTGGGCTTCTGACTTTCCCTAATCCTGGCAGAAGGGTCTCTATGGTCTCCCATAGTAGGCCTTCAAGAGCAGTCTTCAGTGATCTTCTATTGGTGCCAGAGGTGAAGGAAGGGGAGGCAGGGCTTGAGGTAGGGAATATTTGGACATCAGGAGAGGAGGTTACCCTAATGACTAAGTTTCAGTTTCAGCATATGAACCCAGGGGCAGGCCAAGATAGAGATCATCTTTAACACAGGGTCAGCTGCTTACCAAGAAGAGGGAAGTGGTTAGACAGAGGTCCTAGGACCAGACAGGGATGAACAGGGTGTAGCTGGCCCCAGGGAAGGGATGTGTGGAAGACCATGACTTCCATTCCCCAAACATACTGGTCTCTTTATCCCAGAATGAGGCATGGGTGTTGATATCCAAGCTGCTGTCCAGTTCTCGTCCACATTGTTTGCCCCAGATTCTTGGCGTAGGGAGTCTGTGTCCTCTCTGGATCCCTAGGTTTGCTTGGAGTGGAGTAGGAGGCAACACAAGCTCCTAATGCCCCTTCCACTCTTCAGGGTCCAGGCTCAAGCCCATTCCCATCCCGAACTGCCTCATCTGGTTGAGTACCCCAGGCTCCACTTCCCAAAACGCTTACGCTGAGCCACAACCTAACTAGTATCCATAACCACAAGGTCAGGACATAGGTAGAGGGTCCTTGAGCCCGGTGACTAAACTTACCCTCAGGGCAAGTTGGGAAGAGCTGGTGTGGGGATTGGGCAAAGGTCCAGGTTAACTGCTGGTAACCTAAGGCCCAAGAACTGCCCTTGGCTCACTTCCCCTCTTCTTGCTTTGCCAGGGGTAGTTAAGCCACTATGATGAGCTCGGACCCGGTATCCCTCTAGTAGTCAGGTGGGTTTCCTATCCTCGAGGTTTGGGAGGCTCCAGGATCTGGAATGAGGGCTGCGCAGCGTGGACCTCCGATGGGTACGCACCGGGTGAGTTGGGTCAGCCAGGGAGATTGAGAGCCGGGAGCCCAGCGGCGCCTAGAAGGGCTGATCGATGCTCTCGGCACGCAGCGCGGTGGAGAGAGCCAACCCCTGGGTGGACAAGGGCGGAGCTGCGAGCTAGGGAGGGAGGGACGCGTCTGATGGCGAGTCGCTATTGGCAGGCTTTTTGCAGGAGGTGCCGCGGGCGGCGGGGTTAAGCTCTTAGCCACCGCCCCGGCCTAGGCACGAGCTCGGAACACTGAACCAGCACCTCGGACCTGCAGTCCACCGCCGCACGCCATGGACCTACGCCTCTGTCCCTGCCGCAAGGCCCTGCTCCCGAGTGGCCTCCTGTTTGAACTGCTGCTGCTGCTGCTGCTCGCGGACCCGGCGCTCCAGGCCCAACGTCACCCCCCAGTGGTGCTGGGTGAGGCGTGCGTCTGGTGGTGGGTCGGTCCAACTGGCCTGGGAGAAATAGGGCCTCTCTCCGGTCTGCAGCTAATAGTGAAATGGGGGATCGTCTTGGTATCAGTCTTGTCACCTGGGTCTGCCAGTCCACCACCCGCCATTCTGGGCAAGGGTGTGGTCAGCCTCTTACCATCTGCCCCTGGTTAAAAAAAAAAAAAAATGGGAGTGAGTGGGAGTGATACCACCCGGTTGTCCACTCTATCAGCAGTCCCACAGCAGTGCCAAGTTTTGCTTCGCCCTATCCCTATTTTGTAGCTGGAAAGAGGCCGTTGGGCTCCATTCCTGGGGCTGGTGGGGGTGGGCAGGGTTGCCTCAGAGTTGGCCTCTCATTGGCCTTGGTCTGAACTAAATGTTACTTTTAACCCCTCAAGTAGTCTGGTACGTTCCATGTTTCAAAGGGCACTGCTGGAAGCAAGGTATTTGGGGAAAAGATTGCTATTCTAGCTGGTCACCAAGCTCATTTTCCCTCACCCTCAACTTATCAAATGGATGGCAATGAGCTGAGGGAGGAAGGCCTCAGGGAAACAGGATTACTGAAGACAGGGGAAAGGGTTGGGACAATAGTTATGGACAGGTGTCAGGGAACAAGCATGTACACTCACCTCTTCTAAACCCAGTTAGACCAGGCTGTTGGGACTGAGTGACTTCCTTGATCACTCCCTCCTTGGTTTGAGGCCTGGCAACTACACAGGAACCAGTGTTTCCTTGTGTTGGTGGGCCAGGATCAGACCTCTCACTGGAGAGCCTTAGGTGCCTCCTTCAGCCCATATTTCCCATTTAGAGATGGTGTGTCAGTGGCCTGCCCAGGACTCCAGGGAGCAGAGGCACACTGAGGCATACCTTACATACTGTGTCTGCTGCAGCCACCCCTCCTTTGCCCACCCATGCTTTTCTTTTCTTTTAATTCATTTTTTTAGTTTTCGGTGGACATAACATCTTTGTTTGTATGTGGTGCTGAGGATCGAACCCGGGCCACACGCATGCCAGGCGAGCGCGCTACCGCTTGAGCCACATCCCCAGCCCCCCACCCATGCTTTTCTACTGGGGATATTTTAGTGGGGATGATGCAGACCACAGAAGAGTAGAGTAGATAGGCAGCATGGTTTCAGGAGGCCCCAGTAGAAGTTCCAGGTCAAGAAATGCTCAGTCAGGTGTGGTGGAGCAAGCTTGTAATCACAGCAGCTCGGGAGGCTGAGGCAGGAGGATTGCAAGTTCAAAGCCAGCCTCAGGAAAAGCGAGGTGCTAAGCAACTCAGTGAGACCCTGTCTCTAAATAAAATACATATAAGGGCTGGGGATGTGGCTCAGTGATCGAGTCCCCCTGAGTTCAATCTGCCGTACCAAAAAAGAAAAAAAGGAAAGAAAGAAATTCCCCAGGGGGATTCTGGGGCCCGGATACACCTTGGAATTCCTGCTGTCTTGATCCTTTCTCCCCAGCTTTCCAGAGTGGGACTAACAGTGACCCTCAGAGATGGAGTCTGCTGGGCAAGCCAACCTGGATGAGCAGGTGTCAGAGAAGGCTTCCTGGAGTATGATGGAGATCAAACAGGGAGATTCCTTCCAGGGAGAAGGAACTACAAATCAGGAGATAGGCAAACTCTGGGCTGGCTGGCTGGAATGTGTGATGGGGGAAGTGAATTGGGTAGGGCTCATGACTTGTTGGGTCATAGGGACTTTATCCTGGGGGTCACAAGAAGCCATGTGTGAGCTAGGGAGTTCTGAGCATGAGGGGTGTGGCATTGGGAAGTATGTGGTTAGCACACAGACTTTTTGCCTGAATTGGTACTAATTGTACTCATTAATTTGTCCAGTCCTTGCTTAAGTCAGCAAAGGAGCCTCCGATCTTAAAGGAGCCTAAGCAGATAGAATATTAACCTGCCCATTTTCTCAGGGAATTGGGATGATAGTGTTAACTCAGAGACCCCTTGGCAGGCAGTGGTGGAGTTGACCTTGAGGATGAATCTTCTAGGTGTGGATGCCGAATTGGTGGAAGAGATAGCAGAAGCCAGAGAAGTGGGAAGAAACTTTTTAGGCAAGTCATTCCCGCCTTTCTGTTTCCTTATCTGTTAGATGGGGATAAAGATAACCCCTCCCAAGGTTATTTGAGGCAAATAACCTTGTATGACTCTTATCCTAGTTCTGCGCTGGGGGTCTTAGGAAGCGGCCATTGCTATTTTTAGAGGCCTAATAGTCTGACCAGGGCAAAGGGTATCTGGGAAAAGCAGATCTGGTGACTTCCTCTTTCAGCCATTTCCCCCTTTGTTGGAGGCAGTAACCTGCCTAGTCCACAGGCATATTTTCTTCATACTGGAGACTCCTTGCCTTTTGCACCCACATCATTAAAGGAAGTGTCTTCTACCCTGAAAACACTGGAGTGGTGCACAGGGAGGACACACCCTGTGCTGGGCTGGGTTCAGTCAGTAAGCAGTGAATGTCTGGGGCACTGAATGCTGGCTGTTCATCAGTGGTCAAGGATCCTAAATTGAGCTGTGTTTGGGAAGTGTTGAGAGCATGGCATGTGGGGGCAGGTGTGGCCTGAAAAGGTCAATAGGAGTAAATAGACTATAAAGGGCATTGAATACTGGGCAGTAAAGCAATGGTGATAGGCTTAGGTGTCATAAAGGGTCCAGGGCTCTGAGTGGACTAAACAGGTTGCAGGGTTGTAGTCAAGTCATCTTTGGGATCTGGTCACACCCACACCTTACTAGGCTGTGACTGGAATTGTGTGCTATTTCAGGATAGCTGTCACCAGTGCCAGCTCCCAGCTTTGCTAGGGCTCTCCAGATGATCTACCCTCTGGAACTTTCTTGGACTTTGGCTTTTAGCAAGGCCTAGGGACCTTAGTAGTCCAGCAAGTACCACTAAGCTTCTCACAACTGTTTCTGTTGATGGCTTCCCTCCTACAACCGTACCTTAGACTGCCTTGTCTGGATTCAGTTCAGTTGCCCCTGTGCTATCTTGTTTCCCACTTCCTCTCTCAGGGAGAACAAGGCCGTCTCTGTGTGTGTGTGTGTGTGTGTGTCTTTTTTTTTTTTTTTTTTTTGTAGCCTGGGATGACTTAAATAGAAGTTTAGGCCTTAAGGATTTCTATCTAATGACAGGGCTGTAGTCTTGGCCAAATTAAAAAAAAAATTTAGTTTTAGATGGACACAATATTTTTATTTTACACTTATGTTGTGCTGAGGATTGAACCCAGTGCCTCATGCATGCTAGGTGAGCACTCTACCACTGAGCCACAATCCCAGCCCAAATTTTAGGGGTTTGAGAAAACTCAGAGGGGTCTCCAAGCTCCTTCTAGTCAGAGCTCTTATTTGGATCCATTAACTATAGAAGCAAGAAAAAAAGAAAAGAAACCCTGTATGTGCTTGTGGGGGATGGTTCAGGTTAAGATCTTATTTGTCAGATAAGGAAACTGAAGCTTAGCAGGGGGAAGTGACTTTGCCCTAAAGCCCCTTCCAATAATCTGAATGGCCTAGGAGGAAGTTCCAGTGAAGATTTATTTTATCTGGAGTTTGGGAGATTGTTAGGGGCCTCCCCACAAACATGTCAGGCCTCTCCCAAGTCCCCCACAGGGTATGTACCCATAGGCTTTGTATGTGCCCTACAACAGTAATAGCTGATCTGCATGAAGATGATACCCTGGCTTCTATGTCAAGGTCCCTGCTTTCTGACTTTCCTGCCCTGTGCTTTAATTTGCAGAGTGGAACTGCAGAGGTCTGCCATTATGTCCATGGCTCTGCAGAGAGGAGGCAGTCCTGCTGTAGACTTGAAGGTTCTTGGGGGTCTCCAGCTTGCCAGAGTTCACAGATGTCCTTTGTACCCCCACAGTGCCTGGTGATTTGGGTAACCAATTGGAAGCAAAGCTGGACAAGCCCTCGGTAGTGCACTACCTTTGTTCCAAGAGGACCGACAGCTACTTCACTCTCTGGCTGAACCTCGAACTGCTGCTGCCTGTCATCATTGACTGCTGGATTGACAATATCAGGTGGGGGCTGGGGCACACAGACAGGTACCACTCACCCGTGGGGCCCAGGAAGGCCTCCAGAGTCCATTTCCTTCTCATCTGTATCTCAGGAGACCTTGAGGTCAGTGACCTCTCCCTCCCTAGGCCCTCAATCTGTTCTGATCTGATCTGTCAGCCACCTCTGCACTCTGCTAGGAAGAACTCTCTTCCCCTTTCTGTTGCTCTTGTCCTTCCTCTCTCCAGTTTAGCCCTTAGCCTTCAGACCTTACACATAGTTTCTATGCCTCGTCCAGCCCCTATCTATGGCCCCACTGTTCCCTTTGTCTGGGTCTTGGTCACAACTGCCTCTGTAGCTGCTTGTTCTTCCTAGGATATGCTGTGTCTCCATGTCTTTGTACATGCTGTTTTTTCCACATGGAATTTACTTTCATGGAATTTATACTTTCATCTGATAAATTCTCTCTCATTTACCCTTGAAAACCTGACCATAGTTCCTTTATGAAATCTCTCCTGCCAATCCTTCCCCAGGCCGCATGAATGCTTCCTTTAACCATCAAGTGCCAAACTATGTTAAAAGGATGATTCCCCAAAATTAAATATAGGCACTGTACATTTTGTATACAGTCTTATGCCACATTCAATCCCAGACTGCATTTGTTTTTGTTTTTTTTTAACATTTATTTTTTAGTTTTTTGGCGGGCACAACATCTTTGTTTGTATGTGGTGCTGAGGATCGAACCCGGGTCGCACGCATGCCAGGCGAACACGCTACCGCTTGAGCCACATCCCCAGCGCCTCCAGACTGCATTTGTAATGGTGGTTTCATAAGATTATAATGGAGCTAAAAAAATACTGTCACCTAGTGATGTAACCATTTAACCTAATAATGAAATGTATTATGCATCTTTTATGGTGGTGCTGGTGTAAATAACCCAGTACATAATACTTTTTTTTGGGGGGTGGGGGTACTGGGGATTGAACTCAGGGGCACTGAACCACTGAGTCCCAGCCCTATTTTGTATCTCATTTAGAGACAGGGTCTCACCTCGCTTTTGCTGAGGCTGGCTTGAACTTGTGATCCTCCTGCCTCAGCTTCCTGAGTCACATAATACTTGATAATAATAGTAAACCAGGAGCTGGGGTTGTGGCTCAGGAATAGCGCTTGTCTAGCATGCGTAAAGCACTGGGTTTAATCCTCAGCACCACGTGAAAAAAAAAATAAATGTATTGTTTCCACCTACAACTAAAAATTTAAAAATATGAAAAAAAATAATAATAGTAAAAGTAAACCACTATATTACTGATTTATGTATTTACTTACACAATATTTTATTGTTATTTTAGAGTGTACTCATACTTATTAAAAGAAAGGGGGGGTTACTGCAAAATAATATGCCATGTTAATGTACTCTATGATGTTGCTTTAGTTAGTTTTTTTGTTGCTGTGACCAAAAGACCTGGAAAGAACAATTAGAGGAGGAAAAGTTTATTTTGGCGCTCAGTTTCAGAGGTCTCAGCTCATAGATAGCTGACTCCATTGCTCTTGGCCTGAGGTGAGGCAGAACATCATGGTGGAAGTGTGTGGTGGAAGAAAGTAGCGGGGAGTATGGCATCAGGAAGCAGAGATAGAGAGTGCTCTAGGGCTGGGGATGTGGTTCAAGTGGTAGTGAGCTCGCCTGGCATGCGTGCCGCCCGGGTTCGATCCTCAGCACCACATACAAAGATGTTGTGTCCGCCGAAAACTTAAAAAAAAAATAAATATTAAAAAAAAAAAAGAGAGAGAGAGAGAGTGCCCTACTTAGAAGAGACAAAATATATACCTGGCGGCTGGGATTCTATTTCAGTGGTAGAGCACTTGCCTAGCACGTATGAGACACTAGGTTCAATTCTCAGCATTACATAAAAAAATAAAGAAAGATATGTGTCCATCTACAACTAAAAAATTAAAAAAATATATATAATATATATATATATATATATGTGTATATATATATATATGTGTGTATATATATATATATATATATATATATATATATTAGGTTATGCTTATGGCCTAATCAGTTCACCTCTGAAATTTGTTGCATTGCCTCATACGTGAGCTTTCTAGGGATAACTCATATGTAATCATAACAGATCACACAATGAAATTGCCAAATGACCCATTTCTCACAATGTTTTGGTACTGGGCATTGATCCTCCTGCCTCAGCCTCTCAAGTCACTGGTTTACAGGTGAGTAACACCACACTAAGTGAACGAGTGCTGTTTTTAAACTTGCTTTCCAGGGACTGGAGGTTTGGCTACTAAGTGTTTCCCTGACCTGTACAAGGTCCTGGGTTCCATCCTCAACACCTCAAAACAAGACTAAGATTTTCTTAGTTCTGGACTAAGGAAATCTGGAAACTCAAAAAAGTTACAAAATTGACTACTCAGCTAATAAGTGGCAAAATCAGAATTCAAACTCAGAAATTGTGTGACTCCAGGTTAATGTTCCCTCCCACACTGACTTCCCTGAGGGCAGGGATTATAACTGTCTTTATAGCAGTAGAAGCAAGAACACTGATGCTCAATAAACTTTCACGAATTTAAAGTTTTCCCCAGATACCTACTGGCTACTTTTCCAGGTACCCGGCTTTCCCTGTTTATGTTGCCTGCTTTGTTCACCATTTTTTCCTCAGTGTCTGATTTGTGTGTGATCAGGGTTATTTCTGGGCTGTTGATCTTCATTTCTATTTTTGTACTGAAGACATGGCCTTAGGTACTGCCAACTGGAGGTGTGGGTGGTTACTGAGAGGGGCTTGTTTGCCTTTGTTGAGCCTCTGACCTGTTTAGATTTTTAAACAAAACTGCTTTGGTTTCTTTTTTATTTTATTTTTTTCCCCTTTGGATGTCAGGGATTGAACTCAGGGGCACTCAACCACTGAGCCACATCCCCAGCCCTTTTTTGTATTTTATTTAGATACAGGGTCTCACCAAGTTGCTTAGCACCTTGCTTTTGCTGAGGCTGGCTTTGAAGTCATGATCCTCCTGTCTTAGCCTGCTGAACCACTGGGATTATAGGCGTGTTCACCACTCCTGGCTGATTTTCTTGTTTCTTTAAATTTTTTTAAGTTGTTGATGGACTTTTATTTTATTATTTATTTATATACAGTGCTGAGAATCAAACCCAGTGCCTCACACATGCTAGGCAAATGCTTTACCGCTGAGCTACAACCCCAGCCCCTGCTTTGATTTTCTAGAACAATTTTCTGCACTTTGTTGGATGGCTTTTGGGATAATCTATAGAATGAGGAGAATGGGCCCCTAGGACCTATTATTTGGGTCAGTGCTGGGGATCTTGTCAGCTTTTTGTGATCCCTGTCCCCCAACATCCCCCCATTCATAATATAGGCCAGGTACAAGGCCTGGGCTGAGGTATATAGAGGACAGGTTTACTCTTCTTCCACTTTGTATACAGTCAGTGTAAGAATACAGTCTGTGGTAAGTACCAGAAAGCCTCTGTGGCTGATCTTTAAGGGGGTGGGTGGTAACTTCACATTTTCTTGGGCATCAAGGCCACCGTAGGAGTCCTAGCCTGGCACAAGACTTTTCTTCTATCTTGCCCCCAACCCCACATTCCCATCATTCCTCTAAGCCGTCCCAGCTCCCTACCTGAAGCAGAGGGTAGAGCAGCCATGTATTCAGTCCTGAAGTGTGGGGGGGTCCCTCGTGTCTGGTTCTGTTTTGCATTGTAGCTATAGAAATTATCTATATCAATAGAAAATTAACAAAAGGGGTGTTAGGGATATCAAGCAACTGGCATACATGTCATGGTTTTAGGAGTTTGTTGGCCAAAACCTGTGTGTTATAGTCACTGGCAGGTGAAATATAGATATATGCAATATCTATATCTACCCATCTATATAGCTCCATCCATCTATATCCTTGGGATACTAAGCAAGTCATTTGAACATGGTTCATTCCTGTCTTCTGTTGATGGTATGATTGGGATGAGGCTGGCTACTGGGTCTAATGCCTAAAGCAAGAGGGACCTAGCTATACCCACATGAGTCTGCACAAGGCTTTTCTTCTGTCTCTTTATCTGGCCATGACATTCCTCTGGGTTTTGTCTACCTTCCTATACTCCTACCCTCCTAGCAGCTATAGTCATAAGGCCTTGAGGTGGCGTCCCTGTCTGATTCCATTATGTGCTATACTCACCATCTCTTTTGCCCTGTGATGCATTGTTGGGTGGCAAGAGCTAGATCTACAGCGAGGGAGTGATGGGAGCCTGCAAGATGGGCTGCCTTCTGGAGTCAAGTGTGAAGTTCACAGCAGAGCTAGGACTGGCACTTCCTTCTGACTGGTCCAGGACCTCATTCTAGGGTAAATGACATTAGAGAGAAGGGAATTTTGCTTTGACATGAGTCCTGTGGTCAGTCTTTGGTGTAAGCCTCAGTGAGGGATTCTTGTTTGGATGTGGTTATTTTTTTTAATATTTATTTTTTAGTTGTAGGAGGACACAATATCTTTATTTCATTTTTTTTTTTTTAATGTGGTGCTGAGGTTTGAATCTAGTGTCTCACGCATGTTAGACAAGCACTCTACCCCCCTACCACAACCTCAGCCCCCTGGATGTGGTTATTCTGATCCATGCTTTATAAACATGCTTTGTTACTTTTTGGTCTTTTTTTTTTTACATATAACTAAACTCTGGGGATGAGAAGGGAGTATGACTCAGGTCCCCGTATCAGTTTCCTCATTTTGTTTTTTGGTGCCAAGGTTCAAACAACAGGGCCTTGTGTGTGCTAAGCAAGCCAGGCTTTCTTATGGTAGTTGGAGATTTAGCTCTGCCATTGAGCCATATTTTCTGCCCCACAGGGCAGTATTGGGACACACCAAGCTTAATGTCACCTCTGGATCACCAGATCACTATTCTCTCCCAACAGGCTGATTTACAACAGAACATCCCGGGCCACCCAGTTTCCTGATGGTGTGGATGTGCGTGTCCCTGGTTTTGGGAAGACCTTCTCATTGGAGTTCCTGGACCCCAGCAAAAGCAGTGTGGGTATGTAGCTCCTGGGGCTGGGGCTAGAGCCTTTGCTGGACTCCTCAAGTTGGAGGAACCCCACTGGTTTGAAGGGGTAACCTGTGAGCTATCTGATCAGTGTGGGCACAGAGCTCTTTACTCCTCCTCCAGAGATCCATTTGGGAGACATCACAGTCTTTGTGTCAGTAGTGGTGTGGGTGTCTGGTGCTAGCTGTACCTTCTCTAATCTTGCATATTTTTGTCTATAGGTTCCTATTTCCACACCATGGTGGAGAGCCTTGTAGGCTGGGGCTACACACAGGGTGAAGATGTCCGAGGGGCCCCCTATGACTGGCGCCGAGCCCCAAGTAAGAAGTCACCCTCATTCCTTCCTCAAGGTTCTGGGAGGTGGGCAGAAGGCAATCATAGCTGCCATAGGTCTTGAGCTCTCAGCCCTGGGCTCTCCCCTATCTCTGGGCCCCTGTGGTCACACCAATACCCCTGGTCAATCTTGTCCTATTCTTCCCCATCCCTTATCCCAGGACCTCTGGGCCTCTGAACCCTGGGGAGGGTTGATAGATAAGACTGATGGGAAAAGGGGCCCCTTTATCCTCCCTTTATATAAGCTGGTGGGGAACCAGACTGCTTCCATTTGGGTTTTAGCACTCTCCCCACCCTCTAGTCCTGGGTCTGGCCTGAAGAATGGTCAGTGGTGCAAGCCCCAGGACCCTTCCTGCCTGACCCCTGCTTGGCTCTGGCCTGCAGATGAGAACGGGCCCTACTTCCTGGCCCTCCGAGAGATGATCGAGGAGATGTACCAGCTGTATGGGGGCCCTGTGGTACTGGTTGCCCACAGTATGGGCAACATGTACACACTCTACTTTCTGCAGCGGCAACCACAGGCCTGGAAGGACAAGTATATCCGTGCTTTTGTGTCACTGGGAGCTCCCTGGGGGGGCGTGGCCAAGACCCTGCGCGTCCTGGCCTCAGGTAAGACCTACCTGGCCCAGTGTGGGTGGCTAGTCCCAGGAATGCCTCCTTTCTCTCCTTCTTGCTAGGCCAACACCCTTCATGTCACTTCCTTGGTTCAGTGCCTTTCTTTCTCCAGAGCAACATTCCTTTTCAAATATCTTTTTTTTTTTTTCTAAAAGAGGATCTAATACTACTACTAATTTCACATCTTTAATTGATAGCCCTTGTAATCTGTGTTTCTCACACCTTGTATTTGGAGAGGCACAACTGCTGTCCTCACAGCCACTTGCTTGTGCATATACACCACAAACATATACATGCACACGCATTGCTAGGTCTGGCTGCTGAACTTGGTTTGTCCCAAAGGTCTTTGGAGTACCTTCTCATTCCCCCTCGCCTGCATCCTCACTTCTTCATCTTCACCTGTGCCCCAGAGGAGGAAGGCTGGACCACCATTTCCTGTTTATGAGTTGTACCTCCATCTGTGGGCAGGCGGGGAGCCTCTGTGGGTAATGCAGGGAGGAAGCAGGTGCAGATCTGGCTGGGCCTGCTTGTCTTGGCAGTTGGGAAAGTCATCACCTTATTGGTTCCTCCGTAATCCACTTGCCTTTTTATGACTGTCAGAACTTTCTAGTTATAGCCATGGGGTGGGGCTTCCTGCTTTAGGAAGAAGTTTCTCTCCCTTTGCCAGGACTCTGTGGGAGCCCTGAGGACCTTCACTTTGGGGACTGAGCCAGGACCATGCCAGGCTTCCTCCAGTCATTAGCACTGTCTGACTGCTTGGTCAACCATTCATTATGATTGGGTCAGGCCCAGCACCTGTCTCAGTGTCCTGAGTTGTCTGGATAATGAGGTCATGACTCAGACATTCAGGACTGGGTGCCATGATGGAGTTCAGGCCCCAGCCCATTTCAGAGTTTCCTCCTTTTCCTCAGATGCTAGAAAATTGTCGTCAGCACTGGCAGTCCAGGAGTGGGGGGTGAGATGTGGGAAGGTGAACCCCTAGGGGCATCCCTTTCCTCAGAATCTTATAGAAGTCCACAGCAGGCAGAGCTAAGGTCATATGGTTTCTGTTTTCAGATATTGTGGCCCCTGTCTCCAAGTTCAGATCACCCCTAGAGGTCTCACTGGCTGATTGGTATGTTTGTGGTGTTACATTCCAGTAGGTGAAGGTCTGACTCTGTCTGTAGCTTCCCCTCCTGCCCTGTCTCCAATATCATGGCCACCAGATCAGTGCACAGGCAGGTAGGTGGGATGAGATCAGGCTGGCTGAATTCTGTTCTGAGCTTAGGAAGAAAACAACATGTATATAGTTCAATGTGATAGAGAGGACCTATTGCTTCACCTTAGACAAAGCCAGTGCCCACAGGTGTGGTGATAACATGTTTGGAGGAGGGTACCAGTTACAAGTGAGGAAATATAATAAATCACTAGGAAGAAGGGGAGAAGGGGAGATGGTGAATTGCCTAAATCCCTTGTGAGGAAATGCAAAAGAAACAAAACAAACAACAACAAAAACAAACAAACAAAACAAAAAACCCCACAAAGTTTGGATTCGCTTCCTAAATAAATGTAGCAAAAATAAAGGGAAATAATATCTTAGCTACGTGAGAGGCTGAGGCAGGAGAATCAAAAGTTTAAGGGCTGGGATTGTGGCTCAGTGGTAGAGTGCTGGCCTAGCACGCGCAAGACCCGGGTTTGATCCTCAGCACCACAAAAAAATAAAGGCATTGTGTTGTGTCCATCTACACCTAATAAATAAATAAATAAATATTTTAAAAAAAAAGTTCAAGGGAAGCCTGAATGTAACCCTGGTAGAACACATGTGGGAGACCCTGAATTAAATCCCCAGTACCAGAAAAAAAGGGGGTGGTGGTGGAAGGGGAACCATAAAAGCTAATGTAGAAGTGGCTGGGGATGTAGCTCAGTTGGTAGAGTGCTTGCCTTGCATGCACAAGGCCCTGAATTCAACCCTCAGTTCCACCAAAAAAAAAAAAAAAAAAGCTAATGTCAGGATGATGATTAATAGTGTAGAGATTGTAGAGATTCCAGAGTATTGACTGGGCCATTGGCTGGGATCCAGCAGAGGACATGGTCCTGAACCTGCTGCCCATCCTATTTGTGTTCATCAGCACAGAACTGATTGAAGTCCTCTCCCTGCAGGAGACAACAACCGCATCCCTGTCATTGGGCCTCTGAAGATCCGGGAGCAGCAGCGGTCTGCAGTCTCCACCAGCTGGCTACTGCCCTACAATCATACCTGGTCACCTGAGAAGGTGTTTGTACACACACCTACAACCAACTACACACTGCGAGATTATCAACGGTTCTTCCAGGACATTGGTTTTGAAGATGGCTGGCTCATGCGGCAGGACACAGAGGGGCTGGTTGAAGCCATGGTGCCACCTGGTGTTCAGCTGCACTGCCTTTATGGCACTGGTGTCCCCACACCAGACTCCTTCTACTATGAGAACTTCCCTGATCGCGACCCTAAAATCTGCTTTGGTGATGGTGATGGCACTGTGAACTTGGAGAGTGTCCTGCAGTGCCAGGCCTGGCATAGCCTCCAGGAGCACCAAGTGTCATTGCAGGAGCTACCAGGCAGTGAGCACATTGAGATGCTGGCCAATGCCACCACCCTGGCCTATCTGAAACGTGTGCTCCTTGGGCCCTGATTTCTGGGCCAGGCAGGGCTGCTGAATGGCTTGGCCATGGGGTTTCCCCCAGTCTCTGGGACTGTCATCAAGCTCCTGGGTCTTGGGCTTTGGATTATCTGCCTTGAGAAAGTACTGTTTCTTATCCTTCCTCTATGGTAGTGAAGAAGGAGGAAATAAGCATGGACTCAAGGGACACGTTATAGAAAGAATGCTGCTGCTGTTGGATTTGTTGTGACCTCAGAAATGGGCTCTGCGGGGTGGATTGGTTGGTACCTGGCCCTAATCTCCAACTTGGGGGTCATACATTCCTTCTACCCCTATGGCCTTTCCACACTTGCCCATTGGCCCTTGGACTTCCTGTGAGAGATGTTACTTAGCGATGGTCCCTGCCCCCACAGGTCCCAGGGTGACCCTTTTCACATGCTGGCCTCAAGTAGGCCTGCTGTTGGCCATGGGTGGCTGGAGCTGCTGGCTTCCCTGTGGCCTCACTGGTAGACACAGTGGCCTGACTTCAGGCCATGGGGTAGGCTTCATGGGGTAGCCTGGTACCCCCTGCAGGCAGGGGCAATTTGTTTTGTTTTCCATGGTTCCCAGATCCAGGGGCATATACTCCACTCCTACCTCTCACCTCCAGGAGCAGCCTAGTCTGGATCAGGCAGCAGATGCTCCCTCAGTTTGGGGGGCTATGTCCCAGAAGCCCTGATCCCCTTGGTTGTGCTGTGTCAGTCCTAGTATTGAAGCTGGCTCCCTTGGCTCTGGGACTGTGGTTCAAGGAGAGCTGTGCCCAGTGCCATGACCTTTTAGGGAACTGAAGGAGGCAACCATGGCTGCTCAGAGCTGCCCTGAGCTGCCCTCATGCAAACCCTACCACCACATTACCATCCTGCTAGGGTCTCTTAGAACCTAGCTGGGCTGGCACAGGGCTGAGAGGTAGTGGGTTTCTGACCCACTGCCCAGCACCTTCTCCCAGGAAGCTGAATGGTATTTAGTTTCCAGGGTCTAGCCCAGAGACTTGAGAGCCAGGAGCCTAGGGCCCATCTAGGGGTTTTCTGTCTGCCCCAGGGATGCTATATGGTCTCCTGTGATAGCTGGGATGGAGAATCTGGACCTGCCTAATGGCCGTGGGTGCCAAATGGGCACGTGGCTATAGGCTGAGATCTAGGTCCAAAGCCACCTTCAGGCTGGCCTGCATTGTTGTACCACCAGATTTCACAACTCTAGATTTTCCATGTTGTACACATGCCCAGCATCTGTCTCTTCCTTTATTCCTGGGTGGTGATCCCTGTATGGGGCTCTGAGAAGGCTGTATCTGGTTACTGGCAATAAAAATATTCTGAATGCTGTAAAGTGTCCTGGACTACTCTGAGCATGAGAAGAGGGAGATTATGGAAGTGTGTGGACAACTAGAGAGGCAGGATATCAGGGACTGGACCTTTATGGCATCTCAGCACCAAAGCATGGCTCCTGTGCCCTACCTTGGGCTTTATCCTCCTACCACCTTTCCTGAAATCCAGTTCACCTCTGAGATGAAGAACTAGGGCTGGGGTTGTGACTCAGCAATAGAGCACTCACCTAGCATGTGCAAGGCCCTGGGTTTGATCCTTAGCACCACATACAAATAAATAAAATAAAAGTATTGTGTCCAACTACAACTAAAAAATAAATATTAAAAAAGAAAAGAACTAGAATCTGTAATACTAGCCACTTCAGAGGCTGAGGCAGGATGATCATGAGTTCAAAGCTAGAATCAGCAATTAGTGAGGCCTTCTGCAACTCAGCAAGACCCTGTCTAATAAAATATAAAATGGGCTGGAGATGTGGCTCAGTGATTAAGCACCCGTGGGTTCAATCCCTGGTACCAAAACAACAACAACAACAAACTAGAACCTGAAACAGTCCTCTTGGAAGGGGGCTCCTGTCTTCCCCTTATTCCTTCCTGGTCAGACTCCACAATCTGCCTCAGAGCTGGGGGCAAGGATAGTCTTGCAAGTCACTGGCTGCACTCTCCTTCCCAAGCTGTGTCCTCCTTCAGCTCTCAGGTCTCAGCATCCTTTGAACCTAGAATTCCTTTTTCCTCATTTGCCTGTCATGTAGACTCCTTTTGGGACAGAGACTGAGGGAAGCAGAGAAGTTAGGCTGAGACTGGTATAGGCAAAGAGAGATGGGACCAAACAAATGGTAGAGAGGAAACATACATAGGGATGGGGTCCCAGACTGAACTTGGTAGTGGAAAGCCTGGGGCCAATAGGGTTGATAGGAGCCCCAGTTCCCTCACAGAACCCCTCAGCCTACACTCCAGACTTTGATACAGTGTTGGCCACTAGAAGGCGCTCACGCCCTCTCGGGACTAACTACAGTACCGTGTTAGTAGGGCTTGGATAAAAGGGGTGACCCAGAGAGAGGATGAAGATACCTGGGAATACAGAGACCAGCTGCAGAACTGCCCTCTTTAAAAGGATGACAAATCCCAGCTCTACCAGTTCCCGTCAGGTAGCCTGGGCAGCCTCGTGGCCCTCCTCATTCTGTTTCCTGGGCTGAAAAAATATATCCTGCAGGGTGGTGTGTGAAGCACTGATAGTGTTGGAGAATATCTGATTGAGTCCCTGGTGCCGTGGGCTTTCAGCTGATGGGTTGCTTGTGACACAGCAAAGCCAGAGGTTTGGAAGCCAGCAGGTTAACTTATGCAGTTGTTGCAAGGACAAGTGGACTGGCTGCTACCAAGTTTCAAAAGTGTCCAGAACTGTCCCTCTGCCTGGCCAGAGAGGCTGGAGGAGCTGCCTGGAGGTAAAGGGTCAGATGTACTAACCCAAATATGTATATATAGTCCTTTATACTTATGGAAGTTGTTCTAAGCAGAGGACAAAAGAAGTTAGCATTATCAAGGGCTCCTCAGACTGTCATCCCAGGCCTATGGGTGGGTAGGACAGGGAATGGAAAAGGTTTCTTTGGGGGGAGGGGGCAGTACCCGGGATTGAACTCACAGGTACTCAACCACAGAGTCACATCCCCACCCCTATTTTATATTTTATTTAGAGACAGGGCCTCAATCAGTTGCTTAGCACCTTGCTGTTGCTGAGGTTGGCTTTGAATTTGTGCTCCTGCTGTCTCAGCCTCCCACCTGCAGCTGGTGGGAGGAAATGGAAAAATTTTTAGGGGAAGCTCAAAGTTATTACAATCTGTATTTTAGGATCATTTCTTATCCTGCAGAGATGGGTTAGAGCAGGATAGGGATTGGGAGGCTATTGTAGCCCAGGAGAAAAGCAATGCTTGTAGCCTTGGGGACAGAGAGGATGAAGAGGTCAGGTGCTGCTGGACCACTAGGTGGAGGGGAGCAAGCATCTGAGTGTAGTTTGGAGCTAGAGGATGTGCAGTTGTCAACATACAACTGGGAGAAATGAATGAATGACCCAGTAGATTCATTGCCCGAGGTAGACAGGAAACCAAGGGGGAGGGCCCAGGAGCCCATGAGGTTAGGAGGAGAGGGAGAGGACAGAAGGATGCAACTCCTCAAAGAGGGGCACCACCAGGGTCGGGCAGAATGAGGACAGAGCCGTGGAGAGGCCCAGATTTTGCTAAGGGAGCGGCAGTGACTGTGTCTGCCAGGGCTTCAGTGATTTGAGTCTGAGCAAAGTGTGCAAGGACAAGTCCTGGGTGTGTGCCTGTCGGGAGCTCTTTAAGTGAACTGTTTGAGTCTCTTTGGATGTGGGGTCCCCCAGCTAAGGATCAGATGGGAACAAGGTAGGAGGGCCCTCTACAGCATCCGGGTGAATGTAGGGGCCCCCCCCGAGGCTTCCTGTGACTGCGTGCAGGGTCTGGAAGTGGCCATCCAGGACAAGGGTGGCTGGGCCCAACTCAAGGTCCACACCAGTCTCGACGCGGCAGGCTGGGGGCAGCCCAGGAATCTGCACGTAGTGGCCGGGCCCGGGATCGTGGATGCCGCGGCATTGTCTGGGGCCCGGAAGCGACGCCGCCAGAGGCTGGGGCGAAGAGCCCTGTCCCGACGTAGCGCGCGCTGTCGCGATCCGGTGGCGGATGACGTGGCGGGGGCGGGGCCTGAGCGGCCGCTGCGGCCGTGCGGCTGGGCGACCGAGCATCCTGGCGGCGCCTGGCCACCGAGAGGTAACGGGCTGGGCTGCCGGCCGGGGAGCTGGAGCGTGGGGACGCGGGGACGCGGGGCGTAGGGCGGGGAGGGGCAGGGACCGCCTCCCGCGGGGCTGAACCCTCCGCGCTGCCGCCGCCGCCGAGTGCTGGATGCGGGCCGGAAACTGCGCGGGGCGGGCCGCAGCCGCGTGAAGGTGACGCTGTGAGTGTAAGAGGGACCTGGAGCTTGAGGGTGACGCCAGGAGTTCGGGAGACCCTGAGTGTACGACTGAGTGTGTGAGAAAGACTGTGTGTGTGTGTGTGTGTGTGTGTGTGAGAGAGAGAGAGAGAGAGAGAGAGACCCCCAGGGTCGTGTTGGCTTTGTGAGTGTGCGAGACCCTGAGAGAAGGTCTTTGAAGTGAGAAAAACCACGGGTGTGAGAGAGCCTTCGTGGGTGTGTGAGGGAGAGATCGTGAGGGTGAGAGACTAGGAATAAGTTGTTCCCAGAGAGAGAGAGAGAGACACCGATTGTGAGAAACAACCTGTGCTGTGTGACACGTTGAGCGAGTAAAGGTCTGAGGGCGCAGGGACCGAAGTGTGCGAAGGCGGGAACCACGCTTCTGGGGTTGTTTCAACCCTTGCCTGGGGGTCAGGGCTTGGAGCGCTGTGATATTGGAGCTTGGGAACAGGATGCTCCCGTTATTAATGGTTCCTCTGAGCGTCTCTATATCCTGTCATCTCATTTGACCAGCTCGTGTCATAACTGTCAGGAGATATTTGTGAAACATTTTGAAAATTCTCCACTGAGCGCTAAGCCAACAGCCTGGTCATCATGTTGTGTAATGGTCAGTATAAATAGGAGTCAACATCTAGTTTAACAGATGTCTTGGAGAACCTCTCATGGACACTGGTCTATGTACGTGGTGACACTGAAGGACCCCAAGGCCCCAGGCCCAACATTAGGAAATCTAACCCCTGTGCCCTGAAGCTGCAAGATGTTCTCTTACACAACCCCCATGTCAAAACCCCACCAGCTGCACGTAGCATTTCAAGTCTTGCACAATGCCACCACAAGATGTTCCATATAGATAACCCCGGAAGGGCCAAACTTGAGCAAACAGGGTAAAAACAGGAACTAAACAGGGTAAAAACAGGAACTAAAAGGACAGGATGCAATTTTATGGTTTTTCCGAGAACTAAAGTGGGAAAACAAGTTTACCCCCCAGGTGACCTAAAGGCTGAATTCAGAGGAACCAATAGAATAACTGTTACTGTGCTAAGCTAAAAACTAACCCCCTGCTCTCTATAAAAGATCTGTGCCCTAGAGCCCGGTGTGCCAGTTCACCGAAGCTCCGGCTGAGGTTTCGCTGAGCACCCGCTGGCGCCTGTGTAGCAATAAATCGCCTCTTGCTTTTGCAGCCAGTGTCTCGTGTGCTTTTCCTTGAGCAGGGAGTCGGAGGGTCTTTCATTTTGGAGGTCCCACCGAGATCCCCCCCTCCCCCTCCACACCCCGGTCCGAGTCCCTGCCCGAGGAACGCCCGGCAACCACTGGGAGGTAAGCTGGCCAGCTCGTGTCATTTTGTGTTTCTTTTGTTCTCTGTTTGCAGTCTCCGATCGTTGTCTGTCTGTGCGCAGCGTCCGTACGATTACGCGTAGTCGCTCTGTATTCTGGGCAGCTTGAGAAGGAGTTGACGAACTCAGACTTCTCCCCTGCCACCTTGGGAGACGTCCCAGGGATTCGGAGGGCCCAATTTTGGGGGCCTTAAATGTTTTCGAAGAGTACACTGTTCTTGTGGGTGACGGAGTTCCTCCTCCCCCTAATCTGATACTTTCGGTTTGTGCCGAAGCCGCGCAGCGTTCTTTGTGTTTTGTGTCCTGTCTGATTTGTATCTGTCTCCTTGCCTCTGCATTTTCTCGTTCCACCTGAGACTAACATGGGACAATCTATAACAACTCCCTTGAGTCTTGCCCTTGACCATTGGCAGGACGTCCGAAATCGGGCAGAGAACCAGTCAATAAAAATAAGAAGAAAAAATGGGTAACACTCTGTACCACGGAGTGGCCAATATTGGCCCACCCTCGGAGTTGAATGGCCCCCAGGAGAGTCCCTCCATCTCTCTCTCTAATCTGCAAAGTCAGAGATTGTCTTTCAGCCGGGGCCACATGGCCATCCAGATCATGGCTTTTAACCTTTCAGGACCTCTGCGAATCTCCTCCTGCATGGGTGGGGTCCGCGCAGTCCTCCGGGAGGATTCCACCCGGCGGTATCCCGTCCCTGTTCCTCCCCTGTTCCTCCCGGCCCCTCCACCCCAGGAAGCGAACGAGTCTTCCTGGAGTCGGGCTGCTTGGAAATGCAGCCCAAGGCGGATGATAAATTCCATCTAAGGCTGAATACTGAGACTAGGGAAGCAATGTTTTCTTCCCCCCCCATAACCGGCTTGAGTGCAAATAGAGATGCCTGCTGGGGATTTAACAACTTTGACATCTCGCTTTGACTTTTCTCAAAGCCCTGTCCTCATTATTAAATTAGTGTTAATTGGCTTTAGAGATGGGAACCAAATTTTCAGTCACAAATTTTGACACTCTCAAGGGGACTTTTAAGGAGTCCCCACTCTGCTTTCTTGGGGAAGCCTAGCACTCGAAACAACTGCAAGCAGAGGATGGACTTTTTGGGAGCTGGCTACTAACAAGTTAGAAAAAAAAAAAATGCCTAATGCCTAAGGTCAAACCAAACTAGAGGAACTGATCCTGTGGGTGAAAGATAAGATTAAGGGACTCCCAGCAGCTGCCAGAGCCATTTAGCTCTGGGGAGTTCCCTGGGTCCTTATCTACATCTTAAGGATTACGCCACCTCTGTTTACTTAAAAAGAAGGGACACTGAATGCAGTAAAGCCAGTCACACTGAGACCCTTGATTTTACACCTATAGTTGCCCCTACGTGAAAACATCTGGTCCACTCATGGGAAAGTCTATGGTGCCACTGATGGGAGTCATAATTAAATGAAAGTTCAAAACCTGGAGAGATATTTTCTTATCTGGTTGTCTGATTGTTTCTTAGGGATAATCTAGGTTAAATGTGTGTCTAAAAAAAAAATAATAATTTTTTATTGTAACAATCTGGTATCTGAATGGGTTTCTAAAGCATTGCACTATCTTGCAGTTAAAAGTTGGGTTTAAGCAATTGTTTAGTTTGATTTCAGATAGTTCATGCTAGAAAACTTAAATACTTGGGATAAAAAAAATTTAAGAGTTTCAATTTTGAACTGGGTAGCCTGAAAAAAAAATTAAAACGTTGACGAGATAAAAGTGTCTTTTTACCTGAACTCAAACTAGACCAAACCAAAAAGTAAATTGTATGATATTTACTAACTACTGGCCAGTCATCTTTTTTTTTTTTTTTTTTAGGACTCTTGTTTTTTCTTAGATTCTGTATTTTTTTGAGCTCGTGATTCTGATCCTGCAGACCTAGGTTAATGTTTTTCTGATCAGTGAAGTTTTTTTAAAAAAAAAAAAAATTGCAATAGAGATTTCATCTGCGAAAAGCTACGAGGCCTTTATTATTGTTATGTGTGCACACTCTTGTTATGTGTTGTATGTCTGTATGTGTGTATGTCCATATATCCTGCAGTGATATAACAATTGACAGATGAGGAGCGCTCATAAAAAAAAAAAATTAAAAATAGATCCAAATATCTTTAATTCACGTGATTCAAACGGTTCAATTTAGATTGGGTAAACAGATAAAAGTAAAGATGTCCTCAAAATTAAGCTTATAAGTTTCTCTAGGTGTTCAAAAAGGCCCTAATAAAATGTTAACTCTGCTTAAATTTAAAAGTTTACAAGTATTGTTTCAAAATGTGAACAAAAGGAGGTTTATGTAATTATGGTGTTATTAATGTGTTCATATCTTCCAGGTATACAAGTCTATAAGGTAGAAGCTTCAAAAGAACATTATATCAAGCTGGTGTTCTAAAGTTGTATGGTAATTTTAGGCTTAAAAAAAAAAAATGTTGGAGATTCAATTATATCATTTGTGTTCTATAACTGAACTTGTTATCAATAAGATATGTACGGTTCCATGTTACTTTCTACTCTAAGATACAATTTATGTATTTTTAAGTTAATAAGAGCCTAATCTGTGTGAAGGTTTTATTGCAAAACACAAAAGTACATTACTACTTTTCTACAAGAGGTTAAAAGCTTTCAGCCTTTAATTCATGTTTTAGGTGTGATATTATGTTGTGTTAGCTAATGTTCATGTAAACTTGAACAACAATTTTTTTTTTTTTAAAGACACATTCTTTTTTTTTTTTTTTTTTTTAAGAACACCTTTATTTTCTTTTTCTTTTTTTTTTAAAGAGAGAGAGAGAGAGAATTTTTTAATATTTATTTTTTAGTTCTTGGCGGACACAACATCTTTGTTTGTATGTGGTGCTGAGGATCGAACCCGGGCCGCACGCGTGCCAGGCGAGCGCGCTACCACTTGAGCCACATCCCCAGCCCCATTGAACAACAATTTATGTAAACTTTGTAAAATGATCAGCTTCAGAACTATAGTACTTGAGATTTATAAAGAGCCCTGCCTTACTTGAGATAAGGCTCTGTCCCATCTCACTACATGTGAAAGTGGCTATGAAAAAAGTAAGCCAGATTTCAGTACAGTTAAAGTTGTGTCCAAAAGTAGGTTTTTGCCAAGATTGCTAGGATCTCAAACAGGAAATTATGATGTATAACCCTGCCAGAATTCAAGGTAGCTATTATATAAGCTAAATATGTTTTTACCCTAGTTAGTTTTGTTTTGTAGTTTGCTTATAGATGGTTTAAGGATTGCCTATTAATATTCTAAAGAGGTATTGCTTTAAGAACACAACCTGGGTCAACATAAGATAAAGAGTTATCACCTACAGGATAGAGAGATAGACATTAAAGCCCAGTGCTCTTAATATAAGGCTGTTAACTTATTTGCTGGATGTTTAAGATCAAGTTTTTAAAATTAGTTAAATTAAAAGGGCCAAGAAAACCAATATTTGGCTCTTGCCCTCTGAGTCAGTCTGAATCAGGGAATAGGGGACTTCTCCAAAGGGCTCAGCAACTCTAGGCCACATAACCTCCTGAGCAGGGAGATTAATGAGACCAGTGGAGGACAGAAAGCCAAATGGTGCATTTGCTGTAAAGAGGAGGGTCATTAAAAAAGGGAGACATCCCTGATGCTTCTGAGGGAAGCCATATGGTCAAGCAAGGCCTGGACCCATCCTAGCGCAAATGGCACTAGCAGAACTGAAAAGCTGCTATGAAGTTCCCGAGGACTCCCAGGATAACTCAGCTGACTGTAAACAATAGGTAGAAACAAAAGTCAGTTTGACTTGCTTCATCTTAAACACTTAGCAAAGACAGTCAAAGCCAAAGCACAGCTGTTCCTGGACATCTTAAATGATAATAATAGTTAAATGTAACTTCCATAAATAAGTAGACTGGAGGCTACAAAAGAGATTCTTAGACAGAAATGCCTGATAACTGTCAAAGGGACTGCCAGAGTAGTTTTAGTCTAAGGCCTTTATTTCTAGCCAACGCAGGTAGGCTTGATGTTTGCTAATATGGTTATCCAGCCCTAAGTAGCAGAATTAAAGATTTCTCTATTAGACACAGAGGTCATACTAGTAAAAGGATTTTGCAGGATCAGATGGCATTAAATTATTAAACTATATCTTAAAGGAAAAGACATCTGTAACCCTACATGTTAGTTGTTGTGTTGACATCCCTGACATTTCTGACAATGTGACAAATATCCTTAAAGATTTACCTGCTCAGATGGAAGCCATGTCCTCAGCAACTTTTTTGTGGAAACAATATCCTAGCTCCTAGTTCCTGGTACTGCCTGATGAAAAACATTGTTAATCTTTGTCTTGGCCATTATACTCATTGGCATATTCCTGTGCTGTGGCATTTATTACTGCATCAATATGGTTCCAGTACTAATAAGTTCTTGTTTCTCTTATAGACCACCCATCACTCAAATGGCCCTCCAGCCTATTACTTCTCAATTAGACTTTCATCATGGACCACTCGATAGACCCGATATTTTTAAGGGGGACTCCAAACTGCTTGCCCCACGCCGTCCCTTTTCAGCCTGAAGAAGCCAGAAAGATTCTCTTCGTCCCCCTTCCTCACAGCAGTAAGGAATTCCCAAATTAAAAAAAAAAAAATGAATGAAGCCAGATTTAAAGTTAGGTAGTCAGTGTAGTTAGATAAATCGGGGGTCTAATATCAAGTGACCAAGTCTATCACTGCCTTAGAGAAATCTCTCTCTTCCCTCGCAGAAGTCGTGCTACAAAATAGGAGAGAATTAGATCTGTGATTCCTTAGGGAAGGTGGTCTCTGTGTGGTTTTAAAGGAACAATGTTGTTTTTATGCTGACCATACGGGGGTGGTCCAGGAAACTATGGAGAAAGTCACTGAAAGGTTGGCAAAAAGGCAAAAAGAATTTGAAGCACAACAAGGATGGTTTGAACATTGGTTTAACAAATCCCCATGGTTAACTACTTTGCTATCCACCATAGCGGGACCTTTAATTATTTTGCTGATAATCCTGACGTTTGGACCCTGCATACTCAATAGATTGGTGCAGTTTATGAAAGAAAGACTTTCTGTAATCCAGGCTATGGTTCTAACTCAACAATACCAGTTGCTTAAACAACAGACAGGGTCACAAACAAGCTTAATCCAAGAACCTGAGCAAGCAGGACAATGGATATAAGATTATATCCATGATATAGAAAAGGGGGGGGATGAAGGACCCCAAGGCCCCAGGCCCAACATTAGGAAATCTAACCCCTGTGCCCTGAAGCTGCAAGATGTTCTCTTACACAACCCCCATGTCAAAACCCCACCAGCTGCACGTAGCATTTCAAGTCTTGCACAATGCCACCACAAGATGTTCCATATAGATAACCCTGGAAGGGCCAAACTTGAGCAAACAGGGTAAAAACAGGAACTAAACAGGGTAAAAACAGGAACTAAAAGGACAGGATGCAATTTTATGGTTTTTCCGAGAACTAAAGTGGGAAAACAAGTTTACCCCCCAGGTGACCTAAAGGCTGAATTCAGAGGAACCAATAGAATAACTGTTACTGTGCTAAGCTAAAAACTAACCCCCTGCTCTCTATAAAAGATCTGTGCCCTAGAGCCCGGTGTGCCAGTTCACCGAAGCTCCGGCTGAGGTTTCGCTGAGCACCCACAGGCGCCTGTGTAGCAATAAATCGCCTCTTGCTTTTGCAGCCAGTGTCTCGTGTGCTTTTCCTTGAGCAGGGAGTCGGAGGGTCTTTCAACACAAATTAAAAAGAACTCAGTCTCTGCCCTTGATGGAGAAAAAAATGGCCCTCTTGGCTAGCTAATGTAGCAGCAAGGTAGCAGAATATGCTAAGCCATCTGGTGCCTTATTCCCCGATTTAAGATCTAGGAGGAGCAGGCTGACTGCTTCCTGGGGTCATTTTGCCTCTTTTTACCTGGTGGAGCTCTTCAGGAAACTGCCCACGCTGCCTACATTTTTCAGGTCCCATTGTGGTTGTACACTGATGGCTTTTGCTTCCTGACTTTGGTCTCAGGGTTGTTATTTGTGTTGTTATATTTGATTTTCTTTTCCTGGCAAATATGTGGAAAACCGCAAGCCTGATTTTTTTTTTCCTTATCTTGTTCATTTCTACCTCCTCCCTTTATCTGGCTGTGAGCATATTTTTATTGAACACCAAAAGTGTATACGATATGTGATTCATCTTCCCTGTATTTAAATTTTTTTTTTTTGCCATGTTGAGGATCAAATGGAACTTCTTGAGAGAGGAAATTTCCTGACCTCTGTGTTTCCTGCTGCAGTCTCTAGGATATGGAGATGTTTCTACAAAAGTTATGCAAACAGTGTTCATGGGACCTGGGACTCTGGAGCAGCAGCTGCCTAGACATGCATGATTTCAGATAACCAGGCTCCTTTTTTGAAGTTTGGGCCGATTGCTTCAGTTACATCCCTGCTGTGGGTATGATGGAACTCAGAAAAGGAGGGCTGCCTCTAACTGGCATGTAAAATCTATTTTTTTTTTTTGGAGGGGGGTTTGGACACAGGGGTATTTAACCATTGAACCACATCCACAGCCCTTTTTCTTTTTAAGCTGTCAATAGACCTTTATTTTATTTATTGATACTTGGTGCTGAGAATTGAACCCAGTGCTTCACACATGCTAGGCAAGCGCTCTCCCACAAACCCAGCCCATCTGAAGCCCTTTTTTTTTTTTTCCGTTTTTTGAGACAAGATCTCACTAAGTTGCTTAGGGCCTTGCTAACTTGCTGAGGCTGCTTTGAACTTGCAATCCTTCTGCCTCAGCCTCCTAAACTATTAGGATTATAGGCATGTGCCACCATGCCTGGCTTGGTATGTAAAATCTAGATTTTACAAAGGGAAGTATCCTCCTGTTTACTAGGTTCATTTAAAATTTTTTTTGTTGTTGTTAGTTATAGATGGGTAGCATGCATTTATTTTATTTGTTTATTTTTTGTGGTGCTAAGGCTTGAACTCAGTGCCTCATACATGCTAGGCAAGTGCTCTGCCACTGAGCTACAGCCCCAGCCCCTAGGTTCATTTTTTGATAAATTGCCTCATATTCTTTGTTGCAGAGATAGACTGGCCACAACAGATAAATGGAATTTGCACTTGCTGTAGAGACTTCATTTTCTTCTCAGTAGTTTACCTGATGAATCAGTTTATAAAAGTGTGATTTTTGTGACAGGTAAATAATATTGCTCTATTCTATATTGACTTTCTTTGATTTTTATGATTTATAAAAGTTTTAGTTATTTGCATAAAATATGAATGTATTACTAATAAAGAGAATGGCTTATACATCACTAACAACTCTTTAATATTACATGTTATGTAATACTAATTTATTATACAAGTAAGTTGCATATTTATATCTCTTTCTAAAAAGTAATTATGGTGGTTTATAATTAAAGATACTTTTAATGAGGTTGTTAAAAACAAATAGAGAAAACTGGGGCTGTCACTGGTTCGATCCTTAGCACCATATAAAAATATACAAAATAAAGGTATTGTGTCTATCTACAACTAAAAAAAAGAAATTAAAAAAAAAAGAGAGAGAAATAGAGTAAACTAAAGCCATGGGAAAGACTAGGTAGCAAACACTGTTGAAATACAGGCATCTTATCTACTGTGATTGGGAGCTAAATTTGATCCTGAGTTTTCTGATATTCTAAGTACAAAGACAAACATAAGGGCCACATGATTTTTGTCTTTTGATTGGAAGTTACAATAAATACATTTAAAACTTTCTTTGTAATCAAACTTTGATGTCTGTTTTTTCCTTTAGAAATTGCACATGATAGTTTCATGGTTGTTTTCATCAGGAAATTTTAGTGGTCTGGTAAATTACTGAATTAGCTGCAGAATTCTTTAAAATGGGATGAAATCTGTTAGAAAAACTGTTTTGTCTTCTTCCCCTTTTTTTCAGCACTGGGGATCCAACCCAGGGACTCCTGCATGTCTTTTTTTTTTTTTTTTAGATTGAACTCAGGTGTGCTATACCATTGAGTCATATCCCCCGTTCTTTTTATTTTTTATTTTGAGACAGGCTATTGCTAAATTGCTGAGGCTGGCTTTGAACTTGCAGTCCTTCTGCTTCAGCCTCCCAAGTGATTGGAATTACAGGCATGTGCCAACATACCTAAATGCATTTTATCTAGGCTTAACACTGTTATTTCAAGATTAGACCTTATCAGGTACATTGAATAATTTAATGAAACCTATTTTATTTTTTCTTTCTTTCTTCTTCCTCCTTTTATTTGAGAGTGTGTGTGTGTGTGTGTGTGTGTGTGTGTGTGTGGTGCTGGGGATTAATTCCAGAGGCATTCTACCACTGAGCCACATTCCTAGCCCCTTATTTATTTATTTATTTTTGATTTTGAGACAGGGTCTTGCTAAGTTGCCTAGGACCTCACTAAATTGCTGAGGTTAGCCTTGAAACTGTGATCCTCTTGTCTCAGCCTCCCCATTAGCTTGGATTACAAGCCCATGCCACTGCACTTGGCTCAGTCTACCTTGAAATATTATTGAATTGCTTCACAAGAAAGAAACAGTATGCTCCCAATTCTTCCCACTTATTTTTTGTGTTACTGTTGTCAGATATTTTACTTTTAAGTATGTTACACATTGCTACTGTTTTTGCTGTAGGCATCAGTTACATTCTAAGCAACTGAAAATAATCAGCAATGTGTTCTTTTCAATATTTACCTTAACTATTGTATATTGTCCCATAGCTCTTAGATGCTCTGGTATGTTTTACTTTCTTCCATTTGACTCATGGTTTTCGTTTTTCTACTAAAATTCCATATTTAGCTGGGCATCACCGTGCATGCCTGTAATCCCAGCAGCTCAGGAGGCTAAGTCAGTATGAACGCGAGTTCAAAGCCAGCCTCAGCAATTTATTGATGCACTAAGCAACTCAGACAGACCCCATGTCTAAATAAAATATAAAAAGGGCTGCTGATGTGGCTCAGTGGTTTAAGTGCTTCTGGGCTCAATCCCTTGTAACAAAATAAAATAAAATTCCATATTTGTTCCCACTTGCTACCTAACTTTAACTAGAGACTTCAATGTATTAATCATAATTATTTAATCTTTATTTTTTGGAGATTCTGGGGATCAAATCTAGACCTTATGCCTGCTAGGCATGTGTCGCGACCCCTCGCCGGCAAGGGAAAACACGACACAGGATTCTTCTTTCAGCAGTTTATTCAGGCCTTGTTTCATGTATCATCTTCTAGCGACCCCCCTGCCGAGCGCCCAAGCACAGCCTAATAAAGCCTCCCGCATACCAATCCCAAGCTGCCACGTGGATCTCTCTCATAGGGTGGTAAGGGATTGTGCGCCAACTCTCCAAAAAAGGAGTTGTTTATCACAGGCCACAGTGGAAGCTGGCGCCATCTTCTAATGGCGGCCACGGTCTATAAGAATGGCTTACCACAGTTCCCCCTTCTATTTTATAAAACAATGCAGGCGAAAGTAGAGGTCCTATCCCACTGTGCAGAAGTGGCTGCAGTGTATGGTTCAGTCCTAAGGAGGGCCCTTCCCTAGACCTGGTCCCATATCAGCTGACGCCTTTTTTCGTAGGGCGGGGCGTGGACGTCAAACCCGCATGCAATAGGACATGCTTTCCTTGAGGTCCGTTGAGGGATCACTCAAGTGCAGTGCCTTGCTTCGCATCCTGCATCGTGATGACGATGAAAAAGAAAGGGGATTTTACAAGTAGCCGGTCAGTGACTATGAGGTTGGAAGTGGCAACACCATCCCTCAGCCCCTGAGAAAACGAAGGGTCCAAAGCATAAAGTGCAGCACCAGCATGGAAGCCCACCTGCGTGCAATGGCAACAAGGCCTGCAGAGTGCATGGGCCTTCCATAACTGGGAAAGCAGGAAGAGGAGGGCATGCTAATCCCAGTGCAATGTCAAAGATGACTTGGGGTGCAATGGCCAAAACCCAGGAAATTATTGCTTAAGTTGCGCAAGCCAAACTTGTGGAGAGATACCATTCTCTAGGGCTGCAAAAGCCTGGACGATCATAGCCTTTTCTTGGCTATGGCGAGCTCTTAGGCGACAGAAAAGCCACAGACAAAGGACAATCCCAAAACAACATATCGCTCCAAAAATGCTTATTTCCACCCATTCCTTAAAGAAAGAAAAGGCAGAAGACAGCCAATTCGTAAATTGGCCCAATGTCACAGGGTCCACACGAGTGTTGTTCAACATGGCAATTTGTGTCAGTTGGGTCTGGATCAACTTCTCTGCTTCCATGGACCAGTTTCCGGCCAGGTACTGTCCAATGATTTGAGAGGTATTTCTGGAATCATTAAATCTGAGAGATGTTATACATAGATGTGCACGATGATCAACACAACCCAAATGTACTAGGTCTGACAATTCCTCAATCTGAGCTTGGAGGAGATCCACCCTTTGATTAACGGCCAAAATTCCTGATAAAATATGTTGATTGATTTTACTTTGAGACTCTAAAATGCTGGAAGTTTGTTGGATGACCTGATTAACCGTGGCCGCAGTCTGCACTTGACTAGCCATGGCCATTCCGGCAGTGACCGATGCAGCAGCAGATATTGCAACCGCTGTTACAATAGCTGCCGTGATTCCAAAATCCCTACGGCTCCTGAGCACCTCAATAATAGGGAAGGAGTCCGGATCCGCAGTAACCGGAATCGGGACGAAAGTCGGGACCTTCATAACAACTGCCGTGCTCCAGGATCCATTCCAACACTCAGACAAGACATATGTACAATTAGAACAGTCAATCATTTCCGATTCTGTAGTATTGGTATCATTGATCAAAAGGAACAGAAACGGAGAATGAAGACAGACTGCTGCAGAGGGCAGTGTAGCATTGGACATCAGAGAATTTAATGAAATGTTTTTAAGTCTCCTACCATTAGCAGTGTCCTGTACAGAGCCAGACACATTAAACAGCCAACTCTGGACTCCTCTCAATTGAGCCAGAGCAGAGACATCAGCTGTGGCCCCCTTTTCATTGGAAATCAACCATTGAAACCAAGACCAGCCTGTTCCTGTAGTGGAATTAGCCTTGGAAGAGTCATACAAATACCTTTTAAGAGAAGGGGAAAGAGAGAAACCCACAGCAACTTGGCGCTTCTCCCAAGAATGATCTTGACAAGGCGTGAATGTCGGGGGGAAAGAATAGTACGGGGTACAATAAGGAGAGGCCTTAAAATAAGTGGCATTACTAGCGTTAGGAAAAGCCACCGGGAGTGACACCTGGGAAGTTATAGCCAAAGTGGTGATATTCATTTCGGTCGAATTTGTAGTCTCTCCTGAGCCCTCCTGTACCCCACTACTCACTTGGCTAAGCACCGCAGACAAGGTTCCCAGTGAGACCCTACTGTTCTGTAAGGGGTCCTCCCAATTGGTCAAATTGTTGCGCTGTAAGCGAATACAACGGGTTCTCAAGAAACTGAAGCAGAAAGTTCCCGTGATATTAACACGAGAAAGGTTGAAAACCTGTTCCCCGTCTCCTCTAGGGGAGACACAAGGGGCAGACATCTCACATGAAGTAGAAAAAAGAGTGGGGAGGACACTAGAATTTTTATGGACCGGCATCGGCATCGGCCATGTCCGAGTTACCGCCCACCACTGCATCGGTAACATCTGGACCATCATCGTCTGTGACAGGGCCAGGATACTCAGCAGAATGAAGGGTCTCATCATTGGACTCTTGTAGGGTCCCCCGTTGTTGGTCAGTTGTCTTCGAGACTTTTCTCGTTAGCCGTTCAGGGATCCACACCGGCTCCGTTCGGTCCTGTGGGAAAACACAAACAGAACCTCGTGCCCATGCCAGCACGGGATCAGGCCCATACCATTGTCCAGAAAGTACATCTTTCCACTTAACATACCCAAAATTCGGGGCAGAGGGCGAACAATGCCTATCTGCAGCAGAGCGCCCTTGAATGTCCAGATTTAAAAAATTGATAGTAAATAGAGCCAGGGAGAGGAGTGGCCTAAGCCAATTCCCCCTTTTTGTTTTAGTAACATCTCTTTTAGAGTCTTATGAGCGCGCTTTACAATGCCCTGGCCTTGTGGATTGTAAGGTAAACCATGGACAAGTTGGATACCCATCTTGCTGCAAAAGGAAGAAAATTGTCGCCCAGTATATGCTGGACCATTGTCCGTCTTAATGGACTGTGGTAATCCCCAGGCTGCCCAAGCTTCCAAGCAGTGTGTGATAACATTTCCAGCTTTTTCCCCAGACAAAGCGGAAGCATAGATAATGCCAGAACAAGTATCTACAGATACATGGACATATTTAAGTTTACCAAAGTCAGGAACATGAGTAACATCCATTTGCCATATAGTTAAAGGCCGTAAACCACGAGGATTTACGCCTATAGAGGGAGGATGATGTAAAATCACACAATTAGGACAATCCAACACAATCTGTCGAGCATCAGCACGGGAGATGGTAAAACGTTTCTGAAGTGCTCGTGCATTAATATGAAACTTACTATGAAAGTCTGCAGCTTGATCTAAGGAGGAAATAGGGAACACCCAAGAAGGACGAGTAGCAAGATCTGCCTGGGCATTGCCCGCAGAAAGAGCACCCGGTAAACCTGTGTGGGCTCGAATATGCAAGGGGTAAAAACAGGCGGAACGATTCCAAATCAATGTTTGAAGATGGAGAAAAAGGGAAGACATTACTCCTGATGTGTGTATGGGACCCACTGCTTCCAACACCTTTAAAGCTTGAATTACATAGACAGAATCTGAGATTAAATTAAAAGGAAATGGACATTGTTCAAAAACTTTTATGACAATTTGTAGCTCCACCCATTGTGGATTACCAGGAGCAAACTGATGTTGGATAGGAGGTTGATCATTTATCATATAAGCTCCAATACCAGTCTTAGATCCATCTGTAAAGATATTTGCAGCTCCTGGAATAGGCGTGGAAGAAGTGATTTTAGGGAAAATGACAGGATGTTCCTTAACAAATGTAATAAGAGGATGTGATGGATAGTGATTATCTATCTCTCCTGGAAAAGAGCATCGTAATATAGCCCAATTATCCAAGTTAGCACATAAGACCAAAATTTGTTGACATGTATAAGGAACAATCACAGACGTTGGAGAGAAACCAAAAAATTGTACATTTTGTTGTATCCCTAACATAGCTAAGGAAGCAACTGCATCAGGATAATACTCAAGGGATTTTCCAGGGGACATACGTGGATGTATCCACAGTAAAGGACCATCTTGCCATAAAACTCCAGTAGGTTGTCGCGCAGTGGCGAGCACACATAGTTGGAGAGGTTTATCCTCTTGAAACCTACAAAGGCTAGCATGTTGTATAGCCTCCTCCACTTTCAGCAGCGCTGACTTTGCTTCCTCAGTAAGATGCCGAGGGGAAGAAAGGTCTGAATCACCTTTAAGAATTTCACACAAGGGTTTTAATTCAGCATTGGGAATATGTAAATAACCCCTAATCCAATTTATGTCACCTAATAATTTTTGGAAATCATTTAAGGTACGTAAATTATCGGTCCTGAGAGTTACCTTTTGGGGTGTAATGGTTTTACAAGAGATAGTAGCACCAAGATAATCAATAGAATCTCCTGTTTGTACTTTATCAGATGAAATAAGCAAGCCCTTTGATTGTAATAAATGTACCAAATCAGTGTAAGCTGCTTCCAACATATATTTGGTTTTGGCTGCCAGCAATATATCATCCATATAATGTATACACTTCAACAATGGATACTTTTGTCTGAGTGGGACAATGGCCGCTCCTACAAACATTTGACACATTGTAGGGCTATTGGCCATGCCTTGAGGCAAAACCACCCATTCAAACCTTTGATCAGGTTCCTCATGATTACATGAAGGCAGAGTAAAAGCAAAACGTTCGGAGTCCTGAGGATGCAATGGAATGGAAAAGAAACAATCTTTAATGTCTATACATATCATTGGCCAATTTTTTGGAATTGTTGAAAGCAAAGGCAAACATCTCTGAATGGGTCCCATGAGCTGCATTTGAGCATTAATGACCCGTAGATCGTGTAACAACCGCCATTTTCCAGACTTCTTTTTAATAATAAATATGGGTGTATTCCATGGAGAAGTGGAGGGCTTTATATGTTCCAACTTTAATTGTTCTTGTACTAAAGCATAAGCTGCAGTCAATTTTTCAGAGGGGAGCGGCCACTGAGGAACCCATATTGGCTCCCCTGTTTTCCAGGTAATGGGCACCTGATCCTCAGCGGCCACTAGGAAAAACCCAGTCCATGTCTATTAAGTTTTTGCTGAGGTTCTAAAGGATGTCTACGTCCTTGCAAATTTTTTCCTAATCCAAGACCTGGTCTATATCTTATGCCCTGCATTATCTTTTGGGCAACTGTTGAATATTCATTACTAAGTTGAAACCCCATGTCCTTCATAAGATCACGTCCCCATAGAGAGATAGGGAGGTCAAGCACATACGGCTGAAAAGTTCCAGAATGTCCTTTAGAATCTTTCCAGGATAAATGCTTGCAGCTGACTTGTGGAGCTTGAGCGTATCCTAAACCTCTTAGTGATTGATCTGAGAGCTGTATCGGCCACCCCTTCGACCAGTCCTTTTGTGCAATTATACTACGATCTGCTCCAGTATCTAGTAATCCCAAAATTGATTTGCCTTCTATAGTTAAGTTTAAAGTAGGACGGTCATTCATATCCAAGGACAAATAAACAGAATTCCCTCCGGTGACTCCAATCTCATCACTTGTTCTTAAAAAGGAATCAGCAGGAAAGCGGGTATGCAAACTAGGTAGAATTAGCAATTGGGCAATCCTGTCTCCTGGGGAAATGGACACAATGCCTTTTGGGGCCTCCACCATAACCTTCACTGTTCCTACCGTGTCCGGATTAATAATCCCAGGAAAAACATGAAGGCCTTGTAGGACGGAAGAAGCACGCCCAATTAACAAGCCCACAGTGCCAGATGGTAAAGGTCCTTTAAATTCAGTCTCCACCAGTTGGACTCCCATTTTAGGTGTTAATACGAGTCTGGCGGAGGAGCAGAGGTCCAGTCCCGCGGCACCTGTAGTGGCTCTCCGCGATTCTTGGGATGGCGCAGGGACGGCCATGACTCGGTTTCCATTGTCCCATTTTCCATTGCCCCATATATTTGTGGGCCCTGGGGTCGGGGCCCCCCCGGCCGTTTTTTGGCATGTTTCTATCTTTTAAAGGTTGACCATGTATGTCTCTAACTGATCTACACTCATTAGCCCAATGCTTTCCCCTTTTACATCTGGGGCATAAGCCCGGTTGACGGCTAACAGAAGTGTGCTCAATTCTGGATGTTCCCTTCTTGTTAGGACATTCTTGTTTAAAGTGTCCTCCTTGACCACACCTAAAACACCTTCCAGCAACAGGGCTGGATTTACGTGATAATTGAAGAACAGCAGCAGCAAGGCCTGCATTAGTTAACGGTCCACCTATTTCCCTACAGACTTTCATCCAGGCCTCTATGCCTTTGTTTTTGTAAGGGGTAATAGCTGCTTTACATTCTTTAGTACATTGTTCAAAAACAAGTTGTTTAATCAAGGGCATTGCTGTATCAGGGTCACCAAAGATTTTTCCTGTGGCGTCTACCATCCTGGCGACAAAATCTGAGAAAGGTTCTGTGGGGCCTTGTATAATTTTTGTCAAATTGCCAGACATTTCTCCTCTATTTGGGAGTGATTTCCATGCTCGGATACAAATGTTATTTATCTGTTCATATACTTCAGGGGGGTATCCTGTTTGTTGATTAGCAAACCTGCCTTGTCCCAAAAGCATATCCTTATCCCAGGCAGGGCGCCCCGCTGCGTGATTTTGGGCAGCTTGCTCTACTGCACCCTCTAGCATAAATGCTCTCCAATCCAAATATTTACCTGGGGAAACACAAGCACGGACTAGACTAGCCCAATCTGAGGGAGTCATGCAAAATCTAGTAAGTCCCTCCACCTGAGTGAGAGTGAAAGCGGCATCTATGCCATAAGTGCGAACGGATTCTGCCAAGGTTTTAACTATCTTAAAGTCTAAAGGCTCATGATACCTTCCTCTATTATTGTCCTGAAACACCGGGTACGCAAGTCCCATATCTGTATTAACTGTCCTCCAAACTTGCGCATGAAAAGATCTCCCGGAACTTTGGCCCTCCCCCACATACGGGGGTGGGGCAATAGGCCTCATATCTTCTTCTAAATTTTCAACCTCCTCCTCCTCAGAATTCTGTTGACCAATATTAGATCCCTCCCCCTTCTTGCAGTAGGCTTGCATGCCTTGTGTCTCCCTTTTCTTCTTTTTTATTTTTATCTTGCGTAGTTGTTGCAACAATATATCAAGGTCCTCAGAACACTCTGAGCCGCTTGTGTCCTCAGGTGTTTTGAATTCGGTCAAGTCTGGATAGAGCCTTCTCCTATTTTTATTTTCAGGCTCTTTTGCCTTTTCATTACTCTTACTCTTAATACTCTCTGCCACTTCACTACGTGATCCTTCAGATTTATCCTCATGTAGTTGTTCAAGAACAGCCTGACCCTCATTCATAGCTTCTTGGCATTTACCATCTGTTACACATCCTCTAACTAACTTCCAAAGTGGTATAACGCCACCTTGCAAGGTACCTTGCTCATGAGCGAAATCCAGATCCTTTCCTAATTTGTCCCAGCTGGGAACCGTAAGACTCCCTGAAAAGGCAAACCAAGGAGCCGCTGTATCAGCTTCCCTCAAAAACCTTTGCAAAGTGCTCTGCTTTACCTTAAGTCCTTTTGAACGTAGCAACCCATCCAGGGCCAACAAAATTGGGCTTGAAGAAGTAGCGCCCATAATGTTTTTAGAACTATAAAGAAAGTGAAGGTACAAAAATCCCCGCTCTCTTCCTTTTACAGGGGAGCGTTCCGTTCTATGAATTCCTTGCTCTCTTCCTTTTACAGGGGAGCGTCCTTTTTCCCGCTCTCTCTCTATTTACAGAGAGAGCGCCCCGCTATTTGCTTGCGGATTCCCACTTTACCTGGGAACTTACCGGTGCACCACCCTGACTGCTGAAAGTTCTGGATCCTGGGTTCGAGGAATATAATTCCCCGTACGGGCCACCAATTGTCGCGACCCCTCGCCGGCAAGGGAAAACACGACACAGGATTCTTCTTTCAGCAGTTTATTCAGGCCTTGTTTCATGTATCATCTTCTAGCGACCCCCCCGCCGAGCGCCCAAGCACAGCCTAATAAAGCCTCCCGCATACCAATCCCAAGCTGCCACGTGGATCTCTCTCATAGGGTGGTAAGGGATTGTGCGCCAACTCTCCAAAAAAGGAGTTGTTTATCACAGGCCACAGTGGAAGCTGGCGCCATCTTCTAATGGCGGCCACGGTCTATAAGAATGGCTTACCACAGGCATGTACTCTACCACCGAGCTATACTATACCCCCAACTCCACTGTAATTATTTTAAATTGTTAGTTTGATATGTCCAATATCTGGGTCATTTCTAGGTCTGGTTCCTATTGATTACTTTGCTTCTTTATAGTGAGTTGTTTTTCTTGCTTTTTTGTGTTACTTGTAATTTGTTATTGATTGCCAGGCATGGTGTGTAAAATAGTAGAAGCTGAGGTTATATAATATTTATTCTGTCTGGGTTCAGTGGCACACATCTGCAATCCAGCCACTGGGGAGGCTGAAGCAGAAGGATTACAAATTCAAGGCTTGTCCCTGCGACTTAGCAAGACCCTCTCTCAAAATAAAAAGTAAAATAAAGGGCTGGGGATGTGGCTCAAGTGGTAACATGCTCGCCTGGCATGCGCAAGGCACTGGGTTCAATCCCCAGCACCACATAAAAGTAAAATAAAGATATTGTGTCCACCTAAAAACTAAAAAATAAATATTAAAAAAGAAAATATTAAAAAAAAAATAAAAGAAAAAGAAAAAGGACTGGGGCCAGGCGCGGTGGTGCGTGCACCTGTAATCTCTGCAGCTCGGGAGGCTGAGGCAGGAGGATAGCAAGTCCAAAGCCAGCCTCAGCAATGGTGAGACACTAAGCAATTCAGTGAGACCCTGTCTCTAAATAATATACAAAATTAGGTTAGGGATATGGCTTAGTGGTTGAGTGCCCCTGAGTTCCTGGTGTGTGGCGAGGAGGGACTGGGGATGTGGCTCAGTAGCAAAGTGCCCCTGGGTTCAATCCCTAGTAGTGGAGGGAGTTGGGGGTGAGAATTATTCTAGGAAATGGGTATTACCTCTTCTTTTGCTAGGTTGTTGGTATGGAAGTTTGAGTCAATTAGGAGAAGAGCTGTTTGGGGTTTGTTGTTGCTATGGTTACCTTAGGTAACTTTATCTTCAAATTCCTCTGGAATTTCCTTGCATTCAGGGCTCAAAGGGCAGGCTTTTCTCAGTGTTTCTGCTTGACTCTTGCCTTAGCTTTTCTCAGGACCCATCACTACCACACTCTGAGTTATACCTGACTGTTTCTTGTTCCTGGATGTTTTCTAACCTGGTGGTGGTAAGTTTTCTGTTTTCTTGGTTCAGCCTCAGTCTTAGGGGATATTTTTCTTGAATCTTGGGGGTAGATCTTTCTGGGCGATTCTGCCCTCCCCCCCAAGAAGTAGGATACTTGTAATGGTCTTGGTCGGAATTTCCTGCTCCTCTCCCAGTCATAGAGGGTTCTCTTGGTACCCTGCCCCAGTTACCTTGGGAGTGACAGAGTTTGCTGTCCTTTCTCTGTGGGGCCAAATTGGCTTTATATTGTTCCTTTTCCAGGCCAGCACTACTGAGGGGGCGGGGGGAGACTCTGCCCAGTGTTTCTTTCTTTTTCTGGTGGTGCTGGGGATTGAACCTATGGCTTTGTGCATGTGAGGCAAGCACTTTACCAACTGAGCTATATCCACAGCCCAGTATTTCTTTCTTTTTTTTTTTTTAAATATATTTTTATATTTGTTCTAATTAGTTATACATAACAGTAGAATGCATTTTGACATATCATACATAACTTCTCATTCATCTGATTGTACATGATGTAGAGTTACACAGGTCAAGTAATCATATATGCACATAGAGTAATAAAGTCCGATTCATTTTACTATCATTGCTACCCTCATGCCCTCTCCCCTCTCTTCACTCACTACTTCTGTCTAGTCCAAAATACCTCTTTGGGCTGGGGTTGTGGCAGCAGTATAATGCTCACTAGCACATGCGAGGTCCTGGATTCTATACTCAGCACCACATAAAAATAAATAAATAAAATAAAGGTATTGTGTCCAACTACAACTAAAAAATAAATATTAAAAAAACCTCTATTCTCCCCCAATCCATTGTGAATTAGCATGCACATATCAGAGAAAACATTCAGCCTTTGGTTCTTTGGGATTGGCTTATTTCACTTAGCATAATATTCTCCAGTTCCACCCATTTACTGGAAAGTGCCATAATTTCATTCTTCTTTAAGTCTGAGTAATATTCCATTGTGTATATATTCCAGTTTCTTTATCCATTCATCTGTTGAAGTCCTGCCCAGTATTTCATGTGAGCACCTACTGAGGCCTGTAGAGAAAAACCTCTAAATGGGTGGCTCTTGATAACCCATATTTGACCTTTAGTAACTCATTGAAAAAGTTCTTGAATTCTTCTTGCCCACCTATATGGTGGTCCCATCATTTTCCCACTAAGTGGAGCTTATATTTCTCTCTTGTTGGAAGTGGTTGTCTTTCCTTCAGTTTTACTCTAGTTAGTTGCCCTGTAACCTCAGCTTTCTTATGGTTTAAGAAAATTATGGTTTTATAGATTATCTGGATTTTTCTTGTCACTGAAGTGGGAATAATAATTTGTTTCTAAGAGGAAGTTAATAGTCAAGAACTTCCTATTTTATGCTAGATTTTTTTCTTCCAGTGAAATAACCTTATGTCACTTCTTCCCTCTTTTCCTTGCTTCTAGAAGTTATCTTTCAGCAATATTAACTCAGCTAAGAAAGCTTCACATTTTACTGAAGAGTTTCATATTGCCTAACTTGATGCTTACAAAAGGTCAGTGAAGCTGTTAGGGAAGAAGAGCTGGAAAAGAGAAGGGTGAGATACATCTGGTAAGCTGTGGTCTCTGACTACAGGACCTTCTCACTTCCATGCTACCATACTGCCTGATTTTGTATTGAGGGCATGGTCCCTAACAATCTTTTTCATATTATAGGCACTTATTTTATTTTTTGCAGTACTGGGGCTAGAACCCAGGGCCTCATACATGCTAGGCAAGTTCTCTACAACTCATCTACATCCCACCTATATCCCACGTGCTTAGATTTTGTGGAGGCATGTGAAGTGAGATGTAGATAGAGAAGGCAGGGGAGGGATGGCCTTGGAGTTGTGTGGCCAAGCCATCCTGGGATTTAGCCATCTGTTCTTGGGGAGCTTGCTGGAGTTACATCACAAGTCTGCTCTTGGGTGTTTAACAAAGAGAAGGAACTTTAATTACTTTTGTCCAAGGACATGTGCTTAGGGTCAATCACATTTTGTTATTGAAAGAAGAGAAAGAAACCTCAACTACACTCAGTTGTCTATGAGTGTGACTCTCCTTGGCTGAAGGAGGAGTTCTTAAATTCCAGCAGAAATCTTGTCCCTTATTCAGCTGCTGGGACTGAGATGCTAGGAAACAGCTTGTGGAGCTGTGACTGTACTCTCCCTTTTAAATAAACTACTGGATAGTTTCACTGGCATGTCAGACCTACTTAATAAAGCCACATCAGAGCTGGGTACAGTGGTACTTGTCTATAATCCTAGGTACTCAGGAGGCTGAAGTAGGAGGATCAGAAGTTTGAGGTCAGCCTGCACAACTCAGTGAGACCCTATCTCAAAATAAAGAATAGAAGGGGCTGGGTGGTAGAACATCCCTGGGTACAGTCCCTTGCTGAATAAAAAAATAAAATAGTCACATCAGATGCACCATTGTCATACTGTACAAGTACAAAAGGAAGATCTGGTAGCCCGAGCTTCCTACCTCCAACTGGGATCTGATGGAATAGAAGTTGGAGCGGTCACTGGGACCAGGCATCTTTGCTCTTCATCTCTGTGCTGAATACGGTAGAAAAGTAACCTAGGTCTCTGGGCACCTGACTCTCATGTGAGAATATGGGTTCTCAGCTGTTTATTGGATTTGTTCCCATGGATGCCTGGACTCACCTGACAAACATGTGAAAACAAATCTGTTCCCACATGCCTGCATAGGGAAACCTGCATGGCTTGGTGTCAGAGGTGAAAAATAAAAGTGGTGCTGCCTGAAAGCCCTGCCCCATCTAAGCAGAGATAGGCTGGCTCATCTCTGGGACGGGGGAAGGCTTCTGGTGCCCCAGAGAAACTTTTTCACTCAGGCTCATGTCCAGACTCTGTAACGGGATTGGGACAGGTAAGGCAGGAACATCGGGTGGGATCTGTGGAGATCAAAATTTTCCCTGACAGGTGTGTGTGTGTGTGTGTGTGTGTGTGTACACGCCCCCCCCCCAGACAGATTCTCACCAAGTTGCTGAGGCTGGCCTTGAACTTGTGATCCTCCTGCTTTAGCCTCCTGAGTAGCTGGGATTACAGGTGTGTGCTACTGTGCCTTTCCTCACTCTTGAGTGACTGTGATTCCCTTGCTCTGAGCTTAGTGAGGCCAGGATATGTCATATACATCTTTGTTGAGTGGTGTGGAGGCTTCTGGAAAAATGATGTGCTGATTGCCTTCTTATCCCTGGAAGTTATCCCTTTGACCTCAATAGACTGACTCCTGGATGGGAATCAAATAGCCCACCAGATTCCTTTTTCTAAAAAGTGAGGTAATTTCAGGGGATTTGAAGCATGGCCCACACAGAAATTTAGGGAGGACGAAGTCTACACCAAGCACAGGGTAAGGAAGGTAGTTGTCTTCCTCTGACAGATTCTGGGTCCTTTGTAGGTAGTATAATGTGAATCCAACTTCCTTAAGGTTTCTGGATTAGCCCAACTCTAATCCAAAGGTGGTACTGTATGTACCATCTCTCTATGGGATGCTTTCCAATGCCAGATCTGTCACTAAGAGAAGCCTATAGCTTTTGTTGGATGTCAAGACTCCAGGATAATGTTCTGGGAAAATCTTAGAATTTCAGCCCCAGGTAAAAGTGAGGGGTGTATTGAGGAAAGCAAATAGACAAATGTTTAACCCTAGTTTATGGTGCTCCTTGGAGATCCTTCCTCCATTTTTGTCTTGTTGTATAATCACTTTCTTTTGGGTACTTTGGAAAAAGAAAGGTATTGAATGGGCAAGCAGCAATGTGGGGAATAAGATGAGTGAACACGGGTATGTATTTCCACACATGTTCTCTTCTTGGTCCAGTCCCTGCAAAAGTGATATACTCTTGTCTAAGGATCTTTTTAATCCTTCTCTGTACTGCTCATGTTCTTTGCTATCCTGAGAGTAGCTATAGATCTCTCTGTGTGAGGCTGGACACTGTGAAAACTCTTCTTGTCCTTTATATGAGAGCTGAGTAGGCAGCTTGGTAGGCAGCTTGTATACTTGGTGTATACAATGAGAGGCCTTTCAGGCTAGAGAAGGCTATGTACATGCTGCAGGGGCTTTGATCTTCTCTGCATGGTAGGTTTGTGTGTTTTAAGCTGGTAAGAAAAGAGCAAAACCAACACTCAGGGAGAATGAATTCAGTGGACAAACCCAGTGCCTACCCACAGGTCTCTTGTTGGAAACCACCATCAAATCATGCCTGTATTCTCATGGGTATCTTTCTCAGGAGCAATAGAAATCTGCCTATCTCCATTTTCCTGTGTCCTATTGTGGGAACTGAGAAATATATTGTATTTTGTGTGTAGCATACTGTCTGTCCCTAAGCAGGAAGTGGGCAGGGAAATTTGTCTGACTCGCAGGTCTAAACCAGAACCTCACCAACTCCTGCCAAAGATTTGACATACTTGTTTTCTTTACCAGGCTAGTGTAAACACAGTTGTGCGGGAACCATTTGCCATGGAAGCCAGAGAGATTGTGAACCCTGTACCCAGCTACCATCTCATCCCTGAGGCCAGCCAGCCCAGGGTGGAAGAAGATGTCAGCTTGCCACCTCAAGTTCCCTCAGAAGCCATGCAGCTGAAGAAGGAGATCTCTCTGCTGAATGGGGTCAGCCTGGTGGTGGGCAACATGATTGGCTCAGGGATCTTCGTCTCACCCAAGGGGGTGCTGGTATACACTGCCTCCTATGGATTGTCACTGGTCGTGTGGGCCATTGGTGGGCTCTTCTCTGTTGTGGGCGCCCTTTGCTATGCAGAACTGGGGACCACCATCACCAAGTCAGGGGCCAGCTATGCTTATATTCTAGAGGCCTTTGGGGGCTTTATTGCCTTCATTCGCCTATGGGCCTCACTGCTAATCATTGAGCCCACCAGTCAGGCCATCATCGCCATCACCTTCGCCAGCTACATCATCCAGCCCTCCTTCCCCACCTGTGATCCCCCGTACCTGGCCTGCCGTCTTCTTGCTGCTGCTTGCATATGTAAGTATGGGGGCTGAATGTGAGAGGATATGTGTGTGGGGGGGTGCTGTAATAATGGTATGGGTGCCTTATATTTAAATAGCATAATTTGCTGGGTATAATGGTGTAAAACTGTAATTCCAGGAGGCTGAGGCAGGGGGGGTCACAAGTTCAAGGCCAGGGTAATTTAGTGAGACCCTATCTCAAAATAAAAAATAAAAAGGGCTGGGATATAGCTCAGTGTTAGAGTGCCCTTGGGTTCAATCCCTAGTAATGCAGGGAAAGGTGGGGGGAAAAGAAAGCATAGTTTGCTTTTTGGGGAAGAGGTAGATACCTTACCTTTGGAAGGACTAATTGCATCAGAGTTGATTGATCCTGAGAGATATTAGAGCCTCACATTCTTCTTACTCTTGGCTGTTTCTGAGGTCTTTCCTCTACTCTCTGTGACAGGTTACTACATGTCTTATATTTATCTTGTCTGGTGCTCTTTTTTTTTTTGGTCAGTTTCAAGAGATTGGTTTCAACATCAACTAGTTGAAACTTAACACAGAAAACAATTAAAAAGTCAGTGTTGAGTCCTTTATTGTGCTGCTCAAAAAGAAAAAGTGTTATTTTACTTCTCAGCTTTTCATCTTAAACTAGTTTAAAGGCATCAGTGAGGAAATAGGCTTCTCTAGACTGCGGGGTCCCAAGGTCTTATTCCTAAGCCCACAGGACCCCCTTCTTCCTGCTACTGCCACTCTTTGAGGTCCATTCCAAGCAGCAAGTACCACACCAAAATGGCTTTTTCTTATTGGTGTTTCATTTTTCTGTATACTGACTTTGTAAACAAGCTTTGCCTGCAGCTCATGAGAAAAAAGGAGCTTCTACCCTACATTAAGGATGAGAGCCCCATGCATGCTTTTTTATTTTTTTGCATTTTCTTTTCTCTCTTATGTGAGAGGGATTCTTATGGAAAGAGGGATTCTGTGTGAAGCCCTTGAAAGGAGAGAAGATTGTTATACAACCTTGCAGAGCTAGAGCTTCAGTTAGCCCAGAATTCTCTGTGTTCCATAGCACTGTGCTGCCAAAGGCACTTAATTATACCCTGTTCTTTCCTTATCTCTGCTTATAAAAGCTTTGGCTATATATAGTTTGTCTACAATATTAAAAATAGACTGAGAGTACCTTGGAACTAGCAATATGGATTGTATAGTACACCATGCCTCCTGACTTTAAGGACTTTGTTAAAGCAAACAGTGAGGAGAAAACATACTCCTGGGAGGAGAAAGGATGATTAGTATTCACCTATGTGTCTAATAGACTTTGGTCCTGAAGATTCTGGCATGACTCATCTCTAAAAAAAGGGAGTAAGTGTATGATTCTAAACATGGTCATTAAGGAGAGAATTAAATTATCCTCAAATTACCCATAATCTCTCACTAACAGATGAGTACTTTTAATAATTTAATATTGTCTTCATTTTTTTTATAGAATTGGGATCAGACTTTGCTTATTAATTTATATTCTGGTTTTTAAATTAATTAATTGCCTTTTACCCCTGAACTACAGCTCTCCCTACTCCCCCAGCCTGCATTTTTTTTTTTTTTTTTTGAGACAGGTTCTTGCTGAGTTGCCCAAGCTGGCCTCAGCCCTCCTGTGAGTCATGGAATTTCACTGGAATTAGTGGTGTATGCATGCAACTGCACCTGGCTATATTCTGGTTTTTAAGCTTAATATATAATTTTCCCTTTATTTCATAAAAACAACATTAAAAAAATTTTAAATTATGGTTTCTTTGTTGATTCATAAGTTATTTTTTAAATTTTTAAATTATTTATTTGTTTTTATGTGGTGCTGAGGATCAAACCCAGTGCCTTGTGCGTGCGTGCTAAGCGAGTGCTCTACTGCTAAGCCCCAGCCCCAGCCCCCCAAACAACATTTTTTAAAAATATATTTTTTTAGGGCTGGGATTGTGGCTCAGCGGTGGAGCGCTCACCTAACATGGGCGGGACCCGGGTTCGATCCTCAGCACCACATAAAAATAAAAGGGCATTGTGTTGTGTCCATCTACACCTAAAAAATAAATTAATTAATTTAAAAAAATATTTTTTTAGATGTAGACGTAAATATCTTTATTTTATTTCTTTATATGTGGTGCTGAGTATCAAATCCAGTGCCTCATGCATGCGAGGCAAGCGCTTTACCCCTGAGCTACAACCCCAGCCCAAAAGTAACATTTTTTAAAGTAGTGTTTTTTTAATTAAAAGATAATAAATGGACTTTATAGACAAGTTGGCAGATAAAGAATAGTATAAAAAAATTAAAATCATTCATGATTTTACCTCCCAGAAAACTATTGTTATTATGAGTGAAATACCTTCCAATATTTTTTTCTATATATATATATATTTTTTTTAATTTTTTAGACGTTGATGGACCTTTATTTTATTCATTTATTTATATGTGGTGCTGAGAATTGAAACCAGTGCCTCACACATGCTGGGCAAGTGCTCAACCACTGAGCCACAACCCCAGCCCCATCTTATATAAAATTTATCATTTTTAAAATGATCCTGCTGAGCATGGTGGTACACACCTATAATCCCAGCTACTCAGGACACTGAGGCAGCAGAATCATAAATTTGAGGCCCATAGTGACTTAATGAGGCCCTAAACAACTTAGTGAGACCCTGTCTCAAAATTAAAAAATAAAAAGGCTGGGCATGGTGGCACATGCCTATAATCCCAGCGGCTGGGGAGGCTGAGACAGGAGAATCATGAGTTCAAGGCCAGCCTCAGCAATGGTGAGGCATTAAGCAACTCAGTGAGACCCTATCTCTAAATAAAATACAAAATAGGGCTGGGATGTGGCTCGGTGGTTGAATATCCCTGAGTTCATTTCCCGGTACCAAAAAAATAAAAATAAAAAAACAAAAAATAAAACGACTGGGGATGTGGCTCAGTGATAAAGCACCTCTGGTTTAATCTCCCAAAAATAACTTAAAAAATCAAAATAAAAAATCATACTCTTTGTGTCTTATATACTGTTTTTCCCCACATACTTTTTTATTAGTGCATTATAGTTGTACATATTGAGGGGATTTATTGTTACATATTCATACATGCACACCATATAAGTAGGACAGCATTTCCCTGTCCTACTTCCCACCCCTTAGTCCCTTTCCTCTACTGATTTCGCTTTTTTAAAAAATATTTCTTTTAGTTATAGGTGGACACAATGCCTTTATTTTTATTTATTTATTTTCCTGTGGTGCTGGGGATTGAATCCCAGTGCCTTACCTGTGCTAGGTGAGCACTCTACCTGAGCCACAACCCCAACCCTTGATTTTTTTTTAAATATATATATGTTTTTAAATTGTAGTTGGACACAATACCTTTATTTTATTTATTTATTTTTATGTGGTGCTAAGGATTGAACCAGCACCTTGCATGTGCTACTGCTAGATGAGTGCTCTAGCTCTACTGATGAGCCACAGCTATAGCCCTCACTTTGATTTTTAGAAGATCCACCCCCACCTTTGTTTTCCTTTTTCCTCTCTAGCTTCCTCATATGAGAGAAGGCATACCACCTGAGTTTGACTTATTTTGCTTAATGGGATGGTCTCTAGTTCTATCCACTTTTCTCAAATGCCATATCATTTTTCTTTTTAGCTGAATAAAAGTCCATTGGGTATATAGCCACATTTTCTTTATCCATTCATCCACCAATGGACACCTAGGCTGGTACCATAGTTTGGTTATGGTATTGTGCTGTTATAAACATGGGTATGCTTGTATTGATGTATTACGTTGACTATAATTCTTTCGGATAAATACTGAGAAGTGGTATAACTTGGTCAGATGGTGGTTCCATGCCTAGTCTTTTGAGGAACCTCCACACTGATTTCCATAGTGGTTGTACTAACTTGTAGTCCCACCAGTAGTGTAAAGGTGTTCTTTTTTTCTCCACATCCTCTTCAGCATTTGTTATTTGTATTCTTGTTGACTGCCATTCTAGTTGGAGTGAGATGAAATCTCATTGTAGTTTTGATTTGCATTTCCCTAATTGCTAATGATTCTGAACATTTTTTCATGTATTTGATGGCCATTTGTATTTCTTCTTTTGAATACTCTGTTTAATTCATTTGTCTATATTAATTGGATTATTTGACTTTTTTTGGTGTAAAGTTTTTTGAATTCTTTATATGTTCTAGACATTAATACTGTCTGAAGAGTAGGTAACATAGATTTTCTCCAATTCTATAGGTTCCTTCTTCATAGTCCTGTTTCTTTTGTTATGCAGAAAAGATTTTTAATTTGATTCTGTCCCATTTATTAACTCTTGGCATTATTTCCTGAGCTTTATCGGTTCTTATACTGGTTTTTAAATTTTAGCATCTAATCTCTTTTATCAAATATTCTTAGAAAACATGATTTGGGGACATAGGTGTGATTTCCAGGCGGTGTAGTATAATGATTAAACTCAGAGGGCCCAAAGCTGGACTGGGTTTGATTTCTAGCTTTACCACTGATTTAGGGAATTAATTATCTCCTGCCTTGGTTTTCTCATTTGGAAATGAGATTATTAATAGTGCCTAGCTGAAAAGATTGTTGTGAAGAATAAAAGACAAATAGCTGTGTAAATGCTTTTCTCTTCCTGACATATAGTAAGAGCTCCATAGTAAATAATGCTGTAAATAATTATGTCTTTGTACATAAATCATTTTAGAGTTCCTGAATATTTTCTTAGGATTAAATTAAACAAGGGAAATCATTGTGTCTAAGGAAATAAACTGTTGCAGGATTCTTTTTAGAGTGTTGTATGAGTTCCTCAATTGATTGGGCATCTGAAAGTGCCTGTGCATTAGTGGCTGATAGCTTTAGAGTAAATTCAAAGAACAACCAAGTCAAAGGGCATGTTATATATAATTTTTGATACCCAGAAGATTTTTATCTTAATTTTTGTTTGTTAAATTATATTTTCTTCCCTTTATTATTTTTCCCATGTTTTTTTTTACTTAAAAGCCTATCCTCATACTAGGCACTGATCTTGGGATTGGAGGAGTAGCCTTACTTTTTAGATATGCCAAATATTGGTATTTCCTGGTCTCTTTCATTCAACATGTACTTTTACCCAGATTTCTCAAGATTGGAATTGCTGCAAGCCCCTTATCCCAGAAGCCAAGGCTTTTCTAGAATCCAGGCCTGAGGGCAGGAACTTATCAGAAATCAGCCAAGTCATAAAACTATGCTCCATAGTCCTAACTGACTTGATTTTAGGGTTCAACTTATTTCCCTTCTTGGAACTTTTAGGTCATAGGATTAGGCTTTAAATAGAGCTGAGGTATGGGAGGGAGTCGCTTTGGGTAGGAATGGCAGTGGGAACAGCCTGATCTCAAGAGACATAAATTGGAAGAAACTGACTAGGTCATTATTAGGAGGGGAAAAAACCAAAGATCCATTGAATCCAGTGTGAGGCTTGGGTAGGATAGGAGAATGAAGTTAGTCTTGAAATAGAGACATAAGAGGGGCTAGCTTGTTGTTTAGAAGAATGCACAAAGAAGTTATAGCCATGCCAGGCTAGATAATTAAAGTTCCATTCTTAGACTAGAGGGCCTAGCAAGTCTCCAGACTTGGACCATAGATGGATTTGTTAGGCCTGCACAGTGTTTTAAATAATATTGAAATAGTTGCCAACATTTGAAAAATCAGTACTTGTCCTTTCTCTGAAAAAAATCTGGCAACACTAAACTTAAATTCCTGCCTGATTCAATCAGCTAGATTTTGAGTATCTGTCCTTTCCTTTAAATGGAGTATATACTTTATAGTCTACTACAGTCCTGCTTCCTCTCCTTTTATACCCAGACTTTCTTTCTTTTCCTTATTTTATCACTTTTTTTCATGCCTGAAGCCATTGCTGCTTTAGACTCTGGCTCTCTATATAGCTGCACCCCACCATATTCCTAGGTTACACTAACAGGGGATTTAAGCAGCTTTTTTGGGATGTTGAGCTGTCTTAGTTACTTATTATCTTAGAGCAGTGGTTTTCGACCTGAAGTGAGTTTGTCTTCCATGAGATGTTTGGCAATGTCTGGAGGTGTTTTGGTTGATATGATTAGTGGGTATTGGTGCTGCTGGCATCTAGAAGGTTGGGGCCAGAGATGATGCTGAACATCTGCCATAGACGAGACAAACCTGCACAGTAAAGACTTATCTGGTCCAAAATGTCCATAGTTCTATAGTTAAGAAACTGTGTCCTAAAGGTATACTTTGTTCAAATGTATTCAGGAATCTTGGAATTTTCTATGGTGGGTGGAGCCTCAGACTGTAGACTATACTTGGTAAGCTTACTTATGGGACCATAGTGGGGGAAAAGATGGTTCTTGAGGAACATAGGTTCTTCTTTTTGGGTAGGACCCGTACATTTGGTAACATGGATACCCAGTATTGTAAGGATATTTGATTTGACAGCAGAAGAGTAACACTTCTGGCTTAGGTGTTCTTAGTCCATTTATTTTGTGGGATTTGACTTATGGATCCTGCCTGTTACGTGGACTCATATATATCACTGGAGAATGCTTGCCTTGAAGGAATCAAGATGGAACCAATTCAGTAATGACAGTGACATCACAGCCCAGAGCCTCACAGCTAAGACTCTGTTTCCCCTGAGTTTATTTGGTAAGGCTGACAATGAGGAGGAGGAGAAGTGGGGAAAGAAGACTGATATTGATGAGACTAGAGTGAAGAAACACCTAATGAGTCTTGAATATCTTTCTTTTGTTTCTTGCTGCCTTGGACTCAGGCCTGGTCAAACTTTTGAATAAAAGGAATATTCTTGCTGGGTGACTTGGGAGGCTGGAGCAAGAGGATTACAAATTTGAGACCAGCCTCAGCAATTTAGCAAGGCCCTAAGCAACACAGTGAGAACTTCTCTCAAAATAAAAAGGCTTGATATGCATCTCAGTGGTAAAGTGCCCCTGGGTTCAATTCCCAGTACCAAAAAAAGGCCGGGGGTGGGGGGGGCGGATATTCTCCCCCTATTATGATCAGTAGTTACTATGGATAGATGGGTCTCTCTCTCTCTCTCTCTCTCTCTCTCTCTCTCTCTCTCTCTCTCTCTCTCTCTCGTACTGGGGAGCACTTTATCAGAGTTACATTCCCAGCCCTTCTTATTTTTTATTTTGAGGTGCTTAGGGCCTCACTAAATGTCTGAGGTTGGCCATTTAGCAATCAAATTGCAATCCTCTTTCCTCAGCCTCCCCAATTGCTGGGATTACAGCCTTGTATCACTGCACCCAGCCATCTTTCATATTTCTAAGTGACACAAGGCTAAGGAGACTTGATCTTGCTCAAAGACTCTAACCCTATATGTAGTTCAAGTGTTCGGATAATAAGACTAGATATATTTGTATGATTAAAGACAAAGATTCTTTTTTTTTTTTCTTTTTTGGTGTTAGGAATTGAACCCTTGCCCCCCACACATTCTAATACTAAGCTATATGCCCCCCCCAGGTAGTTTTATCTATCTATCTATCTATCTATCTATCTATCTATCTATCTATCTATCTATTTATTCAGTTATCTGACTATCTGTTGTTACTGGGATTGAACCCAGGGGTACCTTACCCTTCTCTCAAAATAAAAAGGGCTTGATATGAGCTATATTCCCAGTCCTTTTTTTGAGACAGGTCTCAAGCCTCAAGTTTGTGATCCTCCAGTCTCAGCTTCCTGAATTGCTGGTATCACAGTTGTGCACTACCAGGGTTGGCAGTTCTGCTATTTTCAGAAATTAGGATCTAATTTTTTTCTTTGCTGCTTTTTTTTTTTCTTTGCAGAACTGGGGATCAAACCTGAGCCACTTTACCACTGAGCTACATCCCCATCCTTTTTATTTTTCATTTTAAGGCAGAGGCTTGCTAAATTGCTGAGGTTCTTGCTAAGTTGCCAAGGCTAACCTCCAACTTGTGACCCTCCTGTCTCAGTCTCCTGAGTTGCTAGGATTACAGGCATATGCCACTGCACCTGGCTTATTTATTTATTTATTTTTATGATGTGGTCTTGCTGTGTTGATCAGGCTGGCCCTGATCTAGGCTTAAGTGACCCTCCTGCCTCAGCTTCCTGAGTAGCTGGGACTGTAGGGGCATGCCATTGGGCCCTGCTTTAGGAATACTCCTTAAAAGGCACCTAAATTACATATTCCTATACATTCTAGGAGGTAGCTACTGATTCTGGATTTCCATTTGGAAGGAAATGGACTGTTGTAGAGCATTTCACTCCGAAAAGACTTAAAATTGGCCCCCTTGGGCTGGGGATATAGCTCAGTTGGTAGAGTGCTTGCCTCTCATGCACAAGGCCATGGGTTCAGTCCTCAGCAGCACAAAAAAATAAAAATTTGCCCCCCTTTTTTTTCCCACCACCTTTGTCATTGCCACGTAGGACCGTACTCCTTTGTCCTTGGATGCCCTTGGTAACACCCAGCCTGTTTGTGAGAAGACTTGGAAGGTTTCTCTCCTCTCCCCTCTGGGAAAAGGAAACTGTGACTCTCAGCATAGCTGGGACTACAGCTTCAGGCCGACCAGCCACTTGCTGTCAGGAAGAGTGTTAGAGGTACAGCTCTGTCAGGAGGAGCATGTTACTTAGGATTAGTTTAGGTTTCATACAACAGAAAACCCAAAGAAGCATAACTCCAATGTTGAAGTTTATTTCTCTCACCTGTTAAAAATAGGCAGGTTGGGTTGGTAAGACAACTTTTAAAATGCTTCAGAGAGCCAGGTTTCTTTCTTCTATCTTAATGCTCTGCCATCCTCAGCCTGTGACGTCTAACTGTGGTCCAGAATGACTACTCAAGCTCCACATGTCATGTTGGGCATTGTAGGTGACCAGAAGGACAAAGGTATACTCTTCCTTTTAGAGGTCTTATCTGCTCACATATCTGGGAGAAAGTCTAGTTTCCTAGCCTTAACTACTTGCAGAGGAAACTAGGAATGTCTGTTTTAGAGTGGCCAAGACTAGCTCAAGTTTCTATTTGGTAAGTAATGACCATGGAAGATGACTAGCAATCTCTACCACAGAGAGACTTTGGGAATTTGTTTCTGTGTCAGGGTTGGGTCTGGATCTCTTTGAGTACTGATTTCTTTGGGAGAGAGAGCCTCATAATGGGTCCCTGCTTATTGGTGCCAGCTTATCCAGCAAGGAAATGCCATGGAGAGGGAAAGCTTAGAAGTTCAAGTGGAGGCAGCGGAATCTGAGCACCTGGCCACAAGGCTCAGCCTTGTCTTTGAGCTCTGATACAGTGTAGTGAGCTAGCTAGCTGGGAGTTCTTTATTTTATTTTTTTAACATTCTTTTTTAGTTGTCAATGGACCTTTATTATTTAATTTATTTATATTTGGTGCTGAGAATCGAACCCAGTGCCCCACACTTGCTAGGCAAGCACTCTACAACTGAGCCACAACCCCAGCCCCATGGGCTTGGAGTTCTGGGAGGCATCAAGGGGTGTGATTTAGATGGTGAAATTGTGTTTCTTAACTAGAATCAGGAAAGCAGTCAAGGGACTTGGCTTCTGCTTGGTAGAATGTTCTCTGGCAGGGCTGAGAGTAGAATGAGGCAAGCTAGGAGCCTGGAGCCAGGATGTAAGGATACACTCACTCTCAGGTTCCTGCACGTGGTCCCCTGAAAGTGGATTTTTTTTTACATTTTGTGCCCTGGATATCTGACTTTTGATCCTACCCCTGGCCCTGTTCTCTGGCCATACATTGTGGCATTTTAACTATGTTCATTGAGAAAGAAGTATATGTGCATAGTGAATGTGTCAAAGTATAAAATGGTGTAGAAAAAGGCTCCCTCCCTCTCCAGATCTTTAGTCTTCTTCTCAGGAGTTAGTGTTACTGACCAGGTGCTTTTATATCCTTGCAGCAGGTCTTTTGGAACTGACCCTGCAGGGACTTCCTTGGGGAATGGACTTTATTCATTAGTTTAGCTCACAGTCATTGAATTTCCACAGTGTGCTCTATTTACTTGTGTGCAGAAAGGACTAGCCCTGCAGGAAATTAGCAACAGGACTGAGGGAAGGAGAAGGTGCTATGCCTGGCATTGTGGAATGAAGATTGTTATCAGTCCCTTCCCCATTTTGGTTCTACATACAAGCTCAGTGAGCACTTCCAGGATATTGTCAGTTTCTTTTCTGATGTGGATCCTTTTTCATCCATGTTATCTTTTTTTTTTTTTCTTTTTGTTTCCTTCCCTGTGTCTCTATCTCATTGTCTTTGCCTTGTATCTATCTCTGCTGTTTTCTTTGTGTATTTCTTTTTCTTTTCTTTTTTTGTACTATGAATTGAACCCAAGGGTGCTTTACCACTGAGCTACATCCCAGCCCTTTTTTAAATTTTGAGATAAGGTCTTGCTAAGTTGCTTAGGGTCTTGCTACATTGCTGAGGCTGGCCTCAAACTTGCAATCCTCCTGCCTCAGCTTCCCTAGTTGCTGGGATTACAGGTGTGCACCCTATGTCCAGTTCTGAGTATTTCTTACTCTCTCACTTCTGTTTCTTTTTGTAGTCCTGCTTCCTTCCTCTGCTTACTTGTGGTTTCTGGTCCTCTGTTACCAAGGGCTTGTGTGTTTGACTTGTTGTGGTTCCCAACTCATTTTAGAGTACCCTGCTACTATTAGATTTGGTCTCTTGGTATTCAAATTCCATGTTCCTGGGGGAGACAATCTAAAAAGCCAGCATGGGTCCAATGTCTGGCTTAGTTAGCTATGATGAAGAGGGGAAGCAATTCTCAAGAAGGGACTGGGTAAGTACTTAAAAATATGCTTACTGTATTATATCCACAGGGGTAATCTACAGAGGTCTGTGGATTACTGGTGGCTATTAACTATGTATGTTAGCCTATTAGGCTTAGCCCATACATACAATTTTGATAATCAGGTAGGTCCCTGGGAAGACTTTCCAGCAGCACACACTCCTTTGGGTTGCTTCTTTGTGTCCATTGATGCCTCCAGTCCCCCCTCATGATTGACTAGTGAACACCTGTGTAATTTGCCAGTGTATTGAGTGAAGCTCTTAAAGCACCATAGAGACTCTTCTGCCTCGTGTTTACTTCCACAGCTGGCCCTGAGTGTTCTCCTTTTGACACCTTTCTGACAATTGCCTTATCCCAGTGAATTGGCTGTCAAGTGAAAGCCATCGCTACTTTGATTCCAGTAAGGGTTCCTTAGTTCTCCTTTGCTTAGCAGTGAGCTTAAAAACATGCTTTGCTTTTTTTGCCGTCTGAAAATCTGTGATCTTGGGGAAGCACATAAACACCTAAAAGACCTGTTTTAAGACAGATGTCCAAAGGAACCTAGCATCAGACTCTAGCTATGAAGTGGGAATGCCATAGGGTTCAGGGGAGAGAGTACACAGGGAGGGGATAGCTGGTATTTGGGGAGATGGTTTTTAGAGGGAATGGGGACTGAATTAGACCCAGCCCTTTTTGTTTTATTTTGAGACAGAGTCTCAATAAGATGCTGAGGCTGGCTGGCTTCAAAGTTGTGATCCTCCTATCTCAGCCTCCTGAGTAGCTGTGATTACAGGTATGCACCATGTGCCTGGCTACCTTTATTATCTTTGAATATCCACAGTATTGGGACATTCATAGGTGCTGTCAGGTGGGGCAGGTTCAAGTTATCTGTCTATTTGCCTGTTTTGGTTCTCATTTGTCCATTGTTCCCTCTAATTTAGGCAAGAAGGGCAGAAGTGATGCTCTCTGTAAAGAGGGTGGGCCTATGTGCCTTCAGCTTAAGCCTGGCAGTGACTTTATGGTTTTCCTCTTAGGTCTGCTGACATTTGTGAACTGTGCCTATGTCAAGTGGGGCACACGAGTACAGGACACGTTGACTTACGCCAAGGTCCTAGCCCTCATTGCCATCATTGTCATGGGCATTGTTAAACTGTGCCAGGGTAAGAGGGGCCTGAGGTGGGAAGAAGGGTGGATGTCCAGGAGCTCCTCTGGTTCCCTGAGGAAGATATGGGGACTTTGCTAGCTTTACTACTCAGTTCTTTCTGTGTACATGTTAGTGTTTCAGTGAGTTCAAGAGATGGCCTTGAATCTCTTTTTGCCCTTGTAGGCCAGGCTAGATATGTCAGGCCCTCCCTCAGGGCTGCTTTAATTTTGTGGAGACTGGGACCATTGTAAGAAGCCAGTTGAGGGCCTAGAAAGTCTTGAAACTTGGGTCATAATTGGGTCACAAAAGTAACCAGGGGGAGGATAGAGTGGGCTCCTGGGTTTGGGTCTGTGACTGCCAGGCAGTGGATAGGAAAATTTGATCTTCCTGGAGGGGAGTGTCAGGGTGTGTGTGGGTGTGGAAATGAGTGGTTATTTTGTAGCCTTTACTTTTCATCTGAACTTGCATTTAGCATTCTGTCCCAAAGTCAGCTCTTAAGAAAATACTAGAATATTAGGAAACTGACACTGTCTTTCCTTACATAGGCTTTTAAAAGCTTTTCATTTCTAGATCAGAGCAGATTGGCAGTGAGGGTAACAGGCCTCCTAAGATCTCCTGAGCCCTTAGAGAAGTCCTGAGAGGTCTTTAGCCAAGGATTTCTCCCTCATTTAACGATCTCATTTTCTAGATCATCCATCCCTAAATGTGTCTGTTTACACCCCATGAGGATCTGAGACCCTCATATAAGACCTATTGAATCATACTTTGGTTGGTTGTTTTTTGTTTTGTTTTGGTACTGGAGTTTGAAATAAGGGTGGGGAGGGGTGCTTTACCACTGAGCTACAGCCTGAGTTCTTTTTAGTTTTTATTTTGAGAGAGGGTCTCACTATGTGGCTGAGGCTAACCTTGCTTGCAATCCTCCTGCCTTAGCCTCCCAAGTTACTGGAATAACAGGCATGTACCACTGTGCCTGGCTTAAGCTTTGGCTGGTTTTAAATCCAAAAAGCTGTGCTTTTAATAAGTATCCTGTGTGATCAGTCCAGGACCTTTGTGCACTCATGCTAAGTGCAGCCAGCCATCTGGGTGTCCTTGGAGTCTCAAGAACATCTTGGTGTCAGTGATTGTTGAGTAATTCTCCTCCCAAAATCTGTGCTTCAGGGAACCACTGTGTGCAATGACTGACACCCCGGGAGGATGGATATCTATTTTCACTGCTCTTACTGCACACCTAGCCCTTTCTTCCATATTGAAAACTGCATCTAGGCTTTCTGCAGCAGGTTATTACAAGCTTCCTTAGAAGTCTGAGTTCTGTTAAAAAACCTCAGTGTGTCCAGAAGGTCTCTGATCTGGGTGGCAGGGTGCTGCCCCCTGGGATTTCAGATTTGTAGTCTCCAGAGGTCTCTAAAGAGAATGACAGGTGCCTGGGTTGGCTCCCTGAAGAGTGAGTGTGGCCCCATGAGAGACAAGAAAATCTCATTTCCTGTATAGCCTGTGATTTCCTGCCCCGTGCAACCATACCCACTGCAAGTGGAGTGGCAGATCCTTTCTGCAAGACTGATAAACCCACATGACCAAATTGTGCAGTGATGTGGGCCAAGATCCTCACAGGAAGTTCTAATGAGTAGTGGAAAATGACCTCTTTATGTGAAAGCCTTGTGGTGTTATAAAAAATAGAAGAAGAGTTGTGGCCTGCTGTGAGTCATTTGCAGGAAATGGAAATTCCTTAGGGTTTTAGAAAAAATATTGGCACATCCGAGGCAATGCCTTTGTTTTTCTGAGATTGTCTAGTTTTACGGAAGGAATATGAGCTTTTCTGAGGATGTGGGTTGGGTGGTAGAGTACAGGGAACTGGTGGTTGTTGTTCTTTTGGTGCTAAATGATATATTTTTTTTCTTTCCCTTGTCCTATATTTTCCCTGTCTTTTCTTATCCCTCCTTTTTTTCCTCCCCTTTTTTGCTTTTTTTCATTTTCCTTTCCTCTTTCTTATTATCTTCCCCATTTTTCCTCTTCTCCATACACCTTCCATCCCCCTTTCCCTATTCTCCTTCAACTTCTTTCTTCTCTCTGAATTCCCACCTGCTTTTGTCCCCACAGGACACTCTGAGCACTTTCAGGATGCCTTTGAGGGTTCCTCCTGGGACATGGGAAACCTCTCTCTTGCCCTCTACTCTGCCCTCTTCTCTTACTCAGGTTGGGACACCCTTAATTTTGTAACAGAAGAAATCAAAAACCCAGAAAGGTAAAGGCGAGATCACACTCTCAACTCCCCAGCTTGGCTGGAACTCCTGCTGATAATGGGTACATTGCCCTCTTCCCACAGTCTTCCCTCTGCCTCTCATTCCCTCTTCTCTCTATTACCCTTCTCCAGTTAGGAGGGGTTGGAGGTTAGAGAGTGGGAGTGAGTGATGGTGGGAAAGCCCTTGGTTATCACCCTCATGTTTGCACTGGAGGGTCCCCAGGGACCTTCCTAGAGGAGAGGTCTTCAGTGGGCAGCAGCAGATCCAGCTGGGTCTGAGGTGTCAAGACCTTACACTCTGCTGCTGAGACTGCAGCCTGTGAAACCTGAGCTGCTTCTGGCCAGCTGGTCCCCTAGTCTGGCTTCTGGTCTCCATAGGACTAAATCGCTCCTTGGATTTGTCCTGAGATGATAGATACAGAAGGATTATGAACCCTGTGGGACTCATTGGACCTTCTGTGGCAAGGATTTTCTGTATTTCTCAATAGAAAGAGCCCAGGGGCACTGGATGTATACCCACTCTAGGCCACATGGGGAAAGACTGCCTCAAAGACTTAGAGGCCAGGGAACTATTAAATGTTAGGAAAATTTCCCTAGAGACTTACTGAACTTTGATCCCTAGGAGAGGTGGGTTCTAGGTGGGGTTCTAGGTTCTATCTCACTTGTCCTGACAGAAATTTGCCCTTGGCCATTGGGATTTCTATGCCAATTGTGACGTTTATCTACATCCTGACCAACGTGGCCTATTACACAATGCTGAACATTTCGGATGTCCTTAACAGTGATGCAGTGGCTGTGGTGAGTCTCTTGGAAACCTCATTTTCTTCTCATCTTATGATCCTCAGCCCCCGTAAATGGCCTAGTCTCTCCTCTGCAACTACTCCAGCTCTGAAAGATGACGGACGGGATGGGTCTAGGCCAGATGGTGGGCTGTTCAGCAGTGACTACTTTTGTCCTGAGATTGTCAATGCACAGGATTTGAAACCCTGTCCTGTGTTGAGTGCCCCTTCTGTGCTCTGCCACCAGACATTTGCTGACCAGACATTTGGCATGTTCAGCTGGACCATCCCTATTGCTGTTGCCCTGTCCTGCTTTGGGGGCCTCAATGCATCTATCTTTGCTTCATCAAGGTATGTATCTCAGCTTTACCAATAATACTCTACAACATTTAATTTTCTAGAGCTGTAGGTATAAGAGATTGTCTTTTTTCTGTCCCTCTTATAGGCAGAAACTCTCTTGTGTGGGAGCATGTGTTTGTTTTTGTGCAAACATTTGTATACTGGTACCTCATGTTTCTGTCTGATGTTAGGATGGATGGTAAGGGTATAGGGGAGGAAGGAAATAGCTTATAGTAGTGACCGTGGCAGGTACCAAGTTTTAGGCTCCTTGTGGGTTATACTAAAGTCCCAGGATTTGTACTTTCAATAAATTAATAACTGAGCATTTGGTATATACCAGGTACTAGTGCTGCAAACAGGATGACTCTGCCCCTCACTTCACAGAGAACACTGAGGCTGTTAAGTAGGCTCCTGCTCTTCTCTCAGTGCACAGAGCTGTCTTCCTATTGATGCAGATAAAGAATTATGTCTCCTTCCATTAGCTGGCCTCAGGGGTTAGCACTTCCCCTTTTTTTAAGCATTTGCTTCATCACTTATCCCATCTCTTTGGTGGATGTTCACTTGGAGCCAGCTCTCCATGACTTTCTCTTATTTCTACTTAGAGAAGTCACAGCTTTTCCCATCTCTCCTTTTCCCCTTACATGAAACACTGTGTGTGGGTGTCTGCTTGGGATTGAACTAGATCCCTACATATATTAAATACATACTCCACCCTTATCCCTGGTATGTACTTGAGAACAGTAGTCAACATTTCATTTTCCACTTATAGTTTGGCTTCTGTTACTTGACAGATATTCTTTTTTTTTTTTTTTAAGAATTTCTGTTTTAGTTGTAGATGAACACAATATCTTTATTTTGTTTATTTATTTTTTTATGTGGTGCTGAGGATTGAACCCAGTGCCTCACACATGCTAGGTGAGCACTCTACCACTGAGCCACAACCCTAGCCCTTGACAAATATTCTTATTAAGAATACCTTCCTTTTAGCCTGTCTTCAGTCCTCATTCAACTGGACCTCTGAAGCAAGTGATGCTGAACACTTTCTCTTTCTGAAACTATTTGCCTGGCTTCTGAGACATTTGATAACTGAGAAGAAGACTTCTTTTCTGATTATTCATCCATTTATCCTATAAATGGTTTTGTCCCCAGGGCCAGGAGTGTAGCATTTAATATATATTTGCCACATGAACACACAGAAGGATGAATCAGTAAAAGCTTTGTCCCATTCATTCTTTTTACTAGTTTTTACACACCAATATATGTATCTGTGGCATCTCTGGGGCAACCAGAGTAATAGAGTTTTCAGGGCCTTAGTAAAGAATATAGTGTATCCAGCATGATGGCGCACACCTGTAATCCCAGCAGCTCGGAAGACTGAGGAAGGAGGATTGTGAGTTCCAAGCCAGCCTCAGCAACGATGAGGCGCTAAGCAACTCAGTGAGACCCTGTCTCTAAATAAAATAAAAAATAGGGCTGGGGATGTGGTTCAGTGGCTGAGTGCCCCGAGTTCAATGCCCACCCCCTCACCCCGCCCCCCCCCCCCCCCCCCCGGAAAACATAGTGTCATTCTCCCTCAACTTAGCCTGGTGTGGCTCTTCACAGGGTGCCCCACCCAACATGGTACTCCCCATAGCCTCATGTTTACTGACGCTCCAAGACATCTCACTTGGCTCTGCCAGTTGTCCCAGATAGTGGGTGCTTTCTCACCTCTCTCGGTCGTCTTGTGGCATTGGCAGTAAGGGGGTGGAGGACACTTGGAGAATGATGTCAAAGTTGCTGCCTGTGTTATCTTTTTTGCTTTGTCTTCTTTGCTTTGTCAGCTATTTGAGGCTTCGTACATCTTTGCCTCCTCTCCTCTTCCAGCATGCCCTTTGTCATATTTCTCCTCTATCTAGTACAAATTATTAGCCTAATGAACAAATTCCAATATCTTGCCTTATAATGTCTTTCCAGGTGATGTCACTGACCCTAGGACTCTGTGAGATGGCCCCCAAGTATCTCAGACTTACTGTGAACTCCACATGGGATTTCTCTCCAGTTGTGCCCCATGTTTTTTCTTACTTGGCTACTTGGTATCTTGATTTTTTTCCCTTGGTGCCACCCTGTTCCCCCCAGCTCAAACTTGCACATAAACATACACACACATACAGTCACAGTACAATGCTTGAGGTTATGCTATCTGTCTTGTTCATTCTTCAACCTTGGTACCCACCTTTAGGGCTCTGATATTATGGAACAATTGTAATGGATGACCTTGTCTGGCCTTTCTTTCATACCCTAGCATCTTCCTGCTTTAGTGTGGCCACCATGATGCCACCAGGGGTCACCAGAGGGCAGTAAGTCCTAACAGGTCTTTATTTCAAAGTCACAACTGGCTCCCAGCTGGGCCTTTTTATACAGGTAATTCCAGGAACTCCCTCCTTGTATACTTCATCCTGGGTCTTTGAATTGTAGCATCAGCATTCAAAGAAGCAGTGCTCTTTCATGCCTCCAAGCTCTTTTACCTTCGTACATGTTGGTTCCCCACCTACCCACTCCTGGCAAACTCTAGTTCTTCTTCTAGCCCAGATGTGGTCATCTTTGTAAAACTTTTTGCTCCCTCAGCCAACCCTCAAGCCTAGTGAATGAGTGCTATGCACTCTGATGCTGCTGGGTACCATTTCATTTTCATACTCGTCTGTTTTTCAGTTGATAAAGCTCATTAGGTATAGAGTGGAGGCCTGGGTTCTCTCTTTGATCCCTATACTCACCTTGGCCTATCATATATCAGGTACTTGGGGAAGATATACTCTGAGCACAAATAGAAATCTGGCAGCTCTTCTTTAAAAGCCATTGGGTTGGCTATGAATTTGTAATATGGCAGAGTGGAGGTATCCCTGGGAAATGGATTGTTGTGCTAGGTGTTCTGGAATGGCAGGGTGTGGCATCTGTGGGATGTTGGTGAGATATCTGGTTGAGAGAAGAGTGGGTATCTGTGGGGGATAGCAAATTCCATTGCTGATGGCCTGGGGCGGTCAGTGGATAATGATTGGGGGGTGGTTCTAGGGTATTAGTGAGGGGCTTATGGCTAAGGGTGGAGGCATCTGTGGGTATTATGACTAATGAGTTGGGCATGCATAGAGCCTGGGAGACTGTCCCCTTTTTCTGGGGCTCTAGGCTTTTTTTGTCCAAGTGAGGAGTATGGCTCACTAAAAGAAACATGTTTACACATTTCTTACCCCTCCAGGTTGTTCTTCGTGGGCTCACGTGAGGGCCACCTCCCAGATCTTCTGTCTATGATTCACATTGAGCGTTTTACACCCATCCCAGCTTTGTTGTTCAATGTAAGCTTTGTTGGGGGCAGTATGGGCTTGGGCATGTCTGTGTAGGGCTCCTAATTCTAACTAGGGTGTTTTATATGGAAGAGTGTTTTAGTCCCTTGTTTTTTTTCCCCCTTGAAACCAAAATACCCAAAAAGAACAACTTAGAGGAGGAAAATTTTATTTGGCGCTCACAGTTTCAGAGATCTCAGTCCACAGACGGCCAATTTTATTAATTTGGGCCTAAGGTGAGGCAGCACATCATGGGGGAAGAGTCCAGCAGAAGAGCTTCCTTCATGGCAGCAAGGAAGCTCAGAGAAAGAGAGGGAAGAGACTGCAGGGAAAATGCACACTTCCAGAACACCTAGCCAAGTGACCACCTCCTCCAGCCACACCCCACCACCCGGCCCATTCATACTACGATGGATTAGATTACAGCTCTTAGAATTCAATCACTTTACCTCTGAACATTCCTGCATTAACATAGGAGCTTTGTGGGGAGCACCTCATATCCAAATCATAACAAACAGGGACCCAGAGAAAGGCTTACTCTGAGATTTGAAAAGCAGTTCATCATATATTTTGCATTGTGGGGATGAAACCCAATGTCTTTTGCATGCTAGCACATTCTACTACTGAGCTACATCCCTTAATACAAGGTCCTCACTTATCTCTTTAAATTTTTAAATCTTTTGTTGATAATTTGGGGTAATTTTAGGTAGGGAGAATTCTTCATACTTGAGTTTAAGCAAACCCAAACTGTCTCAGGACTGTAGTCCCTGACTCTTGTCCCCCAGGATTCTTCTTCTTTTTTTTTTTTTAAATAAAATTTATTTATTTATTTTAAATAGGTATATATGTCAACTGAATGCATTTTGATTCATTGTACACAACTGCAGCACAACTTTTGATTTCTCTGATTATACGTGATGTAGCCTCGCACCATATGTGCACTCATACATGTACCTAGGGTAATAATGCCCATCACATTTCATCATCTTTACTACTCCCATACTCTCTCCTCTTGTTCCTCCCCTTTGCCCAATCAAAGTTCCTCCATTTTTCCCTGTTCCCCGCCATTATGGATCAGCATCCACTTATCATCAGAGAGAACATTAGGCCTTTGGTTTTTGGATTGGTTTGTTTCTCTTAGCATGATATTCTCCAACTCCATCCATTTACCTGCAAATGCCATGATTTTATTCTCTTTTAATGCTGAGTAATATTCCATTGTTTATATATACCCGTTTCTTTATCCATTCATCTATTGAAGGGCATCTAGGTTGGCTCCACAGTTTAGCTATTGTGAATTGAGCTGCTATAAACATTGATGTGGCTGCCTTATTATAGTGTGCTGATTTTAAGTCCATTGGGTATGACTGAGGAGTGGGATAGCTGGGTCAAATGGTGGTTCCATTCCAAGTTTTCTAAGGAATCTCCATATTGTTTTCCAGAGTGGCACACCAATTTGCAGTTCCACCAGCAATGTATGAGTGTGCCTTTTCCCCCACATCCTCGCCAACACTTATTGTTGGTATTCTTGATACCATTCTGACTGGCGTGAGATGAAATCTTAGTTTTGATTTGCATTTCTCTAATTACTAGAAACATAGAACATTTTGTCATATATTTGTTGATTGATTGTATATATTCTTCTGGAAAAGATAGCACAGCTCCTTAGCCCATTTTTTTTTTTTTTGAGTTCTTTATATATCCAGGGGATTAGTGCTCTATTTGACATGCATGTGGCAAAAATTAGCTTCCAGAATGTAGGCTCTTTCTTCACTTCATCGATTGTTTCTTTTGCTGAGAAGAAGCTTTTTAGTTTGAATCCATCCCATTTATTGATTCTTGAGATTATTTCTTGTGCTTTAGGAGTCTTGTTAAGGAAGTCAGGGCCTAATCTGACATGATGAAGATTTTGGCTTACTTTTTCTTCTATTAGGCACAGGGTCTTTGGTCTAATTCCTAGGTCCTTGATCCACTTTGAGCTGAATTTTGTGCATGGTGAGAGACATGGGTTTAAGTTTCATTTTGCTACATATGGATTTCTAGTTTTCTCAGCACCATCTGTTGAAGAGTCTTTTCTCCAATGTATGTTTTTGGCTCCTTTGTCTAGTATGAGATAATTGTATTTATGTGGGTTTGTCCTCCTCCAGGATTCTTTGTTCTAGAGGGCAAGTTCTGTCATACCCACCCCTCACCCCACCTCTCTTGGAGGTATGGATCCATTTTGCTAATCTGCTTTTTTCATACTGGGGATTGAGTCCAGGAGCATTCTATCTCTAAGCCCTTTTCTTTTAAATTTTATTTTTGAGACAGGGTCTTGTTAAATTGCCCAGGTGGAGCTGGGTGTACTGGTGCATGCCTGAAATCCCAGCTACTCAGGAGGCTGAGGCAGGAGGATCATAAATTTGAGACCAGCTTCAGCAATTTAGTGAGATCCTGTCTCAAAATACAAATCTTTTTTTTTTTTTTTTTTTTTTGAGAGAGAGAGAGAGAGAATCTTTTTTTCAATTTTCGGCGGACACAAGATCTTTGTTTGTATGTGGTGCTGAGGATTGAACCTGGGCCGCATGCATGCCAGGCAAGCACGCTACCACTTGAGCCACATCCCCAACCCTCAAAATACAAATCTTTAAAAGTCCCTGGGTTCAATCCCAGTACCGTAAAAATAGATAGCTAGATAGCACAGACAGGCCTGAAACTTGTGATACTTCTGCCTCAGTCTCTCTAGTAGCTGAGATTTACAAGCCTGTGCCACCACACCTGGTGCTAATCTGCATTTCTGAAGCCAAACAATCCAAGTTTAGCATCTTCCTAGGGTAGAGTGTGATTCATGTTGAGGTTGGTGCATTGAGGGCAAGTTCTAGAGGGCAAGTTCTGCCATCAGAAGAGGAGAGAACTTGCCTTGCTATTGAAGTGCTTGCAACAAGAAAGGAGGCACTGATTGTAGGAAGGGCCTAACAGAAGAAGGTGAGGCGCTGCCTTGAAGATTCATGTGAAGAACAGGTGTATATAATACCAAGAGGTCACTGAAAACCAGAGATAATCTGGTGAAGCTACATCAGATCTGATGATTGCTGGAAGGTGGACTCTCCTGGGGTGGGCTTTTGGTGATAATATTCCCCTCCTCTCCCTTGCTGCTTCCCCCAGTGTACAATGACACTCATCTACCTCACCGTGGAGGATGTTTTCCTGCTCATCAACTACTTCAGCTTCAGCTACTGGTTCTTTGTGGGCCTGTCTGTTGTTGGACAGCTCTACCTTCGCTGGAAGGAGCCCGATCGGCCCCGGCCACTCAAGGTCAGCAGCTCTGTGCAGACAAGGAAGTGGGGGCCCTCTCCCTAGTATGCCTTCTTACCCATGCCCTATTCCCTTATCTCATCTCATTTAATATCTCACCCCCCTCCATTTCAGCTGAGCCTATTTTTTCCCATCGTGTTCTGCATATGCTCCTTGTTTCTGGTGATTGTGCCTCTCTTCAGTGACACCATCAATTCTCTCATTGGCATTGGGATTGCCCTCTCCGGGGTCCCTGTCTACTTCGTGGGTGTTTACCTTCCAGAATCCCGGAGGCCTCTCTTTCTTCGGAATGTCCTGGGTGAGTTTCTTTGTCCCATCACTTATTGGCTATATACACATGTGCACAGGTTCCCACAGGGGCTAACTACTCCCCTTGCCACTGCTGGTGATTTTTTGGAGGATGAGACCTGGCTGCTCACAAGACTTTTCTTTTGATCTTGACATGATCTCTTTAGTTCTGATTTTAGAGTCCTATTTGGGGGTTAAAGCATTATCTCTTGACAGTACAAGGAAAACAAGTGGTCATGCCTCAGACTGGCTGGGTATGGAATGAGGACAAGGAGGCTGGATAGTGGGGAGGGGTGAAGCCTGGCCCAGGGTACCTAAGGGACAGGTGGGAAAGGAGCCACAAATGTGCTTTTAGCCTTCAGTTTGTTCAGGTTGGGGCTGCAGCTAAATGTGTTTGCTAAAACCTATGATTCTTTGTTTTCATTTAGCTACCATCACCAGAATCACCCAGCAACTTTGCTTTTGTGTCCTGACTGAGCTAGATGTAACTGAAGAGAAAAAGATTGAGAGGAAAACTGACTAGAGGCCAGAGGTGACATTCCCTGAGGCCTGGAAAGCTGGCCACCTGTGGCCATAACCACCAAAGTCCAGATAACAAGACTATGTGGGCCTAGCCCTCCTGAATTAAAGGAGCCTATTGAGCCACATTCTGTAAGGGGACTCAGGGCCAGTGCTCACTCATTGGTAAGCTATGGGAGGAGACTCAGGGTTGGGGATACCTGAAGGTGGGGACCTCAGGGTAGAGGGGGGTTGGGGAACAGGGGAATGGTTGTTTAGTTTTGCAGTGTGAGTAGGTGCACCTCTGACATACTGGGTAAGTTGCTACAGAGGAGAGGAAGTGCTAGATTGATGGCTCTGATTGTGGTTCACAGCATGTGAAGTTTGAACCAAAAGTCTCTAAAGTGAGGATACTTTATGGGAGCTTTCCTCTGACCAGGTGCAACCTCCTGATGTTAGAGGCTCAAAATGCTACCATTTCTTCCTCTGGCTCAGAATTCTTCCCTGGGAAGAGGGTTATATTCCTTGTTTGTTTTTGGGGAGGCGCAAACAGCAAGGTTTATTTAACTGATGTGGGAACAGTGTCTCCCCTTTCCTGAATTCCACAAGAGAAATACTATTCTGTGTAATGGAACTTCACACTCAAACAATAAGCTTGACAGGAGGAAGGCTGTTCATGGTCTCAATGGTGGCCACTGAAGTTCCATATTGTCAAGGTTGACTTCTCATTTGTGTCCATGTGCTTAGGGAGCCACAGGATTTTGCTGTATACAGATTAGCCTTCTTTTGGAGGAGGTCCTGCCTGACTGAATTTTCCTGGAACACATTTGCACTTATGGTCAAAATCCTTAAGAAAAGAGGCAAGCTTCTGGCTCTGTAATGAGTTGATTTTGGCCACCTGCCTACCTGTACCTTCCTAGCTGGAACTATGATGCTTTGGCAGAGGCTGCAGTCCCAAAATAAGGGCTGGGGAAGACCTCCCTGTTCCAGCTAAGGGGGAGCAGCTCTGTGGCTAACTGGACACTGCCACTGCTACCACCAAATTCAAATTCCAGTATTCCTTTACTTATTGATATTTAACCTGGAACACCAATTCTAGCAAAAGAATGTTCATTAATGTATAGGAAATAATAGTTTGTGTGTGTTTAAAAATTCAAAATACCCCAAACCGAGTCTCTCTGCCCTGAGAGATGTCTCAAAGTGGTGGTAAATCAGATTCTGATAATAGATTTTGTGTTCACTTTCACACAATCTTCAGTTGAGTCTTACCTGCAAAAGTGAACTTTAAGGATTTTTAAAATCATGGACATATACTTTAGTTTATAGATAGGTCTTGTGTTACTAGCAACTGGCTCAGGTCTGACAAGTAGATATGAACAAATTTATGAGTCAGAAATCTGGTAATACTAATATTTTTGAAGGATAATCCTTTATTTTATTGAAACCTTAGGTCATTGTTCTAGTTGATACAGTTAATCTCTGGGTTTCTGGTATGAAGTTTGAGAGGGCTGAAATATTCTGGAATTCAGGAGGGTCACCTGAAATCTATCCACTATCAGTAATTTGGGGGAACATCTTATGGACCCAAGTCATCAAATAACTTGTTCCTTTCTGAAAGGGCCAGTGTGAGGGACTGCTGTGCAGACCCAAGCAAGCCCACTCTGGTGCTGAAAGTAGTCATTTTCTTTTTCTGAAAACCTCACACCAGGCTGCATCCTGGCTTCTGTTATTGGCACCAGGCTTTGTTTACACTCCAAGCTGCCTCAGTGTGGGTCACAGGGATAGTGCACTCCTTTCCTGCCCACCTTCCCTTGCCCCTGAGGCCTTGCAGGGCTGCAGTCTCAGGAAGCACTTGGTACTTGTGGGACTTCTATTTTTTTTCCTGTGGAGATCAGTGAAGACTCTAGGGGAAAAGCTACTTCAACCTCAATCTGGCACCTCAGCTAACTTTCAAGAATGGAAAGCAACTAACTTTGGTGCTTAAGTTGGGCCACCAGGTCAGTCCAGAGCAGCAGGTTTGGCCTAATGGGATCTTCCTTCATGGCTGCATTGGATTATACAACTGTTCTGGGATGCCCCCAGATACTGTCATCTTAGGCCCAGAAGAACTTGTTGGTCTGGCACATCCCATGGACATCTTGTCTTTAGATTTTGGAATTGGTCGACAGTGAAGACAAGAACTGTGGGGCAATCTTTCCTTCTGATCATTCTTCACCAAACTGACCCCAGTTGCAGACAAGGTAATTACCTTGGACATATACTTGCTTAATAAAGTTTTAGGGGAGCATGATCAGTTGTCTTTGGTTCAGGGCATGCATCTATGAGAATATGGGGGGACATTCCTACTGTCATGGGTTGGGGATTTGTATACCAAATTCCTGTCTGATGACAAGGAGTCTTGTGCAAAGGCTGACTTGCCTAAACTATATAAATATGATTTCTGTCTGAGCTGAGCTGGCACCATCCCAGGGCTCCTCTGGAGCTAATCCTTTAAGTATTATGCTTATCTGAGGATCCTTGACTCTGGCTTTAGTTTTCCACCCAATAACCAGCTTCTCCCAGGAATGTGCCGCCCCCCAGTGGCTTCTCAGAAGAAGGGACACCACACTTCAGGTGCTGAGTGCTTGCTTAGTGAGCCATGTCATCTTCCTCTCATTACTGAAGGATGACAACATTCTTCCTCGGTGTTGGGTACAAACTTCTCTTAGAAACCCTTCTGTGGGAGGGAAGCCAGACACCCTACAGACTCAAGTTTCATAGTGGAATTAGTTCCCACCAGGTCTTTGTTAAATCTTACTAAATCCTTCTCCTGGTGTGCTAATCCCTTTTGCAATGGTACAGTTTGTACCCTTTTCAGTAGGTAGTTTGTGAAGCTGTCAGCCCTTTAATGTTGATGAAACTTAATGAACACATAAACAGCAGTGAGTACATTAAAATGGCAAAGTGGTTTTTAATCCTTCATTTCTGTGTCTACAGAAGGAGACTAAGATGACTAGTATTAAGCCTGTGTTTAGGTTTAATTAGCTGCAGTAATAGCCTGAGTACAGAGCCTAATAATTTTAGCAGATTTAACAATTCCATGTAGATAGGAACAAATGTAGGTAAGTGCTTATAAAATGGACATAAAGTAAAAGAATGGGTAGAAGTAGGAAGGGACAAGTAGAGAAACCTATAAAATCTTGAAAGGGATGAGAAGAAGACTTTTTCCTGTATATTTCACTTTCCTATGTGATAGAGAAATAGGGTGAGATGGCTACCTCAAATGGAAAGTTTTATGTGTTTCTCTAGACCTGTGCTACCTAGTAGCTAATGTAGCTAGTTAAAACAAAGTAAAAAATTCATGGCCAAGTATGGTAATCTCAGCTACTCAGCAAACAGGCGAGAGGAGTCCAAATCTGAGGCCAGCTCTTAGTGAGACCCTTTCTCGAAATTTTAAAAAAAATTAAAAAGGGCTGAGATGTAGCTCAGTGGCACAGCACTTGCCTAATGTGTGTAAGGCTCTAGGTTCAGTAGAAAAAAAGAAAGAAAAAAAAAATTCAGTTTCTCAGTTGCACTAATCAGATTGCAAGTGCTCAACGGCCACATGTGGCTAGTGGCTACTATTAGAGAGTATAGATATAGAACATTTATCACTGCACAAAATTCTATTTGACTAGAATCAATGCCAAACAGTTAAGGCAGCTGGGATTTTGAAAAGAGTAGGGATAGAGATTGCTTACAAGAGATTTAAAGTTTGGGCACCAAAATTTGTTCTGTTCATATATAGTTTGTTTTCCCTATCCATAAATTTTGCATTCATGGATTCAACTAACTGTAGATTAAAAATATTTTTTTTGTAGAAAAAAAAAACTACTTATACTAAACATAGTTTTTGTCATTATTCCCCAAATACAGTATATCAGCTATGTATATTGCACTCTTTTTTTTTTTTTTTTGGTTGTTTTGGTACTGGAGTTTGAACCAGGGGCACTCAACCACTGAGCCACTTAGGGCCTTGCTAGGTTGCTGAGGCTGGCTTTGAACTTGTGGTCCTCCTGCCTGAGCCTTGTGAGCTGTTGGGATTACAGGGGTGTGCCACAGTGCCTGCCTGCATTAGATTTTATAAATAATCTGGAGATGACAAAGTATTTGAAGGATGTGTGTAGGTTATATGCAAATATTATGTCATTTTATACAAGGGACTTGAGCATCTGTGGATTTTGGTATCCACAGGAGGTTTTTGAATCAGTCACCCACAGATACTGAAGAACAATTACTGTTTTGGTAAGAAACACTTCTCGATAGAAAGCCAAGTTCAGGTTATGCTTACTTCATCCTCCCTTGCTGTGAGATCTTCATGTCTAAGGTTAATTCTGTAATTTCTACCTCATTAACCCCCCATTTTTTTTTTTATGGGGGAATGTCAATGGAAAAACACCTAAGATATTCAGATTTAAAAGGTTTTGAAGAGTTGGGTGTGTTAGTGCTTATTTATAATCCCAGCTACTTATTAGGCTAAAGGAAGGAGAATGATAAGTTTGAGGCTAGTCATTTAGTGAGACCCTGTCTCAAAAAAATAAAAAGGGCTGGAGGTGTTGCTTAGTGGTAGAGTACTCCTGGGTTCAGTTCCCAGAACTGCAAAAAAAAAGGGGGAAAAGTTTTTGAAAAATTGCTTGCTTCCATATTAAAAGTTAATCTTTATTAAATAGTATCACATTCATATGCATTGTGTCTTGGCCCCATTACCAAAGGACAACAGCAATCTTTACAACCATTATTGAAGTCCGAAGCAGGGAGGACAGAGACTTATTGACTAAAACCTCCCAGCTCAGATTCCACATTCTGCCCTAATAGTTGTTATAACTGGGTTGTGCCCTGCAAGGGACCCACTGTAGCCCTTCTAGATCCCTCTATCGAAGAGAGCAGGCTTTTACTGCAGGTAGGCAGCCTGGAGTGGGGTGGGAGGAAGCAGAACATTACTGCTAATGAAACAAGTGTCTCTCCTTCCCTTCTAGCTTCAGCATGGGAGAACTGGAATATTAGGAAAAATGCCTGGGCCAGGAAGTGAAAGGAACTTCCATTTTTTTTTTTCCCCCAGATGGTAGGGTCTCTTTTGATAGAGGTCAAGTAGCCTACTGTGAGTAGAAAAGATGTACTCCCTTAAGTTTTCACTGCTGGGGTGGTACTATTGGGTCTGCTTTTTCCTTCCACATGTTCAGCTAGGAATCCTAAGAGCATGTTGCTAGGTCAGTTGATACCAGTCACAGAGCCCTCAAAGGCCTGTGGTAGAACCTCCTGGATATCACAAGACCATCAATCTGAATCCAGGTCGTGGGGGTTGTCATAGCCAAACTCCTTCTGTACATCCAGAGGGTACTTGCTCCATACCAGTCGCCTGCTGCTGCCTCTTTCCTCTTCACTGAGGCTGTTATATTCATCAGAGTCTAGATGGAGACACCAGGAATGGATTCTTACTCTATGATTTTATAGGGCAAGAACTCCTTCCCTTCTCAAAAAGGTCTAATTTTTTGTTCCCCATTATAAAATACTTTTTCAGTAAATAAAATCTAGAATGTAGAACATTTTAAAAGTATTCATTCCCACCATCTAACCAAGTCCCTAATACTGGGAGTATTTTGTCACTTTCCCCTTTGGTAAAATTCTTTATTATGAGACATCAAAAAATTATTTTTATTGGCTGTACTCAGAAGAATGTAGTCACCAAAGAAACTGAGTTGCCAGGATATCCTTCCTCCTTCTTCCCCTAAATACTACGACTGTGTTATATCATTCTCTAAAGAATTGGAAATGTAGAAATTTTTTGAAATTATTTGACAGACTTGTGAAAATCCTGGGCCTATCCCTACTGGCAACCCTCTTTCTTCATTATTCCTAGATAGGAGCAGGGAGAGGGGCATCGGGCTAGATGTTTTAACTAAATCCCAACCACTGAAGTTGGTGCAGTATTGTCTCATTTTCTGAAGGAGAAATGAGGCTCATTGGAGTAACCTGCATAAGAGTCATAAGAAGGCAATGACAGAACTAAGGATCTGAACCCAGGCCTGACTGACATTATGCTCCCAGCAGTCCTCCTGGAAATACAGTTCAATGGCAGAGAAGGAAATCAGTTGAGATGTACCTGTCAATTGCCTTCATCTCAGACTTGGATCTTATCAGTCCCTCCCTATCCAGTCTTCCACCTACCTCTGGAATCATCACCATCACTGCTCTCTTCCTCTGGGTACTCGTTGCGCCAATTATTCTCACTGTTCTCATCATCTTCGTCTTCATAAATGTCATCTGGTTGTTGATCATCATTTACCTGCACATCTCAACACAAACATGAGTCTAAGTCAAATCATCTTAAGGGTATGCTCTTTGGAGGAAGCTATTAGGATACTGGGGAGATTCAGGTGAAAGTACCATGTGAAAAAGGCAGATTAGGAGTTAGTTCAACTGCTATACAAGGGACTATGATAATCTTAGGCTAAGAGGAGATGAGTCAACTCCACCAGAATGGAATGCAGAGGAGCCACAGCTCTGAGCAGGTAATGACAGCAATCTTCAAACTCCTGGAGGGCCACCAGATGGGAGAGGAATTTTATGGATTGTGGGTGATGCCAAAGGTCAGAACTAAAACACAATATGAGGAGGTGCACAAAGGCAGGAGTAGGAACTATGTAGTGGTCCATGGTGGATGCCTGACAGCAAAACTATGGGTACAGTGCAGGTACAAGAGAAGGTACTTAACTCTTACAATTTGAGTATATCAGGTGCCAACTACATCTTTCTCATTAATCATATTAAAATTTAAGAATATGGTGTTAGGATGTTAGCTTTCATCATCCAAAGTTTTCTCCTCTTTTAATACAATTAAAATAAAAACTTCTGTGCACACCGGTAATCCCAGCTACTCATGAGGCTGAGGCAAGAGGATCACAAGTTGAAGCCAGTCTCAGCAACTTAGAGAGACCCTGTCTCAAAATTAAAAAATAAAAAAGGGTGTGGCTCAGTGGTAGAGTCCTTGCCCAGCATGCATGAGGACCTGGGTTCAATCCTCAGTGCCTAAATAAATTAATAAAAATTTAAAAAGGGCTGGAATGTGGCTTAGTGGTTAAGTGCCCCTGGGTTAATTCCTCAGCACCCTAAATAAATAAATAAATAAAAGCTTTTGTTCTCATTCATGTTAAGAATGTCTGATTTTGCCAGATGTAGTGGTGCACACCAATCCTGGTAACTTGGGAGGGAGAGGAAAGAGGATTACAAGTTCAAGGCCATCCTGGGTAACTTAGTGAGATCCTGTCTCAAAAGAAAAAGAAAAGGGACTGGGGATGTTGCTCAGTAGTGAAGTCTCCTTGGGTTCAATTCCCAGTACCAAAAAAAAAAAAATGTTTTTACTTTGATTTTATTTAAGCCCTTATACATATTTACCCTCTAAAGTGGATAGCTATAAACAGGTAGCCATAAACAATGAAGATAATTTTGTAAACCTTGTAAAAGATTATGAGCAAAAATTATCAGTGCTTCTAAAAAATATCAACCCTCATCAGTCCCCTTGGAAATACTGTTCAATGGTAGAGAAAGAAAATTTGGGGGTATTTCCCAAAATTTCCTACACTAAACTCAGGTTTCTAAAAGACGTTTAGAGTAAATTTTTACTGCCATGTGAAAAATTTATTTCCTGCTGGGCACAGGGGCATATGCCTGTAATCCAAGCTACTCTGGAGGCTGATGCAGGTGTATCCCAGTTCAAGGCCAGCATAATCAACTTAGATACACCCTGTCCCAAATTAAAATTAAAAAGGTTGAGGATGTACCACAGTGGTTGAGAGCTTGCTTAGTGTGTGCCAGGCCCTGGGTTCAATCCCCAGTCTTACCAAAACAAAACAACAATAACAACAAAACCAATCTAGAATAAGTTTTTCCTTTTAAGTAAGAACAAGAAAAATGATGAGAAGTGAAGCCCGGAGAGGCAAAGCACCCTAACCAAAGAAAAAGTTTAGCTAGCCACATGCCCTTCTCCCTTCATTGACCTCCTTACCAGGTCCCACTCCTGGCTGTAGGGCTGCACAGAGAGGATATTCTCAATCCACCCTGGAGTGGCCATCTCCAAGTAGTAAATGTCATACACATAGTCATCGTGCTTTTGTTCCTCTTGGTGCCCGACTCCTGGTCCATCCTCAGATACAGTCAACTGCTCGCGGATCATCTCTACAGAATTGCAGAGGATCACATCTGGGTCAGATGTCTGTGAAAACATAATACAGGCATGACTCAAAACGTTTTCCATGAGGAACCGAAGAGTTGTGTGAAAGAAGGCCTGTTACAGTTCTGTTAATATTTAAGATTCTTATTCTCAGGCTGGGGCTGTAGCTCAGTGGTAAAGTGCCTGCCTTGCACGTGTGAGGTATTTTTACAAAATAAAAGAAATCCAGAATGTCTGTAAAACTAACGGGTAGTCCTTCTTTTTGAATAAAAACCTATTAAGAATTCCTCCTGCTCTTTTGATCTTGGCTGACACAAAAAAACACATGGGAGCTGGGGTTGTAGCTCAGTGGCAGAGCACTTGTCTTACACATGTGAGGCCCTGGGTTCAATCCTCAGCACCATATAAAAATAAATGAATATTTAAATAAAGATTTGTGTCCATTTACAACTTAAAAAAAAAAAACAAAAAAAAACCCCCAAGAAAACAGAACAAAAACACATGAGAACACTGGCCTAAAAAGAGGCAAAGGGAGTTAGATAAATTGGCCAGCTTGTTCCCAAGCTCTGAGTCAAACCTGCTTCTACAGATCTAGATCTTCTCTGAGTTCCTTTGGCATGATGTTTTCCCATTAGGGATCCACAGACCCAATCCACCTCTACTGCTGACCATAAAATGGGCTGGCATTTTGTGAGGCCACCTTTAGAGGCCTACAGTCAACTCCTGGGGACCACTACCATTGCTCATTCTTTGGCTTGCCCCACTGACATCATTTTTTTTTTTTTAATGGTATTAGGGATTGAACCCAGGGGCACTTTACCACTGAGCTACATTCCCAGCCCTTATTTTTATTTTGAGATGGGATTTTGCTAAGTTGGTGAGGCTGGCCTGTCCCTTGCAATCCTCTCATCTCTGCCTCCTCTCCTGAGTCACTGGGATTATAGATGTGCACTACCATGGCGGGCACTGACCTCTTTTTAAATCACAAATTGATTCACCTATCTTTTCTGCTCAAAAGAATAGCTTGAATGAAATGTCCCAGAATAGGTCTAGTCCAGGTAAGATGTAGTCCAGTGCTTATAAGATGTCTTATCCAGGGTCCTATAGCACAAGTAGGTATGGAAACTAGGGGGATGTGCTGTGGAATGCCCCTCAACAGATTCATCACAGGAAGCTGCATAGCTCAAACCAGATACCTCATGAGAAAGTGGAGAGTGTCCCATGGTCAAAGCACACAGGGAGACTGAGGTTGTCATTTACAGGTTCAGAGGATTCTCCCATCAAAGTCAATGAAACTACAGATGCAAGTTTTTGTGCAGGCTCTTGAGCAAAGCTCTTTATGGGGAAAGGTTTAGCTCTAACACACAGGTCCAGACCTGTTGGTCCACTGAACACCACACAAATTCAGCTTTAGGGCCTTTGCCCTTGCAGGTCCTCTGCCTTGAAAGCCCCCGCCCCCCAACCAATGCCCTGTCATCATTCCTTCCCTTCCTTCCTTCCTTTTTTATTATTTTTTAGTATTATGGATTGAACCTAGGGGCTCTTAACTACTGATCCACGTCCTCAGCCCTTTTAAAATACTATATGTACAGACAGGATCTTCCTAAGATCGGCCTCTGCCTCCTGAGCTGCTGGGATTATAGGGGTGTGCCACCGCGCCCAGCCTTGCCATTCACTTTCAAGTCTTTACTTGAAAGGCTTTTTTCACAAAATTGGCACCACGCTTTCTCGCCTTTGTCCCCTTCTAACAATTTACTCGCTAACGTTTTTCTCCTCTGCTTGAATGTTTTCTTCTCTGTCCTCACTGTTGTATGCATACAATTTAAGAACAATACCTGGCACATAGGCACTCGCTGAGTAAATACGTGTAGAGTAAAAAATCAAATCGGTAAAATCTATTCCTAAGGTTAAGCTATGTGCGGCCACTTAACTAAGTGCTGCCCTCTGCGCAGACTCTTTCTGGTATTACCACCAAAGATGTCCAGCACCCACTTCCTGATGCATACTCACTTTGAAGGAGGCCGTGGTGTCAGCCTCTGGGTCTTCCTCCTCATGTACCAGGTCCAATAGCTGAAAGTCTGCGTCCCCAGCAGCTTTTGGGGTTCCTGGCGCGTACACGGACTCCAGGCTGCCGGAGGTCCCTGAGGATCGGCGGCTGGAGACCACCCGGTAGCGGCCTTCTTTCCGCACATCGCGAGCTGAGGCGCGGAGATCGCGGCGGATACGCTGCTGGCTGCCCCGGGAAGGGCGCAAGGCAGCCCGCACGAGCTCCTGGACTGGCTCCTCCTGGAGAGCAGCAGGGGAAGATAGGGTAGCGTCAGCAAGGGGGTTGGAGATCCGGTTCCATCCCGGCAGCGACCCAAGATCCCCTCCACACAAATTCCATCACCGCCCAATACCTGAGAGTGCACGGTGGCCACCAACTGGAAGACATTATTCTCCGCCGCTCTCTCCAGACCCTCCGGTGTCTTCTGAGCAGCCGACTCGACATCGACATCGCCGCTCCGAAGGCGCTTACAAGCAAGCACAAGAGCCTCGGCTGGCTCCGCGGTGCGCTTCCGCTTCACCCGCAGCACTGCAGTCCTGCCGGCCTCCATAGCGGCTGTCGCGAAGCACTGTGGGAAGGCGAGGGATGCGTCGGGAGAACCCTCCAGTTGTGCTCCAGGTCCCGCCCCGTGGACGCCCGAAGGTCCCGCCCCACACGCTGACCACGGCAAGATGGCGGTAGCGGCGGCGGCGATAGTAAGCCGAGTGGTTCTTGCGCCGGGTGAGAAGCTGGGCGTGCTGGGAAGGTGGGGTCGTAGTTGGAGTCCCGGCGACAACTGGCGTAGTGTCCTCTGCCTCAGGCTTGGGTGGAGGTGTCTGGCGTGGGCGTACTCGGATGCCGCGGTGTGCCCCTGTTCCGGACCTTTCCTGAGTACGCATGTGGCTGCTCGGAGCGCCCTGGCCGGCAGGAGAGTGTGTTTTCAGGCCAGCCCTGGCTTTTCAGTCCGGTTAGCAATGCCTTCGGTGGGCCGGTGGCTGAGCACAGGACGAGGCCTGTGTTACAGACAGCACTCTTGCTTGGTGCCTCGCACCACGAACTGGGCCACTGTTCCTCGATTAAAAAGCTCTGATGACTCGCCTTTTCTAGTCAGTGTCGTTGAACACCATTTCATATACCCAACGCCGTAACCAGGAGTGGCCCTGCAAAAGTGGGCACCTGATGTAGACATGCTTCTGCTTAAAACCCTTGGGTGACTCCTGTTGCACTTAGAATAGAATGCTTTTGGAAATCGAAAGGCCACGTGTATTTTGTAGAAGCTCACTTTTTTTTTTTTTTTTTTTTTTTTTAGTATTTCCATTATTTCTTTTTATTGCTGGGGATTGAACTCAGGGCCTCATGCATGCCAGATACACCAAAAAGTTTGAATTATTTTCTGACATCTAGTATAACTACCATTGAATAATTGCAATATATTTGCAGCAATGATTATTTTCTATCATTTTTTGGTCAATATTTTGTTTATATAATTTATACAGAATGGCAGTGTTGCTGGAAATGTAACTCAGTGGTAAAGCACTTGCCTAGCATGCTTAAGGCTTGGGTTCCATCTTGAGCACTGGATAAAACAAACACGAACAAAAATGTGTAATATGCTGGGTGCTGAGGCATGGGTCTGTAGCTAATGGGGAGGTTATTTAGGAGGCCGGTACAAGAAGATTCCCTTGCTAGGTGCCATGGTGCATGCCTGTAATCACAGCTGCTCAAGAGGCCGAGGCAGGAGGATGGCAAGTTCAAAGCCAGCCTTAGCAATTTAGCAATGTCCTAAGCAATTCAGCAAGACCTTGTCTCTAAATAAAATATAAAAAAGGGCTGGGAGCTAGGCATGGTGTCTCATCTCTGAAATCCCAGCAGCTCAGGAGGCTAAGGCAGGAGGATTGCGAATTCAGAGCCAGCCTCAGCAAAAGCGCGGCACTAAGTAACTCAGTGAGACCTTCTTTCTAAATAAAATACAAAATAGGGGTGGGAATGTGGCTCAGTGGTTAAGTGTCCCTGGGTTCAATCCTGGTACAGAAAAAAAAAAAAAAAAAGAAGGAGAAGGAGATTCCCTTGAACTCAAGAGTTTGAGGCCTGCCTGGGCAATATAGGGAGACCCTGTCTCAAAAAAAAAAAAAAAAAAAAAAATCACAAAGAGATGGGATGACTTGAATTATCTAAAAGAAGGATCAGGGGGATCTGTGGTATGTATCACCACAACTAATTGGGAGGCTGAGGCAGGAGGATCCCATGTTGGAGGCCAACTGACAACCTAGTAAGACCCAGTCTCAAGATGAAAATGTTCTAGGGATATCGCTCAGTGGTAGAGTGTTTACTTTGCCTATGTGAGACCCTGAGTTCAACCCTCAGGACTGAAAAAAGGAAAGTCTGAAATAGAGTTCAGCAAATACAGCCTGCAGGCCAAATTCTTCTCTTGGCTCCCTATTTTTGTTTGGTTTTGCCTTTTTCTTTTTTTTTTTTTAATTTTTTAGTTGTCAATGGATTTTTACTTTATTTATTTACTTATATGTGGTGCTGAGAATGGAACCCAGGGCCTCGCATATGCCAGGCAGGTGCTCTACCCCTGAGCCTCAGCCCCAGCCTTGGGTTTTGCCTTTTTATCTTCTGTTGTTGTGGTATTGGGGTCAAAGGCAGGAAGTCCTGCAGGCTAGACAGGCACTCCACCACTGGGCTACACTCCCCAAAACAACTTTTATTGCTTTTCATTGTTAAAGGTAAAAATGATGGGAGGGAGGGCCTGGGCATTGTTTTGGACTGAGTTCCTGAACTGGGTCCCAAAAGGCCAGGCCAAACCAAAATGGAGTGACTCATGCTACATACCATGTAATCAAACTGGGACTTTCAGGAGGCAGTTAGATCCCCAAACAGACAAGTTTTCCTGGAAACGGGAGATTCCAGCCTACCTGAGTCAGGGTAGTAAGGAAGTCCCAGGGGCTTCAAACCTTATCAAATGTAGCAGCCTGGAGCAACCTGATCCTAACTACTAGGCTCTTGTTTTCTATTGTTCTCTTTCCCTGTTCCCACCTTACAAAGTCCACAGCTGGCCCAGGGGATTTGCATTCTAGTCTGTAGAATAGAAGCCAATGGAATCTATCATTAAATTTGCTGTAATTTTGCCTTTAACATAACCAAAGAACTCCCAACCAGTGCTCCCTCTCTGGTTTCCCATGGCCCTGGGGACACAGTCAGAAACCTTAGCCAGGACTCAGGGTCCTCTGCACCCTGGCTGACCTCTCAGCTTTGTCCTTTGCTCCTGGCCCTCCCTATTTCCCCTCCAGCTCCTTGAGTCTCAGATTTTGCCAACTCTCCCTTTGGCCGCCAGGCTCTGATGCTTAGGCTCCTAATCAAGAGCTTCCTCTTGCCTCTCAAAATACCTGCTTTCCCCCATCCTCAGGTAGCTGGATTTACTAACACTGCCCCTAAAAAAGAGGTCACTTCCACCTGCTCCTGATAGGCCCTGACTTCTCACTGACCCTACCCCTCTCTCACACCAGGTCCAGATTTCCTCACACCTTACTCTCCATTGACAAAAAAAAAAAAAAAAAGTAGGGTGGGGTAGGGGGAGACTGAGAATGTAGCTCAGTGGTCAGCACTTGCCTAGCATGTGCGAGGGCCCTGGGGTGGATCCCTAGGATGACAAATAAAATAAGAAAAGTTTTGTTTTTGAAATTTTTTTTTCCAAATACAAAAGCTATTCAGCTATGTCTTCCCTTCTCCTGTCCTTTCCCACCCTTCTCTTCCTACATCCCTGCTGTTCATTGTGACTTACTGACTCTGTAGGGAGCAGGCCAGGCCTGAAGCTAGAAGCTCACTTCTAATCTCCTATTATTTCTTGTGCGGAAGCGCTTCATTCATTCAGGCTTTTATCACATTTTCTTTATGCATCTTGTTCTTTCTACTTTAGTTTATGGCCCTTGGAAAGTTGGGGTAAGCATTCCTGGCATATAAAAACTATGTCCCTAACTTTTAGCCTGGCTTGCGATGCAGGCTCGCAACTTGAATGTTGTCTTCTTCAGAGTCCTTCTGTAACTATTCTTTTTAAATGTGCCCTGTACACTTCCTTTCTTGCATTCACATAGAGTCTGTTCTCTAAGGGGTCAAGGACCTCCTCTGTCTTATAATGGTGGTCCTATTTATCCCAGTCCCTAACACAGTGTCTGCTATAGAGAAGTTTTGAACGAGTAACTGAAATCTGACTAGTAATACAATTAGGGTTTGGCTTGATGATTTCCATTCATTCCTCAAATGTGAGTTCATAGCTTCTGGAGGATGTGGAAAGGGTCAGAGAATGTCTCCTGAATCTGAAGTGAGTGCTCCTTCTGAAAGAGGACAAGTCATACTAATATATGAGGGATTTATCCATGGAAGTGTTTACCCAGAAGTTCAGTCATTCATAAAATTGTTAATACAGGGCATGGTTCCCATCTAACAACATTTATTTGAGACTAGGGGTGTAGCTCAGTGGTAGAGCACTTGCCTACCATGTGATGTCCTCGGTTCAATCCCCAACACTGCAAGGAATTAATTATACAGAATTATAAAGCCAGTGACTACAGTTCTGAAAGGATATTGTATTCCTGGTTTTATCCACAGCAGTATCACCGGCAGAAAAGGAATTCCATTGAACAAAGTTCTATACTACAATCTTGAATTTTAAATGACTTCAGAAGTGGTTGTACATGGACCACAGGATAAGGGTTTTGGGATTGTTTCCCACATGAACCCCTGCAACATGTTTTCTAATTCCCAATCCTTTTTTTTTTTTTTTTTTAAATCAGGGTTTTGCTGAGTTGCTTAGGGCCTTGTTGAATTGCTGAGTGACTTTGAACTTGCAATCTTCCTGCTTGGCAAGATCAATTAAATCTTGATGGAAAGATGAAAATAGTGATTAACAAATACTTCAATGACTTTGATATTTTTGTCAATTTCTTAATTCTTTTTTCTCACCTTTTGTTTTATTGTCCTCTCCTCATTTTTGGGTACCATGATTGAATAGATTTCTGACCATCAGATCTGTTCTTAAGAAGCAAACTGGCAAGGCTGCTTTTCTATCCAGACACTGGGGAGCTCGTGGCACCATGAAGGTCTTCTGTGGGCGAGCCAATCCCACTACAGGATCTGTTGAGTGGCTGGAAGAGGATGAACACTATGACTACCACCAGGAGATTGCCAGGTAACAAGGGCAGGTTCATAGTTGGGACTACAGCTGGATTGTGCGCTCTTCTCAAAGCAGATGCCTGTAATCCATGCTGGGATGGCTCCAGTAGACTGTCACTCAGTGCTTAATGATCATAGCTGGTGTTATTCATGAGCAGGTCTGTTTAACCAGGAAGGTATCTGTAGAGTTAGGTACAGTCATGCCCATTGGAGTGCCAGACATTTATAGCTGCCTTACCAGTCTCAGAAGATCTATCTAGTATTGTAAAGAAGACCCAAGATTCAGTACTAGTGGAGTTGATGAAATTTTTGTATCACTGAAATGGTGACCCACTTACATAGGCAGATTCTCTTGAGTAAAAAAGAAAAAGAAAAATGCTTTTTTTCCCCCTTAGAAGGAAGGTTTGAAAGTATGTGGTTGTAGTTACTGAGCAATCATTAAGCAATTTCAACTTGCAAACACTGTGCTAGGACTGTGGAAACCAAGATGGAGAAAATTGGTTTTCCATCCTTAAGGAATGTGCAGTTTTATGGAAGAGACAGGTATAAAAAATTATAGCATAGCCAGGCATGGTGGTACATATCTGTAATCCCAGCTTCTCAGGAGGCTAACCCAGAAAGATAGCAAGTTCAAGACTATATTGGGCAACTTGGCAAGACCATGTCTTGAAAAAAATGAAAAGCTTGGGTTGTAGCTCACTGGTAGAGTATATCTGAATTTAATTCCCAGTATCACCAAAGTAGGTGGTGAGAGAAGGTGCTGAAAGGTCAGTGGAAATCACATTGTAAAGAGTTGGAATAAAACACAGGAAGAGGAACATGGGCTTAAGTATGGGCTTCACCACTTCTTAACTTGGCCATGCTATTTTACTTCACCAACCTGTAGTATAATACCACATGCCTTGTTAAATAATATTCATGTCACTATATAATATCTTTATCTTAGGGCTGCTTGAGATTGCATGAAATATGTGTCTGCTACAGAATAAGGGCTCAACACTGTTGCCTTACTTCTAAAACTTTGTACATTATTTTCTGAGTAATTAAAATGTTAAGTGGGAGAAAGAAGATCAGGTTGTATTTTGGAATACTTGCTGAGAGCAGTATGGGGAATGGGATGGAAAGAGGAATTCATTTGGGTGAATATTGCAGGCCCAAAGCTTAGGCAGTAGAGATGGAGAGAGAAAGAGACACCTTTGAGGGAGCTTGAGTTTGGTAACTCAGAGTTTGAGTTTGGAAGCAGTGATGGAAGGAGAGAGAAAGTTGAAGAAGCACCAAAATTTCTGATAAGAGTGACTAGGGGATGGAGCTACCTTAGCTATCCCCTAAGGTAGAGGGGATACAGGAGGAATGGGCAGTGTTGAGGAAGGGAAGGTGATGGAGATGATGTGTTTGGGTTTGGACATACAGATGGATATGCCAGTGGGTAGATAGACATGTGGGTCTGGAGACAGAGGATCTTCTGAAATTAGTGGAGTTAAAACAGGGAGGGGTTATAGTCTCTGAGAGGATGTGGAACATGAAAGGCTGAAGAAGAAATCCTGCAGTAGCTCAAGAGGCAGAAGCAGGAGGGATTGGCCAGAGTGAAAAGGGGGATAGAGTTTTAGGAAAGATGACATGCCCAACAAGGCTGCTGAGAAGTCCTTGATGATTGATGTTTAATGTTAGTGACAGCAGTGAGCTGGTGGTGGTGAGGGAAAGTGAGTAGCTGATGAGGCAAGAAAGATGATGAGTGAATATGCCTTAAAAAGTGGGCAGGGAACTCAATTTTCAAGATTGTTTAAATCTGTGTTTTCCTAGGTTGCAATTCTAATTAACCCCAAGTAAATATAATTTTCTTTACTCTCAGCTAGGTTGAATTTATTCTTTGTTAGCATAGCAAAAGACTGGAAACCACACAGTGTAGTATTATGGGAGAAAATGAAGTGCAGAATTAATTGCAGACCATAGATTTGTAAATTTCTATGGCAGAATATATGGATAAATGATTCTCCTCCCTTTAATACTTTGTAGTTGTTGAACTTTTTTTTTCTTTTTTAGTTGTTGATGTACCTTTTTTTGGGGGGGGGGCAGCTTGGGAGGCTGAGACAGGAGAATTGCAAATTCAAAGCCAGCCTCAGCAACAACAAGGTGCTAAGCAACTAAGACCCTGTCTCTAAATAAAATACAAAATAGGGCTGGGGATGTGGCTGAGTGCCTGTGAGTTCAATCCCTGGTTACCACCACCCCCACAAAAAAAATAAAAAATAAATAAAGAGAAGTGAAGATGCTAGACATGATGGATGATGGCCTTCACTTACATAGCAAATGTGTGATTTTCGTTTCCCACTTCCTCCTTCTAGCATCACCTGCCAAGGTGCACATGTATGCAAGCTTAGGTCAAGGATTAGGGATATTGAATTTAGAATTCTTCCAAAGGAGGAAATTGTATAACATATAACATGATCAGGATGCTAGTGGCTATGAGATTGTTAGGACAGGGCTAATTACCATAGCATTTTGGGGTCTAAGAAGGAACATCTGTTTCTGAGATTTTTTTCTGTAGTACCAGAGAATCACAGCTTTTAATTCTATTATAATAACTTAAAATGGATGATTTGTTTGTTTCATCTGATTGAGGAATGCATTTATATTTGTGAATGCTCTTCATGCGTTGATGTGTGTCATTATGAACAAAGGTTTCTGACCTGTCTTTTTTTGTCTTTTAGGTCATCCTATGCAGATATGCTACATGACAAAGACAGAGTAAGTGTAAAGGGAAATCATTATTTTGATATGGTGTATGAAATCTTGGAATATGAGAATGTTAAAAACTTCTGGAGATGGATGCAGTGATGCATGCCTATAATCCCAGCTGCTTGAGAGGCTGTGGCAAGTGGATCACAAGTTCAACTTGGTGAGACTGGCTCAAAATGTAAAAAGGAGCTGGGAGTATATATAGTTCAGTTGTGGAGTGCCTGCTCAGTACACACAAGGCCCTGGGTTTAGTCCCCAGTACTACAAAAGAAACAAAACTCCCCTAGGAATCATGATGTGATAATAATACTAAGAGGCAGTATTGTGTAATGGTCAGGCAATTAATCAGAAGGCTGAATCCTATCCCTGACTCTGTTTTTTTCCTTTCTTTTTTTTTTTTTTGCACTCTTTAACTTTATTAATATAAAAGTTGGGGGGCTGGGGATGTGGCTCAAGCGGTAGCATGGCATGTGTGGGGCACTGGGTTCCATCCTCAACACCACATAAAAATTAAGATGTTGTGTCCACCAAAAACTAAAAATAAATTTAAAAAAAAAAGATAAAAGTTGGACATATTTGTGTTGTACTATATGGCGTTTTGATGTGTGTATATATGTTCATATCAAGCTATGTTCATATCAAGATTTTAATATATCTTTACCTACATGCTTCTTTTGGTGGTAAGAATATTTAAAATCTACTGTTAGTAGTTTCCAAGTGTACCATTCATTAGTATTAATTGTAGTCACCATGTTGTATAATAGATTTCTAGAACTTACTCATCCTGTATAACTGAAACTTTATACCCTTTAACTATACCATTCTTTGATTCTAAGTTCCAACTTCTTTATATTTGACATATAAGTCAGATCATGAGTATTTGTCTTTCTCTGTCTGGCTTTCAACTTAACGCCCACCCTCAAACCCTGGCCCCATGCCCCCTGTCCATTCATGTTGTCACAGATGACAAGATTTCCTTCTTTTTCAAAGCTGAACGGTGGGATTACATAGTCTGCCCTGCAGAGCGGGTCCTTTTTGCTGTGGCTTCCAGGAGATTTGGCCAAAAGGCATTCCATCCCAACTTTTTAAAAAATTTTTATTTTTTTATTTTGAGACAGAGTCTCACTAAGTCGCTGAGGCTGGCTTTGAATTTGTGATCCTCCTGCCTCAGCCTCCTGAGCCATTGAGATTACAGGCATGTACCACTGCACCTGGCAGGACATAACTTCTTTCTATCTTGATGGCTCAGTGAAGTAGAAATATCTTATTTTACATCTGTATTGGTTTGGCTGAATAGGTACCCTGATCTTTCTGTTGAAAATAACAAAAATGATGGAAAAAAATATCTGTACGTCTTTTTAAATTGATAAAGTTAATAAGGAATATTAAGAGACCATTAGATTTGGGGATAAGTTTTTATGCAGCAGTAAGTAACTAGTACAAGACTGGTATCCACAGGGCAACACTCTTTGACCATAGTGCAATCAATTCAGAGATCTCAATACAAGAATATAACTTAAAAGATACTAAAAGGAATGTAGTTCAGTACTATAGCACTTGCCTGGTGCCTGTGAGGCCCTTGGTTTGATCTCTAGTAAAGCCAGGGGAAAAAGTCCATAAGAATGTAGCTAAAGTAGCTGGGCAGAGTGGCACACACCTGTAATCCAACAGCTCAGAAGGCTGAGGCAAGGGGATTGTAAATTCAAAGTTAGCCCTAGCAACTTAGTGAGACCCTATGCAACTTGTCTAAAAAAAATAAAAGTCGCTGAAGGATATGTCTCAGTGGTAAAGCACCCCTGAATTTAATATATATGTGTGTGTGTGTATATATATGTATGTGTATATATATATATATATATATATGAATGATACATACAAAAGTGTACATACATATGCATATAAATTTATGTATATAACTAAAGAGCTTGATGGGGTGATGCATGCCTGTAATCCCAGCAACTCGAGAGGCTGAAGCAGGAGGGTAGCAAAGAAATAAGAGATACAAGAGGCATATAAAGAGAAAGGAGGGTAGCAAGTACAAGGCCGGTCTCAGCAATTTAGTGAGACTCTAAAGTAACATAGTGAGACCCTGTCTCAGAAATTTAAAAAATTGCTGGGGAATGTGACTCTGTGGTTAAGCACCCCTGGGTTCCCAAAAAAGGCAGCAAGAACACAAAAAGCTTACTGCGGTAATGCTTGCAGGGAGCCCTTGCCTCACCTAGGGCTGAGAAAAAGGAGAAATTTAAGGTTTGCAGAAACTGGCTGTATAGGCTTGGGGAGCTGATGCTCTCACCTCTGAAATGGATCACAACTTGAGGGCTGCTGCTTCTCTGAGAGGGTTCTGAGGAGGCTTATTATGGAAGTTCTGGGAGAAATTGGGTCTGAAACCAACTGCTACTCATGAGAGGACCCTGACCAGAGCAGCATCCTTGTAGGAAGGAGCAAGATTCTCCCTGCTGCTACCATCTTGTCACCCTCTTATTCCCCCATTGGCTGTATCTAACACCTAGGGGGAAAAAAAAAAGCTCTTGTCCCAGCATCACTAAGCAGAGTATAGAAGAGTGAATGAGGAAGGAATATGATCACTTAATAATGAGCTGGAAGCTGATGCAGTGCTCCTGAAGTCTTAGAAGGCCCACCCAACTCAGCTGGCCACTGTTGTTCCTCCAGGGGCTGGAAAGGTCAGTGGGTCCTGATTAACATTGTTGCTGCAAACCATGATTCTCCAACTCTGCAAAGCACCTTTTTACTTATTTATAATAATTGGTGTGAAGTAACAGCTCTTTTATTTCTCTCTTAGAATATAAAATATTACCAGGGTATCCGGACTGCTGTGAGCAGGGTAAAGAACAGAGGACAGAAAGCCATAGTTCTCGACATTGGTACTGGCACAGGACTCTTGTCAATGATGGCTGTCACAGCAGGTGCTGACTTCTGCTATGCTATTGAGGTGAGCTACACTGTTTTGAGCGTGTGTCCTGTGTCTTAAATAGAAAGTGCCTTATGCCTTTGCACTTTCTCTGTTCATAAACATTTATAGAGGGCGTGTTCCATTCCTTGTGCAGAGCCAGGTTCTTAGCACTTAGAGATGAGTCAAATGTGATTCCATGACCTCATTTGCTGCTCTGAAAACAGTGGCTCTTAGTCTTTGGCTGCACATCAGATTTACTGAGGCACTTCAAAGATACTGATGACATGTACATGTGGTGGCATGCATCTGTTGTCCCAGATACTTGGGAGGCTGAGGTGGGAGGATCACTTTAACCCAGGATTTTGAGACCAGCCTGGGCAACATAGTGAGACTCCCTTCTCAAGAAAAACCTTTTGCCAGTCCTCCCCCATACCAACAGGTTTTTTTAAAAAAAATTTTTTTAAATATTGATGGACCTTTATTTTATTCATTTATTTATATGCAGTTCTGAGAGTTGAACCCAGTGCCTCATACATGCTAGGCATGTGCTGTACCACTGAGCCACAACCCCAGCCCCCACCCCCACAACAGGTTTTGATTTAATTTTTCTGGGTTATGGCCTGGTGTTGGGAAATTGGAATATGCAGCAAAGTTAAATGTTCCTATGGAGCAATCTATCATATGTTTACCAATCAGCTATTTCTTAGAACATTAAACATAATTTTCTGAAATGTAAATAATGTATATTATAGGAAATTTGATAAATATAAGTTGTTTATTAACCCACAATTAACCATTGTTAAAATTTGGGGTGTACAGGGGGGTGTAAATTTACGTATTTTTCTCTACAAAATTGGATTCAGTTATTGAGATGGAAATAATAAAGATCAAAAATAATAGTGACTTAAAATAGGTTTTTATTTTTTTTTGCTATTTCATGTAAAGTCTGGTGGTTAACAGTCCAGCATGTTCTATCCAGGCTTTTTTCAGCTCCCTGCCCTGTCATCCCTACACTGTGGCCTCTGATACTCATGTTATAGAAAGGTGGCTATTTTAGGCTAAGGAAATATTGTTTGGAGAACAGTGTTATTCAGTGTCTTGGTAAAGGACATGATAGATCAGGAAGGTAGAGTGCAACCAGTTTGTCTAGGACCTACATGCCACAGTAAAGAGTTTTAAATAAAATTTTGAGTTATTAAAAAAAATTGTTTTTTGGTATCAGGAATTAAACTCGAGGGCTCTTAATCACTAAGCCACATCCCCAGCCTTTTTTTTTTTTTTAACATTTTATTTAGATCAGGATCTCGCTAGGTGGCTTTGGGCCTTCCTAAGTTGTTGAGACTGGCTTTGAACTCACAGTCCTCCTGCCTCAGCCTCCTGAGCTGCTGGAGTTACAGGTGTACACCACCATACTTGGCCTGGTAGTGCTGAGAATTGAACCCAGGGTCTTGCACATGTTAGGCAAGCACTGTACCATGGAACTACATCCTCAGCCTCTTGAGTTAGGTGTATTTATCCTGAGATAAAGAAAATGGACTTGAGGTCTCCATGAGATCAAGTCCTGAGAGTTATAGTACATGTGTGAGAAACTATGCACTTGTCATGGAATTTCATAGAAAGGAGTAAAAACCTCTTCTGGGGGCTGGGGTCGTGGCTCAGGGGCTGGGGTTGTGGCTCAGAGGTTGAGTGCTCGTCTAGCATGCGTGAGGCACTGGGTTTGATCCTCAACACCACATAAAAATAAAATAAAGGTATTGTGTCCACCTGTAATTAAAAGCAAATAAATAAATAAATATATTTAAAAAAAAAAAAAAAACCCTCTTCTGTACTTTAAGGGACTCACAAGGGTATTTGAGCAGATACAAAGAAATCAATTTTTTAGGATGGTTGACTTGATAGCTTTAAAGTAGATTTTATTGTTTTGGGCTTTGTGTATGTGTGTGTGTGGGGGGGTGGGGATTGAACCCAGCGCCCTGCACATGCTAAGCAAGCACCCGACCACAAAAGTCCCAAAGTAGATTTTATTATCTTTAATTTGCAAATGAAGAAACTAAGACTCAAGAGAGGTTAAGGACTTAAGTCCTGCAATTAATAAACAGGAAAGCTAGACCTGAAACCAAAGGCTCTGTTCCTAATTATGTAATTCACTTCGTAGTGGTAGCTTTGATGGGAGGGAGTGTGCAAATTTGTGTGTTGTTTTCCTAGTGCAGGTACGTAGGAGGGCAGAGGTACCATTGACTGGTTAGAGGAACCCAGAGGAATATGCTTAATTGGTTGGAAAGATAATACATTTATCTATCTATTTATTTATTAATTTTTAAAGAATTTTTTTGATATTTATTTTTTAATTTTCGGTGGACACAACATCTTTTTTTTTTTTTTTTAAATGTGGTGCTGAGGATCAAACCCAGAGCCCCACGCATGCCAGGTGAGCACGCTACTGCTTGAGCCACATCCCCAGCTCAAGTTAATACATTTATATTGGATGTGTTGAGTCTGAGAGATGCTGGTCCTATGGCAGGAGCTGGTACATGAATAGACTGCCACCACGCCCTGCCCCAACGTATATATTCTTTTTTTCTCCCAATATATATATATATATTTTTTAATATTTATTTTTTATTTATAGGTGGATACAATATCTTCATTTGTATGTGGTGCTGAGGATTGAACCCAGTGCCTCACATATGCTAGGCAAGCACTCTACCTCTGAGCCACAACCCCAACCCCTCCCCCCCCCCCCGCAATGTATATATTCTTTATAAAAGAATATATAATTTCTAGCCAGGTGCAATGGCACACATCTATAATCCCAGGGACTTGGGAAGCTGAGACAGAAGGAATGCAAATTTGAGGCCAGCCTCAGCAATGTAGTGAGATTCTTCCTCAAAATAAAAAATACAAAAAAGGTCTGGGCCCCAGCACCACACACACACTCACACACACACACAAAAGGTCTGGGAATATAGTTTAGTAGTAAAACACCGTGGGTTTAACTCTAGTAAACTCCCTCTCCCCCAAATATAGAATTTCCCCCTTGATTATAGTAAAAAAATATGTGTTCGTAGTTGAAAATGTGGAAAATACAGAAAAGGATTTGGAAAGAATGAAAATCTTGTCATTGTGACCAGAGATTTTGTCATTTGTTGTATTTCCACTCTGTGTATGGCCACATATGACTTAGTATGTTTTATGTACTAATGTGGTTGGAGCTGTGACTCTAGACTAGGCAGGTTGGAAATTAAGAGTTGGAGAGGTTTATGTTTAGGGAGACTTGCTGAGTTCAGGGAAGACTTCTGGAGAGGGAAGGATTTGTGCCGCCTTGTGAAGATGGGTTTGATATGGCAGGTGGGGGTCAGGATAGGGAAGCCTTAGGCTGGCCTGTGGACAGTGGGGAGATCTGTGTGGCTAACTAAGCATTGTTCAGGGGAAGAATTGTATGGGAGCTGGGGGATGGCTGTGAAGGTTAGGTGGCCTGCATTTAGATGACCTTGAGTACCGTAAGGAAATGTAGGATGTATTCTGCCAGCAGTGGGCATCTGGAACAGTTCTGAGCATAACTGTAATTTGTCCACACTTAATCTAACATAATAACAGCCTCAGTTTCCTCTGGAAAGTGTGGCACACTTACCAGGTTTTTGAGGCAAAGTCCTTTCATCTCTATAGCATGGCAGTGACACCTATCGCCCTTCCTAAGAAGTGCAGGATCCTCTCTATTCCCGCTTTGCTGGGTATGCAGTGGAAGCTCCTAAATGCATGTTAATCCTGAATCTCATCCTTTTATGTTTACTTGCATGACACATATTTGTAGAATAAAGCATTTAAGGATTTGGAAAGAATGAAATCTTTAAGTTAGAAATCTTAAGACCAGAATATCTTGCTAACCCTGGACGGCCAGAATATCTTGCTAACCCTAGACGATAGGATGTATTTATTGCTCACTTTTCCTTGGGTTTTGGCTCTGATTTCCAGGTTTTCAAGCCTATGGCTGATGCTGCTGTGAAAATTGTGAAGAAAAATGGCTTCAGTGATAAAATTAAGGTTATGAACAAGCATTCCACTGAGGTGACTGTAGGGCCAGGTGAGATCTACATCGCCTGTGTTGAAAGTTTTATTTGTTCTTGTATGAGAGAGGAAAACATTTTTTCCAACTACCTAGAATAAATCCAGGTCCTCAGTGTAGTGGCTCTGACTTTATGCACTTTGCTTCTTTTGATGTTTATCAGTCTACTAGTTAAAACAAATCAGCTATGAAAACACCAGAGCTAATGAAGTGTAATAGCAGTCATACAAACAAAAGCTTCTTTTTCCTTTCTTTCTTTCTTTCTTTTTTTTTCAGTACTGGGGATTGAACTCAGGGCCTCACACATGTTCTATCACTAAGCTATATCTCAAGCCCTGAAAACTGCTTTTGCTTTATGCAAGTTGGAATTCTTATATGGCCAACCTCTCTAAAGTTTGGTCAGACAGAAGTAAAACTAAGATAGCAGGAAGAAGCTTATATAGTTCTGATATCATGTCTCAGCATGTAGCATGTGACATTTTCCTGTATGGTACATGCTCTTGAGGTATCCAGCGCATTTTTAATAGTCTAGGAATTTGATTCAGACTTCTAAAATTTCACATGCCATGTTTAGAGAGCACAATTGAAACATTTGCACACACAAATAAAAATTTTCTGTGGTATGTTATGGGTATCACTAATTTTTTTGAAAATGCAATATTTTAGGAGTGAAGCATCTATCTAAAGTCAGTATGTTTCTTCATTTAAAAGATTATTGGGCCAGGCACAATGGCATATGCCTGTAATCCCAGCAATTTGGCGGGCTGAGGCAGGAGGATTTTAAGTTCAAAGCCAGCCTCAGCAACTTAATGAGGCCCTAAGCAACTTAGTGAGACCCTGTCTCAAAATGTAAAATAAAAAGGGATGGGGATATGGCTCAGTGGTTAAATGCCCCTAGGTTCCACCCCTGGTACCCCCCGCCCCCCCCAAAAAAAGGGCTGAGGATGTAGTTCAGTGGTAGAGCACTTGCCTAGCATGCACAAGAGTTTGGGTTTAGTTGCCAGCACTGCAGAAATAAAAGTAACAATAATAATAATGATGATAACTGAAACGATTGTTCTTATATGAAGAATCTGAAATATATAAAAGAACAGTTTTGTCTTTTATTTTAAAACATAACAAGCATACAAATAAGTGTGGAAATCATCTATTTTTTAAAAAAGGGAAAAGAACACACAAAATTTATTATAAGCCTAAGGCATGGGAGTATTAGACTCCTGTTATCCAAATTTTAATCAACGTTATCAGTGTATGATTCACATAAAAGAATGAACTTATTTTAAGAGTATTGTTTAGTGAGTTTTGACAAATAGAAACACATTTGTAACCATCACCACAATCAAGATAATAGGATATTGACACCATGCCCAAAAGATTCCTCATGACCCTATACTTAATTCCCAAATAGCCTTGGCTCTATTATACCCATTGATGCACTTTCTTTAGGATAGGTCTATCCTTTCTAGAATTTCAAGGAAATGGAATTTTAGCAGTGTTGTCAGTGTGTACTCTTTTGTTTCTGCTTTTTTAGTTTATCCTTGTAGTTTTAACATTGTTTTATTTCTGCTGTCTCTTTCTTTTCTAAGAAAAAAATTTAATTGATTCATTTTTATTCTGGTTCTGGGTCACATTTTTTCTTTTTCATATGTTTAGTAATTTTTTTTTTTTTTTTTTTTTGGTACTGGGGTTTGAGCCCAGAGGTGCTTTACCACTGAGACAGGTGTACATCACCGTGCCTAGCTATTGTCTTCTTTAAAAATGTTGGCATGAGTTGGGTCACTTGACTCTACCCAGTAGATGCCCAGAACACTCCCCTCACATCCATCATTTGGGCCAACTAAAAATGTTTCAGACATTTATAAATGTCCCAGTATCTAAGGCAGGGCAAAAGTTTTACCTGTCAAGAACCACTGCTGGGCTGTGGATGTGGCTCAAGCAGTAGCGCGCTCGCCTGGCATGCGTGCGGCCCGGGTTCAATCCTCAGCACCATATACAAACAAAGATGTTGTGTCCGCCGAAAACTAAAAAATAAATATTAAAATTCTCTCTCTCTCTCTCTCTCTCTCTTTAAAACAAAACAAAACAAAAAAAAAACAACCACTGCTCTAAGACTACTTTGACCAGACTGTTATGGTATGAGTAGGGCCTCTGCAAGGATTCTGTAGTCTGGGGTGATCAAAATTTGAGTGTTCCTAGTCCTCTGAGGGTTATGGAAATTGTTCAGCTTTGCCTGGCTTTGCGGAATCTTACCCTGTGTTTAAGATTTAAGGAGAACCCTGTGTGGTTCAGAAGCCCTTGTTCTGTGTAACTTTTTCTCTGGCTTCCTCCCCTGGTCAGTTCTAGCTGCCTCTACTTTCTTTTTTTTTTTTCTTTTTTTTTAAATTTTAATATTTATTTATTTAATTTTAGTTATAAACGGACACAACACCTTTGTTTGTATGTGGTGCTGAGGATCGAACCCGGGCCGCACGCATGCCAGGCGAGCGCGCTACCGCTTGAGCCACATCCCCAGCCCGCCTCTACTTTCTTGAATCTAGTTTATGTATGTGTAGCTCAGTAGGACTGCTGTGCTCTGCTTTACTTCTTGGCCCTTGGACAAATATCTGGAAAGTGCCAAAAGCCAGAGCAGTAAGTAGGAGCATTCACTGATTTGTTTCTCTCTTGGGGAACAATTTGTGTTGCCTCTTTTTCACTGTCTAAAACACTTGCCCAGTTTTTTGGTTGATGATGGTGGACAAATAAGTCTGATTCCTCATACTCCATAGTGTCCCAAAGTGGGAGGTCTTTCACTTTTGAAAATTTGTCTTGACAGCACGGAGACTAGCCTACAAAGGAGGCCTTGCATGGAATGCTGTTCCTGTGACTCTGCTCCATGCCCTTGTCCAGGCTTTGTTCACAAATACTCTGGATTAGGCCAGGTCCCTTGTGTGCTTTCTTCATACTTTTCCTTTGGGCACTTATTACTGCAATAGCTAAATAATTAAGTAGTTGTCCACTTAATTTCTGTATCCCTTCACAGCTGCGACATGCGGTCATGGTCCAGGTAGATCTTACTAATAATTCCATTCCCTATCTGCACATGGCCTGGCGCATTAAGGGATTCAGAGATAATTTGTTTAGTGAGTAGATTGTTAACCTTGCTTGGTATGTAACTTCTTGTAAATGGACTTTTTTTTTGGTACTAGGGATTTAACCCATGGGATTTGTTTTTAACCCCATCTCAACAAGTTGCTTCATCTTTGACAAGTTTGGTATCTTCCTGTTTCCCTTCTCTAATCATTGCAGGATAGGTGTTTCTCCCATTCATTCCTTTCAAAATCTCTCTTCCTGGGTCCCAGGGGCATTTCCTAGTCTTGGTTCTTTTTTGTTATGTTCTTTCTGTTCTCAAATGTGTGTTCTCCAAGGTTCTGTTTGTGCCCTTTTTACAAATGGCATGTAAGTTTGTGGTTTGTTCCCCAGAGATGGATTACGTAGCAATCATGGGTAGTAGCAGTTGCTTACCCATCCATTCTGTTCACTTGGCAAAGATTTAGGAAGTGACTGGAGTAACTGCCCCACTTTACGCCTCTCTGTACCTCCCCCTCACACTAAATACCAGGTTCTCAAGAAATATTTATTAAAATTCACCAGATCATAAAGTTTTGTATTTATTTTAATGAAGCAAATTGGGACGATACATCATTTTAAGTTTTATAATTGGCTTAAAAATTATTTTGGAAGGGCTTGGTGATTGATTGGCTGTGGAATGACACAGTTTTGTATGTGTGTGTGTGTGTGTGTGGATTGAACCTAGGGCCTTGGGCATGCAAGGCAAGCACTCTACCCACTGAGCTATATCCCCAGCCTGACAGAGAGGAATAAAGAATTCAGCTAGTGTTCACTAGTTGACTATTAGTGGATGCTGTGTTGTCCTAGGCACCAGGATACAGTAGTGAATGGGTAAGGAAGGGTTCCTGCTCTTTGGGAGCTGGTAAATTATGCCATTTTTTGGGCAATGTGATTGGGCAGAAACACATCAAGGAGGAGCAGATATGTGGCAGTAGGGTGGGGTCTGTTTGGGATAGTGTATTCCAGTTGGATTTTGGCATCACAGAAAGATGGGCAAGGCCACTTGAGTGAATGGTCTTTGTGCCAGGAAAAATAAGTTTTTTCTTTACCTCTTTTACTAAATACTGCCATTAAGCATACAAGTGTACTTCAGAGGGGATGATTTTTTTATCTTTGATGTCCTAACCAATACCATGTGAGTCAGAGCTCATTCTCTTTGTTTCATGAATGAGGCAACTGATGGTCAGAATCGAGGATTCAGGACTAGAAAGCAAGATCCAGTCCAGGCCTGCAGGACTTCAGGCATAAGCTTTCTCTACTACAACCTGCTGAACCATTTTATGTTTCTCTTTTCTAGCATCATCTGTGTGACTTGTCCTCTGTGTAGGGAAGATGAGTGGGCTTTGTCAAATTGTAATTCATGAGTCATTTTAAGTGTTTACAGTTGTTTCTCCATGATGAATGGCCCCTTCTAAAGTCTATTTTGTCTCTTGGCTCATTAAAATTTATAATTTTGTAGAAGTAGCATTTCATTATAGAGGTTTAGAAAACAAGAGTTAACAACAACAACAAAAAACACCCTGTTCTAAAACAGCAGTTATTTAGGAGATTGTTGGGTGGCAAGAAACCAACTTAATTAAGAGGATTTAATGGAAGGAATCTGGGGATTCTAAATCATGAATTACAATTTTGGTGGTTGTAGTCAAGACTCCCAGTGAATAAGTCATCAGACAACCTCTCTTGCTTTGGTTTTCTTGCCCTTTTTCAACAGCCTAGAAGTATTTGAAGTACTTGTATTCAGTTTTTTCTTTCCAAATAATTTTGCTAGTAAGGATAGAAAAAATTCCACATAGTTGACTGATTTATTTTCAGTTTGGACAATTTGGAACTTCCCTCACCCCCGTTTTTTCCCCGACTTTTTGTTTGTGGTTTGAGGGATCAAAATCAGGGTCTCAAATATATTGGGCAAGTGCTCTACCTCTTCAGCTATAGCTCCAGCCTTCTCTAATTGTATTTTTTTAAAAAAATATTTATTTATTTATTTTTTTAGTTATCGGCGGACACAACATCTTTGTTTGTATGTGGTGCTGAGGACCGAAGCCTGGCCGCATGTACACCAGGCGAGCACGCTACCGCTTGAGCCACATCCTCAGCCCTCTAATTGTATTTTTATCAGATTTTCTTTTTGGGTTTTTATTTATATTATTATTATTTTTTTCAAGACTCTCCCCCAGTCTTAAACATACAGAAAAGTTGAAAGAACAATGCAGAAAGCACCCATTTTCCTTGAACCTGGATTTGTGAGGTTGCCATTTTTCCATATATATATTTTGTGTGTGTGTGTGTGTGTGTGTGTGTACTGAACCATTGGGTTCTCTGACACCATTCCCTTTTGTTTTTCAGATGGTGACATGCCATGCCGAGCCAATATCCTGGTCACAGAGCTGTTTGACACAGAACTGATTGGAGAGGGAGCACTGCCCTCCTATGAGCATGCACATAGGCATCTTGTACAGGTAGTGGGGTCAGGGCCTCCCTTGGGAGTGTTGTTTTGATTTCAGCCACTGTGCACACAGTGCTCACTACTGCATCTTGTTTATCACAGTTCTTAGTAGCTCTTCATACACCCTGAGGCACCTGTTAATGCTTGGGAGGCATAGTAGTGCTGAGGCAGAAAGACCCTGTGTAGCTGGGCCAGTGTTGCACACCTATAATCCCAGTGACTTGGGAGATTGAAGCAGGAGGGTCATAAGTTTGAGGCCCCACTGGGCAATTTAGGGAGATCTTGTCTCAAAGTAAAAATTAAAAAGGGTTGGGGCCGGGGATGTGGCTCAAAGGTAGAGCATTTGCCTGACCTGCATGAGTCCCTGAGTTCAATCTCCAGCACTGCTAAATAAATAAAGACAAATTTAAAAAGGGAGAATTGGGGATCCCAGCATAGTGCTAGAGTGCCCCTGGGTTCAATCCCCAGTACTGGAAGAAAAAAAAAAAAGAGAGAGAGATTCTATGTAATTACAAATGAGTATCCTTTTCACTGCCTGATCCCTAGTGCCTGATGTGTAGATGGATGGTTGAAGTAGGAGAACAGCTAGAGAGAAGGCTAGAGCTACATCCAGCATGTCAGGTCAGTTGAGGGTGGATGATTGTCCATTAGACTTTGAAGTGAGGAGGTTCTGGTCCTGGTGCCTGGAGAAGAGTGTGCTGAAAGGATGCTTTTGAGTCCTGGGCTAGAATCACTGCTTGGCAGTAAGACTTAAATTCTGTCTTCCAAGTAAGTCATAGGAGTTCATCAACATGGTGACAATTAAGGTTCATTTTTGAAGTATTTAATAGTACCAGATAGCTAGGAACTTAACTGATTTAAATCATTTTAGGTGTAATTTATTTTCTTTTTGAAATGTAGTTCCTTTTTTTTTTTTTTCTTTTCCTGAGGGCATAAGACTAAAAACAATGCACTATCCTGATAGTGGGAAGGTATTAGATATTACTGAATTAGCCTAATGAACAATAGTGATCAAAATTACTGTGGGTCAGATGCCTGATTTATTGTTGTTCTTTTGTTTTGTATTTACATAAACTTAGGAAAATTGTGAAGCTGTGCCCCACAGAGCAACTGTGTATGCGCAGCTAGTGGAGTCCAGAAGGATGTGGTCCTGGAACAAGCTGTTTCCTGTCCGTGTTCAGACCAGTCTTGGAGAGCAGGTCATCATTCCTCCCTCAGAACTGGAGAGATGCCCTGGTGCACCTTCTGTCTATGACATACAGCTGAACCAGGTGTCACCTACTGACTTCACTGTCCTCAGCGATGTGCTGCCTATGTTCAGGTACCAAGGAGCCTCCCTGAGTGAACAGGGCTTTGAGACAGCTGATGAAATTTGGGTCTTTGGAAGTTATTTTTGCTTGGGAAGAAAACCTAGCTGCAACCAAGTATCCTTTTTGATGAGTTCACCATAGAAGCTTAACAATGCAGTGTTGAGATTAAATTATGTTTCAATTCCTGAATATCCTTTCACAGTGTGGACTTCAGCAAACAAGTCAGTAGTTCAGCAGCCTTCTATAGCAGGCGGTTTGAACCTCTGGCATCTGGCCAAGCTCAAGTGGTTCTCTCCTGGTGGGACATTGAAATGGACCCTGAAGGGAAGATCAAGTGCACAATGGCCCCCTTTTGGGCTCATTCAGACCCAAAGGGGCTCCAGGTAAGAGGCACTAGCTGAACACATTTGCATGTAATTCAGGAAACTTGTATACTTTTGTTCATGGGAAAGTAACCCGTTGAGCCTTAGATGGTAAGAATTTAGAGACAGAAGGAATGGTCAGAGTTAAGAGTTTTTTCTTTAAAAAAAAAGCACAGGGAAAAAATAGAAAAGAAGCACAGGGGACTGAGGATGGAGTTCTGGTAGAGTGGATGCCTAGCTTGACTTGTGGCCCTGGATTCTAGCCCTAGTGCTTCAAAAAATAAATGAATAAAAAATTAAAGCACAGACTAGCTATGGTAAGATAGATGTCTTGGGATGAGTTCATGATCATCACCAATAGTCATGGTTTGCAACACAGAAGTCTTAGTTTTGCTGCTGTCCTTCATCCTGGCAAAACTATTTTCTTGGGATACTTCCCCTCAACCCCAAATAATTCCAGGAGGCAAGGGCTCAGATAAATGTAATAGAGAACCGCAGACTCACTTTCTGCGGCTTTAAACTCCCATCTTCTATAGCTCAATGGAAAGTGGGCGAAGAACATGAACTACAAAAAGGAAACAGATTACTCATCAACATGTGATAAGTTGTTTACCCTCACTCATAGTAAGGAACTACAACTTTAAACAGCAATGAAAATAAAAACTAAATAAAGTACTGTGAGATACCATGTTTACCTATTAGTGGATAAATTTGGTAGCACACTTGATGATGAAGCTTGGGGAAAAAGCAGGAAAGTGAACCATCAGAACACCCATTGAGCACAGTGTGGCTCGGTCCTGGTGAAAAGTGATGCCACTTGTACATATTTGGGCTCTGGTAGATTTGCATATTTGCAGAAAAATGTACATGCAGAATGCTCACCAAAGCCCAACTTAGTAGAAAAAGAACAACCTAAAGACTGCCTGTAAGAACTCCTTGGGTCATTATCCTGTATCCTTTCGGTGAATGAGGTAGCTCTCTAGGCACTGATGTGGAACAATCTCCAGGATGTTTTTTTTTTTTTAAATCAAACAATAGTCTTTATTTTTTCAAGTGCTTTAAGTAATTCCATTTAAAGCTTAAAAGAAGAGGTCTCAGGGAATTCTTGACTGCACTAATCTCATCCACATTTTTTATTCTATTTTTTTAATTTATTCTGATTTGTTATACATGATGGCAGAATGCAGTTCATTTCATATTACACATATAGAGCACAATTTTTCAAGTCACTAAAATTATACACAAAGTATTTTCACACCATTTGTGTCTTCATACATGTACTTAGGGTAATGATATCTAACTCATTCCACCATCATTCCTATCCTCTACCTTCTTCTTTCCCCTCCCTCCCCTTTGCCCTATCTTCAGATCCTCCATTCCTCCCATGCTCCCTCTACCCCATTGCCATTATGAGTCAGCATCCAGGATGTATTTTTGAGTGAAACAAAAATAAAAATGTTGAGCCAGGCATGTTGGTGCATATCTGTAATCCCAGCAATTTAGGAGGATTCCAAGTTCAAGGCCAGCCTGGGCAACTTAGTGAGACCCTTTCTCAAAAACAGTGAAAGGTATTTTAGGGCCAAGATATAAAACCTTCTCTCTACCTTTGAGCATCTCAGGCACCATCTTTTTGGTGTTACTACTGACTTTTTTTTTTTTTTTTTTTTTTTTTTTTAAAGAGAGAGGGAGAGAGAGAGAGAGAGATAATTTTAATATTTATTTTTTAGTTTTTGGCGGACACAACATCTTTGTTTGTATGTGGTGCTGAGGATAGAACCCGGGCCGCACGCATGCCAGGCGAGCGCGCTACCGCTTGAGCCACATCCCTAGCCTCTACTATTGACTTTTGTTCCAACTTTCCTCAGTAGCTTTAGTCCTCTGTTGGCTAAGTGCCCACGCATGCGCACATCTGTGGGGGGGGGGGGCTGGTCAGAATTCAATCTTAGAATGTTAAAATTTTATTTGCATATCCTTAGATTGTTATTGTGTATTTTCTCCTTTAATCCACATATAAGACATGCTAAGTAACCACAGCAATACACAGACTCTGAAAGTTCAGGTACAGGCTTAGTTCCTTGTGTCCAGGAAGCAGTGATGTGGTTCTGGTCCTTAGTTCTTCAGACTATGAATCTTGTGTCCTTTCTCTTAACAGTGGTAACTTTTCAATTGTCTGGAATTTGAAAGCTGCTAATGAATTTCCCTCATGAATTCACGAGACTGCTTTAATCCCATTTAGCCTGTTGTACCTTGGAACAGAGGTTTTGCCACCAGCTTTTTAGCATTAGGACCTGGGGGACTCCCTGTGTGGAGAATGTGGGAAGGACAGGTGACAGGGAAGCACCCTAAGAGCCACAAGGGGTAAGGAAGGCTTCTCCTGTCATCAGGAATGAATGACAGGTTTAAGAACTTGTTTTATTTTTTTCTTCTTGTTATTATTGTAGTTTTTCCAGAACATACCTGGTTGGATTTTCATTTTCCAGCCTTTATGTTCAACAGAGATCTTAGATTTTGTTAAATTTTTGTTAAATTTGTTAAATTCAAGTCTAGATGGGGTGGGATATGTCCCTGAGAAGTGGGATAAGCCTCAGGCTTCATTTGCTGATGATTAAGCCATGTCCTAGGAGTCTCACAGCGTGAAATTTTTCCTAGTTCCTGAGGATGACAGAATGGACAGGCATCATCAGGGTGGAGCCAAGCATCCAGTTTTTAGGGAGTTCTTTTTTTAAACAATGCTATTGCATTCTTTTTTGAAAAGAGATTATAAATCTCATTTTATAAAATAAAAGTCCACTTGTGGTCCCAAAATAATTACCTTTTTTGATCTCTTTCCAAATGTGGATATTTGTTGATGCTTAACCTATCTGTGTTATAGCCATGTACATTGACACATCTGTAATCCCAGTGACTCAGGAGACCGAGGCAGGAGGATTGCAAGTCTGAGGGTAGCCTTAACAACTCAGTAAAAACCTGTTTTAAAATTAAAAAGTCTCAGGCAGTAGCAGAGCACCTGCTTAGCATGCACGAGTAAGTTGCAGAATCTAACATTTTACTGTTAAATACCTCAACATACATCTCCTAAGAATAAAATCTTCAACAGAAGTAAAATACCATTATTGCTCTTAAGAAAACTAATAGTAGCCAGGAATAATGAGGCACACCTATAATCCCAGCAGCTTGGGCGGCTGAAACAGGAGGATAACGAGTTCAAAGCCAGCCTCAGCGAAAGGGAAGCACTAAGCAACTCAGTGAGACCCTGCCTCTAAATAAAATACAAAATAGGGCTGGGGATATGGCTCAGTGGTTGAGAGCCCCTGAGTTCAAACCCCATTACCACCCAAAAAAGAAAACTAATAGTAATTCCTTGATAACTTCTAATATATATGATTCAAAATAAATTTTCCTTGTCACCAGATGTCTTCAGTAGTTTTTGTTTTTTTTCCCAATCCAGGATCCAGTTAGGTTTTATGTAATACATTTGACCTTTTTTGGGTTTTGAAGTCACTTAGAAGACAAAGGAAATTGTGAGTATGTTAAACCCTGTAGAATAGAAATGCCATGGAACTTCTCAGGGCAGGGTCTGTTACATACCAATAGGTAAAACCTTGTTTGGGAGTCAGGAAATTTTTCCCTCAAATGAAATATGACATAGCCCAGCAGATTAAAGAGAACACTGACACTACTCTGTGGGTAGGGACTGAAGTCTGTACTTTTCTTTTCTCCTGAGCCACTCTGGAGACTACTACCCATGGCCACGTTGTATCTTCCTAAAACCAGCAGGGTTGCAACAAGCTTTTGTGCCACTGGATTCTCTGATTTGAGAATTTTTTTCTTTATCTCTTTGGCCACAGTAGCCAGCTATAGTCTGTACCATGTCTCCCTGCAAACTGATACTTGGCCTGACTTTTAGCCTCTGGATTAGAAGCATTGCTTTTGTTGCAGCTTGGTGACAGCTGGCTCTGTTCCTCATTTCAGTGGCGGGATCATTGGATGCAATGTGTGTACTTCCTGCCACAAGAGGAACCTATTGTACAGGGCACAACCCACTGCCTGGTAGCCCACCATGATGACTACTGTGTATGGTACAGCCTTCAGAAGACCAGGTAGGGCTACAGGTTGTGGAGGTAGAGGACTGGGCTTGTAGACTGCATATTGATGTAAATTCCTCATGAAGAGACCCTATAGAGATGTGAGTGTGCAGCTTTGTTTCTAAACAGAATAAAAACAAAGGTTTGTGGCTGTGTCAGAGACCATTTGTGTATACTCAGAAGAGGCTTTCATGTTTTGCTAGAGTCCATTTAATCCTATTTTATATAAAAAGTCTGCAATCAGAGGGCCCTGTAACCTCCAGTGCCTACTCAAGAGCCATTGTTCAGACTCATACCCTATAGAGAGACCCTTAGGGCCCAGGTCAAATTCCACTGGGCAGGTTCCTATGCCGTGCCTACTCACTCTCTGGCATCTAGCAGGTTGTGTTCATCACCTGTCTATGTTCATTTTCTGGTTTAGCCCTGAAGAAAATGGGAGAGTCCACCAAATGCGCCCTGTCTGTGACTGCCAAGCTCACCTGCTCTGGAATCGACCTCGATTCGGAGAGATCAATGATCAGGATAGAACTGATCAGTATGCCCAGGCATTGAGGACTGTGAGTGTCTGACCCTTTGGTTCCCATAGACTCCAGCATTCTGCTTATGATTTACTAATCTTGTTTTCTGTGTTCCCTCATCTGTAAGGGGCTTCTGCTGGCTCCATCTGGGGTGGGTACTAGAAAGCCAGAGAACTTACTCTGGACTTCCAAAGGACTTGCTGTCTGTTCCTGTGAGAGTTCCTCTGAGAACAACAAGTTCTCCCCAGCCCATTTCTGTCCTGCTGAACACCTTTGCTTTTGTGGCCACCAGCCATCAGTGTGGGTGAACCCAGTGACATTAGCCACCCATCTTTTCATCTGTTGCTCCTTTCTAAAATCTTCTAAAATGTGAATTTGACCATGGAACTTCTTGTACTGAAAACCTATGTTGCTGCTGCCTATAGAGGGCACTTAGACTAGGGACCCCAGGTGGAGTTTAAAGGGGACCTCTTGGACCCCTTGAAGTTATATACAGAAATCCATGTGCATGGGTACACATGCATGCCTTTTTCAGTGAAAGAAAGGATCCAAGCTGTCCTAAATTCCTCAGCAAGGAATCTGATCTATAGAGGTACCTCTGCCTTTGGGGAGTCACTTGAGAACACGTGGGTCAGATCGAGAAGAAACTTATCATGAAGACTGGAGGTGACTTCCTGCCAGTGGGACAGGCCTTCAGTCAGGTCTGCTAGGTGGATTGAGGAGCATCTTTCCAGGCAATGGGCACAAATGGGGAGATGTAAGCAAAGGTGGGGGCTGGTTACTGCATAGACCCTGGAGACAGACATGACAGCATGGGGACCCAAGAGGATCCAACTTAGCAGTGGGGAAAATGGAATGAGATCAATTTTATTATCAGCCCTTGTACATGGGATTGGGAAAAGGGAAGCCTTTCTCTCATGTTGCCAGCAGGAATCTCCTAAGAAACTAAGAAAACTTTGTTCTCAGTGTTCTTTTCCTGCAGGTGCTGACCCCAGACAGCATTTGCCTGTGTGTCAGTGATGGCAGTCTGCTCTCCATGCTGGCCTATTACCTCGGGGCAGAGCAGGTACTGGACATGTGTCTTTCTGTTGGCTTCCTAAGGTTGAGTCTTTCCTCTTTCTCTTTTTAATTTCATTTATTTTTATTTACTTTTCTTTTTTGTTTTGCTGTTTTTCATTATTAAAAGTTCATTGAGTTAGGGCATTGTGTGATTCATATACACAATTCTGTAATCAAAGCTCTTTGCAAGTGCAGGTGTGTAGAGTGTGGTTGGTTTAGGAGCTGAGGGATTTTCCTGCAAGTCAGGCTGTAACAACTGCCATGAAAATGCAGCTCAGAGTTCTGAGTTGGCCAGCTTGCCAGGGTCAGTGCCCAAAGTAGGTGCTGTCCCAGGTAGGTGGTCAATACAGAGTTATTTGAGTGAGGTCTTCTTCCCTGGAATAGTTTTGTCATGTTTTCATCTTGGATTTCCTCCTCTGCTAGTGCATCTCTGGTAACTCATAGCTGTTCTCTCTAGGTATTTACAATTGAGAGTTCAGCAGCTTCCCATAAACTGATGAAAAAGGTAAGTTATGATTGTTGTTACTGAATTAACAACGGGACCTTTGGGGTTTTCTTTCCTGAGTATTGGATGGGTCTTTGCAGCAACATTGGTACCAAAGAGATGAGAGAGAAGTAGTTGCTGCATTGAGAGCCTTTTTGTGTGTGTGGCCAGAGAGCTGGCCTGGACATTTTCTGAGATTAGCATCAAAGTAGAAGCAAACATTTGGACTCTGCTTTGGGGTTTGTGGATGAAGAAGTTTAGGCTTTTTTCCTCACTTCACATAAAACTAAGAAAACTAAAATCCCTTCAGCTCTACAACTGAGTGATTTGTGCTCAGGGAGTAACTGCCTTTACCTTGACTAGAGATGCCATTTCTCTCCCTGGCAGTGATTGATTTCCTTTCCAAAGGATAACCTGCCTTCACCAGAACTGCAAGCCTGGTGCTGGATCCTGCCATGTGCCTGTAAGAAAAATGTCTGTTGCTAGCACAGAGTTTGCTCATGACCTCATCCTTGGTCTGTAGGAGGCCTCTTGAGAGGGCCTCACAAAATAAATAAAAGAGTTGTCCTCCAGAAACATTTGGCCAGAAAACTCAAAGCAGAGAAGACAACTTGAAGAAGTGCTTTTTTGTTTTTAATTTTTGCCATACTGGGGATTGAACCCAGGGCCTCACACCAGGCAAGTGCTCTACCACTGAGCTACACCCCAGACTGAGTTTTGTTGTTGTTGTTGTCATTGTTTTCTTTTCCTGGACCAAAATAGTATTTATATTTGTTTTCTTTCTAATTATATTTGTTTTCTTTCTAAGATCTTCAAGGCTAACCACTTGGAAAATAAAATTAATATCATTGAGAAACGGCCTGAGTTACTAACGACTGCAGACTTGGAGGGTAAGAAGGTGAGGAACAGAAACTGCGGTCACACTGGGGCCCTGTAAGGTTGGATAGCACAACACTGAGATAGCTGCAGCTCTACCCTGTCCTGTGGGCCTCATGGTGTCCCCCATGTAGCTTACCAGCTGAGACCTGGCCACTGTGAAGGGCATGGTGGGTATTTGTACAGAGGCCCCACAAGTACACAACTGCACTCCTCAGGTGAGGACAGTGCAGCCTGCAGGGGTTAAAGGAGCAGAGTGTTTCTCTCTTTCTCTTGATAGCACTCTCCTCTTCCCTTCTTCTTGCTCCTGTCCTCCCACTGTAATTCTTCTAGCTCCTGGAGCTGCTTCCACCGGGAGCCTCAGGGTTACTAAATATGGTCTGTCTTTAGGCTGTGGCCCTTGGGCCCATGTTACCTGATGGACCTCCTCTTTACTTTTAAGAGACCACTTGTCCGGGTTTTTCTTTGCTCTTACCTTCTGGCTGCTCATTCTTAGTCTCCTTCATGGTTGTCTCTCTTCACTTTGATCCTCACTTCATGCTATTTTCCATACTCAGTCTGTCCCTTTATCCCTTCTTGCCCCCTCTGCTGCATCTCTTCTCCAGGTAATGACGTCCTTTTCCATATGTGAACCCAGTAACCCTGAAAGTCAGTCTTCACTGTGGGTAGGCTCTTTATCTTTTTTGGATTCAAATCTCTTATGTCTTGACTGCCAACCCATAAGCTTTCCTTGAATATCCCGTAAGCTGAATTCATCCAAAGCATAACCTATCATCCTTTGTCTTTTCTGCCAACCTTTCTTCTTGATAACAGCTTTATTGAGATGTAATTGACATACTATAAAACTAACCCATTTTGAAGTATACAATTTAATGGTTTTTAGTAAATGTGGAGAGTTTATACAGCTGTCACCCAGTCCAGTTTTAGAATATTTCTCCCCAGATCCTCTGGATCCTGTTGGGATTACAGGTGTATGCCACCACACCTAGCTAAAAATTATGTTCAATTTTTTTAAGAAACTGATAAAGCTGTTGTCTAAAGTGGTTACACCATGTGTTCCCCTTAGTGTCTTCACCAATACTTGGTATTATTTCTTTTTTAGTATAATCATTTTAATGGATGTGCAGTGACAGTGCAATTTTAATTTATCTTTTCATGTGTTTATTAGCTGTTTATATATTTGGTGAAATGTCTGTTCATGTCTCTTGCCCATTTTACTATCATGCCTTTTTATTTCTTGTTTTATATTTTTTAATATCCCTGAAGGGGATGCACTGTTTGTGGAGGTGCTGCAATACCAGGTTGATGTGTGGTATAGACAGAGCAAGATCCTATTCCATCTCCCTGCTCCAAAAATCCATTTACTGTATTGTCCTATAAGAACAGATACTACACTTGATCTTAGCTAAAAGGCTAAGAAGCGATCATCATGCCTTTTTAAAAATAATAGTTTTATTAAGATATAATTCACTTGCTATATAGTTAATTCACAGTGTGCAATTCATTGATTTCAGTATATTCTTAAGGTTGTGGAACTATCACCACATCAACTTTAGAATATTTTTGTACCCTAAAAGACTCTGTTTCCATTATTGGTCATTCCTCATTTGCCCCCAGTCTTCCCAGCACTAGGCAACTACTTTCCCTGTGAATGTGCCACTTATACATTTCTTGTAAATGGAATCATACAGTATAAAAGATCATCCGTGTTCTGGCAGGGGCTGTAGCTCAGTGGCAGAGCGCTTGCATAACGTGTGAGGGACTGGGTTCGAGCTTTAGTACCACATAAAAATAAACAAAGGCATTCTGTCCATCTATAACAGCATACTCAGGCACACAAAAATAAAATAAAAAAGATCATCCATGTTGTACCTAAATATGAATCTCATCTTTTTGTTGCTGAGTAAGCTACTATTATATGGATATACCACATTTTATTTATCCATTTATCAGTTAATAGACATTAGTGCTGTTTGTACTTTTTGGCTGTTGTGACTAGTGCTGCTATGAACATCCAGATACAAATTGCCCTTTCTTCCCCTGTAGATGAGGGTTTAGAAGATAATTAAATATGTAAACCATTTGTGTGACACACTAGCCAGATTGCATGTCCTTACTGAATCAAAGTGATAAGAGCAGGCATTTATGCCTTTTTTCCTGCTGTTGGGTGCAGAGGAAAGAGGCAGTCAGGTACCCAGGGCCAACCCTGTTCTGGTATCAGTGTTTGCTACTGAGTGTAACCTGATGCCTGTTCTGAGGGCCCCCAACCTGGAGAGTCTCATTGGCCTCTACACATGCTGCTTCTCCCTTTCTGCACACCTGCCTCCTGACCTGGATATTGCAACACCCACCCAAGTCACCTCCTGTCCTCAGCTCCACCTACAGACCTCTCCCCACAATACTTTATGCTCCTCAGAAGGATCTTTTAAAATACAATCCTTATTTCAAATTCCTGGTTAAAACTTTTGGTGATCCCTCATGCCTCTAGGGCAAGTTCTGGGCCCCCTTAACTGGTCATCAGTTGCCTCTGGGTGATCTGTCTTCTGTCCATGTCTTGGCCCCCCCTTACCATCCTGCCATCTATCCTGTCCTGAGGAGCTCCCTGAAGGCCTTGTTACCTCTTGGGCTCTTGCTTGGCCTCTGCCTCTCCCTTTGCCTGGAATCTCTCTCCCCTTCCTTGATTTTCTGACTCCTGGTCATGCATTTGTTTGTTTACTCAGCAAATGTTTATTGAACATCTGCTCCTGCCAGGCCTCGTGCTGTGGATCTCATGTGATACTTGAACCTAGTGGGGGCAGCAGAGTTCAAGCAGCACTGATCAACTGTGGTACAGCTTTGAGTGAGGATTGGCAGGATGCCATTCTGCAAGCTCTTTCTGGTGCTGTTACCTCTGAAGCCCCTGTATGCAAGCACCTACCCCTTCCTTGCTTTTGTCAGATGAGGACAGTATCCACCTTGTCTCCATCACTCTCTACTCTGGGCTCCTGAGGGCAGGACTCATATCTTTCTCATATTTGTGTCTTCAGGCAGGTACAGACCTGGTGTAGCTATTCACTGACTGAGTGAATGAATGAACAGCCCATTACTTCCAAGTTTCTGTGAAACTGGTGACCTGCCCTTTACTTGTCGGCGCTTTTGATACCAGGGACCTGCTTCTGCTCTGTTTCCCAGGTCTCCCTCCTTCTGGGTGAGCCCTTCTTCACCACCAGCCTGCTGCCGTGGCACAACCTGTACTTCTGGTATGTCCGGACCGCTGTGGACCAGCACCTAAAGCCTGGTGCTGTGGTGATGCCCCAGGCTGCCTCACTGCACGCTATGGTCGTGGAGTTCAGGGTAGGCAACCCAGAGAGCTTTGCAAAAAAACAAAAGCAGGAGAAGGGTGGGGAATCTGATTTTTTGCAGAGACCTTAGGTGCAGATGGAACAACTTAGGCCTTGATGACTTGGGCTTTTCTTTTCATATCAGTGCACCACAGGGCTGAATAGGAGAAGCTTGCCATTTTAGAAAGCAGTAATTTGACATATGAAATGGAAATGGCTGTGTGTTGTCATTTCACAATTGTGGCTTATCAGAATAATTAAAAAATATAAATTAAGTGTTTCAGAAGACAAGCTGTGCGGCTTGCTCTGCTCTCATTAAGAGCGGAGGCTCGGTTGTTAAAGCATTCTGAGATGGGGAGTCAGCTTCTTTATGCAAGAAGAAATTGAAAAGCTTCATTTTAATTTTCTCATCAAAGCAGAACCACAGTTGCAGTCATTTTGGGAAAGGCATTTTTTATTAAAAGGATTTTGAAATGCTTTTAACCTGAAATGTAGAATGAATAGCGTTTGATATTTCTTTTATAAGAATAGCTCTGTCTGTTGGTAGCTTTGTGGTCCATCACTTAATTTCTGGACATTTCTTCTGTATTTTTTACCTGATAAAATTTTTCAGGTGAATTCTGCTTCTCATGTCCAAAGAAGAGCTATAGAGAAGAATGCATATCCCTAGGTTATATGTACCAAGAAGCAGAGGACAGAGATGGAATATCAGAGTGGACCTTTTCCTTGCCATCATTCTTGTGTTTTGCTTACGGCACTGAGCCTTGGAGAATTGCTTTATTTGGAGAGTTAAAAAAAAAAAAAAATCCCAGGGTAGTCTGGACAGGAAGTGCCAAACTGTAGCCCGGTAGCTCTTGACTGGTTGTTCCATAGAGGAAAGAATGTAGTATCATAGAAGTTTACAGATTCCCAGTCGAGTCTTAACTGAAACTGCCCTGGCTCTTTGGTCTCTTTGTCCCTTCAGGCTTGGGAAATCTGTCCCAAGTGTGCAGCAGGAACAGTAAGATTTGCCTCTGGTTTTGCTGGCCTCTTGACCCTTCTGTTCTTGTCATCACATTTCTCTGTGGCTCTGGTTAGCTATAGACAGGTCTGTACTTTGCTCACAGGACCTGTGGCGGATCCGGAGCCCCTGTGGTGACTGTGAAGGCTTTGACGTGCACATCATGGATGACATGATTAAGGTAAGTATGGCACTGTCCAACTCATCCTTTCCACATGACCCCAGTCCTGGCTTGGGTGGCAGAGGAGTGTGCAGAGAGCTTTTCTCTTTTGGGCAGAAGTCACATGTGCTGCCTGTTCTTGGCCCTGTGCTACAACCTCTGATTCAGAATCTTGGGCCAGGGTCTATATGTATATCACCACACCATTGAAACTGTTCCTACTAATGTCAACAGCTTATTTCTGTTGGGGCAGTCTTCCTGCAAGGCAGTTGGGTAACTTGTGGCATTTTCATTTGGGGGTTACTTTCTAGGGGAGAACGCTTGAGCATGGGGAGCATATGCACGGAGGTCCATCCTGCAGTGTTGTGAAGTGTAGCCCTGTGGTGTGTATGTTGTACTTTTGTACTTTCCCATTGCAGTGTATGGTAGATGTTGGCAACACCCTGAATGTCCAACAGTGGTGGGTGACCACCAGGGTCTGTGTCCCCTACAACCCAGGGCAGTCATGACAACCACAGTGGTTTGTGTCTCTGTGAAGTTTGATCTGAAGAGTTGTGACATGTTTACACATCCACACAAGGATGTCATGGTCCTATTTTTATGATTAAAAAATTCACATATACGTACAGGGAGAAGAAGGTGAAATAGTGGGCACTGCTGTGTTAGCTGTGCAATCAGAGAGTGGAGACCTTCCCCCCTTGTGCTTATCTTTCAGTTAACATTTTTGTATGTGAACATGGATTGCTGTATAAACATATTTTAAGCAAATAAATCCTGTGGGTATTTTCTATTTATATCTCACCTTCCCTTCCCTAGAAGTCTACTGATTATCCATGCTTCTAGAAAATTCCTTTTTAATAAATCTCCTTTGTGCCAAGAAACTGCATGCATAATCTCTGGATCCCTCTGCTGTCTCTGGTTACTCCTGAGATTCCTTCCTAAGCACCCACCACCCTGCCTATCATCTGAAGTGTCACATATTCTGTGTCTTGCTTTGGTCCCTGCTCCTGATTCTGCCTACCTGTGCTGTCCCCTGTCCCCTTTGTAGCTGATAAGACTCTGCCACTCTGGTGTCTGGTCAGTATCTGCCTCCCTCCCCACCTTCTCTGATTAGAATTTAACCTTTATTTTTTATTTGTTTTTTATGTGGGGCTAAGGATCAAACCCAGTGCCTCACCTATGCTAAGCAAGTGCTCTACCACTGAGCTGCAACTCCAGCCTAGTGTCTGCGTCTCTCTCCTGCATGCAGACCAGATAGCTGAGAGTGGCAGACATCTCCATTAGACTTGTGCTGCCCCAGCCCCAGTGCATCTGCCCTTCTGCCCTCAGCCCAGCGCCTTCCAGTGCTCCTACCTAAGACCTGGCATCTCTTCAGGGACATCTTCCTTCCCAACTTGCAGTTGGTTGTCTGATTCCCAGGGAGCCTCCAATCCAGTTTTTTCCCCATACTGCTGTAGATTCTGTCAGGGCCCCTTTGGGCTACAGCCTCCTGCCGCTCCTGCTTCCTCTGCCTGGAGCCCATGTAGATCCTGAAGCTGGCCATGTTCCCTCTCTGGGAAAGGCCTGTCCCCAAGCCCTCCAAAGTAACCTGGGGCTGTTCCTGCCTCCTTTCCCTGCTTGGTTCTTGTTCAGCCATCCCCTCTCCCGACCATGCTCCTATTTGAGTTATCTCCTCCAGACAGTTTCCCTGTCCCACTTCTGCCCACCCCAGCACCATTCCCACCCAGATGCCAGTGCTTTCTCAGGCACTGGGCCTGCTTGCTTACGTGTTCATTTCTCCCCATTCCCAGCCTCTGAGCCTTCTGTCATTGATCTCACAGTTTTAGTGGTCAGTATCAGTGAACAGGTAAGTGTCTAAGCACCAGATGTTTCACCAACATAGACATTTGGTCCACAGAATAGCTCAAGAGTAGGCATTGTCCTCACAGGTAAAAGGGTAGAAAGTGAGGCTTAGAGAATTGAAGTGAGCCAGCCAGTGAGTGGGCAGGGAAGGGAGAGCGAGAAGCGAACTGACCAGGTGCCTGGTGATGTTCTGTGAGAACATGCTGCTCCATGTGACTGCAGTTTTCCTCAGGGGCTATAGAGTTGAGGGGGTCCCTGGCATGAATCCTGGAGAGTCCCTGTGGCTCTAAGCTCAGCTCTACAGATACCTGCCCCTCCCCATTTCCTTCTCTCAGTCTGCCCTGGATTTCCGAGAGAGCAAGGAGGCAGAGCCCCACCCGCTGTGGGAATACCCTTGCCGCAGCCTCTCAGAACCCCAGAGGCTCCTGACCTTTGATTTTCGGCAGCCCGTTCCCCAGCAGCCTGTGTGTGCTGAGGGCGCCATGGAGCTGAGGAGGTGAGTGGAGACTCTGGGAGGGTGTTGGGGTGGAGGAAGTAGGGGCTGCTTTGCCTCTAGCAGTTACTGCCCATATAGCAAAGTACAGCTTGCCTGGGAGACACTTTTGGCCCGTGGCATGTCCTCATCTCATCCTTGCCCTTCTTGCATGTATGGTGGGTCCCACAGCCTCAGGGAGGAGGACTCCAAGTGGGCCTTCCTCATACCTTTGTCTAAGCTCCCCTTCGGGATCAACTACAGAGAAATGGGAGCTTGGTTACTATGGTTACCCACTGGACTGTTTTCCTGAACTCTCCTGGGATTAAAGCAGGTTAGGATTGGTGAGAGCTGCTTGCTGTGAGCCTGAGAGACCCTACCCAGCTCCAGCTTCCTTCATGTAGAAGAGTGCCTCCTAATACTTGCGGAAGCCCTGAGATAGAGCTCCCAGGGCTCTGTGCACCAGGTGACAGCACAGGCAGGCAGGACTGATGCCTGGCTGTCTTCCAGTGTATCTGGGAGGAGCCTGGCTCTATACCACTGGTCCTCTGCCTGTAGGGGCTGACCTGCAGCACACAGCTCTGCCCTGCTGTGATTCTGAGTGCTTGGCTAGGTACAAGGAATGAAGGGGAATCTGAGCTGCGGCTGCTCTTGCTATGCTTTTTTTTTTTTTTTTTTTTAATATTTATTTTTTAGCATTTGGCGGACACAACATCTTTGTTTGTATGTGGTGCTGAGGATCGAACCCGGGCCCCATGCATGCCAGGCGAGCGCGCTACCACTTGAGCCATATCCCCAGCCCCTCTTGCTATGCTTTTTATGTGTGGCCTTTATTTAGGTGGGGTGTGGAGAGTTAAGAGCACCGAACTGGATGGGATGGGAATGGTAAAGGCCAGGCATTTCAGGAAAGCAGAGGGGAGCCTGGCCTGTACTCCCCCATTTCTGTGTGACTCTCTGTTTGACCCATAACTACAGGCCTGGGAGAAGTCATGGGATTGTCCTATGGATGGAATACCACCTGACACCAGACAGCACTGTTAGCACTGGCCTTCTGGAGCCTGTCGAAGACAAGGTAGTGCCGTGTGCACCAAACCCAGAGTGTGCTGACCCCCCCTTGTGCTCTGGGTATTCCTGTTCTGTGTTCTTAAAGCCAGATAGCTACTCAGTGGTCACCTGGCCCCCTAAGCAGATTTGTTTTTTTTCCCCACTGCAAGCTTCTGGGCTGGAGGCTGACCAGGAAGGTGGTTCTGGTGCCAGGGACCTTCTCCATCTCTTGATGCTCTTCCCACAGGGGAACTGTTGCTGGAACCCCCACTGCAAGCAGGGCGTGTACTTTCTCAACCCCACACTGGATCCTAGAGTGCCGCTGCTGGGCAGCCCTCGGGCAGTCACCTATACTGTGGAGTTTCACCCCAACACCGGAGATATCACCATGGAGTTCAAACTTACAGACATACCAGATTGACCCCTACTCGTTGAAATAAAGTGGTCTTAAGGCTGTGGGCTCTGAATGGGTTGTGGCTTTTGCGTGGAAGGGAGGTTGAAGGTGCTTGTCTACTTCAAGGGACCTGCTTGTCCTCGGCACAGCTCCAGACACAACAGGCAGTATGGGCCAGTGATTGATTTGAAGCCATGGAAAGGCCAGAGAAGCTACCCTGTTTGTGGTCCTGAGCACTCAGAAGGTTCTGGCGCAGTGATGTCTCCTGCCCTACCTACAATGGCATAGAGGCACAGGGCCCTCTTAGCCAGGCACTGCTCCTAGTGCAGTCTGCCTAGCCTGTCTGCTTTCTGGGGTTTCCAGGTCCCTGCCCATCTGGCTTCATTAGGAGAGCCTTCAAGGAGTGGAGATGCTGAGCTGAGCTGTGGCTGGGCTCCTGGGGCTTGAAGATCCTGGTGGGGGCTGGGGATGTGGCTCAAGTGGTAGCGCGCTCGCCTGGCATGCGTGCGGCCCGGGTTCGATCCTCAGCACCACATACAAAACAAAGATGTTGTATCCGCCGATAACTAAAAAATAAATATTAAAATTCTCTCTCTCTCTCTCTCTCTTTCTCTCTCTCTCTCTCTCTCTCTCTCTCTCTCTCTCTCTCTCTCCTCTCTCACTCTCTCTTTAAAAAAAAAAAAAAGATCCTGGTGGAATCAAGGTTGAGAGTACTGGGTTCTGGCCCTTTCTGCACTGGATAGTTGCATGAAGTTATATCCATAGGTACCTGGGCATCTGGCTTCAGTACATATCGGCAGATGGCCTGCCAATCCCCAAGACCCATACCAGAGAAGAGACTATCTCAAAGCAGTTTCTGAAGGGCAGCCCTGGGAAATCAGCCATCAGGAAGAGGAGCCAGGAAGTGCAGCCCTTTCCCATGTGCCCCTTTGTATCTATTGGAATGCCTCTGCCACCCCCTCAAAAGTGGAGCAGATGTAGTGTGTATGGTACAGATCACCCCAGCTCTGCTTCAGCAGGGACAGCCAGCAGTGCCTGCGGAGGCTTTCCCCACACACTCAGCATGCCCTTTAGCTCTTGACCTTTAGTTCTCAAAGAAAGTGGGAGACATCCAAGAGAACTCAGATGACCTGGGGACCTGGCATTTGGAAGCAGACTTGAGTTGTGTCCCCATAGTCATTTCTCCTTGCCCCAGGCTGCCCAATCCCCAGGTCTGGAGCCTGCAGGGTCTGCTTCAGCTTGTCACTCAAATAAGTACAGAACACCAGCCTTGAGCCTCACAGTTTTATTTTCTCCTCATTCTCCATCCTTCCTTTCAGCACCATAAAGGAAAAAAACCACCTCTCTTTTCAAAATATTTTATCAGGTGTAAAGATTGTTTTTCTTCTAGGGAAGAATCGTCTGGATATATAGTTGATAATGTTTTTACCAAAACCTTAGGTGTCTTACCATATAAAACCCCTAATGTCCCATGAGGATACAATACAGAAAAAAATACAGAAATTAAAAAAGTTTTTTTTCTTCTTTTTAAAACAGTATTTCTAAATCTCAGCAAGTTAATACAATAGTTAAAAAGCATCAAGGTTAATATTCATACCTAAAACACAAGGTGGTTTTGGACAAATGAAAATGAACGCTTCCTTCCTAAGCTGTTCCCACCTGCCTCATAGCTTCCCTTGAGATCTGGGTGACCCCTGTGACCACCTCCTCCCAGGCCTTAGATGCCACAGAATCTGAGATCTTGACAATGTTTTGTTTCTTTTTTAAAAAAAATCGAAGTGGAAAAGCCTGGCTGTCACAAGCCCTGAGAGACCACAGGCATTCTGCCATGAAATGGCTGGCAGGTGGTCTGAGCTTCAGCACTGAGGGGGGTGTGAGGGGATCAGGGAGGCAGGATGTCCCTCCTCTGGATGTCAGGACCTAAGCAGAGAGAGGCCACCTTGGGATGACAGAAAATGACTGAGGCACAGGGCGGTGTGACTTGCCTAAGGCCGCCCTGGGAGTTGGGAGGGAGAAAAGCATGTGGCCCTGACTCCACACTGCCCTCACCCTCAGGGACATAAATTGCTGGAGTCTGGTTTAGGGGCCTAACCTTGGCTGGGCTGCTCTCCCTGTGTGCACAGCAGCTTAGGTCCTGGGGTTGGCCCTGCCCAGGCAAACCTTGCATGTGTATTTGGCTGCTCCCAAGAGTGGAGGACCTTCCACTCCATAAAGCCTCAGCAAGGCCCTGGGAGGCCAGGCCCTTGCAGGGTAGGGGCAGGGCAGAGAGCCTAGGCAGAACTGCCCTTGCATGAGCAGTTGCTTCCTGGCTCTGGGCTTGCAGGGATGGGACAGGAGGCCTGGGTAGGGGAAGTTCTTCCCAGACCAGGTGGTCAAGCAGATCGAGTGTCACTGTGGATTGGTGTCCCAGCGCCAAGCTGCCCAGGCTCTGCAGGAATCTTCCTCCCCAGCACAGGGCCTGGCATCTGGCTGGCTGTTTGCCCCTTCTAGGTCTCTCTTGCTGCTCAGCGGGTGACAAGGCACAGCTTCAGTGCACCAGCACCAGGAAGTCCAGACAGCAGGGTCCTGGTGCTGCCCCCAGCCTTGCCAGGCAAAGCTGGCTACAAGATCAGGGAACTTCAAGACCAGTGGGAATTTTCAAAAACAGTCCCTCAGGTTGGAGCCTGGCACCTTGAAACAGAAGCCTTCCTGTGTGACTGGGGAACGGCCCCTGCTGTCTAAAGGCAGGTGGCAAGAGGCAGTGCTTCTGTGGGGCCTGAGCAGCTACAGGCCTCCTCCCCAGGCCCAAGGCAGATGGGGGACAGTGGGCTGCTGGCCAGCTCTGCTGTACCAAGCCTGGGGTTGACCCTGGTTGCACAATGGCAGAGTGGCTTGTGTATGCCTGGATGCCAGCCAGTACAACTCCCTTCCCCAAGCCAGCAGTGGCCTGACCACCCTAGCCTGCACACCAGTGAGGAACAGGTTGCTCTCCACACCTTGGCCTCCTGCCCCTCGATCCAGGGTGCCGCAGAGCCATGACATTGGCTGGGGGCACTGTAGTGGATGGGCCTGGGCCTGGGAGGTCAGAGCTGCAACCCCCCTGGGGGGCAGGCAGGCTTTTCCTGAGCTCAGCCGCATGTGGATAGGGAAAGTCCCCAGGGAAGGATTGGTCCCGAACCAGAGAGGTGTCTGGAGGGAAGCAAGGGGCTGCAGAAGAAAGAAGAGGACATGTTGGCTTTGATAGAAGAGAAGAAGCTACAAATCTGTCATTTTCAAAAGCAGGCCCCCACCCCTGTATGCTGTTGAGTCCCCTTTCTGTAAAAAAAAAAAAAAAAAAAAAAGTGATGCCCTCTTGGATTTCTACTTATGGCTCCATAACACAGATTGGAGACTCCTGGAGGAGGCACCTGGTGGCCGGAGCCAGCTGGACCCTGGTGTCTGGGCTGGGGAAGGGACCCTGTATTGGGAAGAGCAAAGTTCTACCTAGCAACGTGCAGACCCTTTAAAGTGAAGGGTGATTTTGTTTTAACTTTTTATGTTTTCTTTTTAAAATGTAATCGCCCTTGAATGCAAAACCCTGGGAAAAGCCCTGGGCTGGCTAGTAAGGACACAGCCCTCACGTCCCGCAGCACAGTCGGCTGGTGGTGGAAGGCTGGTGGCCGTGCCCAGGAAGTGCTTCTTTGGCTGGTTCTGATTGTGTTTGGAGTTTGGCCTTGGGTGAGGCCTGAGCAGGGGGTCTGGGTGGCTACAGTGTGGCATGTGGCATGCGGGCAGTGTGCATGCGAGGGTGCAGGCATGCGAGACAACATGGGCAGCAGACAAAAGTAATGAACCCTGGACGAAGCTTGAGAAGAGATACAGAGAGTACATAACCCAGTCCTCCTACTAACCCTCGGCTCACAAACTAAGTTGTGCTGTAGATCTGTAGAAAATCATGTTTGGAAAGAATGGCACTGGTTAGGCAGCCAGGGGCTCCCAGGCTGGCCTAAGTCCTCTGTCCTTGGAGGGGCCCAGAGGCACAGAGCAGCGCTGCTTCCAGGCTCCCCAGGGACTGACGGGGGCTCCTTCCCTGTCCCCTACCCTCTTCTCCCCAGCACTGGGCACTCAATGGAGGGGACATGGCCCAGGGATGGGCTACGGCTCAAAGGGCTGACAGAGGCCCTGCTGCTCCAGATGCCGGCAAGTTAGCTGGTCTACGCCTCCTCCTCCCCTGAAGACACCATCAGCCGCATGGCCACCGGAAGGTGGTCCGTCAGGCCAGACAGTTGAGTGATAAAACTGAATTCTTCCACTTCCTGAGTTGGGGGGAGGGAGAGAGGAAGCATTCTGATTAGTCCCAAAGGACATCCTGCAAATGAGGGGCCTGGGGGCAGAAGATGGCAACCTCGGGGTCCCAGAATGTGGCCTCCAGGCTGGGGTTGTGCAAATGGGGCCTAACGGACTGAGGGAATCACAGCTCTCATTTTAAAAGAGCATGGACTGGGGGTGGGGTCCGAAGAGAGCCTCAGTGCTGTGGAGGGCTGCGGGGCCTGTCCCCAACTCACGGCCTTCCAGTCGGGGCACAGCCCCTCCTCGGCATGCAGCATGTAGTCGATGCGACGTCCATTGCCCTTTAGCAGGTCCTTCCGCCCCTTCTGACCAGACCCGGGACTCTTGCTAGTGGGGAAAGCCAGGTACTCCCTGCGGCCTTCCTCACTCTCCAGGACCCTGTTGATGGACAGGAATCAAGGTGAGGTCCCCACACCTCCCCCTCCCCTGCAGACACCATCAGGAACTTGCAAGCCCTGTGGTCTCTTTCCGAAGTGAGAGAGGAGTAGGTCAGACCAAATTTCTGGCTCAAGTTCTGTCTTCTCTGTCGCTCCACAAAAGACACAGGCTGCAGGGAAGCCAAGGCAGAGCCTGTTGAGTTTCTGGCTGAGTGGGGCCCTCTGGGATCTGTCACAGGCTGTCCTGTGCCCATCTCGAGCTGGCCAGTCCTTGCTGTCCCATCTGAACTCAGATGTTGATCTCGGTACTCTCCTGGCTGTAGTCAGGTTGGGCCCCTACTTGCTCTCCAGAAGGGTCTTCTGCTCCAAGTCAATACAGACTCCTTTGGGGAATGTGGTCTTTGCCACAAGCTTCAGGGACCTGTCTTTCCTGGAAGCCTCTGTTCCTCCCACCCCATGACTATTTCAGGTGGCAGGAAGCTAAGGGAGCCAGGAGAGTACTAGGCCCCATCAGAAGACTCAACTTATATTGATCTGTCTCTAAGCAACAGTGCTATCTAGATTATGTCCCCAAACCCATGAGCCTCAATTTCCTCCTCTGTGAAGCAAGAATGGTTGCTGTGAATCCGAGATGCTTGGGGAAGCTCACTGTGTGCTCAAGGGAGGACAGGCAAGTGGGTGGGACCCACTTGGTTCTGGGTCTTTTGATCCCTTCCTGGCATCTTTGCCCTAGAGAGCAGGGTGCCTGGCTCCTTCCTTGCAGCCTTTCCCCTGGAGCCTGAGCATCCCTGGACAGGTGGCTTAGTATCACTCTGGGACTTCCTGTTGCAGAAGGCAGGCTCAGGCCAGGGGCCGGAGTAGGAGACACTGCTCAGGCTGCCAGATGGTTAATGCCTGGACACACTGAAATGGTGCCTGGAAATGTTGGGCCAGCTAATGGGTTTCTACCAGGTTTTTATCAGCCTTAAGATAAATACACTAATGACATTCAGAACATTGTTTCGACTCTGAGATACAATCCATTACTGTCCTTTGCCTTTGATAATTAATTCCAGCATCAATGATCTGAGAGTTACTGATAGTCATTTTTTAATCATCATCTCATAAAAAGATAATTTTCTCAGCATAGGATGATGTTTCAAATTTAGTCTATAATCTAATTAATTGGCTCAAATTAGCTGCTAGGAGCCACCGCCATGGCTCTGTGCAGTCTCGGGCTGTGAATTATAAATCAGTTCTGCTGTTGGCCTCTCCGAAGTCTCCTTTATGGAAGCTTCACTGGGTTCAAAAACGAAGCTTGGCTGGGATGTGACTGTCTACTTGGAGGGTGACTGACTTGTGTTCTCTGCTCATGTTTTCATTTGTCTAATTCATGCTACAAACTGCTAGTTCCTTTCCTCAGACACCTTACCTAGCTGCTCTGCTACAGGGTGGGCCTATGGCCAGGCCCTGGAAAGTGCTGGTTCCTTTTCCCATACCAGCAGGGCCCCAAGGCAGGCTGGGCCTGGGACAGAATGAGTCCTTAAAACACAAGGCCAGACTCTGGCTGCCAGTTTAGGAAACATCCCCTAGAGACCCCAGAGTCTTCACCCAGCTCTGAGCTTCTCAACAAGGCTAGTCCTGGAGTGTCAGGGCCTGAGGGCAGCAATAGGCTTCCAGCTTCTAGCTGAGACCCTGAGGCTGTCAACAGTAGGGGCAGATTCCCACAGAAGGAAACCCCTCACTGGCCTGAGCCAAGGCGGCTCTCCTGGCTCCTGCCAGCCTCATCTCCCCACCACCTAAGTCGGGACCTCAGGGTCTCATAGACCTGGGAGATGGTCGGGATGGGGTCCCACCAGCAGCAGCGTGGGTACTTACTTTTGCAGATTGTCAGGGGTGCACACATCCTCATCATAGAGGCCATTTGTGTCCAGCAAGGTACCTGGAGACAATGTCAAGAGTGGTCACTGGTCAGTGCAGGCAGGGTTCAGTCAGCCCCAATGGGCTGGCCTCTGTGGGTTGCGGCAAACAGGGTGCACCAGGGTCCCCAGCAGGGGGGCCTTGTGGCGGGGTCCTAGTGATCTTTCCTTAGGAAACCTGGGACCCCAGCACCCAGCCAGCTCTGACCCCCAGCCCCGCTCACCAATGGCCCACGGCTTCTCCTCCCCAGGCCCCAGGCGGCAGGGGTCCTTGTAGCGTGTAAACAGGGAGTGCTGCTGCTCCAGCTTGTCATCTGTGCGGAGAGGAACAGGGAGGAAATGCTGTGGGGTTATCACCTGTTCTGGGGGGCCTGCTCTTCTTGGTTCCTGTCACTGATTCCTACCAGATGCTGCCAGGTCGCTGTCCTTTAGGTCACCTTTAGGCCACCTTTTGTCACTGGTTTTCTGTGTCCTTGAGAACTACCCCATCCCCCACCCCATAACACTCACCTTAGACTTCAAGTTCCCTGTCTGAGGTCAGAGGTCATTGTCCCTCTTGGGCTCCAGGAGACAGTGACCTCAAGACCTTCCCAGTTCCTACTGCCAACTCTTGTGGGGGGCTGGCTAATGCTGCCCCTGCCAGGACTCCTGGCCTCTTCACAGATCTGAGTGCCTGGCCCTGAGGGAGGAGTGGACTCCATAGGTTCAGAAAGGGAGGGACTTGCCTGGGGTTCCCATTTGTCCTGCCAACTCACAGAGCCAGAAAGGCCTTTCAGCGACCCCTAGGAGGGAAGACCACTGAGTGGGGTCTGGCTAGGTGGGATTCACCCCTCCAAGAAGGCTTGTTGTTGTTGGGGATTGAACCCAGAGACACCACTGAACTACATCTGCAGAGCCCTTTTTATTTTTTATTTTGAGACAGGTTCTCACTAAGTTGCTGAACTTGTTATCCTTCTGCCTTGCTGGGATTGCAGGCGTGAGCTTTTTGGTAGTGGGGATTGAACTCGGGGGCACTGAACCACATCCCCAACCATTTTTTTTATACTTTATTTAGAGACAGGGACTCACTGAGTTGTTTAGGACCTTGCTAAGTTGCTGAGGCTGGCTTTGAACTCATGATCCTCCTGTCTCAGCCTCCTTACAGGCATGTGCCACTGCACCCAGCTTGAAAGCCTCTTCTCTTGTGTGCTGGGTCTCCACTGTGACTCAGGAAGATCTCAGGAGCACTCCAGTTTGGAGTTGGCTACAAGCATGTGACTAAGACAGGGGACCATAGGGACTGGGTGCTGGGGCAGGAGCTGCTGTACTGGGGATGACAGCCCCACTGCCCCATAAAGCACCTGTGGAAGATGGTTCCTTTCAGCAGGCTGGTGATTATGTGTTTTATGGTGGGGACCCCATTCTCCCTGCTCAACCTGGAGCTCCCACTGTCGTCAAGAGCTGCCTCCTTGGCCAAAAGAGATTTAAACAGCTACCATCTGCTGTCCCCAACTGAGGGCACCACCCTGTGCTCCCAGTGAGACCTTTGGGTTTCCTGCCTCACTGAGGACTAGGCTGGAGCTCAGACCCCATGTAATTACACCCCATCCTCAATTTGCTTTGGGAGCTGTGGCTGGTACAGGGGTGACAGTCAGTAAGGGTTCCAGGCAGAGGGAGGTTTAGAGCTGCCCAAATCTCTTGTTGGTCCTTATAAAATTAAAAAAATATATATCTACATTTTTTTTTGGTTGTACTGGGGATTGAACCCAGGAGCACTCTACCACTAAGCCACAGCCTGTTTTTTAAATTTTTTATTTTGAGATAGTTCTAAGTTGCTGAAGGTCTTGCTAAGTTGCTGAGGCTGGCCTTGAACTTTCCATCCTACCTCAGGATCCCAGGTTGCTGGGATTATAGGCATGTGCTACCATGGCTGGCAAGATCAATTTTTTGTTTAAATCAATTATTTAGAATTTCACAGTTGATGAACTTGGAATCTTTTAGTTTAAAAGTTTAATGCATGATGCCCACTATTCAAATTCCAGCTCAACCACTTACTGGCTATGTGACCTTGAGCTAGTTATTTAACTTCTCTGAGTCCCGGCTTCCTTTTCTACACCAGGTGGAGAAATACAGCACCTTCCTCTTAGGGTTGTTAAGAACCTTAAATGAAATGGCAGTTAGAGCTGAGCCTGGTGGCTCATGCCTGTAATCCCAGTGACTCAGGAGGCTGAAGCAGGAGGATCGTAAGTTCAAGGCCAGCCTCGGCAACTTATTAAGAAACTTAGTGAGATCCTAAGCAATTTAGAGAGATCCTATTTCAAAATAAAAAATAAAAAGGACTGGGGATGTTGCTCAGTGATAGAGTGCCCCTGGGCTCGATCCAACAGAGAAAAAGAGAGGGAGTGATGCGGGTGAGGGGGGAGGTGAGAAATAGAAATTAGAATCCCGCCTGGTTCAAAGTAAGTGCGGAATGTATGCTCTCATATTATTCACTAACTCTCCCTGAGTCCGAGTTTCAGAGGCCTTGAGCCTCCCTTGTCACAAGTTTGTTTTTAGGGCATTGCTTTTTCTCCTGCCAGCAGCCTCTGAGCTTTCGAGGTAGAGCGTGGGTTTCCTGTTCTAGGATTTCTTGGGGGCAGAGACATCATAGTCTTGCTAAATTTCCTGCCCACGCTCTCAGGAGGAGCAGGAAGTTTTCTGAGCTGCCTAACTCAAGTCTTTCTAGCTGTGACTGAAGCCCACACCCTGCGCTGCCCAGAACAGCAGACCCAACTGGGGAGGGGGCCTCACCAGAGGAACAGTTGTCAAAGTTCAAATCTCCGCAGATGACGTCAAACACCACCAGCTCCTCGGGGTTGGCTGCGCTGGACGAGGAGGTAGATTTTCGGAAATCAGCCAGCCAGTCCTGAAGCAGGTCCAGCTGCTCACACCGGATGGCACTGTCCTCTGCAGGGCAGACAGACATCGGATGATGAAGCTTATGCGGGGGGCCCCAGCTAGGCCCCAGGCACCGATCCCACCCTCAGAAAACCATGGCCTGCAACCTACCTGGTGGGGCATGCAGGTGTGTGCAGGCGATGTACCCGACGATTCTTTGGTCCTGAGGTGTGCTTCCCACCTGCACCTGGGGGCCAGGGGAGGGAGGTGGGGGGGCAAGGTGTCAGTGCACACCCACCAGTTATCATGGCTTAGGGTACAAAGGATCCCTCTTGGTCAAACCCTCTGGAGCCCTGTTTTGTGCCAGGGTCCTGGTACTTTGGGGTCTGGGTAAGGACATGACATGTCCTGCTTCTAGGAGCTTAAGGCCAGGTGTGGGAGAAAGATGCATAAATAAAACATCCACCCGTGGTGTCGCACTGCCCATGAGGATCTATGTAAGGCTTTATAGGGGCAAATACAGAATACACAGACAGGTTTCTCCCCAGTCCCTGCCATCTCCTGGTGGCCAGAGCACCCACCGACATGACCCTCAGTTCCTGTCCACTACATACATGTGGTGGCTCTGCCTCCCTCCCCCAGCCACATGCCAGACCTGATCCCATCTTTGTGCTTCTTCCCTCTGAACCTCAGGCCAGACACCCCTCCAGGCAGACCCAGCCTCAAAGCCTGCCCCACCCTCCGCTCTGAGGGGCCATAGACCCTGCCACCCTCCCACAGTCCTCACTCTCTACCCCTGTGGCTGCGTGGCAAGATGCTTCATCTGCTTTATAGGCCATGGTTCCCTGAGGTCCCTCGGTCTTGGATGAGAGCTCTGGCCTGTGTGTCCATGGCTCTGAGTCAGTTCTGGCCTGTGTTCCTGGGCTCTGGGCCCAAGACCCTGGGCTGCTCCTTCCTCCACAGTGGCCTCTTCATGCCTTCACACTTCCACTCCACTTGGACCTCTGTCCTGGCCTCCTTGCTCACCTCCTTTATCAAGGACTCAGCAAATCTAAGTGGGCTGGAGCAGAGGAGGCCACTCTGTCCACCCCTGCCCAATCTACACATGACCCTGGCAGGCTGTCTCCAAGTGTTGGCTTAATAAAACTGTACATCATAAAGATGACTCAAAATGGTCCCACCCAGGTGGTAACCCTCAGCATAAGATGGGTCCCTGTGGTTGGGGCCAGCATGGGATGGCCACAGAGAGATGCTTCCCTCCCCAAGTCTGAAGGCTTCTCAAGACCCTCTGAACATGTTACACCTGATGAAGGTCACTGGGGAAGAGTCCTTCACCCAGATACTTCCCAAGGACTGGCGTGGGTACCTGTCCCTGGAGGCCTCTTTTGATCCTTATCTTTCCAGCCACCTGCTCCAGGGGCCCAGTTGGCATCTGTCTCTCCTTTCACCTCTGAAGCTGGGTTGGTATCTTCTCTCCCATCTAGACTTTCTCATCAGCAAACCACCCTACCTTTCTCCAGCTCCTCACCTATCTCCCAGCCTGATGCCCATCTTCCCTTCTCTGGCACCCATAGGATGAATGTCTGGCTATTTGAAAATGGGCTCTACAGCTGTGTAAAACGTGGCTGTTTCTAAACTCACGTGCTCACCCTTCACTTCTTGCCCATACACCAGATCCAAACCCCACAGCATCCCCTGCCCCGAGAATGACTCTGTGAAATCACGTGTCCTCGATGCCTCCTCTTGCAAAAGCACAGTGCGTTGTTAAACCACAGTGCTCCAACAGGGCACAGGATGGCACTGTCACCCCCACATTCCTTGGGGAACACTCTGTGAGCACTTAGCACTTCTCACCCCAGCTGCAAGGTTGACACTGAATGTCTGCTCTTCTTATAGATGGACACACTGAGGCCCAGAGAAATTAAGCCATGGATCAGGAGGTTCAGATGGGAAGGTGGGTGTGGATAAGACCTGGTGGCCCACACACTGCTCTTCACTGCTTTCTGAGCTTCTGGTACCTCTGCCCGCTTCTTTCCAGCCACCTATTGTTGGTCTTAATGTGCCAGCCTCTCACTTGCTCAGCACTTATTGACACTTGCCCTGTGCTGAGTCTCAGGTAGGGACAGGGCACATGGGCAGAAAGGCACCTGACTCTGTCCTGTTGCCCTAAACCTGCCCAGAGGGAAGACACCAGCGCAACAGCAGGGCCACAACCGCCTGTCACACACCCTGCCTCTTCCTCTTATTCGGAGTGTGATCTTGCCAGGACCCACTTTATTATTTGCTGGGACTTATTGATTCCTGGCTCGTGTCCTCGGGAGCCACAGAGTCTTGTGTTTCTCTTGCAAAAACAAACAATCACACCGAGAGTCTGTGCTTTTTAGTCCTGGTGGGCAAAGACTGTCAACAGAAAAGGTGCCCAGAATAGGGCTCTGTCATATTGAGACAAGAGGAATTCCCGTCCCTTCCTTCACAGGAAGCTGCATTTCTCTAAAAGATCTGAAGTTCCAGAGTAAACTGTGTGTGCAGGCCTGGAGGAGGGAAGTGACAGAGGAAGGGAACGTTGTCAGCACCCTTCCTGTGTCCCTACCCCTCCTTCCTAGCCCTTGCATGTGCCAGGCACAAGCTCCACTCTCCAGGGCAATGTCTAAGCCCTCAAGGCCACAACACAGCTGGGCACAGAGCTGAAGAGCACATGAAGGGAAGAGCCTGCTTGTGCCAGGCATAGAGGCCCCTGGGGGAGTGGACAGAGCACAGGCTGCGAGGAGAGACCCAGCGAAAAGGTGGACCTTCCTGAGGCAGTGGAACATGGCGAGGGGGGTCAGCTCTGGCAAGGGAGGAGGAGGCCCAGCTCCAGGAACTAGGCCAGACAGCTACAACCACACTGGGCCAACACAGGAATGGAGCCTGGGCCAAGGTGGTAGGGTTGGAGACATAGGGTGGTGCCAGGGATGTTGGAAAGTAAAACGAAGAGCCCGGAACAGACAGGGTGGGCCCAAGGAGTGGCCCAAATGGCTTTTGGATAGTAGAACTAGGAGAGGGCAGCTCGGGGCAGATGCTGAGTTTGGTTCAGGGATGAATGGGATGTGTCCTGGAGGCAGTCAGATGCGGGGCTGGGTCTCCAGAGGAACATCTGGGCTGAGACAAAGCTGAGGGTCATCAGCAAGGGCAGAAATGGAAGCCATGGAGTCACATTCCCTAGGGAAGGTACAGGTTTGGCTGGGATTGTCCCGGCCCGCAACCTGGGCTATCAGCAGCTGTGCAAAATGTGGCAGGCTCATGCTGCCAGATCTGCCGTGGTGTCAAGAGAAGTTGCAACCTGGGTTTTATGTAAAATATCTTGATTTTTAAATATTTGTCAATTTAAAAATAAGTTTTAATGACATGGACCAAATTAAACATTTGTAGACCAGTTTGAGAGCCAGGAGGTAGAGAGAGACAAAAAGAACATTCATCACAGAGCCACAAAGGAGGGGCTGTCCCAAGGAGACCATTGTTGACCTTGGTGGGAACAGTGGTCTGGGTACCAGACAAGGAGGGAAGTGAGGGGACATGTGGGTTGGCCTGCGCTGAAGTGGATGGTGGTGGAGAAGTGTCTCTGGCCTCAGAACCGTCAGTAATAGGGCAGGGTGAGAGGGCATACTCTCTTACCCTGAGTCTGACAATATATACCCTTCTTCCCCAGAAAGTCGCTCTGGTTTCTGAGACAAAAATATACCCACAGAACAGAACACCAACGAACCATATGTCAGAATGGGAAGGCTGGATCTACTTGCCAGAGGAGTTTTCAGCATCTTTGACTGTGAATGAAGAGCCAGAGCCCCGACTCTGTCCTGGTGGAGCCGCACAAGAGACATCGAGCACCTGGAGGGGAGCCAGGGCCCTAAGGTGCCCGCCTGGCCCCATCAGACTCTGTGGAGACATCCGCCCTCACTCCTGCAGGTGACAGTTCACACACCAGCATTTTCCTGGACAGGCTGAGTGCGATGGTATTGAGATGGGAACTAAGAAGTAAGGGGACCCCACCTGCTCTGGGCCTCTGAGCCGTGCTCCTTCCTGCTGAGCATCGATTTCTCACCTTAAAGGAGAGAACCAACACCCACAGCAGCTGCTGCCTCTGTTGGGGGCAAAAAGCCCTGTTCTACATCAGCTGGACAAGTGATGCTTCAGAAAACTCTGGAAGCATCAAGAGTGACTTTTGGATAGAGAACAAAAAGTCAAAATTCTTTGCATCTCAGGCTCAGTGGAAGATAATGTGTAATGACCAAATTACCATGGTCTGAAAACTCCGATTGCATCCAAATTAGCAGAAATAATTATGATTCACTTTAATTAGTGACTATGGAAGCAAAGCCATGGGCTGGTGGGCAGAGAGCCTGGCCTGGCAGCTGCTGACAGCCAGGAGGGAGGGCTATTCAAGCCAGTGAGGCTGATGGCCTTGGTGAGCTGGGTGTGGTCATGCCTGCACTCTTTATTTGCACTGGTCTCCGTCTCTTGCGAATGGAGCTGGGGCCTGTTTTCTCCTCTTCCTCCCCCATTGCTGCCATCATCACCATGGCTGTCACCACATGAACTACAGAGTGGCTCTGAATCCCTCCCAGGCCTCACCTCGATAGTTCATTCCCAGGCTGCCCCCATTTTACAGACAGGGAAATGGTGGCTCAGAGATCTGATGAATTGTCTCAGATCACCCAGACAGTTTTGCCTGGATTTTGTCCCTATGTTTGTATTTCTCTTGTCATTGCACTGGTGACAAGGTTCAGTCCCATGAAAGATCTTGTCTGCCTCCCCTTCAGCCCCCAGAAGAGATGGGGGAAGGATGCCCAGCTGCAGCCCACCTCCCCACGTGGCTCGGGCATGGCTGGCATGTGGCCCTCAGGTTGGCCAAGGCCTCCTACCTTGAGAAACAGAGCTCCCTTAGAGGCCAGGGCATCGAAGCTGCGCCCGTTGGGGTAACAGTGATAGGCCACGTCCATGACTGGGTAGCGGCTGGCAAAGAGGAGGCCGCTGTTGAGACACTTGAAGCTGCAGCAGCCGCGGCAGCCGTAGACCCCGACGTCATACAGGATGTACTCAAAGTAGCCATGCAGCTGCTCTTTCAACTTGGCGGCTGCCCGCTTGTCAAACACCTCCTGCAGGCACAGGAAGTCCAGGTTGGCGGGGAAGAAGGCCGAGACCTCATGGTCAAAGGCCTCATCTGGGTGCCGCCTCCTGCGGGCGGCTTTCTTCACCACCGAGGCCTTGTACAGGAGCTTGCTGTTGGCACCCGGCTCCCCAGCGCCACCGCCATCCGGCCCAGCTCGAGCCTTCACCAGGGACTCCCTGGAGGCCGAGGGGCTGCCCAGGCTCCCCGAATCCCCATCCCGCTGATTGTGGTTGGGCGTCTGGCCCCTTGGGCCTCCACCAGCCCCATTCCTGGCTTGGCTCCCAGTGGCAGGGTCATCGCCTTCAGGTGGCCGGCCCCCCTCCTCGCCACCAATGCGCACAATGCAGGCGTCCTCAAGGTTGCCATCAGCTGGGTCCCCAGGGGCCGGGCCATTGGCAGCCTCGTCACCCGGGTGACGCCCCCCATCACCCTTGTATTCCACAGAGGCTGTCCTCTTAATGCTCCCAGGAACAGCCCGGGCCCCGCCATCGCCGCCCTGTGGTGACACGAGGCTGCTGAAGCTGGCCGCGCTGATGGAGGTGTTGGTGGGGGAATCAATGTAGATTTTGATCTGGGGCCGGGCCGCCCCATTGCGGATTCTCTGCCCGATCTCTTTGGCCCGCGCTTGGGTGTTGAAAAGGTTGTTGAGCCTGGCCAGCGAGTCGGGGAGGAGGCAGAGGTTGGCGGTGGCGAAGCAGAAGCTTTTGCCAGCCCCCGTGCCCTTCCATTCACCAAGCAGGGCTGCCCCGCCAGCCGGGCTCTTGTCTTCCAGCCGTGAGTAGGTGTAGGGCCGGCGGGCAGACTGCAGGGGGGACCAGAAGAGAAACCCGAGAAAGGCGAAGGGCAGAGCGGCCACCAGGAGGGCCAGGTAGACAGGCGTGAAGAGGGCGGTGCAGAGCAGCTGCAGGCAACACGGGTCGTCTGCCCGCTGGCGCTTCTCGTAGGTGGTGGGTATGAAGGAGGCCGCCAGCCGGTCCACCAGCCAGTAACATGGGAAGATGAGGGCCCAGGACACGGCGTGCAGGGCGGACAGACAGCTATTGGGAAAGGGGGTCGTGTACAAAACCATCGCAGCTCACTGGGCACCACGGCCGGCCCAACTACATGGTGTCCGTGGCAGCTGCGGCACTTTCCTGGGCAGGGGTGGGCACGTTGGGGGCAGCTGGAGGAGGGGTCACCTCCTTGAGAGATTCGACTCTAGATGGCTACTGATGAGTGCTGGCCGGCAGGTCATGGATCACCTCCGTGGGCCATGCTGGGACATCGGGGCCTAAGGAGAACCTGCAGAGACAGAAAGTGAGGAGGCTTTTATTGACCTTTAAGGAGCAGGACTGTTCTGGCAGGAGGACCAGGCTGGAGCCAGCAGGCTCCTGGGGCATTTAGAGGTCAGGAGACCCAACTCACTCAGTTTGTCTACCTGTGTTTTATCCTCCTGGAGTAAACAGCTTGGGCCTGACTGTCCCTAACTGTCTGGATCTTATGACCTAATTGCTTGAAAAATGGCCCCAGTTTTCAGATGGCACAGGTTTGTGGGTGCCAAGGGGATATGCTAGAGATCCTAGAAGATGCCTGGTTGACACCGGCAGGAGCAGCATGAAGTCCTTCTGAAGCCAGAGGCATTTTTAAATGGGTGGACAGTAACCCTGGGTTAGAGAAGCTGCAAGCATGATGTGTCACTGAATTCAATTAGGTCAGGACGCAAGACAGTGTGGCTGGCAGGGCCTAAGACGAGAGTGGCCCACGACAAACAACCCCACTCTGGCTGTGGCCCTGCTGGGGGAGCCAGCCATAGGCTCCACTCCCTCTGGACCCCAGCAAGGACCCCTCAGCCCCCACCAGCACGGATCCTGGTATAGCCTATGCCTTATCAACTGCCAGAATGACAGTTACCCAGTTACAGGGACCCTACTGTCCCTGGGACTTTTGGAGAAGTTCCCTAGGATGTGTGGGTCTGGCCCAAGCTTTAGTTGTTCTCTTGCTGATTCTTCAAGATGCAACCCCAGAAAAGGCCTCAGCCACCTGAATATGTCCACCCTGGGTCCAGGTCCCAGACTGTACAGGAGCCACGGTGGGTCTCAGAGCAGGCCCAAGACTCCACCCAGGAGAGGTGACAGGTATGTTTGTGGTGCAGAGTCTGCATCAATAAAGAGGAGTCTGCATGATCAAGAAGCCTCTGTGGGCCCAGGGTGTTCCTTCTGAGGGGAACTTGAGTGAGTGTGATCCAGATCAGCCAGGTGATAGTGCTTACTGTCCCCACCCAGCTTCTGCCCCAGTACTCTGGTGGGTCTGAGTCCACAGTTCACCCTCTCCTCCTCCTGAATCCTTGGTCACCCAAGTCAGGGACCTGAGTATCATCTGGACTCCACCCTATTTCAGTTCCCATGTCCCATCTGTCCCTTCTGGAATCCCTGCATGGATCCAGGACTGTGTCACATTTCACTGACTTCATCAGCCTATACCCCCCACACAACGGCTGGAGGGACATCTCCTCAGCCATCTCCAGGCCTGCCCATCTCTATAACCCTGGTGCCCCTCTGGTGCTTGCATCTCCCTCCCTCTGCCCTTTGCCTCAATTACCCTCTCAGCTTAGAAATCACCTTCCCTAAGTCATCTTGCCCAGGTGACTTAGGTACCTCCACTGGGGGCTCCTATTCCCCTCAAGAATGGTTCAGTCTCTGCAGTTCTGTGTCACAAATGCTTTGGGACATGTCCACCTCCCAGGAGACCAGAAGTTTCTGGAAAGAAGGGGCTGACCAGGGCCCAGGAGCCCCAGGCTGGCACAGGCAAGTGCTCCAGAGATGAGGTGAGTGAGTGGGGGTTGATTCTAGATGCTTCTGGCCAGAGGGGAGGCAGTCATTTTCCTGACAGCCCCATGGTATGAGGGGGTTGTCTATGTGGCATGTCAGTGGCCCAAGCATACCCACAAGGCCACCAACCCCAGGGCTGATGGTGCAGTGCAGATATCTAAAGATGAACCTAAGCTGGTGGCTCTGTCTGGTTCTGAAGAACACATTCACAAGGGTTTTACATTCTTCAGGGGAAATCAGTGTGAAGGGAACGCTGGAAGCTCACAGTGCGGGTGAGTCCACACAGACCACAGTGCAGAGCCAGCTCTGCACTGGGCCTCAGTAAAATCTGGGACCTGAGCTTGGGGTTCAGTGCTGAGAAGGGCTAGTGGGTGTCCAGAATCTTCCCACACCTGCCATCTGGCTTGGGAAACTCCAGTACGACTCATTCATTCTTTAATGTCCTAGTAATTCATGGCTGTGAGAGGGGTAGGCTCAGCCAATCAGCAGCCCTGGCCAGAGTGGGAACCGTGGAAGAAGACATGGAGCGGCCTATCTGGACCTCTGTCTCTGCTGCATCCATGGGGCCAGAAGCAGAACCTGTGGGTTCTATTCCTGTGGGAGCAACAGCGGGTGGGATGGGATCTCCTAAGGCTTTTCAGATACCAGTGATCCCTACATCTGCCACCAAGATCCTAGGGGAGGGCCCAGGCCATACTCTTGGAGCCACCTGGGCATCACACCAAAGTCTAGGGGTACACCCACTCCTGAGTCACCTTCTGTTTTTCCTTTTCATTTCTTTCTTTCTTTCTTTTCTTTTTTTGTACTGGAGATTGAACCCAGGGGCTCTTAACCACTGAGCCATATCCCCAGCCCTTTTTATTTTGAGACAAGCTCTCATTAAGTTGCTCCAGGCCTCCCTAAGTTGCTGAGGCTGGCTTTGAACTTGCAATCCTCCTGCCTCAGCCTCCTGAGCCACTGAGATTATAGGCATGCACCGCCGTGCCCAGCTTTCTCTCCTCATTTCTGGCTTGAAGTCACCAGTCAACACCATCCTCACCTGAGCTCCTGGCTCACCTGGGCACTGTCCTCCTGTCCCAGTGTGCCAAATCATATTTTCTCTCTCCCTTTGGTGGCCCCATTGTCTTGAGGAATAAAGTCCAATCTTCCAATCTCTGTCTGAGGCCCTCTGTGCCCCTGCACCCACCTAATCCTCCCTGCTGCCATCCCAGGTCCTTCACAGCCACCCTGAGTCCACCACACAGGCCCCCTCACTGGCCTCCCTCCTCCTTCCTGCCCAATTCTGCACACCAACAGGAGTGACCAGGCCTGTGCTCCTGCCTGAAACTCCCTGCCCCTCTCCTGTCCTCCTCTGCACTCTTTGGGCTCAGCTGATGTGCCTCCTCCTCAGGGAGGTCTTCCTTGACCCCATCCAAGGATGCCTGTAACCCCCAACCACTCCCCATACTGCTGCCATTCTGCCAGGAGCCAGAACTATTTACTACATGGGATTTTTTTCTGTGCTGTGAGCTCCATCAGGACCCATGTCTGTGGCTGGGCCCTGGCAGTAGCCTCCATGTTCAGAGAGGGAAAGAACAGTTGCAGAAATGACTGACGGAGGGATGAGTGCACCCTGCTCAAGGGGCAGGTGTGGTAGCTGGGGCTGCCAACCTAGAGGCTCAGTCACCCTGCACCAGGGGTCAGGCTTCACCCATAAGCAGAAGCATGGGCCATGGGGCGGGCTGAGCCCTGGCTGTGATGACACTTTTGTAGAAAGAATCCGGGAGGAAGGAGTCTGCCCTCAAAGCAGCACAGTCCTGTGTTCCACATGGTGGCCAGAGCTCTGTTATGGTCAGAGGTGGATGCAGCTTCACTTCATCAAAGAGTTCCTGAGGGGAATTTCTCAAACCTTCCATCTTGTCATGTGGCTTGTCCCCAGTACTGGCTGATGGGGCTGGGGTCTGCTATTTGCTGGGACAAATACTGGGGGTGAGGGGAGAGACTCCCTCTCAGCTGCTCTGTGTCCCTCTCATTCCTGCTGTGACCCCAGACACCCTTCTGGGCAAGTTCTCCCAGCCCTGCCTGCATAGGCAGGGGGTGGCCAGACCTGATCTTCCTGCCTCTCCTGGATTGGTCATGGGCATGTTTATGGTCCCCATTTAGGTGTGGGTGGGATCTGGTGGGCAGTGGGGCCCATCCTTTAAAAGGATGGCCACCTTGAATCTCCTGACCCTCCCTGCTGCCATCCCAGGTGCTTCACAGCTACCCCAAGGGCACCACAAAGGCCCCCTAACTGGCCTCCCTCCTGTGGTGCCCTGGACAGGAGGAGCCCACCTAAATGCTGCCTGCCAGCCCTGCCCTGTGCAGGGCCCTGAATCTACACACAGAAGCTGCTACTGCAGGAGAGGCAGAGGGGACTGCCACTGATGAGCTGGCTTCTAAAGCTCTGTGGTTAATTATTTCGTCTCGGGGAAATGAAAGGAGGGTAAACAAACAACACACATTAATTAGTCTGATCTACACTTTCCCCACGAAAGAGACATGCTACAGTTAAACACGAGAGGCACAACTTCTTAGAGAAAACTCGAGTCCTCAGAGGAGTGGCCATGGCAGGATGCGGCTTCCCCTGGCTGGTGCAGGACACAGGCAGGTCCTAACTGCATCCACGTGTCTCCTTTCTCTTGCCTGCTGCTTTGCAGCACTGGGCTGTGGTGAGTGGGCCAGGCCGAGGCTCTGTCTCTGGGCGAGGTGCTCCTTCCTTTCCTCCATGACCCAATTCTCTCTTCCTGGTCCTAGGGCTGGCAGTTTCGCCAAGAGAAGTCACCATGGGCTCTAATGGTGCTGGAGACCCTTCGAAGTCCACATGTGCTGAGCTTCTGCAGTTCAACCACTCAGACCCGATTGCTCTTTTAGGGTTCCTTTTGACAAATCCAACAGTCATCCCTGGATTTGTCCCCATTGCAAATCCTGGTGTGTGGCTTCTAGGGTTACCAGAAACCACACACCCTGTTCCACCACCATGGTCTCCAGAGCCAAGCTGGAGTCCTGGATACCTTCATATCCTAAGGGATGCTGGCAGGCTCCATGGTTACTCTTGGGCCTGGGAGCAGGGTGTGGGCAGGACTCATGGAAGTTGACTTCTCTGTTCTAGAAATGGAGACTAGATTCACTCCTCTCCCTGGGCTTTGCTGCTCAGTGCTCAGGAGTGGCTGACCTGAATGAAATTCTGGCACTGGTCATGACATGGGGGCTGCAGCACCTACCTCTCAGGGCCACCATGAGGACTAGAAGAAGTCAATTGGTGCTGTGGTCAGCCCTGCTTCCTTCCCTTACCCCTCTCCCCCTGAGGATAGTCCTCATGTGCTCTGTTTTCTCTCTCCACCCCATGCTCTCTGCACTGTTCTGGGGACTAGCTTGAACCCAACCATGGGACTTTTATTCTTTTGGTGTTGGAGATTGAACCAGGAGCACTTAAATACTGAGCTACATCCCCGCCTTTTTAATTTTTTATTTTGAGACAGGGTCTCACTAAGTTGCTTAGGGCCTTGCTAAATTGCTGAGGCTGGCTTTGAACTTGTGATCCTCCTGTCTTAGCCTCTCAAATCTCTGGGATCACAGGAGTGTTCCACCATGCCCAGTCCACCCATGGGACCTTTAGGACACTGACCCAAAATGCCTTCAGGCCTCAGAGATGCCATCTACATTGTTTGGGCCAAAGCCAAAGGCTTCACTAACTTGTCTCTCTCTTTGCAGGAAGGACTGGACTAGGCCGTGGAGCCAGGACAGGCTCCATGATTCACAGGTTGATCCAGGTATGATGGGAACTTTCCTAGGGATATTGGGAGCCCAGACAATCCCAAGTCCACCTGGGAGAGGAAGAAGGGACAAATCCAGGAGGTCACAGCCTGTTATTATTATTATTTTTTCATTATTTCTGGGTTGGCATAGGGCACTGAGAGCAAGCAACTCCAAGATGTGGCTGCTCCTGCCAGTTAGTCTGTCAACACTGACACATCTGATTGTTAACCTATGACCTGGGAAGGGGCGGACTGGCTCTTCAGAGGCCTGACCTAAGCCAAGACCCCTCACCCTAGACACCAGTGTGAGGACAAAGAGGCCAGCTGATCTGCCCTCACCAGGGGAGGGCATCCTCAGGAATGGTCCTGCCTGAGCAGGCCATGGTGAGACTGCTGCTATTGGATATCAGATTACTCAGGACCCAGGACTGCCATCTCACTCCTCAGATCCATGAGGGGCGGACCTGGGAGGCATTCTGGTGACACAGGCCCTGTCTGCATAGCAGCTCTAAGGTTCCTAGGTAGAAGTTGAATTTAAACTTGAATTTCTTTTGCAGTGGGAAAGTGAGCAAGCCAGACCAGTTCTACTGGTCAAGGCAAACCCTGGTCCCTCTGTGGAGGCTCATGCCCTCTTTGAGGTATTCCTGAGCTTCAGGAAACTTCTGGAAAGTTGATTTGAGGGCTAGGCTAGGACTTGTCCCTCCTTTACCTCCCTTTCCTTTGGCCCCCTGCCTGCTGGACCTCTCTTCCCAGCAGCAGGGCCATGAGTCCTTGAGCAAAGGGATCTCCTCTGAGTCCTCTTTGTGTCCATAGGCTCATGTCTAAACAGGGGCTGAGCCAAGCCCCAGGTTTTTGCAGGAAAGGCCCAGTGGCTGCTCCAATCCAATTACCCGAATGTGCCTGCATCCACCAGCAGCACTGAGATGGAGCCAGCCCATTCTGCCTAGATGCCTGCCGTGGAGGAGTTGGCATGGCAACGTGAGCTCTGAGCTGCTGAAACTTGGAGTCAGCTTGTCACTGTGAGGACAGAAAGACTGAAGAGAGATGGATGCCTTTCCAAATGGGGAGGGGGGTGGACAAATCCAGACTAATCACTGAAAGCCAAACCCCGGACAGAATAGTCTAGTGTCCAGCATAAATACATGGGCTGTAGCAGTGACTCCCACAGACTCAGGTGCACCAGGTAAATGCCTATTCATTTTTCTAGATCAAAAGTCCCCACCACTCGGCTTATGCTTCCCTGCTTTTCTCTACTTCTCTGACTGTGGCAGACGTACTGCTCTGCTCGACTTTGGTGAGGGTTGGGGGTTAGTGAGCCAGGCCCGGCCAAACAGCACCACAGCCCTCTGACCCCAAGCTGGACAGTCACACAGCCAAGCAGGACCCTCTAAGATCTTCCTGGAATTCTAGCCAGACCCTCTGGAAAGAAGCTTATATTTTCTCTGAGATGAAAGTACTCAGCTGAGAGCTTGAGGCTCTGGGGCCTTCCTTGAAAGTGAGTCCAATTCAGAGGAAAACAGACCTTAGGGCTAAGAGGAGAGAAGCCAAGTTCTGTTGACATATTTGAGCTCAAATCTCTCTGTGCCTGAAGCCATACAACCTGCAGACATTCTAATTAATGAGTCAGCAAATTTCCCTTTCTTTGCTTTCTTTTTTGTCACTTTGCGTTGGGTTTCTGTCAGTTGCCACCAAAGGGATCTTGTTTCATATGTATTCTAAAACAATCCTTTTCAGCCCCTCCCCTGTGCACCTCCTGTCTCCTCTGGGCTGCCCATGGAGCCACCCTCCTGAGCCCTGAGGCCCTGCACGACCTGTGTCCCTCATAGCATCAGGTATGCATGGTCAGGTCTTCCTGCTGGATATTGGGCAATATCCTTATGTGTTAAGCATGGATATAACATCTCAGGCTAGGTGGAGACAAGCTCGTGCAAGGAGGTGGAACAAAGACTTAGACTCTTTGCTTTTGCTTACAAATGTCGTATGGGTAGCTAAAAACAGGATCAAAGACTTGGCATCTCTGCCTCCATTTGCATTCTTCTCTTTCGCTTTGAGTCACCTTGGATTCCAGGAACAAGGTCTGATCATCATTGAAGCCACCCCCTCGTCAACAGCAACTTTCTTATGGGGGACAAGACCCCACCTAACCAATACTGACATAAAGATGGACAGATAAAACCTGATCAAGATTCCCCTGCTTGGCCACTGGGGAAAACCCCCAGATTTGCAAACCCCACCTTTGCCCTCATTCCCCTTCCCATAAAACCTCAAAGTCATCGTTAGTCCCTTGAAGACAGGACTAAGGATGTGGATCTTCTTGTCTTCCCAGTGTAGCTACACAGATTAAAGTTCCTTTCATGCTTTTCATCATTTCCTTTTTTGTTTAGTTTCTGGGGCAAGCAGCTGGACCCTATTTGTTGGATCCCCAGGGTCAGGCTTCTGGCCTAGAACTCTGGTAACAGAGGCAGACACTTGGTGCAGGGGAATACCTGTCTTGTCTCTATCATGATTGCTATTACTGCTACCGCGGGGGATTCCCTTGCTGCAAAGGCACTCAGGAGGGCTGGAGGTGTCGCTCAGTGGCTTAGCATTCACACAAAGTCCTGGGCTCAACCCTCAGTACACATACACACACCAAAAAGAAAAAAACCCAAACCAACCAAACCAAACCACAAAATCTTTGTGATATAGCTAGAGCCTTCAAAGTTTTCTCATATGTCTGTTCAGTCTAATAAAGAAACACTCTCCTCTCCCAGGTGAAGGCCAAGACAGTGTGGGAGGCGTCAGGGCCTGTCTCCTGGCAGGACCTGATCAGAGCTGTCTGTTGTGGGCTGTCTGTGTGAGCCCAAGTTACAGGCCTCTGCAGAAGCCAGATGCAGGCAAAGGGGCCATAAAATTTTCAAAAAGAAACTTTCCACGGGAGCTATTAATGCATCATGTGGTTTCTGAGAATAGGAACAGGCTGAGAGCAGCTCTGGGATGCTCCTTCCACCAGCCAACCTCTTCATTTCCATGTAAGAACTCAGAGAGCCCAGATGAGGCTGATCATGCATGATTGTAAAGCAAATATCAAGCCAGGTTGGTGGAGCATGAGCAAGGGTACCCAAGCCAATCTGATGTTTAAAACAGTAGGACCCCAGGGTCAGGCCCTCCTGCTACAGTGGCACAGGCGTTGCTCTGAACACAGGAGCTCCATCACAGTGTGTATTGAAGATCGGCCTGCCTTACTCTCTTCTGTCTACCACCTCAGATCCATCTATTGGTGACCACAAAGGAGACCACTAAGGAGACCGTTGGGGGGCAGCTGACACCTAAATCTATGCTCAAGTCAGCCCAAGCCACACCTTCCTTTATTCTCATGGACCTTTCTGTTGCAGATCTGTCTGCTGGGACAGAAATCACAGGGCTCCTGCAAGTCCTGTGTCCTCATAGAGGTTGAGCCGGGACAGTAGAGGAGGCTGGGATGAAGGCTTCCTCCATGATGAAGATGAGGTCTTGGATCTCCACCCTTCTCCACATGGGGCACTGATGGGCAGAGCTGGAGCAGGCTCGATGTAGATAATAGCTGAGCATCTATCTGGGCCTGGGCCTCTGAGCTCAAGTGTCCTATCTTGCCTGGGTGCTGGGGTCCGTGCCTGAGCTGGACATCACCAATGGCCACATGCCAGAGCATCCTGGAATCCACTAGCAAGTCACATCACGGGCCTCAAGGGAGCTCTGTAGGGTCCTCTGTGTGACAGTGGTTGTCCAATCAGCTGGCTCCCAGCATGCGCCTAGCTGGTCAGTGCCATCTCCACTGCAGGGATGGAGAACAGAGGAGACTCACTTCTTTCAGGCCCTGCAGTTGGGGCTTCTGTCTCAGTGAAGTCCCTGCTTCCCTGACTCAATTGCTGATGTCAATGGTTCATGAGATGAACAAGGCTCAGAACATACTTTAGAAGGAATGACAACATGCTTTCTATGGGAGGAGAATCTTAAACACAAATCCTTGCAAATGCTAGGATCCATGTTCAGATGCATTTCAAGCACAGAGCTTCCTGCTGGAATGGGTCAGCTGCCTGGGCAGTGGGGAGGTATTTCAAGGAGAACACAGAGGAGACAACAAACCTTCCCCAAACAGAAGATATTTACAAAAATTCTTCTGAAGGGAATAATTTCACATTCAGCCTGAAGTTTTCTATTCAAGGAACATTTAACAAACTGAGTCCTAAAGGAGAATTTGTGCAGAGATTAAAAAGCAAATGAGTGAGAATGAGTAAATAAAACCAGGCACCAATGTGTCACCAACTCTCTCGACAACCCTGGGAAGCTGGGCCTAAAGGCCTGGCTTCCTGGACTGAGGCTGGGTCTCACTCCTCACTGTGGGTTGAAGCTCTAGACTGGGCACTTTTGGAGACTCCTAACCCCAAGCTGTACTCAGGGCCTCCCTCTGCACATGGCACAATGGGAGCGATAGGTTCCAAAGGAACCCTGTTTCACTGACAGAGGATGCTCTGGTCTGGCTGGAGAAAGGCTGCTGGCTTGGGAGTGCTCCGACCAACTTGTCCCACTGTCCAGTGCATCCAGAATATAAACTGGGAGGGATTTGAGAGCTGCTGGAGTCTGTTGCCCAGGGAGGTGGGACTTACAGCTTTATCTAATTAAGACTGTGAATTGGTCATTTGTCAAATACCAATGAGGAGATTATGAGGGTTTGTAGCCCCTCAAGTTCCTTTTAAGTACTGCCACCAAACTTGTCTCCTTCAACACCAGGGGTCTTCTGGGGCTCTGGATTCCAACTCATTCCTGTCCCTGGAGGTGGCAACCCTATCTCCAACTGCTCTTGGCTATCAAATCTTGCACTTCTGAGAGGGGAGATTCCCACTTGGCTCTGCTTGTGGCTGCTGTGTGTATCCAGACTGCTAGTGCAGACAGTGACACATCTCCACTCAGGAGAGACTACTTAAAAAGATAGATAAGCATGCTTTGCCTGGGTAAAGCCTGAGTAGACTTTCCTCTTTGTCCACCTCTCCCTCCAATCTAGGCCAGGGCTTTTGCCTCGATTCCTCTGGCCCCTGTGACAGCTGGATACAGCAGGCACAAAGTAGGATTGTACTTTCTAGACAGCTTGTGGGGACAGAGTACTTACTAGCCGATATGAGACCTTCTGGAGGTCTCTCCCTCTGCCACATTGACCTGCAGTGGTTTTTGGTTGTTTTTGGTACTGGGGATGGAATCCAGGTGCACTCCACCACTGAGCCACATTCCCTGTCCTTTTTGTGTTTTATTTTGAGATAGGCTGGCCTCAAACTTGCAATCTTCCTCTCTCAGCTTCCCTAGTTGCTGGGATTACAGGCATGCACCACTGCGCCCAGCCTGTATCTAAGATGGGGGCTGCTACATCAGCAGAGGCCCAGGGTGAGAAGACATGGAGTCGGGCCCCTGCTAACTCTCATGTAGTGGAAGCAAGAGGAAGATCTTTGCTTATAACCACAGTATAACTCATCCTGTCCTGACCAATGAAGGGAGGCTTCTGGTTTGCTGTATAATCAGTCCAAGACTTGATGCCAAAAACAAGTGTTTTGACTGACAACCTTCCGTTTCCAGGAATACAACCAGATCTACTCTCCAGACCCCACTTTCTCCATCTTCATTTTGATGACAATAATGATGTTCCTCCTCCCTGAATTCAGGTCAGGCAGGGGGATCACCTCCATGTATGAGGACAAAAATGTTCATTCCTGCTTTGTGTCTGGGGACCATGAGGCATTAGGGCCTTTGGACCTTAATCTTTTAATTTAGTGGAAACTGCTTTTGCTCAAAGAGAGACAGCTACTTAAGTGACATATAGAAGGCAAACCCACAGAAATAGAGAAGCAAACCCATTGGAAAAAATTTCCCTAAGTGTGGAGTTGGTCACAGGGGCTGAGCAGGGCCTACAGGAGATGGGCAAGAGGTCCTCTGAGGACACTGAGATGAAGCCAACAGCCTGTGCTCTATGTTGGAAAAAAGAGGTGGGGCATGGTCAGACACCACCAGCCCCACTGGCTGATGGAAGCACTCAGGGCTAGTGAGGGGCAGGGCTAGGGCGGCAGTTGTTAAAAAGAGAGGCTGGGGTCTCCTAGCAAGTCAGATGTGACTTCAGGGGGTTTACTGCTAGGGCTGAAGAGTTTCTGGCAACAGAAACTTTGCCTTCTTGGTGTGTATATTGAGGGTGCAAGTGTCCTCCAGAGGGTATGGGGACAGGAAGGCGATGGGTGTTGGGTAAGGCAAGCAAAGGAGAGGCAGGTCATGTGGAAGGACAGAGAGGGAGCAGAGTGGGCACCAGGCAAGACTCAAGAAGTCCTACCTGCCAGAACCACACCCTCAATGACAAGAGTGACCACCAGATCCCTGCCTGCAGGCGAGGAGGCACAGGGGAGGAATAGCTGTGGAACAGGGGCCTGAGAGGAGGACCCAGCTCACTCATTCACAGTTGGTTTGTTTAACTTCAAGATGGCCTGTGTGGACAGCACACAGGGTTTAGGGGCCACAGCAATGATGTCTTCATCAAACGCCAGCTAGCCCTCACCAAGGGCCCGGGGGAAAACTAAAGTCCCTTTGGCCTGCTGCAAACAGACCATTTCTGTCTTGGGCACTGGGTTGTTTCTGTGAAGGCCATTGCACAAGTTTGCAGTATGTACATGAGAAAGGTGGCCAGCCCCTGTTACCTACATCTGACACCTTCAGATCTATCAAGCTAGAAATAGGATTAAGAGACAGGAGGCTCAAGCCCTGTTGACAATCTATCCCTCCAAGCAAAAGGAGCAGGGACTTGTGTGTTGCCCTGTGGCTTGTCTCTGCAGGACCAGGGACTTGACTATATGGCATCCTGGGGGTGGAAGGAGGTGCTCATCCACCTACCCCAACCTCCATTTCTGCCAGAAAGTGAGGGGTCTGTTTTTCTAACTCTGAGACCAGACAAGGAATAACTACCTCCCACAGGCCCTCAATATTCAGGTAAGAGGAACCCTGCCACTTGACTGACAAGTGGTAGACCTGTGCCCTGTTGACTTTGCAGCCAGAATGGCTTCAGCAAGCCAGCTCATCTGAGGCTACTTGCAGCCACTCAGGACCTCACACTCATTTTCCCTCTCCCTTCCTTTCTTTTCCCCTGCTCAGGTAGGACAGAGTAAGAACCAGTCCTTGGCAAAGACGTGAAAGATTGGAAACAAACATTAGAAAGGCAGAAATGATGGATCCACCTCTAGGAGCCATCTGAGTAGATATAAAGCACAAACTTCAAAGAATGTGCTCTTCACACTGGGGTGTATTGACACTGCAAAGCCACCCCAGATGGGTATGGTTGGCACCACTGTACCTGATTCTCAGAGACATAAATTCCTGAGAGATACAACCAGATCATCTGTCTCCAATTTCCCCTGTTTCTCTACCTTTCCCACCAAGACTAGACATAAATGATATGCAAACGTATTCAAAATATATAAATGAGCACCTTCCAGCATCCCTCCCCCATTTCCAGGACAAGTTTTGGGGAAAGGTAACATAGTCTCCTAACCTATCCTCCACTCTTTCTGTTGCTACTGGAGATTGAAACCAGAGGTGTTTTGCCACTGAACTCCATCCCCATTTATTTTTAATTTTGAGACAGGGTCTAAATTGAGAGGCTGACCTTGAACTTGCAATCACCCTGCCTCAGCCTTCTGAGTTGCTGGGATTATATGTGTGTACCATCGCCCCTGGGAAGTATCTACTCTTGTTTCTGGAGAATGCTCAGTAGTTTTGAATTGTTTTTTTTTTGGGGGGGGTGGGGGATGGATTCAAGAGAATTAGTAAACTTTAAAACTTCTGATACATATTGCCAAACTGCTTTCTACCAAGGTTGTGCTAAATTACTGATTGTTTAAGAATAGCTGTTTCACAATACTCTTCCCAACTCTAGCATCCAAAATTTCTGTTATCTCTTTCTGATAGTTTATCGGTCAATGATGTCTGGTTACAACTTCCAGGATACATAATTCATATCTCTTCACTCAGTCCTAATCTTAGGAACTGAGGGATTTGGCATTGTCTTTGCAGATGTGGGAGTGCAGACACACCCCCTTCTTGCAGATACCACACTTCACAGGTGGGCAGGCTTGACCCACATGGCTACGGAGCTGTGGATTTCAAAATTTTGACCAAGCTGCACATCTTTTCTTAAACGATTTCACATAGCACCTCTTTATATCAAAAAATTAACAAGGAGATCATGAGGGGAGGCCTAGATTGACCTGGCCGGCCCTGGGAGGTTCCAGAAGCCCTCAGTCTTACCTGAGGAGGGGCCACTTGGACGTTGTTGTCTTTCCTTCTGAAGAGAGGACGTCTTGGCAGTCAAGACCTGAAAGGAGATGGATGAACAGTTCAGAGGGGTGACCGGAACAATCTCCGGAACTCAACCAACAGCCACCGAGCAGCCCCGAACAGGTGAGCCAGGTACAAAGACCGAGGAGCTCCACCTGCGCTGGAGGCTCAGCCACACCCTCTCTGTCGCCAGGGTGAGGGTGTGGGCCGGCTGTCCCCGCAGACCAAGTGCAGCCGGAGGGGGTTGGGGCGGAGGTTTGTGTGATAGGTGGGGAGTAGGGGGCTGTCAGGATGGAAGAGCCCTCCACGTGGACCAGCAAAGGGCAGTGGAGGGGGCGTAGGGAAGAGGCAGACTCTGGGTTTGATCTGATAGGTGAAGCCGGAACAATCAGAGCGCTCCCCAGGAGCTTTGTGTAATCAATCTCTGCCTCTCAAAGATACCGGGGCGGGCGGGGGGTGGGGGAGCTGAACCCAGGCCGGGGAAGGACGGTGGCCACCGGGACGGGGGTGGGTTGGGGGAGGAGCTGGCGTCTGGAGCAAGAACCAGATAAGGGGAAGGATAGACAGGCCAGCTGAGGGAAGTTTCAGCAGGGACACTTTGTGAACCCAGCGGGGTCTTCAGAGGTGACGGTTGGAAGGGCACTCGTGTGAGCAGAGGCCTTTGGACACGATGCCACAAGATCCCCGAATCCCTTCCGCTGACCCAACACAGGGATCCTGGCATTACGCCGCAGGGACCTTGCCCTCGACACGTGGGCCCCAGTCCCTGCAGGCCCCGCCCCCGCCCTCAGCTCCGCCTCTGGCCTCAGGTGCTGGTCCCGCCCCCCTGCTCTCCGGCCAGTGCGGTTTTGCGACCCCGCCCCCTAACCTCAGGGGCTGTCTGGGCTCTGTAGTCCCGCCTTCCAACTCCAGACCCCGCCCTCGACTCGCTGGTCAAATCTTTGGCTCGGGTCCAGCCTCCGGGCTTAGTTTCGACTTTCAAGTTCAGCTCTATTCAGCTCTGTCCTAGCGCTACCGGTGCTGCTCTCCTTGTGCCCTCCACTTCTCAAGCCAGTTCCACTGCCCTGCCCAAAGCCCTCTTACCGCCCACTCATCCCAGAAAGGCTACCGCACTTCTCAGGGCCCTTCCAGATCATACTGGGTCCTTCATGCAAAATTATTTTGTAAGTCACCCAAATGAGGTGTTTTAAAAGAATCCAAAATCTGTATCCCAATCCATTCTGTGTTTCCTAATCAAAGATATTGCAGAAGCAGTGGCAGGAGTGTCTCCTTCACCACATAGTTGGCTCCCTTCTGATTAGGAATCCTCAATGAAAAGGTTTGCGTTTCAGTGAGACCTGGTTCCAGAATAGTAGCTGAAGGTCCTGGGCAAGTGGCTAAACCTCTGAGTCTCCAGTGTCCCCTCCCGTGGAACAATGGGAGCTAATACAGAATCTTGGATGACCATGGCCACCAAGCATCAACTGAAATTGAGACTTGGTGTTCCCAGATCAGTATGGGAAGAAGGAAGCCCAGAGTCTATAGTTCCATAGCTACTCAAAGTGACCTGAATTTCCCCAGGGGCCCTAATTTCCATGTGGATATCTGGCTTTTCTTCTCTGAGTTAAATACAAGACAGTCACTCCTCGCCCACCCCATAGCCCAGAGAGTCCAGTCTGCCTAGAGTCACTTAGTGTTTTGCTCTCTTGACTTCCACAGGCGGCCCCATTTCCTGCCCCTGAGATGCCTGGCTCCTCAACTCTATAGACAGATGACCCGCATGCATTTCTGTCCCTCACTCTCTTGCTGGGCTGATCTGACTGTAGATTACAGGCCAGCAAGTCTTTGGAGTAGATATAAAGGAGGCAGTCCCCTCTGAGCTGCCGGGGGCGGTCAGCCTCCACTACCCTCTCTCCAAGTGTGGAGGGGCTCACTCCTCATCTCTCAATAAGAAATTTGTCAGGCAGAATCTTTAGCTTCTGACAATTTTCTAACTGTCCCCCACTAGCTACACAACTCCCACCCTTCTGCCAAATTCTCCTGAAAATTTTCCTGTATGTATTTTTGAAATGATATTAAATGACAGGAACTGACTACTTAGGGAGGGGTTCCTGAAGGGAAATGGAATCTCCACAACCTTGACGTTATAGGCCCTTTCCTTTCCTGGGGGAGGGGGAAGAAAAGACAGAAAGAAAGAAAAGAAAGAAAAGGAAAACTATGTCAGATCATTGATATTCTGAGCCAGACCTTGTTTTGAAATATGCTGTCTCCATCCTTTCAACAAACTACAGCCTTTCTCCCTCTTTTAAAATAAGATCACATCAAGTGAAGGATCAGAAATGGGAAAAATCCAATCAGAGCGTCCCTCAGCCAGCTACACATCTCAGTATACTCCCAGCCGAGGAGAATCAACTCTGCCACAACCCTGCTCAGCATCATTCAGAACGCACCGGTAGGAAATGGTGAAACAGAAGGACCTTTCATCCCCTGGTGAGCCCAGCCTGCAGCGCTGCTCTCCTGTGTCCGGAAGCTGGCTATGCCTGGGCTGAGTTGGGGCCTTCGGCTTAAATAGGCAGTGGGAGCAGGGGAGGGCGGGCCGTGGGGAGGGCATGGAAAGTGGGCCGTTTACCCAGCACAGCAGAGCAGTGTCTGCGAAGCCAGTAGTGGTCCCAAGCATGCGCCTGCCTGCCTGTCTATCCACCCAGAGGCCCCAAACCCACAGGCCCCTAGACCACAGGCCAGCACCTGGGGTGACTCCTGATGGATGTGCAGCTCCCAATGAGACCACATCCCTGTGTACACGGTGCTTAGGTTCTTGGATGCCTCTACCTTTTCTGGGTAACAGAACTCGCTATGGAGTTAACGGACTTGCTTTCTCCTCAGAATCAGTAGCAGCCTCAGGTGCCTCTCCAAGTCCCAGTTTCTACTTCCTTGAAATGAGGATAACATTGACTTTCATAGGTTCAGAAATAATGTTTGTAAAGGGACCTGGCACCTTTACAAACATTAAAGCTGATTTAATTATCCACCTGGTGATACTGGAGCAAAGTATCTTTGAGACTTAAACAGAGAGGTTTGGTAACCAGGCCTTCAGAGGAGTGTCAGGATGAGACTTCATGCAGAGCTGAGACTTTTCAGCCTCATGCTACAGTTGAAGCTTGGGGTGAGAGTGGGAAGCAGCTTCTGGCCTTGGAGGAGAAATCATCCCTAAGCCCCCAAAACCAAGGCAAAAGAGAGGCAGGGCTGGACAGGTGCGCTCATGCAGCCTGTGCTTTTGGTTGAGACCTACAGTGGGGAGTGTGCAGAGTAAACTGCTGGGGATGACCGGTGAGAGGAGCTGTCACCTTAAACCTTAAAGTTCTCCAAGGAAGGCTGTGGGAAGGTTAAACCAACCACTTGGTTGGTTTAACTTGATCTTCCAGTGGAGTTGGATAGTGCCTGCATCTCAGCGATCCCAGGTTAGAACATCAGCCAGTGGGGAATTAAGACAAAGCAGTAGTTAACTGTTGGTTCATGCTTATAAAATTTCTACCCTTAGAAGTACATGTAAATCCAGGTGTGGTGACACATGCCTGTAATCCCAGTGATTTGGGAGGCTTAGGCAGGAGGATTGCAAGTTCAAGGCCAGCTTCAGCAAGTTGGTGAGACCCTATCTCAAAATAAAATAAAAAGGGAGGGGTGCAGTGCTAGGGATGTGAATCAGTGGATAAGCATCCCTGGAATCATTCTTTGGTAGGGAAAAAAAAGTGCATGTAAATCTAATAAATAATTGGAGTTATATGCAAGAATCTGTCTTTTAACAGGAAAAGTATGCATTTTTAGTTTGATTAACAAAATGTTAACTCCTCATTTCCTCCCCAAAAGGCAGCCAAACAGAGGACCAGGATCTCTAGAATTGGAATCAGAGGGAAATCAACTTTGCCATAAGTACTGATAAAGGAGAAGCCGATGTTATGGTTACAAGTAAACCCTGGTCATCTGCCAATCATTGATGAGCTTGGCACCCTTTCAGGTGTTTGGACTGCAATGAAGTCAAGGATTAGAAATGGGAAAAAGATGCACAAGAAAGAGCATGTACTTCAAAGCCCAGTCTGGGTTCAAATCCAGTTCTGAGTAACACTGGGCCTTGCTTTATCTTCTCTGATCTTTCCTTGGAGGTTTTACAACCTTGCAGGGCTCTTGAGAGAACAAAAAGAGGTGGTGTTGGTGAAAACCCTTAGTAGATGTTCAGTGATAGTTGTCCATTTTGGAAGGATAATTCTATAGGGAACATGGGTGAGCAGGAGGAAGGCCAGGATAGTAGCTGAAACAGGGAGACAGCAGGGCCAAATAGTGAAAATAATCCCCAGGCATGGTGGCAGAGATCTGTAATCTCAGCAATTTGGGAGGCTGAGGCAGAAGGATCACAAGTTCAGAAGCCAGCCTCAGCAATTTAGTGAGGCTATAAGCAACTTAGTGAGACCCTGTCTCAAAATAAAAAATAAAATGGGCTGGGGATATGGCTTAGTAGGTAAGTGCCCCTGTATTTAAACCCTGGTACCCCCCCCCCAAAAAAAAAGTAGTGAAAATAAGAAATAAGGGGTCACATATCTCATGGATATCTAAGAAGGCAAAATGGTGTTATGAATTGAATATTTGTGTTCCTCCCCACTAAATTCCTATGTTGAAGCCCTAAACCCCAGCATAGCTCTCTCTCTCTCTCTCTCTCTCTCTCTCTCTCTCTCTCTCTCTCTCTCTCTCTGTGTGTGTATGTGTGTGTGTGTGTGTGTGTGTGTACATTCCCCCTTTTTTAGTGTGACTGTATTTGGAGATAGGGCTTCTAAGGAAGTAATTAAAAAAGGTCATAAGGGTGGGGCCCTGATCTGATAAGATTAGTGTCCCTAAGAAAGAAAATCAGAGAATTCTTATATGTACCCAAGAAAGGCCACATGAGGACTTATTGAGAAAGCCCATGTCTACCACAAAGACAGCCCTCACCAGGTACAGAATCATCCAGAATCTTGATCTCAAATTTCTAGCCTTCAGGACTGTGAGAAAATAAATTTTAAATCATTTAAGCTACCAAGTCTGTTACTTTGTTATGGCAGCTGGAGCAGACTAATACCAATGGGTGGGACCAAGGAGTAGTTGGGTAGTGTGAAAGAACACTAGGAATGAATTCAGAGATTTCCCAGTTCCAACAACTATGTGGATGATGGAGGTGCTCACTGGCCAGGGTTAGGGTGGGTGTTCATTGACATTTGCATGCATATGTCCAGGTGACAGTGGGAGGAACTCAGAGCTGAGGTCTGGGCTGGAGCACAATTTGGGGATTATTAAAATGTAGATGAATTATTAAATGCAGATGATTATTAAAATGTAGATTATTGAAATGTCTTGGGAGTGACAACATTTTGTCAGATCATTTCATTCTTTCTTCTTCAATGGGTCCATTCTAATTCTAATTTCTTGTTATATAAGACAGCTTTTGTCTTTATAGTTTTGTAAAAAGTCAGACATTATCCTTTGCTTTTAAAAAGCATAATTGTGTACAATTAGCTTCCAATTTGTATATCACTCTGTTTTTCCTGCTTGTACCGACCATGTCTTGTTTAGGAGCACAACTGAGGTGGGGTTAGACTCCACTTACTAGTTAGAACTGCAACTTTTTCCCCCCTGAGGCTTATTTTGTGGTCAGTATTTGTGACGTCAGCTCTCTAATTCTTATACAATTTCAGAAGACATTTTCTCCCTTCACTTCAACCTGTTGGATGATTTACAACTCAAAATTTTAACCAGCACATATTCATTTCTGAATTTTCTCAAAGTTGAACTTCAAAGGCCTCATGTGTGCTCTTTTTGTTTGTTTGTTTGTTTGTTGTTTGTTTGGTATTGGGTATTGAACTTAGAGACACTCGACCACTGAACCACATCCCCAGCCCTATTTTGCATTTTATTTAAAGATAGGGTCTCACTGAGTTGCTTAGTGCCTCACATTTGGTGAGGCTGGCTTTGAACTCGCGATCCTCCAGTCTCAGCCTCCTGAGCCGATGGGATTACAAGTATGTGCCATCACACCTGGCTCTCATGTGCGCTCTTTAGTTCTAGGCTGAGGTGTTTTTCCATCTTTAGAAACTTGTCTTCTATTATTTCTTTTCCCAATATGTCCCTTGTGATATGCCTCTTCCCATTCACCTCTCTCCTGTGCTTATTTTAGGGTTGTGACTCCATTTCCCATTTTCCAAATCAGTTATTTGCTCTCTGATGTCTTACTTTATCTTTAATATCACTGATTCCCGTGTTCTGTTATTTCAGTTATGCCAATTACTCCCTCAAGGTGTTTCCCGATTCTTTTATGATTTGTGCCATGGAATTATACCCACTTTGGGTTTGGATCTATTCCTGTTAGTAATTTTTTTTTTTTGTTATTTTTCAAGGTAGTTAGTTATTATCCAGTTCATCCTAATTGTTCCTGAAACTTTTCAGATTACATCATTTAAAAGCCAAATTAAAGATGTTTGTTGAGTGCCTACTGTATGCAGATATTGCTGCTCATTAGTAATTGTGGTATCTGCTTTTAAATTTCTAAGTTTGGTGCAAAATAATTCAGCTTCTTTAGGGCAGTTTCTGATTAATTCATTGACACTATCGTGTTCCAAAAAATAATTAAACTATATTCTATGTACAATATGGACCTTTTTTTCATAAGCAGTGAGAGAGTTATTGCTAAGGGAAAATAAAGATAGAAAAAAAAAAAAAACAGAGGCAGTGAGGCAGAGCTGGAGATACCAAGAGAGCGAGGTGAGGGCCTCTTTATTCTGATGATGGCCACAGGTGGCCACAGAGGGGATGTCTTATGACTGAGGCTTGTCCTATTGATTTTTGTTGGTGTTGAAATGACTCATTGTTTTACGGTCTGCTTAAATGGCGTACAGAGGCATGACTTGCTCTCCAGCACCCTCAGTGGGAAGTGCTTATTTCTTTTTCCCATTGGGGGTGGAATTGATAGGAACAGAGGTGAGACATACAGGTGATGGTGGGGGCTGACTGCATGTAAACAGTGCAACATTCTCTCCCAGCCCAGTCCTCCCAAAGTCCATATTGATTGAGCAACTAATCTGTGTGTTTCCTGAACTCTGAATCAGAGCTCCTCCCTGTTTCAGGGGCAAGTGTGATGTGGTTGGGAGGAGGGTTTCTTGGGGCTCTCTGTTCCCACAGAACTCCAGAGTGGCCTCATTTCACACTTCTTGGGAGCCAGTTTCTCGAGTGACAGATTGATTGCTGTATGGGTGGTTACCAAAAAAGAATCTATTTTATTAGCTGTTTGTCTTGCAAAGTTAAATCATTAAAAAAAAAAAAACTTATCAAAATGTCATTGTCTCGGGGTTTACAACGAGTCCTCCAGCTCTGAGGGAAGATCTCAGTCCCACAGGTAAAGAGCTGTCATGTCAGTCCGGGCTGAGCCCTTGAGTGACGAGCGGGTCAGGCAGGTGAGCTCAGTCCCCTGCTGCCCCAGCCTGGGCTCCCTCAAGGAGGGGAGCTGAGGGGGCAGCTGGGCACCAATGGACATCTCCAAACCTCATCCTGGTGCCCAAATTGTCTTCATCTTTCTTAATACCAAGAAAAATAAAACCCTAGAGATTTGTGCACAAGAAAGGTAACTTTGTTTTCTCTATTTGAGGAGGAAATAGAAAACATCCCACTTACTCATATTTTACATTAAGAACAAGGAAATATATTAAACAATTAAAAAGCATATGGCTTCCTGGGGCTGAAGATGTAACTCAGGGGTAGAGTTAGTATACATAAATCCCTGGGTTTAATCCCCAGTATTGCAAACAAAAAAAAAATTTTTTAAAGTATTTGGTTTCCTATTGTGGCAGTTATAGAAGAGAAATGAGAAATTGGAAGCTGCCAAGGGAAGGCAGGGAGTGGAGTCTTGTCCCACACCAAGCCTTGGTGTCCGGCATGGGCTGGCTGCCTAACTTCCTCAGCATTGACCCTGACCTTGACCGCTCCCTCACCCTCAATCTGTCCTGTTCAGAGTCAAAGTCCGATTGCTCCTAGTCCCTCTCCCCACTCTCCCCTAGGCATCACCTCCCCAGCTCCCTTACTTCATGCTTGCAGTGGTGTGTGACCCTCATGCCTGCGTTTGGCCCCTGCCATCACACTCGGTTTCTTCATCCATGACACCCACCACGATCAGTTTTGAGTTCTTTGGTTGTTCAGTGGCTCCTGTCTCCCTCCACCTACAGGCTAACGCCCTCCACCTCAAGGCCTGGCTTGAGGCCCTAATGATCAGGCCTTGCCCTCTCCAGCCTCCTTTTTGTGCCTCCCTTCCCTCCCACTGATTTGTTCTGTGGCTCCAGCCTCTAGCTTTTGATTTTGCTAGAACATGCCATGCTCTACACAACTCCATGCCTTTACATATGTTGTCCCCTGTGTCTGTAGCACCTTCCCTGGGAGGTCCACCTGGCACCTATCCTCCAAGGCTCAGTTCTAAAGCTGTCAACCCCCTTCTCAATGGCCTACCCTCAGGCTTAGTACTGGCAGCCCAGAGCCCTGAGCACCAAGCACAGGGCCCAGGCCCCCAGGAGCACTTGGGAAACTGTGGTTGAGTTAATAAAAATGGCTTCTATCTGAGCTGGCATGTCAATCACCAAAAGGCTCAATTCCCTTTGTACACACCACGGGCACAGCAGGAGCCGTGAGAAACTGCTTCTAATGGTTTGAACTAGTGCATCAATTAGATTACCTTTTCATAAAGGAAGATATGCAAAAATAGAGCCTTGAAAGTTAAAAGACTCATGTGAACTCACATGTGAGTACTGATAGCACCTACAGCTTGCTGGGATCATCATCAGCAGCAGCAATAGTTTGGGGGTACCCACTCTGTGCCATGCATGTGCTAAGAGCATAGCACACACATTTTCTTGTTTAAAGCCTGGGAAGTTGGATAATATTGTCTCCATTCTCAGAGAAGAAAACTGAGGCTCAGGGCGGAGTGTGGGGCTTAAGTGGTTTTTCTAGAAACTAAAGTGATAGAATGATTTGGCCTGGACTCTGGATAAACTTATCCACAGCTCCTTCCTGGTTAGGATCTTGAGCCTATCAGTTGCCTCGTGTGTAAGAAGCTGTTGCAGGCGAGGGAGGAACTCCACGGGGGTGGGAAGGCTTGTTAGCCACCAGCCTCCCCTCCTTCCTACCACGCTCATCTGTCCCAGAGGGATTTGAGGTGAATGCCATTGTTTGTCCTTAACCCTTGAGTGTGAACGAATTCATCAGCTGCTGTCTTGAGGCATCTATCTGATCAGAGAGCTGGTGTGTGTGTGCGCGCACGCGCAAGAACCTGGTAGTGCCATTGCTGTGGATGAAGGGGTGGGAAGGGACACCTTGGCCAAGCCCTGGGTCTCTTACCAGGTCCCTCAGCCTGTCCTTCCATCCACTCTGTAAGTCTGAATGGCCTCCCAGCTAGAGCCCGTTCTTTGCTCCCAGAAGACACATGTCCTGAATCCCCTCTCCTGTTCTACTCTTTACCACCCTGTCCTTACCTGCTAGCACCTCTGAGTCCTTCCACATCTTCCATGATCCCTGCTCTCCCAGAAGGGCCTTTCCTTAGTCTGTAATGCCTCCTCCACACAACACTTGTCAGCCTCAAGTCTCCTTCCCGGAGAAGCCTTCCTGATCTCCCCAGTTTAGCATCAGGGCCTCCTGCAATGAGTGCCCATTGTGCCCAGCCCCACCCAGATGTGGGCTCTGGAAGGCCTGGGACCTGCATCCCAGGTCAAGCCATCCCTGTCACTTGTAGACAGCAAAGCTCTGGGGGCAATGACCACAGGGAAGAATATGCCCCAAATGTGCCCCTCCAAAGGGAAGTGTTCAACCTGGTGCTGGGACGCTGGGTCCTCAAGGGTGAGGGGACTGGCCTGGGGCAGGGGTGCTGAAACATGCCAGGGCTGTGGCCATGCAGGCCCCTGCTGAAGGATGCCTGTTCCCACAGCAGGCAGGCACGGGGAGGGAAAAGGGGGTCAAGGACAGAACCTAGGGGCTCATCCATTTTTGGCTTGGTGAGGAAAGAAGAGCCAAAAAGAGCGCCAGGGAAGGGGGAAGATCGCAGGAAGGTGGCTAAAATGTAGCACTGTTTTTATTTAGTTCGCAGATAATCTAACTTTTTTTTCTTTTTGACTTAGAATAGCTAGAAAAGGAGGGCCCTGCATGGCAGTCCCCGGGATGAGAAAGCCATGTGTCAAGGCTGTGGCTGAATCCCTGGCTCTATTTTTACCCTCGCGACACTACCTCTTTGAGCCCTGACAAGGGATCCTGGCCCGAGGTGGCCTGAGCTGGCGTCTCCAAGGCACATGTGGCCAGCCCTTGCCTCCTTCTCCAGAAACCACCTAAAAGCTGGCTATTCACTTCTCTTGACCAGAAATAAATGCATCAGACAAATGTTCTCAGGCAAATGGCTTTTGTTTCCTTTCTTCGGTTCAAAGTTGGGTCTTTGTTCACAGTAGTTACATTAAAATGAACACTAATTAATGTCCTTAAAATAGAATCTCCATATTTCCAAGTTTAGAAAGAAAAACCACCTAGGAATGAAAAATATGTGGCTGTACATGAAATGCCATCCCATTAGCCACAGAATCTTTTATGCGCCTCAGTGGGGAGTGCCTGTCAAGTGGGATTTGTGGCAGTGCACACCGTGGCCAAGGGTGTCTGTGGTTGCTTTTCATTCTGTCCCCCTCCAGGTCAAGGAAGCCTTTGACATCTGTGGCCAGGAGCTCTGGGGGTTCGCCAGCCTCTAATTACATTTCTTTTTTTAAATATTGATAAACAGTCCCTCTGTTGATTCAAATGTTTGAAAATATAGGGCCTGTAGCTGTTGGCTCTGAACAAAGAGCAAATCTCTCAGGCCTCCTCAGGGAGCTTCTCTCTGTGCCTCTGGGTTCTCGGACTCAAATTTAAATGCTGAAGCCAAAGAACTGTCCCTCTGGGTGAGGGAGAGGAGGAGGTCATTTCAGGATGCAAAATCAGGCCTGGCCAGGACACAGGGTGAGGCCCCACTTTCCCCAGATGGAGACTTCTGGCCTCTTCTACTACCAGGCTTCTGCTCTAGGTTCCAGATAGTGGACAGAGGTAGGGACAGGAAGAGCTGCCATCTAACTCCCACTATACACCTGCCTGATGCCCCAGGCACATCTGGTCACCTCTTTGTTTCATTTATGAACCAGGCCCTGTCCCCATAACCCTTGTACCTAAACAGATAACATGGCTGCCCCACCCCCAATATCGACTGCTACTTGGGATGGAGGGAATAGGGACTGGAGGGGTCCCTTCTAGGCCCATGTTCCAGGAAACAGTGCCATCCATCCCATCTGGTGGACACCCACCTGCACAGAAGGACCTTCAGATTCCCCTAGATACACAAGAGGAGATGCAATTAGAGGTGGCGAGTGGTGGTCTGCATCCCCAACTACCATTTTCTGTGTATGACTCAGAGGCCAATCAGCCACTTCCTACCTGGACTGCCAGGTTGCCTTGTCCTCATCAATTGGCAGATCTGCCCAGTGGCCAGGTATTGTCTTCTAGTAACCTCACCCAGAGAGGAGTGACTGGTTACACATGAAGAGCATCAGTACCATATGAATAGACCCCAGATCCTGCTCCACTTAGCCTCATGCTCCTCGGGTGCCAGTGTGAGTGTCACCACACCTCCCCTCCCCACTCTAAAACACAGCAGGGCAGCTCCTGATAGAGTTACCATCACACAGATGAGGGATCTGAGGCCCAGAGTGGTAAAGCCTGCAGCCCAGGATCACTTTGGAGGAGCTGAGATCTTAACTCCAACACTAGTGTTCTTTTCAATCCACTCTGCCACAGAGACTTTTGGCTCTACTTCCTGCTTTTGGCAAATGTCCTCTAGAAGGAGCCACCTCAAATACATGCATCAAGGGTGACATGGTGCTGGTAAGGATCGAAGGCTCTGAGGAGGTGACAGCAGCCATGGTGCTTCTTGTCAAGTCTTGTGCAACTCTGTTGGGTTATCCCCCTTAGTTGGGAGGACCTTGTCAGCATGATTCATTTGGATTATAATGTTTAAAGATAATTATGGATTAGTTTGGTGACCATCAGACCCTTCTGTTTTATCCCAGGAAATGGACTTAACCTGGTTATGGAGTAAATCAGATATAATCAGCTCTTAATTCAATATGGTGACTCTAAGTAACATTTATCAAGATACTGAAGCTAATCTGTGGCTCAGACAACAGTGGTGGCAGCTTTAGACTCAGACAAGAAGACTCAACTTGCACTCTCTGACAGCCTTCTGAAAGTTAGGTGGAAGAGACGAACTTTTTCAGTAACACATGATACAGATACACAGACTCAAATGTCCCAGACCCAGATGGGGGCATATGCACATTTGCAGATAGGCCATATGCACTTGCTAACTGTCCAAATGTACACCTGAAGCCTTATTCTGCAATGGCCATGCTCCCCAGAACCTGAGAAAGATGCCTAGATACCTGGAACACTGCTTTGGTCAAAACCAAACCTAGGAGATCAGCAGTGTGTGGGCTGATCATCCCAGCCCCTTCTGTGCCTGAGGATTGTTAACTGGGTACATGTACTTGGTGAACTTCTGGCCAGCTTTGAGTGGAAGGGATTTATCTTCTAACTGATGACTGGGGGGTTACAGAGGCCAAATAACAACGAGATTACAGGGTAATTGTGGATGCTCTGAACTGAACTTTTGTGTCTTCAGAGCTCCAACAGGTACCACTCTGTGAGGTGCTGGGACTCAGAGCTGAGACCTCGAAAGCTTGGTTCAGGCCTGGGCTGCCATCACCAGGTGGCTGCTGTACCAGAAAGAAGACAAGAGGAGGAGGAGTGGAGTCTTTGGGTCTAGGGAAACTACTGGGATGTGGTGTTGAGGGTGAAGGGGGAGGAGGTTCTGGGAGAGGTGTGGTTTGCAGAGCAGAGCTGGGTTGGAGAGGCCTGACCCCGGCTCTCTGTCCCTGGCCTCTGCTCTTTCCCTAACTGGTACATTCTCTGAGCCTTGCTCTATGCTATTGGCAGTGCTGGGTGCAGAACATCAAGAGTGGTAACCCTTGCAACATTCCTGGACATTTCACAGACAGTGACACAGAAGCTCAGAACCTTGAGAACCACCTGGGCCAATGGGTGTCAGAATTGGGACTGGAACTCTGATTTGTTATGCTCCAAAGCCTGGGTATCTTTTACAGCATGGTCCACCTAGATGACACATGGTGGCTGGGGGTGAGGGGTTACTCCTGACGATGAGCAGAGGCATTTCAGCATGTAGCTGACTCATCACTCATGGACTGGATGTTCCCAGCAGTCAGTCGCCACTGGGGGTTTTCCTAGCCAATACCTGAGGTCGGTCTGTGATGAACACTGGGTGGAATGCCAGGCAGGGAGGGGTTACACAAGGCCTGAGTTTGGGAGATTGGGACTGAAGTGGAGTTGGAAGTGATCAGGGTGTAGGAGGCAGTAGAGGCCTTGGGGTAAGTGAGATGCTACAGGGAGTGGGCTAGGGACATGCCCTGGGGACAAGGAGGCTGGGGGCCGGGCAGGCTGAGAGGATATGAGGGTACACCTGTACAGAATAGGTCAAACAGCCTACAGGACTCCTGGCTCCACTCTTCCAAAGGCCAGCTCCATGTATCTGTCCTCCTGAATTTAGCCCTTGCATGAAAGGCCATTGTCTAGGATCCTCACCCAGTAGGAGGTGCTAGGAACCACAGTCCTCATACCGCAGGCAAGGTGTCAAGGCAGTGTGCTGGCCAGGACAGGGAGATGGCACGGCTGTGAGACAGGCTGCCAAGCCAGGAGTTCTAGAAGGTCTTCAGGATTGTATAAACAGTTTCCTAAGAACCTTTGGAATTCCAGCAAAGCCAACGTACCAGAGATGCTGAGAGTTTCCAGGCTGTCCTCACTCTCCTGGCTTTATGTCCAGCTCTCCTTCCTGACTGCCAGCCTGGCTGACCGGCAGTGAGCCAGGCCTACACCAGACACTTCCCTGCAAACTCACAGAGGTGGGAGCCACAGAGAGGCAACGAGCTTCCCCAGACTCCACCCAGCCTCCCTCCGAGGGACATGCTGCCCTCCAGGCCTCCCAGCAAGCTCTCCTGCACTCCCCAGGGCTGCTAGTGACCTTCTCTGTCCACCAAGTCCACCCTTTGGCTTCTTGTTCCTCCAGCTCCTCTTATAACTGATAAGTCTACTTTTTAGAACGAGTTCCGGGTTCAGCATGCTGTAGTGGTTCTGCCTTCCCCAATAATGGGGATGGTGTGAGACATACAGTCCCAGAAGGGGGGCTGCATCCAGACACCAAGCGTCACCAGCCTGAGATTGGCTCTGTGACACGTACCTGGGTAATAGTGGGAGGACGCGTTCTAGGCTAGAGTCATGATGCAGCCGGGCTTTTCATGCCGGCACCAGCTGGAGGAGTCCCGTGGAACAGGCCTCACTGGAGCAGGGGACACCTTTGCACCAGTGGTGGAAGGAGCAGGGTGTCCTCTGGTGGTCTGAGTGGTAGTGACTGGTTGTATCCCCAGACGGGTATTTTGACTAAGGGTTGTGGCGTCGGCTGGTCAGAGCCTTTCCTGACTGGATGCTGGCATCAGAGTTGGGAATGTAACTCCCAACTGGAGTGACATTCCCCTGGGAAGCCAGTGTGTGCTGAGCTAGGAGGCTTCTGGGAAGATGCTGAGAAGGGCGAGAAGGGCTTGTGGGATGGGCTCTGCTGAATTGCTGGAGAGATTTTGTTCCTGTAATGATGATGAGCTAGTCATCAGAGCTCTGGAGTCTATAAAGTGGATTTGTAGATGCTGCGTCGGGGCACAGCACACAAAGCACCATGCTCCCCGACCCCAGTGCCTCTGCTCCTACCGTAATGCTCTGCCCTCAGTTGTCCATGTGGCTCACTCCTTTATTCAGGTCCCTGATCAAAAGTGTCTTCCTTGGAATACCCTTTCCTGAACACCCTACACAAATAATTCCCTCTTTGTTGCTCTCTATCTCCTTCCCTGGTCCATTTTTTTCTTCCCCAAACCCACTTAGTACATTATGCATCTCTCTATTGTCTTTCTTCTTCCATTGGAACATCATGGGGGTAGGGGTTCCGTCTGTTTCCTTCATTGTTGGATCCATGGCACCCAGAACAGTGCCTGGCTCAAAGCAGAGACCAGTGCGAATCCACTGGAGGTCAGAACTGACCTCTGTGTAAAGAGCAGCAACCTGTCTGCTCTCCCTGTCTTCACTCAGCCTGGGGGTGCTGAAGACCGTGGCCCAGCCCAACAAGCAGGCTGCTTCTTGGTGTCAGGAAGGCTGGTTTGATCAATTAAGTACCCAACATGAGTCCTCAACATCCAGGGCTTTTTCAGTTTTTTCTTCTAATCATTACTCCTGATCATGGGATCTGTAACTATTTTGGAAGTGGATTTACTGCGATTAAATTCTTTCTTTGCCTAATCCTTTATGGAAAACAAAAGTTTTAAATGAAGTGAATTTGAATGGATTTGCTGAGGTTTGGTTGCTTGTACATGGTTTTACCCAGTTCACTTCACAGTCCAGGCCCCAAAGAAGACTCGGATGGGTCTCCCTGTACCAGAGGGGAGCAGATCCCCACTGTCCTCAGGGCCTGTGACTAAGGGGTGACCACAAATAAGGAGTCACGGGGCCAAGGCCCTGGAGGAGAGGAGCTCACAGTGCCCATGCACTTTGTCTGGCAGGGACTGCCAGGCTGCAGCGTGGCTGGGGTGCTGGACAGGATTACAGCCATGTTTCTGCCTTCCAGTAGAAACTGTGAGGGTGGGTCTGCAGGGGCTGGGACACAGGGAGGTTCTGGAAAGTAACTTTGATAAGCAGGAGGGAAAGGACATGTCAAGGTCCTTCTGTGCGGATGCCCCCCCGTCCTGGAGGCACTAGTCCCCAGAGAGGCTGTCACCTTTGCAGCCCAGCCCAGTACCGAACCTGGGGGTACAGCGATAGTCGAAAATGCTGCCGTGGGAAAGAAGCTTTGATCCAGAATAAAAATAAAAAGGTACTGGTGCCTGAAAGACCTACTCCAGTGACTTTTAATGCCATGTGGGGACCTTGTTCTTGGCAACCCAGTCACATGTGTCTAGACTTGCCGGCCCGAGGATCCTGCTGGGGTAGAAATTGGCTATTACCCAGTTATTTGGTAACTCTCAGAGAATGGGATTTTCCTCTTCTGCTGGTTGGATTTTTAACTTTGGGATTTGTCACTGGTGGAATTTGCCCTCTGGGACCTATAGGTTTGGGGGATTGCGGGTGGAGACCTATTCCTGGGTGGAGACAGCAGAGTTTCTTCACCCAGAAAGGTGTTTTGGTGAGGGTAAGGGCTCACAGCCTTGGGTCTCATGGCTGCCGTCATGATCTGCTGGCCTGGATTACCCTGTTCACGGGACTCTGGTGGCTTCCTTGCCAAGTTTCATTAAGAGAGATGCATAGGACAATTGTGGCTGGCTGGCCATCATGAGCCTGCCTGTACCCAGATGAGAATGGTGACTTCTTGGGGTAAAATTTGCAGCCTGAAAGTCCTTCTCCTCTTCAGCAATGTGAGCTGTCATAGCAGAGGCTAAGAATGCCAGCTTAGCCCAGGATGGCACACCACATGTGCTGCCCATGCACAGGGAACCCTTGCTTCATGACCCTCCTCACCGGGGACAGGTTGGAGGCTGATGTGGCCGCATGTCCCTAACTCAGCTGGGCTTCCCCAGGAGTGAACATTCAGAGTCAGTGCGTGTCTTCAACCCAAGACTTAGTGACAACTAACACAGGTGGAGCCCCTTCTTCCTGCTGGACAGAGGGCCAAGTGGTTTAGCTCACTTAATCCTCAACCCTGCCCCTGTGGTAGGAGCCCTTAGCATTCACTGCTTTTGTCCTCCATCAGCAGCACGCTGGGATTTGAACCCCCCCGGGGCCTGATGCCAAGAGCGGATGCTCTCCCCCAGTCGGCCTGTCTTCTCCTGGGGCCTGTTGGATGATTCATTTCTTATTCTACACCCAGAGACAACGAGGCATAAACCAGAATAAAAGGGGGCTATTATGATATCACTATTTGCCATTTATCTAAATTAGATAATAAATCATGGAACTACTTGAGACAATATACATGTCAACCTCCTGAACATTTAGTAATCTCTAGACACCATTTGATGGTGTCTATGGTATAATTAACACTTTCTTGGAGAAAGTATATTTCTGTGAAATGGAAAAGTGAATGAGAAAATAAACTCAACCCAGGTCCTCATCCATGGGGCGGGGCCCTTGGTGGTGGCCAGTTGGGATGGATGGAGCTGGTGGGGGGATGCGCAATCGTTCCTAGCTCTCTCTAGGCCAGGGCTGTGCCCTGGGAAGGGGAAACCTGTTGTCTGCAGTAGCAGGCGACAAAGCTGAGTGATGCCGCTGAGCTCCAAATAACTCCCCGGCCATTCATCAGGCTCAGCATAATTGGGCATCTGCCACTGGCATCTCCAGATGTTCGCCTTTATCAGACGTGGATGCGGTTCAGGGTTTTCATTCAGAGCCTCGTAAAAAGCCCTAGCTGGTTGGGGACGTTTATTGTTCATTTTATTTGAGTTCCTTATCATGTGCAAAATGTTCCAGGCCCCATTAGGAGACACAAAAGATTCAGAAAACACAGTTTCAGGGGGGTGGAATCTCACCGTAGCGTAGCGGAGACACAGCCACCGACATTTACAAACATTTGCTGAACACAATCAGCTGGATGGAATAAGAGTCGCTCTTAGCATCACATCAGGGCAGGGGGGTGCCCGGTGGTGGAGGCCGAGCACTTAGTGCTTGCCTGGGGGAATCTTCTAAAATTCCAGGCTGCTCGCTCAGGAATATGGTCTTCAGATTACTACCCAGTAAGATGGGGGCCGGGTGGGGTCCAGAAATGGGGCAGAAGTATGACCAGGAGAATATTAAAAGGGATTCGAATCTCTTGAGATGAACATTTGAGGTCTCGGTCCAGGCACATTATAATTATTGCTTAACCATAAGTGTGGCTTGGCAAGATGCATTGATTTATATGTAGGTAGCTAAGGGTATTCAGGGAAAACCAAACACAGGCAATAAGAACTGTCCCCATCAATTTACAAAATTCACGTCTGAGGCAGCATCATGGAGGGCAGACAACCCTGCTCATGAGCATAAATTAAAGCTATTTTCTTTGGAAAAGGATAATTTAAATGATCAATAACCTCTTTTGAAAGACTGAGAGTATTTCTTTTTTTAAAGCAACTTCACTGACTCTCCTCCTTTTATCAATAAAGGCTTAGTGGAAGCTTATAACAATAGGTATGACAGTGAAATTATTAAAATAGAAATGGGAAATTGGAACCCATTCAGAAAAGAGAATATAAGTTTTCTAACCTCAATGGACAATCTCATGTCCATGACCATGCTCCAAATTTATCTTTGAGCTTCCTGGAATCCAAGGCAAAAGGGGAAACATAACCAATTACATAACTCCAGCTACTAAGATGGACAAAGTATGCCAATTCATTGTTATTTAATTATTTGTGAATTCATAAAGAGAGGTAGGACAGCTTTAGGGGAAATGGGGGAGATTTAAAAAATATTTAGAAAACATCAATTTTGGAATTTTTGACAAGAGGTAAAGCCTGGGCAATGAGGAGGGACATGACCACCAGGATCTGGGTGAAGCTGGATGGCCGCTGCTCATGGGTTTATGGCTGAAGGAATGGATTATTGCTGTGGGAGCAAGTCACCGCCTGACCTAGACCTAGGCAGTTGTCTGTGTCTAGCCTGCCCTCAGGCACCGGCTGTGCTCTATTTCTCTGGTCTTCCCAGGCAATGGCTGTGACATTTGCACCTGAAGAACTCGACCATGGCTCTGTCTCTCCTAGGTTGAGAACTCCAGGAAGTGGGTATTTGCCTTGTCCTGGTCACACCTCAGTTAGTGTTGGATGATAATAGCTCACGAACCAAGATCAGGAAAAATATCGACAAAATAACAAACATCATTTACAAGTGAGTGGGGGCATTTTAAAAGCTCTTGATGACCACAATAAAATCTGCCAGCCTTTTTACCATGGCGAGCATCTCAATGGACCTGCTCAGTAGAGCCAGGTGGGTATGAAGTGTTGGGTCAGTGGATATGATTGGGATGTTTGTTAGTTTGCCTCAGAAGGACCTATGGTGGCCCTTCTGATGTGTTCTGGGCTCTGCTTAAGTGGCTGTATTGGGACCCTTGTGGGTGGTGGCCAGGCTCTGATGAAGCAGTGGGGAGGACCATCAGTGACAATGCTGGCCTATCTCCCAGCAGGCTTTAAGGGTGGGATTCCTGCAGGTGTGGGTAACAGGAAGGAGTGAGGGTTGGAAGGGAAAGGGGGCGGGGGAGAACTGGGCTTGAGCTGGACCAGCTGGTCTGCCCACAGGACCGGAGGCCAGGCAGGGGGAGGTGATTGGGATAATGATGAAAGAGGTCAAAGGGAGGCCCAGATCAGCAGTGGAGGAAGAGCACCCTTGTCAAGCCAGGTCGATAAAGCAAGCTCCATGCTTTATCTTGGTGTTTTATTCTGTCAAATGGAACTCCTGATGCCCTTCCTGTCTTGCCCTGGTGGCACTGAGGGAAAGTGGTATGATTCTCTGGGATCCCAAGACAATGGGTAGGGCCACCACAAAGTGCTGAGAGCTAGGAGGAGACCCCAGAAATGATACACACGAGGAATTCAAAAGTTTGGACCATCAGGAATTGGCCATCCCCTGAGCCAGAGGAGAGAGGCTGGGATGGGGGTGTTTTGAGACAGGGTGGCTGAGAGGACAGTAGAAAGAAGGACATGGGGGAAGCAAATTCACTTTGTGATCTGAAGAGTTTGAAAAGGCGGCAGGCAGCCAGAAATGTGGGACTGGACCAGGACAGCCACAGAGGCAGGAGGGTCGGTGCATTAGGAAGTCTGAGTGGCCAAAGGCATTTTCTGAGAAGAAAAACTAGCCAGAGATGGTGCCAAAGGGGAGGGCCTGAATCTAGAACCATCTAGAGATTGGAAAGGAGGAGGAGGAATGTGCAGTGTATGAGGCCAGGGAGACAGAGGCAGTTGCCGGGCCGAGCTGTGCCCAGTCAGATGAGCCTGGGACACTTCCTCGGAAAGGACTAGGAGGGGAGGGCATGATGTGCAGACAATAGGGAATGAGTGGCTGGAGAGAACTGTTGAGGTACTCCCCTAGCAGCCCATTAGGAGCCCTGAGTGTACCCTGGCCCAATGACCAGGGCCAACATACATGGCCACTTCCTGCGAGGAAGCTCACAGGCCAGCATGACAATCCCTGAGACCCATAAGTGACCAAACCACCTAACACCAAACATAGAAAAGGTCGGGATTTCTCCAGCCACATCTACCTCCCAAAATATCTGAGTCCAGTAGAAAGCAGAAGGCATCTCTGAAGAGTCAAGATGGCTGCCAGAGCACCCCCCGACTCTAGCCAGCATGCTCGCTTTGAAAGGAGACGCCTCACTCACCGCCTGCGTGCTTTATTTAACTCAGAGTCACTGTTTGATTTTTTTAAAAAAATCAAATCCAAGAGAAAAACCACAAGGTAAGGGGCTCTGTCAATCTCAAATACGCAAAATCATCCGAGTAAGGAATTGGCCTGGACAGGCTCCCAGCTCCCACTCAAACTGACATTCCATGATTCCCATATTTTTGTAAGGAGGATCCCTGAGTCATCCAGACATTGTAAAATAATATCCCATCTCTGCTGCTTTAGAAGGCAGAACCATGTAAGCTCTGAGTTTTATGTCAAGAAGTCATGCTTTTAAAAGTTCGGCATTTGAAGAGGAGATGGATGCACATCTATTGAGCACCTACTACATACATACCATCTTAAACTTATTAACCTTTTAACAATCCTACAAGAACCATCCCCTTTACAGTTCACAGGAAAGGAGACAGATTTGCAGAGAATTGAAGGAGGGTATCTCAGCTTATATTGCTTTTTTTTTTTTTTTGGTCCGGAAATTGAACCCAGGGGTGCTTAACCATTGAACCACATCCCCAGTCCTTTTTTATATTTTATCTAGAGACAGGCTCTCGCTAAGTTGCTTAGGGCCTTGCTAACTTGCTGAGGCTGGCTTTGAACTGGTGATTCTCCTGCCTCAGTCTCCCGAGCTGCTGGGATTACAGGCATGCGCCACCGTGCCCAGCATCAGCTTACATTGCTAATGCTTTTCTCATTTCACCCTTGGCTTCCGCTAGTCCCTGGTGCCTGTGAGAAATACCTGCTCTTTTTATTATTTGCTTATTTTGAGGCAGGATCCTACCATTTGCCCAGGCTGGCCCCAAACTGCTGGACTCAAGTGACCCTCCAACTTCAGCTTCCTGAGCACCTGATTTACACGTATATGTGGCACTCTACCTGGCAGAATACCTGCTTTTTTATAACAGGTGAACAAGACCTTGCTGGATCCACAGGGCCTGAGTTTGGGTGATGCTCTCTGGAGTAGTGGGGATGGTGGTCACTGTCCCATCAGCTAACTGTGGGGCCCGCTGTTCCTTCCCTGGCCTCCACAGCTTTGGTCATTCTGAGGGGTACAGGGACTAGTCCTGCAAGACTCCCTATCATGAGGAAGGCGTGGGCTGACCTGGAAAGCAGTTTTGTCCCAGCATCCTCCAGGGGAAATGACTCCTGGGGGGACTTGATGGTAACAGGCTGTTTTTCATTCTTTAATCACTCAGAAAAACACATTCATTTCAGTTTATTCAAAACAGTGGAAAATCATTGAAGTTTTTCCTGTGTAAAGGTCAAACTATAAAAAGATAAGTGGACTCAGAGAACTCCAGGCTGGTCGCAGAACATGGCCGTGCATTAGGATGGATCCGAAAAAGGCTTTAATCCTCCTTTGGAAGCAGCTCATAATAATCCCCTCTGTACTTTCCCCTATGTGTGTTAAATTCTTGTTTTTGGGTTCAAGGACCCAAAGCAAGTAACTTTTAATGGGTAGAGCACCATCTGTACAGACTGGAGCCCTGGCTCAGAATCCTCACCAGCTGCGATGCACCAAGTGTAAAACTCTGAGCGAGTATCCTCACCTCCTGAGCCACCTTTTCCCCATTTGAAAATTGGGCACACTCCCCATCTCAGTGCTCTTCTGAAGGGCCCAGTGTGCCACCTGGCAAGGTCCAGGCAGGTGGACTCTGAACTTTCCTCACCTTCCCACCCATGACTTTCCACCTCAGAGGTAGACAGATGAAGCCTGGCGTGGTCTGCCAGGAGGGCACTAGCAGCTGCACCCTGGAGACCCTGCTCTGGCCTGCTTCCGCACCTTGACCACCTGACTACATTCCCAGACTCTGATAGGGCTCTGCTGTGCATGGACTTGGGTGACCTGTGAAGTCCTTGCTGCTGAGAGATAAACAAGTCACTGTGAGATCCCCATCACAAGGACATTTTAAAAGGGCACTTGGTAATTTAACTGCTTTTGTGAAGCTGAGCGAGTGATGGGAGGACGAGAGAATTTTGAAAACGCTTAAGAACTTGGATAAAATCTTTCAGAGTGTCTTTGGGAAGATAAGGAGTGGCTGTCCCCTCTACTTCAGCAAATCCAGCCTTCGCACATGCTCAGGTGTGTGCAGACACCTGTGGTGTGGGCCAGCCTGGTCTCTCCAACATGAGCCACAACACTGGTGGGTAGAGGAGGGGGTTTGGGAGATGAAGTCAGACCTGATGCTGGGTCTGGCAGCCTGGTTTTCTGGCAGGGGAATCTCTGGGCCTGGGGGTCCTCCAAGCCCCACAGAGGGGAGCTGGACTTTGTTTCCTAATTTGCACAGGTAGGAACAGAAGGAATGGCATGTATAAAGACCTGTAGAGGAAAGCACTGGCTTTGGGCCTGGCCACCAGGGGAGGTATGTGGCATAATATGAGGGAAGCTGGTAGCAGATCCTGCAGACATCAAATCAAGTGACGTGTCTGATTTGTGATCTATAAAGGTCACATGGGTACCAAGAGGAAGGCTCAGAGTCAGCAGGTCCAGGTAGAAAGTTGCTTTGGTCACCCAGGGATGGAGTGGCAGCATGAAGATAACACTTTTAGACGAGTGATGGACTAATGACTGGTGTGATTTTGAAGGCCAGAGAGGACAGGCCTACCGGGAGGTCTCAGGCCTCTGGCCTGAGTAGTTGGGTGGATGGGGTGGCCTCACTCTGAGGTGGAAGATGGTGTGCGTTTGGGTGTCAGAGATGGGCAGATAGCTGTTAAGGTACCTGAGAGACATTCAGGTGGGGCCAGGCCTTGAGAGCAGGGGACCTCCTAACATACAGAGTTAGGGAGAGGGTCAAGCCAGAGATTGAAAAGTGGCCAGCAGCTAGGCGCAGTGGCACACGCCTGTAATCCAGTGTCAGGAAGCTGAGGCAGGAGGAGTACAAGTTTGAGGCCAGCCTCAGCAACTTAGTGAGGCCCTAAACAACTTAGCAAGACCCTGTCTCAAAATAAAATATAAAAGGAGTTGGGATTGTGGCTTAGTGGTTGAGCGCCCCTGGGTTCAATTATCAGTACAAAAGAGAAAAGAAAAGAAAAAGTGGCCAGTAACTGAAATCCAGAGAGTGGATGAAATCCCACAGGAAGAGTGCAGAGACCTAAAGAGGGCCAGGAAGAAGCTCCTGAAATTCCTGACAGTGAACCCTGTAGACAGCCCAAGGAGTGGGCAGCCAGGTTGTTAGGAGAGCAAGAAATAGAGGTCCTGAGACAGGAGCCTGAGGGGTCAGGCAGCAGGGAGGTCTTTGAGGTTGACGGGCCTGATCTGTTTAAGGCCCTAGCTGAGGTTTGAGGCAATTCTGCAACTTTGCAGGTGGTTTGTTTTCTTGGACAGAAGGTTCAGAGTGGGCTTCCAGGGAGTTTCCAGAAGATCTGTCGGGAACTTTATCCTATGTCTTAAATTTTCTCCCTGTCGGGACCTCAGTAACCTGGAAAGGGTAACCATGACTGCTGTGTTTATATTATTTTAATAAAAAAATATAGTGGATGCTTATTTTATTAACATGAGGTTTATCTTACTATCCTTTATGCTCTTCAAATGAAAAGATATGTAACTTCACATATAATTTGTAGAGTTTTGGAATGCTTACCTTCAAACTTGTTTTCTTCAACACTGGGGGGCGGGGTGGTCACTGAGGCCTGTCTTAGACCATTAAATATTTAATGTAACATGCTCAGCTTCACAACATAAAAGAGAAAGGGCAGTTTTTGGCTTAGATACAAATGACTCTGCCCTCAGATGTGTCCAACAGCCTGATTTAGTATTAAATCTCTAAAATGATTGATTATCCATTAGGGTAGCTGTTTAAAGAGTTCATTGCATCAGATTCAAACTGATAACATCTTCCCTGCAAGGCAGCGAGGTGAGACCTGGCAGAACCACACGGAATCTGAATGGAGCTATGGATTCTGCCTCCTGGGGGACTCAGACCAGACTCTATTAAGGAAAGTAACAGGCTGCTGTGGCTACTGTGCCTGGTGACCATGCATGTGCCAGCCACTTCCTGCTGGACAGGTCAGGGAGAGCTCTTTGCAAGGAACAAACATTGTCACAGGGCATAGCTCAGAATCAGACCCTTTTCCCTGCTCTGTGCCTCCTAGGCCCCCTGAATTCTCCCTTGTCCTCGGCCAGTCCCTCTCATCTCCCCATCCCTGGGGCCTCAGACTCTGAGCTGACCCAGGCCCACACTGCACCCACCTTGCTTCCCTCCTCAGGTCATTGCAGCTGCCCCAAGGGGGGGTTGTCCCTAATCCTTCCTGAACCTCTCATCCAGTCAACACAAGCAAACTTTACGAAGTCCAAGTCTAAGGCCATTATCATCTGCTCCTCACCTTGGCAGGTTTCCTATTAATAGCACCACCCAATTCGTCCCCTAATTCTGCCTTGTCCTTGTATGCTTAGCAAACAGTTTACTTTGGCAGACTCACCAGGAAGTGATAATACTGCAAAAGCCAGGCGGTTTATGGGGCTTTTATTTCTGAAGTTGTGTATGTAGGTAGGTGTGCCTCAGGTTGGTGTTCAACAGTTTTCAGGCTTAAGTAATCGTTGTTCATGCTAAAAGGAACAGTACTGGGGCTTCGGGCTCTGTCTGTGTGGTGAATCCAAGCACAGGCAATGTGCCATATATTCTAGGGGCAACTTGACTGGTCCTAGGGCCTTGTCCAAGCCCAAGTGGGAGGCATGTCATTGCAGGACGCCAGTTCCCTCTGAGCTGTGTGGCTGGAAGGCTGCTGGGCGCTCAGTCATGCATGCTGTACCCAAAGGCTCTTTGGAATATTTCACAGCTATGTTCACTGGAGGTTAAGCCCCCTCCTGTGGTTGGTCTGTGGCCAATGCCTGGCAAATGGGGAGAGAATAGTGAGGCCAGGTCGCTTGACTTCCACTTAGGGAAACTCTGAGGGGCTGTCTTGGCTCTGAGCTGGGTCTCTTTCTTCCTTGCCCCAACCCCTCCTTTTTCCCTTCCTTGCATTCACCAACAAACCTGCACACACTCAAGAATCCTAGTCTGTGGCCAGCCGCCAGGGCTCAGCTGACCAAGGCTGGGCTGACCCACCCTTTCCCCTTCCAGAGCCAATCTGGCAAAGCTGTGCTGGGGCTGCTCAGGTGTTTCCAGCTCCTCTGACCAGGTGGGACCAACTCAATTGTTCTATTCTACTCTTTTGTTACATTCAAGCCTCCCTAAGAGGCCGCCTGGGAGGCATTTGTTTGTTTTTGGACTTAGGAGAAACTATAGTTTTAGGCTTTGGTTTGTTTTGGTTTCGATTTGTTTTATGCTACAAACACCAACAATTGGGGAAGAGATCAGGCTTTCTTTGCTTTTGCTGCTCGGAAGCTTGGAGCCTAGGCCTTGGAGGACTGTATGGTGCTGGACAAAGACCCTGGCACCTTCTGAGTTTGCTGAGCTGCCTTCCTTGCTGTGGTTTCTGGCTTTTTTGTGCTTTATCACACAGTTGCTCTGAGCTTCTCAACCCCTGTGTGGAATGAGGTTGGGTATGATTGAGTAAACACACATGCAGCTGTGGAGGTGTGGTGTCACGCAGGCCTGTCCACCCATAACCAGCTCTGGACATTTGCCAAGACATAACTTCTCTAAGCCATAGTTTATTCAGTCAAGGAGTGGGCCTGATGCATGCGCCACAGGATTACTTTGAAGATAAATATAATAAGCATATGCTTAGTGCCCTTCAAGTACTAAGTGCTCAAAATATGGCAGACATTCATAACAATTGTCTATAAAATCATGTTTCTCTCAAGAAACTGCCTTACCATGTGATCAGATTTGTCCCTTCTTCCTTCCTGTTGTGTTTTGGCTGTCAGTCAAGATAACTTTGTGACCTGCTGGGTTTCCCTGTATTGTGGCAGAAAGATGCCCACGCAGGGGTCTATAGCCTGCCGCAGGCTTATGAGGCAACAGAAAGGGCACTGGGAATTTTTGCTGAGAGTTGATCTAGGCAGGTGGATATGCAATCAAAATACCAATGAGAGAAATGAGCACCTACTTGGCTGGAGGAGACATAAACTCTTTATGTAAACTGAGACTTCATAAGATGAGAAAAGGGTTGTGGATGAGAGATGGGTGATGAGTTATTTCACTTAAGACGATGCAAATCTATGCCTTTGAATACTTTAAATATAACCCTCTGTTATAAAAAGAATTGCATGAAATTTTTTAGAGCTGAGATCTTTCTATGGGTGAGAGACTCACTTTCCTGATAGGGACATGTTCCCTGAAATGTAAGTGGGGAAGGCAAAGAACAACAGCCATGTTAGCATCATGTTCCCCTGTAGGCAGCTTAGGAGGATCCAGTGCATTCTGTGGTCTACACCAGCAGCCTGTATGTCACATGTTACCTTGCAAACCAGTTCAGAACCCATAGCAGAGCAGAGAAGCCCATTTCAAAGGGAGGTGGCTTGGAAAGGTCAATCTGCCCCTTGCTCTGCCCTCTCATACATGTCAGTTGGGTGTGAACCATGGTCTTGAGATTGTCCATAGATAGATCTGAAACTGGATTTCCTTGTTTTTAAGGATGACGAAGAGTCCAGAGAGCAAGGACCCCATCCCTATTCTGGGTCTAGAATGGTCCTGCTGGGTGCATCCTTTTGGGGAGGAAAGAGGGACAGTATGAGGACAGGATGTTGATGGTGGGGGTTAAGGGTAGGAAGAAGGAGTATTAGGGAAAGATGGAGGGAGGGTGGTATAAGGTCAAAAATGGATCCAGAATAGGCCCCAGCATGATCTGCCTGTAGAAGTGGCCTCAGGAGGAGTGAGAAGAGCAAAGAAATGGGGTATGCTAAAGGACAGAGCAAGTATCTGGCTTGCTGGCTTGGTCTTTTAGTTTTTTTTTTTTTTTCCATACCAGGGATGGAGCCCAGGGGTTCTTAGCTGCTGAGCTATATACCCAGCCCGATTTTTTTTTTTTGAGACAGGGTCTTGCTAAGTTGCTTAAGGCCTCCCTAAGTTGCTGAGGCTGGCTTTGAACACGTGAATCCTCCTGCCTCAGCCTCTGGAGCCTCTGGGATTACAGGTGTGCATCACTATGCCTGGCTTTGGCCATTTAGTTTTGAAAAGATGAGGGATGCTAGGTCCCACCTCTCTGGGGATAGTTTAGAAGGGGTCTGAGGTGGGTCTGGAGGAAGCTCTCCAGAGCTGCTATGGGTCATTAGTGAAACAGGAAGAGGCTCAAGGTTGATGGCCCTTGAGCTGGGATCCTGCCACAGAGACTGGCCAAAGTTCTAGAGCACAGACTAAGCATATTAAACCTTCCTTTGGGGGATCAACCAGAGCAAGAGGACCATCTATGACTGGTCTAGGGATCTTCTGCTCCATCACCCACAGGCAGATGTGGGACCAATGTCCTCCTCAATCCATAGCCTGAAGGAGAGGGCAGAGTAGGGCCATACTTTCAGTCTCTTTCAGCATCTATTGACAGTTTTTTCCTAAAAACCTGTTACACATTTCCTTGCACATCTAGAGTTTTGATGAGTGAGAAAACCTACATATTTCACTTCCATTTTGATAACAATAACTTTCTTCCTTTCTATGGAGGATCAAAGATAGCCACCGCCCCTCCCCCACTCAACAGAACACAGATGCCCCAGGGCCCAGCTTCCATTTTCCCCATGTAATGATGATAATGAGATAACAATCATATTGAAGCCAGATTCTTCAAATGAGTATAATGACAATAATGATAAAGGCAGCATTGGAGAGTGGGGCAGGGGTGGGTGGTGGGTGGTGGGGAAGACTTGGGAGCTAGACTGTCTGGGCCCATGTAGCATTTGGAGCCCCACCTCTCAATAACTGTGGGAAATTGGGAACTTTGTTCCCAGGAACCCTCATCTGTCAAACAGAGATCAAAGTAGCTAATCATTGAAACACATTTAGCAGAGTACCTGGCATGGGTTAGTGTCCTGTCCTGCTATTGCTATTCTTATTACTGATATCATTACTATTGTTGTTATTTCTACTACTGATATCATTATTGTTATGACTGTTCTTAATATGGATATCATGACTGTAGGCACCAACACTTTTTCCTGTACATGTATCACACTATCACAATCCTATAAGGGAAAAGGCATAATTACTATTATTCCACTTTGCAGATGAGGAAACTGAGGCTAAGAGAGGTAGAGGGACTTGGCCCAAAGACCCCCAGCCTGATGCAGAGCGATAGCATGCCTTAGTAAGACCAAACACCTAGGTGACCCAGGATTAAAGGGATTCTTCTCCAGTACCGGATAGTCCTTCCATTGTCCCTGTGCAGCAGGAAGGGAGGTTCTACTGCCTCTCTTTAATGCATGGGGCAATAGGGCCAGGTGGGTTAAGTGGCTCCTAGGTGGCTCTGCCTTCTTCAGCTAAGCTGTTTTTGAGCCAGCTGATTAGAACTACTCTCCAAAATCACAATTTAACCATCCATTGTTATGTGCATAGAAGCAACTGCCCTGTGGACCATCCCACCTGGTGCTGTCACAGTGATTAATAAGGATATTCAGTCCTCACATGAGGCCTCTCAGCCAAGGCCTTAGAATGCTTTGCAAACATTAATTAAGCTTCATGGCAGTGACTCAGCTAGTGGGGACCCTGAGCCCACTTTATATATCTTCATATAATCACTCCCTTATCAAGTCACATCCTTCAGCCCAGCCAGGCCTGGTAGGTATTCCCCATCCCTGAAAGAATTTGGCCAAAATCACTTTTCAGAGGAAAGACTTGTGTCTTGCCCTTCTAGACTTATAACCAATGCTCAGAGCCATTTCACATTTGAGTCAGGACAATGCCAACAGCCTAATGCCTGAACCCTACCTGTGCCTAACTGGAGGCAGATGTAGCTTCTGACCTGTACCCACCAGCATCTGCCCACAGGGACCTCTGGAGTCAGGTCTATCCCTCCAACACCATCTATATCTCACCCCCATCCTTCCTTCATCCACATCACCCCACATCACCAGCTCTGCCCTTGCCCATCTGCCACCTATTTGCTGTGGCTCTGACTGCCTGGAGCTTATAGGGAGGTGGGTAGAAACTGATAAGTCAGGGTAAAAAGCTTGGGCCTCCACCCAAAGATGGGGGTAGCCACAAAAGGGACAGATTTGATCAAAGGTGTGCTTTGGCATGACAGTACAGGATGGTATGAGTGTGGGGTGAGGGATGGGGAGACCAGAGGCAATGGGGCCAGGAAGAGGCATGGCAATGAGCCAGGGGAGGAGAGAGGTGCTTCTAGTTCAGCTGTGGCAATGGAGGGGAGTGCAGGGAGGGTTTGAGTAATGTTTAGGAAGGAGACTGACAGGACTCTGTGACTACATGGAGGTAGGATGAGGGAGAGGGAGGAGCCCTGAACAGAGCTCACTACCTCCTGGCCCACTCTGCTAGGCATTTCTGTTCCCTGTGTCAGGCACTGGGCTTAGTAAACTCATGACCAACTTCGTAATGTTTGTGCACCAGTACTCTCCTTGCTCTCCTGGGGAAGCCATGGCTAGTAAACAACCAAGTCCAAACCCTACTTTCTCAACTCCATCACCTCCTGGGCACATCCTTTCTGGCTTGGTCAGGGACTAGAGCCTGACACTCATACCTCAGTCTCCATTCCTGGGCCACTGACATTCCAGGGCACTACTGAATTGACCCGCATAGAGTCTGAGGGGGCGAGCATTTGTTTTCTTCCACACTTGATTGATGAAACTACAGTTGTGGGGGGAAGGGCCTGCCTCTATGTTAGGCTAAATATTGGCCCCCGAAAGATGTCCACACCCCAACCCCCAGAACCTATGAATATGTTACTTTATGCGGCAAAAGGAACATTGCAGATATGATTAAGTTAAGGATCTTCAGATGAGACTGGATTTTCTAGGTGGGTCCAGAGTAATCACAAATGTTCTTACAAGAAGAAGCAAGAACGCCAAAGATGGATAAGGGGAGATGAGAGAAGCCAAAGCCGAAACAATGTACTTTGAAGATGGAAGAAGCAGCCATGAACCAAGAAATACAAGAAGCTTCTAGAAATTAGAAAAAGGCTAAGAAATGGATTCTCCCTTAGAAATTCCAGAAGGAACACCAAGCTTACTGACACTTTGATTTTAGGTCAATGAAACTGATTTTAGATTTCCGACCTCCAAAAATGCTAAGATAACAAATTCCTCTGTATCATTAAACTATGGCAGAAATCTGCACTAGGTGTGGAATTTATTTTGGGTGAGAGAAGGGGTTTATTCTGATTTTGCAGAGGCTCTCACAGAATCAGAATCATCTCCCCTTGCCCAGAACTGGAGAAGTCAAAGATGTGTCTGGTCCTCGTTTGAGCCATCATGAGCTGGATCAGGGGATTGGGAAAGACAAGGGGATGGAAAGTGTGTGGGAAGCCGAGGCCAGGAGAGGGCTCAGAGGAGAGAAATGACATTTGTTGCTGCTGCTGATTGAGGTCCCTGGTCAGGAGAGAACTGGTGGCAAGGAAGTCCTCATCCTACTCAGGGGTCTGTTGGAGTTTGATGGTACTGAGGATTTGGGGAGGAAAGGGAGGAAATTTTTCCCCTTGACCATGGATTTGAGATGGCTGCAAATTGCTTCCTATGTAGTCTCCTTATTTTAACCTCCAGGGAAGAGTGGGGCATTTCTGCCTTCTGAGAGTACATCTGCTACAGAGGAGGAGGCTGAGGGGGCTGTCAGAGAGACTGACTGGGCAGCACTGGCTGGGCAGTCCCCGCATTAGAGAGAGGGTTGAAGTGAAATCTCTGAGGTCGCTTTCAGCTTAAAAAGTCAGAGTATTCCTAGAAAGGACTAATTTTTATTTTTTTGAACTGGAGATTAAACCCAGGGGTGCTTAGCAACGGAGCTCTAGCCCCAGCTGTTTTAAAAAGTTTTTTTTGGTTTTTTTTTTTTTGAGATAGGGTCTTGCTAAGTTGCTGACTCTGGCTTTGAACTGACAATCTCCTGTCTCAGCCTCCCCAGCCACTGGAATAACAGGTAATAGCCACTATACCTGGCTAGAACTAATTTTCTTAACCATTGTGCATTTTTATGGCCCAGGCCTGGTTTATAGGATTTTAGTTAGAATCATTAAAATTCACTTAGTCCTCAGAGAGGCTATGCAGTCATTTTCAAAGTTATTAGCTCATTGATCTTCACAACCTCTGAGCAGGTACTGATATTGCCTCAATTTACAGCTAAGGGAACAGGGGTTCAGAGATGTGAAGTTCAAGTTAGTATCAGAGCCAAGATACTTATTTCTGTCTTCCATGTTGCCTCCTTTCTGACACAAAAGATCATCCATTCATCCTTGTTCTATGTCCTGGTTCAAGGAGGCTGAAGACTTTTCTTGGGATTCTGTAAGGAGTTACCAGCAAACTGGGTTGAGCCTTTCTTCCTGTCTCCTGCTCACTAGAACTCTGCTTTAGGTTTAGACAGGGGCCTTTGGGCTGCCCCATGGTTTGCCCACTAACAGGTGTTTCCTAAGCTTGGCACTGTGCTCTGAGCATGGAGGGAAGACTGGTACAGGTGAAGCTATTCATGGAGGCTGACATGAAGGTTCTGGAGCCCGCAGTGGATGAGACAAACAACAAGGAGAAGCTGGGATGCTGTTCCCAGGGGAGAGGAAAGACTAAAGGCCTCCCTAGGTGGTAGGCAGTCCACACTGAAGTGGACAGAGCCCAATGTGACTTGCTGTGAATCACTACACCAAGGACTATGTATGGGTAGCTTCCTGTCCCTCCTTGCACATGCCAGAGGAGCTGGTTTTCCATTTTCTGGGTCTTGGTCTTCTCTCTAGCCCTTCTTTCTGCTTCATCAAGGAGAACAGCAGCAGGGCTCTCATTCTGAGTCCTCCAGCGTCTGGCTGTGGAGGATGATGGGTCAGCACATTCAGAAGCATGGCAGAATGAAGGCCAGAGCTGACTAGCCCTCCTGGTCCTTGCCATTGACTGTTGGGAAGTCAGTCTCTCCTAGTTCTCTCCTGATTAAAGGAGTACTGCCATACCCTTACACCCTGTACATACACGACAGATTGCAATCACCCTAAAGATGTTCTCTTGGGGCTTTGAATCCTGAACCCTCCCACTAGGGTATGAAGCCTTCCCTTCTGCCTGATTCAATTGCCCCTCCACAATGGTTCTGGAATTAGCATCTCCAGAGACCTGTGTGATTCCTGGGAACAATCTGAAGAGCTTTGGTTCTGTGTGCTGGAGGCTTATGGCATTATGGTTAACAGTCAAGCCAAAACGTCAAGCTGAGCTTGACTCTGCTGTGACCAGGTAAAGTAACTTCATTTATGAACCCCAACTCATTCATCCACAAAACAGAGATTATCACAGAAGCCACATCATAACATGGTTGAGGGACAACAAGGAAAAACCCATATAGAATGTTTTAGCTCTGCCCAGCTGCCAGAATGCTCAATAGAGGCTGTGATGTTCCAAAATCTGTTGCCCAGGTGACTCTACTGTAGTAAACAAGAAGCACGTTCTAAAGGAAATGGTCTCTAATAAAAGGTGTAGAAGCTATCTCCCAAGATGGTGTGGAGGAAAGGCCTGGGCCTCAGCTGATGGGACGGTGTTTGTGGGAAGGTGTTCATGGCTCCTACCACCACTTCTCAGACAGTGTGCTTATGAGGGCTAGACTCAGAACCTCTAGCTTCAGACCCTTGGTTATTAATTCTCAGCACATGAGAAACAAGAAGTGAACTCTCTGAAGTGCCCTGCAGCCAAGGCTGGAACTGGTGAGGGAAGGACTCCCCTATTCGAAAGGCTGCTGAGGGTGGGGTGGTGTGGGCAGAGCCCTGCCTGCCAAGTGGTTCTCCTCCAGCCTCCTGGTTCTCAGGTTCCACATGAAGCATCAGTGGCTGTGTTTAGCACAGGAGTGGGGGAAGTGACCCAGATTCTTCATCTACTGAAGGGAATTCTTGGCTCCTGGGATGTGGAAGCAACTCCATTGGATGACATGAAGACAAGAGGAAGGGATATGGAGAATAAGCAGTGCCATTGAAAGAGAGAGAGAGGTACACTGCCCAGAAGGGGCAGCACCTTGGTTTTCCAGCATTCTGTGGTACAGAAGTCATCACATGTGTGTTTCCAAGGTTGATTATGTACGCTCAGCACCCACCACACAGCTTGTCATGTGAAGGGTGCTAAGGGAGTGCTGAGTGAGTGGGTTTGGCCAGAAAGGAGCAGGGATCTCTGGTGCCGACCATGGGCCATATTTTCCCCAAGGAAAATAAACTTCAGACTTCAGATAAAACAAGGGTGAAAATATAATAGAAGCTCTAATTTATACCATCTTATCTGTTGCAGTGTTAATAATCCTATTCTGTTTTTGCTAAGTGCATAGCATAGTTCTGAGTAACAATCCTCTTTTTTTTGTTATTTTATTTATATTTTTCTAAATAGGATCTTTACATGATCAGGCATGTGGTCAACACTTTGCTGAACATAAACTAAGGTTTGATATAGAACCAGGTCACATGATGTCAGGCAGGAGGGCACCCTCAGGGGAATGAGTATTGATTTGATAACCTCATTTGATCTTTGACAAACCATTCATTATGTCATTATGGAAATAGGACAAGAAGAGCATGCAGAGTGGTGAGCTGGCTGACCCAGGTCGCAATGACAACCAGTTCCTGACCATGCCAAGAAGCTTCCGTGGATCTCCCACGGCAGGCTGAAGCTGACTCCTGCTGGGCTAGCCGCTCACCCCTACTGCTTGGCTCTTTGATGGAAGTCGCCAGTGGTAACTACAGAATATTTGAGAGACAAAAAGAGAGAGAAAAAGAAAGAGATGCTTCAAAAGACTGTGAAACAATGAAAAGCTCTTGACAATTGATTTAAAATCAATATGGTGAGGAAATAGCACCCAAAATAGAAATATCCCCAAGAGGCCAGGAGACAGATCAACATTCCTAGTTGCTATTTTTTGTCGCTGTTCTCATTTACCAGCCCCAGCCATGCACACACATTTGAATCTCTCATAAACACTTGGCCTCGGGCCTGGGAGGTTTGATAGCTTATCAATAATAAGAACAATAATAATTCCAGTTAGGGACTACTTCCCATTTTATATTTCCTTGTTTAATCCTCCCATCAACCCACCTCTGTTGATATGATTCTTCCCATTTTACAGATGAGGAGGCTCAGCCATTCCAGGTTTGCTTGGCAACCAAATTTTATTTTATTATTATTATTTTTAAAATATTTTATTTATTTATTTTTTTAGTTTTTGGCGGACACAACATCTTTGTTTGTATGTGGTGCTGAGGATCGAACCCGGGCCCGCACGCACGCCAGGCGAGCACACTACCACTTGAGCCACATCCCCAGCCCCAAGGCAACCAGATTTTAAATCAGAGATTTAAGTTCAGGTCTGTCTGATTCCCATTGTGGATGGCAGAAAAGGATAGATTGGCGTTGGGGATAATGGCTGCATTGAGTAAAAGAATATTTTTAAATAATATATTTTTTTCAGCACCTGGGATTGAACCCAAGGGTCCTCTATTACTGAGTTATATCCCCAGCCCTTTTAATTTTTTAATTTTGAGGTAGGGTCTTGCTAAGTTGCCCAGGCTAGCCTTGGACCTGTGATCCTCCTGCCTCAACCTCTGAGTAGCTGGGATTACTACTTGGGATATAGCATGTTCCAATAGAACTTTCTCTAATGATGTTCTGTAACTGCACGATCCAGTATGGTAGCCACTAGCTACATATGGCTATTGGGTATTTCAAATGTGGCTAAGAAACTGAATTTTTAATTACCGTTAAACATCTGCATGTTGCTATTGGCTACCATACTGGACAGCATAGCCCCAGTGCTAAGGGCAGAGATCAACAGGTTGATCCTGGGTCCGGGGCTATGTAACACCTTTCTTTCATTTGGGTCACAGGAGTAGGATGGGGAATTGAAAATGATTGGGGGGTGCTGATGCACTGTGAGCAGTCACCTCCAAATGTGGGAGCTGAGACATTAAATCAGAAATGAAGGAGGGAGGGAGTGGGCAGGACAGAGGTGAGAGGAGGGGCTTGGAAAGCGGGGGCAGCTACAAGATGGGTTCACCTGAGGATCCAGTCCTTTGTTCCCTAGGCTGAAGACCCAGAAATGCAAAGGAAAGGCAAAGCCTTCAGAGAGGGAAGGGCTCAAAAACAAGTTAATCGCTTCTGCCCCAAAGGGAAGCACCTTCGGGTCCTTCTGGAAGAAGCCCTCAACTTCCTGTAAGCTTGTATCCACCTTTTACCACATCCATTTCTTTGTTTGCTTTGGAGCATCTGAGCAGCCTACGTCTCATGTCTCATCCTGGGAGCAGGGAAATAAACATCACCGTGGAGACAAACTCACTTGACTCCACTTATAGCGGCTAATGGCCCAAGATTTTCCAACTTGAAGGCCCTTTTGCTTCTGTGAGCATCACCCGAGAAGATTTGGCTGTGGAAACAAAGATATTAGGAAGCAGAGTGCAATAAACTGCGTATGATCAGAAAGACTAGGATGAAGCCTGTCCAGATATGTTGGAAGCAACACTTAGAATAGAGGAGCCATGCAGGCTGCCTCAAATAGTTACCTGACCTCTGGTTTGCAAATTGAATGAATGCATCCCCCCTCCCTTTGTTCTTACCCACCCTGAAGATTTGTGGGGAGCAGGTGCAGCAATAGAAGGGGCTTGGATGGCTTGTTCCAGTGGGAATTTCTTGCCTTGGTCTTTCAAAAGAAAGGGGCAAAGGGGTTATCTTTTTGTCTTTAGACTTCTTTGAATCTATCTGGAGGCCAAGAGGTGGATAACAGAACTGGTCACAAGGAGAAAAGGGCTTCCCAGGAAGTCTAGCTGGGAAGTGGACGTCTAATTGCTTCTTGTCTGTGTCTGATTATGGAAGGAAAAGAAAGGATAAGTTAGGGAGGTTTGCAAGGGCAATGCCTGAGGGCCCCACATCGTAGAACCCTTCATCTGTACTTTGGTCTGGACTAGGGGCTGGAGAGGGTCAGTTTTGGAGGAGACAGGCAGACCTAGATACCAATGGTCACACCACAGTGGTGTGTGAAGGGGATATGACTCATCTGGTTCTTGAGTCTGGCAACTATAGTCACATCAAAAATTCCATCAGTCAGCAGACTTGATGGTACATGCCTGTAATCCAGTGACTCAGGAGGCTGAGGCAGGAGGAACTTAAGTTCGAGGCCAGTCTCAGCAATTTAGCAAGGCCCTAAGTAACTTAGTGAGACCTTAACTCAATATGAAAAGTGAAAAGGGACTGGGCATACAGCTCTGTAGTAAAGTGCTTGAGTTTAATCCTAGTACAAAATAACAACAACAACAACAACACAAAACCCCCCAAAGACAATTCCACCTGTCAAAGACTATGGCCAGAGAGGGTAGCCTGGGCAAATCAGGGGAACATCTCAGTGATGTAACCAAAGTTGGCTGCCTGTGGGGAGATGACGGCTCTCTGATGGCTGCACACCACTTGCCATAGACAGGTGAGGGTCTACTTCACTGTAGGATTATGGATCTAGAGTCATTCCTTGCCCACCAGGTACCCTGCAGTGGGGAGTATGGAAACCCCAGAACTGCACTGCTGGTGGTCAGGGCTTCAGCTTCAGCCAAGGCTGTCAGTGTTCTTGCTGGATCAGTGGGTTCCAGTCCAGGCAAACCACCTGCTAGACCCTGCAAAGCTCAGGGTAATTGGGGCTACCAAAGCTGACACCAGTCAGAGCTGCATGGGGGCTGCTTAGCATTCTTTGCTTGAGCAAGGTTGTTCTGAAAAACTTAGTGCACCTCTGTGCCCAGTGACTGGTGAACTCTAACTGCCTTGGAAACTTTGGTGCTGGGTTGCATTTACCAACAAGAATCTGGGTAGGTTCAGGGCCACTGGGCCTTGATGTTCCTGCACTGATTACAGGAGAACTGTTGTTTTTGCTCTTGGCAAGAGCTTGGGGCACAAGTGATGGGCACCACAGTCTTTCCTTGCTGGCCTGAGGTGTGGCATGATCAGGTATAGCCCAGCTTGGAAGGAACAGGGCTGCATGGCCCAGGGATGGCACTCGCCTTCCTTATCCTTGTCAGCAATGAGTCTCTGCAAGATCTTTGGGCTGTACCTTTCCCCGTTCTTTTCTAATTGAAGGGATTTAGGACCAAGGCAGGAAACTGTCTTAGGAGAGAGGAGTGAAGTCCAGGTCCGCAGTGAGAAGGGACATAAAGTGAGGCCAGACTCCCAGCATGAGTGTAGAGGAGGTGGTACCCAAGGTTAGCTTTGACCTGACAGCAGCAGGAGCTGCCGTCTCTTCCCTCCAGCCCCTGCCACCAACATATATGCTCTGCTATGGTTGAATGTCTCTACCAAAACTCATATGGAAATTTGATCCCCATTGGGAAGTATTAAGAGGGTAGAAAATTAATCTGTCCATGGTGTTTGGAGGTAGGACCTTTAGGAGGTAATTAAGGTTAAGAGGTCATAATCATGGGGCCCTAATTCAATAGGACTGTGACTTTATAAGAAGAGGAGGAGAGAGCTAAGCTAGGATGATCTGTCTTGTCATGAAATGCCCTGAGCTGCCATGGGACTCGGCAGAAAGTCCCACAAGCGAAAAGGACCTTACCAGATGTGGCCATCAGATCTTGAACTTCCCAGCCTTCCGAACCATGAGCCAAATAAACCTTTATTTTTCATTAATTACTCAGCCTGTGCTATTTAGTTATAACAACAGAAAAGGGACCTAGATATCTACCTACCTCCCCCTGCTGCTCCCCACTCAATCTCAGTCTCTCTTCCTTTCCAGTAATGCATAGGAATATTTTCCAGTAACAACAGGTCTCAGCAAAGCGTGCCATGGTGCCCCTCTGTGAGTATTTGGTGCAGATGTTTTCTGCTGCCTCCCCAGTCATGCTTTTTATCGACTGCAATGCCAGGGCCATGGATTGTGATTCTGTGGTGAGAATCAATTTCATAGACGTCAATAAACTAAGAGGAGGATTAATTCAGACTCTGAGGCTGAGCATGACAGCTATTTTGGGTCAAGTCCACATTTCATTCCTGAATGGACTCTGGCTTACCCATCCTTCCCCAGTCCAGCTCCTCAGCTTTCATTCTGATTTCAGCACACTTTTTGGCCACGTGCCTACAAGAAGCCCTGGGCTAATTTCCAATCACAGGGGCTTTTTGCCCCCATGGCCTTACTGTTCACTATAAAAACAATATAGAAGACAATTTGGAAGCACATCATGCAGAATCATGCTCCTCTCATAGCAACAATTCTGAATGGTCTTCCCCTTCAATCTGGGCCCATATGTGTAATGGCAGGACCAGTACACTGTCTTTATGGTCTATTTATTCAATTAATGTTAGATGCATCTCCATGTGGCCTTTCAGTCTTCGAGAGCATCATTTCCAGTGGCTGCAGAATGTCGTGTCAAGTGGATAGACATGCATTATTTAATCATTTGCCTTCTGTGCACATTATTGCTGGAAGCCAGGTCATCTGACCTGATTTTGGCTCATAACGCACATTTGCCAGTCCTGGTGCAGGGAGGTACTAAAGTGGGGGCAGAGAGCAGATGCATTTATTCATGAAACATTTATTAACTGTCAGCTAAAGGCAAGACATCAAACCAGTGAGAGGATGGGGTTTGAGGGAGTAAGAGAATGTGGCCCTAGGTACCCAATTGCTTGAGAGTCTGACTGAGGCAAGGGGGAGCTGTCAGGGTTGCTGACTCCCAGGGAAGTTTATAATAGGCCTGGTTTTATGAAAATAAGTTCTCAGGTAATTGGGACTTATTTTTTAGACATTAGTTCATTCCCATTTATTTGTTACTGATGATAAAATAATAAAGTTTGTGGCTAAGTTACTTTAAAAATGAATAAGCAAAGATGCCAGGAACTGTTCCTATAATCACATCAATCACAGTTTAAAAAAAAAATCAGTGCCTTCTGATGTTTCTTGAGTGAGAGGGGAAGGGATGTGAAGTTGGAGCTGTCTTTCTGTGAATTATACAAAAAACCTGGAGATTTTTCCCACCTGTATTCTCAATCATGCTCCTGCATGGAACAGGAATAGGGAGATTGAAAACCACTGTCTGATGTGAGAAGAATAACTGCTGTTTACTGAGCTCCTGCTGCAAGACAGACACTGTACCAGGCACTTTACTTAAGAAACATGATTTTTGTTTCAACAGTCTTTATGGAGGTAATGTTTTCATTTTAAGAGGAGGTTGTGAATTAGAAAAGTTAAGTGACTTGCTAAAGGTTACTTAGCAACATCTCTTTTCTGAAGCCAGATACCTGCATAGGATTTCATGAAACCTTTCGCAAAGAATGGTCTCATGCACATTTGACTCTTAAAATAAAATGGTAACTGGATAGCAACCCAGACCTTGGAAAGTAAGAGAAATTATATGTAATAATTTTAGAAAGCTCTCAAAGTAATTTACTTTCCAATGAGAATATGTACTTAGAGCTGAAATTGATAAGAATATATGTTTCGAATTAGTACTTTAAGTTTATTTTTGCTCTTTTCAAAAGAGACTGTACTTTGTAGTTAGTTACAAAAGCCTTTAAATTAACATACCACATCAGTGGGCTAAAAACCTGATCTCATCCTCACTCATTTTACTGGTAAATTAAAAACTTTAGGGTATTTACAGTCTTTCTGTTCTGCCCTGAGAAGTCAGGAGGCCAGCCCAGAAACCACTGACCCGCACATCTCAGCAGCAGGGTGGAGTCTGTCCCTTGAATTGGCAGCTGGATGTATGCGTTGGGCAGAAGAAAACTTGAGTTCAGGGTGAACATTCCAAGTGGCAGGAGATTTTGGTCCCAGCTCTGAAAATTTCCCTTTGTTGCTTTTCTTGATTACTGCAATAACCTTAGTTCATATTCCCATAAGTCAGAGAGAGACATTGGTTTTATTTTTGGATGGCATAGAGTGGGCGATGATTTATTCTGATTCATTCGTGGGAACCTTCTTCTGCATCTGACTGGGGATGCCTAAGTGCTCTCATTACCACCCCTGGGGGCATCCCTGCCTCACACTCATCTCTATGCAGCACCCTCAGGTACTCAGAGGGCTATGAGTGCAGGCATGCCCACCATTCCTGTCCCACACTCCATGGGGTGATGTCCAGTCTACAAGCTGATGTATACCCCAGAAGTTCTACGATGAGTTTGGGGCTAGAGATGAATTTGGGAGTCCTTCACATATAGAGAGGAGCTATGTCCCTGTAGAAGAATGGATGAGATCATCAGGGGCACAGGTAGAGAGGGAAAGTGGGGGATCCCAATATGTCTTATCTTGGAACAATCACATTTGAGCTACCAGTGGAGGATGTGTAGATGAAAAAGGCCCAGTGAAGGCTGGGAAGCCGAGTGGAGAGAATGCAGTGCCCTGGGGCAAAGAAACAGAGGGTTTCGTGCAGGGAGTAACTGAGGAGGCACCAAGAGGGCCTGCCAGGCTGTGCACTGTCTGGGACCCTCAGGGATTCCTTCTGCTGCCCTTGTTTGTTATATTTTATCCATTCCCCATGAATATATTGTCTCAAATTTTTGGAAATTAGAAAACCCTGTTCTATGAGGATGAATCTTATTCCATCCTTTTTTAAAGTTTATTTTTAGTCAGAATATTATATGATCACTGAAGAACATTGGAAGAAAACGTGGAAACAAAAAATTTTAAATATATAAATTTCAACCTTTCTAAACACACCAGATGTGAAAATCTGGTATATTTTCTTTCAGTGGTTTAGGGTTTAAAAAATTGCAATTATAATTATAGTGTATATATAAATTTGTACTAAATTTAACATTTGTATCACAGGCATCCATCTAGGGTGGTCTTTTAAAACATGGCAAACATCATTCAGATGGAAACCACGCTCAGTACCCACTTTTTAATTCAATCTTTATTAAATGACTTCTTTCTATTTTTATGTTTTGGCTACTTGATGTCAGGTTCTGAGAGTAGTATGTAAATGTATGCCCACAACTGTCATTTGGCTAGCTTCTTGTATTTCTTGTAACAGATTTTGCCTCATGTATTTTGATGCTAAAGTACTGAGTGTACAAATGTTCAGAACAGTTATGCCTTCACAATTGCTCCTATGAATATAAAATTACCCTTTTTATCCTGTTCAACGCTGCTTATTGCCTTAAGTTGTGCTTTGTCTGATATAGCCACTCATGCTTTTGCTTTTGATTGTGGTTACCTGGTAAAGCTTTGCCTAGCCTGGAGCCGTTTTATTTTAGGTAAGTCTCTTGTATTAATTCAATCTGGGAACCTTTGTCTTCTATCAAGGGAATGTTAAATGCTTACACTTATTGTCATAACTATTCTGGATGGCCTCCTGCCATCATGTTTTATGTTTTCTGCATCTCCTTTCTTTTCTGACTTTTGAGCCATCACTGATGATTTCTTCTTTTCTCTTCTGCAGTGATCTGGAAGGGAGACATCTTGTTTCTCACTCCACTGATCTGCTTTCTCTTGCCTCCAATGAATGTTTTAATTTGTCTCTGTGTTCGGTTTCTAAGCAGCTCTGCTTATCTCAGCCTGCCCTTCTCATCTCCTTTGGTGGAGGCGACATCCTCAACATCCTGGCAGAAGGGTTTAAAGGCCTTCTGTTGATTTTTCTTTGTTTGCCAACTCCCAGAAGGGAGTCCTGTGTACCTGGAGCAGGAGAGTGGTAGGTCACTCCTGGGGGCCACCTCAGTGCTTCCTGAGAGTGAAGGGACCATCTAGGCCCTAACCAGAGGGTGAATGTGTTTGTCAAGGCAGGAGGTGTCCTCATCACCACTTATGTATGGAAGCTTCTCTGCTGGTCCTTCATTATGAAAGGTAGCCTGAGCATATCTGCTCCTAGCTGGCAGAGATGAGCCCTTTGCAGAGAGAGGGTCCAAGGGCTGAAGGACCACAGTGAAGATGTAGGGAGCCTGAGAGGGCTCCGGTCCAGACAGGTGGTTCAAGGTATATCATCTCAGGTGTGCAATTTCCAGGGCACACAACTTATCTTAAAAGATCCTTTTAAAGACTTGTAAATGGGCTTTCAGTAAGGGCTTTTTTCAGTACTTTTTTTTGTCTACTAAGGGTATGGCTCTAATATATTGTATATTAAAACTCTTTACAGTGCAATTAGCAGCTTTAAATGGTTTGTTTAAACACTCTTGTGTATGTGTGTGTGTATATATGGATAGATATGTACACATATATGTATATGTATTTTTAAATAAGATGGTTGTTCCTCTGATTCCCCTAACATAGAGGTGGCACTTCAGTGCCCACAGATGGGGTGAGAGTGTTGGGGCTGGCAAAGGCGGGGTGTGGGCTGGCTATGGGGGATAGCCTGCTCCAGAGTGAAGGCCCTTGTCTTCTAGGGGTCTGGGAAACAGGGATGGGACTTGCTTGCCATAGCAATCCTCTAAGGTTTTCTTGAGAGTGGCCTCAGAGACAAGTCAGAGATCAGAAGACTTTCTGGTGAGAAGTGGGTAGGATAGTACATGCAGTAGTTGGCGCTATGGTAGGGCCAGCCTGGCTTCTGGGGGGCGGTGAAGCCAAATATCACTTCAGGAGAGCTAGCCATTCCCACCAGACACCAGAGGCTGATGCCTCATGAATTCCTCTGGGACCAGAACCTTGGCTGAGATCCTTTGAAATATTTCAGCCAGAATTAAGAGGTAGCATCACCAGGGTCTAGACAAGCAGGTGCCAAGGAAGCCTTAGGGCTTGGACAAAGCCAGGTCTTGTCCATGGAGATCAAAGTCATCATTCTAACTTCTGTGCTGCTCCAGCCCACATGATCAAGATGACCACTGCCAAGTCCTCAGAGGATTAGATTAGGAAACAGGTCCAGAGATGTAGGCGATATGCCCACTCAATAGAACAATCCAAATTTCTTGCAGCAAGCGCCAATGTGTTTCCCCTATACACATATAGTTTATATGTATGTTGATATAACTCTCTAAAGTAGGTGTTAACACCTGGGCCCAATACACATAAGTGTGTGTGTGTGTGTTTGTGTCTGTGTGTGTGTGTTTGAATTCCCATCAGCAGAATTAGTCACTCCTCTGTGCTCCCAATGCTCTCTGCCCATCCCTCCATTAGACTACTTATCTTCTTGCACAGTAATTATCTGTCTCTGTCTGTCCTCCTTTCAGGCTGAGTACCTGCAGGCAGAAACGCAGTTCTGTGCTTTGTACACGGTAGGTACACAATGGATTTTGTTAAATGAATGTTGATGAATTCACAAGCCTCCACTCACTATATATATGCAACTATGTACTATAGTTCTTTTATGATGGAAATGCTGGTTACTCTGATTTGATCATTACAAATTATAAACATGTATTAAATGATCATACCGTACTCCATTAATATGGAAATATTTATGTCAATTAAAATAAATAAAAATAAGTAAATTTTTAAAAAATATTTTTATTAGTTGTTGATGAAACTTTATTTTATTTACTTATTTATATGTGGTGTTGAGAATCGAATCCAGTGCCTCACACATGCTAGGCAAGCACTCTACCACTCAGCCAAACCCCAGCCCCAAATAAGTAGATTTTAAAAAGTCAATTTAAAATTTTGTCCTTCTAAAGGTTAAGAATGGAAACACTGTATTCTTTTCAGCATACCATACTTTGGGAGGAAGCCTGGCTGTTTAGGTCACACTACTTCATGGTGCCCCTGGTGGCAGCATGTTCTAATTGCAGGCAAAGTGTCTCAAGAGCCGGTCTCTTGCCTCCTTTGCCTTTAAGCTGCTACCCCAGGCTCCACAGCTGGGTCTGCTCAGATCTGATGTGAGATAAGATATGTAGTATTTTTAAGTTTCCAATTTGTCTCACCTGTTGAGTTATATTATTTCAGAGGTACAAGGAAGCACTTAGAAGGCATCATCATGAGATGGCTGTGTTCATTTGCACATTTCCTATACTGTACTCCTCGTTCTGTTTTAGAATTAACTCCATGAGGACAGGGATTTATCTCTTCACTTCCATGTCTCAAATGCATGGCATAGGGCATATCACAGACTAGGAGTCAGGTTTGTCCACAGATATGAGCACTTGCTGAGCACCTACTGTGTACCAGGCCCTGTGCTGGAGGCTGATCCCTGGAGCTGTTTCCTGTGCAGGAACCTTTACGAATTGGCATGTCAGAACATTGGGGTCAGAACAGTCAAGCAAAGGGGGCCTGGCTGATGAAGTCACTCTGAAATTACCACACAGCCCTATTTTCTGACACTCAGCCATTCTAAACATCTGGCCTTTAATTATTTTTCTGATTTCCCAGCTTGGTTTTGTTCTTCAGAATTGACTATTTGGCCCTGTCACATTTAGCCTGTGTAGACACATGTTAATTGTTACTAGGGTCAAAGGTCGAATGAGCCTTTATCATTCTAGTACCCAGGGTTTGTCATTTCTCATTAGTGACATGTTTCTAGACATAGGAACTTAGCCCTGGATAACTTGGCAAAATCTTCCTTTCCTGGCCCACCCTGTATTTATTCTAGAACTGTGGAGGGTGCCTGGAATCCTAGCATGACTTTTCAAAGAGAACACAATGAGGCACCATGATCTCTTTCATCTTCTATCATCTTGCACATCAAAACTCCTCTTTTACTCATCAAGGGACTCTCTTATAGCTGTGAAAGTTACCTCCCCACTGCCTCGAATCCTCCACAGAACTGCAGGTGCCTCTTGGAAGAACTGCCGATCTCACCCTTTTCCCTTTCTGCCTTTGTTTTCCATTGTTATTAGAAGCGTAGCCATGGAGAGAAATCTGGTGCAGATTGTGACTGCAGTCATTAGAAAAGATAGATTTTCCTTCAAACCAGCTTATGGAGGATGGGGTTTGGTTTCCAGCCCCTGCTGCCTATTGAGAAATAAACAGAACGAATTTAAGATGGCAAGACCAGAAAAATATTTTGTAAAACAAGCTCTCTGCATGGGAGGGGCCACTGACTGGGGGGTGGTGCATCTAGAAAGGGCATGGGATTTGTAATAACCTGGACTCAAAATTCTCACAGCAGCCACTCTGGGTGGCAGCCACTTGGGGGTGTCACTGGGGTATCACAAACCAAATGACAAAACTACCTGTCTTCTAGAGCACAGGGAAAGCGCCAGAGGCCAGGAAGCAAATCTTTTGCCTTCTCCCTTGCAGAGAAGGCCTCTTCTAAGCTTTGTGCTTGGATTTGGGCACCGCAGCTGTTCTTGGCATCTGTGCTTCCTGGCAGCCTCTGCAACCTGCCACTTGACACAGGCAGCAGTCCTTGCAGCAGGCTGCCCATCCTTCTCCTGCCTGCAGCTTTGTAAAGACCAAATGAAAGAAAATGCCATGCAAATTCTTTGAAAAGTGAAGAGCCCTAGTAGGGATGCTGGACTGTGGCACTATCTGGCCATGCCCTGCACAAACTCTGGCTTGGTGAGCATGCTCGACACTGCAATAAAATGCCCACCTGCAGTGAGATGCCCCACACTGGTGATTTCAGGTTTCACATCCCTTTCTTTGCCAATGAACATGTTTGGTTCTCTAACACTTGTTAGTCTGACATTCAAGGCTTTCCAAACATCTATTTCCTGTGGAAATTCCTCTCCATTTCATTGCCTCCAGAACACACCATTGGCACTCCTGCCCCTGCTCATTTCCTCATGGCTTTTACCTACCTTCTCTTCCCACTCTGTTCACCCCTGAGAGCTTTTCCATATTGTATCCACCCCAAAGACTAAGCAGAGGGCTAGGTGTGGTGGCTTACACCTGTAATTCTAGCGCCTGGGGAGGCTGAGGCAGGAGGCTCACGAGTTTAAAGCCAGTCTCAGCAATTAACCACAATTATCTCTTCCTTCTTCAAATAGTTCCTGGGTTCTTGCTGACCTTCAACCACAGAGGCAGTGATGACAGTGGCTAAAAGTAATCTCTGCAGTCAGATTCTGGTGGGGTCCCAGTGTCACCTGTTACTGTGATCTTGAACAAGTTTCTCAAAGCCATTATTTTCCTTGGCTATAAAACAGGGATAATAATGGTTGTTTTTTTATACATATAATGTGCCAAGCACAATGCTTGACCCACTGTAACTTCTTAATAAATAGTATTATCCCAAACATTTGCTTATACATTGACAACCTAGAGAAGTTAGTTTTGTTGCTCCAAGAGGCTCAGAAAGCTTAAAGTACTTCCCCGAAGCCATGTATTTGTTGGTAAAAATGAGATTCAGATTCAGGACTGACTAGGCTCCACAGCTTTCCTACTGCCATGGCCAACCCACTTTAAACCAAGCTTCCTTTGGTTAATCCAGCTTTTGCTCTTTGGCCCATTCTGCACATGGACACTTCTACTCTCCCTTGCTAGACCCTGGGGTTCTCCAGGGCAAAGATTCTCAAAATATTGCCACCCCAGCTACATATTCTTCAGCATTTGTTGAGTGAACAAAAAAGATTGGGAAAATATGCATGTCAAGTCTGGACTATCTCCCCAAAACTTAGCACTGGCACTTGGTCCCTGGAAACCAGGGCCTCTCAACAGAACTGGAGTGAGCCCACCTCCAGGGTCCTCTCCACCTCCCACCCATCATATGTTGATTCAAGAAATCTGACTGTATTGGTGTCCTGCTAAAGCACTTCCCACACTTCCTATGGAACTGAGTATTTTCTCTGTAGTTTAACATGCTCTGATAGCATAAATCTTCACTGAGTTTAACTTGTATTTCTTTGGTTCCAAAGTCAAACTTTTGGAAGGAGAGAAACAATGAGCAGTGAATGGACTCATGGCTGCCCTGGGAGGCAAAAGAACATGATTCTAGAGCTCCACTCTCCATGTTTGTCCTTTGTTTAAAAAATAAAGCTGCATGTAAAATGCTCTAAACACCAAGGTCAGTGTCAGAACTTCAGGAGAAATGAGATGGAGAATAGTACCCATTTTGCTGTTTGCCTCATCATTCCAGAAAAAGAACCCCACACGTGTAAACTGGATAGAGAAGAACATAAAAAAAATGTGTAGTGTGTGCTCAAAGCTGCAGAGACCCTACATTTTGCTGTAGACACTCTTAATTGGGTGAAACGCCTTTCAGCCCCTCAGGGACCAAGTGGGGATGGGGAATAAAGCAGCAGAATTATAGAAAAGGCTCTGGAGATTCTGAACAGAAAATTCTCTACTATAGAACAGAGAGTTCTTTATTAGGAGCACCCAAAGTGCCACTTAGTAATAGCTACCATTTGTTGAATGCCTACTATGTATCAGGTGTTTTGTTTGCATTATCTAATTTCCTCCTTACTGCAGCTTGCAAGAGATTTGGTGTGATTTCCATCATATATAGAAGAAGAAACTGAGAACCAGTGTTTTGACCAAAGCTAATGGGAATGGCAGAACAGCTTGACCTTCGGTATGTCTGATTCCTGTCCCCAGAGGATAACTGTATCATTCCTTTGAGGAACCCTGGAGTCCAAGAGACTTAAGCTCTTGAGTCATCTGGTACAAATACCCTCTAAACATCCTCTTCCTCAACCCATTAGCAGAAGGCAAGACCTATGCATAATGCAGTTAGCTAATTTGTTTATTCATTGTATGCTTATGTAAATGGCTTGAAAGTTTTCCTCAGCATCAATATCTGCCAGAAAATAGCAGCCACATCACAATAACTCATGACTTACACTTAGCAAGTGTTTTCAATCATGTTTTAACTAGCAGTAAATTTTTTGTTTAATTTATTTGAAAATTGCCTGCTTGTTCTCCTTCCCATTGCCCTGTCTTGTAAGATTCTATAAACTTATTTTATTAACAACAGTTAATATTATGTAAATGTTAACTGTGGGCCAGTTACTGTTCTAAGTAATTTAACTCATAAGCTAGGACCTAGGTAGGCTGTTATCATCCTCATTTTGTAGATGAGGAAATGAAAGTTTAAGGTCACACAGCCCAAATGGTAGAGCCAGGATTCAATCTCAGACACATGGATTATAGAATCTACTTTGCTAAATGCATCAGTTTTTTAAACAAAATTTCCTCCAAAATGGAAAAATTTAGGATAGCACTGTCCAGTAGAAGTATAAGATGTGGCTATAAAAGCAAGCCACATATACAATTATATTCATATGTGTATATGACTCTCTGTATATGTATATATATGTGTGTGTATATATATATATATATATGGTGGTGTTGGTATTGGTGTTGGGGATTGAACGATAGCTATGTTAGGCAAGTACTCTACTACTGAGCTGCACCCAAACCTCATATAAACTTGAAACCACATTAAAGAAGTTAAAAAAACACGTGGAATTAATTTTTAAAATGAATTTTATTTAACTCAATATATACAAAATATTATTATTCAACCTGGTCACATTTCAAGTGCTCAGTAGTCAACTAGCAGCTACCATATTGGACAATGGATAAAGATGGGCTTTCTACTTTTCCTATTTTATCATTTGTTTCTCTTTCAACTTTAAATCTGGCTGTTGCATTAGAATTGGATTTTAAAAAGGCTATGTTAATGGAAATGTGCCCTTTGGATAATTTGATGAACAGACCAGCAATTTAGAATAGTAGAAAGAACATACGTTAGATATTATAAAACTTTGGTTCTAAGAGCCATCTTTGCAACTAACTAGGATTGTGGCGGAGCAACCCTCCAATTCCTTCAGCCTCCTTCATTACAATATAAGAGATGATGGTTTATGATTCTAAAGATTATTTTTTAAAAAACTCTGCTTATAGCAGAGTATAGTTTCCAAGGGTTCTGCATCTTTTCCCTTCTCAATCTGCTCAATATTTCTATATGATAGGGCCTATGCCAAGTTGGGATTATATTTTCTGAGCACACCTCTGTGCCTGGCACACCTAAGGCACAAGGATAACTGTTGAATGAATGTAATTCCAGTCCTCTTATAAGGGACCCCTAACCTTCCCAGTTATTGTCAGAATAACTACAGCAGCCTTAGCAACTGCATGCATTTCTGCTTCCTTACTTATATTGGATGAAGTATTGATAATCTAAGTTTTATGAAGGGTTATATCCAGGATTAAAATTTTTTTCTGCTCCTGTTAGCAAAGAAGAGGTGCTCAGCCCTAGGCATGGCTGCCTAGAGACCCTCACAAATGGCCTCCCTCTTATTACATGCTGTTCTGATGCTGAGGAGAGTTAATTAATGACTCTAAATAAGAAAACAATCAAATCTGTCTCTGGTCATATGAGTCAGAGCAGACCCAGATGGGGAGCTGGGTCCTTGGCCTCCAAGTGCCCTAGGGAAATGCAATAGCTGTCTTTGAGCCTTGCGTCAGAGCTCTGCAAAGTCCCAGCCTGGAAGGAAAAGGAAATCACTCAAAATGAAGTGAAGATCCAGTTTGATGTGAGGCATTTTCTTAAGAGGCCAGGCTGCCTATCTGAGTATTGTACAGACCAAAGTCCAGAGAGAAGAGAAAGAACACTATTTTATTCCTCTTACCCCCATTGGATACCCAAACCTATAGTTACTAAATGGGGAATTCTCAAGCACAAGCCCCTGTGTATGTGGCAAGACTGGAGAAGTTGGAATTGCCACCCTAGGAGGACCAGAGGACACATGGCATGAAGTTCACCAAGCCCCAACCTGCCCAACTTCAGGAGTCTTGCAGCCATATATGAAGGTAGAATATTGGCTGTGATAACATGATGACAGGAATGTGATCTTTCCATGAGTTTTGCTGAGGCCCACAGAAGAGAAAACTTTATTTGGGTGTCAGAAGCTTTGCTGTGAAAATCTGAGATTGGAAATAGGTGGAAGGAGTCTTCTAACAATATCCAGGTGTCCTTAGCTTTGGAACAGGATGCTATAAAATAAGATAAGACCTATTTCTTTGGCTCTACATGCACTCTTTGACAAAAATAACAGTCTCCTCATGGAATTTTTTCCTCCTTACTTTCTTTTTTTTCCCTCCTTACTTTCTTAAAAAGGAAAAAATAAAGACAGAAAGGAAAAAGGAAGGAAGGAAGGAAGGAAGACCAAAACCATTTTGTTGCCATCTGGGTTTGGCTTACTGTGAAATTTTTCCACTCTAGAAAGAAAATGCTGTGCTACTGGCCATGAGGGTCATAACATTGTCCTTTTTCTCTTCTTTAGTAACAACGTTCAGGTAACAAACCTTTTTATGAGGATAAGACGTAAAGAATGGCAATATCCTTGCTGAACTTGAAAGGACTCTGTGATTTATGTCTGAATCCTAGTTGGTTTCCAATTCCATTTCTCTAAAATTTGGTTAGAACCTTATATAAGACAGTCCAGTATTTCAATTTTTCTTCCTTAATAGCAGCAGGGAGTAAATGTGGTAAGGAAGGGATTCCAGAGTTTAAGAGATTCGGGATGGAACCTAAACTCTGCCCTTCTGTGTGACCTTGGGTAGGCCCTTTTTCTCCAAAAGTTTTGTTTCCTCATCTTGAAAGTGGGAATAACACCACCACCTACCTCATAGAACTGTGAGGATTAAATACATTCTTGCATGTGAAGAGCCTGACTCAGAAAATGTTTCCTCTTATTATTAGCTTGTAATTCTTTAAATAGAGATTGCCGATGGGTTCATTCAAAGTGATGTGGTAAAAGCCTCTACAGCTGTTTCCTCCTATTCCGTTCTGTGATCAACTATAGGGAAATCCTCCCAGAGGCCATTGCCCCCAGCTCTTGCTTCAGTTCGATGCCCTATAATCCCTTCTTCCCACTGGGCTGACTGAGGCCAGTGCTCCAGAACCTTGGACAGCTCCACTTCTTAGCAATTCTGTGATCTGCCTGTGGGAGAGGAGCGGGAGCAGGAAGAACCTGGGGAACTTCCCCAGAAAGGCTGCTTTAATGCCATAATTTAGGAATCCCAGGGGCTGCAGTCTCACTCCCAGCATGCATGCTCACATTTAGATGCATGCGGACACTGGCATGCATGTTCAGATTCTTCAACATGACCAGCCCTCCTGGAAATTTCTATGGGGCCTCTTCTCAGAAAGCCATAAATCCACCATAAGATTTACTGAACTATAGAGTCCTTTTTTTTCTTTCCTGTGAACTTCAAGAATTTTTTGAGCCCAAAAAGAACAGAAACACCACCCACATCTTCCTGTATCTGCTGATATTTAATTTGTTTGGCTTCAGTACAGGATTAAACATTCTTGATTAACCTCAAATGAAAGTAATAATGTATGAGCATGAGGAAATGTTTTACAAGACAAAGATTCAGGAATGAATTAAAAGAAACATAAAATAATGTTACTGCCTGTAGGTGATGTTAAGCACCATTCTCTAATCAGGATAAGCAGGTGGTTCAATTTATGAGGTAATTTAGCTTTTCATTCTCCAATGCAGAACACAACACACTATGTGCAGTCACCTTCCAAACAGGCGAGGAAGAAATTAAGTCCTATTTTTACTTTATGATACTGAGTCACGTAGTTCAATGCAAATCACATGGATGCCAAAGTAAGAACAATGCCAGGTATTTAAATACATCCTTTTCTTTGAGGAGCTCTAATGATTTTGTGACAGCATGAAATCCCTTCAGAGTGACTCTAGGAGAAGAGACACTTGTCACCAGGTGAGCATTTAGGACTAAGCATGTTTTATCTACCACCCCCCCACTCCTATCATTATCTCTGGAAGAGCCAGTGTTTGCAAGCTTTCTGCATTTAGTAATAGCCTCCAAATGTCTGCATATTCTAGGCCATATCATATTGAAGAAAAGAATACTTGTCTTTGAAAAATGTTATTGAATAATTTAATGAGGAAGAGAAGAGGATAAAAGAGAAACAGGAAAAGATAGGAAGGGAACAGTAAAGATAGAAGAGAGACCAGGAAGATGTCTGAATCTTCCTGAACTTGATAAATGTTTTCCATGCATTGTCCTCATGAATGAATTTGATGCCCATCCTCAACTGAACAGAAACACAAAGGCCTTCAGGTCCTCTTTAAACATTTCCAAAGGAGTGAAGACATCAGCAGTTCCACTGCTTGAACTCTCTTGAAGGAACTGCAGACAAGAACATCAACTCAGGACTCCAAAGGTAGACAGGGAGCCCCCAAGTAGAAAGGTTTGTGGTTTGACTTAACAATGCCCACCCCTATTCTGTGATTCTACAAAAGGCAGAGAATTGGTTGTCAAATTGTTCCTTGGTTTGACTTTCTCCCAGCAGAGGTCGCTGTGGATACTAGCAGTGGACATTTGTGGGGACTGGACCCCACAGGCTGGTATTCCCCTGTAGAGTACCTGCTCTTCCACTGGTCACAGTCTAGCTTTTCATTCTATGGGAAGAAAACTTCTCAAAGACACAAAACATTTTTGCCATAAAAGTACCATGAAATTGGAGTCAATTGCTAGGGATGGGCAGGAATGGGAAGGTTGTGTTATCTTCTAAGGGTATTACCTTGTAATGGAATCTCGGTAATGGAAGCCCTGGTGTCCTCTCTGTCAATGTACCTGGCACTTCTGACACTCCACCCACAACTGACCAGCAACCCTAGCCCTGTATTCCTTCCAGACATGAAGGCCAAAGTGAAAAAATTTGCCTTGCCACACATCTTGCACCCACCTCATAAGGGACTCTGTTGATGAGCAACCCCCTGCAAAAACAAAACAAAACTTTACTTGGCAGCCCATGGGAGTAGTGGAGCAGAACTCTGGTCCTCAGGGCAGCCCATTATAGCAGGATAAAATCTCTGAGGGATGGGAACAGCAGGGTACTGGTGAGGATGTTAGGGTCAGCCTTCAGGCTCTAAAAAGGCTGGAGAGAATTTCACATTCCTGTGAAGTCCCACTTACTGAACCATACCCAGGTTTGCAAGATAGTTCCAAGGAAGCCTGAAGCTGCCTCCACCCTGAAGGCATCCCCTAAGACGCTAGGTCATTACTGGGACTTGAGAGTTCAGGGGTTGACTAACCTGCACTTTGACATCCAAGCCTAACCGTAAGTGGCTCTTCTCTCTCCCCCACCTCACCCTCCGCCCCTCTCTATTCCTCTCTCCTCTCTCGTCTCTTTCTTCTCTGCCAGGTTCAGTTTCACCATGACAAACACATGAACACAGCTCTGACCCACATTATCACCAATGCAAACTAATTCCCCCTCCTTCTCTCTCTCTCCCCAGAACCAGATTTGGCCTAATATGGCTATGGTGGGAACAGTCAGAATACCTCTCCAGACTCTGACCCACTCATGTCCCCTGCACCCCATGTCTCTCTGCAAGGTGGAGCCCCTGCATGTCCCTGTCCTCGTGCTCACAAGTCCTGGCCCTGTGCATACAGTATCCTGGGGACCCGGCCGGCAGGGGGTCGCAGGGGTGGGAAAGGGAAGGGTGTAAGGCAAGTGCCTTGTCCCGGAGCAGCCGCCTTCTCCCTCGGGATTTTCCATCTCTGCTCGCGCGGGTTCCCGAAGAACGAGCGCGCTTTGTCTCTCTCCTGGCTCCTGGCACGTTTCCGCGGAAGCAACCCGCGCCGCGCCCGAGCCCTCCCCCTCCCCGCACTCAGCCGCGCCCCTCGCCCAACCAGCCGCGCACGCCTGCCAGTGCGGCCACGGCGGCTTTGTCCTCCCATGGATGCCTGGGCAGTGCGCGAAAGCCAGGCACCCAGGAGTGGCCGCTGGGCGCCCGGGAAGCAGATACCCTCCGCCTGATCTGGGGCGCGCCCCACGCGGAATGGAGCAGCTCTAGAGAATCCTCCGGCGCGGGGGACATCCGCCTGAAGCTCCCGGTTGCCTGAGAGGGGACCCGCCCCGTCCTGCCCCACACATGCCCATCTGGGGTTGGCTACCAGCCTGAGGTCCCCGGGGCGTGGCGGAGTAGGGAGGGTCGTCTTGATTCACTGAGCCCAGGACCTGGATCCAGGTGGAGAGGGCCTGGGAGGGAAGAGCCAGGTAGGGAGGGGTTCCTCAAATCCTCTTACTTTCCCCTACCCACCTCTCACACCCAGGCCACTCTGTCAGACCTTAGGAGCCGCCGGGCACGCAAGACCCGGAGCATCTGTCAATGCTCTCCTTTAAGGGCTACTTGGAGCAAGGGGGGGAGGGGTCTCTGGGCATTTTCCCCCTCACATCTCAACAACCTCCCTGCCTCCCCTATCAAAAGAAAAAACCCTAGGAGAGTAGAAATGGTAGGGGGGAAGAGTCCTTGGTTTATCCACATTCTCAATCTCCCTCTTCACAAAACCCTAGGCTGCAGGAGGAGGGCGTGGGAAGGATCTCCCTTACAGCTTGCACCCCAGGAGGGTCTGAACTGAGGGGAGGAGTCCCGCGGTCTCATTCATCACAACCAACCCCTTTGTAACCTCGAGCTGCTGGGGTGTTGTGGGGAAGGATCCCCCTGCCTCTGAACCTCTCATCCCAGAGCACTCCCACCCAGCCTCAATAATCCAAGCAGCCTCGACTTCAGGCACAGGGGGAGGGAGACTCCAAGCCTTCCACGCTCTCCCAGGAGAGATGGGGGGAGGGTCCCCAAGCCCTCGCTCCTCACACTCAAGAAACCCCTCCACCATGAAACAAAAACTAACCCAAGCTGCTGCGACCTTAGGCGCTCTGCCACGGGGTCAGTCAGCTGCTATCCGGGACGGACGATCTTAAGAGCGGCGCTACACATCCCATCAACTCCCAAGGCCCCCCTCACGCATCAGTGCATCCCCCCTCCAATAAAACAAAAGCGCATCTTGCAGCACAAACCTCAGGCAGCAGGCAGGAGAGCGATTAGCGCCCGGAAGCGTACCCGGAGCCCACCGGCTCCTCACCGCTCCGGTTTCCCGGCCGCGGATCTCGCGGCGGCTGCGGCAGCTGCGGTGGCAGAGACCGCGGCTCTGGCAGAGACCGCGGCTCTGGCGTCCGGAGCCTCCCTCGGACTCAGCACCTGGAGCGGCGAACAGCTCCGCGCCTCATTCCTCTGACCCCGCCTTCCCCGCGCCGCCGTAGCCAATGGCGGCAAAGGCCCCGCCTAGGAGGCTGCCCATTGGGGGGGGGGTCACTGTCCCCCGGTTCCTCTGGCCCCGCCCGCAGATGCTTGGGTCCCTCGGTCAAGACCACATTCCCCAGAGACCGCAGGAGTTTTCGCATGGCCTTCTGGAACTTGTAGTACCCTAATGACGCAGAATGGGCTTATACCGGGGGCAGGCAAACGGAGATGGACTGCATTTCCCAGACTGCATCGAAGAAACCGTGGCGCGGAGGAGGGCGGGAGGTCTGTTTCCATAGCAAAAGTGTCCAGTGGGGGGATGCCTGGTGAAGAAATGGGGTCGGCCGCTTGACCCTCGAAAGATCGTGTGTGACCTCGGACAGCTTCTTAGGCTGTTTTTATTATCTTTTTAAAAATTCTTACCTTAGAACCCTGGACCTCAGTTTTCCTATCTGGGAAGAAGGGCGAGGAGATGTTCATAGCCCACACTTGGCGGTCCTGGGGCAAACCGAGGACGAACCGCTTTGGTCCCTGACAGCAACTGCGAAGGAAGGAGGAGTCATTCCCATCGTGCTCTAAACTTTCTCTGTTTTTGTCTCTATCCTGTCATAAAGGAGCGCTTTACTTTTGGTCACATCCCTTGCCGGCCCACCAAGGCCTTCTCATCTTGTCTCCTTCCCATCCCGGGATACCGCAGCATCTCCTCCACTGCAACCTGACAGAGGGCGCTACTTTGGCTTAAAACTCTTCACAGGCTTCCCAATGTCTCCTGAATTAAGATCACATTCCCCAGAGTGACTGGAAAGGCCCTTCAAGATCTGGACTCCACCTTCTTGCAATACCGACTTCTTTGGAAACTGGGAAGCCTTAAACACCCATTTTCTGTCACTCCCTTGGGCCCCTCCACCATGTCCTCAGCTAACTCCTCAACACCCTTCAGGCCCCAGCCTAGATACTGCCAGTTGGACTGTGCATTAGGTGCCCCACCCTGTGTTTGAGCAGCACCCTCTACTTCCCCTATTCTGTTTGCATGTTTACAATACCCATCTTCCTCATTAGATTGTGAGATCCACAGAGCAGGCGCCATATCTCTATTATTCATATTTACAGTCCAGTGCTAGCATCTGGCACTTAGTAGGTATTCAAATTAAATCTATACATGGATACTTGTTGAGTTGAAAATGAGTAGAAATTTAACTGAACTTCACTCACATACACCTCCAAAATCTTGATTTCCTAAGGTTGTGCATTTCCCATTGCTGGAGATGTTCAACATGAAGGATGCTACACCTTGAAGAAATGTTTATGTCATCCATATAGTGAGTTTGGATTTTTTTCTGAATGCTCTGGGGCCCTTCTAATCCTATGGTGCTAGGGATTATAGATCCATGCCTGTTATTCCTGTCAGTTCTTCCCTAAATGTCATCAGTTCTTCATGTTCCTCTATTTCTAGCTGTTGGCCCTACTCCTTTCTGTGCCTAAGTGCCCTACCTCCCACGCCCCTTCTGGGAAAGATCTTCTCCTTCTCTCCTAGGCTAGTGCTCTATCACTGAGCTACATCCCAATCCTGTTTAAAATTTTATTTGAGACAGTCTCATTAAGTTGACTGGGCTGTACTCAAACTTGTGATCCTCCTGTCTTAAGTCTCCCAAGTAGCTGGAATTATAGGCATGTGTCATCACATCTGGCTCTGGGGGAAATCTTCTGCCCCTGTGAGTTATGAAGTAGACACAGCCTGAGGTCTCTGCCCTTCTTTCAACCTTCTGCTCAGCATCATAGGGCACCAGTAAGATATCCCACCTTGCTAGGTATCATCTTTCCTGAATCCCTACTAACGGTTCTGATGTTGGCTAGATAGTCCAATTTAGCCTGCACATGCTTCATTTGTCATCCCTCCAGAAGTTTTGGGTGTATATCAACTGAGGCCTTCTGGGAAGAATGCCTTAATATATGAGTATAATTAATTCATGGCCAAAAAGGAAGTAACCAGGGAAACTTTTACCCTGAAAATAATTCAAACCAAAGATGCAGAGCCTAAGAGAAAACAATCTTGTTATCCTTGAATTGGTGATAGCCAGGAAGGGAAGGCTGAATGGGGAAATGAGTAAAATGGATGGCATTTAGGGAAGAACTGATAGGGCTTCTAAGAGGCATGGAAGAGGGCTTTGATCCTAGCTAAACCATCAAGGAAGACAATTGGAGCTGGGTGAACAGATGGGACCTCATTACTGAAAATGAGAACACTGCAAGGAGCAGGGGAAATGGGGTGTGTGCTGAAGCTTGGTGTCCAATTTTGTGGATGCAATACGAGCAGAGGCTGTTAGAAAAGTGGATAGTGGGAAGACAATGCCACAAGGTGGACATTGGCAGAGAATCTGCAAAATGCTACGAAAGAAGCCCACCTGGAGCCAGAGCCAAAACTCTCTGGAGATTCAGAAGTACTGCTAGGGTTGAGGTGTAGCTCAGTGGTAGAGCACTTGCCTAGCAGGCATGAGTACTTGGGTTCAATCCTCAATATTCTAAAAAAAAAGTAGGGCAAGTTTTCAGGAAATTGTTACAAGTTGGAAAAGATCAAGGTCTCTTGATTCTCCCCGAACACAGGGACTAAAATAGCATCTTCTCAATCAAAAAGAGTCAGGAAGCCTGGGTTCTAATACTGATTTTGCCTCTGATTAGATATGTGACCCTGGCTTGGATCTGTTTCTTCCATTGTAAATGCTGTTAATTGGTGTTAGGGAGAAGCTAATAAGGGTAGAGGTGAGGAAATTCAAATGCATTTGCTAGCTGTGTGACCTTGCACAAACTACCTTCTTGATCTGCAGTCTGCTTATTTGAAAATGTTGTAAGGGATAAATGAGACATCCTATGTGAAGTACTTCGTAAATATTAAGACTAATGTTTGTCTGTTTCCACATTTTCCATCTTGGATGAGTTGATATTAATTTGACTATGAATGGACTGTAGAAGATGATCTCCTAGGTAATCTGGGTTGGACTCCCTTTTCCCTCTCTTAATACTTGTGTGACTTTGGTCAAGTTATTTAATCTTTAATCCTGTATGTCTACATTTTCTTTTTTGAGAAATGGAAATAATGTGTACCTCAGAGTTGTGAGGATTAGATGAAATAAGGTGGCTGACTATGAGAAAATGCTCCGTGTGTCTGTTTTGTCATTTTTAGGGGGTAGTTTTAGACCACAGAACTGTAAAGGAATAAAATTCTAGATGCTTAAAGCTAGCATTGCAGAGGATTCCAAGGGAACATTGTACCAGTTTTATACCTTCTTAGAGGGGTAAAAGGGTCTCAGCAATTGATACTGAATCTCAGATACTGAGGGTTTGGAACAATTTATCAGTGTTGTGTCCTAAAGAGTTTAGTATACTAAGATGATGACATAAACTTAATTTGAACATTTTAAAGGACAGGTGCATTTCTAAAGGTCTAGGACTGTGTGGAGAATGGCCAGAGAAGAAAAGACTGGGATGTAGACTGGAAAGCTGTGGCAGTCATCCAGCAGGGTGTGGAAAAGTAGATCTGTGCTATCCTAAGGTGAATACTCAGGGAACTTTGTGAGTGATGAGCTGAGAGTAGGGAGGAGAGTGGCCATAGCTGAGACCCAGGTTTCTGCCTTGGGTAACTAGATGGATGGAGGGTGGTGCTCTTCCCCTGAGATGTGAAATAGTGAAGTAGAAGTTTAGGCAGAAAGTGGAAGAGGTGAATTTGAATTGCATATGGTATACTAGGTGAGATGCCCCAGCAGTTGATTTGGAACTTATGAGACCTGATCTGGAGGTAGAATCATAAATTATCGAATATCAGCCTATGGATCATAATTATAGATATGAGTTAACTCATTCAGTAGAGACGGTCAAAGAGAAGACCCCAATTCCTTGGGAAATGTCAACATTTAAGGAACAAGTGGAGGAAGAGGAGCCCAGAAAGACAGGTGGAAAGAACATCAGAGAAACAGGAAGAGAATAGGGTACCAGTGAGGCCAAAGAGAGGAAGTAGGGTGACATGGTGCAGCAAGGTCAGATAAGCCAAGATTTGAAACAAACAAACTAAATGAAGCAACAAAAAAGATCACTGGTGACCTTGGAGAGATGAGGTTCAGTGGTCTAGCAGAGATGGAAATCTGAGTGAATGAGAGGGGTTGAGGAAATCCCTTGGAAGTGGACTAGTTTTGAAGAGGAGGACACATTTGTTTTGGGTTGGGAGAGATTAGGTCATTAAAGGCCGATGGGGAGGAGTCAAAGAGTGACAGTGAAGGATAAACGAGGAGGGATTGAAGGAGGGAGTGAAGTCTATGAGACAGTGGAAGGTGGTAGGGTTTAGAGTGAGCCTCAGGCAGGAGGAGAACTCATTTTTCCTCTAAGATGGAAGGGAATGAGGGAAGGAGGAGTCAGGAAATTGAAGTTCATACCTTATGGCCATTCTTCTCTGATACTGAAACAAAAATTATGTTCTCAAAGGGAGGAGATCGGATAGGATGGGAAATTTTGATAAAGAAGAAAAGATTCAAGATGGTTACTGCAGAAAAGAGAAAGGAAAGCTAATAGTGACTCACAGAGGCTGCAGGGAAGTGGTGAGGGCCTGCAGAGGTTGGGGACCATGGGCTTGTAGCGCATCATTCTGTGTGGATGTGAGCTTTGTCCATCTCATCAGCCCTGAGATAGGTAAAGAGAAGGCTATTGGTGAGGATGATTCAAAGCTGGGTTTGCTGGACTAAGGAGACAAGGAAATAAGGGATTTGGAGATGCTGATAATCAGAGAAATAGAGGTGGTGGTCCACCAAGATGAAGGTGAAGCCAGGATGGAGTGGACAGATGGAGGCAGTGAGTTTCTTGGTGGAGTAAAGGGACCGATGTGTTGAGTGGCAGGGAAGACCAGAGAAGGCAAGCATTGCTGGTCAAAGGAGGAGAAACTCTGGGCAGGGACAGGGAAAGGGTGGCTGGAGTAGACCAAGTAGGTTTAAGGATTGAAAGGTAAGTTTGTTAAATGGGTTACTGGCAAGGCTCCCACAAAGATGGCTGCTTTGACTGAGAGAAGAACCCTGGGATCTCCATTTCCAATGAATGGAAATTTAGATGATGGCAAGGACAATGGTTGGGCTATAGAGCCCTCTGACATGAGTGTCACAGAAACCAAGATATTGGGACACTAAGAGGAAGCCCTCTAGCCTGAGGTTTGAGGGGGTAAGGAGGAAGAGAAGCAGTAAGCTTTCTCAGACACTTTCACACAACTATTGTGTCAACATCATCTACACATGCTCAGTTTTACACACATCTAAAAGGTAGAATGTCTAGGAATAAAATTAACCAAACCAAAAAGCAACTCCAGATTTCATGGTGAAGTTGTATCAAACAAGTTCAATTGTAGTGATTCCTATAATTTATATTTTGGTATAGTTTGTAGTTTTAAGTATGTGCGTATCAATAGAAAAATGTGTTTAAGAAACAAATTTGAATATTTTTTTTGCAAAGTTCATTTCTTAGCAACAATTTGTTTTCTCAGTTTAGAACATAAATTAGAGAACTTGTGTTGATTTTTTTTCCAAATGTAGAGCTTAGAGCTTAATTCATGCCTTTGAAATGCCATGAATTTGAAATGCAGCCATTTTCCTCTCTGCATCCTTGAAAGGGATTACAAGGATTTTATTAGTTTTTCAAATAATCTGCCAGCACATTCAGACTTCCCACAAGGGTCTCCTGTTAGTACTGCTAGATTGTAAGTGGTGCCACAGACGTGCTGTATGTGGAATATTTAAGACAAGTCAAATGTACAGCCAACTTTAGGGTTTCCCAAACAGCAGCTCAGTTTGTAATTATGGGACTTCGTATAGAATATGAAACAGACATGTAGTTTAAATTGAAAAAAAAAAGATCTCTACAATGTCTAAAGAAAAAAGGACAAAATCAGTTAACCAATTGAGCAATCTCTGTCTTTTAAAATTTCTGTTATTTTAAGATTTTTTTTTTATGGTTGATATGTCTTTGTAACCTTGAAATAGTCCTTCTCTTCTAGCACCTTGAAAGGGGTACTAAGGAAATATTTTGTGAATCAATTTGTGAATGTTATGATGACATGTTCATAGTTTAAAATATCATGGTAAACTTTCATAAAATATAAAATGATTCTTTTAAACCTATGTCAGATCTTCTCATACTTCTGCTCAAATTTCTTTAGTTACTTCTCTGTGTCCTTGAGAATAAATAAGTCCTTATGATGACTGAGGGCCATATGTTCTGACTCCCTTTGCCTCTCTGCTTATATTCTAGGCCTCCTGTGCTTTGATTGCACCAAGTGTCCTCTGGCCTCACGACCTTTAAACTGGCTGTTCTCCCCGCTGTATTGCTTTCCCTAGATATATCATGGCCATCCCTCATAAAATGGTACCCTTTCCTCTCCTGGTGCTCTCTGTTTCCATTTCCTGCTTGATTTTTTTCATTAACACTTGTCAACATATAACATATGCATTCTGATTTTTTTAACGTCTGTCCCTAACTTTCACTCCTCCAGTGACCCACTAGAATAAGCTCTTCATTAGGGTAGGATCTTAATTTTGTTTACTGCTATACTCAGCATGTAGAACAGTACCTGGTACATAATAGGTATTCAGATAAACATGTTCAATGAATAAGAATAACAGCACATCATTCCAATATGTGACCCTAATTTCCACATTACTGTTCACATCTAGGACACATGTATGTAGTATGTATAACCTTTCATATTCTGAAAATCATAGCTTAGATTTAATTGTTCTGTTTTTTATGTAACATGCAATAAGCATTTTTCCTTGTTTGTATTCGTTTGTTCAGTTTCCTCAGTCATTCATTCAACAAGTACTTGATAAGATAGATGTTCTTGTTTTCCAGATAGTTCTGAGGCTACAATGGTGAATAGATATAAGACTTACCTTTAGGGAACAGAGACTCTTGGTAAATATCATTTGTAATGATGGCCTAATATTCCAGTGTATGCCATACTATTCTCAACCTCTCCCTTATTTAAGACTTCTTGTCTAATTAATAATTATGTAATGAATATCTTCAATTTTGTAGCAATTACCCAAACAGATATACTTATGGTTATTGAATTAGAAGATTAAAGATGGTTTTGGTTTGATACCATCTGCCACTTTACTTTCAGAAAGGGTGGTACCTCTTTTATCTAATCAGCAGCATGAATGTTCTAGCTTTATCCCAGCCTCCCCAACATTGGATATTACATTTAGTTATGAAGAGGATAAAATGGTCCCTCCATTATCTTTGAATTTAATTGATGTCTCAGTAATAGTACACATTTTTATTTGTATTTTTGGTATCATTAGTTAGTGCAGTAGGTCCTCAGGTGGTTCGTTGAGGACCACTGTCTTACCTTGTAGATTGTGCTCCGTGTTTAGCACATAGTGAAGGCTTAACATAAGCATTTTAGAGTTGGAAGAGACTGCATTTTCAATGAATATTTCTAACATATGGTTTTCCAGCCTCTGTTTGCATGCCCATGCCAATGGGGACCTCACCACCTCATGGGACAGAATGTACAGTTTTTGCAGAGCTCTGCAGGTTTGATATCTGCCCCCTGTGAATTTCATATGGCTCCTGCTCTGCCCTCTGAAGCAGTAGGTCCCACTCCAGATATTATAGACTCTCCCCATATTAATTACTCATCTTGGCACACATGTAGCCAAACTAGAATATTTAACCCCTGGAGAAGTCTAGCAGGCTCAGAGGCCAGGACACTGTCCCACCCATCAGTCTCCATAGTGGTCAAGTCAGAAACCTCTTCTACTGATTAACATGCAGCTTACAGGCAACTGGGAATCTAAGCTCTTTTTTTTTTAAGTTGTTGATGGACATTTATTTATTTATTTGTGGGGCTGAGAATCAAACCCACATGATAGGTAAATGCTTTACCACTGAACTACAACCTCAGCCCTAAACTCTTCTTTATGCACCTCACAGACACTTCTGCAGTTGATCTTTTTAAACCTGAAAGCAAGACTTTGCTTTTCTTCCATCATTTCAACCTCTGAGAGAAGCTGCTTGATCCCATTTCTCCTGTCCCTAAGGGGGATGATGAGTCATTCTGACAACAGGTGTTGGTGTGATGATGGAATGAGATACAGGGGTAATATTGGTCACTCTTTTTGGCTGTCTCGCATCTAAGTCGTCTTCCTGTGTTTGAGGAATTCTATGTATGATGAGATGAGGCCACCTTCTTTTGTAATAGGGTGTGGGCGCCAGCCTAAGACTCAGGCTACTCCAGGCAGAAAACATCCCCCACCCTCTTCAATGATTTTGAATTGGAAGCAAATGACTACAAAAGAGAGGGACCTGCTTTGGGATTGGATGAGTACAATCTGGATTGCCAGTGACAGCAGTTTCATGGGTAGTATCCAGCATGGCCCCCATCTGTGGTATAGATGGTGGGGACAGTATGCCAGTTTCAGTTATTGTAATGATATCTTCTTAGACCAGCACTGAGTTGGGATTTGGGCATTTTGCAAAGTCTAACTGACAGTTAAAGTTGACCACTGGCTCTAAGGCAGTGTGAGCAGAGTCCCACCAGCTTAGTGTGGGAATGGCAGGGCCCAGAGGGCCTGCTCAGCACACATAAGCAGATTGGCTGTTTGCCCTCTCCTACCCTTGGACCATTACCAACAGTCAGGGTCAGGACGTGGTGCTGAGTTTTATTATAAAGCAAGTTGCCTGGTGATTTGCAGCTGTCCCTAGGTGTTCTCACTGGGGTGGAAGAGGAAACCTACCTGGATATACCTCCCAACTCTGGAATCCATCCTGTGCTGCCCTCAGGCTGCCCTTCATCCCCTAAACTATACCTCTCCTGTCTAGTTTAGTTGTATCTCCAGAGTCTTGCCTACAGGCCGCCATTTAGGTCCATTAACCCAGGCAGGACTGGCTCTACTGCTCTGGCTGGGAGAGTAATGGACCCTGGAAGCCTATGAGAGTGAGCATAACCTCTCTGAGGTCTTCCTATCTTGAAATCCAGATCACCCCAAATCAGCCCTGCTGGGGTGTATGTGTGGGTAGTGGCAAGATGGTGAGTGCTCCTGTCTTAGGGCATACCCTGATCCAGTGAACATGGAGCACTGGTACTGACCTCATTCCTACCTTTGCCTAGTACCCTGGTGCTCCTTCAAAGAGGCCAAAGATTGTGATGTATCCAAATTCACCTGGGGTTACATATTGGGGTTAGACCACAGTCATGTCAGAACCATGTAGCATCATCCAGAGGGATTCTTATAGGGAACTATAGGTTTTGTCCTTGCTGTAGCCACTGTTTTTTTTTTAATTTCATTCTTTTTAGTTATACATGACATATCATACATACATTCTTGTGGTTGTCTATGATGTGGAGTTACACTAGTCGTGTATTCATATATGAACATAGGAAAGTTATGTCTGATTCATTCTACTGTCTTTCCCATTCACATGTACCTTCCTTTCCCCTCATTCCCTCCTGTCCATTTTGGTGAATCTTCACTCCCCACCTCCCAACCACCTATTATGAGTCAGCATCCACATATCAGAGAGAGCATTTTGCCTTTGGTTTTTTGGGATTTAGCTACTGTTTTTTTTTTGTTTGTTTTGTTTGTGTGTGTGTGTGTGTGTGCATGTGTGTGTGTGTGAAGTTAAGATTGCAACTGCAGCAGGGTGCTTTAGCACATACCTGTAATCCCAGAGACTTCGTAGGCTGAGGCAGGAGGATCACAAGTTAGAGGACAGCCTCAGTAACTTAGTGAGACCCTGTCTCAAAATAAAAACCAAAAAAGGGTTGGGGATATAGTGAAATGGCAAAGCATCCCCAGGGTCATTTCCCAGTAACCCCCTGGGGAAAAAAAAAGATTGTAACTGCAAATTTTAATTTTCTTGACAAATATGACTATACATAATATTGTTTTGTTGCACACTAAAATAAGACTCACTATAAAAATAATATAAACTATAAGTTCTGAAGCCTTATCTGAGCTAGACAGACTTTCAATGTCTCTGAGTCAGGCAGTGCCTTAGCACTATCTATGATTCTCTTTACTTAATCTACACCATAGCTGTATGAACTCAGTACCATTATAATTTCCGTTTTACACACGAGGAAATTAGGGCCCAGAAAAGCTTAGGAGTAGCCTAAGGTCATATGCTGGTCCTCCCCCCAGGGAGCTTGGAAAACTGCCCTTCCTATAGCCCTTCCACTGTGGGCAGCTCTGGCTATTGAAATGTTTCCCCTCACATAGAACAAAATGATCTTCTCCCTAAGTCAGTCCCTGTTTCTGCTGCTCCCTGTAGTCCAGTGTGGCACCTCCTGGTCTCACAGTCTTCCGGTTCAGTTCTGAACTCCATTCCTGTCTGGGGACATTTCAGCTTCTTCTTCTGGTAATATCTGAACCATTTTTAAAAAATATTTTTTAATATTTATTTTTCAGTTTTCGGTGGACACAACATCTTTATTTTATTTTATGTGGTGCTGAGGATCCAACCCAGTGCCCCGCGCATGCCAGGCGAGCGCGTTACCACTTGAGCCACATCTCCAACCCATCTGAAACATTTTGTATCAGCAAAGTCCTTAGAAGAATCATGGCAGGTAGCTCTACAGTACTCTAGTTACTTTGACACCAAAGGGACTGGTGTCCTCTCTGTCCTTCTCCTGTCAGGAGCATGGCAAGAAATCGTAGACCTGTCAACCAACTTTAGAAGGGGGTTGGTAGAAATTTCTCCTTCCCTAAGAAAAGTGGCATGAACACAATCATTAAGACCAAGCTGATGATTATATTGTTACATGGGAATTTTCTCTCTCCTGACTAGAATGTAGCAGCCTTCCTGAGGGAAGGAATTTTTGCTAATTTTCTTCACTGCTATATCCCCAGCACCTAGAATGGTGCCTGGAACATTATAAGTATTTCAACCTTGTTGAATTAATGGTACAGTTCTGAATCTGGTGCTATTTCCACAGGTTACCAAATTTTCTGGGGAAGAATGTGACTTCCCAAGTCTCTGGCTTTAAATTTCATTTTCCCTTACCTCACCAGTTCTAATTTTTTATTGTGGCCAAGATCGTGATGTATCCAATATAAGAATGAATAAGAATATGAATAAGAATATAACCATAACAAAACATAAAATAAATAACCCTGTCTCAAAAGCAATTCCACTTGATCATGTAACACTCAGCATGATTTGGTTGAGCCTGATAAGGGGCCATCTGCAGAGGCGGTTCTATTTCTAGTATTCTGTCCTATGGAAAATCATTCTGTGACTTTCTTCTTTAATATTTAAGCTTAAATTTAGGCTGCAAAATTATTAGGAAATAGTGAAGGGAGAGGTATTTGGTCCTTACATTTTTTATCACTTCTATGCAAATAATATGTGTAATCTGTTGTTTTATTGAGAAAACATAGGTAAGCAAAATCATAAAAATAAAAATTGCTTATATTCCCACCACCCAGACAGTCACTGCTAACATTTTTCTGTTTATATAAAATATTGAAGTAGGTAATCTGGTGATTGATTTGTGCACATCCTTGATATATTTTTCTGATGAGAAAGTAAATATGGATATCCAGTTCTCAGGCCAGGTCTATATGAACTAAGAGGGGGCCATAGGTTTGAGCCCAGCAGTGCACAGGTAGTAGAGATGGGGTCACCTTCAGTTCATAGCTCAGAATCTGACTTCGGAGGGTGACCTTAGCAGTGGCAGGAGGCCTGAATGGGTGTGAATGAGGAAAACAGCTCTGACCTGGCTGAACATCCCAGATTTGACACAAAGCAAATTTCATGAAATTTTCCTAGAAATGGGAGTGCCTTTTCCTGAGAATTAAAGACGAGGTAATCTTGGAAGATTCTGCCCCAAGATGACTCACAAATCAGGAGTCAAGCCAAGCTCTGGGGACAGTGAGCATGGTGAACACTAGGATCATTGTGTCTTCTACTTTGTCCTGTAGGCCACTTTTCTTCCCCTTGATTTCTGAGGGTGGCACCATGTTAGTTTTGGTCAAGATTCACAGCAGGAAAAGGTGGGATCTGTGTGCAATGAACCAGAGACCATGCACTTGGATGTCGTTATCTTCAAGCTGCCTTGTATGGGATCCCTGAGAAGTTGGGGGACATGGACCAAATGGCTCCTGTTTCTTTAAAGTTAATATAAGGTTTTCCTTCTTCTCCATGATAACTGTTTTAATATTAAAGATTCCCCCCTGAAAAAAAGCTTTAAGTGAAATTGGTGTTCTAGGGTGCTCAGCACATAGGCACTTTGTGGAAACATTAGTTCGATAAATATACTCACCCATACTTTCAGGATACTCTTGCTTTGGTCCCATGGCAAGGGACCAAAGCACTGGTACACTAGATTCACTGGACTGGGAGGTAAAGAAATTAATTTTCACTAGACACTACCTATAACCCAGGTAAGGTGCTGAGAAACTGATGTGACTCCATTTTTGAGAAACCAGCTTCTACCTCAAGACCTGTCCTAAGGAAGGGGGCGTGACCCTTGTCCAGGGAAAAACCCACAGAACACTCCTAAGCACATACCCACCCTGCTGAGTTGTTAGTCTGCAAATAACAGGAGAGATCTGTGGCGCCAGGTGTCCCTGACTCAGTTAGGCTAGGAGAGGACCCATAGCAACCCCCTAGCAACCACCAATCAGCATGAGACAAGGAAAATAACTGGGATGCCAGATGACCCCCCAGTAGTTTATGGTGGTTGATAACATGTTGGGAAACCATGTAGTTTAGCACGTACACCCCTTGTGGACTAAAGCAATCAGTTCAAAGGAATCCCCCTCTTGTATTAACCAAGTACCCCTACCCAACTTGTTCCCGCCAGTGAATGTGCTAATCAATGTTAAGAGTTGTTGTTTGATTTTCCCACGGTATCGAATGATTTACTGTGTGATGTTGTGACGCATAGAGTATCCCCCCAAACCTATAAAATGTCACTGAACAAAGGACTGGGACTCACTCCCTGGGACCGCTGTGTCGGGAACGGTTGTGAGTCCAGGCTCGAGCTTGCAATAAAGACTCTTGTGTGATTGCATCAGATTTGGCTCCTGGAGGTCTATTGGGGTCCCATGAATCTGGCATTACAGTGCCAGGTGTTTTACCTATAGGGCCTCAGTTTAATCCTCATAACTCTGCAAGGATATTTATTTTATAAGCAAGAAATTAAAAAGTCAGAGAAAGTAGGTAGAATTATCAAGGTCTGGAGTAGGAAAAAAGACAAAATTGCTGGTGTCTACTGCCCTTCTCTCTCCATATACCACGTGGCCCCTGAGGCCAGTTTACCCAGAATTTTCTTGGATACTGCATGAGAAATGTGGCCCCCTGGAGGCATGAAAAAACAAACAACAACAACAACAAAAAAATCTTTCTACCTCCATCTTCCTCCATTGAAGGCTGGAGGGATCACAGGACCTGCCTGTGGGCAGAGGAAGGCAGCACTTCTGGGAGTCTCGATCAAACACACCCCCTCATTCCTGAGTGGGCCAAACAGGAGGAAAAGAATGAACTATAGTGGATAAGAGTGGGAGAGAGAAGGGGGAGCCCCATCTCTATCTCAGGCATGAGGCTGCCTGCACAGTCTAGAGCCCAAGGCAGGAGTCTCTATCCTATTTGGAGCTGGGATGAGGACTGAGACATTCTTCTTGTCCTCAGTGTTGCAAGTCAGGAAAGCAGCATGGCCTCTTGGAACCTTGGCCTCCAGCCCTGCCTGGATGATGGAGTAAGCCCAGCTCTACCCCAGCTGTGCATCTGGAGCTCCTAGGACATGCAGACCTCCACCAGCTTGAACCAGAAAAACATGGGCACAGAGCCCAGCTCCACCCATAGAACCAAAGCTTTGAAAGGTGTTAGGAAGGTGCAGTAACTCCTTGCTCTACTATAAAAGAGCCTACCCCAGTCTAGTGAAGCTAGAGCCTCTCCTCCTCCTACTGCCACCCTCTGCCTCTTCCTGGTGCTCATTGGGCCCCTTTGTCCCTGGATCTTTTGTGCCATGGGTTTCTTAGTCCCCCAGAACAAGAGGTGGTTAGAGGTAGAGGCTGCTCAGTCCTCATTCCTGCCTATCCAGACTCAACATTTTTGCCCATTTGTGGATAGATTCCCTCGGAGGATCCACAGCTCATAAAAACTTCTTAAGATCTTTGTCCTCAACAATTAGAACTGTCTTGTCCCCTAGGCCCTTGATGAAGGTGCAGTATGTGGTTCTGCAGCCTGAAGTCTGCATGCCCCCTCCAGCCATGGCCTTTGTCTTGACCTCACACTCCAATTGACTCCTGGAGACTTTCCAACAATCCTTTCTTGCAGCTAAGCATGTGAGTCATGAGGTGTAATGCAGCCCCTCCCAAGCCAAACTGGACCCTTCCTGCTCATTGTATAAAGGACATACATGTGACTTTTTTTTTTTTTTGTACCAAAACTGCATTCTCCAGGTTGCAGGGCCCTCAGATACACTAGACTTGGGATAAGCCTATGGGATGTCTGTTTGCAGTGCCACAACTATGCCCACCCCAGGCACCTCATACTCCCCACTCATGGGACAGCTTTGGGAACTGAGCAGCAGCTGGCTCCGATGGTCTTCACTGAGCTTTGCCCTGCTCTTGCCCCACACATTGCAGGGCAGCTGGCCACCCACGCTGTTACTGCTGAGGCATGCTGGGATGTCCCTGAGGAAGAGACACCCTTTCCGTGTTATTGCAGCATAAAAACCACTTGGGATAGTGGTTGGCATATTTAGCTTCTTTGATCTTTCAATCTTTGTTTCTAGTTCTGTTTATGGCTCAAGTTCAAATTTCCCTGGTTTCACGCAACCATGAGTTGAGGGTCCTTGGGTAAGGAACCCACCATGGCTTTGTGGAACTCTCCTAAAACACAAATTACAAGGCTCAAGATTATTCACAGATGTCTGGGAGTGGTGGTTGACATGATAATTCAATGAGGGCATTGCAGTCCCAAAAGGGGACACTTGATCTTCCGAAGGGAGCCCATAAAGCCCATCCCCTCCTTCTCAGGTTAGCCACACAGTGCTTCCCATACCCCTTCCCTAGGGCACAGAGCAGGGAGGTGTGTGTTGAGGGGCATGGGACCTGAGCCCTGAAGAGCTGGATTCTGCAAGGCAATTATAAGAGGTTGCAAAAAGTAAATATAGTGTGAGCTCACTGTATACAGACTTAGAGAAGGAGCTGAAGGTATGTTCCTGGGTGTTAACCAACAGAGGCCAGCTCTGGGACGGAATATACACATTCTTGGGTTCTCCTTTTGCTTATCTGCCTTTAAATTCTTCTGCCATGAACAGAATATTAAAAAGGAGAACTATGAACAAATCCTATCATTTGATATTTAAGTAATTCTGAACTTTTTTGAGTATAAATTGTGCAAAGCAGGAATTATTAGCTGAAAATGACTTAAAATTATATAATACACACACACACACACACACACACATACACGAGCAGATCTCATCCCTAAATTCTAAAAAAAATTGCTCAGAGATTTTTAAAGTAATTACAAAACTGCTGCAGTGTTCAGCAGCATGATTCCTAGTAAAAAGGAAGGGACTGGAAATAATGGTTTCCAATCCAGTCAACTTTCCAATAAGTTATTAATTTGACCAAAACAGCCCATTGTAGAAACTTTTAAGCTTTTCTTCCTAAGCTCTGGCAGCACCAGTCACCTTTGTGCGGTGGGGTGGGAATTGAAGACAAGAATCTCACGCCCTTGTTACCTTTGGGCTTGTGGGGCAGACACAAGGCCGAGAACTGCAAGGTCCTATGCTCACAGAAGCACTTGACTCTGACTCAGAGCAAGGTGGGGTTTCTACTTCAATGTTGAAAGCATCAACTCCAGCCATTCAAATGGCTTTTCTATTTACTCTCTTTTAAGTTCCCACAGATTATGATCTTTAAAAATAAAATTGGAAAAGTCTCTTTTACCTGCTAACCCCTGCTGTTCTCAGAGCTGCTGTCCAACCAGATCTACACCCTATACCCTTCTCTGCCTACCTCAACTTGGAATAATCCCTCCTTCCACACCTGTCCATGGGGCTTTGGGGCTGTCACTCTCTACTGGGACAAAAGAGAATCAGCGCCACTGCAGAGAGAAGGTTTCCAAGGCAGCCAGAATCTTTGCCAGTCCTTTTATTCACAACTGACTGAACTCTGATTCTATTCCCTACGTTGGCTGTTTCCTGCTTGTCCAGCTCTCCTCAAATTGTCCAGCCTACCTGTCTCCAATGATCTTAACTGTCTCTCTCTCCAGTAGCCTTAATTTCCGCCCCCTCCCCCTACTCCCCAGAGTGAATCAAATCAGCTGAAGCCATTCTCTCCTTTGCCTCTAGCAGGATCCACAAGGCATTTCCAAGACTAACCCTCCTCCTGGACTCTCCTGCCCACTCTCACTTGCCTCTTCCAAGATCCAGTTCAATAAATCACTCCTCCTCCTCTGATTCTCTGATCCACCAATCCATCCCTTGTGTCCTGTTCCTTTCCTTCACCCTATATGCATAATTCTTTCCCATTCTGGAAAATCTTATCTTTTTCTTGTTTCCTCTTGAAACTCCCACATTGTCCTTGACAAACTTCTAGTAAAGAAACCACATTTTGCTTCCTTTTCCTCATCTTCTTTTATTTTCCACCAAGGCTGGATCCTACCAAAACTGACTGCCTCTGGAAGATCTCCAACTACACTGTCTTCTCCTTCTTCCCTTCCTCCTCCTCCTCCTTCTTTCTCCTTTGCGCTGAGGATTAGACCCAGAGCCATGCACTTCACCACTGAACTACACCCCCACTCCAACCAATGACTTCCTAAGTTCCTAAGTGTCAAATTATTAAATGACATCTTTTAAATCTTCACTTGAATGAACCTACGTCCCAGTATTTGACCAATTTCTATAATGCCTCCTTAAAACTGTTGTGATTTCATTGGCTTTTCTTGTCTCCTGAGGCTTTTCAGCATCAGGACCTTAAATTATCTGATCAATACTTAAGTATTGGTATGCCCCTGAGTTTTTCTTTGATTGTGCTGCTTAGCCTTCCTGCCCATCAACTTTTTCCCGAAAAGCATTTATGTAAAATGTTTGGACTGTTGCCAGTGACTGTCCAATGGAGCTTTGCAGTCAGAAACCACTGGGTCTTTTTGATTTTCAAGAGAAAATCAAAGTGTTGACCCAAAGCAATATAATTCTTCCTTCCTTCCTTCCTTCCTTCCTTCCTTCCTTCCTTCCTTCATTCCTTCCTTCATTCCTTCCTTCCTTCCTTTCTTACCAGGGATGAAGCCAGGGACACTCAACCACTGAGCCACATCCCCAGCCCTTTTTATTTTTTATTTTTGAGACAGGGTCTTGCCAAATTGCTTAGAGCCTTGCTAAGTTGCTGAGGCTGGATTTGAACTTGTGATCCTCCTGCTTCAGGCTTCAGAGCCTCTGGGATTATAGGCACAAGCTACCATGCCTGGCAGAGGAATTTATTTCTAACAGTGGAAATTCAGGCATTGGGCCCGTGTAAACTGAATGCAAGCGGGTCTCATCGGTCTCCCATTTTCCTATATGAAGCCAGCTTCTTCCCTGTTCCAAGATTCAATCAACTTGAAAGGCCTAGAACTGAGGCTTGTAGAGGCTATGTTCACTGGATTGTTCCATGTTATATTTCAGAGTCTTCCATGTCTCCACCTATCTGATTCATTTGTCTACAGTGCTCAATGGTATCCCATTGCATGGATACACTACTGTGTCTGTTCTCCTTCTGATGAACATGAAGATTGTTCCCAGTTGAGGAATATGTCCCACAGTGCTGCTATACCACTCTCATGCCTGCCTCCTGTGCACACACAGGAATTTCTCTAGGTCTGTGTCTATCTTGAACTTTACTAGTTAATGCAAAATTTGCTTTCCAAAAGTTATACCAGTGTGTGTTCCAACTAGTGAGCATCATAGTCTACAATACCGTAAATAAAAGGAAAAGGCACAAGTCTCACCTGCTGCCATCCAGCCTCCCATTTCGCTTACTTTGTTCCCAGGTCATGTCTTGCTGCCAAAATACCCCACATAGATTGTGGAAACCATGCAGACTCCAGTGCCTGGTTCCAGCCTTGCCTGAGCTCGGTGCTATAAGTCTTCCTGCTGGAACCCTGCTAGGAGATATCCCCATGCTCCACAATGTGGCTATTTCCAACCTTTCCAGGACTGGAGCTCTCTCCCTGAGGTGTACCTCCTACCAGGGCTAGCTATATAACTTGTGAGACCCAATGCCAGTAAAAGCATGGGGTCCATAGTTCCCAAAGCAGGAAAAAAAATATGACCTGTTTTCCAGTCTCTTTCTCCACCTGTAATGGGTTCTTAAATTTGTTTTTTAATTTTGTGCTTCCTCGGGCACAGAGTTATGTATAGCTTGAGTGCAGACCCTCAGTGCGTGAGGCCTGCCCCATCACGTGGCTCACATGCCCAACCCTGACCTATCCTAGGCTGGGCCCAGAACCCAGCTGGAGTGGGTACAGTCACTGGGTGGTAGCTGTGGGCAGAAGAGGGAGGTGCAGAGATGGCAGGAGGAGGCAGGACTAGTGAATGGAGGCTCCAAGTCCCTGGTACATTCTCTGTTGCCCCATCAGATTTCACCTCATACACAAACTCAAAGATAAAATCATTAAGGGTTTCAAGATGACTAATGCACAGTGTTCTGAGTTTTCCAACTCAGGGCCCTGCAGCTTCATTGGATGCTGGCTCTGCCTATTACACCCCTCAAAACTGATGCCTAGGGTCCCTTGCCTTCCCTATCCTGGATTTGCTGGAGGACCACATATCAATGTGTTGAGTCTTAGTGGCGCAGGTGCTTTGGTTTCTGCAGAAAGATCCCTAAACTGTCAAGTGTGTGTCTGTTTGGAGTTCCTACTTGTCCTTTTGTCCCTCAATGGCCTTAACCACTTAACCTAATTCTTCTCCTGTTCCTCTTCATTTTTTGTTAAGTGTTATATCAGTATTTCTGTTCCCTACAATTACAGTATGACACTAAGGCTTCAGGTACAAAAATAACATTTAAAACTATTTTGTGAAGGACTAGGGCTGTAGCTCAGTGGTAGAGCACCTTGCCTACCAGGCATGAGACACTGGGCTCCATCCCCCGGCATAAGAAATATTAGTGATAATAATAAAATTATTCAATGGAAAAGCACAGAAACTGCTACTAAAGAATAAGCAAGTGAAGCTGGCTAATCCAATGGGTGGCTCCTTGTCAAATCTAGTGAAATACAAAATCAACATGATAATCACTAAAGTCAGGTAATTTCGTCCAAACGTGGGGTGAATGTCTACTTTGGGAGGCTCAGGCAGGATAAACACAAGTCCCAGGCCACCTCAGCAACTTAGCCAGACCCTATCTCAAAAACAGCAACAATAAAAAGGATCAGGGATGTAGCTCAGTAGTAAAGATCTCCTAGGTACTGAAGAAACTAAGTCAGGAGATTTTGACTAACAAAATCATTCTGTCACCAATAGTCAGTGTAGAAGCTAATTTTGAAATGTTTTTGAACAATTTTGTTTTAAACACTGTAAGGCTGTTTTCTCATTGAGTATTATTGAGAATAGGAAAATTAATTTTGTATTCTGCTCAATAGGAATGAGGGCAAATTTTTCTTTTATATATATAGTAGATGGACACAATATCTTTATTTTTATTTATTTATTTTTATGTGGTGCTAAGGATAAAACCCAGGGCCCCACGAGGGCAAGGCAAGCGCTCTACCACTGAGCTACAACCTCAGCCCAAGGCAAACTCTTCTTAGAGTGAAATGAAATTGGATTTGAGTCAGGATAGAAAATTTGAAAAAAAATTATAGGATTTCCTGAGGTTGAGTAGCTAAAGTCTTTGTAGAAGAGATCTCGTTTGTTTGTGTGTGAAAGTTCTTGCTGTTTTAAAATAAATACTTGCCAAAAAAGGCATCTCTAAGAATAAATTTAGTTTCAGCTTTGTTTTGTTTTTCTTTTTTTTTTCCTTCTTTTATATTTATTGGAGCTAACCCAACTCTTTTGTTTTATTTTCTATTCCTCTCCACTGAAACTCACCAAAATATAGGTGGAGCACCCCCAATCCAAAAATCCAAAATGCTCTGAAATTTAAAACTTTTCCAGTGCCAACACAAGTGGAAAATTCCACACCAAGAAACTTTGTTTCCTGCATGAAATTATTAAAAATGTTATGAATTACCTTCAGGCTATGGTATAAGATATATGTGAAACATAATTGAATTCCTTGTTTAAACTTGGATCACATTCCCAAGTTATCTCATTCCAAAATTAAAAAAAAAATTAAAAATTTAAAAAATAAAAAGAAAGAAAGAAATTGAAATCTGAAATGTTTCTGGTTCCAAGTATTTTGAATACTGTACTGGGTTCTGCACAATTAGTAGTAGCAGAATTTGCTAGAAAAAAAAATAAAAGATTGTAAAAGAAACAACCTGGAACACCCACATTTCTGTTTATTCAAAGGGCAGCTCTGTGTTTTTACAGTCAAGTCATTAACCATTTCACACAATAGCCCGGGGAGTCACATTCCTACTTTGTCTTACAGGAAACCAACACAGCAGTGGCTGAGTCTGCTTGGAGGTAGGGTGGCAGGAGGGAAGCCAGGAGGGGAAGTTACATTGCTGGGGTGCATGTCTAACACACATTCTTATTTTAATCTTGTAACGGTGCCACTTGACAGATAGGGAAACTGAGGTTCAGAGAAGGGTGGGCACTCGGCCAAGGCCACAGAGTGGAAAGCCACAGGTCCCTCTTACCATGCTGCCCCTCTGGAGAGGAACAGCAGGGAATTTGTGGTGCTGAGCCCTTGGTGGGGGAGGAAGCTAAGTGTTCTCTGAGCACAGTGTGCTTCTAACTGGTTCTCCTTTCTCTGTTCTCCTTTCAGCCGTCCTTAATCACTCAAGGCCCTGTGGAGAGAATCAGCAGCTGTGTGGAGAGCCTTCTGCCAGCCCCAGAGCTTTAGGGGAAGTTCAGTTTCTCTGATAGGGAAGATGAATGGTCCCGAAAGCATAAGCAGGCACAGCTTCCCCACACTGTTTGACATGAGCAGCGAGGGTTTTGCTGACAGACCCCGAGGCTAGGGAGAAGTGATCTACCCAGGATCCCACAGCGAATTATGGTGGAGTCCAGCTCCAGCACTGGGCTTCTCGCCACCTTTGCACCAATCAGCACGTGCCATGAAGTCGCAGATGGCTAGAGATGACATTCAGGGGACTGGTGGGTGTTGGCATCTCAGCATCATCCTCATTTATTAGGAGCCTTGGAGCCACATTCTTCTTGGGAGTTGATTATATGTTTCCAAAACTGAATTAACTCTTTGAAGTTTGAGATCTTGAATAAAAGCCTCATGTCTCACGCCAACTTTGCTATGGATTCTGCAGGACGGATAGGTGGAAACAGTTAACCGAAAGTTCCTTAGAGCAAGGCTTACTAACTCCATCTTTATCTGTTGCAGGAGCTAAGGAAACTTCCTGCAGTGCCATACCCAAGGAGTGCCGTGCCTAGGGAGGATCCAGTGCGGGTTGCAAGGTGCACACTCTTCAGAGCATCAACACAGTCCCCTGACTCTAGTTGTCTTTATCACTGTGGCTCTTCCCCTTGAAGGCCACTCCCATCCATCTATCTGACTTGTTTTGCCCTGAACCTTCGGGGCCAGCAAACACTGAGACAAAAACACTGTGAGGCCAAGTGAGAGACGGCCAAATATGAGTTCCCTTGTAGTCTCCCGGATGCCTGGACTCAGGTCCAGCTCAGCAGCTCTCAATGCCTTTCAGCTCAGTTCCTGGGGTCCCCAAGGGATTTTCCAGCCTCAGCCTTGTCTTCCCCACAACCTTGTCTTGAGTTTGGAGTAGAACCTGCCCCCAGCACATACATTCCCAGTGGTCCCTCCCCGACCAGCTCCTGAGTGGCCCTTGCTTTCTCACCGTTGGGTCCCTGCACCTTATTCTCTTCCCTAGAGCCACACACTCCTTCCTGTTGGCTCAAGTGGGGTCAGGAAAAGTCTTGCAGTTGATGACCTGCAAACCTGACACTTGGGCAGGTGGTCATGGGGTTCCCCAGGAGTCGAGCCAAGGAAGTCCAACCCTGGTGTGCTTATCTACATCCTGTACATGGGGGACACCATCAAGAAGGCCAAAGTCTGGGAGAGTGACATGAAGGGAAGTGGTGAATGACAAACAGAAACTGAAGGCCAGCTGGACAACTGAGAAGATGTGGCTCTCAAGCATTTCAGATGGGCACATGGGGGAGGGGCAACCTCAGGGCCCCAGTCCTGACTCAAGCCCGTCCTTTGGACTGTGATGACCATGCACCCTGAGCACTACCACACCTTTATGCTCCTCTCCTCCCACCCAGCCCCCTGCTGAACCTGTCTGCTTTCTGTGCCCTGCTAGCTATTTCCCCACATGCCCAGACTTTGCCCCCAGGAGTGCCAAGCACAGGTTGCCAGGTCTATCTCAGATGTATTATCTGTCCCCAGGCTGGGGTAGGAAATGCCCTGCTAAGACCAAAAGCAGGTCCTCCAGACTCTAGCAGAGGCCCCAGTGTGACCCGTGACTTTGTTAAAAACCCTCTTGGAGCTTAGCCATCTTTGGCCATTCTCTGAACCCGGCTGGGATTCACACACTCAAGTCCCTATTTGGTTTTGGTCACGGTCTCAGTTCCCTCGGCACTATATCTAACCCTGCTCTGCTCTACTCTGCCCTGAGCGTGCTCTCTCTCCCCTCAGGGATGTAATTTTCAAGTTCTTCCTAGGATTTTTTGCCATCAACCTGGCCATCCCTGTCCTTTCTTCATGGCCTCTCAGGACTAAAGCTGCAGAGATAAAATCCTGAGGACCATGAGAGTAGAGCCTCGACCATCTTGTTTATCACTCTAGCCTCATTATCAGCATGTAATAGGTGCCCAATAAATAGCTCTACAGGGGCCTTGGCTCCCCTTAAGGAGGTAGATGGTCTCGGTGTCAGGGCCTTGACCCCTCTTCACCCCATACTGATCCGATGCACCCTTGTGTGGAGTGCCAGGATCCCATTCAATGCCAGGTGTGTCTCAGGGCACCAAGGATGGGGCTGATATATCAGAACCCTGCATCCTTCTCCTTCTGACTCCCCAGTTTCCTTTTGTGTCCTTCTTGTTCCTATCTTTGTTTATATCCCAGTGGCCATGAGAGCTCTCCTGGGAAGACCATTCTGCTAAATTACAAATTGAATCATGTTCTGCTAAACCACAAGTGCATCGAATTGGGGGAAACAATTGCCATGGCAACATGCCACACCTTGTGCAGGTTCTTCATTTGGGGAGTGGTCACTCAGTTGAGCAGCAAGGTGGTCATTGTGGGCACATGGTTTCAATTAAAATTCATTAAGAGAATTTCCCTGGTAACCCAGCCAAGTGATGATTTGGCACCTGGTACCTTCTTGGTGAACTATCTAGAAAGAGACTTTCCCAACACATGGGGACTCAGTTCAGTCAGAAATACCTAGAAATGTGGGTGGGATATGCTCCCAAACTCTGGGTCTTCAGAGACACCAGACAAACCTGGACAGCAGAACAAGGTCTGTGGTGTCCACAAAGGTCAGCAGTGTCCACTAATGACCTAGAAAGGAAGAGCAGAGAGTCTGTCATGAACACCCTCCAGCCCTATACTGCAGTGTAGCCCTTCTCAAAGTCAGGGTGAGCTTACTGAGATAATGGACTTAAGTAAGTCCCAGAGAAGAGGGTGGCTGTCACTGGAAGAGTCTTCTTGCTTCTTGAGAACAATCTAAAATTCACTTACAGGTGATTTCTGCAAACCCGATTATTTTGTGGATGTCTACAAGAGAGTGTGACTTCAAGGAATACTGAGGACACTTGTCTATCAGGTGACTTCCTTTGTCATACAAGTAATAAACCCAACAGCTATATTCATTTTGCAGATGAATTTTTTTATTTGCTCTAATTAGCTATACATGACAGTAGAATGCATTTTGATTCATTGTATACAAATGGAACATAACTTCATTTTTCTGGTTGTACACAATGCAGAGTCACACCATTCGTGCAATCATACACATACACAGAGTAATAATGTCTGTCTCATCCCACCATCATTTCCCCCCATACTCCCTCCCCTACACTTACTCCCATCTGCCCAATCCAAAGTTTCTCCATTCTTCCCTTGGCCCACCCGCCCCCAATTATGGATCAGCATCCGTTTATCAGAGAAAACTTTTGGCCTTCGATTTTTTTGAAGTATTTTTTTAGTTGTTGATAGACCTTAATTTTATTTATTTATTTATTTATATATGGTGCTGAGAATCGAACCCAGTGCCTCACACATGTCAGGCAGGCTCTCTACCACTGAGCCACAATTCCAGCCCTGGCCTTTGATTTTTGGGGATTGGTTTACTTCGCTTAGCATGATATTCTCCAACTCCATCCATTTACCTACAAATGCCACAATTTCATTATTATTTAAAGCTGAGTAATATTCCATTGTTGCAGCTGAATTTTTGAGTTAAGCTTTCCTATCTAAGTCTAATGCTATCAAGGATAATATACAGGGGATGAGGACAGATCATCCAGGAGCAGCGATGTTGGCCTTGTTCACACTTCAGTTTACATAAATCTGTGGGAACCATCACCATGAAAGGTCCTCATGATGCTTGAGCAACAGAAATTACCTCCACAGCTTCTGGCCTGAGCTCCAGATTTGGCTTAGCAATGAGATCAACCTCTGGATGCCTTAGCCAGAATGACAGTCTGACCACGGGACTATGGAGACTTTAATCAGGTCACTGTGATAAAGGTTAGAATCTGACTTCATCAGACATAGAGAGGCTCCCTGCATGGACTTCCTGCCTCCAAGATGTCACAGTACCCTGTAGATATGTAAGGACCATCTTGTCTGACAGCCTCAACCTGAAGGGTGAGCCCCAATGGTTCAGTTCATTCAGGAGTCAGCCCGGCTCAGCATCTCCCCTCTGCCTTGGCCAGTTCCTCAGCATATTGGGAGTCTTCCCAGCGTGAGTCACCACACACTCCACAAACAAGGAAGGAATGACAGTGGAGTTATTGCCCCATGGTTGGGTGCACTCCCCTGATTCTGATGTGATCACAACTGGGCTGAGTGATAAACTAGTCCTTCCACTGCTCCTTCTGGAAGCTGCTTCATCATTGTCAGGATCCTCAACAGAATAGATGATGCAGAAAGCACGGCCCTTGCCTCCCAGGAACCTGGAATACGTCGGAGAGGTGCATCTGAGTCACATGATGGGGGAGACTGAGATTGAGCTGTCAGGCCCTACACACCCCCAACCAGGAGAGCTGAGCATTGGCTTATCTTCACCAAGGGACAAGACTATTTTCCTCACTCCCACTTCTTCATTTGAAAAGCTTTATTTAGGCATAACTGATGTACAATAAATTGCACTTATTTAAAGTCTACGATCTGATGTTTTGACTTATGTCTACCCCTGTAAAACCATCACCACAGTCAAGACAATAACCATAACTTCATCCTCCTTCATCCCTCCTGCCCCACCTGCTCTGCTCCCAGCCAACTGTTGGCTGGGATTAGTGATTAGCTTACATGTTCTAGAATTGTATGTACATAGAATTACATGGTTTGTGCACTATTTTTGGTCTGTCTTTTTTCATTTCACATTATTTTAAGGGTCATTCAGGCCATTGTTTGTGTAAACATTCTATTCTTTTTTATTTGCTAAGTAATATTTAGCATGATATTCTCAACTCCATCCATTTACCTACAAATGCCACAATTTGTTTATCTATTCATTTGTTAATAGATATTTAGGTTGCTTCCTCAGAAAACTTGGAATGGAAATACCATTTGACCCAGTTATCTCCCTCCTTAGTATATACTCAAAGATTTAACATCAGCATACCAAAGTGACGCAGCCACACCAATGTTTATAGCAGCTCAATTCATAATAGCTAAGCTATGGAACCAACCTAGGTGCTCTTCAATAGATGAATGGATAAACAAAATGTGATACACACACACATAAAGAAGAATGAGACTATCATGCCATGTGAAATAAGCCAATATCTCAAAACCAAAGGCCAATTGTTCTCGATAATATGCGAATGCTAACACGCAATAAGTGGGGAGGGAAGAATAGAAGTTCATTGAATTAGACAAAAGGAACTGGAGGGAAAGGAGGGGGGATGGGAATAGGAAATAAAAAGAATGAGTCAGACATAACTTTTTTATGTTCATATATGAACACACGACCACTGTAACTCCACATCATGTACAACCACAAGAATGGGAAGTTATACTCCATGTATGTATGATATGTCCAAATAAATTCTACTGTCATGTATAACTAAAAAGAATAAATAAAAAATAGGTATTTTGGTTGTTTCTAGATTAGGGACTATTGAAAATAGAACTACTAAGAATATTCATGTACAAGTGTTGGTGTGAATATGTTTATTTCTTTGGGTAAGTACCTAGGAATAAAATGGCTGGCTTATATGGCAGGTGAATGTTTAACTTTTAAGGAGATTGCCAAACTGTTTTCCAAGGTGGCTGAATCATTTTTATTCCCCACCAGATGTTTGCTTATTTGCTGGTGCCAGGGATTGAACCCAGGGATACTCTACCACTGGGCTACATCTCCAGCCCTTTCAATTTTTCTCTTTTTATGTGGTGTGATACGGTCACACTAAGTCACTGAGGCTGGTCTTGAACTTGTGATTCTCCTGACTCAGCTTCCTGAGTTGCTGGGATCACAGGCAGGAGCCACTGAGCCTGGCTCCTACCAGCTGTTTATGAGAGTTGCAGTTGTTTATTGTTCCATATCATTCTTGGTTGAAGTGTCTCTTTAAATATTTTTCATGCATTAAGTTGGCCTGTTTGTCTTCTATGATTGAGTTGCACCATGTCTATATTTGCAAACTAATATCCAGCAAAAGGCTTATATTTTGAATATATCATTATAAAAAATATAATATTATATATGTTCATATATACATATATGTGTGTATGTGTATATATGTATATGTATGTATATATATATATATATATATATATATATATATATATATATATATATAATGTATTTGAAATTAGAAGCATTTTTGGCTGTATACTTTGCAAAGACTTTCCCCCAGGCTGTGACTTACCTATTCAGTTTTGTAGAAGTTCATTTTGAAACATAAAATTTAAAGTCTTGAAAATTTTCAAATCAATTGATGTATTAATGCCTATCATTTTAGACTGTACTTTTTGTGTACTATTTAGGAAATCTTTGCCAAATCCAAGGCCATAAAGAATTTCTTCTATGTTCTCTAGCCATTTTATGGTTTCAGTTCTTACATTTAGTTCCATGATCCATTTCGAGTTAATTTTGTATACGGTGTGAGGGAAGGGTTTAGTTCAGCCACTTTCTCTGAAGATTCCTGGTTCTCTGGGTGGATATTTGGTCTTCTCCCCACACTACAGCTCTATTCTAAATTCTTTATAAAGCCACCACCTGTTCCAGTCTCTGGCATCTCCTAAGCTCATCAGTGTCTTTGAGCTCATAAGCTCAAAGCAACTTGATGGAGACAAAGACCCCTCCTCACCCCTTCCCAGATGTCTTGGAGCACCATCTAGCATTGATCATGGGGCAAAGACCAGACAGCATTTCTCGGAGGCCATTCTACTCTTGATGGCTGTTTATTTCTGGTGACAATTGCCCTTCTTTTGGCTACTGAAGTGACTGGTTTGGAAATCCCCAATGTGAGAGAAAGCCAGCCAGATATCAACTAGCCCATTCCGCTTGCATATGAAAACCCATGCTCAAGGAAAGGAGTCAGCCTCCAGAGGGAGGGCAGTTACTGTCATCTTCATTTGGGGAGTGAGAAAACTGGTTTCATGAGACTTGGTGATCTGCTTCAGGTCAGACAACTGGCTTATCACAGAGTGCCTGCTTTCTTAACCCCAGATCCACACTACCTGGTCCCTGGCTGTCACCATCTCAAAAAGACCTGGCTCAGACCTCCTACTCCCTGGCCAGCAGTTTTCATCCTGAAAATGCTACAAGTTGCAGGTAGAATTTTCCTGCTCCCAAGACAAGTCTCAACTCCACATTCTTTCATGGTTTCAAAGAAAAGCAACTTTAATGGACAAGGGATTTTCAAGAGTCTATTTAAAGTCTTGGGTATAAATCAAAAAACCAGATCGGGAGGAGGCTGGTTTCTCCTGTTCAAATGGATTCTCTTTCTTTCTTTCTTTCCTTCCTTCTCTTTCTGCCCTTTGTTGGGCCTAGAAAGGAAGTGCTCCTGAAGGGATCAGGTGGCAGTTCACAGCATGGAGGCTGTGGCAGGAAGGAGGGGAGGCGAGGGCTGTCCTGACCTTCCCCCAGTCCTGTGTGCAGCAGGCCCTCCACAGTGCCTCTCTGTCCCCATCAACACCAAGTTTTTCAGTCTTTTCCTTGGCCCTTTCCTCGGGCCTCTGTCCACCCAGCCAGGCTGGTCACTCGGGGACATACACATACTTTATGCCTTCCGCTCCACCCCTGTCCCTCAGCTTTACATGTACCAGTGTCCCTCCTCCTGGGGGAACAAGAACCAGCTTGGGTTCCATCTTGTATCGGCCGGACATGTCCACTTCCTGCCCCAGCTCCCTAGGCTAGCTACCCTCACCCGTGCCAAGCCTGTCTTCAAGTCTCAGTCTTGCAGAACCTATTTCCCTGAGGTCTGAAACTGGTAATTAGGCCTCATCCCATTTTCCTCCACATAGCTTTCCTGTGTGTCTTATCCCCCTCCTAGACTGAAGGTTCCTCCCAGGCACAGCTGGCTCTGACCCTTCCTCATTCCATCCTGTCTCCTCAGCCTAGGCATCAGCGACGCAGCCCAAATCCTCATGGATTGCTTCCAGCTGATTTTCCCAAGTTCAAGTTTTGGCAGGAAGGTGGGAGGTTTTCCAGCTGCGGTTTATAGTTTTCCTCTGAGTTCTAGAAAGGAAACCAGCAATGGTGGCACACAGGTTTGGGGCTAAAGACTTGGGGCAGATAAGAGTTGGCACTCAACTCTGAAGGCCAGAGATGTAAGGGAAGAGAGGCTGTGGGCTCAGAGCCAGTCCTTGCACCACCCAAAAGCACCTCTGCCTAAGGGAACTTCTCCACTGCTTCCCACACAGGGAGGGCCCACGACTGGTAAAATGACACAGCACATGCTCACATGCCCCACGTGCCAAGCTCTGGGGGAACGCACCCTATCCTCCAAGCTGTCCTGCTCAGGAAGGATCCGCTCTGGAAGCTTCTGCCCATCTGCTTGAACAAGATTTAAGAATTCTGAAACATGCACACCTCGTACCATACAGGGCACTTCTACCAGGCTGAAGAACAGACCAGGCACTGTCTCGAGTCTCAGGAAACTTGCTGCCCACCAGGCATATGAACATGCTCCAGCAAGTTGAAAATCTCCGACAGTCACTAAATGGGAAAGAGATCTTTCCTGGGGAGGGGACATTTAGAATGAGGCTTCAGGAAGGGTAGGGATTGGAAAAGTGAGGGTCTGGAAGAGGAATGGGTGTGCAAAGGCAGGGAGTTAGGACCCACATAGGGTGTGCTCAGGTGACAGTGAGCAGCCAGAACGGCCTGGGTGTGAGTAAATTCAGGGAATATGAGGCTGCACCAGAAAGTTGGGACCAATTTATAAACATCTTTGAAAGACAGCTTAATGCTTTATGGACATGACCTCTGAGTCAGATGAATAGACCTGGATTTGCTGCTTCACAGCTGGGGAAATGTGGGCAAGTTAGTTCATTTCTCAAAGCCTCAGTTTCCTCATTGTGAAACTGCTATGAAAAAAACAACTCACGGGGCAGCTAGGAGGAGGGAATGGACATATTGCTTGTGATGCTCACTGCCCGTGCCTGTACCCAGTATGTGCTCAGCTGATGTTTATTGCTCATGTTAGCCATTCTGACTCTGCAGACTTCCTGAAGTGATGGGCAGGGTCTGAGCCAAGGAGCAGCTGCCTCGGCACCTCAGAGGATGGACTGGCAGGGTTGGGTGGCATCAGGAAGAACTAGTGGAGGCTGTCACAGAGGCCCAGTGTGATTCTGGGCTTGGGCACTGGCTGAACTGGGATAAAGAGGAAAGCACTCAACTCTGCTTTCTCAAGGCCAGCAAGCCTTAAGACAAGGGAAGTCACAGTGGCAGAGTAGGGACCTCTAAGAAGGCCACACACGGATCTCAATGGATCCCGAGAACAAGTTCTGCCACATGCTGAGCCTCAGGGAGCCCAGCTTTGAGGGGGCCAGGGGAGGGGGTGGTGCTCAGAGGGGAGTGGTAGACAGGTAATGCTGGGGGCTGTGTCAGGAGACAGCTGGGTGGGCAGGACTAATGCCACATGGAGCAGGAAACTAGGCCAGGTTCCATCTCTCACACACAGTATGATTCTGAATCTATCCTAATTTGTGCTTTGTTCTACAAAGTCATTCTTGAGTCCACAGACTTTGGCTCAAGAAAGTCACTAAGACTCAGCCTGTCCGCACCTTCCTTGCTGAAGTTCAGACCTTTCTTCCATCCCACAGGTATACTTAGGGTACCTGCTGCTTGGGCTCTGGCATAGCTGCCTTAAAGTAGATCAATGAAGACCCTACCAGACACTTGATGACTGCCACACCCACAGGGTCAGGCTCAGCCAGGGACCCTGGGGACATGGGGAGTGGGGGTATCAGGTCTGCTCCCAAGGGACCCAGAACCTTTAGGATGCCTGGGAGACACAGTTCAGAGTGCTCTTTTGAACTTATCGAAGAATGTTCCAGAGCAAGTATACTGGAGGAAGGCAGGAATAGAACCAGTTTTATCTCCTTGTCATTCATATCTAACTCTCAGATTTTGATGAGCTGGTCTTTCTGTGATCTTTTTCTTTTATATTAATTTTTTATTATTGTGCTTCCCCCCTCCACTAATTGGCACTTATGCACCTTTTCTTTTTCTTTTTCCCTTTAGTATTTACCCCAGAAACGACTATTTATCAAGGTTAAAATTTAACTTAATTGCTGGGCACGGTGGCACATACCTGAAATGCCAGTGGCTTGGGAGGCTGAGGCAGGAGGATCACAAGCTCAAAGCCAGCCTCAGCAACTTAGCAAGCAACTTTGTGGGACCCTGTCTCAAAATTAAAATAAAAAGGACTGGGGATGTGGCTCAATGGTGAAGTGCCCCTGGGTTCAATCTCTGGTACCAAAACCAAACCAAAACCAAAAAAAGTTAATCACTTTATCTTCCTCTTTGATAATTTAAAACCTTAAAACATTTTAGCTCTGTTGACCCTCTCCTGTCTTTTATGCTTATGTTATTTATGTACTTTAATTCTATCTTGTTTTGTAACCCACAAGACCTTAGAATTACTATGATGCAGTCAATGTATGTATAGCCTTTCTTGGGTACTTACCACTCTCTAAGCTCTTCCCGTGTTCCCAAATCTCAGGTCTTCTCTCTGGAATCACTTTCCTTCTGCCTAACATGTGTCCTTTAGAATATCCTGCAACGAGAGTTCCCTGGTTCTATGTTCTCTTACTGTTTGTTGCTCTGAAAATGTGTATGGTATTCACTCACAGAAGATACCGTCACTGGATAAAGAATTCTGGGTTGTCAGGGCATACCCCTCCTGTTGTGAGGTTGACAAATCAGTTGTTAGTCTAAATTACACTGACTTTTGCCTCTGGTTCTGTCTGTCTGTTTTTCTGTCTGTCTCTCTCTGTGTATTCCGCACTTTATCAGGTATGTTTAAACATGTATTTCTTTCTTTTCTTCTTTTTAAATAATGCTTAAAATTCCTTGGCATTCTTTACACCATGAATAGCCTCCCTTATAGACTCTGGAAGATTTTTAGCCAGTGTCTCTTCGTGTGCTGCCTCTCTCCGTTCCCTTTCCTTTCCTTCTAGAACATCTACTAGTCATAGTCTGCTCTTTGCATGTCTCTTAATTTTTCTGCCATGTTTTCTGACTTTCTGTCTCTCTGGGCAGTTTTCCATTGCTTTTTTTTTTTTTTTTTAATTCATCTGTCAGCTCACAAATTCTCTTACACTAAATCTAATCTTTTACCACGTTTAAAAATTTCAGTTCTGGTGTTTTTTATTTTTGGAGTTCTGTTTGCATCTTTTCTCAAATCTGCTAGGTCACTCTTTGTAGTTTCCTATTCTCTGCAAATATTTTCAAACCTGTCTTTTATTTCACTACACATAGTAAGTGGTTGTTTCTACAATCAGTGCTCCAAAACACTGCAACCTGAGATTGTTGCAGTTTGGTTATCTGCCATCTTCTGTCCCTGAGGGTGCATGTGCACTGTTTCTTCTGTGCTTGGTTCTTTTAGGCGTGTGTACTGCTCATGCCTAAATTTGAAAACTTATTGGTGGTCATTTGTTAAGGATCAGGATGAAGAAGCCTCCCCGCAGAGGCAATATATGTTATCTTTCTGCCAGTGCCTGGGGATATTAGTGATTCAAGAATACTTTACATTCAGGACTAGAAGTTTCCCAACCACCCAAATGATATGAAACCGGGCTACCGATCCGTGCAGAATCTGGCTTGTGGTTATGACTTCTCTGTGAAGTCTCTTCCACCCAACTTTTGCGTTCTCATGGTGGGGAGGCCTTTAAGGTGCCCACTCAATCTTGGAGGGTCTCCTGATAGATTCCCCATCTAGGACAGACCCTGAGTTTTGACATTTATTTATATAGTTCCACATGATCATTAAAACTAAATTTCTTATTTACCTGTATCATCAAACATTCACTAGACCAAAATGATTCCAGTGTTCCTTACTTACCTAGGTGCTTGCCCCTCCTTGGATTTTTTAAAATATTTTTTTAGTTGTCAATGGACTTTATGTATTTATATGTAGTGCTGAGAATCGAACCCAGTGCCTCACACATGCTAGGCAAGCGCTCTACCACTGAGCCACAATCCAGCCCCTCCCCTTGGATTTTGACATTTTTCCTTTCTTTCTTGCCAGTTCTTCAATACTTTTAAGAAGAGGGTTTTTTTGTTTTGTTTTGTTTTGTTTTTTTAATGTTTCATCCAGCAACTATATTCCCTAAAACAGAACTTGGCAGATCTCACCTTGAATAAGTTACTTTACCTTTCTGCTCCTCAGCCTCATACTTATACCTTATAGGGTGGTTGAGAGGATTAAATGAGAAAATAAAGGTAAAGGAAGTAACACAGTGCTCAGCACGTTAGTTCTCTTCCCTCTTATGACCTGGTGGAGCCGGGTACTTGGGACAAATCAGGTGCCCCTTCATCTGAGGCCCAAGATCCAACTTTTGCAGCATCTGGGGAATGGGGGCCAATGACCAGAGTTCATGTCCTTCAACAGCTAGGTGCCAGCTAAAATTTTGACCCCAGAAATGGAAGTCTGGTAACCCAACCAAGCTGGGCCAAGACAGAGGAGGTCCTACCTATGGGGTCTAGTGATAGGAGCATGGCCCTGGGGGATTCTGGATCCATGAGTTCAACAGCATCCCAAGGAGAGCCCATCAGGCCCCTGAGGGTGGTTTGACTGCAGATGCTTCCTAGGCTGGGGGACCGAGTGTCCCTTTGAAATGTGAAGAGCTGGACAGAAGGAGGGAGCCCCTTAAGCAGTGCAGAATTTTCCCAGTCAATTCTGAGCCCTTCCCCATCCTCCTCTATTACAGTCCCCCTGACACCAGAGGGTTTTAATGAATTTCCACCCTCATAAAAACTGCTCTCTTGGGGATGCTGTTCTCTTCCCAGTGAGAGGTCCCTAAACTCAGGGTCAGATGACACAGTTGTCTCCTATCCGCTCAGCCCCATTGGTGTTGATTAGAGAGCCTCCTGTCCTTGCCTGAGCCTAATCTCACTTGTTTTTGTCCCCATGGCTTTTATACCAGTTCCCTGGAAGGTGAGATCTGATTGGACAGGTTAGACGTGTCCACCCTAACAGTGTGCTTGGCAGGGTCCCAGCCCAGACAGACCCTTCCAGATTTCATTCATGTGGATGGGGTACAGGGATCAGGTCGGAAACCATTGCATGAGCTATTGAGCAGCCCGGGGCTGGAAGAATGCTAAATCAGTATAGAGCCAAGCCACTTTCTAATTGAACATAGCACTTCTACTGTTTTACCTCATGGTTAAAGCAGCTTTTTATTTATTTATTTATCTAGTTGTAGATGGACTCAATACCTTTATTTTACTTATTTATTTTTATGTGGTGCTGAGGATCAAACCCAGTGCCCCACACAGAGTAGGCAAGTGCTCTACTACTGGGATATAGCTGCAGCCCCCCTAAAGTAGCTTTTTAAACAAGGTCATCCAGGTTAAAGAAAGGAAAAGGTGCTTGTCCTTACAAAGTAGAAAATAAATACAAATGTGTACCAAATATATCAATTAAAGAGCCCGAGTCTCTGGACTGCGGAGGTGAAAGCCCTTGGAGAAAGTCTCCACCCTCCAGGGATTGCCCTGCATTCTAATTATCCTGTGGGGAATCTTCACAGGAAAACATTGTGAAGGGCTTTTAGCATGAGCCATCTTAAAGAAATTCCCTGCAGAGGCCAAGGGAGGAGAATTAGGCGAGCATCAGGCTCAGACACACATTTGGGATTTAAGAGGCAAACATTATTGCATCATGTTCTAAAATCTGGAATTTCTCTGAAATTCTTTGAGCTCCCATAGCAAAACTTGTCCTTCATTGGAAGCACTTCTTATCTTACATCACAAAATGTTTGCTGAGATTTGCTCAGTTGTTTCTTTGGCCTGACCTGCCCTTCCTCCCTCTCTGTGCCAGGCAGACCTTTGTTGATTACCCAGGTGGTCCCTCCCAACAAAGCCTTCCCTGACCCTTGATGCTCTCAACAGAAAGACCAGCTCATCAAAATCTGAGAGTTTGAAATGAATGACAAAGAGATAAAACTGGTTCTATTCCTGCCTTCCTCTAGTATACTTGTTCTAGAACATTCTTCCATAAGTTCACAAGAGCACTCTGAACTGTGTCTCTCAGGCATCCTAAAGATTCTGGGTCCCTTGAGAGCAGACCTGATATCCCCACTCCCCATGGCCCCAGGGTCCCTGGCTGAGCCTGACCCTGTGGGTGTGGCAGTCATCAAGTGTCTGGTGGGGTCTTCATCGATCTACTTTAAGGCAGCTATGACAGAGCCCAAGCAGCAGGTACCCTAAGTATACCTGTGGGACGGAAGAAAGATCTGAACTTCAGCAAGGAAGGTGCGGACAGGCTGAGTCTTAGTGACTTTCTTGAGCCAAAGTCTGTGGATCTCAAGAATGACTTTCTAGAACTTCACTCTGGGGCGAAACCTTGAGAGATTTTAAAGCAACATGACCTGAGAGGGCCCTTTCCCAGGCAAGATGCAAAAGGAGTACCTTCTAAGGGAGTCTGGCCTTGAAGGAACCTTCTCAGGGGGAACCAGTTACTCAATCAGCTCGGGTGGGATTCAAGAACAACCCAGCTCACTGGCTGATTCTGTTCAAGGGAGAACAAGGTGAGCAAGCCCCATGTCTGGTTTTGCAAGGAGATTTGCATAAGTGATCACCTGCCTGTGGTGTTAGGAAAGAGTCACATCATTGTGGGACAGGGTTTCTGCCTTGCTCCTGCTCCCTGCAGTGCCTCTGGTTATGGCTGCTCCTCCTCGCAATGTGTAGCTATGGTATAGGGACCTTGGGCCCTGGTACACCTGAGTTTTTCTAGGCACCAACATAGAAGTTGTGGAGCATGATTTCTATGCATTTTGATCCTCAGATTAGTTCCCCTCAGATCCCCCATATATGGCTTCTTCACTGTTTCCTGGCTGATCTAGGCAGAGTGGGGGTTCTTAACCCCTGCAGGGCCTGGCTCCTGACAGAAGACCAGCCTGCCTAAGGCTGGAGCTTAATGGGAAGGTGAGGCATGGGCTGGGTGGGGAAGGATTACTCCTGAACAGTGCTTAGGCCAGAGACCTGCTCAGACCCCTAAACCCTGGGGAGGAGGAGGCCAGGATCCACCAGGCAGTCACTAAAGGCATCAGGAGCTCAAATGGCCCCTTCTTGGTGTTTCTATCTGCATGTTTAGGACTCTCTGCAGAGCCTGCCTCCCATTCCAGCCCTCCAAACTGCTAGCTGCAGTCTCTGGTGCTGTTTTTGCCAGACCTGAGGAATGCAGATGACCCAATCAATCTCAGAACCTTCTGATGGGCCCTGGGGCAGGGGCCTCACCCCTCTCTGGAAGGAGCCACACCCAGCCCTTCTCCCCTACCAAGGATAGAGTTTCCCTGTGTGTTCCCCTGTATGGGAGGAAGGGGGCACTCCCCATACAGCTCCCAACCCCTCAGCAGTGGCTGAACCCTCATCAGTGATCAGTCCTCCCTCTTCTCAGGAAAGCAGCTTGTCTCTCCCTGGAGGCTGGGCCTTCTGCACTTCTAGAGCTTCCCATGATTACCTCCCATTCCTCGGAATCTCTTCTTCCCCAGCCCATGAGGACCCATCCCACGTTCTTGGACATGGAATCCACTGCGTAGTCTCGTGGATGCCCATATGCCTGGCTCGGCCAAGGCAAGGGTGAACACAGGCTGTTCCTGGCCTCGAGGAGCCCACAGTCTACTGGGACAGACAAACAGCCAATTGCACACCAGGACTATGGAGGAGAGAATAAGGAACCATGAATGGTGACCTGCCAGGGTCACGAAGGCTTCCCTGGAGAGGGCACAACTGAGCAGGGCCCTGAAGAGGAGAGGAGTTCTCTGGATGGATGAAGCAGACCAGCCAAGCTATTGGGGCACATTCAGGGAGCCACAACTAATGTATGGATTGCCAGGAGAGAACAAGCCAGAGAGGGGGCCAGGTGGCTTAAAAACCCTGATGACCATCAAGCAGCACCTGTATTCTGAAGGCCGTGCAAGGAGACCCTTCCTCCTCCTCCTCTTTCTCTTCTTCTTTTTTTTAACCTGGAATTGAATCCAAGGTCACTTAACCACTGAGCCACATCTCCAGCTCTTTTTTTATGTTTTTATTTTGAGCCAGGGTCTCACTAAGTCCTTAGGGCGACGCTAATTTGCTAAGGTTTGTCTCCTGAACTGGAGTCCTCCTGCCTCAGCCTCCTGAGTTTTAGGATTACAGACAGGCATGCGCCACCATGCCAGGCTTTCTTCTTCTTCAAAATACCTTTAGTAAGGTACATAAAATGCATATACTACAATATATATTAGACACACTTAACATGTACAATCTGATGAATTTTTGACATGTATACCCATGAAACCACCAACAACAACACAGTGAACACATCCATCCCCACCAAGTTTCCTCCTGGGGCTGGGGCTGTGGCTCAGTGGTAGCACACTTGCTTGGCATGTGTGAGGCATTGGGTTCGACTCCCAGCACCATATATAAATAAATAAAATAAAGGTCATTGGCAACTAAAAATATATTTTAAAAAAGTTTCCTCCTGTCCCTTTCTGATCTCTCCTTATCCCCACTTTCTCTAGCAACCACCCATCTGCTTCTCTGTCATTATAGATGAGTTTGCATTTTCTGAATTTTAAATAAATGGGATCATCTAGTGTGTGCTGTTTTTGTTTGTTATTCTTTCATTCAGCAGAATTATTTTGAGATTCATCCGTGGTCTTGTGTATATTAATAGTTAATTTATTTTCATTGCTAAATACCATTCCATTATGTGGACTATATAGCAACTTGTTTATCTTTTCACCTGTGGTCAATGTTGGGTTGTTTCCAGTTTGGGGCTGTTACAAATATGATTGCTATGAATGTTCATGCCCAGATGTCTGTGAATATAAGCTTTTATTTCTCTTGGGTAAATATGTAGAAGTGGAGTGCCTGGGTCATATGATGCATATATATTTATCTTAAGAAACTGATGAACTGTTTTCCAAAGTAGTTGTTCCATTTCACCTTCTGTTAGCCTCATGTGAGGTTCCCACCTGCTCTTTCTTGACTGGTTACAAATTGCAGGGGGAGCTTCAGAATTGAGTCTCCTTTGGATCTGTCTGTCTGGTGACTCCAACCAAAGCCCCAAGATCTGCACTCCTTGGCCTTGGATATGGAGGCAGGAGTGTTGAAAAACCCTTTCTGAAGATGGTTTCAGAGATGCTGCATTCTCCCAGGAGGCTTGTTGGTACTGGGAACGTCCCAGGGGATGGGGGCACCTGAGTAGAACCAGAGAAGATAATGAGCTGAGGGGATATCTAGCTCAGTCTGGAGGAGATCACCCCGGACCTGAAGGGGCCTTAATCCCATAAATCACAGCACAAACACCATGGAAACTACTTTTTGCACAAATAAATTAAGTATTGGAGCTGGTGTCAGGGCTCCCAGGAGTTGTGGGAGCAGCCATGGTCCCTGCCTCAGAGCGCTGTTCCAGGGACCTGGCTCCCAATCAGACTGCCCAGGAAGGAGACACAGGACCAAGGACTCCAGAGCTGTGAGGATGTTCCCAAGTGGAAGGATACTGATCTAGGACCATTCCCTGCAGGAAGGAGCCATGGAGCAGTATCCAAGACCAGGGGACAATGTCAAGGTCTGTGTTTCTACAATCACTCCTGGGCCTTGCTTTTCTGGCTGCCGATATTTGTAGTTCAAATAACATCAAATCTCTGATGTTAGGAGCTGATATACTCTGTAGGGTATGAGCCCCACCACCGTTTGGGATATGCTATTCATTCATTTGCTCATGCATTCATTCATTCACCTTCATCAGTGCCTCAGTAGAACCAGAGATGACTCAGGCAGGTTGGGATCTAATGGTGCAGCCCTCCAGGCCCTGCTGAAGGACTTAGGCAGTACTCAACAGGAGGGACACTGACAGCTTCCTCACAGGGTGTGATTAGACAGGCCTTGGGTTGGAGCCACGATGGATTAGAGTGTGCACAGACAGCTGGGCAGGGAAGCCATTAGGAAGAGGTGAAGGAGGAACTGAGCAGAGCAGTGGGGGATGGGGAACTCAGGGAGGAAAACTGTAGAGTTAGTGGGGAGAGGGGTCAGCACCAGCCCAGGGTTGCCAGCACTTTCCTCTCCTGGCTCTAGTCACACTGCTGTGGCTTGTTCCCACCGAACACTGATTGCATAAACGGTAAATGGGTGGGGCACGGTTAATGGGTAGGGCACGGTTGGAGGGATATACGGATGGCTGTTTGGTCTCAGAAGCAGAGCCTGAAACGATCTACTGGAGATGACAGTTGAGCCAAAGCACGTGCCTCACCCCCCACCCGTCCATCACTTGCTGCCTGAGCAGCTATGCTTCACCGAGGGGAGGGTAGGGACCACAGGTGCCCTCCTGGGTCCAGCAGTAAGCTGCTGACTCATGTCTGACAGCCCTCAGCCTGGATTGGCCCTCAGAAGCTCAGTCATTTGTGAAACAAGGGGACTTCACTTCCTTTTTGCCCCAAATTCATTGGGCAGTGAAGGACTCTCTGGGGCCATAATTTTGAACTTCTAGGAATGAGAGGCCTCTGTTTCCTTTGGAGACCTCATCCTCAAGGGGAGGAGGGGAGGGGAGGTTAAAGGCCTCAGCCTGATCCATGATGAAGAGGAATTGGGTCTCAGCTGTGATCACTGGGCCTTTGCATCATGTGACTTTTTTCTGGTTGCACACAAGGAGTAGAGCCCTGGCCAGGCACGTTTCTGTTGTTTAGATTCACTCCCTGAAGGCTCACCCGCAAATAACCTCAGAATGATATTCACCGTACCCAAAATTTGCCTTCAAAATAATGTGGGGGGGTGGTGGGCAGGGGCAGAAATGGGAGGACCAGTGGGCACGGCTGCTGGGTTTGCTGGTGGGGAGGGAAGAACATTGGGACGCACAGGGAAAGGCCCAGAGGCCTGGGTTCAAAGCACCGTGCCACTTGGACTAAGTGACCATGAGAAGGAGTCATTTGATCTCCCTGAGCTGACACTGGACCATGAGCACAGGAGCCTGCCAATCTGTGATTGGACTCCTCCTCTCCAGTCCGGACCCTGTGAGGGTCGAGACCCCAGTGTAGACCTTCTGCATCAGAGTTGAAAAGATGGATGTTCTCTCCTGCTTCTCTGGCTCAGGTGGCCACTTGTCAGCCCGCTGACGCCAAGTGTTTACAGAGAGTGAATCTCAACCTGAGATCTAAAGTCAAAGCCCCTGACCTGAGGTCTAGACCAGATCATGATGAGAATTTGGTTTAATCGTGAACAATGTGATCATTTGGTCATTGACTTGACTCGTGAGCTGCTCATGGATCTTTGGAACTACTTGGGGTTTCAGTGTCCGTGTTCAGAGCTGGGAGGACACCTGAAGTGTCCACTCGACCCATTGTGTGTTATAACATGAAACCTAGACCTGAAGAGAGAAGATAACCACCAAGGCCCTGGCCAGAAATGACCAAGCTTGTTCACCTGGGCTCTGGGAGCTCCCAAGGACCTCCATGTTTGGCCTTCTGGGGTACACTTCTCAGAGATTCCCAAGGACCACTGGCCTGGTCACTGTCACTGCCTTGGCCTGTTCTCTATGGCACCACCAGCAGGGCCCCCTGTCTGACCACTGAATTGCTGAGGAAAGAGCCTGTGAATGAGGCCTTCCTGTCTGCCAGGCTATCAGCTACAGGGTTAGGGGAGAGCTGCTCAGGTGCCAGGGTCCCGGTCCAGGCAGTGGAGGTAAAGAGTTCAAGGCAGGGGGATGGGGATGGGGCGAGGCCTGGACTCTGAGCCAGTGCAGGAGATAAGGCTTGTGAGGAACCAGGCAGATCCTGGCACAGAGCATGCAGCTGTCATTCTGTCAGGGCACTCCCCTGGGGCTTTGATAGTAAAGACTGGAGGGAGGCCTAGCAAGGAGGTGTCTGGGCAGAGGCCAGATGATCAAGGCTGAACATCCCTGGACCTAGGATATGACTTCTGCTAATGACCAAGGCAGAGCCAGAGGGATGACCCTTAAATCTCCTGGAGCTCTGCCAGGTGGTCCCCTTAGGGTGGTGGCCACCCTATCTCAGGATAGAGGAGAGGAATGCGGAAGAACCAGGTAGGGTGTGCCCCAGGGAGGGAGGCTGTGATCTTGGTGCTGTATTTGTCCAGAAAATGCTCCCCTGGGCTTGCTGGCCCTGTCTAGAGCTGTAGATGTGGGTTGCCCATCAGGGTGGCGTCCCATCCTAAGACACAAATCACCCCCATGAAGTTCCTCCAGGCTTTATGTCCTTCATGCCTAGTCTGGGTCCCATATAGAGTAGAGATGCCTCTGGCTACTTGCCAAATAAGCAACAGAAGGAGCAAGTCACCAGAGAGATGGGTCCCCAGTCCCCTAGGTCCCCCCACCCTGCCACACAGAAGTGTGTCCTGGGTAGGGAAAATGAGCAGGTTAAATGAGCCACTGACCCTAGCCTTCTTGAAGGTCATGGAGCAATTCCAGAGTCAAACCTGGATCAGGCCAGGACTTCATTGAGGTGCTAGTTAAGGTTGTGGTGAATGGTAGAGAATAAAAAGTGGAAAGGGCCAAAGATGTGGGTCTAGGGTCTCTATGGATGGTGGCATGAAAGCTGAGGTCCTACTGTATGCAGCTTTCCTTGGGACTCTTGACAGCAGAAGCCAGTTTTACAGAATCTGATGGGGAGTCACTGGAGAGGCCATTTTAGGTACAGAGGCAGATATCTCCCATTTGGGGAGCCCCATACATTAAAAAGGCAGCACCTCTTTCCCAACAGAGGGCAGTTCCTGAGGTGCAACTGTGGGACCTTTGATGTAGGCATTTGGAATGGGTAACTCCACCCTATCCTTTATTTCCATTCCTGTGGATAGCAGACCCCATTCATTTTGAGGAAAATGGGGCTCCTGGCATAAGCCTGAGCTTGTCACCTGTTCCCTTAGAGGCCTCTGGGGGGCCTGCATGCTCCTAGCACCCCAGGAGACCTGTGTCTGGACCTGGAGATCTGGCCAGCCATGTACCACATGCCAAGGAATTGCATATTGAAAAGACACAGTAATTCAGCATTGCTAGCCACAGGGGAAATGCAAATGAAAACCACAAGGAGATCCACCATACTCCTATTAGAAAGGTTAAAAGAAATAGATAATACAAGTGTTGATTAGGATGTGAGGCAACAGGAACTCTCAGACACAACTGGAAGAAATGCAAAATGGCACAGTCACCTTGGGAAACATTTCAGCATCTTCTTACAGTTAGGAATCTCCCAACAATCTCATTCCTAGATATTTCCCCAAGAGAAATGAAAATTTAGGTTTGTACAAAAAAAAAAAAAAACCAACTGCACGTAACTGCTTATAAGAGCAGTTTTATTCATAATAGCCCTAACTTGAAACGACACAAAAGTCCTTCAGCTGGTGAATGGATGATAAAACTGGTACGTGCTCACAGAGGAACACTACTTGGCAAGAAGAAGGAATGGTCTAGAGACATGAGCAACCACAGGGGTGGATCTCAAATATGTTGAGCTAAGTTAAAGCAGCCAGATTCAAAAGGCTCCACACTTGTGATTCCCATTTACATTTTGAAAGAAGAAAAACAATAGGTACAGAAAACATATCCGTGGGGCTGAAGGGTGGTGGTAGTGAGGAGATTGACTCCAAAGGGGTTTGAGGGAAGCTTCTGGAAAGATGGGAACATTTTCTATCTTGGTTATGCCAGAGATTACATAACTATATTTGTTTATCGAAATTCATAGAACTATATGCCACACAAGGTGGCCTCTACTGTACATACATAAAACTTCAACAAAGGCTTAAAAGCACAGCTGCTCTTTCTGAGAACTGACCATTTGCAGGCACTGCACCAAGGGCTCAGAATGTGTTTTCTTCTCATCCATTCACCCGGTCCTTTGCTCAGCAGCAAGCTTTTGCAGAGTGCAGGCCCAAGGCACCATGTCTCTTTACCCTTCCCTACACTTTCAGGCTGCGTACTTCCCACAGTCAGCTGGAGGAGTGGCCAGCACCCCATCCTGGGGGCCTAAGGATGAACTTGAAGGCTTTCTGTAGGTTCATCTCCGTGGAGTGACGAATTTCAGCCTTTGTCAGCCTCCTGGGGGAGTCCACCATCCAGAGAGGGTGGCCAAGGAGGTGCAGCAAGACAAATGAACTGCGAGGGGTTTGCTCCCTCCGTAAGGTGCTGTCCCCACACCAGATGGCAGGGTACATGTCTGGTGGCCAGACCATGCTGCTCATGGCTCTGTTCACAGCCTCTGGGCTATGTATTAGTTTTTCTTGGTAGGTGGCCCTTCCTCTGCTTGGGAGAGTGTCTGGTTCTGCCCAGGTCAGACAAGAGTGGCCTTGGCTTCCCTGGTGAGAAAATTCAAAAGTGTGAAATCCCAGGATAAACCCAGGGTGGGGTACACAAGCACGGGGAAAACGAACACACCACAGCTGCATGTGTCAACATGGACCCAATTCAAAAATACAAGAACAAGTGACAAGATGGACATGTCCGATACCATGTAAGTATGTGTTTTTTTTTTCCAGGTAACTATGTTTTAAAAACATAAAAATAGTACTCTATGTTGTTAGGGATACAAACTTATGTGTATGCTATGGTGTTATAATATATAGAAACTTATTATGAATATAAAAAAATTTAAAAACACAAACAAGAAAAATGCATAACTTCAGCTGGATTGGCTCTGGGAGGACACACCAAAAATATAAATAAATAAATAAATAAATATGGCAAACCTGACACTTGTTAAATCTAAAATGTTTCACAATGTTTTCTGTACTTTGGGTCAAAATATTTCAAAAATTTAAAAGCAAGCCAATCTGAACCTTGAGAACACTATGCTCAGTGAAATAAGTCAGAAACAAAAGGACAAATATTGGATAATTCCACTCTTGGACAGAAAATAGGATGGGAGTTACCAGAGACTGAGGATGGGGGATGAGAGATAGTGTTTCATGGGGACAGAGTTTCAGCTGGGGACCATGACAAAGTTCTGGGGACGGATGGTGGTGATAGCTGCACAAGGTGAATAACGTAAAGCCACTGAATGGTTAAAATGGTAAGTTTTGTGTTCTGTATGTTTTACTACAAGAAAAATAAATAAAAACTACCCAGGATACACAAATCTATAGAGACAGAAAGTAGATTAATGGCCACCTAGGGCTGGGGAGGATGCCAGGAACATGGCCAAGGGGGATAGGGTTTCTTTCTGGGGTAATGAAAATGTTCTGAAATTGATTGTGGTGATGGATGCATGGCTCTGTAACTACACTAAAAGCCATTGAGCTGAACACTTTCAATAGGTGAAATGTATGGCATGTGACTTGTACCTTGATAAAGCCATTTTTAAAAAAGATAAAAAGCTATAGGGGGAAGTCCTTCCTGTGATAGCCACTGGAATAGGAGCCTATGGTCGGTCTGATCCAACCAGATTCTGACATGAGTGATCAGAAGCCCCAAAGCCTCCCTGACTCCTGCCACCCCAAGACCTGGGGAGAAGATTCTGCCAGCGGGGAGCCCAGGCTGGAGCCACTGCTGCATCTTGAGGGCTCTGGAGGAAAGCAGAGTCAGAGCCGTTGCAGAATGAGGTTAATGAGAATCGGCTCCAGGCTCCAGGGGTTTGAGCCTTAATTAATACCTGCCAGGCCCTAGATGATTGTGAAATCCCAGGTTCTGTAAATGTGCACAGCACTGGCCTTGTTAGCACCAGCCTATCACACAGGAGAAACAAGCCAGCCTGCTCAGCTCCCTGTAGGGGTGGGACCAGAGAGGCCAGGCCAGGCAGGAGCTGCCTCTCTGCTCCCCTGTCCTGCTCTGCAGGCCATTCCCAGGGTCTGAGTGGTCTAGAGCAGTCGAGCTCCAGGGTAGTCACCATGAGTGCCAGTTATTACAGCCAGGCTCCTGGTTGTTGGGAACAGGAACCCTGTACTTTAGTTTACTGAGGAGCATAATCGGGCAGACCTGCTACAGCAATTTTGGTGACAGTCCCTCCTAGCTTAAAGAAGGACTGCAAGTGATTGTGGTTGATCCCTTTCGTGTTAGATGTGCCTCCTTGAGTTAAGCCCAGCCAGATTCTGTGGGCCCGTGCCTGGGGGACCAGCTCTGTCCCTGCCCAGTGTATGCTGGGGGTGTGGAGCCAGCCCCTTTGAGCCCTGGCCCTTCCTGCCTGTTGGCTCCTTCCTACTGGAGGCTAGCACCCTCCCCCAGAGGAAGGCTGGGTTCTCCCAAGGCTGAGGGCGTGGCCTCTCTCCCTCCTTCTGACACTGCTCTCCCAAGGGTGGCACTTCAGACTACATCATCCTTTGGGCCACCCATTCAAAAGTGAGCACCTTACACTGGCCTCTTGGGCCCCTACTTATTCTGGGACATCTGGATTCCATGAGGAACCCTCCAACCCTAACAGAGACTTGCTGCCCTCTGATGCTATGGCCACAAACCATTCATAACCCCTGGGATAATTCTGCGGCCAGGGAGTGCAGGCCAGAGGCAGGATCTGCAGCCCTTGGAACCCTTAGCTCTGGAATGGTGATGCTTCAATTTAGGGACTCTGGAGGCCCATGAACTTGAGGGCCTATGACCCTAGGTGTACTCAGTCCAGGAGACCCATTGTCCCCAGTGTCACCAGGCATTGGGGAGCCTGTGACCCTTGGCCACCACTATGGTTATGAATATAGTTTTTTTCCCACCAAAACTCATGATGAGATTTGGTCCCTGGTGTAACAGTGTTGCAAGGTGATGTGGACACTGTCCTCATGAGTGGATTAATGTCTTTCTCAAGAGTCTGGATTAGTTATGATGGGAATGGATTACTCTTCAGGAGAGTGAGCTACAAAGGGAGACTGGCACCTCCCTTCACTCTCCCACACAGGTATTTCTCTTCCTCTGTGAGGCTGTCACAAGAGCTGAGCAGATGCAGGACCATGCTCTTGGACTCTGGAACTGTGAGTCAAAATAAATCTTTTTTATTTAGAAATCATTCAGCCTCAGGCATTTTGTTATAGCAACAGAAATCCCACTGCAGCAGTCAGCTTCTTGTATGTGATCTTTTCTATCCAGTCCCTCCAGTGAGTACCAGGTGCATGTTTTGCTGATAAGACACAGCACAGTCTTCTTCACATTGGATCCTAATCCCAGGTTTCCCCAATTCTCTTAGGTGTGTAGCATCCAAATGGATGTAACTTGTCACTCCTGACAGGCAGCTTTGAGGATCATGAACATCACCCTCCACCCAGCAGTCCCTCCCTCCCTCCCTCCTGTCAGCCTCAAACATAGCCAGCTAATTGTTATCTCTTTCCTTATCCAGGTCCTGTCAAGCCAGATGAGACAGACAAGAGCTTGATCGCCACCTGCCAGAGATCTCCCTTAGGGCTGACAGAGGTCTTTCTCTAGTCCCTGCAGGGGAGCAGTATAGTGCTGTGATTGGACCCACAAGCGTGGGGTACAGGTTCCTGGGTTCAACCCTTCTTACCTGGGCAGGTTACTTAACCTCTCTATCAATTGTAGAATAAGGGCAATCATAACACTACCCAATGTTGTTGTGAGGATCAAATGATTTCGCGTGTGGAAAGTGCTTGTGTGGGCCTGGCATGCAGTATAACCTGAGGAAGGTCAGTGGACACTTGTGCTGCTCTGGAATCTCCTCCAACATCCATCCTCCATGTCTAAGAATGTGTCCCATGAGGGTGGCCAGGCGTCTTGCTGATGCCCAGGTGACGCCTGTCCACAGCCTATCCCTGACCCCCTACTCCAGCAGAGGAAATGCTGTCTGCAATAGGTGGATGCTGAAACTCTGTCCCCAAAAGTTTGTGTGACATGTTCAGCAAGTGACCAAAAGCCCTACCTCCCACCCAACTGCCTGAGGCAAGGCTATGTGGCCACCTAGTGAGGGGTGCGGCCTCTCCCTAACAGACCATCCTGGGCAGCCCGGAGGAGGCCAGCTTTCTTCTATTTATAGTCACACTTCTCTGCCATAGGGCTCATCTCTAATTTGGGAGGTCTTGTTAGGTTTTCTTTATGTTCTCTTCATGTGGATCACTGGAAAAATAAGTGAAAAGGAAAATCATGGGTGTTTGTGGTGAGGGAAAATTACCAGGGGGATGGCAGCCTTCGTGTTCCCCACCTTGAGGGCATGCCTGGGGTGTCCTGGGACATCAGAACAAAAAATGAGTGTGGTTACAGGGTGCTCCTGGGGCAAGCACTGCAGCACAGGGACAGCTTGGAGCTTGAATCCTGGCTTTGCCATTAGCTCTCTGGACGCCGGAGGCAGGTCTTACCTCTCTAGGCTTCACCTGCCCTGATGGAAATCACTGACCGGCTCAGCATCCTGGTGGGCTGGGATGCACAGTCCCCTTGGGAAGGACAAAGGACAGCTTAAAAACAAGAGTAGGTGAGTCTAAGGCCCAGTTCTCGCCTGCCCTAGTGCCCAGGACCCATGTCTCTCATCTCTTAGGGCCCTGGGAACTTCCGCCCACCCCCACTTTCTATTCCACAGGGACCTCTGGCCTGGGAGGCAGGGCCCAGAGTGTCCAGGACAAGAGGAGCAAAGCAGTCATGTCTGCAACAGGCTCTCCTATGGGCCAGCAGGGGTTAATGTGGACACAATGGGTCACCAAGTTGCATCCAAAGACCTTCCTGTACACGAGTCCATTTTAAGAAGGTGGCCTGGCGTGTCTCACTGCAGATCAAGGCCAAACTTATTTTAAACTGGGTAAAATACAGGCTCCGTGTTTCTGCAGTCTGTGGTTTGTGCACGTGACGAGGCTGTGGTGGGTGGGACCCTGGTGGGCCTGGCTCTTGGCCTTCTGCTGACCTCTGTCCGTCAGTCTGCCTGCAGGGGTGCCATTCTCCACCCCAAAGATCTGGCTTGACTCCCCTCAGTCTGGGTAAGCAGGGCAAAGCAGATGCTAGAGGTTATACTGTCTGAAAGACATGGCTAGATCAAGGCCACCCAGCTCTGGTCAGTACCAGGTCCTCAGGCAGGGAGTGGAAGCATATTTTGAAATAGGAAAACTGGAAAGGGGGTACATATGGGCCCTGGGGTGGGGACTGGGGAGGAGCAGAAGGTGGTATAGCCCAGTGGCAACACAGAGGCCAGACCACCTCGATCAAAGCCCAGCTTGGCCCCACTCCTCTGCTTAATGTGTAAAATGGGGATAGTGGCAGTAATATGTACCAAGTTGAGAGGGTTCAATGAGCTGAGGGTGAAACAGAACCTGCCTGGTACTTTGCAGCCCCTTGTGGCCTTGCCCTGCCCTGGCCCTGCTCTGTCCCTCTGTGGGTAGAAGATGAATGGGGATTACCCATGACCCCCACCTTAAAGGGCGGGCAAGGAAGAGTCTCTGCACTGGAGAGTGGCAGTGAGGCCAAGGCAGGCCGCCCGCTCTGCAGCTCTGCCTGGTTAGGCGATCAGCCTGCCTGCAGGGGCACATGTGGGATTGGAGGACCTACTTCTCTGTCCACTTTCCTCTGCTCAGGAGGGGGCTCAGCCAAGTTCCCAGCTTCCCCCACCACGCTTACCCTCAGGTTCTTGTCATTACATCCCGTCTGGTGCCCTGCCATACTGGGTAGGACCCTCAGCTGCCCTCTGTCACTTTGGATTTTCCTTTCAACGCTCCTGCTGAGGCTGTACCTGCCACCCATGGAGCCACGTCCAGTGCCCTGCACAGGAAACACTGCCCAGGACAGATGTGTCCGTCTGCACACCAGGGACTGTGCAGCCCAGTGCCGTTACCCCAGGACAAACTTGGATTCTAGTCCTGGCAGCTTTGCAGCCCAGATGGCTTACCTTAGACAAGTAACTGGGCTTCTCTGAGCCAGCATCGTCACTGGCCAGATAAAGATGATGATTCCTACCCAAAAGGTCATTTGAGGATCATGGGGGAATGATTGCAGGGACCCAGCAAGGGTCCCAGTGCACAGTAGGTGCTCAGCTCCTCCCACAGGCCTCAGTGACTCATTGGGGCTAAGGGGCCTTGGGACCAATATAGCGCACCCGCTGGTTTTACTTCCTTAATTTCACACCAGTCCACCCCCTCACTGTCAACTCCACCACCTCTGCCCTGTTCAGCCCTCTCCAGACCTCTGACCTGGACTCTCCAGTCCATTCTCCACACTTAGAACTATAAGGAGCTTTATGTATTTATTTTTTGTGGTGCTGGGATTAAACCCAAGGCCTCATGTATGCTAGACAAGCATGCTACCACTGAACCACATCCCTATAACAAATTTCATAGCTCAGGAATTGGATCATGGCTCTCCCTTCTTGCCTACAACTATCTGTGGCTCTCCACTGCCCCCAGGGAAAGGTCCAGATTCTTGGACCTGGCCAGGTACTCATCATCACTCCAAGCATATTCCATTTAAGAGGAATATGACTTTCCCCCAGACATGGCTTCCAGCTTTCTACCTCCCTTTCCTGGGCCCCGGGTATGGAATAGCTGGGCTTGGCCTCTGCAAATCCCCTCTCCCTCAAACTCCCACTTCCATCTATTGGAAAAACTCTCAGGCAGGCTACAGATTTGCCAGCTACAATTAGCATAATAAAACATCTCTCCTATTTTTATCCTCTTCCTACCTCAACACCAGAAGACGACATGGGGACAGAAGGTGGTGGTGGCCTCTTTCTGCCTGATCCAGCTCATCCCCCATTTGCCAGCTAGTGATCACCTCTTCAGGATAAATGAGGGCAGGCAGAGAGGTGGGCAGGGAAGGAAGGGGCTGAGTACTGGAGCTGGAGTCTGACATCTGGCTTTCTCCATGGTAGATGCACAATTTCTGGATCTTTCTCAGCTGGGCAGTTTCATGGGCTCCTTGAAGATGTCCCTTGTCCGGCTACCCAGTGGAAACCTTCCAGTGCACTTCTGTAGCATGGGCTTCACCTCCCTAGCAACTGCTTGCAACCCATCTCAGCCTCTTTCTGTCACTGTCACCTTACCAGGAAGGAGGTGCTCTTGGGCAAAAATGTCTTCATGATGACTCCAGTCTGGCTTTCTACTGCTGAGGGTGGGGAGCAAAGACACAGCCCACATTCTGAAAGCATCTGTAATCTGAGAAGTTTGGATGTTGTTATAGTTTGGATCTTGAATGCCCCCCCAAAGACCCATGCATTGAAGGCTTGATCTGCAGCCCGTGCTGCAATTGGGAGGGGGAACCTTTCAGAGGTGTGGCCTAGTTGGATGGGTTGGTGAACTTCTAATCCAAGCTACTTGGGAGGTTGAGACAGGAGGATTACAAACTCAAGGAGGAGGCCTCATTCTTTCTTTTTCTTCTCACTCTCCATCCTTAATGCAGGGATGATGATCTCTGCCACCACACTGATGGTGCGGTGTCCCCAAGGGACACCCCAGACGGGGTAAGCATCAGTGGGAGGAGGAACATTCAGAGTGCCATTTGGGACCTAAGAGAAAGAGCAGGAGGAACCAACCAGGCCACAGAGACTGCAATGGCATGCAGCCAAGTGTTAGAGGGGTGACTGGCATCAGACTGCCTGTACTCAAATCCCAGGGTCACTTCTTATCAGCTGAGAACTTTGACCAGTCCATTGGTATCTGGAAGCCTCAGTTTATCCTGCCAAATGTGTTTGTTAACAGTATCTACCTCCTAGGGCTGTCACGAGAAATGATCAGATCCTTCCACATGAAGCACTTTAGCACAGAACTTCAGATTGTAAGCATCCGGGATGTTGGCTTATATGGTAGATTTTAGGAAAGTCCTTCCCAGTGGAATCCCAAAGCCCTCTGCTAGTTGCTGACCAAAACCAACATAGGAGGAAGTGGCCTCACTGAGCTGATAAAGCTTGGAGCTGCTTTCTGCCTCCCCAAATCAGGGTCCTCAAGGGGTCACATTCCAAGAGCTTCACCAAGGTCAAGCTGGAGTCATGGCAGCAGAACCAGGAAGGTGATTTCACAACTCTGAAGGGTCTGTACCAGCTCTGCACAGCCCCCTCCTCCATGGGTTTTCCTGGGGTCATGCCCAGTCTTGATCTCACAGCTGAGCACTTTCTATCTTCAGAGAAAAAGAGAAGTAAAACCCACGTGGCGACCTTTGGTATGTCACCCTCAGATCTTATCACCCTATATGGGGTCATGGTCCCTTTCGAAAATCTGATGAGTGCTCCAGACCCTCCTCCCAGGCATGGGGCAGGGGAAGGCTTTCCCAAATAAATACAATCCCCACAAGTCAAACTTTGCAAGATCCCCTGTCTTTTAGGAAAGGTTCCTGATATAACTTGGTGGCTAATCTGGCAGGCTCTAGAGTTCAATTCCCTAAGTCCCACTGCTGCTGCTATGGTTTACTGGTTCTGAGACCTTAAACAAGTCATGGAATATCTTTAAAACCTCAGTTTTCCAATCTTAAAAATGGAAGCAAAGATGGCTGTGGTGGCTCACCCCTGTAATCCCAGTGACTTGGGAGGCTGAGGCAGGAGGATCTGCAAGTTCAAGGCCAGCCTGGGCAACTTAGCCAAGATCCTGCCTCAAAATAAAAAATAAAAAGGACTGGGGATGTAACTCAGAGGTAGAGAATCCCTGGGTTCAATTCCAGGTGGGGGGTTGAGGAGCAGAAACAGTGTCTCTTCCATAAGATTTTGAAAGGGTTCAATGTAGGAAAATCACTTGCTCCTGCTCCCCCTCCCCCACCTCTGCCTTTTTTTTTTTTTTTTTTTTTTTTTTGCTCTGCAAATTCTGTACCTGAGGAAATTCCTCAGTCCAGGACAAACTAACATAGTTTGTCACCTAGTAAATGACACAGTCACCTGCATTTAATGTCACCCAGTGCAGGTTGTCCATACATGGTCCATCACTGTTGGCTAATACTATGGGTCTTTTCCCCAGTTCTGTCTGAGAGCAGCGATGCCTGGAGATCACACCATGTCCCCATCTGCTTTCACAGCTTCCTGGGAAACCCTTCAGCCCCTCCAGGCCTCTGCTTGTTCACTCACTAAACAAAAGAAATGAACTTGAAAGTTGCTGGGGATTCTTCCCACTAGAGCCTATGAGATGTATTCAGGGGCCTAGTACCTGGCCAGCAGAGTTGAAGGTAGATGGCACCACCACCACCTGTCCACTCTCCTGCTGGGCATGATTGTTCCAGTGACAGAGCCTAGGTCCCCAGGAGAGTTGGAAACTTCATTTGTACCTTGCTGGCATTTAATATCCACAGCTGGGACTTATTTGGCACACAGGAAATCTTAAGTTGGGGGTAGGAGGGTGGTCACAAGATAATTGATGACCTCTTATCTTTTTTTATTTATTTTTTTGTACAGGAGATTGAACTTAGGGGCACTTAACCACTGAGCCACATCCCCAGTGCTCCACCCCTGCATTTCTTTTTTTTTTTTAAAGAGAGAGAGAGAGAGAGAGAATTTTTTTTTAATATTTATTTTTTTTTACTTTTCGCCGGACACAACATCTTTGTTTGTATGTGGTGCTGAGGATCGAACCCAGGCTGCACGCATGCCAGGCAAGCACGCTACCGCTTGAGCCACATCCCCAGCCCCTACCCGTGCATTTCTTATGTTTTTATTTTGAAACAGGGTCTTTCTAAGTTCTTAGGTCCTCACAAAGTTGCTAAGGCTGTCCTCAAACTCGCAATCCTCCTGCCTCAGCTTCCTGAATCACTGGGATTATAGGCCATGCCCGGCAATGTCCTTGTATCTTTATGAGGTTACAATTCAGCTCTGGTAATGAACATGCCAGGGAGAAATGGAGGTCATTCCCGGGAAGACTTTCCCTGGAATTGCTGCAAATACAAAGAGACACTTCTCCTGGTAGAACAGGTGAATCTAGGTTTTAATCCTTCTTTATAGGACCCACCCAAACATTCAGATTTCCATTCAAGCTAGGCATCAGTAGGAAATAACTGGGACCCTCCCACAAGATTTTTGGGTCTGTAAGTCCTTGAGGACATGAATCCTGCCATCCAAATCCCCTTGCCCGTGTGCCTCAGAGCCTGTGAGATGTATTTAGGGGCCTAGTACCTGGCCAGGCAGAGTTGGCCAGGCAGAGTGTGGCAAGGCATGCACAAGATGCTCAGTGATGATCTGTCATTCCCAAGCTCTTCACTGGCCCCTGCATAGTTGCCTGCAGCAGGTTCCATTAACAAAGAGGACTGCTTTACTTAGGTCTCATGAAGCATGCCCAGGGAGGAGGTTGGGGACATGGATCCCTCTATTTGTGATATCAGATATTATCTCAGATTATCCTGAGAGACAGTTACCCTAAATATTTAAGTGTTCCAGAACTAGTTAACCTTGGAGTGAAAAATGAGGATAGCCCATACACTTGGGAGAGAGATGACCAGGTTCTAACATGTGGAGAAAGGGTTATCAACTGCCTGGGTTTTCACATTGATCCTCAGAACCAGGCATAGCAAAACAGTTGGTTGCCCTTAATGGAGATGTTACAGGTTGGGAGTCAAAGTGCTCAGATTGAGACAGGAAGGAGCTAGGAACTCATAACAGAGGCCCCATCAGGAATCTGCTGTTGGTTGGAAGGGACTGGTGGGAGTACTCACAGCAGAGCCCAGGCCATATCTAAAAGAAAGCCGTTTCTTAGACAGTGACTTTTAGAAGCCCTGACATCTGTCAATGAGCTTTGTTAGGAGTGATCTCTTGGCTCCAAGAAGAAAGAATCCTTTCTGGAAGCCGGGTGGTTAGGGGAGCCAGCAGAACTTGGCAGATCTCAGGGTCACCGCAGCAGAGACAGCCTCTTGGCCAAAGTTGGTAGATGTATGTGTGGCACACAGGCAAGGCCCTGAGAAAGTCTCAGATATTTCTGGACAGTTCACTTGGACAGAGTGCTAACTCCAGCCTGATGCTGGCAGAAGTTCATGCCTCTGGAATCAGGCACAGAAACATGAAAGCTAGATATTATGCCAGTTTTCAAAAATTTGGAGCAACAGGATTTTTTTTAGTGAAGAAAAAAGTGTATTCCTCTTACTAAAAGGTGTTTTCAGGGGAGAACATTGTGTCCAACTTCTTCTTAAGAAAGACGTGGGAGGGATTCTTCTCTTTAAGCTTTAACATCTAAGGTGGAAACATGCAGGTTTAGATTGATTTGTCACAAATTATTTGTTTATGAAAGAAAAGTGTTTAGTGTACCTCTCAACTCTAGGGGGCACCTAAGGGCTCGCTCTGGTTGCTGAGAGGGGTGGCGAGGGCCTGCTCCCGCTTCTGATGACAGGGTTCTATTGTTTTCATCCTGGATTTGTTGTGACTTGAATCCACCAGGTGTGCCTCTACAGGACAGGGACTAGCTGGACCTGGTCCACTTGCTGTGGGCTCTGCAATGCCCATTCAGGGGCCTGGCATCAGTAGATGTCCCCTAATGCTTCCAGAATTTCAGTGAATTGATCCGAAGCCTGAGCAATGAAACACTTAGGTCACAGGCATCCTTGGTTCTACTAGTGAAAGCTCTCCCTCCCCCTTGGTGACCTCAGAAAGTGAGGCCTGTGGGAGATAGCATGTGTCACTCTAGTCCCTGGACCCTATCGTCTAGCCAGCTTCATTGACTCCAGGGCTGTCGCGGTCTGTTGACTCATTCAGACCCACAGCCACCTGCGTCCAAACTGGCTCTCCTGCTTCCCTCCCTTTGACTCCTTCCTTCCACTCATACTGGGGCACATGGGCCATTCCCACTTCCCTCATTGTGGTCTTCTGCATTTTATTAGGGGATGCACCCATCCTCCATGCCAGGCAGAGACTTTCCACTCCTTCCCAGCTGTGAAGATGGACCTTGACACATCAGTGCCCATCAGCAGGTCTCATCCATCTGGCTTCAGTGATTAGCTAAGGAGTGGACCAGATTCAATCAGGGTCAATCAGACCAGAAGGGACTTTGGATGAACCCCTGGAAAGGTGTTTTCTAGATCATCTAAAGAAGCCACCTAGAAAAAGACCTTCTGAGTCTTCTGGATGGTCAGAGTTTGACCAGGGCTTGGAGCACTTTTGCTGTGTTGAGATGACCAGGCTGAAGAAGACCACAGCCACGGGCAGGCAGGAGAGGAACTTCCAGAGCAGTGGACACAATGCCTTACCTGAACCTTGGCTGGACCTTCAGCCCCCACTGGACTCTTCAATGATATGAACCAACCCACTCTCTGTTGTTTGTGCTTGTTGGAGTTGGGTATTCTGTGAGCTGCAGCAGAGAGTGTGCAGTACGATCTCACTAAAGAGGAGCTTTTCAAATTATAGGATCAGGATTGAGGCAGCCTGGGTCCAGGGGAAAGAGGACAAGGCACCAACAGCCTTCAACTTCCAATCCCGAATCCCTGGGAGGGGACTCCAAGTGAATGTCCTCAAGGCAGACAGAGGACAACAGGTCTGGTGAGGAGAGGGGTGGTGCCCAGGGTCCTCTCTCCCAGCCTTGTCTGGGGGTCCCCTTAATTTAACTCCACCTGCCTGGGGAGTGCAGAGTGCCGTCCACTTAAAGAAATCAGAGCAGCTGCCACTTTGAAGCAGGAAAGATATGTGTAGGTGGGTGGGGTGGAGGCGGGTAATTATGCAGGAAAAATCATTTTCTTGATGATATTCTTCTGGAAATACGTGTGGAGCAGAGAGAGCAGCAGGAGGGACGATGGGAAGGAAGAATGTGTTAGCAGAGACGGTGCCTCCCAGAGGCGCACAGAGGTACAGGGTGCAGTGCTTTTCCTATTTATCTGACCATGGCATCCTTTTCTGGGAGCTTCTGGGACTCCATAGGATACCCCTGGAGGAAATCTTTAATGTGGGACTTCATCCATGCTTTGACTAAAGGACTTATTGGCAATGGTTGAGAGTCCCTCTCGTGTGTGTGTGTGTGTGTGTGTGTGTGTGTTTATATGACATGCCCACTCTTCCTACCCATGACCAGTGGGGCTGGGTGCTGGGTTCATGCCTGGACCATTTATGCTCTGGGGAAAGGAAGAGAGCAGGGGAGGGGGCTGTAATGAGCCACACAGAGAGCTGGGAACTCTACATACCATCTTTTTACCCCCTTAGGGTCTGCCCACAGATCCAGTGTGCCCTGCGTGCTCTCAGTGGCAGAGGGACGCCCTGAACTCTGAGAAGCAGCTCTGAGGTTGTGAACATTGGATGCAGATAATTATCCAGCTGAGAGTAATCTGAACATTTCTTAGGGCTATTTCTGCATAATTATAAATATTTGAGGATATTAAGCTCCCAGGTTACGCATTGAGGGTATTATTTGAGCAATGGTTGGCTGCAGAGCTGGAAACACAAACATCTTTTCATTCTTCCCTCCTGGTGCACTTAGAATTCTTCATGGGATTCAAAAGAAAAAAAAAGTTTCAGTTGAGGAAACAACAACCTGGAAGCAAAGTCCGTTGCTAATATTTCTTAAATAGCTTTAAATCAAAAAGGAGGAATGTGACCACTTTAGTTCATTGTGGTAGGTTCGTGATGCATTTTCTCTATGGGTTAGGAAAGCAATTACCACCAAGCAACCTACTCATGATTCCGTTGTGATAAAATGTTCCCTCTAATGGGGTCGATATGGCAAGCAGTGAGTTTTTACAGCACTCAAAGCTTCCGGAAGGAAGCGTTCTCACGTGTGGAGTTCCTTGGCATGCACTGAGAGTCATGACTGGCTCTAAGCACCTGTCGTGGTGCAGGGGATTCTTAATAGAAAACAGGACCTTCCAACTAAGCAGAGGCCAGTAGCTGGGTTCTGCTGTCCTGGCTGTGCCTGGTGGCCCATGTGATGCTCTGAGGCCTGTCCAGTCTCCCACCCTTGGTCACCCCAATCTGTCATAGCATATCTTCCTCATGCACTCCCCCTCTTTTGCCGTACTCCAGCTTTGGAAAACAGAGCCCATCTGCGGTAGGCACACTCTCAGCCTATCCTTCCATCTGCTTCGAAGCTGTGTTTCACACCCGGTTCTCCCACAGAGGCCTCTGGTCACAACCCCGAGGATTTGTTGTTGTTGCTGTGCCCTAATTTTCAGCTGCGATCCTGTGGCCAACCCTCTGCCTCCCTCTAGGACCCCTGAACCTCATCTGTCCACCCCTCACCAATAGCATTGCCATCTAAGGCCACGGCCTGGCAGGAGCTGCTGTCCCTGTCCAGCTGGCTAGCCCAGTGAGAATCTTGGCCCGCAGTCGAGACCCCCGCCCCAAACCTTGACCTCCCGTTGCTAGTGTCACAGTGAGACTCCGGTGAAGATTAATTAATGCACAGAATCAGAACTTTCTTTCCCACAGAGGATGGCACTGGCTTGGTGTGTCCTCCTAAACCCTCAGGAGAGCAGGTTTGGGGTGGGTGTAGCCGGAGGTGAAAGTTTCCAGGGACAAACATCCAACATTGGTTTGGAAGCCTGTCTCAAAGGTGGAACCAAGCAGGGACCCATCGTACTCCCCACACGACGCGTCTGCCACCCGCGCCAGACCCCTCTCCCGCTCACTGTTCTTGGGTAGGGTACAAGGAGAGGATCTGGGAGCAAGGCGACAAACCCAGGTGGACCAGGCGGACCTTCAGATCCCTTATCCCACAGGCCGGCCGCCAGGTTCAGGCAGCCTGGTCCGGCCAGCGCGGGCCCCGGGCGCCCCCTGGAGGCTGTGCGGGTTGCAGACGCACAGCATAGACCCAGGAAGGCGCTCGCTTTAAGAACTTCCTGCCCCTGAACAGGAAAAACACCCCTTCATAAAAACGGGCAAGGACCAGATGCATCAGCTCCTTTAAATCTCAAAACAATGCTACTAGGGAGGGGCAGATTGTTCCATCCTACAGATAAATAAAGGGAGAAACAGAGAGGCTAAGTGACTTGCTCCAGGGCACACAGTAAGTGGCAGAGCCAGTATCTCACCTAGCAGCAGGTCTCCTAGGTTTGGCCTTACTCACTTTATGGGACTAATTCTTATCATATGAAAAGAGAGGGGGAGAAAAAGTAAATTAAAATAATCCATTCAACACACCTGGGAATCCAGGTTGAGTACATTCTGCTCATGGGCCAAGCAGGACCCCAGGTGTCCTTGCATTTGTTCCCTTCCCAGGTCTGGAGCTTGCTTGAAGGTACCTGACTTTAAAGCAAGCTGCCCTTCTGTGAGTCCCCCATCTGCTGGCCTGGGGCAGATGGGCCAGGCCCTGGCTGGAATCTGCATGGCCTCCTTTCCCCCAGAGGCAGAAGCAGGGCAAGGTCAGAGGGAAGACACCCCAGAGAGGTGAACCTGATTCTGCCCTGCTACCTGTTTTCTTCTTGCTATGGCCAAAAGGTCATTCCTCTGCTTAGGCCTCAACACACCCTTTTGAGACTAGATAAATCACTCTACAAATGGCTTATGTTTGTGATGGTGGTGAAATACTCAGTTGCTTAGAGCCAACAGGTTCCTGTGGGTTCTATGTCCAGTTTGACTCCTTTGAGTCCTGCTTAGGTCACCTGAAGCAAGGGCAAGCTCCTTTTCAAGATGAGCCCCAACTGGGTAGGACCTGGAACAAGAGGAAACTGAGAATGAGGGCCGTCTGGGGCCATTGGGTCACTCCATTGCTCTCCCAAAGTCACAAGGTCTCTCTCTCCCAATCAACAACCCCTCCCCACCCCAGCCCCGCCCCTCTCCTCTGAGTATCTTTCTCTCTCCCTCTCCTGTCTCCTCTTGGTTTCTGCTTTCTCATCCCCAAACACACTGTTGATCCGAATATCTCCTGACCTTGCTATTTCCTACACCAGCTGCTATCATTCCTGCTTCCAAGCCAGCTCATCTCAGTTTTGCCAGAGACATCATCTATCTCTGAACTGGTTGCCTTGGGTCCTGGTACCCTGCAGCCAAGAAGGGAGGGCACTAACATGGTTGGCATAAAGCCGTCCCTTCAGTAGGTGCTGTGGGTGATTCAGGCACCTCCTAGTTTCTTTTTTCCCCCACTGTTGACTCATGCTTGAGTTTTATTTGTTGGCCTTTGTTATTGTTGCCTAAAGGTCTTTTAGGATTCTTAAATCTTTCTCAGGCACCAAGCCTTGTGCCTGGTGGAGGTGCCCACTCAGAAGCCTAGCAGGAGAGGGTCATTCACAGTTAAACAAACAATAAGTCATTTCCTCCTCCCTCCTTAGTCTCACCTTTCATTAAGGAAAAAAAGGGGAACCATATTTAATAAACACCATCCATTAGATTAGATCAACGATCTCTGAATATGGCATTTCTTCCAGAAACAGTATCTCTCCTGCCCTCACAGAGAGCGTGTGGTCAAGAGGAAATTGAATAAAGTCCTTTAATCAGCCGCAGTAGTATTTGAATCATTTAATTTAGGATCTGACAACCACAAATTACTTTATTTTTGAGGCCAATTTTAGCCGACCAGGAGAGCTGGCCCAGTCCAACTCAGACTTAATAAATGCCTGATCTGGTAAGTTTGGGGCGGAGGCTTAACTGAGGTTTTGCAAATATAATCAAAACATATCTCCCATGCTGTGTGTGCCTGCTGAGTTCTTGGATATGCTCCCTTCCCATCTCTCTGTGGCTGAGAGTGAACCCTGGGGGGTGGAGAGAGCCAGGATACCAGGCAGGGAGCTGTCACCTCTGGCTCCGTGCTTTCTATTCCTGGTTCTGCCTTCTCATGGACAGGAAAACAAGTCAAATCAAATTAGATGCCAGACACACAGTGCCTTATGGCAGTTCACCCTCTGTCTCCAATCTTTTACCTGCTGAAACTCCTTTACTGGAAACAATGAAAAACAAGCTTCTGGTTCAAAATAATACCCACTGGACACCACCCCCATGTGGTCTCTGCCAAAGTTATTTGTTGTTATACTGAGGATTGAACCCAGGAGTGTTCTACCACTGAGCTATATCCCCAGCCCTTTTAATGTTTATTTGGAGACAGGGTCTCACTAAGTTGCTGAGGTTGGCCTGGAACTAGAAATCCTCCTGCTTCAGCCTCCTGAATTTCTGGGATTACAGGTGGGTGCCACCATGCCCAACTCCAGAGTTATAGTAAAAGACAAAATGCAAGACCCCTGCTTCAGTACCAGTGCACCACCAGCTGCATCTGATTCCTACCAGTTGTCTCCCCTAACTATTAGATAGATATGGCTGGGCTGGCAAAAATCCCTGAGAATTCATTCTCTCCCTACAGCAAAGAGCAGCCATGTATCTGTACCAGGGTCAGACTTTTAGGCCAGACTCCCCATTTTTCTCCATCTGCTTCAGACTAAGCAGACTAAGTCTGTTTTCTGTTGGTATAACAGAATACCTGAGACTGTATTTGTAAAGAATAAAGGTTTATTCAACTCATGGTTCTGGAGGCTTGGCTGTCCAAGGTTGAGGGACTACATCTGGTGAAGGCCTTGCTTGTGGGGACTCTGCAGAGTCCCAAGGCAGCACAGGGCATCACATGGCAAGGGTTTGTTGATTAGGTTCTAAGGTGACTCCACGATGGTTGTCTTGTCAGTGACCATCTCTTGTCCACCTGACACATACAAGGGTCAGAGCCAAACAAACTTTTACAGTGGGCCCACTCTTGAAATAACTTATTAACTCATAAATCCTACTAATCTAGGAATGGATTAGTCCATTGATAAGGCAGAGCCCTAATCATCTCTTAAAGGCCCCACCTGGTCCCATATCTTAATATCATAGCACAAGGAAGCAAAATAACAAGAAGGAGGATGGGGGCACAAACCAGGGCCTGTGGGCTTCTTGGGGTCACCTTGTATTCTTGGAGTACCCATAAGTAAGTGGCATTAAGAAATTTAAAGCTGGGTGTGGTGGCACACACCTGTAATCACAGCACTTGGGAGGCTGAGGCAGGAGGATCAAAACTTCAAAGCAATTTAGTAAGGCCCTCAGCAACTTAGGGAGACCCTGTCTCAAAATAAAAAATAAAAAGAGTTGGGGATGTGGCTCAGTGGTTAAGCACCCCTGAGTTCAATCCATGGTACCAAAAAGAAAAAAGAAAGAAGAGGAAAAAAATAAGAAATATCAAGGACAAAGGGAGATAATGAGGAATGGTGATGGAGATCTGGGGGAGAGCTGCTGAAGTCCATCAACCTCACTGGCACCCTCACTACCCATCCCCCACTCTACTCCAGGCCTGATTTTTCCTGTAACCTTGACTTTGCCACTTACCCCCGTGTACCCTTGGGTCTCTTTCTTAATTTCTGATCTTTATATGTGGGACAGGGAGAACAAAAGCCCTTCCCTCCCAGGGTTGTTGTGAAAATTGAATGAGGTAAGTATTTGAGAACATAAACTACTTGGGGAAATAAGAATAATAAATCCTCTGACCTAGATGCAATTGGAGATCATAGAAAATCTAGATGAGTGTAGGCTGAAGATATGATCTTATGCTAGAAAGATGAATATGTCTTGAGTTGACACAGAATAGAGTGCATTGCATTAAAGAAAAAATTAAAGGAGATCATGTATGCGTAACTCCATAAATATGACTCATAAAATATAGCCATAAAGCAATTTATCTTTGTCTCTCTTTGTCCTTTAAACTCACCCTACAGAGCTACTTTCCCCCTTGCTTCTTGATGCAATTTAAACCAATTGCCCCTTAAGATCCCTCTTCACCCTCCCCATCCCCTGCAGGCAGCGATCTCTAGCACTTTTTGCTCTGCAGGAAGTTTCTTGATTGGGTTCTGAGGTGACTCCATGCTGGCAATCTCATGTCCATGGCCACCTCTTGTCCACCTGAGACAAACTCATCCTTTGCCCTCATGATCTTGGCATGGAGGCAGATACCAAAGTGGCTACCCTCCTTGCTGTACCACAGAATCCCCTGTCCCCTGCCATTGAGATCCTTTGGCCTGAGTCACCCTGGTGCACTGTGTTCCTGAAGCCCCAAAGGACATAGGTTGACCTTCCCAAGTGGTCCCACAAAAGCCTCTTTCCCTAAGCTTGAGGTGGGAGGCAAGCTGTCCTCACCTTCACCCTGGGGAGGGGGGATACACAGCACAACTCTTCAAATATGCCCACAGAGCCCAATGTGCTGCACATGCCCAGTAAATACAGCCGCGCCAGTCTTTTGGTCCTCCTGGTGCCCAGGCAGAGAGGAACTGTGACTGCTGGACCTTGAATACCCCTGTCCCAAACAGTCCCTAAGTCAGTCCCAAGTCCCCACGTGACATAGCTAATGAGAGACTGCTCATGGAAAATTATGCTTTTCTGGTCTTTTCCAGTAGCCTCCAGGAAGAATAAAGTTCTCTATGTGCGATCTAATGCTGGGTACACAAAATCTGACTATTTCAATAACTTAAGAAAATGACAAAGAAAGCACGCACACACACAGAAGTAACTTTTCAAAATCTGAGATGGCTCTCCGACCTTAAGGGTTCGTGGAAAGAGAGAAAGCCACTGGAATTCTTTATTCTTACATAGGGGACATACAAGGAGAGGTTCCATGGAACATTCTATCCCCCAAAGAGCAAAGGGGTAGTATTACAAAGGAACAGGTGAGTGTAACTCAGCCCCAGCAGCTGACGCCTACTGCTGGAGCCACGCCCTGTTATCTGAGCTGGGGTAATGCCCAAGTTACTGCGACTTGGCGCTACCTGGCCAGACTGAACGCAATAATTGTTCAGAGCCTCGTGCATCAGGACTTAAAGGCTCCTACATCCAGGGCAGCTCCCAACAATCAAACCTCATGACAGAAGAATTATGAGGTCCTTTTGTCGGTGTGACTTAAAAGGGTCCCAGAAGTGCCAGGTCTGAAGGCAAAATGAAAACTGCTTCTGAAAGCAGAGGGTGAGGGGGCTGGAGAGAGTGGGGTGATGGGAATGTAAAGGAAATCAATAAGAGCTGCCTGGGAGAAAAACCTGGGGTCCAAAGGTAGCCCAGAATTCCTGTCCTCTTGGGGAGAAGTCTGGGTTCTGTTCTCAGAGTGGCCCAGGAGGAGACAGATGGTATGAGCAGGGAAATCAGTGCCCCAGGAAAGTCCACATTGGCAAGCCTCTCTCTGATGATTAAATGGCAGCAGATAAATTTAACTAAACGTGAGTAATGGGGACACAAAGGGGAAGTGAAGAGAAATAGAATATTTTAGCAACATAAGGAAATGAGAAGAAAATGACTTTGCAACAAAATGTCAAACTTCTGTGCCTGGAGGAGATGTAATCTGGTCATTGCAGGCTCAGGAGAGCGGGGGAGTCTGTGGTTATTCCAAGCAAATTCTTATTCACTTTAATTTAATAACATATGGCCAAATACCTTTGGGACAGTGTCAGGAGACAGATCTAGAAGTCAGAGAGTACTGTCCCTGCTAACTGGGGTGTTTCTTGTTTGTTGTTTTGCAAGGAGCATCTGTACCTATATCCATGTGTCTATCCATTCATCCATCCATTCAAGGAATGAATGTTAAAAGCCCAAAGATTAAGAAAAGACACAGATTATCCTTAGACAGACTGCAAGAGATCCTGGCTGGCTGGGGAGACAGACAAGGGAGCAAAAAGTTATAATGTAGGGCTACATCAGGCCTAACACTCGATGGTTTATAGAATGGACACACCATTAAAAATGTAGTTCTGGGAAGGCACCATAAAGGGACAAATATCAAACTGGGTCTTGAAGGATGAAAATTTCAACAGTTAGGCAAGTAAGTCAAGAGCAGTCAGGGAGAAGGGACTCTAAGTGACAAGATAGAAGGAAACACCAGTAACAAGGGGATGCTTGTTATAATCATGGGGGCTGGGGAAGATTGGCCAGGGAAAGATGAGAGGAGGCAAAGAGCAGATTGGTGGAGCTCTGATGAGGAAAAACACCCCCAAGAAGGCAGACCCCAAGGAGACTCCATCTAATACCCATCGTCAGCCCAAAGGCCTATTTATCTTTCAAGCCTCAACTCCGGCACCACTTCTTCCAGGAAGATTTGCTTCCTGACTCAGGCTAGTGGGTCCCCCTCCCTCTTTGTGGTGGTCCCAGTCTACCTGCAGCGATATATTAGATTGGCTGGTCTTCATACCTGTCCATCTCCCAACTGAAGCTATTGTTGTGGTGTGAACTGATAAATACAATCAATAAGAGTGTAAATTATAGTTTATAGATTAGTAAAAAATACAGATTATAGATATAAGATTTTGATAAGTGAGATAAGACAATTATAAAGCCAAAACTGTCATAGGCAGGCCTAAGCCTCCATTTTGCTGCCTCCTATAAAAAAACTGTTACAAGAGCTGTTTCTGAGAAACTGAAATGAAAACTGTTTTCTTATAAAAATTGTTTTTCTGTACTATGAACCCCACAAATTGTGCCCTACTCAGGATGCAGCGGTGGTCGTAGTGAGCTACATCCTGGGTTTGAGTGCCCTTCTGGATCTACATGACTTTGAAGTAGATTCTCGCCCCCCTGACCCCTGCCCAAATTCAGGATGCGACTGTCTGGCACCTGCTTGAACTCAGGACTATGGTCAACTGAACTGCAAAGCTAAGGCTTTTTTAGCTTCTGTTTATCTCTTGCTTGCTGACTGGAAAATTCCAGCTTGCCTAGAGCCCACAGGTCCCACTTATTAATGTTTTAATTTCTATAATTGGCTAGCTTACATGACAATAAGCAAGTCACTGAGTGGTGGTTTTTGTTCTTATATTTCTTATATTCTCTTTCGATGGACCAGGAAGCTGCTGTCCTGTGGGTCCTGAGTCTCTGCTGTCCTGAGTCTCTGTGGTGGGTGACAGTCCCTGGCCAGGTAAATAAAGCTCTCTTTTGATTCGAAATTTGGACTTAGAGCACTTTCTGGAGCGACTCCCCAAGACACTATGACACCCAGCTCTAATGATGATCCCCTGCCCACACACAAATAGACCCCTGGATTTGGCCACTGTGTCCTATGGTATCTTAGGGAATACCACCCCAAGGATGAATAAGGTTCATCCAGAGAAGTGGCTCTGGAAGCTAAAATCTGGATCAAGGTTTGCTAGGAAGGGTGTTTTATTCCATAAGACATCGGATTTTTGTGCTTTATAGAGGGACTCTGGAAGTGACTTGGGTGACAGCCCTTCTTAAGTCCCCAGGACCCTGGATGGAAGGGGTGGATACTTAGGGTTACTGGGCCTGGGTGACAAAGCCAGGGAAACCTAGCCCGGGGTAGAGAAGCCAGAATAGCTGAGAGGTGAGACGGGAGAGCTCGAAGCTAAGGCTCAGGGCAGTGGCAAATGGAACAGAGACCCGGTAAGTCAGCCACCTCTTTGCATAGAGCTGTGAGTGTAACACTCTAGGGGGAAGGACAGAGCGGCGGGTTCCTCGGATGTCCGCTAGAGGGAAACCTAGGCTACATCAGCTGGAGGGTCGCCATGGAAACAGCAGAACTGATGCTGCCTGAGAGCTGGACAAAGGCGCAAAGGTGAGGAGAACGCCCCAGGCTCGCTGAAAGGACTGTGGCTGTCAGTTCCAGGCAGGCATGAGTCCAGAACAAGGCCCAGGCAGAGGCAAAGGACCCAAATGACCTTCACCTTCGTGTTCCTCACCTCCTTAGAGGTCACACCTTCACCAACTGAGCGAGGCCTAGCAGTTGTGGAAGAAAAATAAAATGAGATTTTGAATCAGCTAAATCAACTCCTTCATTATGCAGATGAAATGGAAACTCAGAAAGGGAAAGACACGTGTTGAAACCATACAGCAGCAAGAAAAGAAAGGGAATAAGCCTTGTAAATGATCAAAGCCCATTTTGAAGTAACGCTCAACCATAATATATAATGTTTATATGAATGCTTATTTGTTTTATATGTTTCTGTGATAAAGAATTGTTATGTATTTGTAAAAAAAAAAAATCTAAACCCAGCCTAGCAATGTGTTTTGTTTCTAATAACAGTTTTTAGATTTTTAAAAAAATTTTTAGTTGTCGATGGAACTTTAATTTTTTATATGTGGTGCTGAGAATTGTACCCAGTGCCTTACACATACAAGGCAAGTACTCTACTACTGAGCTACAACCCCAGCCCCTGTTTTTGAATTTAAATTGATTTAAGTGTCAGCTTTCACTTAATAAGAGTTTATAACATGATGCTATAATGTAACTTAAGAAGCTCCTTTGCTGATAACCTTAATCTCTCTTCCTGTACCATATCCTTCTTCCTCCCCCAACTAGTGACCTTTACCTATCTGTGCTCTTATTTCCTCTATAAAACGAAGGTGTGGGCCTAACTGCTCTCAAAATTCATTACTCTTTATAATAAAGGAAAGCCTTCATTTCATAAACTCAGCCCACATTTACAGGGCACACTAGTGGGTAAAATCCTTTTGGAATTGGAGCCTGCTTATTTCTGTACTGGGGTCCTGGCAGGCTCAGCCTCAGGACAAGTTCTCCTGGGTCCCTTGGGTTCATATATCTGGTTGTAATATAGGATAATATTATCCACAACCAAAAACTACCTAAATTAGAATATTCACAAATTCATTCATTTGAAAGTTTATTTTTAAACTCAGATACAATAACCAGGCAGTGGCACATACTTTGGAGACTAAGGTGGAAGAATCACTTGAGCCCACAAGTTCAAGCAAGACTAACCTGGGGTTGGGACTGTGGCTCAGCGGTAGAGCACTTGCCTCATATGTGCAAGGCCCTGGGTTCGATCCTCAGCACCACTTAAAAATAAGTAAATAAAAAAAAGGTATTGTGTCCAACTACAACTAAAAAATAAATATTAAAAAAAAAGACTAACCTGGGCAACATAGTTAGACCCTGTCTCAAAAATAAAAAATAAACAAAATCCCAGTTAATTCAATAATTATAACATGAAAATAATCTTGTTGAATTTCAAGTCTCTCGTTCTTTCTCTGCTTTTCTTTTTTGTCCCCAACCAGAGTCCTTTGCTTGGCTGCAACTGAGATGTCATTTGCATGTTAGAGGGCCTGGTGAGATCAATTTCCATACACAACCAACCATATTCAGGGTCATTGAAAATACTTGTCTTCGGGGTTCCAGAGGTATATAGAGAAAGCCTTCCTTGGATAAATATTGTTCATGACTCCAAACCCACTTGGAGAACCTGAGATAAAGCAGACCAGACCACAGGGTCAAGACAAAGATGGAATACTAGGGTGCTCCTGAGACCCATCCTATCAACTGACATACAAAGAGATCTGATAAACCAAGGGGCAAGAGACTGACTCAGGAAGGCCTCCCTGGGAGAGACAAGTGGCTCAGTTAGAACCCAAAGTGAGCTTCTGATCTCTGGCCCTTGTTATCTGCAGGGACTGCATTGACCCTGAGGTGACACCACCTGGCTGGACCTGAGTTACCACAGCTGGGATGGAGCAAGGGTGTTCAGAGCCCTTCAGCTTGGCCCAGAAAAACACGAGAAAAGTTTTGTGAGGCTATCTGGGGCAGCAGGGATCCAGAAAGCCTAGGCTAATTAGCTATAAATTTTGTTGAACTGAAAAATATTTTCTGGGACTTTAGGAGCTTTTGGAGAAATACAGTTGAATTCAAGGGTGGATGGCAGGGTTATAGTGGTCAGGAAACTTTCAAAAAGCAAACTTTCTCCAATGCAATTTTGGAGGTCTGTGACAAGGTCAGAAGCTTGCTACTCAGTGGGTCTGGGAGTCTGAATGTTCATTTTTTTTCCCCAGTATCTACTCCATTCATATATCCAACTAAGGGACTTTCATTAGACTAAACTAACGACAAACTGTAGTACTGTTTTCAAACAACACAATTGCACTCGATGAAATAGAATAGTACTCAGCAATAAAAAAGGAATCAACTATTGAGACACACAATGACTTGGATGATTTCAAGGGCATTATTCTGAGTGGGAAAAAACTTCAATCTCCAAAGTTCACATATTGTATGATTTCATTTATTTAACATTTGAAAAATGGCAAAAATATACAGATAAATAGATCAATGGTTGTCATGGATCAGAGAAGGGGGCAGGGAAGGTATCACTATAAAAGGGCCTGGAGGCTGGGCTCCTGTTTATGTGTTGCCCTCAATTCTCACAAATCTGTTGCAACCCAGGAGAAAATGCCCTTCTTTCCTAGTATTTACATAAAACATTCCAGAAAAAAAGATCTAATTGGTCTACTTTGAGTCATATGGGAGGCTATGATTGTCATTTCACCAGAACTTCCCAGAAGAAGGGAAAATACCTTCCTCCAAAGGAGGGATTGCTGTTGTACAGATGAGGAATGGGATGTTGAGCAGAGGTAGGGGGAAAAAGATGGCCATTATAACATATAAAATAGGTAAATATATATGTTAATTAATGAAATCTGATCCTGGAATCTATTTGGAATGAATGAATAATTCACTAGTATAGTTTAAGATTTCATCATGGTGGTCCCCACACCCGGTGTCACAGTCATCAGATTGGTCTCAGGGCCAGCTAGGCTCTTGAGTGAAGACTGATAGGTGGTCCACAGAGGTCATGAGAGCCATGAAGAAGAACTGTGCTAAGCCTACAGGGTCAGAGGCAGCCCAGAACGGCTCTCAAGGAGTGGTCATCAGGGACTCATCTGTGACATGAAAGAGTGCACAACACAGGAGAGAGAAGCCACTTGGATCCTAGATCTGACACTTGATAGTTGAGTGACCTTGACATGATTCTTAAATCTTCTGAACCCGTTTCCTCACGTATAAAATGGGGATGAGAATCTCTATCTCATAGATTGTTAAATTCGGTTGAGATGATGTACATAAAATGCCAGGTCTATCCCTGGCAGACAGAAACTGCCAAATTCTCATTATTGTTATGCGAAAGATTTTAGAGCGGTAATGAATCGCAGTGGCCAATAGGGGACACTCGAGCCCAGCGGTCTGGAGACCCACGCTCTGGAGAGGTTGGTCAAAATAGATGCTAGAGGTAGAATACGGAAGGGCTGAGACTCGCTCCCCGGGGTCCACGTGGGGTGGACTCGCAGTTCGGCTTCAGAGCAGGCAAAGGAGTGCCAAAGTGTGGGAGGCCAACCTTACCCGTGACTGAGTTACACTCCCCAGCTGGGTGCTGAGGCGCTCAGTCACAGAAATGGGTGTGTCTTGCTACAGCCCCATGAGTGAAGCTATGCTCACCTGTTCCTCTGTAATATAACCCCTTGCCCTGTTTAGGATAGAATCTTCCATGGAAGTGCCTTGTGTGTGTCCCCTCCTCTTACTGTGCCCTTGGGTGTGGCCTACCCAGGTGTCAGTCAACCTACTGACAGTGGACATCATGAAGATAGACTCAGCCCCCTGAAACCTGACCCCTTGCCTCATTTGAATAGCTTCTCCTCAATAAAAGGGGTCAGGGCGTGTGTGCTCTCTCTCTCTCTCTCTCTCTCTCTCTCTGCGGACCCTTAAGGTCAGAGGAGCCGTCACAGCAACCCCAAAGAAAAAGGTATTTGTGTCTCTTGTGTGGTTATTTCGTGCAGCCCAGTTAGCCCAGTTTAACTAGAGTGACTCCTGAGCCTTTTAGTCGTGAGAACAGAAACCTGGCACCAAAGCTATGAGGCCCCCAGTCAATGGCCTACTTATGCCTTTCTGGACCCGGGTTCCCTGTGGCTCCAGGAATTGCACTTTCTCTGGTGTTAACAGGATCAGATTTGAGCGGGTTACGTTCGCCATTGCATCTCCTCTCATGGGTTTTCATGGAAACCGGAGGATGGGACGTTTTTATGAACGTTTTAAGTGACTGTAACTTGGATGTTCTTATGTTAGGGAGGAGGCCTCAGCCAGAAGCAGGGCCCACTGCGCATTGCAGGCTGAGCGTGGAATTGAAGGTCCAATTCTCGTGGGTGTTAAAGATAGAGCAGGCGGGGGTGGGGCTGGGGCTCAGTGGTAGAGCGCTTGCCTGGCATTTGTGAGGCACTGGGTTCGATTCTCAGCACCACATATAAATAAATAAACAAAATAAAGGTCCATCGAATATATATATATATATATATATATATATATATATATATATATATATATATATATCATGCGATAAGGAAGGAATTGGACAAGGTTCCACTGAATCCTATTGTCCTCCTTACCCCAGGAGAAGTGTGGCCTCTTGTCCACCAGGGCTGGGGCGGGGAGGGGGGTGGTGAAGAAGCTTTTCAGAGCACCACTATAGGGACCTGGAGGTCTCCGCCCGCGTCTCTGGCGGTTCCCCCGCCCGCCTAGCCTGGACTGTTCGGGGAAGAGGATCGTTTCATAGGTTGTTAAACTCGGATGAAAAAATGTACTTAAAAAGACTGGCCTGATTCCTGTATATCAGCGACAAATCCTCTGAAATGGAAATGAGGACAACCACTCCATTCACAATATCTTCAAAAAAAATAAAATACTTGGGAATCAACCTAACAAAAGAGGTGAAAGACTTATACAATGAAAACTACAGAACCCTAAAGAGAGAAATAGAAGAAGATCTTAGAAGATGGAAAAATATACCCTGTTCATGGATAGGCAGAACTAACATCATCAAAATGGCGATATTACCAAAAGTTCTCTATAGGTTTAATGCAATGCCAATCAAAATCCCAAAGGCATTTCTTGTAGAAATAGAGAAAGCAATCATGAAATTCATATGGAAAAATAAAAGACCTAGAATAGCAAAAACAATGCTAAGCAGGAAGTGTGAATCAGGCGGTATAGCGATACCAGACTTCAAACTATACTACAGAGCAATAGTAACAAAAACAGCATGGTACTGGTACCAAAACAGGCGGGTGGACCAATGGTACAGAATAGAGGACACAGAAACCAATTCACAAAACTACAACTATCTTATATTTGATAAAGGGGCTAAAAGCATGCAATGGAGGAAGGATAGCATCTTCAACAAATGGTGCTGGGAAAACTGGAAATCCATATGCAACAAAATGAAACTGAATCCCTTTCTCTCGCCATGCACAAAAGTGAATTCAAAATGGATCAAGGAGCTTGATATCAAATCAGAGACACGCCGTCTGATAGAAGAAAAAGTTGGCTACGATCTACATACTGTGGGGTCGGGCTCCAAATTCCTCAATAGGACACCCATAGCACAAAAGTTAATAACTAGAATCAACAAATGGGACTTACTCAAACTAAAAAGTTTTTTCTCAGCTAAAGAAACAATAAGAGAGGTAAATAGAGAGCCTACATCCTGGGAACAAATCTTTACTCCTCACACTTCAGACAGAGCCCTAATATCCAGAGTATACAAAGAACTCCAAAAATTAGACAATAAGAGAACAAACAACCCAATCAACAAATGGGCCAAGGACCTGAACAGACACTTCTCAGAGGAGGACATACAATCAATCAACAAGTACATGAAAAAAGGCTCACCATCTCTAGCAGTCAGAGAAATGCAAATCAAAACCACCCTAAGATACCATCTCACTCCAGTAAGATTGGCAGCCATCATGAAGTCAAACAACAACAAGTGCTGGCGAGGATGTGGGGAAAAGGGTACACTTGTACATTGCTGGTGGGACTGCAAATTGGTGCAGCCAATTTGGAAAGCAGTATGGAGATTTCTTGGAAAGCTGGGAATGGAGCCACCATTTGACCCAGCTATTCCCCTTCTTGGTCTATTCCCTAAAGACCTAAAAAGAGCATGCTACAGGGACACTGCTACATCGATGTTCATAGCAGCTCAATTCACAATAGCAAGACTTTGGAACCAACCCAGATGCCCTTCAATAGACGAATGGATTAAAAAAATGTGGCATTTATACACAATGGAGTATTACTCTGCATTAAAAAATGACAAAATCATAGAATTTGCAGGGAAATGGATGGCACTAGAGCAGATTATGCTAAGTGAAGCTAGCCAATCCCTAAAAAGCAAATGCCAAATGTCTCCTTTGATATAAGGAGAGTAACTAAGAACAGAGTAGGGTCGAAGAGCATGAGAAGAAGATCAACATTAAACAGAGATGAGAGGTGGGAGGGAAAGGGAGAGAAAAGGGAAATTGCATGGAAATGGAAGGAGACCCTCAGGGTTATACAAAAGAACATACAAGAGGGAATGAGGGGAAAGGGAAAACATAATACAAGGGGGAGAAATGAAGGTCAATAGGGGGGGTAGAGAGAGAAGAAGGGTGGGGAGGGGAGGGGAGGGAGGAGGGGGGATAGTAGAGGATAGGAAAGGCAGCAGAACACAACAGACACTAGTATGGCAATATGTAAATCAATGGATGTGTAATTGATGTGATTCTGCAATCTGTATATGGGCTAAAAATGGGAGTTCATAACTCACTTGAAGCAAAGTGTGAAAGATGATATATCAAGAACTATGTAATGTTTTGAACAACCAACAATAAAAAAAAAAAAAAGAAACCAAAAAAAAAAAAAAAAAAGAAAAGCAGATACAGAAAAAAAAAAAAAAAAAAAAGACTGGCCTGGCTCTGGCATTCGCATTATTGTTATGAGAGTAGATCACAGCGTCCGGCAGGACGCCCGAAGCCGTTGTCATAGAGACGGCGCAGCTAAGTGTGTGGCTTTTGATTGGCTGCGAGCTCGTTTAGCGCCCCGCCCACACCCGCCCCGTGGAGTTGGGCTAGTAAGGTTGATCCTCCCGGAGGAAACCGGGCGCTGGGCTGTGGGCGCTTACAGAGCCCTGCACTTGAGAAAACTGTCCAAACGAATTCTGGCTGGTTTCTACCCCTATCCGCCAGCCGCAGGGCCGCGCTTCCCCCAGACGCCCTCTCTCGCCCATCAGAGCCTGGACAGCCAGCGGAGCGGAGGGCCTGCCTGGAACGGGACTCACTGCGGGCTGTCCTCTCTTTCCTCAAGCTTGGCTCTTGTTCAGGGCCCAGATCCCGCAGGGGCCTAGCGCCAGAACAGCCATCTGTGAACCACACCCCCGACTCACACCCCCACTTCTGGTGCCCGGGGCTGAGTGTGATGGTCTGGCCTCCGGGGCGAGGGGTGGCTTGGGGAGCGTGTAGTTGTGGTTTGGGGTGCCATTTCGGAACTGGGAGGAGAAGCCTGTGAATCCCCCTGAGGATGTGCGACCATATGTGTGTTCATCGGTGCAGAAAGCCAAGCCAACCACCAGAGCACTAAGAATGAGGGACCTCAGCCTCTAAAACTTCCCCTTGGTCCATCTCCCACTAAGACCTCGGGTTTTAAAAATATTATTTGAAACGGTCAATTTGAAGGTTTTTTTTTTTTTCGATTTTATATTTTTTAAAAAAACGAATAAAAAGTACCTTTCACATCATTTTACTCTTTTATTGCTACTGAGTGCTAAAAGCTTGTGCACACTCAGCTCCAATCCCTCAGGTCACCCTCAGGTCTCACCAGGTTCTTTCTGAACCCTGACTTTATGTTAAGGCCCCTGGGAGGTGCTCTGGCTCCCAGACATGGCCTTAAATGAGGGCTGTGGTTCTGCCAGTGCCCAGGGAGAGAGCTTTGGTCCTTGGGGTCCAGAAAGAGGCAGTGGCTTTGCCCTGCATCTTCCAGCCCAGTAAGAATGAGGCAGGGTCTGGAGGGAGGACTCTGCACAGGGTCACATTGTTCTGTACCAGGATGTAACTGGGAGCCAACTGATGGAAGGATGTGGCCCCATAGGGTAGATCCTGAGTGCCCCGTGTTAGTACAGTCCCTACCTCTACTTCCTAAGAAGAGAAGGGTGAAAGTAGCATTTAGCAGCCACAAGCCATCAGGGAATCTGTGTCCTTGGTGTAGCAATTAGCCCTGAAGCTCAGTGCAAACATAAAGTTAGATACGATCAGGGTCAGAAAAGATGAAGAGAAGACAGTATTTGAAAGACATTGAGTGCCCCAGGTTCTGGTTGAGGATGGTTTTGGATTACGGAGTCTGCAAACAACATGGACCCTTTCCACTGTCTTTAATTGACTTCCAGTTCTCCATACTCCCGATGCCCTCTTACCTTCCTGGCCACTGCATCTCAGCTTCTAGGCTATTGAGTGCTCTAGGGTTTGGATTATGGAATCCCTCCCCCCCTGCCAATTTTTCTTCCCCTCATCCAGTCCCTTATCTTTGTCATCTGTATTCTGTCAATTCCCAAATTTTCATCTTCTCTGAACTCCAGGCTTATATATTGAAACGGTCAATTTGAACTCCCAGTGGAATTTGTCCACTTAGAATCCAACATGGCCAAAACACAGCTCTTAATTCCACATATGCCTTACCCCAAATAAACCTGTTCTCCCTTAGTTTTTCCCATCTCAGTAAGTGACACAATTATCCTCCTCATGCAACTGGCTACAAAACTGAGGTTATGCATCTTTTTACCCTCCCTGCAGCCCACAGTAAGTGAAGAAATGGAACGTTGCCCAAACCCCTGAATTCCCCATGGGCTGCTTCTTGTTCAGACTCTTCTCCCTCTCCCCAGAGGAAACCTGGTTTGCCTTTTATGATAAACATTTCCTTGGTTTTCTTTATAAATTTTCTAAAGAGTATGCATCTCATAACTTTATATGTAAATGTTGCCTGTTTTTTTAACTTCATGTACACAAAATCATTCTATTTTAACTTCTTGCATTTCCTTCACTCAATACTATGTTTGTGAGATTCATCATGCTTAGAATGGAGCTCTAGTTCATTCATTTCCTGCCTTCCTTTCATTATATTTGGTGTTTGAACACATCACAACTTACTTATTACTAGTATCAATCTATGTCTTTAAATACCCAAATACAGTCCTTAAACTCAGATTGCATAAGGCATGGTAGCACATGTAATTCCAGTGATAAGAGAGGCTAAGAAAGGAGGCTCACAAGTTCGAGGCCAGTCTTGGCAGCTTAGTGAGATCCTGTCTCAAAGAGTAAAGACTACCGGGTGTGGGCCGGGGATGTAGCTCAGTGGTAGAGTGCTTGCTTAGCAAGTATGGGACCTTGAGTTCAATTCCCAGGACCTCAGAAAAGGAGTAGTTGAGGATGTAGCTCAGTAGTAAAGCACCCCTGGGTTCAATTCCTAGTACCCCTTCAAAAAATTAAACTCAGATTGCATTGATTCTATATCATATTTTGGGTCATAATGACCATAATTTAAGCAAAAATTCATAAATTGTCACGATAAACCCAGAGTCATATGATGTTGGGCTGATGTCAAGCCTAATATTTTTTTAAAATAAATGACAGAAAAATGCATTACAATTCATATTACACATATAGAACACAGTTTTTCATACCTCTGGCTGTATATAAAGTATGTTTATACCATTTGTGTCTTCATATATGTACTTTGGATAATGATGTCCATCACATTCCACCATCATTTCTAACCCCATGCCCCCTCCCTTCTCCTCCCACCCCTAAGCTTTAATATTGATAGGGCTATATTTCTGGAGGTACTACAAGGAAGTCTGTTTCTTTTTTCAACTTCTTGGCTTCCCACCCTCTTCCTCCATCCTCAAAGTCAACAATATTATATCTCTTTGATCATTTTTCCATAGTCACATCTCCCTCTGACCACAGCCAAAAAAGAAGTTCTCCACCTTTAAGGATCTATGTGATTAGATTGATCCATCTGGATAATCCAGAATACCTTTTCCATTTCAAGATGATAAATTTAATTGCATCTGCAAAGTCCCTTTAGCCATGTTAGGAAACATATTCACAGGTTCTGGGAATTTGGACATAGACTGGTGGGAGTGGGGGGGCATTATCCTGCCCACTGCAGGATCCAATCAGACCAGACAGCCTGAGTTAGAGATTTTATGAAGTAAGAAGCCCAGTGCTGGAGGCAGTGGGCATGATATTGCTCTGGGTGCTGATGCATATATAGATGTAATTATACTTGCAATGTGTGGGTACATAATAGAGTTTCCAGGTTTCAAAATAAAGCACAAAAGAGGTGGAACAGATTTGGGAAGGAATGCCTGAGAAGGGCATTCAAGAGGTATCTGCCAAGAGGTTGGAAAAATGGGTCTGAAATGATGTTATCTTCTAAATTGTTCAGAGCAGATCTTGGCCATTCTCTAAAATGTGTATTTACTTCTAGTGAAAATTATTTTAGGAATCAGCGAGGCTTTACTGAACATCTTCTGCATTGTGTGTGTTTGCTTACTATTGCTGTTCATTGCCTTTCATTGTGAAAAATATTTGCATTTTTTTTTGGGGGGGGGGGTTGTTTGTTTATGCTTTGTTTTCCCCTTGAGGTGAAATCCACATAATGTAAAATTTAACATACGCACATTAGAAAATTTATAATAAAAAAGACAGTAATAAATGTGGGTGGGGTTGTGAAGAAAGTGGAAGTTTCATACCCTGCTGGTGAAAATGTAAAATGGTGCAGCCACGTTGGAAAACAGATTTGCAGTTCTTTAAAATGCTAAACATAGAGTTGCCAAATATTGAGCAATTCCACTTCTTGGTACCTCCCAAGAGCAATGAAAACATATGCCTCCACAAAATGTGTACACAAATATTCACAATAGCATTGCAATTATGAATACATTAAAAAAACAAAAGTGTAAACATCCCAAATGCCCACCAACTGATGAACAAATGTGGTATATTCATACGATCAAATACTATTCAGCAATAAAAGGAGTGAAGTATTGATAGATGAAGGATTTGGACAGTGATAACCCCCAGGACAGGGAAATGACAACCCCAACAAACTGTCGGATCTGGAGGAAGAAGGAGGAGGAAGGCAATCATTAATCCTCTCCTAGTAAATCCTCTCCCAGTAGCAATGGGCTCTGGGAGGAAAAAAAGCAAACTTTCATTCTTTCCCGGGTTCATCCCTTCCTGGGTTCATTCCCAGGATCTCCACCAAAAGCAACCATGTTGGGAAGGCCCAGCAACAATGGGTAAATGGACCCAACAACAATGGGTCCTGAAGGGAGGAGGCAGATACTAAAATGCTGGATGCTAGACTTTCACCCTTTCCAATTGCCAATGAGTCCTGGAAGAGAAAAGTAAATAGTGAATCTGTGGGTAACAATGGGTCCCAGAGAAAGAAGGTCTACAGTGAATTCTGGATGAGTTCTGAGCTTTCATCCCTTTTACTGAGTTGCTGAGCCAAACTGATAGAAATGGAAGTACATTTGTTCTTAAGGAAACCCTTGGATACCACCTGACTTAGGAATTCTGGCTCTGGATTCTGGCTGCACTTCAACCTCTTCCAATCTCCCCAGTTCTTTCTCATACCCAGTTAATTCCACAGGCTCCTACAGTTTGTGGGCTGTGCTACCCAAAGCCCTGTGGGTCCAAGTCCAATTTTTTTCTAGCATCCACTTACTACCCAATCAATGGAAATTCAGGCTGCCCGCCTTACACTCAGCATTGCTCTCTAATTCCCTTTCCCTTGTAATTTATAAAAACCTCCTCTCCTGGGTAATGTCAGTATTTGAGTGCTTCTCTTTCTCAAGTTCATCTTGTGGTTGGGAATGAAACACCACATTCCATACTAGGAGGAGGACTTGCTGTTTGGAGGAATTCTTCCTTTTCTTTCCCATCCTAATCTTCTTAAATAGTGGGGAAAGAAGGGTGGCATTGGGGCAATGGTTAATAGCCACAGGGCAAATCAGCACTCTGTCTCCTATGTAAGACTTGATGCATCTAGCCCCAAATGTATCTCTTTAGAAAGATGCCCCAAATGTATCTCTTTAGAATACAAAGAACTTAATCTTCCACTCTGGGTCCTGAGACAATAGGAAAAGGTCTTCTTATCCCCTCACAGTAATAAGCAACTCCACTGTTTTGCTAATCCAGTGGTTCCCATCACTCAAGGTTAAATCCACACTGTTTTTTTTATCATGACCCCCCAAAACCTGATGGAGCCCCAGCCTGCCTGCTTTCCTAACTTCTCCACCCACTCTCCCATCCCTCACTTTGTTACAGCTGCTTTAGGCAACTGTTTCTAAAACAAATCAAACTTGTTTCCGCCTGAGGACTTTTGCACCGGGGGTCCCTTCGGCCTGGTATTCTTTTCTCTCTGTAATTGCCTCCTTAAATCCAAGTTACTAAGTTATTGATTTAGGTCACCCCAGACCATTCTAATTCATATTTCTGAATTACTAATTCAGAACATTATACTGCTAATTCCAGAGCATATATTCAGGGAGTAATGGAAGAAAGCATAATTCTTTAATGCACACACTCTCGATAAAGTAATATAACATCAGGAACACGTAGGTATAATCATTTTCTACTTTGTATGTGATGCTCCAAAGAATTCCAGTTTAGGTCTAGGAAATTGAGACTGACTTTTATGATATATGAAGTAATTATATAAACCCATTGGCTGCATCTAAAAATCTACCTATCTTTGTGTTAAAATTTTACACTATTTAAGGCTTATCCCAAGCAGAAAATCCTGAGTAATAGGAGATCAAATAATAAAGTTAACACGGTAGTAGCAGTTTGCTTATGCCATCGATCAGGAGGTCGTGGATTTATCTGAAATTTCCTTTTCCTCTCCTTTAATATCATTAAATAGTATCTTAGTTATAGATGTAGTCTGGGGGTCAGGATGTCCAAACTTTGGTAGTGACCCATGGGTGAAGATGGCATCGAAGCATCAACGTTCCCCAGGCTGTAACTTGGCCTCACTTTCTCCCGAAATTATCTTGTGTTTTACGTTTTTATTGTCTGCCTCAACCGCAGGCGCCAGAGCTGTATCCCGCCACTAGATAGGCTCAGTCACTAAAAAGACACACCAACATTCAATTCACACTGCCCGGCCCGCTCGCCCTCACTGCGGTCCCCACCAGGGGGCGCGGAGTCTTAGGGGCGGCCTCTGAGGGGCCCGCGCGCGAGGCCCTCTGGGAAGTGTAGTTCACGTGCCCGCCACGGCTCTGGGGGTGCGGGAGCGAGGCTCCGGGTGCGCAGGCGCACTTCTGGCTCTACCTCGCCGCTGCGGCCATTGTCCAGCCCAGTTGCGGCGGAGGCCGCTTTGGGTAGCTAACCCTTCTGCAGAAAAGACCTGAAGAGAACAGAGCCTGCGGCGGTGGTCGAGGGCCGACCTGAGGCCCTGGGTAGGCCTGAGGTCACAAGTCCTGAGCCCCCTGGAGGCGCTGATTCGGAGTGCGCGGGTCGGCGCAACACTTCTCACGGGTTTGAGGGGTGTCAATTGGGCCTCGCCCACCATCCTGCGGGTGTGACTGGGCGTGGCTGGAGGGGGTTGTCCGAGAAGCCGCCAAGCCCCAGTTTGGGGGAGGAGGGGCGGCTGGCCCTGACGAGATCCGCCCTCCTCCCCACCCTCCGGGCCGAAGTGACTGGGAGCGCCGGCAGAGGCGGGGCGGGCAGGGTGGGGACCCTGGTTGCAGCCTGGTGAGTGCGCGCTGTCCTCTCTCCGCAGCCGCTGTCCAGGAGCCCGCCCCGCAGAGGCAGAAATGGCCCCCAGGCCTCCGATGGCCGCGCCCCAGGTGAGCCGCTGGTTCCGAACCTCCCGGGGCATCCCATCCAGCGGTGCTCTGGGGCGCTTTTGGAACAGTCATTGTTCTAAAGACTCCCATTCCTGGCTCGATTGCCGCTCCGAGCCCCAGGCACGCAAAGTCCCAGGATGTCCAGAGCCCGTGGGGAGAAATTCCCAAAAGTCTGGCGGCACTGTGGGTTAGAGGAGACCACGGTGGTGCAATCCTGTGAGAGGAGTTAAGGTTAAATGTGTTGGGAAGTCCCGAGTACTGTGCTAGCTCTTTGAACTCTGTTAATGAGGAATGGAGAGAGTGGGGTGACAAGATAGGAAATTGTAGAAGAGGAAGTGACAGTGAGTGAAAAGAGAAGAACCCCTTCTGATCCAGAAGCTCATCAGGGGGCCAAAGAAACCTGATGAAAATATGCCTAGGAAGAGGTTGGTGATGGGGCTTTCTTGGGCAAGACCAAAAACAACAAAAGAAAACAAAAACCACCAGAGTTAACCAGCCCCGGGATTTTTTGTGGCCTTTTCTGCTTTAACAAAGGTCTGATAGTGCACACACGCATCTCCAGATGTCAAAGCCTTTGCTTTAATTAATATGAGGCTGATTTGTGAACTCATTTGTTCTTGTGACAGAGTGCATTTTCTAGAAACATCACAACTCAAGAGTATCCATTAATTTACATAGAGTATATTGGTGAAAAATATATATCCAGATTTTATCTGGTTCTTTTAGTCCATACTCTTTAGAATTAAGGAAAAATTGTAAATTATTGTTGGTGTATGAGACAATCAAGATCAATCCAGTAAAAAGTACCAACTACTAATGTCCTTTAAAAGCCATTTACAAAAAAAGAAAGAAAAGCTTACCGTAAATTAAGCACACGAAGTATGCTTAAATACACCTGTGTTCTTTTACTGCTTGTTATAATTTTGTTTTATGAGCCTTATGGAGTAAGACAGGTGACAGTACTAGAAATAGTTATTTAGTTTGAGTAATCATTGTTATCACCTTTTCAGTGTTTCCTCTGTAGGCTGAGAATTAGGATGGCTTAATATTTCATCTGGGGGATGGCTCTTTCTGAAGGAGCGTTGCTTCCCCCCCCCCTTTTTTTTAGAAACCTAAATGTTTATTGCATGTACTAAGAAGGGAAGTTGGAACATTAAGGATAGAGACTACACGCAAGGCTTTTAATATGACAGTCTTAATGAATCAAATACACCATGAAATAATAGATTATCATGAAATAAATAAGCCAACTACTAATTTAAAAGTGAGTAACAACAATTAAGGAAGAACTAATTTCATAGTAACAGTTATTCCTGCCAAAGAGCATTTTCATCTTTAAGAAAACAAGTGGTTATTAAATTGGAATGGGTGTCTATTAAGCATTGTTAATATAAATGATATATTTTAGGAATAGCAGATTATCTTCCAATTACAGATTCTCTTTCTTATTTTCAGACACTACTCAACCTACAAGTGACAAATTATCAATATTGTAGGAGGGCTTTTTAGGGGGTGACAGTGGCTATGTGTTCTAAGCAGTGAATTTTAAGCCCTCTTTAAACTTTACTTTTAGAGCTATACTTCCTAAGCACTCTGGCTAGCGATATTTTCCTGGAATTTTTGATGGTCTCTTGAGTTATCTAACTCAGTCTGCAGGTGATGACTGGAGATGAGGGACAGGAAAGAACAGAACACTGGCCCTAAGTGGGGCTTTTTAGGCAGAACTTTCCTTTATCAGTGGTTTTCCTTCTTTGAGCATGGTCCTCAGGGGAATGCAAAGATGAGTGGGGGTAGAGTCTCACACAGAAGTATAGCACAAGAGAGGTGGAGTCCCCTGTTGTTGCAGAGGTCCAGAGACTGCTGTGAATTCAGGGAGGAGATAAGAAGTTCTGCCTGTGGAAAGGAATCAGTGGAGCTGCCACCTATGAATAGGAATGGAGTCTAAGCAGGTGAAAATAAGGGGGGTAAGAGTAGAGCTGACTGACTTTGTGTGTTAGGGGAGTTGAGAGGTAAGACCTGTGACAACAGATGTGGGCTGCAGGCAGCAAGTGGATACTAAGGAGCTTGTACTTTTTTATTTTTGGCCTTATAACCCATTCACTCATTTATTTATTCATTCAACAGATAAATCATTGAGCCCCTATTATATGTCTGGGCACTTGTCTAGGCAGTTGGGATACTTCAATTAATACAATTATAAAGGACTTTGTTCTTATGGACCTTATATTCTAGAAAGAGAAGAGAGTTGGAAGAATTCAGTAACTAAGTACATTTTATAGTATTCTAGAATAGTTTCACAGAAAAAAAGAGAAAGGTAAGAGGGAAGGTAGGGGACTTGTGATAGGGGTACAGATTTTGGAGGGGGGGAGTACTGGGGATTGAACTTGTGTGGTTTACCACTGACCTATATCTCCAGCCCTTTTATTTCTTATTTTGACACAGGCTCTTGCAGAGTTGCTGAGGGTCTTGCTAAATTGCTAAGGCTGGCCTTGAATTTGTGATCTTCCTGCCTCCACCTCCCAAGTGGTAGGATTACAGGCAAGCACTATCATGCCCAGTAGGGGTACAATTTTAAATACCAAGACTAAGGTAAACCTTATCCTTCCTGAAACAACATCTGAGCAGATTTAAAGGAGGTGAGGGAATTAAGGATGCAGACATCTGGGGGAAGAGTGCAGTGGTTAGAGGGAACAGCCTAATGCAGGATGTGTCTGGTTTATTCAAGGAGCAGCTAGGAGACCAGTATAGCTGGAACTGATTTTAGGCAGGGAGCTAGTATAACTTTAAATATTGCCATGACTGATGAGTCATAGGAGAAAGTTTGAAAGTTGGAGCTCCTTTAGAGAGGTGTTTTGGTAGGTGTATTGACAAATAGCCAAAGTGTCTCCACCTGAAGTAGGAGTGAATGGGAGCAGAGATGGAAACAGTGGGATGCTCTTAGAATTAGTAGCCTCTAGGATTGTGAGTAGCTTTATCAGTGTAAACACTCTGCATCCGTGTTCTCCTTCTTTATATATATATATATATATATATATATATATATATATATATATATATACATACATATATATATACATACATACTACATTTTCAGTTAGGGAAAATAAAAAGGTGTTTTCCATTCACCAAAACAGTAAGAAATGATTGAGAGTTCTAACTTAATGGGGAGGGGTCAAAGACTGGTCTCTGCTGACTCAAGATTCTAACAGCTCTGTGGTTAGATCATCTAGTTGACCAGACCCAGGAAAACGTGGTCTATGTCACCCAAATTCAAGACAAGATGCTCCAGGGCCATCAGGGGAAGCCAAGTCACTTCTTGATCAGGTTAGGATGATTTCTGGTCAAGAATGTTAGAGCTCCTTCTATTCCTTTCCCAGCTTCCTTCTGAGCTAAGAAGTGGGGCTGGTCTTTAAGCCTTAGGTCAAATATACCTTCTCTTCCCTCTGTGCATTCCTAGAAGAACTAGCTATGCATGCCTATGATGTTACTGTTCTTACATAGTATAGAGTGGTGTGTTTCCCCCATCAGTTTCAGGCTTTGAGCCCTTGAAGGGCAGGGCCATCTGACTCCTCCTTTCTATTGCTTACTTCAGAGTAATCTTGAGGTAGGTAGGTATAATGAGTGAACATTCAGAACAACTAACCCCCCAGTGGCAGTTTTATACTTTCTGCATTGTGGTTTTGATTTGCAACTTTCTAATGATTAATGAAGTTGAGCATCTTTTCATATACTCATTGGCCATTTGCATACCTTCTTTGGAAAAAATGCTTATTCAAGCTTTTTTCTTGTGTGTGCGTGTGTGTGTGTGTTTGTGTGTGTGTGTGTGTGTGGTGCTGGGGATTGAACCCAGGACTTGGCACATGGTGGGAAAGTGCTTTAGTTATGAGCTACATCCTCAGTCCTTTTTGAGTCAGCATCTCCATAAAGTTGCCCAGGCTGGCTTCGAATGTGATCCTTCTACTTCAGCCTCTCAAATAGCTGGGTTTGCAGCTCTCCTTTGCTCATTTTTTTTTTTCAGTTGGATTGTTTGGTTTTTTTGTTGAGTGTTAGGTGTTCTCTGTACATTCTGGATATTAATTTCAATACAATGGTGTTTTAATAGAAAAAGAGGCATTTGTGATCCCTCTTCTTTAGTGCCTCTGTATTAATGATTTGATGAATTTCCTTCTTTTCTCTCTATTCATGTTTTTTCCTTTAAACATTTCAATTATTACATTTAAATTTTTATTTCAGCCAGACGCAGTGGCTCATGCCTGTAATTCTAGAAGCTAGGGAAGCTGAGACAGGAGGATTATAAATTCTCAGCAACTTAGTGAGGCCCTATGCAATTTAATGAGAGCCTGTCTCAAAAAAAAAAGGTGTGTGGGGAGCCAGGCACGGTGGTACATGCCTGTAATCCCAGCCGCAGGGGATGCTGAGGCAGGATGATCAGGAGTTCAAAGCTAGTCTCAGCATGGTGAGGCACTGAGCAACTCAGTGAGACCCTGTCTCTAAATAAAATACAAAAAAGGGCTGGGGATGTGACTCAGTGGTTGAGTGCCCCCGAGTTCAATCCGTAGTACCAAAAAAAAAAATGGTGTGGAGGGAGGCTGGGAATGTGGTGTAGTAAGTGCCCCTGGGTTCAATTCCTGCTACCAAAAAAGAATAAAATAAAAATTTATATCATTTTTATGAGGATTTATCTTTTTCTATCAGTGTTAATAGCAGTATTATATTGTTTTGCATGAATGTACTAAAAGTTACATAGCCATTTCTTTTTTTAAAAAATAGTTTTAGTTACACATGGACACAATATTTTTTAGTTATACATGGACACAGTATCTTTATTTATTTTTTTATATGGTACTGAAGATCAAACCCAGTGTTCTGCCACTGAGCCACAACCCCAGCCCTAGAAATTTCTTTTAAGACATTTAAATTGTTTCTCCATTTTTTTACTATTATAAATAATACCGGATAATCCCATTTGATTATAGTAGATAATTCTTTCAAAATACCATTGGAAAAATTTTCATCTGTATTCTTTAGTGAAATAGCTCTCAGAGAAAGGGATCTCTGCCAGATTTTAGAGTCATGCTTAACTTAACCTTCATTTGTAGAAATATTCTGATAGCTTTTTTTTTTTGGTATTGGCATTTTAACCCAGGGGCACTTTATCACTGAGCTACATTTCCAGCCCTTTATATCTTTTTTATTTTTAGACAGGGTCTCACTGATTTGCTGAGCCTTGCTAAATTGCTGAGACTGGCCTTGAACTTGCTATCCTCCTGCCTCAGCCTACCAAGACACTGGGATTACAGGCATGCACCACCATGCCCAGTCACCTAAGGAACTTTTAAAAATGCTTGTCAGGGCCTCGGGCAATTTAGATAAAAGTTTCCCAGGTAATTCTATTCACTCTCAAAATGCTTGTGGTGGTGATTCTGAAATGAAGTCTGAGAAATTCTTGAGGGAGAAAAATTTGAGTAGATGGCGATAATTCTGAAGTGGAGAAGTGGACTAAAGGCTGGAGGAAGACATGGAGGTTGGAAGTTCTGGAAAAGCTCCACACAGGAAGGGAAAATTGAACTTGTTCTAGAATGATGTCTGGGAATTTTTGCCATATAGCTGAGGGAAGAAAGTACACTGTGATCAGAATGGGATGTACAAAGGCAAGGTGACACAAAAGAGAATATATTAGGGCAGAGTCCATGTGGTAGAAATATGAGGTGTTATGGCAGGAGGGCAAAGTCTGAGAAAGACGAATCAGTAGTCTGGAAAAGGGTGAACTGAAGCAGAGATCTAGAATAATCTATAACAACATTGTCCCAAAGAAATAGGAGCTATATCTGTGTAGTTATTTTAATTTACTAGTTTTCAAAATGTGAAAAATAGCAGATAAAATTAATTTTAGTAATACATATATTTAACCCAATATATCCAGAATATTATCATTTCTGTTATTAATATTTTAAAATTACTAAGGAGGTATTTTACTTTTTTGGTACTAAATCTTTGAAATCTTTTGTGTATTTTATACTCAACAAATAAGCTTGATGTAGTTAAGGACAGCAAGATCAGGATAACTACAGCCTAGTGCATGATAGCAGAGCTTAGATTTTATTTTTAATATAGTGGATACTATTGATTTTAGGCAGTGAAGGGCCAGGGGTTGTGATTCAGTGGTAGAACACTTGCCTAGCATGCATGAGGCACTGGGTTTGATCCCCAGCACCACATAAAAATAAATAAATAAAAGGTATTGTGATTTTAGACAGTGAAACATCTATACTACAGAGTGCTGAAATGGTTCAAAGTAATAAGGTGAAATTATATATACTAGTATGAAAAGATCTTCAAGATACATAGTCAAATGTAAAAGGCAGGTTGTAGAATAATATGAAAGTCATGAAACATAACTTCTGTATGTATGTGTAAAATATGGACAAGAGACTTGTAAATGTATATACCAAACTGTTAAGAGCGATTGCTTCTGGAAAGCAAAATGGGATGGATTAGTTGTGGGGGTGAAAGAGGGCTGTCATTTTTCACTTGCCACTGTATTTGAATTTTTGTAACAGCAGAAGTAATTGGGCCACAAGGTATCGGTGATTCTATAAACAGCCTTAGTTTGGAAGGAAAACAGGAAGATAGCTAAGTAGGGATATAGGGTTACAAGACAAATTGCCCCTCATGACTTTCTTGACAGATATACTAGATTCTTTGTAGGGTTATATAATTGACTAGCATATATAACCCAACATTGCAAACACATGATTACTGCTTCTAATAAATCCCACCATATGTTCCCAGTATTGCCATGGGAACATTTGTAGGGTTGATCCCTAGTTGAACAGGAATGTGATCTTGTAGGAATCAGTGACATTCAAAGATGTGGCTGTGGACTTCACCCGTGAAGAATGGCACCATGTGGACCCTGCTCAGAGGAACTTATATAGGGATGTGATGCTGGAGAACTACAACCACCTGGTTTCTCTTGGTAAGAATCACTTCCCTTGGTGTCCCTCCTGTTGGCGGGTCTTTCCTTTCTCAGTTGCTAAGGGTGTGGTGCTCATAGTGTAGGTAACTATGAGCAGGGTGTCCAGGGATTAGAGCTTATTCATGTCTTTAGGACTCACCTTTCTAGGATTTTGAGCCTTCTCTTAGGTGAAAAGTCTTTATTTGCAGAAACGGAAATAGGCACTTTGATTGCATGACTCCTTAAGTTGCACCTTTTTTTTCCTTCAGAGTTCCTGAGGATCAAGGACTAGTACTGATTATAGGAGGGTTCTTTGTCCTTGCACAAACACCCAAATCTTGTGTATTTACCCATGAGCAGGGTATCAAGTTTCCAAGCCAGAAGTGATCTTCAAATTGGAGCAAGGAGAAGAGCCATGGATATCAGAGGGAGAAATCCAAAGGCCTTTCTATTCAGGTAAATGAGTGAGAATTCTACTTGTGCAGACAGTGGCACAAGCTTAGGGAGGGGGCACCATCAGCAAGCTTAGGAACCTCTTAGACCTGCAGAGGAAGCTGAAGCCATCTTCTGAGTGACATCTATGCATGTCTGTCTTCTCCAATGATACCTCTCCTGAAAGTAGGTCTTAAGAGAAAATGGTACCCCTTTTTCTTCTCTTAAAGTAGCCTTTTACCCTAGCTCAGAAATACTATCTCTGCCTATCCTGCATCTGCCTGCTAGATTATATTTTCCTTGGATATTCTCAGACTACCTTCATTATGTAGCAATCCTTTTTCTTACTCATTCAGACATGAATTGAACTTCCATATCTCTTCCTTATTTTGTCTTGTTGCTTTCACTGTTGGATGCTATGGACTTGTAGGAAATACCTCAGCCTTGATTTTTTTCTTTATAACCTGCTTCTAGACACCTTTCCCTGGCCACATTCCTGAAACACCTGTCTTAGGAGCAACACTATCTTGCTTCCATCCTGTATTTATACTGGTTGGATTCATTGCCTCCCTCTATATCCCTCTAGTACGTCCTTTCCCAGTCTCCTGGCTTGTGTGTGGGGCGGGGTTCTGGGTTTTAAGTCTGTGGTAGTCAGCTTTCTGTTACTGTAATGAAATGCCTGGGGTGATTGACTTAAGGAGAAAAGGTTTATTTTGGCTCACAGGTTTACAGGTTCCACTCATGATCAATTAGCCCTGTTGCTTTGGGTCTGTGGCAAGGCATCACATCATGACAGGAGTGTTTGGCCAAGTGGAATCACTCACTTCATCAGCCAGGAAGCAAAAGAGAAAGAGGAGAAGGCTAGGATCCCATGATCCCCTTCAAGGGCCTTTACCCAGTGACCTAAAGAATTCCCATTGGTCCCATCTCATAAAGATTCTATCACCTCCCAATAGCTCTACCCTGGGGACCAAGCCTTTAATACATGGGCCTTTGGAGGACACATAACATCCATACTGTAACAGGGTCTTTTGTTTTTGCCCCAAGTGAAGCCACTTAGGAATCTTCAGCCTTCTCTGCTTTCTTTCTCTGTGACCTTTCTAAAAAGTTGCCTGCCTTTGTGATAGTTGCAGCTCTTTATTCTATGCTCTGGACCCAGAAATCCTCCTTACTTGTACCCTGGTCATTTTTTTCCTTCTGACAGGACCTTCATTTGGAAGTCTCATGGAGCTCATATTATCTTTTATGATCTTTCATCCCCAGTCAGCACATTTTGCTACCTTGCCCATTATTCATTTCTGCCTTTGCCTCTTAGAAACCACTGGGTTTTCTGATCCCTTAGGCCAGACACAATAATCAGTTTTTTTTTTTTCTTTCAACCCAGGTTATTTTCCTCTTTTGTGAAGCATCTTCTATTTTCCTGTCTCTTAACTTCCACTGGTGGCATCCTAAATTATGCCTTGGGCTAAGATAGTATACTATAATTCACAGGTAGAATTTCTCACTGTCTTTTCTTTTTATAATCCATGTTGAATTGTTAAAACAATGGCTTTATCAAGATATAATTCCCATACTGTAAGAGTAACCTTTTCAAAGCATATAAGTCAGTGTTTTTGTGTGTGTGTGCATGTTTCAGAGAGCTGTGTAAACACCACTACTGTGTTGTATACTATATTATGCAAAAAGTTAGAATGTGCTCATCACCCTCAAAAAACTCATCACTCCAGAAACCCAGTAGCAACTCCCAGCCCACTCTCCACTCCTCCCAGCCCCTGGAAGCCATTGATCTGCTTTCTGTCTATGCTGGACATTTTGTATAAATAGATTTATATAATATATGACTGGCTTCTTTAACTTGGTACAGTGTTTTCAAGGTTGATGCATGCTGCAGCCCATATAAATACTTCATTTCTTTTTATGCTGAGTTATTTCATTGTATGAATATGCCACATTTTGTTTAACTGTTCATCAGTTCATCGACCATATTGGTTTTTAATATATTATCTTCATAAATCTTTCACCTCTGACAAAACTTTCCTTTTATTTACTGTACTCATTATGAGGAAACAGAAGTTCCTTTAATTTTTTTATTAAATTATTTTTTATTCTAATTTGTTATACATGATGGCAGAATGCAATTCATCTCATATACACATATAGAGCACAATTTTTCAAGACACTGATTGTAAACAAAGTATATTTCACACCATTCGAGTCCTCACATGTCCTCATACATGTCTATCTCATCACATCGTCTTTCCTACCCCCATGCCCCCTCTCTTCCCCTCTCTCCCCTTTGCCCTATCTAAAGTTCCTCCATTCCTCCCATGCTCCCCCCCTCCATCACCATTATGAGTCAGCATCCTCATACTGAAGAAAACATTCAGCCTTTGGTTTTGGGGGATTGGGTTACTTCACTTAGCATTATATTCTCCAACTCCATCCATTTATCTGCAAATGCCATGATTTAATTCTCTTTTAATGCTGAGTAATGTTCCATTGTGTATATATACCAAAGTTTCCCGGAGTTCCCTCAATTTAAAAGTTCCCTATAATATCTTCTAGAATTACCTTTCTGTTCCTACTAAAACAAACTCCCCTTAGTTTGAAATGAATAATGGGCAAAGTAGCAATTCCCCTTATAAATAGTATATGCTTTCCCTCATTAGGGAGTATGTTCTACCTCCCCAAAGCCATCTATTCTTTGAGTTCAGATTCAAATAAAACCTGATATACATTAATATATTTATTTCTTCCTTGGTCACAAATACAAGTTCTGTCCTCTCCACTATACAAACTCAGATTTATTTATATTTCTGTATATACTGTCTATTTGATTGACTATTATAGAATCTGGCTAGGGAGAAAACTTTCTCTTTCCTTAATTTCAATAAGCTTTCTTGAATGCCCCACTGATAAGGATTCTAAAAAAATACAAAGCATTCTCAGGCCTTAAGAATTTAGAATTGATTCTTGAAGGGTAAGGAATTTGAGGTTTAGCGGCTCTTAGTTGTTGTTTTTTCCCTTCTCAACATTTCATTTTGAAAAGTGTAAAATATATTGAAAAATTGAAAAAAAAAGTACAGTGAACACAATATACCTACTACCAGAATTATCACATTCGTTGTCCTTCACAATTTTTTATTGTAAAGGACAACGAAATCTTTTTTCACATATCTGTTCATCTATCTATCAGTCCACTTTTTGATGCACTTCCAAGGAAGTTGCAGGCATGAGTACAATTCATCACTATATACTTCAGCATGCATATCATTAACTAGAGTTTTTTTTTTTTTTTTAAGAAAATGTTACATACAATGAAATTTTTACCTCTTTTATGTACCATCCACATGGTTTTGACAGATGTATTCACCAAATTTCCATTTGTAAGGGCAGAAAGCTTCCTTTCCTTAGTTTTAAAAGCTTGCTTTTTTTAGAACCTAGAAATTAATTAATTCTCTGTTATTGGTATTCTGAAGTAAAAACAGACTTAGAGATTCATTTACACAGCCAACCAAAAAAAAAAAAATACTTTTTGGTCAAGAGAGGTGATTAATATAGAATCAGAGCTCTACACTAAAAGTGTAGCCCCAGTGTTAAGGACAAAGATGATTTGCTGCTGTGCAGTGGTGCATGCCTGTAATCCCAGCAGCTCAAGAAGCTGAGGCAGGAGTTTTGTGAGTTTTAAGCCAGCCTCAGCAACTTAGCAAGATCCTAACCAACTCACGGAGGCCCTGTCTCTAAATAAAATATAAAAAAGGGCTGGGGATATTGCTCAGTGGTTAAGGCCCCTGGGCCCAATCTCTGGTACCGAAAAAAAAAAAAAAATTGCCTCTTGAAATTCTACTTTTTCTCAGTTTGTAGATTATAATTCTTGATCTTCAAGTATGTCATATATTCATTGACTGAAGATTTTTCTCTGCACTACTTGGAGACCTAGAACTTCAGAGGTGACTTGAAAAGAACTATGAAATGAATGTAGTAGGAAGGTGGATTTTGTGGTTGTTTGTAAAATGTACAGGAAACATGTAAAGCATACAGGATCCTACAAGATGGACTATGATCCTATTACATTTATATCTATGCCTACACTCATACTCACTTTTTCCTTTGTTCATTAACAAGCCCACCTATATGGGCTTTCCTAATTCACTATAGTCTTACCACACATTCTACATCTATAGTCTTCACTATCACCTCTCCTAACTCTTCCCTTCCTCATTTTGGGTCTTCACAGACTATAAGACTGTTTTCAAAACACAATCATGTATAATTTATCTCTTTCATTTCCTCATTTCTATTACAGTGGTTGGTTTTAACAGGAAGAATTAGGGGAACTTTTGCACTTTGCATTTCTTTCAGACTGGAAGACCAGGCCTGAAGCCAAATCATCAAATCTGCAGCAGGGTATATCTGAAGTATTCCACAGCACAGATGATTTCTCACATGCCACAATAGAAGACCCCTGGGATATTAGTAGCCAGTTAGAGGGGCATCAGGAAAACTGGAGGAGACATCTGGGGCCAGAAGCATCTACCCAGAAGAAAATCCCACCAGAGGGAAGTTTTGCACAAAATAAATCTGGTGAAGACTCTAGATTGAACACAGACCTGGTTCCACAACTGAACAGTCCTTCAAGCATAAGGCCTACTGAATGTGAAACACTTGGAAGCAATCTGGGACATAATGGAGAGTTGCTTAATCAGAACAATATCCTTGCAAAAAAGAAACCCTATAAATGTAATAAATGTAGAAAAGCCTTTATTCACAGATCATCACTTACTAAACATGAGAAAACTCATAAAGGAGAAGATAATTTCCCCAATGGTACAGGTCAGGGAATTTATCCTGGAAAGAAACACCATGAATGTACTGACTGTGGGAAAACTTTCCTCTGGAAGACACAGCTTATTGAGCATCATAGAATTCACACTGGGGAAAAACCCTTTGAGTGCAATGTGTGTGGAAAGGCCTTCAGGCATAGTTCATCCCTAGGTCAGCACGAGAATGCTCATACTGGAGAGAAACCCTATCAGTGTAGTCTCTGTGGGAAGGCCTTCCAGCGCAGTTCCTCCCTTGTTCAACACCAGAGAATTCACACTGGAGAAAAGCCTTATCGCTGTAATCTCTGTGGGAGGTCCTTTAGGCATGGTACATCCCTCACTCAACATGAGGTCACTCATAGTGGGGAGAAACCTTTCCAATGTAAAGAATGTGGGAAAGCCTTTAGTCGATGTTCTTCCCTTGTCCAGCATGAGAGGACTCATACTGGAGAGAAACCCTTTGAATGTAGTATATGTGGGAGGGCTTTTGGTCAGAGCCCATCCCTTTATAAGCATATGAGGATTCATAAGAGAGGCAAACCTTACCAAAGCAATAACTATAGTGTAGATTTCAAGCACAACTTATCTCTTACTCAAGATGAAAATCTACTGGCTGAAGTGAAATCCTACCATTGTAATGACTGTGGAGAAGACTTCAGTCACATTACAGACTTTACTGACCATCAGAGGATCCATACTGCTGAGAATCCCTATGATTGTGAGCAGGCCTTTAGTCAACAATCTGTTTCCCATCCTGGAGAGAAACCTTATCAGTGTAATGTGTGTGGGAAAGCTTTTAAAAGAAGTACAAGTTTCATAGAGCATCACAGAATTCATACTGGAGAGAAGCCCTATGAGTGTAATGAATGTGGAGAAGCCTTCAGTCGACGCTCATCACTTACCCAACATGAGAGAACCCACACTGGAGAGAAACCCTATGAATGTATTGACTGTGGAAAAGCCTTCAGTCAGAGTTCATCTCTTATTCAGCATGAGAGAACTCATACTGGAGAGAAACCATATGAATGTAATGAATGTGGGCGGGCCTTCCGAAAGAAAACCAATCTTCATGATCATCAGAGAATTCATACTGGAGAAAAACCATATGCTTGTAAGGAATGTGGGAAAAACTTCAGTCGAAGCTCAGCTCTTACAAAGCACCAGAGAATTCATACACGAAATAAACTGTAGGAACCCTATACTTAGGAATATATAGAAAGCTTTAGCTAAAATACTGTTCCAATTCAGTATTCAAGGATTTTTATTGGAGAGAAAGTTCAAGAATGTAATTTGTGTGTGTGTGTATGTGTGTGTGTGTGTGTGTGTGTATATTGTGTGTGGAGTAAATTTAGCACTAGACAGAATTTTATACAATAAATTAAAAGCTAAATTCTCATATGTGATTAGAGGTGTTTGTAAAAATTACAAACAACATATATAGCCATTTGGAAATTATATTCCTTCACATTGGACTTTATAAAGCTTTTAATATGAGTATTCAGATCACCAACTTTGACAGCTTGACATGTAACTTCCACTGTTTACAGCCTTTAAAAAAACAAAAACACCCACAAAAACTGCTACACTAATGACAAAAACTTATTTTAAACATTGCTTGACAGTTGCTCTCAACTGCAATTGTTACATGAAATTCTCTGTGGAAACCAGTTCCACCTCCAAGAATTTACCACTTAAAGAATTAGGTAATTAGCCCAACCACTTCATTGTACAGATGAAGAGGACTGAAAGCCAAAGATTTGAGGTGGTTTGTGCATTATAGGATGGTACATCCTATAATGACAAAGCTTACTGGAGAATGGAGGTTTCCTGAGTCTTTGGCTCCATAGCATTGCTACTATGAAAGGGTATTCTGGAATTCAGAAGGCTTTAAAATAAATTTTAAAATAGATACCCATGGGTTGGTTGGGCACTTTGAAATTTCTAAAATCATAAGAGACAGCAAAGTATGCAAATTTGTTTCAAACTTACAAACATTGTAAGCTTACAAGCCAAAATGTTAATAGAAACTAGATAGTTGAATTATGGGTAACTTTTCCTTTTCCTGGTTATATTATACTTTCAGCTAACATGCCAGTTTTATGGAACTAGCAAGTCCTTTTATTGTACTTTTCATTGCACTCCCATGAAAAAAATCCTGCCCCGAGTTTCCTGTAGCAGATCAATGGGAAAACACCACCAAACTTGCAGATTTTTTTCCAAATTAATTTTACACTGCAGAAGTCCAGTTAACCAGTTACCTGTTGCCATAAATTCTGTCTTTTGACTCAGAGAAACAGCATGCTTTGGCTCATTGTGTGCAAAAGAATATTTTGCCATTACAAAAAAAAAATTGGCTTGTTTTAGCTGCATGGTGTTTCTCCATCTGAAAAGCTTGAGCTAAATATTAATCTCCCACTCTGACCCTTAATGGCCCCAAGTGCCTCCCCTAAGTTATCTGAAAAGAATCTCCAGAACCTTCATTGGTTAACATCGGTAGTGAAGACAAATTTGAATGCAACTGTGGACATCGATCCCTTCACGCAAGAGTCATTCCCCTGCAAGACAAGCAAGTTTCCCAGCCCTGATTATGATTCTCAGGGAGGGGTGAAATGAGTGGTGATGATGGTGAACCCTTCATACTTTATTCTTTGTGTGCCAGACGGCAGGAGTCAACACCCTTCTCTCATCCTCAATGAGGTAGCTCTTAAACAGTCTTCATTTTTTTTTTTCAGGGATAAATAAGCATGAGTGTTGAAATGTGGTATGTGAAGCCTAATGAGTGTGTCACCTATGAATCAAGATGCATAGGACATTCCATAGTAAATCTGCCTTTTCTAGATGTTAGCCCTTCAAAGAAACCTTTTTCTGTGACACTTGTTGCTTAGCACACACAATGTCAAAGCCATTCTTGTGTTGACACATAGTTTGATGATGGGTAATTCAGTCAGGTCCTCTCTGACCATGTGGTTAGGATGCCTGTCAGAAACTGTGCTGAGGGATAAGGGGTCCCTATATTGGACTGCTTGGAGGGAATCCCATGAATTGTAACCAATTGAGTGCTGCTTCACTGTTACTGAAGTTTATAAAAACTCAGTTCCAGAAGACCCAGAGGGAGACCACTAGTTTATGTGTGGAACAAGTCTAAATCTAAAGTTGATTCTCCATCGATTCTCAGCACATCTTCATTTACTCCCTAGGGAGGAAGCCAAGGACAGATGAGTGACTAATTGAGCAGAGGGCTTTCCTAATACAAGCAGTCATGCACGGTACACTTATGAATATCCAGTCTTTTAGGGCTACGTGAAATGCATCCTGTAACATGATTGTATTCTTTCAATAAATTGCCTTCTGAGTTGAATGGGAGTCAGTTTGTCTTTTTCAATTTTCAGAACTTGGCTAAGATAAAGGATGCCACATCAAGAAGAAGGGATTAACTGCTAAACTCTTCACAGCCAGGTAAGTTAATAGTAGCTATCATTTATTTATGTTTAGTGTGTGAAAGATATTGTGCTTAGTGCTTCACTTCCATCATTTCATTTAATCCTCACAACTCCTGGTTGGAGATGCTGTGGCAGCCCTTGTCTTTGCCCAGTGTTTTCTTTTCTTCTCTTGTAACAATCCCTCCTCAATGACCACAGGAACACAAGTCAGTGTGTCCCCAGAGCTCAGTGATATTTCTAGGGTCAGGCATGTGACCTAAATCAGGGATTAATATGCATGAGGATATTTAGTCCTGATTTTTAGGGGCAAATCAATCAGAATCCTTTGCTAGAATTTTTTCAAAGTTAAACTTTCAAGGCAACTTTTTTTTTTTTAGTGGTGGTAGGGGGTGAGCTGGGGATTGAACCCAGGGGTGCTTTACTACTGAACTATTCCCTCCCCTTTTAATTTTTTGAGACAGGGTTTTGCTAAGTTGCTGAGGGCCCTACTGAATTGCTGAAGCTGGCCTCAAACTTGCAATCCTCTTGCCTCAGCCTCCTGAGGTAGGCATGTGCCACTATGCCTGGCTCAAGGAAACTGTTTTTGAATATCTAGGCTGTAAAGGTGAAGGCCTAGAGCTTCCTAAAGTCTGATTTTTGTTATTAGTGATGGGAGGTCTCCTGTAGTAGCAGAAGATGAAGCTGACATCCAAGTATTCTTGTTTCTGTTCCCTGAGGTCCCATGGACCTAGTTCAATTCCTGAAGCTCTCTGGAATTCCATGAGCTCCCCACTATCAGTCCAACAGTTCCTCCTTTTTTCCTAATTTTTTGTGTTTCTGTTGCTTGCATTAAATAAACCGAATACATGTATTATACCCTTGTTAAATAAATAACTTACCTACAGTTGTACTGCCCAAGACAGATTCAGGCTATAAATCCAGGATTTTCTGACTCCACCAGTATAGCTCTTATCCTCAAACTCTGATGTCTCCAGAGCCGTGTTACATTCCGGAAGTACATGTAATACATTTGGGGATGAATGGATGAAAGGATATGATGACAGGTTAGGTTGGAGGCTGAGCAAAGACAAAGTGGCAAAGGACTCTGGAATATTTTTCTTGACTATTCAATAAATTAAATTTCCTAACTATATCCTTAATATATCAGTTATTTACATTTGCCTATATGATAGATAAAATCTTGTATTATGTTTTTAAAATGTTTATCATAAATGTTTTTCATGTTGATGCAGTGTCTTGATCTTTTTAAGTCCCTTATTTGAGTTGATTTTGGTATTGATTTTTAAAATAATGACATGGAACATTTTTATGTTTTAAAGCACCCTACTTTTTTTTTCATACTATATCCAGAATGAGATCAAATAAAATATCCAGAATGGTATTACAGAGTCAGCATGCATAGAGTAGTATGCCAGTTGTTATGAGATTCAGACAAAAATAAGCTGCATGCAACAGTATTCAGTGCAGGATGAATAGTCTCAAAATTTCAAGAGAGCCAGGAGAAAACCAGTCTCCACTCCTGTGTGTTTGTGGAAGGGCCCAAGGCAAGCATTATATCTGCCAGAGTATCTAACACACCTTATGAAAGGTAAAAAAATACTTTTGAATTTATCAGGTAGTGATGCTCAGTTCTTTACAGTGACAATGGGCTTTTAGAAAATTGGTTAATTACTCATCTGTAAAAATGCAAATGTCACTTCAGGAAAGTTTTTGCTAACTACATCCTATATCAACGAAATTAATCTCCCTTCATTAAATTTTCATAGTTACTGTAAATGTCCTTTATGTTACCACAATTTATGTTGGTGATTACTTGGTTTTTTTTCTCATACTAGATTGTGAGTCCCAATAGGGAGGCTCTTTTTGTTCTGCTTATCACAATGCCAGTCATATAGTTGGCACTTAATATAGTCTTGTAAAGTGAGCACTTGAGTAGGGAAAGACAAAGCAGATTTGCTCATAAATAAAAAGATGCCCAACCTTGAAATCAGAAGGTTGAAAGGTAAAAATGTGACATTATTTCATAGTAGTTAGGCTGGCAAAAATTTAGGACTCTAGCGGGGAAAATTGAGAACTCTTATTAATCTTTGTTGAGAGGGAAGGTAATCTGGTATAATCATTTTGGGGAGTAATTTGGGAATATCTAGTAAGATTGAAGCTAGGCATACTTCATGATCCAAGAATTCCACTTGTAGGTACATACCCTATGCTAGAAATTCTCCTGTTAGCACAAAGAAACATTCATAAGGGTATTCACAGCAGCAATGTTTGAAACAGTAAAAATGTGGGCACCTACATTTGGAACCATATCAATAGATTCATGTGTGGTATATCCTTATTATTCAAAACAGTATTTAAATGAAGGAACCAAAACATCTGGCAAAAAGTAAAAAATCTAGCTCTGCCTATTCCACTCTTGTACCCATGCAGCCAAATGGAGAAAAACAAAACCATGATGTTAGTCCCACTTAAATTTCTTGTCTGCCAATCTCCAGCATTTGTTTCCCTAGTCTAATCATCATCCCCCTCTCAGGTGCCATTTTGTGGGGTGGGGGAGGTGGGGATTGAACCCAGGGCCTTATGTATGCAAGGCAACACTCAACCAACTGAGCTATTTCCCCAGCCCTCAGGTGCCATTTTATACCTTCTCTCTACTCAAACCTCTAACACTTAGCCCCACTCCTCCCTCAGCTGATGACCCTGTTTCCTAGTTAACTGAGGAAAAAAAAGCAATCAAAAGAGAACTCCTTGATTTTCTGAGTTTGGCAAGAACTGATCAAAAATAAATAAATGAAAAATAAAAAATAAGTAAAAGGAAAAAGTGAAGGAAAAGTGGAGGGGATGGGGACTGAGATGGAATAAATCAAATTCCATACATGTATGATTTTGTCCAAATAAACACACCTACTATGTATAACATAATGCTCTAAAAAAATGTGAAAAAAGAACTTGTGTGTGCATCTTGTCCTTGTGCGTGCATCTTGTCCTTGTGCTCTTCCTTCCTTATCCTCTAGTGGACTTCATTCTTTTATTGAGACCAACTCTTCTAGTGTATTAGACCCATCCTTAAATGACAACATAATTCCTACAATTGCTCTTTTTCCTGCATCTTAAAAGCTTCTTTTCTACTAAGTGTTGTCCATCAGCATAATAATGTGTATTTTTTTCCTCAGATACACATGGTATACTCTCCATCTCCTTCCACTTACCCACTACTCCATTTCTTCCTTCACTTAATAGCAGTTTTCCTCAATAGAGATATGGAACGCTCATTGTTTCCAATTCTTCCAATCTTTCTTGCATCCACTACCATCAGTTCTTTGTTTCTCCTCTTGTTAAATGTCACAGTGATCCCCACGTGGCAAAATGCGGTAGTATTTTTTTGGTCTGCTTGACTATTCAACATCATTTGCCTCATTTTTGACATATGTTTTCACTTGGCTTCCAGGTGATACTTACCTAGATTTCCTTATAATTTATTGGCAATTACCTCTCACAAATTATCTTTCCTTGCTCTAGATGTGGGAATTCCTTTAGGGCTTAGTCTTTGGATCTGTTTTCTTTTTCTACAGTCACCACCTTGGGACTCTGAACCTGTCTCATAGCATAAAAATCTATTTTATGACAACTTCAAATTTTATGTCTCCATCCTATGATTCTATATTCACAATAACCAACTGCTTACTTTGTATTTCCACTTAAATGTCCTAACATGCCTCAAATTTGATATGTCTAAAGATAAACCCAATCTCCCCCTTTTCCCCTATAAGCATGTTCTTCACTCAGTCTTTCCAAATGAGAAAAGGCAACTCCCATCTCTCGAGTTCCTCAGGCCCTAAACCAGGTAACCACTGTTGATTGATTTTTGTTCACACCCCACAGCCAAGCAATAGTAACGCCTGACTGCTAATTTTCTGGATTTTAAAAAATGGCCATTTCTCTTTCTCTACTGATACCACCATAGTCCAAGTAATCATCAACATCTCTGGCCCAGATTTTTGCAACAGCCCTCAAATTTGTCTGTGATTTCATCCCTACCTCTTTGTGTTCACAGTTTAGCAGCCAGAACCATATTGTAAAAATCTAAGATCTGCTCAGAGGCCTCTAATAGCTCCCCATTTCACTCAATAAATCTAAATGAAAGCCTCACTCAACACTACCTGCTGCCTGATGTCATCTGTTGCCGCAGTCTGGCTGGGCACAATCAGGAGCCACTTGTCAAAAGAAACTAACTTTATTTTTAGAACCACACACAACAAACAAAATAGTCTCTCAGGAAAAACCCTCAGAGCCTCAACTGCCACCACCGGCTTTCCACAAGCCTCTCTCTCCCACACAAGCTTCTCCCCACCTCCCACAATCCTCCTGCTCTTGAGGCCGATTGGCTGGGTCACGTGGGCGGAGCCAAAAAAGTCCCCCAATGAGCAGCTCCGTGGTCTGAAAGGGCAGGGAAACAGTCCAATGAGCATCACCGCAGAGGAGCCAATCAGCTAGATGTTGCTGGGGCCGAGGAGCCAATCAGCTAGATGTTGCTGGGGCTGCTGTGAGCCAATCATCAGCCGGCAGCTGGAAGTTTGCTGGCAGCTGGAAGTTTGCTGGGGCCCCTCAGGCTGTGGCTCTCAACATCTCCCCCTCTCTGTTTAAACAACAAGCATGTGGCTTAGGGACCGTGCCTGTTAGGCAGTCCAATTCAACATATGGTCCTTACCCGTCATCGGATGAACTGACCTCTAGGCGTCAGCCTCCTGTCTTAGGTTGGTACCACTGCAATTGGATCATACCCGTCACTGACTACCGGTCCAGCATACAGCCATACTTGTGGATAGGCCTTTGCACCTGTGGGGGGGTGAGGTTCTTTGCCTCACCTCTGTTGGCCCCCAAATTTTAGACCATCACTAGTAGAGGAGGATGCAAAATGCCATGACATTAAGCCAATTGAGGGCTCCTTTGAAAAATTGTACCACCGGTGACATCATCAGCAAAAATACCCCAACACTACCATAAGTCGCTGCACCAACAGATAGTTCACAATGCATACAGGTGAGCTCACAATGTGTCCAGGCAAGTTCTGCAAGCAGTTCAGTGATGGCTATTGTAGAAGCTGTAGATTGGTTTTATCTTTGACTTCACCAGCACTGGGATGAAGATAGGAATTCTGGCAATAATGGCTAAAGAAAAAATTATGTAACATTCCAGAAGGCACTAAAAGAAAACAATTTTCTTAACAATTTACATTGTCTTCACCGGCACTGGGATGAAGATAGGAATTCTGGCAATAATGGCTAAAGAAAAAATTATGTAACATTACAGAAGGCACTAAAAGAAAACAATTTTCTTAACAATTTACATTGTCTTTAAGAGAATTATTAAATATAATGAAAAGGAAAGGTGAAAGTAAACAAACAGATCTGTTAACCTTCTTTTTTGTTTACATATTAAAACAATCCTCAACAGTTGTTTACCCAATTTAAATTAAACCATATAAATCACGTGAAAAAAAAATATTTGGATCCATTTTATCATGAGCGCTCATCATATATGATATATGGACATACGTACATTCAAACATATAACACAAAACACAAGTGTGCACACATAATATAATACATACAACACATAACATTATAGTAAAGGCCTTATAACTTTTTACAGGTGAAATCTCCATTGCAATGTTTAAAAACTCTATAGTCAAAAAATAGAACTGATCAGCAAAACATTAACCTAGGTCTGTATGAGCTCAAAAAACAAAATAGAACTTCATGATATGGCAAAGGGCAATAATAAAATAGATATTGAAAAAAGCATCCTGGTTCTGTTGCAGATGTAAGAATAGCCAAACTGGAGTTTTGGATATCAGTTGTTATGGATTTGAGCCAAATCATCTTCTTTTTGGTCTGTAGAAATCGCTTTAGTTAATCTTTCTGGAATCCAAATCGGCTGCTGTTCTCCCTGTGGAAACACATAAACAGACCCCCGACTCCAGACAATCACTGGGTCAGGACCTTGGTTAATCTCTCTGGAATCCAAATCGGCTGCTGTTCTCCCTGTGGAAACACACAAACAGACCCCCGACTCCAGACAATTACTGGGTCAGGACCTTTCCATTGTCCTGTTAGAATATCCTTCCAAAGTACCTTGGGCTTATGTACATTTTTTGGACACATATGCCTTTCCGCAGCACTAAGTCCTGATGAATCCAAATTTAAAAAGTTTAGAGTAAAAAGGGTTATTTTAAGTTTATCTTTGGGGAATATATACCCCTTCCCAATTCCTTCTTTTTGCTTTAATAAGTACATTTTAATAGTTTGATGAGCTCTTTCAACTATGCCTTGTCCCTGTGGATTGTATGGGATTCCTGTTATATGAGTAATGCCAAATGTTGAGCAAAATTGTTTAAAAGAGGTAGAAGTATAACCAGGGGCATTATCTGTTTTTAACTGTTTTGGAACACCCACAGTGGCAAAATTTTGTAAGCAATGAGCTATAACATCTTTAGTTTTTTCTCCGGCATGAAGGGAGCCCATCAAAAATCCAGAAGAAGTATCAACTGTAACATGCAAATATTTTAATTTTCCAAATTCTGGCAAGTGTGTGACGTCCATCTGCCAAATATGGTTAGGTATCAATCCTTTAGGATTGACTCCAAGATTAACTTGTGGTAAAAAGGTCACACAATTTTGACATTGTTTTATTATTTGTCTAGCTTGTTCCTTAGTTATTTTAAAGTGCTTTTGTAAAGTATTAGCATTGACATGGAACTTTTTATGAAAATTTATAGCTTCTTCTAGTGTAGAGAAAATATGTATGTCATGTGTAGTTTTATCTGCTAAATCATTGCCCAAACTAAGGGCTCCAGGCAATCCTGTATGTGCCCTGATATGTCCTATAAAGAATGGATCTTTTCTGTCCCAGATTAGACTTTGTATAGTGGAAAGCAAAGAGAAAACAGTAGAAGAAGGGGAAATCCTACCAGCATCTTCAAGAGATACTATAGCATTAACTACATACTGACTATCAGAAAATAAATTAAATACAGAATCTTTAAACATCACAAAAGCTTGTAAAACTGCATTAAGCTCTACCTTTTGAGCTGATTGTTTGGGTACTAAAAATGTAAAAGTTTGATCAGGGGTAACTACTGCTGCTGTACCATTATTTGACCCATCAGTGAATATATTTGGAGCATTCATGATAGGTGTTTTTCTTGTCATTTTTGGAAAAATTACAGGATGCAATGACCAAAAAGACAATAAAGGATTAGATGGTAAGTGGTTATCAAATGAAACATTAGATTTGCACATGATTATTGCCCAAGTATTTAACTCATTAGCTAACTCATCAATTTGATTCATAGTATATGGAGTAATAATTTTATTGGGAGAAATTCCAAACACTCCCTTTGCTGCTTTTATTCCTTTGAGTATTAATTGTCCTACAGCCTCAGGATACCTAGTAAGAATAGTGTTAGGAGAATAAGATAAATGTATCCATAATAATGGACCTTCTTGCCAAAATACTCCTGTAGGAATATTTTTTGTTGGTAGTACAATAAATAATAAAGGCAAACTTATATCAATTCTATCCAAATGCATATTTTCCATATATGTTTCAATGATTTTTAATGCCTTTCTTGCTTCAGGCGTTAACATTCGGGGTGAATTTGGATCTGATGGACCTTTTAGTATATCAAATAAAGGTCCCAACTCTCCTGTTGGTATACCTAAATAAGGCCTTATCCAATTTATGTCTCCTAATAACTTTTGAAAGTCATTAAGTGATTTGAGTTGATCTACTCGTATTTGAATTTTTGGTGGACGGACCATGGTTGAGGATAATAGAACTCCTAAATAATTAATTGGAAAATTTAATTGTACTTTATCTATTGCTATCTCTAGATTATAATTTTTTAATAAGTTTGTAAGTGTGGCATAACATTCTAGCAATGTGTTTTTATCTTTGTGTGCTAATAATACATCATCCATATAGTGAAATATTTGTAGTTCAGGATTTTGATTTCTAAGTGGCTGGATTACTTTGTTAACATAAATTTGACACATAGTTGGGCTGTTAGCCATCCCTTGAGGGAGTACTTTCCATTCATATCTCTGATCAGGACCTTCATGATTCAGTGCAGGGATAGTAAATGCAAAACGTGGACTATCCTCAGGATGAATTGGAATTGAAAAAAAACAATCTTTAATATCTATAACTAAAACATACCAGGTTTTTGGCAAAGCAGACAACTGAGGAATCCCTGATTGAGCAGGTCCCATAATAACCATCTCATTATTAATGGCTCTTAAATCTTGCAATAATCTCCATTTACCAGATTTCTTTTTGATGACAAAAATGGGAGTATTATGGGGAGATACAGAAGGTTGTATATGTCCTTCTGCTAATTGTTGTTTGACCAGGTCATGGGCTGCTTGTATCTTTTCTTTAGTCAGGGGCCACTGAGGAACCCATACTGGTCTTTCTGATTTCCAAGTAATTTTTATTGTCTCAGTGGCCCTTTCTGAAAATCCAACCCATGTCTGTCTCTCCCTTGATCTATTTGTATTGGTGCTGCTATACCTTGTTCTTGTTTTTCTAATCTTTTTCCTTTCCTAAAACCTTGTCTAGTCATAATAGTGGGTGCATTTTGGTTGATGTTATTTGTTAATGTCAAACCTAATTGATCTAGGACATCTCGTCCCCATAAATTTACGGGAAGATGATCCAATACATATGGCTGTATAGTTCCTTCACATCCTTCAGGATCCTTCCAATCTAATACCATTGCACTTCTATGGGGATTAGTTGCCACTCCTAGGCCTCGAAGCGTTTGAGTGGCTTGTTGTAATGGCCAATGTTTTGGCCATTCTTGACGAGAGATGATGCTAAGGTCTGCACCTGTATCCAGTAGCCCATTAAATTCATGTCCTTGAATATTTAGTTTTAGCATGGGGCGAGAATCTAAATTTAAAGAAAGCATAGCCCAATCTACACCTGTGGAGCCTAATCCCTTGGAACCTCTTTCTACAGTACGACTGGAAAATTTATCATGTAGGCTGGGTATTATTAGTAACTGTGCTATTCTATCTCCTGGTGAAATTACTGATATACCCTTTGGAGAACTGGCTATAATTTTTATTTCACCTTCATAATCGGGATCAATTACCCCAGGACTTATCATAAGTCCTTTTAGAGTAGAAGAGCTGCGTCCCAATAATAAGCCTACTGTTCCTTTGGGAAGAGGTCCTTTCACCCCTGTGGGAATGATTTGAACTCCCATCTCTGGAGTTAGTACTGCTCTGGCGGAGGCGCAGATGTCCAACCCTGCGCTCCCTCTGGTTTGTCTGATGAGGGATCTGATGGACAATGTGTCCTGGGCACTACCCTGATGGGGTTGCTGGGTTCCTCCAGTGCTCCGTATATTTGTGGTTTTGGGCCCCGGAGCATTGGGCCCCCCTGTCCGTTTTTTGGCAATGGAGCCCGATGCCTTTCTCCACGATATTGTGGATAAACACCTGGTCCTTGTTCGTTTTTTGATAATGGAGTACCCTCTATGGTGGTTTGAGAACGGCATTCATTAGCCCAATGTCTCCCTCTACGGCATCGTGGGCAAATACCTGGTATTCTACTCCTTTGATACCTAGTTTTGTTAAACCCTCCTCCAATGGGGCAATTCCTTTTAAAATGTCCTGTTTGTTCACAATTGTAGCATGTTCTTGGCCTGGCATCTAAAGCCTGTTTTACTGCAGCTGCCACAATTTGCCCTTGTTCATTAATGTCTCTGGCATCTAAAGCCTGTTTTACTGCAGCTGCCACGACTTGCTCTTGTTCATTAATGTCTCTACATAATTTAATATATGTGTTTAAATCTTCATGTTTCCATGGTCTAATGATATCTCTGCACCAACGATTTGCTTGCTCATAAGCCAGGTGTTTTAGTAATGGCATTGCTTGTTCTGTATTCCCAAAAACTCTGGTAGCTGTTTGAATAAGCCTATCTACAAATTCAGCATAAGGTTCATTAGCTCCTTGTATTACCTTAGATAATTGACCTTGTAAACCTCCATGTCCTTGTAAAGTCTTCCATGCCTTAATTGCATCTGCAGCAATTTGTGCGTATACGCCAGGATCATATGCAATTTGTTGCTGCTGATCCTCATAAGGTCCCTTTCCTAACAACATATCTAGATTTCTCTGAGGATAACCAGCTGCTGCATTTCGCCTAGCCGTCTCCTTGCAAAATTCCTCATTGGCAACCTTCCATAACAGGTATTGTCCTCCATTTAGCACAGCTTTACACATATTAGCCCAATCTGCTGGCGTCATGTTCAAGTTGTTAATGGATTCGACCAAGCTTACAGTGAAGGGTGCTTGAGGACCATAGGTTGTTACAGCCTCTTTTAGCTGCTTCACTGTTTTGAAATTTAAAACTTGGTAAAATCGCTGCCCTCCTGCCTCAAATACAGGGCATGTTAATATTTGAGACCTTGTCTCAGGATCCCAACTATCAACTGTGGGGGTTGGGGGCCTCCCAGCATATGGAGGTGGCGCTGTTGGTTGGACACTTTCGCCCTCTGGTGATAGAAAGGTGTTAGTAGCAGTCTCCTGTAGAGGTGGTGCTGTTGGTTGGACACTTACACCCTCTGGTGATAGAAAGGTGTTAGTAGCAGTCTCCTGTTGTACCTTTCCCCCTGATGGCTTTTTCTGTTTTACACTTTCTTTCTCTGTCTGACTAACTTGAGAGACCTTCTCTTTTACTTGAATCATTATGTCTTCTCCTTCCTCTACCATTGTCTGAACTGAAGGCTTTGGACTAAGCAAACAAGATATGAACGTCCACAATGGCAATGTGCCAACTGGCAGAGTCCCTGGGCTTTTCTTTTCTATTCTTTTTAAATCTTCACCATGATGGTTCCATTGTGATATATTTAACAACTCCTCCTTAAAAAGCCATGGGCTACATTTTTGTATTGTATCAACGTATGCCCTGACTGCTCTTGATTTTACTGGGATGCCTCCTTCCTCTAACAATTTACTTAACACTCTTTCAGTTTGTTTTTTACTAATTTCTGATCCCGTATTTCTACTATAATACAACCCAACAAGATGACGCCAAACAAAACCGAGACAGAATGAAATAAAAAGGGAACAACAGAAACTCATTATAGCCTTTCTATCCTCCTGACATGGGCATCCGTCCTTTCTCCCTATCTGTTCCTCAGACGTAAATAGTTTTTCCTCAGATGTGAGCGGTTTTTCTTCCGTCTCACTCATCTCCAGGGACAGGCAACTTAAAACAAAAGTGAAACAAAATAACAAAAGAAGAATCTTAAAATGGCTACCCATCCTCTCGCCCTGCCCTCAGGGGCGAGCAGTTTCACTTACCCTCAGTCGCTCCCCGTGCGAGCCACCAAATGCCGCAGTCTGGCTGGGCACAATCAGGAGCCACTTGTCAAAAGAAACTAACTTTATTTTTAGAACCACACACAACAAACAAAATAGTCTCTCAGGAAAAACCCTCAGAGCCTCAACTGCCACCACCGGCTTTCCACAAGCCTCTCTCTCCCACACAAGCTTCTCCCCACCTCCCACAATCCTCCTGCTCTTGAGGCCGATTGGCTGGGTCACGTGGGCGGAGCCAAAAAAGTCCCCCAATGAGCAGCTCCGTGGTCTGAAAGGGCAGGGAAACAGTCCAATGAGCATCACCGCAGAGGAGCCAATCAGCTAGATGTTGCTGGGGCCGAGGAGCCAATCAGCTAGATGTTGCTGGGGCTGCTGTGAGCCAATCATCAGCCGGCAGCTGGAAGTTTGCTGGCAGCTGGAAGTTTGCTGGGGCCCCTCAGGCTGTGGCTCTCAACAATCTGTCTCTGTCTTCTCATCACTCCCTTCTTGGTAGCACTGCCCCACTGGCTCCCTAAAGTAACCTACACAAGCCCAGCCAACTTCTACTTCAGAACTTTCACATTGGCTCTTTCTCCTCCCCTTTAGATCTTTGCTCAAGAGAGAGAGAGAGATAATTTTTTAATATTTATTTTTTAGTTTTCAGTGGACACAACATCTTTTATGTGGTGCTGAGGATCGAACCCGGTGCCCCGCGCATGCCAGGCGAGCGCGCTACAGCTTAAGCCACATCCCCAGCCCTTTGCTCAAGTATTTTATCAGCAAAGAGCCCTTCCTTGACTACCAAAGTCCAAATGTTTTCGCTGATATGCAGATGCTAATTCACAATAAGGGGAGGGGAAAAAATAGAGGTACTTTGGATTAGGCAGAGGGGAGTGAAGTGAGGCTAGGGGGTATACGGGAAGGATAGGAGAATGAAATGGACATTATTACCCTATGTACATATATGATTACACAACTGGTGTGATTCTAAATCAGTACAACCAGAAGAATAAGTAATAGTCCACTTATATGTGATGTGTCAAAATGCATTCTACTGTCATGTCCTTCCCCCACCCCTCTCTCTTTTTGCTGCCATGAAGGGAGCAGCTTTCCTCTGTTGAGTCTTTCAAACACCATGTGCTGCCTCATCCTGGGCCCACTGCAATGGAGTCAGCCTTCTAAGGACTGAAACCTCTGAAACTGTGAGACCCATATAAACTTCTCCTTCAAGTTATTCTTGTTGCATGTTTTGATCACAGCAATGAAAAGGTTAACTAAAACAGGGGCTTTATTAGCAACTCCAAGCTAAGAGAAAAATTCTCACCAAAGTCCTATAACAATTATTAATTTTGAACCTGGACATTAAAATTCAGCTAATTGCAGTTTTTTTCCTTTTATTTGTTCTAATTGTGTCCATGTATGACCAAAGCAATTTTTAAAAATTAAAGAAGGCTGGGGATGTATCTCAGTAGTTAAGTGTACCTGGGTTCAATCCCTAGTTAAAAAAAAAAAAAATCAAAAGATGGATCTGGGTGGGACTCTCTGGAAACTTCCCAGGGACCTCCATTAAAACTGGAGGGTGGGAGAGGCACACCTCTCTGAGAAGACTCACTCTCTTCCTTTCTTCCTTGATAGTGTCCCCTTTTCCTATCCCTTCTAATAAACTCATGCCTGGTACTATGTGTGACTAGCTTAAAATGCTTCAGGTTTGATTGCAAGAACTCATGGTCACAGAATCCCCAGTCTCTTTGGCTCCAGGGGTGGAACTTGTTCTGTAACAGTTCCCCTGTATTCTAAAGGGTCCCATAAGGACTGGGAACACTATCCCACAGGACTTGATGAAATATCTCAAAAAATAAAATGAAATGAAACGACCAGGTATGTAGCTCAGGTTAAAGTGTCCCTGGGGCAGGGGTTGTGGCTCAGTGGTACAGCGCTTGCCTAGCATGTGTGAGGCACTGGGTTCAATTCTCAGCACCACATATAAATAAATAAAGGTCCATCAACAACTAATAAAATATATTTTTAAAAAGTGCCCCTAGATTCAATCCCCATATCAAAACAAACATAAAAACAGCTAACTTCCCTGCAGCAATCATGGAAGACATGTGAATGACGAAGTAATTGTACTTGAAAGTATCTGCAAATCTTGAATTTCATGCATTGCAAAAATCAGGGTTGGGAACACAATGAGTCCTTTTAATATAACTGAAAACAGGAATTTCACCATGAGCAGAACCTAATGAAAGGAAACTTCACAAGGCTTTATTTCTTATAGGCAAATGATCCCAGATGAATGGTCAAAGACACAAGAAAAAGCAAAACTGAAATAGTAAAATATGGATAAATGTAAATGTTAACTGTACAAAGCAACAATGTTATTTGTATGTCTCTCAACATATGTAGAGTTAAAATCCAAGACAATGATACTTTCACTTCTGGATGTGACAAAGTAGCTTTACTAAGCACTCTTTTTAGAACTACCTCCAAGAAGAGCTGGATAAACTACAAAATACATGTATGAGTGCACTGGAGGTTGCCAGAGTAGTTAGGAATTAAGAAGCCAAGATGTCAGAGGGAAAGGGAAACTCACTAAGGTCTGCCTGACATTCTGAGTACTCCCTGTTCTAGAGCAGGTAAGTTGATGGTTCTGGCCATTAGTTGAAAGAGTTGACAGAGGTCAACAGATAAAAAGCAAAGGCAAGAAGAGCTTTCAGTACTCTTAAGGGCTGGGGAAACAAAAATTAAAGTTCTGAACACATTGCCCTGCTCAGCCTGGGAACATTTTTGATAAACATGCTGGTCTATCAACAAGGACACTGGGACTTCAACCTAGGAACCAGAAGACAAACTTAAAGGGAAACCTGAGTGAGATCAGCAAGAATAACAATCTCCAGATGTTCTCTGCAGCATAAAAACAATGACAACACTAGCAAAAACGGTCAGAATCAGCTTTTTCAGAACTCTAGAAATTAAAAGTCTTGTAGCAGTCTAGGGAGCGTTTATTTGAGTAAAATAGCTGCTTTGCAGTAAGAACAGTAATTTTGTGACCATTTAACATGCCCTATTACCATTTCCATCTCCCCAGATCCTTGGTAACCTTGAAAACCAACAGCCTGACAAATACTAGAATGGGGAGAACAAGGTTTTGGTGTGTCTTTAAAACACTATTCCCAGAAAATTGTCATTATTTGAACTGCATGGTGATTTCTGGCAAGGCTTCACTCACAAAACCTGCCTTTCTTTGACCTGACTTGGAGCTTGCTTGTGCAAATATCCTCCCCCACCCCCAGGGTGTCTGTTGAAAATTATCATGTCAGTGGCTTAATGTTGTGGCTACCTGAGACAGTAGGAAACAGTCATTACAAACAAAGGCTAAACAAAAAGTTTAACAAGAAAAGCTGGGAATGAGATGGCCATAGGGAACTTTGCAAAGCTCCACCATATTCCTGGGCATCAAGAAGGCTATATATGGGCTGGGGTTGTGGCTCAGTGACAGAGCATTCGCCTAGCATGTATGAGGTACTGGGTTCAATTCTCAGCACCACATGAAAATAAATAAAATAAAGTCCATCAACAACTAAGAAATATATATATATTTTTAAAAAAGAAGGCTATACTTGTGCATATGTAGGGCTGTGTGGCATCTCTAAGCCTGTGTAAATGCTCAGGGAAGACTCAGAAAGGCCCCAGCTCTCACTTCTGACTGAGCTTGGAGATCTAGGCAAGCAGGAGTGAAGCTAAAGCGAGTTGTAAATTGTCTGGTTGAGTGTTTAAGGTGTGCCCACAACATACAGAAGAGTCCCTTGCCCTTTGGCAAAAAAATATAAGACACAGTGGTTTTAGGCATTTAAGGAACTCTCTGTCTAATCATTGTCTGACCACCAGAGTAGCTAACTGAGCAGAGATTTTATTGGCCATATGACAAAGAGAACAAACTTTGCAGAATAAGTTCAGAAGAGTCACAAAATAATCAGCAGCAAAAATGAGAGTGAGCAACAACAAACAACCTTAGGAAGGGGAGGCGAGCCTGGGGACCTGATTCTGGTGGGGCCAACCTCACTGACTCAAGGACCCAGCAATTCAACAGGACAACAATGATGAGCCTACCAAGAAGATCGTGCAGCCCTGGGTCCTTTGCATGGGACAAGAGAGTCTAATTAGCCACAGCCCCTTCCTCCTCAAGGCATGGCACTGGGGTTTTTGTTTTATTTTGTCTTGGGGAGGTGATTCCTAGCACCATACTCCACCACTGAGGTCCTCAGGGGTCAGTAGGGAACCAGGTATAGGCCTTTGTGTCACAAGTTTTACCATCAAAAGTTGGAGACCCAGGAGTACAGAAAAAGAGGGATAGGAAATAAAATGTCAGAGGTGTGGGAAAAAAGATGGAGGATAGGGAACCAAGAGAAGAATGGGAAGGGATGGTGATAGGAGGAGAAGGCAGGAGGTTATGAGTAGAAGTCTGAAAAACTGCCCCAGGGAATCCCTCCTGGGAACTCAAAGGGTAGTAAGTTTAGGGGGGTTCTGTACAAATTACAGAAACCATTTCCTCCATGCTTACCCCTTCATACCCCCAGCCAGGCCAAATCAGCTGTTAAGAGGGACATTTTTGGTCCTTTCCCACTCTCTATTCATTTTTTAATTTCACCCACAAACCCCTTTGAGAAGATCAAGAGACCAACCCCAATATTGCCCAACCCATCTGAACACTACCTACCATCTTTTTTCTCTGACTTGTTAAGGAGAGATGTTGGGTGGAAAATTCCATCCTCATATCAGGCATTCACTTCACTCATTAAAACAGAATCCTTGGGCTGGGGCTATAGCTCAGTGGGAGAGCCCTCGCCTACTAAATCCTACCCCTGAGTTAGATCCCTAGCAGTGTGCTAAAAAAATAAAATAAAATAATTTAAAAATAAAAAATTCTTTCTATCATTTCTCAGACACAACTCAATGTTATGGTTAGAGAAATATAAATTTATTTTTTAAATATCCCTGAATTCATCAGACATTTGGTCGTTGTCTAGCACTGTGGTTCCCAAATTAAAGCATGCATCGGAATCACCTAGCATGCGTGAGGCTCTGGGTTCGATTCTCAGCACCACACAAAAATAAAATAAAGATATTGTGTCCAACTAAAAAATAAATAAATAAAAAAAGTTCCCACATGATGCTGATCCTGCTAATTGTCAAAAATCCAACTACTTAGCTGGGTGCAGTGACGAGCACTCATAATCACAGCTATTCAGAAGGCTGAGGCAGGAGGATTGCAAGTTCCAGGCCAGTCTGGGCAACTTATTTGCTCAAACTCTCAACCAATTTTTCTATCTATATCCTTTCTTCAAACATGTCTAGACAATATTTCATAGAGAATATAGATGAAAGTATTATCAAGGATAACATAGAAATGATAAAACCTTGTGTTGTTTTTCTAAATTTTTTTTTGTGCATGTATTTTGTTTGACTAATGCTATAGTCTGTATTTTAAATGTCCCTCAAAGGCCCATATATTAAAGCCTCAGTCTTAGCCCATGGCAGAACATTTAGGATGTAGAACCTACTGGAAGGAAGTCAGATCACTGTAGTATGCCTTTGAAGGGAGCACTGGGACCCTGGTCCCTTTCTCTCTCTTTGCTTCCTAGTTTCAATGAAGTGAACAGGCCTCCTTTGCCATACTCCTTCCATAATATACTGTGCTAGCCCAGGACTCAGCAACCATGCTGAAACAATGAGCCAAAATAACTTCTCTTCCCTATAAGTTGATTATCTCAAGTATTTTGTCACAGTAACAGAAAGTTAACACAACTATGTAAGCTGAAAAGAAATAAAAATATGTGTTGGAGTGGTAGGGAGAGGAAGGTAGGATGGAGCCCCACTGGTGCTGGTACTGAGTGCCCAGAGCTGGGGATAAGTGCAGTCACCTTAACACAGCACAAGTGTGCTCCTGGGCAGCTGCTTTTCCCTGGCGATTCTCCCAGGTAAGGAAGGATTGAGTCTCTGACACTGGTCTAGAGGGCCTAAGTGTGAGGCCTTCCAAAGAAACCAGATGCAGCTGCAGAGGACCAAGGGATGAAAGGGAAGGAATGCCCTGGCCAGAGAACAGTAGCTGGAACCTAGCAGGGTGAAGGGAACTGAGCACCCTGTGCTGCCACAACCTGGGAAGCCCCCCCACCACCACACAAGCCTAGAGGCTTGGAGCAGCAGAGTTGGTTGTTGGTGGCAGTTAAGTGGCATTTCCTTAAAAGTCAGATACAATTATGAGATTTATTTTCTTAGGTGTAGGAATTTTACTACATGTCTATAAAATTATTCCTTTTCAAGTTTCTCAAGAGAATAGCAGCCCTCATTTTTCTTCAAAGTATATATATTCAGCCAAGCCTTAAATCAGGACTTACTGTTAGGTGCAGGACAGGCTGAGTAAACTGTCTGCAGGGCATACCAAACAAAGTTAGCTGCAGGATGACCTGGCCACTCAAACCCTCTGTCTGGTTCTTTATCAACTATTTGCTTCAAGCCCAAACACCCAAGCCCCCGCTCAAGGCTGAACACTCAACCCCCCTGCTCAAGGCCGAACACATAACCCCCCTTGTGCCAACAAGGCAGCTTGCAGACCCAGAGACCTCATTAGATTTGGGCTATAAAAACTCTCTCCTAAAAAGATTAACATTAAACAGGGACAAGAGGTCGGAGGGAAAGGGAGAGAGAAGGGAAATTGCATGGAAATGGAAGGAGACCCTCATTGTTATACAAAATTACATATAAGAGGATGTGAGGGGAAAGGGAAAAAAAATAAGGGAGAGAAATGAATTACAGTAGATGGGGTAGAGAGAGAAGATGGGAGGGGAGGGGAGGGGGGGATAGTAGAGGATAGGAAAGATAGCAGAATACAACAGTCTCTAGTATGGCAGTATGTAAAAACGTGGATGTGTAACCGATGTGATTCTGCAGTCTGTATACGGGGTAAAAATGGGAGTTCATAACCCACTTGAATCAAATGTATGAAATATGATATGTCAAGAGCTTTGTAATGTTTTGAACAACCAATAAAAAAACAAAAACTTGGCCCCTCTCTCTCTTGCACTCTCTCTCTCTCTCTCTCTCTCTCTCTCTCTCTCTCTCTTTCACTCTCTCTTCTCTTTCTCTCTTTTCTCCTCTGTTGCACTGCTGTAATAAAGATCTCTTGGTTGCTCTGAGTGTTGTGGTCATTTTTCTTTCACTTACCAGTGTGTTATACATCTGCTAACAGTTTGCAATGAAAATGCAGTGCAGTGAAAATTCACTAAGCTGTGTCTCCTTCCCTCCCCCAGAAGTGTTCATTTTTTGTGTTTGCTTTTTATTTTTGACTGATCTTAAGCCAATCCGTTCTTCTTATAAAATATCTAATTTTCAGGAACATAGTTTTGTAAATACACTAGATCTGCTCTTTGCAAGTTATCTTTCCCCCTTTCTTTTGTTTTTTCAATTGAACATCATGACCTGTCATCTTTCCCTCTCGCTGCACCCTCAGGCCCTCACACACTGGGTCGCATGCCTGGGTTCAGGGTCCAGCACCTCCTGGGTGCTCAGTAAACATTTACAAACAAAATAAATGAACAATTTCAAGGTTCCTCAATGCTTTCCAAGTCCTTGCTCTCAATACTCCTTGCTCTCTGAGTGACCTGATGTAAGGATTGAGTTAATATCTATAAAGTACTCGGCACTGTGCTCGGCTTATAGTAGGTCCTTTTAAAAATATGTGTATCTAAAGTGAGCGGGGTATGATCGCGAGGTGCCCTGGCCTACTGAGAGCTCTTCTGGACATAGTCGTTCAAGAGCTCGGGTTGCAGAGCCAGATTCACCTGCCGGTTGCGGCGCCGCGTGCGAGTCCGGTGGCCACGAGGGGGCGGTGGCGCGCCACAGAGAGCGCCCGCAACTCCGGAGCTCCGGATCCTCCCGCCTAGGCGAGCTTGTTGGGCTTCCTCTCCTTTTTTCTTTCTTTTCTCCCTTCCCGCCTTTAATTCTGGAATTCTGGAATGTCACCTCCTCCTTCCTTTTCACCTGCTCTCAGCGGCCTCCATGCATGGATCTTGCACCAGAGAGGAAGAGATTTGGGGCACTTGGCAATAGCGAGGATGGGGGTCAGAGGCAGAAATAAAGACCCCCCCACAAAAAATATATATATGAACAAAAAGTTAAAAATAATAAATAAGGAGCCCTTCAATCCGTGGCTCCCCCAATATGGAGCCGCCCAGCAGCGCCACAAGCAAAGCATTCGTTCTTTCTCACAACTTTTTATTTTGAAAAAAAAATTGACGTTTTAAACTTGTACAATCAACAGGCACCTTTGTACTTTTTCATCTGGATTCACCTGTTGCCAGTGTGTTTTACCAGAATATTTCACACTCGTTTTATTTGCATTACTTTGGCTAAACCATTTGAGCATTGCACCCTGACTTCTCTTATGCAGTCATAATGCTATTCCGGCACCTAAGAAACTCAACATTGATATAATGCTGCTATCTCACAGTCACATATCCACATTTCCCCAATTGTCCCAATTACATCCTGTATAGTTGTGGTTTTGTTTTATTTGTGATCCAGCATCTGATCAATAATCACATCACATTTTTATAGCATTTTTGAAGGCAAGTTGTCTTGTAGAGGATTCCATAATCTGAATTTGTTTTGTCTTATTTCTTGGTACCAGGGATTGAACCCAGGGACACTTTACCACTGAGCTACATGCCCAGCCCTTTTTCTTTTTTATTTTGATAAGGTCTCGATAAGTTGTCTGGCTGGCATTGAATTTGTGAATCTCCTGCTTCAACTTCTCAAGTAGCGATTTACAGGCATGTATCACCTGACTACTCTCTTATTCTTCATAATTATAATCAGGAAGACACTTTTGAGAAAAATATTATGTTGTCTGTTTCTCTGTTTCTCCCATAGAAATTGTCACCTTCTGACGTGTCATTGTGTTTACTCTTTGTCTCTTTCTGATGATTATGTAAACTCTGTGAGAACAGGGATTTTTCTCTGCTTTTATCCACTGCTGCATTTCTAACATGTCAAAGAAAACATGACACATTGTATTGGCACTTAATACATATTTATTGAATGAATGCATTTATCATCTATTATTGCATTGCAAATTACCACAAACATTTACTCTCTTTCTTGGGGCTCATGAATCTGGAGGTTGCTTAACTGGATGATTCAGGCCGTTTGTTCCATGAGGCTGTGATCCAACTGTTGACCAGAGCTGTAGCTGTCTCTAGGCTCTCTGGAGCTGCAGAACCCGGTTCCAAGTTCATTCACATTTTGTTGACAGACCTCAGCTCCTCACTGGCTATTGGCTGTCACAAGGGATTCCCCACAAAGCTGCCTCACATCACGACAGCTGGTTTTCCCTGAAGTGATGAGTGAGAGGAAAAGAAAGAGAGAACACCCAAAACATAAGCCACAATCCTTTTATTACCTAATCACAAAAATGATATGTGTATATTGTTACAGAACAATGACCCCCAAGATGTCCATGTCCTACTCCCCAGAACCTGTGAATATGCTACTCTACACGAAAGGACTTGCAGGTGTGACTCAGGATTTTGAAATGGGAACAGTGTCATGAATTGCCCAGGTGGCCCAGTGTAACCAAAAGCATTCTTTTAAGGGGAAAAAAGGAAGAGCCCAGGACAGTCAGAGAATCTGGAGGTTGCTTAGCTGGGTGAGAGTCAGAGAGTCAGCCCAGGACAGAGAGTCAACCCAGGACAGTCAGAGAACCAGCAGTTAAAAAGGGAGCTGTAGAGATGGGAATGGAGGTTGGAGTGACGCACTTTGAAGTAGGAGGAAGAGATCACGTGACAAGGAATGCAGGCAGCCACTAGAAGCCTGAACAGCCAAGATTTTCCCCAGGAGCCTCCCAAAGGAACACAACCCTGCTGGCACCTTAATTTCTGCTCAGTAGGACCCATTTAGATGTCTGGTCCCCAGAACAGCAAAATATTACATTTGTGTTGCCTTAAACCACTAAGATTGTGGTAATTTGTTACAGTAACAATAGGAAATGAATACACTATCACCTTTGTGATGTCATGTTAGTGAGGAGGGAGTCACTAAGTCCAGCCCACATTTCTAGAATGTGAATAACAGAGCACATGATTATTAGGGCTATTTCAGAAGGTGCCTATCAGTGAATTAATTATTATTATTAACCCCACTTTACAGGACTCAGAGGAGTGAAATAATGTACTTGAGATCATACAGCTAATAATGATAGAGCCACTTCCATCTGATAGAATAAATTCCAAACTCCTTTCATAAGTAGATACAAAGACCTACCGGATCCGGGTTCCACCTCATTCCCTAATCTTAAACATGCCAAGCCTATTCTTTTTCACCTGCTCCTTCCTCTCCACTGGGCTGCCACCACAACCTTCAGGTCTCAGTTCAAATGCAAGTCTTCCCTGACCACCACTAATAAATACAGTGACTTTCAGATGTTTACCATCTGATATCTGTTTTCACTTCTCCTGGTGTCTATTCCCACTCCTCCTATCACTTTTGAAGACAAGGGCTTTAACAGTTCTGTTCACAGCTATATCCCCACTACTGTACTAGCGCACAGTAGGTGTCCAATGAGTATTAGCTGAATGAATGAATGGCTGCACAGGGATATAACACAGTTACAAACAATTCAACTCACTTCTCTGGGTGTATTGAAATAACAATCCTTACCCGGAAGAGCTTATGAGAATTAAAAGATCAACAAGTCACCAGGCCTAAAGTAATATGATGTATTTTTAAAGAAATGAGAGTTTGATTCTCTCATTATCAGCAGGCTAGACCTGGGGGCATTTGCAGGGCTCCGCATTCTGAGAGCCCTTTGTCTCCAGAGAGGGAAGAAGGCTGGCAGGAGGGTGGGCAACCCACCAGCACTGTTTGGGTAATAACTGACCATTTTCTTCCCAGACTGGTTCTGCTGGTCCCCACGCCCCTTCCCACAGGCAAAAACCTCCTCAGGACCTGATTCTGCAGGTCAACCATGAATTTAATGAGAATATGCCAGACAGAGAAAGCCAGCTCAGCTAGGGAGACTGGGCTTTTTTGTGATCTTGGACAAGGAACCCATTTTCTCTGTGTGCGTGTGTGTGCGTGTGCTTGTGTGTGTGTGTGTGTGTGTTGGGGACTGGAAATAACTTGGGTATAGTTCACAGCCTTTGTTTTTTGGTTGTTACTTTTTATAATACTGGGGATTGAACCCAGGGATATTCTACACTCTACACTGAGCTCCATCCCCACCTCTTTTTATTTTTTTATTTTGAGACAGGGTCTCTATTGCCCAAGCTGGCCTGGAAATTGTGATCTCCTGCCTTGGCCTCTAAGTAGCTGGAATGACAGGCATGTGCCACCTCATCGGGTTCACAGTCCACTCTTATAATTAGTTTGTGCCAGGCTCCTCCCTGGCTTCATATATTCACTCATTCATTCTTTTCTTTTTATCCTTATCTCTCCTTCCCATTTCCCTCCTCCTCCACTCTATTTAATGAAGACCTAGTTTGTATGCAGTTTTGTCAAATGCAAATTATTGGGTTTAAAAAATTTTTTTTAGTTGTAGTTGTACACAATACCTTTATTTTTATTTACTTTTATTCGGTGCTGAGAATCGAACCTAGCGCCTCGCACATGCTAGGCGGGCGCTTTATTGCTGAGCCACAACCCCAGTGCATGAAGTATTGTTTTGTATAAATGTATAAATGTGAGTCTTTTTTTTTTTTTTTTTTGGTACCAGGGATTGAACTAAGAGGCACTAAACCACTGAGCCACATCCCCAGCCCTTTTTTTTAATATATATTTTACTTAGAGTCAGGGTCTTGCTGAGTTGCTTGGGGCCTCACTAAGTTGCTGAGGCTGGCTTTGAATTCGTAATCCTCCTGCCTTAGTCTCCCGAGCCACCGAGATTACAGGCATGTGCACTGCACCCAGCTGATTTTACTTTTTTAATTAAGAGGCATCTTGCTATAGATCAGATTCTGTCTCTTACTGCGGTAGCCAGCCTCCCAGATGCCCCCCACACGCTGGGTAGATCTCCTGGTAGTCAAATCTTTGAGTAGTCTCTTCTGTGATGGATTAAATGTTTATGTCCACAAAATTCAGAGCCCTAATCCCCAGTGTGATGCTGTTTGGAAGCGGAGCCTTTGGGAAGTGATTAGGTTTTAGAAGAGTTCATGGGGATAGGATCCAATGATGCAATTAGAGCCTTTAAAGGAAGAGATTCAAGGGTTCACTTTCCCCATGCATGCACCAGGGAGAGGCTGTGCGAGCACACAGTGAGATGGTGGCCTCCTACAGGCCAAGAAGCCTGAGAATGAAACCTACCTCACTGATTTTTGAACTTCCCAGTCTCCAAAACAGTAAGTCTCCAAAACACCCTGTCTATGAGATTTTGTTATGGCAGCCCAAGCAGGCTAAGACACCAGTCCTATAGTGAACACAGCTGATCCTAATCAACCTGTGGGCTATTGCAGGGATAGTGGTATGTGATTTTTCCAGGTCTAGGTGGTAAAAGGCATCGTAATCTCCTGTTCTCTCTTGGATCAGCCACACTAGGGAAAGCCAGCTGCCATGTCACAAAGACACTCCAGCAGCCCTCTGGAGAGGTCTAAGAGGAAGTGAGGCCTCCCACCATCAGCAAGCACTTGGCAGCCACATAGGTGAATTCTCTAGCCTGAGACATTTTAACTGCAACCTCTGATAGATGCCAGGCTAGAACCATCCAGTCAAGCCACTCCCGATTTCCTGACTCATAGAAACTAAATGAGAAATGTTTGTTTTTATTTTAAGTCATTGTATTTGGGGATAATGTGTTACAGGGCAACAAATAATAGATACATTTATTTTTTCATTCAGCTGTACAGCTTGTAGACCTATCCCAGTCTCTGCATGTTTGTGTAACTCAGGAATCAGCAGAGGTCTACTGTAAAGAGCTAGATAGCACATATTTTAGACTTTGCAGGCCACATGGTCTCTGTTGCAACAACAGAACATAAAAGCAGCTGCAGACAATAAAGGGAAGGAACATGTTAGTGTTCTAATATAATTTTGTGGGTGTTGAAATTTGAATTTCATATAATTTTCATGTGTCACAAAATAATTTTAGGATTCCCCACCCCTGACCATTTAAAAATGTAAAAATCATCCTCAGATCATGAGCCAAGTTGTGAAAAAACAGGGGGTGGGTCAAATTTAGCATACAGGCTTTAGTTGATTGATCGCTGACATATCTCATTGTTATGAGCAGCTACATAATCATTCCATAAAGTGCTTTTGCCGTATTTGCATAGCTATTCTCCTGTGAGGGGCATCCAGTTATCTGCCATCCTCCACTACCATAGACAATAGCTTCAGTGAACACTCTTGGCTGTGTGGGAAGGTTCTGGCATATGTGCCCCGGAGTGGAGATTGCTAGGTCTCATGGTATGGCACTACCCTCCCCAGTGTGTCATGGGAGCTCCTCCTTCCTCACACTCAACCAACACTTGGTGTTACCCAACTTCCTAATTTTTGCCAATCTTGTGAATTGATGTCTCCCTGTTTTAGTTTGTATTTCCTTAGTAACTAATGAATGTGGATATTGTTTTTGACTTTTTTTTTTTTTTTTTGGTTTTTTTATTATCAGGGATTGAACCCAGGGAGCCACAGCCCTTTTTTTTTTTTGAGACAGGACCTCTCTACATTGCTGAGACTGACCTCAAATTTGCAATCCACCTGCCTCAGCCTCTCAAGCTGCTGGGATTACAGGCATGCACCATTACAGCCAGCTTGGATATCTTTTGGGTGCCTAACTCCTATAAACTATTTTTTAGTGATTTAAAGCCACTCAGTTTTCACACAACTTCATGAGCCAGTACTGTTGTGACCATTTCCCAGGTGAAGAAACTGAGGACGGAGGTGCCCAAAGTCACACAGATGACCGAGGGAATCACTAAACCATAGCACGCCTGCTATTGTTACTTTTTTTAAAAAAATATTTTTTAGTTGTCAATGGACCATTATTTTGTTTATTTATTTTTATGTGGTGCTAAGAATCGAACCCAGTGCCTCACACATGCTAGGCAAGCACTCGACCACTGAGCCACAACCCCAGCCCTGTTGTTACTTTTTAATAGTTCTGTTCAGGTATAATTCTTGTAGCACACCTGAAGTGTGCAATTCAGCAGGTGTTAGTATACTCTCAGTATACTAACATATAGTATAGTCATAGTATACTAACATATAGTATAGTCCTCTATCACCACAAGCAATTTCAGGACATTTTTATATTCCAAAGAAACCCTATATTCCTTAGTGATCACCCCCCAGTCACTAAGGAATATAGGGTTTCTCATCTACTTTATGTCTCTACAGACTTTCTAATTCTGGACATTCTTCACAAATGAAAGCTTACTATATACTGCCTCTTGACTGGCTTCTTTCATTAGTGTAATGTTTTCAAGGCTCATTCACTTTGTAGCATATATAAAATTTTTATTCCTTTTTATAGTTGAATAATAGTCCATTGTATGGATATACACCATTTGGTTTATCCATTCATCAATTAATGAACATTTGTGTTTTTCTTCTACTTTTTTGGCTATTCTGAATAGTGCTGTTATAAACTTTCATGTACCAATTTTTGCTTAGACACATATTTTCATTTCTTTTAGGTATATACTTAGGAATGGAGTTGCTGGGTCAGATAGTAATTATGTTTAACATTTTGAGGCAATATCTGTTTTTATACATTCCAGGAGCTAAAAATGGTTTCTGCATTTTTAAATGGCTAGAAAAAAAAAGTAGAAGAATAATGTATTGTAACACATAAAGATTACATAGAATTCAAATTCAGTTTACACAGAGTTCTGTGGCAGCTACTTTCATTCGTTTATACATTGTGTATGGATTCTTTTGTATTATAGTGACAACACTGAGCATTGTTAACTATATGCCTGCAATGCCTAAAATTCTGCTCTCTGGTTACTATGTGTTGGTGTTAATTTAGTGATTTGTTATTATTGTTGGGCTGGTAGGGGCAGCTTGGGTATGTGCTGACTACAGGGCAGATGGTAATCGGAGCCAGGTCACCAGCCCCTGTTGGCCATGTCCTTGCCTAGTGACCTATAGGAATGAGAACTCACACCTGGCCCCATTTTGTGGACTGAGAAACTGAGTCCTGTGGAGTCTGCTCAGGTTTATGCAAACTAGGGGAGGAGGGAGCGAGGGCTTAGCTTTCCTCTCTTCCTGGGCAGCTTCCTCCCATCCAGTTTCGAGAAGGCCTGGCTGTGAATAATTCATGGCTGGCATTTGCCGAGCACTCCATCTTGTCAGAGCACTCTGGTCATCATTAATTAGTAAAAACCTGGCTTCGGCTGTCACTCAATAATACAAAAACAGAAATGGCTTTGATCTCTCACCCCTAAAACTAGAAGATTCCATCTCCACGTAAGACTCTGATCAGCAGATTTATCCTCCCCACCCATTGCCCCATCATCTCCTAAAGACCTAAACCCTACTATTTTAGCTACAAATTCTAGCTTTCTGCAGGAAAGAGGGCAGTCTCAGGGTTGGAGCCCCAGCCCTCATAGCTGGTATCCTCTGAGAAGTCACGTCCTCCCTCTGCCCTCATTTGTGCTTGTCTGGAAGGATAAATAATGATGTCTGTTTCTGGGGTTGTTATGAGGATTATTGCTGTGAGTTTTTACAAAAAGACTCTCAAAGGAACCCTCATATGTAGCTTTTGGGGATGTAAAATGGCTCAGCAGCTTTTAGAAACACAGCCTGACATTTCCCCCAAATGGTTAAACGCAGAGATGCCATATGATCCTGCAATTTCACTCCTGGGCACATACCCAAGAGCAATGAAAACATCCTCACAAAAACTTGTACACGAATGTTCACAACAATATAAACAGCAGCCGATGAATGGACGAGTAAAATGTATGTAGATGTTCAGTGGAATAGTGTTTGACTATAAAAAGGAATGAAGTACCGATACATGGACAATGTGGATGAATCTTGTAAACATTACACTAAGTGAAAGAAGCCAGACAGAAAGGGCCACATATTGTAGGAATCTGTTTACACGAAATGTCTAGATTAAACAAATTGTTGGCGACAGATAATAGGTTGAACCTCAGTAACTTAGCAAGGCCCTAAGCAACTTGGTGAGACCCTGTCTCAAAATAAAAAATAAAAAAGGGCTGGGGATGTGGCTCAATTGTGAAGCACCCCTGAGTTCAATCCCTGGTATCAAAAAGCAAAAAGAAACCATTGAAGAACTGAGGACATAACTCAGTTGGTAGAGTGCTTGCCTACCAGGCACAAAGCCCTAGGTTCAATTCCCAGCACCACCAAAACACTGAATTGCATGCTTAAGTAGGTAAAGTTTATGATGTGTAAATCATACCTCATTAAAGGTGTTGTTATTTTATTTTTTATTGCAGTATTGAGCATTGAACCCAGGGGCATTCTACTGCTGAGCTACTCTCCAGCTCTTTTATATTTCTTTGAGACAGGGTCTCCTTAAGTTGGGAAGTTGGCCTTGAACTTGTGATTCTCTTGCCTCAGCCTCTAAAGCTCTTTTTTAAAAGTGCTTTGGGACTAGGAGTGTAGCTAGGTAGCAGAGTGCTTGCCTAGCATGCATGAAGCCCTTTGTTTGATCCCCAGCACCAACAAAAAAGAAGAAAAAGATTCTGAAGTTTCAATTGCTGAGTACAATGATATCATATGCATGATGGATGATCATATTCATAATGACCAAGCTGAATGTTCTGACTGGTGAGTTTAGGATCAAGCTTAAGACTTTTGACATCAGAGACACCTAGAGCTCTTGCTATGTATGACCGTGGGCAAATCATTAAACTCTTTGAGCTTCAGTTTAACTCATCTGTAGAATTGGTACAATAATCCCTGTCTCATAGGATTGCCGTGACAATTAAATAAATATTGTGGCAGTATGCTGAGCTTGTGGCTTGCCACCTAGATGCTCAGTGCATGATGATATTATTTCCACATCTGACTCTTCTGTTCACCCCAGGGAGCAGATATTTTTAAAAACTCTCCAGGTGAGTGCTGTAATCAGGCAAATCTGAGAAGCAGGGCTGCTCCAACTTGAAGTCATTTGGCCTCTTATATATGTCCTTCCCCCAAGCCCTCTTAATTGTTTGCTGTTTCATGCTGACTGGCCTCTATTTGCAGAAGATCCCCTATTTAGAGGCCCATACTCTTAGCTTCAGTAATTACACACAGCCCTTGAGAGTTTGTCATTTCTTCATACTTTGATTCAGAGTAAGGATTGATAACATCAATAACAGCAGTCATGAGTATCCCTGCAGTGGGCCTCTGCAGGGGGTTCCTTTATGCCCTCACAGCAACCTTCTGAGTGGGATTGGTTGTCTCTGCTTTGCCTCAGAGAGCTTAAATAATTTGCCCAAGTCTTAGGAAGGTGAGCAGCAGGGTCAGAATTGAGACTTAGTTTTGTGTGACCCCCAAAGCCAGTGTCATAGATCTTGTACTGTACAGTATCCAGTAGTTATCACAGTATGAAGAAATCAGGGCTCAGAGACCTCAGGAGGCTTTTCAAAGATCACACGGAAGCTTCTGGACCAAGTTAAAGCTGCGGCTCTGATTTTTATCCTTCCAATCTAGGGCTTTCTCATGTTAATGCGCTACCCCAAACAAAACAAAACAAAGAGCAAGGAAATAACTAACAACTCCAACAACAGCAAAAGGATCACCTTTAGGATCACTTTAACATACTTTTTTTTTTAACTTATAGAAAATGTTCTCAATGACAAATAACAGGAGTTAATATTTATTGAGCATTTTCTTTGTGCCAAGTGTTATTTTAAACTCTATATTTTATTAACACAATTAGACCCTAACAACAACAGATGGCATGAGTGCTATTATCACAGAGGCAAGGAAGTCACGGACCCTCTATGGGGTTTGCATTAGGTCACTGACTAGACATTGTGAGATCCAGGACTCAGATCCCGGCAGAGCAGCTTTGAGACCTTGCTTTGGTCACTTGGCAGTGCTTGCTTTGAAGTGTGTCTACTGCAGTGTGGTTTATAATATAGAAAAAATGGAAAGAAAGCTACATGCCCAACCTCAGGGCACAGCCCAAGTAAATAAATTATGGTGTGCCTTTTGAACAAATTATTCTGAAGCCATTAAATATCATGCTAGAAAGGATTCTTCAATGACACAAAAAAGTATTCACAACATTTCAGGTGAAAAAGCCAGATTCAAAAATAGTATTGCTTGTGTTATTAATCCATTTATAGAGCACAAAATTAGGCAAAACTAATGTCTGTTTTAAAAGTCAAGATAATGGTTACCCATGGGTGGGGGGTTTATGACTGGCAGGTGGCACAGGGAGGCTTATTGGGGAAGATTGTGTTTGTCCCTTATTCTGGGTCCTAGTAACACATGGGTTCAATATTGCTGATCTGATCATTTATGATCTGCTCACTTTTCTGTGTTTGTGTTAGAGTTCAATGAAAAGTTTAAAAATATATTGCTACTATAATCTTAATTTATAAAATATGTATGTATACATTTGCAGAGAGAAGAAAGAATGGAGGAAACATACATCGAAGGACAATTACAAATAGCTGGTCTATATCATAAGCAATGTCAAGGTCAAAAAAGACTGAGAAACTCTTCCAATTTAAAGAAGGCTAAAGAGTTGTGATGACTAAGTGCCATACAGAATCCTGGATTAGATCCTGGACAGGGAAAAATATGTAAGCACAGCTGATTGATTGAAATATGGATTATAGATTAGATAATACTATTACAATGTTAAATGTCCTGAGTTTGCTAATTGTATTGTGGTCATATTGTGGTCATGTATGGAAGTGTCTTTGTTCTTCAGGAAATAAACACTGATATGTTTAGGGTTTAAAGGGCATGATGTGTCCAATACAATCTCAAAAAGGTCAGAAAATCATTTATATATAGTATGCAAATATTTAAATATTTATATGCAGAGAAAAAATTTATAAAGCAAATAGTGAATTGAACTGATTCTTGTGGATAAAAAATTTCTAGTCATTTCTCCCTCTCGCTGGGAATTTCTTGTATTATCCTTGGAACTTTTCTATCAGTTTAAAATTATATCAAAATTACAAATTGCCCAAAGCAAAGAGGGGAAGACAGACACACAAACCTCTACTTTTTTAGAAGTAGTACTAAACTAAAATTGGAGAAAGATAAGTACTAATTTTCCAAATAACCTTTTGAAAAGTAATAAGGGAAGCCAGATGTGGTGGCATTCACCTGTAATCCCTCCCAGTTTGGGAGGCTGAGGCAGGAGTATTACAAATTCAAGGCCAGCCTCAGCAACTTAATAAGACTGTTATGGTTTAGATATGAGATGTCCCCCAAAAGCTCATGTATGAGACAATGCAAGAATGTTCACAGCTGAGGGGCTGGGGATGTGGCTCAAGCCGTAGCTCGCTCACCTGGCATGGGTGCGCCCCGGGTTCGATCCTCAGCACCACATACAAACAAAGATGTTGTGTCTGCCGAAAACTAAAATGTAAATAAAATGTTTTAAAAAAAGAATGTTCACAGCTGAAATTATTAAATTATGATAACTGTTATTTAAATTAGTGGATTAATTAACTGATACAGATTAACTGGATTATAACTGTAGGCAGGTAAGGTGTGACTGGAGGAAGTAGGTCAATGGGAGCATGCCTTTATGGTTTGTATTTCCTCCCTGGTGAGTGGAGCTTTCTCTGCTTCCTGGTTGCCACGCTCTGAACTGGTTTCCTCCACCACACCCTCTGCCATGATGTTCTGCCTCACATCAGGCCCAGAGTTTCAGAGTTGGCCTATCTCTGAAACTATGAGTCAAAATGAACTTTTCCTCCTTTAAATTGTTCTTGTGAGGTATTTTGGTCACAGCAATGCAAAGCTGAACAAAACAGAGACCCTGTCTCAAAATAAAAAGTAAAAAGGGGCTGGGGTTGTGGCTCAGTAGCAGAGAGCTTGCCTTGCATGTGTGAGGCACTAGGTTTGATCCTCAGCACCACATAAAAATGAATAAACAAAATAAAGATATTGTGTTCATGTATAACTAAAAAATTTTTTTAATTGAAGAAGATGAAACTTTTTTATTTTTTATTATTTATGGTTTTTGTAATTGCTCTTTTTAAAAAAAATGTTTATTTTTTAGTTGTAGTTGGACACAATACCTTTATTTCACTTATTTATTTTTATGTGGTGCTGAGGATCGAACCCAGGGTCTTGCACATGCGAGGCGAGTGCCCTACCGCTGAGCTACAACCCCAGCCCCCCAAAATTTTTATAAATAAAATAAAAAGTAAATAGAGCTGGGATTGTAGTTCATGGGCGAGCACCCCTGGGTTCAATCTCCAGTACCAAAACACAAAACAAAACAAAAAAACATAAAAGGGCCAGGGCATAGCTCAGTGGAAAAGCACTTGTATGAAGCTCTGGGTTCAATCCCCAGCACCCCACTACCACCACCACCAAAAAAAAGGTAATAGAACAGTGGGACACTTTCTTTTTCTTTTCTTTCTTTCTTTCTTTCTTTCTTTTCTTTTTTTTTTTTTTTTTTTGGTACCAGGGATTGAACTCAGGGGTACTCAACCACTGAGCCACATCCCCAGCCCCTATTTTGTATTTTATTTAAGGACAGGATCTCACTGAGTTGCTTAGCACCTTGCTTTTGCTGAGGCTGGCTTTGAACTCATGATCCTCCTGCCTCAGCCTCCCAAGCCACTAGGATTACAGGCATGTGCCATTGCACCCTGCTAGTGGTACACTTTTCTATGGAAGGAAATATACCAAGCATCACCTGTCCCCAGGTGATGTGGAGTCTGCTATTGACAGGATGTGACATATTGGACAGTTACTTATGTCCTCTGTGCCTGTTTTCTTATCTCTCCTGTGCAATGAATGAGACTAGAAATGCCTGCTTGCAGGGTCTTCCCAAGGGACAGCAGTGATAAACACTTGTGACAATGTTGGCACACACTGAGACTCATGTAAATTTCAGCCAGTAGCATATCTGGTTGGTAAGATTGTGGGGAAAACACTCTATTTTTTGAACTCCATGAAGTGAACACAGAATATTCTTGTATATGGACAAAAAAAAATATGAAATAAAACTGTCAATAGCACTTTGGGGGAGGATTCAGGGAGATGTCTCCAGTGCTCTGCTTTCCCCTCCCTCTGTCTCTTTCCTCTTCCTCCCTCCTTCCCTCCCCCCAAACCCCTCCCCTCTGCTCACCAGATCACATTCCTCACTTCTATCCCCAAATAACTATAATTAAGCTCTTACTCTGTCATGGCCATTTCACGGTTCTGCGTCTGAAATCAGCTCCTCCTGGCTTGTCTCCCTTCTCCTCAACCTTGGGAAGCAGAGGCAGCGTTCTGCATAGCCCAGGATGTGCCACGAGATTTAAGAATGATATAATCTCCATTTGTTGACTATTCCCTCAGCGTGTGCCAGGCTTGGCTGCTTGTGTTCAGCTCCTTCTATATAATACCTTCTTGGTCCTCGCCGTGACCCCGTGAGGAAACCGAAGCTGGGGAGGTAGAGTAAGTCTCCCGAGGGCCTCCCAGGTAAGTGGTGGAGCTGTGATTTGAATCCACCTCGATCTGGCCTCAGTGCTGGGAGACAATCCTGCTTCCTCAACTGACAGGTATACTCTGAACTCCCCACACCCAGGCACCCAGGCTCTAGGGTCATTTGATATCAAAACTGGCCATCCTCACCCTCCCTATCTCCTTACCCTCCACAACATGATCTCCCCCTACCTAAAAGGAGGAGTCTATCTCCCCAGCCCTTTAATCTTGGCTGTCCTGGCTTTAACCAATAGAATGCAGCAGAAGTGAGGGCGTGCCACATCTAGGGCTGATTAGCCAGGCCTGAGTGTGGCCATCCTCGACCTGCCTGCTTGACTGTTGATACAGGAGCCAAGGCAAGCTTAGCCAGCTGTGCTCGGATCTGCAGATCCAAAGACTCTCGAGCAATTGTCTTCAGCCACTGGTCTTGAGGGATGGCTGATTTTACAGCAATAGTTAATGATACTGCCCTTTATAGAAGAGACTAGGTGAAAGGTTGTTGGCAAGTCCCCCCTGATAGGAGGAAAGAACATTGGCCAAACCTCTATTTAGGGCTAGGGGTGTGGCTCAGTGGTAAATAGCTTGCCTAGCTGATGAGGTCCTGGGTTGGATCCCTGGAATGGCAAAAAAGATAAAATGAGTCTATTTGATGCTTGCTATATTTGCTGAGCATTTTTATTAAATCCCCATAACAACTTTATAAAGTAGGTACAGGGTGAGTATCCATTATGATAAATGCTTGGGGCCAGAAATATTTTGTATTCTTTCGGATTTTGGAATATTTAGATACACATAATGAGGTATCTTGGGGGTAGGAACCAAATCAAAACACAAAATTAATTTGTTTCATATATGCCTTATGCACAGACCCTTAGGCACCAATATTTTATGCAGCATTAGTACCCCTGCCTTTTTACTGCAACCCATCACATGAGATCAGGTGCAGAATGTACCCCATCCCCAAAAGTCGACCCTATGCTTCCTGGCAGGTGGCGTGCTGCTCTGAGTACTTGGGTCTCTCTGCATCAGCAGCTTGTGCTTTCTGTGGCTGTGACTGTGTGGCCTGATTGATTGACCAGGCTTAAAAGGTATGTTCTTGAATTTAAGATCTCAGGCTTCCAGTCCCCATAGGTCATCAACAAAGACCAAAAGGCCTGGCATGAACAGGATATTATTATTCACCCGAGAAGACATTATAAACCACAAGAGCACAAGCCCAGTAGGCAGGACTGACCACCCAGCTCACTCAGCACACTGCGTCTTCATCCCTCCATCCAGGAGGATCCATAATTAAACCTGCAGCAGGCAAGAGGCAAACAAGGATTTTGTGCAAACTGGCATGGGGAAAGTGCTTTGAATGCAATTTAATTTCAAAATTCTAGAGCTCCCAAACTTGACATGCTGTGACAGACAGTTCATTTAGAGTCTGCCCCTATGTAGCCCTCACTAGGACCATCCCCTGGGGGAAAATGGCCCAAAGAGTATAATTGTTGTTCACTAGATAATGTCTAGGTTTGGGAAACTATGGTGCCAAAGATGCTATGTACTAAAGTTCCCATGTATGTTTTCGGTTAAGTGTATCATGGGAAGAGAGACAGAAAGAGGGAGGAAGGCAGAACATAGGACTGGCCTGGGTCATAAAGAATTCACAGACAGAACTAGTGACTGGCATTTGCCCATATTACAGGATTACCATGCTGTACAACTTCAGAGGACAGCACTCATACTGTATTTTATTCACAGAGATATACATTTTGATGGCCTATGAGACAAGCTGCTGGTCCTTTCATAATAAAATAAATACCAATTAAATCAGTAAGGTGCTGTTTTTCACATATTGGATTGTCAAAGTTCAGATTGTTGGTAAAATCCATAATCACCACCTCTACATCCAACTCACTCCAACCCCAGCAATTCTTCTTTTTTAAATTAATTAATTAATTAATTTGTTCTAATTTGTTATACATGACAGCAGAATGCATTTCAGTTGATGGTACACAAATGGAGCACAATTTTTCACTTCTCTGGTTGTACACAAAGTAGAGTCTCGCCATTTGTGTCTTCAAAGAGTAATCATGTCCATCTCATTCTACCATCTTTCCTACCCTCATGCCTCCTCCCTTCTCCACCCTCCCCTTTGCCCTATTCAAAGTTCCTCCATTCCTCTCATGCTCCCCCCCAACCCCCATTATGGATCAGCATCCACTTATCAGAGAAAATATTCGGCCTTTGGTTTTTTGGGATTGGCTTACTTCACTTAGCATAATATTCTCCGGCTCCATCCATTTACCTGCAAATGCCATGATTTTAATGCTGATTAATATTCCATTGTGTATGTACACCACATTTTCTTTATCCATTCATCCATTAAAGGACATCTAGGTTGGTTCCACAATTAGCTAATGTGAATTGTGCTGTTATAAACATTGATGTGGCTGTGTCACTGTAGTATACTAAGTCCTTTGGGTATAAACCGAGGAGTGGGATACCTGGGTGAAATGGTGGTTCCATTCCAAGTTTTCTAAGGAATCTCCATACTCCCAGCAATTCTTTGACTTCCTTGAGACCAGCAGCCCATGGATCCTATCACCCTTCCTTGTTTCTTACACTTATTCCCTCACTTCCCTCTTTTGGGTGCCTTAAATTCTATGTTACATCGTTAGAGATCATTACGGTTCACTCCTCTATATGCATGCTCAGCTTCCTGGCCCCTCTGCTACACTCACCCAGACCAACATCTTCAAATCCAACTCTGCTACTCTGCACCTGCACCCGTGCCCCTGAACAGGCCTGGGGGAAATGCACAACCACATTGTTTGGTTTTAAATGCCTGCCCAGTCACATCAGGCGGACCCCCAGGGTAGCTTGGCAATCTCACTGCCTTTCTTAGACCATTCACTCTCCCACTCTCCCAGAAGATTATTTCATCCCTTCTTCTGACTCTTCCGATGTACACTCATCCTCCCCTGTGCTCACTCTCAGCTGATGATTTCATCAGAAGAGAACTTCCACAAGCTCCCACATCCGCCTGCACCTACCTCCTCCATCGTCCCCACACCCCACCTCGCTTCCTAGGACTGCTCCTTTGTTAAGACCAACCCCTCACATAGCACTAGATCCCAGCCCCTCCTTTCCACTCAGTCCATTGCTTCAATAATCCCTCCCTGCTTTCTCCTGCATTATCAGTCTCCTCCAGGCATTCATTTCTTTCCAGCAACCTTCAGAGTCCTGTAATTTATCAATGTTAAAAAAAAAATGTTAAAAAACCATGGTGGCACACGCCTGTCATGCCAGCAACTCTGGAGGCTGAGGCAAGAGGATCTCAAGTTTGAGGTCAGTCTCAGCAACTTAGTGAGGCCCTCAGCAATTTAGTGAGACTTTGCCACAAAATAAAATATAAAAAGGGATGGAGATGTGGCTTAGTAGTTAAGCTACCCAAATTCAATCCATGGTATGAAAAATTAAAAAAAAATTGAAAAAAAACTACATTGGGATGGATAGATGGGCATAAATATAAAAAAATCACATATAAACTGAGCGCAGTGGCTCCTACCTTTAATCCCAGTGACTAGAGAGGCTGAGGCAGGAGGATTGCAAGTTCAAAAGCCAGCCTCAGCAACTTAGTGAGACCCTAAGCAACTTAACTAAACTTAATGAGACCCTAAGCAACTAAATAAAATATATAAAAGGGCTGGGGATGTGGCTCAGTGGTTAAATGCCTCTAGGTTCAACAACAACAAAGTCAAGTATAATAAAATAGGAAACATAGATTTTTTTTTTTTTTTTTGGTACTGGGGTTTGAACTCAGGGGCACTCAACCACAGAGCCACATCCCCAGCCCTCTTTTGTATTTTATTTAGATTCAGGGTCTCACAGAGTTGCTGAGGGCCTGGTTAAATTGCTGAGCCTGGCTTTGAATTCACGATCCTTCTGTCTCAGCCTCCTGAGCTGCTGGGATTACAGGCGTGTGTCACCATGCCTGGCAGAATCATAGATTCTATATAGGTCTATATGTGTTTACTGTAAAATTCTTGCAATTTTTGGATATGTTTTTTAAATTTTCATAGTAAGATATTGCAGGGTAAATTCTCTCTTGACCTCATATCTCTCTCTTGCTGTTACTTCATCTCTGCTCTCCTTTGCAGAAAAAATCCTAAACGTCTTGGCTGAGCTCATTCATTCCTCTTCTCTCATTTATTCTCACACTGACTCCAATCCAGATTTTATCCCAACAGTTCACCAAAATGTTTCATAAAGCTCACCAGTGCTGGGCTGGGGATGTGGCTCAAGTGGTAGCGCGCTCGCCTGGCATGCATGCGGCCTGGGTTCGATTCTCAACACCACATACAAAGATGTTGTGTCCGCCGAAAACTAAAAAATAAATATTAAAAAAAATTCTCTCTCCACTTTAGGAAATACAGTGTTTGTTCTTCAGTCTAGTCTTGTTTAATCCATCACCTATTGACTCAGTTGATCACATCTTGTTCCTTATAAGACTTTCTTCGCTTAATTCCAGGATGACACTCTCTCCTCTATGTCTCTTCCTCACAGGCCACTCCTCCTTAGTTTATTTTGTGTCTCTTTGCCCTCCCAATCTCTTAAAGTTTAAATGCGTAAGGGGTCAGTTCTTAATCATTTTCTTTATCTCCCTTGGTTATTTTATGCAGTTTTATAGATTTAATTACTATGGGATTATCCCCCAATTTTAATCTCTAGCCTAGACCTTGTTCCAACTACCTACCTCAACATCTCCCCATGGGTAGATAAAAGACATCTCAACCTCAACATGCCCAGGACCCAATTTCTGGTTAGTCCCAATGAATCACAGGTCCTCTTGTCTATACTCCTTTACAATGTGAGCTTCAGTTCCTATTACAGTTTAGATATGAGGTGTTCCCCAAAAGCTCACATGTGAGACAATGCAAGAAAGTTTAGAGGTGAAATGATTGAGTTATGAGAGCCTTAATCTAATCAGTGTGTTGATTCGCTTGAATGGATTAACGGGGTGGTGACTGTAGTCAGGTAGGGTAAGACTGGGGACATGCCTTTGGGGTATATATTTTGTGCCTAGTGAGCAAGCTCTCTCTGCTTCCTGGTTGCCATTTCTGAGCTGCTTTCCTCCACCACACTTTTCTATGATGTTCTGCCTCACTTGGGCCCAGAGCAATGGAGTCAGCAGTCTACAGAACAAGACTACTGAAAACATGACTGCCAGATAAATTTTTCTCCTCTAAAGTTCTTGTCAAGTCTTTTTGGTCACAGTGGCAAAAAAAGAAGAAGAAGAAGAAGCTGATTAAAACAGTCTGGGCTGGCCTTGCGTCTTGCTTTGACCGATAGAAGACAGTAGAGTGTGAATTCCAGAGCCTGGGACTTTAAAGACTTCATGAATTTCCTTCTCCCACTTTTGGAACCTTGATACCACCACCAGGAAGAATCTCAGGCCAGATCACTAAGGCTGATAGCCCATGTAGAGGAGGAGATAGGGGCCCCAGCAGCTGCCAGCAATGTGGGCCTCCAGCCCAGTGGAGCTAGCAGATAACCTCTGTGGCACAATCTATCCCACCAGAGGTCAGCAGAAAATCCCCAGATCACCATATTACTAACTGCATAACTGAGAGAAATAATAAATCATTTCCAGCCAGTATATTTGCAGTATTTTCCTGCAATAGAGAAGTGAAAAGAGTGACCCAGTGACCTTCTCTACTACCTGCTCCTCCCCCAATCCCCCATCTCCAATACTGGGGATTAAACCCAATAGCTAGCGCTTCATCACTGAGTTACATCCCGAGTCCTTTTTTTTTTTTTTTTTTGAGGTAGGGTCTTTCTAAGTTGCAGAGGCTGCCTTCCAATTTGCAATTTTCCTGCCTCAGCCTCTGGAGTTGCTGGGATTACCGGCATGCACCACCATGCCAAACTCCTCCCATAAATTGATAAATGTTAACTCCATTCTTCCACTTGCTTAGGCCAAAAATCCTGGACTTATCCTTGACTCTCCTTCTTATATTTACATCTAGTGTGTCAGCAAATGATATATCATTACCTTTGAATCATATCCAGCAGGGAGTGGCGGTGCACACTTGTAATCCCAGCTATTGGAGAGGATGAAGCAAGAGGATCACTAACTTGAGGCCAGGCTTCGAAATTTATTGTGACCCTGTCTCAAAATAAAATAAAGAGGCTGGAGATGCAGCTCAGTGGTAGAGCACCTGCCTAGCATGTTCCAGGCCATGAGTTCCATCCCCAATCCTCATATTGCAAACAAATGAGCAAAACAAATTCAGATGTCCATACTTACCACCTCCACTGCTGCCAGCCTGGTCCAAGCCACCATCTTCTCTTGCCTGGAGTATTGCAGGAGTCTCCTCCCTGCTCTCTGTTTCCCTCCTTGCTCTTCTCCTCTACTTCTCCACCCAGCAGGCAAAGTGATCCTTTCAAAGTTTAAGTCAAATCGCATCATTCTTCTGGTCAAAATGCTGCAGGAACTCGACACTTCACTCCAAGTAGAGGTTAGGGTTCTAATAATGACCTACAAGACCCTGCCTGATTTGTCTCTAATCTTGCCTTTTGCTTCTTTCCCTTTGTCCAGCTGTTTCAGCCTCCACAGCCTTTCTCTTTCCTTGAACCACACAGGGTGCCCTCCTATGTCAAGGCTGGGCACTTGTCCTTCCCTTTGTATAAAGTACTCTTCCCCTATGACACCTATGTGACCTAGATACCTATGTGACTTCTCCAGATGTCTGTTCAGGTGTCACTTTATGAGATGGACCTCCTCTGATCATGGAGAGCACCATGCCCCAGCCCTGCCACATCCCAGCTCCGTTCATCCCTAGTCTCTGTACCCTGCTGCCGAACTCTCCATAGCGCTCGACACCATCGGACCCATCACGGTTTATCATTCATTTTCTCCCACTAGAAGCTTCACGGACAGAGCCTTCCTCTTGAAGTAGGGTAGAAGGAATAGAAAACAGGTAGAGACATAAAGGAACAATAGGAAATATAAAAGTTCCACTTGCTTTTCTAGGCCTGTCCCTCTCCAAGCCAATTTCTCTCCCAGGCCTGTCATTCCCAAATTTCTGGGAAATCTGTCCACCTACCTTGTGCACTGTTAGTAAGTAGATTAAGTAAAGAGACATATGACATTTTAGGAAACCTATAATTTGGGGGACTTTCCAGCATTATCTATTGATCAGATAATGGAGACCGTGACAGCCTGAAGATCCTGAGAATGACCAGACCACCAGAACCCCTCTTGAGGTCACCGGGCTGATGTCATTACATACCTTCCCATACCCACCCCTCACCAAGTTTTCTTTAAAAGCAAAACCGGAAAGCACATCTCTCACTCTGCAGAGAGACGAGATAGAGATAGCTGCCTGCATTCTCCCTTGAGAGTGTACTCCTTGCTTTCCTAAATAAACCTCTGTGCCTCTCCTTACAGAAGATGATTTTTTTTTGGAGGGGGGCGCACCAGGGATTGAACTCAGGGGTGCTTAACCACTGAGCCATACCTCCAGCCTTTTTTTTTTTTTTAGACCAGGTCTCACTTTCAGTCTTGCTTACAGTCTCACTAAATTGTTGAGACTGGCTTCACAAATCACAGGTTTTGAACTGGCTTCAAAACCTGTGATTCTCCCACCTCAGCCTCTAAGCGACTGGGATTATAGGCATGTGCCACCATATCTAGCACAAAATTTTTTTGTATGGTAATGAAGATTGTACCACTCCTCTGAACTGCATCCTCAATCCTTTTTATTTTTTATTTTGAGTCAGGGTCTCATTAAATTTGCTCCTGGCACAGCCTCCCAAATTACTGAGATTATAGGCATCTGCCATCACCCCTGGCTTTGGGACCCTCTTCTGGAGATAATTTGCAAAATTTTTTTTCATGGTACCTGGGATTGAAGTCAGGGGCACTCAACCACAGAGCCTCATCCCCAGCCCTATTTTGTATTTTATTTAGAGACCGGGTCTCACTGAGTTGCTTAGGGCCTCGTTAAATTGCTGAGGCTGGCTTTGAACTCACAATCCTCCTGTCTCAGCCTCCAGAACTGCTGGGATTGCAGGCATGTGCCACTGCGCCCGGCTCATTTGAAAAGATTGCTAAAAAATTCTTCCAATCCCTGTATAAATATCTTTTTGCAGTGTGACACTGGTGCTCCTCCCATCACAATTGAGTATATTTCCATGTCTTTTGAATCTGGGCTGGTCTTGTGATATGCTTTTATGTGGCAGAATTTACGTGGGAGTTTCAAGTCTTGTATTAGACAGAGTTCTCCAGAGAAACAGGACCTATAGGATAAATATGAAGAGATTTAATATGGAAGCCATCTCACAGGTTTATGGAGTCTCAGAAGCCCTTCGATATGCTGTCTGCAAGCCGCAGAACTAGAAAAGTCAATGATATGATTCGGTTTAACACCAAAGGCCTGAGAACTGGACAGGGGTGATAGGTCAGTAACTGGGTGGACACTGGTGTGAGTCCCAAGTCCCTGAAGCTGAAGGCCCCAGAACCAGGAGCTCCAATGCCAAGAACAGAAGAAAATACCAACCCAGCTCAGGAAGGGAAGAATTCTCCCCACCCCCACCCTTTTATTTTTTAAAATTTGGGTTCATCAGTGGATTAGATAATGCCCACATGTATTGGAGAGGATGATTTTCTTTGCATGGTATAGTGATTCAAATGTTAACATCTCCCAGAAACACCCTTAGAGACACCCCAGAAATAATGTTTGCCAGCTATCTGAGCATCCTTTAATACAGTTATGCAGACACACAAACTTACCAACACATACCTAAACCCCAAGAGACCTTTCAGTTTCCACCCTTGCCCTTTTTTTGGTGGTGGTGGGGGGTGGGGATGTTGGTAACTGGGAATTGAACTCAAGGGAGCTCAACCACTGAGCCACATCCCCAACCCTATTTTGTATTTTATTTAGAGACAAGGTCACACTGAGTTGCTTAGCGCCTCACTTTTGCTGAGGCTGGCTTCGAACTCCTGATCCTCCTGTCTCAGCCTCCCAAACTGCTGGTATTACAGGTTGCACCACCACACCTGGCTCTGCCCTTGCCCTTTTGAAGCTCGGTGGTAGAGTGCTTGCCTAGCATGCAGGAGGCCCTGGGCTCAACCCCAGCACTGCAAAAAAGAAGCAGCAGCCCAAGCCACCCTTCTGGAGACCCCATGGAGAGAGGGGCCCAGCAAATAGAGCCTGCACCAACCACCAGACTTGTGAATGAGGGCAGTGCAGGGCATCCAGTCCTAGTCCTGCCACAAGATGGCTTCATGAGAGCCAAGGTGAACCAACAGGAGAATCATCTAGCTGACTTCAATCTAAATTGCTGACCAAAGACCACAAGTAAATGAAATGGCTCTTTTAAGAAGTATGTTTTGAGCTGGGTATGGTGGCACATGCCTGTAATCCCAGTGAATCTGGAGGCTGAGGCAGGATTCCAAGTTTTAGACCAGCCTCAGCAACTTAGCAAGAACCTGTCTCAAAATTTTAAAATAAACAAATAAATAAATAAATAGGGCTGGGGATGTAGGTCAGTGGTAAAGTGTCCCTGGGTTCAATCCTCAATACAAAAAAAAAAAAAAAAGAAAAAAGAAAAAAGAAAGAACTTACAATATGCCTAACAAGTGTTGTTGATTATCTCTGCACAAGAAAATATGAAATTTCCTGAAATGAATTTGGTATACATGAAAAAAAAATTGTGGAAATTTTCCTGAATTTGATGATCTAAACATTTTCCTATTTTTAATATAATTTTTTTTGTTTTTAATATACCTAAAAAATGGAAAATTGGGGGCTGGGGTTGTGGTTCAGTGGTAAAGCGCTTGTCTTACATGTGTGGACACTGGGTTCGATCCTCAGCACCACATAAAAATAAATAAACAAAATAAAGGTATTGTGTCCATCTACAAATAAAAAAAAATTAATGGGAAATTTACTCATTAATAATGAGAAACTTTTTAAAACTGTTAATGATAACACTTTTTCAACTATTCTGGAAAAGAGACAAATTATTTTTCTGTAGTTTTATAGAGAATATTTTAAAATCATTGCCATATGAAGAGATGACTGAAGAGTTTATAGTCAAAAATGCATTTACAAAGTGTTAAAATGTCAAAACCATTAACTAATAAAAGTAATATTTTCTGCATTTTGTGATGTTTATGGATTTGTCAATTTTTTTTTAATTTTTAGTTTGTAGTAATTATTCTTACATTCTAGAGACTTAGATGAGTTTGTGTTTTTTGTCTTCCCCAAACTGTATATTGTCAAAATCCCATGAAACCTGGATCTGCCAGTGAACAAACGAACACAAGCTTTTTAAAATTAAAAAAAAATTAATTGTATATAGACACAATAGATTTTATTTATTTATGTGGTTCTGAGAAATCAAACAAAAGTCCTCACACATGCTAGGCAAGTGCTGTATCACAGAGCTACAAACTCAGCCCTGAACACAAATTTTGATCCACAAAAACATAAGGCAGGAAGAACCTCAGGGCCTCTACCTCAAAGGAGGCTGTGGGGGTAACATTGTCCACCCCCCAACACAACTGGGCATGTCCAGAGGGCAGGCAGATGAACACAAATATGAGACTTCTCATGTGGAAATGTTCACCCAAAGTGCTATTTGGGAGATTTCAGGGGCCCCACCTCCAGGAGGGACATTAGTTAGGGTGAGGGTGGGGGGCTAGGAGCAATCCCAACACCTTCATGTCTAGAGGAGGGGGGAAGGCTTGGGATGAGCTGGTCCAGCTGAGGCACCTGACCATATATTCATTCCACAAATAGCTACTGAGCCTCCCTACTGTCTGCCAGGTACTGTGGTCAGGCTCTGGAACAAACCACAGGAAAATTCGTGCCCTCCTGTGTTGACAGGAGGTGTGGGTGGGAGTGGAAGGAGGGCAGAACAATAAACATAATAAAAAGTAAATTTTTTACTACTTGAGAAGGTGAGAAGTGCCAAGGTGAAAAACAGAACTGGGTGAGAGTGTTGGGACATGGCGTGTGACGGGCGAGGAGTGCAGCTTTCCACTGGGGGTCAGGGAGGGCCTCTAGGGGATAGTGCCCTTTAAGCCAAGGTTAAAGGACCCAGGCAGGGAGCCCTGTGGCTACCTGGGGGAGGTGAGGGGCCGGTAGGGCCAGACCCTGGATGGGAGCAGTCTCAAAGGGCTGAAAAGGTGGAAGTGAGGCAGAAGTAGGAGGTGAGACCTGAGACTGAGAGGCTCAGAGCTCACATGAGATGCTGAGGAGACTGGAAGACATAGGAGGGTTGGGGCAGAGCAGTGATGTGCTTTGGCTGTTGACGGGAGAACAGATGATGGGGACAAGGCAGGGAGACCAGCAAAGAGACTGTTGTCTAATGTAGGAGAAGATGACAGAGGCTTGCACCAGGGGTCAGATCCTAGATTCATCTCAAAGATGGAGCCAAGAGGACTTATTGGATTGGAATACGAGAGAAAGAAAAGAGAGGAGAGTGTCACCTCCAGGTTTGTGGCCTAAGCCGCTGAACTGATTGGCCATCACTGAGCTGGGAAGTCTGCTTTGGGGACAGATGAGGGCCAACTCTGGAATCACTGGGAGGACCTACAAGGGCCAGAGGAGGTTCCACCTTAAGGGGAACTGGACCTCAATCTCTGCTAAGGTCTGACTCAATCCAGGATGCAATAAACATTCCTTGAAGGCAGAGTGGGTGGTCCTTGCTCCACAATCCATTTCCCCCTCGTTCACATAGTTGCAGTTGGTGAGTGAACCCACTGCTGCCTTCATGAGCACATTTTTTTTCCAGTTGTTTCTTAAAGGGGAGGCTTTTGAGTCTTTTCAGCTATGGAAGGTTAAATTCGATTTAGGCCAAAATTATTTTAGAATAAGTCATGTTTGCCGTACCTGGTGGGACACACCCGTAATTCCAGCTCCTTGTAGAGTGCTTGCCTAGCATGCAGGAGGCCCTGGGCTCAACCCCAGCACTGGGAGGCTGACACAGGAAGATCAAAAGTTGGAGGCCAGCTTGGGCAACTTAGTGAGTGAGACTGTCTCAGTGGTAGAGTGCTTGCCCAGGAAGCCAGTATAAAGGGAGAGGGATTAACAAATAATGCTAATGTTTTGCGTAAAAACCAAATTGTGAGGATTGAAACCATATGTCCACACAAAAACTTGTATGTGAATATTTATGGCAAAACCTGAAAGAGGGCTGGGGTTGTGGCTCAATGGTCAAGTGCTTGTCTTGCATGCGTGAGGCACTGTGTTTGATTCTCAGCACCACATATAGATAAATGAATAAAATAAAGGTCCATCAACAACTAAAAAATAAATAAACAACAACCAAAAAAAAAAAAAGCCTGAAAGCATTATTTGTAATAAATGCAGAAGCAAACCTGAAAATCTATCAATTGATGATAGATAAACAGAATATGGTATGTCCTTATAATGAAATATTATTTGATGTTAAAAAAATGAAGTGTGTGCTAAATCATGGATATATCCAGAAAACATAATTCATAGTGAAAGAAACCAGTGACAAAAACTATTGTTTTATTCCATTTATACAAAATATCAGGAATAGACAAATCTACAGATACAGAAAACAAATTGGTTGCATTGCTCTGGGGAGTTTGGAAGAAAACGAGGAGGGTCTATGGGTATGGGGCTTCTTTTGGGGGGTGATGAAAGTGTTCTGAAATTGGTTATAGTGATGGCTGCACAAGTCTGTGAATATACAAAAATCATTTCATTGTACACTTAAAATTAGGGAGTTGTGTGGCAGATGGATTACATCTTAAATGAGGCTGTTATTTTTAAAAAACTAGAAAATTAAAAAAAAAAAAAAAACACATACCACAATTTCCCAAAGGGAACCTGTGAGCATGTGTGAGCATGTGAGCATGTGTCACAACTGACACTGAGACCAGTCAAACCACAAATGACTCCAACTAATCGCATTTGGCAATGCTCAATCATGCACTGGTCACACGCTGCTGCCAGTACTTAATACTGATCATAGGAGTTTATAGGCCATTTTATAAATGCCATGCTTGGGCAGACAGAGCTACTTACCCAGAGCACGGAAAGCAGTGGTTATGATCTCAGGCTCTGCAGTGGGACAACCCTGGCTTTGAACCTCAGCTCTGCCTTATGACCACTTGGCAAGTTCACCTCTCTCTGCCGTAGTTTCCTCACATGTAGAACGGAGATAATAACACCTACCTCTAGGGGTGATGGAGGGAATAAATGAGATACTCTATGTAGAACACTTGAACCAGAGCCCAGAACTGGGAATGGATCAATGGTAGCCAGCATCATTGATAATAAGGCACACAAAGCACTGAACTCCATGTCTGGCACACGGGAAGTGTAATAAGATGATAACCGTTACACTTTTCACAGGCAAAATGTATAAGAGACAGAATCAACTTTACAGACAAGGGTAAAGAATTTGAATTATGTTGCTGAAGAAAAAAAAAATAGGTAACTTTAGAAGATTGCTATTTGCCCCCACCCCCAACTTGGCTTTCTACTTGTCCCTCTGTAGCAAATACCAACACAGCCTAAAGCACCAGGCTCTCCCCTGCAGCCTCTTGACCCCTCCCACCACATCATTAATGAGTAAATCCAAGCTTCCGGAGGCTTCTAGAACATTTCCAACTAAGAAACTGGGGTTTTTGACAAGGAGCCAAGACAGGAAATGACATTGCCCCTCCAAGGCATGAACCAAGACAGAACTAGAAATGGAACTCACAGTAGAAAATAATTGCAATTGGTTTTCCCAGGAATGCAAGAGCATTTCAACAGCAGGAAATCCATTCATGTCCCACATTGCGTTGCCTGTTTAAGGAGAAAAACAGAATCACCTCAATACCTGTAGGAAAGAGTAGGAACTGACAAAATTTAGTGCTCATTTGAGATTAAACATTAATGAGCAGAATTGAAGGGAAATTCCTGTTCCTGTTCACATTATTGCATATTTAACGTATTACATATATTTTAACCCATATCAAAAGCACACTTAATGGTAAAGCAAGAAACTATTCCCCAACCAGGAAAGAGGCAAGAATGATAATGGCAAGCAACAAAATGTCCACAAGGATGTCAACACCATCCAATGGGGAAAGAATACTCTTTTCAACAAATGGTGCTTGAACAACTGGATATTCTCATGCAAAAGAAGGAAGCTGGACTCATCTCTTACCATATGCAAATGTGAATTTAAAATGAGTCAAAGAGCTAAAAGCTATGACTATAAAACTCCTAGAAGAAAACATAAGTATCAGTCTTCATTACGTTGGATTTTGCAACAGTTTCTTAGGTATGATTCCAAAAGCATGATTAATCAAAGAAAAAAGTAAATAAATTAGACTTCATCAAAATAAAAACGTTTTGTGCCTTAAAAGACATTAATGAACTGGAAATGGTGGTGCACGCCTATATTCAAGACCAACCTGGGCAAATTAACACCATGCTGTCTCACCAGAAAAATTTTAAAAGGGCTGGGAATGTAGCTCAGTAGTAGAGTGCCCCTGGGTTCAAACCCAGAGTACTGCAAAAAATAAAAAAAGACACTATTAAGAAAATAAAAAGACAACTCACAAAACAAGATAAAATATTTGCATATCATATGTTTTAAAAGGGTCTAGTATCCAGAATATATAAAGAACTCCTACAACTCAACAGTAAAGAGAAATAACCCTATTTAAACATGGACAATGGTTTTAAATCAACAGTTAACAACAAAAGATATGCAAATAGCCAACAAGCACCTGAAAAGATGCTCAATACCATTAGTGATTAGGAAATGCAAATCAAAATTATACTGAGAACTCCTTGGGAGGCTGAGGAAGGAGGATCAAAAGTTCAAGGCCAGCCTCAGCAACTTTACAAGGCCCTAAGCAAGTTATCAAGAACCTGTCTCAAAACAAAAATATAAGAAAGGGGTGGAGATGTGGTTCAGTGGTTAAGTGCCCCACGTGGGTTCAATCCCTGGTACCACCACAAAAAAAAAAAAAAATCATGCTGAGATACCATTTCATATACACAAGATTGGCTATCATCAAAAAAATATGTATCAACAAGTATTGTCAAGGATGTGGAGAAATGGAAACTTCCACACTGCTTGGGAGAGGATTTAAAATGGTGCAGCAGTGGGTTGGGGATATAGCTCAGTGTTAGAGTGCTTGCCTCATATGTGCAGGGACCTGGATTTAATTCTCACTACCACCAAGGAGAGAAAAAAAATAAAATAAAGAATGTAGTGCTTTGGGGCTGGGGATGTGGCTCAAGCGGTAGCGCGCTCGCCTGGCATGCGTGCTGCCCGGGTTCGATCCTCAGCACCACGTACAAACAAAGATGTTGTGTCAGCCAAGAACTGAAAAAATAAATATTAAAAAAAATTCTCTCTCTCTCTCTCTCTCTCTCTCTCTCCCTCTCTCTTTAAAAAAAAAAAAAGAATGTAGTGCTTTGAAAAATAGTTTTTCAACTCTTCAAAAAGTAAGATGATTCATTCTACTCAAATATATACTCAAGAGAATTGAAAAAACTTGTGCATAAATGTTCACAGCAGCATAGCCTAAAATCAGAAACTACCTAAACCTACATCAACTGAGCAACCAAACAAAATGCAGCATACTCATACAATGGAATATTACTCACTCACAAAAAAAGAATGATGTAATGATACATGCTTCAGGGTGAATGAAACTTGAGAGCATTATGCTATATTTAAGGAGCCAGGTAGAAAAGACCACATATTGTATAATTCCATTTATATGAAATGTAACAAATAGCTAGCTAAATCCATAGGTGATGATCACCAGGGGGCTGAGAAGGACTTGGATGGGGAGTGACTGCTAATAGGTAGTGTTTCTTTGTGGATTAATAAAAAACCTTCTGGAATTAAATAGTAGTGACAGTTGTACAATCTGCACTCTTGAAGTGACTACTTTAAAATGGTGAATGCTGCTGGTTGTGGTGGTGCTCACCTATAATCCCAGCAGCTAGAGGAGGCTGAGGCAGGAAGATTGCCTGTTCAAAAACCAGCCTCAGCAACTTAGTGAGGTAGTAAGAAACTCAATTAGACCCTGTCTCTAAATAAAACATAAAAAAGGACTGGGGATGTAGCTTAGTGATTAAGCCCTCTGGGTTCAATCTCTGGTATACCAAAAAATTTTTTTAATTTAAATAGTGAATGTTATGTACATTACATCTCAATTTTAAAACTTTGCATAATTGAAAAACTGAAGTTGAAAAATCCCGTTCTAGCAATTTTATATGTATATACATACATACACACATACATACACACACATATGTGTGCATATATATGTGTGTGTGTGTGTAGATAGATAGATAGATAGATAGATAGTAGATGGACAGCAATGCCTTTATTTTTTTATTTGCTTATTTTTTATATGTGGTGCTAAGGATTGAACCCAGTGCCTCAAACATGCTAGACAAGCACTCTGCCACTGAGCCCCAGCCCCAACCCTCTCTACTTCTTGATACATACTCTAAGACACATAGACCTCCCATGATCCAGGACAGCACTTCAATAGGATAAAAATGACCATAGGTGACATAGTGACAGTTATACATACCATTAAATTAGTGTCAGATTAACTTGGATGCATGTTATGTTTGATTCCCACTCATCCATCTAAATCGTTTTGGCTCACGGACTACGGTTATAGATCAACATCTTAATAGAGTGAGACTGAAGATCACTTCTCTATGGTGCTAATCCTCAGCTCCTAGGTATTTCTAAGCAGATCACAAGGTTGGAGTTTTCGGAGTTGAAGAGCACCTTCTGTCTGTGTAGGTGAGATGTTTTCTCCCCTGCAAGGAGTAGCAGATGAAGGACTAGCTGGAAAAAAGGGGAACATCTTCACGGCAAGTGGCCCACCAACCAGGTTCACCAGGTGAGAGGACTCTTTTGTGCATTTCTTTTCCTGAGACTAACTGTTGGTCTGTGTAGGTTCCACTTTTTCTCTTGACTAGAGGGAACTTAGAATGTGAAATCAGCCTCTTGGTATTAGTACAAGATCTACAAAATTCAGACAAACTCAAGAAGCCCACATCCTGTTTAATTTATTTGATCCGAAATAACTTATTAGATATGATCTATTAGAGTATTTTCTGCATACACAGAAGATAATAAATGCTTGCTAATAAAAAAGAGATGGCCATAAGCTCATTTTACTCCCCCACTCACACACACATCAAGAGGCAGAGTCTGTTTCCCACCCTTTGCCTCTGAGCCGGTCTTGCGACTTGCTTTAACCCATGGAATTTAACACAAGTGTTTATTGCCTAGTTTTAAGCCTAGGCCTCAGACTTTGCAGCATCTGCTCACACTCTCTTGGAATACTTCTTTCATTCTGTAAAGAAGTCCAACTGGAGGCTGGGGTTGTGGCTCAGTGGTAGAGTGCTCACCTAGCATGCATGAGGCACTGGATTCGGTCCTTAGCACCCCATAAAAATTAAAAATAAAGATATTGTGTCCACCTAAAACTAAAAATATTTTTAAAAAAGAAGTCCAGCTGGAGAGAGAGGCCCAGACCTCCCAGCTGAGACTCCAGACACATCAGTGAGGCTATTGCAGGCCACCCAGCCAAGCTGCCAGCTGACTGCAGCCACTAAATTCATGTAAGACTAGAAGAACCACCTTGTCAATCCATAGAGTCTTGATAAATAAACCACTATACTTTTAAGTCACTAAGTTTTAGGGGTGTTTTGTTATTCAGCAATAGCTAATTGATACAGCACTGACACCATGCTCACATTAACAAATGGAAAGCAGCCCAAGTGTTGGTTGGATGGTAGAGTAGCTAAGAACCAGGACTTTGGCCCCACAGTTGGGCCTTACAGCCCTCTCCCACTGTGCCACTTAATAATTGTGTGATGATGAGGAATTTATTGACCTTTTATTTTTCCAATACTGGGAACTGAGCTCAGGGGTGCTCTATCCCTGAGCCACATCCCCACCCCTTTTTATTTTTTGAGATAGGGTCTCTCTAAATTGGTAAACTTGGCCTCTAATTTACAATCCTCCTGCCTCAACCACCCAAGTAGCTGGGATTATAGGGGTGTGCCAACAGGTCTGGTTTATCTAACTTTAATGTTATGTTCTCCCATGTCCTTATAAGAATTCAAGGAATTTGACGGGGTATGTGGGGTGGGAGGTAACTCAGTGGTAGCATGCAAGCATACACAAGGGCCCTGGATTCAATCCTTAGCACACACACACAAAAAAAAAATCAACAAATTAATAGTATAACAAGAGAACTTAGGGGTGTCCTCTGGTAGAGAGAAATGTTATTACATGTTGGCTATTTTTGTTATATGAACATCAACAAATGGCTTACATATGTGTTGGAGTTCCCTACAGGGAATACAGGAATAAATGTCACATATATCAACTTGGACAATTCTCAAAAATATCTTATTGTGTGGAGAAAAGCAAATTGTATAAATGTAATATTTCCATAAAAGTACTTTGAGAGTGCAGGAAGGATGTAGACCCTGAAGGCAAAGATGAGAATGGATTTCTCAGCAGAAATTGAGGAATATTTACTTTATTCACAATGTCCTTTTTTATTATTATACAGAAAGGACTCTAGTTGCAAAATATCTTAAAAAGTTATACCTAGGAAGAAGACTAGGAACAAATAGGCTACAATTCAAACATTGGTGAATTCATTCCCCCTCTCCAAATTCCTGCCTTCATTTAATTACAGTGGTGCCAACTCCTTCCTTTCCTTCGAGATCAGCTTGGGGATGTGACCTTGGGCTGGCCCCCGCACCTGTCCTTCAGCAGGCAGGCCCAGCCAGGTGGATGCATGCACCTGGCTCAGAGCTGGGCTTAGAGCTGCGTGATCCCAGCCTCTAGGTCCCGGCCCACCCATGCCTACAGGCGACTGTGTTCCTGCCAGTGCCTTAGATCTCAGGCTTTGATCCTCCAAATGCTTGAGGATCGTTAGTTTCCCTCACAGGAATATAAGGGGCTTCCCCAGGCTGCAATGCCTCAGGTAGAGGGTGGGGACTTGAGGCCCCCCCACCTAGCAGCAGAGGGCAACAGGAGAGGTGTTGTGCAGGTGTTGGGTGGGAGCAGCAGAGACACCAGAGGCGATTTCCTTCCGTGGCAGGTGTGGAATGGAGGGCTTTATCAGGCTGTTTAAATTTTTAAAGACTTTTGTGGGTGATGTTTTTGTCTTGCTGTCACTATTTCACTGAGGAAGACAGACAAATCAGCTTTGGTGTCCTTACCTATTGTGTACAGAGTGTGAAAGGAAGGCAAAGACCTATGAAATGCAGATGAGAGAGGAGTGGGGGCTGTGAGTACTGAGAATAGGTAGCACCTCAAAAGAATTACCTGCATTTTTCTGTTTGTTCTTTCTCAGTTTTAGTTTGTTTGTTTTAATGTGAGGGATTGGACCCAGGGGTGCTTAACGACTGAGCCACATCTACAGCCCTTTCTATTGTTTATTTTGAGACAGGGTCTCACAAAGTTGCTTTGGGTCTCACTAAGTTGCTGAAGCTGGCCTTGAACTTGCCATCCTCCTGCCTTAGCCTCCAAAGCCATTGGGATTACAGGCATGTGCCACCCTGCCTGCTATTCTTTCTGGTTTGATTGATAGGTTCTGGATTCAACAATCTGGAAAACTAGATCTCAGATAAGACTGGTTTTTGACCTCACAAATAACATGTTTTTGTTTTGCTTTGTTTTTGAAAACTAATACAAAAAAGAACATAGGTATTCCAAAAATAAAGAGAACAAAATCACTCATAATTTCACCACTTAGAAGTGTGGTGTTTGTGTCTACTCTCTTCTTGTTCTTTCAATTAGTACTTATTGCGCACCTACTGTTTGCTAATTTGAATGCTGAGGTTATAATGGTGAGCTAAATACTCAGATTCTGCCTTCACATGGTTCCCAGACTAAGCGGGAGCTAGAAATTAACCAAAGAAGCATACAAAGAAATGCTAATTTAAATAGTGATGAGGACTGGTATATTTGGTCCTATAAGAGGATAAAACACTGGATCCTGATCTAGTTAGAGAAGTCAGGAAAGGTTTTTTCCCAGGAAGTGGAAATTGAGCTAAGATTAAATGAGAAATTAAGTGGAAAAAGAAGAAGAGAAGAACACCACAGGGAGAGGAAACAGCATGTGCAAAAGCCCTGTGTCAGAAGAGATCATGGCAGTTTGGGGATATGGAGAGACTGAGCACCACACACAGCAGAGGAGACAGATGAGAACCTAGACAAGCCCCATGAGGCAGTCCTTAGAAGACTTGTTAAGGAATTTTTATTTGGGCTAATGGAAAACCATTAAAGGGTCTTAATTATCAGATTTTCTTTTGAAACAATCTATTCTTTCTTTCAGGGAGGTGGGGTGGGGACTGAATGCAGAACCCCAGGCTTGCTAGGGAAGTACTAGACCACTGAGCTACATCCCCAATCCTTTTTCATTTTGAGAAAGTATCTCACTAACCTGCCCAGGTTTGCCTTGAATTTGTGATCAAGTTGCTGGGATTACAGGTGTACATGCACCACCATGCCTGGCTTTGAAAAAGTATATTCTTTACTATATTTTCCTGTGTGCTTCTTTTTAAATATACAAATGGGGTCATTCTTAGGTATAACTTTTAACTTAAAAATGTTAAAAGTCAGCTGGGAGCGGTGGTGCATGACTGTAATCCCAGCAACTCGTGAGGCTAAGGCAGGAGGATTGAGAGTTCAAAGCCAGCCTCAGCAGATTAACATGGCACTTAGCAACTCAGTGAGACCCTGTCTTAAAATAAAATATTAAAATGGCTGAGGATGTGGCTCAGTGGTTAAGTACCCCTGGGTTCAATCCCTGGTACAAAAAAAAAAAAGTTAAAAGTCCAAACATTTATTATAATTGTGTGTGTGGGGGGGGGGTGCTGGGGATCAAACCTAGGGTCCTGCACATCTAGGCAAGCTCTCTACCACTGTGTTTCACTCCCAGCCCTATTAATTTTTTTTTGTAGGAGGTGTTTTTTCCCCACTTCTTTTTTTTTAAAGTTTATTTTTTAGTCTTAGGTGGATACAATATTTTTATTTTATTTTTATGTGGTGCTGAAGCTCAAACCCAGGGCCTCATGCATGCTAGGTGAGCACTCTACCACTGAGCCACAACCCTAACCCTTTTCCCTACTTTTAAAATAGGTAGTATTAAAAAATTTTTAAACACATGAAAGAATTGTACTGTGAGCATCCATACACCACCACCTCGATTCTCTTGTTGACATTTTGATATATTTGCTTTATAACATTTTTGTCCAGCCAGCCATTATTGTAGCCAACCATTAATACATTTCTCTTTGTATTCAACAACACACTGAATATATCTTTTCATAAAAATAAATATTTTCTACAATAGCATGTGAAGGGATTGCTTCCAAATTTATCATTGAATGCACCATTTATGTAATTCTTGAAAGATTTGCTCTTTTATTTGGTGGGGGCAGGGGTGGTACTAGGGATTAAACTCAGGGGCACTTGAACACTGAGCCACACCCTCAGCCCTATTCTGTATTTTATTTAGAGACAGGGTCTCACTGAGTTGCTTAGTGCCTCACCATTGCTGAGGCTGGCTTTGAACTCACAATCCTCCTGTCTTAGCCTCCAAACTGCTGGGATTACAGGCATGCACCACCACTGTGCCCAGCTCAAGATTTGCTCTATTTTGAGTCCTAAAGAGAATATTCCAGTTGTCAATTTCACCCACAGCTCTAGAATCTGATCATTTTTCTGCATTTCCTCTGTAACCACCAGGGCCAACCCAAGTCCATGACCTCTTGCCTAGACAGGGCACCAGCTTCCTCTCTCCTCCCTTACTCCCATTTCTCCTGCTTCCGCTCAATGTTTTCCCGTACCAGCCAGGGAGATGGTTAAACAATATAAGTCAGGTCATCTATTATTCCTTCATTTAAAATTCTTCAGTAGCTCCCTCTTATCCTAGAATAAATGTCAGACCATGTAATATGGCTCTAGAGTCCCATAGAATCTGACTTCTCTGTTTCTGGTTTCTAGAAGTTTCTTGCCTTAGGACCTTTGCACATGCTGTTCCCTCTGCCTGAATTACTTATTCTCCTAGCTTTTTCCATGACTGGCTTCTTCTCAATCTTCATGTCTTAGCTTCAGCGTGGCCTCCTTAGAGTATCTGCCCTGACCCATTCTATCAAAAATAGGCTTCCCAATGACTATCTCATTTCTTTACTTGTTTTTCTTAGCACTTCCAATAGTCTGTAATTATCTCGCTTGTTTACTTCTCTACTTGTTTATTGTCACAAACTCCATAAAAGCAAGGACCTTGTCTCATTGGTCTATCATTGTGTCTCCAGTGCCAAAAATAACACATATAGTAGGCTGTCAGTAAATATATATTGAATATCATGGAGCAGTAAATGGGATCTAGACTAGAAAGAATCTTATAAACCCTGCTGGATACAGCACAGTAAGGAAACATTTAGGAATTTTCTTTTCTTTGATGCTAAGGCTGACCTCAAACTCATTGTCCTCCTGACTCAGCCTCCTCAGTAACTGATTACAGATGTGTACCCCTGTGCTGTGTGCATTGGGAGATTTTAATCAGAGACACAGAGAGATCAGATTTGGCAATTATAAAAGATCAGTCTGCCACTGGTGGGGAAAACCAGTTGGAGGGGAACAACACTAAGGAAAGTTATGGCAGTGATCCAAGAGAAAGATGGTAAAATTAAGTGAGTAGCATGCACAAAGCCCTTGGCACTGGACGATATGGAACAAGGAGCTATTATTAGCAATACAGCAGGCAAGTAGGAGCTGCCTGAAGTATTACCTAACGTTAGGAGCCCAAGAGCTAGAGGGATTTGTGTATTCACTAGAATCTTTTTGAGCCTCCAATCTCCTCCTCCATTGATAAATACTAGAATTTCTTATCCTCACCCTTGATTTATTTTTTTCTGGTGTTCATTCTCGTAGTTTTGTTTGTTTGTTTGTTTGTTTGTTTTGTGTGTGTGTGTTTAGATCTGCATTCTTCTGCCCATGATCCTCCTTATCACATTCATTCTATCTGCTGGGTGAGGGGAATTTCTTGGAGGGAGTTTGTGGCAATTCTCATTAGCTGTGTGACCTGGTGAGTCACCTGATCTTGTTGAATTCAGTTTCATTTTGTGTAAAATGAGGACTCTGATATCTAGCCTGTGAGGATCAGCGAATAATTGTTTAGCAAGTATTTTCAAAATGCAAAAAAAAAAAAGAGAGAGAGAGAGAGAACTATTATTTTATTCAAATTTAAAACAAAATTTTTTGAGGTGCGTGGATTGAACCCAGTTGTGGATTGACCTTGCATCTGCTAGGAAAGCACTCTAACACTGTACCATCTAGGCCTATTAAATGCCTATTGTGTGCCAGGTGCTACGGTGATGTGGGGAATGCAGTAAACAGAAATGCCAACCTAACAGAGTCGACATTATTACCGAAGTCCAATTGAATTCTGGGATTTTTAGATTTTGGTTACATTTTCTCAAACTGTCAGATCATTTTGGAGCCCTGTTAGAAAAAAGTATAGATTCTTGGCCTGACCAGTTTTACTGAGTCAGTAAAGGGAGGACAGAGTGGGAGAGCTCTGTGAGGTTATTCAGAAAAATTGGAAAAGAAGAGATTAAGTTGATTAGTTGATTAAATTCTTCCTTTTTCCTTTTCCCAAACACTGATTAACCCATTCAGCAATACTGAACACATGTCTGTTTATATTCTTTTTTTTTTTTTTTGCAAACGTTATCTAATAAGAAGTGGCTTCAGATGGCTCTCAGGAAGAACAAGTCAACACATCATCAGCCATTTGACCTTCAACATGAAAGCAGGTCTGGGTAGAAAGTGCTGTCCTTTGATCTTCTTCTTTTTTTTTTTTTTTTGCAGGGGGTGTACCAGGGTTTGAACTCAAGGTCACTCAACCACTGAGCCTATTTTGTATTTTATTTAGAGACAGGGTCTCAATGAGTTGCTTAGCGCCTTTGCTGAGGTTGGCTTTGAACTCACAATCCTCTTGTCTCAGCCTCTCGAGTAGCAGGGATTATAGGCATGTGCCACCATGCCCGGCTGTCCTTTGATTTTTTTAAATCTGCCACGGAGCTTGCCAAGTCGCTATGGGTTGGTCATCTCCTAATCTGAACCTCAGTCTCATCACCAAAATCAAGTAAGGGTTTCCCAAATATTAGTTCATTTAAGGGTGCTGGGTTGGCTGCATCAAAATTACCTGAGGAGCTTATTAAATCTCTACACTCCCAGGCCCCATAGACTGGAGAGCTTATTCAGCAGAGCTGGATGTCATCTGTCACTTCTAATTTTTAATAAGTTTCCTGGGTGCATTAGTTAGCTTTCCATTACTGTAAAAAATAACCTGAGATTGGAAACTTATACAGAGGAAAGGTTTATTTTGGCTCATACTTTTGGAGGACTTCAGTCCATGGGAGGTTGACCCTGTCTCTAACGGCAGGAAACATGCAGCCAAACATATTCCACCCCTCTCATGGCCAGAAAGCAAAAGAAAGAAGGAAGGGGCTGGGGTCCCACAATCCCTTTCCAAAACACACCCCCAGTGACCTGAAGACCTCCCACTAGGCTCCACCTCTTAAAGGTTCCACCACCTCCCAGAAATGCCAAGTTAGGGACAAAGCCTCCATAACACACAGACCTTTGGAGGACATTCCTGATCCAAGCTATAGCATGGGGCAATTTTTGATATGCATCCAAATTTAGGACCTACTAAGCTATATCAAACTCTATCTCAGTTTTATCATCTATAAAATATCATTTCTCTGTTGGCAGAATTAAAGAAGTGAATTTACACAGGGAACTTAGAATAGTGTCGGCACACAGAAGGTACTGGGTAAGTTTTCTCTATCTATCATGGTCCAATCGGGAAGATGAAAATGACTATGAGTATTTAAACCAGAGAGAATTTAATTTAGAGGCAATGGAGGGGTTGAGAAGCCAAACAAGACAGTGATGCTACTCGGAGATTAGATGGCATGAAGTCATCTACCCCTTAAGAGGAGGAAGACAGGGAAAAGTACAATTATGACTGGAGCCCAGAGTTTGGGGTCACCTGGCTGAACCGTGGCAGGAACTGGGGCTGCAGATAAGACACAGCCACTGCCAAGACACTGCTGGAGGAGGAGAAGCACACCTGGCTTTTCCTTTGTCCTGTCCTCCAGCCTCCCAGTAATGCCTCCCATGGCAGAGCCCAGCAGGAAGTCATCTTTCAAGGGGGCCTGGGAAACCATCTGTAGGGGTCACCCTGACTTTCAGGGGAAGGATGAAAAATAGTTCTGAGGGCAGATTATTGTTATTTTGTTGTTGTAATTATTATTTCAAGGTGCTTTCTGACCCTAAAGTTGTCAAGGGTTTCTAGGCTTTAGCCAATCACTGAGATCCAGGGCTTTGTGAGTGCTTATTGATTAATCGATTCCTTGTCCTCATCATACACATATACACAGATGCTTGATCTCTGCAAACTGACAGCTCAGACTTTGGCAAAGATGCACCAGCACTGAGCGCTGAAGGCAGCATTGCTCCGCCCAAGATTCAAGGAAAGGGAAGGCATGCAGATCTCAGTTTCTCAGTGCAGACTGGCTGCCTCAGCACCTTTAAAAAGAGTAATTCAGGAGTAATGAATGGGAAGAGCTGGCCAGTGATGTCATGGGGCAGAAAGGAGGGCCCCAGGAAGTGGAGGAATAGATTCAAAGAAGGAAGAATGTAGAATCATTTGTGCAGAGCCCTGAGTGAGGAGTGCCAGGAAAGAGGGACTCACCCATTTTAAGGCCACTTCCTGGAAGACTGGAAAACACCCATTTGTGTCAGGACATATCTTCATAAGTGTGCTCTGTGGGAGTGAAGCTTTTAGAATTTTACTACCAAAAATGGGAAGAAAAGTTCTATCTAAATGTTTCTTGGAGAGCCCAGAATTTAACCTTGGACCAAAGGCAAATATGTTTATTTTGAGACAGTCCTAGAAAAAGGATCAGAGATTGTGGACCTGTTCCCCAAATTCATTTTTCTAGGAAATCTTAGCAGCAGGTTGGCCGTTAAGTCAGGCAATGAGTTTTGGGGTGAGGCAGAAGTGAGTTGGAATGGGGCTTTGTCTCTGCCCTGGCTATGTGGCCTTGGGCAGGGGACTTAACCTCAATCTTCTTGTTGTTAAGTAGGAATCATATGAATTACTTTGTAGAATTATGAAGATTAGAATAAGATCATGCATGAGGTTGGGGATATATATAGTTCATTTGGTAGAGTTCTTGCCTCGCATGCACAAGGCCCTGGGTTCAATGCTCAGTGCCACAAAAAAAAAAAAAAAAAAAAAAATCTACATGAAAGTACTTAGCACAGAGTCTGGTATTCAGTGAGTAATCAGAAAATGGCAGCAATTTGCTTTTTAGGATGTGTGTGATTTGTATGACTCTTTGTAAAACACTTTGCCTTCTATTGGCTGTCTGTGACGTGAGCTGTGAGTGGTGAGTCAGGGACCAACACTGATTTTGCTTCTCCCATGCACCTAGCACCCACTGGATGCTCAACAGTTATAATCTTGTTGGTTTCACTCACTCAATACATATTTGAATATCTTTTCTATACCAGACTATTCTATGCACCCAGGCTCTAGCAGTGGATAAAGGAGACAAAATTCCCTGCCTCTCACTGAGGATGCACTCGATAATGGGAGAGAGACCATAAGTACAATGAGATGAACTCTTTATGTTTCAATGTTCTAAAAAGCTTTACAAATATGAACTCAGAACCTCTGAGGAAGGCATCTTAATACTATCCCATTTTATAGATGGGAACATTTGAAACACAAGGGGATTAGAAATCACTAGCCCATGGCTGGGGATATAGCTCAATTGGTAGAGTGCTTGCCTCACATGCACAAGACCCTGGGTTCAATCCCTAGCACCAAACATGCACACACACAAAAGAAATCACCAGCCCAATGTTTCATAGTTAAGTAGAGCTGGATTCAGGATTTGAAGCTAGGCAATGTGACACCAGAGTCCTTGATCTTAATTATTGCTGTTACCTCTCAAAAAATATATATATGCACTAATAAATCAAGGCATGGTAAGTGCTCTGAGGAAAGCAAAGTAGGGTGACAGGAGAGTGCTCAGGGGACAGCCTCTCTGAGGGGCCACATCTGAGCAGAGACCTGAAGGAGGGGAGGGAGTGATGTGGGGGACATGGAGGGAAACATAATCCAGGCCCAGGGAAGAACAAGTGAAAAAACCTGATACAGGACCCCCCTGGCATTTGGGGAAAGCAAAGGGAGGCCAGCAGGGGAGGAGTGATGAGTCAGAGGGTGAAGGAAGGATGGGGAAATTGTGGGAGGAGCAAGTGCAGGGCAAGAGTCTAATTTGGGATAATCTCATCCACACCCAAGCAGGAGTTATGATATACCTCCAGAGGGTTTAGACAGGTTAAGTAACTCACCCCAGGTCACCAAGCAGTCATTTTCAGAGTTGCAATTCAAACTCAGGTCTGAGGGACTTAACTTCAGTGCCAAGGGCATGTCCCTGTTTGGGTGCTGTAGGGGAAGTCTCCCCTAACAGCCCTGGTGCCTGAACCTGAGGAGCTTCTTAGGAGGGAAGAAGGTGGAGAATGAGGCAGAGGAGACACTCAGAACAAACAAACAGTGCCAGAGACTTCACAGTTGTTTAAATGTGACATACAGACAAGAAACACAAGAAACACCGATGAGGGGCAATTCTTTGGGAAAACAAAAAGAATGGAAGAGCCAGGCGGGGGTGGTGGTGCAAACCTGTAATCCCTACTACTCTGGAGGCTGAGCCAGGAGGATCACAAGTTTGAGGGTAACATGGACAACTTAGTGAGACCCTGTCTTAATAAAATAATTAGAAAGGGCTGGGGTAAAGCTCAGTGGTAGAGTACTTTCCTACCACGTGGAAGGCCCTGGGTTCAATCACCAGTACTGGAAGAAAAAGAAAAAGTCTCAGCCTATGCTCTGTTAGAAATGTCTCCCCAGGCCCGTGTTAAAGCTTGGTCCCGAGGGTGGCACTATGGGAAAGTGCTGAAACCTAGTAGGAGGTCTTTAGATCATTGGGACATACCCTTGAAGGGTACTGTGTGATCCAGGCCCCACCTTCTTCCTCTCTTTGCTTCCTGGCCACGAAGTGGGTTTTGCTCTGCCTGTGTTCCCATCATGATGTGCTGCCTCCCTACAGGCCCACAGCATCAGTGCCAATAGATCATGGACTTGAAACTCCAAAATTGTGAACCAAAATAAACATTTTCTCTTTATAAGTTGTTTATTTTAGGTATTTTGTTATAGTAACAGAAAAACTGACGAACACAGATGGGAAGGCCTTTAAGCCCAGGATTCTTTTCAGATGGGAAAACCTTCCACCACAAGTTGACCCAGAATTGTCTTGCCTTGACAAAATAGTATCCTCATGCCCGATGTCTGCCCTGAACTGGTGCATGCAACCTCAGCCTCCTCAACATGCCACTGTTAAGCATCTCTAAACATGCCCCCAAATGGAAATTCTGATCTCCCTGCATCCCAAGCATGTCCTGCCTGCAATGGGATTCCAAGAAGCCAACGATTCATGTACCCAGAGCAGCTTATTAAGGATGTGCTCCAAAAGAAACTGATGAATAAAAGAAAGGAGAGATCACACAAGGTATGACTGCAGACCCGGTCCCACATTGGGTAGCTTCAGCCTGAGCTCATAGCACAGCAAGTTACATTTCCAAGTTGTTCACCTGGAGGGGAGAAAGCTGGGCTCTCACACTCCTGCGCCACTGGCTATGGACTGAAGAATTAAACTTTTGGGTACTTCTTTGCAAGGGCAAAGGGACTCTAGTAACCAGAGACCAGGCCACAGAAGAGTCACAGGGCAGGCTGTATGAACATCAGCACACAAGCCAAGAGCGAGAGCTCAGAAACCATAAAAGGGATCCCAGGGACTCTAAGCAGGGGCCCTGACAGTGCCTAATATAGGTGTCTTCCCCATCTCAGGAAATGACATTGCCATCCTGCTGACTCCTCAGGGCCAAAACACTGGAGTCATCCCTAATCCTTCTGCCCTTCACTTACCACCGTCAATCAGCAATACCTTCAAAATACACCATGCTAACCATTTTAAAGTGTGCAGTTCGGTGGCATTGAGTACATTCATATGTTACTATTGTTGCCAGCATCTGTCCACAGAACTCTTTCATCTTACAAAATGAAAAATCTGTATCTGTTAAGCATTTGGTTGATCCCTTCCTCCGTTGATGGACACTTGAATTGCTCCCACTTTTCCGCAATTACGAATACGTTGCTATGATGAACATAGAGTATCTATGTTCTCTTCAAGTATCTCTTCAAGTCCCTCTTTTTACTTCTATTGGGTAATTTATCTCCCAGAAATAGAACTGGAGAATCATATGGTAAAATTCTATTGTTTTTTTAAAAAATATTTTTAGAATATTTACTTATTTATTACTGTGTAAGGGATGCCACCCTAGGGCTTTGCACACACTAGGCAAGTACTCTACAACTGAGCTACATCCCCAGCTTTTTTTTTTTTTTTTTTTGAGACAGAGTTTTGCTAAATTGCCCAGGCTGGTTGTGAATTGGCATTCCTCCTACCTCAGGCTCTCAAGTAGCTGGTATTACAGGCGTGTTCTACCTTGTCTGGCTCTGATTTTCCTCTTCTTCTTCTTCTTTTTTTTTAATCTTTCTTTTTCTTATCCTCTTCAAATGACAAATTCAAGCCAAGCCATTCCATCATTTACCCAGCTGTTTGAAAGAAAGCCCAACAGACTTCTGCCCTGGTCCCCAGAAGTCTATTCTCAACAGCACTCCTCCACTCAAAACCAACAGAGGCTTCCTCCTTTCTCAAAGTACAAGCCAAAGTTACAATGATCTGTGGGGCTCTACAAGATTTGGTTCTTATCCTCCCAAGCTCTCTGACTCATTTCCTACTTGCTCACTCTACTCCAGCCACAGTAGCTTTTTTTGCTGTTCCTTGTAATCTGCTGCCCCAGGCATTTTGCCACATTTTCTCTGCCTGGAATACTTTCCCTCCAAGTGCTTAGCTGGGGCTTGTTCCATGGTTTGCCTGGAGTCCTTGTTCAAAAGTCCTTCTCTTGGCCAGACCTCTGGGCTTTCTTGCTCCCTGAATCCCATCCACTAGAATATTTGGTGGCAAGGGCGAGGCTGTGGCTCAGTAGTACAGCACTTGTCTGGCAGGTGCAAGCCCCTGGGTTCCACACCACAAAAAAAGAGAGAAGGAGGAGAAGGAAGAAGAAGATAAAAGAAAGAAAAAGAGAAAGAAAGCCTTGGGAAAATGACCTCTCAGACTCCATCACCTGCCTTTCTTGCTCTCGAGTTTCTGGTTGGTTTGGTGGATTCACACCAGGAGAAGGGCAAGAGGAGAGAGATGCTGGGTGTTTTTTCCCTGCATCCTCTCTGCTCTGGGCAGTAGAGATGCCTTTCTCCACCATAGCTGCCTTCAAGAGGGGAAGGTTCCCATGCTCCAACTACCTCTGCTGGATCCTTGAACTTCTAATACCACTTCTAATTCCTACCCCCACTTTTTTTTTTAAGAGGAGCCTGACTGTTTTGCCCAGGCTGAACCCTGCCATTCCTTTGGACCTTTCAAGAGGACTTGAACTCCCCAAACAGAATTCTGTTTCCTGCAAGACCCTCCTGGCAACACCTGCTGCATGGCTTTATTTTCTGCTTTCAGCCCTACCGCCTATTGGTGAATCTGCACTTCTCATTCTGTTTTTATTCTTCTACACAGTACATATTACCTCCTAACCTATTACATATTTACTTATTTGTTTACATCCCTCTACACTCTGGGATGGAAAGCCCAAGGGTGCAAGGACGTGTGTTTTGTTCGCTAATGCATCCCCAGGGCTTGACACCCAGCAGGCTGTCAGCAAATTTAACCGAAATTCAGAATAGAAATTCATTCAGTTAAATGAATAAATGTGAATGAACGATCGACTAGGGGAGCTACGGAGAAGATGGCGGTGTGGTCCAAGTGGCAGGCTCCAATGCTTACTCTCAATTTCTCCCCTCCTCTCCCTGCCCGCTCCCCCGCCCCGCGCGCCGGGAATGCTGAGTGCCCTGGAAGGAGGCGGAAATGAGCGCGCACTCCAGCCCTCCAGCCGGGTGTTTACTTAATTAGGACCTGTATCCCGAGGCTCGTTTGTGTTTAACTGTCCGCCTAATGGCCTCGCCTGGCTCCGGGCGGGCGCAATGGAACCTGCGAGGTGAGGATAGCTGGGCCTGCGCCATAGCTAAGCGCCGGCTCCCCTTGGACTTGGAAAGCGCCCCCACACGGAGAGCGGGATTAGAGAGGCGCAGAATTCTTCCAGCCCAGAGAGAAACGGCTGGCAAGGCGGAGGAGGCCAAATGAGCCGGATCCTAGAATACCAAGCAACATTGGGCTCTTGCTCTCTGCCAGGTACTGAGCTTAGTGTTTTAAACCTGTTAATTTCCTAGTGCAAACCTTTAGAGAGTAGCTGTTATAAGGCATCACGACATTATTACAATGGAGTAATAGCTCCACTGACAGATGGAGAACTGAGTTACAGCACTAGTAAGTGGTGGGGCCCTGGTTCGAACCCAGACAGTGTGGGCACAGAGCCAAGGTCAGGCAAGAGAGAGGAAGGACTCCTCTCTGTCTACCTCTTGGCCAGAGGCCTGTGAGAAGGACGGGTAGCTTACCAAGTTAGTCCTTGAAGGCCAGAGAATCTATAATTGAACTGCCCAGTCCCCTCCTCAAATCCTTAAATTTGAGTGGGGTGCGGGGGATGAAGAGGCATCATCTTGGGGTTCTCAAGGGAGCAGGGGAAGGGGAGGGAGGTTCAAGGAACTAGGGTGTGAGACTAGTCGGGAAAGTTTGTCTCACTGAGGAAAGGACATGTGGAGTGACTGAGCCTAGAATCCTGTCTATGCCCAGAACCCACTTGAGTGCGTCGAAGAGGAAAGCCCTTCATGTCTAACGTAGTGGAAAGAGTAACGTAGAGGAACGAGTCCCAGCTGCTCCATTTATCTCCCAGCAAGAGTGTAGGAGAGATCTTTGAAGAGAGAAATCACTGCACAGCAAACAGTTTTTAGTAGATTATGTCCAGTATTTCAGACCAATAAAAACCGCGTTTAAAAATTTACGTTTTACATAAAATTGAGAAAGCACTATTTATATTAGGGTGATGTTGCTGGAGATGGTGGGTCAATCACTAATAACCAACCTCTCGCCCTTTGGTACTCTTAGGGTTTCCAGACTCTGGGCCCTTTTCTCCCAGCCTCCATTTGTATATTTGTAAAACGGAAGTAAAGATTCTCCTGCAAGTAGAATCAGATTCGGTAACGTGGTCCCTGGGGACCTCACCACCAATTTTAAACCCCAAGTCCTCCCGGTTGCGGCGGGAGGGGGGCGGAGGGGGAGTCAGGGGAAGTGGAGAAAAAAGGGAGAGGGCAACCTCCACTGTAGTCGGGTGTGGGGGACACACCCGGCCTCCATCAAAGCTTTGGATAACTGCGCCTCCGGGTGCATGAATGAGGAGCCTCTGTTTCCAGTAGTGTTCAGATGTGTCTCTACTTTTTTTTTTTTTCCGCTGTAGTCGCAAGGCAAAGAGTCATTTGTCTTCTGATGCTGCGGAGGTTGAGGAATGGAGTGGGTTTTCTTTTTTCCCTTCGAATCCAGGACCTGCGAGACTGAAGAGTCCCTGCAGGAAAAGCCCCTAAAAAGCTGAAGAACTCTGGGGGTCACCAGGGACGACAAGAGGGGCTTCGCGAGTGCCATAAGCACGCCGGCTTCGGCCCCACCTGCGAGAGGGCGGGAACTTATGACGCTGGACCAATCGGCGCCTACCTGCGCTCACCTGGCCTCCTCCCGCCGGCTCCCCGGAGTCGCGGCGCTCAAAGCGGCTCTGAGAGTAAAGCTGAGCACAGTTCTGCTGTCGCGGCAGCTTCTTCATCCTTCTCTCTCCAACCATGGGGTTCCTTAGTGGGCCTCTTGCGTCCCTCCTCCTACTACTGCAGGTACTCCTGTGCCTTGCCCTCGCCCTAGTCGGGAATGCTCCCTGGAGGGCGGGCGGGGTCTGCACACCACAGCGGCGTCGGGAGATGGCCGGGCTTGGCTCCTTGGGGCCAAAGTAGTCCTGGATACCGGGTAAGGATTCCTCGGAATAGGGTATGCAGGTCCGAGCACGCAGTGACCCAGCCTCCCTCTTTCCCCCCTCTGCCTTCAGGCACAGGTTTGCTGGCTGCCGTGCGCGGCCTCGGAGCCGTGCCGGGTGGGCTTCGGGGAGTCTGAAGTGCCCTTAGAGGTTGGAGGCAAGGAGCCAGAGCCCAGCCAGGCGATGAGAAAAGGTAAGACACCCCCCCCCCCCGAATCCTGCTCTTGTTGAAACTCCGTGCGGGGAACCACACGTGGTTCGCTGCGTTGTGATCTAGCACGTTGTGTCCAGGGTAGAGTAGGGGACTTCTGGCTCCTACTCAGAATCGGGAAAGACACAGAAAGCCATTTGGAGTTTGGGATGGGAGTAAATGTCTAACGGAAAAGGCTGGACAGCGTAGCGCCCTCTAACGTCCAGCTCCTCCTGGCCCCGCAGCCACTGCTGCCTTGACCCCTTGATGCCTCGCGGCTGATCCCCCTCACCCAGCCCCGACGTGGAAAGCTCTCCCCGACTGGCCTCAGCAGAGGAATGCGCCGTCCACATTCCTCCCCAACCCCTGCGCAGGTGTGGGGATGAGCCCTGCCCCGGGCAGCCCCCTTCGCCCCTCTCGGGCCCCCTTTGTGAACCGTGCTTTGTGTCTCCGACAGACAGACAGGGTCTGTTTCTCTTCTCCGCGCTCCCCTCCCCCGTCCCCCTTCTTCCCGGGCAGCTGGAATGCACTCTTAACCCTGCCCTTCCCGGAGGGCCAGCGTGCCTGCAAACGGCCTGGCACACCTGGGCTGAAGCTACCACGCACAAAGGATACCCGCATCCCCCAAAGTCTTGGTAGTGGGATGCTAGATCACTTGTGCAGGAGGAGAGTAGTGTCCCAAGCCAGCCGCCTTGGGCTATGGAGACAGTGGATGAAAGATCAAAGCACATTTTTGATCTTCTATTACTATTCTCCTCCTGCCCTCAAAAACTTGAGTGGGGGGTCACTTTGGTGCGGAGAACAAGTGTGTCATGAGACCCAAGCAGCTGCCAACTGGTGGGAGGTTCTTTCCCTCCAAGTGGAGAAGACAATGGGGGTTTCTCCCTGGGATCAAACCCAAGTTCTTAAACAGGGGTGTAACCCAGGATTCTTGGGTGGAGTTCCAGAGAACTTGCCTGTGCATTTCTCTGAGGAGGGATTTATACTTACTTGGCTTTCAAAATATTAAGTACCACTGGCTCCTCATATTTTCCTAGTACTTTCATCAGTGTGCTCCTTAACTTAGGTACAAGTGCCCATTGCTTAAATGTGGGGTGTCAGTGCTGGGAGACCAGTGGCTCTCCTTTGTTTCTGCAAAAGAGGATTGGGTGTCCTTGAGTCTGTAAAAGGCTTAAAAGAAAAGAAAAGAGAAAAGAAAAAAAATCTTTTCCCAAATAACTCTGCACGTTGACAAAACAATTAACCGCCAGGCTCCTAAACCCTTGGCTGTAGGGAGCCAAGTAGAGACATTAAGAGGCCATGCCTCATAAACTTTAAATTCTTGCACGTGAGTTTATTACTGCTGGCTAACAAACTGCAACTGAGCCAACCTGTAAAAATGTTAACTCGGGCAGGGCCCCAAATCCAATTCCGGCTCCCTGAGGAAGCTTTATTGCTACCCAGACCTGTGCCAAATCCACACCCCTCCCCCGCCTCCATTGTCAAGTTCTCTGCTCTAGTCTGAAAGCAGGCTATGGTTTTGAGTGTTGTCAGTGCCTTATCTTTTTTACTGAAGCAAGAAATATCAGATTAGCCGTCACTTCACCAGGCTTGGGGTTGCTGGGGGGAAGCAGTGATCAAGTTTTCCATTTCATGGTTGAGTTGGCCAGTGCTTCCCAGTGACGTAAGGCATTCTAAACCTTTTGAGGAGATTCAGCTTTCTCGGATGTCTGGTTTAAGATTGTGAAAATGGTGGGCTTGTGACAGGAACACACCTGGGTTTCAAAACAAAGCGTGGGTTAATGCGCTTGGCTCACCTTGCCTCTCTGCTAATATGACTGGTTCTTGGGGCACGCTTCCTATGAAATGGGCTATCACATTGTCTTTAAAGGCAACTTTCTGGGCCCAACTGGCCTCTATAAGTTGACATTTCCCAAGCCAGGTGCAGTGATGTGCATTTATAAATCCCACCTACTTGGGAAGCTGAGGTGGGAGGATCCCTCAAGTCCACAAGTTCAGAGGCAGCCTGGACAACATGAGACTACCATCTCTCTCTCTCTCTCTCTCTCTCTCTCTCTCTCTCTTTTTTTTTTTTTTTTTGGTACCAGGGATTGAACCCAGGGCATTTCAACCCTGAGCTACATCCCCATCCCTTTTTATATTTTATTTTGAGACAGGGTCTTGCTAAGTTACTTAGGACCTTGGTAAATTGATGATGCTGGCTTTGAATTTGAAATCCTCCTGCCTCACTCAACCTCTTGAGTTGCTGGGGTTATAGGAATGTGCCACCGGTGCCCAGTGAGACCCCCATCTCTTACAAAGTAAATAAAATTAAAAATTTAAACTCAAATAGAGAGACCTCAACAAAAACTATGGGTATTTCTCCCCCTGGTCTTCAGTGACCAATATACCCACCCCACTGCCGTACTCTTAAAACAGGCATTCTAGCCTGAATTCAGCCAGTTGAAAGGGTTATCCTGCAGGCACATACAAACTCTCAAGATTGGCCAAGCTGACAATAGTTTTCATATTGCTAAGAAACAGTTGCCCCTGTTGTTTGCCCCTGGGTTATGAATATTACGGGTGTCTATGAAGTTGAGCTCAAAGAAATTATCTGATATAATTAATGCCTTGTTTGCATGTGTTTCTTCCCCTTCAAAGTCCTTCTACAACTCTGAGCTTGCTTTATCCTCCTAACATTCCCTTGAAGCAGGAAAGGTAAATATTAAGTAACTTGAGCTCTTAATCTCAGAGTTGGAACTTCAGAAACTCTGAAGCCCAGCCCTGCCAGAAGTTTTAAAGGTGGGGAAACAGAGGCACATATGATGGATTCAGTTCTCCAGGCTGAACAGCTCGCAGATTTTTTTGGAGGCTCCCAGGCATGGCTTTTACCTCTTGGTATGTGTCTAGGATATGGTACTTAATAGGATGCCCAGGAGGTATTTGCACAAATCATGATGATCTTATGAAGCTCAGCCCATTTTACAGAAGAAATCTAACTGGTTGTAGTTTCACTGAAGTCATTGTTGTGGGGACCAGCGGGGATTTAAATGAAAGTTTCTGATTCCTGAGTTCCTGGCATTTTTTTTTTTTTAATACTAGAAAATAGGAAGTGGATGGAAAGAAGTAGAATGCTGGAACCCTGAGTCCCACAGCCACCAATAATAACCCCTAATCATTTATTCCTTTCTATTATAGGGTTTTCCAAAAAACATTTCTGTAGAGGGAGCTGGCTTGGATACAGTCTCTGAGGATCCCAGTGTGGGGGCATGACTAGACCAAGAGTAAGAGATTAATCTGGAGAAATAGAACAGGAATGTTCCCGTACCCTGACCCCGACAAATCTAAGTTCCACAGTTCTTCAGGTGTGGTCTGGAAGCAAAGACAGAGAGGTGGGAGGTGGGAACTTGCCTGGGATTCATGTAGTGATTAGGAGTGAAGGACCTATGGTGATCTATCCATCCTTAACCGTGAGCTATTGAGAGAAGTAGCTTAATGACATAGTGATCCAGGACATCAGCATGACCCCTCAGCAGGTTCAATGAATCCTCAGTCAGCCTTTGGGTATGATGGAAACCTAACCATAGGGGATGTCAAAGTTCAATAAGGAACCTGAGCATGAATTAATTTGAAGATGATTATTTTAGTGTTTAGTATAAAATTGCTTTTCAGTTTGGAGCCCCTACTCTAGGCTTTGCCGTTTTCATTCTTTCAATAAACATTTATTTAGCCTCTGTGTATACAGGCACTCTTCTAGAACTGTGTCTAAAGCAATGAACCAAACAAAGCCCTTGCTTTTGGGGAACTTACAGTCTAATGTTAGTTATTTTCTGTGTTTATGGCTGTCTTGAAAAGCAGGTGGTGATAACTTCCCCTTAGCTGTGAAATGGGGTCACTGGGGCAATCGGCAGTAAGGACAGGTTTTAAATCCTGGTTGGCTGCCTCCACAGTCTCTGAGGAATGAAGGTTGGGGAACTGGGCCTTTGAGCCCAGCTGGCTGCCTTCCTGGCTCTGCAGCAGAGTAGGGTTAATTGTGGAACACATCGTGTTGCATCGCCATCAGTTGTGCCTGGGGAGCAGGTCTCAAACCTCTAGTCTCCCTTCAGCCTCCTCACATGGCACTCTGTTCCTAGGCTACCATGCAGGTGTCCTCTCCTTCCTGCTTCATCAGGAAGGCATTGTTCATAAAGAGCAAGGAGTTCCTGAGGCTGCAAACTATCACTCTGCAAAGCATTTTGAGGATGACGGAAAGAGAGGGAGAGAAGGACACAAAACAGCATTGCCAGCCCCTCAGAAGCCCCTTCCCTCCAGATAGCCACCATTCTTCCTTTTGTGTGTGTGGCAGGGACGTAGGTACTAGAGACTGAACCAAGGAGTGCTACCATTGACTATGCCCCCAGTCCTTTTTTAAAAATTTGAGATGGGGTCTCACTAAGTGGCTGAGACTGGCCTTAAACTTGGAATCCTCCTAACTAAGCCTCCTAAGTTGCTGGCATTATAGGGCTATGCCACTGCACCCACTTCAAATACCATAGATTAATTTGCCTGTATTTGAATTTTACATAAGAATCATACATTATATTCTCTTGGATCTGGCTTCTTTCTCTACACATTGTGAGATTCCTGCATAATTCTGGGTACAGTTGTAGTTGCTTCTCATTGTTCTGTAGTATCCTACTATTTGACCATGTGTGTGTTCTGTTGATGGTCATGTGAGTAATGTTTTTGACTATTATTAATAGTGCTCCATCAACTTTTTTTAAAAAGTTTTTTTTAGTTGAAGATGGACACAATACCTTTTTAAAGTTTTATTTATTTATTTTTATGTGGTGCTGAGGACCAAACCCAGTGCCTCACACGTGCTAGGCGAGTGCTCTACCACTGAGCTATAGCCCCAGCGCTCCATCAATTTTTTTCTTATTTATTGTTGGTGGTGCTGGGAATCAAACCCAGATTCTTAACTGTGCTAGGCAGGCACTCTATCACTGAGCTATAACCCCAGCCTTTTTTTTTTTTTTTTTTTCCCGAGACAGCTAAGTTGCTGAGGCTGGCCCTGAACTTGCAATCTCTCTGCCTTGGCCTCCTGACTAACTGGGATAGCAGGTGTGCACTACATCTGAATGTACACGTCTTTTGATGAAACTATGTACCCGTATCTGTTAGGTATACACCAAGGAGCATAATCGCTGGGTTAAATGAGGGTTGCCTGAGGATCCCAGCACTGTGGTTTTGCCCTGAAATGTCAGCTTTTCTCTGTCCTGCAGTAGCTGGATCTCTTCTGGATTCTCCAACCCCAACAAGTCTTCTTACCAGATCCACCCTTTCTGGACTCCTGTGTCTCATCTGGTCCTATGTTCAAGGACACAGGTCTTCATTATTTACTTGTTCCTTTGTGTCGGAGGAGAGTATTTTCCCATTATTTGCCCTGAAACTAATGCTTGTTTCTTTACCCCAAAGTAGGAAGGAAATCTGGAAAGGGCCGTGAATTTCTTAGGTGAAAACATCTTCCTGGGTGAGATTTTAATCCTCGCCAGTGTGGAGGAGGGCAGCAGCCTACTCATTTGGCCAGTATGGTCAAGTTCAGCTCCCCCCTTATTATAGAGAAGTGAAGTGTCTGAGATTCAAGGCCAAGTTGAAAGGGTCATTCAGCCAACAAGTGTCTGCATATCTCCTGGGTGCTAGGTATTCAGAGGTAAGCAAGGCTCACTGCTCTTGGCCTCCGTGAGCTCCTGATTAGAGGAAACAGTTTTCTTCAGGCAATTTTTTTTTTTTCTTTTTCTTTTTCTTTTGTTTTGTTCTGGGCATTGAACCCAGGTCCTTGTGCATGCTAGGCAAACTCTCTACCACTGAGCTATATCCCCAGCCCACAAGACAACTTTAATAATGAATCTTTCATTCAACAACTCTTTAATTGAATGCCTACTAAGTGTCAGGTATTGTTCTAGGTCCTGGGTATATATTAGTGAACAAAATGTCCAAAATCCTCCACTTATGTGCTTATGGAGAGACAGATAAAATAAATACTGGCATGTGTGATGTGTACGAGAAAGATATTGAATGGGGGATGAAAAGGGAATAGTATAAAATCCACTAGCAAGGGTTGCTAACATGTTTTTTGAGAGACCTATAGGAAGTGATGTCTGAATTGGAGCTGAGGAAGAGCTGGGGCAGCAGAGGCGGCTGGGAACGTGCTGGCAGGGGAACAGTAAGCAGAATAGATTCCAGGAACTTAAATCATTTATTTAACCATGGAGCGTAAGGTGGGGGGAGCCAATGAGCAGCAGACAGTGTGGAGGCAGCTTGAATTGTCTCACCCCTCAACAGAGGTAGCACCGCAAAACTTGGGAAAGGCAGGAGAGACATTTGAAGCCCCTGTTGTAGCCCTATGGCGGCCAGTATTCCCAAAGTCTCTTCTGAACCAGGACACTGGGTCTCACCTCCAGCATCCTCTCCCTTGACGGTTTGCAGACTGGAGGATGCTATTGACTGTTGACTTCCCTGCTCATTTAGTTATCCAGCATCACCAGCACAGGCAGCAGAGCTGGCTTGCAAGGGCTGACAAAATATCAACCTAAATACCGTTTATTGAGAGCTTACTGCATTCCAGAATCACACTATGTACTTTATGTAATAAGCCCCTTTAATCCTCCTGAAAGCCTCCTGGGGTGGGCAGAATTGGCCCCATTTAAGTGACTTGGAAACCTTGGCTTGTAATTTTGTAATTTAGCCATGGTCACCCACCTAGTAAGTTGTGGAGACAGGCTTTGAACCCAGGTCTGACCCCCTAAGTGTGAGCTACCAACCATTTGGGAATCTTTGTGGGAGTAGGAAAAAGATTGTGAACCCCAGCCAAACTAGAGGAAGATGGGAAATAGTTAACTTCTGACCCAAGAGCTTTGAATTCCTGTTCCCTCCCAAGGCCTCTGTTAATCACCAGAAGCTGGAGTGGTGGGGGCCCTTCTGTCCAGTGAGCTCTGGCCTCCCTTTTAGGATGGGGGGAGTAGGGAGGGTTCAGATACCAGGCCCCATATCACTCACACTGACAGCTCTCTGCAGACTCTGCTTCTGTTTGTTCCTCTTCTGTCTTTCCTCACCCGCCCCACCCCCAAACCTGGCTCTGAGTCCAGGAGCTCTATGGTCTCTGTCCTGCTTTCTCCCCTCCCCCAGCCAAATCCTGCACCTCTGCCCCCCGATTCTGGGTTACCTGCAGTGTCAGTAGTCTGCAGACTCCCCCAGCTACTGAAATCCCTGCAGGCTGCAGCTGCCCTGGTCCTGCTGAACTTTGGGAAGCTGGGGTCCTGCTGCTTGGGCAGTGCCTGACCCTCAGGAAGCAAGCCCAGCGGACAGATGCCTTTCCCCCTCCATGCCATCTTTGAACTCACAGCTCTGGGTCTGTCACAGTCTAACATCTGAGGAGAGGGCTCAGAGCCAGGGCCACACAGAAAGGAGGTGGGAGGGATGGTGGGCTGCTGCTTCCCTCATGAGGCCATACAGAGCCCTAGGAAGGACAGATCTGTTCTCTGGTGACTTACTGGTTAAGTGGAGCGACTGGAGCTAAGAAGGTGCAGTTCCAGCCTCTTCTCTTGCTCCTCCATCTCAGTAACCCCACTTTTGCTGATTTAAGACTACACAAGAGGGCTGCAAGTGTAGCTTTCTGGTATCAGTGGTAGAGCATGTGTTCAGCGTGCACCAGGCCTTGTGTTCAAGCCCCAGTACCAAAAAAAAAAAAAAAAAAAGGACCAGCTTAGTTTGGAATTATGTTTCTATTACCAAGAAACCTTGAAAACCTGTATTGAATACTTGGGAAAGTAGGTTTATTTTGCCCAGGGTTCAGACCTGTGGGTCTCACATTTGCTTTAGGAAGTCTCTGATCCCCTGGAACTCGTTGTTTACAGGAAAACTCTACCTTTTTTCTAGGAAGATTCCTCCCCCCAAATTTGAGGACTGTGGCAAGGCAAGGACCAGTCATTCTATAGAAAAGCAGGAACTACCATCCAGAGAAATGGTTCCCACCTGGTCCATTCAGAAATTCTTCAGACTCTTGTCAAACCCAGCAGCAGGGACAGGACTATGGTGTGCGTCTGGGCACTGGTAAAGGAAAAGGGGATTGATTGTTGGCCTGGCTTCTCACCCCAAACTGTGTGACCAGAGGCAATGACTGTGAGTCCCAACCTCCAGCCTTGAGGCTTTAACTGTCCTGTGTGGGAAATGCCTCCAAGGCCCTGGAGCTCTGAGGAGGTGGGGCTCTGCTCGCAGTGGGCCCAGGTAGAGAACAGCTAAGGCTGGCAGCTTGCTGAGCTACCTCTGCCCAGCGAGACCCATCTTGTCATAGCTTCAGGCAGGGGGAAAATAGCTACTGAGGGCTCTCCCCAAGCAAGCCAGTACAGGACTCCAGGCCTGTATCCTGCCCTCTCCCTATGGAGTCACTTCAACCAGTGCTTCCCACTAGGCCTTCAGACCTGCTGTTTTCATGTCTTTTATGGTCTTTTTCTGCTTCCAGAATTCTCCTAAATTCCCCAGCTGGGACTCAACCCCATTCCCATTGGCTTAGCCCTGCCTTTGGCTTCTGAGTCAATAACAAGTTTAGCTGATGATCAAAATTGCCCAGGGCTTTTTTTTTTTTATCATTCCACCCCCATATATATTATTTTGTATTGTTTGTGCAGGTCTGATTGGTTGGAATTTTTAATTAATCTATAAAATATGTTCATTGAAAAGACAAAGTTTTTGCAGTAAAATATGTGGCACTTACTATGTGACAGGTATCGTTCTCGGCATTATACATGTATTTAATTCATGTTATATGTATATAATTATGCTCATTTAATTTTTGAACATCCCTTGAGAGAATTACAGATGAGGAAACTGAGATCAAAACCCTACACAAGATCATACAGCTAACTGAGTGAGTAGTAGAGTTTGGGTTCAAATCTCAGTCTGAGCTGAAATCACTGGATCCTGCTGCCTGTTCATAGAAGCAAATCAGAAATAAACACATAATGGTTCTTCTCTGTTGAGAGCCACAGTCAAGTCAGAATGATGCCTAGCATTTTTCCAGAGGGAATGGTTGAAAGGTGATGCCAGCGAGCCATTAAGATGATGACTGAGTTAACCTGTATATAATTGCTATGACTGGATGATGCTAAATTGAAACAGGCTGTGTATTGACTTGTATATGGACCCTGCTCCAGCAATAGGGCGGCTCTTGCTGCTTTGAGGCGGCTCTGTGGCAGCTCGGTTATTTGTGCCCAGCCAGACTGCAGCACTTCTCTTTTCCCATTCTGTTCCCTAAGGGCAAGGACAGTTAATGGTTTAATGTGTATCCTTCTAGACCTTTTTCTGTGCAAAAGACTTAAGTATCATACAGGGTTTGTAAAAGCAATTGGACTAAGTCTTACTTACAAATGTTATTCTATAACTTGTTTGGGGGGGTGGGGCGGAGAGGTAGTTATGGGGTGGGGGGACATTCTACCACCGACTTACAACCCTAGCCCTTCTTGTTTTATTTTGAGATAGGGTCTTGCTGAGTTTCAAAGGCTGGCCTTGAACTTATGATCCTCCTGCCTCAGCCTCTGGAGAAGCTGGGATTGTAAGTGTGCACCATCATGCCATGGTACAACTTGCTTTGTGTGTGTGTGTGTGTGATGCTGGGGATTGAACCCAGGACCTTGTGCATGTAACACAAGCACTCTACCAACTGGGCACAACTTTCTTTTTTAACTTAGTCACAGGCATCTTTCTAGACTGTGCAATACATATCAATCTTGGTTTTAACCACTCCACAGTCTTCTATATGGTGAACAGACCATTATATATTTGGCCAGTCCTCTATTTTTATCTTTTACAGATGTGGTGGTAGGGAGGAGTTAGCACAAAAATTGGGAAGTGTTTGGATTTTTAGAAATCCAACTATCGAGAATTACCTTATTAGGAAAGACTGTCATAGAAAGAAGATGGAGTGAATTGTGCATCTTAACCCCGTCCAGATAAATTGAGCTTTTCTGGTTGAACAATGCCCTTAAACAGACTGTGCTGTGAGCTTCAGATAAGGTAACTATTTCATTAAAAATCATTAGTTTTCACAGCAACCATTGTTTTATGACCTAATTATCTGCATAATGTTTCAAAAGCTTTTGAAATCACCAAAAAAGATTTAAATTTTTTAAAATTGCATTACTACAAGTAAACTACCAAGGTTATTCACACTAGCATTATATTGGTTTGAAAACATGGCATTTAGACAGAACAAAAATGCATTTTTTTTTCTTCTCAAGTTTTTCTTAAGATTTCAAAATCTAGTTAGCAAGAGTTTTGCTGAATAAAAGGTGATTTCCATTCTTAAAGCAGACACTCATTTCTGATCTCATTTCCCCCAGCAGTGACTGATGAGTTTTTTCTTAATCCCAACGATTGCTGCTTCAGTAAACAGTCTTGTACAGGCGGTTGCATTGATATAAAGGACACATTCTTGAAAACCTCAAAGAATTCATAACTCTCATTACTGGAGGCTTACGTTTTCATATGAACATATGTGAAATGTATGTGTGGGGGGTGGGAAAGCTAGGGGGTGCTTACAATTCAATAGTCTCTCCAGCTTTGTAATTATGTGACTTTGTGTAATTTCTTTAAATTGGGGGATTTGCATTTCTTTGAACTTTCCATACAATGTGAAACTTTAATATTTATGGCACCATTTTATTGATTTATTTTTTACGTGGTGTTGAGGATCGAACCCAGTGCCTCATACAGGCTACACAAGTGCACCACTACTCAGCCACAACCTCAGCCCATATGGCACCATTTTAAATGTCTACAGTTGAGGTTTACATAAAATCTATTATAATGTATGTGTGTAATATACATAATGTATAGAGTGCTTGAGCTGAGATCTAGAGCCACAAGACTTAGTTGAATCTGTCCATTTACTGGCTATGCATCCTTGGGCAAGATACTTAACCCCTGTGTCTCAGTTTTTCTCATCTATAAAACGGGGATAATAATAGGGTCTCATATAGCTGAAGTGAGGGTTAAATGAATTAGTATATGAGACAGCATTAGTCAGTAGATCAATGTAAGGAGTTAATGGCAGTAGCAATCGTAGTACTTTTACAGCTGGAATATTTTGTATGCATATTTCTTTTGAATTCCTTGAAGTGAAACTGCAGGATCAAAGGACTTTCTTTCAACACTTTATCGAACAGCTACTTTGGACCAGGTGCTGTGCTAGGGGTTGGGATACAGTGTTAAGCAAATTCTGACAGTACATTTGCATATTATGCAGACTTGTGGGGAAGACAGACAAGTAGATAATCATCAATAAACATATAATCATAAGTTGTACTTAATTCCACGGGAGAAAGTTGCACACAGCTAGAAGAGTTTTCAACAGGGAAAACTGATCTACTTTGCAAGTATAGAAGGAAAGTTTCCCTGAGAAAGTAACTTTTGAATCCAGAGCTGAGAGATATTAAGAGTTAACTAGTGAGAATACAAGAAGACACTGTTCCAGACAAGGAACAGTGTGCACAAAAACTCTCTGGTAGGGTGTTCATGGTGTGAGGACAGCTGGCTCAGCAATTTGGGAAGCTGAGGCAGGAGGATCACAAGTTTGAGGTGAGGTCAACTTCAGCAACTTAATGAGATCCTGTCTCAAAAAATAAAAGGATTGGGGTTGTAGCTCAGTGGTTAAAGTACCCTTGGAGAGAAAAAAAGAAGAGGAAGAAGAAGAGAGTATCAGCAGGAAGAGAAATGTGGCTAGAAACTAGAGATTGGAATTGTACATTAAAGATTTTGTTGTTATCCTAAGAACAAGGGCACCCCATTGGTGAGTTCCAAACAAGGAAGTACTCTCATTTCATCTTCTCAAATGTACTGTACTAATGCATTTTTTTAAAAAAATCCTTTCTATATGGAGATTTTTGCATCTAATTAGACTGGTGATGATGTCTTATGGGGATAGAAGTAGAAAAGCCTAAGTCTTGGTGATTGACTGGTAAGAGGAAATGTAAGTGAGAAATGGTCGCTAACCACATGCCAGGCACTGTGCTAAGTACTAACTTATTTAACTAAGATAGCTATTATCATCATCATTAGCATTTCATTGCTGTGAAAATAGGCCCAGAAAGATCATCAAACTTGTCCAAAGTCAATATGAAACTGAAATTTGAGCCCAGACACTCTGACTCCAACTCGGGGCTGCTTCTGATGCCCAGATTTTAGGCTTGAGCAGCTGAGTGTACGATATACTGTTGGAAGGTGGGGAAGACGCTAGAAAAAGACCATATTTGGGCTAAGGTTAAAAAAGGTCAAGAATTTGGTTTTTGACATATTGATTTCAAGAGACCTTTAAAGCATCCAAAGAGAGATATTGAACAGACTGAAATATGTGTTGGTCAGAGGAAAGATCTGGACATTTGAAATTTTGATATTTACATAATTTAAAGTGCCATCAAAGAGCCATACCAATTTACCTATGAAAAATAAATGGAAGAATCAAGAACTTAAAACAAACAAATTGCCTTCACAAAACCAGCCTCCAGAAACTGATGCAGTAGACATGACAGGTAGGCTGGAAGCAGGGAATATGGATTTTTTAGAAATTCACCAGATGATTCTGTCAGCTGTGTTTGTGAATCATTGCTCTGTGACAGCAGTAAGTCATTGTGAAGAGCTCACTGTACAGAAAGGAATAAATTGGGGTCTGGGATGTACCTGTTTTGCTTTTTAAATCACTAGGTGGTTTTTCTTTTTCTTTCTTTTGGTTCTAGGAATGAACCAAGGGTTGCTTAACCACTGAGTCACATCCCCAGCCTTTTTTTTTTTTTTTTTTAATATGAGAGCAGAATGATCCCCAGCCCTTTTTATCTTTTGAGACAGAGTCTGCCTAAGTTGCTTAGGGTCTGCCTAAGTTGCTGAGACTGGCTTTGAACTTGCAATCCTCTTGCCTTAGCCTTCCGAGCTATTGAGATTACAGGTGTGTACCACAGGCCCAGACCTGATTTTTAATCTTCATTTTTAATACTTCATCTCAGCACATCTTGGGCTATAACCAGCCCCTGGGTACGTATATTCCTATTTTAGAGACTGAACATTGCCATATATGGGGATAGACACCTGGAATCCCAACAACTCTGGAGGTTGAGGCAGAAGGATTGCAAGTTCGAGGCCAGCCTCAGCAACTTAGCAAAGTCCTTAGCAACTCAGTAAGCCCCTGTCTCAAAGAAAAAAAAAAAAATGCTGGGGATGTGGCTCAGTGCCCCTTGGTTCCTAGGTTTAATCCCTGGTACCAAAAAAAAAAAAAAAAAGAAAAGAAAAGAAAAGGAGGAGGAAAGGAAAGACTGGGCATTAAGGAGGGCTTACATTTATTGACAAAGTGCTTACTGTTAAACAGTTGAAAGTTAAATGACCTGCCCAAGGCTGCAGGGGTAATGTGCAATATTTTAACCCACTTAACCTTTAATTGCCAGTGCTGCTGTCCCAGGTTGATCACTAGGATCTCTCTGATCAGGATGGGAGGCAGAGAGGGGCAGATAACAAACCTCATGTTGAGCTTTGACTCAGCTGTGTTCCAAAGAGTGCTGTGGAGTGTGGCCTGTCCTTGGTTTATCTCTAGGGATTAAAGGGGAGGACCAGCCTCCCGAGGGTAAGGAGGAACCTGAGTGATATAGCTCTTCCAGAGAGCTCTCAGCAGAGAATAAAAACTCTAGAAAGAACTTCTTTCTCCCTTTTCAGCAAATTGTGTGGGTTGCCACATGATTATTCTAGAGGGGAGGGAAGATCACGTAAAATACTGATTGCAAATCACATATGTGTTGATTGTGGAAAAACTGGAAGATGAGCAAAATCTGGTCCTGCTCATTGGCTGTCATCTTTGCCTAGAAGATGCTTGGTGATAGGGGAGAGCCAATCTGCTTTTCTGGTACCAGGACTTAGTTCTATTTCTCATTTGTACAAATATGAAAATATTAATATTTTATAATTGTCAGACTCATCCTATAAATGGCTGTTTTATGACCTGTTTTTCACCCCCACTCTACAGAGCATTATTTTTCCTGGGTAGGTTTTCTTTTACAACATTTAAAGCTGTAGATTACGCATTTGAATGCCTGCAGCATGGCATGATTCAGTATTCTGTTGAAAGGTTATTGAGACTTTTGTCTTCCAATTAAGTAATAGTCATGAAGATCTTTCAGGTATGGTTTTTTCCCATCTGGGATGACTTCAGGCACAATGTCCGGATCAGAGGGTTTATTTACGGCTTCTTGATTGCCAAAAGAGTGCCAATTTGCATTCTTCCCTGCTCCTGGCAATGTATAGCAGTGGGTGGTTCCCAACTATTCCATAGCACTTGACCTTTTAATAAACATTTCTTAGTAAGTGAACTTTTCCTATATATAGTTTTACTAGAAAATGCCAGAGTCATCATTTTGGGTATTTTGTTTTTTTGTTTTCTTTTTTTTTGTTTCTTGGGTTTGTTTTTTGTACTAGGGACTGAACCCAGGGGCACTTAATTACTGAGCCACATCTTCAGCCCTTTTTTGTATTTTATTTAGAGACGAGGCCTTGCTGAGTTGCTTAGGGCCTTGTTAAGTTGCCAAGGCTGGCTTTGAACCTGTGATCCTCCCGCCCCAGCCTCCTGGGCCACTGGGATTACAGGCGTGTGCCACCAGCCCAGCTGAAATCTTCTTTCAAGTCAATTCCATATACTTTCCCTCTGTACCTTCTTACACCAGTTCGTTAACAGAAGGTAGTAATAGCTATAAGGAAAAGTCTCTTTGCTTTATGACCTAGATATGTCTCTAAACCAAGCTAGAATAGAGATTTCCTAGCCAATTTCTCCTCCCAGTTTCCAAATTGCCCTTGACCACAATGTGATCAAGCTGATGTCACTCTTTTCTTCTAGTCAAAGTGCCAAGGGGTCCACAGGAAAACTGGCCAAGACTGTCCACTTGATGGACATCTTATCCCCCAAAAGATAGATTGTTTTATTTTGACAGAACATTTAATAGGGTTGGACATTTGAACTATATAGCATCTTAATGTTGTGGCTAAGAAGACAGATTTCTTTCTTTATTTTATTTATTTATTGTCGGTCCTGGGGATTGAACCCAGAGTCTTATGCATGTGAGGCAAGTACTTTACCAACGTGAGCTTTATCCCCAGCCCCAAGAAGACAAATTTCTGACTTCAAGGAGTTTCTTTGAAAGTTTGGAGGTATGCAGGAAATTCCAACCTAAAAACAGACATAGAACATAAGAGAATGAGTCTTCAGTCCAGTATTCGTCAGTTCTTACAAATCCATATTTAGAAAAACCTTATTTTTTTTAACAAGTTTAATACCCCAGAGACTGGACTCTTCTGGCCCTAGTTTTTTGTTTTGTTTTGTTTTGTTTTAAAATATTTTTTGTAGTCGTAGTTGGACACAATACCGTTATTTATTTATATTTATGTGGTGCTGAGGATCGAACCCAGGGCCTCACACATGCTAGGCGAGCGCTCTACCACTGAGCCACAACCCCAGCCCTGGCCCTAGTTTTATAGTGGCATCCAGTTCGGGACCTGAGGCTAGCCTTGACAAGATGGTCTTTGGAGAGGAGCTTTGAGCCTAGGTTAGGGACTCTTGGTTCTACTGGATGTCTTCTTTATAGTACAGATACACAGAGCTCTGATTTTTATTAGTTAATTTCTCTAGAAGCAGAATTGGTCATTCCTGACTTACCTTTCCTCTGGTTCCCACCAATATTCTTTCTGCTCAATGCTAAAGTTGTCAGTTTATATTGGTAAAGCAGATACCTCTTCCTCAGGTTCACTGACTTGATGATTCAGAATCCCTGTGAGGGAAACAGACTAAGGCAGTAAAGGACTTTGTCTGAGGGCCCAGGTGGGTGTGAAGTCAGAGCTGTTTAGGCCTTTGTTTTCCAGACTTGAAGTCTGAACTGTTGCCCACGTGCTCATCAGTGGCCATCAGCTCAGCTCAGAAAGAGTTTGCCACAAGCCTGTTCATGCCCCCATGACTTGGCCGAGATATGTGGCCTTGCAAAGCTGCATTCGGGAACAGGAATCAGCTGACCTCACTGGCTGTTAGGAGATGAGGCGGAGAAGGATGAGTGATGATGATGAGACCTGGTTTCGGATCAGTTTCATTTTGAAAGTGATACAAAGCCCATGGTGCCAGGAAGCATCTAGGAAGAAGCTGTCATGCTCTGCCCCAGGGCTTATCTGTTCACCAGCTCGACTCTGACATTCCCACAGGTGCCCCAGCAAGTTTCTTTAGAAAGAGTCAGCTTGTCTATGAGATCGCCATCTTCTGCCTCCCCCAGTAAACCACAGAGCAGCCTATAGAATAGCCCTTTGTAGATGCAGACTGAGCAGGCTCCCTGCTGTATTGTTTGGTCCTATGTATCTGCCTCTCCCTTTGGTGCTTCATCCATCAGGCAAAGCATAGAACTGTAGCTAATTCCTTCCTAGGTTGGGAGAGTTTCTCTGTGGTATAGAAAGAGGCCAGGACTTGGAGTCAGAAACCGAAGTTAATTGTGCGTAAACTAATGGTACCTTTTGTTGGCAGCTTACTCCAGGCCAGGCACAGTTCTTAATGCTATGCAAACAACTGTCTTGTTATCCCAGTAATTTTATGGGCTGTGTATTACTATTCCTATTTTTCAGCTTCCACAAGCTCCCACAATTTGACCAAGTATATAGTGGGCGAATAGCAGTGTATGGATTGGAACCTGAGTCTTTTGGAATCTAGATCCCTGCCTTCAGATTTGAAGCCTGTTCCTGCAGCCTCCCAGTTGTGGGGACTTATATACTTTGCTTGTCTGAAGCTGCTTCCTGAGGCTGTTCAACCCCTGGCAGCTTCTTGTTTCCTGAGTTGTCAGATTAAGAACAGTAATATCTACTTCGCATGTTATTTCATGAGGATTTAGGCAGGAAAACACTTAGCTGGGTGTCTTGGGCAGAGTGGGTGTTTGAAACTTGTTTTTGCCTGCCTAGACTGATGCCCTTTGGTTGTGTTCTGCATCTAATCAAATGCAGTTAAAGCTGATAGGACCAGGCCCCTGGTGTGCCTGGACTACACAGCCTGTGTGGGAGGCATGGCAATCATAGTACATGACTACTGGATTCTCCTTGATATTGGCATCGTCCCCCTCCAAAAAGAGATGGAAGCCCAGATACTGTGCTACAGATGCTTGGAACCATGTAATAGTGGAAATGTGCCAAGAAATAAGGCAACAGGATGTATTTTACACTCCTGGGGGGTAGATTTTATAGACAGCAGGAAGAGGATTTCTAGGTTACCGGCATCTTGAAGAAATTGCAGCTTTTAGAGTTTTGGGGTTTAGGACTTCTGAGTAATAGGGGAGTCATTAGCCTCCTGTGGGGTAACTCAATAGGAGAGGATTGGAGAGTTCATGAGAGCTGACAGGATCATCTGACTAGTCTTCGACTGACTAAAGACCTTCTCTTAGGAAAAGGGCTGCTTTAAAAATAGGAAAAGTGACTTAATTTATTATCAGTGTTTGAATAACTAATGCAGTCAACAAGGGTCATATTTGAAAAGGTGTATGGTAAAAGATCTCATCCCTATTTGTCACCTTGGTTTACCCACTCATAAGTCCAGTTTCTTGGGTTGCCTTTCAGAGGTATTTTTCAGATGCTGTTTTAAAATGCAAATGTTGGGAGTTAGGGATACAGCTCAGTTGGTAGAGCGCTTGCCTTGCATGCACAAGGCCCTGGTTCAATCCCCAGCACTGCCAAAAAAAAAAAAAAAAAGCAAATGTTAACATATTAGCATAGAATACATTACTCTACACCTTTACACTTTTGTGTGTGTGTACCAGGGATTGAATTCAGGGACACTTAGCCACTGAGCCATATCCCAAGCCCATTTTATTTTATTTTTTAAATATTTATTTATTTATTTATTTATTAGTTTTCCGCAGACACAACATCTTTGTTCGTATGTGGTGCTGAGGATCGAACCCGGGCCACACGCATGCCAGGCGATCATGCTACCGCTTAAGCCACATCCCCAGCCCCCCATTTTATTTTTTGAGACAGGGTCTTGTTAAGTTGCTTAGGGCCTCATTAAATTGCTGAGGTTGGTCTCAAACATATAATCCTCCTGCTTCAGCCTTCCAAATCGTTGGGATTACAGGCATATAATCTACACCTTTAAAAAAAAATTACCAGTATGTCATAGAGATCTTTTCATGTAGAAAGGGAATAATAACTACCTCATCTTTTGTAGCATTTTTAAAAAATGACTGCTTAGTATTTCACTGCATAGATGATATAACACAAGTTAAACAGTTCTTATTGATAAGCATTTAGGTTTCCTCTGGAATTTTGCTATTACTATAGCTGCATTGTTGATTAGTGTGATAGAAACCTGTGGGGAAGTGATTTTGCAGTATCTTTTAAGAATTTAGATACTTAAGGATATATTGTTCCTAATATATCCCTGGTAACCAAAAGAATGTTATAGGTACATGGGAACTACTTGCCTCAGAGCTCTAGGGAACCTTGCATGATAGTGATAGATGATGCTATATAAGGTTCTGGGGTTTGCAGATTCATGTTTTTAGGTTTCCTCTTGTATGATACTAATAATAACTTTATGAAATCTTATTTCTATCTTCCAAATGTGAGAATATAAGTTTCTAATAAGTTAATCTCAGCCACTTGGAAGGCTGAGGCAGGAAGATTGCAAGTTTGAGGCCTGCCTGGGTGACTTAGTAAGACCCTGTATCAGAATGAAATAAAAAGGGCTGGGTGGAGCTTAGTGGTAGAATGTAGCCTGTGCAAGCTGCTGGTTTCAATCCCCAGTACTGCAGGGGAAAAAAGGTCCACATCAACACGTCAGTGTTCTAAACTAACAGTTGTTTGTTTGTTTGCTTTTTTTTTGTTTAAATATAGGGAAAAGAACACATAAAATTTATTACATGCCTAAAAGCATGGGAGTTTTAGACTCCCTAGCAGATTTTTGAGGTACTTTTTACATGATTACATTGTTGTTTTGTTTATATTTTTTATTTTGAGACAGGGTCTCACTGAGTTACTAAAGACCTTGCTACATTGCTGAAACTGGCCTTGAATTTATGATCCTCCTGCCTCAGATTCCTGAGTCACTGGGATCAAATGAATGTGCCACCATGCCCAGAGTTTATACTGTTTCTTAGCACAGCTTTAAATAACACCAAATTACCTAGTGAATTTAGGTGTTCCCTTTATTTCTCTTAATCTTTTTATTACATCAAGAAGAAAATGTATGTGTTCCTACTACATACTTTCAATAACTTTTTTGTGTGTGTGGTGCTGGGGATTGAACCCAGAGCCTTGTGCGAGGCAAGCACTCTACTAACTGAGCTATATCCCCAGCCCTCAATGACTTTTTTTTTGGTGGGGTGGGGGGACTGGGGATTAAACTAAGGGGCATTTGACTACTGAGCCACATCCCCAGCCCTATTTTGTATTTTATTTAGAAACAGGGTCTCATTGAGTTGCTTAGTGCCTCACCATTGCTGAGACTGGCTTTGAGCTCCTCCTGACTCAGCCTCCTGAATGAATCACTGGGATTACAGGTGTGCACCACCACACCCGGCTCTCAATACATTTTTTTTTTTTTTTGTGGTGCTGGGGATTGAACCTAGGGTCTTGTGAATGTGCGGCAAGCACTTTACCAGCTGAGCTACATCCCCAGCCCTCTCAATAACTTTTTAAAATATTTTTTTAGTTGTAGATGAACGCAATACCTTTATTTTATTTATTTATTTTTAAGTGGCGCTGAGGACCGAACCCAGTGCCTGGCACGTACTAGGCAAGTGCTCTACCGCTGAGCCACAACCCCAGCCCCCAATAACTTTTTAATAACATGTTTTTCTTTCTTTCAAGACAAGGAAAAGCATATCTCAGGCTCAAAGCTTCAGCAAACAATTGATTCTGGAACCCAGAGAATTCAAGTACCTTACCCAGGTTCACCCAAAAAGTTCAGTACCTGCATAAGACTGGGAAGGTCCCTGTCTCTATGAGTCATGAACAGGAGACCCTTCCAAAATGCTGTTTATATACAATCACCTCAATTCAGTCCTTTATTTTTATTCTGACAACCCTACAAGGAGGTATTATTAATAACTCCAAGTTTAGTGCTTTCTTCCCAGATATCACACTGCCTTACATGGCATCTAAAAGACAATCTGTTAGCCAGGCTTGGTGGGGCATGCCTGTATTCCCAGCAGCTCAGGAGGCTGAGGCAGGAGGATCACAAGTTCAAAGCTAGCCTCAGCATTTAGCAAGTCCCTAAGCAACTTAGTGAGAACCTATCTCTAAATAAAATGTAAAAAAGGGGGTAGAAATGTGGTGCAGTGGTTAAGAACACCTGGTTCCATCTCCAGTACCAAAACAAAATAAGACATAAACAGAGAATGGGAACAAGTGATGGGAAATGAAGGGGAGATTCAACTCTCTCAGACACACCAGGAAGACGGTATAACCATGGTGGTTAAGGAAATGACTCAGGTTTCATTGCCTAGCTTTGTAACTTTCATGAACTTGTTTAGCCTCTCAGTTTCCTAATCTGGAAAATGGATGTTCAAATATTCCTCATAGTTGGGCATGGTGGCACACGCCTGTAATCTTATGACTCGGAAGGCTGAGGCAGGAAGATCACAAGTTTGAGGCCGACAACTTAGACCCTATCTCAAAAAAAGAGCTGGGATTGTATCTCAGAGGTAGAGTTCTTGCCGAGCGTGCGTGAGGCACAGGGTTTGATCCTTAGTACCACATAAAAATAAAATAAAGATATTGTGTCCACCTATAACTAAAAAATAAATATAAAAAAAGAGGTTTGGAGGTGTAACTCTGTGATTGGATGCTCTGTGTTCAATACCTAGTAACACACACACACTTGCACACACAAACACACACATACACACACACACACAGAATCATAGATGGGCATGGTGGGTGGCGCATGCCTGCAATCCCAGTGACTTAGGAGGCTGACACAGGATGATCGCAAGTTTGAGGTCAACCTCAGCAACTTAGTGAGAGCCTGTCTCAAATTAAAAAGGACTGGGGATGTAGCTCAGTGGTAAAGGGACCCTGGGTTCAATCATCAGTACAAAAGAAATTATATGTATGTGTGTGTATGTCTTTGTGTATACATGTACATACATATATAATTCACACATATATACACACATACATACATATACCTTTCATGCATACATAGACCTTTTATATGTATTTTTCAGTATATATGTATGTTTTCAGTATATGTTTTCCTTCATAGGTTGCCTGGTGAAGATTAAATAAGTGTGTGCGTTAGCTGTTGGTAGTGATTCATGAGGGGAGGGATTCCTGACTCTTGAGTCTGCAGCATGTTTGTTAGGGCTGCCATAACAAAGTTCCATGGGTGAGCTGCTTAAACAGAAATGTATGTCTCACAATTTTGGAGTCTAAAATCAAGGGAAGGTTGGTTTCTTTTGAGGCCCCCTCCTTTGTTTGAATATGGCAACTTTCTGTGTTTTGACTTGGTCATTCCCTTGAACTGTCCATGTCCCAGTTTCCTCTCCTAAGGACACCAGTCTTGGTAGATTAAGGCCCACTCTAAAGACCTCACTTTAACTTAATTACATCTTTTAAAACCCTATCTATTTTCACTCAGGCAGGAGGATACATGTCTGGAATTCTAGCTGCTAAGGAGACTAAAGGCAAGAGGATCTTAAGTTTGTGGCCAGCCTTGGCAAATTAGTGAGATGCTGTCTCAAAATAAAAAGGCCTGGAGATGTAGTTCACTGGTAGAGCACCCTGCATTTGTTCAATCCCTAGTACCAGGAGTGGGGAGAAAGACCCCATCTTCAAATATAGTCATGCTGTAAGGTACTGGGGGTTAGGACTTCAACATATGAATTTGGGAGGTGGAGATCACAAGAGTTTGTGATAAGAGAAAACTTGAGCCTATATAACAATTAAGAAATACAATTTAGCAGATAGTCACAGTCAAGCAGTTAGGGTGCTGGACTTAAAAATAAGTTGTAATCATTGGGAAGGTTCATTTTCCTCCAGTCTTTTTTCTGCGCCTAGTTAACACATATTATATATGTAGTTCTGCATTCTGCTTTGATTTTACTTTACAGCATAAGAATTTCCCTATGTAATTTCAGAATGCTACCATTAGTATTACTTTGCATAACTGGATAAGTCCATGGCCCCTTAGATATTTTTTCCCTGTATTTAAGGTGGGTTAACCTTTGTCACTTATAATTTCTGGCCATTCTAGATTTAAGGCCAAATAAGATTCCTCAGATGAGACTATAGAGCTGTGTGCTCAAGGTACAGACATGACTGCACTGGGGATCTCATGGCTCCTGGGACTCTCTGAAGCAGAATCAGAACTAGATCCCCTTTTCCCTTCTTCCCACTGGCCAAGCATGTCACAACCTAGGACTCCTCACTGGGGATGTCGTCAAGGAGTCAGAGCTGGTCTCTAAGCAATCATCTCTTTCTCATGGGCACATTCCAGCCTTCCCTCAGAGGATCCTATATGTGTGAGTTCTTGGGCTCTGGGGCCTGGCTCTGAGCTCTGAGGAGCAGAAGGAAGCTCTTAATGGTCCTTAGGCCTCTCTGTCTGCTCCAATCACAACCCCTCTCCAAGAGTGGGCAGTGTCTTTCCTTCTTTTACCTAGATAAGTTTTGCCTATTTTTGAGCTTTATGTGGATGGAAATATGCTAATGAATACCAGAATGTTGCACCCCCAAATATGCATCTTTGACATAAATATTAAGAAGCAGCAAACTGAAGGAAGAGCTCTTTCTATGCCCCCCACCCCACCCCAGCTTTCTACCTAGTGACCAGATATAAATTCTCCTTTACTGGAGTCAACTCTTATCAGCTCAGAGACAGCTCCAGAGGAATCTGCAAATCTCGCTCCATTAGTTTACTCTCATGTATTTACCATCCCACAGTTTCCTCCCTCTGTAAGCTTGGAACTGCTTTCCTTTGTCTTGTCATCTCTAAAATTTATTGTTTTTTGTTGCTGGTGCTGTGTAAACCAGAGTTCTAAACCACTGCTTTGAGCTACCTTTCCCTGAGGTTTTGCCCATGTATTATGCACCGCACACATTAATAAACTTTTTTTTGTAGTTGTTGTTAAATCTGTCTTTTTTGTTTCAGGGGTCTATCTTGACTGGGGGCCTCAGGATTGAGGAGAAATGATATTTCTTTCTTCCAGGACAATACATGTGTCCTTGCATGTATCTGGTTTCTATTATTCAACAATGTTAGAGTCACCCATGTTGTTGGGTGTCCTTGTAGTTGATTCATTTCAATATGTAATTATACCACAGTGTTTCTCTCCATCCTACCTTGATGAATATTTACTGTTTACAGTTTTTAGCTCTTATGAATAGTGCTTCAATAAACATTGAATGCTTTTGGTACATGTATTTTGTGAGGTCTATACCTCAGAGTAGAATTACTAAATCTTCGTAATTGCATATACTTAAGTTCAGTATATATTGACAGACTTTTTTCCAAAAGATTGTACATTTTACACACCTGTGTCAGGCTTCTACCCCTTTTGTGAGTGGTAAAATATCCATAACATAAAATTTACCATTTTATTCTGGGCACAGTGGCACATGTCTTTAATCCCAGCGACTCAGGAGATTGAGGGAAAAGGATCCCAAGAGGCCAGCCTCAGCAACTTAGTGAGACCCTGTCTCAAATAAAAAATAAAAAGGGCTGGGGGGACTGGGATGCTCAGTTGGCAGAGTGCTTGCCTCACATGCACAAGGCCCTGGGTTCAATCCCAAGCACCACCAAAAAAAAAAAAAAAAAGGAGGGAGGTGGGGGGTATATAGCTCAGAGGTAAAGTGCCCCTGGGTTTTATCCCTAGGACTACCAAAATTTTTAAAAAAGAGAGAGATGAAAAAGCATGTTATACCCATATCAGGGAATATTATTCAAACTTTAAGAAGAATGAAGTTCTGACATGCGAGAATATCAATAAACCTTGAAAACATTATGCTGGGTCTGGGGGTGTAGTTCAGTGTTAGAGAACATGCTCAGCAGGCACAGGGTCATGGGTTCAATCTCAGCACCAAAAACAAAACAAAATTATGCTAAGAGTGGAATTTCTAATCTTTGTAACTCTCCATGTGACTTTTATGTATTGGGGGTAGGGGTAGTGCTGAGGATTGAGCCCAGGGCCTCACCCATGCTGGACAAGTGCTGTCCCACTGAGCTCACCCCAAGCCTTACGTTGACTTTTGGATGAACTGCCAAACTCTTTTCCACATTGGCTGCACCATTTCACATTCCCACCAGCAATGTGGGAGGCTTCCAATTTCTCTACATTCTTGCCAAGACTTGTTATTTTCCTTCATTTTTTTTAATAGCCATCCAAGAGGGTATGAAGTGGTATCTCATTATAATTTTAACTTGCATTTCCCTAATGACTAATGATATTTAGTATCTTTTAATGCACTTGTTTATCTTCTTCAAAGAAATGTCTTTTCCAGTCCTTTGCCTTTTTTTTTTTTAATTAGTTTTTTCTTGTTGAGTTTTAGGAGTTCTATACATATTCTGGTATTAATTTTTTAAAATTCTACTTTTTTATTATACTTTAATATTTTTTAGTGATAGATTGACACACTACCTTTATTTATTCATCTTTATGTGGTGCTGAGGATAGAACCCACTGCCTCACCCGTGCTAGGCAAGTGCTCTACCACTGAGCCACAATCCCAGCCCATATATTATACTTTTTTAAATACTTTGTTATGTTCAAATTACTTTTGTAGTTAAAAATAAAATCTCAGCTACATACCACGGCACACACCTGTAATCCCTGTACTAAGGAAGCTGAGGCAGGAGGATTTAAAGTTGAAAGACCACCAGTGCAGTTTAGCAAAACCATGTCTGAAAATAAAATTTAAAAGGGGCTAAGGATGTAGCTCAATGGTAGAGTTCCCCTGGTTCAATTCTCAGTATTGGGGGAGGTGGACCTTACTCTTTATTATAAGGAAAAATATTTTTAAGCTGGGCACCGTGGCTTGTGATCCCAGCTGCATAGAAAGTCAGGATAGGAAGATTACAAGTTTGAGACAAACCCAGGCAAGTTAGTGAGACCCTTTCTCAAAATAAAAAGGGCTGAGATGTAGCTCAGTGATAGAGTGTCCTTGGGTTCAATACCCAGTATAATCCTGAGAGGAAAAAAAAAGATACTTAATCCAAATGGTAATAATAACCTAATAACTAAACAACTCTTCCAAACAGGACATTTGTATGGCCCAGGGACAGTAATGTCCTTGTTATGCTGTAGCCTAGCAAAACTATGAGTACTGGGTCAGATCTGGTTCTTATGAGGCCCAAAGTGTGGCCTCTGGCAGTTTCCCTGATTTTTTGCTTTGGCTTCAAAGAAGGGTAGATTGCTCAGATTGCTTATTGGCCAAAAGTCCTTGGTTGCTAAAGCCATTGTGAGCCAAGCTAACCCTATAGAGAAGGTAGCCTGATCCTCAGCCACCCAGCTTGTGAGCATGAGTTTTCTTATCTTTGAAAAGGGCTAATGCCTACCTAGGAGGGTTGTTACAAGAATGAAACAGGCCCAGCCTCTGACTAGGGACTGGTAAGTTGGTTTTGGTTTTTATTTGTGGCGCTAGGGATTGAACCGAGGCCCCCAAGCCTATTAGGCAAGTGGTCTTCCACCAAGCAACATCCCTAGGCCCCCATTGTTTTTTTTTTTTTTTTTTTTTGTACCAGGGATTGAACTCAGGGGCACTTGACCACATCCCCAGCCCTATTTTTTATTTTATTTAGAGATAGGTCTTACTGGGTTGCTTAGCACCTCACTTTTGCTGAGGCTGGCTTTGAACTCGAAATCCTCCTATCTCAGTCTCCTAAGCTTCTGGGATTACAGGTATGTGCCACTGTGCCTGGCTCCCCAGCCCTTGTTTATATTTATGTTTTTAAATTTTGAGACAGGGCCTTGCTAAATTGCCCAAGCTGGCCTCAAACTTGTCATCCTCCTGTCTCAGCCTCCAGAGTCATTGTGATTACAGGCATGAGCCATCACATCTCTGGCTTCCAGTGTTTCAGAGATGGTCTAGCAGGGGGAATTCAGAAGGGGTGTGACCAACTGAAACAATCAGAGGTTGTCCAGAGTGAATTGTGGGCAACAGTGTGATGATGCATGTTGTATATAGATAGATGATTCATGGCCTCCAGAAAATCTTCCACCTCTAGCTATAACCTTTAGTCAAACGTGTGTTTCACAAGGCTGCCTGGGATTAATGTCACTGAATGTCTGTGATCTTGGTTCTCTGGTTTCATGAACAAAAAGGGATTTGACCCACAAACTGACAATGAAGGTCTCTCCCTCTTGAGACCTAACATGGAAGTTCTATCTGGATTTATATTAGTCACTCTGCTTGTCAGAGAAACTAAGGCAAGGCCCCATCTGCAGCACTTGATAACAGTCCTTGATCCAGTCAGGGACTCTTGTCAGGTCTTGTTTCCCCTCAGGTAGCTTCCAGGGCCTTTCTTTTTTGGGGGGTGGGAGGTGGGGAGAATCCCGGGGACTGAACTCAGAGGCACTTGACCACTGAGCCATATCCCCAGCCCTATTTTGTATTTTATTAGAGACAAGGTCTCACTGAGTTGCTTAGCACCTCACTAAATTTGGCTTTGAACTCGCGATTCTCCTGCCTCTGCCTCCCAAGCCTCTGGGATTACAGGTCTGCGCCACCACACCTGGCTTCCAGGGCCTTTCTAATGCCTTCTTTCTCCCTTCCCCACCACAGCTTTCACCGGCTGCCCTGAGGAGGAACTGGCCCTGCTTGGCACTGATAACGACTTCCCTGCGCTGAACAGTGGAACAGTCCAGGTAAAACACCAGTCTTCCTACAGGACAAAAGGAAGGGTTCTCTATGCACACACAGACTGCTGCTGGTCAGGAGTCCTTGGTTGCTAAGGCTGCCGTAAGCATGAGTGATTGCAGCTGCCCAGTAAGGACACCAGAGAGTCAGGCCAGTGGGCCCTTAGCAGTGAATACCATGCACTTAGGCCTTGGGATCCCTCTCCCACCTTCCTTCCCAGCTTAACCCCAAGTGAAGGTCATTCCATGCAGGATTGCCAATCCCATGAGTCTCTAGGAAGGTGGATCTGAGGTGCCTGGCCACACTTCTTAGTTTTTTTTTAATCTTTTGATTAGCTAATATAGCCCCATGGTTTAAATTTAAAATTTAAATTTTATTTTTTAAATAAAAAAAAAATTTTAACTATACATTGAACACTTTCCATTTGTCTCCATCTGCCTAAACCCCACCCCCCCCCCCCCCACACACACACACACACACACACGCCACAAGAGAAAACACAGATAACCATCTTGGGCAGGTTCTTTCCCTCCAGAGTTTACCTCCATATGTAATGTTTGTCAGCTGCCATTTCTGTATATGTATTTTCAATATTATATTTAGATAGGTTATGTTTGTGTATATACAGATATAAAATGTTTTTTTCCTTTTATGCAAAAGTTAACATTCACATGTCTGTTCTTTCTTTTTGCATGAAACAGTATATTAAATCAGTACAATGCCAGTCCCCTTCCCACAGATAACCACTGTTATTAGTTTCTTATGTATCTTCCAGACATGGTCTGTGTTAATAAAATATGAACATAAGGTCTTATTTTCCTGTCCTCTTACACAAAAGATGGAATAGTGTCTGGTACATATTTAGCATTTTGTTTGTTAAATAAAATTCTAAACCATAAGCTGTTTGTCCTTTGATCTTTTAACAGTATATATCAAAGAGCTTTCCCAGTCAGCACATGGAAAACATTCTCATTCCTCATTTTTAGAGTTGTGTAATATTCTACTATATGCTGTATTATGTGGTCCTCCTCTATAACTGGATTATTTCGAAGTGTCCTTGTGCAGTAGATCATCTAGGTCTGCCTCCTGGCTCTATACTCCTATGGGTGAGAGGTTGTTGGGAATGTTACAGCTCTTTCCTCATCCACGGGGCTTCTCTCCTTTCAGGAAAGGAAAACACTGAAGGTCTCCCAATCCAAACGCATCTTACGAAGACGCAAGAGAGAATGGGTGGTCCCGCCAATATCTGTCCCTGAGAATGGCAAGGGTCCCTTCCCCCAGAGGCTAAATCAGGTATGACTGTGCCTTCCCCCTTGGAGTCATTGGTGACTGCAGGGAGCGCCATCTTTGAATGTGAGGTTTCTTGCCACTGAGTTCTGGGATCTGCACAGGAAAATCCCTGTCATGGAAGCAGATTCTAATAAGGCTGTGCCCCTCCCCAACCTCTCCACGGAAAATTCCTTGCTATAGTCATGAGGTCTTTGTTACTTTGTCAGCTGCCATTTTCTTTTGCTTCCAGCTCAAATCCAATAAAGACAGGGGCACCAAGATTTTCTACAGCATCACAGGGCCTGGGGCAGACAGCCCCCCTGAGGGCATCTTCACCATAGAGAAGGAGACAGGCTGGTTGTTATTGAATAAGCCACTGGACCGGGAAAAGATCGCCAAGTATGAGGCAAGTGGCCTGTAGTGTCCTGTTAGAATTAGAGCCTTAGGGCCCCGGGGGTGCAGGTATTGGGTTGATCATAGACCTCTGTGCCCACAGCTTTTTGGCCATGCTGTGTCAGAGAATGGTGCCTCGGTGGAGGAGCCCATGAATATCTCCATCATCGTGACAGACCAGAATGACCACAAGCCCAACTTCACCCAGGCTGTCTTCAGAGGGAGTGTCATGGAGGGTGTACTCCCTGGTAAGAGGATTGGAAGAAACTGCTGTGGATTTGCTGGGCCCAGACTTAACTTTGGGTCAACTTCTAGAACCATCTGGAAGTCAGTCCACACCCTTAAATATCATAAGACCCCACCACTCCTGATTTCCTTGTCTGTGCATCAGATTGCCTGTGATCTTAAAAATCTAGATTCTCCAACTGTATCTCATGATTCCTGATTAACAGTCCTCAAATAGTGCTCTGGAATCTGTGCTTGTGAAAATTTTCCAGAAGCTTCAGGTGATCAACCAAGTTTAGGAACCATTAACGCGGAAACTGCAAAGAACGAGATTTGAATCTTGACTTTACCAGCTGTGGTCCTGGGCATATTCTTATCTCTGAATCATCACATCTAAAAATGAAAATAATAGCAACCTTAAAGAAATATAAAAATTAAAAATAACACATGCAGCTAGGAGTATAGTTCAGTGGTGCTTAGCATACTTGAAGCCCTGGGTTTCATCTCCAACACCAAAAAAAAAAATAAAAAGAAAGGAAGGAAGAAAAGAAAAAGAGCTCGTACTTGACATTATATACAGTGGAGTATCATTCTTTTTTCATTTCCCCCCACTTGTTCTGGAGATTGAATTCAGGGGCTTCTACCACTGAGCCATACCCTCAGCCATTTTCATTTTATTTGAGACAGGGTCTTGCTAAGTTGCCCAAGCTGGCCTCAAACTTGTGATCCTCCTGCCTTAGCCTTGACATTTGACATGAAGTTCTTTAGTGAAGGCAGCTGCAAGAAAATCAGAGCTGGAAGGTGTTAGAACATGGCTTAGGGAGAGAAAAGAAAATTGCCAGGACTAGGAAAGAGGGTGGTGGGAGACCAGCAGAGAAGAGGGAAGTAGATGTCTTTTAGTGTGTGTAGTGCTGGGGATTATAGTACGTGCATATTAATGACCATCGAGGGCAGGCACTTGCTGGGGGAGGGGTTTGTGAGTTGATTAGACCGGAAGTAACAAATTCCCACAATAAAAAGTCTTAGATTAAATCTTTTTTTTTTTTTTTCTTCCTTATACTTTAAGACTCCTAGCAAAAGTCAGTGTAAACTGGTATGGTGCTTCAAAGGTTTGGAGGCCTACACTTTTTCTGTCTTTTTCTGCTCTTTTGGCCTTTGTTCTCAAGGTTACCCTTATGGCTGCTGGGTCTAGCCATTACATCTGGAAGGAGGTGAGAGGTAGGAAGAACAAGCCCATATTTGTAAAAACATTTCCCCCAAAGTTGTATGTCCCGTTTTTATCAAACTTTATTCTCTTGGTCATAGGAAGGTGCCCAAAGGTTGGAAAATAGCCTTTGTTCCTTTAAAAAAAAAAAAAAAAAAAAACTACCTGTGCCCAGCCTAAAATGAGGATGACAATTCTAAAAAAGAAGGAAAGAGTTGAAAATGGGTTCCAGACAAACAGACTCTGTCACTAAGTAGATACGACCAAGTTGAAACATGGAGGATACTCTCAGAGTTCCAAAAGTGGGCAAGGCTGGAATTGGACCTGGGAGGAAAAGGTACTCACTCATTCGTCCTTTCTCCTCTCCAGGTACTTCAGTGATGCAGGTAACAGCCACAGATGAGGATGATGCCATCAACACCTACAACGGGGTGGTTGCCTACTCCATCCATAGCCAGGAACCAAAGGACCCACACGACCTCATGTTCACTGTCCACCGAAGCACAGGCACCATCAGTGTCATTTCCAGTGGCCTGGACCGTGAGGTGAACAGCCCTGAGGGAAAGTGCTGCCAACCTAGGCTTGCCCAGACTGGGGCCTGACTCTCAGAGCATAAACTCCTGTCACTGTCCCTGTCCCTGTCCCTGAGGTCAAGGCAGAACAATGGGGACGCAAATCAGCTGGGCTGTCAGCTACTGTGTTCACACACGGATGTCCCACAGCTCCCTTGGGTGGGTGGCCTGCTGCCAAACAATCTCATTGAATCTCTTCTGAGGATGAGGAGGCAGCTGTAAAATGAAGACTTTTGATATTTTCTGGAGGTTTTCTCATTTCCTCTTAGAATGGTTCGCTTAGTGTGCACATTGCATAGATTTGTCCCTTGTGCACCACAAAGTAGAATTAGCTCCATGGATATTGGAGTTGCCTTCTGTTTCCTAATTAATATCTTTGCCCAAATCCCTGCTTAATACTCCCACAGTGGAGCAGCTAAGGGTTGGGGCCAGTGCCCAGACTTTCTCAGGATAGACCCAGGAGAACTGCTGGCACCTGAGACTCCTCCCCAGCACTCCCCTCTGCTTCTATTCTTTCTGGTGAGGTGAGAGTAGGACAAGGGGCCAAGAATATCACGAGAGGAACACTTCTCTATCTCTATACTCCCTCAAGGCTTTGGTTCTTAGAGCCCAGGTGAGGGACTCCTGAGACTGGACTCACGGTGGGCTTCCCCTCTCCTTTCTTTATCCCCAGAAAGTCCCTGAATACACACTGACCATCCAGGCTACAGACATGGATGGAGATGGCTCCACCACCACAGCAGTGGCAATAGTGGAAATCCTTGATGCCAATGACAATGCTCCTGTGTTCAACCCCCAGAAGGTAACACCCATTCTTCTTTCTTCCCTCATCAGTAACGAAGGGCTTAAGTTTAATCCTCTCATGAAATTTTGAATCCTGCCTATGTTGCTTCGAGTCCTAGCCTTACCATTTACTGGCTGTGTGACCTTAGGCAAACTACTAACCCTCTGTGCCCTCATTTCTTAATCTGTGAAATGGAGATAATGATCATACCTGCTGCATTGTTCTGAGTTTTAAATGAAATAATCTATGTACCATTTTGAACACAATCCTGGCAAAATAAGTGCTGCATATGAAAATCTTTGTTAATATGAAAACTTACTATCCTTTGAATCCTCATCTCTCCACATTCCCCCAGTGAATACTTGTACACCTCCAATGACAGAGGCCTCAATGCCACTCAGGGTGACATGTCCCACCCCTTCCAATTGTAGATATCTGTGATTGCTAACATTCTTCAGACCTGATTAAAAATTTGTTCTAGGGCTGGGGTTGTGGCTCAGCGGTAGAACACTTGCCTAGCTGGGCGAGGCCCTGGGTTTGATCCTCAGCACCTCATAAAAATAAATAAATAAATAAAAGATAATTTAAAAAATTTTTTTGTTCTGGGAGTGTAGCTCAGTGGTAGAGCACTTGCTTAGTATGCATAAGTTCCTGGGTTTGATGCCAACATCCCATAAAAACTTTTTGGTTCTTAGCAGCTGATTTTCTAGTCTTTACTTCCTGTCCTAGAACCTCCAAAAAACCTCTGTCCATTGCCCCAACACAAATAGACTCCTACCCTTATTTTCACCTTTCTTATAACCTACTGATCTCAGGTTGATGGATGACTATATCCAGCAGGGACTTGGATACCCAGACGAGTGAGATTCTGGAACATCGGGCTCCTGGGAGGAGGGAAAACACCCAATGTTGGTGTGGTCTGTCCCTGCAGCTGTTAAGCTAATGCTTGGGACATTCTGCACCAGTGTGTGCCCTGAAAACCTGCTAAGGGGGTTGGTGGGCCAGGAAAGGGTAAAGGCCATGGGGCTCCCCAGAAGGAAGATGGAGGACACATGGCTGATGAGAGTAGAACAGCCTCTAAGGAAAGTCAGTCTCTCTGCTCTGATTGCTCTGTGCTTCCCACACTGACAGTATGAAGCCCGGGTGCCAGAAAATGCAGTGGGCCATGAGGTGCAGAGGCTGACAGTGACTGATCTGGATGCCCCCAACTCAACAGCGTGGCATGCCATCTACCGCATTGTGGGAGGTGACGATGGGGACCATTTTACCATCACCACCCACCCTGAGAGCAACCAGGGCATCTTGACAACCAGGAAGGTGAGTTTCTTTGAACTTAAACAAAGGACACACCTGGGACAGCCAGGATTCCAGCCTCCAGGACAAGGGAGCCACAGGTGAGTCACTGATTCAATTGAAGCACATCAATGGATTCTTCCCAGAACCCAGTTTCCACAGGCCACCTCCAGAGTCCTCTCTCAGAATCTGTTTTATTAGAATCATGCTAATTTTGCATTTACTCAGCAACACACAACTAGGTATTTAGATGTGAAAAATTTCAAATTATTTAGTAGGCCAGGCTCAGTGGGGCTTGCCTATAATCCAAGTTCTTGGGAGGCTTAAGCAGGAAGATTACAAGTTCAAAGCCAGCCTCAGCAGCTTAGCGAGACCCTGTCTCAAAAAATAAAATGGACTGGAGATGTGGCTCAATGGTTAGGCGCCCCTGGGTTCAATCCCTGGTACCTAATAATAATAATAATAATAGAATAAATAAATAAATTACTTAGTAGGCACATCTTTGCCTCTCAAAACTGTTTTTAAACTTTTGTGCATTTTTGTTTTTATTAGAAAATAGGACATGGTTTGAGTAAAAAAGACTTTGAATAAAATTGAAGGGGCTGGAGTTATGGCTCAAGTGGTAGAGCGCTTGCTTAGCATACGTGAGGCACTGGGTTTGATCCTCAGCACCACATTAAATTAAAAAGTAAACATATTGTGTCCACCAACAACTAAAAAATATATATTAAAAAAATAAAAAACAAAAAAAAAGTTTTTAATTGAAGCTTCAAGAAAATGAGTCTGGCTGGGCACACACCTGTAATCCCAGATACTTGGGAGGCTGAGGCAGGAGAATTACAAGTTTTGAGGCCACCTGGGCAACTTAGTGAAACCCTGTCTCAAAATTTAAAATAAAGGGGACTGGAGATGTAGCCCAGTGATAGAGCATTTGCCTAGCATGCGATAGGCTCCGGGTTTGATCCCCAGCACTTCAAAAAATAAAAATAAAAGACTATCTTAGGTTTAAATGTCCCCTTCTTGTGACAAATACTTTATAATGCCCCTTTTACACTGTGAAATGAAGTTCATTTATAATCTAACTTAGCTAAATTGTACTTTTTAGAAAAGTAGAATGACCAACTAAAATAAAGGAGAAATTTCTAAGAAAAGCTACTGAATATAAAACATTTTTGTGCAACTACACTAGAAAACATAGTGAAATGGTCAATTACTTGCATCTATTTGTAGAATCATCCAAATGTGGTAGATAACTGCGTGTCACTCTGGCAATGCAGAACAAGAGTGGTATTGATATCTTTTCAGAACAGTGAACAAACTCTTGAAAAAGTCCTGACCAAATTAAATTATGAGCTTCTCTCAGTTGCATTCCTAGAGAATTTAATATATATTAAAACCACACCAAAAACTTGGTTTATATGCAAAACATTCTATACTCTAATTATGAACAGGTGTTTTACACCCGCAGATGTAGGAATGTCTTAAGGGATATTGGCAAGTTACATGGGATATGGGATCAGTTCTTTGTGTCTTAACACTGTGGGAGTGGCATCCATGCCCCAGCATATGAGTAACAATGGCACCCCTAGTCAGACTTTCATAAATTTTTAAAACACTCCCTAGAGGGCATCACCACCCCATTGAAAACCAATATTCTAGGCCTTACTAAGCTAGTTGCCTCTGGGGTGATCCAAGAGACTCCACTAGATGTCTACTCAGGAAACACAGGAGGCTTTGGAGACAGAGAGAGATCCATGTGAGGGACTGTTGCTTGTAGGGGGAGGGCTCGATCCCCTCACTATGGGCTCTTTCCTTCTGACACCCACAGGCCTCCTCACGAAATGGTGGTTCACGTTCTTCTCTCCTAGGGCTTGGATTTTGAGGCCCAAAACCAGCATACCCTATATGTAACAGTGACCAATGAGGCTCCCTTTGTGGTGAAACTCCCAACCTCCACAGCCACCATAGTGGTCCATGTGGAGGACGTGAACGAGGCCCCTGAGTTTGTCCCACCCTCCAAAGTCATTGAGGCCCAAGAAGGTATCTCCACTGGGGAGGCTATCGGCATCTACACTGCACAGGACCCTGACAAGGAGGATCAAAAGATCAGGTACTCCTCGTGAACTGGCTCCAGTCAGCCAAATGTACCGGTACAGTAGGGCGGGTTGTTCTATTACCATAAAGATTGTTCAGCTGGGCTGGGCACTTAGTAAGACCCTGTCTCAAACTAAAAAGGGCTAGAGATGTGGCTCGGTGGTTAAGTACCCCTCAGTTAAATCGCTGGAACCAAAAAAAAAAAAAAAAAAAGTTGTACAATATTTTTGAGTATCACTCTGGCACTGGACCTCTCCTTCCTGCTGTGCTGGAGACAAAAGAGTAGAGGTTCAGGGGAAGGTGGGTCCTCTCTCACCCACATATTCCTGCTGGCTCCCTTCCTGCTATTTTAGTCTCCGTTTCAATGAGATTCATTTTCTCTGTGGTCCTGCTTAAGAGCCCAGAGACCATCTGTATTGGGTCTAAAGAGGTTTGAATGATGACACTAGAATTCATGTGACCCTTCTCAATTATTTCCAGCTACCACATCATGAGAGACCCAGCAGGATGGCTAGCAATGGACCCAGACAGTGGACAAATCACTGCTGCAGGCATCTTGGACCGTGAGGATGAGCGGTTTGTGAAGAACAACGTCTATGAAGTCATGGTTTTGGCCACAGACAATGGTGAGAATTTCCTCCCAAGTTTCCCACAGGGGGATACCTTTGGTTCTCAAATCATATAACACAGCCTGTTCCCTCTGCACAGAGGATTGTGGTGGGATCAGTTCCACCAAACCAGTCGGAAGAGTTGAAAGGGTCTTTTGGGAGTGGGGGTGTCTCTTAAAGGACTGTTCCTAGGGAGACTGGCTATGGTTATGATTATGATTTTTCTGATACCCAAGAGTCAGGAAAGATCCTGAAGACCCCATTCAACCTAAGTTTTTGGTTCACTGAACCCTAAATTGACCTTTAGTTTCCCCTTATAGTTGGGTAACAGAGAATACCTGGAAAATACCATGATTGATTAGTGATTTCACACCACAGTCAGTGGGGGAGTATGATATAATTGACATCTCTGCTTAGCACATAGTGAACCAACACCTTCAGGTTCCCTGAAGCTGATCTGCAAATACCAGACTAGCCCTGAGGTGGCCAATAGGTTTCACTCTGTGGCAGATTATAATGACTATTTGGGTGAAGTGGCTGCAGCTAATCTATGATAGATTGATAATGTCTGCATGGACACATGAGAGATGACTTGATTTTCATGTATTTGTCATCACTGGTTTGATCTGTAATGAAGTTAAGGCATGGAGAGACTTTCAGGTTAGAGCTGGGTGTAGAGCTGGAGTCTGAGATGGATTAAGTCAGTTTTAGGGTAGCTTAACATCAGTTCATCCAGCAACCAAGGGCAGATGCTGAAAAGATGTCATATGTATTGTTATAAACAGGAAGCCCTCCCACCACTGGCACAGGAACTCTTCTCCTAACACTTACTGACATCAACGACCATGGCCCAATTCCTGAGCCCCGTCAAATCATCATCTGCAACCAAAGCCCTGTGCCTCAAGTGCTGAACATCACAGACAAGGACCTGTCCCCCCACTCCTCCCCTTTCCAGGCCCAGCTAACACATGACTCGGATATCTACTGGATGGCAGAAGTCAGTGAAAAAGGTAACTTAAGTGGTGGTAGCAGGTGAGGTCTACCCCACACTAACCCGATGCACAAATTCTTATTCCAGCATTTTTGGGGTCACAGATAATGATCTCCACAAGAACATCAGTCAGATGCTATTTATGGGCTAGGGTTGTATCTCAGTGGCAGATCACTTTCTTAGCATGTGCAAGGACATGTATTTGATGTCCAGCACCACACATGCATAAAGCAGCCAGGCATAGTGGCACATGCCTATAATCCCAAACACTCAGGATGCTGAAACAAGAGGGTAGCAAGTTTGAGGCCAGCCTGGACAATTTATCAAAATCTTGCCTTAAAATAAAAATCATTTTAACTGGGCTGGGGATGTATCTCAGTAGTAGAGCACTTACTTGCATGTGATGTGTGAGGCCCCCAGTACCACACCAAAAAAAAAAAAAAAGAAGAAGAAAGAAAGAAAAAATGCATGGTAGCATATGCCTGTAATCTCAGACCTTGGAAGGCTGAGGCAGGAGGATCACACATTCAAGGCCAGCTTTAGCACCTTAGTGCGACCCTAGACAACTTAGCAAGACTCTGTCTCAAAACACTTTTAAAAAGAAGGGCTGCTGGGGCTGGGGATGTGGCTCAAGTGGTAGCGTGCTTGCCTGGCATGCGTGTGGCCTGGGTTCGATCCTCAGCACCACATACAAATAAAGATGTTGTGTCCGCCGAAAAACTAAAAAAATAAATATTAAAAAAAAATTTAAAAAAAAAAAAAAAAAAAAGAAGGGCTGGGGGGCTGGGGATGTGGCTCAAGCGGTAGCGCGCTCTCCTGGCGTGCAGGCCCGGGTTTGATCCTCAGCACCACATACAAACAAAGATGTTGTGTCCGCCGAGAACTAAAAAATAAATATTAAAAAATTCTCTCTCTCTCTCTCTCTCTCTCTCTCTCTCTCTCTCTCTCTCTCTCTCTCTCTCTCTCTCCCCCCCCCCTCTCTCCTTAAAAAAAAAAAAAATATTTAAAAAGAAGGGCTGGGGAAGAAGGCTAGTGTAAGAATTCTATTGGAAGCCTTTGGAATCTCATAGGAACTCTGAAAGATATTTCTAGTCCATCTGGCCTTTCTATGCAAATGGGAAAAACAGGGCCCAGTGAGAGAGGAAGTGACTTGTCCAGTATTACATAGCAAGAGTTAGGGCTCCAAGCCTGTTGTGGTGTCACTCGCCTGTAATCCCAGCAGCTCAGGAGGCTGGGGCAGGAGAATTGCAAGTTTGAGGGCATCCTCGGAAACTTAGCAAACCCCATCTCAAAAAAATAAAAAGAACTGGGGATGTAGCTTAGTGGCAAAATGCCCATGGATCTCCAGTACAGGCTGGGAGTGTAGTTCATTGGCAGAGCACATGCTTAGCATGTGCAAAGCCTTTGGTTGGATCCTCAGTACTGCAAAAAGAAAAAGGATTGCAGCACAGCAATTATAGCTAACACTCTCAACAAGCTTAGTAGGCCAAACATCACCTCACGTGCTCCACCCTGGAGTACTTAATCCCCACATTGATGCTATGAAGAAGGTACTGTTGTCTCTGCCTCACACACATATTTTACAGATGAGGAAATCAAATACAGAGGCTTAAATATCTTGACAGAGGCATTATTATGGCTAGAAAATACTTGCATGGAGGTTTTAGTCCAGGTATCTGACTTATCATTATATTCTGTTGTGTACCATTGATGGGACCCTGGCAATATGCAAAAGCTTTTTCTTTTTTTTTCCTTATTTTATCATTCTACCAATCTCTAGTCAGCATTTTCATCCCCACATATAGATAAGAATGAGGCTTGAGGTTAACTAACATGCCCAAGGGTATAGCATAGGTGATAATTAGGAGTTGAAGCAGGCTTTGACTCCAGAGCCCCTGGCCCTCCTGTTCCCAGCCTACTTCCCTGTCCTGCTTCTCTCTGGGCCACTGTTTTGAAGTTCTTAGCCTTCAGGATTTTTCAGTTGTTGTATGGACCGGAGAGGAGTGAGTCGGACCCTAAGTACCAATAAGGCTATGAGAAAAACTGCCTTACCTTGGCTTAAGGTGCTTCTTAGGGATGGGAATCCCCAGGAGAGAAATGGAGAACCAATACATTCAGTTTCTACCCCAAAGAAACCAAATAACCCCATTTCTGTTACTGCTGCTAAGCCCAGGTCTGCAAGAACTTGGGAGACCTCCTTCAGACACCCACATTATCTCATTTTTTGATTCCTGTGATTTGGACGTATACATCTACCTTTCCTTGGGAGTCCAAATTGGTCTCCTCTGTCACCCTCTTGTGGCCTAGAAACCATTTTTTTTTCTCCCTGAACATACCATGGAAGAGCTTAAACCAGAAATGCCTTAGTTCAATACCTGACCCCTCCATTGACTTTTCACGAGCTTTGTGACTGTGTGCAAATTATAGAACCTGGGCCTCAGGTTCCTTATGTGTGGGATGGGTCAGTATTTCTGTCTACTTCCTTGTTATGAAGTAGTAAATTAAATATGATTAAATAGGTGAATGCATGAAAGTCCATACTTAGTTCAGGTGAGCTGTCATCTTCAAGGCCTGTATTTCCCAGTAACCTTCTCAGATCTGGCTCATGGAAGTGTGAGCATTATGCCCAAAAAACCAATCCTTGAACATAGTACTGATATCTGTTTTTTTGTTTTAATTTACTTTTTCTCTTTGCCCTTGTCCTTGTCATCAGGGGAATTCATCCACACTTTACGTATGTGACTTTGGGCTAGTTACTTGACTCCCTCGGCCTCAATTTCTACTTTTGTAAAATGAAGTAATTGCATTACTTGCCTCTCAAAGTTGTGGTGAGGGTTAAGGTAGGGCCTGGCAGATAGTAAGCATCTATTTAGTCACTGCCACCACTATCATTAACAGCAACTGAGAAATCAGCCCTAGAGCATGGTGCCAATGTTTGGTGACATATCCCATGTTGGCCTCTCCACACAGTAGACCAGATACTCAGTTTGCAGAAGTATCTCTGCCTGCCACTGCTAAATGGGAACAGGGTGAATTCTGCCTCTGGCCTTCTTACTTAGAGTGTACAGATCCTTTTAACTAGAAGTGGCTTGAGGTCAGTGCTGAAATAGCTTGTAAGCCTGAGGGGTGGGTTAGAAACTCAGAGGTTGGTTGTGAGTACCAGTGAGAGATGCCACAATGTTGGGGATAATCCTGCAGGATGAAAAATGTTCCACCCATGCTGTTTGTGCCTCTCTTGAGAAAGGTGGGTCTGAACTGAAGGCCTTTCTTCAAAGAGACCCCTGACCCTGTATTCCTCACTTACAACCTACGCCCCTCCCTACTCTGGGTTTGCCACAGTTTCTCCCGAGTGCTTGAATTGTGGGCCACTGAACTTCGCTTCTGCTCTGTGCTTAGCCTGTTACTTCCCTGGGCCTTTGAAGGCTAGCTAGTTGGTCAAATTACTGCTCACCTGAACTAAGTATGGACTAAGTATGCATTCACCTATTTAATCTTCATGACATATTTCTGGCATCCCTGAACTTGTGTGTAATCACTAATGCTGTGATAACATGGGTTAGCATCCTATCTGATTGGTTTAATATACCACTATGTAACCAAGTCACATGCATTTGGATTTAGTTGTCATCACATGGAAATATAGGTACTTCATATTTAATCATGCTGGGCACAATGGCACCCACCTGAAATCCTAGCTACCCTGTAGTCTGAGGCAGGAGGATCACAAGTTCAAGACCAACCTAGGCCACTTAGTGGGTCCTGAGCAACTTATTAAGACCCTGTCTCAAAAAAGTGCCCCTGGATTTAATCCCTGGTATCCCCCCTGAAAAAAAATTAAATCATGTAGTTGAGGTATAAATTTTTATTATAAAAGCAAAATAATGGCTGGGCACAGTGGTGTACACCTCTGATCCCAGCTACACAGGAAGCTGAGGCAGGAAGAAGCACAAATTCAAGACCAGCCATTAGGCAAATTAGCAAGTCCCTTCGTGTTAGTCAGTTTTTTGTCCCTGTGACCAAAATACATGACAGGAACAACTTAGAGAAGGAAAAGTTTATTTTGGGCTAAGGTTTCAAAGGTTTGTTCCACAGTTGGACCAACTCCATTACTCTGGGTTCGAGGTGAGGCAGAACATCATGGCAGGGGGCAAGGCAGAGGAAAGCTGCTCAGCTCATGGTATTTGGGAAGCAGAGAGGGAGGGCGCATGCAAGAGGGCGCAACCAGATATAATGCCCTGGAGCACACCTCCAGTGACCTACTTCTTCCAGCCACGCCCCACCTCCCTATAGTTACCACCAATATAGTCTACTCGAATTATTAATCCGTCAAATGGACTAATCCACCATTAATCCAGGTTAGAGCTCTCATAATCATTTCATCTCTGAACATTACTACATTGTCTTTCACATGGCTTTTGGGGGACACTAAAGATCCAAACTACAACACCCTATTTCAAAATTTTTTATTTAGCTGGACACAGTGGCACACACCTGTAATCCCAATAGCTCAGAGGCTGAAGCAGGAGGATTACAAGTTCAAAGCCAGCCTCAGCAAAAAAGCAATGTACTAAGGAACTCAGTGAGAACCTGTCTCTAAATAAAAATTCAAAATAGACCCGCAGGCACCTGTGTGAGAATAAACGCCTCCTGCTTTTTGCAAAAAAAAAAAAAAAAAAAAAATTCAAAATAGGTCTGGGATGAGGCTCAGTGGTCAAGGGCCCCTGAGTTCAATCCCTAGTACCAAAAAAAAAAAAGTATTTCTTCTTTGGTACTGGTGATTGAACCCAGGAGCCCTCTACCACTGAGCCACATGCCCCATCCTTTTGATTTTTGATATAGGGCCTCACTAAGTTGCTGAGGCTAGTCTCAAACTTGGAATCCTCCTGCCTTGACCTCATGAGTTGCTGGGATTATAGGCCTGTCTTACCATGTTCAGCTTAAAATATTTTTTAAAAAGGGCTGGGGGATGTGTAGCTCAGTGATAGAGCACTTGCCTAGCATGAGCAAGATACTGAGTTCAGTCTCCAGGGCTCAGTCCCCATTACTAGTAAATAAATAAATAGACAGATAGCTAAATAAATGGCAAAATGATGCAATAATAAGTAAGGGCTGGAAATGTAGTTGAGGGGTAGAGCAATTGCCTGCCATGCACAAGAGCCTGGTTCGATCCCCAACACTACATAACCAATAAAGTTGTGATGCAACCCTAGACTACATAACCAATAAAACAAAGTAATTCCCATAATAAATGATAGTGGACATTGAAATATGAAAACAAGTGGCCAATGTAAACATTAAATGATTTAGGTCTATTTCATGGGAAGAATAATATATTCTTTTGAGGCAAAGAACAGTCTAGGAGCTGATGTGTTGATAAATTATTGGGTCCATATCACATAACTGTTAAGGCTTTCATTTTAAAAATACTGTTATTTCATTCATTTATTTCTGCAGTACTGGGAATTGAACCCAGGGCCTAGCATATGCTGGGCAAGTGCTGTGCCACAGACCTATACCTGCAGTCATTTTTTAAAATTTTATTTTGAGACAAGGTCTTACTAAGTGTCTCAGGCTGGTCTCGAATTTACAATCCTTTGTCAGGATTAAAGGATTGTATGCTACTATGCTTGGCGGTTGTTGATTTTTCTTTAAATGATGAATTAATTTTTATATCCTAATAATTCTGAGACAATGAATTTGCTTTAGCCAGTTGTTGTTGTTGTTATTATTATTATTATTATTATTGGTGCTGGGGATAGAATCCAAGACCTTGCATATACTAAGTGTGAACTCTACTACTAAGCTATAATCCCAGCCATAGATATTAATTTTTCAGGATATTTCTCTTTAGCTCAAACGCAGACATTGTTCTCCAATCTCCATCATAATGTATTCAGTTCCAACACTTATGGCATCTCCAGACTAATAAATGCTATGTCCATTCAGGAGATACAGTGGCCTTGTCCCTAAAGAAGTTTCTGAAGCAAGACACATACGATGTGCACCTTTCTCTCTCTGACCATGGTAACAAGGAGCAGCTAACAGTGATCAGTGCCACTGTGTGCGACTGCCGTGGCCATGTGGACACCTGCCCCATACCCTGGAAGGGCGGTTTCATTCTCCCTGTCTTGGGGGCTGTCCTGGCTCTGCTACGTGAGTACCACACACCTTCTCACTCCAATACTGGAATACTTACGAGACATGATTCTATTTTGAATTGGGACCAAGAAGCTACCAACATGGCCCATCCATTCCTTAGACACTTAATTCCAGGAGTGTTATTCAGTAGACATACTCTGGAGCTTCTGGATTGTACCAGGCATTAGAGATACAAGTGGTTAGCAAATAGATGTGGTCCTGCCATCACATACTCTCAGGCTTGAGCGGTGGTTCCTTAGGCATTAGTAGTACCAGGAATTTGTTAGAAAGGTAGATTTTCAGATCCCACTTCAGAACTCCAGAATATTAGGGATAGGACTCAGTAAACTGCATTTTGACAAACTCTCAGGGAGGCCGGTCATGGTGGCACTCACCTGTGATCCCAGCTACTCCTGAGACTGAGACAGGAGGATTGCAAGTTTGAAGTTAGTCTCAGCAACTTAGGGAGGCCCTGTTTCAAAATAAAAATAGCTGGAACTATAGTTCAGTCACAGAGTACTCTAGGTTTAATCTCCAGCACAGTTAAAAAAAAAAAAAAAACACCAGTATGGGAAGTCTGACAATAAATGATACCGAATTATAGTGGGAAGTGGGAAGGAATGGAGTTGGAGTCGGGCTGCTTCTAGGAGGAAGTGATTATGCCCAAACCTAAAGGTAAAGCCATGTATATGCGTGGAGAGTGGGTCGAGAGGAGACAGCCCAGGAAAGGTTCCAAAGTGGGAAACTGCTGGTATATTTGAGAAACTCAGAAGAGGCCAGTGTGTTGACTTTAGTGTGTGTGTGTGTGTGTGTGTGTGTGTGTGTGTGTGCGGGTGAGTGTGTGGCGGGGGTTGGAGGCATATGCAGGGCCAGTCATGTAAGCTTTGGTAAGTAGTTGGGTTTTTCCTAGGTGCAGGGAGAGCCATTGTAGTGTGTTAAGCTTTGGCTGTTAAGTGGGGGCTCTAAGGTTGGGTGGGGCTCTGAGGGCTTGAAGTCTTGGCTGGCCATGTGGTTGGGATGTGGTTGGGGGTGAATATTCACATTTCCCAATTCTTTCAGTCCTCCTGCTGGTGCTCCTCTTATTGGTGAGAAAGAAGCGGAAGGTCAAAGAGCCCCTTCTGCTCCCAGAAGATGACACCCGTGACAATGTTTTCTATTATGGTGAAGAGGGTGGTGGTGAAGAGGACCAGGTGAGCCACTGAGGCAGGGGTCGTTGGGTCAACTAACTGACCACATTAGCTGCACTGACAAGCCCTGGAAGATCAGTCTTCAACAGGATTGACTATCAGCTTCTCTTCTGAGGGGATATGGTCCCTCACTGGTCTCTGTGGTCCAGCCAATTGACCTCAATCAAAACTGCACTTAATTGGGGAAGATAGGGAGAGTAGGAATGAGGACTTACAGAAATTTCCTATAGAGGAAAGGGAGGCTCTGCAAGGTCCTCTGATGACCTGAGCCCTTGCAGATGACATTATCAGTCTTCTAAGACCTACCTATAAACCCTAGCATTCAAAGGATGAAGTGTAACTGGTGGGGAGAGGTCTCAATCCTGTGTTCTCATTTCTTTTCCTAAAGGATTATGATATCACCCAACTCCACCGGGGTCTAGAGGCCAGGCCTGAGGTAATTCTCCGCAATGATGTTGCACCAACCTTCATCCCTACACCCATGTACCGGCCCCGGCCAGCCAACCCGGATGAAATTGGCAACTTCATCGTTGAGGTAAGAAATGACGGGCCAGCCTAGCACAGCCCTTTAATTAAATCTAGCATCAGCAGCTCAGGAAAACAAGCATGGCTCTGGATTTGTGTTTCTGGGTTTGAATTCTGGCTCCACCACCAACCAGCTGTATGATCTCTGTATGTTTGAGTATCTCTGGGCTTCTGTTTCCTCCTCCATGAAATACAGTTTTGCAGACTACTTAAGAATAGGTTAGAGCCTGGCACAATGGCACACTCCTATAATCCCAGCAGCTCAGGAGGCTGAGGAAGGAGGATCGAAAGTTCAAAGCCAGGTTGGGGATGTGGCTCAAGCGGTAGCGCGCTCGCCTGGCATGCGTGCGGCCCCGGGTTCGATCCTCAGCGCCACATACAAACAAAGATGTTGTGTCCGCTGAAAACTAGAAAATAAATATTAAAAAAAAGTTCTCTCTCTCTGTCTTTCACTCTCTCTTTAAAAAAAAAAAAAAAAGAAAGTTCAAAGCCAGCCTCAGTAACTTAGTGAGACCCTAAGCAACTCAGTGAGACCCTGTCTCTAAATAAAATATAAAAAATTTTTAAAAAGGGGGCTGGAGAAATGACTCGGTGGTTAAGTGCCCCTGGATTCAATTCCTGGTACCAAAAAAATAAAGAAAGAAAGAGTAGATTAGAAATAATTTATTCGTTTATTCCAACATAGTAGTTGTTAGGAGAATATTCTGGAATTAGACTACCTGGGTTTGAATTCTAAAGATTCTAGGTGATTCCAATGTAGAGGAAAATTTAGAATCTCTTTTATGAATTACTTCATGAATTGCTTCAAATGAGGAAGCTCTAGAAACTGTGGCTTCGGCACCTTCCTGCCTTTGGAATCACCTAGGACTTCAGAGGCCATCAGAACTTACCCCAGGGACTGGAATCCATTGATCTGGCTGGGATCTGGGTTTTAATTCTGAAAATAAATCAAAGATGAAGAACCAGTGAACTAGACATATGGGAGGTCTATGATATGAGCCCAGCATAGCGATCAATGAGTGGCTGTCTTTAACAGAAAAAGAGAAAAAAAAAATTAGATGAAATTCACAAGTAATTGGGTGGGGTGTATTCATCTGTGGCAGTGGATAGAATCCTGGGTGGGAGGTCAGGAGGCCTCAGCCCTGACTCAAACCCTCTGCCTCAGTCCTTTCTTCTGCAGAGATGGATAAATAATCCAGTGGTGAGCCTCTATTCTTTAACCTGAGCATGTTTGGAAGAGTGTGGTGCAAAAAACAAGTGTCTCACACAAGGGGAAAAGCTGCTCAGGGTACCTGGTTCCCAGAGGATGCTTTGGAGCTAAATACTTGGAGCTCATCCTTCCAGTTAAATGCAAAAGTTTCCAGAATGACTGCATTTGGGGCATTTTGCAAATGCTGTCTCATTTAAACCCCACATCATTTTACAAATGATAAAATAGTGTCCAACTATGTACTAGGTAAAGCTTTACATGTATTCATTTATTCCTCTAAAACTGTGACATGTTACCATTTTACAGACAGGGAACAGAAGCATACAGCAGTTCAGAGATGCCCAGAGTCCCAAAACCAGTGTGTGGAGACACACAGGCACAGTCTGTTTGCAGGGTCCCTGCCCTTCACCACTGGTGTGTGTTGCCCCGAGCTGCCATGCTGAGTCCCTGTGCTAACTGCTTTCTAGGCTTTGTGTTTCATTTCAACCTTCGAAGCCTTGAGGGAGAGGAGTGCTGGCCAGGCAGCTGAGGAAAGTGGGGCTCTGCAAGGTCCTCTGATGACCTGAGCCCTTGCAGCTGAGCCTCAGGCCCAGCGCTCCTGACTCCTGCTCTCTGTTGCACAGAACCTGAAGGCCGCCAACACAGACCCTGCAGCCCCACCTTATGACTCCCTACTAGTGTTCGACTACGAGGGCAGTGGCTCTGATGCTGCCTCCCTGAGCTCCTTGACCTCCTCGGCCTCTGACCAAGACCAGGATTATGATTATCTGAACGAGTGGGGCAGTCGCTTCAAGAAGCTGGCGGACATGTACGGAGGCGGTGAGGATGACTAGGCTGCTGCGCCAGGAATAAAATGTCAGGCCACAGCAGCCTCTCGAAGGGGTCTCAGTCCCCACTTAAGCCAAGGACTTCGGAGCTTGTCAAGAAGAGGCCTGAGCAACTCGGAAGGAAGAGGATGCAAGTCTGCCATAAGCCCGTCCGTATGGAAGGATGTGACAGTTAGACTTCACCCCTGACCACCTCAGACCACCTCTCAGCCTCATCAGGGTTGCCTCAGGCCAAAATTCCAGATGTTTCTTACCTGCCATAAAGTGCTCAGCCCATATCCTGGGCCTGGACAGTCTCTGATGCTCCATGATGACTTTCCCTCTGGAATGGAACCTTATCTTAGAAAGAGGCCTCTTACGGTATTCCTATTTTTTTGTTTTATTTTTGTGGTGCTTGGAATTGAACCCAAGGCCTTGAGCATGCTAGGCAAGAGCTCTACCGCTGAGCTATCTCCTCAGCCCCCCTGTGTTTTGTTTTTGTTGTGTTTTAATGCTGTTATTTAGAGTCTTCTCAGTGTCCCCTCAGCCCTCCAGAAGCGCAGCCTGCGGGGTTTACTGCCCTCGTGCATTCCTCCGATCCCCAGACCCTGAGGCCTCCTACTTGCATTTTTATACTGTGTGTGTCTAGGTTGTCCTGTATTTTTTTACTTTCCCTATTGTGTGCTGTAGAAGGTGATGACAATCGTATAAATGTACTAGAAGTGTTTTTATTAAAGGAACTTTTCCCAGAGATGCTAGTGGAGTAAAATTTTTTTTTAACTTCTTTATTGACATCTAAGTGCCTCACCACACCATTCTCCCTGCTAAGGTTCATATCAGTGGTTGTTACCATTTTCCGCATTGTGCAAAGGGACTAGGCTTTTCTACCCCCACTGGCTTCCTCCCAGCTTCCCTCTGTGGTAGAGGAAGCTCAGGGTTCGCCTACATACTCAGGTGAGTCCAGCGGCAGGTAGGGGGTTATGGTGGAGGGGTACAGACCTGTCCTCTCCCTGCAAATTCAGAGCTGCTCCTCTGTGGCAAAACCATTCACCTCTTTCCCCTTGGGCTGAGTGCCACCAGAGCCCAGGTGAGGTTGCTTAGCCTCTACCTGCCTCAGATTTTTCATTTATAAAATGGGGAGTTTTATGTGATTCAGTGAATTAATATCTGGTGCATGGATTGTGCTATTTGTTAATTAGAAACCACTGCAACTTAGAACTTTTAGATCCAGATGGCACTTAACTTCCATTGTTTCCTTTAAACATACCCTCATACTCAGCCTCTGAGGAGGTTTCCCTGCTTTAAAGAATGGTCTTTTGGGGGGCTGGGATGGGTCTCATTGGTAAAGTACTCGTCTAGTATGTGTGAGGCACTAGGTTTGATCCTCAGCACCATATAAAAAATAATGAATAAAGATATTTTTTTAAAAAAAAGAATGGCCTCGTTGTTGGGTTTTTATTTTTCTTAAATAATACCTGGTCATCATCAAAAGCAGGCAAAATGGAGGTGGGGGGGCGAGGATAGAGAACCCACCCAGAATATCAGGGAAATTGGAACATTTCCGATAAGACCAGGGCTCAAGTGCAGGAGTAAGGATGAGGAATCAAAGATAGAAGATTCCATTTGTGCCTCTGTTAAAGGGAAGTTCAAATTTTTCAATAAAACAAAAGAATCTAAAATAGAGCTAAAGGAATTGCTAGGGTTGAAATAAGTGTTTCCTTCCCCAAAAGTGACCAATTCTTTTTTTTTTTTTTTTTTAATATTTATTTAGATACTGGGGATTGAACCTCAGGGTGCTTTACCACTGAGCTACATCCCCAGCCCTTTTTATTTTTGAGATGGTCTCACTAAGTGGGACTGGACTTGAACTTATGATTCTCCTTGCCTTAGCCTCCTAAATAGCTGAGATTCCACCATGCCCAGTGAGAGTAACTAATTCTTCAAAGCAGCTGTACTCAAAAGTCCAGACCTTGACCCAACAACACTATTCTCACCTACTGAATTGGGCCTGCAGTCTGGTTTAACCACCACCCCCCAGGTGATTCTGACACAAAGGTTTTTCACCTAGGCTCTGACAGTGGAGGTCCTTGGATGGAGAAGTCAAAAGGGAATCTAATAGATTTCTCATTATTCTTGGTCCATAGTGCCTTAGCCCTCTGCCAAGACTGCCTCCTGTCTTTCCTCCCAAGCCACAGCTCCTGGTTCCCACTGCCTCAGATCCCCACAGCCAGGGACCTGAGGCTTTTGCTGATAATCCCCCTCCACCAGGACCCTGTTACTCTGGCTGATAAGGGGGTATGGGAGGATTGGGTGTCCCAGTTAGCTGCCTCTGTGGCCCCTTATTTTCAGCCCCTTTCACAGAAGCATGAATGAAGCAGGAAAACCTATCTTAAGCTACAACTAATTGTAAAACCAAATAGCCACTGTTCAGCTGGACTTTTCTCTGGAGACTACTGGAGGGAGTTGAGGAGGTACAGCAACCTTCCCCAGCTAAGCCTGGCCTCTGTGGATGGACCTAGATTCTTGCAGTGATGAAGCCAGTCACCAACCTCTGAATTAAAAAGAATAGGCCTACAGTGCCTATCTCTGAAATCCCAGCAACTTGGGAGACTGAGACAGGAAGAACACAAGTTCAAGGCCAGCCTCAGTAATTTAGCAAGGCCCTAAGCAATTTAGCAAGAAACTGTCTCAAAATAAAAAATAAAAAGGCCTGGGGATATAGCTCAGTGGTAACCCTGGGTTCAATCTCCAGTACCAAAAAATTAAAAGTGGAGCTTCACGAGAAGAAGGGGCTGGGCACCCAGAGACCTGTCTCCTCAGCCCCATCTTCCCAATGTGTCTCCTTACATGCAGAATATTTTGAAAACTGCTCCAATCTGCTGTCGTTTTGCAGAAGGGAAAAGATAAAACTCCAAATAAGGAACTCCTTCAGTCCCCTAAAGCAGAACTTGAGACCAGCCAGGCCTGGTCACACCAACAATCCTTTCTCCTTCTCAAAGGGGGTGAAGTAATTCCCATTTGCCCAAGCCCTGGAGAGGCAAGAGCAGGTGGCTGTCATCCCTGGAAGGTCAGGTTGCAAGAGGACCCAAATTCCTGTCCCTGCCCATGTTAGGCTTCCTTAACCAAGGGGACCCACAAAGAGACATAGAGCTAAGACCCAGTCAGGAAACTGCTAAGGGATGGCCAGTTAGGAAGGGTCCCTTAAGTCAGCTGGGTGATAAGCCTGCCATTGACAGGGTGGAGGGCAGTCCCCTGGGAAGCTCCTTAGCAGCCCACCTGCTGTGTCTTCAGTTCAGCTCTGAGAGCCAACTCCTCTCAGATTAAAGGCAGAGCCTACTCCCATTAAAATAGCTCACCAGGGCTCATGTCTATAATCCCAGCAATTTGGGAGGCTAAGGAAGGATCACAAGTTCCAAGGCCAGGCTCAGCAACTTAATGAGGCCCTAAGAAACTCAGTGAAATCCTGTTTCAAAATAAAAAATAAAAAGGGCTGGGGGATGTAACTCAGTAGTAAAACCCCTCTGGGTTAAAACTCCAGTACTCCAAAAATTTTTAAAAGGATTAAAAATGGCTGTGGATACAGCTCATTGGTAAAGCAACTCTGGGTTCAATCCCAGGGTTGGCATGGTTCAGAGCACATCTTGGCACTTCCACCTTGAGGCCTTGGAGAAATCACTTCACTGCTCTGCCTCATATGCTGGCATGCAAGGATTACATAAATTTTCTTGCTATCACTACTAATGTTGTAGTCGAGGGACTGATAGGGCCAATTGAGGCTCCTTTTCTCTACACTCACACCCTGAGTGGAGACTGCATTTCCAGATGGAAATTTCTCAGAAATTCCCAGACTGCGGGAACTTTCAGTGGCTGTGGTTTTTTGAAAGGCTCTTCTCTTCATGCCCAGCAGAGGGCATCACTCACCAAATCACAGCCACAGCGGGCACCTCCCAGCCTGGCCAGCCAAGAACCACAACAGGCAGGAACTGACATGAACATGCTGATGAAGGTGATGGTGGTGGAGGCAGGTGTTAGCAGCAGCTGTTAATATTTATTGGTTTATGACTGCCCAGAGCCTTCAAATACATGGAGTCCTTTTCTCTTTTTCCCCTGTTGGAAATTTCATTGGGAATTAAACCCAGGGTTGCCTTACCTCTAAGCTCCATCCTCAGCCCGTTTTTAAATTTTATTTTGAGATAGGGTCTTGCTAAGTTGCCCAAGCTGACCTTGAATTGGCTTCCCAGTAATCCTTCCCAGTCACTGAGATTACAGGTGTGCGCCATCATACCTGGCACATCCTCCCACTTCTTAACCATGCAGAGGATTTACAGTTACCTTTTTTAAAGGAAACTGATAGCCTCAGCAATTTGGGAGACTGAAGCAGGAGGATTGCAAATTCATGGCAGCCTGGACAAATTAGCAAGACCCTGTCCCAAATTAAAAAATAAAATGGGCTTGCAATGTGGTTCAGTGGTCAGGTACCCATGGATTCAATCACTGGTACCAAAACAAAACAAAAAAAAAGAGCCTATCCTGAGTTCTTTTCTGGGGGAGCTTTTCTTCACAGTGACGAGGAAGCCAGGTTTGTATCTGGACCCTGGGACACAGGGGACTGGGGAGGAATGTGGCTGTGTGAGGAGAATCAGCCCCAATCCCAGGAAACATGGCCGCTCCCTCCTCATCCCACCCTGTGCTTTGAGGTTCTTTGTGCATGTGTGTGTGTGTGTGTGTACACCCCAGCCCATGCTAGTTCTGTCACCGGTCACCCAAAACAGCTTCCATTGACCACCATTTGGGCCTAGGAGTACACATGTGAGCTACGCTGACTGTTTGCTCAGGAAAGGCCTGGGGAAGACCTGGGGCCATTTGGGCAGGGAATGATCTAGAAGGTTGGGGATGGGGGCAGGTTCTAGTAGTCACAACTCCTTAGCTTTGTAGAGAGGGGCAAAAGGACCACAGCAGAGCCCTCTATAGCTCAGAGCACAGGCCCTTCCTGCACTACTTAAGGGAATTCTCAAAGGGAGACAGACCATTAATAAAGACAAATTAATAAAACACACATGTGGTAAAAGATGAGGCCAAGGAAGAAAGTAGAACTGAGATGGGCATAGGGAAGAAGAGGCTGGGGTAAGGGATCATGTCCCCAGTAGCCAGGGAAGGCCTTATTGAGAAGATGGCATTTGATCAAGGGGGCAAGCATGGTCACATTAGGAGGAACAGCAAATGCAAAGGCCCAGAGGTGTGCTTCTCAGGGTTTAGCAAGGAAGCCAGTGTGTCTGGAACACAGTGGGAAAGGGCCAGAAAGTAGCTGGATGCAGTGGCACACCCCTGTAATCCCTGATACTTGGAAGCTAAGGCAGGAGGATTGAAAGATCAAGTCCAGCCTGGTCAATTTGAGTCTCAAAATTTAAAATTAAAAGTGCTATGGATGTGTTATAGTGTTTGCCTAATACGCCTGAGACTCTGGGTTTAGTCCCCAGGACCATAAGAAAATAAGTAAATAAAAACAAAAAGAATATGGTAGGAGGTTAGAGAGGTAAGGGCCCTGGTGCCCCATCCAGAGCCTCAGCTTCCATGCCTCAGCTGGATGAAAGCTGAGTTCAGGACATGGCCCAGTCCCACGGAGCCTGGGAAAAGACCTGACTCAGCTCCACCCGGAGCTGGCAAAACCTGATTCTTCCTCTGAGCCATCCTCGGTCACTAAAAGGGAGTTTGGGGCCTGTCTAGGCCTGTGGGCAGCTGCAGAGCTGGCAGGCCGGAGCAGCAAGATTCCTCTCTCTCTCTCTCTCTCTCTCTCTCTCTCTCTCTCTCTCTCTCTCTCTCTCTCTCTCTCTCTCTCTCTCTCTCTCTCTCTCTCTCCCCCACTGTTGAATGGGGACCCTGCCTGAGAGGACCACTAACTAATCTGAGGGGGCAGAGCCCTGCCTGGTTAGATGCAGTCCTTGAGGTGGCATATCTGGGGGTGACTCAGGCTAACCTCTCCCAAGGAGACCCAAAAAAAAGGGATGTTCAGTGCCATGCCTGAAGTGTGCACTTTTTTGGAGTCCATAAGTGCCAGCTGCTGTTATTGTTCCTGCTGCTGGTTCTTAGGCCCTATTCAAGTTAGAGAGAGTTCGGGAGCTGCCGTCCCCTCTGCTGCCCCAGCATTCCTGTGCCCTCTGCCTGGTGAGCCTCAGGGTGTGGCAGCCCAAGAGGAATCTGAGCAGAGATGGGTGGGGTCAGGAATGTGGGGCTCAGTTCCAACCATTTCTGTCCCCATGGCCTTCCAGGAAGCCAGGGCTGGTAGCTGATAGGGCAGGGCAGGGAAGGCCTCAGTGTGTCACCCCAGAGGAACTGAAGACCAAGGCACTCTGGGAAACCAATGCTAACTGATTGCAAAGTTAATTATTCTTTGAGTGTCATGAATTAATACCATGTACCAGACTATATGCTAAGGTTTCACTTTAAATCAAAACCAGATTTCCTCAGAGCCTTTATATTTGCCCTCCACCTGGTATGCCATTCCTCCAGACACCTGTTGGCTCCCATCCTTCCTTCAGACATCATGCAAATACCAACTTATCAGAGATGCCATCCCTGGATTTACCCCCCAACTTTTTTTTTTTTTTTTTTGGCAGGGTCTTCTTACATTGCCCAAGCTGGCCTTGAAGTCCTGGGCTCACGTGATCCTCCTGCTCAGCCTCCTAAGTAGCTAGTACTACAGGTGACCACCATGCTCAACTGGGTAACCCTTTGAAATGTGCAACCCTATGGCCACCACCATACCTTATTTTTTCCATAGCATTAATTCACCATGTTGTACTTGGTTTTTTTGTTGTTGTTGTTTTCTTTTTCAGTACTAGGGATTGAACTCAGGGCCTTGTGCATATTAGGCAAGCACTCTACCTCTAAGCTATATTCCCAACCCTTTTTAAAAATTTTATTTTGAGACAGAGTATAACCTTGAACTTGTGATCCTTCTGCCTCAGCCTCCTGAGTTGCTGGAATTACAGGCAGGAGTGTGTCACCACACCTGGCTACTGCACTCTATTTTATCTATCTGTCTTGTGTGCCTTCTTCCCCTCTCTGAACATAAGCTCTATGAGGGCATAGACTTTTTTTTTTCCACTGCTGTTTCCCCAATCCATAGAATGGTACCTGGCACAAAGGAGATACTCAATAAATATTTGCTGAATAAAGGTTTGTTGCAAGCCAGGTGCAGTAGCAAATGCCTGTAATCCCAGCGGCTCAGGAGGCTGAGGCGAAGGATCGCCAGTTCAAAGTCAGCCTCAGCAAAAAGCAAGGTCCTAAACAACTCATGAGACTCTGTCTCTAAATGAAGCACAAAATAGGGCAGGGGATGTAGCTCAGTGGTTGAATGCCCCTGAGTTCAATCCCTGGTACCCACCCTCCCCCCCAAAAAAAAGGTCTCTTACAAACTTCCAAAGAAGAAGAGATGTGAAATCCAAGGCCCCAGGCTAGAGGTGTGACTCAGTGGTGGGCCCACCTACCAAGTGTGAGGCCCTAACTTCAATCCTCAGCACCCGCAAGAAAAGAAAAATGGAAACCAAGTCACCCAAGCTTGTACCCAGATGGTAAGCTACAAAGCTGAAAGAATCCAGGGACACCACATAAGTTATCTTGTTTCATTAGAACAGCAGAAATTGTCACAGCCATGATTATTCCACTTTACAGAGGGGCAAATGGAGGCTAGAGTGGCAGAGGTGGGAGCTGGCACTGATTCTGTCCTGACCAAGCCATTGTGTCTCAGGCTTTGTGGGGGCAGTGGGATGTGAGACAATCTTAGGTGATACATGAGCAAGATATTAAAATATTGAATGCCTCTAAATCTCAGAGAAATTGTCCCTTTTCAGTCTTCCTTCCATCCTGCTTGTATTGAGGAGAGTTCCTTATTGCACCTTGCACTTACGAGACTTTTTTTTTCCCCTGAGCTGGGGATTAGACCCTGGGCCATATGTTTTGTCTTATAGTTCTTCAAAAAAAAAAAAAGTTAATTTTCTTTTGAAAGAGATTATTTATATCCATAAAATAAGAGAATAATTAAGTGCTAACCTGAGTGTTCAAACTTGCTTACAGTTGGAGAAAGAGTGGGAGGAGATTTCAGGGGATAGAGAAATCTAGGAAGTTGCTCGACAGAGGAAGAACCTCTGAGTTGGCCTTGAAGGAGCTGGATAAGGCACTGAGAGAAGGGAGCCAGGGAAAGAATGGCTTATCAGAATTTTAGAATGTAAAAGAAAAGGTCTCAGAGAGTCTCATGCTCCCTTTGCCACCAACCTGTTGTACAGATGAGAAAACTAAGAGCCACAAGGCAGCTATAGCAAATAAATACAAGTGCCCCAACTGGCTCCTGTATCAGGATCTGGTTCCTGGGGGAACCCAATTATTACAGTGCTTTGGTTAGCTTTTGCATTGCTATGACCACGATATGTGACAAGAACAACTTAGAGGAGGCAAAGTTTATTTGGTGTTCACAGTTTCAGAGATTTCAGTCCGTAGATGGCCATCACCATTGTCTGGGCCCAAGGTGAGGCCACATCATGGGGACAGGACATGGCAGAAAAAAAGCTGCTCAGCTCAGGATGGGGTCAGGAGGAAAGGGTGGAGAACTTGTACCCTTTCACGGCCTGCCCCCAGTGACCCAACTTGTCCAGTCATAGCCCACCTGCCTAGAGTGACCTCCTAATCAGTCCATTCAAACTAGGATGACCTGATTAGGTTATAGCTCTCATGATCAAATCATTTCACCTCTGAATATTCCTGCATTGACAGGAGCTTTGGAGGGAGGGACACTTCATATGCAAACCATAACATATAGTTTGGATCTTGAATATCCATCAAAGCCTATGTTTTGAAGGCTTGGCACAGGGTACCACTGGGAGATGATGGAACGTTTAGTAGGTGGAGCTTCATGGCAAAAAGTTAGGCCTTCGAAGTAGATATTGATACAGCCAGCCCCCTTGAACCCAGTTCATATGGCCAGCCCGGCCAGCTGGTGATAAAAGACTGAGGAGGTAGCTCAGTGGCATAGCACTTGCCTATCATGTGTGGGGCCCTGGGTTTTTGAGTGGCAGGCTGGGTAGGGAGAGACACTTTGATACTTTTCTATATTCTGATATTTGTGAACCAAATAAATGCCTCACCCATCCCAAAGTTATATTTGAAAAAGGAAAAGTAGGAAAGAGGGAAAGAGGGAGGAAGGCAGAGCCCTCTGGCTTCTGCGGAGAGAGAGAAAGTTATGGAGACCAGATGTATCAGTGGGAGAGCTGGCAAGACACAGGCAAGCTCAAGTCCACCTGGGGAGCACTAAGGGACTACTGTTTACAGTGTGTCCAGCAGGGCTGAGTTTCTCAGTCTAAGTCCTCTTGCCTCTGGGACGGCTGATTCTCAGTTGTGAGGCTGTAGGATGCTTGGCAACATCTCTGGCCTCTGCTCACTAGATGCCACTAGCATCCCAACTTGGTCACGACCCAAGATGTCTCCAGACAGTACCAAATGCCCCCCAAGGAGGAGGACAAAATCATCACTGGTTGAGAACAATTTGTCAAAAGTGACCTTCTGGGATGGCAAGGCATCCTCAAGCTAGCAACAGAGACCACTGCCTTCCTGCACCCGAGTGGGACAAAGGGAGGAGACCGTCTTTCAGACCTTTGAGAGTTGAAGCCATGGGAGGGTGTCCATGGGGTAGGGGTTGTGGCCACAAGTGGCAGAAAGCAGTCACTGCCAAACAGCCTGGTCAGGATGGAGCAGGGAGAGATGCTTCAACTTCACCTCTTTCCCACCCCATCTCTTCTAGGTTCAGTCGCTCAATTTGACCAACCAAAAGCTAGAATGCAGTTCAGTGTGGTGGCGCACGCCTGTAATCCCAGAGGCTCAGGAAGTTGAGATAGGAGTTCAAAGCCAGCCTCAGCAATGGTGAGGCGCTAAGCAACTCAGTGAGACCCTGTCTCTAAATAAAATACAAAATAGGGCTGAGGATGTGGCTCAGTGGTTGAGTGCCCCTGAGTTCAGTCCTGGGTACCAAAAAAAAAAAAAAAAAGCCACAAGAAGGTGCCAACAAGAGTACTATCCTCAGTGGTCAGCATCCTAGCACACAGAGCAGGGCAAGAGGGAGGAATACTGGAGTGGGATGGGGAGGGAATTAAGCAGCACAGAAGCCATTGCAGTCAACCCAGTCGGGTGATGGTGGCTGGGATGGAGAGGGGAAGGGAGTGGACAGAGATGGGTAGATTGGGGGATGTCTGGGAGGATTCTGTGGCTGACCAATATGGCAGTGGATGAGAAGAAAGAGTTAAGGACAAGGAATTCAGGTTTCTGGCCTGGGCAGCTGGGCTGACAATGACAGTGCCATTACTGAAAGGTAGAAAGAGGAGCAGGTTAGAGATGGGTAATGATGAGTTTGATTTGGAACATTTTGAGGTTTCTGAGGGATGTGTAAGCAGAGGCGTTGGGATGCAGCAAGGTTCTCTGCAGGTGCCAAGTGTCAGAGGACTGCGCTGCACACCAGCCAGGGCACTCTGGAAGGAAGGGGCACGCGGGTGCCAGCTTCCCCCAGACTTTTTTAAGTTTCACACTAGATATGAGAGGGAAGTTGCCACCAGCCCCAGAGGAAGGAACAGGAAGAGTGAAGGAGAAGTATGGTTCCAGGGAACCCACATCCTTATTTCACACACCCCTTCTCCCTCTGGGGTTGGCTTCCCAGGGAGAGAAGTAAAAGCTGAGGCGAGGCCTGACCACAGGCACAGACCAATGAAGAGAGCAGCAGGGACCATGGTATGTCAGGTATGTATTCCAATATCTGTGGGGTCAGATATTGGAATAGGGGGAACAAAGTTGCCTGGTGTCTTCTCCCGGCTCAGGCCCCACAGGGACAAAGCTTGGAGATGGAGGAAGCAGGCCAGGGCAACTAGGCCCATCCATTGCCCAAGCGCCAAGGGCTACTCTCTACCTACACAATCCCAGGAAGTAAGGAGCCCAGAAAGCTTTCAGTGAGTCCAGAGACCAGCTGTCGAGCTGTGACAAGTGTCAATCAGAATTTCAAACTGAAATAATCATCTCTAGAATTATAATCATGGTAACAATAATAGTGATGAGCATAACAGCCCCCTTGGTTGAAGAGCTTTCTCAGCGCCAGGTGGTCTGCAGGACACTTTCTTTTATCAACTCCAATCAGGTTGCTAGAGTCACCTGATCTTTCTAAGGTGCAGATCCAATAACTTAACTGAGCTGCATGGAAAGGACCTTATGACCCCCTCTGACAGACAAGGAAACTGAGGCTAAGAAGGGTACAGGGACTCAGCTACTTAGCTAAGATTTGAACCTGAAACTGCCCAGTTCCAAAGTCCTCTTTTTTTAATCTTTTGTGGTACTAAGGATTAAACGCAGGATGACCCATCTCCAGTCCTTTCTATTTTTAATTTTGAGACATGATCTCATTAAGTTGCTGAGACTGGCTTGAATTTGTGAGACTTCTTCCCCAGCCTCTCAAGTAGCTGGGATTCCAGGTCTGCACCACTGAACGGGCTCCAAGATTTTTAAGCAGTAACTCCACCTTTTAAATATTTTTTTTTTAGTTGTTGATGAACCTTTATTTTATTTATTTATATGTGGTGCTGAGAATCGAACCCAGTGCCTCACACATGCTAGGCAAGCGCTCTACCACTGAGCCACAACCCCAGCCTCTAAGCAGCCCCCTTTGCTCTGGGCCACAGTCTCCCTCCCAGCCACCTCCGTTCTCCATGAACAGCTTGACCCACTTCTCTTCCTGCCCCCATGATCTCCCTCAGGTCCCTCCTGTCCCTCCCTCCCTCAGACTGTATGGAAAGGAAGTCAAGACTGCTTTTGGTCCATAACACTTTATCATCCTTGGCAAACTTTTTCTTTTCTTTGTGGTACTGGGGGTTGAACCCAGTGCACTCTTACCACTGAACAACATCCCTAGCGTCTCCCATTTTTATAAATTTCATTTCATTAAATTTCCCAGGCTGGCCTGGAACTTAAAATCTTCTAGCCTCAACCTTCACATATTTGGGATTATAGGCATTCACCACTATGCCCAACTTGAAAAACATTTGTGTGTGTGTGTGTGTGTATGTATACACACACACAGATACACACACTGAGCCTATCCCCAAACCTGTTTTTATATTTTATTTTGAGACATCGTCTCGCTAAGTTGCTTAAGGGCCTCCATAAATTGCTGAGACTGGCTTTGAACTTGTGACCTCTTGCTTCAGTCTCCCAAACTACTGAGATTACAGGTAAGCATCACCACACCTGGCTTGAAAAAACATTTTTAGATGTCAATTTATTTCACGTATTTTTTCTGCTAAGGAAAAACAATAAAACTAAGTGATTTCACTTTTATATATGTCCCTCTTTTCACCTCCCTCTAATAATTCAGTTGACCTTCAAAAAAGGGGGCAGGGGCAGAAGAAGCTAACCCTAACCAACCAGCATATCAAGTTACTCTTGCTCCCAGTGCTGATGTCAGGAACAGGTTTATTTTTCTAGTAATATTAGACATCTTGACTCATGAGGCAGTAGGGAATAATACCAAGGTTTGTTTCTGGTCTGCTGCAAACTCTCTACCCCTTAGCTCCATGCGCACCTCCCCTGGGCCAGGCCAGACCCCAGATTCCTCATCAAGATGAATGCAGGGGCCTTGATCTATGCTCCTGCCCCCACAGGAGTCCTATCCAAAGATCCTCCTCAAGGACTCCTCCCCATCTGTGCCAGAGTGACCTCTGAGACACAGATCTCATTGGAACCCTTCTTTTCTCAAACACTTCTGTTCCATTTCCATGACCTACTAGATAAAGTCCAAACAACCAGTCATCTGAAGCCCTTCTAATTTGAGCCCTAGTTGACTCAAGCACCTTCCGTCCAGGCCACCAGCCCCTCTCCCAGGTACAGGCCCCACTGGACATTCTCCCTGTCTGGAATACAGGCTTTGCTTCTGCCTGGCTTTTGCCCATGTGGTTCCCCAGCTGGGTGTCTTTCCTTCCCACCCTGTTGCTCCCCACAGCTAAATCGCTTCTTGTACATTTCCTGTGCAAAGGCTTCCTCAGTCCTGGGTCTGCCAGAGTTAGTTGCTCCTGGATATTCTGCAGGTCTCATCAGGGACTGCTTCTTGTGTATTTTATGTACATCTCCCCCATTAGTCTTAAGGTAATTTCAAAACCCACTCTCACCCCATCAAGCATGATACCTGGGACCCACACAGGTGCTGAGAATTAAAGTCTGGCACTGAAAACTTTCTCAGATCTCATAGTCATATTTCCAGTAAAGGCAGTTAACAGGACTGGAGATGTTGCTCCGTGGTAGAGTGCTTCCCTGCCACATATGAGGCTCCAGTTCAATCCCCAGCACAGCAAAAAATAGGGAGGGTGGAGGTAAAGTCTGGTCTCCCAAAGCTACTTTACTCCAATCTACAAATAACTCAGTTCTGGCCACCATGTCACTTCTTCCAGGAAGTCTTGTGGACTCGTAATCTCTTCAAGAAAGTGTTCCTAGCACCTTCATTAAGGTAGTAATCATGCCACATGGTATGCTTGCCTCTTTAACTATTCATCTCCCAGCCAGGACCAGTTTAAGAATAGCCTCTTGGTGGCAGGAGCTATGGATCTAGTCCTAGGAAAGCACTTAGCAATAATGATGGGTATGGAGAATTCTCAGGATGCCAGGTACATTTTGAGCACTCAACGTGTCCTGACTCATTTAAGCATCAGGACAATCCTTGAGGAGGGTGATATTAGCCATATTTGATGGAAGGGTAAACTGAAGCCAGAGCAGTTTTAAACTTGACCACACAGCCGGGAAGTGGAGGAAAAAGGACTGGAGTCTAGCCCTCACCTGCACAATCTGAACTGTATCACTGGGTGAAGGGAATTAGAGCCAATGCCCCCCACCACACCCCAATAGCCCTGGTCCATCCGTGGACTCCTGGTCATTTTCCCCCAGGAGACACAGTCTCATGCCAGTCTGCAGGGAATTGCTCAAAAGCAAAGCTGAGGTCTGTACTAATAAAGCGCTCTTGGTGAATAACATTTTAATAAAGACTGTTTGTTCTTATCTGCCTGAGAAGATGCCCATTTCCTGCCACTCCATGGGGAGGTCCTGGGAATGGTTAGCATTGCTTTGCTGAGTGAATAACCTCTGAGGCTGCTTTAGAGACAAAGGACTTAACAGGATCAGGCCGAATGCCAGAGCTCTCAAAGAGGGCCACCTCTGTCCTTGCTGATGAGCACAATAGAAGGCTCAAAACTCTGAAACAGGCCTCTCATCTTTGACCCACTAACACCAATTGGAGAAATGTATACTAAAGACCTCTCCAAATAATTCCCAAAGCTGTATATATGAAGGAATTCCTTAAGACTAGGGGGAAAATAAAGATCCATCAAAAAGGAATTAATTGGGGGCTGGTGATGTAGCTCAGTGGCAGAGCGCTTGCCTAGCACTTGTGAAGCACTGAGTTCGATCCTTAGCACCACATAAACATAAACAAAGAAAATAAAGGCATTCTGTCCATCTATAATTCAAAAAATCTTTTTAAAAAAGGAATTAAGGGAGCTGGGGATTTGGCTCAAGCGGTAGCGCGATCGCCTGGCATGCGCGCGGCCCAGGTTCGATCCTCAGTACCACATACAAACAAAGATGTTGTGTCTGCCAAAAACTTAAAAAAAATAAATAAATATTTAAAAACTCTCTCTCTCTCTCTCTCTCTCTCTCTCTCTCTCTCTCTCTCTCTCTCTCTCTCTCCTTTAATAAATAAATAAATAAATAAGGAATTAATTAGATGGAGTTGGAGAATATCACGCTAAGAGAAGTAAGCCAATCCCAAGAAACCAAAGGCTGAATGTTCTGTCTGATAAGTGGATGTTAATCCATAATGTGGGGAGGGGGGCATGGGAAAAATGGAGGATCTTTGATGGGGCAAAGGGGAGAGAGGAGTGGGGAAGGGAAGTGGGGGCCGGAAAGATGGTGGAATGAGATGGACATGGACATCATTACCCTAGGAACATGTATGACTGCACATACAGTGTGACACTACATCCTGAACAACCAGAGAAATGAAAAGTGGTGCTGCAATTGTGCACATGAATCAAAATGCATTCTGCTATCATATGTACCTAATTAAAAATAATTAATTAATTAATCAAAAAAGGAATTAGTGGGCTGGGGATAACTGGTGGAGCTCAGTTGGTAGAGCACTTGCCTTGCATGCACAAAGCCATGGGTTCAATCCCCAGCATCACAAAAAAAAAAAAAAAGGATAAAAAGGAATTAATTAATCAATCAATCAATTAATTTTTTGTGGTATTGGGTATTTAGCTCAGGGGCAGTCTACCAAGTCCCCCAATAGCATTTTGCCTGCCTTTGGTATCAGGGACTGAACCCAAAGAAGCTTAACCACTGAGCCACAACCCTTTTTTATATTTTATTTAGAGACAGGGTCTTGCTGAGTTGCTTAGGGCCTCACAAAATTGCTGAGTCTGGCTTTGAAATGGAGATCCTCCACCTCAGGGGTGGGAGCCTGGCCCCCGGTAACACTATTTTAAATCATTTTAATAAAAGAATATATATATATTTTTTCCTTTTACATTTATTTATTTATTTATTTATGTGGTGCTGAGGATCAAGCCCAGTGCCTGACACTTGCGAGGCAAGCGCTCTACCACCGAGCTACAACCCCAGCTCCTCAATAACATTTTTTTTTCTGATACCAGTGATTGAACCCAGGGGCGCTTAACAACTGAGCTAAATCCTCAGCGCTTTTTTGTATTTTATTTAAAGACAGGGTCTCTCTGAGTTGCTAAGTGCCTCGCTAAATTGCTGAGGCTGGCTTTGAATTTTCGATCCTTCTGTCTCAGCCACCAAGTCACTGGAATTACAGGCATGCACCACCATGTGTGACTCCCAATAGCAATTTTTTGGTTTTTTTGGTGCTAGGGATCGAACCCAGGGCCTTGTGCATGCAAGGCAAGCACTCTACCAACTGTGCTATATAGGATTATTAAGGGCTACTTTTCCTCTGTTTGAAAAGCTATACTTTATGGATTTCTTTTTAAACACTCCAGGTAAGCACTCTATCACTCTTTATTTTTTGAGACAGAGCCTCACTAAGTTGCTAAGGCAGTCCTCAAACTTGGGATCCCCATGTTTTTTAGTCAGCTTTTTCACTGCTGTGACTAAAGGACCCGACCAACACAATTGTAGAAGAGAAAGGGTTTATTTGAGGGCTCACGGTTTCAGAAGTCTTAGTTCATAGAAGGTCGGCTCCAGTCCTTGGGGCTTGAGGTGAGACAGAACATCATGGCGGGAAAGGGTGGCTCACAGCATGGTGATCTGGAAGCAGAGAAAGAGACTCCTTCTGCCAGATACATATATATATTCCAAAGCTTCGCCCCCCCCAAGCCCTACCTCCTCCAGCCACACCCTGCCACTTAAGTCACCATTTAGTTAATCCTGTCAGGGAATTAATTGATTAGGTTAAGACTCTTACAACCCAATCATTTCTCCTCTGAACCTTCTTGCGCTGTCTCGCATGTGAGCTTTTGGGGGACACCTCACATCCAAACCTTAACACCCTGCTTCAGTCTCTCAAACATCTGGGATTATAAATACCCACCATCACACGGACCTAGCTATTTTTAACTCTTTTAATTCTGTGCTCATTTTTACCTCTCCATCGAACTCAAACAATAAAAATAATGACATCTTTTTTAAAAAAATATATATTTATTTATTTTTTTAGGTGTAGATGGACACAACACAATACCTTTATTTTTATGTGGTGCTGAGAATCGAACCCAGGTCTCGCCCGTGCTAGGTGAGCGTTCTACCGCTGACCCACAATCCCAGCCCAAAATAATGACATCTTACATCTACCTATGAAATCCTTCCCTGTATCCCCCTAAAACTAACCAATCTTTGAATGATTGTGTTTTTCCTTCCCTTGCTTCTTTTATATAGCTTAACATGTAAATACATATGGTTTAAATATACCACGGTTTACTTTTAGTTGTTCCTAACCTTTATTAAAAAAAAAAAAAAGTAATAGAGATGAGGATGCAGCTCAGTGGTAGAGCACATGCTTAGCATGCATGAGGTCAGGGGTCAATCCCCAGCACTAAGAAAGAAGAGAAAAAAGTACAGTTTGGAATGTCCCATTCAACATGATATTACTCAGATTCATTCATGCTGTGTGTATAGCTACAGTAGATTCACTTTTTTTGGATTGCTCTGTTTTAATCCTCTGTATGAACTCGCTGGAGGGTTTTGTTTGTTATCCATTCTCCTATCAATGGACCTTGGGTTTCTCCAGATTTTTGCTCTTACAAGTAAAGCATTTATAAACATTCTTGTACAGAATTCCTGCTATCTCTGTGTCTGGTGTTTTCTCTGATTAAATGAAAGCCCTGGGGTGTAGGATTTGTGAATGCTCGATTTTATTGGAATCCTACCAGTTCATACTTAACAGCCTCAGGTCAAAGAAACACTGCTAATGCAGATCCTCTGCTGCCCTAGGCATAGACTTCTTCATTTTGGCAATTGAATGAACAGACCTGCACAACACTTACTGTTTTGCTCTTTCCAAACTTTGTACCAGGTGCATGTGTTATCTATGCCAATAACTAAAATGTAATTATAGTTTTGTCTGAAAAAACAAGATTGGATATAGGGGTTGGAGGTATAGCTCAGTGGTAGAGTGCTTGCCTACTTCCCACCAGGGTCTGAGTTCAATCCCAGCACGCTGCCCCTCAAAAAAAAAAAAAAAAAGGTTGAATACAGCTCAAAATGTCATTCCCCCTGCCCCCCAGTTCTGGGAATCAAACTCAGGGCCTCATAAATGCTCTACAACTAAGCCACGTCCCCAGCCCTCAAAATGTCAATTGTGGTTATCTCTGAAATAACAGGTGACTTTCATTTTTATTTTTCTTCTGTTTGCTTATCCCTGCATTTAAAATTTTTTCTATTGTGGATAATTTATTTATTTTTCCCCATTCTTTTTTTAATTTGTTTTAATTAGTTACACATGACAGTACAATGATCTTGACATATCATACATTTGAATCAGATGAGGTATAATTTCTCATTTTTCTGAGTGTACAGGTTGCAGAATCACATTGGTTATGCAGTCACGTATATACCCACAGCAATAATAATGTCTAGTTTATTCTGCTGTCCTTCCTTTTCCCCCTTCCCCTCCTCCCCTCAATTGTGGATATTTATTACATTATTATATATATATATATATATATATATATATATATATATATAATTTTTTTTTCAAATAAAGAGAGAAGGGGCTGGGCATGTGACTCAGAGGTAGAGCATTTGCCTATCAAGTGTGAGCCCTGGATTCACTCCCTAGCACTGAAAGAAGGTGGGGAGGCATACGCATCCGTTAGCATTAGTTATTAGATAAATGCAAATTAAGACCACAATGAGATACTACTATACTAGAATGGATACAATTGAAAAGACTGACCATGTAGCCAAATACTGGCAAATGGGAACTCTCAGACATTACTGATGGCATTATGAAAAGGTATGGCCACTTTGAAAAGCAGTTTGGTAATCTCTTATACACATATGCTAACCCTATGATTCAGCAATTCTACTCCTAGGTATTTTCCAAGAAGAATGAAAAGAAATGTTCATAAGAGACTCAAGAATGGCTCAGGCGTGGTAGCACCCACCTGTAATCCCAGCGGCTCTGGAGGCTGAGGCAGGAGAATTTCAAGTTCAAAGCCAGCCTCAGCAACGGCAAGGTGCTAAGCAATTCAGTGAGACCCTATCTCTAAATAAAATACAAAATAGGACTGGGGATGTGGCTCAATGGTTAAGTGCCCCTAAGTTCAATCCCTGGTACCCCAAAACAAAAACATGAATGTTTCTAAGTAGCTTTATTCATAATAGCCCCAAACTGGAAATATCCCCAAACCCCTTAGGTACTAAATGGATAAACAATTCTACAATTTTTGGTATATTCACAAAATGGAATACTCTATTAAGCCAGAAAGAATAAACTATCACTACAGATACAATATGGAGGCATCTCCAAAGCATTTTGCTAAGTGGAAGAAACCATGGGCCTATATACTGTGTGGTTTCATTCATATGACGGTCCAAAAAAGAAAAATCTATGGAGACAGAGAAAGGTTCAGAGGAGCCAGGGCCTAGGGATGGGTGGTATAGTTGTCTCTAAGGGCACAGGGAGTTTGGATATGAAACAAATGTTCTGCATCTTGATAATAGGAGTGCACAGATAACTGCCATGTGTCCATCAAAACTTGACGAGCTGTATGCCAAAAAGTGGGTGTATGCCTGTAATTCCAGTGACTTGGGAGGCTGAAGCAGGAAGATTGCAAGTTTGAGACAAACCTTGGCAATATAGGGAGGCCCTAGGGACTTAGCAAAACCCTGTCTCAAAATAAAACATTAAAAAAGGGCTGGGGTGGCTCAGTAGCAACCCTGGGTTCAATCCCAAGTACAAGAAAGAAAGAAAGAAAGAGAGAGAGAGAGAGAGAGAGAGGAAGGAAGGAAGGAAGGAAGGAAGGAAGGGAGGGAGGGAGGAAGGAAGAAAAGAAAAGAAACGAAACCTAAGACTTTGGCTATACCCATTCAAAAAGTATAGTTCCTGGGTCTACAAATGTACTTACTCCATGGTAGAGTACTCAGCACCATGGGGGGGGCGGGCAGGAAATAGATATAAGGGACTAGGGATATAGCTCATTTGGTAGAGTGTTTGCATCCCATGCACAAAGCCCTGGGTTCAATACCCAGCAGCACACACACCCACACACACACCCACACACACACACACACACACACACACACAAGGTATAGTTCTCTATGCCTGGGATTGCTTAACCGGAAGTTAGGTGCCTGTATCTGGCTTGCTAAGAGAATCCAAGAGTGAAGTTAGATTAGAAGAAAGCAAAGACAGATCCCTGATGACATCACTCGACTACCTGGAGTCATCTATGCGGGAAGTTCATCTCTCTCTGGACTTTTTGGTACTTAAGCCCCAAATTACACCCCTCCTTTCTTTCTGTGTAGGCACTTGTGTTTCTTGACACTTATAACCCAAAGCAATGAGCCCACAATGCCAACATACAGAGAGGAGAGAACATTGGACCAGGAGTTTTAAAACTTGGATTTGAATAGAGATTTAACTATGTAGTAGGTCTTGAAACTGCTCTGTATTTCAGCCGCTTCAGCTGCGGCGTAAAGGGAACGGTGTTGCTCCCTGAAATGGTGTTGTGCTGGGAAATCAAATAGCATATGGGAAAGTAATTCGTAATCTGTACCATGCTTTGCAAATTCTAAGGCTCCATACATAGAAGGGCAACTTTTGTTGCACATGTCCAATAGAAATGGTTAAATAGAAGTGAATTTACCCGGGCTGGGGATGTGGCTCAAGCGGTAGCACGCTCGCCTGGTATGCGTGCGGCCAGGGTTCGATCCTCAGCACCACATACACACAAAGATGTTGTGTCCGCCGAAAATTAAACAATAAAAATAAATAAAAATTATTTAAAAAAAAAAAAAAAAAAAAGAAGTGAATTTACCCCACTTATTCCATTTACCCCATGTCTATTTCACTGTGTGACAACTGGCAGATGTTTTAACCTCTCTGAGCCTAGGTTCTTGCTTTGAAAAAATTGATCCTTTGGGGTCCCTCTGGGGGATTTGCAGTCTCAGTCAAGTGACTCTCTTGCAATAGGGATGGAGTGTAGCTCAGTGGTAGAATATGTGCTGAACCTATGTGAGGTCCTGGGTTTCATTCCTGCACCAAAAATAAATAAAATGAAATGGTGCAATGGCTCCCTATTGATTTCAGGACACAGTGCAAGCTACTGACTCTGATAACAAGAGTTCCCACCCCTGCTTGGTCTTTACCTGCCTCTTATGCATGATCTCTTCTCCAGCTAGACTGAATGCTCCTCCCCTCTGGGCTTTTTGCCCAAGTGGTGACCTTTGCCAGGAACCTTTGGTTAAACTCAACTTAGTTTCTTTCTTTCTTTCTTTCCTTCCTTCCTTCTTTCGACTGGGGATTGAACCCAGGGGCACTTAACTGAACCACATCCCCAGCCTTTTTTTATATTTTATTTGGAAACAGTGTCTCACTGCTGAGAGCCACGGCCGAGTCTGTATGGCCCCTGGCATTTTGCCAACAGTATTGATTGACAGGCGAGGCATTACTATCCGCCTCTGCCGCAACTTTTGAGTTCTCGCACTATTTTGGAGTTCTCGTGGGGATTTCCGGGGATTCCCCGAGAGTTCCCATTGGTTGGGGAAGTGCAGGAGGAGGGATTTCCGGGAGAGATATTTCCGGCTGGGGGTTCCTGGACAAGCCTCGTGGTGTTCGGGAGGATTCCCCGGGAGCTGTGTGAAGTGTTTTCCTGCAGTTTAAAAATAAAGTTTGTTCCTGCTTCAGTGGCTCGTGATTTGTGCCCAGCCAGACTGCGGCATCTCACCAAGTTGCTGAGGCTGGCATTGAACTGGTGATTCTCCTACCTCAGTCTTCTACCTGACTCCCTTGTGCCTCCCCATCATACCTCCTGGTTAATCACAAATCACTCATCACCAGGTCTAGTCCTCAACCAGAACCACTGATATGGCTATCCTAGTTGCTAGAATATTCTATTAAATCTTTCCATATCAGTTGGTAAGCAGCTGCTTCCTGGAGTCCCTCAAGGTCTCCCCACAGCCCCTGCTTCTCCCACAGCCCCCACCTCCCCACTATCCAGCAACCAAAAGGGTAAAGCCAGACACTGCCAGGGGCCTGGGACCCTGTCCTGATGTTCATGGTTGGTGTTCATTCTGTCTGGACTGGTGCCTGGGCTCTACCAGCTGTTAAATATTGTTAATATCATTCTTGATAATTGCCATGGAATGCAAATCCCTGGGTTGTAAATCCCTTGCCTGCTTATTCAACCAGATCATAAACTCCTTGAGGGCAGGGTGGTACCTCCCTCAGCAACTAAGCATCTGGTATGTGCTAGGTGTCCAGTGAGCATTCACTGAGTCAATGAAAATGTAAGTGAATAAGTGATTGTGGTCTTTAAGTTAGAGAGACTCTGGAAAATAATGGGCTCTTCATCCTCGAGTTAGACTGGAGTTTTCTAGGCCTGCATTGGAAACCTTGCCCTTTGCCCAGGCTTAATTGTCCACGCTTTATTTTCTTATTCTGGAAGGAAGCTCCTGCCACCTGCCCCAGCATGGCTCCAGCCTGGCCCCAGCCAGGCCAGCTCCACCCTCCTCTCCTATAAAACCTGGGAAGACAAGTCATAGTCCTTCCACTCACACAGGCATAAGGTGAGCACACATGGTCAACTGATGGTCAACCAGTGGATGCTTACTGGCTCTAATGTTGTCTCCGTTTACCTGGGATCTACAGCATGGGAACCCTTGGTATTAGCCAAATGGGTACAGTTGGTCTCACTAGCCCTAGGTTGCTTGAGTTCTTTGCAGACAGCAGGGAGGATGGTATCTTTCAGGATGGATTGCTGTGTTGTTGGTGCTCAACACAGTATGTGGCCCAAGGTGGATTTGCCCTAGCTCTGTCACTTAGTGCCTGTGGAAAATTAGGTCACCTCTCAGTTTCCTCAAGTGGAAACAAAATAATATATTTCTCTTAGAGGTATAGGCATTAATACAAAGTTAAAGTGCTTGGAGCATAATGCCTAACACATAATGAGTATTATAGAAATGACAGCCATTATTATTTTTATTGTTGTTATTTCAATTGTTTATGTGCACAGAAGAAGAGTTTCTAGGTTTTTCAGTCGGTAAAGCAAATGAAAGACAGTTGATGTTATAAGACTGAAAAAGTCACCCCTCTACTTAGTCTGAGGCTGGCTTTGAACCTGCGATCCTTCTGCCTCAGCCTCATGAACCTGGGATTACAGGTGTACACCATTGCTGGGTGAGAATTACAAATTTGAGGCCAGCCTCAACAATTTAGCAAGACCCTATCTGGGATAAAAAATAAAAGGGGATGGGAGTGTAACTCAGTGATAGAGCAACCCTGGACTCAATCCCCAACACTGCAAAAAAATGACAAAAACAAAAAATAAATAAGGAAAAAAAAACACCAAAACAAAACAAAATCTAAAAAACATTGACAACTACAACAAAACCCAGCTCTGCTGTGATATAATTCACATGCCATACAATCTATCCATGTGAAGTTGTCAGTTGAGTGTTTTGCAGTATATTCACAAGGTTGTGTACATTTAGAATATGTTCGCCCTAGCTACAAGAAGCCCAGTTTCCATCCTACCCTCACCCTTCGCAGCCCCTGGCAACCATTAATCTGCTTTCTCTCCATATATTTGCCTATTCCAGATATTTCAGCAAAAAAGAATTGCGAATCTGGTACTGTGGCCCACACCTGTAATCCCAGAGATTCAGGAGGCTGAAGCAGGATTGCAAATTCAAGACTAGCTTCAGCAATTTAGCAAGGCCCTGCCCCAAAAATAGAAAAGGAGGGAGTATGTACTCCGGGTTCAATTCCCAGTCCCCAAAATAATAATATTAACATTTTAATTATTAAAAAATGAAAGTGGATCGCCAAGTGCGGTGGCACACGCCTGCCTGTAATCCCAGCAGCCCAGGAGGCTGAGACAGGAGGATCGCGAGTTCAAAGCCAGCCTCAGCAATGGCGAGGTGCTAAGCAACTCAGTAAAATACTGTCTCTAAATAAAATACAAAATAGGACTGGGGATGTGGCTCAGGGGCCAAGTGCCCCCTGAGTTCAACCCCTAGTACCAAAATAAATAAATAAATGTGGAGAGTTGTCTCCAGTTTTCTCATTCTTTTATTATTATTATTTAATGTGTGTGTGCAGGGGTTGGGGTGGGGCGGTGGCCCTGGAATGGAACCCAGGACCTTGATCCTGTTAGGCAAGTGCTCTACCATGGAGAAACAACCTAACTCTCAGGGGGGAGGGGCTGAACTTGGAAGGGACCGATTTCATTGGTTGCTAAGCCCCGAGAGGGCTGGCTTTTGGGAGGGCTTTAATTCTCCATCCTGAATGGACAGCATCTTTGTTGGACAGATTTCCCTGAGTCTGAGAGAAGGTGTGGAACCTTCTTTGTTTGGAAGTGGGAGCAGAAAATCATAGGTCTTTGGGACCTTGACAGTTATTCTGCAGCTTTAATTTTTTTTTTTTTTGGTGGGGGGGGGCTGTACGGGGGATTGAACCTAGGAGCACTCTACCAATGAACCACATTCCCAGGCTCCTTTTATTATTTTTCATTTTGCGACAGGGTCATCTCAGTAAGTTGCCAAGGCTGCCCTTGAACTTTGAATCTTCTTGCCTTGCCTCTGGGTTTGCTGGGATCACAAACCAGCGCCACCGCACCTAACTTTTTTTTTTTTTTAAATTATAGGTGGACACAATATTTTTATTTTATTTTTATATGGTGATGAGGACTGAACCCAGTGCCTCACACATGCTATCCGAGTGCTCTACCTCTGAGCCACAACCCCAGCCCCCAATTTTTTTTTCCTTTTTTAATGGAATACGTGTCATCCTATGATGAGGCCATGCTAACTAATCTAACTATCGTTCCAAATTTACTATATGTGCTGCCAAAGCCAGCACTGTCATTATTATTATTTTTAATATATTTATTTATTTAGTTAGTTAGTTTTCGGCAGACACAACATCTTTGTTTGTATGTAGGCGGCACACATGCCAGGTGAGCGCGCTACTGCTTGAGCCACATCCCCAGCCCCAGCACTGTCAATCTTGAATAACTAAGTCCAAAGGTGAATCCCATGAGAGGGGATCTCCTGGCCCTGGAGCACAGCAGCAGTCTCTTCTCAAGGTCATCTAGTTGGGTTGGAGGGGGCCTGCTGTCCAAGGGCTTGGCTCAGGGGAAAACCCTGACCCCTGAGCAATGTGCAATATGGAACCCTTTAGTTAATGTTTATTTCGCACTTCCTGTTTGCTCTGCTTACTTAGGCGTCTTACCTAATTCTTCAAACTATTCAAGGGGATAGATGCTATAATTATTCTCATTGGGAAGGTGAGGAGATTAGGAGTCCAGAGAGAGTTTAATGACTCATTTAAAGGCTTATAATTAGCAGACACAAAAGCAGGATTCAACCCAGGCATTTAGGCACCAAGTCTGCACTGGGAACACCTTTGCCACACTAGTCTTGGAGCTGCACTGCCAGTGTCAAGCCTGTATCTACTGTCAAACTGACTATCTCTCTCTCCCAGGCTCAGCTACCTGCTCTGGAAAGTGAGGATAAAACCAAGCTGGGGGACTGAGTGGTCAGACCCAGGTCCTGCCCCTCCTCAAGGTCCCTCCCTCATCTCACCATATTGGAAACTCTATCCTGGTGGGATAAGAAGCAGCTTAGGTTCTTGCCTGCCTCTTTCTCTAGACTGCTCTAGAGTCTGGAGTTGCAGGCCAATCTAACAGAACATTTCTTTTTTCTTTTTTTGTGTGGTAGGATTGAACCCAGGACCTTCCATATTCTAGGCAAGCACTCTCCCACTGATCTATAAGCCCAGCCCACAACAGACTATTTCTTGCTTAATTAAGATTCGACACTTAGTTCAAATGGCATCTGGAAATAAGAACCTGTCTCAATTTTAGCAGTATAGCGTGGAGATTAAGAGGCTTTGGAGGCAAGTGGCCCACAGTTCATATTCCAGCTCTGACCATTTTACTGTGTGTAATGGTTAATTTCAGCCATCTTCTTGACTCAATTTAGGGATACCCATTTAGTTGATGCAGCTTTATTTCTGAATATGAATGTGAGGGTGTTTCCAGAAGATAGAAATGTAGGTGGGCACTATCAATTGGCCCATGGTTTCAGAGTCTATGCAAATACCAAGACTCATCAAATTGTATATTTAAATATATGTAGTCAGTTATACTTTAAAAAAAGAAATAGGGAAATGCTGGGTACAGTGGCACACACCTGTAATCCTAGCTACTTAGGAGGCTGAACCAGGAGGATCATAAGCTCAAAGCCAGCCTCAGCAATTTAGCAAGAACTTGTCTCAAAATAAAAAATTTTAAAAATGGCTGGGGATGTGGCTCAGTGGTTGAGCGCCCTAGATTCAATCCCTGATACCAAAAAGAAAAAAAAAAAAAAGAAATGGGGAAATTTATAAAGAAAATTAAGGAATATAACAGACAAATGTAAACCGTGGATGAGAGGAGGGAAGCTGAATTCATATTTTCTCTCCTTCCTCTCCCCAGGAGCCAGGATGTTCTTCTCCTGCACATAGATATCAGAACTCCTACCTTCAGACTCTGGAACTAGCATTAGTGGGCCACCCACCCCTACCCCATTATCTCAGGCCTTTGGACTTGAACTGAGCCACACTACTGATTTTTCTGTTTCTCCAGCTTGCAGATGGCACAGTGTGAAGGTCTGCAGCCTCCATAATCACCTGTACCTTTCTCCTTTCTTTCCACATACAGTGTGTATTTCATTGGTTTCTGTTCTCTGGAAAATGCTGACCTGTCTCAAATCTCTTTGTCTCTCTGTAAACCTCTGCTTCCAAATCTTTAAAATGGATGTCTTGATAATAAGGGACTTGTATGAGGAATGGTGAGATAAATGTATATAGAGTATGGCGAACTCCAGTAAATAGTATCTATCATTTTTATCACATACTATAATGCAGTTACTGGCATCCAGCACAATGCCTGACACACAATTGGCATTCAGTAAATATTTAATAAATAAACGAACGAATGTTTACTTGTCTGCATCCCCCACAACCTTCTGAACTCCTTAAGGGCAGGGACCATATTTTGTTTATTTCTCTGTCTCCTGTGATGAGCATGTACCTGGCACATGGGAGTGCTTAATAAATGCTTGTGTTTGCCCTAATGAGATAATGGATCTAGAGAGCCATCATCTCTGGGGCTACAAACCACAAGGTGATAGAGAACTTGACAATGGAGGAATCAGATGATACCAATTGAATTAAGCATCTTAAAAGAGAGCCAACTGGACAATTTCTTGCATCTTGATATTATGCTGTGGGAAATGCCCAGCATCATTGATGAAATATTTTTGCCTAAAAAGAATGGATCTGAATCAAATCATTTCTCTGTACAAATAGTTTATGCCGAATACGGGAGAAAAGAACACACCGAATGACATCTCAAGGATGCATTGACAAAATGCAGCGTATTCTATGCTATCTTTTTTTCTTTTTCTTTCTTTCTTTTTTTTTTTTTTTTTTTTTGATGATGATACCAGGGATTGGATCCATAAGTACTCATCACTGAGATACATCTCCAGCTCTTTTTTAATTTTCATTTTGAGACAGGGTCTTGATAAGGGACTCAGTTTGCCCTGGAACTTATGATCCTCCTGTCCAAGTTGCTGGAATCACAGATATATACCACTGCCATTGTGCCCTATTTTATTGTGGGTTTTTGTTTTTGTTGTTGTTGTGGTGGTACCAGAGATTAAACTCAGGGGCACTTGACCCCTGAGCCACATCCCCAGGCCTTTTATGTATTTTATTTAGAGACAGGTCTCACTGACTTGCTTAGTGCCTTGCCTTTGCTGAGGCTGGCTTTGAACTTGCAATCTTCCTGTCTAAGCTTCCTGAGCCACTGGGATTACAGGCAGGTGCCATCAGGCCTGGCTTGTTTTATTTATTTATTTATTTATTTAAAATAGAGAGTTGCTATGCTGACCAGACTGGCCAACTCCTGGTCTCAAGAAACCCTCTGGAGGCTGAGATTGTAGCTCAGGGGTAGAGCAACTTGCCTAGTGCATGTGAAGCACTGAGTTCGATCTTCAGCATCATATAAAAAATAAATATATACCACATTTTTTAAATCTAGTCATCTATTGAAGGACACCTAGGTTGGTTCCATAGTTTAGCTATTGTGAATTGAGCTGCTATAAACAAAAGAGGTGAAAGACCTCTACAATGAAATCTACAAAACACTAAAGAAAGAAATTGAAGAAAACCTTAGAAGATGGAAAGATCTCCTATGCTCCTGGATAGCAGAATTAATATTGTCAAAATAGCCATACTACCAAAAGTGTTATACAGATTTAATGCAATCCCTATTAAAATCCCAATGACTTTGTTCATAGAAATAGAGAAAGAAATAATTAAATTTATTTGGAAAAATAAGAGACCCAGAATAGCTAAAGCAATCCTTAGCAAGAAAAATGAAGCAGGAGGCATTGTAATACCAGACTTTAAACTATACTACAGAGCTATAGTAACAAAAACAGCAAGTTATTGGCACCAAAATAGACTTTAGACCAATGGTACAGAATAGAGGACATAGAGACAAACCCATATAAATACAGTTATGTCATACTAGACAAAGTTACCAAAAACATTCACTAGAGAAAAGATAGCCTATTCAACAAATGGTGCTGGCAAAACTTGAAATCCATATGTAGCAAAATGAAATTAAACCTCTATCTCTCACCCTGCACAAAGTGGATCAAAGACTTAGGCACTGGGGCTGGGGTTGTGGCTCAGTGGTAGAGTGCTTGCCTAGCATGCGTGACTCACTGAGTTTGATTCTCAACACCACATACAAATAAATAAAATAAAGGTCCATCAACAACTAAAAAATATTTTAAAAAATTTAAAAAAAGACTTAGGTAGGCACTAGAATAGAGATACTGTGCCCAATAGAAGAAAAAATAAGCCCAAGTCTTCACCACTTTGGCCTAGGATCTGATTTCCTTAACAAGATTCCTAAAGCGCAAGAAGTAATATCAAGAATCAATAAATGAGATGGATTCAATTAAAAAGCTTCTTCTCAGCAAAAGAAACAATCAGTAATGTGAGGAGAGAACCTACAGATTGGAAGAAAATATTTACCACATGCATTTCCAATAAGGCATTAATGTCTAGGATATATAAAGAACTCAAAAAACTTAACACCAAAAAATCAAATAACCCAATCAACAAATGGGCTAAGGAACTGAACAGACACTTCACAGAAGAAGAAATATAATCGATCAATAAATATATGAAAAAGTGTTCAACATCTCTAGCAATTAGAGAAATGCTAATCAAAACTACTCTAAGATTTCATTTCACTCCTGTCAGAATTGCAATCATTAAGAATACAGGAAAGAATAAATGTTGGTGAGAAATTATGGCATTTTCCAGTAAATGGATAGAGTTCGAGAATATCATGCTAAGCAAAATAAGCCAATCCCAAAAAACCAAAGGCCAAATGCTTTCTCTAATATGCAGATGCTAATTCACAATAAGGTGGCGGGGCACTAGAGAAGAATAGCATTGCCTTAGATTAGGTAAAGGGAAGTTACCTTAGATTAGGTAGAAGGAGGGGAGGGGATGTGGGGATAGGAAAGATAGTAGAATGAAACAGATATTATTACTTTATCTATGTATGTGACTACATGACCAATATGATTTTGCAACATGTACACTCAGAAAAATGAGAAATTACATCCCATCTATGTATGATATATCAAAGTGCATAAATGCATTTTACTGTCATGTATAACTAATTAAAACAAATAAAAAATTAATTTAAAAACCTAACCTATAAAATAAATAAATACATACATAAATAAACTAATAAATAAATTAAAGGTATTATGTCCATATAACTAAAAAAGAAAAGAAATCCACTGGCCTCAGCCTCCTGAGTGCCGTCTGGATGACACACCTGGATGAACCATTGTCTGGTGGTTGTTGTTTTTGTAACTGCAAATCTAGAATTATGTCAAAATAAAAACAAACAAAATGAATACATTCATTATTTGAATTGTTAATGGTCTCACAATATATGTAAATGCTAAAACTCATCTTGTATATTTTAAGAGACTTTTTTCTTTTTTTAAATTTTTGTTAGTTATTGATGGACCTTTATTCATTTATTTATTTATATGTGGTACTGAGAATTGAAACCAGTGCCTCACACGTTCTAGGCAAGCACGCTACCACTGAGCCACAACCCTAGCCTCCCCCCCTTTTTTTTTGTACTGGGGATTTAGTCTAGGGGCACTTTACTACTGAGTTATATCCCCAACCCTTTTTATTTTTTGAGACAGGGTCTCACTAAGTTGCTGGGGGTCTTGCTAAGTTGCCCAAAATGGACTCAAACTTGCGATCCTCCTGTCTCAGCTTCCCTAGTCACTGGAATTATAGGGGTGCACCATTGCTCCTGGTCCTCTTGAATATTTTAAATATAGGTAGTAAATTATATCTAAAAAAAAAAAAATTGAACAAGGGTATCTGGCACTGTGGTGCAGGTTTACAGTCGTAAACCCAGGGACTCAGGAGCAAGTTCTGGAGAAGATTCAGCAACTGAGTGAGGCTCTAAGCAACTTAGAGACCTATATCAAAATAAAAAATAAAAAACCACTAGGGATGGGCTGGGTTTGTGGCTCAGTGGTAGAGCACTTGCCTAGCACATGCAAGGTGCTGGGTTCCATCCTCAGCACCACATAAAAATAAATATATAAAATAAAGGAATTTTGTCAAACTACAACCAAAATAAAATAAAATAAAATAAAAGGACTGGGGATATAGTTCTGTGGTTAAGTACCTCTGGGTTCAATTCCTGGTACCAGAAAAAAAAAAAGTCAACACAGTATCATATGTCTATAATCGAAGCTACTCTTCAGGCTGAGAGGCAGGAAGATTGCAATTTCAAGGCCAACCTGGGGAATTTAGTGATACTGCTTCAGCTGGGGAGACTGAGGCAGAAAGATTATGAGTTCAAGCCAGCCTCAGCAATTTAGCGAGGCCCTAAGCAACTCAGGGAGACCCTGTCTCTAAATAAAATACAAAAAAGGGCTGGGGATGTGGCTCAGTGATTCAGTGCCCCTGGATTCAGTCCCCAGTACCAAAAAAAAAAAAAAAGGAGGTGGGGCTGGGGAAATACCAGAGCCTGAGGCAGGAGGCTCAGGAGTTGGAGGTCAGCCTCAGCAATTTAGCGAGAACTTGTCTCAAAACAAAAACAAAAAAAAAACAGTCTAGGGATGTGACTCAGTGGTTAAGAGCCCCTAGGTTGAGTTCCTTGTACCAAAAAATTAAAACATGTCTTGATCATAGATGCAGAATGCAATACTTACAGCAGAAGTGACATGTTTTCTCAATTTGTTTTAAACTCTTCTGTAAAAACAAAAATAAAAATGCTGGGGTAGAAAGAAGAAATAAGGCCTGGGGGTGTGGCTCTGCGTTGGAGTCACATGCGGGGGCCCTGGGTTTGATCCTCAGCACCACATAAAAATAAATAAGTAAAATATAGGTATTGTGTCCAACTACTTCTAAAAAATAAATATTTACCGAAGAAGAAGAAGAAGAAGAAGAAGAAGAGGAGGAGGAGGAGGAGGAGGAGGAGGAGGAGGAAGAAAGATGAAACAAGATTTGGTACAAAGTTTATATATTGTGAACTTCTTAAAAGTACAAAAGGGGTTGGGGATATAGTTCAGTTGATAAAGTGCTTGCCTCACTTGCACAAGGCCCTGGGTTCAATCCTCAGCAGTACAAAAAAATTGGGAGTTGGGTGAAGATACATGAGGTTTCATTATACAGTTGGCCCTACATATCTGACAATTCGATCAACAGTTTGAAAAAAAAAAAAAAAATATATATATATATATATATATATATATATATATATATATATATATATATTTAAGTTGCATCTGACTATGCGAAGTTTTCCCTGCCTGTAGTCCCAGCTACTAAGGCTTCAAGGCCCCTCTGGGCCTATTTTTTAAATTAAAAAAAAAAAAAGTTTTTTCAGTGCTGGTATCCAAATCAGGACCTTGCATGTGCTAGGCAAGCAGTCTACCACTGAGCTACATTCCCAGCCCCTATTTTTTTTTTTTTTTTGCTTTTGAAATAAAACTGCATACCTGCAGGCTCAGCTACAAAGGGCAGGCCACCTATCAGTTACCCTCAGTTGGACAGGAGGCTGGAGCAGTTTATCCAGTTCCTCCCCTGCATGCTGGCAGGTGGCCCAGCAGAGGTGTCAGGAGGGCCCCCTAGGGTAGCAGGAATGGGGCCTCCTCTCCCCCCACAGCCAGGAGCCTGATCCTGCTATAATCCCTAGCAATTCCAATTTCCCTGGGGATTCCAGTCCAGCCAGATGGGGGTTGGGCTCCCCCAGGAGAGAGCAAGGGGAGGGGCACCTCTCCTGGTCTGAACACCATTATTACAGTCCGCTTGCCAGAGATAAAAGGCACAAGACTGCCTGGGGGATTAATCGTTAGCTTCCCGCCTGACCAGTCACCAGGGCAGCTGGGAAATGGAAGTCCATCAGAGAAGCAATCTACAATGAGGTTTGGAGTTTGTAATGCGCTGAGGGATGTATGCCAGTTGGCACCTGGTTATCTTTCTGGAGCGATCTCAAGGGCACCTGTAGGGCCTCTGGATCACAAGTCTTTTTCCTATTGGTGCCTGAAATTCCCAAGATCTCAGCTCCTGGGTTTTGTTTTTTTCCTACTCCCTGGTTGAGAAGCTAAGGAAAGCAGCACCTTCCCACCTCATTGACAGAGTTGCATACAAGCTCAAGGGGGTTCACAGGTCCCCCAGAAGCCCATCCACAGATAGCAGATTAAGTACCCAGGAAGGAGTAGTTCCAAGGCTTTCATAGCTTGGAAAAAAGCAAGTCAGCGCCCAACACGCTCTTTAAAATGCAAATGACCCTAGAGGGTCAAATGACTAACTCTCCTGTGTGAAAGGTTTTCCCCATTGAGAACAGAAATAGCCCACTAGGCTTTCCCTGTGGGGGTAGGGGAAAGGACAGCCTGGGGCAGGGGAGGCTTCCTGGGGACATTGGATTTTTACCTAAAACTGGGAAGGAAAGGTATTGGGCAAGGAGTGCTGAGCACACTCAGAAAAAGATTATGAATTCAGTGTTATCAAGGTCTCCATTTTATGGAAGAGGAAACATGGGCTGGGGGAGATTGAAGTGTCTTAAGCCATCCAGATAGTGGCAGCATTGGAATTTGAACACTGGGCTATTCTAAGATCAATACCCTGAGAGCATAGCTCAATGTCACCAGCACAGGCTCACCACACTGACCATTTGATCCCCATAGCGAGGTGTTCTGTTTAATAGAAGAGGGGACAGAGGCAATTACCTGTGTTGCCCAGTCACACTGGGCCCACCCCCACATGGAACCCCTCTGTATTCCCTCAGTCTGAATGGCCAGGGGGTAGCTACCCTTCCAGGAGCTTGGAGAAGGACTTGCCGAGAAGTCTAAAGAGCACATCAGGCCTGACTGTCTTCACTGCCCCTAATTGTTTTCTAAAATCCTTTTTATTGAATTATCCTAGCGTAATGGAAGAATCAGGGAGAGTCACCACAGAGTTACAAGGCCAGGTCTTGCTGGGTAGAAGAAAGCAAAGTCCCAAAGGCTCCCTGGGTCCAGTGATGGTATGAAATATGTATTTTTACATAACTGGGAGGAAAAAAAATAAACGGACAAGGCTGCCCCATGGGGGAAACGCCTCTTTCTGTATTTCCATTATCCTGTTTAATGCACCGTCCAGCAGGAGCCTCAGTGGGAAAGGAAATACCGGAGCCTTTTTCCTCTGAGCCTCCTGGTGGGTTAAGAGGCAGAGGGAGCCAAGATGCAGAAATCCAAAATTTTGGGTGTGTGTTTGGAAACTCATTAAACTGAAGGGGTCAGCCTGGGGGGGAGGGGCTGCCAGGAAACTGTTTTGGTTTGAGACAACACCTCTCCTCTGCAGAGGAGAAAGTACTCCTTGTGGGTGGGCTCAGATTCACCTTCAGCTCTTGCGAAATACTCAACATGGCCTTCCCCATGAGGGAGGCAAATGCAGTTGGGCCTTTCAACAGTACAATGTCCACACCAAACATTTATTGAACGGTTGCTGCTACATGCCAAGTACCCTGTTTAGTGATTGTTTTTCCATTAGCCAGAGTCAATTCATTTATGCAGATGAGAACACTGACTTGCTCAAGGTCACACAGCTATGGAGTGGCAGAAACATACTGCTTCGTGGTTCTGACTGTGCTTGGATGAAGGCAAGGGAGATGTCCTTGTCAGCAGAGCCAAATTGCGCAGATAGTGGCCAGCCACAGGCAGACAGGGAAACTATGTGATCTAAGTTTTGCCTGTCTATTCTGTTTTTGATCCTAAGATTACTTTACCAGGGACAGAATTCTCTAGAGAAGGTGATGGTGGCTGTGGTATTAAGATCCCAAATCTGCCGATCAGGAGGTCATGGGTTCTGGTCTTGATTTTTCTTCTTTCTTTCTTTCTTTTTTTTGGGCAGGTGGTGGGGGAGGTCTTGCTATGTTGCTGAGCTGGCCTCGTACTCAGGATCCTCCAGTCTCAGGCTCCCAAATTGCTGGGATTACAGGCATATGCCAATGTACTGGCTGCTCTTGGCTTTCACATTGACTTATTATGTGACATTGAATGAATTATGTGACAATAACAAGTTTGAGTGATCTCTTAAGGGTCTCTTCCAGGTCAGCATTTAAAAAAAAAATGCAGATTGAAAGCTGCAGCTCCAACTGGGAGGGATACTGTCTGGGGCCACATGAGGTGAAGAAGGTGGAGAAAGGGCCCTGGGGTCAGTGGGAGGTGTGTTTCAATCCTGTACCATCTCCGATTAGCCTCAGCCTATTCATTCCTCAATTACACTTCTATTGAATGGGAATAGTAACACAGCTCTTAGGTGTTTTGTTTTTGTTTTGCAGTGCTGGAGATTTAATCTAGGAGTTTATGCATGACAGTATTATGATGACAAGTATTGTCACATCTCTAGCCCTTTAATGGTTTCCAGATGAAATTAAAGGAGATGGTCAATGTCAAGTATTTGGCACAGAGCCTGAAAGTAACTTCAAGACCCTGCACCTACTGTTTCTATTATTGCCCCTTACATTTGTACAGAACTTCTTTGGCTCAGAAACTTGATCGTATTAGTTGTATGGGTGTCTCACAACACCGTATGGAAGCATTTGTGATCATTATTCCAAGGCTTGAAGAGACGGTTCTGACCCAGTGGGTCAATTTGCTGATTCACTAACCTATAGAGAACTGCAGTTAAGAGTAGATTTTGCTGGGAGAGGTGGTGTATGAAATCACAGCTACTCCAGAGGCCAAGGAAGGAAGATGGCAAGTTGGAAGCCAGCCTGTGCAATTTAGTGAACTCCTGTCTCAAATTAAAATTTAAAAACTGGGGATGTAGCTCAGTGGTACAGGGCCCTTGGGTTCAATCTCCAGTACCAAGAGGGGGAAAAATTATAAAAAGAACTAGAAGCTGGTGCGATGGCTTATGCGTGTAATCCTTGGAGACTGGAGAGGTTGAGGCAGGAGTACTGAAAGTTCGAGAACAGCTTTAGTAATTTAGTGAAACTACCTCACAATAAAAAGTTTTGGGGATGTAGCTCAGTGGTAAAGTGGCCCTGAGTTCAACCACAGTACCAAAAAAAGGGCGGGGAGCCATTGGGTCAAGAGCTCAGTGGTAGAATGCCTCTGGGTTCAATCCCCAGTATTGCAGAAGCTAACCAACCAACCAACCAACAAACCTAAAAGCTGGGTGTGGTGGCTCATGCCTGTAATCTCAGTGACTGAGGAGGGTGAGGCAGAGGATAGCAAGTTCGAGGGCTGCATGGGCAATCTGGTAAAATAAAACAAAAATATCTGGGGATGTAGCTCAGTAGTAGAACACCCCAGGTTCAATCCCAAGTACCCCAAAGAAAAAGAGAAGAAAAAAGGAACCAGATACCAGATAAAGGGTAAAGTGTAAAGCCCTTTCTCATCCCAGGTCTTAGAGTAGGTCACCCTCGGTGCTGGGATTCGAACACCATGGAATAAGAACTCACAGACTCTACCTTCTACAGACCAGTGTGTCTACAGGTCCGCGCTAAGCTGGGAGGCGGGGCTGGGGGCGGGTCGTCCGCCCTTTCCGCGGAGGAAGCTGAAGGCTCCACTGCTCATTGGCTGAAACCGGCAGGTGCGTCCTCAGCCAATCAGCGGCACCGGGGGTGGTGCCTTCGGGCTCACCTGGCGGCTGCTGCGCTGCCCAGCTCAGTGGCTTCGGGAGCCTCCATAGCACCTGTGAGTTCGCTGAAATCCAGCTAGCCTCTAGCTTGGCCCATCCCGGCCTGACCCGACCGCGCCCGGCCCCCGCCTTCGCTCGGCACCCACACGGCCCGCCATGGGCCCTCTGTGCCGCAGCCTCTCTGCGCTCCTGCTGCTGCTGCAGGTAAGTTGAGTACCCTGACTAGGGGGAATACCTTCCGGCCCCATGATCCGCGCTGAGCCCGGAGCCCTTTCCTCTCTCCTGCGGTCCTAGTTTCCCTCTTCCAAGGAAGTTTGGGTCCAAAGGGCCAGAACGGCTTGGAAGCTGCGCGGAGCTCTGGATTCCGCCGAGATGTGACTGGGAGAGGGATGAGGGAGAGCGGGACTTTTCCCGCCCCCTCCTGCCAATACCCTGGTGGGGGGGCGCGCCAAGCTGCAAACTCTGGGTACTTACTCCGGGTTGGCCGCTGAATGAATTTGGGGCGGGCTTTGGGGGTGTGAAACAGGATGGAGGTCGGGTTGTGGACAAGGGGAGTCACGGTGCAAGAAAAGGGGGGTCAGATAAAGAAAGGAGCATTAGTAGAAATAAAGGCACCTTCCATGTAAAGAAAGGATGGTAAATAGGAACCAGGGCCCCTTGGGATAAGAAAGAGGGCCAAAGTTGTCAGAGCGCCCTAGGTATGAGGAAGTAGAATCGAGAGCGCTCCCGGTCTAAGGAAAGTAGGGTCGGTAAGAGTAAAGACATCTCCAATGAGATAAAAAAAAAAAAAGAAGACGAGAAAGAAAGGTGGCTAGATTGTCAGGAGATGACCCAGTGTCCTCCTCTCCCAGGAGTTCGTGGGGGCTTAGCTGCGGGTTTCGGGATAGGAGAGGATGACGTCGGTGCCTGCCCCGGGGTGGGGGTGCCTCCCACAATCCCTATGCCGGGAGCCAGGGAGAGGCAGCGGGGTTGTTGGTTTCGGTGTGGGCGGGAGGGAACCCCCCAAGTCACTCGGGTTCGGTACCTTTTGTTCACTCCAGGTTTCACTATGGCTCTGCCAGGAGCCGGAGTCCTGCCTTCCCGGCTTTAGCGCTGAGAGCTACACGTTCACTGTGCCTCGGCGGCACCTGGAGAGAGGCCGCATCCTGGGCAGAGGTGAGAGTGCACTGCAGGTGTCCCTGGGCTGAGTAAGGAGGGGTAGGGAAGGTGCCTAGAAATTGCATTTCCACACCTCTAGGGTGGAGTGGACAACCCTCTCCCGACTTTCTCAAACACCCCCTTGGAATTTACACAAATGCATGGGTCTAAAGTTTTATCGAGGTTGAGGACTGTGGTTGAGCCCTGTCTAGTTAACTTTATAGGGCTGGAGATGGGCGGGAGCATTTAGAGGACATTAGTATTTCTCATATCCCTGGCCACTGGAGACAGTCTTATCATTTCAGATTGCAAAAACCGTCTGGGTGGGACCGTGGGACAGAAGTATTACCGTTTTATAGATGAGCAAATTGAGGCTCAGAGGGTGACTCCGCTTGCCTAGAGTCATCTAAACAGGAATCTGAATCAGGATCTGATTCCCAGGCACCATTATGCACCATCTAGGGGATGACTGAAGAGCCACCTGTGGCTGTGGCTTTTGTTAATAGAGATGAAAACATTTTGATACAGGTACTATTTACCTAAAGAATAATGATTCCTTTTTTTTTTTTTTTAAATAAAAGCACAGTAGCTCTGACTCAGGGGATGGAAATGCATACAAACACCCAATGTATTTCAGGACTTATCACTGTGATAATCTAGTGTTTGCTTCTTTCCACTTCACTGTTGGGCAGGCCTGGAAGCAAGGGAAAGGGCTGGTTTCCCTCTGGTTTCACTAATTCCCAGGTGCTTACTTTGTATCAAAAGCACATTCTCTTCCCTCATGATTATTGTTGATTGGGCAGTAATAATAGTAAAAGAAACACTTTTAAAAGAGAAATTTCCCATAGTTCCTCCTGGAGGGAATACTTCTACTGTGTTTATTCTTATAGTCTTTGGCCATGTGAAAAATTTACAGCAATCATGCTGTTGTCTTAAATTTTGGAATTTGTTCAAACTGTGCATGGTGTGTTTTACAGAGAAACTGCAGTTTGATTGAATAGCCATATTTGCTTTTCTGAGACCCATCTGTGTCTGGAGCTTTCTGTATGATGGTCAGTGATGACTCATTCACTCTCTACTTGATGTTCTGCCTTGGCTGCCCAAGGAGTAAACTGAGATGTAGGGACAGGGACACTCCAGCCCTGTCTTCTGAATTGCACATTCTAGCAGGTTCCTGAGTATCCCAGGATCCCTTTAGATGCACTGTTGGACATGGGCAGTGAGAGGTGAAAGGGTGTGGGTGGCCTGGGGTGTTCGGATGAGTGTTAACGGGCAGTGAAAACTGGCTTCTGGGAGGAGGCAGTCTTGACCCAGCCTTGTAGATTAGGAGAGGGGTTAGAAATGAGAGGCAGGTGTATGTGTGAGCACATGTATGAGGTGTGCTGATTGCTTTGTATTCCCATGCCAGTTCCTTTGGTAGTGCTTAGGGAGGGTTAGTCTGTTTTTGTCCTATCCCTGGGAATTGAATCCAGGGTGCTCTATAACTGAGCTATATTCCCGGTCCCTTTTCTTTTTTTATTTTGAGATATAGGGTATTGCTAAGTTGTTGAGGCTGGTCTTGAACTTGTGATCTGCTTGCCTCAGTCTCCTGAGTAGCTGGGATTGTATGCTCCTCTGCACCCAGCTACTACTAGTCTTAGGAGAGTGGAAACCATTCTATTTTGCAAGTGAGGAAACAGGTGAAGACCAATTTAATCTGCTGAAGGATCCACAGTTGGTCTTTCTCTCCCTCTTTCCCTTTCTCTTTTTCAATGAGAGAGAGAGATTTGAAAGATGAACAAATAAGAAGAAAGGTATTAAAGTATTTGGGTGATTAGTGTCCATTGTGAAGTAGACTAAGGACTGAGGTGTTGATGCCCCCCACCCCGAAGCAAGTGGTGATGACAGAGATGGTGCAATTAGGTGAGAGGTGGGGGGTGACCTGGGGCTGGTGGTTTGGTAGAAACACATTCCACAAGCTTCTTGTGTGGCTGGTTCCTGGTCCTTTTGTGACTGCAGTCCCCACCCCCACTCCACAGTTTTCCTGACTTTTAACTTTTTTTGCCATTCTATACTGTAGGATCTCTTTGTAGCAGTTGAATGTAGGATTGCTCCAGGACAGAAGTCCTTCTGTAAAATCACGCATTTGACTTCAGGAACCGGCTTTGTGATTTCAAGATGTGGTCAGAATTGAGGATGGTGGCCTTGCTGTCTTTAGACAGTCCAGGGAAATAAAGGGACAGAACGTTGGCACCAGGTTTAGACATGGGCTTCGTGAAGAATTTGCTGCCCAGGGATTTCAAATAAGGAACCCATGGCTGAAGTGTCACAATAGGGTTTTGACTGAACTGAGGGGACTTCTGTATGGTTCGCTGGGGTCATTCTTGTACCCTATGTGATTAGCTCCATAATTGAAGTCTTGTGTTAATTCCTTTGTTTTTTTTTTTTTTTTTCCTCTGTGGAGAATGTTTAAAAAAAAAAAAACCTCAACTATAAACTGATTCTTTAGAGTTGCTAATTATTTTCCTTTTTCTTAGGACAAACTGGTTTGAGAGACTCAGGATATTAGACAGTTTGGGATCTCAGAGCTATTAGCCTAGTACACAGTTTTAAGTCGATGTGGGGTGGAATAAAAACCTGGCAGGCTTTTCGATTGATGGTTTTCTTTTGTTTTCTCTAGTTTTGGACAAACAGTGCCCATATTTTGGATTTGAGTGAGCTTTAGCTGCTTGATAGATTGATCTAGTTTACAGGTACCCATCTGTGTGGGTTAAACAGATCCATTTCCCCTCTTTTCTGAAAGACGTGCTGAAAGCTGGTACAAACAACAGCAGGTCCCTTCATTAAAGTGGACTTTGAAAAAGCAAACATGGAAACCTGCTTTGGGATCATTTCATCAGACACCCACTTCTCCACCCCTCAAACTCCTACATGTAACTTCCCCAATTAGTCATGACTGTGACAAGGACTGATACAGAGTTACAGGGAAAGGAGACCAGTGGGCCTCCCGCCCTTCCCTTTGTGTCTCCAAAGGAGTGGAGGCGGAGAAGTCCCAGATCCTGCAGGGCCATTTAAGGAAGGCTGACTTGCAGCTCCCCACCCCACCCCCTTCTCTGCCAGGTGCTTATGGAAATCCCTGTCTGTCCTCCCGGGCTTTTTATTGGGTTGGGCAAGATTTTTCTTCCGAAATGCTCACCTTGGTGTCTGTTACACAGTCCCTTCCAAGTATAGCCCCAGATAAACCAGAGCCTATGAAGCAATCAGCTCCCCATCTCTTAACAGCTGCCAAAACCCTAAAATCCCCTAGAGGCACCTGTCACAGTCCAGGTTTGGCCTTTAGGGGTGTCCACTGTGTCTCACTTCCATCCCCTTTCAGGGCAGGAGGATGAGAATGAAGTTAGGATAGTCCAGTGAGCAAGATCCAGATTTGAATTTCAGCTACTAGCTATGTGAGTTCAGATGTCACTTCTGTGAAATTCAATTTCCTCATCTATAAATTCATTCTCTTTTTTTTCCTTTTTCATGGTACTAGGTCATGAACCCAGGGTCTCATGCATGCTAGGCAAGCACTCTACCACTGATCTATATCTCCAGCTCTTAATTCATATTTGATGAATAATTAGTTGTCACTAGCTGGGATGTGGGTATCTGAGTGTCCACATTTATTCCTTTAGTTGACAAATGTGAATGCCTATTTTATGCCAGCATTAGGTAGAGCTTGGGGTTACAGTAATGAATAAAGCAGGTAAGACTGACCGTAAATACAGGTGAGAATGAATGTAAAGAAAAAACATATAGCAACATGGCAGCTAATAATTTCTTAAGGACATAGAAGGCACTCAGGTAATGTTTTGAGCAAATGAACGGATGAATGAATAAGTACTCACTACCTTGGCTTATGCTTTTCCTCTCAATCTCTACTCTGTGGCTTCAGATCAGCCCTGGAGCTTGCTTGTAGGTGGGCAGGGAGGAATTGATCTGTTGGAATTCTTAAATGTGCTGTGAGGGCTGCTTGCCCAGTCAGTCAGTCACTTGCCCTGAGTGTGTCCCTGGGGAGCTGTGCACCCAGTGCTTCCCTCTGAAAGCTGTGGAGGCCAGATAAGGGAGACCTCCAATCTGAATCCAGAAATGGAAGGGCAGTGAGTCATTTTTAAGTGTTTTTTCATCTTTGATTAATTAAAAAGAAATCATTGGTCTCCCCATCCCTGTTCATCTCTCTTTCTCTCTTTTTTGTAAGTTACTTTTTTCTATACTGCAGCTTATGTTAGTTTTGATGTTTCTGCACTTTTCCTTTTCCTTTCTCTCATCTACGTCTAACCCTCCGCATCTCCCCAAGGTCCATAAGGCATCTTCCCCAAATTTAGAAGATTCTTGAGGTAATGCCTCTTACCAGGTGAGGGGCATTAATTGGCTAAGACACTCCTCTCTAAGCCTTAGTGCCCTCATCTGTACAGTGGGAATACTCTTACCCATGCCCTACGGTGGTGTGTCAAGTGCTCTATGAATATTAAATATGAGAGAGTCTCTGGAGTGCCGGGTGCTGTCTGAATTTGAGACTCTCCCATGTTTTATATCCTTGGTTCAAAAGTTCTCCTGAGCTCCCTCTTGCCCAGCAAACCAGCCAAACCAGTTTCCTCACTCTTCTGCTTCTGTGTTAAGCAAACACTGCTCTGCAAACAGTGACCAGAGTGCCTTTGTTGGGAAAGGAAATTCTGTGGCAGTTTTCTTATTTGCCACTGTGCAATGTGCTTGGGCTGGAGTGGGTTTCCCATGAGTTAGGAAGGTTGAATTGGGGTGAGAAGAGGGGATAAGGAGTCTCTGGTAGTGGGGAAGTTAGAATGGCCTTGAATCTGTCAGCTTCTGCTTTATTTATTTATTTATTTTCTTTTGGACTGGGATTGAGCTCAGGGTAACTTAACCACTGTGCCACATCTCCAGCTCTTTTAATTTATTTTGAGACAGGGTCTTGCTAAATTGCCGAGGCTGACTTTGAACACATGAAACTCCTACCTCAACCTCCTGAGCTGCTGGGATTATAAGTGTGCACCCTGTGTCTGGTTTTACTTGATTTTTAAAAGTGTTTCATAGTACTCATGCTTAAAGATACCTGTCTGTTTTCCCATTGCCAAACATGCTCTGTCCTAGCCCCTGAGACCATAGTTTGCTCCTGTGGGTAAGCATCCAGTGACTTGAGACACCTGCAAATGCTGATTTGCCCTCCTGCAAATTCACTGAGCCATAGTCTCTCTGGGAAGTGGAAATGTGGGGAGGGTCGGGTCTGGACTTGGCATTTTTAAAAGCTCTCTAGGTGCCTGTGACTATTCATTGCCTTGGACAGTCTTAGGGCATAGGTCAGAGATGTTTGATGAATAATTACCTGGTGCCACCCAGGGTGTGGGCACTTGGTTGTCTAGTCTGAGGCCAAGGATCTCAAGGCACCTTCAATCAAGGAGGGAGAGAGTTGACCTTGCCATGGATGCTCTGGGTACCAAGTGGATGGGCTAAGAATGGGGGACTCACAGAAGTAGTCAGTGCACCAAAATTTAGAAACAACCCCTTAGGGAGATTCCATAAAAATCTCTACTTAAAGGGACCCTTCAGTGGTCATTTCAATATACTCTGAGAATGCTGCAGGTAGGAAAATGTTCAGAGGATGGTGGGAGTGGTCAGTTTCACCTGCTGAGACTTGATGAGTAAGAGGGTGTTGGCTAGACACAGAAAGAGAAAGGGATTCTAGGAAAAGGAAGTGGGCTGCCTAATGGCGTGTCCTGGAGTCCGGAGCTAGAGCTGTGCCTTCCTGGACAAGAAGAAGCTGAGGATGAGTGCAGAGCTTATTAAGATCTTGCCAACTTGACAGTGTAGTTAATCCTCATAATGGTCCAAGGCAGGAACTGTCCTTATTCTCTACTCATAGATCCTTATGCACTTTGTTGTTTGTGTTTTGAGAAATGATCTCACTGAGTTGCAAAGGCAGGCCTTGAACTTAGAATCCTTCTCTTGCCTTGGTCATTTACCTCTTGACCTTCACTTGAAATAAATGCTAGGTGAACAGTACTTGTCTTCCTTTTTCTCTCTTTTCAACTTTCGGGGAGTCCCAGAAAATCTACCAAAATTTGCATTCAGGACTGGGGAAGTAGAGACAAACCCTTGTTCTATCTGGGACTTGCTCTAGGTTCTTAGCCAGGAAGAGGATACCCCTCCCAAAAGAAGGAGAAGATGCCCATTCCCCTGTGAGTTCAGATATTACTATTAGGATGTCATGAGGCCTCCCTGCCAGGGTTGACTCTGTTCCCCATGAGCGAGATCATAAACGGTGGCAGGCACAGGACCTCGAGGGATAATTGGCCATGTCCTAGATAATAATTAGCTGGCTTTGCAATTGGGAGAGCTTGTAATAAGCCTAAAGCTTTTCAAATTTATTTTACCAGGGCAAGTTCAAGACCGAGAACATCTGTTTCTGTGGTTTGGCATTCAAACACACGTAGATATCTTCTCTGTTCCCAAAGGAGATGGTCATAGCAGCCTCTTTCTCCTCTCTCTGCTTCCCGGGTCCCTCTCCTCCCCCAACACAATCTATTCTCCACTCATCAGTCAGAGTGATGGTTTTAAAAATGACCGTTAGAGGGGCTGGGGATGTGGCTCAAGTGGTAGCGCGCTCGCCTGGCATGCGTGCGGGCCCGGGTTCGATCCTCAGCACCACATACAAACAAAGATGTTGTGTCCACCAAAAACTAAAATAAATAAATAAATATTTAAAAAAAAAAAAAAAAAAAAAAAAAAAAAAAAATGACCGTTAGAGCTCATTATGGTGGCGCACATCTGTAATCCCAGCCTGAATTCCTAGTGACTTGGGAGGCTGAGGCAGAAAGATCACAAGTTTGAGGCCAGTCTCAGCAATTTAGTGAATCCCTGTCTCAAAATAAAAAAAAACAAGAAGGACTGGGAAATAGCTCAGTGATAAAGTGCCCCAGGTTCAATTGCTCATGATTTTACACAGAATAGAAATCCTGTCTTTGATTTTTGTGTCTTCTGCAATCTCCCTCCACCCCTAGCCTGGCTCCTTCTCTTTTCCCATCTCCTGCAAACATATTTTGTCCAGCCCCTTTGCTTACGGGCTGTACCTGGCTACATGTCTACTCAGCACCTTTGCACTGGTTATTACCTGTTTGTGATATCTGCACAGCTTACTCACTGTGTCCTGCTACACTCTGCCCCCGCATTCAGTGAGGCCTTTCTTTCACCCCTTTTTTGAGATAGTAACCTCTGCCCCAGCTTTCTTTTCTCCTCCCTTGTTTCGTTTTTCTCTAGCACTTTTCACCATCTAACATATTGTGTGTATTTTGTCTCCTCCCTCTAAAATGTAAGCTCTGGGAAGCCAGGGATTTTTATGGTATAACAGTGCCTGGTACATAATAGGTGCTCAGTAAGTATCTGTTGAATGAATTAATAAGAGTTTCAGAATGTATACTCATGTCTATACATAGTGATCTTCTGTTTTTAGATGACATTTCCCTGTGGTTGGTTTCTTTTTGTTTTGTTTAAGATGGGCTTTTTTATTGAAAGCCAAGGAAAAGCACATGAGCACGTGGGGAAGAAGGGATGCTCTCAGGGCATGGGCTTCTGTATGGCACTCCCCAGTGTCTCCAAGCCCTGCACACCCGGGTGTAACCTTACCTAATTGTCGTGTCACAAAACAGCTTGCAGTCTGGAGTCTAAAGGTCAGATGAGCCATTTCTACCCCACACTTTTGGGTGTAAGGAAGCACCAGATCAAAATCTCAACAGACACCTGATCCTGCCAGGCCACTTGTTCACTTTCCTGTTGTCAGGCAACACCTTCCTTGAACAAGGCTTCCAGGTATATCCAGAACCTTCCACCTGCTCTCTCCTGTAGCCTGCAGCCCATTAATTGTTCAAGACCTGGTCTACTTCTAATTCTTGGCAGTGCAGAGGAGCCTGGAAGGTCCTTGGTAAGAGATCTAAAAACTCAAAAAGACAAAAATTTAAGGCTAACTTAATGAGAGAGTAGTCAGGATAAAAATCTCCCAGCTCCAAAACCCACCCGCTGGATATTCATTGAGAGGAAGCTGTAGGGCAAATTTCTAAATTCTTTCGTAAGATATGTCACTTTCTGGAAGATAATTGCCTAATGGGTAGAGTCGCCAGAGTTAGCAAATAAAAATATAAGATACTCAGTTACTTTTGAATTTCAAATAAGCAGTGGCCAAGTTTTAGTATAAGTAATATAAGTATATCCCATGCTGGGCATAGTGGTGAACACCTGTAGTCCCAGTGACTGGGGAAGCTGAGTCAGGAGAGTTGCAAGTTCAAGGTCAGCTTTGGCAATTTAGTGAGACCTGTCTCAAAAGGAAAAAAAAAAAGACCTGTGGATGTAGCTCAGTGGTAAAGTACCCCTGGGTTCAGTCCCCAGTACCGCACCCTCACTCTCCCCCCCACAAAATAGTACATCCTCCATGATATTTAAGGCATGCTTAACCAGAAAAAGACTTGTATTGGGGCCAGGAGTTTAGCTCAGTGGCAGCATAGTAGAATAGAATGCTCCAGGAAGTATGAGGCCCAGGTTTCAATTGCCTTCAGCAGCGGGGGGGATAAAAAAGTGCTAGATCTCTTCTGATTGTAAGCAGCAATGTATTGACTAGTACTTATGTGTTGTTCTTCATGTCTCATGACAGCCCCATGAGAACTGACAGTTGTAGACAGCATGGGTCACGCAACCAGTAAGTGGGTCTGTGGTTAGTCAGGTGAAGAGATGGATGATTTCTGCTCTGAAGATCTCAGAGGGAGAGAAGTTCCTCCAAATGACAGGGGCATTTGCTTGTCTATTCCTAGAACAAATTGACCTTGAGCACTGTCCTGTACTGTGCTAGGCATTGGGGATCCAGAAAGGTCCAAGCAGATAAGAAGCCCTGCTGGAACATCACTTCCAATTAAGACAACAAGAGGAGACAGACAGATGGTGATCTATGGAAGGAAAAATATTACAGGAGGAAGGATGATCAAGGCTATGTGTGGGTGGGGTGAAGAGGTTTAGGGGAACCTCATCCTTAAGAGGAATGGTATTGTGTAAAGACCTAAAGAAGTGAGGTGCTCAGTCAATGTTAGAATTAGACTCAGTCTTATAGGAACTGACACTCCCACATTTTCCCAGTCCATCTTGGTAGCATTTGCTAGAGGAACAATCCTGAGGCTAATTGCTACCACATCTTCTTTAAAGGGTATCAGATTCAAACCAGGATTTAACGCTCTTTTTAAGCCACCCCGCCCCTTGGCGTGTTGCCCAAGAGGAATGTGGCTCTCCTCTAGTTTTCTGATGCTTCTCATGGCAGGGGGATGAGGTGGTCCATCGAGACCTCTTGGGCAGAGATTGTTTTCTTCCGTGTACTTATCTACCAACATCTGGGGACCTGCTTCTTAGGAAGAAGCCAGTATGAGCACTCTGAAAGACTGCAGACTTCCTCCCCCACAAATTCCTCGCCACAATTGTGTAGGAGTGTTTGAAAAGGGAACAAGATGACCAACTTGTTCGTGGGAAAAGTTGTGGCTTTTCTATCAGAAAACGTCACCTCTTGAATCAGAGGTGGGACAAATAAACTGAGTGCTTCTTGACAGGTGGGGCAGGGCCCTGAGTCACCACAGTGGAGAGGCCTCTCCTGGGAAGGTCATTCTATATCGAAGGTTGAATCAACCATGACATCACCCTTCAGGGTAATAGGTACTTCAGGTGCCAGCACTTACTCATTTGTCCCCGGGAGATACTGGCCCTAGGTCTCTTTCCTCCTAGCTTTTTCTAAGGGTTTTCCAGAGATAACTGAGTTATAACTGAGGTGGCTTGGTGAAGTTCACACAAAGGTTTCATTGCTATCCCAACCAACTTCCAGGCTTGCGATGGTGACTAAACTTTCTGGAGAAAATAGGACCTGTGGGTGTACTTCCTATACCTTGTGCTTTCTCGTTTTAAATCTGTATTTACCAAGAAATCTTCCAGACTGGGCATAGTAGATCAGGCCTGTATAATCACATGGACTCTAATCCCAGTGATTTGGGAAGGCTGAGGCTGTGAGGATTGCCAGTTTGAGACCAGCCTGGCCAATAGAGGGACCTTGTCTCAAAATAAAAAGCAAGCTGAGCCTGGTGGCCCATGCCTGTAATCCTAGTCACTCGTGAGGCTGAGGCAGGAGGATTGCAAGTTCAAACCCAGCTTCAGCAACAGTGAGGCCCTGAGCAACGCAGTGAGACCCTGTCTCCAAATAAAATATAAATATAAAATAGGGCTGGGGATGTGGCTCAGTGGTCTAGTGCCCCTGATTCCAATCCCCCGTACCAAAAATAAAGTAAAAAACAAAAAGGTGGAGATTTTGCTCAGTGATAGTGTCTCTGGGTGGGTCAATTCCCAGTACCCACCCTCTAAAAAAGAAATCCTCTCACCCTATAATCCCAGCTACTAGCTAATTGGAGGCCAAGGCTCAGGTTGAGACTGAGACAGAAAGAAAGGAATCCTCTTCTACACCTTTGAAGGTGGGAGTTTCAGGCTTGTCACATGGTCTTTGATTTTGAAACTTTAAGTTGTGCTGATTTTTCTTTGGACTTTGGAATTTAGTTATGGTTTCTTGTTTTCATTTCTTCTTTCTGCTAATCCTCTCACCTGAACCATGGGAGTATTTAAGACTTAAGGAATCAAATACCTGGCAGCCTATTCAACCAAAGAAACTGCTGTCACTTGCCAGGTGTGGGGTTTTATTTCTTGTTTCAAAGGAGATTTAATGTCAAGGTTGTGACTTTCAGGATGAGTCTCTCAGCCTACTTCAGAGAGCAAGGATAAACCGGGAAGGGTGGTCTGAATAGCTGGATTCCAATCCCTTTGACCTTGAACAAGTTACTTAACCCTTTTTTGCTTCTGTCCCCTCACCTGAAAAAAGGGAATAAACATGATTCCTATCTCAGGGTTGCAGGGATGATCTGATGAGTTAGCATCTAGAAAGTGCTCCCAGTACATAGCAAACATTCTTTAAAGAGTTTTTTTCTTTTTTGGTCCTGGGGATTGACACCAGGACCTCGAGCTTGCTATGCCTGTGCTTTACCACTGAGTTATATCCCTAGCCCTTTTTGATATAAGATCTCACTGAGTTGCTGATATTGGCCTTGAACTTGTGATCCTCCTACTTCATCTTCCCAATTTGCTGGGATTACAGGTATACAATCATTATGCTTGGCAAAACCCCGGTTTTGATTATTAGATGCTTCTGCTTTTGAGCTCTGTAGAAGGAATTAAAAATGTGTAAATTGTAAAAGACTGAAGGAATCAGAGAGAAGGATTAAAGATGAAGCAGAGGTACCTTCCTTTGCTGCATGACCTCCCCAAATCCAAGACATCCCTTTTGGTCTAGCACCCATTCAAGGGCAGATTGTGCTACCAGCTGAGCATGCCATTGTGTAGCCAATCTATGTCAATTTATCATCACCACCTATGTGGCTGAACCATCCTATGAAATTAATTATAGTGTTGTGTCCATTTTACAGAGGGGGATATTGGGCCTCAGATAAAGTTGTCGACTTGCCCAAGGCCACAAAGCAAGGAGTTGGCAGGCAAGGATTTGAACCCAGATCTGCTGACCCCAAAGCTTATGCCACCAGCTTCATACCTCTACCTGACTGGTGCTTTTCTGGAGAATTCCCATTGCCCAAGTACCAGTGTTTCTTGAATTAGAATTGTAGATTCTTATGCCCCCCCCCCCCGCCCCCCCCCCAATTTATAACACAAAGGATAGCATATTATACACAGTTATATACCTCATTTTCTTCACTCAGTAATTAGAGATTGTCTTAGATGGTTAGAGATGGTCTGCAATGTTTTTCTTTTCCTTTTTTCTTTCTTTGGTGGTGGGGATAGAATCCAGGGTCTCTCATTAGGAAAGTATCCCACCCCCCTCCTCAAGAACATATTAGATCCTAAGGGCAAGAGGGTCTGCAGATATGGTGGTTTCTTAGCCCCTGGGGGAGTTATTGATGGCAGGGAATAGATTTCTCCCACAACCAATCCTGGGCAGTGGGAGATTACTAGATCTCAGAGTTTGCTGAGGCGTGTAATAGGGTGAGGATTAGTACCAATCCCACAGGCAGTTTCTATCACCATAATTATTGAGTTTATTCTTGCTCAGACTCCCACTGTGCATGTCAACAGTTCAGTGATCCTGTTCTTTCCCCACCTCCCGGGATCCTTTAAGCCTTCAGTAGACCAAGAGTTCTTTGGATGACTGACTGTCCAGCCACCTTTGCTGCTGGTCTTTTGAGAAAGCTGAGAGCCAATTAAGATGCTTTTAAATACTTGTAAAGGGTATCATGTGGTCCCAAGGAGAATGGAATGAAAGGAAATGGGGCAGAAATAGCAGCAGGAGGAACTCAGTAAGACTTTGAGAGGAGGTTGATGGATTGGGTATGCATTATCTGAATACTGACAGCACCTTTCCCAATTTTGACTTCTAAAGCACTTGGGGTCACACCAGGATCATTTCTCCTGCTCCATCTCAGAGGCTGCAGCAGCCAAAGAATGAATGCCAAGGTCTTTGTAGACCTCATAATCCTCTCTCTAAAGGAAGATTTAGAATTATCTCAAACTAAGATCATAGAGAAAGTGTGTTTTTAAAAAGCCAATCTTCCACAGTGGCACACATTTTGTAAAAAGAACTTGAAATGTAAATACTGTGTTTGTGCTGTAAGAGTTATGTATTTCAACAACAACAACAACAACAAAAAGACAATCTTGTCTGCTGCGGTGGCGCATGCCTGTAATCCCAGCAGCTCAGGAGGCTGAGGCAGGAGAATCTCGAGTTCAAAGCCAGCCTCAGCAATGGCAAAGCACTAAGCAACTCAGTGAGACCTTGATTCTAAATAAAATACAAAATAGGACTGGGGATGTGGCTCAGTGGCCGAGTGCCCCTGAGTTTAATCCCTGGTAACGCCCCCCCCCCCAAAAAAAAAAAAAAAAGCCATTCTTTGGGGTCATAGTTAAGAGAGGCCTGAAGAATTGCCTCTTTTTGAGAACCCGCACAGCCTGTGGCCTGCCCGGCCCCTGCCAGAGTGCGGTTCCGGCACCCCGTGCCCGCGGTCATGTGACAGCCAAGATGGCAGCGCCCAGCTCCTTGTGGCTCCTGGCTGTCGCCCTGCTGCCCTGGTCCTGCGCTGCCCGGGCGCTGGGGCATCTCGAGCAGCCAGTACCACTGCCGCTGGTGATCTGGCATGGGATGGGTGTTTTTGGACTCCCTTGATGCCCAGGAGAGAGCTCTCACATCTGTGAATTTATCAGAAAAACACTGAATGTTGGGGCTTACTCCAAAGCTGTTCAAGAATGCCTAGTGCAAGCAGAATATTGGCATGATCCCGTAAAGGAGGATGTGTACTGCAACCACAGCATCTTCTTGGCAGATATAAATCAGGAGCGGAGTGTCAGTGAGTCCTACAAAGAAAAAAAAACCTCATGGCCCTGAAGACATTTGTGATGAAATTCCTCAATGATTCCATTGTGGACCCTGTAGCTTCTGAGTGGTTTGGATTTTATAGAAGTGGCCAAGCCAAGGAAACCATTCCCTTACAAGAGACAACTCTGTACATACAGGACTGCCTGGGGCTAAAGGAAATGGACAAAGCTGGACAGCTGGTGTTTCTGGCTACAGAAGGGGACCATCTTCAACTGTCTGAAGAATGGTTTTATTATGCCCACATCATACCCTTCCTTAAATGAAGCCCCTGCAGTTCACAACAGAGCTCAGGGAGTCCCTAGCTCTCCCAAACTACATGGAACAGTTTTCTTCATGCCCACCCCTGAGCTCAGATCCAGCTTGCAACTAATCCTTCTCTCATTATCATCTAAAATGCCTTACTTGGAATGATCTAAGATCAGAATCTTATCCTTTGCTGCCTCCTATCACCGTATGGTGTTGAATTCAGGTTTAATCAGCTAATAACCATGGAGATTGTTTTACAACCTTATGATGTGGTCAAGCTCAGTCTTAGGAAAGAGAGTCTGCTGCAGATTGATGCTAGAATTGTGTGGACACAGGTAACTGAACAAACTAAAGCAGTAGAGATTCTGAAGGCAATATCTAGCCACATTCAAGCAAGTAGAAGGCTCTTACCCAGGCCTGAGGTGCTCATATAAATACTTTGTATTGCTGGTGAAGAATTAACTAGTGCTTGGGAAAGTATTGCTTGATAAGGCTGCTTTCCTCTTTTGAATATGTTTCCTTCTGCGGTATTTAGCAATTACTAGATAGGTTCCACTGGCCTTCCATCTTGCCTCTATAAAACCTCTTTTTTGCTGGGTACCACTGTGCATGCCTGTAATCCTAGAGGCTCATGAGGCTGAGGCAGGAGAATTGTGAGTTCAAAGCCAGCCTCAGTAATTTAGTGAGATCTTATCTCTAAATAAAATATAAAAAGGGCTGGGGGTGACCTCTCAGAGGTTAAGCGCCCCTGGGTTCAGATCCTGGTACCAAAAACAAACAAACAAAAACAGAATTGTCTAGTTTCTTAGTTTGTTCATGACTAGGTAGGTTCAATGAAGGCAGGGGTCTGGGCTAGAGTCACACAGTGGTAGGGGTCAGAACTAGAATAATAATATTGTCATTAAATAATAACTACAGTGTTCATTGCATCTGCATATTGGTTCTCAACTAAGTGTTCATGTATGATCCTCTTTTTTAAAATCCTTGCACCCACTGTTGAGGTAGGTGCTTATGTAGATAATTTCGTTTTGAGATAATGAATAGAAGCTTCTAGATGGATCCTACTCCAAGATCCTGCTGCTAGTGGACCTAGGTGGAAAAATTGTGTCTCAGCTTCACTCCTCCCTGTGCTTAGAGGCTCCCTTTCTGAGAAAGTAACCTAGAAAGTAACCTCAAGGTCCAGTCATGCAGCACCCCACCCCACTGTCCTTTTTCTTTCTTCGGTACTGGGGATTGAACCCAGGGGCTTTATTTACCACTGAGCGATAATATCAACCTCCCCCCCCCTTTTTTTTTGTGGTGCTGGGGATCTAACACAGGGCCTTGTGCTTGTGGGGCAAGCACTCCATCAACTGAGCTATATCACCAACCCTCTTTTTTTTTTTTTTTTTGGTACTGGGGATTGAACCCAGGGGCACTTGACCATTGAGCCATATCCCCAGCCTTATTTTGTATTTTATTTAGAGACAGGGTTTCACTGAGTTGCTTAAGGCTGGTTTTGAACTTGCCTGATTCTCCTGTCTCAGTCTCCCAAGCTGCTGGGATTCCCAGGCCTGGCTATCACCTACCCTTTTTATGTTTTATTTTGAGGCAGGGTCTTGCTAAATTGCTGAGGCTAGCCTCAAATTGGGATCTTCCTGTCTCAGTCTCCCTTATCACTGGGATCACAAAGCATATGCCACCATGCCCAGGAGCCCTCAGTCCTTTCCTGGTTCTAGTCCTTAGGGTAATTTAAGGCCCAAGTTCCTGTCCTGCTCTTTTGCAACCCTGAATTAAAGGGTGTTATTGGGCCCGTTGGGCCCAATTCAAAATCTGAATGGCTGGCTGGGGACTTCAGTTTACAAGCAGCCATTCCTTTTAATTATTATTATTTTTCTTTTCCAAACTACCACCTAAGGGTTTTCATGATCACTTTGATGGGAGTGGGAGGTGGGGTGAAAGATAAACCAGTTAATTCTAAAATTACCATAGACGGAATCTGAGGAAAGTTTTTTTGTTGTTGTTTTGTTTTTTGTTTTTTACTGATAATTGAACCCAGGAGTGTTTTACCACTGAGCTACATCCCCCACCCTTTTTATTTTTTATTTTGAGACAGGGTCTCCATAAAGCTTAAATAAGTTCTGTAAGTGAAACCTGAATCATGTTAGCCAGGGGCAGTGACTTTCATGTCTACTCCCAGCTGCTGTCAGGCTGAGGCAGGAAGATCAGGAGTTCAAAGTCAGCCTGGGCAACATAGTGAGACGCCATCCCAAGGGTGGAGGAATGTATATGATCACTAAAGCCTGAATAATGATCGGAAATAGAAAATTCAAGTGCTTTCCAAAATGCCGGCTCAGCTGGCCTATGTTAACAATTCAGTGTGAATCCTATGACATTTTCCTGTGCACTTATAGAATTTGTAGTTTTTTTTTTCTTTTTTACTTGGAATTTTCCATAAATGGAAATATGAATTGGTCATGAACCAGTCTCCTTCCCCTCCTTTACAACATGACCTGGAAAAAAAGTTTGTCAATCTGTAGAACTTTCCCCTCATTTTTCTTTAACCTGAGAAACACATTTCACACCACAGACTACCACAAGTGCTTTCTTTTTAGCACAGCAACTGAGTGCCTACTGTGTGCTTTGTGTCCATCACAACAAGTCTTCCCTTGTCCCAAGGGGTTAGAGATTGTTCTGGGTGGTAGAAAATGCTGAGCCGCCAAGTTATCAGACAATAGGCACATTCAGAATCCAGGTGGGGCGAGACCTGTGTGGGCTGCAGCAGCTGGCAAGCCTCTGAGGGGAGGCAGCAGCTGGGCCTGGGGTGTGGGGTGCCTTGTGAGCCAGCAAGGGGAGGAGGCAGCCTCTGTTGTTGGTAGAGAGGGGGATGCTATAAGCTAAGGCAGAAGGGAGGGACCTCATGCAGATTCTGGAGGCCAGGAATATGACAAGGGAGTGTTTAGGTATTGACTCAGTATTTTAGGTGAAAGGGGCATTCAGACCATGGAGTCACCACAGGAAGTGAGGGGGCTGGGGGGACACTTCCTCTTTACCCTTTGCCCTTCACTTCTGACCTCAGGTCTGATAGACCTAATGAGGTCACTAATGTGGCTGTTTGGGTGGGACTTGTTGGCAGGGATACGAGCAAGCCTAGAGAACCTGGAGAACTGGAGTGGCAGGTCCTTTCCCTCTCCCTGCCCTGGGGCTGCCCCCATCCAGAGTGGGCTGCACTGTCCAATGTGTATTCATTCCTTCAGTAACGTAACGATGGAGAGCTGTATAAGCTGGGAAGACAGCAGAGAACCCTGTGCTGGAGTTTGTATTCTAACCTGTTCCAGAGAACAGGCAGTAATGTATACAACATTTAGGGTGTTGGTAACAAATATTTGGGAAAAATGAATCTGTTGAGGAATTGCTGGGGAGCACTGGAGTCTTCTGAGAAGGCCTCACTGATGGGACCCTTTGAACAAAGACCCAGGAGAGGGGAAGGATTAGACCACGTGGCTTTAGAGTAAAGAGTATTCTATACAACCAGAGAGTGAAAAATTCTACTTCATTTGTGAACAAGGATTTGAAAAGCTTTCTGCTATCATGTGTAACTGATTAGAAGTAATAATTAATTAATTATTATTATTATTATTATTTTAAAAGAGTAATCTAGACCAAACAGGGCACAGCCTCTAAAAAGTAGAGCAGGAAGGCCAGTGTGCATGGTCTTGGGTCATCCAGGGGCAGGAGCTGGCAGGAGAAAGGAGGGGGACAGCACCTTGCATAGACAGGCTTGCTTTCATTACAAGGACTTTGTCTTTCCCTTCCCTTCTCATCTCCCAGTGGATGGTGGAGTTTGATGGTTAATAGTTTGAACACTGGCTCCTGACTGCTCAGGGTCCCAGCTGAGCAGAGGGCCCTCTCCCTGATCCACTTGTCCCAAGGTGGGGCCCTGATAGGTTCTCCTGCCTCCTGTTGGCACATTCTGTGCTCACTAGCAGTCCTTCCTTGTGCTGTCCGTCTGGCTTCCCCAAGGGGCTGAGTCAGGATACTTCCTACCCTCTGTCCCTCTCCTGTTTAGGGATCAATGGTCTTCTTCTCATCCTAGCACAGTGCCTGGTGTGTCGGTGTGTTGTTGGCACTATTCAATGAGTAGTTGATGAGGGCCTGAGATGTGGCAGCAGAGTCCCCGGGGACAGGATGGACTATCTCCATTTTGGGGGACTTTTGGGAGCAGTAATTTAGAGTGAAGAGGAAGCCAGATTCCTAAAACTCCTTTATTTTTTTTCTCCAGATTTGCCCTTTTGCCCTTCCTCTTCTCAACACACACACTCTCTCTCTCTCTCTCTCTCTCTCTCTCTCTCTCTCTCTCTCTCTCTCTCATGCACATTTGGTTGGTGCCATCTTTCTGGCATCCTTTTGAACAGTAATGTGAGCTTTACAAGTTTTGTTGTTCTTCCCATTGCCTTCCCAAACTATTTGCTTCCTAAAGGTAAGTCAATTGCAGGGGCTGGTGATATAGCTCAGTTGGTAGAGTACTTGTCTCACATGCCCCAAGACTCTGGGTTCAATCCCCAGCACCACCAAAAAAAAAAAAAAAAAAAAAAAATCAGTTGTAGAAAGCAGCTTACAGTGGTCCCTTCTCTGCTTTTTACATTGAGGGGGTGGAAATCATAGTGAGAGCTCCTACTGTATTTAGCACTTAGCACCATCTGGCTCTGAAGCCAAAACTTCAAATCACCCTTTTGAATCCCACCCTATGCCCCGCCTACAGTGTTTCCCAGGCCCCAGGGACTCTGGGGAAGAAAGTCAGTGAAAATCCCCAACCCCCATGCCTTGAATAGAATCTACATTACAGTGGGGAGTGAAATGGGGAGGACTAGAACCATCAGCAGATTAAGTAGAGTTTTTGGTGGTCCTCCTGGGGTCCAAAAGCCAAACACAGCAGGGGGAACCACAACAGGGGTCTTGGGTAGGAGTTCACCTCGAATTCCTTAGTTGCCACAATCCTTTGACTCCACCCTCATTCCCATTTTACAAGTAGAGAGACTGAGGGTTAAAGAGGGGAACCACTGGCATTGCCGAGGGTCCTTAAGTGGCTGGGGGAGAAAACCCAGAGGAGCACGGAGAGACACTGAAGATAGTGGGACCTGGAAGTGGAGGAGGGAAGGGAAAGCCACCTGCCCTCCCCTTTTGGCTCCTTTTGAAATGCTGATTAATTAATTAGCAGCTGTTTTGGGACTTTTAGCCTAATATTTCAACCCTGTCATTCTGGGAAGCAGTTGTCTAACTTGAAAGTGCCTTAACCCTGTTAGCCTATAATCTCAGCAATTTAGCAAGATTCTGCCTCATAAAAAATAAAAAGGGCTGGGAATGTAGTTTAGTAGTAGAAAATCCCTGAGTTCAATTCTTCAACATCACACACACACACACACACTTTAGTAACTAATTAAAACCAATGGCCATCACTTCGTCCAATTCTTCATTCTGATTTATAAATCTAGGGTAGGTTCTAGGATTCTACATTTAAAAGTCTTATGCTTGGATTGGAGGTTCTTGGATCCCATTCGAAAGACAAACCAGACCAGAGCAGCAGTTCCTAAACCTGGGCTAGAGTGTGGTCCACCCAAAGCTTTAAAATGCATACTTTGAGGGGCCTTCCCTCCCAGAGATTGAGTCAGGAAATCTCAGGGGGAACTGGGGTACTTGATGTTTTGTTTAAAACACACTCCCCAGGTGATTCTTGGTTGCACTGAGGAGGAGGCAGGAATAAGAAGCCATTAAAAGTTGTATAGGGGTGTGTGTGTGTGGCGTGTGTGCTTTGGAGCAAAGGCACTACAAGGCTCATCAGTTTTTCTGAAGAATGCAAATCTCCCCAAAAGATGTCAAGGCTTGGCCCTGGGCAAAATGACCAGTCTAAAGTGGGAATGAATCCTTCAAGGCAAAAGATGAAAGGAAATTGAGACTCCCCATTGTTAGGGTAGCTGGTACAAATATCCAAGAGAGACACATCTCTGAGTTCAAGCACAGGTTTATTGACAGAGTGTCTGCCAGGCTGCCCTTCTGCCAGGCGCAGCAGGCTAAAATTGACCTTGGGTGCAGGTGGCTGGCTAACAACAGATTTTTCTTTGTAGGGACTTTATGGGGGATGGTTATGGGAACAGAGTATCTTAAGTTTCTTTTTCTTGGCAGTTTATAAGTTTCTGTCCTGAGTCTCAGAACCAAAATGGAGTTACTAGGTCTAGGGACCTAACTCCCATGTGATGTATATATGTATGTATTTTTAGTTGTAGTTGGATACAATACCTTTATTTTGTTTATGAATTGTTTTATGTGGTGCTGAGGATGGAACCCAAGGCCTCATGTGCCAGATGAGCGCTCCACTACTGAGCCACAACCCCAGCTCCCCCCCAACCTCAATGTATTCTTTTTATTAGCAAGGGTGGGGCTTGGTGTGTGCTAGGTAAGCAGCTCGACATTGAGCTGCTCCTGGCCTCTTCCTCATGTGTTTTTTTGTTTGTTTTTAAACCAGGGATTGAACCCAGGGCCGCTTAGCTGCTGAACCACATTGCCAATCCTTTTTATTTTTTATTTTGAGACAGGGTCTCATTAAATTGCTTAGAGCCTTGCTAAATTGCTGAGGCTAGCTTTGATGAGCAATCCTCCTGCCTCAGCCTTCGGAGTCACCAGGATTACAGGCATGCACCACCAATACCCAGCTCCCCATGTTTTCTTGAAGAACCAAATATAAGTAAGCAAAATATGCTAAATGTGTGACAAAGTTCCAGTGTATTTGGAGAGGACAGCTTAGCTGGCCAAGGGACCCTGTCCCTCTATATATCTGTAAGTCATTCTCCCCATCATTTATCCTTCCATTCATGTAGTCATTATTGGGTACCTACTGTATTCAAGAACTTCAGTGATCCAAACTGCTGGAGCTGGGAGGGTAGCTTGGATAATCTAGACCAGTGGATGATTTGACAAGTTAACACACTTGGCTATGGTCTGAGGCGTCATTTATGAGTCTGCAAACAGCTCCCTAGTTTATGAGTTGCCCAGCCCAGTATTAAAATGAACCACTAAGCCCTGCTGTTGTCCTGGAGAAGCCAGCATGAAACTCAAGCTGAATAGAAAACAGATCCGACATAGAGATAAGGCAGCTGCAGTTTCGGTTTTAGGTAGGGCCAACTAAGAACTTTCGGGACTTTCCTTGCTGTGGACTAGAAGTGAGGTTGCCTTTCTATTTGGTGGGGAGGTTGGTTTATGATTAATCTATCTGGGATTTGATAACAGATCCAGCGCACTTTAAGGCATTTCAGATACTTGATGATAAATACACTCCTGAAATTTTAGAACAGGCAATTAGTCATAAAGCCGAGGATTCCTTAGTCACTCTGTCTTTGCTTGTTATTTTATTTTTGGTACTGAGGATTGAACCCAGGGGCACTTTATCACTGAGCTACATCCCTTGTCTTATTAATTTTTACTGTTTTGGTAATGGGGATTGAATCCAGGTGTACTTTACCACTGAGCTATATCTTCAGCCCTCAGACCCTACTTTTTGACAAGGAAACTGAGGCCCGGAGAGGTTGATTTAGCTCATGGTCCACCATGACAAGGAAATCTGCTACTTTGAAAGTCTTGAGGCCATTTTATCCTTTTTTATGATTGAACCTGATGAACTGAACCATCCCTGTCCTATTCTAGAGCAAGATGTTCCCATAATGGGAACCTAGAGGTCCCCCAGAAATGGAGATACTCTTTCCCCTGTAGCCAAGACTTTCCAAAACAACATTCCTTTTTTAGGACTTCAATTAAGAACCTGTCTGTTGATCTATTTCTTTACTTTGTTTATTCCTAACTTCAAAGAAGAATTTTAAATATATATATATATATATATATATATATATATATATATATATATATATATACACACACACACACACCAAGGATTGAACTCAGGGGTACTTAACCACTAAGGCACATCCTCAGCCCCTTTTTGTATTTAGAGACAGGGTCTCACTGAGTTGCTTAGTGCCTCGCTTTTGCTGAGGCTGACTTTGAACTCATCATCCTCTTACCTCAGCCTCCTGAGTAGCTGGGATTACAGGTATATACCACCATGTCTGGCAAATATAATTTTAAATATAATATTTGGGTGGCCAAATAATATCTACACACATATCTATCTCAGATATAAAGGAAATGGACAAAGTGAAAGTAAAGATTAAAGTTAAGCTAAAGATGGGGTAGGGGTGAAAAAATGATTGCCACAAGGCCTAGATCCCTGCTAAAAGCAGATGACAAATACGACTCTGACATTCCCACCAAGCCAATACAAAGAAGGATATAGGATCAGTTGTGGATTTGGGTTTCCTTGTGTTAAGTGTTAGTGGGGGAGTCAGGATCCTGCTTCTCCAAAGAGCTTTTAATTTCCTGTAATTCTAACAATTTTTTTTTTTTTTTTTTGAGACTGGGGAATGAACCCAGAAGTTCTTTTCCACCGAGCTAAATCCCGAGTTCTTTTTATTTCATTTTGAGACGGGGTCTCGCTAAATTGCTGAAGTTGGCCTCAAATTTGTGATTCTCCTGCATCAGCCTTCCAAGTAGCTGGCATCACAAGCATGTGCCACTGTGCCTTGGTCATCTGTTTTTTAAAAACAAAAAACTTAGAGTGATGTTATCTTGGGGGCTGAGGTGTAGTTCAATGGTCGGATTGGGTACTTAGCATGCCTGTACCAGCACCAAGAACCCCCACAAAATGGTAGAATCTACACCCGTGGTGGAAAGAGGGGAGGACACCGTGAAGGGGATTCTTAACTGAGTGACCAGCAAGAGCCAGGAACCTTCTATAGGAACAAGTGCTGTGTGCTGAGGAAGGAGGTGGCCCAGTGTGGCTGAGGCCTTGTAGACTCCATGGGTTCACAGGTAGGAAACCAAGTGGAAGCTGGGCAGCTTGTTTCTGGGTCAGATGTTCTCTTCTGAAGGACAGATAAATGCCATTCATCCACTAGCTTCCACCAAGAGGAAGTGGTGCGGAGGAGTCCATTGGACTGATGCACCCTCCTGGCTGGATAGGGTTCTTTCCCCTCCAGCGGAGGAGGCTCTGGGTGTTTTGGAAATCATGCTCAAGAGACCAGAACAATAAGGCTTATTTCTTCAATGGACACGGCTCAGTGCAGGGTCTTATGTCAGAAAGTATTTGGGATGGATGGTTGATGGAAATTACTTCTGCCCACAGTGTCCTCGCTCAGTCATAGCTAAATCAGACTTTTTCTTTCTGCTCTATAAACCTTTGATTTTCTGCTTTGAATCTGTCTCATTTTCTTCTCCAGCCCCAGAGTAAGCAACCAATGTTCATTGAGCTTTTATTCTGTGTCTGACACAGTGTTAAGGGTTTGCCCTTTACCTTTCATCACATCCCCTTAGGAAACAGGGTCTGTCACTGTTCCTTCTACAGATGAGGAAACAGAGGTAAAGGAGCAAAGTCACATGCTGAGGTGGTTTAATTGATAAGGGGAGCTGGAATTTGAACTCAGATCATCTGACCTCTGACCTAAGCTCCTAACCACAGAATACTGTAGCCCTGAGGTAAGGAAATAGGATCTAGGTTCCTCTCCTCTCAAAAGTTGACCCCATGTAGGCTGAGGCTGTAGAAGGCTTACCTCATACATGTGAGGCACAGGGTTCGATCCTTAGCACCACATAAAAATAAATAAATAAAGATATTGTGTTCATCTAAAACTAAATATATATATACATACACATATTTTATTTAAAAAAATGCTAACTTTGATTTAAAAAAAAAAAGTTGACCCCATGTAACCCAGTGATGACCCATGTTCTATGTCCTTGCCTTGTGTACCACCCACTCTGGCAGGATCCTTGCTGACAGGGTCATTGTCTTTCATGATGCTGGACCTCCTCATTTCATGCATGGAAGGGTGAGGCATCTTTGAAACTTTGGGCTGGGGATGTAGCACTTGCCTATAAGGCACAAAGTCCTGGCTTCAATCCCCAGTACCTCCAAAAAAAAAAAAAAAAAGCTTTGAGGTTTCATCTCCAAGTTGCCTTTTGGACAGTCACTGCCCCTCCGTAGCCTCTTGGGAGAGAAGAGTGTTTCTCTTTAATTGGTCCACTGAGATTAATAAGCCATAGACCTCATAAGGCACATTCAATAAATGTTCACTGAGCATTTTAAATACACCAAGTTCTGTCTGCCGTGAGTGGCAGACCAGTAATTGACTGTTGTTCATTCAGTGTTTACAATGGGCCTGGTTCTGGGCTAACCTTCAATTGTACACATATCTTTTTTTTTTTTTTTTTGGTACTGAGGATTGAATCCAGGATCTCTTTACCACTGAACTACATCTCTGGCCTTTTTTTTTTTTTTTTTGGTGGAAGGGTCTCCCTAAGTTTCCCACGCTGGCCTGAAACTTGTAATCATCCTGCCTCAGCCTCCCTGGTAGCTGGTATTACAGGAATGTGCCACTGTCCCTGGGCTGTATGTAGACCTTATATTTGCCTTATCCCATCTCCTGTGAGATACTGTCACATTCAGTAGTCCTACTGAAATGTGACACAAGCCTCTCAAAAAAATAACCATGTTATGGAAAACTGTTCAGCACAAACTGTTAGGCTTATAGGACAACGGGGTTAGAGGAACAATGCTGAGAGTTCTACACACACCAGCTATGTGGCAGGCTAAGGCAGGAGGATCACCTAAGCCCAGGAATTCTAAGCCAGCCTAGGCAACATCTCAGACATTGTCTGTCTGTCTGCCTCTCTCTCTCTCTCTCTCTCTCTCTCTCTCTCTCTCTCTTTTGTTTTTTAAACCAGTACTGAGGATTGAGCCCAGGGGCACTCTATCACTAATCATAACCCAGCCCTTTGTGTTTTGCTTTTTATTTTGAGACAAGACCTCCCTAGATTGCAGAGGCTGGCCTAGAATTTGTGATCCTACTGCCTCAGCCTCCCTAGTTGCTGGAATTACAGGCATTCACTCCCATGCCCACTGAGATCCTGTCTCTTAAAAAAGCAAACAAAAACAACTTCAATGTGACATAATATACATTAGAAGAAAACAATGTTGCTTGTGGGCATCTCAGTAGGGTTTTAGCTTGTTAGTGTACAATGGTGGAATAATGATCATCTGGATGCCAGATGTGGATAGGTATCACACACGTGGTGAACTGAGTCTGCCAGAAGATGCATGTTTTTTGTGCATTTGTACCTCTGAGCCGAGTATAATTTTCTGAATTCACTTAGTATTTCTTACAGACAAAATCTCACACATGAGCAAACTAGACATTTGAGTTATGCTTAAATTGTTCTCTAATATATCACTCATGTTAGAAGAAATATATATTTTCCAAACAAGCATTATAGAAGAATTGATACATTATCTTCATTTGTGGTGAAGTACATTGAATTCCAAAGAGGTGAGGTAGTAGCCTGAGGGTCACATAGCTAGGAGTTGGCAGAACTGGGATAAAATCCCAGCCTGAGCCTTCTTAATCTCTAAGCCACATAGTCCTTCCTGTTCTTATTTATGGGGAACATGTTGACAGTTGGCCCAAAGGAGAGATGCTGGACCTTCCTAAAGTAGAAGGGATGGCTGATGGCATATGGCCTGTAGTTAAGAATGTTTGAGTGATATTACAAATTTTTAACAATGGCCAGAATAGCATGGACCTCTTGTAGGCAAAGTGGATGCCAGGTCCTGAGGTCCTGGGCAGTAGCTAGAGGGTAGTGTTGGCATGGTGGAGGGACCCCCGGAGACTCAGAGTAGAGGCTGCTCACCAAGCAAGCAACCAGGGACATCTTCCATGTTTCAGCCATTGGTGCAGCCGTGTCAGTGCATGCTAGGTGGATGTCATGTCCTCAATAAGCAAACAGTTGGAGCCAGAAGTGGTAGTGCAAACTCAAGGCCAGGCTCAGCAACTGAGCAAGACCCTGTCTCAAAACACAAAAAGGGCGGGGATGGGCCTGGGGCTATGGCTCAGCGTTAAGCACACTTGCCTGGCATGTGTGAGGCACTGGGTTAGATTCCCAGCACCACATATAAATTAAAAAATAAATAAATAAAGGTCTATCAACAACTAAAAAAAGGTCGGGGATGTGGCTCAGTGATAGAATGCAATCCCCAGTACCATACATGTATACATACATGGTTGGCTGGTTAGTTTGATTATTTTATTTTTTTTTTTTTCTTTTCCTGGAATTTTTCCCCATTCCCAAAACTTTTAATTAGGAAAAACTTTTTTTTTTTTTTTTTGATGTTGATGGGCCTTTATTTTGTTCATTTATTTATATGCAGTGCTGAGAATCGATCCCAGTATCTCACATATGCCAGGCAAGTGTGTACCGCTGAGCCACAACCCCAGCTCCTAATTAGGGAAAACTTTAAAAAATACATAGAGGACTGGGGATATAGCTCAATTGGTAGATTGCTTGCCTCGTATACACAAGGCCCTGGGTTCAATCCCAGCAATCCACACTTACAAAAAAATAGTTTAAAAATACAATGGACAACCTCACTTTACAGTGCCTGCACGCTGTCTTTCTTATTGCTTCATTTGTATGTGATGAGCCATTTGAAAGTATGCTGCACTCCTAGAAGGAATGGAGAGTACAATGCTTGTTCCCAGAGGGCAGAAGACTGATCACAGGCATTCTAGGTAGATGTCAGTCCTGATCATGTCCTCAATAAATTTAAATAGTTGGAGCCAGAAGCAGTAGCGCAAACTCAAGGCCAGCCTCAGCAACTGAGCGAGGCCCTGAGCAACTTAGCAAGTCCCTGTCTTAAAAACACAAAAAGGACGGGATGTGGCTCAGTGTTAGAATGCAATCCCCAGTACCATACATATGTACATACGTGATTGGCTGGTTAGTTTGGTTAGTTTTGGCTGGTTGCATAGGAGAAATAAGTTCTGTGTTCCACTGCACAGTAGGGTCGCCAGAGATAACAATCCTATATTGTGTATTTCAAAAACTACAAGAAAAGATATCAAATGCTTCGCCACAAAGTAATGATAAATGTTTGAGGGGATAGATATGCTTATCAAACATCAAACATTATGCAATGTAAGCAAATGCTGAAACCTCAGTGCCCTGTCAATATGTTCAATTTTTATGTCCATTAAGAAAATTAAGTTCATATTTAGGGGAAAAAAGTGTCTCACATATCTCACCACCCACAGCTCCTAAGAGTGAGGACCACTGTCTGAACCATGAAAAATATCACACGTAGAAAAATCTCCAGTATCATCTGACATTGACTCCATATTCAAATATCCTCAACTATCCCAAGAATGTCTTTTATTTAGCGTAGAATCTAACACACAAGCCATTTCAAACATTGCCTCCTGTGGAAGCCACTGGTGTGCACAGTAGGAAACGCAGAGAGAGAAGGGGGTGTTCTTGACTTTGATGAGCCGTGCCCCATTTTGCTCTCCCACTTCAGGGAGAAACTGGATGCTCTGTTGTATTCTGGGAGCAGTCAGAAGTTTCTGTTTGTCTTTATAAGCACATGAGTTTCACGTAAGCTGTATCCATGCACACCAGCCATACATGGAATTTAAGTTTGTAATTTAAAAAGGCTTATTTTATTTCCCCTCCCCTATAATAAAGCAAAGCTGGCATTTCCAGATCTGAAGCGTCTAAGGAAAGCAAACCTGAGGGTATCAGCATATTGCTTTCACAAGGAACAAAAGGTTATGATTTAACAGCCCCTGAAATTAGATATCAGGATCAAGATGATATAAGTCCAGGCAGGAGAATTTTCCAGGGCTCCATCTTCCACAGAGTCTCCCCTCAAAAGGGGAAACTTAGGAGAGGCAGTTATTAAAACAAAACAAAACAAAACAAACACCAAATATAGTTATTTTAGATTTCTTTTCATGTAGGTAACAATCATAGTTCATGTACTATTTAGTTTTTCCCGTCAGTGATGGGGATCAGCCTTGGCCTTGCTCATGTTAAGCACTTACTCTACACCCAGCCACTTTTACTTATTTATTTACTTATTCATTCATTCATTTAGAGAATGGGACTTGCTGTGTTGCCCAGGCTGGTCTTGAACTCCCAGGGCTCAAGCAATCCTCCTCCCTCAGCCTTCTGAGTGCTGGGATGACAGGTGCACACTATTGTCTGTGGCTTTTTAAAGTAATGTTAATAATAGTGATCAATGTTTGCAGAACATGAACAGTCAAGGTGCTCAGCAGGGTGCCTGGGGCACGGTAGGAGTGCAGTGTTGGCCATTGGACATACTCAGACATAGTGTGAATTTGAATCATTCAGAACTGCACTTTAACATTTTACATAGTAAAATGCATTTTATATATAGCTTTTAAAGAATGAGAATTCTTCACATTGACTTCTCCCCACCTACTGTGTTTTGAACCCAGGGGTGCTTAACCATTGAGCCACATCTCCAATCCTTTTAAAATAATTTTATTTTGAACTAGCGCCTTGCTAAGTGCCCAGGCCAGCCTGGAACTTGGAATCCTCCTGCCTCAGCCTCCTGAATCTCTGGGATTATAGGCATATGCTGCCACACTTGGCAGTCACTGTCAAGATCAGAGAACTAATTTATTGAGCCTGTCACAGAGTGTCCTTTAGAAAGTGTTCACTGCTCTCATCATCACTGTCACTACCACCACCAAAGGCTTCAGCTTTCAAAGCAGTGCTCACAAGGTGTCTAGAATTCTAGGGAAGTTAATGTGTTTCTTTTAAAGACCATTAGCAAAGTCACAATGACACTGTCACTCACTAGGAAACAGAACACAACAGAAAGTAACTGTTGGTAAGGATGTGGAGGAACCAGCACGCTCTCTCACTTGCACACTGCTACTAGGAGTGTAAAATTGTGTGGCCGCTGGAGAAGAGAGTCTTACAGCCCCTTAGCATAGAATTACATATGACCCAGCAATTGCACTCCTAAGAATATGCCCAGGGTAATTGAGGGTATATGTCTAGACAACAACGTGTACGTGAATGTTCAAAACAGTGTTATTCAGACAGGCCTAAACACCCCAATGTTCAGCAGTTGATAAATGAATAAACAAAAGGTGGTATATTGCCATAGAATAACATTCATCCATAAGAAGGCATGAAGCATTATAATGTAACATGGATGAATTTGAAAACATTATGGTATGTCAAGAAGCCTGACACAAAAGACAACATTGCACAATTTCACTTACACTTGCTCCTCAACTTGTGATGGGATTGGGTCCTGATAAATCAAAAATGGACTTCATGTACCTAACTTGCTGAACATCATAGCTTAGCAATAAATTATAGTGTATTGTGCTGCACACTGCGTATTTGCCAGCCTGGAAAAAGATCAAAACTCAAACAAAAAAATCAAAACTAAAAATTTGATTTTTGGTTTCTATTGAACATGTATCAGTTTCAAACCATCATTGAATTAGAAAACGTGAACCACTGCAAATCAGGCACCATTTATATATGAAATAACCAGAATGGGCAAATCTATAGAGACAGAAAGCAGATTAGGGGTTACCAGGGGATGGAGGATGAAGGGAACTTAGAGGGGTGCTAATAGGGAGAATCTCTTTTTAGGGTGATGGAAATGTTCTGGAATTAGAAGTTACTGATGGTTGTGCATCATGGAGAATATACTAAACACCACTGATGCTTTAAGTGAGCAAATTTTGTGTTGACTTTTAGAAAATACCAAGGTGGGGAATAAGATCATTAGCAAAACAGGTCTGGATCAGATTAGTACAGCTACTGTTCTGAGCTAAAGTAAAAAAGTAAACAGTCTCTAATGTCCAGTGATTCTGCCTGGCCCTGAGCCCTGTGTAGGGCCTTGTTTTGTAGCCTTCTCATAAGCAGAAAGCATTCTGGGAAACCGAAACTACCCACCTGCCCAAGGAAAAAGGCACCCCAGATAAGTTTGATGTATTATGTAATCAAAAGGCAGGCAGGCAGGCAGGCTTTCCAGAGGGGCCTAAGCTAATGGCTTAAGAGGGTGTTTAAAAGAGAAAGCTGTAGCCTGCCTGGCCTGAAGTCCTGCCCAGTCAGCAGAAGCGGCGCATTATAACTGAGAGGAGAAGGAATTTAAAGCTGGCGTTGATGGCAAGCATTTGCCCCATTGTCCCAGGTTTCGTTAATGTGTGATTTTTTTCCATGGAATTGATCGACCTGGAGAGAAAGGTTTTTGTCTTCCTGACTTTTCTGGCATGGCTTCTCACGTCATAAGACAGGACTTTCTCTGGAAATTACACCCAAAGGTTTCACTCGTATTTAAGCAAATTAACACTTTGGGAATGGCCATGTGACCTTTCAGGTTTGATGAGGCCGACAAATCAAGGTATTGAGCCAACTTATTTACAGCTCTTGAAGCCAGTTCCTGTGTTGTCAAAGTCCCCAAAGTCTCCACAGGTGTAGGAATGGCTTGTCAGCACTGTCTGGCCTATCTGCTCTTTGGCCTTCTACCTGCAGTGCCAGGTTTAATGAGATGCCACCGTAGCTTGTCTCAGGAATAAACCACCCCTACCTGGAACCTGCCACCCCCATTGGGCGATTTTGTGAAGGGAGTGAAAAGGGAGAGAGAAGCCGGGGGAGGCACATAGAACCAATTATAGGGCCAGGGTAAGGTGGAGTTATAGTGCCTGATGTTGGAACCTGTCTCTGTCTGGTTGGCTTCTGTGTGCCCCTGGGCAAATCACTCCACCTCTGTCTTGGTTTATTCACCTGCAAAGTGGGGATAATACAGGGCCCACCACTTTCAGGAGAGTGAAGATGAACGAGCTTCTGCATGGTGCTTCTCACAGGGTTAACAACTGAGCTCTTAGAGTTGACCATTAAGCTGAGGCACAGTCCTGGCCAGCTCAGGAAGACTTGGACAGTCATAATGAGCACTCCTAGCTCATGAGCATCCCTGCCCACTTCTGTTGGGCTGACCCCAAGGTCCCTGAGTTGTAAATATATAATAAGGTGGTCAGATGAGAGAGTGCTAGAGGCACTGGGCTGCCATTTCAAATCCAGGGATCAGGAGCTGCCTGAAGGTGACCTTAGAATAAGCAGCATTTCAGCAAAGACTCAGTGGAAGGGAGGTGGGAGCCACACAGTCATCTGAGGAAGAATGCCAGGCAGGGGGTGAAGCAAATGCAAACTGGAGCAGGCATAGCCAAGGTCCTGGCCAGAGCAGAGTGAATTGGAGTGAGGGGAATGGGTGCCCAGGTCAGCTGCGACCTGATTGTAGGAGTTGAGCTTTCATTCTGAGAGAAAGGAAGTGGGGAGTGGGTCTCTGAGAGCTCTAAATAGAGTGAGGCCCCTCAATTACTCACAGGGGCTGTTCAGAGGAATCTGGAGCACCTGAGCCAGAGTTGGGAATGCTGTGAGGAGGCTACTGCCATAGTCCAGGTGCCAAGAGATGAAGTAGGTCGAGGCTGGGGGTGGAGCTCAGTGGTACAGCCTTGCCTAGCTTGTACTAAGTTTTTTTGTTTTTGTTTTTTGGTACTGGGGGTTGAACCCAGGGGCGCTTAACCACTGAGCCACATCCCTAGTCATTTTTATTTTTTATTTTGAGACAGGGTCTCGCTGAGTTGCTTAGGGCCTTACTAAGTTGCTGAAGCTGGCTTTGAATTTGTGATCCTCCTACCTCAGCCTCCCAAGCCACTGGGATTACAGGTGTGTGCCACCAAGCTTGGCAGCACCAAATTCTGAGTTCAATCACTAGCACCACCAGAGAGAGAGAGACAGAGAGACAGAGATAGATAGATAGATATATGAATTGGGTCTGTGGGGAGAGAACTTGGATGCTTGACTTTCTCCATGTTCTTCTCCAATCCCCCATTTTGACTACCTTGCCCCCACTAGTCACTTGTGCTTTATAGGTGTGTTATTATTCATGCTCTCTGGGCATGCTTCCAGGAGGTTTGGAGTTCTTTTTCTGCAGATGCTCAGAGGGTTTGAGTTGAAGGCCGGGGGCATTGGAGACAACCAGATATGGTGGTCACAGTTGAGTCCCCTTCATTCTCCCACCATCAACATTCATTTTAACCCCTAAATTTGTCTCTAATCCAGAGATTCTCTTTTTGGGATCTGAGACCCCTTTAGAAAACTGTCAAAGGCTGTGGAGTTTCCCAGGGGTACCCACATCCTTTCCCACCATACCAGGGCACTCATGCCTTCTTTGACATCCATTTACAGATCTAACTAAATCCTGGCCCAACTCTGAAGTTCTTGCTGCTAAGCCCTCAAGGAGTGGGTCAGACAAAGCAGAAGAGCAACTGGGAAACTTCCTTTTATGGCCAGAGAGACGTTTCCAGGTGGCCTGAGAAGGGAGGAATGGTTGGTGTGGGCAGACACTCTTCCCTTTGGTACCAAAACTTTGATGAGAAGGGGTGGGGAAGGATTGACTTTCCCAAGTCTGGAGTTTCCTCTGGCTCTGCGGCACTCCCCACAGGCAAGGGCCACCATGCCCGTAAACAGGAGTGGCCAATCCTGGGGGTGTGGGCTGAGGCCAGAGAGAGGCACTGCTGATATTCTAGCCTTCCCAGAAGGCACTGCAGTCTTTGCCCTGCCAAGTCTCCACAGCCACCTGGGCCCTGCCTGTCCTGCAGAGCAGCCTCGGAAGCAGCTGCAGAAGTTTCCAGTTCTGCAAACACCATTTATAATGTGGTGATGGCAGCAGCAACATGTAGAGGACTCACCCCATTTTCCCTTGGGTTCTGTGATGGATAGGGACCATTCTCTCTATTTTAGAAGGAGGAAACTGAGACTCCAGGGCTAATGAATTTTCTTGAAGGCTCACAACTAGTTAGAGGCATAGTTCAAATTAAAGTGCAGACCTATCTAGACTCCAAGCTTTTACACCAGCTATCAGTGTCATGCAGAGGCAGCACCTGGTGCAGCCACCCATGCTGATACTTGGAGAGAGGAGCCTGCAGGAGGCTGGCAGTTCAGTTTTGTTCGAGATCAGCTCTTAGCACAAGAAATTTCCTTCTCTTCTTGGATTGTCTTTTTTTTTTAATATTTATTTTTTAGTTGTAGATGGACACAATATCTTTATTTTATTTATTTATTTTTATGTGGTGCTGAGGATCGAACCTAGGGCCTTGCCCGTGCTAGGCAAGTACTCCACTGCTGAGCCACAACCCCAGCCCTCTTCTTGGATTGTCTTGCTCTTTTCTATTCTCCATCATTCTTCACTTGCCCTCTGGTACCATTGTGACAGATTCTTCTCGAAGGAGTTAGATTTATAAATCCTAAAAACAAAGATCCCATTTCATCTCCTTTTCTGTCCCTCTCTCTACATTAGGACTACTTATCATCCTTGCCCCTTTGACCCTGGGCTAGATTCAGGGGTCAATGTCCCTCTTAAAGTGTGACACTTGGAAAAAGAAACAACATCCATCATTTAGATCATTAGATTGCAACCCTGAGAATGTTGCAACCCTGAGAATGTTCTTGTCAAACCACAAATAGAATCAGACAGAACAGAACCCACAGACTCCCATGTCTTGAGTGTCTTGTTTCTGATAATGCAACCGAAGTCAGCATTTTGGGTTTTGGAAGCCACAGCACCTGGGTTGGTTGCTCACTGAAGTTACATCAACTACCCCAGTCCTTCCTTTAGCTCAACTCTCTTATTAAAGGAAAGAAAGATGTAAAGATAAGAAGATAAACACAAACTAGTTTAAATGATTCAAAAGTACATAAAAAGTGTCCCTCCCATCTTTAACCCCTTGTATCAGCAGCTTGTCTCTTGAGATGAGCAGAGTCACCCATGTCTTATATCCTTCTGCAGAGATTGGAAGCCATTTCAATATCCCATTTTACTGTTTCTTTTAAAAATATTTTAAAATCATTTAATTAAATTTATTTATTTTGCAATGCCAGGGGTCAAACCCAGGTCCTCATGTGTACTAGGCAAGCAAGTGCTTTACCACTGAGCTGCATCCCCAGACCCACTTTTTAAAATTTTGTTTTAAGACAGGGTTTCACTAAATTGCTGAGGCTGGCAATTCCCACTCCTTCCTTAGTCTCCTGAGTAGGTGGGATTATAGGTGTGCCCCACAGTATCCAGTTACTTGATTCTTTTAAAACTATCACCTGCGTTTTAATTTCTGCATCCTTGTCTCTGGAATAGAGGCCATCTCTTGTCGAATCCTCTGAATGCTGTGTTTTACCTTTCTACTGACTAAGCCTGTACAGACTCCTTGTTTATCTGAATCCATAAAAATCCATTCTAAAGTCCATTCTAGAAACTGGCTTTGTTGGAAGAAAGGATCCACATGTGTAAAACCTATAAACATGGTCAGAATGATCTCTAAAAAACTTGACATCCAAGGTCTTTGAATACCATATCTGTGTGGGTACAGCTCAGCCCCTGCAAGAAGGCTTTTCCCAGAAAGAACGCAAGGGACCCTGATGTACTGCAGGGAGAATCTGGTCACCTGATTTGGCATTTAGCATGCTGCCTCCCGCTAGACCAGCTGATCAGCATCTTGCCCTCTGTGCCCCTTCCTTTTCCGCTCACGTGTGGGTCATCCTCCCTCTTTCCCACTGCCCACATAGACACCCTCCGCTCACCACCCATGGGCTCCTGCATCCTGTGTTACTGAGATTCTCAGAGGGTTCTCAATCCCCCGAGGGAACCCTTTGTGTGCAGTGCTGAGGATTGAACCCAGGGGCGCTTTATCACTGAGCTAAATCTCCAGCTTTTTTTTTTTTTAACTTTATTTTATTTTTTTAGTTGTAGTTGGCCATAATACCTTTATTTTTTATTTATTTACTTTTAATGTGGTGCTGAGAATCAAATCCAGCACCTCACACATGCTAGGCGAGCATTCTACTGCTGAGCCACAACCCCAGCCCCATCAGCTCCAGCTTTTTATATTTTTATTTTGAGACAAGGTCTCACTAAATTTCTGAGGCTGACCTCAAACCTGTGATTCTCCTGCCTCAGCCTCCCAAATAGCTAGAATTACAGGCACACGCCCCTATGTCTGACACGAGGTGTCTTTTAATTGGCATGTGAATCTCCTAACTCCTCTGAGTATTTGGCCAAAATAATTTTTTTTTTTTTCTCAGTGCTAGAGATTGAACCCAAGGACCTGCATGGTAAGCAAACACGGACACTGAGCTACACCCTCTACCCTAAATTCTCTCAAATAGAAAGTAAATAGTAAGTTTACATATGGCCTCCACATTAATCTTCTAGTGATGGATACTTGGGTTGTCTCACATGCTTATCTACCACAAACAATGCCTTAGTGAATAACCTTTTATATATATGGCATTTATATGTGTCAATTTACAATTATGAATTATAGTGGAAAGTAGGAACAGTCCAGATAAATGTATCTTGGAGTCTTTTGCAAGGGTTGCTACCAGGAAAGTAAGAAGGTTGAGAATCACCGCTGGGACAGTTGTGCAGTGACCTTCCATGGCCTCGTGTGACGAGAATTAGCCATGTGGCTCTAGCCCCCAGATACGGAAGTCTGGGCTTGTCTCTTTGCCATTTTCTCTTCTTATTTTCATTTTTTTCCTATTTGGGATTCTTAGAGTGAGCACCCCACTCTATTTCTCTTTCTCTCTCTCTCTCTCTTTCTGGTACTTGGAGGTATGTGGTGCTGGTTGCTGGGTTTATTTCTCAGGAGCCTGGGCAGTTACCCCTTGGGCAGTCTGAGTAGGCCGAGCAGGCCCTCTGAGAGCAGCTGCTTTTCCCATCAATGCTTACTTGTTGCCATAATGAAAAGTGATGCTAGGGTCCATTAAAGAAAAAGCTGCTCTCGTAGGCTGTGTTGGACAAGTGAGTGCTTGTCGTGGAGTCATACGCAAGTGCATGTGACCTGGAGACTGTGGGAAATGCCTCGCTTCTGCCTCTTGGCTTCCAGCCGGTCTTTGGGGCTGTTTGAACAGTTTTGTTCCAAAGGTCAGAGGCAGAGGGTCTGAGCGTTTCCAGAACAACCCTTGTTTGGGAATAGTACAGGCCTCATGCTTGTTCTTTGTAGAGGAAGTTTTCAGATTTCATTCTTGAATTATGGAATGATTCAAAGATTTCAAATTTCCGGCAGTCCCAGCGACTCAGGAGGCTGAGGCAGGAGGGTCGCTTGAGCCCAGGAGTTTCTGAGCAGCCTGGGCAACATAGCAAGATCCCATCTCAAATACAAAAGGCAAAGATTCCAAATTCCAACTTTCCAAATTCCACAGGCAACTTTCTAGTGTTTTCACAGTTAGCATTGGCCATATCTCTGTGTCCTTAGGCTTTGGAAATGTGGCCCTGGATTGGTGCATGTCTCTCTCTAGGCATGTTCTTCACAGAGAGACTAAGTGTGGTTTTAGCTGTCTACCTCCAGCTTGGACTTTTACCCATCCCACCAGAATGTCCCTTCCTCCTCTGGGCAGGGCAGTTTAGTCTGGTGGTTAGAACAGAAGCTTTGGTGTTGGGCTAGTCCCAGGTGTGAATATCACTTTGGAGGTGTGACTGTGAGCAAGTGACTTGAGCCTTTCTGGGCCTCAGTGTCCAGGGGATCAGAAAATCACACTTGCTTCACACAGCCTGAGGGTCAGTGTATAGCACTCACGATGTCCACACATAATGACTGCCATCGTGCAGCCTATTTTAACTTTTATAATTCTTGCTCATTAAGAATTATTTATGGTTTCTTTTTTCCCTCTCTACTTTTTCATAGCCTTGGCATTATTGGGTGTTTAGATTGTGTCTGTTTTGAACTGTGGGACTTTGACTCATGGGGTCCTCAAAAGAAATCCTAATAACTGTATTTCTTTCTGGTTCATTGAGATGTAATTTACATACCACACAATTATACCCAGTGTAAGTATATATTAGATCATTTTTAAGGATCTGCACAGCTGTTCAGCCCTTACCCCAACCCAGTTTCAGATTTCCGTCACCTCACAAGTTCCCTTGGGCCTCTTGACAGTCAAGCCCCTACCTGCCCTCGTCTCCAGGCCACCATGGATATGCTTTGTGTCTCTAGTTTTCTAGAATCTTCAAGTAGTGAAATATGTAGTCCTTTTGTGAATGGGTTCTTTCAGTTAGAATAACGTTATTAAGATGGTGCTACGGGGCTGGGGTTGTAGCCCAGTGGTGGAGCACTTCCCTAGCACATGTGAGAACACTGGGTTCCATCCTCAGCATCACATAAAAACAAATAAATAAAAACAAAAGTGTTGTGTCCATCTACAAACTAAAAAAAAAAAAAGGTATTGCATTTATTCCTATTTTTATCAGCTATACTATAATTTATCCATCCTAAAAATTTTATGGGTTGATTTTTATAACTTGCAGATTAATATTTTTTAAAATGGGTAGAGGTGAACAAAGAAAATTGGATAGGAAGGTCTTTATTTATTTGTTTATTTATTTTTATTTCTTGGTACCAGGGGTGTTTAACTAATAAGCCACATCCTTAGCTCCTTTAATTTCTTTTTTGAGTCAAGTTCTCACTGAGTTACCTAGGGCCTTGCAAAGTTGCTGAGGGTGGCTTTGAACTCACAATCCTCCTCCCTCAACCAGCTGAGCCTGTGGGATTACAGGCACATGGCCTCTGTTTTTGTTCAGTAACAGTTTTTTTTTTTTTTTTTAATAATGTTGTATTTTTTTTATACCTTTATTTTATTTATCTTTACATGGTGCTGAGGATTGAACCCAGTGCCTCACACGTGCTAGGCAAGCGCTCTGCCACGGAGCCACAACCTCAGTCCTCAGTAACAGTTTCATTGAAATACAATTCACATGTCATAGAGTAAACTCATTCAAAATACAGAATTTCGTGGTTTTAGTATTGTTCAGAGAATTTGCAGCTCCTCCCCAAGGGTACCCCAGTAAAGCCCCCACCCTGGCTTCCTCCCAGCCCTGAGCAATCTCTAATCCACTCTTGTCTGTAGATTTATGTTCTGGACATTTCATATACAGTCAATGGAACTGTGCAATGTGTGGTCTATAGCTCTGGCCTCTGAGCATGATGTTTTAATGGGTTGTCCATGTTGTAGCATATATTGCTACTTCATTTCTTTTCAAGGCCAAGCAATATTCTATTGTATGGATATACCATATCTTATTTATCCATTCCTCAGTTGATGAACATTTTGCTATTGTAAATAGTGCTGCTGTATCGTCTGTATTCTGTAAGCTTTCACCTCTAACATATACAAGATCCTGCTATTAAAATTAAAATCAAAACAAACAAACAAAAAAAAAAAGCAAAAAATAGACACAGATAACAAGGCACCCTGAACATAAAATGACTGAGGAGGTGAGAGGTTCTTTTTCTCCTGTTACATGAAGACTCAACAGTCTAAGGTAAACAGAAGGGAAGCCGCTGGGTTTGTGTTTCCTGCAAGTGCCTGAGGAAGGTTTAAATATACCCACACCTGGGCTCCCCCAGCTCTGGACATCTGGATTTAGTCAGAGGCAGGACCCAGGCCTAGGTGTTTTTTTTCAAAAATGACTCAGAAGAGGTGCAGTATATTTTAGACCCTGTATGGAGATGATGTTAGAAATTTCCGTCAGCGGGTCTTATTTTGTGAGAATCAAAGACCTGGAGAGTGAGCGCAGTAGGGCTCAGGACTCAGTTGCCCAGCTCTCAGGCTGTCAGTTGCCCCTTCTGGTCAATGGGGACTGGGGGTAGGGACTCAGGTGCTTTGGAATTCAGAATATGGGGCCCTCTCTGGCCCCGGGGAACCCTCCAGAAAGGAAAAGTGGGCAGGTACTGTGTGGGAGAAGGGCGCCTTTTCTTTCTAATCAATAAGCAAACAGTTCCTGGAGTTGCCCAAGCCGGCCACAGGAATGTTTCCTGGGTTGCAGCCCATGGGAATGAGCAGTGAGCACCTCTGTTATTTAGGCAGGCAGGGTGGGGTGTCTGTGCACTTAGCATGCAGTCAGAAGCTCAGACAATAAAACAACTCCAATTTGGCGTGGAAGCCAGAGGGTTCTTGTTCTTTTTCAGGAGACCAAACGAGTTTCCCTCTTATGGCAGGTAAGGACAAAGTCCCTCCCCCCATCCCGCTGCAGGAGGTCCAGGTGCTGCCAGCTCCTTGAGGCAGAGAGTGCTCCTCTCTTCCCCCACCTCTTGAATCAAGGCGAGATTTCTTCCAGTCAGTGCCCACCCTCCTTGGAATATTCAAACCCAGTTCCCAGTCTTGACTTGAGACGCAGCCCCAGCCTACCCAGCGGAACCACTGGAACCCTGTCGAGGCAGGAAGATTGCCATTAAACTGGGTGAGGTTTTATCAGTGGTTGCTGGTAGTTTCTGTGCTGCCCAGGAGAGGCCTGGGAAGGAAAATGATTCCTGGTCTTGTTGTCAAGAAGGACAAAGGGCACCAGGAGGCCCTCAGCCCTTTTGGACTGAAGGAGCAGGAATCAGTGCTGGCCACAGACAGGTGTGGAACCCATTAATTACTTAAATTCTTCAAGAAAGTCGCATTATCTATTGTGTTCCCTGGTGGCTCTTTAGTGCCAACACAGGGCCTGGTCTCAGGGGACTCATAGTAGGATGTGGTTCCTAGGTAGGCCTTGGAACCCTTCCCTCTGATCCTCCATGTGGCTCCCTCTCTCCCCCTCCCTGGCTTCTGCATGCAGAGAGAGCACTACTCCCAGCACCCCTTCTGGAGGCCTTCTTTAGATATCCTTTATTAAATTGTCCACTCCCCACTGGGCTGCTGCCTAAAGCTCTGGGAACCCCTGGGAATGATCTGCTAACATTTTTGTTTTTAATTTTTTAGCTGTTGATAGAACTTCAGGTTTTTTGTTTTGTTTTGTTTTGTTTTTAATATGCAGTGCTGAGAATCAAACCCAGTGCCTCACTCATGCTAGGCAAATGCGCCACCGCTGAGCCCAAGCCCCAGCCCCAGCCCCCTCTGCTAACATTTTTAAAGCTTTTCTTTCCTGACACTAATTTACTTTTCTATAGGCTTTTCATCCCTGGAATGTAGCCCCTCCCCCACTGACAGCCCCTTGTTTTGTTCTCTCCTGTTTGTGGCTTAAGCTTCCCAAACACCCAGTGACCATCCTTGGAGGTTACTCTAACAGTGGCTTCCAAAGTGGGATTTGAACTGGAGTTGGTTTGACCTCTGTTCACACAAAGGTAAAATATTAACATGTTTGCACTGGCTGTGAACCAACACCAGAAGTGCCATTTATGACATTTATAGCATTTTTTCACCAGGCTGATTCTGATCAGCATCCTTGGTATTTGCTGTGGAGAAAGAAATTTATGGCCATCAAAGGCACTGCGGCAATGACCCAGGCAGCATTAGTGACCTTACAACAGAGGGGAGATCCACATAGGAGTGGAACAGTCAGAAGAAAGGGTGATAGTTCCCGTGCTTACTCCCTTTCTGGAAGTAAAGGGATTCCCTTTCTGGAAGTAAAGGGCAAATGGGCTGGGACTAGTTTTTCCTTCATCTTAAATCTTACATCATCAACCTCTCTCCATGTCACCTTTCTGCTGCTGCCCCACTTGCCCCATCTGCCTGCTTCTCTCTCTCTCTCTCTCTCTCTCTCTCTCTCTCTCTCTCTCTCTCTCTCTCTCTCTCTCTCTCTCTCTCTCTCTCTCTCTCTCCAGGGATTAAACCTAGGGGTGCCTTACCACTGAGTCCCATCCCCAGCCCTTTTTTAAAATTTTGAGACAGGATCTTGCTAAGTTGCTGAGGCTGGCCTCAAACTTGCAATCCTTCTGCCTCAGCCTCCCAACTTGCTGGGATTACAGGCTTTTGCTACCTCACCTAGCCTCATCTCTTAAAGATTTGTTCCTGCTTCCTACCCAGGCAGTGTTTACTGTTGACATCTGATTTCAGGGTGGCCATTGGTGAAGTTGTGGATTTGTTCTGGGTAAAGGCATTAGGGGGAGATTAGGAGAAACAACCTGATAAGCTTCCTGCAAATAAGTTTCCTGTCCCTGGGAACCTGAGGGAGCCACCTGTCAACAAGAACTGTGGGTGCCTCTGCCTTCACCAAACCAAAGTGCACAGGAAGCAGGTGGCCCACAGGTGTTGGGGCCACATGTTGGGAGTCATGTTTGTGTAAGGATCCTTTCAATTTTTCTTCCACAGAGAAGCCTCTGGGGTTGTGGCTGGCTGGGTAGAGGAACTCATGCAAAGTGGTGATATAATTCAAAACATTCCTGAATCTGGAGTTTCAGACTTCTTCCTTTATGTGGCTGTCTGAATATCCTTATGTTTTTCTGAGGTCTTGAACTGGATTTCCAAGGCTTCATATTTCCAAGGCTCCTGGGAGAGAGGGATGGCATGTGTACTGATGCTTTGCTCTTGTTACTCTCATTATAGTTACTCTCTTCTTAATTCCCATTAACCTCCAGGTATTCATTTAACTGGCCGAGTGTCTCAAGTCGGTTGTCAGTGCTAAGAGACAGGCAGGTCTGGTGGTTAAGTCTTGATGGGTTCAGTGGTACCTGACCACAGCCTTTGCCTCTTCAGAGCTTCGTGACTTGTCCACATTCATTCACTTCTCTGTGCCTCAGTGTCCTCATTTATAAACAAGAGATGCTAAATCCCTCCTTCACAGGATTGCTGAATCTAATAAGGATTTTAGATTGTCATTACTGACATAGTTCTCAGTAGCACATAGACATGTAGAAATAGAGACTCATTAGAGATGAGATGGTCAGTGTTCCCAGGGGAGCTTGAGTCCCCTCTTCAACATGCCCCAGGTTGGAAAAACCCAGAGGCCCACTTATCCATCTCCTCCCATTTGTTAAAACATCACGTCACATTTTCTGATGATGACGGGTACTTAATAAACCTGTAATGTTTACTGAGTTCGTGGATATTCATCAAAGAAGCCCTGCCAGGAATACCCAGTGCCATCTAAGAAAATGGCCAACATGGAGAGAAATTTTGTAGGGGCATCTGTGGGGACTCATGGCTTTGTGGCTGGAGTTAGAAACAGCGCCCCTGACACCAACAGGAAAAACTCCCACTTCGCTAAATGAGGCTGTCTCCTTGGGAGTCCTTTCATTCATCAAATCAAACCTCTTGTTTTTCATCTTCAGGATTTAAATTAGAAACTGAAGCCCTTGGTTTGGGGGTACATAATGGCAGTGTGGCCTCACGAGCCTCAGAAGCTTCTTTGATCTTATACACATAAGGTTGAGCTGAGAGCTCAAGTTCAAATGGTCCTTGATGTCAAGCTGAGTGCAGCGCCCTTGGTTCTGATGAGAGGGAGAGGATCCATGATGGATGTTCCCCTTTGTGTGTGATGTGGGCACAACTGCACTTCTCAGAGACTGCATCTCCCCACTGGTACCCAACAGCTCAGCTCTGGGTAAGTTGCCTTTGCTAGTAGGGTCCTGTCCTCACATCCCAACATCTTCAGGAAATCTATAGAGGCTTTTGAGAGTGTCTCAAATCTACCCACTCACATTCCAGTCTCAGGCTGGCAATTCCAAGGAAGGAATGTTGCTGAGTGCTCAAAGCCTGCCCGCCCCAGACCCAATGCTTTCATGAACTTGGGTTTTATTTGTATTTGAACTTTAGTCATCTCTTCCAGAGTTTTCTGTTTAAAGCTATTATTTCTGCCAAATATGCTAGAAAATGTAGGATGAATAACAGCACGAGAGAGTTTCAGCATTTTTTTTTTTTTTAAGACAGAGTGAGAGGGAGAGAGAATTTTTTAATATTTATTTTTTAGTTCTCGGTGGACACAACATCTTTGTTTGTATGTGGTGCTGAGGATCGAACCCGGGCCGTACACATGCCAGGCAAGCGCGCTATCGCTTGAGCCACATCCCCTGCCTGAGTTTCAGCATGTTAAAGAGACTTTCACAAAGTTATCTTACTAGTTTTTATTTATTTATTTATTTATTTTTGGACACTGGAGATTGAACCCAGGGTGTGCTTAACCCCTGAGCCACATCTTCTAGCCCTTTTTATATATATTTTTTTTCAATCTCTCTAAGTTGCTTAGGACCTCATTAAGTTGAATTTGGGATCCTCCTGCCTTAGCTCCTGAATGTCTGGGATTGCAGGCATGTGGGCCTAGCTATTCTTACTAGTTTAACTTTCTGGTGTATAATTTCATACTGTTCTGGACCATCTTTTCCTTTTTCCCCCTTTTGTTCTTTTTCTTTTCTTTGTACTGGGGATTAAAACCAGGGCCTCTCTACCACTGAGGTACGCCCCCACCCCTTTTTATTTGATTTTAAGACAGGGTCTTAAAAGTTTCCAAGGCTGGCTCGGAACTTTGCCGTCTTCCTGCCTCAGACTCCTGAGTCTCTGGGATTATAGGAGTGTGCCTCGTGCCCAAATTATAAGTCCTCCTTTTTAATTACTGCTGAAAAGTACACCCCCATTTTGCAGGAGGAACAGTGGGAAAAGCCCTCACTTTGGGGTGAATCAGCTCAGCCCCTGCATTCACCATTGTATAATTTTAGGAAAAAGAAAATAGTATTGATGATGCCGTGAGGAATAAGTCAAAAAATTAGACACATAGAGCTCAGGGCAAGGACTGACACCTGGGGAGCATGGATTCTAGACTGCTGATGTTCAAATCCCAGCTTTGCCACTTGTCAGCCACCTGTTTCTCCATTTGTAAGAAGAAGAGGACACCAAGTATACTGACTTCATAGAATTCCAGTATTAATAAGCTAATATTTGTAAAGTGCTTAAAATAGAGCAGGGTGTGTTAGTTAACGTTTACACAATTAAAGTCTTAATGCAACAGTTGAAGCTATTGACTGAGTGGGTAGTTTTTGATCATGATTGTGGTGGTGTGGTGATGTTTTTGTGGCAGAAAGAATTTCCCATTTAGACATGGCCAATGGAGTCTCAGATTTGGTTTCTAGTCCATGTGACCAAATAACAGGTTGAGGAAAGGCCTTCAGACTGGGTTAAAGACTCTTCCATTTCCTGTTGTCTCGCTTTTTGTTCATTTTTTAATTATAGGAATGTTCAAATATACTCAGTCCCCATGTGCTGACGCTCTGGCTTCCCATTTTGCCCTCACCACCCACTTGTTACTGCTGGGAATGCACAGAGGCTAAGCACACCCAGCCTTGGCCAGGGCTGAGGGGAGCTTCCCAGGGCCTTCTGGAGCTGGAGAGCCCCTGTCTTTCCTGTAATTTGCAATTTGTCAGCCCAGAGGATCCGGTTTTACAGAAAGATAATGAGTCTTAATGAATGCTTGGAAATTCAGGTTGGGGCTCCCTGTCACACTTACTCTGTCACTTCTCAAAGGGTGAGGCTTAGCCACCATTAAGATGAGACGCCCCAGCAGCTTAAGTGCCTTGCGTCAAGTTATTTGCAAAACCATTTTCATTTTTTCAGGCCACCACCCTCAGCAAGTCTAATCATGCTTGTCTCAACTTTCACTGCCCAGATTTGGACGAGCTAGAGAAAGGAATCCAGGGCAACCCTTGTTCACTGCTTACAACACAAGCCCCCAAACAGAGCCTAGTTGTGCCATTACTTACGCTGGTGGTAGGTGAGGGTTCTTTGAAAAGCATCTTGCTTTTATAATTTGAAAAGAAGTTCCTACTATAGACTTAAAGGGGGGGTGTCTTCCCATCCTTTAATGACTTGGCATTTCTTCTCTTGTTTCTATTGTCATTTTGTGGCTATTCTGTGCATTTAGAAAAGACTCCTGTTTTGCCTGTCCAGAAGCACACAAACTATCATCTCTTGCACTGCTCTGCAGCAGTGTCACTGTTTTGTTCATCATCACAAAATTCTGAAGGCGTAGGCTCACCAGCAGTGGTATCCTTCATGTTACAATAGAAAAAACTGATGCTCAGAGAAGTTGAGCCATTTGCTTACGGCCACCCAGCAAAAAGATGGCAAAATCTGGGTTTATAATCCAGTGGCAACACTCTAAGTTTCACTTTTTTTTTTTTTTTTTTTTTTTTGAGACAGAGTCTCGCTATGTTGATTAGGGCCTTGCTAAATTCCTGAGGCTGGCTTTGAACTTGCAATTCTCCTGCCTCAGCTTACCAAAAGGCAATGAACTTATTTATATAAAGATCCTTGCAACATCAGTTCCCAGTCCCTGGTGACAAGGGCTATCTTGCAGGTCCAGGTCAGCCTTCTCCCAGGAATTTTTATGACTGGCTGTGGGTAAGGAAGGGCAGTTCAGAAAGACCTTTTTAAAATTGTTTCCTCTTAAGTGCCTTTGGCTCAGTATTCATGTCAAAGAAGCATATTTTGGGGTGATATTCTGGTTGCCTTCAAGGCCCAGTTGTGGCTCCAGTTAGTATAACTAGCTGTTTACTAGTATGAGATGTCAGGTAATTTCTTAACTTCTCAGCCTCGGTTTCATTTTGAAAATGGGGATAATCACAGTACTGCTCTTCTCTCCCCCAAACATCCAAGGTCTTAATTTTCTCTGGCAAGAGCAGGAAAATGAAGCAAGGGCTTCAGACATGGTTGCAAGGGTGTCCCCTGGTGGAAGAAATGGGAACTGCAGCCCAGGAATCCTGGGCAGCTTTGGGGCTTTCTGACCTCCTGAGCATAGAGGTATCTAGCCTTGTAAAGTAGGCCTGACAGCAGGAATTTGTATAAAACAACGCTTGGATAAAATAGAAATGTCATTGGATGGAGGAGGGAAGATTATTTGAAAGAGAGGAAAACAGGCTAACTTCTACGTTTTCCTGGGATGAACTGTCTTTGACTGTTGCCTCTGCCTAAGAGGTTCTTTGTTATGTTTTTCTTTTTCTTTTTAAATTTTATCTGTTTATTTAGAAATTTCATATGTATGTATATATTTGCATCTATGTCTGTCTGTCTACCTAGCTATATATCTCACTGTGCCTAGGCTGGCCTTGAACTTCTAGGCTCAAAGGATCCACCTACCTCAACTTCCCTACTAGCTTGGGACCACAAGTGTGTGCCCCCTTGCCCAGTCTGGAAAGCTGTTGATCTTGAGCTAGGTTTGTTGGAAGGCTGACTCTTCAGGTTTCCACTTACATACCCGCATGAGAAAGACCCACATTTATCATCTGATGTAAGAGATTATCTTCCCCAACCTCATCCCCTCCCCTTCACTCTTCTATCACCCTCTTTTATTTCAATTCCTTTGTATCTATCACTTATCAATCCTTGAATTTTTTGGTTTCTGTGTTGTCCTTTCTTCCTCAATGGCATAAGCCCCAATGGCAGCAGGCGCCTTATTTATCTTGTTCATGTTTTGTCCTTAAGAGTCTTAAGACAGGACTACGGATGTGGCTCAGTGGCAGAGTGCTTGCCTAGCATGTGCAAGGTACTGGATTTGATTCTCAGCACCGCATATAAGTGAATAAAACAAAGGTCCGTCGACAACTGAAAAAAAAAAAAAAAATTGAGCGAGCCCAGGACAATGTCAGGCATATAGCTTGATGGAGACTTGTTGAATGAGTTCTTTGGGACTCTGATATTTCATGTAGAAATTTTTTTACCACAGTTTACCCAGCTTTGGAGAGTAATGCTTTTTAAAGTTTTAGTACTTTAGTAAATGTAAAACTTCAAGTAGTTTTTCCTCTAAGCCATTCATCATAGCACTCTGCCATCCAAGTAGTCCTTCTTTTCCTTTTGCATTTGTCTTAACACCCTTTATGATCAGGATGAAGATCTTTTCTGTGAAACCTTCATTACCTCCTCTGGACAAGGACCAGTTTCTCTTCCATGCCTCATATTGCAAGTAGGAATTAGCTCTCTGCTTCATATCATAAACTTATAATCAGCACTCAATAAATATTCACTATTATCAATTTTTTTAATAATACTGGGAGCTAAGTCAGTGATTAGTCAAAGCTATGCTTGCTTTAAATTTTTTTAAATAAACTTTAATATTTGTTATGTGCCAGGCACTATTCTATATGTCTTCAAGTAACCCTACTATGTAATTGCTATTGTTGCTTTCATGCCACCAGATGGGTAGATTGAATCACAAAGGGGTTAAATAACTTGTTCAAGGTCACAGAGCTAGTAAGTGGCAGAGGTGGGACTTGAACCCAGGTAATTTGGTATGGAGTCTACTTTCTTTTATTTGATTGTTTTTGTGATATTAGAGATTGAATTCAGGGTCTCACACATGCTGGGCAAATACTCTACCACTTAGCTACATCCTGAGCCCTTTTTACTTAATTTTGAGAGAGAGTCTCAATAAGTTGCCCCAGCTACCCTTGAACTTATGACCCTCCTGCCTCAATCTCTTGAGTTAGTCTACTTTTTTTTGGGTACCAGGGATTCAACCCAGGGGTGCTTAACCACTGAGCCACATCCCCAGCCCTTTTTGTACTTTTTCAGAGACGGGGGTCTCACTGACTTGCTGAGGCTGGCTTTGAACTCGTGATCCTCCTGCCTCAGACTTCCAAGCTGCTGGGATTACAGGAATGCGCCACTGTACCTAGCTTGGAGTCTACTCTTAACCATTATGCTATACTGTCTCTCTTAGCATCTGCCACTGTTTGTTGAAATGGATACTATTCATTTAAATGGAGGCTATACACAGCATCTCACTGTACCTTGGTCTCCAACTTGTGGAGTCTGTAGGTATCCTATCTCAGTCATTTTAGTGATAGGTTTTCACACTGGCAAAAGCCATCCAAAGAAGGCGCCCTTTTTTGGTTATCATTACTGAAACAGAAAAGCTACTTTCTAGATTAGATATTGTTTTCACTTGACAAAACAGTATGAGGAAAAAAACAAACCACAGTGAGCAGTTGTCCTGTAATTGCGAATGAAGAATTGAATGACAATATCGATTCCAGGGACAGCTTTGTTGTGTCACCCGGTGATGGTTTTGCTTCTGTTTTGCATGAGTTGCGCTTTTGTGGGTGAATCCAGTTTGTTTTTTGGAGAAGGAGCACCCTTGTCTTCAATCTGCCCTAATCCTAATTTCCTAATCACTGTGATTTCTGCCCTGCAGTGAGTTTTGAAGGATGCACGGGTCGACCAAGGTCAGCCTTCTTTTCTGAAGACTCTCGATTCAAAGTGGGCACAGACGGTGTGATCACAGTCAAACGGCCTCTACAGCTTCATAGACCAGAGACGAGTTTTATGGTCCATGCCTGGGACTCCTCCTACAGAAAGCTGTCTACCAAAGTCACGCTGAAGGCAGTGGAGCACCACCGTCACCGGCGCCACCACCATCATGTACGTAGGGGTGTACCTTAGAAGTCACACACGTTTGATCTGCTATCGAATTCGGGTTTCTCAGCCCAGGAGGCACCATTGGTATTTGGGGCTGGCTAATTCTGGGGGAAGAGGCACTGTCCTGTGCACCATGGGATGTTGAGCAGCATTTCTGGCCATACCTAGATGCCAGAAGCACCTCTGTTGGTGTTGACAACCAAAAAAATACCTTCAGATACTGCCAGGGGTCCTTTGGGGTAGAGGGTTACAAAATCACCTCCAATTGAGAGGACTTTTTGTTAAACTGAACTACCTCTTGTTGGATTTGGGGGCTTGTTATTAGGTTGTGGGGGTCAGGTAGTACAGAAGAGTGGGTAAAAGCATGGACCCTGTATGGGGTTGAATCTGCCTGCCATTGGTCACCCAGGTAACCTTGGAGGAGTCACTTAACCTGTCTCCGCTTGATTCTTCTTACTTGTGAAATGAGATTAAGGAGGACTAAATGAAATACATGTAAAACGTGAAGAATATGCTAGGCATGTGCACCTGTATCCATGGGGAATTGGTTCCCAAACTCCCCCTCACCTCGCTGCTCAAGTCCCTTATATAACATGGCATAGTATTTGCATATAACCTACACATATTCTCTGTATTCTTTAAAATCTTCTCTAGATTACTTACAATACCAAATACAATATAAATTATTCTTACACAATCTGTACGTGTTCAATACAAACACAATTTTGGTGGAGAGGGTACTGGCAATTTTACCCGGGGATGCCTTACCACATCTTGCTACATCTCTAATGTCCCCCTTGCCCCCAACCTGCTATTTTGAGACAGGGTTTTGCCAAGTTGCTCAGCTGGACCTTGAGCTTTTCCTGCCTCATCCTCCTGAGTTGCTAAGATTACAAGCCACCATGCTCAGTGGGGTGTTTTGGTTTTTTTTTTTTTGGAGGGGGGGAGGGGGAGGGTAGATATTGGGGAGTGAATGAACCCCCGATGCTTTGCCACTGAGCCACATTCCCAGTCCTTTTTATTTTTTATTCTGAGACAGGTTCTCACTAAGTTGCTTAGGGCCTTACTAATTTGTTGAAGTTGGTTTTGAACTTGTGATCCCTCCTGAGTTGCTGGATTTTAGGCTGACAACACCATACCTGACAGTTTTTTTTTTTTAACTTTTGATCCATAGTGATTGAATCCATAGATATAAACCTGCAGATATGTAGGGCTGACTAATAGGTACTTGTTACTCGATAGCTGTTATTGTTTTCCTCCCGGAGGCAGAGTAAATGAGAGGTGGATTCTCTGATCATTTGCTCTAGGTGTTTCTTGTGGGGGCATCTTTACAAAGAATAGGAGGAACCAGTGGAAGCATATGCCCCACTGAACTGTCACTTGCCCAGGATCCTTCCCCATTTCGTTTGCAGTGCATGGCCATTAGCTCTGGTGCATATCAGGAGCCCTGTAAGTATCGAATGGCCAGATAGATGGGATTGGCCATGAATGGAAGGATGTACATCTGCCTAGGTTCTTGGCAAGAATGTTTCTGGAGGGTGTTATCAAAAGCCAGATGCCTTCCCTAGCTTTGAAACTCCTCCCACAGCGCTTCCTACCAAAATGTGTCTCTGGGGGAACATTCTAGTTGGATCCTGCTTACTGTCTCGGAAAGTTGGACTATACCATAAGTGCCAAAGCCTTTAAGAGTACGTCCTGTTTTCCTCCCTGAGGACTCTTGAGGTTCTTGGTACTTAATAGTCTTCTTGATAGAGTTAATTTTTCTCCCTAGTGAATCATCAGAAAAATGAGGAAATTAGTAGAGCTACGTTAACATGACTCCTTGCCTTCAGTCTCCAGTTGGCCTGGCGTTCACAAGAATAAGTTCAGCTCAATGAATTCTTGCTAGGCAGCTACCTGTGAAAGCGTCTCACCACCACTGAAACAGTTTTGAACTTTAACTTGGTTCTTCTTTAACTTTCCATCTTCACCTCAGCCAACTTTGCCTCTTCTTCTTCTGCTGTTGTATCAGGAGTTAGTTCAAGTATACAAAATATAAAACTGCAAATTACAGTTGTTGTTGTTGTTTTTTTTTTTCCCCAAATACTCTTTTAAGTTAAATAAGTCCAAAGGTAAGCTGTGCCTAGTGTAGGGACTCAACAGTCATCAAGAACCCAGGTTTCTCCTCTCCTCTCCACTTTGCTGCCCTCAGCACATGGATTGTATTCTCACGGTTACCTCATGAACCAAAAATGGCTGCTGTAGCTCTAGTCAGCCTCCTGTCTCAGCCTCCTGAGTAGCTAGGATTATAAGTCATGTACCACCACACCTGACAGCATTCTTTATTCTATGTGATAAGAAGAAGAAAGGAACTAGAGGTATAAGCTCAGTAGTAGAGTACTTGCCTAAATATACAAGACCCTAGGGTCAGTCTCAATCCCTCGTACCACACCCCGACCTCTCGAAAGAAAGAAAAGAGAAAGAGAAGCACGAAAGTGCGTTATTTTTTAAGTTATCTGCCTTTTTTTTTTAATTGGTTGTTCAAAACATTACAAAGCTCATGACATATCATCTTTCATACATTTGACTCAAGTGGGTTATGAACTCCCATTTTTACCCCAAATACAAATTGCAGAATCACATCGGTTACACATTCACATTTTTACAAAATGGCATATTAGTGACTGTTGTATTCTGCTACCTTTCCTATCCCCTACTATCCCCCCTCCCCTCCCCTCCCATCTTCCCTCTCTACCTCATCTGGTGTTGTTCAATTCTCTCCCTTGTTCCCCACCCCCTTTCCCCTCACAACCTCTTATATGTAATTTTGTGTAACATTGAAAGTTATCTGCCTTTTAAGCAACCCTTGTGGAATTCTGAAGCAGTACTTCTAATGTATCACATTAGCTAGAACTTAGCCTCATGGCCACACCTGGGTACAAGTGTAACTTTTTACAGAGATGTAGTTTTTTTCTGTGGGTACATTGCTGGGTACAAATTGAGATATATACTACAGAAAAAGAGTTTTTGGTTTGGTTTTGTGTTTAATAAGAAAGGGGAATGGGTATTGGAGTAGTAGCAAACTCCGTCATAACTGTCTTGACTTTCCTTTTGTTTTGTCTCTGGTTTAAGGGACCCCTGTGGATCCAGTACTGGGGATTGACCTATGATGTAGGTACTGATATCACCCCCATTTTGGATATTAGGAGACAGATACAGAGAAGTCAAGTGCTCTGTCCTGAACAAGAAGGTGCCATAGTGAGGATTCAAAGCCCAGCAGCCTAGACCCAGAGCCTGCTTTTGGCCCTGGTTGGCCTGCCTCTGTGGGAGACAAATGCAAGGATTGGCAGGACAGAGGAGGGGTGTATGCTGTGTTAAGAAAAGGGGCAGCAATCTTACTTGACTCCTGTCCCCAGTACTGGGGATTGACCCTGAAGCATTGTGCATGCTGGGGAAGTGCTCTACCCCCAAATGACACCCCCAACCCCTCTTACTTCATTTTAATTTTATATTACAATAGATCTAACTTTCTAGTTCTTTCATTTAATTCAAGTGGGTTTTTGCAATTTGGTAGCCTGCATGTTCAGTATGAAGAAGAGGCACTTTTCCCTTTAATTTCACACCTGAAAATGTTAATCCTATGTGTAGCCAGCACAGGGTTCCTCACTATTTATTATCATCATCTGAAAGCGTTTTGCAATCCTGATGTTAGCAAGGCATGATCTCTGTCTTCCTTTTCTGTCTGGCAAATGGGTTTGCATTCATTCCTCAGTTCCTTGGCTGTAAGCAATGATCATTTTAAAGCCTAGGGCATGCTGTCAATGGTCAGTATCTTGCATCATTTCTGTTGGATTCCCAAAATGCCACAACTCAGTGTTTTTTTTAGCCAGTCATTTATTGAGCATTTACTATGTGTCAGGTGCTATTTCAAGTACTTTACATGTACCATTATTTCATTTAATCCTTCCAGTGACCTATGATGTAGGTACTGATATCGCCCCCATTTTGGATATTAGGAGACAGATACAGAGAAGTCAATTGATCTGTCCTGAACAAGGAGGTGCCATAGTGAGGATTCAAAGCCCAGCAGCCTAGACCAGAGCCTGCTTTGGGCCCTGGTTGGCCTGCCTCTGTGGGAGTAAAATGCAAGGATTGGCAGGACAGAGGAGGGGTGTATGCCCTGTGCATGCATGATTGTGGAAGTGCCCTGGGGACTGTACCTGGGTGTGTCTCATTTATCTTTTACATCTTGAGTCTTAAAAAAAAAAGCCAGGAAATCTGGCTTGAATCAAACTTGGCAAACAGTGATGAGGGAATATGAGTGAGCACCCTTCTGTGGAGGGAGGAAGGTAGAATTTTCCATTGGAAACTCACTAGTCATTTTAAAATACTTCAACATCTAGGCATGGCGGCACATACCGGGCAATCCCAGCAACTCAGAAGGTTGAGGCAGGAGGATTGCAAGTTAGAGGTTAGCCTCAGCAACTTAGTAAGCCCCTGTATCAAAATAAAATAGAAAGAACTGGGATATAGCTCAGTGGTAAAGCACCCCTGAGTTCAATCTAGTATAAATAACAATAGCAAACTTAAAACAATTTGGGAGATATTCCCACCCCCCCTTCAATTCTCCTATTATCCTGATTGTGCATAAAGTTATCTTTATTGCACAAGAAAACTGTTCAATATGAGTCTCAAAGGGTGTTTTGGTGCTTATCCTAACAGCTTCTGTTAGAGCAAATGGAAACTTTATAGATATAGCACAGTGAGATTGAGAGATTTATATTCATCACAAAGTAATTCTTAGTGGCAATTTCCCAAACTTGTTTTGGCAGATCAACTTTGGGGAACTATATCCCTGGGAAAAACATAAAAGAAAGGAAATTGAAAACACTTGCATATTTAGTTATTGAATAAACTCTGATATTAAATCACTAGACTGTAATGTTTCTATAAAAATGACATATATTACATAGACTTGAAATAACTTAAATGATAATCTCAAATGTCAAACTATAGTTATGTATTCATAATGATTATTTGCATTATGGACACTAAGAAGGATCAAAATAGAACATAGTGTTTATTATATGGTTGTATTAGTCAGCTTTCTATCCCTGAGGATGGAAAGAAAATACCTGAGGCGATAAACTTATAAACAGAAAATATCTAGTTTGACTCATGGTTTTGGCAGGTTCCAATCCAAGTTGCCCTTTTAATTTGGTCCTCTGGTGAAGATAGCACATTATGGTGGGAGTAAGTGGCAGAGCAAACCACTTCCCTGAGCAGAGAGGAAGAAGAGGAGACTGGTTCCCATAATTCTCTTCGAGGACACCCCCAATGATCTGAAGACTTATCATAGGCCCCACCTCCCGAAGTTTCCACCACCTTTCAATAGCATCAGTCTAGGGACCAAACCACCTGGAACTTTACTTTAGGAAGACGTTTAACATCCAAATTGAAGCAGTGGGAAAGGGGTTCGTTGATTTTTGTTTTGACTGCTCATTTTGGAATGGATATATAATTTCTAATCGAGAAGCGAATGTGTCATTAAGTTAAAACCAACAGTGCCCTCCAGGCTGAAGACAGTGAGCGAGTAGGTTGGACAAGTCAGGTTTGTAGTCTCTCTCTTGAATTTTCTCATTTTGTTCCTCATCTCCATTCCTCTTAGGAGTCTCTCCCTGGAACCCATGTAGAAGTGCTCACATTTCCCGACTCCCACCGTGGTCTCAGAAGACAGAAGAGAGACTGGGTTATCCCTCCCATCAGCTGTCCAGAAAATGAAAAAGGTCCATTTCCTAAAGAACTGGTTCAGGTAAAGAAGAAAATTCTCTATTTCTTTGGAAGAAATTTGGCAGAGTAGAGCCAATGAAGAGAAAGGGAAAAGACCCGACCGAAGTTGGGATCTTTCCTTGCCAATTGTATTTTTTTGTTTGTTTGTTTGTTTTCAGATCAAATCCAACAGGGACAAAGAGACCAAGGTTTTCTACAGTATCACTGGCCAAGGAGCTGACTCACCCCCTGTTGGTGTGTTTATTATTGAAAGAGAAACAGGAAAGCTGAAGGTGACGGAGCCTCTGGATAGAGAAAAAATTGCCAAGTACATCGTAAGTACCTCTTGCTTGTTGACCAGGGGGGTAACATCTCTCCAAAATTCTTTAGTCAACTCATGTGGGGTCCCCAGATCTGATGATCTGGACATGTGGAGAGCTTAGCTTTTGACATCCCTTGACTTGTTGATAAAGTGAAATGGCAGGTGAACCTGGGGCAGTTCATCTTTTTTCCTTATTAGGAAAAAGAGGGGGAGTTTAGACCCAGGATGTCATCCTGTTCTTGGGGCTGGAAGTTCCTAAAGAAAGAAGATAGTGTTGATATTGGAAAGCAAAAATCATTTCTGGGACTTGATAGAAATCAGAGCTTAGGGAAGAGGGAGATTTAGTATGAATGCCAAATGCAGAAAAATCTGGGAGAAACACCAGACTGAGGGGGGCAGAGCAAACTTGACCCTGAGTGGAGTAAGTCAGAAGTTTTTAGGCCTCTGCCTTTACCTCTGGCCTTGGTGCCCCAGTCTTGCTGTGGGAGACGGAGGCCTGACCTAGTGGTTGTGTTCTGTAGCCCATGTGTCTTAACTCGTCGTGGTCTCATTGAAGCAGCAGAACACACGTGGGAAAAGTCCTCTTTAGGGGTTCACAGTGGGAAGAGTGGAGGCTGGGCTGAGCCCATGCGACTCTCGCCAGCCCCCATTTCCACCTCGTCTTCCTCATCGGGGCCCAAGTAACCCTCATTTGTCTCTTGCAGCTCTTTTCTCATGCCGTGTCTTCAAACGGGAATGCAGTCGAGGACCCCATGGAGATTGTGATCACAGTGACAGATCAGAATGACAACAGGCCTGAGTTCATCCAGGAGGTCTTCCAGGGGTCTGTCATGGAGGGAGCTCTTCCAGGTACATGCGTGGCAAGGAGTCAGACACCCAGAGTCACTGAGATACTTTAGATCCCAAAGTGTTAGGGCTGGAGCTCGGGGTCAGGTTACTGAAGCTGACCCATTATATGGATCAACTTTATTTAGAAGCCACTGTGTGTGTAGAACAATTTGCCCACAGAAACATATACAATAAGAACAGTTTAAGACAACTTTCTTGATTATGAAACAGATCCTCACTAGCACCCTAAACCCCATAAACCCTTCTGGATCACATTCTTATCTCTCCTCCATTATGGTAGCCATTGCCTTTACTTTTCCCCTCCTTTTGGTGCCAGGGATGGAATCCAATTATGCTTAACCACTGAGCGGCATCCCCAGCCATTTATAAATTTTTTAAATTTAGAAACAGGGTCTCACTAAGTTCCTTGGGGCCTTGATAAGTTGCTGAAGCTGGCTTTGAACTTGTGATCCTCCTGCCTCAGCCTCCCGAGTCACTGGAATTATAGTCATGTGCCACTGAGCCCAGCCATTGTCCTGACTTTTTAAAAAGCATTTTTTTTTTTTTTTTTTTTTTGTGGTGGTGCATGGGAGGCAAGTACTCTATCAATTGAGCTATATCCCCAGTCCTAAATTTTTTTTTTTTTTTGAGAGAGAGAGAGAAAATTTTTAATATTTATTTTTTTAAAATTTGATTTAATAATTATATAGCCTTGTCTTTTGTGGTAATCATTCCCTTGATTTTCTTTTCTTTCTTTTCTTTTTTCTTTTTTGTAGTTGTAGATGGATAGCATGCCTTTATTTTGTCTGTTAATTTTATATGGTGCTGAGGATCAAAACCAATGCCTCACATGGGCAAGGCAAGATCTTCTGTCACTGAGCTACAGCCTCAGCCCTTTTTGTTTTTTTTGCTTTTAAAGACACATTTATTCAGTGTATGATCAGGCTATTACATTTAGCAATCAATAGCATGGGTACAAAAAAAAATCTACATTAAAATCCTTTATTGGAATGCTTTACACTTTCTTTTTTTTTAATATTTATTTTTTAGTTTTTTTAGATGGACACAATATCTTTATTTTGCTTTTATGTGGTGCTGAGAATTGAACCCAGTGCCTCACACATGCCAGGCAAGCACGCTACCACTTGAGCCACATCCCCAGCCCTGAATGCTTTACACTTTCCACAGAATAGAAACTAAAATAACCTATTATACAATTAGTCCCAAATACAGTCCTCAGGGTTTTTTGCCCATACACATGAGTATTGTCTAAACCATGTCTCCTTTGTAGCAGGCAAACTCTGCCACCACTGTGCTTGGCTGAGTTCACAAATCTATTGTAACTTATAGCTTCCCTGTCACTTCTCTGGCTCTCCTCTCCTGAGAAGCTTTGTTCCGTGGCAGTATTTAAACCTTCTGCCATTGCCATAGTTACTACTGCTGCTGGAACCACCATAGCCACCTGGGTTTCGTGGTTTGCCAGAGTATTGGCCTCCATCACCATAAGGTCCAGAGCTTCTGCATCCAAAGTTTCTACCCTTCATGGGTCCAAAATTTGATGGCTGATTGTTGTAATTGCCCAAATCATTGTAGCTTCCACCACCTCCAAAATTGCTTCCGTCCTTACCAAATCCATTGTAGCCATCCCTGCTGCCACCATATCTACCACCATCACAGCTGCCTACAAAGCCACTACAACCACTGAATTTCCTTCCATGACCAAAATTGTCATTTCCACCAAAATCATCTCCATGACCACCACCAAAGTTTCCAAAACCACTCCAACCTCTTTGGCTAGATGAAGTACTAGCCATCTCTTGCTTTGACAGGGCTTTCCTCACTTCACAGTTGTGGCCATTCACAGTATGGCAATTTTTTCTTTCTTTCTTTTTGATACTGGGGATTGAACTCAGGGGCATTTGACCACTGAGCCACATCCCCAGCCCTATTTTGTATTTTATTTAGAGACAGAGTCTCACTGAGTTGCTTAGCACCTCGCTAAATTGCTGAGGCTTGCTTTGAACTTGTGATCCTCCTCCCTCTGCCTCCTGAGCCACTAGGATTACAGGCGTGCACCACTGTGTCCAGCCCACAGTATGGTATTTCTGAATGACAATCTTATACACAAAGTCAGGGTCCTTAAAAGTTAGAAAAGCAAGGGGCTGGCCTTGCCTAGCATGTGCGAGGCCCTGGGTTTGATCCTCAGCACCACATAAAAAACAAATAGAATAAAGGTATTGTATCCAACTACAACTAAAAAATAAATATTTTGGGAAAAAAAGTCATTAAAGCAAAGCCTCTTTTCTTTCCATTTCCTCTGTCAGTCATGATTTCAATAACTTCAATTTTCCTGTTCTGTTCCAAGTAATCTCATAGGTGATGTTCCTTTTTTTTTTTTTAATACCTTTATTTTTCACTTATTTTATTTTTATGTGGTGCTGAGGATCAAACCCAGGGCTTTGCACGTGTTAGATGAGCACTCTACCGCTGAGCCAGAACCCCAGCCCCTCAGTGTCTTCTTTAATGCCACCAAGAAAGATCTTTTTCACGATTAAATGGTTCCCTGGTCTTTGAGAATCTTCTTTTGAGAAGCTCTCTTTGGTTCCACAACTCTTGCACCTACCTTGTGTAGTCTTGCATTCCTGGCTGCGTCCACTTCCTCCACAGTGGCATAAGGACAAACCCAAAGCCCCTGGAGCACTTGGTGTCTCTCATTACCACACAGTCCATGAGTGTTCCCCATTGGTCAAAATGACTTCTCAGACTCTCATCAGTTATTTCAAAGCTCAGCCCTCCGATGAATAGCTTCTGCAGCTGTTCGGGCTTTTTCTTTTCTTTTTTGTAGTTGTAGATGGACAGCATGCCTTTATTTTGTCTGTTAATTTTATGTGGTGCTGAGGATCGAAACCAGTGCTCTTTAGGGACTCTGATTTAGACATGGCTGCAGCAGGCGACCATGGGCAGAAAGGAGTAATCTCATGCACATATCCCTCCCTTGATTTTCTTTATCTTTTACCCAGGTGTAGATTTATCCCTAGATAATAATTTGCTACTTTTGCCTACTTTTAAGCTTTATATACATGGAATCACATTATAGATAAATTTCTTTGTTTTTCTTTTTTTTTCCCCCCCTGATTTTGGGGATTAAACCCAGGGATGTTTAACCATTGAGCCACATCCCAGCCCTTTTTATTTTTTATTTTGAGCAGAAGGATTATTTAGGACTTCATTAAGTTGCTGAGACTGACTTCTTGCCTTAGAGTCCTGAGCCACTGGGATTACAGGCATGCACCACCGGGCCTGGTTTATACATATATTTCTATGACCTCTTTCATTATGCATGTAAGATCTTCATTGGTGGGCATGATAGATCATTCATTTCATTGCTGCTTAGTATTCCCTTCTGTGGTTAATTATGTAAAGCTTATTCCACTGTTGATAGAAATTGGGGCTCTTTTTGTTTGTTGCTATTCTGAACAGCATTCTTAGAATATCCTTAACATATCTCCTGGTACAAATACAATATCTCTAGGGTACACATTCATAATGGTGTATTATGTGTATTCAGCTTTACTTAATGGTGTCAAGTAGGTTTTCAAGGTCGTTAAAACCAGTTTATACTCCTAGAAATTGTTAAATGGTTTTGTTTTTGCCAATCTGTTGGGCATGTGATGCCATCTTGGTGCAATTTAAAATTGTACATTCGGGCTGAGAGGGTGGCTCAGTGGTAGAGCACGTACCTAGCATGCATGAGGCTCTGGACTTAATCCCCAGCACTGCAAAAAAATAAAAATCCAAACAACAACAACCTACATTTCTGGGGTGACTAATGGGCTAAGTAAGCATCTTGCCATATGCTTACCAGCTATTTTTAATTTATTTCTTCTTTATGACTTGTCTATTGAAGTTTTTTTTTTTTTTTTTTGCCTTTTTTTGGTTTTGTTTTCTTGGATCAGTTGTATTTTTGCTATTGATTCTTAAGTTACTTAGATATTTTGGACACTGGTCCTTTGTCAGTCAGTTTTAAGTATTTTACTCCACCTTAAAGGTAATGATGCCAAATGACCATTCTCTAATGAACTGAGAGGTGAACTGCAGAAAATTCTGGAATTTTTGTTTTACATGACATTCAACTCAGTATGAGATATGGCAAGATGTTTTAGTAAAAGTTTATAGTTATTTCCAATAAATCTTCTCACTCCCGCCCAAAAATTTGTCCTGGGGATGTTGAGGTCCCTGAACACGGCTTATGTGGTGTAGTGCTTGCTTTTTTCCCCTAGCAATTTGGTGAGAATTTTAGAAATTAGAGAAGAGGGGAACTATAACAAAGTGCCATCTGTAGGGTCCTCCTTTACCACTTGGGCCAGGATTGAACTGAGCAGTACTAAGCAGGTCCCAGGGTGCAGCCCAATTAAATCTTCCTCTCCCTTGATTCTTCCAGGAACCTCCGTGATGCAGGTCTCAGCCACGGATGCAGATGACGATGTGAACACTTACAATGCTGCCATTGCTTACACCATCCTCTCCCAAGAACCCGAGTTGCCTCACCGCAATATGTTCACCATCAACCGGGAAACAGGGGTCATCAGTGTGGTCACCACCGGGCTGGACAGAGAGGTCAGGCAGAGCTCAGGAGGATCCAGTGGGAATTGAAAGCAAATGTATATTAGTTATATGCCACTGCAAAACTCTGCTGTGGCCAGTTGCTAGTTAGTGTGATAGTCTGAGCTTTGCATCTAAACAATTGCCCAATTTTCTGTGCCTAGATGCATGAGAACTGGTATTTAAGCTGAGAAAATATTGTAGTTCTGTATGTGCAATGGGCTTGGCTGGGCCCCTGTGGCTATTGCTACTGGTCCTGACTCAGGTGTATGTGTGATCTGTCTGCAGAGTTTTCCCAAGTATACTCTGGTGGTTCAAGCTGCTGATCTCCAAGGTGAAGGCTTGAGTACCACAGCAAAAGCCATCATCACAGTCACTGACACCAACGATAACCCTCCCATCTTCCACCCAACCACGGTAAGCTTGCAACTGCTTAGGTGGTTTCCAAAGAAAAGTCCATTATTCAAGGTCAAGACCTTGAGAACTCTTCCCCGAACTAGTAAATGTTAATTCTAAACCTACTGTGAGCATCTTTGTTCCATCCTTGGCCTGGAGCCCATCAGCAAAGAATTATAAAGTTGTAAAAGCACCTATTGTATCCATTTCCTCGAATTACGTATCTTTGTAGCAAATCTTACCAGGTTTTGTATATTTATATTTTCTAAATTTATATACTAGGCATTGTGTCACAAAGCATAAAAGTCTGGTCTCATGGAGCTAATAGTCTAGCCAGGAAGATGTTTTGCAATTTATAGGAATAATGATGCCAAGAGTGTTAAATGCAATTAAGGAGATTCTGAGAGCCAAATAAAAGAACTCTGAATATTATCCTGAGCACAGGGGGTCATTGTTAAAGGGTTTTTTTCTTTCTTTCTTTGTGGTGCTAGGGATTGAACCCAGGGCCTTGTACATGGGAGGCAAACACTCTCCCAGCCCTTGTTAAAGGGTTTTAAGGAGAGGATTTTAATAACCAGACATGACTGTTAGAGAACAGAGGGGGGCTGGAGGTGAATGAATTAAGATCATCTGACCAAGATCCCTCACTGTCAGCCACTATGCCCCAGGACATGTGCTGAATGGCTTGTGCAGTGAGGGCCTTGGAAAGCTACTTTTTTTTTTTTTTTTTTTAATATTTTTTAGTTGTTGATGGACCTTTATTTTATTTATTTGTATGTGGTGCCGAGAATCGAACCCAGTGCCTCATGCATACTAAGCAAGCACTCTACCGCTGAGCCACAAACCCAGCCCAGGAAAGCTACTTTTTAAGTACTCATGGAGGAGGGTACCATGAGTACTAACTGCTCCGTGCACAGATATGAGGGCCTGCTCCTAGAGTGAGGACATCCTTTGAGATTTGTGCCTGCTGCCCAACCTGGTTTTGTTACACCATCTCCTTTAGGCTCAGGCTCAGAATGGATTCCTTTAGCCTGAGACCTGGTTCTACTCTCCATGTCAGTATGACCCATCTTTTCCTTTGCCCTGCAGTACGAGGGTCAGGTGCCTGAGAATGAAGTTAATGCTGTCATCACTACACTCAAAGTCACTGATGCGGACGTCCCCAACACCCCGGCGTGGGAGGCCGTGTACACCATATTAAATGATAATGAGCAACAGTTTGTTGTCATCACAGACCCAATGACCAATGATGGCATTCTGAAGACAGCTAAGGTTTGTATGGTGCCTGGTAAGCCGCGTAACCTAGTAGCCAGCTGCTCTCTTCTCAGAAGAGATTAGTATTGGTGGGGTAGGGGTGGGGCAGATTGCCTAGGTTCTGGTGGGTCAGTTGTACAGGGCTTGTGGGGTATTAAAACCTAAAATTGAAGAGGCAGTACCATTTGCTGCCCCCCACCTTTTTGTGCACCGTGGATTGAACCCAGGAGTACTCTACCACTGAGCTACACCCTAAGCCCTTTTTGTTTTTATTTCGAGATAGGGTCTTACTGAGTTGCTTAGCCTAGCTTCAAATGTAAAATCCTTCTGCCTCAGTTTTCCCAGCCCCTGGGGTTACAGGTGTGTGCCACTGAGCCCAGGAGTACCATCTGCTTTAATATGTTTGGTCCCAGAAACATTGGCCTCTCCTAATCCCTTTTCTGTTTTGCAAATAAGAGAGAATAATGTGATTTACTGGTGTTGGCTCTTTTATTGTGTGTGTGAAAAATGTTCTAGAAACTTGGAAACTAAGAAGTTGGCTGAGTTGCTTGTTGAAGTTGAGAAAAGGCAGATGCCTGGAATAGCCCCTGAGCTTTGAACATCCTCTTTAGCAAGTGAACTGCCATGTTTAACTGCTGGTGTATCCAACCAAGAGCAATGGTTAAGGATTTAATTTTTGTTTAGTTTTACCAACATCAAATGTTTCTTGACATTTTTTTATTTTTTGAGTGGTAGTAGGGGTTGAACCCAGCACATTGTGCCTCTAAGCTATAGCTGTAGTCCTTGTATTTTCTTCATTATTTATGTATTTCGTGGTACCAAGGGACGCTTAACTGTAGAGCCATATCCCCAGCCCTTTTTATTTTTCATTTTGAGACAGGTCTCCTCTAAGTTGCTGAGGTTGGCTTTGAACTTACAATCTTCCTGTCTTAGCCTCCCAAGTTACCAGGGTTACAGGCATGCACCACCACACCAGGCCCTTGTATTTTATTTTTAATCTTTTTTTTTTTTTCTTCCTGTTCTCTAGGGTTTGGATTTTGAGGCCAAGCAGCAGTACATTCTATATGTGACAGTGACAAATGTGGCCCCCTTTGAGGTGACTCTCCAAACCTCCACAGCCACAGTCACTGTGGATGTGGTGGATGTGAACGAAGCCCCCATCTTTGTGCCTCCTGAAAAGAGAGTGGAGGTGCCTGAAGACTTTGGTGTGGGCCTGGAAATCACGTCCTACACGGCCCGGGAGCCAGACACCTTCATGCAACAGAAGATTACGTGAGTGTGTGGGTTTCTCAATGGTCTTGTGACAAGTGGGTATTGGTGTGTGTGTGTGTGTGTGTGTGTGTGTGTGTGTATGATTATATATATATTTATTTATTTATATATTTTTTTAGGTAAACACACATATAGTTATGCTTCACTTAATGATAGGAATATGTTCCAAGAAATTCCTCTTTGGCTTGTTCATCATTGTGTGAACACGATTGTTATACAAATTAAATTAGCCACATTGTCACTAGGTGATCGTGAATGCAGTGTTTGGATGACTGATCCTCATTATGTGGCACATGACTATTTCACTCCTGGCATGGTTGGACTGTGCAACACCCTTCTCTTGTTCTGTTTTTTTTTTTTTTATTCCTGTGCCCCACATCATTTCCCTTCCTTCCATAGTTGGCCATTCTAGGTTTAATGTCCTTCCCGTCTATTTTTCTGTTTTGCTTTGTTTTGAGACAGGGTCACACTAAACTGCTGTGAATTTGTGATCCTCCTGCCTCAGCCTCTCAAGTTGCTAGGATTACAGGCGTGCATCCCAGCTTTGAGTTCTTATGATAATGTAGTAGGAATGTGATTTTGTTTTCTTGTTTGGTTTGGTTTGGGACTGGTGATTTAGCCCAGGAGTGCTTTACTACTGAACTACATCCTCAGTCTTTTAATTTTTTATTCTGAGTCAGAGTCTGAGGCTGGTGATCCTGCTACCTCAACCGCTCGAGTTGCTGGGACTAAAGGTGTGTGCCACCAGGCCCAGCAGCTTTGATTTGCTTTGTTTTATTGGTGGCACCGGGTATTGAATCCAGGATTTTGAGGTAGACAAGTGCGCTACCACAGAGCTATTTTCCCAGTCTTTCTCTGAGATAAGATTTCCCAATCTGTCCTCTTGTCTCAGCCTCCTGAGTAGTTGAGATTACAATGTATCTGGCTGTTTTGTTTTAAGGCATGGTCTCCCTGTGTTGCCTGGAATGTCCTGGACATGGGCTCAAGTGGTCCTCCTGCCTCAGCCTCCTGAGTACCCAGAGTCACTGACCTTGCCTATAGGAATATGATTTAAAATTATGCATGTGATATTGTGTTATTAGTAGCTTACCATTTCTTGTTTTGAATTTGAGGGCACCTACAACACTTTGCTTTGAAATACATTAATTTTGTACATATAGTGAGTGTACTAATCATAATCTAGGGGATACTTCTAGGTTGAATAAAATGGAAGGCCTGATAAAAAGTATTTTTAATCACAGTGTGAAAGAATATGAAAAACAAAATAAAATAATGTAGGATTTTGAGTCTGGAGTGTAATCTCAGCGATTTGGGAGGTTGAGGCAGGTGGACTATAAGTTTGAGGCCAGCCTCAGCAACTTAAGGAGGCCTTGAGCAACTTGGTGAGACCCTATATCAAAATAAAAAATAAAAGGGTGCTTTACCACTTTGAGGTATATCCATTGGGTTCAATTCCTACTACCAAAAGTGATGGTGATGGTGGTGGTGGTGAGATGATGATGATGATGATGATATAAGGTCATAATAAGCATTGCTTTGGGTAAGAATTACTTATAGATGTTAAGTTCATTGCATAAAAGTGGGTAAACAGGATATTTCCAAATGACCTTCTGCTAGATTATAGATTAACTACAAAGAGAAAAAGATACGTTTCTTGTGAAGAAATCCAGTGACTTTTCCTTATCCAAGTGATCAAAGTTGACATTACCAATAAAAGAACAGATGGACATCAAGAGCCTTCTAAGGTGATGCACCAAGAAGGACACAACCTCACCTCTACAGGGTTTTCATCCCCTCTGTACCCTCCAAAAGGGAATAATTAGACAATCTGAAATTGAGGCACATCCTACAAAACAACTGGCCCACACATTTAAAAAATGTCAGGTATAAGAATGAAAGGGCAAGGTGTGCATCCAGATTAACGGAAACTAGAGACATGTCAGCTACATGCCATTGATGAGCCATTAAATCGCTGGAGATTAATCTGGATACTGGCTCCATTTCTGTGAGGATGGGGCTGGACAGAGAAGACTTTGGGATACTGAGAACAGATTAAATCCAAAAAGGCGCAAGATCACTATAAAAGACATTTGGGGGAATATTAGACAATTTGAACATGTAATAATAATAATAATGTTCTGTCATAAGAGTTTTGTTTCCTGGGCTGGGGTTGTGGCTCAGTGGTAGTGCATTCGTCTGGAATGTGTGAGGCACTGGGTTCGATCTTAAGCACCACATAAAAATAAATAAATAAAATAAAGGAGTTGTGTCCATCTACAATTAAAAAAATTAAAAAAAAAAAAAAAAAGAGTTTTGTTTCCTGAATTGAAAATCAATATGTGAGCCTTGTGTGGTGGCATACACCTATAATCCCAGCTATTTAGGAGGCTAAGACAGGGGAATCACAAGTCAAAGCCAGTGTGGGCAATGTAGTAGGACCCTGTCTCCAAAATAAACTGTTCAATTCCTAGTACCACACAAGAAAGAGGGAAAGAAAAAAGAAAATCAATTTGTGGTTGAGATTATACAAATTTACATATTTTACAAACTTATATATTTATTCATAAATATATATGTATATATGTAAATATATACATATATATACACACACATATGTTTCTGTTCTTAGGAAATACACTGTAGTATAAGTAAGTAAAGGAACATGGTATCATCAACTCATTCTCAAATGACTTAGCAAAATAAGAAATTATGTGTGTGTGTGAGAATATATAGTTTGAGAAAGTAAATGTTGCAAAATGTTAACAACGGGTAAATCAATGGTTAGGGATGTAGCTCAGTGGTAGAGTGCTTGTCTAGCATGTCAAGGCCCAACACTTCACAAAAAGGTTGTAGAGTTGATAGTTCTTAAAAAAAAAATATTGGAAATAATGATATAAATCGGGAGATACCTTAGTCTTCTCTAGCTCGGTGCTTTTTGATGTTCCCATGCTAAGCCAGGGCCTGCACCTTTTCAGATATCGCATTTGGAGGGACACTGCCAACTGGCTGGAGATTAATCCGGAGACTGGTGCCATTTTGACTCGGGCTGAACTGGACAGAGAGGACTTTGAGCATGTGAAGAATAGCACGTACACGGCCCTCATCATTGCCACGGACAATGGTAGGATACCGGCCCCACCCTTCTGGCCCCTTTGCCTCCTTTGTCCCCTGTCCTTCTTTTGGAAATGAGTTCATTCTTTTTAATTTTAGACAAGAATTATCATTATCTGTATCAAAAATACAAATGAGTCAAATAGAAGTTCCTTTTCACCTGTCCCTCTCTATTCCTACTGTCCACTCCTTTCCCCATGGGGGCCTGGGTTTGTGTCCCAGGTCTGTGACTTTAGTACCTGTGTGACATTGCATTTACTACTTAATTTTATGTCTGTCAATTCCTTCATGTAGCAAAATGATAACATTCCATCCAGATTAAATAAGTTAATAAGTTTGTTCGTTTTGGTACTGGGATTAAACTCAGGGACACTGGACCACTGAGCCACATCTCCAGCCCTATTTTGTACTTTATTTAGAGACAGAGTCTCACTGAGTTGCTTAGTGCCTCACTTTTGCTGGGTCTGGCTTTGAACTTGCAATTTTTCTGCCTCAGCCTCCCCAGCTGCTAGGATTATAGGCGTGTGCCACCACACCTGGCAGGACTGGTATTTTTATCATCAATTAGGTGTGAGTGCACCTAGATTATTTCTGTATATTTAAATACACTGATATATCGGTTTAAGGCTTTTTAAATTTTGTTTTGTTATAAAAGCATTACCTATACTGTTTAAAATTTAAATTGGGGGACCTGGTATATAGCTGAGCAATAGAGCACTAGTGTAGCATGTATGAGGCCCAGGGTTCAAACTCTAGCACAAGCAAACAAACAAATATTTATGTCTTTCGGACAAAGATTTGCCAGGCCTGGTGGCGTATGCCTGTAAACCAGGCAACTCTAGAGACTGAGGCAGGAGGATCATAAGTTCAAAGCCAGCCTCAGCAACTTAGTGACAAAGCAAGGCCCTGTCTCAAAATGAAAAGGGATGGGGATGTGGCTCCATGGTTAAGTGCCCCTGGGTTTAATCTCCCCTTGCCACAACATCCCCCCTGCCCCACCCTGCAAAAAGACAGAGAGATCTGCCGGTGGCGTATGCTAGATATATCTCTTTTTAAGAATGATGTTATCTGGGTCTGGGAGTATAGCTCAGACTTGCCTAGGATGCATGAAGCCATGGGTTCGGTCTCCATTACCACCAAAAAAAGAGAGAAAGAGTTATCTGTATGTAGTATAATTTGATCATTCACATATCAAAGGACATAGGTGTTTACAATTATTATTTCCATGATTAGTGAGTGGACATCCTTGTACATGCCTCTGTTTACAGGCATGCTCCTCAGACAGATGTTTCAAGGCAGAATTACTTGTTAAGAGATCTACAAACTTCTCATGGTTAATTTTCTTCCCACTCTGTTACCTGCTAACCTGTTAAGGTAGTAATCTAGGTTTGATCATGTGGAAAGGAGAGAGAGGGCCAGGCAAGTGAGGTCATCATGAGGCTCCATTTGCAGGGCAAAGAGCTGCCCATTGCTTCAGCCTGCAGCACGCTCTGGCTCCTTGGGGATTCCCCAGCCTGGCCTGGAAGTAAGTTAAGGTAAATTGTACCAGAACCAAAGGTGGGCAGACTTATTCTGTAAAGGACCAGGGAGTAAAAAATTTAGGCTTTACAAAACTGTCCACTCTCTATTGCCATTGGAGCCTGTAGCTGGCCATAGAAAATCCATAAAGGGATAAGCATAACTGTGTTCCTAATTTGGCCAGAAGACCTTAGTTTAGCTTGCTGACCCTGACCTAAATAATCATAGCCAAGGGGTGATGGTTCTGAGTGGTTCCTGTAAGTGTTGCTTTTTGTTGTTGTTCTTCTTCTAATTAGTTATACATGACAGTAAAATGAATTTTGTCCCATTACACATAAACGCAGTTAAGTGTTGCTTTAATTGCACGAATTGTCTTTCCCCTCAGTGCTGAATGTGGGACCCAGGGCTTCACATTTGCTAGGCAAGCACTTTACCACTAAGCTCCATCCCCAGCCTTTGCCTTGCTTTTAACATACAGTCTAAAAGGAGAATGAAGTTTATCCCAGAAAATCTACTAGCTAATTAAAAAGGGTTTTTTGTAAAGTTTATTTATTTATTTTTGGTGTCAAGAGATTGAACCCAGGGGCACTCAACCACTGATCCACATCCACAGCCCTTTATATTTTCAATTTTGAGACAAGGTTTGGCTAAGTTGCTTACAGCTTTGCTAAACTGCTGAGGCTGGCCTCAAACTTGCAATCCTCTTGCTTTAGCCTCCTGAGTTGCTGGAATTATAGGCATGCACCACTGTTCCAGGCTTCATTAACATTCCTGAGTGGGGGCGTTTCCTCTGTGTTTTCTTTTAGGTTCTCCGATTGCCACTGGAACAGGAACCCTTCTCTTGATCCTCTCCGACATAAATGATAATGCTCCCATACCAGAATCTCGAAATGTCTACTTCTGCCAGAAGAATCCACAGCCTCAAATCATAAACATCATAGACCCAGATCTTCCCCCCAACACTTCACCCTTCACAGCAGAACTGACACATGGGGCAAGTGTGAATTGGACCATTGAGTACAGTGATCCAGGTGGGAACTTGAACTTGATTTCTCCACCCTGCTTCTCCCTGCTGTGTTTCTCCTTTCCTTTTCCCTGCCTGCTGCTCAATTTCCCTTCCCACTCTACTTGCCAGCCCTTTCCTTTGTTATTTGCTCCTTGTGCCTTCTACACCTATGGCATCGTCCCAAAGGTCTCCTTCATTTCCTCACATTTTGCCTTGTGACATACTGCCTTGTAACCAAAACCCCAAGCAGCTCCACTTTCTTCATTCAGCTTTGGAGCATCTTTAGTTCCCTCCCAGTCTTTATTTATCTATCTTTATTTTTCTTCTCCTGGTCCCATTAATTTGTTTTGCTTTTCTCAGCCCAAGAGTCTCTCATTTTGAAGCCAAAGAAACCCTTAGAGTTGGGTGAATACAAAATCAATCTCAAGCTCATGGATAATCAGAACAAAGACCAGGTGACCACCTTGGACGTCCATGTATGTGACTGTGAGGGAACTGTCAACAACTGTATAAAGCCAAAATTTGCAGAAGCGACACTGGAAGTTCCTGCCATTCTAGGGATTCTTGGCGGTATCCTTGCTTTCCTAAGTAAGTGCAGCTGGCAATGTGTTTAAGCCTTTGGCTCCTCAAGTGGGGGAGGTTTATTTCCTGGAAAGAACTTTTAATTAAGGTGCTAGTTAGAAGATGAAAGAGACTCTCAAGTAGAGTGTTTTAAATAAAGTAGAAGTTTGTCTTTTACTGAACATTTCAGAGGTAAGTGTCCAGGAGTGGAAGACATACCATTCATGAAGTCAAAGGGGGACTCAGAGTTCATCTGTCTTTTTTTCTTTTCCTCTCTCAGTGCTTTCCAAGCCTCAGTGAATACAGGTGGGACACAAACACATGAAGCTTTTCTTGCATTTCACCAATATTTAACCGCTTATTCGGCACCAGGCTTTGTCAGACACTGGGGGCACTGGGTTTTTGGTATAACCGAAAACATCCCTTGAGAAAGACAGTAGAATGAATTGGACATAACTTTCTTATGTTCATATATGAATATACCACCAGTGAAACTCCGTGTCATGAACAACCACAAGAATGAGATTCTAATTAGAATAAGTTATGCTCCATGTATGTATGATATCAAAATGCACTCTACTGTCATGTCTATCTATAAAGAACAACAACAAAAAATCATTATGCCAGAACCATGCATACTAATATCAATAACCAGGTTTCCCAGGATATATAAGAGTGCTGGGCACTGTTCTGAATGCTGGAGGTTATCAGTGAACAAAACAAAACATTTATCCATGGATATTCTAGGTGAAGACAAAAAATAAACAGATCTACAAGTAAATGGAAAAAAATAAAATAAAGCATCCTTTGGGAAACCAACCATAAGATTCTGCATGGTTAGGAACTGTTTGCAGCCTGCAGTGTCTCATTCATGCCACATCCCATGGCGCAATTAGCGAATACTCAGTATTTTCATCCATGAATCCTGAACTAGAGAATTACATTATTTATCTGGATAAGACCTCTGCTATCCTGGCTCAGAAGCAATAGGCAGAGTGCATGTAAGGAATCTTTCCCAAGTTTATGGAAACCTCCTGTTTCAATGAGACAATGCTTCTCCAAAATACAGTGTATAAGTGCTTGGGCACTTGTACCTATAACACACACGAAAACAAAAAATAATTAAAGCAAAAATAAATAATGAAAACACAGAATCCTTTTCCCTCCCCATTCTTGATGTTCTTTTTAGTTATACATGACAGTAGAATATATTTTGGAATTTATACAAACATGGAGTACATCTTGTTCTAATTGGGATCCTAATCTTGTGGTTGTACATGATGAAGAGATTCACTGTGGTATATTTATATTTGTATGTAGGAAAGTTAAAATAGATTCATTCCACTGTCTTTCCTGTGCTGTCCCCGTTTCCTCCCTTCATTCAAAATCTTTGTTTTAAGATTAAGAACATGTCAGGTGATTCTGTAGTCTGTAGCAGTTGCTAATCTCATCTGTTGCTGTAACAGATTAACAATCACAGGCATGCATCAATTACATTTAGACTGTCCCAGAAGCCCTGCTCACAAACCTTGAATGGCTCCAACTCACTCAGAATCAAAGCCATAGCCTTGTAGTGGTCCCTCCCATCCCTAGTCTCTTTTCCACTTCAGCCACATTAGCCTCTTCCCCCTTCCTCAATCACACCAAGTACACACCTGCCTCAGGGTATTTGCCCCTACCATTTCCTCTTCCTGGAACACTTTGCCCCAGAATCTGGGGGAAATGACTTTGATTGGTTTTAAGATCCATCTGAAACTTAAAGAACACACTGTAATTCAAGCATCATAGTCAGCTATGTTGTATCACATTTATTAAATTCAAGTACATGAGTGTCATTCATGTGGGTTGACTGCATATGTGTTAAAGGTGGCCAGTGGCTGCTGTCTGCCTGCCTCTGGTCTGGAATGTAAGTTGTGGGTACTCTGTGATGGCAGCTTCTGGCTTTCCTTGCCCGTAGCTTGCATCACTCTCTCCCTCTCCCCCTCCAGTCCTGCTTCTGCTGCTTCTGCTGTTTGTTCGGAGGAGAGGGGTGGTCAAAGAGCCCTTACTGCCACCAGAAGATGACACCCGGGACAACGTTTATTACTATGATGAAGAAGGAGGTGGAGAAGAAGACCAGGTGGGTTTTTGAAACATAAAAGCTCTATCTGATAAGGAGAAGGCAGACATTGAAATAGCTGTGCCATTCTGTGTATTATTCTTAAGGAAAAACCCCCTAAAATGGACATTGTCATTAGGTATCATCATTATCATCCTTACCAGCATAACTAACATTTATTCATTGCTTACTGTACTGTACCCAGATGAGAGAACTGAGGTAGAGAGCAGTTGTATGGCTTGCCCAAGGTCATACACCTAGTCTGGCTTCAGAGCCTACACTCTTTGTATTGTCGGGACATGAACTTCAATTAAGTTGTCTTTGGAGATAATTTGTAGAAATTATTGTAGAATAGCAACCTATTTTTTTTTTTTTTTTTTTTAATTTTTTATTGTGGGTGAATAGCAACCTATTTTAATATTTGGTTTCTCTTGAGTTTTTAGTTAGGCCAAACTGTTTGCTTTTTTAGAAGTTAAGTCTTTTTTTTTCCTCCACAGTACTGGGGCTTGAACTCGATAGTGTTAGTCCTGAGCTATACCTTTTTTGATTTTTTAAAATTTTGAGATAGGGCCTCAACTAAATTGCTAAATTGTGGAGGCTGGCCTCTAACTTGCAATCTTCCTGGCTTGGCCTCCCAAGTCACTGGAATTAGAGGTATGTGCCACCACACCTCGACTGTGTATCTGAGTGTGGGATTGGGGATCGAGCCCCATTCCTTGCATATGTGAGGCAAGTGCTCTATCAGTGAGCTACATCCCCAGCCTGAGATATTAATTCTTGAGGCCCTCTCTGTTTTTGCCTGAGTTTGCAAATGGACTTGTCTTTGTCTTACTCAATGTTCCAGATTTCAAGGCGTTTTTAAGTCTAATCGGAGGGTACACTGTTTCAGTGAACAGTTATCACAGCCCCACTATATAGTACACAACCCCAGGATTTCGGTGGCACACATCAATAAGCATACCTTTCTCAGGCATTTGTGGGTTAGCTGGGGCAGTTGCTAATCTGAGTGGAATTCACAAGAATCTGAAGGTTGGCTGCAGCTCACTGACCTTGGCAGATTTTTAGATGAATGACTCAAAGCCTCAAGTTGTGTCCAGGTCTGTTCCTCCTTTGTACAAGCAGGCTAGTGCCTTTCAAGCTTTTGCCTGTTGTCACCTTGCTGAAAACAAGTCACGTGACAAAGGCCAACATAAATGGACGTGTACTGTTCTCATAAAGGCTCTGGTGGGGAGGGAATAAATGTTTGCTGAATAATAATCTAATCATTTTATTCTATGGAAAGCAAGTAAGATTTAACAGTTTATATTCATCTCAATTGTTACTCGTTCAAGCTGTTTTCTTTCAGTGCTAGTTGGGAGACTCTTAATTTGAAAACTGTCATTTTATATTAAATTGGGCATATGCTGGTAGGTATCATACAGTTGGTAGTTAAGGCATAACACGAACATGGCTTTATGTATGTGGCTGTTTCTTTTTGTCATACCTTTATCTTTTTCTCCAAGGACTTTGACTTGAGCCAGTTGCACAGAGGCCTGGATGCTCGGCCAGAAGTGACTCGTAATGATGTAGCACCAACCCTCCTGAGTGTGCCCCAGTACCGTCCCCGCCCTGCCAATCCTGATGAAATTGGAAATTTTATTGATGAAGTAAGTAAGCAAAGTTGAATATCAAAGCACAACATACCTCTAAACTCCAGAGTAAAGAGAGGAAAACAAAATAATAAAAATTAGACAAAGGATCTTTAGCTTCATCCCTTTATCATGCTTTTAGCCTGCCTAATCCCTGAGCCCTCTTGTTTTTGTATCTTCTGTGAACTTTAGAATTGACAGCACTTTTAATTAGTCTTAGGGAATTTGGTAAAGTCTATAGGACAAAACCAAGAATTGCTTGAAAGGATTTAGTAGATCTAGAAATGAAATTAAAGGATGCAAAGTAAGTTGAGTTTGTTTTCATTGATGGGATCCCCTGTATCTCACCACTGGTTGGGACATAATGTTAAATGTGCATCGTAGTCTACTTACAGCCAGAAAAATAAAATCCATATTGTATGTGTCAGAAATTCATTCTGTTTATAGATTGAGAAGCTTAAACAGATAGGAGTGGATTTACCTTGTGTAAACAGAAGGCTGGGGTATGCTGTCCCACTCTTCTGTTGCATGCTCTTAGTATGCAGAAGTGCTTGCTCTCCTGGTTGATGCCTTGTGATCACAGGATGGCTTCCTCACTGCCAGGCCTCAAGTCCATCGTTCAGTCAGGAAGAAGTAAGAGAGGCAGCACAGATGACAAAAATGTTTCTTCTGGTCCACCATATTCAAGAAAGGAATTTGCCCAAAATGTTATTGGCTAGAACTGGCACAGATGGTTCCTGCCTGAAGGGGAGAATAATAAGGCATTAAATTCATTAGCTCAGGATAAAATGAGGAAGAACTGGGAGTGAGATGACTAAAGAACCCAGTAAGGGAACAGTCCAACAAAGACTATTTCCTTTTCTTATGCTATTTCATGTAATCATTTGCTCAGTTAGTTTTTTCAGGGCTAGCCTGATAGTCTAGTGGCCCTTGGAGGCTGAGGCTGGTTTTACTTAGTCTGCTGTGGGAGTCACTAACACTGAGGACTGTACAAAACAATGCATTAAGGTGGGCAGCCAAGTTGTATCCATTCAAGCCACTGGATTCTTGGGGAATAGGACCCCCCCACCACCACAATCTTTTATTTGTACTGGAGATTAAGCCCAGGGGTGATTTACCATTGAGCTACAATCCCCAACCCTTTTTACTTTTTATTTTGATACTGAGTCTCTCCAAGTTGCTGAGGCTGGCCTTGAACCTGCCATCCTCTTGCCTCAGCCTCCCAAATCACTGGAAATACAGGTGTGCACCACTGCATGTGTCACCTGAAACACCACAAGGAGGTATCTAGCCTCCAATGCCTTCTCGTGCCCAGGAGTGTGTGTTCCTTTTACTGAAAGACCTCCTTGCCTCTCTTCTTTAGAACCTGAAGGCGGCTGATAGTGACCCCACAGCGCCCCCTTATGATTCTCTGCTGGTGTTCGACTATGAAGGAAGTGGTTCTGAAGCTGCCAGTCTCAGCTCGCTTAATTCCTCAGAATCGGACCAGGACCAGGACTATGACTACCTGAACGAATGGGGCAATCGCTTCAAGAAACTGGCAGACATGTACGGGGGTGGCGAGGACGACTAGGGCGCTCTGGAGAGGGTTCCTTTGGCCCGAGTGATGGGAAATGAGGAGCAATGTTGCTGGGGGTTTTTTAGCTACCTTCCCTAGACGTGAGTTCCTGGGGAGAGAGACTGATCTGAGATGCCGTAAAGATAGTTGTTTCCATTTTGTAGTTCTAATCTGGGTCTGTTAGAAAGGTTTGACATAGTGCTTGAATTTTTTTTTTTCTTTAATCACTCTTTTCAGAGTGATGACGTCCCAAAGTTCCCCGAATTTTAATATTTCAAAAGAACAAACTTCAGTCTCAGAAGGTTCTCCTAACCACACGTAGATTTCCCTAGGGGGCATTGCTTATGTTTAAAAGGAAGGGGAAGAGCAATTGTCCTGTTTTCTGTTTTTTTTTTGTGTGTGTGTGTGTGTATGTACATATATATATATATAAAAAGTTTTTTTTTTTTTTTTTTAATTGTGTGCTTTCCCCCATCAGCGCACTGGTATGTCCTGTGTTCTAGCCTCCACCCTTAAGTTGCTCTGCGGGGGACAGGGATTCTTTATCTCCTGAGTACTGACTTGAAATGGGCATCTATGCATTTACTTGTTCTCAGTCCAGGTTTGCTATGCAAATGTCATTGCGGGTGGTTTGGTTCTGTATGGGAACCTGGACCAGAAAGTGTGGTGAATTTTCAGGTGCCACTTAATGTTTAATGTCTATTTATCACTGACACAAAAGAGCAATGTGTTCTAGGATGTAGAATAGTGCCTATAGTGCTGCAGCCAAAGCCAGAAAGGAAGTATGAGAGATGGACTTGGAGATGGCAAAGAGAGCTTGTTACCGAGCCTGGCCTTTTAGCAAACATGCTGAGGATCATTGAAGTGATTTGATCTCTATCCCTCAAAATTCTGGCAGAATGGAGGAATCTCAGCGTATGTTTCCTACCCAGGATCTTTATACCATGGTTTGTACCCAAAGCCCAGAATCCCCAAGTGCCTGCTTTTAATGGGTCTACAGAAAACACTGGCTGATCTGGACATAGTTGCCTGTTTCTAACTGCACACAGAAAACTGTAGATATTAGAAATCCCATTGTATTTTCTTAGAAGCAGGAAGTAAACACTGCCCTAATGTATGTTAAGTAAGAGGAAGAAAATTACTTTGATTTGAATTTTTTTTTTTTAATTCAAAATGCAAATTTCAACTTTGGGCAACTACAGAAGAGTTGCATTGAAATTGCTTTACTGTCAACTGTTTTGGGAAGGAAAAAAAAATTATGTCTGCAATCAGTTGTTGGAATTGTCTTGATTTTTGCATTTTAAACTATCTGATGTAGGTATAGAGAATGTCACTATAAGTTTTGAGTGTAAATGTGTGTGGGTGCTGATAATTTTGTATTTTCTTTGGGAGTGGAAGAAGAAAACAATTCAAGCTGAGAAATTTATTCTTAAGGAAGCATTTTTTATAAATTTTATTAAAGAATTTTGTTAAATCATTGTCAAACTTGTTTGATTTGTTTCCACTGAAATTCTAAGCAAGGCAAAAGGAAGATGGAAGAGATGAATTCATTCAAGATGTGTAGAAAGAAGCCTCAGAGTGAAATGACCTCTCCAGAATTTTTAGTTTCCCCTTTTCTGTCACAAGTAGAATAACTATATTCAAAATGTAACTCTGCTCAAAGACTATCCATTCATGTGGTAAAACCAATAAAATACCAAGGTCAAATGGGAGCTGGTCACAGTGGTACACATCTGTAATCCCAGGCTGAGGAAGGAAGATCCTCAGTTCAAAGCCAGCTTCAGCAAAAGCAAGGCACTAAGCCACTCAGAGAGACACCAATAAAATACAAAATAGGGCTGGGGGTGTGGCTCAGTGGTCTAGTGCCCTGGAGTTCAATCCCCAGCAACCCTTGTACCCGCACACTCCCCCCCCCCAAAAAAAAAAAAAATCCAAGGTCAATGGGAGACTCAGTGAACCTCTAGCTAGGGAACAAAAGCAGTTTCAAGCAATGCTCACCCAGTCAGCAACGTTAGCATAGGCCAGTGGTTCTCCACTGAGGAAAATTGTGGCCCCGCCCCCACACTTTTTTTTTTTTTTAGGTGCTGGGGATCAAACCTAGGGCCTTGTGCATATGAGCAAGCACTCTACCAACTGAGCTATATCCCCAGCCGTTTGTGGCCCCTTTTGCCAGGGAACATTGAACAATTTCTGGAGGTACCGGGGAGATCCTTCTGTGATCAAGTCAAGGCTAGGGATACTGCTAAACATCCCAAAATGCACAGGACAGTCCCACACAACAAGGACTTATCCAGCCCAAAATGTTAATAGTGCTGCTGAGAATGCTTGGGATAGGCTGACAACCTTTTTTTTCCCCCCCGCTAGAGGGGTGTGATTTTTTTTTGATAATTTTTTAAATCATGGTGTATAAAATTAAACACATTGTTGTGCATCTGTCTTCACCGTCCATCTTCAGGACTTTTCGCCATCCCAAACTGAAACTCTTCATTTTATCATTTTTAGGTATATAATTCAAAACATATCTGTTCTATTACTGTCTCTGTGAATTAGCCTACTCTATATAGTTTATGTAAGTGAAATTTATTTGTATTTTTGTTTTTGGAGTGCTTAGCATAATTTTCAAAGTGCATCCATATTGTATCAGAATCTCATTCCTTTTTAGGACTAAGTAGTATTCCATTGCATGCATATACCACATTTTGTTTATCCTCTCATCTTGGGTTGTTTCTACCTTTTTCTACATTTTTCTTTTGAAATGAACACTGGCATACAAGTACCCATTGGAGTTTCTGCTTTCAATTCTTTTAGGAATATATCTAGAAGTAGAATTTCTGGGTCATGTAATTAATTATATGTTTAGCTTCTGAAGAGCCACCAAGCCATCTTGATTGGCTTGGAGTGAAAATCAAAAAATCTATAAAAAGACCTTTTTGGGAAATTGGGGAGTTGAATCTGAATCATTTAGGAAATAAATCTTGGGTACCAATAATGGTTGCATGGTTCTAAGAGAAATGTTAGAATATAAATGCTGAAGGGATAAAGTGTCATGGCATTAGGAATTTAATTTAAAAATTGTTCAAAAAATGTTTAAATTGAGAGCTAGTGAGAAAGCAAATGTGACAAAATGTTCATAACACCCGGATCTACATGAAGAGTATATAAGCATTCATGTACTATTTCCATTTATCTTCAGGTTGAAGGCATTTCAAAATAAAATGTCGGGAAAACTAAGGAGATCAGAAATAAATCTCACATGTGTGATCAAATGGTATTTGACAATGGTGCAAAACCACTCAGTGGGGGAAGAGATAGTCTTCAACAAATGAGCTGGGGAAACTGGTAGAACACTGCTTAGCATGTTCAAGGATCTAGGTTCAATCCTCAGCCCTGCCCAAAAAAAAAAAAAAAAAAAAGAATTTAGGGGCCAATTATGAAAATAGAATACAACTCTTCTAGTTATCACTTGTAACTTTAAAAGATAGTCTCCCTAAGGTCACTTAATTTGCTGGGGTCTTTCCTGTTCTGTAAAACAGCCATTGATAGTCGTTGAGTGCTATTAGTCTCCTTAGTTTTGGGTTGGCAAACACCCATAGTCTGCTTTGATGACTTGTTCAGCTGCTGTCCCTCAAGTCGTGGTAATGGGCTCCTTGTTTGGCCAACGACAAATGAACACATTTTACGTGAATACAGGCCTCTGTGTGTCTTGTATATCCCCAGATAGCTCTTTGCAAAGGGAGGGATCCCTCTTAGATATAGCTTTTGTGAAGATTGGTTGTAATGCTTATTTATTAATAATATACTACAGGGATTCCCCAGGCTGTGCTTCATGTTTTTAACAAAGCTGCCCAGAGCAGCCAGGCCTGGTGGCACACGCCTGAAATTCCAGCACCTGAGACAGGAGGATTGCAAGTTTGAGGCCAGCCTCAGAATTTAGCAAGGCCCTAAGCAAATTAAGAGTTGGGGATGTAGTGTAGTGGTAAAACACCTCAGGGTTCAATCCCTGGTAAAACAAACAAAAAACTACCCAGAGCAAACTGAGGAAGGAATTTCCTTGCTTCAAGTCCTATAATCTAAAAATCCCATAAGCTTTCATATCTGATTCTTAGGAGACAGAATTTAAAAACCTATTTTGTGTGACCTGAGGCCTGGAGAAGCCTGGGAATGTTTCCTTCTTCAGAAACAGCTCAATGCACACTAAAGTCTTATGAACGTGGGACACTCCTAACATACATAACATGTTTATCACCCACTGTTCCACCTGGGACATATCTGGTTTTTTATTTAAGAAAGCTTTTGTGAGCCAGGTGTGTGTGCATGCCTGTAATCCTAGCTACTTGAAAGGCTGAGGTAGGAGGCCAGACTGGGCAACTTAGTAAGACCCTGCCTTAAAAACATAAAATGGTCTGGGGACATAGCTCAGTGATAGAGGAGGGTTGAAATTAGGAATTTCAACTTGTAGTATCAAAGCCTACAGACCTTAAAGGATTATAAACATTAATGTATAAGTTCCATATATTTGGGATAAAGGATTCTCAACTCTGGGAATCCTATCATTTTTTGTTAGTCTCACACCAGTACTTCCTTTACTTGTGGCCTGTATGGTAGGGCCTTAGCCCTGAGACCCAAGCTTCAGAGGCCCCAGCTGGCCTTCTTCACCATGCCCCTACCTCTGAGCAAGAAATCTGCTGGGTCTGGGAGCCTTGACTACCCCATTCCCCAAATCTTCAAATTTCAGGACCCTGGAATTCTCTTCCCAACCATCCTGAGCCTGCTTCCTGGAATAAGTGGGTCTCTTCACTTGGTCTGCCTTGGTAAGATACATCAGGCTTCCTGTGTGAGCAATCACAGGCCATGAGTGGTGGGGGGCAGGCAAGTTACCTAGGGATGTTCAGGGCTGGGGCATCCCCATATGTGAGTGCCAAGCCCTCATGGTGCAGGATGGAGACGACTGTGAGGAGTAAAGAGAATCAGTCTCCCCCATGCAATTCTCCATACTAATACATTATTTTTTTTTCTAGGTAGGAGGACATAAAATATTTAGCAGTCTATTAGTTGGATTTATACTTTTTTTTTTTTGTACTAGGGATTGAACCCAGTGGTGCTTTACCACTGAGCCACATCCCCTGCCCTTTTAATTTTTGTCTTTTGAGACAGGGTCTCACTAAGGGGCCTTGCTAATTTACTGAGGCCTTGAACTTGTGATCCTCCTGTTTCAGCCTCCCGAGTCATTTCCTCACATAAGGTGGGAGGGTCCCCACTTCATTTTTGCCCCATTCCCACAAAATGCGTTATACCCATTTCACTAAATATTTAACAACTCTAAATCAGCTTAAGTTTTTTTTTTTTCCCCCCAAAATGAACTTGTGCCCTTAGGTAATTGAAGAAAACTTGTCTAGTGACAAAGACTGGAAGGTAAAACAATGAGACAGCATTATTGTCGAGACACACAACTAAACCAGTCAGGATCACTCCAGGTGAACTGGGCTGGCATGAAAAAATCACACAGAGACAGAGAAATACCTTTTTTCTTTGGGTTCTGTAACAGCTCCTCTGACCCAGCTCCCACAAAGGAGGCAAAGCAGGCAAGAAAGAGAAACAGCACACCTTAAACCCGGTTTTACTGGGAAGAAGCCATTCAAATGAGGCAAGGGGTCAGGTTTCAGGGGATTAAGTCAAGCTTCATGATGTCTTGCAGGTCAGCAGGTTGACTGACATCTTGGAAGGCCATGCCCATCTCATGTGCAGTGGGATGATCAAAAGCAGAGCAAGCGAAAGGCCACAAATAGGTGCACAGCCCAGACAGAGCTGCATGGTCAGTCCAGTCCACTTTCTGCACTCAAAATGCTCACAGCTCACACACACAGCCCATTGCTGGCTTGCCACATCTCCACATTCCCATCATTCAAAGCTAGGGGGCGCTCAGCTCCTATGTGGCAGCTCCCAGCACATGGTAATTTTGTTGGTCATTGATTCCTCCTTCAAAGATGCTTTTCTAATTTAAAGATGTTTTGGCAGGATTTTATTTGAAGAGATTAAGAGAAAGGTCAGGCACTATTTACTAAGCCTCTTCTGTAGCAAACAGTGCCAAATATTTGAAGCAGTGTCATTTTAACTTTCTGTGGTAGCTTTATGAAAACAGTTCAATTATCACTTCACTTTATTTTTTTTTAATTTTTTAAAATTTTTTTTAAAGAGAGAGAGAATATTTTAATATTTATTTTTTAGTTTTCGGCGGACACAACATCTTTGTATGTGGTGCTGAGGATCGAACCCAGGCCGCACACATGCCAGGCGAGGGCGCTACCGCTTGAGCCACACCCCCAACCCATATCACTTCACTTTAGAGATTAGGAAATGGTCAATGAATTGGGCTGGAACTCAGAGAAAAGGGGCTTAACAGGCTCTGAGAGAGGAACTAAATGGAAAGTTTCTTTCTCCACAGCCATGGGTTTGCATATGGAACACATCTGCTTCCCTAGACTTCAAGCAGTTAAAGCTGAAGGTCAGTCATCTGCAAGAAATCAAGACCACTCAGAGGAGGACATATAATCAATCAACAAGTACATGAAAAAATGCTCACCATCTCTAGCAGTCAGAGAAATGCAAATCAAAACCACCCTAAGATACCATCTCACTCCAGTAAGACTGGCAGCCATTATGAAGTCAAACAACAACAAGTGCTGGCGAGGATGTGGGGAAAAGGGTACACTTGTACATTGCTGGTGGGACTGCAAATTGGTGTGGCCAATTTGGAAAGCAGTATGGAGATTCCTGGGAAAGCTGGGAATGGAGCCACCATTTAACCCAGCTATTCCCCTTCTCGGACTATTCCCTAAAGACCTCAAAAGAGTGTACTATAGGGATACTGCTACATCGATGCTCATAGCAGCACAATTCACAATAGCTAGACTGTGGAACCAACCTAGATGCCCTTCAATAGATGAATGGATAAAAAAAATGTGGCATTTATACACAATAGAGTATTACTCAACACTAAAAAAATGACAAAATCATGGCATTTGCAGGGAAATGGATGGCATTAGAACAGATTATGCTAAGTGAAGCCAGCCAATCCCTAAAAAACAAATGCCAAATGTCTTCTTTGATATAAGGAGGGCAACTAAGAACAGAGCAGGGAGGAAGAGCATGAGAAGAAGATCACCATTAAACAGGGACGAGAGCGGGGAGGGAAAGGGAGAGAGAAGGGAAATTGCATGGTAAAGGAAGGAGACCCTCATTGTTATACAAAATTACATATAAGAGGAAGTGAGGGGAAAGGGGGGAAAAACAAGAGAAAGAAATGAATTACAGTAGATGGGGTAGAGAGAGAAGATGGGAGGGGAGGGGAGGGGAGGGGGGATAGTAGAGGATAGGAAAGGTAGCAGAATACAACATACACTAGTATGGCAGTATGTAAAAAAGTGGATGTGTAACTGATGTGATTCTGCAATCTGTATATGGGGTAAAAATGGGAGTTCATAATCCGCTTGAATCAAATGTATGAAACATGATATGCCAAGAGCTTTGTAATGTTTTGAACAACTAATAATAATAATAATAATAATAATAATAATAAAAAGAAATCAAGACTACAGGGTCTCAGGGAGAATTTTCTCAAAGTGGGTGGTGAGAGTGGGGGTGGTGTTCTTGCAACATTGATAGGGCATCATAATCAACTTTTAATGATGGAAGACTCAGGCAAAAATAAAGGTTCTGCCCTTAGAAGCATTGTCCTGCAACTTATGAATACCCCATCACGATTTATGTAGGTGAAAAACTTGTTTCTGATTGTCTGAGTTTTAAATTCATTCTGTCTTATATGTAAACACAATTTGTGGGGGCACTGTTTTATAATTTTCTTTCTTTTTGGTACTGGGGATTGAACCCAGGGGCACTCTACGATTGAATTACATCCCTAGCCCTTTTTATTTTTTATTTTGAGACAGGTTCTGGCTAAGTTGCTTAGGGCCTCCTTAAGTTCCTGAGGCTGGTCTTGAACTTTTAATTCTCCTATCTTAGCCTCAAGAATTGTTGGGATTACAGGTATGTGCCACTGCACCTGCTACTCTGAATTTTCTAGGAATACAACAAGCAGATAAGTAGAACAAAGATCAATTTTGGAAGTCCCTTTCAAAAACTATATCACCAATATCAACATCTGTAGCTATTACATCCATCATGGTCATATATATGTATATATTTATTCTTTTTTTGTATATATTTTTAGATGTCACAAAGAAGTCAGCAATATTCAATTGAATAGTTTCATTTATTCAAACTCATCTATAAGTAGATGTAAGCACCTCATTTTGCCTTTCCATGTTGCAATACACAAGTATTTTCATATTGAAATACATCATGGGACTGGGGATTTATTTATTCGCAATACTCGGCATTGAACCACTGAGCCATATACCCAGTTCTTTTTATTTTTTATTTTGAGGCAAAAAATCTCACTAAGTGGACTAGCCTGGCCTCAAATTTGCGATCCTCCTGCCTCAGCCTTCCGAGTCAGTAAGATTATAGGTGTCTGTCACCATGCCCGGCAGAAATATATATTATTTTATGATAAACGCCCCCCCTTCTCTCTCTCTCCCTCCCTTGCTCTCTTTTTCCAGGAGTGGGGACTGAACCCAGGGTTGACTTACCACTGAGCTACATCCTCAGCCCTCTTTTCATTTTTTATTTTCAGACAGCGTCTTGCCAAGTTGTCCAGGATGTCCTGGAACTCGTGATCCTCCTGCCTCGCTATCTTCTGCTTTATCCGGCAATTTTTCATACTGAGTTCTAAAACTGTGTGGTGCTTCGTCCATCACCAGGCTCAGGGAGGAAAGGTAACCCCAAACCAATATTTATGCGAAGGGGGCGTTCCTGACCGAGTTGGCCCCGCCCCACGCCGCGCACAGCCCTCCAGCCGCACTCAACATGGCGACAGCGCTGTTCCACCAGGGCGCTTGAGCAGCGCGCAGGCGTCATATTCCACTCCAGTCATGGCGGCCCCGGGACAGGCGGTAGGCAGCGGGGCTGTGGAGACGTGCGGTCTGGACCAGATTCTGGAAGGGTTGAAATTGCTGTTGAGCCCGGGAGGTGAGAAGACGCATCTCGACACCGGGCTGGGCCCGCCACTTTTCCAGCGCCGCCTTGCTCCCTCAGCGTGCGCCCCTCAGGCTTTCTCGGGACCCTGCGCTGAGGGAATTTGGGCATTGTCCAGGCTCTTTTCAAACTTGGGGAGACTGAGGCTCAAGGAGGGCATGGGAGCTGTCCAAGACTGTTACTAGCAACATCTTTTGAGAGCTTCTCCGCGCCAGGCACTTTTAAGCGCCCGGGGTCCATTATTTCATTCTGCACCTCTCAGGAGCTGGCGCTGAGGAAACAGCCTCAGAGGGATTCAGGCGCCCAGAGGTGGCATGTGAGGTCCTAATCGCTTGAGGGCCCGGGGCCTGGTGTGGACGCTAGAGATTTGTACAGAATGCCATGGAGTCCCGAAATGGGAAGCGGTGAAGTTTGAAGTTTGAGGGGTTTTGGGGAGAGTAAACAGGTTTCCAATTTGGTAGGAGGGATTTACAGTCACGTTGAATCTTCTGTGCTGAGTTAACAAGATCTTCCCAATTTAGAATCTGGAGATACCTTGGCAAGAGTTGAGCCTCGCACTCTTTTACCACAGAGGACAGGTGGTGGCGTTTGGAAGTCATTAAGTAACCCCAAATTCATGGGGTCCAGCGGGGCGCTGTGGCGCACGCCTGTCATTCCTGTCATCCCAGCGATTTGGGAGTCTGAGGCAGGAAGATCAATTTATAGAGATCCTCTCTCTCTCTCTCTCTCTCTCTCTCTCAATCAAATTAGAAGACTATCTCATCGATTTTTTAGTTTTAGGTAGACACTATATATATATATATATATATATATATATATATATATATATATATTTAAATATTTTTTAGTTGTAGATGGGCACAACATCTTTATTTATTTTTATGTGGTGCCGAGGACCGGACCCAGTACCTCACACTTGCATGGCAAGTGCTCCACCACTGAGCCCCAGCCCCACGATATCTTTATTTTACATTTATGTGGTGCTGAGGATCGAACCCAGTGCCTCGAGCATGCTAGGCGATCGCTCTACCACTGAGCCACAACCCCAGCCCTATCTCATCCTCTTCTTGGACCAAGTCAGATTATTGAATATGAAACCTCTGGTACTGTCTGGAGCTTTGGAACTTTGGGAAAGGACTTAAGAAGTAGAACCCTGGTAGGAAGGCACTGTGGCACAGGTGATTTCAACTGAGGCAAAGGGATGGAAAATATAAGTCCAGCCTGGGCAAGTTAGCCTGAACTTGTCTCAAAGTTAAATTTTTAAAAAGGATGGGTGGGGGGCTGGGGTTGTAGCTCGGTTGGTAGAGTGCTTGCCTTGTATGCACAAGGCCCTGGGTTCAATCCCCAGCACCACCAAAAAAACAAAATTAAAAAAAAATAAAAAAAATAAAAAATAAAAAGGATGGGTGGGTAGCCGGTCGGGGTAGTGTAGGCCTGTAATCCCAGTGGGCCTGGGAGGCCAAAGCAGCAGGGTTGCAAGTTCAAAGCCATCCTCAGCAACAGCGGGGCGCTGGGCAACTCAGTGAGATCCTGTCTCTAAGTAAAATAAATACAAAAAAGGGCTGGGGATGTGGCTTAGTGATTGAGGGCCCCTCAGTTCAATCCTTAGTATTCCCCTCACCCCAAAAAAGGATGGGGGTGTAACTCAGAGGTAGAACACTTTTCTAGTATGTGCCTAGGCTCTGGGTTCAATTCACAGTATCACTCACACAAAAAATGAATAAAAGCAGCAATAGAGCCCTGCTCATAATTGAAATATATATAGTGGGGGAAAGGATTTTAGGATTAGTAAGGTAAAAGCACATGAAAGTCCATAAGATGATGTTCTCAGTCACAATATTTTTAAAGATGATGATGATGATGATGATGATGTGTGTGTGTGTGTGTGTTTATTTTGGTTATAGATGGACAAAAAACCTTATTTATTTATTGTGTGGTGCTGAGGTCTCACACATGCTAGGCAAACACTCTACCACTGAGCCACAACCCCAATCCCTCAGTCACAGTATTTGACCTAAAATTGCAACAGCTGCAAACATTAACACTATGTTAATGGGAGCAGGATGAGGTGCCATATACCTGTAATCCCAGCTATTTGGGAGTCTGAGGCAGGAGGCACAAGTTCAAAGTCAGCCCCAGCAATTTGGTGAGGCCCTAAACAATTTAGGGAGACTTTATCTCAAAATAAAAAATAAAAAGGGCTGGGGTTATAGCTCAGTGGTTAAATGCCCCTGGGTTCAATCCCTGGTCATAACAACAACCATACTAATGGTAACTGAAAAGAAGTTATTAATAATAGTAAATGAGTGCTAAGTGCCACTCTCCATAGTATGCTGTTTATGTATATATCATTTAATCTTCACAACAGTCCCATCATAGAGGTGTTACTTGTGCTCTATATTTATTTATTTATTTTTTTAAAGAGAGAGAGAGAGAATTTTTTTAATATTTATTTTTTAGTTCTCGGCGGACACAACATCTTTATTTGTATGTGGTGCTGAGGATCGAACCCGGGCCGCACGCATGCCAGGCGAGCGCGCTACCACTTGAGCCACATCCCCAGCCCTGTGCTCTATATTTATAAATGAAGGAACCAAGGCTCAGGTACATTGGAAATTGCCCAACGTAAAACTAAGAAGTGGCAGAGCTAAGATTTGAATTTAGGTTTCTTCCACTAAAAACATGGTAAACATACTACATTGCCCCCCAAGTTAGAGTCAAACTGCAAAATATACTTTAATTTGCTAAAGGAGAGGTCACTTGTTTAGCAACTGTAGTTATATTCAATACCATTGAGAAGAAGGTTAGATAAGCAGAAACTTGGAAGTAGTCATCTATCACAAAACACATATAACTTCATTTACAGAAGGCCCTTCTAATCTCTAAGGCTATGTGGTAAAGTTATATATGCATATTCATTTGACTTATTCCTATTTGAAAAAGAATAAGTGATGTGGTAAGATCATATTATTTTGTATATATAATCTATTATATGTTGTGTAAACCTGCCTTCTGTTCCCTTTCATTTAATATTTTGTACTGGGATTGAACCCAGGGTCTTGTGCATGCTAAGCACATGTTCTACCACTGAGCTGTTGTTTTCTTTTTTTTTTTAATCAGTTTTTGGTGGGCACAACATCTTTATTTTATTTTTATGTGGTGCCAAGGATGGAACCCAGTGCCCCGTGCATGCCAGGAGAGTGCGTTACCGCTTGAGCCGCATCCTCAGCCCTGAGCTGTTTTTTTTCTTATCCTATTAGCTGCTAAGGGAATTTAGAAGTACCTGTACATAATAAGAATGGCCCTGATGAACATAGGGTCTTGAGGAGATAGGAAGAAAGTATTGTTTATATACAATTATATACAACTGAATTAAACATTTTTGATCTGTCTACCTATTTTGATCACTATCTTTGAAGTAATATTTACAAGGAGTCAATTTATATTCTTTCCTCAGTGCTTTTGGAATACAAAAATAGGAGCTGGGGTTGTGGCTCAGTGGTGGAGCGCTTGCCTAGCATGTGTGAGGTACTGGTTTTGAGCCTCAGCACCACATAATAAATAAATAAATACATAAAGATTGTGTGTGTGTGTGTGTGTGTATATATAAATATATATATATATACATATATATATATATAAACACAGTGTGCTGTCTGCATCTTGTCTATTTGGGGAGATTTCCAACACGGCAGGATAACAAGTGGTCAATGGGTGGCATATGTAACAACAACTGAATGGAGAAGTTATGTGTGGGTGAGACTTAAGAATCATAGAAGAAAGAGGAATTGAGGCTGGATTCCAAGTAGACGAAAAGAAGGAAAACATCCAACAAGGTTTTACTTTTGACCTTCAAAAGTTCTGTTACTTTAAGCATTTTCTATTCCCCTGTCTTTCATGTGTGTGTGTGTGTGTGTGTGTGTGTGTGAGAGAGAGAGAGAGAGAGAGAGAGAGAGAGAGAGAATGTTTGTATTTGTAGTACTGAGGTTTAAACCCAGGGATGCCTTACCACTGAGCTACATCCCAGTCTTTAATTTTTTATATTTTTTTTTATAATTTTGATATAGGGTCTTGCCAAATTGCCCAGGCTGGCCTTGAACTTGTAATCCTTAGCACTCAGCCTTCCAAGTTACTGGGATTAAAGGTGTACCCAGTTTAGTGTATTTTATCAACCATGGAACAAATAAGGATATCTTCACCTCCATTGTTATGAATTGTATTAAGCAGAATTTGAAGACTGTTAATATTAGTGAAATTTAGTTTATAAAAAGTAAGGCCAAACCTGGAGTGGTGGTATAGGCCTGTAATCCCAGTGACTAAGAAGGCTGAGATAGAAGGAATGAAAGTTCAAGGCCAGCCTCAGCAACTTAGTGAGGCCCTAAGCAACTTAGTGAGACTCTGTCTCAAAATAAAAAATTAAAAGGGGTGGGGATGTGGCTCAATGGTAGAGTGCCCTGAGTTTAATCCCTAGTATCTATCAATTGTTGGTGAATTTAAAAAAAAAAAATGTTGAGGGCTTCAAAGAGCTTTTATGTGGTATATATGTGTCAACGTTTACTGCACTAAAAATTAATTTTTAATTAAGAAACACCTTTAAAAGATTTATTTAAAAGTAACAATAAACCCTTTACATATTAACACAATGAATTTGGGGGTGGGGTGGTGAGCCACATCCCCAGCCCTATTTTGTATTTTATTTAGAGATAGGGTCTCACTGAGTTGCGTAGCACCTTGCTGAGGCTGGCTTTGAACTTTCAACTCTCCTGCCTTAGCCTCCCAAACTGCTGGGATTGTAGTACTGGGGATTAAACCTAGGGATGCATTACCACTGAGCTACATCCCAACTCAATAATGACATTTTAAATGAAAAATGACTAGAGGGAAGAGCATCATTGTTTTGTTTTGTTTTAATATTTGATGTGTGGCTTATTAGAAGATTTTTTTTTTTTTTAAAGATTGAATCCTCAGCCTTACATGTGCTAGGCAAACACTCTACCTCGAAGCTACATCCCCAGCCTACAGCTGTGTGTGTGTGTGTGTGTGTGTGTGTGTGTGTGAGAGAGAGAGAGAGAGAGAGAGATGCTGGGGATTGAACTCAGGGTCTTGTTCATGGAGGCAAGTGCTTCATCATCAGGCTCCAACCCCCACCCTTTAAAAAAAAATTTAATTTTGAGATAATCTCTCTAAATTGCCCAGTCTGATCTTGAACTTGCCATCTTCCTGTCTCAACCTCCCAAGTAGCTGGAATTACAGGGGTATGCTGGCACAGCTGGATTTTTTAAAATATGTGTTTTTTAGTTATAGGTGGACACAATATCTTTATTTTATTTTTATGTGGTGCTGAGGATTGAACCCAGTGCCTTGCACATGCTAGGTGAGTGCTCTACCTCTGAGCCAAAACCCCAGCCCCTGGCACTGCTAGATTTTTATGTCTGCTCCATTCAGTCGATCCTGATTGTTTTGGTTGAAGTAAGTGACAGATCCCTGAGACTCACATAGCTATGTAGTTGAAAAAAAGGGAGGGATTTCAATCACATTTTCAGATAGTTGTTTATATTTTTCCTGTATAATATACTAAAACTCAACAAGATGTTTTCTTACCAGTATAGACTCTGAACTCATATTAATGAGCTTTTCATCCTTTGTGAAATCATAAGAAAATGAGAGTAGAATGGCAAATAATGTCATAACAAGATAGTTTGTTGTTTTTTTTTTTGTGGTGCTGGGAATTGATCCCAGGCCTTTACACATGCAGGTGTTGTACCGCTGAGCCTTACCCCCAGCCCTTTATGAAATAGTTTTGACTTTGAAGACCCCCTGAGGGAATTTTTGGAACCCTCTCAAACCCACACTGAGAACCACTGCTTTAAGGGAGTGCTTCCATTTATTTTCAAGGACCATAGATTTCATTTTCATCACCAGTAGAGGGCAGAAAAGACTACTTTATTAAGAGGCTCTTGGATCATACTTAAGTAAGAGCTTTTGTTTCAAATCACCTTCTTTGTGTCCCATGTTTGGGTTCAAAGATCTTATAAAGTTACAGGAAGTCATATAGAGATAGGTTAGTGATTTAATGTTTAGTGGCAAGAAGCCATGAGAGCATCCATTTCCTTTTTGGGTATATATGAACTAAAGGAATCAGATTTTTTAAAAAAATATATTTATTTTTTAGTTGTACACAATATCATCTTTATTTTATTTATTTTTATGTGGTGCTGAGGATCGAACCCAGGCCTTGCACATGCTAGGCGAGCGCTCTACCACTGAGCCACAACCCCAGCCCGAGGAATCAGATTTTTTAAAAAATTTTTTTTGAGTTGTAGTTGGACACAATGCCTTTATTTTATTTGTTTATTTTTATGTGGTGCTGAGGTTTGAACCCAATGCCTCACATGTGCTAGGCAAGTACTCTACCACTGAACCATAACCTCAGCCCAAGGAATCAGATTTTAAAACTAGTGGATTAGAACACTAACTCTGGACAGCTCTAGAGAAATATTCTTACTATTCTGGTTCTCATTATTTTGAAAGGACAATGGTAATGGGGATGTAGCTCTGTGGTAGAGTGCTTGCCTAACATGCACTAGGTTTGATCTCCAGCACTGTAAAGAAAAAAAAAATGTAAGAACAATGTTGTTTTATTTATTTATTAGGCACTGGGGATTGAACCCAAGGGTGTTTTACTTCTGAGCCACATTCCAGTCCTTTTAATTTTTATTTTGAGATAGGGTCTTAGCTAAGTTGCTGAGGCTGGCCTTGAACTTGCTATCCTCCTGCCTCAGTCTCCTGAGTTGCTGAGATTATAGGTGTGTGCTGTCCCACACAACTAGATTTTATTTTTTACATCATCTTTAAGTCTATAGAAAATATGAGCAGGAAGTAGAGAGAGTTCTCATATTCCTTTCTCCACCCCAATCCTAATTTCCCCTATTATTAACATTAGTGTGGTATGTGTATTATAATTGATTAACATATCTTGATATATTTTTATTAACTAAAATCCATAATTTGCTTTAGAGTTCTCAGTTGGTAGTATACAGTTCTATGAACTTGAACAAATATATAATGTCTGTATATACTATTATAATACTGTACATAATTATTTTGTGTGTGTGTGTGTGTGTGTGTGTGTTTGGTACTGGGTATTGGACTCAGAGGGGGATTGAAACCAGAGGTGCTTTATCGCTGAGTGAGCTACATCCCCAGTTCTTTTTATTTCTTCTTTTTTTTTTTCTACTGGGGATTGAACTCAGGGGTACTCAACCACTGAACCACATCTCCAGTCCTATTTTTGTATTTTATTTAGAGACAAGGTCTCACTGAGTTGCTTAGTGCCTCGCAGTTGCTGATGCTGGCTTTGAACTCACAATTCTCCTGTCTCAGCCTCCCAAGCCGCTGGGATTACAGGCGTGTACCACTGTGGCCTGCATCTTTTTATTTCATTTTTAAGACAGGGTCTTGCTGAGTTGCTGAGGCTGATCTCAAATTTATGATCTTCCTGCCTCAGCCTCCTGAATCATTGGAATTATGGGTATGTGCCATCACACGAAGGCAAAATTATTTTTAAGAATGGTTTCACCTCCCTAAAAATCCATGCTCCATCTGTTTTTTTGTGTTTTTTTTGTTTTGTTTTGTTTTCTTACTTCCAGTCTTCTGGGTAGGGTGGCAAGGCATTCCACACAGAAGGAAGTATAATTTATTTTCCCTGCATATAACATATAATCTCCTTTTTTTTTTTTAATTTCAAAAGGATCAGGCTCAAGTTCCTTACAGATTACAAAGCATGATATCTTATTGGCTACTTTAAAATCTAATCTGTCTGCCTTGGAGGATAAACTTCTGAAGGATCCTCAGTGGAAGAAATTGAAACTACTAAGAGATGAAATTGTTAATAAGGCAGAATGGCCACAAAACTCTGTGGACATCACTTGGAGTTTTACCTCTCAAGCCTTGTTGTTGCTGTTGTGCTTGAAGGAAACCATGATCCGCCTTGCAGCTGCCTTCAATCCAGGTAAACCCAACCCTAGGACTCCAGAAGTCGCTCCTGCCCTAAGCCCTGATACACTTAGTATCTCACAACAGAAGATGGTCCAGTCCATTTTACAATTTGTAGTCATTTGGGGTGTCTGTCCCTATCTGATGCCTGGTGTTGGAGTTCCTTTGAGATATAGGACTGAGTTTGGTGCCGTTGTTCAAGACGTCGTGCGTTTGGATGTTGCTCCCCATGCAACCCGGAGACTGTATACCAGCTGCAAGGCCCTCCTCAGTGTTGGGCAGCACAAATCTCTTGGGAGCTTGATTTTCTGTCGCCACTTTGGGGATATCGCAGCAGGTCTGTGCCAGCTGGGATTCTGCCCAACCAAAAAACCACTAACACCCATGGAAGAGGTAAACATACATTGAGAGATGGAGAGAGAGATGGAGAGAGAGAATATGTGTGTTTGTGTCTGGTTGTTACAAAAGATAACTCTTAGTTCTTTGAAACGGGCCTATTGAAAGATCTGGAGTTCCTATTGAATGCTAAAGGATAGACAATGGGTAAATGCATCTTTTTTGGGGGGGCAGGGGGTTGAAGGACATCATTTGTCAACATAGGAATTAGTCAGAAACTGTTAAGATATAAATGAAGCAGGGGTCAGGGTGGCCTATATTCTGGTGATCCTTAGCTGCCACAGCCAGGTTGCTCCATGCCCTCACTTCTCTTTCATGTGCTTGTGTCACCCTCATACTTGTTCCTTTCCTGTTTATTCACTTTTTTCTGTGTTTATAATCATTTGCCGAAAAGCCACTATTATCCAAGAAGTGGCCCAAAATTATGAGCTCCCTTAATGCTTCAACAGAGCCCTGTGCTCTTTATTTTAAGGCAGTGCATCTCGACAGTTCTAGCAGTGCCTACAGCCTGCATTTCCCTGAGATGGAGCACCTGGGTCAACAGATCTGTGTGCTATTTCTGAGGCTAAGCAATGTTGCAGGAGTCTTAGGCAGGAGACGAAAAGAAAAGGGAAACCAAAAACGAAGTAGGAAAGGGGATAAGAATTGACAGAGGGGCAACCTGGTGAATGTACATTGTAAAGCTGGAAAAAGTTCCACCAATAGCTGCTGCTCTGAGTAGCCCTCACATCGTAGTGTACTACATGTAATAGGCAAGACCTTGACTGTTTCACTGTGAGTGCTAATTACCAAAGGGAGACTATACTGTTGGGACTCAGATGTGCCCCAGAATAGAACCTCTGTTTACTGTCCAAGTTCTGAATGAGTGAAAACACTAGCTAACAAAATAAGAGAGATGAAAAGTAAAAAATATTACCTCTGGGCTGGGTATATATCTCAGTAGTAGAGTGGTTGCTTAGTATGCCTAATGTTTGTCTAACATCCCTGGGTTTAATCCCCAGTACAGAAAGAAAGGAAAGAAAGAGAGAAGATTCCAGAAAAACATCACCTCTGTTGCTTATAAAGACAGTGGGAGGAGATAACTTATGATGGAGACATTTCCTAATGATACACTCCAGAATTAGACATATTTACTATTTACCAGTTTCAGCAGTGCTGGAAAACTACATTGCCTTCTGCCTTATGGCAGGGGGATTTGCCCCTGCTCAGCAAGACTGAGCAGAACAGAATGTGAACTCACTCTCACAAGACAGAAGAGGAGTGAGCTGAACAGTGCATATCAAAACTGGCTAGTGATCGAATGTATTCAGTAGTCACCAGTAAGATAAGCCATATCTCTTGCCTAGAAGGGGAGTGACTGGGGATGGAGAGAGGGCCAGGAGTGTTTTTGTAGACAGCTTCCTCCATGTGGAAGGAAGTCAAGAGGGGACAGAAGTCTTCCTTTCTCTCCATTCATAACAACCTTTGTTTGGTGTTGTAAAATATTATCTTGTATTTCCTGCCTGGTTTGTATTCCTCTAAAGTTGAGTCCATATTTTTTGTAGGTTTTAACTGAAGAGGAAAGGACTGTATCCAGGGGGGCCTTGAGAGACCTCTTGGATCAAGTGTATCAACCATTGGCTGTCCGTGAATTACTTATCCTCCAGGGAGGACCTCCCCAGGTATTTTCCTGGGTGAACTGTTAATGTGTGGTGTGCTATGTTCTCTTAGAAAATTAGATAATTTTAGTTACCTATTTAATGATCTTTTTTTTGTGTGTGTGGTGCTGGGGATTGTACATAGGAGGCAAGAACACTATCAACTGAGCTATATCCCCAGCCCTTCATTGTTTTTTTTTTTTAAGATCGTCAAATGGTATTTATAAAACTCAGTGACACATGGGCATGGTGGTACACATTTGTGATCCCAGTGACTCAGGAGGCTGAGGGAGGAAGATCACAAGTTTGAAATCAGCCTCAGCAATTTAGTGAGACTCTCAGCAATGTAGCAAGATCCTGTCTCAAAATAAAAAATCTGGGGATATAGCTCAGTGGTAAATTACCCTAGCTTCAATCTCTAGTACAATAAAACAAAACAAAACTAAAAGACATTGACCTTCAGAATAATATAAAATGCCTTTTCATTAGTGGAATCATGGATACTTTCCCAAGAATATTATGATCACTTTTTTAAGGCTATGGCAGTTTTTTTTTCTTTTTAATATTTATTTTTTAGTTGTAGGTGGACACACAATCTTTATTTTATTTTTATGTAGTGCTGAGGATCAAACCTAGGGCCTCGCAAGTACTAGGTGGGCACTCTACCACTAAGCCACAACCCCAGCCCAGGCTATGGCAATTTTATGTAAAATACATTTTATTCATTCTGAAACTAGATCCTTTTTTAAAAAAACTAAAATTTAACTGTTTACAATGTATTCTTTTGGTAGAAGTATTTGGACATCTTATTCTTTGAATGGAGTTTTAGAAGTTAAGAAATTAAAACTAGAGCAATTATTGTTTCTATTTTTAACTCCTTTGTTTAAAACACAGACTAGTATCCGGGTGTGGAGGCAAGTGTGGAGGTGCATACCTGCAATCCCAGCAGCTGGGGGAGGCTGGTCACAAATTCAAGGCCAGTCTCAACAACTTTGTGAGGTCCTAAGCAATTTAGTGAGACCCTGACTAAAAGATAAAAATGTACTAGTATATAACTAGGCATAAGATAGTTTCTTTCTTGTTTTTTAACTAATTTATCTGAAATGATTTAATTTGCTTTTAGTACCTAAATTTTAGTTTTGAAACTAGTTACATAAAGAGTGAAGAACCAAAGAAGCAGCTTGTAGGTAAGAACAACAGTCAACTGACCGTGTATCTCCAGTGACCCCATCTCATCCCTATAATGTTTTGGTAGCCTTCCACTGGGCCTCTGTGCCTCACGTACTGTTTCTGTGAATGAGTTCACAGTTTGCAAGATTAAACTAAACATGTTATAAGAACATCGTGAAAAGCAGAGGCCCTGGGATTAGGCACACTGGAATTCAACCCCAGCATGCAGGTGTATGAATTTGTAAACCTTTCCATTCCTTCTTAAGTCCCTTTTGAGATTTTGTGGGAGATACTTAATATACTGCCTAGCACATCACAGCCCTCTTAATAAATGGTAGTTATTAATCCTCGTTAAATAAAAGAGAGGACAAGCTAGTTATAATTTTTTTTTTTTTTTTTTTACAGTGCTGGGGATTGAACCCAGGGTCTCACACAGGCTAGGCTACATCCCACAACTAGGATTAAATATTTCTGTTACTAATTTTTTTTTAAATTTTAATATTTATTTAATTTATTTTTTTTTTCGGCTGACACAACATCTTTGTATGTGGTGCTGAGGATCGAACCGGGCCGCACACATGCCAGGCGAGCACGCTATCGCTTGAGTCACATCCCCAACCCCTTCTGTCACATCCCCAATCCCTTCTGTCACTAATTTTGATGTTTATATAGTTAAGTGCAATTGTTGTCAGCAATATGGTTAACATTCTAGTCCAAAATGAAGAACACCAAGTCTGTTTTGTTCATGATGGCTCCACAGATCTTTTGAAAAGAGCCCTTGAAGAAATACAGCTTTTTCTAGAAACTGCTGGGTCATGGGAATCAGAGTATTCAAGATCATGGAGGCAAGGTCTGGCATGTTCCCTCACTATTGTAAACTGCCCTCTTAATGGCAAATAACATTCATAAGAATCTTCTTTGGAAGTTAGAGTTGATTGGAAGGACTACATTTAGAGATTGGTCATATTAATTTTGTATTCCCAAATTCTACGTACTAAACATTGATGTGTTTGTCATTTTCTGGGTTTGAAATTTCATTAATATATAAATCACTGTATTTCTACTTTCTTAAAATTAATGCCGACCTGGTGACAGTAGCACATGCCTATAATCCCAGCGAATCAGGAGGCTGAGACAGGAAGATCATAAGTTTGAGGCCAGCCTCAGCAACTTAGCAGAATCCTGACTCAAAAATAAAAAATAAAAGAAAGACTGGGGATATAACTCAGTGGTAAAGTGCTCCTGGGTTCAATCCCCAGTCCCAAAAAAGAAAATAAAAGTAATGCTAAAGGTTTTTGTAAAGGAGAGACTTGGTATTTTGTTTTATTTTAAGGAAAAAAATATTTTTTAAGTGCTGGGATTAAATGTAGGGCCTTGTACTTGCTAAGTACATGGTCTACCACTGAGCTTTATCCCTAGCCCCAAATGTTTTTGTTGTCAAATCTGTACAGTACACTGTTGTCAGTATGACCCAGTACCTTTGAAAAAAGCGTCTATATACTATATCTGTTTCATTGATATTCACGATTCATATCTTCCTTTCCTTTTATCAGTCCTGCACAGATGTGAAGACACAGCTTAGATGTCGGGCCCCAGCTTGGCTTCGGCGTCTGTGTGGGCAGCTGCTCTCAGAAAGGTTAATGAGACCCAGTGGTGTTCAGGCAGTAGTCCGGGGCATTTTGGAAGGAGCAGGCGGTAAGAAATAGCATGTTTCTCTTTCTTTGCTATCCATTTCCTTTTGAGTCAGATTTGAGGTGAATCACTGGCCTCTAGTCTTTGCCTTTAAAATCTGACTGAGGGTTGGAGGTGTAGTGTAGTGGGGAGCATTTGCCTAATATGTATGAGGCCCTGGGTTTGAACCCCCAGCACTGCAAAAAAAGAAAAGAAGTATTAGACTTTATCCAAGAGCATGCAGATTGGAGAGCTGCTACAAGAAAATTAGAACCCTGTATTTCTGAACTTTTTCCTTCTACTGGTGCATGTATGTATTGCTGTTATCTAGTAATATCTTGTTTTTTTCTCATATTTGACATTTTTGGTACTCTTCACTTTTTGTTTGTTTGTTTGCTTGTTTTGCAGTACTGGGGACTGAACTCAGGACCTCATGAATGCCAGGCAAGACCTCTGCCATTGAGCTACATCCCCAGCTCTTTTTTTTTTTTTTTTAATTTTGAGATGGGGTCTTGCTGAATTAATAAGGTTAGCCCTGAACCTGTGATGTTCCTGTCTCACCCTCCTGAGTAGCTGGGATTATAGGCGAGGGCTACTGTGCCTGGCGCTTTTCACTTATCTATGCAAATCCAAATTTCCATCCGAATTTCCTTTTGCCTAAACTTCCTTTGACATTTCTTAGGTCTACTGGCAGTGAATTCTTTTAGCTTTTATTTTGTCTGAAAAAGTCTTTACTTCACTTTATGTTTTTTAAAATATCTTTTTAGTTGTTGATAGACCTTTATTTTATTTATTTATATACAGTGCTGAGAATCGAACCCAGTGCCTTACACATGCCAGGCAAGTGTGCTACACCTGAGCTCCAGCCCCAGACCTCGCCTTATTTTTGAAAGATATTTTGCTGGGTACAAAATTCTGGGTTTACTTTTTTTTTTTTTTTTTTAATACTTCAAGGATGTCCCTGAGTTGTCTTCTGGTTTGTATGACTCCTGTTGAGAATTCTGCTGTCATTCTCTTTTATGTGTGTGTATGTGTGTGCTGGAGATTAAACCCAGGAGTATTTTACCAGTGATCTATATCCATGGTCTTTTTAGTTTTTTATTTTGAGATAGGTAAGTTGCTAAGTTGCTGAGTCAGGTGTCAAATTTTCAACCCTCCTGCCTCAGCCTCCTGAGTCTCTGGGATTACAGGAGTGTGTTACCACACCTGGCTTACTAAGCATGTTTTTAAGGTTTGGTCATGTTGTATCATGAATCAGTCATTTATTCCTTTATTTGTTTGTTTTTTGGTGGTGCTGGGAGTTGAATTAAGGATGCTGTACCACTGAGTCACATCACCAGCCCTTTTTATTTTTTGTTTTTGTTTTTTTTGTGGTGCTAGGGATTGAACCCTTGTGCATGAGAGGCAAATACTCTACCAACTGAGCTATATCCCTAGCCCTCTTTTTATTTTTCATTTTGATACAGAATCTTGCTAAATTGCCAAGACTAGCCTATAACTTGCAATCCTCCTATCTCAGCCTCTGAGTCACTGGGATTACAGGTGTGCACCACTCTGCCAGCTTTGTCCTTTATTCATTTTTTATGACTGAATGATATTCCATTGTGTTGATAATGCCTGGTAAATTTTTTTCTTTTTTTTTTTTTTTGTGGCGGGGGTACTAGGGATTTAATCCAGGGGCATTTAGCCACTGAGCTACATTCCCAGCCTTTTTTTTTTTTTTTTAATTTTGAGACAGACTCTTGCTGAGTTGCTTAGGACCTTGCTTAATTGCTGAAGCTGGCCTCAAATTTGTGATCCTCATGTCTCAGGCTCCCTAGTTGTTGGGATTGCAGGCATGTACCTGGCTTGACTGATAATTTTTGACTTGATGCTGTGTGTTTTTACTTTACATTGTTAGGTGCTAGATTTTGTTGTATACCTTTGTTGGGTTTTATTCAGCGATACATTGAAGTGTGTTGGGATCTTTTTGATCCCTTTGTCCTGGCCTTTTGTTTTTTTGGTGGTGCTGGGGTTTGAACCTAGGGCCTTGTAAGTGCTAGGCCAGTGCTCTAACCCTGAGGCACGTCCTCAGCTTGTGATCCTGGCTTTTCAACATTGTTAGTGTGATTCTAGAGCAAATTTTCAGTTTAAGGTAATTTGACTTCATTACTAAGGCAATAAAACCTTCCTAGGACTCTATTTGATATCCTGTGTATTAGGAGGTCTTTCTATGCTGGTAAGTGGAAACACAAATTTTTCTTACCCATTTATGAACTTGAGAACTATCACATTTACTTCTTTCTGTTAGTGCTTTCCTTGGCCTTGGGGTATTTTCCTCACCTACATATGCAAATCAAAGACTTGATAGAGGAGCCCTCTGACTATGTTTCTTTGACCCAGTGAACAGTTCATTTGGGCTACCCTTTATGGGCTAGGGCTGAAAATTCTCCCCAAGTAGTGAGAATAATTATCAGGTTTGCCTAGTTTGCTTCTCTTCTCTCAGTGATCAGTGTCCTGGGCTGCCTGTAGTTCAGTTTCTAAAAACCACTGTTTATATATTTTTCCAGTATTATAATTGCTTAAGAATGGCTATAGTTTAAGTAAGTTTAAATGAAATACATATTCAGAGATAAACACTTGAGAAGCCTGTATTCACATCACATGAATAATATTAGTACAGTGATTCAATGCTATTTTTTTTCCTCTGACTTTTCCAGAAGGAAAGTACAGCTGGGCATAGTGGAGCATGCTTGCAATTCTAACTGCCTGGGAGGCTGAGGCAAGAGGATTGCAAATTGGAGGCCAGCCTCTGCAATTTAGTGGGACCCTGTCTGAAAAAATAAAATAGGCCGGGGATTTAGTTCAGTGGTGGTAAGAGTGCCACTGGGTTCAATCCTTAGTACCACCAAAAAAGAAGAAAGGGAGAGGAAGGGAGAGAAGGAGAAAGGAAAGAAAGAAAAGTACAGAGGGGCAGATTATCTTGCAGAAGAAATAAACAATTTCTTTTTTTTGTTACTGGGGATTGAACCCAGGGGTACTTAAACACTGTGCCATATCCCCATCCCTTTTTATTTTTTATTTTGAGACAGGGTCTGAGTTGCTTAGGGCCTCCCTAAGTTGCTGGCTTTCAACTTGAGATCCTCCTGCCTCAGCCTCCTGAGTCTCTGGGAGAAATAAACAATTTCTAATAGAGAAAAGAAACACTCTTTATCCTAAATTTAATGCAGATTTGTCACATAGAACCTTACATAGGAAATTGCTGTGAATGTTTGACATCTCTCTCCATTGTGACAGCTGGAGCAGCTGGCGGAAGTGATGCTGAGGCAACAGCTGCTGACTGGAAGAAGTGTGACTTGATTGCAAAGATTCTGGCCGCATGTCCCCAGCAGTCTCTTTCACCAGAGAGTTACTACAGGAACATCTGTCCCCAGGTGAAGTGTCTTGTTTCTTTTGACCATTCCAGGACTATCTGCTTATTTACAGAAAAAAGGACACTTTTTTTTTTTTTAAATACCAGGGCTTGAACCCAGTGGCACTTAATCACTGAGCCACATCCTAGCCCTTTTTATTGATTGATTGATTGATTGATTGGGTACCAGGGATTGAACTCAGGGCACTCAACCACTGAGTTACATCCCCAGCCCTGTTTTATATTTTATTTAGAGACAGGGTCTCACTCCATTGTTTAACACCTTGCTTTTGCTGAGGCTAGCTTTGAACTTGTGATTCTCCTGCCTTAGCCTCCAGAGCCGCTAGGATTATAAGCATGTGCCACAGTGCCTGGCTTATGTTTTATTTTGAGATAGGGTCTCTCTAAGCTGATTAGAGCCTCACTAAGTTGCTAAGGCTGGCTTTGAATTTTTGATCCTCCTGCCTCAGTCTCCTGAGTTGCTGGGATTATAGGCGTGCGCCATTGCACCTGGCTAGAAAAAGGACTTTTAATGTTCCTCTGAAATTGAAGTAAGAGTATTATAATATTTAAGTTTTTTGTTAAGTTATGGAACTTCTCAAAAAAGTAAATAAAAACCTGTGGAAGAGAATGACCTAATTTTTTAGATTTAAGAATTCCTGGGGCTGGGGTTGTAGCTCATCGGTAGAGCACTCCCCTCTTATGTGTGAGACCCTGGGTTCGATCTTCAGCACCACATAAAAATAAATAAACAAAACAAAATAAAGATACTGTGCCCATATATAACTTAAAAAAAAAAAAAGAACTCCTTACCAGGGCCAAAGACATAGCTCACTGGTCAAGAACTTGCCTAGCTTGTATGAAGCCCTGGGTTTGATCCCCAGCACCCCCAAAACCAAACAAACACACCATTATTAAATAACTAGCTCAAATTGCTCTCAGAGCTAGAACCTGAAATAGTTTCATTATCCTTCTTTTTCTCTTTCTCCTGGTGGTACTGGGGATCTAATCTAAGTAGAATGCCACTGAGCTACATCCCCAGCCCTTTTTATTATATTTTATTTTTCAGATACATAGATTTATGAAAGCAGATACACATTCAAGGAAGAATGTGGGCTATCTCAAAGGAGAGATTTTTTGAGAATAAAGTAAGAAGAACATATTTAAGAGAGAATGCAAGGCATTTCCAAAGGGAGAGAGCTGTTTTTTTATTTTGAAACAGTGTCTTATTAATTTGTTGAGTTTCCCCTAAAACTTGGAATCCTCTTTCCTCAGCTTCCTGAATTGCTGGGATAACAGTCCTGTGGCACTCCACCCAGAAGTGAATCTACATTTTATAAATTTGAAAAACTTATTAATAAACACCCAATCTTTTCAGCGCTTACACCCTTTGGTAGTGGATTGTTAAAGCCATTCTGTTAAGTCAGTGTTATCACTGCAACTTTCTTTTTTGGCTAAAGAAATAAATGTTTTTTTCCTCTTAATTACTGTCATGTTCCTTGCAAAGACCCTGATATTTGCTTTATGTGATTTTTCTTGTAGATTTTGGATTTATTTCATTTTCAAGATAAATTGACAGTACAGCAATTTCAAAGAGTCTCTACCACTACCTTTATAACTATGTCGAGAGAACAGCCACAACTGGCAGCAAAGTATTTGCTTCAGCCAATGTTAGCTCCTCTTCATCGATGTTTGAATACAGCAGGTAAAGGAGAATGTCTGGTGGTTAGGTGTCTCTCTAAAAGGCCTTCTTCAGGCTGGGGATGTGGCTCAAGTGGTAGCGCGCTCGCCTGGCATGAGTGGGGCGCTTTGGTTCAATCCTCAGCACCACATAAATGTAAAATAAAGAGGTTGTGGGCTGGGGTTGTGGCTCAGTGGTGGAGTGCTCACCTAGCATGCACAAGGCACCAGGTTCGATCCTCAGCACCATATAAATGTAAAATAAAGATATTGTGTCCACCTAAAGCTTAAGAATAAATATTAAAAAAAAAAGAGGTTGTGTCCACTGAAAACTAAAAAAGGCCTTCTTCAGTGGTTCAGACTTAAGTGATTTAGTTTTCCTTTTTTTTCCCTACAACTTTTTATTTTGAAAAATTCACAAAACTTCTAAAAAGTACATTGAACCACTCATATGCTTCACCAACTGTTCACATTTTGTTCACATTTGCTTCCTTCCTCTTTACACATGAATATAGTTTCTCTCAAAACTAATTTGAGAATTAGTTGTAGACATCATGACATACCCCCATAAATACTTAAGCATGTGTCTCTAAAGAAAAGTGTCAGTGTCTTTCATGACCACAATACTTGATGCCACTCAGGAAATTTAACACTGATAATACTATCAGTATTTTGTCCTGGACCTTGTTTATTTATTCAAGGAATATTTATTTGTGCCAAGCCTTCTTTGTGTGTTAAATTATATTTGCAACACCAGCTACATATTTTGTACATTCAATCTGTTGGTAACAATAGGGACTAGATAAGAATATAACTGATCTTGTAGAGGAAAGAGACCATGGTATGGGAGGTGGGGGGGGTGGGAAATGCTGGGAAGTGATATTGGCCAAGTTATATTGTGTGCATGTGTGAATAAGTAACAACAAATCCCATCAGTATGTACCATACAATGCACCAATTAAAAAATGAGGGGACAAAAAGAAAAAAGAATATGACTGGTCTTACATAGTTTTATCATTGCCATTGGATAAATAGTCTATAGAATAAGGTTTCTTAATTTTGTATTTCATTTTGTTATTACATTGTTAGGACTATGTGGTAATTATGATGGATGCCATATATTGGTTCCACTTGTTATTTTTGTTTTTAATTTTAATTGGTTTGACAACAGAATGCATTAAAATTCATATTACACATATAGAGCACAATTTTTCATATCTCTGGTTGTACACAAAGTAGTCACATCCTTCGTGTCTTCATACATGTACTTAGAGTAATGATGACCATCTCATTCCACCGTCTTTCCTACCCCTATGCTCCCTCCTTTCCCCTCCCTCCCCTTTTCCCCTTTGCCCTATCTAGAGTTCATTTAATCCCCCCTGTCCCCTACCCCCTGCAGCATATAATGGATCAGCATCCTTAAGTCAGAGAAATCATTCAGTTGGCTTTTGGGGATTGGCTAATTTCACTTAGCATTATATTCTCCAGTTTCATCCATTTACCTGCAAATGTCATGATTTTATTCTCTTTTAATGTAGTATAATATTCTATTGTGTATATATACCACATTTTTTTTTAATCCATTCATCTACTGAAGGGCATCTAGGTTGGTTCTACAGTTTAGCTATTATGAATTGTGCTGCTATAAACATTGATGTGGCTGTATCCCTGTAGTATGCTGTTTTTATGGTTCCATTTTCATCAGTTCTAATTTTTTTTACATAAAAAAATTGAGGGGACTGGGGTTGTGGCTCAGCGGTAGAGCGCTTGCCTAGCACGTGCGAGGTGCTGGGTTCGATCCTCAGCACCACATAAAAATAAAAACAAATAAAAATAAAGGTATTGTGTCCAACTACAACTAAAAAAATAATTTTAAAAAAATTGGAGGGCCTGGAGTTGTGGCTCAATGGTAGAGCACTTGCCTGGCATGTGTGAGGCCCTGGGTTCAATCCTCAGCACCACATATAAATAAATAAAATAAAAGATCCATTGAAAACTAAAAAAAGATTTTAAAAAATTGGGCGGGGGGGGCTGGAGATGAACTTTAGTGTAGAGCACTTACTATGCATGTTTGAGGCCCTGGGTTCAATCCCCAGCACTGTAATTAGCAAACATCTTCTATTTTGGAAATCTTTTTTCGCCTTTTAACTATTTTGATATCCAGATGCATTTCACAATTGCTGTTCATCTGAAAGCAATCACGATGTTGTCTTTGCCTACATGAGCATCAATGCTTGTAGAATGGATGTCAGTGATTTGGAAAAAAAATTGTGAAGATAGTAGTAAAATGGAGGATTCAGGATTTATTCATTCATTCATTCAGTACTAGGGATTGAACCCAGGGGCACTCTACCACTGAGCTATACCCTTAGCCCTTTTTAAATTTTTATTGTGAGACAGGGTCTTGCTAAGTTGTAAAGGCTGGCCTTGAATTTATGATTCTCCTGCCTCAGCCTCCTGAAACACTGGATTTACAGCCATGAACCACTGTACCTGGCTCAAATGTTTTAAAATAGAGCCAGGCCTGGTGGAACCTTCCTTAGTCCCAGCAACTCCAGAGACTGAGGCAGGAGGATTGCAAGTTCAAGGAAAGCCTCTTCAATTTAGTGAGACCCTGTCTCAAAATAAAAACTGAAAAAGGGCTTGGGGTGTGGCTCAGTGGTAGACTGCCCCTGGGTTCAATCCCTAGTTCAAAAAAAAAAAAAAAGCTGTTTAAAGGAAAATCTTTGAACACATAATTAGAGTGATTGTATAATAAACTCCTGTGTGCCTGTCACCTGTATACAACTATTCAACTCCCCATTTTCATTTCATTTAATCCCCAATTTTTCATTCAATAAATTTTAAAATTAAAATTATGATATGAAATAATAAGTTAACTGACAGTTTTTCTTTCTTAGTGATACATAAAATAGCAATGCATATTTATAAACAGCAGCATAGATTCCATGAAATGTTATATATGAATAATATATTGTACAATGGTAACCATGTTGATTTTCAGATCTTAGCTGTTAATTAGTTAGCCATCTTTCTTTCTTTTTTTCTTTTACATTTTGTTTATTTTTTTTTCACAGTTTTATTAGTGTATTAGAGTTGTATATAATGTTGGGATTTGTTGTTACATATTCATACATGCATACAATATAACAACATAATTTTGCCAATATCACTTCTCAGCATTTCCTCCCTCATTCCCCACCTCTCATCTTCTTGTCTCTTTCCTCTACTGATCTCCCTTTGATTTTCATTTTATTATTTTTTAATTTTTATTTTTAGTTTAATGTATTTTAATAGAAAACAGGAACAGCATAGAAGACAGACAACATTAAAAACGTACTTGGGTCAACATACCTTATATATAATCAGAGATATGATAAATTATTGTATAATGGTGTATTAAGAATCGTAATGCAAAATAAATAAATAAATAGGAAAAAAAACTTACTCGGGACTGGGTGTGGCTCAGCGGTAGAGCACTTGCCTAGCACGTGCGAGACACTGGGTTTGAGCCTCAGCACCACATAAAAATAAGTAAAATAAAGGTATTGTGTCCAACTACAACTAAAAAAAAAAAGTTATAAAAAACCCATGTACTTGCATGTAGGACAACTCCGTTAGAAAAGTATAGTGAGTGGATGGGATCTACTGTATGATAAAAATGCTACAAACACCATTTAGTTGCCGCCAATCAGAAATTTACTTGTTGAAAAAAATTCAAATGCCAGCATTGTCCAGAAAAATTTAACAGTTTTATTTATAATTGTTATAAACTTGAACTGCTGAAACTTTGTTCACTGACATTTTAACTTGCCTAATGTTTTTATAGTAAAAATTTATAGTAAAATTTATATTAAAAATTTATAGTAAAACTTCACACACAAATGAAAATGGAAAAACGGCCAGTACCTGATTTCTGTCCCCTCTTTTTCCACTCACAGTCATATACTTAAGTACCTTTTGACCCCATGGGAAAAAAATATCTATCGTTCAGAACTACCAATAACAAGAAGAAGAGAAAAAAATTTTTTGAGAATGAAATGTTTCCTTCCATAGTGAACTCTTTTTTTTTTTTGGTACTGGAATTGAACTCAGGGGCACTCGACCACTGAGACACATCCCCAGACCTATTTTGTATTTTATTTAGAGACAGGGTCTCACTGTTGCTTAGTACCTCACCCTTGCTGAGGCTGGGTTTGAACTTGCGATCCTCCTGCCTCAGCCTCCCAAGCTGCACCACCATTCCTGGCTCATCATGTGAATTCTCCAGTACATTCTCCACATATTCAGCGTGTTGGTTGGATGTCTTTTCTCATAATTGTTACACATTTGGCTTGGATAGCACACAGGGTTGGTCTCTTCAAAAAGACCCAGATAGGCCTCACCTGCCTCCTGCAAAGCACCAATAGCTGCGCTCTGGAAGCGCAAATCTGTTTTGAAGTCCTGAGCAATTTCTTGCACCAGACGCTGGAAGGGGAGCTTGCTTATCAGAAGTTCAGTGGACTTACTGCAATTACTTCTGTAATCGCAGTGCAGCGGCTGTTGTGAACACAATTGCACCCTTTAATTTTCTATGGGATCCCTAACCCTCCTACCTTTCTTTTCTTTTTTCCTCTGCAGCTTCTGCATATAAGAGAAAACACATGACCCTTCACCTTCTGAGTTTGACTTATTTCTCTTAACATAAATGGTCTCCAGTCCCATACATTTTCCCGCAAATGACATAATTCATTTTTCTTTATGACCGAATAAAACTCCATCTTGTTTGTACATCACATTTTTTTTATCCATTCTTCCATTGATGGACACCTAGGCTGATAGTTTGACTGTTTTTAATTGTGCTGCTATATATATGGGTATGCATGTACCCTTATAGTATGATGATTTTAATTCTTTTTTTTTTTTTGTGGTGTTGGGGATTGAACCCACGACCTTGTGCATGTAAGGCAAGCACTCTACCAGCTAAGCTATATCCCCAGCCCAGTGATTTTAATTCTTTAGGATAAATACTGAGGAGTAGTATAGCTGGGTCATGTGGTGATTAGTGGTTGTACTAATTTACAGTTTCTCCAACAGTGTAAAAGTGTGAACATCTTTGTAGTAAAACTATCTCCTATTAGTGTTTCAGTGAGGCACTGAGTGTGGATAATTTTGTTTGTTTTCTAGAGGTTCCAGAGAATGATATAGTACCAGGAACCATTTTGGTGTCAGAAGAAGAACTTAGTAGATGTATTGAAGATGTGTTTAAGGTTGGTAATTCAAGTCACTAATATTTTTAGCTTGTATTTTTACTTATTCTTTTGTTTTTATTTTATTTATTTACTTATTTTTGTGGTGGTACTGGGAATTGAACCCAGGGGACCTCATGCTCACCAGGCAAGTGTTCTACCACTAAGCTATATTCCCAGCTCTTAAATAATTTTGCCTTTATTTTATTTTACTTTTTGTACCAGGAATTGAACCCAGAGGTACTTAACCACTAGGCTACATTCCAGCCCTTTATATTTTTTATTTTGAGACAGGGAATCACTAAGTTGGTTAGGGCCTTGCAAAGTTGTTGAGGCCAGCTTTGAATTTGTGATCCTTCTGCCTCAGTCTCTGGAGCCACTGGGATTATAGGTGTGTACCATGGCACCTGGCAATTTTGCCTTTTATTACATACTTTAAGAATTGGAGTGACTAGCAGGGTGTGGTGGCACACACCTGTAATCCCAGCAATTCACGAGGCTGAGGCAGGAGGGTTGCAAATTCAAGGCCAGCCTAAGCAATTTAGTGAGACCCTATTTCAAAAATAAAAAAATAAAGCTGAGCACAGTGGTGCACTCCTGTAATCCCAGGTGCTTGGGAGCCTGAGGCAGGAGGATCATGAGTTCAAAGCCAGCCTCAGCAACTTTGTGAGGCACTTAGCAACTCAGCAAGGCTTTTTCTCTAAATAAAATACAAAATAGGGCTGGGGATGTGTCTTAGTGGTTGAGTGCCCCTGAGTTCAATTCCCAGTACCTCGCACACCCCCCCCCCCAAAAAAAAATATGTCTTGATGAAAAGGACAGAAGCATTTTTCAGCACCATAGGTTTCCTAAAAGTATGATAATATTGAATCTACTTTATAATTTTTGATAGTAATCTATCATAGAGAAGTAGTTCTATATAAATGAATCCTGAAAATGACTACCTAAATATATAACAAAAATGAAAAATATATAAATTGTATGTTTGCTATGATTGCAGCCTTATAAATATATATGAGAGATATTTTCAGACAAAAACAAAATGCATGGTGTTAGGGCCAGATGGAGTTGGGATAAATATTCTTCTTTAAAGTTTATTTCAATAAATTTATAATATTTTACTTTTGAAAATATTTACAACTTTCAAAATTTTATTCCAAGTTAAAAAGTACAGTTGCTTTGGAAAATAGTTTGGCATTTCCTCAAAAAGTTGAACACAGAGTTATCAAATGACCCAGCAATTCCACTCTTAGGTATATACCCAAAGAAAATGAAATATGTTCACACAAAAACCTGTATGTGAATGTTCATAGCAGCATTATTATAAAAACTAAAATGTGGACACAACCCATGTGTCTGTCACCTAATAAATGGATAAACATATGCGCTATGTCAGTGCAGTAGAACAGCTCTCAGTCATGAACAGAAATGAAGTATGTATATGTACTTGAACATGGGTGAATGTTAAAAAATTATGTGAAGTAAAAAAGCCAGACACAGAAAATCACATATTATATATAATTCCATTTGTATGAAATGTCCAGATAGGCTAATTCACATAGAAATAAAATAGATTAGTGATTGCTAGACACTTAGGATAGAGATGAGGAATTGGGAGTGACTGCTAATGAATACAGTGATATTTTCTTTTCTTTTCTCTCTCTCTCTTTTTTTTTTTTTTTTTGGTAATACTAGAGATTGAACCCAGAGGCACTTAGCTATATTCCCAATCCTTTTTTATTTTTTATTTAATTTATTTTTTTATTTTGAGACAGGGTCTTTCTAAATTTTCTTGGCTGGTTTGGAACTTGAGATCTGAGCATGGTGGCACATACCTGTCATTCTAGCTACTTGGGAGGCTGAGGCAGGATGATTGCATGTTGAAGGCCAGCCTTGGCAACTTAGTAAGACCTCATCTTAAAATAAAAATAAAAAGGACTAGGGATGTAGTTTAGTGGTAGAGCATTTTCTTATGATGCCTGAGGCCCTGGGTTTGATCTCCAGTACCACCAAATGACTCCTAAAAGATTGGTCTTATGTTCTGTTCTAAATATGGGTAGGAAAGGATTTTGAGATTATAGAAAGACAAGAAATTACACAGAGTAGTCTAGAAAGCAAATGCTCTGAATTAGAGAATAAAGCCACACTAACTTTCAGAAATATCTTATTCATTTACATCCCATCTGAGGAACATTAGGATGGAAAGCTGATGACTTGAAAAGTGCTGTTGGGGCAAGGGTAGGACAAATTGTGACTAAACTTTGGTGCAAACCCCTCATAGTATTCCTTAGAAGCCAATAAACTGCCTTTCCAGGAAAAAGAAAGCAAAACAGAATTTCTTCCTTATGAAGAAATTAGCCTCTAAAAAAAAAAAAAAAGAGAGAGAGAGAGAGAGAGAGAGAGAGAGAGATTTGGAAATAAATGCTGCCATTTATCCTTTTTGTTCCCTAAAGCAGGGAACCCCTCCTAGCTCAATGAACGTTTTGGTGCATTTAAAGCCTCCTAGAGAGGCAAGCAGATCATTAGTCTGCTGTAGATACTGGATTAGATACTAGAAATTGGTATTGTGAAACCAGGAGGGTGTAGAGGGTAATTATTCTTTCTATAAGGTTTTGACAGCCCAGCTACAGTTGGAAAACAGAGGGAATGTGTATATTGGAGGGAAATAGTAAACATTGTGTAAACTTTAGCAATAAGAGATGTGTTGTCTTCGTTAACTTTCTGCTAATACTAAATTATAGAGTACTGCTCAAAGGCAGGAAATAAGGAGAACATCTGCGATGGGTTCATTGATTCAGTCTCTCATTGGGAAATGAGGGTATTTAGTCTGAGAGATGTTTTGGGGAACATTTCCTGCTCTGTTTTTCTTCTTGTTGATACTTATTGAGATAAAAATTCACAAAACATATATTCCACCCATTTCAAGCATGCAGTTCATTTTTTAAATTTATTCATAGGATTGTACAATCATCACTACAATCAAATTTTAGAATATTTTTGTCCTCCCTAAAATAAACCCCATATCCTTTAACTGTCATTCTCTACTCTGTCTACACTGCTCTAGCCATAGGTAATCGCTAATGTACTGTTTTGTCTCTATCGCTTTGCCTGTTTCATGCATCTCATGCATAAGGAATCTTAACAGTCTGCATTCTTAGCATGGTATTTTTGAGGTTCATCCATATTGCAGCATTCCTTCTTTTTTCCTTATTGTGTTTATTGTATGGGTATACCATATTTTCTTTATCCAGTCCTCTGTTGATGGACTATTTGGGTTTTTACAAATAATACTGCTGAAAACATTTGTGTACCAGTAATTTTGTGTATGTGTATTTATTTATTCATTCTTCTGTTGATAGATTTTGAATTGTTTCTACCATTTAGCCCTTATGAATAATACTGCTATAAATATTGATGTACAGTGTAGTATATGTATATTCTTATTTCTCTCTAGGTACACATACACTTCCCTAGGTGTGGACTTGCTAGATCATGTGGTGATCCTGTTTACCTTTTGAGGACTTGCCGAACTGGTTGCCCAAGTGGGGGCAACATTTTACATTCTTACTAGCAATCTATTCAGGCTCTAAGTCCACATCCTGGCCAATTCTTGTTATTACCTATCTTTTTGCATAATCCTCCTAATTGGTAAAAAGTAGCATCTTACTATGGCTTTTATTTATATTTCCCTAATGGCTAATTATATTTAATAGTTTTTCATATGCTTATTGGTTATTTGCATGTTTGGAGAAATGTCTATTAGGATCCATTGTTCTCTCCCCTACCCAGTCCCCCACCCCATTCCTTTGGTATGGGATTGAACCCAGGGGCGCTTTGTCCCTGAGCTACATCCTCAGTCCCCCTTTGTTTTTAATTTTTTTTCTTTTTAATTTTTTTAATGTTTATTTAGTTGTAGATGAACACACAGTATATTTATTTATTTTTATGTGGTGCTAAGTACCTTACACATAGGAGGCAAGCACTTTACCACTGAGCTATAGCCTCAGCTCCTTTTCTTTTTGAGACAGGGTCTTGCTAAGTTGCTGAGATTGGCCTTGAAATTGAGATCCTCCTGCCTTAGCCTCCTGAGTTGCTGGGATTAACAGACATCTACTACCATGCCCAATTCCTTTGTTCACTTTTATTTATTTATTTATTTACTTTTTGGTACCAGGAATTGAACTCAGGAGTGCTTAACCATTGAGCCATATCCCCAGCCATTGTTTAATATTTTATCTAGAGGCAGGGTCTTGCTGAGTTGTTTAGTCCCTTGCTAAGTTGTTGAGGCTGGCTTTGAACTCACGATCCTCCTGCCTCAATCTCCCAAGCTGCTGGGATTACAGGCCTACCCCACCATGTTCTGCTCCTTTGTTCATTTTTAGATTGAGTTATTTGTTTTTATTATTGATAGGTTGAGGACTCCTGGCTCACCAATAGCTCTCTCCTTACCAGCCTCCTCCCCATCTCTATAGTTTTGATCCTTCTTCACTCTTCTTCTGGGTGAGGAGTGTTTGAGTTCATTTGGGAATTTACTTTGGAGTTTCAGGTCTGTTTTGACTTGGTGCCTCACTTGGCATTTCCAGTTTGACATCCTGGGTCACATGTGTTATCACAGCCACCATCCAGCTCTAACTGCAGAGCACCTCTGTCCTCAGAGCAAGTTCTATTTTTACTTTTACACAGTTCTGATCATATTGGTTATCTGATTTATAAAATAATTGTTTTTTGGTGCTAAGGATTAAACCCAGGGGCTCACACTGCTAAGCAAACATTCTACCATGGGACTACCCCCCAGCCCTTTAAAAAATTTTTTTAGTTGTAGATGGACACAATACCTTTATTTATTTTTTTATGTGGTGCTGAGGATCGAACCTAGTGCCTAACATGTGTGTCTGCCTGCTCTACCACTGAACTACAATCCCAGCCCATCCTTTTTATTCTTTATTTTGAGTCAGGATCTTGCTAAGTTCCTAGACTGGCCTTGAAATTTCAATCCTTCTGCCTCAATCTCCCTAGTAGCTGGGATTACAGTTTTGTGCTACTATGCTTGTCAGAATTAGAAATAACAAGTTAGAAATTAAGACACAATGACAAAAGAATGCCAGTAGAGAAGAACAAGAAAGGACATAGAAAAACTACTCAAAAGAGCATAATAATTAGAAAAGCAAAATATGTTATGGCTGGTATGTTCAGTGTTCTTTGTTTAGAAGATAGAGACTGCATTCCAGAAATATTTTGTTCCAAAAGCATTAAAATTTAAATACATGTTGGTATTTAAAGAAATAAACTATAACTCTCTCAATGAAAAAAAAAATTTCAATCCATGTGATTGAACCCAGGGCCTAGTGCATTTTAAGCAAGTGCTGTACCACTGAGCAGCAACCACAGCACTCTGAATGAAAATTTTATAGTAGGAACAATGACAAGGGAAGACCTTTTCATACATGAATCCTTCACATGCATGAGATAACAGAACAGTATGGTTATGATAGCTCAGGTGGGCCAGGTAGAAAGTTGTCTATATATATGCATGTGCTCATTAAATTGAATTGAAAACTTGGCATAGCCACTTATATACTTCATCTGCATTAGTAGTATTTCTATATAGTCTGTGCCTAATGTCTGGTAAAATTATTTAAGCCAAAAGGGGGCTATGTAGCTCAAATAACTTAGTTCAGTGGCTTCTCATTCCTTGTCCTAACTTTGAGTGTCTGAGGCTCAGTTCCTCTAATGCTTAAATTCTTCATTCTCCTTGGTATGAGAGGGAGTAAGGGGGTGCTTCTTTGCCTAGGGAGGTGAAGAGAGGCCTAGATTGCACAGAGTTCAGTTTGGGGTAGGACAAGGTAAGAGAATTCCAGTTCTTTTCCTGCAGTTTTTCTTCTCTTCGTCTTCATCTTCCTCTTTTTTTTTTTTTTTGTGGTGCTTGGGATTGAACCAAGGTCCTTGCACTTGTGAGGCGAGTACAATCTCCAGCCTTGCAATTTTTTTTTTTTTTTTTGGTTCTTTTTAGTTATACATTATAGTAGAATCCATGTTGATATAATTATACATGCAATTCTTTTTATTTTGGACATTTTCTTGCTCTTCAGGGGACGGGCCACCATCTCATGCGGGGTAAAATATTTCCTTTTATTCTTCACAATACTTGCCTGAAGCTTCCTAAAAGCAGGAGAAATGTCAGGATAGGAAAGACTAGAAAGTATTTAATTAGTTTATTTTGTACATTCTCATTTCCATTTTATCTCTCTGTTTCCAAATTCAGGACTTTTCACTTTAATTATCCAAGTCTTTTTTTCCCATCTAATCTAATGAATTTATAATTAAAGTTACTTTGTCAGATGGGGCATTTGACTCTTCTTTCTGATTTTTAATTAGTTTTACAGAGTAAGATAGAATAATATAGAATCTTAGAAACGGAAGGAACTTTAAAAATAATTTAGTATAACTCCTTACTTAAAAAAACAATTTTACAATTGCCCCTTAGTGTTCCTCATGGGATTTGTTCCAGCACCATAAGGATACCAAAATCCAAGGATGCTCAAGTCCCTTATATAAAATTGGGTAGTATTTTAATGTTTATGCACATCCACCCATATACTTTAAATGATCACAATGTTAATTATAATATCTAATACAATGTAAATGCTACATATATAGTTTTTTAATATTTGTTCAGGGATAATGATAAGGAGAAAACATCTACATGTTCCATACAGAGACAGTTTTTTTCCGCAAACATTTTCAGTCATGATTGGTTGAAGCTGAATGTGGAATTTGTGGAGACTGAAGGCTTACTGTATATTTAAAAGCAGTTTTAGGGGCTTGGAATGTAGCTTAGTGGTAGAACATTTGCCAACCCCCAGCACCACAAAAAAGAAGAAGGGTTTTAGGTTTATAGGAAAATGAAGATGAAAATACAGAGTTCTATCAACCTCCTGCTCCCAGACGGTCTCCCCTACTAGCAACATCCTACACTAGAGTAGTACATTTGTTACAACTGATGAACCTACATTGATATATCAGCATCACCCAAAGTCTGCAGTTTACATTAGGATTCATTTTTGGTATTGTACCTTTCATGGGTTTTGATAAATTAACTCTCATTTTATAGTAAATGAAACAAAATCAAATATTGTTTGAAGTGACTAGTTATAAATCTTATAGATTGTGAATGGTGGAGCTGATTTGGAAATCAATTTCTCCTTCTCACTATCTCTTTCAGTGTTCAGAAAACATTATATTTTGGCACGTGGTACGAATTTAGAAGTGCAAAAGGCTTTATAGCAAAAAGTTAGTCTCCTCACCTTAGCCATTCTTTAAACGCAGTTCTTTCTAAAAATTTCTATCTATAATTGAAGTGATCTTGTATTTCAAGCAAAGAACTAAAAGAAGTACCCTTCATATCTGTAGGAGTTACACATATTCGATTTTCTAAAAGCTGCATCTCAGAGCTGGGGATGTGGCTCAAGCAGTAGCGAGCTCTCCTGGCATGCGTGTGGCCTGGATTCGATCCTCAGCACCACATACAAACAAAGATGTTGTGTCCACTGAAAACTAAAAAAAAATATATATATGTATTAAAAAAATTCTCTCTCTCTCTCTCCCCCGCCCCTTTAAAAAAATTAAAAAATAAAATAAAAGCTGCATCTCAGAATCTGTGGTATAGTATAGGAAAAGTATTAGGGTCTTTGAATCAGACATATCTAGATTGGAATCTTACCTTTTATTTATTTATTTATTTATTTTGTACTGGGGATTGAACCAGGAGCACTTAACCACACAGCCACATCCCCAGCCCTTTTTTTTATATTTTATTTTGAGACAAGGTCATGCTAAGTTGCTTAGAGCCTCACTAAATTGCTGAGGCTAGCCTTGAACTTGTGATCCTCCTGCTTTAGCCTCCCAAACTACTGAGATTACAGGCATGCACTACCACACCTGGCTGGAATCTGTCTTGAAGGTAGACTATCCATGTGATTTTTGGTAATTTTGGGGGGGAGGGGTGTTGGGGGGTACCAGGGATTGAACTCAGGGGCACTCAACCATTGAACCACATCCCCAGCCCTATTTTGTATTTTATTTAAAGACAGGGTCTCACTGAGTTGCTTAGTGCCTCCCCATTCCTGAGGCTGTCTTTGAACTCATGATCCTCCTATCTGAGCCTCCCAAGTCCCTGGGATTGCAGGCATGTGCGACCATGCCCGGCAACTTTTGGTAACTTATTTAACACTTCAGTTGTGGAGATGAACTAAGGTAACTTTTGGTGATTCATAACATACTGTAGCTCATAAGTGCTCAAAAACTGTCAGTTCCTTTTTGGCTCAGGGAAACGCTTTAAAAAAAAAAAGACAATTTTATGCAATATGTTCTGAAAGCATGCACAGTGCAAAATACTTTCTATATTAGGTAACTTGCCTTGTTCTTTTTCTTCTCACATGTCTTAATTAAACTCCACAAGTGTGTTAGAAGTTCTGGAACACTACTATCAAAAGGATCACTTTAATGTTATAGAAGGCAGTATTTGACTAGTTTAATAGGGATAAAATCAAGTTTCAGCCTGTACAGAATTTCACTGTTAGGTTTATTCAGAATCAAGCAGACTAAATACTATCAAGTTTGTATTTCCACACATATACATCTCTATAAAAGATGAAAGCATACATTAAGAAAACAATTCCATTTATTGTAGTATTAAAATGTAGGAATAAATCAAACATTTGCATGGGCTGTGCATTTTACAAAATATTTGAATATGAATTATCTTAATTGGTCCTTATACCCAAAGCATAAAATCTACATTGTAATGAGAAAACTGAGACTGAGAGATTTAAGAATATGGTCCATGTTTTACTCACTCAGTGTAGGATTTGGGTCAGTCACATAGGTGGCAGAGGTAAAATTCACCCAAGTGTTCTAACTCCAACTTCTGGTGCTCTTTCAGTGGATAGCAGTTTCTGTGCTTAACAATGTAATAGGAGTCTCTGAAATGAGAAGTGGGGCATGTGAGGCTGCCTTCCATTTGTTTTATTTTGTTTGCTCTAAAACAGAAACACATTTTTTTTCCCTCTTAAAAGAATTTAAATTTTTAGTAATTCTTCCATCAGCTACGCGACCAGCATGCTAGCTTCATAATAGAGGTTCGAAAGCTTAAAAATTAACTAGTGAGTTTTAAAATTAAAGAGACATAACTCTCGTTAGCTTATTTGCCCAGGTCAGAGACGGCTCCTCCTAGCTCCTGCCTCCAGCCACCTAATGGGGTGGTGAGGTTAACAGGAGAGGCCAGCGAGAGAGAGGGAACACGCCAGGGGGTGAGCTTTTATTTGGGAACAAAAAATTCAAGGGAAAATTCCATCCAATGAAGGTCGAGGGGGGCAGCATTCCAAGGTCAGGGTCGGTGATTGGTCTTCAATCAGTGGTCAGGCACACCCCCACACGGACAGCCCTCGAACCTGGTACAGGGTGGGGAAGGCTCTGACACCGCTGTGTCTAAGCGCCTCTCACCCAGCCAGGAAGATAACTCAAATCACATTCGAGAATGGCTTCCCACACTTCCAGAGAAGTTTCAATCTCCAGATATTAACTATAGATGAATCAGCCTATATAAAATCCAGCCTCTTTTGTTCATTCTTTTTGCCCTTCCACAGCTGAAGTTCTGTGATTCTGTTCAGTTAATTACCACTGATTGAATAGTCTCTATCTACAGCTTTGAAAAAAAAGAAAATACATAGGGCCTTATAACATCCCCCTAAATTAGAGATTTTTTTTAGGGTTTATGGTTAATTAATTTAATCTTTATCCAAATAAGAACAGAGAAGTGTCTTACAAATGTGCCTAATTATTAGAAAAGAGGTTGCTTTTAATGTGTCTTTGAACCTGGCTATAATATCTATACTTATGCTTTCCCTGCTCTCTGTTTTTTTTTTTTTTTTAAGAAAATAAACAGTAAGCCTCTTTGTTCATTAATTCTTTGATTCAGTCAGTCTTAAGAATATTGAGTACCTACAGAATGCCAGATGCCTTGCCAGGTTTACAAATGCAGAAGTCAGATCCACCACAGCCTTCAAGGAGCTCCTGGTCAAGTAGACAAGGAGTGACAATAGTTTGTAGTCCATAGTAAAGAATATCCAGAAATAAGAATATCTCTTGTCATAGAGCAGTCCTTTGAGCTTAGATGAAAGGTTGTAAGGCTCAACCACAGATGCCTTATCTTACGGCTGGATCTGTGAACAAAAGCTGAGTTCCAGAAAGGAATGTGGAAATCCCCCAGAAAGGAACAAAGAAATCCCCAGACTGTCACTGGGATCATTGGTACCAGTCTGTTTCCTTGTCTAATCTGCTCTGAGCTATTATGATTTTCATAGATCTATACTGGCCTCTTATTGTACCCCTCAGCTCTTCCTACATGTTTATACTAGAAAAACCACAGGTAGATACAAAAGTTCATCTTTCCTTCAAAGCAACCTTTCACTCTACCTCTGAAATGCTTTTTCATTTCAAACAATTGAAAACTACTTTTGAGTCTCTCTCCTCCTTCCTTGCTTAGGCTTTCCCATCTTAGTTTTTTTTTTTTTTTTTTGGTGTTCCCAGTTGTATAAATACCTTGAGTAATCAGAAGTCCTTTCAACTACACAGGATTTCATTTTCCTTTTTTTTTTTTTTTTGGCAGTGCTAGGGATCTAACCAGGGCCTGTCACATCTAGGCAAGTGTTTTACTACTGAGCTACATACATCTTCAGACCAGGATTTCACCTTTAAAAAGTACTAACTTCAGGATTGGTAGAGCAGAAAGTATGTGAGGTAGGGTTAAACATTTGTTCTATCTCAGTCAGGTTGAAGGTTCAAATGTTTCAACTTTATCTGTAAAGATGGTTCATTTTTCTTTTAAATTTTTTTAGTTGTAGGTGGACACAATACTTTTATTTTTATTTATTTATTTTTATATGGTGCCAAAGATCCAACCTGGTACCTCACATATGCTAAGCAAGTGCTCTACTGCTAAGCTACCACCGCAGCCCAAGATGGTTTATTTTTGTCAACTAGTTTTATCTCTTAAGACTGCAAATTTGCAGTCAAGTCAGAGAATAATAGATTAGATTTGAGTGAGGTCTTAAAGCTTGATTAATCCTATCCCCTCATTTTATAGATAGGGAAGCAGATCCAAGAGAGGTCAATTGATTTGTGTTAAGTAACACAACTGGTTAGTGGAAGTATTTACAAATGACTCTACATGATATATGCCCAACAGTTATACCACTGGAAAAGGAAACTTCCATTGATATGCTTCTTAGGATATTTCACCACAGGTAGAAACTATTCATGGAGTATTGGATTGCATTTTAGAACTGAATTCTCATCCCACTTTGCCTCCAGTTGAGCAGGGAAGACATCCCCCCCCTCCCACCCATGCTCACTAGAAAGATACTACATGTAAGCACATTCCAAGGAGATTCCACATGTCTAGATGGTAGGGCACAGAGGTGGGGCAGTAAGGCCTCCCATATCAGTGGGGCAGGAATATCGTACATACCGTTCTTTCACTGCTTCCTCAATCAGCATGTCACCAGCCTAGTATAGAGGAGACTAGAAGGAACTGGCCCCCGCGTTTTCCTTCATATGTAGTATGACTTCATGGAAAGGACTATTTTCTCTCTAGGGCAATTTGGTCATTGTCAGTGCTGGCACCAAGAGATCATGGTGCAGCATTGGCTGATCACTCCAGCCACCGATGTTCCTGAATAGGTTTTTAACTCCACATATAAGCCAATGATCACGGTAGTTCACATCAAGGGAGAAATGACGGATTCTCCTTTGGGAGTGTAAAGAGGATAACATTGGATGTTAGGTGTAGGCCAAATTTTTAACCTGCATGTGAGTTCAGAACTAGGCACAAGATTGAAAAGAGGGGGCTGTCCTTGAAAAGTGCTGGCCAGTTATGGCCCTGGAGATCTATTGACTTGATAAAAGGGAGTTGTATGAGAATACTTTAAGTAGGAGGAAGGGGAGTTGTTATAGAAGCTGCTGTCCATGGTGCCATTCAGAAACTTCAACTCTGTTTTGCAGAGGTTGAAGGACTAGGGTTATTAACAGCCTAATCACCTGGGATCTACTGATTCTGAGGGTGGGGAATAAAATTGGTATGGTTTAGGAACTGTAGCAATGAAAATATTATGCACAGGGGAGGTGAGCATTGAGAGGCTGGGGGGCACATGTTTTGGTTTTGTTTTTATTTTGTTTTTTTTTTTGTTAGTGGGGATTCAACCCAGGGCCTTGTGTATGTTAAGCACACGCTGCACCACTGAATCATACCACCAGATACTTTTTTTTAAATTGCAAATATATAAAACATAAACTTTTTCATTTAAAATATTTGAAAATGAATAATTCAAATTTTAAATATTTGAAAATGCATAATTCGTGGTATTAAATCCATTCACAGTGTTGCCAACATCACACTACCTAGTTCCAGAACTTTTTCATCACTTCAAATGGAATTCCTGTATCCATTAAGCAATCAGGCCCCCTTCTTCTCTCTTCTTAGCCCCTGACCACTAATCTGCTTTTTTTCCCTTATGTATTGTGATTGGATTAAGTCAGACAGATTTGGGTTCATTCTAGCACTGCCTTTGTTACTGGTATGTCTTTGCTCAACTGATTTAGCTTCTCTGAGCCTCAGTTTTTCACACTTTTAGCACAGGGACAAAAATTCTTAATATGCAGAATGCTTGGGAGGATTGATTTTTTTTTGTTGTTAAATATTTAAATATCTGGTTTATCTTTGAATGAATATGTAAGACCTACTAGTTATTCTTTACTTCATAAAAGCAATAATAAGTTGGACATGGTGTTACATATCCTTAATCCCAGCTACTTGGAGCCTTCTGAGGCAGGATCACAAGTTCAAGGCCAGCCTGGGCTGCATAGTGAGACCTTTCTCAAAACCAACAAAAAATAACAGTGGGGTCCATCATTTTGAATCCTACTATGTTCAAACTGCTGCTTCCCTCAAAATTCAGATAACATATAACTTAATCATGTCTTCTATAAGGGCTGAAGTAGGAAATTAAATTTTTAAAAATTTTTGCTATACTGGGGATTGATTATGGGAGCTCTACTACTGAGTTACACCTCCAGGCCTTTTAATTGCTTTAAAAAAAGTTTTATTCTAATTTGTTATATGTGACTGTAGAATGCATTATAATTCATATTACACATATAGAGCACAATTTTTCATATCTCTGGTTGTATACAAAATATATTCACATCTCCTTCTACAAGCTCTTCCTCTCATCAGTATTTCTTTAGCCTGTTTTATTTTTCCCTTTGTCACTTGTCTCTACCTGATGTTGTCTAGTCTCCCCCACTAGAATGTGAGCTTTTTTGAAGAAGAGGCTTTGCTCACTGTTGTTGTATTCACAGCACCACAGGCATGCCTAGCATGTAACTGGTGCTCAGTAGACATTTGCTGAACCATATATAAAATAAATGATATATATGTATAAATAGCTATGTAGATTTTCTAATTATAAAAGTAGTACTTATTCTTTGTAATAAAATACTAAAAAGTATAAGAGAAAAGAGTATAAAAAATTAGAGGAATTTATCAATAGTAACATATACCCCCCAAGAAATGTGTTTATTCAGTCATCTTTAAATTTGAGGTACTTTGACCCTGTCAGGCCAGTCAGTAATGGAGATTTGCTCCATCTGTTTTTTGGTTTTGTTTTTTTGTTTTTGATTTTTCTTTCTGTTTTAAAAGAAGGTAAAGAAGGATGGCTCCACAGGGATTACCTTGGATAACACAGGATCCAGAACCAAACAATAGGGCCTTATGTTATCTGGGGGAATCTCTTATTTTACCTCCTGTAACTCTTGGTACCATAATTAGGCCTGCATATTACTTCTGAACATTGCCATACAAGGCACTTCATTTAGCTGGGTTTACAGAGATTAGATCATGCACAGGAAGCTGGCTCTTTGGTTATCAGGCTCCACAGAGGAATCGGGAGGCTTAAGCAGTGTGAAAAATTAGGAAAAGCTCAGAGATTTTTTTTCCCAGACTGTACAAGTGCCTTCATGGCCTTTGTTTCCTATAAACAGCATTGAGTTCTACCTTGGTATTTTTTCCATAAATAAGAGCCTCTTTAAGCTTCCCTTTCCTCATCTTTAAATAGGGCTTCTTACACTGACTTTGGGAGAGTGTTGTGATTTTAATGAACTCTTTAAAGAATCTAGCATAGTACCTGGAAGATAAAAACCTACCATTTAAAAAACAACAACAACAACAAACCTACATAGTTCCTGGAAAATACTAAGAACACAGTCATTGTCAATTCTTCTTCTGTCTCTTTTGTCATCATTATCATTGTCCATACTATCAGGTGTGCTCTGCTACTAAGCTACACCCCCAGCCCTTTTCATTTTTCATTTTATTAAGTTGCTGAGGCTGGCCTTGAACTTGGAATCCTCCTACCTCAGCCTCCTCAGTCACTGGGATTACATGTATCACTGTGCCCAGTGTTACTATCAGATTATAATTTATTATAATAGAATTACATTTTGAAATCCTATTGTGTATTTTTTTTCCATAGTTAGGGTTGAATTCAGGGGTACTTAACCACTGAACTACATCCCCAGTCCTTTATTTTGTTGGGGGGGGCACCAGGAATTGAATTCAGGGGCACTTGACCACTGAGCCACATCCCTAGCCCTATTTTATATTTTATTAGAGATAGGATCTCACTGAGTTGCTTAGCACTTTGTTAAATTGCTGAGGCTGGCTTTGAACTCATGATCCTCCTCCACTGCCTCCCGAGCTAGGATTATAGGCATATGCCCAGATTCCCCAGTCCTTTTTATTTTTTGTTTTGACACAGGATCTCACTAAGTTGCTGAAGCTGGCCTCAAACTCATAATCCTCCTGCTTCACCTTCCTGAGTAGCTGGGTTTATATATATATATATATATATATATATATATATATATATATATATATTTTTTTTTTTTTTTAGTTTTCGGCGCACACAACATCTTTGTTTGTATGTGGTGCTGAGGATTGAACCCGGGCTGCACGCACACCAGGCAAGCGCGCTACTGCTTGAGCCACATCCCCAGCCCCAGTAGCTGGGTTTAAAGGCGTGCACTATTGCTCCCAACTCCTACTGAGTTTCCTTTGATTGGAGTTTTGAGTAGTTTTGCCCTTCCTTAGGCACTTTAAATTATCTACCTTGAATTATTATAATATAACAGAAGAATTGTTAAAAGCCAACATTCTCACACTTAACTGTACAAAGCCAGTGCAAATGTAGATGTGCAAAATATTTTCTTTGAACATTTGTTGAATTGGAGAGAATAGGACATGCCCATGTGGTAGTTATATCTTAAGGATGAGGAACCTACATTTTGTTTGAAATCTAGGGGTTTTAAAACTTAATTTTTTTCTCCCCCAGTGCTAGGGATTGAGCCCAGAGCCTCATATATGCTAAGCACATGTTCTACCACTGAGTTATATTCCTAGCCCTCCAAGTCTAGTTTAAAGTTTTTCTTCCTTCCTTCCTTCCTTCCTTCCTTCCTTCCTTTCTTATTATTTTGGTACTGGGGATTGAACTCAGGGGCACTCAATCACTGAGCCGTATTTCCAGCCCTATTTTTTATTTTATTTAGAGACAGGGTCTCACTGAGTTGCTTAGCCCCTCACCATTGCTGACGATGGCTTTGAATTCTCAATCCTCCTGTCTCAGCCTCCTGAGCAGCTGGGATTACAGGTGAGCGCCATCGCGCCTGGTTAAAGTTTTCCTATTTGCAGGTAATTTTTAGTTCCAAATAGCAGGCCTTGGGCAGAAGGACAATTATTGCATAGAAGAATAACAGGGAAATTAGGAAACTCAGAGGTAGCCAAAATTAGGACAGGAAGAGGTCAGAAAACATGTTAATTTACACTTTACAGCTGCACATATGGAAAGGTGCTCAAGTTCAGTGTCTCTGTTTCAGCTTATTTGCCAGACTAAAATGGTTTCATCACCATGTTAGGCATTCCCTTCAGGATAAAATCATGTGCCTTAGGAAAAGAGTTTTGCTTAAGGTAAGACTCTACCCCTGCTAAGTGTCTGACATCTGTTTCCCACTACTCTGGCCTTGTAGCAGTAGTGTGTCTCACCATGTCCTTTTCTCTAGGTATATGTGGTCGGGAATGAGCCTCTAACAGTGTTGCTGGATTCCCTGCTTCCGGTCCTGGGAGTGCTCTTTTCTCTCTACTGTTTTACCAAGCAGAGTGTGTCTCATATAAGGTAAACAATCAGCAGAACCTTATTTGCTTATGAGTAGAATATTATTTGTTTGTATAGTGAATTCTTGACTTATTTTTTTTTTATAAGTCAGGAAAACATTTGGGGATCCTTTTATTCTCCTCATCTAGAAAAAATAAAGACTTTTGTAGATTGAGGGGGAGTGGATATAATTTTTAGATGACTTTCCTCAGCCTCAGTCCTAGACTATAGGGATGAAATTTTTTTTCCAAATATAAACACGCTACTGTTTGATCTGTGAAAAAATACTGCAATTATATGTCTAGGAAGGAGGAACAAAGGGTGGCTCTTAATAACCTTGTGGAGAGTTAGAGATCAAGTCTGAAAAATTTGCGTGACTGTAGCACATCGTAAGTTACCTTGGGATTTGGTATTGGTGATGCAAAATCTCAGTTATCCAGAAAATATTCTATGTTAAAATTTAAGTAGCACTCATTATGTATCGATCATATTTTCACAGTCACTTATTGTTCTTCCTCCTGATAAGAGTTCATATATATCCTTTCTAAAGTCCTATAGAATTCTGATTTTGGGTGTTTCCCTAAAATGTAATTTGATAATAAATAATAGTCCTACTTTGCAGGGTCATGATGAAGGCTAAATATGCATTAGAGTGTTTAGCACAGTCCCTGGCAAATAGTAAGCTCACTAAATGATAGCTATCATTACCATGGTTGGAAGAAGATACTCACTCTGTTTATTATTGAAAGCTCACATACTGTCTTTGGTTTTTCAGGTTTCACTTAGCTCATCATTGTAGCCAGTAGCCACAATGACAATGACAAGAAAGGATGCAGTAGATGATGAAAGCTTCAGAGCTTTTGAATTTAGTTTGAAAGGATTGTCCATATAATAATTTGTTTCAGTTTTAAAATCTAAGTCCTCACAGCACTGTTATGTCCTCATCAAAGACCAACAAAGAAGATATGAATGTTTATTCCATTCCTATCTAGATAAAAGGGTATGAGGAAATTGCAGTATTTTGTTGGTATGCTGTTTCTTGTTCACAAGCTGTTGGTCCCACTGAGAATAGGTGGTTTTTATCAGTGTAAGCTTTCATTTAAGTGCCTGGTCCAAAGGCAGTGGTACACTTGCAATTACCAAAAGGGATTAAAAAAAAAAAGAGAAAAGATCACGTGCAGCTCACGTGGCATATCAGGGTTGCCTCCAGAGCCAAGGATTAGTCAGGCACTCATTGAATTTTAGGGTATTTGCATTCCGAAATTCACAAGATGCCTACTTTCCTCTCCTGTGTTTCAGTTGAACTAGGTGATGGTGCCAGCATTTAGAATGCAGTGGAACCTGACAGTCTTTCTCTCCTTTTTTATGTTAGCTTGTTAGAAGCATAGTGTAAGATGACAAGCTCATTCATAACTGCTTTTTCTGCCAGGTCATTTTGCCAAGAGATCTTATTATGGATTCTGGAAAAACTGGAAAGGAGGAAGGCAATTTCCAGCCTGAAAGGCTTTGCAGGATTGGACAAAGCTATACCCTCTCTCCATTCTCTCTGTCAGTTTAGAGCTGCCACCCAAGGTGGCATTATGATTACAGTTAAAGAGGCTATTAGGTGAGTTCACCCATCTTCTACTGTTTCATTCTAAATTTAATTCTACCTAGAAGACCATTCTGTGACTTAGCCACTAAGGGGCGCTAATAGAAAAGAAACCAGAAACTCAAGCAGCTGAGGCACTTGCTATTTATAATCTCCAAATGAAATGTGAGCCTTAAATGATCCTCCAGGTTTTTTTCCAAGATGCCAGCTAATAGTAAGTGCGATATATTGGAGCCTTACAGCACTGCATCACAACAAGCCCACTTCTCAGAGTCTGCCGGTTAATCAGAGTAAAGGGCAGCACATGTTTGCCCTTAACACCAGAATAATCTTTCTCTATTTCTGACTTGCAAAATGGTGTGTATTCATAGTCAGGTTATTCCTAAGGAAAATGGTTTGATAGCTATCTTTTGTGGTAATTTTATGATGGGGGTTTGTTTCTCATAGGAATTTAATAGAAAGTACTTATTAAATATTGGTAGACTGGATAATTTATTTCTCCATCTGACAAATTTTATTTTTTGTGGTCCTGGGGATCAAACTCAGAGCCTCTTTTATGCTAGGCAAGTGCTCTACTGCTCTATACTTCAAGCCTTACAAGTATATTTACATTATTTACACTTTCTGAGTGATCTCAAAAGTATGTTATTACTTTCAAATGGAAGTTGTTGTAGATCATAGACCATGTACTACTTAGCTGGCCCAGCTGTCTCTATGGGATTTCATATCTCATTCAAAGTGCTGCTTTTTTGGTGAAGTGATTAAATTTAATTTTATATTCATGGTTAACTTAGTAAAATTTTATTTTATTTTTTTGCAGCACTGGGGATTGAACTTGGAGTAGTCTACTATTGAGCTATAGCCCCAGCCTTTTTAATGTTTTTTTATTTTGAGATAGGGCCTTGCTAAGTTGCCAAAGCTAGCCTTGAACTTACTATCCTCCTATCTCAGGCTCCATTTATGCACATAAATTACAGGTATGTGCCACCGTGCCAAACTTATTAATTTGTTCAAGTTTTAAAATATTCTCAGTATGACAGACTTGAGGAAAATAGAAAAACTCATAAATTTCAAGTAGAATTGTCAGAACAAACTAAAGCTCCTAGATGACTGAAAGCTTGAACATTAATAATATCCCAAAACCAAAAGAGTAAACTTATTTGGCATGTTTATTTAAAAAACACTTTAGAACTGTTTTTAACTGGGAACCATGTTAGTTATGGTATAGAGAATTTTGCAGTAGTTAGCTTAGTAGTTGTAATTTACTGCAGTCTTAACAAGTTTTTGGTATACTTCTTAGTGCAGGTATATCAAAATCCATAGTTCTAAGCTGGACTCAGTGGCATATACCTATAATCCCAGCCAACTTGGGAGGGTGAGGCAGGAGGATTGCAAGTTCCAGGCCAACCTCAGCAACTTAGTGAGGCCCTTAGAGAGACAGAGAGACTCTGTTTGAAAATAAAAAACAGAAGGGGCTTGGGGTATACTAGGATATAACTCAGGGATAAAGTGCCCTGGGTTCCATCCCTAGTACAAAAAAAAAAAAAAAGGAAAGAAAGAAAAGAAAAGGACTGTGTCTTAGTAGTAAAGTGATTGCCTAGCATGCATGAGACCCTGCGTTCAATCCTCAACACCAAAAGAAAAAAATTTCACCATTCAGTTCTTACTGAAACTGTAGTTTCTCTTCAAGATAGGAAAGGATCAGTAGACAATGATTGAATGAATGTTTATGGGCTATCAGAAGGAATAGCTCCTTAACTTGGGGTTTCTACATAGGCTTCTAGGGATCTATAATCCTTTTGAAATTATGCAGATAAATAAATTTTATATGCAAATATGTTTTGTTTTAAATTTTACATGCAAATATGTTTTGTTTTGTTTTTGGAGAGGGTCCACAGTTTTCATTAGAAACTTAAAAACAATCTATTTTTCCATAAGGTTGACAATCACTATACCAGATAAATAAGAATGTGTGTGTATATATGTGTGACTTGTCATTTGCTGTATAGCTCCTGCTTATGATGTTAGACCCCTAGAAGCAAGCTCAGGCACCTTGCTCTCTATCACCACTTACCTCTCATTCTGTCATTTTCCCAGGACACAGTATCAATACGTTTGTTTAAGCTAGGCATGATGGTTCATGCCTATATTCTCAGCTACTTAGGAGGCTGAAGCAGGTAGATCACTTGAGCCCATGAGTTTGAGATAGCCTGGGCAACATAGTGAGACTTGCCTTAAAAAAAAAAAAAAAGGGCTGGGGATGTGGCTCAAGCGGTAGCGCGTTTGCCTGGCATGCGTGTGGCCCGGGTTCGATCCTCAGCACCACATACAAACAAAGATGTTGTGTCCGCCAAAAACTAAAAAATAAATATTAAAAATACTCTCTCTCTCTCTCTCTCTCTCTCTCTCTCTTTTTTTAAAAAAAAGTTTATAGTAGTAACTTTATCTGAGCATCTTTGAATTTAAGATCTTTTGATATAGAATTTTTACTTTCTATAACTATATCTCACTATTTTGAATTGATTATTGTTCACATTTTAAGAGTAAATAAAATAGTGCTTTTTAAGCTAATTGTCATAACTCTTTAAGAATATTTGAATATAGTATTATTATTATTATTATTATTTTATACCAAGGATGCTTAACCACTGAGCCACATCCCCAGTCCTTTTTATTTTTTATTTTGAGATAGGGCCTCATTAAGTTGCTGAGGGGCTAAGTTGCTGAGGCTGGCTTTGAACTTGGGATCCTCCTGCCTCAGCCTCCTGAGCCTCTGGGATTATAGGCAGGCCCTACTATGCTTGGCTAAATAAAGTACTTCTTTTTGACAATCAGGATGATTCACAGAATCTTAGAAATAATATTTGTCCATTTCAGCTTTTCTTTTAACATAGATGTAATGGAGAAAACATGACTGATCTGAAGGATTCTGGGATAACCTAGAAATAAGCTAACTGTATAGGTTGTTTATTCTGCTACAGGCGCATGAAGGCCATGTTATTTGTGAGCTGGCAGATTGAGATAACCTGCCTAAGGATATGGTTGCCCAAATTAACTACAGTGCTTTTCAGTGAGATAGAGCAACATTTGCCATTTTTTAAATTAATTTAGTCTGGAAAAAAAAAATCGGTCCCTTCTCTGTTCACAAAAATGACATATATTCTTTGTATAATACAAAAATGCATAAAAAAACAAAATCAACCACTATCCTATTAGCTATTTATGGTATTTTAGTGTTTGTTTTGTGAATCTTCTGTATCTTTGTTTTTTTTTTTTTTTTTTTGTATGACATGGTATAATAATATTAAATCTTGGTCTTTTCACTTATCAGGTGAATTGAAACCCAAATCCACCATACCTCATGAGAAGTGTCCAGAAATTTTATGTAGTAATAGCATTCTTTTTAGAAAAAGCCAAATTTTATTACTTGCCAGTCATATTTTTTTTTAAAGAGAGAGGGAGAGAGAGAGAATTTTTTTTTTAATATTTATTTTTTAGTTATCAGCGGACACAACATCTTTGTTTGTATATGGTGCTGAGGATCGAACCCGGGCTGCACGCATGCCAGGCGAGCGCGCTACCGCTTGAGCCACATCCCCAGCCCTGCCAGTCATATTTGATCTACTCATTTTTATGAACTTTTTTTGTACTAGGGATTGAACCCAGGGGTGCTCAACCACTGAGCCACATCCCCAGCTCTTTGAGTTACTTAGGGCCTCTCTAAGTTGCTGAGATTGGCTTTGAATTCTCAATTCTCCTGCCTCAGCCTCCCGAGCCATTGGGATTTCAGGTGTGTGCCACTGTCTCCCCACCCACACACTTATTTTTCTGAACTTTTATGTATTTTCTTATTTCAACCCATTGATTCATATGAGTTGAGATTGACTGCATCTCCTTCCGTGATGATTGTCTTTTCCCATTATCCATAACTTTTCAGTGGCTCATCATAAAAAGTCAAACTTCCTTTAAATGACATCTAAGGCCCTTTATGATCTTTGTAGCCTTCTGTTTCTCAGTTCTTTCTCAGGAACCAGAATATCATTTACTTTCATTCCTCCTTGCTTTGGCAGCTTATGAAATAATTGTAGTTCTTCAACATTCATCTTAAAAACCACTTCCTTCATGAATGTTTTCCTATGTTAGCAAATGAACATATAGGACATAGTAAATATAGTTTCTGAGAAAAAATACTTCATGTTTTGTCAGCAGGAGAAATAGAAAACTAAGTTAAATAAAATTTTTGAGATCTTTCTAATGATAAACTATATGGAAATAATGTTATTTTGGAAGATTATTATGGGGTTTCAAAAAGCATTATCTCTGGGTGACCCTGCCAACATAAATCTTGTTCTGCATTCCAGTGATGAAGATGAAGATGAAACCCTGTACCAAAAACTGTCCTCAGAGCAGAGCCAGGTGGAGCATCTTGGGGACTTGCTGTCTCATTGCCAGGAGTGTGGTTTGGCAGGCGACTTCTTCATCTTCTGTTTGAAGGTAAGAACTCCATATAGTATATGGTAAGCTTTATTCTGAGGTAGTTCCAGGAGGCCATTTGAATTTTCAAGACATTCATAATTTTAGATCCTTAAATTTAGGTCCCAATTTAGGGAAAATGAATAGACCACATATATAAGGGTAATTGGGTTGGTAAAAAGAAGAAACTTATCCTCAACAGTACTGATGTGATCTAACTACTTTCCAAGGTGGTGTGCACTGAATTGTTAGAGATAAACAAAACAAAATTATTGATCTATGAAAGGGTTAATCTTTGCTCTGTGTTGACAGTAAGAACTCTTTTGAAGTTAATAGCAGGTTTTACAGCTATGGAGTTATCCTTTCTGACTGTTGTTTTGTCAGGTATTTGGAACGGAGATTTAGCAGTTATGCCTCCTTCATTTCACTCCATAGCCACTTGAAACCTCTTCTGGGTTTGTTTCTTAGTGCAGAAGTTATGATTCCTTTTGCCCTAGTCTGCAGTGGTAATGTGTGTCTCATAATGTTATCACTGTCTGATAAACACCAGCCAGTGATGTCTAGCTTTGCTTTTTTAACTCTTTCCATAAAGAAGGGGTTTACGTTAAGATGTCTGTGGAGTTTAAGATCTGTATGGGTGTATGAGAATGCAAAAAGAAAGTCAGGACTAACATTTCTAGAAATTGAAATAGGAGACTCTTTTTTTTTGATACTTTCTTACCTCCCGTATTCACATCCATCCCTACACCCAGCCACTCACTCTAAACAGCATTCCCAGGAGATGTGTGCTCAATTGTATGCTTTTTCCTTTTTCTTTTTCTTTTTTTCTTGCTTACAAAACAAAGGGCTTTTCTGTAAACCAGGTTAACTCTAGTTGTCATGCTTGACATTTTGGGCCAGATAAATTTTTCTTGTGTGGAGTTGCCTTGTGCATTATAGAATATTTAACAGCATCCATGACCTTTACCCATCAAATGCCTATATTACCCTCTAATGATGACAATCAAAAATGTCCTTCAGACATTGCAAAGTGTCCCCGGAGGAGCAAAATTGCTCAGGCACAGTTGAGCACCACTGCTGTAAGATGTCAGTTATTGTGATAAAGCACTAATTGTTAGGGAACTTAAGGTTTCCCTACCCAAGGAAATTTACAATGTAGATGGGTATGTAAAAGCCTATAAAAGCCACAATAATTAACTATCCATTAGTAGAAGTTTAGTTCTAAGTATCTTTGTGTGTGTGTGTGTGTGTGTGTGTGTGTGTGTGTGTGGTACTGGGGATCGAACCCAGGGTGCTCTACTAGTGAGCTATAACCCCCAGACCTTTTTTTTTTTTTAGAAAGGGGCTTGCCAAGTTGCTCAGAAGATCTTTGAACTTGCAATTTTCCTGCCTCATTCTACCTTACCTGAGATTATAGGTTTGCATCACTGCTCCCAACTGAGTTCTGAATATCTTAAAGGGAGGGCATCTAATGGTATTTGAAAGGACCTTAGGAAATTATGTGGTCTGAGGGCTCAATTCAAGGAAGGCTAATAGAAGAGTTCATAAAAATAATGATAAAGTAAGAAGTGTGTATGTTTTTATTAGGAAAATTTAAAAGTTCATATACATGACAACATAATGTGCTTATACTATGCAATTTACGTTTGTTCACTCAACGCTGTCTTTGGGTTCTATGTTGATGATAATATAGTTCATTTATTTTAACTGCTGTGAAATAATAAATACATCACTGTTCTCATACTGGACATATAAGTTGTCTCCAATTTTAGTCTGTTATAAATAAAGCTATTTATTATACATTGTATATGTACTATATGTTTCAAACAAAGGTTTCTAGCTACATTTGCAAAGCTCTTAATTTTGCTGGCTTTTACTTTCCTTCCGTGCTTCAGGAGTTGACTCATCTGGCTATGGAAAGTGAAACAGAGTTAAAACCTAAGCCCTTCTCCAGCAAAAGCCTCTTGGAATTAGAGCAACATCATGCAATTCTTGTGGAAAGCCAGGAACGGAAGCTGCTAGTGCTGCAGCTGCTGGCTGTTCTGTGTGAGAGAATGTCTGAGCAGATATTCACAAACATCACTCAGGTTAGTGGCTGCCACATTTTAGATCCAGTCTGATGGTATTAGTCTGTTTTGGTTTCTTTACATTCTTTCCAAAAAATGCCCAGAAATGTTGCTCAGAGTGTCATTTGATGACACCTGTGTTAGCATTTCCTGGAATTCTGGTTAAACATGCAAATACTGAGCCCACACTAGGCCAACTGAATCTAAAACTTTCTTAGGTCCTAGGAATCCACCTGTTTAACAAGCTTCTGAGGTGATTCTCATGCACATAAAACTTTGAGAACTATTTTATATGTTGATATGTTACATCACAATGGTTTTCAACTTTGAGTACAAATAAAGTTGTCTGAAATCTTTTTCAAAATATTGATACTAGCCACCTTTTAGATATTTTGATTTAGCACATCTGCATGAGAGCCTGGGCATTTTTACTTTTTTAAAGCTTCATGTGTATCAAAAGTTGAAAATGATTAAAAAGTCAAATCTGAGGGCTGGGGTTGTAGCTTAGTTGTAGAATGCTTGCCTAGCACATGTGAGACACTGGGTTCAATCCTCAGCACCACATAAAAGTAAATAAATAAAATAAAGGTATTGTGTCCATCTACAACTAAAAAATATTTTTAAAAAACCAAACTCAAATTTGAAAAAATAAATCACTAATATGATCACTTTAAATTCCATATGTACTTTAGCTGACAACTTATCTCCACAACACCCTGTGAAATTTTAAGATGTTAAAAAAAAAATGCTTTCAGGGCAGTTGTACTTTTATTTATGCGTCAGTGCCTGAATTTTATTGGCTTAGACATTATTTTTACTACCTTTTTAAAAAATAGGAAATAAAAGTAATATGGCCTAGGCAATGCAGTCACCATCTTTAACCACTTTACAAGAATTGTTCTTTGGTTGGTGAATAGTCATTTGTAAGACGGTATGATTGTCATGCTTAAATCTGATTCTCCAGCTCTTTGTATGGCTGTCATTGTCATCTGCTTCTGATGTTGCTAAGCAGCATTTCGCTATAGCTCCTGCTGAGAAAATTTTCAGCTGCCTGTCAGCTCTGACCTATCTTGCCTGTTTAATGAAAATTATGTTCATGATTTCTTTCCTGGCCTCTTATTCCTTTAGTTCACTGACCCCATGTTACTCAGTAGGGTGATTTGTTTCTCCTATGTTTATATCTCTTCCCTGGAGACTCTTTCATCTAGACCTTGTGTTTTTGTTTCAGGATGCTAGTTGGAAGGGGAAATGGCCTAAAAACTGATATGACTTGAGCTTTTGCACTTATCTGCCTTTACTCTTAATTAAGGAACAATGGTGTTGGACTAGTACAAAAATTATTTGTCCCAAGAGATTATCCTTTAGCTAAGGTAAATGTGTATTAGAACAAAAAAACCACAAGGAAATATTAAATTGAATTTAGTAATCTTACTGCTACTGATAATATTGGTATGTTATTTTGAAACACAGATGGATAAAGAAAATAAGTTCTAAGTAACCACTGATATTATTAGAAATCAAGATTTTTAGCATAAGAAAAAATATAAACATGAAATCAAAGAACTAGGAAAAAAATCTTAGTTAGAAGTATGAACCCATGATTAATTTTTTCTCTTTTTTAAAAAAATAGGTATTTCCTAGCATGGCCTACTGTCAATGACAAGAAGCAATGACAACCTAGTAGCAATAAACATTCTTAGTGCCAGATTATTGTTATGAAATACCATTTTCTTTTGACCTCTACCATTGAGTACATCCCCAGCCCTTTTCTTCTTCTTCTTCTTTTTTTTTTTTTTTTTAAGATGGGATATCACTAGGTTGCTGAGGCTGAACTTGAATTTGTAATCCTCCTGCCTCAGCCTCCTGAGTCTCTTGGATTACAAGTGTGTGCCACTATGCCTGACTTGAAATACCGTTTTCTAAAAGAACTCAAAACCTGCTTGGTTGTTTGTTTTGAAAACAGCATCTTGTTATATTGTCCAAGTGGGCTTTGAACTTATGATCCTTCTGTCTAGCCTCCCGAGTAGCTGAGATATAGATGTGTGCCACTATGCCTGGCTCACTTGAAGTGCTTTGGAATAAAGGTTGATTTGAGGTCTGGATTATAGTCTGGGGTAGGAGTCATACATTGTAAGTTTCAAGGCATTTTGTTGTGCCCAAATGCAAGGAAGCTATCAGATTGATGGGGTTATGTCAGTACATTCACGAGCCAACTTGAAGGGTTTCCCATTGGTCATAGAGAGGACAATTTAATATTAAAAAAATAATAATGTCTGCAATAAATTAAGGCACATCAAAGATACGAAAATATAAGCAAAAACCCCTGTAGCACATCTTTGAAGATTGTTAGAACACTATTTATTTTGCAAATTGATAAAGAGAAAGAATAAAGTACTTATGTTGCCTTTCCAAAAGAACTAATTTTCAGTAGTAATCAAATAATCAGTAAAGGAAATTTTATCTTTATAGGATAATCACAGTCAAGAAATTCAAAGTGAGGACTAGAAAATTACATTTTGCAACCCTCTGGGGGAGATAATGGACCTAGGTAACAATCATAGATTTCTGCCGAAGTTGTTAGATGAACTATCAGTGGTATACTGAATAATGAATATATGAAGCCCAAAACACCAAAGCAACTGAAAATCCCCCCAACATATTATTATGAAAATTTTCAAATTTGAATGAATTTTTGAAATTATTTTATTCTTGCTTAACATGAATTAATTATATCATATTAATGAGGAATATTTGTTTATTGAAAGAATTTTACAGTGAATACTTATACATCCACTACCTACCAAGATATTACTATTAGTGTTTTATTATACTTGCTTTATCACATAGTTATCCATTTGTGTATCCCTATACCCATCTTATTTTTGGTACATTTCAGTGTTAATGCAGATATCAGCATAAATCCCTCTAAATATTTCAGCCTGGCATGGCTGATTGCCCATCATTATAGGTGGACAAGTGGATCATACATACCTCCTCATGTAATGTATTAGGAAGTATGTGGCACCACTTGGGAAGGATGCTTACCCCAAAATCAAAAATCTGAAACTTAAACCGGAATCTAACCAAGAAAATGCAGGGCCTGGAGGATCCAGGGAAGCACTGCCACGAGGAAGCAATTGGCCAACTCCAGAATGTGGAAAATTCTACAATAGGGTGGATCAGTTTCTTCATCAAATAAATGGCTTTAGGGCTGGGGTTGTGGCTCAGTGATAGAGTGCTCACCTAGCATATGTGAAGAACTGGGTTCAAATCTCACCACCACATAAAAATGAAAGAAATTGTGTCCACCTACAACTAAAAAATAAATATAAAAAAAATTAAAATGAATGCTTTAAAAAAGAGCAAGATCCTGATTCAAACAAATTAATTATAAGAGGTTGTTTTTTTTTTTTTTGTTTTGTTTTGTTTTTGTTTTTGTTTTTGTTTTGTACCAGGGATTGAACTCATGGACACTCAACCCCTGAACCATATCCTTAGCCTTATTTTTTTTTAATATCTTTATTTATTTTTTAATGCTCTACACTGATCTATAGCCCCAGCCCAGCTCTATTTCATATTTTATTTAGAGACAGGGTCTCACTGAATTGCTTAGCACCTCACTTTAGCTGTAAGAGGTCATTTTATACCAATTATGGACCAGTTATCAGGAGATATTAAGGAATTCTTACTGAGTATAATCATGGTATGGTAGTTACATAAAATACAAATCTCCTTATCTGTTAGAAATGCATGTTAAAGAGATGTATGGGTAAAAGATTAAATATTCAATAGAGTATGCTGGAAGATGACACATTGTATATATGAGGTACAGAAAGGAATGTGGGATGCTGTGGTCTCTGTACTAATGAGTTCTTTCATTCCACGGCTACATATTGAGAGCCACATACTCTTCTAGGTACCAAGGCACAGCATGAACAAAACATACATGTGTCTGTGCTCTCATGGAGCTGATACTCACATGGTGGAGAGATACAATAAATAAGAAGGCAAAAATACATAGTGTGTTAGATGATGGTAATTTCTAGAGAGAAACAAACAAAAAAAAAGAGGAATGTTAAGAGGAGTGTGGTAAATAGGGTGTCATGGAGAGCCACACTGTGGAAGTACCTTTTTAGCGAAAACCTAAAGGTGGGGAAAAGGGGGGTTGTTGAGATCCATAGTGTAACAGTTGTTTCAGATAGAGGGAGCATGGCCAAAATGTAGTAGGTCAGCAAGAAGGCCAGTGTCATTGTTGTGGACTGAGCAAGAGTCCCTTTTTTCTGTCCTTTCAGAAAAATGCCAGCACTTTCTCCTCGCTATAACGGCATCACTACAATCAGCAAAGTAGAAGTGCTTCTATGTGGCTTTTTCTTTTTCTTTTTCAGATGTTATTTTTTTTTTTTTTACATAAGTAACACATGCTCATTGTAAAAACATTTCAACAACATGGAAGTGCATTATATAAAAAGTAGGGGCTTCTGGTTAAAGACAATGTATTGAACACGTGTGTTTACCCACTGTCTCTGGAAACCAAGGGATCAACAGAGTGGAGAAGAGAGAGAAGTTAAAAGAGAATAACAAAATTTGGAAACTTGAAAATAGTATCTGATCTTGCAACTTAGGAAATTGGAAAGCTAAATGTCTGCATGGAGAGAAATCAAAAGCAAACCACTCTGCCTCAATAAGGCTGTTAAGATTTTTTTTTTTTTTAAGGAAAAGAAAAGAAATAAAATGTTGGAAAAAGCTACTTTTCACTGCAGAGCTGTGGGAGAACTGGAAGCACCAGAGAAACTCTTATAAAGATGGAGCTGAATATACAGCTTAACATGGTTTGCAGGGCTGTATAGGATTCAGGAGACCCCCTTTTTCCTGAAATTTTTCCAACTCTCCTCCTTTTCCCTCTCCAGTGAAAAGCCAGAAGTTTATTCTTGAGAGATGTTGAATCTGAGGCACTCTAAATTTGAGTGAGAGTGGCAGATTGAAAAACAGGAGGCTTATGATGAGGGCTACTCAACAATGAGGCCTTTAGCCCCCTTCCACTCAGTTGTCAGCATTTTTTTTAAATATGTATTTTTAGTTGTCAGTGGATCTTTACTTTATTTATTTGTTTACATGTAGTGCTGAGAATTGAACCCAGTGCCTTACACATGCTACTTTCCCAAACCTGAAAATTTCTTTCTTAAAAAGGATTATACTACTTGTTTTACATCCTTTTAAAAATATATATATTGTGGAAAGAAACCTAGAAAAAAAGTTGGAAGACTAGATAGTTCTATTTTAGTAATTTAACAGTACTTCTGCTGATATGAAAGCTAAATATAAATAAGGAGTACTTTAGAAAACTCTTTGGAGGCAAAATAGGTAGGCTAAGATGATGGAAACAATAGTTTCTCTGGAAAGGGCTAGTGTCCTTAATTTCTAGTGTCAATAAAATCTTCTGGCTGGAAAGAATGGTAAAAATTGCTATAACCAGAATTGTTCTTTCAGTAAGTGGAAGTTTTAAATATTCTTTCTAGTTTCCTGCTTTGCTCCAAAAGACAAGTGTTAACAGGCCATTCTCTTGACTTTAGACTTGCAATAAAGATTCTAGCACAGCATGTCATTTGTCCAGAGAGGTAAACATGCAAGCTTGCATGGTATTTAGAGGCTGATTATGACCTATCTCAGCCTTCCCATTTTCAAAATGATATCTCCTTTTTGAGCCATTAATCCTAAATAGGCATGTGTGCATATGTGTGTGCATGCATGTATGTCTGCCGTCCTTTATTCAAAGGTGTTTCTAATTAAGGTGATTACACTCAGTTAAAATGATGCTGACCAGTGCTGGGGTTGTGACTCACTGGTAGAGCACTCGCCTAGCATGTGCGAGGCTCTGGGTTTGATCCTCAGCACCACATAAAAATAAATAAGTTAGCCAATCCCAAAAAACCAAATGCCGAAATATTTTCTTTGATATAAGGAGGCTGATTCATAGTGGGATAGGGAGTGGGAGCATGGGAGCAATAGACACCCTCTAGATAGGGCAGAGGGGTTGGAGGGGAAGGGATGGGGCATGGGGTTATTAGTGATGGTGGAATGTGATGATCATTATTATCCAAAGTACAGGCATGAAGACACAAATTGGTGTGAATATACTGTGTATATAACCAGAGATATGAAAAATTGTGCTCTATATGTGAAATAAGAATTGTAATGCATTCTGCTGTCATATATAAATAAAATATAAAATAAAGTATTGTGTACAACCAAAAAAGTAAATTAAAAAAATGATGCTGACCAAATTAATTCAACTTAAAGCTTAATTGTTAGCCAAATGCTATATAAAATTTCTATATGAACAATCTTAAGCCTTTATTTTTTTTTAGATGTTGATGGACATTTATTTTATTCATTTATTTATATGCGGTGCTCAGAATTGAATCCAGGCAAGTGTTCCACCACAGAGCCACAACCCCAGCCCCCACTTTTCCTTTTTTAAAAGTAGTAGGGATTGAGTCCAGTGGCACTGAGCTACTGAGCTACATCCACAGCCTTATTTATTCATTTTTGGGACTTGGGAATTTAAGCTAAGGGCACTTTATCATTGAGCTACATTCCCAGCTTCTTTTATTTTAAGACAAGGTCTTGCTGAGTTTTTTAGGGCCTCTTTGACTTGTTTGGAGCCTCCCCTAGTTGCTGGGGCTGGTCTTGAACTTGTAATCCTCCTGTCTCAGCCTCCCAAAGTGCTGGGATTACAGGTGTGTGCTACTACACCCAGCCCTTTTTATTTTTTATTTTGGGACAGGGTTTTGCTAAATTGTCCAGGCTAACCTTGAACTCCTGCCTCAGTCCCCCCAAGTAGCTGAATTTAAAAATATTTGATCTTATAAATATATCTGGATCATTTGTACAGATTATTTGAGGATACTGGCTTCTAGATAAAATTAAACATCTCCTCCCTCATTCTTTGCTTATTAGAATTAGACTGTCAAATGTGGGGAAATATTCCTAAGGAAGAAAAACTCCTTAGGAGACTCTCTAAGATGGTTAGAAAGTAACCAATCCTTTTTTTTTTTTTTTTAAGTAAGTATAGTTTTTTTAGAGCAGTTTTAGGGTCATAATAAAGTAATATGCATTTATGTTTCCTCCATGTCTTTTCAGCAGTAGAGTGCTTGCCTGGTATGTGTGAGGCCCTGGGTTCTATCCCCAGCACCACAAAAACAAACTAAATAAACAAAAATAAAGGTATTGTGTCCACCTACAGCTAAAAAAATATTTTTTTAAAAAGAAGAAATTGAGAAGTGCTGAGGTTTCTCATATGTCCCTTGTGCCCACTGTTTAGATAGCCTTCCCCATTATCACCATCCTCCACCAGAGTGCTACCTTTGCTGCAATGGTGGTCTTTTTGTTTGTTTCTTGTTTTTGTAATACTGAAGATCAAACCCAGGGTCTTCCATGTGCTAGGCAAACAATCACAGCTACATTCCCTTTCCCCTTTGTTGTAGTTAATGAATCTACATTAACACATCATTATTACCCAAAGTTCATAATTTACATTAGGTTTCTCTGGATGTTGCACAGTTTATGAATTTGGACAAAATGTTTCTACCATTATAGTATCCTATAGAATTGTTATAGTGTCCTAAAATCCTCTGTGTTCTACTTATTTATCTCTCCCTCTCTTCTAATCTTTGGTAACCATTGTCTTTTTACTGTCTCAGTGTTTTTTTTTTTTTTTTTCTTTTCCTAAATTTATGTAGTTGGAATCATACAGTATTTAATCCTTTAAGATAGGCTTCTTTCACTTAGTAATATGCATTTATGTTTCCTCCATGTCTTTTCATGACTTGACAGCTCATTTTTTAGTACTAAATAGTCTTCCATTGTCTCAGTGTACCATTTACATTCACCTTATGAAGGAAATCTTGGTTATTTTCCAGTTTTGGCAGTCCTGACTAGAAATGTGGTAACAACCATGTGTGGTTCTTTTTTTTTTTTTTTTTTATGTGGACATAAGTTTTTAACTCCTTTGGGTAAATATTGAGTGCAATGCCTGAATTATATGGCAAGAGTATATATAGTACGTTTTTTTTTTTTGCTTGTATTTAAAGAATTGAAGTCTCATTATATTGCCCAGATGCCCCAAACTCCTGGGCTCAAGTGATCTTCCTGCCCTAGCCTCCTGAATATCTGGGACCACAGGTACATGCCACCATGCTAATCTATTTAGTTTTTCAAAAACTGCCAAACTGTCTTCCAAAGTAGCTGTACTATTTTGCATTCCCACCAACAGGGAAAATTCCTGTTTCTCCACATCCTCGTCAGCATTTGGTATTGTCGGTGTTCTGGATTTTGGCTGTTTTAAGGGGTGCGTAGGGATGTCTCACTCATGTTTTAGTTTGCATTTCCTTAAGGACATTTGATGTGCAGCATATTTTCATATGCTTGTCACCTGTACGTCTTCTTTGGTAAGGATTTACAGATCTTTTGGTAAAAGACAGTTTAGGACTTTTGTAGTCAGGTTGTTTGTTTTCTTATTGTTGAGTTTTAGGAGTTCTTCAAATATTTTAGTTAACAGTCCCTTGTCAGAGGTATTTTTGCATGCATTTCCTCCCAGTCTTTGTATTCTCTTGATAATATTTTTCACAGATCAGATTTTTTTTTTAATGATGTCCAACTGATTACTTCTTTTTTTCTGGATTTTGCCTTTGGTGTTATATCTAAAAAGTCATCACCAAACCTTGAATCATCTATATTTTTTCCTATCTTCTAGCAGTTTGATAGTCTTGCATTTAACATTGAATTTTATGATCCATTTTGAGTTAATTTATGAATTATCTTTATTTTCAATTTCCTGGCAAAATTCATGAAAAGTAAAGGATGTTCGATTAGTATATTAAAACAGTTAGGAAAGTATAGGCTTTCTCCTTTAGTAACTTTATGACCTTGAGCAAATCACACTGAGAGTCTTCATTTCATAATGAGAATAATAGTATAAACCTTACAGAGTTGATATGAGAATTAAGTGAGATTATGCATGTAAAACACTTAGGAGTTTCTGAATTGCTGAACAGGGAAGGTGCTAGAAGGGCAACTAGGTCAGAGAGGTTGTGGAAGCTCTTTATCTCATACCCGTACCTTGTCTTGTCTCTTCATCTGGTTGACTTATGTATGTTTTGGAGTGTCCTCTTACCAGTTTATTAACTGGTAAATTAAAAAAGATAAAACAAACTCAGACATACAAAGAATTTTGAATTTTTTTTTTAACTCCACACTAATTCAAATTTCTATTTTTTGGTAGGTAGTAGACTTTGTAGTGGCGACACTGCAGAGAGCATGTGTAAGCCTGGCTCATGAGGCAGAGAGCACTGTGGAATCGCAGACACTGAGCATGTCCATGGGGCTGGTGGCGGTCATGCTAGGAGGAGCTGTTCAGGTGAGTTGTAGAAATGAGCCAAACTTGAATGGAGGAAAAGAAAAATAAAATCCTTGCTGCTTCCCTTCCATTCTTTTTGAAAAATAAGAGTAGATATTGTATCTATGAGAACCAGGATGAACAACTTAGATTGTTAACGAGAATTCTTTCCAAAGTAGAGGATAAGGGAAAGCACCACTTCTACCCTGTTACTTGAGTAGATTTCACTGCCTGTTCACATCTGGTAGACACTTGATTTGGAAATATCTAGCATAGTGTTTTGCATTTAGTGTTTGTCCTCACTTCCCAAAGCTCAACAATGGCTCAGAAGTTCCTACCACTGTAGTCAGTGGACAGCATTTACTAAACTTTTTTTTTTTTTTTAAAGAGAGAGAGAATTTTTTTTTTTTTTAATATTTATTTTTCAGTTTTCGGCGGACACAACATCTTTGTTTGTATGTGGTGCTGAGGATAAAACTCGGCCGCACGCATGCTAGGCAAGCGCGCTACCGCTTGAGCCACATCCCCAGCCCCCAGTATTTACTAAACTTTAATCTTAGTTGCTTAGGACTAAAGCTATTGTGAACAGTCCATTTTAACCCAAGATCCATTGTTCAACCCATATCATGTAGCATGTTAAAGGTTTGCTTTCAACTACTTTTAATTATGTCTTTTACACATTTAACTCATCATAATTTTAAAATTCATTCATTCAAACACAATTTTATTGTATCCTTACCATGTGCCAAGTTACTGAACTAAGGGGCTGGGAATATAGCATTGGACAAGATAGATATGGCCTCTACCCTCATGAAATGTATAGTTCAGTAAGAGAGTCATATGCTAAATGACTATTTTTAAAAAATGCTTAGAGCCAGAGTAGCCGTGTATACCTGTAATCCCAGTGACTCAGGAGGCTGAGAAAGGAGGATTGCAAGTTTGAGGCCAGCCTCAGCAACTTAGCAAGACCCGGTCTCAAAACAGAAAAGCTTAAGGATATAGCTCAGTGGTAAGGTTCCCCTGGGTTTAATTCCCAGTACCAAAAATACAGACACATGCGTGCACATATACACTTAGAATTGAATAAAGTGCCTCAAAAGAGAAGTGCAGGATATCAAGAGAACATAACCCTCTAATAAGGTTGAGGAGATCTCCAGTAAGTTTAAGGTACGACTTGAAGGATGAATAGGAGTTTGTATGTATAGCAGATGGAGGAAACTCTTCCCATTAAAGAAACATCATTTGTAAAGGCTCAGAAGCAGGAAGGAGCTTGGTGTACTTGAGACACTGATTGAAGACTGGTGTAGCTGAACTTCAGAGATCAAGGGGAGGAATAGTACTAACAAGAAGAAAGGGGGCTGGGGATGTGGCTCAAGCGGTAGCGCGCTCGCCTGGCATGCGTGCGGCCCGGGTTCGATCCTCAGCACCACATACAAACAAAGATGTTGTGTCTGCCGAGAACTAAAAAATAAATATTAAAAAATTCTCTCTCTAACAAGAAGAAAGGATAGGTAAGGGCTAGATCATACATGTGGGTATGAGTGGTTAATTATATAAAGCATTAGACTGGGAGACTGCAAGGAAGCAGAAGACTCTTAGTGCAGGTATTGTGAAATCCAACCTGAAACCAGCCTGTCATATCCTTAGCAACCAGTAAGGAACTCTCTGGGAATGGATTTTTGAGTTTGAGGTTTCAAATCTGATTTGATTCTTGATATATTAGAATTTGCCTCTCTTGCCTGTTCTTAAGGGGAAAGAGGAATTTTATTTGGACCAGTTGATAATGTGAAGCCCATTTCTTGGTAAATTTACTTAGCACTTCTAATTTTATATTTTCCATGTCATTTAGAAAAAAAAAAAAAGTTTTTGGTTCAGTTTTAAGCCATATTAGAATTATAAAGGTGGGGTTCACGTCCAGAATGTTCCTTAAGTTGCACTCTTGTTAGATTTAACTGGCTAATCCGATTGTTTTTATATTTGAATATTAATTTGAATAGTTTTTATTTCCATAAATTTACAGTGTGTTTTTTTGCTTCTCCTTATTTAACACTTATTTTAAACCATGTCTCAAATGTAAAATAGATTGTGGAAATCTCCATTTCCCTTTCTAGAAGCCCACTGTTAGGGGCTGGCTGTGTATATTGGTCCTATTCTGAGAGAGCCTCTCGTGACTGATGTGAGTGTGCAGCCCTTGCCTGTCACTGCCCTCCTCTGAGCCATCCTGACTCATTAACTACATCCTGAATTCCTCTGACTTTGCAGTTTGTTAAGTGAACATAAACATGTCACCCCCTGTACTTTTGCCTTAGATCTATTAAATTTTTTCTGTTTGATTCATATATTTATAAGTGGCATCTGTAATAATGCTGGATTTTATCTTTGCATTAGGAAAAAAAGTCACCATCCTGAATTCCACTGTGAGGCTGCATCTTTACCTGAGAGTCTAGAACATCATGCTTTACATTAGAAGTCATTGTTTTGGCTAATGAAACAGAATCTAATAGCATCTAAACTTTTTTTCTTTCCTTTCTAATTTATATAATTAAGATGATTATTAAAACATCGTGTCTGGGAAGAGGAGTTAATTTGGAGAAAGTGTAGGTTTAAGATTGCTAAGAAGACAACTGTAATTCCAAACTCATTTTCTTTTTTATATTTATTTTTTAGTTTTAAGTAGACACAATATCTTTATTTTACATTTATGTGGTGCTGAGGATCGAACCCAGTGCCTCGTGCATGCTAGGTGAGCACTCTACCACTGAGCCACAACCCCAGCCCCCCAAACTCATTTTCTAAATTTCAGGGTTTGTCATTTGTATAAGTATTATGTTGGTAACTCTTCCCTGTCCCCTCAGGAAGCAATTTCTGCATGTTGTTGCAGAGTCCATGGGTCCTCTAAAACATTTTGGCATGAAGCTGAGCAGACCATCTCGACCTTTTAGGAAAAGCAAACTGAATTGTCCTCAGCACCACATAAAAAAATAAATAAAATAAAGGTATTGTGTCCAACTACAACTAAAAAAAATTTTAAAAATAAATAAATTCAGTCATGTATGTAAAGAGGGACCCATGTACAAACTGATGGGCTAAATATCTAAGGAATTATAGTCAATGTACAGAGAACACAAAGAGTAAATGTAAATTTTTTCCAGAATTAGAAATTTTTAGGTCGGAGTTTTGTTGCTGGAAGAGTCCCCTGGATTCTTCTAAAACAGTGATCCTCACTGGAGCAGGTTAAGGCAAGGCAGGATCACCTGATCACTCTTACCTGCAATATAAAAGCTCCTGTTACAGAAGCTTTTAAAAATCTCATGTGGGGTTCCATATACATATGCCCTCCTCTGACTTTTACCCCGGTTCTGATACACTACTGGAGGGCTTCTTTCTTCCTCACCCCCATCCTCAACCTCTGTCTTACCAGTCCAACCCCCAGTTTTTAAACAAATTTGAGAACTTGCAGAAATTCATAACAACTAACCATCTAACTGGTTCACCCTGCCACTCCTGAAAGATTTCATAGTATTGTGTGGGCTGAGGAAGCTCTCTACACTCCATTCCCAAAGCATTCCAGAAACTCTAGAAGAGAGGTAGCCAAATAAAGGAATCTGCACTTGTGGGCTCCTTCTTCCGCTCTTGTGGCATGTGTACAGAGTTCTGAGATCTGGATATGAGATTTGTATTGAAAGTAGTGACAGGAATAGAAACTGGGGCTTCATGGACAATTCTTGATTTTGGTAGTAACCCTTGAAAAATAAACAATTAATAATTCAGGTGATTGTTTTTTGTTTTAGTTTTTGTTTTTTTGGTGGTGCTAGGAATTGAACCCAGGGCCTTGTGCAAACATTCTACCAATTGAGCTATATTCCCAGCCCAGTAATTCAGTTTTCTCCTCTACCAATAAAGTAAGTTTTACTTTATATCAGAAAAAAATTCTCAAATATTTACAAACAAATAATTGGCATCCATAGTCATGGATATCCCTGATTGTTTTCATAGTGGAAAATTTGTAGGCTTCTGAAGCTGAAAGAGTGCAGAGCTTTAATTGCTTTATAAACTGTTTGATTCAGAACCCACCTACTTGCCCTTGGCAGTAGGAAAAGTTGATCAGTTGAATGAATCAGTTGAATGATAAGAAGTTTGAGAACAGGGAGAAAAAATATTTTATTATTGTTTTTGCTCTGCTGGAGATTGAACTCAGGGCTTTACATATTCTTGTCAAGTACCCTGACACTGATCTATACTAACCCAGCTCAATTCTGTGGGTTTTGACAGTGTCTAATGACATGTGTCCACCATTATAATATCATACTGAATAATGTCACTGCCCTAGAATTTTTCTGTGTTCTGTCAGTTTATTGATCTTTTTACTATTTCCATAGTTTTGCCCTTTCCAGAGTGTCATAAAGTTGGAATAGGGGTGTGGCTGGGGTTGTGGCTCGGAGGTAGAACACTTGCCTAGCATGCCTGAGACACTGGGTTTGATCATCAGCACCACATAAAATAAAATATATATATATATATATATAAATATATATATATATATATATATATATATATATATTGTGTCCACTTGTAACTAAAAAATAAATTTTTAAAAAAGTGACTTCATTGTTTAAAAAAAAGGGTCGTATAATATGTACGATCTTCTTTTTTTTTTTTTTTGCATCTTTAGATTGGGATTTTCACTTAGTAATATGTATTTATAGCTCTTCATATACTTTCCTGGCTTGATAGCTTCATTTCCTTTTGGTGCTGAATAATATTCTATTGTCTAATATACTATAGTTTATTTATCCAGTCAACTTATAAAGAAATATCTTGACAGTTATGGCTAAACATCATTTACAGATGTTTGTGTGGATGTATTTTTCTCTTTTTTGCAGGGGAGGGGTACTGGGGATTGAACTCAGGGGCACTTGGCCACTAAGCCACATCCCCAGCCCTGATTTGTATTTTATTTAGAGACAGGGTCTCACCGAGTTGCTTAGAGCCTACCTTTTGCTAAGGCTGGCTTTGAACTTTCGATCCTTCTGCCCCAGCCCCTGAACTACTAGGATTACAGGTGTGTGCCACCATGTCCAGCTGGATGTAAGTTTTTAATTAATTTGGGTAAATACTAAGGAGTAGGATTGCTGAACTGTATGGTAAGAGCATGTTTAGTTTTAGAAGAAACTACCAAACTATCTGCTATAGTGACTGTGCCATTTTGCATCCCTACCAGCAAAGAATGGATTTCCTGTTGCTCCTCATCCTCACTTTATTTTGATTAACAATCCTTTTTCAGATATGTCTTTTACAAATATTTTCTTCCAGTATGTGGCTTATATCTTTGTGTGTATTTGTGTGTGTGTGTGTGTGTGTGTGTGTGTGTATGTAGTACAGGGGGATTAAACTTAGGGATGCTCTATCACTGAGCTACATCTGCAGCTCTTTTTTTTTTTTTTTTTACTTTGGAGATGCACACAATACCTTTATTTTATTATTTATTTGTATTTGGTGCTGAAAATCAAATGCAGTGCCTCACACGGGCAAGGCAAGCACTCTATCTACTGAGCCACAACCCCAGCCCTGCATACCTTTTTATTTTTTATTTTGAGACAGTGTCTCTCTAAGTTGCCCAGGCTGGTCTTGAATTTGTGATCCTTCTATCTAAGCCTCCCAAGTAGCTGGATTACAGGTGTGTGCTCCCATGCTTGACTATTTCTCATTTTTTACGTGTCTTTTGCACAGCAGAAGTTTTAAATTTTAATTATTTCTTTTATAGATTATGACTTTGGTGTTTTATTTTTAAAATTTATCTCCATAACCAAGGTCATTTAGATTTACTACTGTTATCCTCCTCCTCTTCCTCCTCCTCCTCCTCCTTCTTCTTTTTTTTTTTTTTTTGCAGTACTGGGTGGGAATTGGGATTGAACTCAGGGCCTCATACATGCAGGGCAAGTTCTCTACTACTGAGCTACATCCCAGCCCAGCTCTTTTAAAAATTTTTATTTTCTTTCGAGACAGGCTCTTGCTAAATTACCCAGACTGCCCTTGAATTTACCATCCTCCTTCCTTCATAAGTAGCTGGGATTACAGACATGTGCCATAATGCCCAGCTACTATGTTGTCTTTTAGAAGTTTTATAGACTTTCATTTTACATTTAGATCTGTGCTTCACTTTCATTTATTTTTTGTGAAAGGGCTAAGGTTTGAGTCTAGATGCATTTTTCTTTTAATGTTCTAACACTATTGAAAAAGACCATCTTTTTTCCATTGTTGTCTATGTTCCTCTCTCAAAGATCAGTTGATTATATTTATTTGGGTCTGTTTCTGGGCTCTCTATCCCACTTGTGTTGGGTTTTTGTTTTTGCTTTAGAAAAAATTGTTGTATACAGTAGAAGTGAAAAAGAGGCCATATAGACTGTAGGTAATAAGATGATGTTCTCTTTTCAGATGTTTAGAGAAAACAAAAACAAAGGTTCATGATACTACAAAGGCACTGAATGAGATTTAGCATAAAGATAACACTAGCAAAATTATTCTGAAGTGTCTTGTCCATTTATTTACACATGGATTCCAGGAAAAATTGACCCTTTTCTTGGATAATATGTGCCTTTACACTAGACATGCATACTCTCTTTTTCCCTGAAGCTGTATAACATCAAAATGGTCATGTGTTTTACTCATTAGGATAAACTAACATGTTGTGGAACTAGAAATTCCACCTTATGTAGATTTTGCATTCATTTTTAATTGTGTAAAGAAAGAAATCTGAGGGGAATATATGGTAGCATTTCACAGGTACAAATCTGATATATATACCTCAAATTTTTGTTTACCCAGGAGAATGGTGGTAGGGGAAGTGAACAGTAACCATTCTGTGAACATGTAGTGTGAAATGAAAACATAAAGTAGATCCTTCAAAAACAGTTAGTTGGTTGACTGGTTGGTTGGTTGGATGATAAAATGAGTGTATGATTAAATCATGAATTCTCTGTCTTGTTCCAAAAAGGATTTAGGATCCCTGAGGTTTTCACATTTTCAGGACCTCATGAAGCTTTATAATCATGCTGCCAGTATTTTCAAACAGAAAAGGATTATCATGGATTCTTACTTTACATTGGCTGCACGCACACCTTTCTTAGGCACGTGGCATTATTAGAATAAAACTTCTGTAGAGAAAAAAGAATCCTATGTAATTTTCACTCCTCCTTTCTAGGAAAACTAGATCACCCAAATCCTTTCCAATCCTATGGTGCCCTTATATACCGTCTTGCCACTTTCGTTCACATAGTTAACAACAGCTTCATTCATTCCAGTGAGACCATGTAGGGTATTGAGTAAAAGCGTGGGTTCTGGAGCCTGACTTCATGAGTTTGCATCATACTGTCTTCCAGTTTGTGCCCTTAACCATGTTACTTAACAGGTATGTGCCTCAGACTCCCTATATTTTAAATGTAGAAATAATAGTAACTGTATCATAAGGATATTAATGTGTGTGTTTCAATTAAAAAAAATCTGTACACAGCAAATGTTCAATAAATGTTAGCTCTAATTTTTCAACAAACAGTTATTGAGTGTTCAATCCAGGTGATTTGCAGATTACACTGGGAACAAGATGCAATCCTTGCTACTTATACTTACAGTGTTTCCTGGGCTCAGGTTATATTAAATTCATTTTTGGCATTTTTTAAAATTTCATTTTATAGTTGAAGTCAAGTGATTTTGTGGTCCTGAAGCAATTGCTGCCTCTGTTGGAGAAGGTCTCCAACACGTACCCTGACCCTGTGATCCAAGAACTTGCTGCTGACCTCCGTATCACTATCTCTACCCATGGAGCCTTTTCCACTGAGACTGTCACCGTGGCTGCCCAGAGCACCCTGAAGAAAAAAGATACAGAAGGGAAAATAGGAGAGCAACAAATTAGTTGTAATAGATACACAGAGGTAGCTCAGAGCCACCTTGAACAACAGCTAAGCTGTGAGCAATCCTCCCAAACAGGCCAGGAGTCTAATGCTGCATTTATTCCTATGGGGATCAATGAGCCCAGTACTACTGCAAACCAGCAATCTGGAAGTATAACTACAGGACAGTTCCAAGAAGTTCTTTTATCAGCTTATGATCCTCAGATTCCAGCACGAGCTGCTGCCTTGCGCACTCTTTCTTGCTGGGTAGAGCAAAGAGAAGCAAAAGCCCTTGAGAGCCAAGAGCAGCTTCTCAAGGTGAGTGGAACATACTGTGAAGACACATGGGTGCAGGGTGGGACAGTGGTCCAGGAGTATGCATTTAGCTTGAGTGTTTCTGGAGCATTGACTATGTTGAGTACTGCCCTGGATTATTCTCCAGGAACTTTTAATTATTCTGAGGAAGCAAGACTTAAGACACAGAAAGGACTTTTAGATGACCTCATGAAGCTACTCAATTGAACATGAACAGTGTCAAAATTTTTATATTCATTAAATGCTGTGGACAGTCAGGAAAAAGAACTGAAATCTTCTGGGGAAGTAGATCTTAGTATGACCTTAATACATTGTAAAGTCTGAGTAGATAAAAGAAAAGGGGGAATGTGAAATAACATGAGCAAATTTGCAAAGATGGTAAAGCACCTTTTTTGGTAAGTAGTTCTACTTTCAACACTATGACCCAGCCTAGGTAAGCCACTGATCTTTCTGGGACCCTTTTAGAGGAATATTGGGCAGAACTAGATCTCCTCCATTTCCCTTACTCAGTCACAGTGAAAAAACTTCTTTAAATTCTTGATTTATGTGTTAGAATAAATATACTTAGTTGAGGATCTTTTCTCTGTTATGGGAATTATCCTGACCTTAGTATGTATTAGTGATGAAGAGCAAGGGGTCTACAAACTAGTGTCTAGGATCAAATTCCAGAGCAGTTTCTTGGAAAATTCACTTTAGCCTCTGGGCATTAATTGTGATGATGATGATCTCTTCTGTTGCCTTCACTGTTAGACTAAGAATTATAATTCTAATTGCAAACATCAATTTTAGTTACTAAGGTTTTGAAACCAGTGGCATAAGAATAATAACTGCTATTTATCGAACCAAGCCATATATCTTTTTTTCCCCCCATACTGGGGATCATGAGCCATATATCTTGCATTGCCTCTATTCCTCACAACAACCATAACATTGGTATTATCCCAATTTTATAGATGAGAAAACCAAGGTATAAGGATTTGCTGTCATTGAAATATTGTTGAAAACTTAAATGTATATCTTCTATGAGTAATCATTAAAAATATCCCTATTTAGATTATGAATGTCTTTGGAATTTTCTTTTTTTTTATTTTTTTGAGTTATAGACGGACACAATACCTTTATTTTATTTATATATTTTTATGTGGTTCTGAGGATCGAACCCAGTGCCTCACATGTGCACCTGCTCCACCACTGAGCTATAACCCCAGCCCTGGAATTTTCTTTAACTTCGTATGACCTTTATCTGTTGTGCATAACTGGTCACTGAGTCCTGTCAATTCTTTTTTTTTCTAAGAAGTCCTTCAATTGTATCTCTTATTCTTTATTCCCATGGCCACTTCCCTTACTCCATGCATGATCACCACACCTTCCAAACTTGCCATCTTCCCTACTGGACGAATCATAGGATCTCCCTAACATACCTAAGATATAGAGAGCAGCAGTATCCAGTCAAAACCAAAAAAATCCATGGTGCCAGCAAAGGACATGGCACAATAAATGAAACAGACACCCCCAACTTGCCCTAGACACCAGGCAAGAGGAACATGGTCACATGGACACTGTCTTTCCCTAGCTCTCATGTTAGGACCTAAACCTAAAATGTTACTTAGTATCTTCTAGGTAAGCCATACTCACTGCAGTTGACAACCTAATGAATTCCTAAATTGTGAAATATATTGAGTACTTTGTTACAAATGTCAATTGAAGGACAAAAATTTGCCAGATTTTTTAAAATGAAATAGAACAGATTCAAATTTATCGCAATAATAATATCTCTGTCTCATTTGCATTTCCATATGTTTTGTGAGCGCAAGAGAAAAGGATTAAATTGTAGCAAATATGCCATCAATTCATGGAACCCCCGCACTTCGCTTCTTATGTGTCAGGCTTTTGTCAATCATGTCATATATGAGAATGTTGTCCACCGTGGGCTGACAGGAAAATGTGGAGGATTCTTCTTCCAAACATTAATTTCCATGATTGCTGCTCTTGACTACTCTAAGAAGTATCTCAGCTAATTCTTCCTCCTTGTTAGCTGTTAAAAAAACAGGACTTCAAGCATCTATACCATCTTCCTTCCAAGATGCTATATCAGAATAATTTGTAGCTAAGACAAACAAGAATAATTTGCTGTTTTGAGGCTATATATAAGAGGGTCTTAAGTCTTTCTTTATTCTTGTAAGTCATATCACTCTTTTTTTGTGGTTCCAGATATTTTTGGAGAACTTGGAACATGAAGATTCTTTTGTATATCTGTCTGCAATTCAGGGTAAGTTGGTCCTGGTTAAAGGACTTTGAGTCTGTGAACCAAAGATTATATCATGTTTGCACAAAATCTCTACAAGATACTGTTCGTCATTTTGTCCATCTTCCTGCCTCCTAGCTCAGACATCCTAACAATAATATTGTCAAAGGGTTCCTAAAGTGTCCTTTTAGAGTTTCAGTGTCTCATAATTAGGAACTTCTTATTTACTTGTAATGCTCTATATTAAGACCCATTTCTTCTAATTCAAAGAGGTAAAGAAGGTCTCGCATGACCTGTTATTATATTAACCTTTTATGTTATTGACAATGACAATTGTCAGTATGTACTTTGTTCTCTAAGCTAAAAGAATCTCAGGGTGTCTATGTATGTGTGTTATTTTGTTTTGATTTTGTGTTGGGTGTTAAACCAGGGTCTTCCACATGCTAAATGCCTCTGTCACTGAGCTATGTATGGTCCCAACCCCAATCTCAGGGTGTTTAAAATTTCTTCATCAAAGTTTTTTCAATCATTTTATATCTCTTTTGGAATTCTTCATTGTTCTCTATATCTCCATTAATTTGTGGATTCTATATCTAGAGAAGGTAGTATAGAGAATTAGTTGCCCTTCCCTGAAGGTGAGACACAGAAGACATGTCGAACAGATTAGAATTAACTCAGTTTCTCTTTGTACTGTCATTGTGGTATAGCTGTCAAGACCAGGGAGACTTCCTGAGTGCACATCCTCATTCCCCTGCTTTTTGTCTGTATGGATTTGGCAAGTGATTTAATCCCTCTGGTCTTCAAGTTTTTATCTGCTAAAAGGGGACTAAATGGGAATGGAAAATGGTAGTTACCTTGGAAAATAGTCTGGCAGTTCCTTTAAAGTACAAACATAGACTTAATCAACAATTCTACTCCAAGATATATACCCAAGAGAAATGAACACATATGTCTCCATAAAAACTTGTATGTGAATGTTCATAGCAGCATTGTTAGCAGTCACCAAAGGTAGAAGCAACCCAGGTATTCATCAGTTGATATGAACAAGCAAAATGAGGTATATACATAACAAGGGAATTATTTTTTTTTTGCTATTAAAGTAATTAAGTACTAATATCTGCTACAACATGGATGAACTTCAAAACATTATGTTAAATGAAAGGAAGCTGGTCACAAAGTACCACATATTGTATTAATCCATTTATATGAAATACCCAGAATAGGCAATTTACAGAGATGATAAGTAGATAAGTGGTCACTAAGGGCTGGAAGGAAGGGGAATGTGGTTGGAGGTGATAGCTGAAGGGTATGGGGTTTGTTTTGGGGTGATGAAAACATTCTAAAATTGTTTGTGATGATGGTTGTACAATTCTATAAGTATACAAGGGACCCACTGAGTTTTATTGTTTTTTAAAAAAATATTTATTTTTTAGTTGTAGGTGGACACAACACCTTTATTTATTTTTTGTGTGTGTGTGGTGCTGAGGATCGAACCCAGTGCCTCACGCATGCTAGGCTAGTGCTCTGCCTCAGAGCCACAACCCCAGCCCACCCATTGAGTTTTGTGAATACTTTATATGGGTGAATTGTTTGGTATGTGAATGATATCTCAATAAAACTGCTACTTATTAAAACAAAATTTAATAAGAGGGGAGAAGGCCAAAACTGTCAGTATCTCAGGAAATATGACAACTAAATGTAGCAGATGCAGTCTTGGAACAGAAAAAGAATTTTAGGGGAAAAAAGATAATCTGAATAAGTTATTGGCTTTACTTGATAATAAAGTATTAATAGTTCATTATTTGCAACAACTACACCACACTAATGTAAGATATTAATAATAGGGCCATAGTAGCACATGCCTGTAGTCCATTATTTGAGAAGGTGAGGAAAGCAGATTGTTTGAGGCCAGCCTGGGCAATATAGTGAGAACCCATCTCATTAAAAAAATAATAATAATAGGTAATACTGTGTAGGAAGTATATGGGAACTCTCTACTATTTTCTCAATAATTCTGTAATCTGCAACTATCCTTTCATTATAGGTTTGTTTATAAAAGAGGAGCTTACCAGATGCAGTCATGCATGCATGGAATTACAGTGACTTGGGAGGCTGAGGCAGGAGGACTGCAAGTTCAAGGCCAGCCTGAGCAAATTTAATTTAGCAAGTTCCTAAGCAACTTAGCAGGATCCTGTCTCCAAATAAAAAATAAAATGGGCTAGGGATATAGCCCAGTGGTAAAGTGCCCTTAGGTTTAAATCCTAGTACCTCCCAAAAGGGGGAAGTGCTTATATTAGTTTAAATGAGTTAATGCTTTGAGAGTGCTTAACACATAGTGTTCAAAGTATGTTAGTTATTAATATTTTAATGTTGTTATTGTAGTTGTTTTCACTATTATTTATTTTGTTGCTTGAGCTTGGGAATTTTAAAAAATTCAACAAATTTTAAAAAATTGTGCCCCCTCTATATAAAACACTTTAGATTAACTGTTGAGTTGGGGTGACTAGCTTGAAAGGTAAAAAGAATTCTTCAAAGGAGACAAAATGACCACCCAAAGAGAAAAAGGACAGCAGATGTCAAAAGAGTAGAGGATTTCAAGAAAGAAAGTAATTAACCTGCAGCTGAAAGGTCAGAGAGCCCTGGGGCTCTGTAGTGCTCAGGAGGACACAGAAGGCTCCATGACAAGGAATGGTACTTGTGAAAATCAGATAAATCAATGAAGCAAGAACTTAAAATGCCTCTAATAAGTCTCAGAAAACAAGTCATCCTGAACTTTCTCCAAGAAACTATAATACTGTCAAAAAGATGTTTTTTCTTTCTTTCTTTCTTTCTTTCTTTCTTTCTTTCTTTCTTTCTTTCTTTTAATGACTGGGTTTTCGGAAAGTGGTAGCATTTCATTCTAAAGCGGCAACATTGCTGCTTGGAATAAACTTCTTAGTTGATTAACCAATTGAGCTCATTAGTCTCTAGAATCTGCTATAAAAATCACACAACTGTTGGTATTGTTTGTTTTTAGTTATTTTAATTGCTGTGTTAATCTGTTAGTAGTTAATTTGGTGAGGAAGAACATGGGAGGTGGAGGTGTAATTTCTGTTCTCAGTTCCTCAAGATGGACAAGATTGAACTAATGGATGTTTTTGGTGTTTGTAACATGCACTTAAAGCTGAGGACTTAGGTAAAAGTTCCCATTAAGAAAGGAAAGAACTGAATCTTCCCACCTGTGTTGCCAATGTAGTTTGCCCAAGCCTAAACCACTCCAACAACAAAGCTTTTCAGGACTCCAGCCTCACAAGTTCCACAGGAGAGTGGGTGCCTAGTTGTCCTTTGAATGGCATGTAGTTTGGGGGACTGTGTGTATATGTATGTTAAGTTTTCCTTTTCTAGGCTGCCTAAATAGCTCTGTGTGAGAGTTACAGTGTACTTATTACTTAATTTATTGATAGTTTGGATTTCTTTTATAATTTCTTATCAAGTCTATCTGCAATCTAGGGAAAGAGCAGAGAGGCATTTAATTATGCCTGATTTAAGAATCTGAGAAATGGGATGGGATTGTGGCTCAGAGGTAGAGCACTTGCCTAGCATGTGTGAGGCCCTGGGTTCGATCCTCAGCACCACATAAAATAAAATAAAGAAATTATGTCCGCCTATAACTAAAAAGTAAAAAATCTGAGAATTAAATTCCAATTTGAGTTTTATGAATGACTGTCTACAACTCTGTTTATTCTTACTAAGAAGGTTCTGGTTGAGGTAGTTGTCTGGCAACTTCTCCCAGTTGCTCAAAATTAGCTTATTCAGGTAGAGAATATGGACAAAGTTGCCAAGTCCCAGCTACCATCTGAAGTGAGAGATAGACCTCTGTTACATACCTAACAGTAGGTATTTGGGACATTTTTCACATGAAAGTTTTGAAATAATTGTTCAGTAATGAATGTGATCAATAAAGTGGGGATTGAACCCAGGAGTGTTTTAACTTGATCTTAAACACATTGGTCTTCCCCTTTTCCATTCCTTGTATACTTTCTTCATTGTTTCTATCACCTTATTATTATACAAATAATACATTTTCATTATCTTAAATTTAAATGATAAGGAAGTATATAGGGTGAGAAGCAGAAATCTTTTTCTTTCCTAAAATAGGAGGTAAAATATGTCCTTTAGAGTCCCATGATGTATTGTAGGTGTAAGATCAGGTGAGGCGGGCAGCAACCAGAGGAGGCAGATTTAAAAAGGCCGCCAAACGAGGCTTTATTTGAGATATCACTCCCAGGTGGAACTCGATCAGACCAACAGAGTGGACAGGAGAAGGGTCTAAGGAGAAACCGTGTGGGAGCTCGACTGGACTGGGATTTTATGGGGCTCAGGGCAGGAAGGAATAGGGCTTCGGACAGGAAAGGAGATTTTTAAGTTCCCTTGTCCTGCTGGAGTTGGTCTGGGGAGCTGGCTGAACTCCAGGATTGGCCAGGGGATGTCAGGAGATCCTGCTGATTGACAGGCGTTTCCACCAGCACCTGATTGATGTTCCTTTCCTGTGCAGGCTGGTTTGTTCTAAGTCACTGCCACCGACCTAACAGTAGGTATTTGGGGCATTTTTCACATGAAAGTTTTGAAATAGTTGTTCAGTAATGAATGTGATCAGTAAAGTAGGGACTGAACCCAGGGGTGTTTTACAAACTCTGAGCTACCCCCCAACACTTTTTATTTTGAGACAGAGTCTCACTAAATTGCTTAGGACCTTGTTAAGTTTCTGAGGCTGGCCTCCGACCTGCGATCTTCTTACCTCAGCCTCCCAAGTTGCTGAGATTATAGGCATGTGCCACTGTGCCCAGCTGTGATATTCTTTAATAAGGTATAGTAGCCAGTTTATTTATCACACTGTGATTCTGCTTATGTATCCTCTCAGTCACATTCAATAAAAGAACATTTTGAAAGCAACAGATTCAAGTGATTTCAGGGATCCAAGTGATCCCTCTCAGGGATCTTTGATTTTGTTGTTGCTATTGTTTTGGTGGAGAGGGGTAGCTGGGGATTGAACCCAGGGCCTCAAACATACTAAGCAGGCACTGTAACACTTAGCTATACCCCCAGCCTAAGGGATCTTTGAATTTCAAACTGCCAAGCTCATTAAAAACAAAAACCAGAAAACCACCTATGCCTAAGCCAAGCATGGGAGGTGAAAGTGTGTGTAGACTGAAGGGAATCTAGACATCTTGACATGCCCAGGCAAATCACTCTTCCACACTCTTCCTTTCAGAAAGGCGTTTTCATTTCTGTCAAAAGAACCACCGGGAAGGAAGGCAAAAGGCCCCAAAGGGTGACTATAGTTACATAGATGACATTATTTTTACAGAGTTTCAAACTGAACAGAATTACAAGTCTTAACTAGTTAGAAACTAAACTCTATCTCATTCTCATATTTCTACCTCAAAGTAAATTGAGAAATCATTAACTGAAAATAATTTTATCCCTGAAGGATCATCTAATTGGATCTGGCATGGAAATTTGGAATGTAGTCCTATCTACATTTATGCCTTTGAAATGGAAAGATTTCTTTTGTCTTCACCTAGTTTCTGTAGCACCTAATAAATAACTGAGCATTTATTGATTATCTTTTATATATGCTACCTCAGTCAATTCATGAAGTTGTTCTGGGAAGAAACATTATCCTCATTTTTAAACTTCTTATTTGAGATATAATTTGCATACCTAAAATTTGCCAGATTAAAATATGCAAGTCAGTGGCTTTTAGTGTATTTAAAGAGTTGTGCAACCGTCACCACTATCTAATTTTGGAACATTTTCATCATCCCATACCCATTATCAGTCACCTCCCATTCCTCATTCTACCAGCCTCCAGCAACCACTGATTTACTTTTTTTTTTTTTTTTTGGTGGAATGGCAGGTGCCTAGGGAACAAATCCAGGCCCTTGCATGTGTTTTACCATTGAGCTACACCCAAGTCCCTGGTCTACTTTTTGACTGTGGATTTGGCTATTTTGGGCATTCATGTAAATGGATTCATACAGTAAAATGGAACCATCAAGTCTGTTTTGCCTGGCTCCTTTCACTTACACAAATGTTTTATAGGTACATCCATGTTATAGCATGGGTCAGTACTTCATTCCTCTTTATGACTAAATCATTTATTATATTGATTACTCAGCTTTTGTTTATTCATCTTCAGTTAATGTACAGTTGGGTTATTTCCCTTTTTGTCTATTATAAATAATGTTGCTATGAACATTCGTGCACAAGTTTTTTTTGTACAAACGTGTTTTCACTTTCCCTGGGCATTCACCTAGACGTAGAATTGTTAGATCAGATACTAAATCCATGTTTAGTCTTGTTTATTCATTTAATTTTTGAGGCAGGGTCTTGCTAGATTGCTGAGGCTGGTCTTGAATTGGCCTTGAACCTCAGCTTCCCATGTGGCTGGGATTATAGATGTGCCCCACTGCGCCCTCTACATTATAGTCTGTCTTTTATTTTAACTGTTCTGGGGAGTATGAAGTGATATCTCATTGTGATTTTGATTTGCATTTCTGTAATGGCTAATGATGCTGAGCATTTTTTTATGAGTTAATTGTCTATCTTCTTTAGAGAAACATCTATTCAGAATTTTTGCCCATTTTTGTTTTACTTTTTTTTTTTTTTTTTTTTTTGAGTTACAACACTTCTTTATATATTCTGGAGATATGTCCTTTATCAAATATGTGAATTGCAAATATTTTCTGCCATCCTGTGGATTATCCTTTCTTTTACTTAGAAGTATCATTTGAAACACAAAGTTTTCACTTTTTTTTTTTTTTGAACAGTACTTGGGGATTAAACCCAAGGCCTAACACATGGTAAGCAAGGGCTCTATCACTAAGTTACATCCCCATCCCAGCCCCTTAAAATTTTTTTTGAGACAGGTATTGCTTAATTAGGCCACTTAGAGTGGCCTCAAATTGGAATCCTTCTGCCTCAGCCTTCCAAGTAGCTGGGATTACAGGCATGCACCAGGATACCCATCTATATGATGCCTCTTACAGTCTAGGGGATCTATATGATGTTTACTTTTGATGAAATGTAATTTATCAATTTTCTCTTTCATTTGTTTATACTTTTAGAGTCATTTCTAAAAAGCTATTACCTAGGGCTGGGGTTGTGGCTCAGTGGTAGAGCACTCGCCTAACATGTGTGAGGCCCTGGGTTCGATTCTCAGTACCACAAATAAGTAAATAAAATAAACATATTGTGTCCACCTACAACTAAAAAATAAATATTAAAAAAATAAAAATAAAAAGCTATTACCCAAACCAAGAACATGAAGATTTATTTCTCTGGGTTTTTTTTCCAAAAATTTTAAAGGCTTAGCTCTTAAATTTAGGTTTTGGGGGTTTTTGTTTGTTTGTTTGGTACCAGGAATTGAACCCAGGGGCACTTAACCACTAAGCCACATCCCCAACCCCTCTTTGTTTTTCTTTATTTACATATGACAGCGGAATGCATTACAATTCATATTACACATATAGAGCAAAATTGTTCATATCTCTGGTTGCATACAAAGTATATTCATATCTCCAGTCCTTTTTAATGTTTTATTTAGAGACAAGGTCTCATTGAGTTGTGTAGGTCCTCACTAAGTTGGTGAGGCTAGTTTTGAACTCACCATCCTCCTGCCTCAGCCTCCCCAGCTGCTGGGATAACAAATGTGTGCCACTAGGCCCAGTATAACATTTAGGTTTATGATTCATTTTGAGTTAATTTGTAGGTATGATATGAGATAGTCCCATTTTATAGCTAAAGATTCTGACACTTTGATAGGTTAAGTCCCCTTTTCAAGATCACATAGCAGTTCATTCAAATCTTGTTCTTTCCTCCACATCTTATTTTCTCCCCAGTATTATAGTTTCCTTCTCTAGTACTTTTCAAATAATGGTAGAAATTGATCCTATTATGAGTATGAGTATCAATAATATTTATTAAAATTGAATGATACTTAATCATCTAGAAAGCTTTGATTCTGTCAACAATTCTAAAATATAATAAGAGCATATATAATTCTTCCCCCCCTGCCCCCACTAATCCTAGGGATTGAATCCAGGGGACCTTTATCACTAAACTATATTCCCAGCACCTTTTTAATTTGTTTTTTGTTTTGAGGCAGGATCTCACTAAGTTGCTGAGGCTAGTCTTGTACTTGTGCTCCCCCTACCTCAACCTCCTGAGTACATGGGATTATAGGCTTGCTCCACTACCCTTGGCCATAACCCTTCCTTTTAAAATGAAGAATTACAATGTACAGCCAGAGGAATATGAAGTAGTGCTCTATTTGTGTACAGTATGTCAAAATGCATTCTAGTGCCATATATAATTAATTAGAACAAATTTTTTTTTAAATAAAATAAATAATTAACTTGGCAATAGTCACAGAAGCTGAGAGAGGGTTGGAGCTACAGCTGACCCATTTTGCAGGGATTCCTAGTCTCTTGCACCATATCTTATAGTCTAGGGGATCTATATGATGCCTTGTTCCTCTTCCTCAAGTCAGAGATTACATTGCATTTCAAAGTCCAGAAGGCTTGAATTTTATACTAGTTTCATTTTTGGAATATCTGTTCAGTAGTTTATCAGTCAAAGATTGATACATTCAGATTTGTATCAGAATATTTAGCAGTTTAGTACTTTTACCTGTAAGTAAAATGTTAACTGGCTACTTCAGTATTAGTTGTTTTCACTTTCCAAGATTGCCCTAGATAGTCAGGCATGGTGATGCATGCCTATAATCCCAGTGAATCAGGAGGCTGAGGCAGAAGGATCCCAAGTTCAAAGACAGCTTTGGCAATTTAGCAAGACCCTATCTCAAAAAATAAAAATAATAATAAAAAAAAACTGGGGAATGTAGTTCAGTGCTGCTAAGTTCAATTCCCAGTTGAAAGGGGGCTGGGGGGAGATTGCTCCGGATAATTGCCATGTAAGAGAAATGACAATAAGTAATGTAGGAGTTTCCATTTAGTGAGTGCCTAGTACTTAAGACAACCCTGAAAGTTAGGAATTATTACTGTCATTTTATAGATGAGGGAACTGAGACTCAAAGAGGTTAAGAACCTGGCTCAAAGTGACACAGATCTTAAGTGACAGCATTCAGATTTGAATTTAAATCTCTCTGGCTCTGATGCCTGTGTTCTTGCCAGAGGGAAAGATAATGAATCATAGTGCCCACATTGTTCCTGTTCCCAAGTGGCAGGGCCAAGTTTCCTTAGGGTCTTAGTTTAGGAGAATCAGGCCTGCCTATGAGAAATGGTTTCACTATAAATCAGCCTTTTATATAACTTAATAATATGCTGATCTCATGCCTACTTGATTTTGTTTTGTTTTGTTTTGCTCATTTGGCAGTGTGTAGAGTGTTAATTTTAAGTAATCTCTGTATGTATTTTTTAAATATTTTTTTTTATTTGTAGGTGAACGCAGTACCTTTTATTTTATTTATTTATATCCGTGCTGAGGATTGAACCCAGTGCCTCACACGGGTTAGACAAGTGCTCTACCACTGAGCCACACCCCCCGCCCTCTGTATGTATTTTTGAAACTCATCTTCCTGCTTCACACTGCCTTCCCTTCTTCCTACTGATGGTCATTGTTGTTTCAGCACTGAGGGTATCAGCACTGTTTTGGGAGCATCAGGAAAGACTTCAGAAATCAATTCTGGGATTTATGCAGTTTACTAAGTTAGTCTGTTTTGTGATGCTATAACACAATTCCTGAGCTTGGGAAATCTACAAGGGATATAGACTTACTTCTTACTCTTTTGGAGCCTGGGAAGTCCAAGGTCTAGATGCCACATATAGCCAGTGCCTTCTTTCTGCATCATCCCGTGGCAGAAGATGGAAGGTGGACAGTGTAGGAGGGAGAGTGGGCGGGAAACAGTCAGAGAGATGGGGATATGGGGAGGCAGGGGCTGAAATCAACCTTTCCCAGAAGCCACTCCATGAAATGGATGAATTGCATTGATCCACTTATGAGGGCAGGGTCTTCATGACCTCTTAAAAGTCCCTCTTCTCTGTTGCACAAGGATTTAGTTTCTAACACATGAACTTTGGGGGACGCATTCAAACCATAACACTGAGATCATGGGGTAGGCAAACATGCAGTTTTTTTGTATAGAACTTTTGAGATTTGTTATATTTCTGATGCCAATAAATGATATTTTTAAAAACTTACTTTAAAAAAAAAAACAAATTATGAGGCTGGAAAAATTGGAACCTTCATACATTGCTGGTAGAAATGTAAAATGGTACAGTTGCTTTGGAAGACAGTCTGGCAGTTCTCAAAAGGGTAAACTTAGTTATCATATAACCCATCAATTCTACTTATACTCCATTTGAAGAGAAATGAAAACATATGTCCACAAAAGCTTATATATCAGCATTATTCATAATAGCCCCCAAGTGGAATCAACCAAATATCTATTGCCTGATGAATGGATAAATAAAATCTGGTACATTTACACAGTGGAATATTATTTGGTGAAAAAAAGGAATGAGGTGCTGCTGATTCAGACTACAACGTAGATGGAAGGGTAAGTGAAAGAAGCCATACACAAAAGGCCACAAATTGTCTGATTCCATTTACATGAAATGGAATTTGCCAGAACAGGCAAATGTATAGATGTGAAAAAAACAGAGTAATGGTTTCTAGAGGATGGGACGATGGGAGTCAGGCATGGATATAATGGATATGAAGTTTCCTTTTGAGGAGATGAACTTATTTTGGAATTGGATAATGGTGATCATTTCACAGCCTTATAAATAGACTCACAGTAACTGAATTTTACACTTAAAAAAATAAACTTTGAAAGTTGAGAACAGTTTGTGATGGTGCTCTTGGGAGCAAGAAAGATGGATGGGCAGGATTTCAACCTGTGAAACTGAAGGGAAAACAAAGACACGAAGAGATTCAGGAATGGGGCAAGTGTAAAGGAAGGCAAACAGTTCAGGTTGCCAGCGGATCAAAGCAGGCATGAAGGTGAGGGACATGGAAGTTTCTGGAATGCCAGGAGAAGGCATCTGGGCTTTTCAGTGAGGACTGCAGGGAATCTTTGTAGTTGCCAGTCTGCCAGAAATGGCTTGGCACTGGGCTTTATGGATTTTAGAGTATTGTGCTCATTGATGGTTCTTACTTACTTGCTTTTATTTTCAGTCATGATTTATTAAGTAATACACCTATATATCAGGTGTAACTTAGGTTATTTCATTTACTCTTCCCCAAAGCCCTGCAAGCATCAGTATCTTTTTTCTCCACATTTTTTCAGACAAAGAAACCAAGGTACAGATGTTACTTAGTCAGCCAGTAAGTGATGGAGCTTGGATTCAACTCCCAAACCAAAGCCCTTGTACAACTCCGCAGTTCTCTTTTCACTTTGTTCCATTTTCTCACCTTTCTCAAACCACAATGGCTTCTGCTGTTATAGACAGGAAAATTAAGCCATGGAACCAGCAGTTCTTGACATTTTCAGCTAAGCAATTATATGCTCCTTAATTTCATGGTTTCCAGGGCTCATTTAAAATCCTTCACCTCATGTAGCTAGCTGTCACAAAGGCAGGATCCTCTACCAAGAAGGCAATTGTGAGATACCTTGGGGTAAAAAGTCAGTTTCTTAAATGTCTACTTTACAAGCTATTAAGGAGTCAGTAAGTATCTTCCCTGTAGAACAGCTATTTAAATTTTGCCCTGGAGCCACCCTTTCTTTAGTAAAGTTAGAATTTGAAGACAAATTAAGGAGGATGGAATAGTGAGAGCACACATAAGTAAAATTGACTTATCTTTAAGCACAGGATCCTGTACTCTCTGAAGGAACCCTTACAATTCACTGGAGCTCAGTTCAGGTAACAGCTAGAGTAGTTCCCTGCTCTTCTCTTTCTTTCCCACACTAAAAAACAAGTAACTTACCCTTCATTCCAAATACAAATTAAAATTCATAATCTTCCCAGATGTGATTAAGATGATCCTTAAAGTTGCTCACATACTTAATAAGCCCAATTATATTTTTTATTAACTCTGACATATCTCCTTTTGTTGCTGAATCATAAGTTTAACATTTTTAACTTGAAGCATCAATTTCCCCCTCTCTGGTCATGTCAGATCTTGGGCAATTGTGGAAAAGTACAGTTGAATGATGCCTGTTCAGTTTGGCACCTCATTTTTTTACTTAGACTTTGATACATGGTTTTGTTTTGTGACCTTGTGGTATCTCTGCTGTCCCTGAAGAGGGAGGCTGGGAATGAATTGAGCCTCAGGGCTCACAGACATGGAGCTACCAAAGACCTAATTAGATCATCTCTTCATCCACCTGCCAGGACATGATTATTAAGGTTCTTTCTTAGGAGAAGCCTTATTTATTTGGTTAGTTTGGTGGTGCTGGGGATTAAGCCCCAGGCCTGGAGCATATTAGACAAGTATGTACCACTGAGCTACATCTTTAGCCCCAAGAAGGCTTTTTTAGAAGCTTGTTTGTATTTTGTGTCCAACTTTTGTTTTCCCTTATTGATAACTTGACTGTAGATAGGAATGAAAAAAGAAATCTATCACTCTTTCCCAATTGATTCAAATGTATGAATTGCCAAGATCATTGTAATGTCATGTGTAGCTAATAAAAAAAAAAAAGTAAAGAAAGAAATCTATTCCCTTTCCTGTGTCCTTTTAAGGCTGATGTGGTGCTTTAAGAGGCTTATTTTACCACAGAAGGGTAAAATAAGTCTCCATAAAACCCAGAGAAGAGATTTTAAGACTCCTCTTTAGATCCTCTCTGGTGTTATTATAGAACCACGGTTGGAGAAATCATGAAGTACTATTTTTTGCCATTTTCCCCTAATAGTTAAAAAAAAATCTATTCATTCACTTACAGATATTTACTGAGTATTATTTTGAGAACACTATTGTAGGTACACAGCTGAAAAAAAACAGTCATGCCCTGCCCCAAGGAGCTTAAAGTTGGAGGAGGGCAAATATTAATCAAATGATCACACATCTACTTGTGTAATTATTTTATAGGTGCTCTGAAGAAAAGGCACACAGTACTGCAGAGACTGTTTTAGAGACATTCTACCTGACAGGCAGGGAGGAAGTGATCCATCAGCTGAGAGCTGGGGGATCATTAGGAATTAACCTGGTAGAGGGAGGGAAGAGTGGCCTGCACTACAGGTATAGCAAAGCAGAAGGTCTGTGGCAGACAGTAAGAACTGGGTGAACACCTGCCTGTGTTCCAGAACCCTCAGGATCAGGGAAGAAGGGAGGGCTGAGTAGGCTCAGCACACTGTGCAGCCCCATCTAACCAGATGGCTCTGCTTCTCTTTCATTGAGCCCTCTCTGAAAATTTTATGTAAAAACAACATTCTGCTGCTTAAAAAAAAAAAAAAAAGGATTTGAAAATGTCTATCTTAGGACATCTATCTGCCTTAGTGAGGATGTTTTGTACCATATCATCTCTTATCACACACACACCCTATATAACCTTTTCCCCACTGACACAGAATGCTGTTGTCTTTAAGCCTGTTTTCTTGAAAAGCAATGAAATGTCCAAACATATCTGTACATATCTCTGAACTCAATTGTCCAAAACACAGCCCTTAATTATAAAAAGCATTGTAATTACAGATGAAAAAGGTAACAACATATGGAGTTATTTTAGGCCACTGGTATTCAAATAATTTTTTCTTAGTAATGGAATCCATTTTAAAATGAGATCTAACTGAAGGCATCAAAAACTCAGGTGATTTGTATTCTTCTTTGTGCCTTTTCACTAATGGTTTTTTACATTTTCTAGTATGAACATGTGTTGCTTTTGTAATCAGGAGAAAATGTCTTTTAAATTATATGGCTGTTTAGGGAAACTGAATTGTTTTGTGATAACAAGGTTCAGGGACTAGTACAGATTGAAACAGATGGCTCCCTCTGTTGTAGTACCCCCTGGTGACCTTTTCACAACTAGGGATTACTAAAGCACAGAGTGACCATGGCTTTTTCACCATAAAATTATATGATGGCAGCATAAACCTTACTGACAAACAGATGTTTTTCCAAGTGGTGCTTTTCTTAATGAAATGGTTGCTTAGAAACCAGACCATAATAATAACTTTTCTATATTTAGTTTGTAAGTAATTCAGTTTGCAAAGTTATTAAGTCAGAGAATACTAATTAGATAGAACTGAACATATCCATTATTTCTCATCTTGCAATTCAGCAGTCAAATGGTTAAATCAGCAGCGACACTTCATCCAGCATGTGTCTGTCCAGATGCTAACCTACCAGGAAAATGACAGCTCCTAGAGAAACCCTGCCCCACTGTTAGTTGCTATTCTGCAGTGGCACAGTGGGTTAGATCTTTCATCAGCATGTGTTAGGAGCTGTTACATGTAACACTTACTAGATTGCTGAGAAGATCAGTTAGGTCAGTGGGTCAAAAATTGTACGTGAAAATAAATTCAATTCAAACTAAGCTCAGTGAGACAGCACTTTAAAGAAAGAGCCCAGGAGTGAAGATACTTGTTTAGAATGACAGAATTTGTAAATAAAAAATTTGATATGCTAATTATTAGTAACAACAAAGAAAGCAGAACATGAACTATATTTGTCAGGTGAATTAAAACACTTAATAAATTCAAACTATACAAAATCTAGAAGAAAATAGATTTCTGTCTTCCATTTCCAGAAATGGTGAGATAGCTTAGCTGAAAACAGTTTCATACAGCGTAGCATTTAAAACACCTTAAAAGTATTAAGAGCTAATAAAAAAGCAGGGAATTACCAAGCCAACATCTTCAGAGAAAACCAGAATGCTAAGAGGTAAGTTTAGCATTAGAACCTGCATTTACCCTTAAGGCATTTGCTTGAGACTAAGCTATGGGTTCACTATCTAGAAGCCAGGTTGCAAAAATGAAAGCCCAGACCGAACTTGAAGTGAGAGTCTAATAGAATACCCTCCAACACGATGCTTAAACCTCCCGAAGAAGCACAGTGTAGTTGAACTGGAAGTAGATGCACTGCTCTTTACCTCCATCCCCAGGAACTGATAGTGGCATTGTCTTGGCAGTAAGCAGAACAGGAGGGAATAAGAAAAGAAAATTTATGTCTGAGACATTGTCATCATTGAATGAACCTCCTCTTGTGCAGATTTGCATAATATTGGGGTTCAGAAAATCTCAACCAGGGAATTATAGTTTAAAATGACTATGGGTGCCAGGCAAGGTGGTACACACCTGAAATCCCAGCTACTCTGGAGGCTGAGGCAAGGGGATCACAAGTTCAAGGCCAACCTTGTCAACTTAGTGAGACCCTGTCTCAAAATAAAAAAATAAAAAGGTCTAGGGATGTAGCTCAGTGGTAAAGCACCTCTGGATTTAATCCTCAGTACCAAAAACAATAAATAAAATAAAATGCCTATAGGTGTCTTGCAAGAAAAAAGCATATTATGGAGCTTGGGATGTGGCTCAAGTAGTTGCACGCTCATCTGGCATGCGTGAGGCAATGGGTTCGATCCTCAGCACCACGTTAAAAATAAATAAATAAAGATATTTTTAAAAAAAGAAAGAAAAACCACTTTAAAAAAAAAGAAGAGGGCTGGGGATATGGCTCAAGCAGTAGCGCGCTCACCTGGCATGTGTGCGGCCTGGGTTCGATCCTCAGCACCACATATAAACAAAGATGCTGTGTCCACCGAAAAATAAATATTGAAATTCTCTCTCTCTCTCCTCTCTCTCTTTAAAAAAAAAAAAAAAAAAGAAGAAGAAGAAAAAAGCATATTACCAATGGAAGAAAGCATCTTCATCCCAGACCTTAAATAATCCCCAATATCATTTTTTAATTTTTAGCTTAAATTTTTTAATAATCAAAATATTTTGTTATGGCTTTATGTGTGTATATAACATAAAATTTGCCATTTCAGCCATTTACATAATTCAGTGGCAGTAATTATACCATTATATTGTACAGTTATCACCACTACTGCTTAAACTTTTTCATCTTTCAAACAGAAACTCTTAACCATTAAACAATAACTCTCCACTTCTTCCTTCTTCCACAATAATTATTTAAGACTAGTAACCAGTGTGCAAGCTGAGGTGAGGAAACGCGATGCTGGGCTTTTTGTCCTCGAGACAAGCGGGTTTGGAAGACCCTCTGCGCTTCCAGAGAACGGAGTCCACACGGAGGGTTTTGGGACTGGAGTTAAACAAAGACAGAGATATTGAAAGAATCCATGGAAGTGGAGTTAACACCCTTGACATTGAACCTGTTGAAGGGAGATACTTCTGCCATGGTTTCACCTCATAGTACATGAGAAACACATGCAAGGAACAAGATTCTCACTTTTACATGTGGTTAAATTTAAAACATAATCAGCAATAATTGTTTTCTTTTTCCTGGTTCTTTCAGGCTCACTATAACACTTCCTATTCAAGGACAGCTATGTGACACTAACTTATAAAATGTATACAGACATGGGAAGCAAGGGATAGCTGATTTCTTTTGGTTTTGGGTTCTAGTGGAAAGAATAAATATTCATTACTATTACTCCAGCCAGCCATTTGGCATCATGATTATTTGTATGACCTATGAAGTATATGAAGCCAGTTGGCAGTGGGAAATATGAGAAATTCTAGATTATATGTACATGAAATATGGTTGGGAAATACAGGCTAAGGAATCTTTTCATAGAACTTAGAGAAAAGTTTGAAGACTTGCTACAGTGTTGTTCTCCTTTATTATATAATAAAAATCTATAACTGTTTCAAAAAAAAAAAAAAAAGACTTGCCGCAGTCCAGCTGCAGCAAAATAACCGGGGGGTGACGAATAACTTGTGTAGATTGATACAGCAGGAGTGGAAGCCGTTTATTGTAGGACCGGAGCAATATTTATATATTTCACACAGCTTATCTAATTAGCATAAACTAGATACATCAGTCAACCAATAAGGAATCTCTACACTTAATGGCTCGCTGGTGTTACTTCACAAATTACTCCCTCTGGCATTTTGCCAGGCGCCATCCAGACTTGTTTACAGACTCTAACATTTTCTAGGCGCCATCCTGACTTGTTTACAGACTCTAACATTGACTAGTAACCAGTATGTAGCCACACAATAATCAAACACAAGAAACAAGGTCCCAGCTGGGCATAGTGACACATCCCTATAATCCCAGCTATCTGGGAGGCTGAGGCTAAGAGGATCAAAAGTTAGAGGTCAGTCCAGGCAATTTAATGAGACCCTATCTCAAAATAAAGAATAAAAGGGGCTGAGGATATAGTTAAGTGGTAGAGTGCCCCTGGGTTTAATCCCCAGTACCACAAAAAGATAGAAAGGGAGGAAGGAAGGAAAGGAAACATAGGTCCCAAAAGAGTTTAGATAACAACAAAAAGCGATCTAATAAATATGGGGGAAAAAAGGAAGATATAAAAAGTAAATTTAACTCATTGGGTAAGTTATATACTACTTTGGTCCCTTTTTAAAATTTTTTTCTAACTTTCACATATGAAAGATAATATATGACCCTGACTTCCTGAGTTTGGTTTATTTTGCTTAATGTGATGTTCTCCAGTTTCATCCATTTTCCTGCAAATGACATAATTTAATTCTTTTTTATGGCCAAGTAAAACTCTATTGGGTATGTATACCACATTTTCTTTATGCATTTATTTGTTGATAGACACCTATGCTGATACCATAACTTGACTATTATGAATTGTACTGCTATAAACATGGTTGTGTATGTTGCTGCTATATTGCTATAGTAGGCTGATTTATAATTCTTTTGAATAAATACTGAGGAATGATATAGCTGGGTTATATGGCAGTTCCGTTCCTAGTGTTTTGAAGAAACCTCATATTTATTTCCATAGTGGTTGTGCTAATTTACAGTTCCATCAAAAGTGTGTAAGTATTTCCCCCACACACACCAGCATTTATCATTTGGACTTTTTAAATTTTTTTTTAGTTATACATGACAGTAGAATCTTTTGATATATTTTTACAAATATTATTATTTTAATTCTTGATGATTGCCATTCTAATTGAAGTGAGATGAAATCTTAATGCAATTTTGCTTTACATTTCCTCAGGTGATTCATTTATTTTGGTACTGGGGATTGAATTCAGAGGTGCTTTACCTCTGAGCTACATTCCTAGCCTTTTTTCATTTTTCATTTTGAGACAGGATCTCACTTAAGTTGCTGAGTGTGACCTTGAAATTGTGATCCTCCTGCTTCAGCCTCCCCAGTCACTGGGATCACAGGTGTGCCATCACATCTGGTGTCCATATTTTGTTTGTTTGTTTGTTTGTTTTTAAAAAAAGCTTTGTTGAGATCTGATGCATATACCATGCAATACACTCTTTTTATTTTTCCAGCACAGGGGATTGAATCCAGGGGCTTTTTATGCTAGCTAAGTACTCAACTGCTAAGCTATATCTCCAGTTTTTTTTTTTAATTGTTAATAAACCTTTATTTATTTATATGTGGTTCTGAGAATCGAACCCAGTGCCTCACACATGCCAGGCAAATGTCCTACCACTGAGCCCCAGCCCCAGCCCTCTCCAGTTCTTTTTAAATTTAATTTTATTTTGAGACAAGGTCTCTCTAAATTGCTCAACCTGGCCTTGAATTTGAAATCCTTCCTGCCTCAGCCTCCAAAGTAGCAAGGATTATAGGTATGCTACAATGTACTCTTTTTTTTTTTTTGGAGATGGGGGGTACTGGGATTGAATTCAGGGGCATTGGACCAATGAGCCACATCCCCAGTCCTATTTTGTATTTTATTTAGAGACAGGGTCTCACTGAGTTGCTTAGTGCCTCACTTTTGCTAGGCTGGCTTTGGACTCGCAATCCTCCTGTCTCAGCCTCCCGAGCCACTGGGATTACAGGCCTGTGCCATTGTGCCGAGCACAATATACTACTTCAGGACTGAAGTAGTAGCTCAGTGGTAGAGTGCTCGCCTAGCATGTGTGAAGCTCTGGGTTTGATTCTTAGAACCATATATAAATAAGTAAAATAAAGGTCTAACAACAACTAAAAATAAACTTATAAATAAAAAAGTGTATGATTCATCTTGGTACAGTGGTGCACACCTATAATCCCAGCAACTAGGAAGGCTGAGGCTGGAGGATCACAAGTTTGAGGCCAGCCTCAGCAATTTAGCAAGACTCTGACTCAAAATAAAAATAAAATGTGATATGTAGCTTAGTGGTGACTTGCCTCTGGGTTCAATCCCCAGTCAAAAACCAAAAATGTATAACACCATAGATTTTAGTTTATTCACAGAATTGTGCATCCACCACTACTATTAATTTCAGGACATTTTTATTATCCTAAAAAGTAATCTTCTCTCCTTTACCTTTATTCCCTGAGCCTCTTGTATCTCCCCAGATGATTTTATGTTACTTTATACATCTCTGTGGTATTTGAATTTTTACAGTGACCATGTATTATTTATTTCATCAGGAAAAACAATGTCAACTTCTTTAGATTATAGAAGCAAAGTTAGTTTTTAATTTATTTATTTTTTAGTTGTTGATGACGTTTATTTTATTTATTTATTTGTGGTGCTAAGAATCAGAGCCACTGCCTCACACATGCTAGAGAAGCACTCTACCACTGAGCCACAATCCCAGACCCGCAAAGTTAACTTTTTTTAAAATATGTATTTTTTATAACTTTATTTATTTATGTGGTGCTGAGGATCAAACCCAGTGCCTTACACATGCTAGGTAAGCACTCTACTACTGATCCACAACCCCCCCACCCCACCCCCATCCCCGCAAAGTTAGCTTTTAAAGGCTCTCCTTTCCCCTCTATTTATAGGTGTCCTGTTATAATTCACTGCTTAGTAAATGATTTAGACCTAAGGGGGTGAAAGTCAGGATAACTTCCTGTGGAGCCTAGGCCTGATAACGCCCTGAAATGATAGGCAGTGTTCAGTGTATATGTGCATTGTTCAGGAGAGAAGGGGCTCTTTGGAGAAGTTTTACAGATCTTTTTGGTTTCTGTATGTAGTTTTAAGCCCTACAAGTCATGATTGCTGATTTCGCAATGATCACTTTCTCTAAGCCAGTACTAGCCTGGAGTGCCCATGGCAGAGACTTGCCTAATCATCTCATCAGGCATCTGCTAGGCTTAATTAAGGGAAAAAAGAGAATTTAGGAAGAGCTTCTGTCTTGCCTCTGTCACTGGCTGATACCCAGGCACTGAACAAGTCTCTTAGTCCACCAACTGTTCCTTAGGGCACTGGTGGATGTGAAAGATCAGCCCTACCTTGCCAGAATTAACCAAGTGACTACTTCCCTTGGAAGTCTTTTTTTTTTTTTTTTTTTTTTTTAATTTTTATTGTTGGTTGTTCAAAACATTACATAGTTCTTGATATATCATATTTCACACTTTGATTCAAGTGGGTTATGAACTACCATTTTTACCCCATATACAGATTGCAGAATCACATCAGTTACACATCCATTGATTTACATATTGCCATACTAGTGTCTGTTGTATTCTGCTGCCTTTCCTATCCTCTACTATCCCCCCTCCCCTCCTCTCCCCTCCCCTCTTCTCTCTCTACCCCCTCTACTGTCATTCATTTCTCCCCCTTGTATTATTTTTCCCTTTCCCCTCACTTCCTCTTGTATGTAATTTTGTATAACCCTGAGGGTCTCCTTCCATTCCCTTGGAAGTCTTTGACTTCCTCTTAATTGGGGAGAACCTGATGCATCAGTCAGCTTTGCTGACTCAGCAGCTTCTCTGTGTAGGTGAAATGACAGTAGAAAACCTAGGAACTAATGAACCTGAAGCTCAGGTGATCCCTCCCTACCAGGTCTTCCCATCTCAGGGTTTCAAGAAATGTAAAGTGTTTTATTTTCTTACCTAGACTCAGCTAAAAGAGTGAATCAGCTGAAAGTTTTCTTGGCTCTCAGAAGCTCCTCTTTTCTTTTTACCAGTAATTCTTTTGATAGCACAAAGAGAATGATGATGGCCTTTTTACTCTTTGAAAGCTACATTCATGGATTTAATGAATTGATGTCTTGCTTCTTTCTTAACTAAGATACACTGAAATGTAAGTTACTCTGAATGTATAGAGCAGTAATTACTTTCATAGTAATACTAATTATTATTTTCCTTCCTTTCTTTCCTTCCTACTTTCCTTCCTTCCTTTCTTTTATTTGCTTTCAGTCAATGTTGGGGCAGCTTTGATCTTATACATCAGTCAGTACCTTTGATCATCATGATCTTCTTGACACAATTTTCCTAACTTCTGCTTCCTCTTTCCCTTCTGGAATCATCTGTAAATATTGGATAGAGGCAACTCTGATAAGGTGGGCTGTAAGTTTTTAGTGCTGTTTCAGATTATATTTTATTTATTTGGAATCAGAATAAGAGGTTTAGGGGTTTGCAGTAGCCTATAAGGTGTTGCAGAGTGGAGATGTTTGAGTCACTGGATAAAAAACTGAAACTCTTTAAAATCTTAATTTTCCAGTTCCCTTTTGTATGGCTTTTCTGTCCTCACTAATGTTGGCAGCATCTCAAATTAGAATCATTCATGAATTTCATTAACATTACTACCTCTCTTTTCACTTGCTAAATAAAGATACCAACTAGGAACAAAGCAGCCCCTAAGAAGCCCAGCTAGACCCAGTTGATAAGCTGACTGTTCATGTGGGATGCAAAGTGGTGGGTCCTTCTCCTTATACCAACCTTGGAATCTGATGGAAAACACATTTTATAGAGTAAGGCTAATTTTTTTTTTTTTCTGTACTGAAGATGCAACCCAGGTGATGTTTAACCAGTAAGCTACATCTACATCCCCAATCCTTTTTATTTTTATTTTGGGACAGAGTTTTGCTAAATTACTTAGGGCCTTGCTAAGTTGCTGAGGCTGGCTTTGAACTTGTGATGTTCCTGCCTCATCCTCCCAAGTCCCTGAGGTTACAGGTATGTACCAGCATGCCTGACAAGGCTAATCTTATATATACTTGAAAATGTAAGGTTTGCTATCTTTTGAGTTAGGATTTTGCGAAGTTAGTACTATTTTCGTAACTTTCTCAATTCTCTATTCCTCAGCTTCTCCCTCAGTAAAATTAGGAGTAATAATAGCACCTACTTCGAACTGGGCGCAGTGGCACATTACTGTAATCCCAGTGACTCAGGAGGCTGAGACAGGATGATCACAAGTTCCAGGCCAGCAACTTAGCAAGACCATGTCTCAAAATAAAGAATAAGAACTGGGGATGTAGCCCAGTGGTAGAATGTCCCTGGGTTCAATTCCTAGTACCACAAATAATTATTATAATAATAACAACAGCAATAATTATAGCTTCTTCAAAGAATTGTTGAGCACTAAAGGCATGAGTGCTGAGACAATGCCTGGCATATTGAAGTCACTCAGTGTGTTAGTCTATGCTTTTAGGCTTACTTTTTAATAATATTTCATGATCCTCAGGCTGGGATTGTGGCTCAGCAGTAGAGCGCTCACCTAGCACGGGTGGGACCTGGGTTCGATCCTCTCAGCACCACATAAAAATAAAGGCTTTGTGTTGTGTCCACCTACACCTAAAAATTAAATGTTAAAAAAAAAAAAGTCTCTTTGTTTAAAAAATAAATATTTCATGATCCAAATGGCTTCCAGTAAGTTTGGCTAACTATGAATAAACAGGTTATTCACTCATTTTTTCCCTCCAAAATGGGAATTAGAAAACAATGTTATTTGGATTCTTATTTAGAGATAGACACTAGGTACGATTCTTACAGATCTTCAGCTGTTAGGCATCATAGCTTATTATTATAACTGTTTTTTCCTCAGGCCTGAGTAACACACACTCATCCTGAATCTTTATAAATTTGTTGGGACCTATCCACAGTTAACATAGCTTTGGAGCTTTAAAGAAACTAAACATCAAATTGGCATGCTAGATGTTGTCATTTATTCTTAATTACAAAGACAGCCCAGCTATTGAGTTTCCCATACTTCCTTGATCTAACAACCAACTTCCCCAGTTTGTGTAACTTCCTGGATTCTCAGTGCTGGCATTACTATTAGTTTCCATCATAATGAGAGTTCTCAAATATAACAGGATTCTAGTACTGAGTAGTGTTTTCCTTCCCTTTGGAGTTCTACCTTTCTTGTTTTTGTGACTTAGAGCTGCAAGAGAGGACAACACAGATTGGTTATTATCTTTTCATAATCAGAAGGAAAATTTCTTTGTGTCTGACCACTTCTCTTGACTGTCACTCATTGTCCTTTTCGAACTAGAGCTTCCTCTGCAAATTAATATGTATTTTCTTATCTTGCTAGTTTTTAAGATAAACTTATTTTATTAATTACTTTGAACTAACCTTAATAAAATATTTTTATCTGCTGCCCTGTTTCTTACTTCTACCCCGATTTCTAAGCCCTAGAAATGACCATGTTCACTTCTCTATCTTTTAAAAGTAGTTTCTTCTACTAATTACCTCCTTATTTTTAAATAAAATGCTCACACAGATCTCTTTTGATTTAAATTTTTGGACATTATTTAGTCATTTTCTGCATTAGCTGCAGACTTAGTGCACAAACACAGGCACACACACTCAGAGCCCTGCTAATGTTTTCCAATCTAAATGTTTGGCTAAATAATTGGGCAGTGCTCGCTGCCAACTATGGGTATGTATAGTAATGACAAGCAAGCCTACTGCAGTGATCAGTCTTTTTTTTTTTTTTTAGAGTGTGGGGAGAGAGAGAGAGAGAGAGAGAATTTTTTAATATATATTTTTTTTGGCAGACACAACATCTTTGTTTGTATGTGGTGCTGAGGATCAAACCCAGGCCGCACGCATGCCAGGCAAGTGCGCTACCGCTTGAGCCACATCCCCAGCCCAATGATCAGTCTTTCTTGTACATTCCTTTAGTTTTCCATGTACTTACTGCTAAATTTTTCCAAAGATTATTTTATACCATCTTTGTTCTCTTTTTTCCACACTCCAGACTTTCATACCTGTCCTGTTCTTTTTCCTTATTTGTGGGCTTATTCCTTTTTCACTCTTTAATTGTCACTTTAATGGAATTTCAGGAGGAAGAAGTATAAATGTTTGTGGTAATTCTGCCACATTTGGTTGCAAATTTTTTCCTAGTCACCCTGTTACCCTTCCTAGAAACAATATGTGTCATTAGTTTCTTGTATGTCATTCCAGAAATCTTTGATGAGTATGTATTTCTCCTTTGTACACAAATACAGTTGAATTCTAGGCACACTGTTCTGCACCTTACTTTTCACTCAATACTGTATCTTAGAATTCATTCCATAATTTCTTCAAAAACTGATTTTGGGGAAGGGGTAGTGTGTGCATTATATTCCGTTGTATGAATAGCCATAATTTAATCAGTTCTCCATTAATGAGCATTTAATTTGTTTTGTACCATCTCTGTTACAAATAGTGCTACAGTGGTGATTTTATGCTCAGTTTTTTACTTGTGCTAGTGTATCTATTAGAATACATTCTTAGAGTAGAATTTCTGGCTTACCACAGAAGTTATATTTTTTAAACATAATATTGCTTTTTTTAATATTAATGCAAGACAGTGAAATGTGGTTTTCCCAATTAGCTCGTAAATATCAAGTCATTTTCTCCCTTTTGCTATTCTTATGCTGCAAGGATAACCAAAGCAAATTTGGATACCAAAGGAAGATGATACTATGCCCTTACTGGTGGATTTCCCTTTACATTTAAGATATGCTCTTTTATCCCACTTTCTACTATCCAAAAGCCTTTTAAAAGAGTAGATATGAAATATTTTCTTATCATTTTTTCTTTTTTCAAAAGATAGATTTATTTAGAAGATAGATACAAATTCCAGGAAGAATGTGGACCATCTCAAGAGTGAGATATGACCTTAATATCATTTTTATAATAACCCAAAAGTTTAAATTTATTATTTTTAACTGATAAATAAAAACATAAGATTGTGGGCTAAGGATGTAGCTCAGTGGCAGAGCGTTTGCCTGGTGTTTGCCAAACCCTGGATTTAGTCCCCCAGTACCACGAAAACAAAAAACATAAGAGTACAGATTTATGGGGTACCATGTGATGTTTCAGTACATGTATATTACAACTTTTTGAGACATAATTCACATGCTATACAGTTCATTCATTTAAAGTGTAAAGTTCAGTGGGTTTTAGTATATTCACAGAATGTGTAACCATTTTGACAGTCAATTTTGGAATTTCTTTATCATCCCCCAAAGAAACTTCATATCCATTAGCAGTTGCTCCTCATTTCTTCCCAACTCCTACAGCCCTACATAACCACTAAATCTACTTACTCTCTATATAGTTTTGCCTAATCTGGTCATTTCATGTAAAGAGAATCACATAATACATGACATTTTATGTTTCTTATGGTTTGTTGGCAAAAATACCTAATAGGTTCAAGTACATAGGTAGTTTTCCAGTTTGAGTGGGTATTTTAGGAGGTTATCTGTCCAGGAAAAATGATGAAGGTTAGTTTCAAAGTAGAGATGGCTTAGCAGATTCCTTGATAGAGCCAGTCAGCAGAAATATTTAGAATTAGACCATCTTTCCTATAATGTAAGAGCACTATATCAAGTGAGATTGTACCTAAACTCCTTCTATTGATAAAGGACTTCTACTTTGTTCCCATCAAAAATACATTTCTAGAGGCTGGGGATACAGCTTAGTTGGTAGAATGCTTACTTTGCATGCACAAGGCCCTGGGTTCAATCCCTAGCACCACAAAAATAAATAAATAAATACATTTCTATGGGTTGAAATGAGCTCAGTGGCAAAGCGTCTGCCTTGCATTTGCAAAGCCCTGGGTTCAACCCCCCAGTTCCAAAAAAAGAAAAAAAAAATATATATATATATATATATACATTTTTAGCTTTGTAATTAAAGTCTTTGGCTGGCAGGGGGCTCGTTATTTTGCAGTTAACTGTTTCTGTTTTATTATAAGAAGCACTTTCAGTAATATTTTTTCAGTTGAGTTAGTTCACCTCTGTGCTATGCAGTGCCCCCAAAACATGGATTAGAGAGCTTTCATGAACTCTTGTCAGTTTGGGTTCACCTTTGCCTTTTGTATATCTTATCTGTTATACACATCCTGAAATGCAAAGTAATTTTTCTGTGATCAGAGCAGGGAGAGGTATCTCTCACATGATCTTTTGGTTCTTATTGTCAAAGGGATTGATGTGTCATGTTTTCTTGAAGCCTGTGCTAACCCAGAAGTTACCCCATTTTCAGATTACAAAGGAATTATCAAGTGTGAGGGATCAAGTGTCACGTGAAGGTTATGACAGTGACTTCAGCATGTCAATGTTAGAAAATCCTTCTAATAAGAAACAAAAACAACCACAAAAAGTCTCCTCTCTGTCATTGTCATTTGGTCTTAACCATCATATATGATTCTTTAAGCTGGTGAGTAAGACAGGAACTGCTCTTATCCTCCAAGGAGTCATAAACTTTTAGGTAGCAACCGTATCCTAGAAGGTAAAACTCAGCAGTCAGAGAGCCATTTGGCAGCAGTCTGTGGAGCAGGCAGCAGGAAGAAAAACAATGGCTGACATACCCAGGACTGTGGGAAACAGGGAAACTGTGCTTTGCCATTGCCAATCTTTATATAAGAATGGGAAGACTTATAGCTCCTTGGTAGAGTTTAAAGGTTACCATTGTAAAAAAAAAAAAAATGCAAGAGGAGTATGTTGGAATTCCTTTGGGGGGGGGACAATAAAAGCATATATATAAAAAAAAGTCTAGTGGGTAAAAATATAGCTGGATCCCAGTGCCCAAAGCTTGCCTTCTCCCTCCCTCTCATGGCTTGACTTTCTGTGATGGAGTCATTCTTGGTGGGCTTCCTCCACCTGGTAGTCACTGACAACTGCAGGTTAATAATGTTATCGAGGGTGTGGTGAAGGAAGCTTGTCTCCACTTTCTTTTTCTTTTATTATTTTTTAGTTTTAGGTGAACACAATATCTTTATTTTTATGTGGTGCTAAGGATTGAACCAGTGCCTCATGCATGCTAGGTGAGCACTCTACCACTGAGCCACAACCCCAGCCCCTCTCCTAGAGTTTTTTCAAAGGGGTTCCAGGATCAAGTCTTATTGGCCATTCCTGAACCAATCATCAAGGTTGGGGTGGCATAGAATATGATAATTCACCAGTGTGGGGAAGGAGGAAGAAAAAGTGAGTAGTTAGCCCACTGAAATGAAGCAAACTGAGAGGAGAAGAGCCATATGTTTTCAAAGAAACACTAGGGTCTGATTGCCAGAAGAAAGTAGAGGCTGTGCACAGCCACATATCTGTCCACTGCAGAGAGGACAGCAGGGCTAATTTGACCAGGATGATATGTGCATAGAACTAAATAACTGTTTTGTGTCAATGACTAATGAGAGAATATAGGAATAAACAACAGTAGGAGGACTTTAATAATAAATGAGTTTCAGAAAAGCTGGATATAGATCAAAGTTTTATACAGCAAATTCCATTTTCCCACTGTTTTCCATTACAAAGTCAAGACTACATTCTTAAAAGGAAACAGATCCAGCATATCTCTGAGTTGGGAACTTCTAATGAAAAAGTGGTTATAATAGCTACATTCATGATCTCTATACACTAGTCCTTGTAATACAACAGTGCCAGAATTGAAGTTACCACCTACCAATTCACTTTTCTTTGGGGGCTCTTTTAGGAGTTAGAAGTTATTATTATTATTATTATTATTATTATTATTATTATTATTATTATTATTTCTCTTCCTCACCTTCTTTTTAAGTCACAGATTGTTTTCCTATGCTAGAATGTTTCCTAACTCCTCCCTAAACCTGCAAGGACTTCTCTATCACTTTACCAAATAGAGTGAACTACAGCTAGTGTCACATATTACCAACAGGGAGCTGTGTATTTCAAGTTTGGCCACAGCCTGAAACTCCCTTAAGAGCCCGGGTACCCCTTGTGTAAAATTGGAGCCCACATGCAGGAAGGCGTGGCTTAGGGCCATGTGCAGAGGCTTCCCTAGTTCTTTGGAAGCAAAAAGGCAGGAGTTGGGAGGACAAAAAAGAGGATGGTCGGACAGGTGCAACCCTCAGCAGGTGCACTGCCTTCATGGCGCACCAGATGCGGGGGGGAGTGAAGAGAGAGAACCATTATTTATAAAAGAATGCAATCACAACCATACTTTAGAAAATGTTGTTGTGAGATTATCAGTTTAAACTGGGGAATGGTAAACTCAGATGAAGATTAATTATGGATTTCTCAAACATTTATTACTCCCTTATCATCCTCTCTTTTTAAATCCCTCAAATTTGTATCAACTGTGTCTTTGAGCCCCTTTTACTCATCCATTCATTCATTAACTCTTTAACAAATGGTTATTGAGCACCTGCTGTTTGTTGGCACTCTAGTAGGCATAGGGGACACAGCAGGAAACAAAACAAAATCCCTTGACTTTATAGAGTTCACATTCCGGGGAGGAGAGCAGACAATAAATAAGGAAATATATGACCTGTCAGGTAATATTATGTGCCAAGAAGAAAATGAAGCAGGGTGAGAGGGATAAAGAGTGGCAGGTGAAGGAGGCTGCCACTTTGTATTTGGTAGATATGATATGTGCACAGAGACATGATAGGAGTTCAGGAGCAGCTGTGAGGCTTCCTGGAGATGGAGCAGCAGGGTTGGGGTCTGAGCCAGGGGCAGCTTGGTCTCCTTGAAGAAAAGCATGGCAGCCAGAGCTGAGAACAGTGTGCAGGAGGGGAGAGTAGGGTCAAAGAGGGGGTTGGAGAGAGAACCAAGGCAGAAAACCAAGGCAGCAGGGGCGGGGGGGGGGGGGAATGCGGAGCTGCTTTGTGTTGGGGAGAAGAAAACCATTGTGGGATTTGGGCGGAAGATTAAGGGCTCCTCTTGTGTCTTAAGTCAAATTGTTCCAACTGCAATGAGGGAAAAGGGTAGATACAGGGGAGACCAATTAAGGGATTATTGAGAAAATCCAGACTAGACACTAGGGATGAAAGTGATTGAGGCAGAAGTGGTGAGATGCATTCTCATCTTAGATATATTTTTATTGTGAAATTTCTATTTCCTATTTTTTTTTCTCACTGTTCTTTAGAGGGATGAAAGCTCCCCCCACCCCCAGTAATAGAGTTTGTTTTTCTATAGTCTGAAAACAAGGGGCTTTATTTTGGTCCTGCCTGAGGTTATAACTCCCTTATTCCATCTCTGCAGAGCTTGCTCAGTATGGGGCTGGGCTCAGATACGATAGCACTGTTGGAGGTTATACACTGAGCAAGCCCTGGCAGGGATAGGAGAAGGGATCCTAAGGGGGACTCAAGGGCAGTATCTTTCCTGTTTCTGTTCATCAGGGATCTCAGCTTGAATGCTCTGAAAGCTTCCTTGTGGAAATTGCTCTCATCTTTGACAGGGAGAAATTACACTGAAATGGAAAACTATAGCAAAGACAGGAAGCACTCTAGGCTTTAGGCTTTAGACTGATACATTATCAGTGATAGTATAAGTCATCCAACCTTAGAGCCTCAGAATTGGGGAGATCCCTAGTGGTCTCCTGCTGCTGAATCTCTGTGTGATACGTAGTCCTCTAGCCTCTGCTTCAGGAGTCTGTAACCCATAGAACATAGAATGTCCATACTGAGAGAGGGACCTTCGAGATTGGGCTGGGATGAGATGAATCTAGGAGTCTGAATTCCCAGAGTCATCCCTTGTTGTCTCTCCAAATAAAGGACAGCCCTTTGTAGTAGGTGTGTTTAAATGTACCTGCATCTCATCACTGGATGTCTGGGTTTATTTGCCTTTCAATCCTAAATAATAATAAACTGTTTTCTTTTTGTTTCAAACCCCAGGAGTTGCCCTGCTCTCAGATGTGTACCCTGAGAAAATTTTGGTTGATCTTCTGGCTCAGTATGATAGCGGCAAAGATAAATACACACCAGAAATCAGAATGAAAGTTGGGGAAGTCCTAATGCGAATTGTCAGGGCATTAGGTGAGTTTTCTTCTTCTATCCTCTGGAACATGGTGGAGAAGTGTGGCTTTGAACCAAAGTCTGTGTCCTAGAAGGTTTGTTGTATTAGTAGGTGAGGGCAGATTGGGGGCTGAGATGAACTAATTCCCTACTATTTATTGAATGTCCATTTTGAGCTAGAAAGTGGTATACTGGGGAGCAAGGTGAAAGAAAATAATTGTTCATTCTTTTTTTTTTTTTTTTTAATTTTTTATTGTTGGTTGTTCAAAACATTACATAGTTCTTGATATATCATATTTCACACTTTGATTCAAGTGGGTTATGAGCTCCCATTTTTACCCCATATACAGATTGCAGAATCACATCAGTTACACATCCATTGATTTACATATTGCCATACTAGTGTCTGTTGTATTCTGCTGCCTTTCCTATCCTCTACTATCCCCCTCCCCTCCCCTCCCCTCCCCTCCCATCTTCTCTCTCTACCCCCTCTACTGTCATTCATTTCTACCCCTTGTATTATTTTCCCCTTTCCCCTCACTTCCTCTTGTATGTAATTTTGTATAACCCTGAGGGTCTCCTTCCATTTCCATGCAATTTCCCTTCTCTCTCCCTTTCCCTCCCACCTCTCATCCCAGTTTCATGTTAATCTTCTTCTCATGTTCTTCGTCCCTACTCTGTTCTTAGTTACTCTCCTTATATCAAAGAAGACATTTGGCATTTGTTTTTTAGGGATTGGCTAGCTTCACTTAGCATAATCTGCTCTAATGCCATCCATTTCCCTGCAAATTCTATGATTTTTCATTTTTTTTTTAATTTTTTTTTATTGGTTGTTCAAAACATTATAAAGCTCTTGACATATCATATTTCATACATTAGATTCAAGTTGGTTATGAACTCCCAATTTTACCCCAAATACAGATTGCAGAATCACATCAGTTACACATCCACATTTTTACATAATGCCCTATTAGTAACTGTTGTATTCTGCTACCTTTCCTATCCTCTACCATCCCCCCTCCCTCCCCTCCCAATAATTGTTCATTCTGAAGACAGAGATTAAATTAAGATGAACTTCTCCATAAGCCAGTAGGAGACTTTATATATTGACAACTGGTCTATATAACATAGAATTGAGAGAAGTAGTTTTTAACCTGTGTTCTATAGACTTAACCATTGACTGCCACCCTGTGTAAACACTAGTAGCCTTACAGTAAGGCAAACCAATCAGACCATTGAGAGCCAGAATGTATGACAGAATCCATTTTACCCAGATAACCACCATGTTGAATTTTGAGAATTATTTTCTGTTTGGGGATTGTATTCTTACCTTTCATGCTCTGTATCAGATTGTGTTATGAAAGATAGCCATTATTAATATTTTGGCTTAAAAACAATGCCACACTGGCCACTTAAATCAATAGATCACATTGAATTCTTTATTTACCAGCATTGCAAAAAATTCATTAAATTCCACATAGCCACACACTATTTGTATGGACATAGCCCTTAATTTTCCTGATTTCTGGATGCCTGTTTTGGTTAAAGATACAACCTAGAATTCCAGCCAGTTAAATCCTTTCATCAGTGAAATAAGACTTTCATGAGAATGAAATTTGAAAATAAAATTTTATCCCATAAGTATGTACAATTTTTATTTACCAGTTAAAAATTTTAAAGGTATTTTTTCTAGCCTAGCAAGTATGAGGCCCTGGGTTCAATTCCTAGCACCACCACCCCCAAAAAAGTAAAAATATTTTTTTTCTGCTCTTCAAAGAAATGAGAACTTTATAAGTTCATCTTAGTCCTGAATTTGGGCTTGAAACATACCAGACAAGTAAGTATACCATTATAAGAAATTGTTCTTTCATAGTGGTATGAATATTAAGCTTACCATATCACAAGATCCAATGTAACCTCTGATTTCTATTCATATGTGCTGTTGCGTTTGCTAGAATGAAGGACTGTAAACCACACATAGACAACATTAATATAACACGTATTTTCTCTGTAACCTCTGGTAAACCTCTACGTTGGGATGGTAAACACTGAAAATGCACATTTCTCAGTCTGCCCTGAGCAATCCAGGTTATCTCTGGGGGTGAAAGTGGAGATGGGAGTGAAGGGGCTGTGCTGAATGGCAAAGAGGCCTTACTCCTCTTTATATACTCTTATAATCAGCTCAATTTCCAAAACAGTCTTTTGGCATTTCAAAGCAAATTTTACCAATTCTGCAAGTTCTCATCTTTCTGTAGCTTACCCTTCCAAGTATCCAGCTTTAAACATAGCCTTAGCTTTAGCTGCTAGTGTCTAATTCACATTATTGGCAGAGCATCCCTAATCTGAAAATCTGAAATCCAAAATCTGAATCTTTTTGAGCACTTGATATGAGCCACAAATAGAAAATTGCATACCATGAAACTTTGTTTAATGCAAAAATTTTTTTAAATATTGTAAAAAATTACCTTAGGGCCATGTTGTATAAAAGGTGTATATGAAACATAAATGAATTCTGTGTTTGGATTTGTGGTCCGTCCCCAAAATATCTCATTATGTGTGTTCAAATATTCCAAAATCCAAAACACTTTGATTCCAAGCACTTCAGATAAGGGATAGTCAACCTGTATCAACTTACATAGATGAATTGTAATATTCTTTTTTTCTTTTTTGTTGCGGGACGGATACCAAGGATTGAACTCAGAGGTGTTTAACCATGAAGCCCCTCCCTAGCCCTTTTTATATTTTTTTATTTTGAGACAGGGTCTCGCTAAGTTACTTGGGACTAGCCTTGAACTTGTGATCCACCTGCCTCAGCCTCCCAAGTTACTGGAATTACTGGTGTGCGACACCACATCGGCTGACTTATTAAATTCTTTAGGTGAAGTTAAAGCCCATTTTTACAACACAGCCAGTGTTCTTAGTTGGCTGATGTTCTAGAAATCCTTGTGAAGAGTCACTTTGTAAGGCTTTCCTAATAAGAACTCTGGTTGTATCTTCTGGGCTTTGCTCTCCCTCCCCGCTTCCTGGTTTGCAGCCATGGGAGTTTTGGAGAGAACAAGACCCACGGGTAGGAGCTGAGGTGTAATATACTACGGCTTCCTCTTGGCATCTCTGCTAATCTTCTAGCCACACTCGCTTGTCTTGTTACACTAGGTGATGTTGGAAGAGTGGCAGAAGAATTTTTACTTTCTATTTCTAAAACCTGAGGCTTTATATATGCACAGTAAAACTTATAAAGCATACTAATGCCTTAATCCCAGTGGCTCAGGAGGCTGAGGCAGGAGGATTGAGAGTTCAAAGCTAGCGTCTGCAATTCAGTGAGGCCCTGTCTCTAGATAAAATATTAAAAAGGGCTGGGGATGTGACTGAGGGGTTGTAGTCCCCTGGGTTCAATCCCTGGCACCAAAAATCAAAAATTAATAAATAAAGTATGCCAATTTTAAGAGAGAGCTTTACCAAGTACAGTAGCACACACCTGTAATTCCAACTACTTTGGAGGAAAGATAAAGAAAGTTCAAGGCCAGCCTGGGCAAATTAGCGAGACCCCATCTCAAAATAAAATATAAAAAGGGCTGGGGATATAACTCAGTTGAGGAACATCCCTGAGTTTAATCTCTAGTACCACAAAAAAAAAAATGTAACTTTATGGTTATTTACATATTTACAAGATTAGAAGCTACTAGTAATCCATAAAATTTCTTTTTGTCCTCTTCTATTCTGTACTTGGCCTAGAGGTAAGCACTCTTCTGACTTTTTATTTTTTATTTTTTTTTATTTTTTTTTATTTTTTTTTAAAGAGAGAGGAGAGAGAGAGAGAGAGAATTTTTTTAAAATATTTATTTCTTTTAGTTATTGGCGGACACAACATCTTTGTTTGTATGTGGTGCTGAGGATCAAACCTGGGCCGCACGCATGCCAGGCGAGTGCACTACCGCTTGAGCCACATCCCCAGCCCTCTTCTGACTTTTTATCATCATCTATTTATTTTCATATTCTTGAACTTCATTTTAATGGCACTAAATCTCCATGTTCTCAGTAAACTGAGAATTCCAGATACTTGGATAGACTTGGGTCAAATTTTGGACCAGGAGTACTTTGTGGGCCATGCTGTGTGCTATATTTCCTGTTGCCTCCTATCCTCCTCCCCCTCCCCTCCCCCTATCTCTCCCCCTCCCCAAAATCAATCAATCTCTCTCTCCTCTCTCTCTCTGTCTCTCACACACACACACGCGCGCGCACACACACATACAATGTTCATTAAAAGCATATTTATTGCTAAATTATCTTCCAGAAAGATTGTACTAGTTTATATCAATGTTTCAGAAAGTTTGTCTACACTCTTATGAACACCATAAATTCTAGGTATTATGATTTTTATAAATATTTATCAAGCAGATATATAAAGAAATGCTAGCTGAGCACAGTGGCACAGGCCTATAATCCCATTGGCTCAAGAAGCTGAGACAGGAGGATCACAAGGTCAAAGCCAACCTCAGCAAAAGTGAGGCACTAAGCAACTCAGTGAGATTCTGTCTCTAAGTAAAATACAAAATAGGGCTGAGATGTGGCTCAGTGGTTTAGTGCCCCTGAGTTCAATCCCCAGTAGCATCCCCAAACCCCTGCAAAAAAAAAAAAAAAAAAAAGAAATGCTATCTTGTTTTTATTCCCATCTATTGAGTGGGCAAGATTAAATATTTTTCATATATTTAAGAGCTAAGCTTTTGTGTGTGGAGGGAATTTGAGCATATGTGTGAATTACATGTTCATGTCCTTTGTCCTTATTTTTTCCACTGGGGTATTGATTTTATAGTTTCAGTTACAAAAGCCTACATATTTAAAGATCTTGAACCATTGGTGTTTATATTGTAAATATTTTCTGCTTCAATTTGTTGTCTTTTACTTTTACTCATATTTTCTGTTTCATTTTCTTTTTGAAACACAGAAGTATTTTATTTTGATGTAGGTAAATCTGTCTTTTCCTGTGTGGTTTCTTTTTCATATAGGCAGGTTTTCCTAAACCATGATTATATAAGTATGAATCTGTATATTTTTCACTCCCCTTTTCAAAGTAGAAAACGTTGTGGTGGGATTTTGGTTTAGTCTTTTTTATTTAAGAAACTATGGTGTGTGTGTGTGTGTGTGTGTGTGTGTGTGTTTCTGTAATTCTAGAAATTTAATCTTAACACATTGTTACATTCCAAATGTTTTTCCATCTGTTTCCTCTTACATGGTCCAATGTCGATGTTGACAATAACCTGTGGACTGTTATACGCCATTGCATTTTTTTAAAACTTCTTTAAAAATATAATGTACTGTGCCTAAGATATTGAACTGGTAATTACTTGGCAAATGGAATTAAAGCAAAAGGATTAGATATATCTGTGGGGGTTATTTCCTTGCAAGATTGCCTAGAGAATTAATCTGCTTTGTTGTGCCCTACACTCCTTTCTCATATCTGCCTGATGCAATATCTGCTCTCTCTTCTGCGGAGTTTGACAAACACTACCCAGTTCCTTATTCAACTAGACCAGTTGCTCTGAAACCGAAGTTGGGTAGAGAAAATTTGCTCCCCAGGGACATTTGTAAGTGTCTGGAGACATTTTTGATTATTACAACTGGTGTGCATATGGGGGTTGTGATTGGCATTCAGTGGGTAGAAACCCAGGATGCTATTAAATATTCTACAATGCATAATATATATATATATATATATATATATATATATAATATATATATATATATATATATATTTTTTTTAGTTTTCGGCTGACACAACATATTTGTTTGTATGTGGTGCTGAGGATCGAACCCGGGCCGCACGCATGCCAGGCGAGCGCGCTACTGCTTGAGCCACATCCCCAGCCCTCCAATGTATAATATAATGCTCCACAACAACAAATGATCCTGCCCAAAATGTCAATAGGATACCTTGATCTAGAGCCCTTGTGGGCCATTCTATTTCTGCTTTATAATATCACTCTGATGTGTTAGTTAAATTTAGGGCAGCCCCACAGTTATGCTGGTTGTTCACAGCTATATAAACTCTATGAGGTGTCATTGTATGAATGGCATGCCCTGATTTGTACTTAACCTATGCCATCCTGTGGCCCTGACTAAATTCTAGCCTATATCACATCCTAAGTTGCCTTTCAGAATGGCAGAATTATTTATTCATTCAGAAAACAATTATTCATTCATTTCTGTAATACATTTACAAATCCTTTTGCATGTAGGAGCTTCTTCACATGGCTAATTTCATCTATTTCCTACCAATTTTATTACCACATTTTGTGTGTGGCGGGGAGGGGAGTGCTGGTGATAAAATCCATGGCTTCACACATGTTAGCCAAGCACTATACCATTGACAAACACTACCCAGTTCTTTATTCAACTAGACCAGTTTTTCTGAAACCGAAGTTGAGTAGAGAAAATTTAAGCTCAAGCTCTTATTAACATAATTTAATGGATAGCCTTGTGTTATCTACTTACTAGAAACTGTGCTGCCCTTGAAGTGATACATATTCTCCTTACTCTTTTTGTGTCTTTCTTTTACCTTTAATGGACCATAATATGAACTATATTATGTTTTTATTATCCCATATATTTAGGGCCTATTTCATGTCCCTTGCAAAGATTTATTTCTCATTCTGAGGGATAAGAGAAAGACAATAAATGAAGTTGTGCTTTTTTTTTCTTTTTCTTTCTTTCTTAACTGTCTTTTTGTGTGTGTATGCTGGGATTGAACCCAGGGTCTCGCACTTGCTAAACACATTTTATCACTGAGCTATACCCCCAGACCCTGAAGTTGCTTTTTATTTGTATGTGATTCTCATTTCCTTCCCAGCTTGGGTCAGAAGTCCTTGATGGAAAATTTTTTTCCATCTCTGCCCATAGTAACACCCAAACACTCTGAATTTTAATTTTAGTTTCCTGTTTTTGTCAAGTTCTAAATCATATAAATTCCTGGGTTATTTGGTTGTTCTTTTAAATGCTCAAGATTCTTTATCTTGAATAGACTTATTTTTTGTTTTCTTAATCTTGGGGATGAGGGCATCAATGTACTTAAAAACATTTAGTAGTGGCTACTAGATGGCAGGTTTGGTACAGGAGTTGGAAAGAGGAACATGAAAAATCCACAGAGTCTTCCTGCTGGGAGTTAGCATTTTAGTCAGAAGTCAACTCATGCGCAAATGGTCTTAGTAAGATGACCTGCCACGGAGAGGCTGTGTAGGGTATTGTAGGGAACAGAGAGGAATGGTATTTTCTGTCCGTTTCCTCTGCAGTTCCTACAGTTGAATGTAGCAGTGTGCACAGAGCCACATCAATTCCTCATCATTATCACACCACAGCAGGTCAGTTTTTGAAAAATAGCTTTTGTATAAATTTCCAGAGATTTTCACCTCACAGCATAGGATCAAATTAAGGTGAAAAGGTAGGTTGTAGGTATGAATAATTGGATACCAGTCTGGGAGTTTAGCATTCATCCATGTTGGTAGCTTAGCATTAGAATTCACATATCCTAAAAGGAAAAATTTTCAACACAATTCATAGGATTAAATGAAATTTTCCTTGCCAAGTCAGCCTAGGTTAGCATTAGTGTAGTTCAATCCAGCAAACACTTATATTAATATAACTTAGAAATACTAATATAGCCAGAGTTAAAGGGTGAAGCCCAGACTCTTTTTTTCCTCTTTCTTTCTTTTCTTCCTAATGTCAATTTTTTGAAAGTCATAACTTTAATATCTATTAACAAAACTTTTTCCTCCCCTAATTATTTAATGATATATAGTCATTTTGGACAATTTGGAAAATACTTAAAGGTATAAAAGAGACAATTATTACTTATAATTTTGCCATTTTGCTGGCATGATGCTACATGCCTGTAATCCCAGAGACTCAGAAGGCTGAGGCAGGAGGTTCGTGAATTCAAAGCCAGCCTCAGCAACTTAGCAAGGCCCTAAGGAATTTAACAAGACCCTGTCTCAAAATAAAATATAAAAAGGGCTGGAGATGTGGCTCAGTGGTTAAGCACCCCTGGGTTCAATCCCTAGTACCCCCCTGCCCGCCAAAAAAAAAAAAAAATTGCCATTTGAAAGTAGCCAATTTTTGTTTAGATATTTTTTGGTGTGTAGAGTGAAGCTAGAACCTTGTGCATACATGTGCCCTAACCCTGAGCTCTACCCTTAGCCTTTTGTTTAGCTTTCCGTGCTTGCTTCTGGATTTTTAAATTTAATGTTATTTATATAAGTATTATTCTCTTGAGACAGGGTCTTGCCAAACTCTCAAACTCCTGGGCTCAAATCTTAGCCTCTTGAGTAGCTGAGACTATAGGCAGGCACCACTATGTCCAGCTTATAAGTATTTTTCTATATGAATTAAATGCTTCCCCAAAATATATTTATTGGTTGTATTTATTCAAGAACCTGAATTTACCATAATTGTATTTAGTGATCTTCTGGGTAGATACAATTATTTAATTCAGTTGTTTCCAGTTTCTTACATAGTGAGAAGAGATTAGTCTTTCTCTGTGTGTGATTATTCTCTCATATAACTAACTCCCTTTGGTGAATCTCTTCCTTAGGATTTTGTTCCTATGAGGGAGATTATTAGGTCAAAGTTTTAAGGCTTTTGATATTCATTGTCCTCCAGAAATGTGCATCTTGTCAGTAGTGAATGAGACTGTTAATGTCTCACAGAGAAAAATTATTCCATGGCTTCAGACAAACTTTTATTCCTGACCAGTCATCTCCATATATTTCTGTATCTTTGTTCCCAGCATAATCAGAACTTGACAGCAAACATGGGGGAGCCAGGCGCCATGGCACGTGCCTGAAATCCCAGCAGCTCTGGAGGCTGAAGCAGGAGGATTGCAAATTCAAAGATAGCCTCAGCAATGGCAAGGCACTTAGCAACTCAGTGAGAACCTGTCTCTAATAAAATACAAAATGGGGCTGGGGATGTGGCTCAGTGGTCAAGTGCCCCTGAGTTTAATCCCTGGTAAAGAAAGAAAGAAAGGAAGAAAGAAAGAGAGCGAGAGAGAGAAAGAGAGAGAGAGAGAGAGAGAGAGGGAGGGAGGAAGAAAGGGAGGGGGGAAGGGAAAGAAAGAAAGAGAGAGAAAGAGAGAGAGAGAGAAAGAAAGAAAGAAAAAGGGTGGGTAAACGGAGAGAGAAAGGGACCAAGGGATGGACTAATGGATGCATGACTCAGTGAGAACATGTTGCTGCTCTAAAAGAGTAACTGAGGTTTGGTAGTGTCATCATGAAATGCAAAGAACAGCATTTCTTAATTATTTTTAGAGGCATAACGTAGTCTTATAATTAGCAAGCTCAGACAAGTTCCCATTTACGCTAGGTCAGAGACTTCTAAAAATGAGAGCAAAAATAGAAAGTGATAGTGATGTTGCTCCATCTGGAGAGTTTGCCTACCAAAAAAAAAAAATCAAGAATTAATATTTTGAGGGGCTGGGGTTGTGGCTTAGTGGTTAGTCCTTGCCTAGCATGTGTGAAGCACTGGATTCAGTCCCCAACACTACGTAAAAATAAATAAAAGTATTGTGTCTATCTGGCTCGAGGATAAAGCCCATAATCTTATATTAATTAAAAATATTGGGGCTGGGGTTGTTGCTCAGTGGTGAGCGCTTGTCTCGCATGTGTGAGGCCCTGGGTTCAATTCTCAGCACCACATAAAAATAAATAAATAAAATAAAGGTATAAAAAATGCTTTTAAAAATATTTTTTACAAAAAGAATTAATATTTTGAATGAGGACTAAGGAGAGATTTAAATCTCATATCTCTATTGTAGTATGCCATGGCAGAGATAATTAATGCAGGAATCCTGAGGCAAAGCAGCTTACCCTCCTAGGTTAGAAAGTGTCTTGTCTTAAGTTACTCTATATTCCCAGAAAAGAGTGGCTCTGATGCTATAGGATGTATTTCTAACTCTTAAAACTTGTAAAATATTCTGCCAACTCTTCCATATCAACTGCTTAATTTTTTGTTAGCAATTGCTTTGCTCCCTCAGAGTTTATTCAAGCAATGAGCAATCCAGGATCCAGGTCTTGAACAACCCATCCAGCTCCAGGATAAAGCCCATAATCTTATTTTAGAAAACCTATCATCTGTCCAGAGAGGAGGAAATTCAGCCACAGATCCTACTCTGACAACCACTTTCTTCCAGTCAATTTTTGACTGGAATTGACTGGAAAACAAAGGAAAATTGAACACAGCCTTGTATCCACATCTGCTAATTCAACCAACCTTAGATTGAAAATGTTTTTTTAAATGTGTCTGTAGTAAACATACAGACGTTTTTTTTTTGTCATTATCCCTTAAGGGGGAAAAAAAGAAGACTATTTATATAGATATTAGGTATTATAAGCAATGTAGAGATGATTCAAAGTATATGAGAGGATATGTGTAGGTTATATGCAAATACTACTTCACATCATAAGGTATTTGAGCTTCCTGGATTTGGGTATAGGAGGCGGTTCCTAGAACCAGTTCTTCACAAATACCAAGGCACTCCTCTGAGAAGTGTCTGTTCAGGTCCTTGGCCCATTTGTTGATTGGGTTATTTGTTATCTTATTGTTCAATTTTTTGAGTTCTTTGTATACTCTGGATATTAGGGCTCTATCTGAAGTGTGAGGAGTAAATATTTGTTCCCATGATGTAGGCTCCCTATTTACCTCTCTTATTATTTCTCTTGCTGAGAAAAAACTTTTTAGTTTAAGTAAGTCCCATTTGTTGATTCTTGTTATTAACTCTTGTGCTATGGGTGTCCTATTAAGGAATTTGGAGCCTGACCCCACAGTATGTAGATCGGAGCCAACTTTTTCTTCTATCAGATGCAGAGTCTCTGATTTGATATCAAGCTCCTTGATCCATTTTGAGTTAACTTTTGTGCATGGCGAGAGGAGGGGATTCAGTTTCATTTTGTTGCATATGGATTTCCAGTTTTCCCAGCACCATTTGTTGAAGATGCTATCCTTCCTCCATTGCATGCTTTTAGCCCCTTTATCAAATATAAGATAGTTGTAACTTTGTGGATTAGTCTCTGTGTCCTCTATTCTGTACCATTGGTCCACCCGCCTGTTTTGGTACCAGTACCATGCTGTTTTTGTTACTATTGCTCTGTAATATAGTTTGAAATCTGGTATTGCTATACCGCCTGATTCACACTTCCTGCTTAGAGTTGCTTTTGCTATTCTGGGTCTTTTATTTTTCCATATGAATTTCATGATTGCTTTCTCTATTTCTACAAGAAATGCCGTTGGGATTTTGATTGGCATTGCATTAAACCTATAGAGAACTTTTGGTAATATCGCCATTTTGATGATGTTAGTTCTGCCTATCCATGAACAGGGTATATTTTTCCATCTTCTAAGATCTTCTTCTATTTCTCTCTTTAGGGTTCTGTAGTTTTCATTGTATAAATCTTTCACCTCTTTTGTTAGGTTGATTCCCAAGTATTTTATTTTTTTTGAGGATATTGTGAATGGGGTGTTTTTCCTCATTTCCATTTCAGAAGTTTTGTCAACAAGTATATGAAAAAATGCTCACCATCTCTAGCAGTCAGAGAAATGCAAATCAAAACCACCCTAAGATACCATCTCACTCCAGTAAGATTGGCAGCCATTATGAAGTCAAACAACAACAAGTGCTGGCGAGGATGTGGGGAAAAGGGTACTCTTGTACATTGCTGGTGGGACTGCAAATTGGTGCAGCCAATTTGGAAAGTAGTATGGAGATTCCTGGGAAAGCTGGGAATGGAACCACCATTTGACCCAGCTATTCCCCTTCTCGGTCTATTCCCTGAAGACCTAAAAAGAGCATGCTACAGGGACACTGCTACATCGATGTTCATAGCAGCACAATTCACAATAGCTAGACTGTGGAACCAACCCAGATGCCCTTCAATAGATGAATGGATAAAAAAATTTGGCATTTATACACAATGGAGTATTACACAGCACTAAAAAATGACAAAATCATGGAATTTGCAGGGAAATGGATGGCACTAGAGCAGATTATGCTAAGTGAAGCTAGCCAATCCCTAAAAAACAAATGCCAAATGTCTTCTTTGATATAATGAGAGCAACTAAGAACAGAGCAGGGAGGAAGAGCAGGAGGAAAAGATTAACATTAAACAGAGACATGAGGTGTGAGGGAAAGGTAGAGAAAAGCGAAATTGCATGGAAAAGGAAGGAGACCCTCATTGTTATACAAAGTTACATATAAGAGGTTATGAGGGTAATGGGGAAAAAAAAACAAGGAAAGAAATGAATTACAGTAGATGGGGTAGAGAGAGAAGATGGGAGGGGAGGGGAGGGGGATAATAGAGGATAGGAAAGGTAGTAGAATACAACAGTTACTAATATGGCATTATGTAAAAATGTGGATGTGTAACCGATGTGATTCTGCAATCTGTATACGGGGTAAAAATGGGAGTTCATAACCCACTTGAATCTAATGTATGAAATATGATATGTCAAGAGTTTTGTAATGTTTTGAACAACCAATAAAAAAAAGGTAAAAAAAAAGAGAGAGAAAAGGGATATTTGTATCATATTAGGTGAAAGTATGATTTTTCTATTTTTTAAAGTTAAATCGTTAATGTGGTATATGTGGATGCCAAGTGCCATTGATTATAAGTTCAGAAATGTTAAAAATGTGTGTTTTACTCATGATGAAACATTGTAATTAATAAAATTTGAGATGAAAAAAAAAAAAAAAAAACAAATACCAAGGCACAATTGTAATTGGATTTGTCAGGCAGACTGTGATGAGTGTCAGTTGGCTTGGCCTGGGAATTAAGGTGAGAGAGGGAACTTTTAAGTAGCTACATAATATTTTATGGTACAGATGTACCACAGTTTACATCAGGTATTCACCCATTCTTCTATGGGTGAATTCTGTTTCCTTTACTATGAAAGGCAGCATAGCAATATAAATTCTTATCAGTATGTGCTAATAGAATAGATGTGTATGTTTTGAATATAAGAACATGCTAAAGTATTTGTACCTTTATTGCTGTTGAACTGATGTTTGCCAAAGTGAAATTACTGAATTAAACACTGTTTGTATTTTAAATTGTTTAGATTTGAACAGATTACTTCCTGAAATGGCAGGGCTTTTAAAACTAATATCTGTTGTCAAATAGAGAAAAATGTCTTTTAAAAATTGTGTTTTTTCAGAATGAATGAACTAAGTCCCCTTTTTGTGTTTGTTTTTTAAATTGCAATGGGGAGAAATTTCATTTTTAAAAGTACATTTTTCTAGGGCTGGGATTGTGGCTCAAATGGTTGAGTGCTCGCCTGGCACACTTGAGGCACTGGGTTCGATCCTCAGCAGTGCATAAAAATAAAATGAAGATATTGTGTCCACTTAAAACTAAAAAATAAATATTTTTTTAAAGTACATTTTTCTAAATAACTTAAGTCTAGTCAAAGAATGATGAAGTACATCACTTTTAGAAGTATCTTACTCAGGCTGAGGTTTTTATTCAGTAGTAAAGCACTTGCCTAGCATCTCCTAGTCCCTGGGTTAGATCTCTAGCACAGCAAAAAGGAGGAGGAGGAAGAGGAGAGTCTTACTCAATAAAATTTGTTTAAAACTTCAATATTAGGGGCTGGGGTTGTGACTCAGTGGTAGAGCACTTGCCTGGCATAGAACCACATATAAATGAATGAATGAATGAATGAATGAATGAATGAATGAAATAATAAACCACATATAAATAAATAAATAAAATAATAATAAAATATGACAATATTATAATGAAATACCTTAAAGGCATTCTAATTAGGTGGTTTCCAGAAATATTTTAACTTTTAATTTCCTGATTAAAATTTTTAATACATCCCCAGCCTTTTTTTTTTTTTTTTTTTTTTGAGACTGGGTTTGAACTTGTGTTCCCCTGCCTCAACCTCCTGAGCCACTGGTATTACAGGCATGTGCCACCGGGCCCAGCTACAAACTTTTTTCTTTTATAATACATGTTTTCTTCTGTGTACTACACAAGCCCAGAACTTGATGGCTTAAGACATAATTTGTTGAGAATTCTGTAATATGGGTAAGGCTTGGCAGGGAGAGCTCCTCTTTATCTCACATAGTGTTGTCTGGGCTCAGCTGTGGTTCTTTTGTGTGTGAGGTGTAGGTCTGGATCACTCAGGAAGTTGCATTCACCTGGGATCTTAACAGGGCATCTCATTGCTCCTCCACAAGCTTTTCTGTCCCTGTGTGTGGACATGCATCATCAGTAGTCTAGAACAGACTTCTTTTCAGCATGGTGAATGATTTCCTGGAGAACACAAGTAGTAGCTGCCAGGACTCTTAAGAGCTAAACCTGGAACTAGCTTGGTATGACTTTTGCCACATTCTGTTGTCAAACCAATTCACAAAACCAACCCAGGTTCCAGGGAAGGGGAAGGAGCCTCATATTTCTGGATGAGAGGAACAGCATTGTGTTTGGGGATGGCAGCTGTAAATATAGGCAGCTATAAATGCATACTGACTTTTACACCACCAAAAGTAGTAATGCATGTGGGCTGGGGTGTGGTGGAGCTTAATGGCATGCAGAGCATGCATGAGGCTCTGGGTTCAATTCCCAACACCAAAACAAACAAAAAATTAGTGCATGATTATTGCCATAAATCTAACAATACAGAGGTATATGAAGAAAAATCTAGTCTTTCCCAAATATTAATCACATTTACTCTTCTCACCTAGATCTCACCCCTTAAGGTAGACCATGATATTAGCATAGTGTATGGTTTTTTTTTTTACACCACTCTCTGTACTCATATAGAAATATATTCAAACATGTATGGGCTTTGTATATGGGCTTACCCCCATATACAAAACAAGAATCTTAAGGTACTATTACTCTACTCCTTGCTTTCTTTGAAATCAACTTTACTGAGGTATAATTTACATATAAAAATACTCCCATTGTAAGTATACATTTTAATAAGGTTTGATATAAACCCATATACCTATCATCATAATCAAATAGAGAACATTTTCATCAACTCAAAATTTCTTTCCTGCCTGGATAAACTCCTATTCCACACATTCCACTCCAAGCAACCACTGACTATATAGATGAAAATTTTCTTTTCTAGAGTTTCTTGTGAATGGAATCATGCATTATATCCTTATTTTAGGCTATTTTGTGTTGCTAAAACAAAATACCTGAAACTGAGTAATTTGTAATGAAAAGCTTATTTAGCTTATAGTTCTGGAGATCTAAGAGCACATCACTGGTATTTGCTTCTGGTGAGGACTTCATAATAGAAGGTGTACAAGAGTGTGTGCAAGAAAGAAGTGATGTGACGAGAAGAAACAGAACAGAGAGGGCCAGCCTCTCTCCTTTATTTTAAAACTCCTCTTGGGGCTGGGGATGTGGCTCAAGGGTAGCGTGCTCGCCTGGCATGCGTGCGGCCCGGGTTCGATCCTCAGCACCACATACAAACAAAGATGTTGTGTCCGCCGAAAACTAAAAAATAAATATTAAAAATTCTCTCTCTCTCTCTCTCCCTCCCTCTCTCACTCTATCTTTAAAAAAAAAAAAATAAATAAAAAATAAAATAAATAAATAAAATAAAACTCCTCTTGGGAACTATTCCACTTCTGCAAGAACTACATAAGTCCCATGGAAGGGTGGTGCCCCATGTCCTATTTATATTCCATTAGGCCCCACCTCCTAGAGATCCACCTCAATACCATCACATTGGGACCAAGCTTCTGGCGCATGTATCTTTGAGGGACGCACTCAAACCATATTCAAACCATAGCAGTGACCTTTTGTGTCTGACTTTTTTGCTCAGCATAATGTTTTTCAGATTCATCCCTGTTGTTATGATTATCTATAGTTTACTATTTAATATGCTAAGTAATATTGCTTTGTATAAATATACCACAATTTGTTCATACATTTATCTGTTGATGGAAATTCATGTTGTTTTAATTTTTAGTTATTATTAGTGTAGTTGCCATGAACATTCTGGTTAAGTCTTTGTGTGAAAGTATATGTATTTTTTTCTCTTGGGTCAATACCTAATAGTGACATCACTGAGTTCCGAAGTAGGTATATAAGAAACTGCCAAACTGTTTTTCAAAGTAGCTGTACCATTTTATATAATGACCAGGTTTGTATGAGAATTCTAGTTGCTCCATATCCTATCCAACATTTGATATCAAAATGGGTCAATAGTGGCATTTCATTGTGGTTTTAATTTGTATTTCCCTGATGACTAATTATGCTGAGAATCTTTTTTTTTTTAATATTTATTTTTTAGTTTTCTGCGGACACAACATCTTTGTTTGTATGTGGTGCTGAGGATCGAACCCTGGCTGCATGCATGCCAGGCGAGCATGCTACCGCCTGAGCCACATCCCCAGCCCATGCTGAGAATCTTTAATATGCTTATTTTCTATCCATGTATATCTTTCATGAAGTGAGGGTTTTTTTGTTTTGTTTTGGTGCTGCAGATTGAACCCAGAAGCACTTTACCACTAAGCTAGTGGTACATCCTTTTTATTTATTTAATTTTGTTTGGCCACAAACTTGTGATCTTTCTGTCCCAGGCTTCCAAGTCACTGGGATTATAGGTGTGAACCACTAGGGTACATGGCTCCCATTTTTTAATTGGACTCTTTCTCTTATTATTAACAAGTTAAAGGGGTTCTTTATAGGTAGTGGAACCTCTCTGGTTCTCTTGTCTCCATTCAATTATAGTCCTATTTCTCTGACCTCCCTCAGAGTAAAACCTAGAAAAAATTGTCTGTATATGCTTGCTCTAATTTCCACCCTTTGCATTCCTTCCTCAAGCTGGCAATTGGTCTTTCATCCCCAGGATTCTTTTATCAGCCTAAATATTGACAAAGCCAATGACCAATTTTTTTAATATTTTATTTTTTAGTTTTAGGTGGATACAGTATCTTTATTTTATATTTATGTGGTTCTGAGGATTGAACTCAGTGCCCCACACATGCCAGGCGCGCGCTCTACCACTGAGCCACAACCCCAGCCCAACCAATGACCAATTTTTTATCCTCATATTACCCAACCTCACAGTAGCATTTGATTTGTTTGATCACTTCCCCTTTTTTGAAATAACTTTCATTCCAGACCTCCCTGATAATAGACTTGCCTCATTCTCTTCCTTCCTACTTCATGGCTGTTCTTCCTCAATTTCTTTGCTAGGTCCTCCCCTACTACCAGTTTTTCAAGGTTCAAGTCTATCATGCACACAGTGCTACTCAAGATGGTATTGTTGTTGTTATTATTATTTGGGGGACGGTACTAGGGATTAGACCCCTGGGTATTGTACCACTGAGCCCTTTTTATTTTTTGAGACAAGGTCTCACCAAGTTGCCCACACTGGTCTTGAACTTGGAATCCTTCTTGCTTCAACCCCCTGAGTAGCTAGGATTATAGAGATGTGTTGCTATACCTAGCAATACATTAATTTTTATGAAATCCAATTTGTACATTTTTAATAGAAAGTTTATGCTTTTTGTATCCTAAGAATTTTTCATTTATTCTAAGGTTGTGATTATTTCCTCCTCTTTTCTCTTACAACTTTAATAATTTTAGCTTCTATATTCCAATCTATGATTCACTTCAACTTAATTTTTGTTTTATTAGAATTGAAGTTCATTTTTTTCCATGTGGATATCCAGTAGTTCTGCCACCATTTGTTGCAACAATTACCATTTCTTATTGAATCGATTACATGTATGTGGGTCTATTTCTGTATCGATTCTGTTCCATTTATTTGTTCATCTATATTTATACCACTGTCAAACTATTTGATCACTGTATCTTTATGGGGAAGTGTTTGAACCATGTGTAAGTTTTCCAACTTCACCCTTTTTCTTTTTTGAGGGGGAGGGGGTACCAGGGATTGACCTCAGAAGCACTTGACCACCAAGTCACATCCCCAGTCTGATTTTGTATTTTATTTAGAGACATGAGACAGTGTCTCATGTTGTTAGTTCTGGTAAAAGTCTTCATCTGGGTCTTCTCAGTGTGTCCTCACATAGTAGAAAAGGGGCAAGAGATCTCTGTGGGTTTCCTTTTACAGACACCAATCCAATTCATGAGGGCTCTTACTCATTACCTGATTACCTCCAAGGCCCCACCTCCTAATACTATCACATTGGGATTTAGGAAAACATAAACAGTCAGTTCATAACTTAGCTTTGCTTTGCTTGCTTGTTTGCTATTTTTTAAGATCAGGCACAGTGGTGCACACCTGTAATCCCAGCAACTTGGGAGGCTGAGGCAGGAGGATCACAAAGTCAAAGTCAGCCTCAGCAATGTAGCAAGGCCCTAGGTAACTTAGGGAGACCCTAAAGGGCTGGGGATGTGGCTCAGTGATTAAGTGCCCCTGGATTCAGTCCCTAGTAGCAAAAAAATAAAATAAAAACTATAAATTATCCTGTAAGAACTGCTTTAGCTGCATTCTATACATTTTTATATGTATGTTCATTTCATAATATTTTCTAATTTTATTTGATTATTTTTTACCAGGAGTTATTCATAAATGTGGTGTTTGTTGTTTAAACTTCAAATATCTGTGGATTTTCCAGATAACTTCCTGTTATTGCTTTCTAAATCCTTGTGGTCAGAGAACATATTCTCTACTATTTCACTTATTTTAAATATATTGAGACTTGTTTATTGTTTAGGAAGTGGTATGATTGAATGTTATGTGTATATGTGGAGGTTTGTTCTATAAATGTCAACTAAGTGAAGTTGGTTGATAATGTTATTAAAATTTTCATTACTCTTACTGGTTTTCTGTCTAATTTTCAGGGGTAAGGCTGAAGACATATCTTATTTCTCCTCTCAATTCTGCCAATTTTTGCTTCATATATTTTGAAAAGTTGTGTGAGGTATATACACACTGGGGATTGTTATATATTCTTTATGTCCTGACTCCTCTATCGTGTTCTGAAGTCTGATATTTATAATTTTATATAGCCATTCCAGCTTTTTTACACTTAGTGTTTTCATGGTATATCTTTTTTTCATCTTTATCCCTTTCTCTGCCCTTATATTTGAAGTTGGTCTTTGGTTAATTTAGTTTAGATCAAAACGATACCTTTCTTTTATTTATTTATTTTATATGGTAATAAGGATCAAACTTAGTGCTAGGCAAGTGTTCTACCACTGAGCTACAACCCCAGTCCCCTGAAGTTGGTGTTTGTAGCTACTATATTGTTGGATCTTACTTTTTTAAAAAATCCAATCCAATAATCTTTGTTCTTTTTTAAAAACATATTTTTTAGATGTAGATGGACACAATACTTTTATTTATTTTTATATGGTGCTGAGGATCGAACCCAGTGCCTCACATGTGCTAGGCAAGTGCTCTACCACTGAGCTACACAACCCCAGCCCTAGCTTTGTTTTTTAAACTTAGTCTTTTAAACAGTTTAGACTATTTATGTTTCATATAATTTTTGTACAGTTGAGTTTTAGTATATCTTCATGCTATTTGTTTTCTGTTTCTTGTTTCCCTTTCTTTTCCTTCTTTCTTTTGGATTGACCAAATATTTTATGTATGTGTACATATGTATGTATGTATGTATATATGAATGTATTTTGGTGCTGGAGATTGAACCTGTGGCCTCATGCATGCTAAATACATGCTTTATGAGTAACCTACTCCCTGGTCTGTTTACTCTTCTTAGTCTCCACCCTTAGTATATTAGCTCTACCTTTTTGTTTAATTTTTTTAGTCCTTATTCTGGGACTGTAATTACATGTTAGAATTTTTTTATTATTGTCCTACAGGTCCCTCAGACTCTGATTATTTTTTCCAATCTACTTTTTTAAACAACTGAGCCATATCTCCCAGCCACTCTACCCCCTTTCAATCTTCTCTATCTTCTTTTTCAGATTGGACAATTAATCTGTCTTCAGGTTTGTAGACGTCTCTCTGTTGTTTTCATTCTGCTATTTATCTCAATTAATTGATTTTTTAATTTCAGATATTATATTTTTCATTATACAATTTCCATTTGGTTCTTTTCATATTTTTTTTGTTTGTTTCTTTGTTGAAATTTCTGAACTTTTCCTTGATTAGAAGTATATGTTTTTCTATCAGGTGCAGTGGTGCATGCCTAATCCCAGCAACTCAGGAGACTGAAGCAGGAGAATCTCAAATTCATGGCTGGCCTCTGCAACCTAACAAGACCCTCAGCACCTTAACAAGAACCTATCTCAAAATAAAAAATAAAAAGAACTAGGGATGTAGCTTAGTGGTAAAGCACCCTTGGGTTTAATCCTCTGTGCCAAAGAAAGGAAAAGAAAAAACAGAAGTGGTAGTATGTTTTTTCTTTTATGTCGTTGAGCATAGTTACAATAATTACTTTAAATTTCTTATCTGATAACTAAAATATCTGTATCATTTCAGTGTTGACCTCTGTTGATTTCCTTTTTCTTTGAAAATGAGTTATAGATTTATATAATGAGTAATTTTGGATTATTGTCTGAACATTAGGAGTATTATATTCCTGAGGTGAGGGATTCTGTTTTATCCCCCTCTGAACAATGTTAAATTTTTGTTTTAGCAGATAAGGGATTTAGACTCAAATGGCAAACTTTGTGTTGCCTACGGTAGGCAGCAGTTCAAATCTTAGTTCATCTCTTAGTTCATATCTAACCTTAGCTGCAAATTGCCTTGATTCTACTCTGTATATGTTAAATTTTAGCACATTTACAAGATCCAAGATAATGGGAGAGCTGTATACATTCACATAATCTTTGTACTGGTTGTCTTCTGCTTTGGGAACAGATAAAATTAAAAGAGAAGAAATCATCATTCGAATCCATCATTAAACTCAGACTAAGTTCTATTGCCTGACTTAGCTCAAAGAGCCAAGATCATGAAAAGCCACATGTGTTATGTTAAGGGATTTGGATTTTATGTTTAACTTTCATTGAGAACCACTAAAACTTTTAAGAAGAAAAGAATTCATTGTAATTACATTTTAGCAAAGTCTCTTTGGTTACTCTTTGAGGGATGACTTAGAATGGGACAAGACTGAAGCAGTGAGACCTATTAGAATTTTGTTGGAACAGTCTGTGCAAGAGATGATGGTGGATCTTGAATGAGGGGTTACATGTGAGAAAGGAAGAAAAAAAGATGTCCCTAGATAGGAAAGAAAGCATGAAAACAGAGCAGAAGTGGGATGCACATGGTCTGAATAAAGAACTGAGACGTACCCTGTCTCCCTATAGCAGATTTTGTTGGGTAAGGCTAGGTAGAGAAGATGGGGCCATACCACAGAGGACTTGAAAGCTGGGCAGAAGAGTTTGGACTTGAAATAATGGGCATTTGGGAACCAGTATCCATCCTTAAAGGAAACAACATGATGAAAGATCTGAGGGGTGGTTGGCAGTACATGAAAGATAACTGAAGGACAGCCTTGAGCCAGAGAGGAAGCTGGGAGGCTGCTGTGGTATTTCAAGAATTTAATTAGAGGTATGTGGGTAAGATTGGTGAGAAAAGGTGCATATCATAAGTAAGCCAGAGGAAGAAATGAGACACTGTCATCTTTTTCTTTTTAACATTTAGTTGATATGGAGATATAATCCATCCAGCATCTATTTTTCTCATAGAATTGAAAGTCCAAATGAATAGTATATGTGAATCACCTACAAATTCATGAGTGTCGTTACAGAGATAGTTACTACTGTATTAACTCCTATAGTAGGGTGCCAGATACAAAAGTAGAGAGGTCATACCATCTACAGTGGTAACCATTGCTCAGATAAATAAAAATCTGATACATGGACTTAACCTTGGCATGTTTTTACCTTTCTCTATTAGAATTGTGTACTGTGACCCTGGAGTCATAACTCCCTGAGTTTTGATCTTCACTCAAAACAGTGTAGACCCTATCTATACAATGGGGAAAATTATAGTAACTACCTGATAGGGTGGTTATGATTAAATATGATTATATATGTAAGGCATTCAGAACCAGTTGATCTTTCAGGGTCAGAGTGAAGAAATACTAGTTACTATTAGTTTCTTGGTTTTTTTTTTTGTTGTTGTTGTTGTTGTTGTTTTGAGAGAGAGAGAATGTTTTAATATTTATTTTTCAGTTTTCAGTGGACACAACATCTTTATTTTATGTGGTGCTAAGGATCGAACCTAAGCACCCTGCGCATGCCAGGCAAGCGTGCTACCGCTTGAGCCACATTCCCAGCCCCAGTTTCTTGTTATTTTGAGTGAGTACATCTTATTCCTTTATTCTCCCAAGGCAAAAGCCAACCCCAGTAAGTATCCTATCAATCCACTATTAGATGTTGATCACCCTGTCCTACTTTGGGATAAAAAAAAATCAAAATCAAGTACTTTATTATATGGCAAATGTTCCACTAATCAACTTTATAATTTATAAGCATGTTCTCACAAAATCCTTGAAATGATCCTACAAGTTAATTCTTATTATTTCTAAAATTGCCATTATATAGGAAAGGTAATAGGTTCAAAGAAGTTAATGACTTCTCCAGGGTCATTCTGCTAACTGGTGCTGGATCAGGGACAAAGATTCAGACTTTCTGATTAGAAAGATCATACCCTTAACTACATTGTAATAAATCCGTAGTTGTTTATTTACTTTAATTTAAAAAATTATTTAATTAGTAGGGACATTGTAAAAGTCGAATTGTGCTTTATAATTAGAAAACCAGATGCCTGATAATGGCATGTACTTTTAAGGGTAGAATGTACATTGTTGACCACAGTAGCAACAAGGGACTAATTTCTGTAACGAAAAGGCTATGGAGTTTTTATGTGTGGAAATTGCAAGTTTCAGCAAACTGTGGCCCAAGGGTCAAATCTACCTTGCCTGTTTTTGTATAGCCTATAAGTTTAAGGATGGTTTTCACATTTTTAGATGGTTGGAGTCTGGGGAAACGAAGAATAATCTTGTGACATGTCATAATTATGTGAAAAGCAAATTTCAGTGTCCATAAGTAAAGTTTTATTGAAACCGTCATATTTTCTTGTTTACATATTTCCTATGGCTGCTTTTATACCACATTAGCAAAGCTGAGTAGTAGCAACAGAAATCATATGGCCCAAAGCCAGAGTATTTATTATCGACTCTTAATGGAACAAGCCTGCTGACCCTATTCTTAAGTAACCATTATCCAAGTTTATGTACATGTTTCTTTGGCAGTCCTTCATTCTTTGCTTTTCAACACATTTCTTTAGAAATTCTCTCTAAATCATTCTTATGTTCTTTTTTCTCCCCAAATCATGCTTTGTATCCCACTCTAAAAAGCAGAAATCTTACCTTTTATAATTAGATTTCTTTAAATAGATTAAATACTGCAGTTCTTTGCTAAAAATCACCAGCTTCAAGAGTCACTGGCTCAGTATATACAAGTTGCCAAGATGGTCTTTCTTTAAAGATAACAACATAATTATACTTGAATGTTTCAGCATTTTATTCCTCTGAGTTTTTTATTTTTAGTGTCCTCATAATTTTGTCTTATCATCTCACTCTCCTCTTTCATTTTAGTGTAAATTAAAGCATTCTTTTGGGTTCTGCTTCAGTGTACATATGAAAGAACACAGGATAGTGAAGCACCTGATTTGCTCTTCTCTTTACGTGTGTGTGTGTGTGTGTGTGTTGCTGGGGATTGAACCCAGGGCCTTGTGCTTACAAGGCAAGCACTCTACCAATTGAGCTATATCCCCAGCCCTCTCTTTACAATTTTTGAAATAGATTTTTGCATTCATTTTGACTTATGGATTTGGAAGTTAGTAATACAATCAACAATGTAAAAAGAGGATATTTCCTCTAGAAAGAAAATGTAACTTGATTTTTCTCCTGCTGGACTTGATGTTGCAGGAATTGATTTCCCCCTGTAGTTTAGGATGTTCTGTTAATAATTTAAGCATGAGTTATAGTCTGGAGGCCTCAGACTTTCTGAGTTGTATTTGTCAATATTAAGAGACTAACTCACTCTTTGGGCAAGATTTAATGAGTTTGAACATTTATGTAGCAAATTAAATTAGTTAAATCACTTGAATGATTTTTAACACTTTTATTATTACAGAATTGTAAATATTCTTCTTCTCTTAAGATACCTAGGTATTTTTTTCCTTTTTCATCTTTTAAGGTAATTTGCCATAAACCTAAAACTTTTCTTGCTGGACTTTACTTTCATCCTTTAAGAAAAGTTTTTAGATTCTGTTACTTCCTGGAGAATTCTTTTTAGGTCAACTAATCTGTTTTTCTTACCAGAAGAGTTGGTTATTGGAGATTTTCCTTGTATATACCAATTAAATCTGTCTTGGAGTTCCATGAGCTATTGATGGAATGAGTAACTTGGTTAATACATAACTGTGTAAGTCTTGGCATCTCCTGTTTCAAACTTTCAGTTTCTATGTTACTTTAGTTCATAGTTCATTGAGTTGCCAAAAATCCACTGATCCAAAGCATTTCCTGTACATTGTTTTACTCTGTCTGAAAGATATTTACCTATGATTCTTATTTGCACATCACTCTGTTATCTGAAGAGCCGAAAAGAAAACATCCTTTTGCAAGTTGACTTATAAAGTAGGGCCTCTACCTCTCCTTCAGTGCCCCTTGTCCATCTCTTTTTTCTTTTTCTTTCTCCTCTGTCATTTACCACTTCCATGTATAGACCCTTACCCAAGTTTGATCATCACAAGAAAGTAAACAAGTTTCAGAAATTGTCCTAACTTCAAATCTTTCTCATTTTTTGCCAGTTTGTAAAAAGTGGATGGCAGGTTTATTAATGGGGGATGTGTGTGTATGTGTGTTTGTGTATACGCGCACGCATGCGTGCGCTTTGCCACTAAACATGCTTTACTACGAAGCTACATCCCCAGCCCTTTTTATTTTGAGACGGGATCTGAGTTGCTTAGGGCCTCACTAAGTTGCTGAGGTTGGCCTCAAAACCTGTGATCCTACTGCCTCAGCTTCCTGAATCTCTGGGATCACAGGTGGCAAATATATTACTATTTAGTAAAGGGTAGATGACAACCTTCTATTGTGTTGCCCTTCCTGGGATAATTTGCATTTTTAATAAGGTATTTAATCCAAAGGAATGAAGTTTGAATTATTAAATAGAATCTGAGGCAATACATTTTGCTAATAGAAGAAATATTTGGAGGCAAGAAGTTTCTCTCTGAGTCTTTAAAACATTGTTAGAAGATTACTTGTATCAATGATAGTCACATTAACAAGGTTGTTTTTTTTAATATCTTGTGCACAGGGGTCTTCCCATGGTTTCATCTAAGCCTGTCAAAGTCATCTATGTACAATTTGCATCTAAATCACTCCTACGTGAGGGAATATAGCTCATTAATACTCTCACCTAGCAAGTGGCAGGCCCAGGGTTCAATCCCCAATGCAGCAGAAATAAATAAAAAAATAAAAATCACTCCTGCTTATGTTGTCTGTGTGATAAGGTAGAATGAAACTAAAACCAGGAAAGGGAAAACAAAGAGCCCTTGAAATCTTTCCTAGCTTACTTCTAGTTCAGAGTCACCTCCTGGTTACATTACCTTATAAAGGATAACAGTTTGAATGAAAAACCAAAAGCAGCAGATCAAGTTAGCCATAGGGAGAAAAGTAGGTCCCAACATGTAGACACCAGTGGGGGAAATCTATCTAGGGACTACCCAACATTCCTGCCCAGTGACTACTGCATCCTGCCTGCCTGGCAAGCCTCATCAAGACTGAAGATGGCTTTGGCTCCAGCACTCTGCAGTGCCCTAATATATGCATCAGTATGGGAGTTTAGCAGCTTTAATAACACCATTTATCACTCATCTCCTCTTATTAGGAAATCAGAAGTGTTCAGATCTTTCTATACTTTTGAAAATAAGAAAGAAAAGGGGAATTTTTTTGTTCTCTTCAGGCTACAATGAAAAGGATCTCAACCCTTTAACCATGACTATTAAGTGACAATTCTGGTGTTTGCCTGTGGACCAGAGATGCTTATTCCCAATTATGTGTTTTTGTTTTTGTTTACGCCATTTTTAAAGACATAAGTCACTGGCTTCACCCCTACCCATGCCTTCTAAAGTTAAACAAAGAAATATGGAAATGGGAAAATGGTAAGGACTATGAAATGTCAGAGATGTGGGGCAATCGGTTATTTGCATTTATGTCCTTTGTTTTAGAATGGAAGTTCCTGCTGTTTTTAATGTAGAGCCCAGTAAAGGTGCTAATGGCAGTAGAAAGAGCCCTCTGCCTAGGAGATAGGAATCTGGTTTTGAGAACTTTTCAGTGGCTATGTAACCTGGGACCAGTCTTTTTTTTTTTTTTTTTTTTTTCTTTCTTTAATACTTTTTTAGTTGTAGACAGACAAAATACTTTTATTTATTTGTTTTTATGCAGTACTGAGGATGGAACCCAGTGCCTCACACATGGAATGCAAATACTCTACCAGCTGAGCTACAGCCCCAGCCCCCAATCTTTTGTTTTGTTTTGTTTTACTTATTTTTTATTTGTGATACAGAGCTAGCAGTATTTTTGTTTTTAGTTTTGGCTTTTTCCCTACTACCTCAAATTCTTGTGGGGCTCAGACAAAATAATAGGCACATACATTCTCTGCATAAAGAGGCTTTCAAAAGCACACATCATTGGTTTAATTCCACAACATTGTATATCTGGGCTGCAGTGTAGCTACATATTTTATATTAACTAACATTTTCCACCTGTTCATAAATAGCTATGTGGAGAAGGGGGGAAACCAAAGTCAGAAAAGAGATGATTTCCCCAGAGCTGCAGGGGAAATTCAAGGCTGAAAAGTAATTGTTGTTAGTAGATCAGAATTTACCTATGAATTTTTTTAATGATGAATTTCATTAAAAATTAATTGCATTTGAATTATTTAATTCTCTAAATGGCTTTTGGAAAGGAAATCCTGCCTGTCAGGATCTGTCATGTCAATCTAATTTCCTTCTGACCTTGACAGAAATTGTAATCTCTGTTGACTCCAGCCCACACATGGCAATAAGTTGCCTTCATGAAACATTACAAGGAACTAGCAGTTCTCCTGCCATATATCTTTGAGTAATCAAGGAGAGTTCTAAGCCCTGAAATGTAGGAAAAATGAGTAATTATAGTAAGAACAAAAAGGACATGAAGAGATTTAGAATAATTTTTTATCTGCTGTTTCCTCATGGACTGAATCAGTAAGAATATTTCTACGAGGATAGGTGGCTCTCCAAGATGTCATCCTTAGGGTTCTATCCTTTAGTTCCCAAATAAATGGGAATCCCAATGTGAGAAAAGAAGTTCATCTGGGTCCTGCCCACCCCCCCCACCCCCCACCCCCCCACCCCACCCCTTTTTTTTTGTATTGGGGATTTAACCAGGAGTACTTAACCACTGAGGCACATCCCCAGCCATTTTTTATATTTTATTTAGAGACAGCGTCTCTCTAAGTTGCTTAGGGCCTCACTGAAGCTGGCTTTGAACTCAACAATCCTCCTACTGCCTCAGCCTCCCTAGGCACTGGGATTACAGGGGTGCGCCACCACGCCTGACCTGGGTCCCTTTTTTAGTCACTGATTTAGTTAAGTCAAATGCATGTTGTATCCTTTGACCATTTCACACGTTTTCCCCCCCACCCCTTTTTTAACCAAAAATATCTGAAATCACACAGAAAGTACACTTTTAAGGAAAGGAAGGACATACTTGAACTAGTTAGATTACAGGGGGGTTTTAAAACCTTTAATTAAGATGCCAGAGCCTAGAAAGATAAGATTAAGACTCAAAGATCTGCAGAAAAAGACTCCACTCTACTTCCATCTGACCCAGGAGAGGAAATGAAATAAAGAGCCGAAGAGGTTTGGATTGGACTTACAAAAAAGCTGGAGCACAAAGGTTTTTAGATTCTGGCAGGAGGTCTTAACTCTCCCTTGCTTAATATTTGTCAAATGTGGTTTGATGCAGCCATACCTACAGATGGGATATTGGACCAGATGGCTCATTATGTGTAGAACCTTCAGGAATCTAAATCTTTAATAAATTTCTTGACTCTGTTAAAAGACTTTTAAATTACACTAATTTTTTTTAATAGAAGCACTAAAAACTATAGTGTTTTTAAAAATGTCTCCCATTAAACTGCCAGCTCCAAAGTAGTAAAGACTGAAATTAGACTGTCATCATTCTTTACTGATAAATAAGGAAGCAAAGATCTGTCAGTGTTGGGCACATTGACACACACCTGAAATCCCAGCATCTTGGAAGGCTGAAGCAGGAGGATTGCAGGTTCAAAGCTAGCCTCAGCAACTTGGCAAGGCCCTAAACAACTTGGTGAGACCCTGTCTCAGAATAAAAAATTTTTAAAAAGGACTGGGGATGTGGATCAGGAGTTGAGCAACTCTGACTTTAATACCAGGTCCCCCCACCCCCTACCCCCTGCCGCCACCAAATGAGTAGGGATGGAGCTCAGTGGAAAAGTGCCTCTGGGTTCAATTCCTAGTACCAAAAAATAATAATTTTTAAATAAATAATAAAAAAAAGATCTGGTAGAGCAGTGCTAGTCACAAAGCAGTGAGAAAGCTTTGGGTTCTGTTTGACTAGGGAGGGTATGACACGGTTCCTGCAGCAGACATATTACCAAAGAACCTGGGTCTCCTGCAATCCTTGTGAACTGTCGTGTGAGATCAGCTCCACGCCTTCAGGCTCTGAACTTATGGAAGGCAGAGTTGTGTTTCATATCAGCTTCTGTTTATGCACATAGACCTCTTCTAGTATGTGAATATTTTTATATGAGTTGTTTCTTTTTTACCAGCTTCATTGAAATATAGGTTTTCCAGCCTTCCTTCTTCCCCTCCCACTCAATAATCACTTACCTTAGAAAAACAACTTTATTGAAAGATAAAATTTATATGCCATATAAGCCATCTATATAGTGTACAATTCAATGTTGTCTTTTTCATTTTCATCACCTTATTACCATACCCATTACCAGTGAGGCAATCACTAATCCCCTTCCTCCCCCACCCCACCCCACCCCCCACCCCCGTCTTTCCCACTGAGCTATATCCCTTTCCCTTTTTACTTTTTATTTTGATAAAGGGTCTTGTTGAGTTTCTGAGGCTGGCCTTGAATTTGCAATCCTCTTATCTCAAACTGCTGGGATTACAGGCATAGGCCACCACACCCAGCTACTTTCTAAAGGTTTACCTATAGTAGACATTTCATATACATAAAATCACATAACACATGGTTCTTTTTGACCAGCTTCTTTCACTTAGCATAATGTTTTCAAAGTTCATTTATGTTGTGGCATGTATTAGTACTTCATTCCTATTAGGGAGTAAATAAAGCATTGTATAGATAAATCACATTTTTTAATCAATTTATCATTTGACAGATATTTGAATTCTTTCCACTTTTTGGCTATTATGAATAAAACTGCTGTGAACATTTGTGTAAAAATTTTCATGAAGTCATGTGTTTTCAGTTCTTTTGAGTATATACCAAGGAGTAGAACTGCTAAGCAATATGGTAGCTCTATGTTTAACTTTTTGAGGAGCTGCCAAATGTTTTCCAAAGTGGCTGCACTATTTTACATTCCCAGCAGCAACGAACGTATGAGGAATATAGTTTTTATTGCTAGTGTTTGTTATTGTCAGTGTTTTTTATTATAGCCCTCTCAGTGGTTATGAAGCGATATCACACTGTGGTTTAATTTGTGTTTCCCTAGTGGTTAATGATATTGAGCACATTTTCATGTGCTTACTGACCATTTGTATATCTTCTTTGGAGAAGTGTCTGTTTAGATCCTTTACTTTTTTTTTTTTTTGGTACTATAGATTGAACCTAGGGGCGCTTCACCACTGAGCCCCATCTCCAGTCCTTTTTATTTTGAGATTGAAACTCGCTAAATTGCTTAGTCTGGCCTCGAACTGGCAATCCTTTGGCTTCAGTCTCATGAATCTCCGGTATTATAAGTATGAACCAACACACTCAGCCCTTTGCTTATTTTTTACTTGGGTTATCTTCTTTTTATTGTATTGTAAGAGTTCTTTATAGATTCAGGAAACAAGTCCCTTACAGATAATTATTTGCAAATATTTTCTTCCATTCCATGGGTTGAGTTTATCACTTTCCTTTGTTTTGATGGTCTTAGGGAACCAAACTCAGGATCTTGCACATGCTAGGCAAGTGTTCTACCACTGAGCTATGTTTTTAGTTTTGCCATGCTAAAGATTGAACCCCCAGCCCCATCTCCACCCCCCCACCCCCGCTTTTTTTTAATAGGCTGGACATTTTGTTTTGTTTTGGTGCTGGGGATTGAACCCAGGGGTATTTTACCACTGAGCTACATATCCAACCCTTTTTTTTTTAATATTTATTTTTTAGTTGAACACAATACCTTTATTTATTTATTTTTATGTGGTGCTGAGGATCGAACCCAGGGCCTCACATGTGCTAGGCGAGCTCTTTTCTGCTGAGCCACAACCCTAGCCCCCATCTCCAATCCTTTTTATATTTTATTTTGAGATACAGACTCACTAAGTTGTTTAGGGCCTTACTAAGTTGCTAAGGCTGGCCTTGAACTTGCCATCCTCTTGCCTCAGCCTTCCCAGTAGCTGGGACTACAGACATGCACCACTGCATCTAACAATAATAAGTTTTTTAAATCAGGAAATGTGAGCCCTCTTTTTTCCCAAAAAGATTATTTGACTTTCCTGAGTCTCTTGCATTCTTATACAAGTTTCTGCAAAAACAACCAAAAAAAGGGTGACTAGAGTTTTGAGTAGGAATTGCATTGACTCTGTAAAACAACTCTAGGATATTGTCATCATCACAATATCACACCTTCCAGTCCATGAGCATGAAATATCTTTCCAGTCTACTTTTCTTGCAACAGTGTTACATTTCCTTTCTTAACTTTTTCCAAAGTATTTTATTCTTTTTGATGCAAGTGTAAATGAAATTTTTTTCTTAATTTCATTTTCAGATTATTTATTGCTAGTCTCAATATTAACTTTTGGCACTTAGTAGCAAGAACTGAAGAGATTTTTTAGGATATGTTAGTTGCATGAGGTAAAGTAAATTCCTTTCAAACATGTGATAAGAATGAAAAGGTATCATCATTTCTGAGTTGGTCAGGCCTCATCGTACAACATCTATGAATTGATGACCTGCTTGCTCTGTGAATATTGTAGAAAAAGACTCTCTTACCAAAGAATCTAGAAAGTTTTCAGTCATTCTGTGCATCTTATCATTCTATTTACTATCCTTGTTAAGTAGAGCAGTGCTAGTACTATTTGTGTTAACATTCATTTGGAAGAGAGGTTCAATCTCTAGAAGAGTATCATACCATTTGGCTGGAAGATTAGTGACTTGGCACTTCGAAGAATAAGGGTACACTAAAGGCTTTGCAGTAGAAATGGTCCAGCTGGAGGTTAATAATTGAGTTCTCGACACAAACTTTATTCTTATCAGGAACAAAGATTTCCACCCTCACTGAACACATGTATAAGTTCTAACTTACCAAACTCAAACAAGAATATTTCTCTAATTAACCCCTTCCTTGCTTTAAAAAAAAAAGGCATTATCTGTTCCCCTCATCGTTCAGATTTTTAACATCATGCCCAGTCTGTGATTTGATCCTGCCTATTTGTGATCATGGTCACCTCTCAGTGTGCCCTTTGTTGCAATCACCTGATACAGCTGCTGTTTTCTTAATATGTCATCTGTCTTACTGTCTCTTACCACCACCTTGCTCATATGCCTCTGCTGACACAGTGCATCTACCTGAAGCACTCTTATTGTCCATCACTATGAAAACTTTTTAAATTTTTTTTTAATTTTTTAGTTGTAGTTGGACACAATACCTTTATTTTATTTATTTTTATGTGGTGCTGAGGATCAAACCCAGAGCCTCACACGTGCTAGGCATGCTCTGCCGCTGAGCCACAACCCCAGACCCCCCATGAAAACTCTTAACCAGTCTTTAAGATGGTTTTTATGGAGCCAGGCATGGTGGCACACACTTGTACTTCCAGTGGCTTGGGAGGCTGAGGCAGGAGGATCACTAGTTCAAGGCTGACCCAGGTAATTTAGTGAGACCTGTCTCAAAATAAACGGTTTTTCTTTGTTTTTAAGTAAATAAAGCTAATTTTATTTTTTCTACTTCTTTGAGTTTCCTGGGACTTAAAGATAGGAAAGCTACATTGAAAACAAAATAACAAGACCAAACCAAAAACTTAACTTGCAAAACTGGAAAATTCAGAAAGTAGAAAAAAAGATGAAAATGTTACCTGTAATTTCATTATGCTAGAATAAATTTTATGAACATTTTGACACATTTTTTTTTTTTTTTTGGTTTGCTTTAGTAATGCACATTTTTAGATAGTTGGAGTCATGCTATACATACAATTTACTGTTTTTTTCCTTAAATACAATAACATAGAAAGCACTTGTATAGCTCAGTGGTAGAGTAAGTGCCTGGCATGTACAAGCCCCTGGGTTAAAATAAAGTATTTTTTAAAAGGCTGGGGATGAGCTAGTTGTGGTGGTACACGCCCATAGTCCCAGCAGCTCAGGAGTCTGAGGCAAGAGGATCACAAATTTCCACCCTCCCCTCACTTCCACCCTCACAACTTGGTGAGACCCTGTCTGAAATAAAAGTTTTTAAAAAGGGATAGAATTTGTCTTAGTGGTTAAGTGCCTCTGGGTGGTTTAATCCCTGGTACCAAAAAAAAAAAAAAAAAAATGCTGGGGATGTGACAAAATACTCCTGGGGGTCCAATCCCCATTACTGAAGAAGAAAAAAAAAATTGTTTATGGGGTTGGGGGTGTAGGTCAGTGGAAGAGTCCTTGTTTAGTATGTATACACAAGGCCCTAAGTACCACACCCATAAACCAAATTATTAGATGCCGCCTCCTCCTTCTAGAGTCTTCCTCCAAAATAAACCAGCTGCCCTACTGCTCCTATTACTTTCATGGTACTTGGTACCTCTAGTTTTCTAGAAGTAAGGACAAAAATCTCTTGTTTCTAAATCTCTGGTGCCCATGGAGTCCTTCGCCCATTGTAAGTTCAAATTAAATGTTTTTATTGAATTGGCTAGATGGAAGGACGTTTTTACAAACTGAAGTTTGGAGATTAAATTCTAATAGCTTTTAGGGAATCTGCAAATTCTCTAAAATAACTTTAAAATTTTTATATTTTCATTTTAATGATAATTCTGAATTCCCTGGATCATTATAATCAAGTTGCACTATACAATTTCAGTGCCTATGTTTGTGTTTGAGAAACATTGGATTAAGACATTACGTAGAATGTATATAAACTTCTGATTATAGAGCAGCACTGACTGAAAGTGATCATTCAATCTTAGGAAAATAATTTACCCAGCTGCCCTGTAGCTAGGAATATAGGAAATCCCCTTAGTTATTTCCTGTTAGTAGATAGGAGAGAGTTGTTTTTAAAAAAAAAAAAAAAAGTTTTTTTCTGTATTTATTTACTTTTGTCAAAAAAAAAAAAGAAAGAAGAAGAAGAAGGGAGAACCACCTCTGCCCTAAGATATTAACAGAATTTTATAAAAATTATGTAAGAGTATGGCCAAAGTGGGATTTTCTTTCTCACTCAGTTTTTCTCAGTATCACTTTTTTTTTTCCCCAGTACTGGGGATTGAACCCACTAAGTACATCCCCAGCCCTTTTTTTATTTTGAGACAGGGTCTTGCTAATTTCCCCAGTATGGCCTCGAAATTGTGATCCTCCTGCTTCAGCCTCCTGAGTGTCTGGGATCACAAGCATGTAACACTGCACCCAGCTCTCATCACGTTTATGACCTCTTTCAGTGAACTAAGGGAGTGGCTGGGTCCTTGAAATCATCAGGTTTCCTGAAGTGAAAGTGTTAATTCATATTTGATATTGATCCTTCACTATTTATCTCTGTTGCAAGTCATCTCATACACTTTATGGAAGAAATAGGCTCTGATATGCATAAATGAACGTATTAATCTAAACTTCAAAATACCATTGAAAAGCTTGATGAAAAATCTTTTGAATCCTAATTTGTTAAAAGAATCTTTTCACAATGTTGTAATTGAGACTGTGATAGATTAAATTTTTTTCAGCTCTCTCTTTTCACTATGTACTTAATTTTTCACCTTCCAAAGCAACTTTTTTTTTTTTAATCAAATTTGTTCAAACAAATCTAGATTCTCCCCTGGCTTCCCTGAACACGCAGCTGTTTGATTCTCAGTAAGGTTGATTATTGCTGACTTCTTGAGAAGAACTGGAAATGCAAACAGCCAGTTGTTTGAGTTAGCATTTTATAAAGTAAAACTATTGGAGCTAAACTATAATAAACCCCATTGACTAGGACCTAACCAGTTTTCTTGCTTTTTTTTTTTTTGTACCAGAGAACCCAAGGGCACTTTACAACTGAGCCACATCCCTATTCCTTTTTATATTTTGAGATGGGGTCTCACTAAGCAATTAGGACCTCACTAAGTTGCTGAGGCTGGCTTTGAACTTGCTGTCCCAGCCTCCTGAGTCACTGGATTACAGGCATGTACTCTAGGCTGGTTTCTAAAAGTGGACTTAGATTTACTGTTTCCTAGGCTGTTTAGTAATGCCTGAGAAAAAGATGATGGTGTCTCCAACTTCAGTTTCATGGATATCTCTTAGCCTAAATATTGTCTGTAGTACAAATGGAGGTAGGGAATGTGTAAATCAATATAGTTTTTTAAAAAATATTTATTTTTTTTAGTTGTAGTTGGACACAATACCTTTAGTTATTTATTTTTATGTGGTACTGAGGATTGAACCCAGGGCCTCGCATGTGCTAGGCAAGTGCTCTACTGCTGAGCCACAACCCCAGCCCTCAATATAATTTTTTATAAAAGTCATATAATATTTATATTTTTAAGGAGACAACAGAATAGTAATGAGTGTTCACCTTTGTTTGAGGGCAAGTGTGTGCCATCTTTCAGACAAAAGCTCTTGAAAAGGATCTTGGAATCTGGCAGTTCAAATAAGTTTACACTGAAGCATAGGAACATCTTATCTGGATAAAGAAAAAGATTTTAAAAAAAGAGAGAGAGAGAGAGGGAAAAAAACCCTCTTGGATGGGATCATGATAATTTTGGTGATTAATCAGGACCTAAGAAATAGTGGGTATCCCAGGGCCCCACATTTTAATTCATAATTAAACGGGTTGCCCAAGAGTTGCAAAATATGCTCAGCATAAACCTCTTCACGCAAGCTGGTACTGTAAATAATTACTCACCTCTTTTTCTTTCTTTTTAAGTAGGTTAGCAGATGTATAAAGATGACTTAGCTCTTTGGGAAAGTCATATGTATATACGCTGATGTGGTAAGAGTCCTGTTGTATACCAAGTTATTGTTCCAATAAAAATTGTAATTAGAAAAAAGGAAAGTAAACTCGGTAACTTTTCTGGTATTTTTGTATTGGTAGACATAGAACTGACATAGAAGGGTTCTACAACTTTAAGGATCATTTCAGTTTTCATGATACATCAGTTAGAATGCTTTTGGCTGCAGATAACAGAAATTCCCAAGTCAACTGGCTTAATAAGGAATGAATTATTACATTTGACAAAAAGTCCAGGATAGGTAATTGTTCCACTCAGTGACATTTGAGACCCATATTCTTTTCATCTTACTGCTCTGCCAACCTCGATTTATAGACATTATCCTCTAGTCCCCTATGGTTTCAAGTTGGTTATAACAACTCTAAGGCAACCCTAACTCACGTGTCCTTGTGTGATTTTTCTCAGTCTTGCAGGAGACTTTCTGTTATACCTTATTGTCCAGAACTGGGTCACATGTCCGTCCCTAAACGAGTTAAGGCAAAGGGACATGTGTGCCGTGATTTGCTTAAACCGACAGAAATCATGGCTGGGATCACAGAAAGGGGTGGTAAAAGGTTAGAGTGCTGTTTGAAGAGTGGGAGAATGCCAGTGAGATAGACACAACAAAATTTGACATATAGGGATTCCTAGAGCCAAATTACGAACTTTTAATGTAGGATTTTTAAATTCAGTACCCCTGTTGAATCGCAGCCCTGGGATCCCTTCTCTTTGACCAAGTGCATTTGTTTTATTTTCCATAGAAGCCTGGTCAGGGGAGCTCCTTCCTTGGGACTAGGGTAAATACAGTCTGTAGACACCAGCCACACAGCAGAGTAAAGAGGAAAGATTAGTCAGAAGCTAGCAGAGCCCCAGAAAATGGGGGCAAAGCTATAAGTCCCCTAAATAACAAGAAGTTTGAACAAGGATGTGACAGATCTCATGTATGTACGTGAAGTCCAAAGGAGATCCAATCTGCAGAGAACAGGATAGCAGGATGCTAAAAAATTCAAGGTAGATGCAGTGAGCACTCAGCTCTTCCAGTCTAGTACTTAGAAGACAAGGTAGCAAGTGGCTGCAGCTACAATGTAAGCTGTTGAGATGCCAACCCTCTTGCTAGCCCTTCTGGTTCTTAGGTGCAGTGTGGGTACAGGTTAGTAGACGGTACAGTTGGATGGACACCCATTTTGAAAGGAATAAAGAAGCTCATGGAGGCTGGGGATTTGGCTCAAGTGGTAGCGCGCTAGCCTAGCACGCATGAGGCACTGGGTTCGATTCTCAGCACCACATAAAAATAAAATAAAGATATTGTATCCACCTAAAACTAATAAATAAATATTTTTAAAAAAGGAAAAAAAAGAAGCTCATGTAGGGGGGCTGGGATTGTGGCTCAGAGGTAGAGTGCTCACCTAGCATGTGCGAGGCCCTGGGTTCTATCCTCAGCAACACATACCTATGAGTAAAAAGTAAATATTAAAAAAAAAAAAGAAGCAGCAGCAGCTCAGGTAGGGCCAGGATTGACATAAATGGAACATTAGTTTGTAGTTTTGTTAGTATAATGGGTATGCTCTTATATGATGAGTCAATATAGGAAACAACAATATTATAAATGTCTATTGTCTACTGTTCTCCTTTCCCCCAGGTCATCATGCGACTTGTTCCTTCAGGTCTCCTGTGCTGAGAACTTTTATCAGAGCCCTCACCTCCAGCTCTCAGTAACCGCCCCCTTCCATATTTTACTTCACAGCCATGGTTTCTTGTCTTTTTCCTCCACTAAAAGTAGGCTTCATGAAGATAGGAGCTCCATTTGTTTATTCATGCTATCTTATCTCAAGTACCAAGAATATGGGTAAAATATTCATTCCTCCAACTAAGATTTGCTGGATGAATGAATGAGATACCTCTTGGTATTCTTCCTAAATTCTTTCTCTTCTAGTGAATTGATGTTCCTTCTTTTATTGGATAATGAGACCTGTGTTTTCTGTTGCCTTTTGGTCTTAGCTACTAGGAATTACTAAATAAGTTTTATGTTCATTTGCAATAACCATCCTTTGCTTACAATGTCTGTACTCCTCTCACCCATCGTATAGCTTTTAAAATATTTATTTTAATGATGCATGGTTTCAATATTACTTATTGTGAGTTGCCTCAAATCTTTTGTGGAAAAAAATGAAGAGTGTATAATTGTAACCGAACTGACTGACTGAAGGGTACCAGAAGAAGAAGTCAAAAAAGGAACACTACATTTTGGGAGCTGGGTGAATAAGATAATACTGTCTCTGTTATTAATAGAATAGAAACCAGATCAAACATTACTAATAAAGGTATCTCTGTGTCACCATTTTGGTACATTTCCCTCTTTTTTTTTTTTTTTGCTTCATCAATTTTTGGGTTTTTTGTTTGTTTGCTTGCTTTTTGGTTTTGTCTTTTTAATTAGCTTTAAGAGACATGTGTCTGTCTTGCTTATAACTGGTTTCCTGGAGCATAGGACACTATCTGGCACATTGTACAACTTAATAAATATTTGATAAATTAATAAATTAGGCTGGTGATGTAGCTCAGTTGAAGAGAACTTGCCTAGCATGCACAAGGCCCTGGGTTCTGTCCATAGCGCCACCCCCCAAAAATAATAATAATAAATTAATTTAGGCTCATGTGTTGGCACATACTGTAATTTCAGCAACTTGAGTAACTGAGGAAGGAGAATCACAAGTTTGAAGCTAGCCTTAGCAACTTGGCAAGGCCATAGGCAAGTGAGACTCTGTCTCAAGAAAGAAAGGAATGAAGGAAGGGAGGAAGAAAAGGAAAGGAAAGAAAGGAAGAAAGAAAAGGACTAGGAATGCAGCTCAGTGGTAAAGTTGCTCTGAGTTCAATTCCCAGTACTGGAAAATAAAATAAAATAAATTTAGTATGTCCCTTTTTTGCCATTTATTTTTAAGTGCCTATATTATTAAACATTAACTTGTTTCTCATGTGTCCTTATCCCTTTCAACCTGTAATTTCCCTTCTTTATGGATTTCCAAAGTTTTTTCATTTTTCTGTGCCTTCCTTCCCAACAAGGAACCTTCTTTTAACCACATCAAACCCTTGCCCCAGGGCTCATGAATATGTGCCTTTCTTCTTTCCTGGGTCTCCTAGATCTTATTCCCCTGATGACTAAATGATTCCTCACCCTTGGATCACACTTAAAAATTGAAGGGACAAGAGAGATCTTCTTTCTAAATGACTAATCTTCACTTGGTCCAGAGAGGTAAAGTGAATTGGCTGAGGTCACACTGCTTGTTGGCAACAGGCCAAAACAAAAACACACACCTCTTAACTCTGGATCCACATCTCACACCACAGAATAAGCAAGCCCCTTCCTAGCATCAGAAATGGAAAGTACTATGAACAAAGTAGAATATGATTTTCCTTATAGTTGAAAATATGGGATATATGATAGGAGTTAGGTATTAGCGTAAATTTGATCCCAGCTCTTTTTTACTCTTGGATAAATTCTTTAGGCCCTCTTAGTGTATATTCTTTCTGTTTTTTTTCCCTATGCATTTGTATATTTAATATAGATATTTAAATCTGTAAGTTTGGTTTGTTAATAGTAACAGAAGTTGTGTGTATTCCTCATACATAAATAGAATATGCTGGTTCTATTGATTTCTTTCACTTAATGTCGTGAGGAGTCCTTTCCATGACAGTGCATATACTTCTGTCTTGACTGCCCCACCCCACACTTTTTATTTGCATTGCTGAGAATGGAACCAGTCCCTGTGCATGACCATCTCTGCTGTTCCAGACACCATCCCCTCTCCAGCAGCTTATTGCACTATCTATCTTCCTAACTTGGCCCCTTGCTTCATCCTAGACACACACAGGCCCCACGGCATGTTGTCAACACTGCAGCCAGAGTGATCTCGTACTTCTCTGTTTAAAATCCTCCAAAGACCTCTCGTTTTACTTAGAGAAAAAGTCAAAGTCCTTATAGTGGCCTACAAGGCCCTTCAAGATCCACACCATACCCCAATCCTACACCACTCCTCTAGCCTCATCTTGTGCCTCCTCTGTCCCTCAGGTGTGCCAGGCTTGCTCCTATTTGCCCCTGTTCCTGTATGCCCCTCCCTCATATCCACAGAGCTGACACCTCACCCCCTGGACTGCCTAAATATCCATTTAGTGAAGCCTCCCCTTAAAATTGAAGACTGTCTGCATCTCCATTATTCCCTATTTCCCTTACCTGCTTTATTTTTCTCCCCATAGCATTTATGACTCTGTAATATACTATATAATTTAAACTGGAATGTAGGCTCCACAAGGACAGGAAACATTGCCTCCTGCATCCTGGCATATGTGAAGTATCTGAAACAGAACCTAGCACTCACTAGGCCTCTCAATAAATATTTGTCAAGTGAGTGAATTAATTTTACTTCTCCTGGAAGTGCCTGTCTTTCACCTCATTTTGCTTATCTGAACAGTGATAGTATAGGAAATATACTGGGCTGATGACTGGGGTCTAAACTGGAGGCCACATTTGCTATTTGTGTGACAATGAGTAAATGGTAGTTGTGTAGGGTTTGTGAAGGTTTATTAAGCTGTGTATTTATGATACATACATTTTCTTTTATATATATGTGAATTTTAAAATGTTCCCCGAATCCTGACTCTTTGAAAAAAAAACCTCATGGGGAATATCTTCTTCACATTTTTTATCTCTACATGTAGATTTTTTTAAAGGTAAAATTAGGATCCTGCTTGCTTGTTCACAAAACCATAACATGAATTATTTTTCCAGAGCATGATTTTTAATGGTTGCCCAAATCCTTTGAAAAGTATAAGCATCTTTTGGTATATTATGTTAATATCACTGTTCTTGGAATAAGGAGTTGAAAATTTATTTCAAAAGATTTTGATTTCTTCCTTTTCTCTACAGGGGACATGGTTTCAAAGTACAGAGAACCTTTGATCCACACCTTCCTGAGAGGAGTGAAAGATCCAGATGGTATGCACAGGGCCAGCAGCTTAGCCAACCTGGGAGAACTGTGCCAACATCTGGACTTCCTGCTGGGTCCTGTGATCCATGAGGTGCTTCTAATACTTCTTTTAGATTGGGAGTCAGTAGACTTGTGTTCTTTTTCCAGATCTGCCTCCCTGTAAGATAGAACGAGTAAGTCTATTAACTTCCCTAGTCTCTATTCATCTCATTATGTATATTAAAAGCTGTATTGGTTGACCACCTCTAATTCCAAACCCAGACACTCCAAACAAATCTGGAACTTTTGGAGCATCAACATGATGCCACAATTGGAAAATTCCCCACACCATAAAGTTTTGTTCTATGCAAAAATTTATTTAGAATATTATATAGAATTACCTTTTGGCTATGTGGATAAAATTCATGAAACATAAATGAGTTTTGTGTTTAGACACAGGTCCAATTTCCAAGATAACTCATTATGTATATGCAAGCATTCCAAAATCCAAAAGAAATATCTGATATCCAAAACAGTTTGGTCCTAACCATTTCAAAGGATATTCCAACCCTTTAGTAAGAATCTCTTAGTTACAAATAACAGGAAGTCAACTTACCTTAAGCAATGAAAGATGATTCACTAGAAATTTATTAGATGATTTATTCTGAGGTAACTAACAGAATTGAAGAAACCTTGAGAAAGGCTTTAGACCTTTACCCTAGGTCTCTGGGCTGTGTGAGTCTTATCTCTATTTGTAAAAAAAAAAAAAAAAAAAAAACTCTTTGTAAAAAAAAAAAAAAAAAAACCTCAGGCTAATGCTCTGGCCCTTTTTGGTCACAAGTGCCAAATGAATCAGTTCAGACCTGATTCATACATTTTCTAAAACTAACAATCCTGAACAATATTCAAACATCATGATCTTATTTCTTTATTTTATTTTTATTTTTATTACTTTTTTTTTCTTTTTGTATCCTTAGAGTCTTCCCTTTCTCTGTCTTAAGGGAAGTATAGCATATTGGTGGCATGTGATTTGCTGTCAGAAATTTGAAGAAATTTTTTGGTTTGATTGATAAGAAGATTGATTTGATCTAGAGCAGATTTTTAACATTCAAAAAGTATCATCTTAAACCAGGCGTATTGGCCCATGCCTGTAATCTTGGGAAGCTGAGGCAGGAGGATGGCAAATTCAAATTATCTAGCCTTTCTGGGAAGGTGACAGTTGACTAAACACAGCCTCAGCAACTCAGCAAGACCCTATCTCTAAATAATATATTTTAAAAGGGCTTGGGATGGCTCAGCAGTAAAGCACTGCTAGGTTCAATCCCCAGTACCCAGCCTGCCAAAAAAAGGAAAAAAAAGTGTCATCTTTCTGGAAACCTACAGAATTATTGAAAGAAAAATAAATTGCCAGATTCTCTTGGGAATTGTAATAAATGAAGGCCCAACTCAACAATCTACTTACCTATGTTCACTCGAGTGAATGATTCTAAGACTCTGACCATGGTTTCTTGATCTGAAAAATGGGATTGAATTACTGATGGTGTAGTACTGTTATAAGGATCTAGAGATGATATATATGCTTGACGTAATAATTTATTTAACAATTTTTACTGAGAGCCTACTTCATGCCAAGCAGTATTCTAATTACCTAAGATATCTCGCTCTTCAAAATAGACAGTGGTTCCTGTCTTTGTAGAGCTTCCATTCCAGTGAGAAGAGACGGACATAAAGGAATATACACAATCAATCAATATAATATGTTAGATAAGAAGTAGAGCAGGAGAAGATGATCAGGATTGTAGTGTTAGGTGCTGGGGAGGTGGTAGTTTTAAGTAGGTATCTAGCCTTTCTGGGAAGGTGACAGTTGAGTAAACATATTTTGATGAGCAGCAAGGAAATGAGAAAAAGAGAGTAACCAGTGTCCCTCAACATCTGAAATATGTTAGGCCTATTGTTGGGGGCTGGGACTACAACCCCATTCTTCTGGGGATGGGTAACCTGGTGGAAGACACAATGATCAGTGATTACAGTGACAGCTGATGGAGTGAGTGGTGGGACATATTTGAGTATTGACAGAGATTCCCTGGAGAAAGAGCTGAATCTGGAGAACAAGTTAGGTAAGAAGGTGAGGGTGAGCATTTCAGCAGAGGGAGCAGCATGTGCAAAGGCATGGGGGTGAGGGTGGGGTGGGTGTTTAAGAGACCACGGGAAGATCCTGAAAGTTGAGTGGAGGAGTTGGGGTGGGGCTAGTTGTCAGCAAGAGCTAAGGCAAGAAAGGCAGGCAGGGGCCATGTCATGAAGAGCTTTGTTATTACATGGCTTCCTGGCTCACAGCAAGAATAAAGCACTGCTTATATAATCTTCCGAAGTGAAGTGCAAATAGGTAGAGGGCCATTTGCTTGCCATGAATGCTGACTTAAAGAGCACCATTCACAATCCTCAGACCTGTTTGTCTCAGTGTTCACCTCCAGGTGAGGACTGGAGCTGTGGAGGTATCTGCTGGGCACATCCCAGTCCAGAATCTCTGCCTCACTACTAGATACCTGGACTGTTTCTGCTGTATCATTGCCAGGAGTCTTCACAGTCATTAATAAACTGTAAGCACAACAAAGGCAGAACTATTCTTTATTCACCTTTTCGTACCCCCTAGTACATCGCAGTGCTTGGTTTGTTAGCTGATTGGCATCAAATGAAGAGGAAGGTAAAGCTGGTTGGGAAGACTAGTTCCTACAAGTTTAAAGAATACTCATAATAACAGGAGATGTAGCTCAGGAGTAGACACTTTTCTAGCATGTATGAGGCCCTAGATTTAATCCTCAATACCTAAAAAAGATAAAAAGCAAAAAATAGGACATAATACTCTTCTGAGTGCCTTATATGTCAACTGATCCAATCCTCACAGAGGAAACTGAGTCACAGAGAAACTGAGTAAGTTGCCGCAGGTGGCATGGTTGGAGTTTGAATGTGAGCAGTTAGTTCTAGAACTCATACCTACTCCTCTGTATTGTTTCTCAATAAGTGTTTTCAGTTCCTTTGTGAGATTGCTTTTGTGTTTTGAAAGTGAAGAGCATGCCATATGAGAAAAGCTTCAGATAGGAAGGGTCATGTAGCTCTACCTTAATAGAGCTTGCTTTTGGCAGTGAAACTTCAGAAGGCAGTATATTCCCTCTGATTTGAAAAACCAGATGTTTCCATCCCATATAATTTCTGCCTCTTCTTTTTAAATGTTCCTTCTTATGTAGCATCCCACGCTTGCCTTGTCATCAGTGCCAAACCAGCTACCTTGGATGGACTGCAAGTTTGAACATGCTTGGAGGCGTGCCAGTTTTAGCATTTCCGCCATTACTCCTCCTATAGTCAGAAAGCTCTAGCCCATTCACATAGAAAAAGTGGGATTTTTGACATGGCTCTTTAGTAGTTCTTCATTCGTTTATTCATTCAACAAATATTTATTGAGCATGTGGTCTGTGCCAGTTGGGCATACAGCCAAGCCATGTGTGCAATGCTAAGGACCCAGCTGTGAACACAATAAAGTCCCTGTGCTCATGGCCTTAACATTTTGGAGAGGAAAGATATGGAATAAACAAGTAAGCAGTTCTATACCATGTCAGGGATGGTACATCTAATAAGATTATGGGCACAAAGGGAGCTTGTTGTACATGACTCAGAGGGACAAGAAAAGTTTCACCAATGAGTGACATTTGAGCAAAGACCTAAGGAAGCAAGGGGGTGATCAGATATCTGGGGAGAGAGCATTCCAGATAAAAAGCACAGAAGCCTTGAGGCAGGGAACTTCGAGGCCAGCATACCTGGAGGGAAGAGGGCAAGAGAAAGAATCATAGGAGCTGGCATTAAAAAGGTAGTAGCCAGTGGGGCTGGGGCCCAGCGGTAGAGTGCTCTCCTAGCACATGCAAGGCTCTGGGTTTGATTCTCAGCACCACATAAAAAATAAATGAATAAATAAAATAAAGGTATCATGTCCAACTAAACTAAAAAAAAATTTTTTTTAAAAAGGTATGGCCCGTCCAAATGGTGCCTTGTACAGACTTTTCTTGTGAGTAGGATGAGAAGCCAGAGCAAAGGAGTGAAATGGTCTAACTTATTTTTGATTACTGGGACTTCTTCTATGACAGTTCTTTGAATGTCTCATGAAAACTCTTTAGGCTTTGTAGTCTCAGAAATACCTAACTCAAATGTGCACTGGTGGAGAAGGCACATTAACTTTGAAGAAACTCATCTTTGACTGCAACTTGAAGAAATGCTCCTTTGTGAGACTGATCATGTTCCAGCAATACTAGAGGGCACAGATAATGGACCTAGTCTCTTCCCCTAAAGAAATCTCAGTAGAATATGAAATGGACAGTGGTCCAGAATTATGCAATAGAACAAGCACCAGCGGCTGAGGAAACACAGAGCTGGGACCCTAAGTTAGCATGCCAGGGTATTAGGAAGGTTACATCGATCAGGTGTTAGATAGGAAGATGAGGATGAGAAGCATGATCTTTTTTGATATAAAGTTTGACAAACTACCTACCTCAGTCTTTTCTGACATGATCTGATCTGAAGGTGTTGGCCCCTCCTCTAGCTGTGTAGCACATGAGCATCAGAAGAGAGCTGTCTTAATGTTGAATGGTTCAGCTGTGGGCACTGTCTGTGCCCCTATAGTGTTGGTTGGTAGGGAGGGAACAAAAAGTACAGGCTCACCCCTTCCACAGTCTTCACACTGGGAATTCAAGTTTTTCTTCTTTGTTGATGTCAAAATTTAACCTGTTTAGGGAGCATTATTTTTTCCCCTAACTTCTCATTCTTGCCAAGTGCTGTGTTGCTTAAAACCAAATCATAATGGGCTTTCATCTTTATCACGTTCTATAACATGTAAATATGATTTAAGTGAAGTGTAGTAAGAGACCTGTCCTCGATCCAACAAATAAGATGTGCCACAGGTGACAAGTTTATGGAGAAGTCTGGTTTTAATACTGTGCCTAAAATTCCACATACCTGAGCTTTGTGGTCTGATACAAAGCTACCACTGTGATCCCACTATGTGATCTAAATTTATTACCAGTTTTGCCACCTTCGGTGTAGTTTCCTAAATGACAGGGCCCACACAGTTTGAGGATTGTCAATACCTGAGCTGAGGAATGGCAGGTGTTATGGGAAACTCCAAGAAAGCCCAAGTAGACACTATAGTTTCTTTCCTGGCAGTGATTGAGTAAGCAAAGCTCATAATAATTATTGATTACACTGCCTTTGCTATTAAGGTTTCTTAGTTCTTGTCCTGGAATTTTCCAAAGTCCGTTTTGGGTAATTTGGTATTGGTGGTGGTGGTGGTGGTGGTGGTTGTGGTGGCAGTGTTTCCCCTCAGCCTTCAGTATTAGGCAAGCACTCTACCACTGAGTTTCCCCCCAGCCCTTTTTATTTTATTTTAAGACAGGGTCTCACTAAGTTGCTGGGGTTAGCATAAAACTTATGATCCTCCTGCCTTAGCCTCCCAAGTAGCTGGGACTACAAGCAGGTGCCACTATGGGTAATCTTGCCATTTGTATTATCTTTATTTTTATAGTTCTGATTATGCTTGGTGTGTGCCAGCTGTTTTGGGAGTGATGCTTTTCCTTATTTCTGTTGGCTCCTGTGAAGTGTTAAATTGCTTAAGCTGACCTTTAATGTTTCCAAAGCAGCCATCATCTTTCTGTCTATGTGGATTTCAGAAGTGGATATGATTTATATGATTTACCCAGTGAAGAGAAAGCCTTCCATAATATCACTTATTAGATTAGGTACATTGACCCTTAGGGAAAGTGTCATGAAGATCACATAGAATCAGATTCTGCCATCTGGGAGGACTTAGAAACAGAGAATGGAAATATTACACCAGTTTATAAATTAGTAAAGACCTTACATCATCTGCCTATCATTCACCAAGGCTTTTAGGAGTGGAAGGCAGTGTTGAGTATGCCCTTGGAGCTGGAGGTGAGAGACTAGCTGTGAAGTGACTCATTCCTACTGGATAGATGGAAGAGAGCAGTCTGGCATTCTTCCTGCTTCTAGTGTTAGAAAAGGAGGTCTCTCTTACAGACCTCACATGCAGGAAAGCAGATATGAGCTGGCATGAGTATTGGAAAAGAAGGAGGCTATTCTTACTCTAGAGATATCTGCAAGACCATATTAAAATCCTGATGTCCAAAAGACACTTTACCTGAGCAACACTTGCATATTTCATAGGACTTGGTCCTGGTGGCAGAGGTTTGAGGAAGGTTCATGAATCTCTTCCATTCTCTGGCCTCTTCCGGATTGTCCAAGATATTTCATTGTAGTTGGGCTTTTTACAGTCTGGCACATTAGTCACTGGCAGCCTGTAGCAAGCAGGAGGCCATTCTAGCTGACTTCAGCAAGGCCTATAATTACCAGCTCCTCTCTCCCCTGTACCTTCAAGATGCTACAGGGATCAAGAATTGGCCTTCAAGGGAAAGCCCTTTGCCAACCAGGACACTTTTGCCTGGATATTCCAATTGTGGAATTAATGTGTCACAGTCAGAGCTAGCTTTATACTGAGAGCCTAGGCAGAGGCATGTCCCACTCAACATAGAGAGGCCAAACAGAGGAGGCAAAGACAGACACAGCAGGGTTCTAGATTAGGAAGCCTTGGTCTGCCAAATGTGGAATCATGGACCTAAGGTAAACAGGCAAACACTTGGGAGCCTCTGTGATGTGATCTTAGGCTGGCTTTCTTACATTAGTTATCAGACAGAATAAGTTAAACTTTAGTGTATCAAGAAGGTCTCTGACCTAGCTCTAACTTGTTTCTCTGACTTCAGCTCTTACCTTGTAAATACTAAGCCTGAAAGTGGAGGTAGCTATTATATTGTTGCCTGTTTGGAGGTGACCCAAGGAATTCCTCTGAGGACCTAATTGCTTCTACCGTTAATGCCAGAGGCTTAGATGCTGCTGCTAAGCCTTAGGTTTGGGGTCCCAGGTCAAAGGCAGAAGCAGTTTACTGGGTCTTATTGGAAAATAGCCCCCAACAAATTGAGTTTTCTGGAGTTTCTCTTTCCTTGGAAACTGCAGGTTTGTCTAATAGATGCACAATTTAATTAAATGCCAGTGCATCACAGATGCAATTGTATTTAAGAACAAGCTATTTCTTCTAATCTCTTTGCCACCACTGATTAATTAGGTACTTTGAACTATGCCCAACTGTTTGAAAGCTGTGAAAAATACAACCTGCATAGTGAAAATTTCTGTACAAGCCTATTCCCTCATTTGTGCCTGTATTCACTATTCTTTAAACATAATATTTATTTATATGCATTTCCAAACACACAATCTGGCTATTTTCTTGTCATGGTTAAAAATACCTCTACTGATAGCCAAGAAATACATGCACACAGTAAATCCAGTAACCAAAGTATCTGAGGGACCAGCTGAATAATTTAGACATACCTTTAGTTGCTACATCAGTCATAATTACAAAAGTTGTGCTTTTTCTTTTTAAATCTTATATGAGTACCTTGGAAAAGTTTGTTGTTGTGTTTATTGTTATTATTGTTGTTAGTGGTGTCTCTTTGTTGAAATTTTAGAATATTTTTTATGTTTACAAGGAGCTAAGCAGTGATAAAGTGGTTGGTACAAAGTATAGAAACTGTCCATTTTATGACACACGTAATTATTAGCTATGTATGTGGCACCATGTTTTGTAAGTACTTCCTTTTCTGTTATACAACTGTCTTTGAAAGCAACTGAGCCCAGAAAGACCTCTACCACCAGATCTCAGCTTCTTTATTAAAGCTGAGGAAACTAATCCATCCCTCTCTAAGCTAGATTGCTCTTGATGAATGTGTAGTAAGTACAGCACAGTTGAAAAGCTACAGGTAATTGTGCAATCCTGGTTTTCACTGACTTCTTCCCTCACCCTCCTAGGTGACAACTTGCCTGATTGCTGTGGCTAAAACTGACCATGAAGTTCAAGTGCGCAGAGCTGCCATCCACGTGATCGTGCTGCTGCTTCGGGGACTCAGTCAGAAAGCTACTGAGGTAAGTCAGTTTGTGGTTGTGTGTAACTTCCCCACCTCTTTATTTTCTGTCTTCAGTCTTCCTTTTACAAAGGCAGTCTCAAGCTTTTTCTCTAGATGGACTCTTGAATCCCTGTTGAATTAGTCAATAAGAATTTTGTAGCAGGTATGGTTTGCATCTTCAGTAAAGAATTTCTGTTTCCTATGTAATATGTTGGGCAAACCCAGTAACTCCTGCAGAAAAAACAGAGCATGAGTTTACAGACTGAGGCCCTGAATCCTGGCATTCTCCTCATGGGGGCGGGTTCCAAGGTGAGCTGGCTGGAACACATTAACCCTGCCTCTGCAGCCTGAACTTCAGTGACTTGTCTTCCTGGCATATTTCATTGTTCATGCTGAACTACTGAAGGGCTTAATTTAAGATGTTTCCTTTCTAGCTTTAAGTTCAGGCCATGAGATTTTCATTGCTGCATAAATTAAACTTTCTTCCTTCTTCAAGTGGGTTTGGCTGGGTTTCTCCCCAGTGCACGACCAATACAGGAAGGAAGTTTATATATCCATATGTGTGCTACAACTGAGTTACCTCAAAATTAATTTTCTTCTTGATTTTAATGGAAACTCATTCCTAGTTGATTTCAGTTACAATGTTTACATTAATAATTCACTTCCTGGCATCCACAATGCATTTCTGTGGCTTGCACAACAGTATTTAACCAAGTGTTGGGGAAGCCATTATAAGAGTGATTGTTTTGTCACAAACAAAGCCTTTATTCATGATAGAATTTTACCATATCAAATGCCTGATGCCTGTTTGTAAAAGCATGAACTCATTAGTTATCCTCCTTTCTTTCCTACACAGGCACATTTTCTCTGTAACTGTCTACTTACTGTTGTTTCAGCTCAGACCACTGAATTTCCAAATAAACACTCCCCTGATCTTTATCCTCAGCTGCATTTCTCTCCCTTCTGCCTTGTGTAGGTTAAGGTTTGTATTGAATGAGTTTATCTGGTGTGAATATGTTCAACTACAAATTATAAAAACTCCAATACAATGGCCTAAACAAGTAAGGATTTGTTTTTCTTATTTCATAAAAAAATACGTAGGTAGGTGCTGTTCATTAGCAGCTCAATGTCAATAGAGCCAATATTTCTATAATCTTCACGGCCTTTGTTTCGTGGGGACAGAATAGTTGCTGCAGCTGTGGCCATTGTAGCCCATAAAAATAAATAAGAAGGAAGATAGGAGAAGGGCACTTTTATATCCTTTTTTGGGGAACTAGAATAGGTTTCCTAGAACCTCCCCAGGTGATTTCCAAAACTGTCTCATATAATTACTCCTCACCACGAGGGAGCCTGACAATGAATTTAGCTGGGACATCTCTGCTCTGAACAAAATTCAATTTTCTTTAGCAAGGAAATGGATATTGGAAAGGTGACTAATAATGACACAATAGGGAAAGGGGAAGAATGATCTGACTCATAGGAACTTCTGTAGAGGTAGAATTACTCAGAAACTGGGAGCTCTCACCTGGGGGTTGGAGGCTTCAGTTTGTCATCTAGGACTTTGATCAGGACAAGGATGTATGGATCACACCTTGATAATTCTTTTTTTTTTTTTTAAAGAGAGAGAGAGAGAATTTTTTTAATATTTATTTTTTAGTTTTCAGTGGACACAACGTCTTTTATTTTTATGTGGTGCAGAGGATCGGACCCAGCGCCCCACGCATGCCAGTCGAGCGCGCTACCACTTGAGCCACATCCCCAGCCCCAATAATTCTTATAATTAAATGAACAGGGTACATACAGCTCTTGTTGAGAATTTGCTGTAGAAGATGGAGTTAAGAAAGAATAGTGTTTTTCATCCATTATTAAGATCTCTGAAACTCTTAGCTAATATAACATTGTTATGTAAACTGTTAACAACTGGGAAGATCAAGTGAGGAAAATACAGGGTCTCTATACTATCTTTGCAACTTCTTTAAGTCTAAAATTATCTCAAAATAAAAATGTGTTTAAATCACAGCATTATTAAAAGAAATATACAAAACTGTGGGACTAGGGATATAACCCTAGTTGGGTTCAATCCCTGGTAACCACGACAAATTCCATAAGTGCATACATCCTTACTGAGTGAGAACAAGAGAGGGAGAGAGAGGGAGACGGAGGAAAAATACATGTGCATAGAGTAAAATATCTGGCTAGCAAAGTGAGAGAAGAAATAGAAACTCCAGATTTCTCACATCTGTGTGTAGCCATTGAAAGCAACACTGCTTGTCTCACCACTACTAAAATAATTTGTGACCATGGAGGATTTTTGTCACCTTCCAAATGCCATGTGAATGGAAAACCTCTCTTGTATTCTCCAAACCATCTGCAGTTTACACTCACTGAAACTTATAAATTGTGCTTACTCAGTGAATAAAGAAAAGGAAATGGGGTGGGATGAATGTATGATTCCTCTTCCTAGTGCGTCCTTGAGACCAGGTGTGTTAAATCTTGTAATCGTAGGTGTGATTATAATCAGGGGCACTTTAATGAAAAGCGGAGATAACCACAAAGCTTTCAATCTGGGATTTCTCTTCACAGCTCTGTCTTGCCCCCAGGAACAGCTGAAAAGAAAATGCTGCTTTGTTGATGAAGTTTTATGTTTTTTATTTCCTTCTAATCACTATCTCTTAAGCTATGGAGTGCCAAAAGATAATACCTGGTTTCAGTGAATTCTCTGTTGTTTGTGGCTGTGCCGGCAAAGGGACCTCTGTGGTTATGGCAACTGGAAAGAGCAGTATAGCAGATAGATTGGAACCAAGAAGGAAGATATCACCAACCCGACTCATGAGGTCTTTTTTTCCCTTCTTTCCCATTTCAAAGTAGCCAGAGTTTTACACGATCAATACAGTATTCATATTGGAAGAAAACACTACACTCACTTTCTTACTGAAAAACCTCTTCTCTGCTTAGCTTTGTTTTAGCTTTATGAGCCATCTCTCTCTCTCTCTCTCTTTTTTTTTTTAATAAAGTCTAAAGCTTTGTTAAAAACTAGAAGGCGGGCTAGGGTTGTGGCTCAGTGGTAGAGCACTTGCCTGGCATGTGTGAGGCACTGGGTTCAATTCTCAGCACCACGTAAAAATATAAATAAATAAAATAAAGGTGTTGTGTCCATCTACAACTAAAAAATAAATTAAAAAAAAAAACAAGAAGGAACTCTTTTTTAAGCCCATTTTTTACCGTACCCTTGCTGAAATATAAGCTTACTAGGAATACCCAGGAAAGGAGACATGTCCAGGCCAGCACTTTGTGTTGGTCTAAATGTTAAAAATAGGCTTTCTCAACACAGAGAAAGGAGCATAAGCAACAGAATGAGGAAAGGGTGCTTAACCACCTGCTTTTCACAAACTTGATCTTTGCAAGTGACTTGTTTGTTTATTCTATGCATTGTAAATATTTAGAACATCTATTTTTATAAATTTCTTCCAAAAACAATAATTGGGGCATTAATATTGAGCACTAACCTATCACACTGGCCCACCTTCAGATACATCCATAAAGTCAGTCCATAAAGCTGAGCACAATGGAACATGATGTTTAGGAGGCTGAGGCAGGAGAATCACAAGTTTGGGGCCAGCCTCAGTGATTTTAAAAAGTAGCTGAATGTGGTGGCATATGCCTATAATCCCATCAACTCAGGAGTCTCATACAAGAATCTCACAAGATTGAGGCTAATCCCAGCAATTTAGTGAGATCCTCAGCAATTTAGCAAGACCCTGGCTCAAAATAAAAAGTAAAAAGGGCTGGGGATATAGCTCAGTGATAAAGTACCTGTGTTCAATCCCAGCTACCAGGAAGAAAAAATCTGGACATAATATAATGAGCATCTATCTGAAACCCTTGGAAAGCAATTAGAAGCAGGGAGGTTTTTTGTTTTTGATTTTGTTTTTTCAGTACTAGGAGTTGAATTCAGGTGTGCTTTACCACTAAGCTACACCTCCAGCCCTTTTTTTGTTTTGCTTTGCTTTTTTGTTTTTGAGGCAGAATCTCACTAAATTAACCCAGGTAGGCCTCAAACTTGCAGTCCTCCTGCCTCAACCTCCCAGGTTGCTAGGATTACAGGCATGCACCTCTACACCTAGCAGGTAGAATATTAAGGGGAATCGTGCTTAGAGCAGAGATAGTATACAAAGTGTGTTCCCATCCTCTTTGCTTAACCTAGAGACAAGGTTCAAAGGTTAGTTGTGAAGGCATGCAATACATTAGGGGCCCTAACAGAGAAATCACAGAATGCCTGATCTGGGTAACCAGAAGATGAAATCTGGGGAAAACTATAGCCACAGGATGAAAAAGGGCAATCCTAGAAGGGAAAGATTCAGAAAGGGGATTCCCAAATTCTGTCTACATCTCCAGCTAAACTCTAAAACAAGCAATATAATTTTCTGCTTAAAAAACAAAAACAGGGGTTGGGGTGTAACTCAGTAGTAGAACACTTGCCTAGCACAGACTAGACCATGGGTTCTATCCCCCACACTACAAAAATATAAACACTCATTGGAGAGCAGAATCCAGAGTTTCCATAATTTAACATTTGTAATATCTAGGATACAGTCAAATTTACACAGTATATGAAAAACCAGGAAAATGGAAAATATTCTCAAGAGAAAAAACAAATCAACTAAGACCAACCCCAAGAAAATTCTGATACTGGAATTATCAGACAAGATTGTTAAAGCAGATATTACAATTATCATCAGTGAAGTAAAGGAAAATATTCTGCAATTGATAAAAAGGAAATCTTGAAAGAAATAGAAATGATTAAAATAAAAGAGCCAAAGCCAGACATGGTGGCACATACATCATTAATTGTGAATTTAGTGCTTATAAAAACAAAACTATCACAGATAATCCCAGTGACTCAGGAGGCTGAGGTGGGAAAATCATAAGTTTAAGTCCAGCTACAACAATTTAGCAAGACCTTGTCTTGAAATTTAAAAAAAAAGAAAAAAAAAATTTAAGGGCTGGGGATGTGGCTCATTGGTTAAGCATGCCTGGGTTCAATCCCTGGTACTAAAAAAAAAAAAAAAAAAGAGCTAAGTGGAAGTTCTATAACTAAAAACTATGATTTCTGAAATTTAGGGAAAAATAAAAACACTAAATGTAATTAAATGCAGAAAGGAGAAAACCAAGAAAAGAATAAGTGAATTTGAAAATAGAGCAAAAAATGATCTAATTTGAAAAACAGAGATAAACTGGATGCAGTGGCACATACCTGTAATCCCAGCAGCTCAGGAGCCTGAGCAATGAGTTTGAGGCCAGCCTTAGCAACTTAGCAAAACCTCGTCTCAAAATTAAAAATAAAATGAGCTAGTAATGTGGCTCAGTGGTTAAGCACCCCTGGGCACTCAATCCCTGGTACCAAAAAAGAAGCAGATAAAAACAAATATTCAACAATGACTGATTTGGTGTAACTAGATCCTCATAGGAAACTAACCCTGTGTTTCCTCTAAGAGCAGTGGTTCAACATCTACTAATTCAGTGTTAACGGCAAACTTAGTGTTTATAAAAACATAACTACCACAAATAATGAAAATCAGTTATATACAAAATTGAAATAAATCAGTCATAAAAAATATAATCTGGAGCTGGGTTCAGTGGTGCATGCCTGTAATCCTATCAGAGGCTAAGGGAGGAGGATCACAAATTTGAGGCCAGTTCAGCTATTTAACAAAGCCTTCAGCAACTCTGCAAGACCCTGTCTCAAAATAAAAAGGGGTAGAGGTGTAGTTCAATGGTAAAGTCCCTGGGCTTAATTCCCAGTGCCAAAGGGTACGGGCAGCAAAACCTTAAAGCATCTTCAGGAGCAAGAGTTAGAGATTAGTTATTAATTAATGGCTGGGTCAGATTATGAGGCAAACCAGGTCTCCACTCTGGAATGACTTTTAATTCCTTCCTTTGAGTCCATTGTTGAACTATGATGGCAGAAGCCTCTTTCTCATACCATTATAAGTGGTGCTTTTACTAACCTTGCTTCATTAGGAGGGCATGGCTGTTTACAGGGTTGATATTAATAAGACCAGGTATTTAATAAGAAATTAGTTTTGTTGGATAGTGTTCACAGCATCACAGGAGACAGGGGCATAGAAGTATTTAAAAATGTATTGTGAATTTATAAAATGTCTGTTACCCCCAAATACTTCCTACTTATTCAGACATCTGAATCGCAGTTGTTCCATTTCTGTGAGAGAAGGCAAACCCTGGGTTTAAAAAAAGCAAAGAGTTTTCTTGTGATACTCTGCTTTTTTAATTACAGAAAGTGTTCATGGTCCATCCAGAAGATTTAGTTCCTATGTCCCTAGTTCACTTGTGCCTGTCTGTTCAGACCAAATGAGAACTAGGATATGACACTTAATCTTTGACACAGCACAAATGGCAAGTTGTGAGTGTCTGTAAGACAGACCAAATGGGGAATTCCCTTCCTTTTATTGATTTTGTCTTATCCTGAAAGTTATTTGGACAATATTTGGTGAGTTTTGTGCTATGGGCACAGTGAATGGGCTAGTGCAGTGTCATTCCCAGAATGACTTCTACAGACATTATTTTTTTTTTAAGCAGATAGAAGGCTCCATGTAGAAAGCAATGAAAAGAACACATATAAAAATGACTTATCTTTTTCCCCTTTTTTTCCTCCTCTTCCTCCTCCATCTCCTCCTCCTACTTTTCTCTTCTTCCTCCTCTACCTGCTCCCTCCTTTTATTTCTCCTCCTCCCTCTTCCATACCATATCTTCTAGCCTTAGGAAGCTAAGAGGAGTGGTTCTGACCTTCTTTCCTTGAATAGAGAAATAATGATAGAGCCTAGAATAATATTTCAGACTGTTAGACTTGGTGCAAGTTCTGGTCTTGATGCAAATCCAGGAACCTCTCTGAATGTCATTTTCACATCTGTCTTATCTGCCTGATAGATGTGGCAAGAGTGAGATGGAATAACATGTGAAACTCTGCAAACTGCAAAGGGTTGTAAATGTACAAGACAACTTTTTTTTTTTTTTTGGTATAGAGATTGAATCCAGGAGCACTTAACCACTAAGCCACATCTCAAGTCCTTTTTAAAAATATTTTATTTAGAGACAGTGTCTCGCTGAGTTGCTTAGGGACTTCCCAAGTAGCTGAGGCTGGCTTTGAACTTGCGATCCTCTTGCCTCAGGCTTCTGAACCACTGGGACTCCAGGCATGTGCCACCATGCCCAGCTATACAAGACAACATTAATGATGAGTACCATTAATAATCATTGATGATTGTCATCATTACTACCACCACCTTCATCACTTCTACTACACTGGGTGGTTTTTTTAAATTTTAATTGATTGTGCAGTGCTGGGTATCAAATGCTGGGCCTAATGCATGCTTAGCAAGCATCCCACCACTGAGGTACATCTCCAACCCCTTAAATGATTTTTTTAAAACCACCAAAGATAGTTTTATATTGTTCTATCAGATCATATGAATATGAATGAATAGACAATTTATTTGATGGCTGACATTTTTTAAGTGAAATTATTTTTAACTGATTCATAAAAACATAAAAGGGGCTGGGGATGTGGCTCAAGCGGTAGCGCGCTCGCCTGGCATGTGCGGGATGCTGGCTTCGATCCTTAGCACCACATAAAAATAAAATAAAGATGTTGTGTCCGCCAAAAACTAAAAATAATAAAAATTTTAAAATTATCTCTAAAAAAACATAAAAGTTATACACATTAGTGGTATATATACATTTGTAATGCTTAAATCTGGGCTGGAACTTTTAGTACCTTACACTTTTTTTTTAGTTGTAGATGGACACAATGCCTTTATTTTATTTACTTGTCTTTATGTGGTGCTGAAGATTGAACTTGGCGCCTCACACATACTAGACAAGCATTGCTTTTAGGAGACAAACTTTATTACTTGGAATTCAGTCTTCAGACTCTGTTCAAGGCTCTAATGAGTGCCATCTCCTCTTCCTTATGATGAATACTGACGTACTTTACTGGGAAAACATCTAAATACCTTAGATGCTCTGTAGTTATTGAATCAAAGGACATAACATTTATTTGGACTTGATTTGACTATTGTTTTCTTCCTTTATTACCTATGGAAAAAGAAAAATACCATCTGCTTTCAGAAAGCAGATACTGAGCTAGATGTTTTATCAGTCATCTCAGTTATTCTCTCGGGAGCTCTGGGGATAGGTGTTGTTATCCCCATTTTTCCAGAGACTAACTGCACATAGGTTAAGCCAACCACTCTAGGTCTCACTATTATTAAGTGGCAGAGCTGGTAAACCCAGACCACCTAACCCTAAAGTTTATGTTCTAGCTGCTGTTAGCAGTTTGAAAAAGTTAGGTATTTCCTAACTTTATTAGGCTACTGATGTTTTTAATAAAGAGCACAAAGGAAATTTTTAAAAAATAAATTTTAAAAAAATTAGTAAGAAAAAAAGAAGAGCACAAAGACTGGGGTTGTACCTCTGGTAGAACGTTTGTCTAGAAGTATGAGGCTCTACGGCCCCATCCCCAGCACCACAAAAAAGAAATAGCACTGGGGCTGGGGTTGTGGCTCAGTGGCAGAGCACTTGCCTAGCATGTGTGAGGCACTAGTTTTGATCCTCAGCATCATAAATAAATAAACAAACAAATAAATAAAATAAAGGTCCATCATTAGCTAAAAAAGAAAGAACACAATTTTTTTTTTCTTGGTACTAGAGATTGAACCCAGGGGCACTTTATCACTGAGCCACATCCCCAGCCCTTTTTAGTTTTTATGTTGAGACAGGGTCTTGCTAAGTTAGTTGGAATTTGTGATCCTCCTGCCTCAGCCTCCTGAGCTGCTAGGATTACAGGCATATACCACTATACCCAGCCAAAAAAATATTTTTAAGGCAAGTAGTTGCACCAGCAATGAGTGAAAACACATTGTCACTTATGTTATCACAGTAGCACAAGAGTTCCCTCTTTCCCTCACCTTGCTTTTTTTTCCCTTACAGGTTTTTACCTTGTTTGTTCTTTTTGTTTGGATAACAATACTGTGTTTAAAGTCCCTTACTATCATTGTAGTGGAGTTTCAGGCAGAGCAAACATACTCCTCCTCCTATTATCTCTGCTTCTCCTATACTTGGGTTTCATTCCCCTTTAGCAGGTCCAGATTTCTTATTATGACAGCAGCATGACCCCTGACTGATCCAGAGATTCATCTTCCATCCAACACTCAGATTCCCTCCCTAGCCCCAAATGCTAAAATTCCAGGGAAGATACTGAATGTTCCAACTAACATTGTATGAACTTACTTGAGGACCTGGTCAGTGCTTAGGACTAGGGAATAGTCCCAAAGACTTCCTTTACAGTGACTTGGCCAAATCAGTATGATGGTGATGGATCTGAGAAATAAAACTGAAAAGATAAGGACTCAGTACCTTACTATAACTGCTAAACTATAAATGTTCAGCCTTTTCTAGTGATAACATAAGTGACAATTTGGAAGCCCTAACATTTAAAACTGCTCCCTTTCTGCCTCTTCTGCATAATCATTTATATAGATTTGCATATGTTAGACTATGGTTTGTCTTCCTCTTCTGCATCAGACTTAGGATCTTTTATTTTCTGCAAGATGGCTTTCTTTTCACCCTTCTTATTCTAATCTAAAATGACCAAGAAGAAGATTGTCTCATTGAGACATTCAAAGTCACAGAATTTTAGGATGTTAGAGGTAGAAGAGACTTTATAGATTTATGATTATCACAAAAATTTCCTTTGGCATAATAACTTCATGAGTTGTTCCTTTGAAATAAGGTCTTAATGGTCAAATAAGTTTGGTAAGTGCTCCATACAACTCTGTTCCCTTCCTGGAGATTCAGAGCATCTTAGCCTGTTAAGAGTCTGAGAAGTCCAATAGCAAAGAAAACTGACAATTTCTTAAATTTATTTACTAAGGAACCCTTTTGTCATCATAATCATGTGAAGTAATAATGTTACATGGAACATACTTTGGGAAAGAATCCTACCATCTTATTTTAAGAATGAGGAAACTAAAGCTCATGAAGAGACTGTGGTCATGATTTTCCAAATCTAAGGCCAGGAAGAATGAGCACTTTCGTCCCGTTGTTGCTGGTGACTTATGTTGACCAAGTTCTAGAAGTCCCATGTCTTCCCCATTCCTCCTTATATTTAATTCACTCACTCATCTGGAACAAAGTTTGTCATATTATCCAAGTAGCTTAGATAACATCGGTAAAGTAAGTTGGCACACAGATCAGGCACAAGATTTCCAAAAGTATTCTGTCAGTCTCCTTTAAATCGAACCAAATGAGCTTTTATAATAATAGCAAATATTTTGTAGGGCTCCCTTTATTTTTTTAAATTTCTTTTTTTTTTTTAGTTGTAGATGGACACAATACCTTTATTTAATGTATTTATTTATAGTAGTGCTGAGGCTTGAACCCCGTGCCTCACAGTGTTAGGCAAGAGCTCTACCAATGAGCCACAAGCCCAGCCCGTAGTGCTCCCTTTATTCTGCTAAAATGAAATGTATAGCTTCATAACCTGCATGCATATTTTTAAAACCAATATAATGTCTCAACTGTATTTTAATGTATAAGTATGTAGGCCAACTCTTAACACATAATGAACTGTTCATTTGCTCTCATATTGAAAATTACCATGAATGTAATAACCACAAGTTAAATCAGATGTCCTGTATTGACAACTCAAAAGTACTGTAAATGACATTGAGTTGCCTGAGTTTCCACAATGGTAAACTGTTTTGGCAAAATTCTAAACAAACTAACATATTATCTCTCAATTTTTATGATAGTTGCATTCTTGATAAATTCAGTGTTGGAGCTGGGGCTGTGACTCAGTGGTAGTATGCCTTCCTTGAACCTTCCTTGAAGCACTGGGTTCAATCCTCAGCACCACATAAAATAAATAAAGATATTGTGTCCATCTGCAACTAAAAAAAAATTTAGTGTGTATTTAAATCATCCAAAACACTTCTTTTGAGCATTTATTATATGATAGCACTTGGATCTGAGTACTTTACTAATTAATTCATTCAATCCTCATAATAATCCTATAAAGGTTATGAGTGATATCCCTATTTTAAACATGAGGAAACTAAGACAAAGAAGATAAATAAGTTGTCCAACAACTGTCAGGTGGCAGAACAGTAGATAAACCCAAGCAGTGCAGCTTCAGAACTTATCCTTACATTTTCTATGTCCCTGTCATCTGAAGGATTCAGAAACCAAGTCCCCTGGATTTTCCCTGCACAGATCATGGCTAACAGAAGGCTTCTTCAGATCCTGAAAAACATAATATCTAAAAGGAATACAAGCCAGATACCTGCTTTCAGTGCATTGACTGTCCAAAAGAATGAAGGAGGAGGAGTAGGCCAGTGTTTGGGCCAGCCTTGGACCCAGGTGCCCTGACCTCTAGGACCTGCCAGCAACTCTTCAGAGAGCGGATATGGGAAAAAGCCTGGTTTTTCTTTTGCCCTTCGTCATGTTCCACCATCTCTTGCCAAAATCAGAGCCCAACCACAGACTACATCATCCAGCAACTTCCCATACTGTACACATAACTGGAAAAAGCAGGGCACAGAAAGAAACCAAAAAGAGACCAAACACCTTTAGGGCTGCCAGTCTGGGGAGAACACATTGGAACTTTTTCTCCTACTCTACAGCCTGACTTAAGACTTGTTTCTCCCTCAGAGAATAATTATGCTGATAATCTGATGGGCCTCTAGGTTAAAAACCCTTTTATCTTTGTTCCATTCACTGGAAGGGATGAGTCCTGACTAAATATACCCTCCTTGGGGTGACACAGGATTACCTCCCAGATTGATGCTCCAGAGACTGTTCCAGCTCATTGCTCATCATCATGGTTGGTTTGCTCATGGCTAATGTGGTCCAAATAAATGCCATGGCCTCCAAGATTTGGTACTTGTAATAACATTGCTAACATTTATTAAGTGGACTTGTGTGCCACTAAGCTGTTCACCTGCAGAATCTCCCTGAGTCCTCCTAAAAACCCTACAAGAGTACTGGGCCTGATGGTGCACAGCTGTAATCCCATGGCTCGAGAGGCTGAGGAAGGAGAATCATGAGTTCAAAGCCAGCCTTAGTAATTTAGTGAAGCCCTAAACAACTTAATGAAACCCTGTCTCAAAATTAAAAAATTAAAAAGAGTGGCTCCGGTTAAGCACCCCTGGATTTAATCCCCAGTACCAAAAAAAGAAAGAAAGAAAAAGAAAAAAAAACCCTATGAGATAAATATGTTTATTAACTTTATTTACGGATAAGAAAATTGAAGCCCAGAAAGTTTACATTCAGAGGCTCAAGTCACACAGTCATTAAGAGGTACTGCCAGCCTGGCTACTCTGAGGAAACTACTCAGAACTGACCTAAGATGTACTTTAGGAAGAGCTGAAGTGTTACAGGTGTGTTGGGACAAAGTTGGGCTTCTAGGACTACCACTGAGCTTTCTTCTCTGTGATTCTCCTGGATTGACAGGTATTTAGTTACTCAGGATAATGAGGAAACTTGAACTGGAGAGAGCTTCCTAAAGGGCCAGTCTGCTAAAGTCCAACCTCCAGGTAATTTTTTTTTTTTTTTTTGGTGTTTTTTGTGGTCCATAAGATTAAGACCAAACGCCTTAACAAGATATATAAGGCCATGGGGCTGGGGTTGTAGTACAGTGGTGGAGCACTTGCCTGGCATATGTGGAGGCTCTGGGTTCATTTCTTGGCACCACATATAAATAAGTAAAATAAAGGTCCATTAACAACTAAAAAATATATTAAAAAAAAAAAAAAGAGATATATAAGGCCAGGCTGGGGATATAGCTTAGTTGGTAGAGTGCTTGCCTCACATGCACAAGGCCCTAGGTTCAATCCCCTGCACCCCCCCCCCCCCCCAAAAAAAAAAAAAAGAAGATATATAAGGCCCTTCATACTCTGGACTCATCTGTTTTCTATGACTTTCTCTTCCATATATGTCCCAAAGCCCTCATGGCAGTCCCACAGTAATCTGCCTCCATATCTTGGTCCATATGTTTCTTATGCTTCAAATGCCTTCCCCCATCCACCTATCATCAGTGTGATAAACTTGTCTTCATCCTTCAGGGTTCCACCTCAGTATTATACCCTTTGTAAAAATTGTTTCCTGATTTCTTAGGTAAAATTAGCTCTTACTTCTCTGGCTTTATAGCATTCACAACATTGTCTCAGGATTATATTTTGATCAGTCCACAGGCCTGTGGCAGCAGGAAGCCATAGGCTTATTCACTTTTACATCATGAGACAAGAAGAGAGTGCATGAAATCATTTCTATAAGAGGCGTGGAACGCTTCTCTTGAATTTCTTTGTACTGCCTTTGCAATAAATAGCCTTAGATCTTGAACTGGAAAGTCTGGGACTTCCAAACTCTTCCAGTGTTCAGGTTTCCCAAGAGTTGAAGTTGTCTGAACAAGTTCTCTTAAGGAGGAAATTTTGACTCCCTTATTTGGAAATGCCTTACGTTTTCGTTTTGGGAGGTTTTTTTTGGGGGGAGGGGTATTGTAGTTGAGTATAGATATGCTTGCTGTCCTGGAATCAGTTGGGGGGAGGAGTCCTGAGGCAGAGTGATAGAATGAATATTCTATCAACCAGGATTGTTCTCATTTCAGAATTTGACTTCTCTTTGCTAGATATACAAGCTGTTGAAATTTTAGCTTACGTATTTCCCTTAATTCCTCCATTGGGGCAGAGGTTTCTGCTGTAATATCAGCTTTCACAGCAACTGAGGCAGCTTTCATTTTCCTACTGAATTCATGTCAGTAGCCTGAGACTTTCTGTGTCTTCAGAATAAGGCTTCACACACACATGTTTAAGAACAAACTCTTAATATTTTGAGAAAAAGATTCAGTCTTAATTTGTGAGTCAAACGTTTTTCTTCTGATCACTTCTCAATGTTCTTACTCTCCTCTTATTGTTATTATTATTATTTCCATATTTTGAAGTGGTGCAGATTTAGGGTATGTTAAGTGAGCAAGGTGGGATATGTCAAATATAAAGAGAAGCTATATAAATCACAGTATAGAATTATGAAGTTTGGGAACTGTAAAGTGTACTGTATTTATATGTAATTCTCTTTCTAAAAGTTGCTACAAAAACTGGATTGGAAGCTTCATGTCTTCATGAAACTTCTTATATTTTTAATGTGTATGATAGACTTAATTTTGTTTTAATATAAAGTCTTCCAATTGCCAAAAAAATGAAAAATTATTTTGACCACTCCCACTTTGTGGAAAAGAAAGCCTCTTTGCTGATAACTAAGAAAGTACAATAGGTTGTGTAATTGATGCTTAGATTTTTTTTTCATAAGCAGAGCCAAGACAGTGACCTTTTCTTTTGAAACCATGGCGTATTTCCTACAAAGTCTCCTATCCAGTGTTTTTTCCCCAACTTTCTGCCCTACTGCATCCTTACTGTTATTAGATTATGAGTTTTCCTGGGGAACACCTAAGTGTTATTAGGTTATTAAAATCAGCTGGGGAACATAAAAAGAAACTTTAAAAAAAAAAGCGCTTAAGTTCAGCCCCTAAGATTCTGAGTCTTAGCTGTAAGGTGAGTCTCAGGCATTTTAAAAGTTCTTCGGGGGATTTTAATGTGCAGCAAGAGTGGGGAATCCCTGATTAGAAACCATGTTTTATCACTCAGAGGTGACGGTAGACCCTCTGGGCAGTATAGCTGTACTTTTCTGGTTGGGGTGGAGTTGGTGTTCCTCAGTATGGTGCATGCCATCTATAGATTAGCACATAATACAGATCCTGCCAGAGCCTCTGGTGGATGTCTCAGCACTACTGATTTTTCTCTGGCTTTTGATCTAACTATAACTTTATATTCCTAAATCATCCTACACAGAGCATCAAATTCCACTGAGCAAATGCTCTAAGACTATGGCCTACACTTCCCCTACCCATAGAGCATGGCCAACTCAAGCTAGACTCAAGGTTGTGTGACCAGGGTAAACTAGCACCCCAAAGGAAACCAATGCCTTAGAATCAGCCACTAGCCCATTTGCTGCTCCCCCTTTTCCCTCACCAGCCAGGCACCATCAAAATAAACAAGTTTGATGATACAAGGGAAAGACCAAATTCCCCCCATGGTATATTCCTGCATATAAAATTTACTAGTAATATGCATGTTTAAAAGTAAGGTTATGGAGCTTAACCTGACAGATGTAGATTTGGATTCTAGCTGTGTGTCCTCAAGCAAATCTCTAAACCTCTTTAAACCCCTTTCCCTGATTTATAAACTGGGGTTAATAACACCTACCTCATAGGACTGGATGAGATACTGTATGGAAAGGGCATACAGTGACTGGGTGTAGTACCCACTCAATAAGTGATAGCAATGGCCATTTTCAGGTGCTGTCTAGTTCCACACCAGAGGTTTAGGTGAAGAAAAGAAATAGGATTGTGCTGCCCTCAAGCAGGTGTCTGCATGGAGAGATCCTCATGGCCAGAGACAGTGTAGCCTGTCCTCCTGACATAGTAATTGAATATACTTTGAAGGCTAAGGCATAGTGGCACATGCCTATAACCCCAATGATTCAGGAGGCTAAGGCAGGAGGAGTGTAAGTTTGAGGACAACCTCAGCAACATAACATGTCTCAAAAAAAGGAGGAGTAGGGCTGGGGTGCAGGTCAGTGGCAGAGTGCTCCAGGGTAAGCCTCAATAACACACACACACACACACACACACACACACACACACGAGAATTAAAAAAGAAAAAGCAAGCAAGCAAGCTGTGCTTGCAATCACCTTCTCAGGGGTTGTTGCTGCTGATCTCTTCCTCAACAAGCCTCAGCCCACTGCCTTTGCACAGGCTCCAGCCATTTTCCTAGTTACCTTTGTTCTATTTCAGTGCCTTTGCGGGTGCAGGAAAGCTGCCGCCTTCCTCAAATTGCTATTTAAAGACATTCTGAAAACTGCTGCCACTACTGTTCTACTGCAGCTGCTACTCACATCCCTGCCACAGTGAGCTACAGGGTCTGTGACCTGGTGAAGCCTTGGTAGCTTGTCTCAGCAGGCGCTGGGTCAGGAAGTCTTGACTGCTTACTTTTTGTTTAGGACTCCTGAGCTGTCACTCCTACCAGGGGCTAACTGCCAGCTGTGATCTTCATCTTTTCCCAAACTGCCTTGCCTGTCTGTATCCCTGTTACATTTTTGGCATTTGACCAGTTAAATGTTTCTCCCTTACTCGTCAATGAAAAATCATGCACAGGGGCTGGAGTTGTGGATCAGTGATAGCACGTGCAAGGCCCTGGGTTTGATCTTAAGCACCACATAAAAATAAGTAAAATAAAGGTATATGTCCAACTACAACTAAAAAATAATTTAAAAGAAAGAAAGAAAGAAAAATCATGCGCAATATCCCCCATCCCCTTCCCACTCCATCTCCAGTTCACAATTGGGATGCTCTCCCCACTTAACAGCCAGACACATCCAGAAAGGGTGAAAGTGCCATTTATCTCTAGGTCTAGCAGAGAAAAATACTTTGAAAATAAAAGGTTTTTATAAGGCTTAGTAACCTCCAATTGGTAAAAATGCCACCCTTGACTTCAGTGTGTGTGAGATTCTCTATCCATCAGGCATGGATAGAAATCCCTTCGACATCTGTAATCCTGCCTTTCTTTACTGACCCTCCCAGTGCTTTCAGTGAAGTGTCTCAAAAGCCTGGTCTTTCTGTTTGAATTGGCCCTAATTTCTTTTTCATAGACCCATCAAAGTGAGGTTTGGGTTTTATCAGTGAAGCATTATTCCCCTTCAGGCCAGAGCTCTCTGAATGAGGTCCAGATTGTCTGCCTCAATTTTGCTCCCCCAGTTTGTTTCCTGTCCATTATCTTAGAGAGGCCACTTGCCTCACAGACCCTGAGTCCATCTCCTTCCTGCTTGCTGAGCAGAATTCCTCCCAGTGCCTAAATTCTGCACAGCAGCACAATCAGAGTGTCCTGATACTACTGCCACCTGACCCACACTGGCCCCTGTGCTGCGCTCAGCATCGAGTCTATTTTCCTGGTTTATCCTCTCTCCATTTTTTTAGCTCCCATTCACTTATTGGCTCTGTCCCCTATTATTTTTCTGAGATGTACCTTTCCCCTTAGCTCCTTAATGGTGAACCATATTTCCTCAATGTGATGGTAATAATACTTTGAATTATGTATCATTTTACTTTTGATAGCAAAATACTCTCATGTATTTTTATCTCTGTTGGCCCCTATCACAAACTTGTAAGGTAGGCAGTATATGTGCTTCATGTTCCCCACTTCATAGTGGTAAAAATCACAACCACTTGGAGATGCAAAATAGCGTGGTTGTTAATGAAGAACACTGGTTCTCCTGGTATGGTGGTGCACACCTGTAATCCCAGCTGCAGGGGAGGCTGAGGCAAGAGCATCACAAGTTCAAGGCCAGCCTAGGTGACTTAGTGAAAGAACTTTTCTTAAAATAAAATGGGCTGGGGTAGAGCACTTGCCTTACATGTGTGAGGCCTTGGGTTCAGTCTCCAGCACTGAAAAGAAAAAAAAAAAAAAAGAACACTAGCTCTTAGGTTTTGACAAGAGGCACAAAGGACAAAATGAGAGTTCTTAGAAATTGGATAAAATGGTCCCAACTACATGGGAGACCTGACCAAAGAGACCCACTGCCAGGGTTTGAATCCTGGCTCCGCCTATTACTAGCAATTGGTCCTGAGGAAATTGGAGATAGTAATAGTATCTCTCTCATTGCATTGTGAGGATTAAATGAGTTAATATAGATAAAATATTTAGAACCATACCTGGCACATACCAAATACTAAGTACTATGTAAGTATTAGCTGTCATTATTCATTCGTTTGTTCATTCATTCCTCAAAGATTTACCAGGCACTGTTCTAGGGTTTAGTGATATGAGAATAACAAGTTGGACACTGCCCTGGCCTCACAGGATCTCAGTATTTGTCGGGGAGACTGACAGACTACCACTTACTTAGCAGCCACCATGTCCTTGTGCTTGGATCCTTAGATGTCGATTATTATAACAACCTTCAAAATGAAGCAGCATTAACTCCATGTTATAAGTGAGATCACCAAGGTTCTGAGGCAGAAAGCTGTTTGCTCAAGATTCCCTAGCTAAGGATTGGAAGCTCCAGGATTCACTTTACAGGTTGTTCGCCTTCAGCCCACTGGGTTCAGCTCTACATGTCTGCCTCCCCCACATGGCGTAAGCCCCTGAGATACTGTCCCTGGTGACCCAGAATTCTTAACACAAGTCTCTTGCACACAATTTGGGACATATTTGCCTAGTTGTTCTCTATTGTTGATCCTGGACTCCTTGCTCCAAAACTAGTCTCATCCATTCACTTTCACTTCTCTCAGACACAAAATCACATAGGTTTTGACATGGAGGCACAGAGGTCAAAGTGAGGGTTCTTAGAAGTTGGACAAAAGCCAGATGCAGCGACCCATGCTTGTGGTCCCAGCTATTTGGAAGACTGAGGCAGAAGGATCACTTGACCCCAGGAATTCAGGGCCAGCCTGTACAACATATTGAGACCCATTATCTTAAAAAAAAAAAGTCAGTAGCTTCCTGACAGATTCATATTACATCCAAGGCTTGTTCCAGCATGTGTTTTAAACTGAAGAAATCAGATCTTGGGTTCTCTTCCTCTTCTGGGTTCCAATCTAGAGAAACTTTTTCTCTGCCAGGACAGTCTCCAGTTCACCTCCTTCCCCTGTCCTCTCCTGATGTTTGTTTGTTTATTGGTACTAGGAATTTAACCTAGGGACTTTACCACTGAGCTTCATCTCCAGCCCTTTTGTATATTTTTATTTTGAGACAGGGTCTCACTAAGTTGCTTCGAGGGCACTTAAGTTGCTGAGGCTGGCTTTGAACCTGCAATCCTACTACCTCAGTCTCTGGAGTCACTGAGATTTACAGGTGTGCACCACTGCGCCTGGCTCCCTGGTTTTTATTTCAATGTCTAACTTCCTGTTATTCTTTTCTCTTTGTACCCAGTACTTATTTCTTAGCCACAAGGATAACCACATTGGTGGTTGATGGGATTGTGTGGAATTTAGTTTTCTTTCCGTTTGATCTTTTTTGCCTCATGTGTGGGTTCTAAAAAAAATTGAATTTCTAACTACAATTAGTATGCTAGCATTTAACTTTTTATCCTTATGTATTTAGGAACCCATTTCTCCCTCAAATATCAAGAAATTACAGATGAACTCTGGGGTAGAGTGCTTCCCTAGATGCATGAGGCCCTGGGTTCAATCCCTAGTACTACCAGAAAAAAAAAAAAAAAGGAATTATAAATGGAAAAGCCTCTGCTAACACATCTTTCTATGAGTACTTCTTTCTGTAAGTGGCTTGTTTGTAATCATTTTTTTTTTTTTAAGTTTTTGTCAGGCCATTCCATATGGAAAGTTTCTAAGCTCTTTTTTAAGAGAGAGTGAGAGGTAATCATTTTTGAGTGTTTGTAATCATTTTTGTTGTATCTTGTTGATCCCACTTAACAATGACAAAAGAATAGCAGTTCTATGAACCTAAGTTTCATTAGTAAAACCACCATGAAATATACAAATTTTTTTCTTTTTGCAGTACCAGGGATTGAACCTGGAGGTGCTCTACCACCAAGCTGTAGCCCCAGTCCCAGCCCCCCCCCCAACCTTTTTTTTTTTTTTTTTTTTGAGGCTGGCCTCAAATTTATAAACCAGGCATAGTTTATTCATATAAATGAATCTCTTCATTATTAAATGTCCATACTAATGGAGCTCATGTTAGGGAGATAGCATGACTAGAGACATGTTTTTTCTTCCTCTATTTTCCATATATTCTGGATTGTGGTTATTTGGTTTTATAAGCAAATAAATATATTTTAGAACTAAAAAGAAGAAAGGTTGCTGCCTTTTATTTCTTCTTTTGATTTTAACTCAAAGAAAAAACCACTTCAGGATGTTCCAGGTCCAGCATATTGAAAGAGTCAAAACTGTTTTCCTGCTTTTCTATTGAAAGTGCACCTGTGTGCCTAAGGCAGGTTTTTTTTTTTTTTTTCCTTTGTTTTTTTTTTTTTTTCCTTTTTCTCACACTGTTTCCTTTTCAATTAGCTCTGCCTATTTTGGTCTTTTCTCAGCCACATCTAACCCTAACACTGTCCTCCCTGAAATTTCAGCTTTGTGTGTTTCAGGGAACCTGCACCTGGAAAGAGAGAGCTATATGTATCCCACATGACACTGCATTTTCTAAATTCTGTTGATAAGATACCCCAGCCTCTTCCAAAGAGTTTCCAGTGAAAGAATCTGAGTACTTCTCTAAGATATCCTTAGCCAGGAGCTAGGGGTTTATAACTTAGTGATTGAGCATATGCTTAGCATGCATGAAGCCCAAGATTTGATTTCCCAGCATCACCAAAAAAAAGGTGGGGGTGTGGGGGTATCCCTGGACAAAGAAATTTCTTAGATGAAGAAAATATTTCTCTCAACCACCTGCTACACTAAACTGAACCAGCTCTTACCTGGATGAGAGGCAGCCACCTCCACTCAAACACCCCTCCCTCTCCCCCTTTCCCTGGGGAATCCTTGGGCTTGATACAGAAGGGAATGAATGGCAGGTGTGTTGAAGTGTTAATGAGAGGGTGCCTCTGCCTATATCCTGCCCACCTCAGAGGCTCCTGTGAATGACTTTACCTTTGAACTTTCCTTGTATTCAGCCCCTGATCCATGGGATTTGGTGACAATCCTGGCTGGCAGGAAGCTTTGATCCTTGGGGAGTCCAGAGGAAGTCCTGTGATGTGTGGGATCCCTAAATTTACAGGGATTGGGGAAAGCTTACAAGGGTGGGTTGCTAAGATAGACCCATTAATTAAGAAGGAGCCTTTGCTTAACCCTGTTACCTAAAAAGGAGATCCGGTGCCTGCTGACAGGAGCTCAGCACCCCTCAAGGATGAAGTGGTGTTTGCACATGTATTATTGTTATTTTAAGGACACAGCAGAGCCCGAGGGGAAAATTCCTACCCACACCCAAGAAAGAACAGAATTCTTGGGAACTTCCGCTTTGTCAAGGCAAAGCCACCTTACTTTGAATGTTAGAAGGCTTGGGCAAAAAAATCTCTAATGTGCTTCTCACCAGGTGAAAGATTCCTCTAGGGTTGGGACAAAAGATGAGCATGTAATAAACAGTGGAAACTCTAGAATTTCTGTGAGATGTGTTGAGCTGTAATTCATTAGAAAGTGTAGAAGAGTGTCTCAAGCTGGTTTTACTTAGAAACTGCCTTTGTTTGAGGTGGTTTGGAGGTGAGGGGGCTTGCCAAATCTTCCCTGTCGCCACCCAATAAATATGAGAATGAAGGCCTTCTCATATACAGGACATTGCTCCTCCCCCACCACCCATCTCCAGAGATGAAATGCCTTCCTTCACTTCCACAAAATTATGTGCATCTCTCAGAGTGGAGACCACTCTGTGTGGTGTGTGCCTGTCTCCCTGCCCTACTGTGGCTGCCAGAGGGGCAGTGCATGCATTATTCATCTTTTTCTGTCACCAGCACACTACCTGGGCCCAAGGGAGGCCCTGAATAATGATTACCGAATGAGTGAGTAATGGTGAGGTGGGTGCTGCAGCGAGTCATTGTCTTTCCTGGAATCATCTCATTTTCACTCTCTGCCTGGAGGAAAAAACTTTCTCACCCCAAAGATAGGTTATGAAAGGCCAGGCAGGAAAGTGTCCTAGTTTGGGCCAGGAGACCTAACTCCCATTCTGTCTCTGCAGCTCTCTGAAAAAGTCTGAGATAATTAGTCTGCAAGCATCTGGCAGCATCTTTGTGAGATTGGCTCCTAGGACTGAGGCTCTTAACATGGTGACATTGGACAAGGAACATTCATTGAGAGTGGTCTGCAGGGCTGACTATAATCTGTGCAGCCCAGTGCAAAATCAAATGTTAAAAGAAAAAGAAAAAAATTCCTTTAATGTAATAAAATATGAAGTTTTTTCCTTTTTCCACAGTTTCCCTCTCAACTTGTCATGTTCTTATTATTTGCTATTAATGTTATTCTAAGTAGAGAGAAACTAAAATGTGAAATTACCAGCATCAGTTTTACTGCTCATCTTTATTTTATGAGATGCCAATTTTAAATGCAAATATAAGAACATTTAACTTGTACGCAGAATCACCAAAATTACAGAATTTGTATGATACATGCACCTGCTACCAACACTATCTTTGCTTTAATGATAACAAGAAATGAAAGAGCCCAGCACACCGGCACACACCTATAATTCTAGCTACTCAGGAAGCTGAGGAATAGGATACCAAGTTTCAGGCCAGCTTCAGCAACTTGGTAAGACCCTGTCTTCAAAATAAATAATAAAAAGGGCTGGGGATCTAGCTCAGTAGTAGAACATCCCTGCGTTCAATACAAAAAAAAAAAAAAAAAAACACTCTAGGTGTCCTTCTTCCATCTGTTCTTGGGTTTTTTTTGTTTTGTTTTTGGTGTTTCTGGGGATTGAACCCAGGGTTGTATTCATGCAAGGCAAGCACTCTACCGACTGAGCTTTATCCCCAGCCTCTGTGTCATCTTTTTTGGTTTAAATGTTTGGCTTCAATATGGCAATAAATGAGTAAAAAAGGATTGATAGGGTTCCTTGGTCATCCATGTTTCTTAGAAAGCTGTTGCCGTCTTTCTGTGTTAGAAGCAAGTTCTAGTTGGAATGGAAAGTATGGCCTCTCCAGGCTGTCAGCGCCTCTATTTGCTTAATTGTAAATATATAACAGGCTTGAGTCTTGTCCCACATGTGAGTGAATTCTGTGCTTATAGGGCACAGTGACATATAGGCAAATGCACTGACATGCAAATAGCACAATCTCTGCTCACATTCATGCTTCATTGTCCATTGAACTTCACTTACAAAACAAAAGTTCAAAGACAAAATTATTAAGAACTTCAAGATTGCAACAGTATATCATTAAACCAAGCAGCATGGGGCCCCTTACCATAGAATCTAGTGTAACTTCACAGGTCACATACTCATGAAGCCAGCCCCAGTTGTCTGGCATTGTTCAGTAGATATTCTTAGAATTTGGGCTTTTACAAAGTCAGAGACTGGCCAGGAATGGCATACATGCCTTCCTTCATTCATGAGTATTTTATGACATCTGCCATGTGCAGATATGAGGCACTTTGGCTATACCAGAGTGAAAAAGGCAAGATCTGGCCTCAGTGTCAATAGTACCTATGATTTATAAGGAGAAAGTTTTAAAATTATATAATATTTAATCCCCAGCACAAATAAATAAATAAAATCACCCAATAAATACTTAAATCATGATTGTGATAGGGGCTACAAACAGAACCACAGGAAGAAGGCTTAAGAAGGGCTTAGCAGGTAGGGCTAGGGAAGGAATCCCTGAGGACTCAATGGGAATTTAGGCAGAGGGTGGAAGAGTTGTAGGTGAAGAGGAAGCACAAGTCTTCCAGTAGGTAATAGCATATGCAAGGGCTTTGACCTAGGAAGGAGCTTCGCTCAGGAAAGGAAATTAAGAAGGTCCACACAGCTGGTCACAGGCAGCCAGAGGGAAACCAGCTATGGCAAAGGCAAGTCCTGGGTAGCCTTATCACCTGCTTTCCTCCCCTTCCCCAATAACCACACCACAAAGGTCCTCAAAAGATAGGAAGGCTTGCTGTATATTCCTATAGCAAGTCCAAGATGTGGTGCCACACACTTAGTATGCTTATGTGAAATGCCCTGCGGACCTTGGGTCCAGACCACATGCTTGTCACTCATCAAATTCATTTCTCATCATTTATACTTGCCATTTCCAGTTCATTAACTGTTCCTAAAATGTGCCTTCCCTTTCCTCTGAACTCTAATCACTTTCTCTGCTGTCTTAGGACCTTTACCATGTTCAGTTCTAAATTCTTTGTGTGCACATTGTCTTCTCTTTCCTGCCTTTCCTGATGGTAAGCCTTTTAAGAATAGGTTCTATTCTGTTAAATGGACTTAACAGTCTTTACCTAATAGTTAATTCACTTAAATGTATGCCTATTTATTTACTTATTTTTATTTTTTGGTACTAAAGATTGAACCTAGAACACTTTACTATTGAGTTACTTCCGTAGTCATCTTTATTTTTTTATTTTGAGTCAGGGTCTTAGTAAGTTGCTGAGGCTGTTTTTTTTTTTTTTTTTTTTTAAAGAGAGAGAGGTAGAGAGAGAGAATTTTTAATATTTTTTATTTTTTAGTTATCGGTGGGCACAACATCTTTGTATGTGGTGCTGAGGATCGAACGCGGGCCGCACGCATGCCAGGCGAGTGCGCTACCGCTTGAGCCACATTCCCAGCCCTGTTCTTGAATTTACAATTCTCTTGCCCTTCCGAGTAGCTATCATTAAAAATGTGCCAGGCTGGGCATGGTGGCACATGCCTGTAATCCCAGTGGCCCAGGAAGCTGAGACCGGAGGACTGCGAGTTCAAAGCTAGCCTCAGCAACTTCGAGGCTCCAAGCAACTCAGTGAGACCTTGTCTCTAAATAAAATACAAAATAGGGCTGGGGATGTGGCTCAGTGGTTGAGTACTCCTGAATTCAATTCCCAGTACCAAAAAAAAAAAAAAAAGTGTGCCACCACAGCCAGCACCTAATCATTTTTAATAGGTAATATCTCATAAAAAACAATATTAAAAAGGTACAAAAGGGGACACTGAGGGTGTAGGTTAGTACTAGAGCATGTGCTTAGTATGCAAAAGACCCTGAGTTTGATCCCCAGCATTGGGTGGAGAGGAGGTTGTGTACTCTCAGGAATCTTGAATAAAATATATATATATATAAAATTTGTAAAATATATATATTTAGTTATGTATATATTTATTTAATATTTATTTTGATACCAGAGATTGAACCTTGGGACACCTTACCACTGAGCTATATTCCTAGCCATTTTTTTTAATTATTATTTTTTTATTTAGAGACAGGGTCTCACTAAGTTGCTTAGGACCTCACTAAGTTGCTGAGTTTGGCCTCAAACTTGCCATCCTCCGGCCTCAACCTCCAGAGTCACTGGGATTATAGGCATGTGTCGCTGCACCCAGCAAGAGTCTGAATTTTGTTTGTTTTTAAGTTGTCAATGGACCTTTATTTTATTTATTTATATGCGGTGCTGAGAATCGAACCTAGTGCCTCACACATGCTAGGCAAGTGCTCTACCACTATGCTACAACCCTATCCCCAAGAGCCAGATTTTTTTTTTTTTCTGGCTACTAGGGATTGAATTCTGGGGCACTCGACCCCTAAGCCATATCCCCAGTCCTATTTTGTATTTTATTTAGAGACAGGAAATCACCGAGTGGCTTGACGCCTCACCATTGCTGAGGCTGTTTTTGAACTCTCAATCCTCCTGTCTCAGTCTCCTGAGCCACTGGTATTACAGGCATGTGCCATCACACCTGATTTTTTAACGTGTAGGTGTGTGGGGTTTTTTATTTATTTTTATTTTTTATGTGTGTTTTTTGTACTGTATTAGCTTTTCAATAAAAATATAAAATAAGAACACAGACTCTGGAATTAGAAACCTGATTTTACTAGTTTTTTGTTTAATTTGATTTAAGGGGGCATTGAGGATTGAACCCAGAGATTCACACATGCTAGGCAAGCACCCCTACCACTGAGCTACATCCCCAACCCCCTACCAGGTTTTTCCCTGAGTTAACCTGCATAAAATTAGAAAATATATAGAAAGTATCTAATATAGTTCTTAGCCCAAAAAATAGTAAGTTTTGAGGCAATAAGCCCTAGACCAGAAGTAACTCCGCACATAGCTTCAGGCAAGTTAAATGACTCCTTGTGACCTATTGTCTTCTGTCCCAAGTTTGATCAGATGGTCCCTAAATCCCCCTTACTCTGAGTTTCCCTATTTCTTTGAAACCTGCTTCTTGCCAGTAGTTCTCACTCCCAAGTGAGAAACTGAGAAGATTTTGTAGGAAAATAGTAAGTACTGGGGGCAGGTGCTTTTAGAACCCTCCCAAATTCCATATCAGACCATGAGATCAAAACATTGGTAGTGAAAAATGGGTGTGGGTCTATCCATGCAGTCCTCTTGTTTCCCTTCACAGAGTGGCAATTGAAATGTATGTACATATACAGACACACATACACACACACATATATGGGGGGAAAATATGGAAATGGAACTGCAGTGAAAAATTATAAAAGTAGGGGCAATAAAGGCATAATTGCTGAAGAAGTAGCCTCCTGAGTTTCATAAGGTAAATACCTGCGTGGATGTTGGCAAGAGACTTTCTGGGGACTTGAGAAGAACATGCTAGTAGTCAGTTGGTTTGAGAGTGATTGTATGTGGGCAGCCTTGCCCATCTGTGGTCCAGAGGTATCTGCCAGGGTTTGGGACTAAAGGAATATGTCTGGGATGTATCCTTGGTCCTGGAGTAAAGAGGAACAGCAGTTCCCAAAGCTATGCAGTGAGGCATCAGGGGTAAAGAGAAATACAAGGGAAACCTATCTCAGGACAAGTGCCACAGCCACCCCTCCCTGCTTCTCCAACCTGAGGGCTATTCACTATCTTCTTAAGGGAGCCTATGGGTTTCCTCCTAGTAGACAGATGGTCATGACCCTGTCTGTCTCTTACAGGTGCTGAGAGATGTCCTCAAGGATCTCTACCACCTGTTGAAGCACGTGGTGCGTTTGGAGTCTGATGATGTGGCCAAGCTCCATGCCCAGCTGGCCCTGGAGGAACTGGATGAGATCATGAGAAACTTCTTGTTCCCACCACAGAAGCTGGAGAAAAAGATCATGGTCTTGCCATAGACCTGACTCAAGGCCAGGAAGGAGCAAGGAGCAAGCAGCCAGAGCAATGCCTAAGTTTTCCAGCAGGTGGCCTTACTGCCTCTTTGACACTAGCAATATGGCTGACCTTGAGATGACACTGATTACTTGGGTCTTCAGGCTAACTGTCCTAAAGCATCTAGTTAGTCATCTTGCACCCAGCCTGAAGCATGTGCCATTAAAAGAAAAAATATTACAAATCTCATTGATCTGCACATTTTTCACTGTACTTTAGAACTTAAAGAATAATGTCTCCTAGCTGGGCATGGTGGCTCATGCCTACAATCCCAGTGACTCAGGAGGCTAAGGCAGGAGAATCACAGATTCAAGGCCAGCCTCAGCAAGTTAGCAAGACCCTGTCTCAAAAAATTGAAAGGGCTGGGAGCCAGGTATGGTGGCACATGCCTGTAATCCCTGTAGCTCGGGAGACTGAGGCAGGAGATCATGAGTTCAAAACCAGCCTCAGCAACTTAGCAAGACCCTGTCTCCAATTAAAAAATAAAAGGGCTAGAGATGTGTCTCACTGGTTAAGTGACCCTGGATTTAATGCACAGTACAAAAAAAAAAAAAGTACTGGGGGCATAGCTTAGTGGTAAAGCACCCCCAGGCTCCTAGTAACCCCCCTCAAAAACAGATGTCTCCAAATGGAAGTATAATGCTAGCATGACTGATGGAATTTGATTAAATGGCCATTCTCTTGCTCCTTGAGGAGGAGTTGGCCACCCATAGGTCACATATTTTGGTATTCTTTAATGGTGAGATTATTATTCCTTATGATAACAAGGAGCATGCAGAGCTAATTGTTTTGCTCCTAAAAAAGCATCTGAGTAAGAGATGACTTGGGAGCCAGGGAAAGGAAGTAGTGTCTAAAACACGCAAAATGGAATGAAATTATCTTGGCTGGGAACAACAGGTCTAAATATGGTCTTCTGATATTGAGATGGAAAGTTGTAAAGTTGAGCAGGCTTTGCTTCTCAGAAAGAAAATTCGCTGATTGAATGGTTGAATCTTCCAGAGAAGAAGAGTAAGCCCTGTTTGTCCACTGGCGCCATTTCCTCTCATTCCCTCTGCTGCTGTTTGCAAGGAGTTGCCCTGATTATCAGGGGGAAGGGGCCATGGCATCTCAGAGAGCTGGTGTCCTGCATTCAATCCTCTGCTCCTTTGGAAGCTTGAGTGTTTAAACAATGAAGTGATGTGAAATGCAAGTGGCAAGTGGGTTACACACTGGTGGCCTGATGCCAGGTTTATTGAAATGATTTCAGATGTAGCACTGTGGTCTCTATTTATTTATACATTTTGGCCACTGCATTTTAATTAAAGTTAAAAGAGATGACAAAAAGGAGAAACTGCCTGGCCACTTGAGATAAGCCCTCCCCATTGTCCACACTTTGACAAGGCTAATGCAGAGTTCCTTAATCAGTCCTCTGCTCTGTAGGGGTAGGAGTGGAATTTTATCACAGGACTTTATCCCTGCCTTCTGGGGTATCCAGACCCAGGGAAACCAAAATACCATTTCTGAAAACTCAAGTGACTAAAGGATTTATGTATAAACTTGCCCATTTGCCAGTTAACAACAGGATATTTCTTTCTCTGGCCAGATTACACACCAGGATCTTAGCTTAGAACCTTCTTGGTAAGCAACTCTTTCAAGAGGCCAACTTATATACAGTTATGGGTCACGGTGAGCTTAGTGAACAAAGAATTAGAACAGGTAGTTAGGAATATTTAAAGAATATTTCTATTTAGCTAGTGGAGTGGCATTAGTTTCTATTCTCCAAATCAAGAATGTCTTGAAGATCAGGATTGTAGTTTTCACATCAGGGAAGGATCTCCTTTAGACCAACCAGATGCACCTAAGAATGCTTGGTTTTTAGACTTCTTTAGCGTCCACAAAACTCACTTTAGACAACCAGATGCATATTCTCAGTGATTGATCAAACTTAATAATTTATATGCATCAAATTCATTCTAGTTCTGAGGATATACCCTAATTGATCACTTTGATTACACTGAGAAATTCTCTAATCTAAAAACCTTGAGAGCCTCTCAGAGCATCCTAGTCCCTGTGTTTCTATTTACAAAATGTCTCTTAATTTGAACTATTTGGCAAGAGGCTAAAAGCATCAGTTCTTTATTGATTTTGATTAATTTAAGAGAGTGACTTTCTAACTTTGTTACCAAATTTGAGAAGATTCCTTAGTGAAACCCTTCTAAACATGACTGAATTATTAAAATTTTCCAAGTTTTTAAACAATTCTTTCAAATTTGTGTGTGTGTGTGTGAGAGAGAGAGAGAGAGAGAGAGAGAGAGAGAGAGGGGAGAAGTCCTTGGGAAAGAACACAATAGGATAATGAAAACACAAATGAATTTTAAAAGGCATAGAACTGCAAGGGCCCAGGACACATGGCAAGAAATTTCCCTGCACAGTGGAGCCTGTGAGGCGTGTCTTTCCACCTGCTTCCCCTCATCTCTTCTCCCTCAGAAGCTGCTTTCTTCCTGGTGCCCTCTCTCCACATCTACCATTGAGTTTCTCCTGGACATCACCTTCATCCCCTCCCTTATCCAGTGGCTAGACACTTGCACTCCCTGTAGCACCCACTTGGTCTTTTGCTTGACCTGTCTCTCTTCCTATCCCGTCTTTCCCTTCCTGGTCTCTTCCTCCTCATTCCTCACCCCCTGTCCATACCCTTGACCTACAACTGAATGCACTGTGACAAGAGACATGCATGGGCCTAAAGCAGTGCCTTAGCCAAGCCCCAGGCTTCTGCCCAGGAATTGCCTGCTTGTTCAGGTTAGCCTTTCTGAACATTCTAGAAATCTTCCCTTCTCTGCGTTGTTTTTCTTTCTTCTTGGAATAAATTTGCCCTTCTACGAGTCCTTAGTTATTTAATCAGCAGTCTTGCTTTGCTCCTTATCATACCTCCACACAGTTTTCCACATTTCCTGATATCCTCCTGTCTTTCCTCTGCTGCATATGTTAATCTCTCTCTTATTCCTTTACTTTACTATGGCTCTGCTCACCCATCCACATATAAAGCCAAGGTGCCAAGGACTAGGGCCGGGGGAAGCAAATCACAACAACAGCAACCTGTTGATTATCTATTATGTGCCGGATGCTGCACCACACACCAAGAGCACAGCAGTGACCAAAACAGACAAATCCTTACCCTCAGGAAGCTTGCAGTTACTGCAGTGGAAGGAGATAGACAACAAATAGGATCAGTGAAATGATTAGAAGGTTGAATGGTGTGAGAGATGCTATACAGTAAGGCCATCTGCCCTCAAGAAGGCAGATGGGAAGCAGGGAGTCAGAGAAGAGGGGAGCTGAGATCATAGGAAGTCATCCTCAGATGGCCTTGATGAGAAGTTGATAAGTGAGTAAAGGTGGGAAGAAGCACCCCCAGAGACAGCTGGGGACAGGAATTCCAGGTAAAGGGCCCAGAGGTGAGGGTTGGGGGAAGAGCCTCAACTCAAGGTGAGGAGAGCAGAAGGGGCAAGGAGGTAAGGAAGGTGATGACTCTGAGCAAGGGGACAGGTGCAGAACTTTTCTACCTGAAGTCCCTTCAGCTTGTTTTTGGAAAGTGCTTTCAAGCCAAGGTTATAATTGCTATAAAAAAAAAAATAGAAACTACAAGGCTGGGGCTGGGGCTGTAGCTCAGCAGTAGAGCGCTTGCCTAGCATGCATGAGGCACTGGATTCGATCCTCAGCACCACATAAAAATAAACAAATAAAAAAAGGCATTCTGTCCATCTACAACTACAAAAAAATTTTTTAAATAGAAAATACATATTACTACACATAGCCACTCTTTTCTTCCCTTCAATCAAAAGCAGCCAGCCCCATCCCTCCTCACCCCCCTACAGCCCCAGCTTGGCTTCAGTTGCTCTGTGTTGTCCCAGTTCCTCTTCTTTGGCAGCAAAAAGAAAGAGGAAAGCAAGTGTGTGGATCTACTCTTGGTCCACCCACCCGTCCCGTTCTCTGTCTGAGAGGGTGACTGTATGAAGCATCGCCTGCCACCTGCTTGTGACTCTCTAGCAGTTTGCCGCAGTGAAGGATGGCTGCCACCTGGGAGAGTTGATCAATTCATAGGAATAAGTTGGGAATGATCCATCTGACCTGTACAAAACCAGGTAGGCTTCTGCAGTTTGGATTTTTACAGAAATCCAAACTCTCAGCTGGGGAGAATAAGAAACAGCAGCTGAGTGCCAGGGTGGGCTGTGAAAGCTGGCCATTCTTCCCTGACCATGGTCTCCTTCCCAAATCTGTAACTCTAGCTCCCTCCCGCCAACAAAAACCTTAACCTCCAAGAGCTTCTCCAACAGCAGGTCTGCAGCCTCTGTCCTGCTGCAGTCACATGCAGCTGCTGCCTGAAATACAGAGCACCGCTGGCTTCATGCGCCACTCTGCTTGGAATTGAATCTCCACTTGGGGGTTGGGAATTTGGGGTTCTTACAGTAATCGCTGCTGCCTCTTTGCTGGTCAGCTCAGGGCTGTACTGCGCACATGTGCTGGCAAGGGAAGAGGGAATGCAGACCCTCATACAGGCCCTGGGAGGGGCTTTGCTCACTTGGTATTGGAAAGATCATCCCTGTCTCTCCCATAGTTCTTCAATAGTGACTTAGTAGGTTTGTGCTGCCTGAGGCCTCAGCTTTTGTGCTCCTTCTCCTGGTGAACCTCCATGGCCCCCCTTGAATACAAAGTAGCAATATCAGTTAGTCTGTGTTTCCTTTAGTTTGGAAATTCATTTCCTATCCAGAGCTTATCTGATGCTCACAACCATCTTGTTGAACAGAGAAGCAAATTATTGTTTTCCCCTTTTGGTGGGATTTGGCACCAAGTTGCCTGAGTCTTAGCCAGGCAAGGTAATGCATGCCTGTAATTCCAGTAACTCGGGAGGTTGATGCAGGAGGATCTCAAGTTCAAGACCAGCCTCAGCAACTTAAGTTGCTTAAGGTGAGACCTTAAGCAACTTAAGCAGACCCTGCCGCAAAATAAAAAATAAAAACATCTGAGAATGTAGCTCAATGGCAAAGCATCCCTGGGTTCATTTCATAGTATCAAAAAAAAAAAAAAAGAAGTTCCCTCAATTTCATCTCCACTCTTACCCCAGGATTATCACTAACAGACTGGTGGCATGATCCCTGCAGATCTTTATTAGTTACCATATTTTGCCATTATAAATAATGACATTTATATGTATATGTGTAAATATATGTATATATATTTTAGTCATCTATCTTGGAAATACTCCTCAGTACTTACAGATCCCTTCTTTTGCAGTGGTGGCATGTCTTCCATTGTTTGGGTGAACTGCAACTTGGTTAATTATTTGTCTATGGATGGTCAGTTGTTTCTAATTTCCAATGATTCTCGAACATAATTTTGCATAGGTAAGTGTTTCAATGCAATAAGGCCCAGGAGGTTGGAAAGCTGGATCAAACAGGCCTGAACATTTTAAATATTAGTACCAAAACATCCCCCAAAATGTCTGTGCTGATCTACATTCCCCCCCCCCCAGCCTCAGCTGACATTGCTTTAATACCCACAAAATGCACTGGGGATGTAGCTCAGTGATAGAGTGTGTGCCTAGCATGTGTTAGGCCCTGGGTTCAAACCCTAGTTGGGTAACACACACACACACACACACACACACACACACACTGAAATGTGAGCTCAGTCTCCAAAACAAAGTACTGACACATTCTCCAAATAATTCAGAATCAGGAAATTTCCAGAAACTGGAGTGTTCTGTGTACCCAAACCACCAACATGGGCACACTAGCATGTTTTACAAGTACATTTATCAGCAGCAGTCTGTCCCAGCTTTGGCTTACAAGTACGCACCCAGGGAGAAATCCTAAAACTCCATAGGTCTATTAAAAAGGGCTTTTTACCAGAACTAATACTCTGTTGTGAGTGTGTAGGATATGCCTTTTGGTGGGGTTTGGAGTGTTCCAGCAGAGTGACCATATTTCCTAAATTTTCAAGGACATAAGGTCTGATGGCCCCTCAGAGTATTGTATTTATCTTTTAAACCCCAGGAAGAACAGTGGTTGTGGCTCCTCATCCTTGTATGTAGTAATCCTGATTGTAGTTACCCCTGTAGAGAACTTAGTATGCACTTCAGTGCACTCAACACATATTAGCCCTCTTAATCCTCATGGATGGGCCTTCAAGATGGGTATTATGGTTTCACAGATGGGAAAACTGAGGCACGCAAAGATCTAATTACTTGTCCTGGGTTACATAGCTAGTAAGAAGTAGCCGAACTAGTACTTGGACCCAAGCAGTCTGACTCCAAAAGCTGTGCTTTTAACCACTGGGCTTTGCTACTACCCAATAGATACTCTGTTTCCAAATTGCAAACATCTGTTCTTAGTGGAAGTGAGAATAAAGAAAGCAGTAATCTGCTTGTTTACATGGACCACCTATGTCAAGGTATGTTAACCCTCAATTCCCTCAAAATAGTGTTCTTAGAGGCTGGGGTTATAGCTCAGTGGTAGAGTGCTTGCCTCGCACATGTGAAGCACTGGGTTCAATCCTCAGCGCCACATAAAAATAAATAAAAACATTGTGTCCATCTTTAAAAAAAATAGTGTTCTTACATCAGACACTGAGTCAAATACATATTGTGTTTGACCTTATAGTTTGCCCAGAAGCCAGAAACCAGGTTTATTATAGTTCTCCAGACCACCTGCTCCTTTACTTTGGTGACTTTTTTCTTCTTCCATGGGGTGGTCAAAATGACAGAGATCTAAAACGGACTTCCTGAAAACAGGAGAGGCAGAGAGCCATGTCTCTCTCAAGTGTGCAACTTAGAGAATGTTGCAAGTTTCCCCATGACCTCCAACAGAAGCCCAGAAAAGTCCTTTCTGAAGGTCGTTGTTTTAGCCCTTTCATCTTTAGTTCTCAGATTTTATTTTCAGAATTACAATGAATTATTTTTCTTTACTTTTTATTTTTCTCCTTTTTTTTTTTTTTCTTTTGGTGCTAAGCATCCAACCCAGGGTCTTGCACGTGCTAGGCAAGTCCTCCACCACAGAGCTAAATTCACAGCCTCACAATGCATCATTTTTAACTGTTATCCACTGAAATAGGTTCAAATCATATATACATTAATATCTCCCTTCTCATACAATTTCTTTAGAGCAAAAAAAAATATGCTAGATGAATGACCCTCCTTTTGGAGAAGGGAAAAGTAAGATCCAAAAAGGTGAGGCATGAGTTCAGCCGAGTAGAGAAACTTCTTCCTTCATTCTCTAGATCATGATATGAATCACTCTGCTGGATCCTGAGCTACTGTGGGGGCTGGTGGGAGTTATTTCAGAAGAGGGAAGTTTGCAGAGCAGCCATGAAGCATAGGAGTACTTCTCCATGGAAGACTAGGAAAGCAGCTGGGCCTCTAAGAGGTTTGTTAAATGATGTAAGATTTCATCTTCACTGTCTGCCATAAGAGCTGGAGCCAGCTTGGAACAGTGCAGCACAGGTAGCACCCAGTGCTAAGAAGAACAAAGCCACCTACTCTGTACTTCCGTAGTCTCTAGAACAAACCCCCCACCCAACCTTTATTTGACCACATACCACTTTCAAAACTTCAAAACGCATGGCTACTGTATGAATCCTAGAGCAAAGCCAGACTGAAAGTAGGCTTCTTCACTAGGAGAGGGAATGGCGATTTTTTCAGGAGCTGGGTGGGGTGAACCCACAGAAGGGTACTATTCAGAGATTTCAAAAAACGAGGCTCTAGCATCAGTCATATAGGTCACAGGAAAGTCTTCTCAGGGATTCTTTTTTATTTATTTATTTTTTAGTTCTCGGCAGACACAACATCTTTGTTTGTATGTGATGCTGAGGATCGAACCCGGGCCGCATGCATGCCAGGCGAGCACGCTACCGCTTGAGCCACATCCCCAGCCCTTCTCAGGGATTCTGTTCCCCAGAATAAAGCTGCTCAGGTCCCCTATGAGCCTCTAGAGACTTTCCCCATTTTGGGTGGTGGAATGATCACCAAAGTATAGAAGTTTGCGATTTAGATGACAAAAGCTAATCCAAGGTGTTTTGGCAACTGTCCTCCCCTTGCCAAGGGCTGGCAGGGACACACACACACACTCACACACTCACACCCACTGGTTCTCCTAGAAGACAGTAGACACACCTTTGCCAGTGAAAAGGTTGTTGAGCTGGGGACTGGCCTTGCCCATCTGGTCCTGCTCTCCTCTGTGTTTCTCCCTGGCTTTCATTCCTAATTTCCAGTTCAAATCCACATCCATTCTCTTTTTACTTTCTTTCTTCTGGCTTGATAGCTCATTTGTTCAGCGTTAAATTATTTTTTTGTGGTGGAGGGGCGGTATGGGGCATTGAACCCAGGGATACTCAACCACTGAGCCACATCCCCAGCCCTATTTTGTATTTTATTTAGAGACAGGGTCTCATTGAGTTGCTTAGCACCTCGCTTTTGCTGAGGCTGGCTTTGAACTGGCAATCCTCCTGTCTCAGCCTCCCAAACTGCTGGGATTACAGGCATGTGTCACTGAGCTTGGCTACAGTATGAACTTTTTTTTTTTTTTAATTATAGTTAGACACAATATTTTTATTTATTTTTATGTGGTGCTGAGGATAGAACCCAGCACCCTGCACGGGCTAGGTGAGTGCTCCACCACTGAGCTACAACCCCAGCCTCCAGTGTTAAATATTCTTAAAGTCAGTTAATTCAAACAGGTGCCTACACTAGGAGCAGCAGTGCCAGAGAAAAATAGGTAAAAACTCTTCTTCCACGCTCTAGGTCTCACCACCTGACTAGCTGGCTCTCTGCTGGCCTGTCTGTGCCAGAAATGTACTTGCAAATCTCAGATAAGGAAAACCCTGGGGATGTGTTCTTAACACTGGATGCATAATAGAATTGCCTGGGGAAATGTAAAATATTCAAGCCTGGGGCCCACCCCCAGCAATTCCAAGCAAATTGATATGAGAGGGGTTCTAGGCATTTGGTGGTTTGTGTGGTTTTTGTTTTTTGTTTTAATATTTACTTTTTAGTTGTAGTTGAACACAATATCTTTTTATTTATTTACATGTGGTGCTAAGGATTGAACCCAATGCCTCGCACATGCTAGGTGAACGCTCTACTGCTGAGCTACAACCCCACCTGCATTTGATGTTTTTTAAAAAGCTTCCCAGGTTTTAAAAGTCTAATGCCACCATTAGCTAGACTGAGAATCACTGCATTGGCTTATGTGTGTTATCCTAGCTCCCCCAAATCTGCTAAAAATAGAACACATGTTGGGGTGAGGGTCCTCTCTGCACTTGGGTAACTGAGTGTGCATATGTGTACTTGTCATCATAGTGAATTATGTGCTTGTGTGGGTGTGGAAAGGCACGTGGGTACTTGCATGGGGTAGGTTTACAACACACATAAGCCAATGGAGTCTGTCCCTATCCTTAGTTCTTCTTTGATGTTTATATGGGTCTGGGGCTTTAGTTCAGAAGTAGGACCACTTTCCTAGCATGTTCCATGCCCAGGTCTAGTCCTAGCACTGAAAAAAAAAATGCTTTTAAGGAGAGTCCAGCTTAGTGATTAATGATGTCTTTAATCAAGAAAGAAAACAGAGCTGTGTACTGTGGCACAAGCCTGTAATCCCTGCAATTTGGGAGACAGAAGCAGAAGAATTGCAAGTTCAAAGCTAGCCTCAGCAACTTAGTGAGGCCTTAAGCAACTCAGCAAGAACCTGCCTCTAAATAAAATATTAAAAAGGGCTGGGGATGTGGCTCAGTGGTTAAGTACCCCTGGGGTTCAAACCCTGGTACCAGAAAAACATTTGCTTTAAAATTAAAAGTTCTGAAGGTCTGGGGATATAGCTCAGTTGTTAAGTTGTTTATTTAGTTTTTTTGTGGTGCTGGGTATCAAACCTAGTACCTCATGCATGCTAGGCAAAAGCTCTACCACTGAGCCACAATCCCAGCCCCACTCCTTTTTAAGTTGTAGATGGACACAATACCTTTATTTTGTTTGTTTAGTTTTTTTGTGTGGTGCTGGGGATCCAATACAGTGCCTCAGTTGTTAAGTTGTTAATTGTTCCTTGGTTCAATCCTTGGAACCAAAAAAGAAAAAAGAAGAAGACAGAAAGCAAAAGTACCAGCACATTTAAGAACTGTGGTTGGGGTGCAGCATGGTGGTGCATACCCAGCAGCTTGGGAGGCTGAGGCAGGAGGATTACAAGTTCAAAGCCAGCTTCAGCAATTTAGCAAGACCCTAATCAATTTATCGAGATCTTGTCTCAAAATAAAAAATAAAAAGGGCTGGGGATATGGCTCCGTGGTTGAGCACCACTGGGTTCAATCCCCAGTACCAAAAACCAAACAAACAAAAACTGTGGTTGATATGAGCTGGTGTGGTGGTACAGGCCTATAATCCCATCAACTTGGGTTGCTCAGACAGGAGGATCAAAAGTTCAAAGCCAGTCTCAGCAATGTATTAAGGCCCTAAACAACTTAGCAAGACTTTACCTCAAAATAAAAAATAAAAAGGGCTGGGGATGTAACTCAGTGTTAAAGTGCAACTGGGTTCAATTTCTAATACCAAAAAATTTATGACTGATGTCTTTTATAACAGGAGGCAAATGAAATTGGAACATTAGTTTAAGAGATTTGTTCCTCTTCTACTGATCTGGAAACTTGGGCTGTAGATTAGAATTGTGTTCCTCCAAGGTCTGGGGGAAATGTGTGTGCACTTGGGTAACTGAGTGTGCATATGTGTACTTGTCATCATAGTGAATTATGTGCTTGTGTGGGTGTGGAAAGGCATGTGGGTACTTGCATGGGGTAGGTTTACAACACCCAGAGGAAAGAGGTTCTTTGGGACTTCCTTGGGCTGGAGGCCACTACCTCTGACATCATCATTCTTGGAAATACTTTCTTTAGGGAAATTATCCTTTTAGAGTATTCATCAGTCCTCTATTTAACATGCCCCTTCTCCCTTATCAAGGATCATGGTGGTCCTGAATGAGGAGGGCAGTGGGGGGGCTGCAGGCAGCAGGGGTATGCCAGCCAAGCCATGTGCCTTTTTATAATCCATCCAAAGGTGCTGAAGGAGCTGGCAGAGCTCTGTGTGTGCCCTTTCCCCTACTAAATTCTCTTAAAAGATCAGTGTGAGGGATATCAATGAAGACAACCACCATCTCATATCCTGATCCTCCCAACTTCATTCACTGCTTTTGTCACAGTTTGAGGTTGCCAACATTTTTCACACAAAACCATATGTCATGTAGGTTGCATCCCACCCAACCCCAGCTTGGAAGGAAATTTTGTAAACTCAGATTTGGACCATTTAAAATACATTATTATTACAAAAATATGCTTAGTAATGGAAAATTCAGAGAATACAAGAAAAAAGCTAAAAAAAAAAAAAAAAAAAAAACAATTGTCCAGCTACCAGATCTTAATATACTATCAAACCTAATAATATGCCAGGTATGGTGGTACACACCTGTAATCCCAGTGACTTGGGAGACTGGGGCTAGGTCACAAGTTTGAGGTCAGCCTTAGCAATGATTGAGGCCCTGTCTCAAAATAAAAAATAAAAAGGACTGGAGTTGTAACTCAGTGGTAAAGCGCCCTGGGGTTCAATTCTCCATACCAAAAAGAAAAAAAATTTCCCAACAACTTAATAATATAATATTAAGCCTGATCTTTTGTATGTGTGTATGTGGGTGGGGGAACACTGAGATTGAACCTAGGGCCTTGAACATTCTAGGCAAGTGCCCTACCATCTAGCTGTATTCCAGCCTTAAAAAACAAAACTTTATTTTGAGACAGGGTATTCATAAATCGCCAAGACTGGACTTGAACTTGCAATCCTCCTCCTTTAGCCTCTGGAGTTGCTGAGATGACAGATATACACCATTGCACCAGGCCTAAACCTTAATATTTGGGGAGAACTTCTCTTCTGCCTTTTAATTCATGAGATTTTTTTTTTCAATACTGGGGATCAAACCCAGGACCCTCATGCACACTAGGAAAGTGCTCTACCACTGAGTTCTGTTTTCAGTTCTAATTCACAGGATTTTAAAGAAAACAACAGAAATGTATATACAACTGTTAATATACAACAATTTTGTTCATTCATATCAACAATTTTGCATCCTGTATATTACTTAGCTATACATCATAAGTGTTTTGGCATATTCTTATATTTTCTTCATGAGCATAATTTCTAGTAACTCCAAAGTATTTCATCAGGAAGGTACATTGTGGTTGACAATTGCCTTCTGGATTTTTTTTTTCCACATTTACCTAGGGAAGAAGAGAAGGGGAAGATGGCTGAGAGTTTTTCCTGTTTAGAATTCCAAGAAGAGCACCCTAAGTTTGTTTTTTGTTTGGAGCTACATCCCCAGCCCTTTTTATTTTGAGACAGATCTAAGTTGCTTAGGGCCTTGCTAAATTGCTGAGGCTGGCCTCAAACTTGCGCTCCTCTTACCTCAGCCTCTGGAATTGCTGGAATTACAGGGGTGTACCACCATTCCCAGCCCCAGGTCTGGTTTGATATTTGGTTATCAATCTGGTGTGCCTTCTAGTCTTGACCTTCAGGGCAGATTAAAGAGCCTGGCCCCTTAGTAGGGGCTGACCACTCCACTTCCACCTCCCCTTGATTTGAAATGATAAAGATTCTCTCATCAAAGGACAGAGGAGCTGAAGTTAAAATCTAACCACTATAACTGTAGTACAGATAAGTCCTCAAGATTGCTTCTTCAAACAGAGCACCTAGAAATGGGTACAGATTGCAGAGTACTTGTCAGTAAAAGGAGAAAGTATTGAAAGTAAAACTTTGTTCGTCAAAGCTGCTTTGCTGTAGTCAAGACACAATCTTTCCACTTTGAATTATGTATTAACTACTGTTGCAGAGAAAGCCCTTAGTCAGTGGAGGGAACATAAACTGCTACTATATGGAAACCATGTTATGTATGTGGGATTTTTTTTTGTGTGTGTGTGTGTGTTTTTTTTTTAATCAGGCTCTCTCTATATTGCCCAAGCTGGCTCTGAACTCCTGGGCTCAAAGGATCCTCCTGCCTTAGCCTCCCTAGTTACTCATGTCACTTTGGAAGCCATTTTTAAACCTATCTTCATTAGCTTTAAAAGGTTTTTATGGTGATCAGGATGAAACCTGGAGGGATTGTGGAAGCCTGGGTGGCTTGGCTGCTAGCTCTCATTCAGTTTTGCTTTGCTAGAAATTGTGGGCTGAATGCCAGGGAGGAGCACTGAAGCTTGAGGTCAGAGGGTGAGAGGAGTCCAAGGAACCACAATCCCTCCTCCCTCCCTCCCTCCCTCAAGTCCCTTACTAGGAGGCCAGCAGAGTGGAACTGTAGGCTTGAGGGAGTATCTGGTTACTGGCAATGTTACAAAATTCAAGCCCCTATGTGACACAAAGAGATGGAATGGCCGACTCCTAGTGCAAGGTATTTGAGTCGTGAGTTTGGATTTGAAAATTAGTTGAAAGGTGAAATATTTGTTTGTAGAGCTGCAGTTATCTCATACCCTCCACAGCTTTGAGAAAGTCCCCTTCAGCTCTCCACGCTGCATAAACTTTCCTCTTGATTCTACTTCTGCATACCTTTCATTGTACACACACAGTGGTCGACACAGCCAGCCCTCATCATCACCTACTGAAGGCAGCATCCACAAGTGTCATCAAAGCCCTTTCTCAGCTTTGGTTGGCTTATCTGCCTCTTAATTTCCTATGTATCTAGTCCTCACCCCAAAATATTATTGGCCCAGCCTGCCCCATACAGCACTTGTGACCTATCATTACTTTGCTCAGTCATAACCTACCCAATAAAATCCAAACTCCTTGTTTGGTCACTGTGCCCACAATCTGTCCTAGTATCCTCTTCCTCAGAGCAGCAAGAAGTCATTATTTGCCACAGTTGGAAGTCTTTGGTTTAAATTTCTTGTTTCATCCAGGCTCTGCTGTCCTTCAAATACACCTTGCCAGCTGGGTGTGGTGGTGCACACCTGTAATCCCAGTGATTCAGTTGGCTGAGGCAGGAGGATCACAAATTTGAGGCCAGCCTCAGCAAATTAGTGTGAGACCCATGAGCAACTTAGCAAGACCTTGTCTCAAAAAAAAAAAAGGGGCTGGAATGTAGCTTGGTGATAAAGTGCCCCTCGGTTCAATGCCCAGTACCAAAAACAAACAAAAATGCACCTTGCCCATTCCTGTATCTATTCTTGTATATAAACTAGTCTTCCTATCTAGAATGTTTGTTTGTTTGTTTGTTTTGGTACTAGGGATTGAACTCCGGCACTCTCCTAGTGAGCTACATTACCAGTGTTTTTTATTTATTTTTAAATTTTGAGACAGTGTCTTGCTAAATTACCTAAACTGGCCTCACACTTGCAATCCTCCTTCTTGCCTCAGCCTCTTGAGTAGCTGGGACTACAAGTGTTCCCAGTTCAAGAATGTCCTTAACAGCTTCCCCAGTTTTTCACAGAACTCTGCCCAGCCCATTGCATCTCACAGAGATTTCTTACCTGAAATTCTCAACTTCTTCCAGTTGGATCCTCTTACCAATATTTAGACCTTGTATAGTGACTGTTTTTCTGTTTTCAACTTTATTTGTCTTCAAGATGAATAACCTTCTGGGTGGCAGGAACTAGCCTGAGAACTCTGGGTACCGAAGCACCCTTCTCTGCTCAGAGCAGGCCTTCAGCAATTTAGTTAAACGACTATGCAAGTACAGTATGAATCTTCTGTTGAGTCAAGTAGGGAGGCTTGGCCTCTGGAACCAGTGTAAAAAGCCAATTGAACAACATCTGAATTCACATTTGTAAGTGGTGGGATATGGAATTTTTGCTGAGGCTGGCTTTGAACTCATGATCCTCCTGCCTCAGCCCCCAGAGCTGCTGGAATTACAGGTGTGCACCACTGTGCCTAGAATTAAATTTGTTTTAATTAGTTATACATGACAGTAGAATGCACTATGATACATCATTACATAAACGGAGTATAATTTCTCATTTTCCTGTTTGTACATGATGAAGAATCCCACCTATTGTGTAGTTATAGATGTATATAGGGTAGTTTTTTTTAATGTACCTGCTTAACCCATAAATAACTTTTTAGTGATCATTTCCCAAGCAGTGTGAAATGGTTTGATTTCCTACTGCAGAATGGGAGTGGGTCAAGGTCCTGGGGGCTTTGCCTGTGATGCTCAGCTCTATAGCCCAGAGTGAGGGTGAACAGACAAGTCCCTGCACTAAGACTTCTGGGAGGAGCAGCTTATAAACTGTAGCTCATGTTGCTATAAAGTTTTTGTAGTTAGGAAAGTGATGGAAATTATCGCAGTTGTGTTTGGAGGATATGCAAGTGCATTGTTTTTATGTCCTTCAAGTTTTTCTGAGATGTAAAAGCTCAGGGTCTTCAGCTGGTTCTAAATTTCTTTCCTCAGCTAATGCCCTCCTTTCCCCTATCCCCTCCCTTTCATCTCAAGTCTAGCCCCAGCTGGCATTGAGGTCAATTTGGAATTTAGGAGGTCATGAATGTCTGAAATAAAGGTGTAAAAAAGGGTAGGAGGAATTGTTTTGGCTTTAAGACACCGGAACCTGCAAGCTTCCTGCTAAACCATTTGCAGCTTTTACAAACAGCCTTAATGTCATCAGCGCCCCACTGTGGGATTCAAAGCTAAGCTGGTCACAATAGTTAACGCCTTCTTTGACCAACCTTTTTATATTTGATAACTATTCTCTTCCATCAGGAAGGTTCCGCTGCTTTGATTTTAACGAACAGCCCCTTGGCGTGTAGAAGTCCGGGGTAGGGGTGATTCGTTCTGCTCCCCAGCTTTGAAGAGTGAGTAGGTTTTCAAGACCTAGAAAGAGGGGCTTGGAGGCGGGGACGGAGAGTAAGAATTCTGGAGGAACCTATGGGTTATCTCGAAAGTTAGCGACGCTTCAGGTTCAAAATTGGGCACAATGACCTCCTCCCCTGGGCATCTGGCCCCGAGGCAATAGCGGAGCAGCTCTGCCTTCCGCCACATTGAGGAAACCAGTTTCCAAGAGCGCGCTGAGGCTGTATGTCCACGCTGGACCCCACAAGCCGCCAAACGCAGGCCTGTGGATTCCATTCGACCCAGCCGGGAACGGGGTGCCCTCGGGGAACCCTCCTACTCTTGTCAACTTTCGCGGCCCCAGGGCCGGAGGAGGGCGCCTCTCTCGGCGAGGACGAGCTCGGTACTTAAGGCGGCTTGGCAGGGCCGGCACTCGTCAGTCCGAGCGCGCGGCGGCGGCAGCGGCGCACCGTGGAGGGAGGCGCGGCGACGATAGGAGCCGGAGGAGGGGCATGGAGCCGCCGCGGGCCTGCTGAGCACCAGAGCGCGGGCATCCGGCGGCACGGTGAGCGCGGGCCGGCCACCTCGGAGGGCGGGCCGCGCGGGGCTGCGCTGCGGGCCCTGGGAACCGGGCTCTGGGGATCCCTTCTGCCGAGCCCCAGGGGACGGTGTCCACAGCTGGGTGGCCAGCTGGGGCCGTGGCAGCTCCAGGCTTCTCGGCGGCGATTCCTGCAGCCACTTCCCCACTGACCCCTCCTCCCTTTCTTCCTCCAGCTTCTCCTCCTCCAGCCGCTCCTCCCTTCTTCCCTTGCGGCTCCTGGTTTGTGAATGAATTAGGAGGCGGACGACCGTGCGGGGCACGAGGCTGGTTGGAGTACCCCTCCCCCATCCACGCCCTCCAGGGTCTTCACACCTGTGGGGACACCAATTCCCAGAGCTCTGGTTCCTGCGGGTCAGCCGGGCCACGGCTGCACGTCCGCCAGACTGAGCTTCCTTTCCTTTGCCGGCTCAGAGGGACCTGAGGGCGCCCAGGCGCAAGGCAAGGAGCCCCCATCTCGCGCACAAGTTTCCATTCCGCTGCATGAGGGCCCCGCAGCAGGGCGCACCTGTCAGCGGGAGAGACGCTGCAGACCAGGCAGTCCCTCAAAGTTTTTTTGGGGGGTAGAGAGGTAGGGAAGCGAGTGCCTTTGGCTGGAGGGTTTTCCTTCAGTAGTCGGCGGGACCGGTTTTGGGGAAAGCCCCAACCTTGTGCCCTTGAAACTGAGTGCGCGTTAGCCAGTTTGGGACTGGCTCCCGTGAACCCTTTCTGAGCGAAGGGTATGGGGGTGGGGTGGAGGTTGGCGATCCAGGCTGTAGGATCACTTCGCCTTCGCCGGCTTGGGGTGACTGCAGGGGCAGGGGACCTCAACCAGAGACCGCACCAGAGCCTGATTGCACATAGGGAATACGGCAGTAGGACCTTCTTGGGTCCTCCGAGAGGAGGGTACAGAGGTAGTGCCTCTAATTCCTGTGGGGGAGGGGTCCTGCCCGGGGAAATAAGGGACTGGCGACACCGGGGATGCCGCCTTTGTCTGCAGACACACTTTTGCCAAGGTAGCTGGAGCCCCGGGAAGATGAGCAGGTCTAGTCCGATTGTGATTCCTTGGGTTTTCCGTTCCTTCCCGGCTGGGTCGTGGGAAACCAGCACGTGGGTGTGGCCGGCGCCGCTTTCGCCAGTACGCGAAGCCCAGCCGGGTGATGAAGCTTGGCGAGTGCCTTCGCGGCCGCATTGACCTGGTAGGCATAGCCTCAGTCACTGCGCCGAGGCGGGGCGCCAGGGCCTGGCAGGTTGCTGGGTTGGGCCCGGCACCTCCTGCCCCTTCCCAGAGCTCAGACTGGCCGTGAGGCCCGCAGCGCCCCCTCATCTTGTAAGCTCCAGAAGGGGACACGGGGGGGTGGGGTCGCCCCTGGGTGATGGGTGGGGGCCCAGGGGGCCCAGGGGGCTCTGGGCCTCGGGCGTGTGCAGGAAAGGAGGACTGGGAGGACTAGGAGTCCTGCAGAGGAAGCACACCGCCGGCCTGGCGGGGCAGAGAGGCCGAGCTTCCCGGAGAGGCGAGTCTGCCAACAGCTTTTTGATCCAAGATGCTGGAAGGCTGCTAGTGTCTGAGTCTCTGGCTGATTTAGGCCGTGACTGCTTGCTCACTCCTCCTATGTAAGGTGTGTCCCCTGGCAGGAAGGTGTTTTTGTGTTGGGATGGAGGGCTCCGTTTCAGCGAGTCCTAGAGTTGGAACAAGCTTGAAAGTGAGATCATTGTCTGGATTCCCAGGGTGGAAATGGATTCTCTAGAAGGGGCAGGTGGTAAGAAGAGGACATGGGGAGAAGGCCTAGGTCAGAATGGAGGGCAGGAAGCAGTCCTTGTCAGCCTGTCCTTCCCACCTCTTCTTCATGCTGCTGTCCCCCACTGGGCTCCAGAGGAAGCCACAATCAGCCTTACCACTGGGCAGCACTGTAGGGCTGACATGTTTCCATTTTCAGGGAAATTATTTTCCTGAGACTTATGAAGCAAGAAACCATTAGAAACCCTATTGAGGGTGGGGGGAGATCAAGTCTTAGAGAACCTAGGCACAGCTCAGGCAGCCACGAGGTAGTAGAGCTTGTCTCAAGCCAAGTTACCACAGGATAGATGCTAGGAGCCCTGATTTGGCTGCAAATAGAAACTCAGCATCCTGGCATCATCTCCAGAAGTGGCCAGGCTGAGGGACGAACAAGGAGATTCCACCAGGGCACTAGGACCAAGCGGATGGGGCTCTCCAGCAGCCACCTCTCTCAGGCTGCTGCAGTGGTGGCTGCTGTTCCCTCTGGCGCTCCTCAGTGCTGGGCTTCCAGGAGGGCTGCCCACACCCCAGCTCTCATTTCCTCTTCTTTCCCTTGTTTGCTTTCCCTGCGGCTTTCCCTTTCTTTCCTGCCTCTCAAGTAAATGAGAAAAAGGTGAGAGAGCAGAACACTGGGAAGTTTCTCTTACTGATTTTGCCATGAGAAAGGGAAGCTGTTTGCATCCACCCCCCACCTCTTTTTGTTTCCTGCAGTTTCACCTCATCTTTTCCTCCCCCACTTTCTTCAAGGGCATTGTGCTGTGCTTTACCAATGAACAGTCTCCTAGAATGCAGTCACTCACCCTCTCCAGGGGTTGTAGCTCATAAGCCACTGGCTGCCACTCTTCCACTACTCTACCACGCTGTCTGCAGAGCTGTTCCCTTATGCTCAGGAATGCCTCAGGCTCACTCTACTTAAGCTTACCTATTAAGACTTTGGAGGCTGGGGGTGTGGCTCAGTGGTAGAGCACTTGTCTAGCAAATGTGAGGCACTCGGTTCAATCCTCAGCACCACTTAAAAATAAATAAATAAAATAAAGATATTGTATCCATCTACAACTAAAAAAAATTATAAAAAAAGACGACTTTGGATCAAGCAGATCCCATTCTGCCATCTGTGGGGTGTCACAAAATGCTGGCCTTTGGTTTGTCTGCTTTTTGGTGGTGGTGTGGTAACCAGGAGTTGAACCCAGGGGCACTGAGCCACATCCACTTCTGCATGATGCAGAAGTGGGGAGGCACTTTTTATTTTATTTTATTTTTTTTAAATATATTTTTTAAAATTTTTTAGTTATCAGCGGACACAACATCTTTGTTTTGTATGTGGTGCTGAGGATCGAACCCGGGCCACACGCATGCCAGGCAAGCGCACTACCACTTGAGCCACATCCCCAGCCCCCACAGCCCTTTCTAATATTTGATTTTGAGACAAACTCTCGCTAAGTTGCTTAGGACCTCACAAAGCTGCTGAGGCTGGCTTTGAACTCACAATCCTCCTGCCTCAGCCTCAAGAGCTGCTAGGATTACAAGCTTGGCCACCATGCCCAACTGGTTTGTCTGCTTTCTTTACACATGTCACCCATTCACCCCTTGAAGATCCTATGAGATTAGTACTGCAGCCCACACTTCATCAATGAAATAACTCAGAGGTTACATAGATAGCAGAGCTGGGATTTGAACCTACTAGTCTAGCTTCTGGGTCTTAGCCATGCTCAGTAAGTGGTAATTATGGTTTTATTAGCAGCCCATTTCCCTTGTTTGGAGCCAGACTCCGAGAATGCCTACCCTCCTATTGTTTAGAAATACTGTCCTGCCTGACCCTATATCTCCTACCTTCTGCCAGATGCCGGTGCAGCTGACGACAGCCCTACGCGTGGTGGGCACCAGCCTGTTTGCCCTGGCGGTGCTGGGTGGCATCCTGGCAGCCTATGTGACAGGCTACCAATTCATCCACACAGAAAAGCACTACCTGTCCTTTGGCCTGTACGGCGCCATCCTGGGCCTGCACCTGCTCATCCAGAGCCTGTTCGCCTTCCTGGAGCATCGGCGCATGCGCAGGGCAGGGCGGCCAATAAAGTTGTCCTGCCAGCAGCGGCGTTCAGTGGCGCTCTGCATTGCAGCCTACCAGGAGGACCCTGACTACTTGCGCAAGTGCCTGCGTTCAGCCCAGCGTATTGCCTTTCCTGACCTCAAGGTAGTCATGGTGGTGGATGGCAATCGCCAGGAGGATGCTTACATGCTGGATATCTTCCATGAGGTGCTGGGTGGCACTGAACAAGCCGGCTTCTTTGTATGGCGCAGCAACTTCCATGAGGCGGGTGAGGGCGAGACTGAGGCCAGCCTGCAGGAGGGCATGGAGCGAGTGCGGGCAGTGGTACGGGCCAGCACCTTCTCATGCATCATGCAGAAGTGGGGAGGCAAGCGTGAGGTCATGTACACAGCCTTTAAGGCCCTTGGTGACTCCGTGGACTATATCCAGGTAAGGGTGACTCCTTAGGACTGTGTTGATGGACACATATTGAGCCAATGGGGCATGCTCTCCTTTCGGAGTTTTAGATCTAATTTAGGTCCAATGTGTGTGCATATCCCTCCTTTGAACTGAACAGGGCATAAAGGTTCTGAAGCTCTCCTGGGGTCAGACAGGACTGGATTAGAAGCTTGGTTCTGCCTCTCCTTGACTTTGGTCAGATATTTGAGTTGATATTCCAATAATAAGAGCAGAAAACTGTTACAACAGAATTTACCTTACAGTGGGCACTGCTGTGGGCACTTTAGACACATCAGCTATTTTAATCCTCATAATACTCCTAGTGATTAGTACTATTATTAACTCTGTTCATAGAAGGTGAAACAGAAGCATAGAAAGTAACTTAATTAATGTTACACTGCTAGTAAGGTGCAGAGTCAGGCAGCTATCTCAGGTCTGCTCTCAGTCCTCGGCAATACTCTCTCTTTGGCCACTGGCAATATAGGGGTGAGAAGAGCAAAAAAAAAAAAAAAAATCTGGTTTGTTATGGGTCCAAAGTCCCACTCTTCCTACTGTCAAATCCATGTCTGTGAGGCAGGAGTGAAGGGACTCAGGGTGTGAGACATCTAGCACTTCATTTCTTAGCACCATTAACAGGGCTGGAACCCTGAGCAGACCCTGCCCAGCTTCTGGTCAAAGTGTGTCTCTGACACTAGCCTGGAAATTTTATTAGGTTGACGAGGTTGACAGAGCTTCAATTTTCAAATAACACAACCTAGAGAGAATTGAGAAGATTAAAACTCATATATTCAGTCCCATGCAGAAACTGAAATCCCAGAACCCCATGTTCTGGTCCAGAAGTTTTCATAGCATTCACACTACCTGTGCCTGTCTCTGCCCTTCTCTGCATCTGCTGTAGAGTTTTGCCCATAGTTTCATAAGTGCATAAAATAGTAGCTATTCTTGCAGCCATCTGTGTGCTGTTCAGTCTTGATGACAGCATGGTGAAGTCTCTGATACTATTTACGTTTTCTATTCATGTACCTACCTAGAACTAGTGTGCACAATTTGTTTGGCACAATTTTTTTGAAGGGTATGTCCTTGTGTGAGTTGATACCTTTGTCTTTTTCGTCTTCCTAGACCCAAGGACCTTCCCAGCCATGAAGGGAGGGATGTAAGCCTAGAATGCTGTTTGATTCTGCAGTTCACCTAGGATTGGGGAACTTTTGTGAAAACTTCCTGGGAACCCAAAAGCTTAGAAAAAGCCCTGAGCCCTGACATATGCTCAAACCTTAGTAGCTTTGTCATTCACTCCCTTGAATTACAGGACCTGCCCCCCACCCCAAAGCTGCTCTGCCACATGGTTCCCTTTCCCAGTCATCTGTGCACTCTGGTGGATCTGCAAACATGCCCATACCTGAGACATGCCTTTTTCTTTATGGCCCTGGGGCCACTGCCTAAGGCAGCCCTGGGATAGAGCCAGGGAAGCTTGATGGATTTCAGCCTGCCCTCCAACAGTCCTATTGAGGGTGTGTGTCTTTCTCTCTGTGGGAGAGAACCTTGCCCCTGCCAGTGGGGAAAGCCAGGTGGCTCAGGATTCTTCCTTTCCTGCTAAGCTAAAACCACCTCCCTGGTATGAAAGAGATGGAGCAGCATGGAGAATCGGTTAGGGTGAGGACAGGAAGTAGCAATGAGACCAGCAGCACTGGGTAGCTTGTCCTGTAGGCTGGAGAGGCTCTGATTCTGGCCAAAGGCTAGCTGGGACCTTCTGGGGACCAGGATGTAAGGATGTGTCTGATAAGGAGGTGGGAAGGAGCACATGTGAGGAACCTAGCCTGGCACTGATGACTGTGCCTGGTTCCTCCTTAGCTTCTACTGTTATTTGCCTGTGGCCACCTTCTCTTTTGACACAAGAGAAAACTGGGAAAGTTTGAGGTGTCAGAGGCAGCTGTCTTCCTGAAGGCTGATGGGAACCTTTTTTAAGTTTTTTGGTGCTGGGGAGTGAACCCAGGACTTTACATATATAAGTATCTTCAATGAAAGGATTTTAGGCTGTGGAATAGGGTTGTTTCACTTGTGGATATTCTACTCTGAGAACTGTGACCATAGAGCTCAATTAGGAGTCCATAAACCAATTCCCCTGCTTAATGATTTATCTAGCCTCTTGTACCAATTCAGTGTCTTTTTAGAAAACATAAGAAGTCAGCCATCAGGGTAAGTGTTCAGAGCCTAAGTTCAATTAATAGTAGGACCCTGCTGGGCCATGAGCCTTCTGACAAAAGGAGAGCCAGGGCCTGATTCGAGGCAGCAATTGTTGGCTTCCACAACCACTGAGTAAATCCCAAAAGAGCATTCTTTGGTCATACTGTGTCCCAATCAGCCTTGGCCAATGGAGTTTGTGATGAGGGAGCACAGAATGTCTGGGGCCATTTTGTGGTTTCATGGAGGGACTTATGGGTAGGTGGACCGATCCTCACCCCTGGGGCTTTAGGTTGTCCAAGAAGCCAGAGGCTGAAATAAAGACACTGATAACAACTACTCTATGAGATCACTTCAGCAGTAGCCTCTGATAGGAGCTACTTCTCAGTGTTCTGAGGAATGTCTGCTGTCCCTGATCTAGCCCACTGTGCCTGTTGTCTGACTTCAGTGGCTTGTTCCCCATTTCTGCCTAAGGACCCCATAGAAATATTTTGAGACCAGTTCTGTGGATTCTGGATCTGGAAGGGTAAAAGCTTACCCAGTGGTAAGCATTTTCCCCTTCCCAGACCAGTCTACTGTGGGTTTCTCTCTTCAGCTCAGAGGCTATCAAGCCTGGTATGTAAACTCACCTTTTCCTTAATTTCCTTTGTTTTTCTTCTCTCCCCTTTTATGGTCTAGATCTTTCTGCTGGAAGTAAATCATGTGGAAGGGGGTCATATCCCTCAGGCAGTGAGCAGCCTTGTGGAAGTGGGAGGGTATGTGTGTAGGCCTGAAGTCAAAATGGTCTGTGTACTCCCTTGTAGGTGTGTGACTCTGACACTGTGCTAGACCCAGCCTGTACCATTGAGATGCTTCGAGTCCTGGAGGAAGATCCCCAAGTAGGGGGAGTTGGTGGAGATGTCCAGGTAAGAAGTAACCAGGAATTTCTGGGTAGGAATCTAGACTCTTTCTGTTTCCTAATCCAACAGGATATACCTGGAAAATGGGTATTTTTTACTTGCTAGTATCTGGGGGGAGGTTCCCTTCTGGCAGTTTTCACTGGCAACAAAGGGCTCACCTAACTTGCTACCCAATTCCTTTCCTGCTCTTTTTCAATGTAAAGAGGGGAAATTACCAAATTATGGAGAGCCCATGCTGCAGGAAGGATTTTGAGGTCACAGATCCCAGAGGGTATTTCCTTTTGGGCTGATGGGATAGCAAATAGCTCCCAAGTTAGGACCTCAGAAGCCCTTGCTTTTAAGGAACTTAAGTTGAAGAGCTCTGGTAAGCTTCAAAGGCTGATCATCTTCTAGAGGATACTGCAGGCAACATATCATGTCTTTCCAGAAGTTTTTCAACTATGTAAGGCGCAGAACAGGTGGCTGGGGTGGGGTTTTGCTTCTTTCTCAAGTCCTTTTCTGTCACCACCACATAATCTCTTCTGACACTGAAGGTGGCTTAGACTACTAGAGCAGCTTAGTTGGAAAAATCAATGCAGATGACACAGTGGGAAGGTGGAGTTGTTGCTGGGGAGAGTCAATGAGTATGGTTGCTGTTCTGAGCCTTGGGTTTCTTAGGTCTGATGGGACTAGAAATGGTGGCCAGAAATCTTAGCAATGGGCTACAGAACTCATGGTAGGAAGGCTTCATGATCTCTGGTACATGACTACTCTGGGGCGCATGTCCTTAGATGAGGAGGCCCAGCATATCTGTTCCCTTACAGATCCTCAACAAATATGACTCGTGGATCTCCTTCCTAAGCAGTGTGCGGTACTGGATGGCCTTCAATGTGGAGCGGGCCTGCCAGTCCTACTTTGGATGTGTGCAGTGTATCAGTGGGCCATTGGGCATGTACCGCAATAGCCTTCTCCAGCAATTCCTGGAGGACTGGTACCATCAGAAGTTCCTAGGCAGCAAATGCAGCTTTGGGGATGACCGGCACCTTACCAACCGAGTCCTGAGTCTTGGCTACCGGACTAAGTATACAGCACGCTCCAAGTGCCTCACAGAGACCCCCACCAAGTACCTCCGGTGGCTCAACCAGCAGACCCGCTGGAGCAAGTCTTATTTCCGGGAGTGGCTCTACAATTCTCTGTGGTTCCATAAGCACCACCTCTGGATGACCTACGAATCAGTGGTCACAGGTTTCTTTCCCTTCTTCCTCATTGCTACAGTAATACAGCTTTTCTACCGTGGCCGTATCTGGAACATTCTTCTCTTCCTGCTGACAGTCCAGCTGGTGGGAATTATCAAGGCTACTTATGCCTGCTTCCTTCGGGGCAATGCAGAGATGATCTTCATGTCTCTTTACTCCCTTCTTTATATGTCCAGCCTCCTGCCAGCCAAAATCTTTGCCATTGCTACCATCAACAAATCTGGCTGGGGCACTTCTGGCAGAAAAACCATTGTAGTGAACTTCATTGGCCTCATCCCTGTGTCCATCTGGGTAGCAGTTCTTCTGGGTGGGCTGGCCTACACAGCTTATTGCCAGGACTTGTTCAGTGAGACCGAGCTAGCCTTCCTTGTCTCTGGGGCCATCCTGTATGGCTGCTACTGGGTGGCCCTCCTAATGCTTTATCTGGCCATCATTGCCAGGCGATGTGGGAAGAAGCCAGAGCAGTATAGCTTGGCTTTTGCTGAGGTGTGACACAGTCCCCCAAGTAGAGTGGGAAAAGTGCAATGGGTACGGGGAGGGTAGGGGAATGAAAGAGAAAAGATGGGGTGGGAGGGAGGAGGGAGTGCTGTTTTAGCTTCTTAATGGTTCGAAGGACAAATCTGAAATGCAAAGAATGGTGACTATAATATGGCCTAGGCAGCTTTGCCCAGAGGAGGGTGACACGGATTTTTCAGGTTCAAGGGAAATCATGTTTTCTGGCTACCTGCTTCCTCCTGCACACAGGCAATAGCCTCTGGGAATTATTTTTTCTCCCCCTGGGATCCACAGGGAATTCAGAAGTGTGCTAAACCAAGTAATAAGTTCTATTCAGTGGCAACTTATGATGGGTAAGTGAACAACAGCCTATGGGATGGGATCCTCTTAGTCCTTCTTAATATATTACCAGAGGTGGTGGGAGAACTTCCACTGAGAGATCAGGGCAGGCAAGTTAGTGTCCCCTCCTTCCCCAACCCTCAACCAGTAAGAATGTGCCTGATATTCAAGGCCCAGAAGCTTGATCTTTGGGCATCAGAAAACAGGGTCCAGGAATGGTGCTTTATGAGATATAAACCATTCCACATCTCCACATCCCATGGATGAGCCAAGCCAGCACTGAACTGCTTTTAAAAGTGCATTATTAAAAAGAAAATGTTGCCAGGAGGAAAAGAGTGTGTTGGTGCTAAAGACCATGGGATTATATGGAAGCCTTGGGCTGAAGGTATTCCACATGGAAAACTGCTTAGACTTCTAGATGGACTTTAACCTTGCTATGATCTCTGCTGGGCAGATAAAAATGTTTTAGCCAACTACCAGGAATATCAAACCCCTATGTGTTCAAAAGGAAGTGAGGTTTTGGGTATTTCAATCTGTACCCTCCTGAATTCCTCTCAGTTTCAGCTCTAATCTAAGGCTAGATGTTACATCCTCCTTACTTCACTTTCTTCAAAGGCACATTTTTTGGGGGGTATGAAATGAGTTACCTCTTCCATCCTCATTATCATGGGTAAGTTTCTTAAGATGGCACCTAGGGCTCTTATAGGACCCTGTGCATTAGGCATGACTGCTTTCTGCACATACTGGAAGAATATCGGAAGCCTCTGATCAAACTAGCTACCATCTTGGAACTGGATCAATTACTTGACAGCCTGTGAGCATGGATGACTTTCAAGTTACTGTTCTCGACAATCATCTCCAACAGAAAGCTATTCAGTGTTGTCAAAGTGAACCCTAACCCTCGAATTCAAGCTGGTCATCTTTGAGACTGTTCATTTCTTCAGCAGCTTCTCCGGGGAAATCTTACAGCCAGTTTATGGACTGTCACTACTGCAATTGCTTGCTTTGGAACAGAAAGCAAACTAGGAGATGGAATTGGGTCCTATATACCAAGGTTCTTGCTTTCTCTCATACAGCCCCAGGACTGTTTTATTTCTCTGCCTTTGGGAGTGAGGGGAAGCAATTTTCTAGTGATTTGCAATAGACTGTGTTCAGCTTTTGGTTTTGTACCTGGGATTGACTAAGCCTTTGACTTAAGAGTTGTCTACTTGCTGTCTTTCTGAATGCCCTTTTCCAGGGAAGCCAGCTAACCTCTCAGAACAAACACTAAGGTAAAGTAGTTGAAGGGGCAATCCTCCAGTGTACCCAGGTGCTTTTGTACAAAGGAACAAAGTGTGCTCTGAACTACAGATGGGCAAACCCTGGTGCTTTCCTCCTCCTTCCATGAGCTCAAGAGTTTTCCAGGTGTAGCCAAGAGTTGCTATATAACACAGACCTCAAGTTTCTAATAAAACTGCTGGTTAATGTCAAGCCCAGGATTGATAACTGGGAAGCAGCAGGCATTTGCCAAAGGCATTCTAGGCTCTTCCGTGCTTCTGCTGGCCAAGAAGTAAACTATTTTGAGCATTACAATGGAGGAAATCCGGTCAGCCAACTGCAGAGCTCAGACTTCACTAAGGGCTTGTTTTTCTTCAGCTTTTACTTGAAGGTTAATGCAGGATGATGGACTCTGGATGGAAAACTCCTGACTGTCCTACCATCAGCTCTGCCTTGCACTGTGGTCACCTTTCCTCAGACCAGAAGAAGACAAGTATAGGTATCGTGCTCACAACGTTTGACCTCGACTGGTTTTTCTAAGTTATTTTGTACATTTTTCAGCAACAAAACCAAACTGGGTCTTCAGCTTTATCCCCGTTTCTTGCAAGGGAAGAGCCTTTATATTACTGAACACATTTTGTTTTTTCCTCATAGAGAAATGTAATCTTCTTTTGTATTATTTTCACAATAATTTGTAAACATATTTATTTTTACCTGCTTTTTAAATAAGGGAACTTCAAAGTTGGGAAGGGATTAGAAGGGATGCAGCTCCACTTGGTGATGGTGTTCATGTTTCTATTCTTGCTGATGTCACTAAGCCTAATGTATAGTATCTTCTAGGACTTCTGCTTTTCTTAAAGCCATGGTACCCAAGGGCATGTTGCTGGAGCTCTTCGGAAGCCACATCCTTGTTCAGCTTTTTCATCACCATTCCATCTTCATCTTGCTTGAATCCCTCCCATAGAAATGGTAGGACAGGTGCCAGAAAGCCTCCTTGGGTGTGTGTTTCCAGTCCATCTCATCCATGTGCCCAATCTTCACATCAGGCTTGTAGTCACCCTCTTTGAAGTCCTGCGTGAAGCCATGGTACTCCTCCCAGCAGTTTTCCTTTTCTCTGGCCATTTTCTCCTCAGTACAGTATACCTTGAGGACAGGGACTTATTGGGGGCCTTCACCAGCATCACTTCTACACTGTTGTCTATAGCAACCTTTTATTCTGACACAGTGGCCAGACCTCTGTTCACAATAGAGGCCTGGTTCAGGATGGTGGTGGCTTCTCATCTAGATTGGCTGCTCTAGTCAATGTTCTAACTTTTGTGTCTGAATCAGAGCCACCATTGCTTCTAGTCTCATTCAGTCCTTGAGCTCCTTCTGATTGACAGCCAGACAATAGGTGGGTATCTCACCAAAGGTACGATAAAACTCCAAGGTGGCATTAAACAGGATGGTCCTATTCCGCTTGGGAATCCACTTTGTTTCTTCAATCTCTACCACCTTCTCACCACTCTCTTGGAGGTGATGTCCATTTCTCCATGAGGTGGTATCCAATGGAGGGGGCTGGGACACAGGCTCCTTATCCTCTGGGGCTACCTACTCTGCTGTGGGCACTCATTACCAACCCTGGCCCTGCAGTCTAGAACCAAAGTCTCCAGCATAAGTCTAGTCCCCCAAAAGATAGCAAGCTTATATTACCACCTCCTTTTCCTTGCAGATTTTCTTCACCCTTGGCTTAGTTTTTTTTTTTTTTTTTGTTTTTGTTTTTTTAGGTGTGAAGTATTCAGAGGCAAACCAGAGCCCTGCCAAGCCCAGACCTCTTCCAGTCAGTTCCCAAAGTTTGTTGACCATACAAGCCCTGGTCCAAATGGGACTGTAACCGCACCCCCTCCAGCTACTCACTGAACTTGGCCAGACCAGACCGAGGTTTTTGCTGTGCCAAGTCCATGTTCTCTTCTCTGCATGAGGGAAGCAGATAGACTGCTTCTTCTCTGCCTTCTGCTTATCTACCAGGTTCAAGTTCACTAGCACATCTTCCTCCTTCACTAACACACTTCTATCCTTAAGGGTAGACTACACCCATCCCCTCTTGAAAGGAATCAATGGCACACTCCACAGTGAGGCCCTGTGGGTCTGGTCAACTCTGCCTAAATTCCTCTTCCTCCAGAGTACTGACACCAGACTTGATCCATTTCTTCCAGCAACTCAGTCCTGTTCTCTGTTAAGTTCTTCTGCAGCTGTGACAGGTTGTGGTGTCAAGCCAGGATTCATCCTCCCTCAGTGTCTTTATCTTCTTCAACTGTGATTACCTGCTTTAGTACTGGGGATTGAACCCAGGGGTACTCTACCACTCGGCTACATCCCTAGCTTTTTTTAATTTTGAATTTTGTGACAGGGTCTCACTAAATTGCCTGGGCTGGTCTTGAACTTGCAAGTCTCCTGCCTCAGCCTTCTCAGCAGCTGGGATTACAGGCATGTACCATCATACACAGTTTTCCAACTTTTGATCCAGCAGATGCTTCTCCTTGGCAGCTACTTGCTTCTACAGCTCCTCTTGCTGTCACAAGGTCATGGGGTTGATGACATCGATTGCCACAGATTCCTTGGTGCCCACCTCTTTCTTGATGGCATTGACCTCCAAGGGTTTCAGCCCAAGCTTTGCCCAAGTTTATTGTTCTTCTTGATACTGACTGCTGAGGCACCTTCAGCACTAGTTTTACAGATGGCAGCAGCCTTGTAGCTATCATTGTGCTACTCCTGCTTCATATCCCTTTTTAAGGTCTTGGCCTGGCTGCTGTTCCTACTTGGGTGCTGCAGTGAGCCTGGCTTCTGCCCTGTGTCAGCTACTCTCACATTCACCCCTCCCCCAATGCTGCTACCAGTCCCATACTGGGTGCCCACAGCCTCCAAGATCCTGCTGCATCTTTCACTCCTGGTGCTGCTTGACAACCCCATGGTGCTGCATCAGCCTGGAGCCTGGCCTCCAAAGCCTTGGACACAAAATGGGAACACTTCTGGGTCACATGACAGGTGCTGTCCTGTTTGTGGCTGGAAACCAAGAAGGGCTGCTTCTGTCAATTGCCTTGGAGCCTTTTTTTCCCCTTAATTTTTCAGGTCAAAAATTTTATACTGCACTTATTTGTCAAAATAAAGATTCATGTAATGTTGCTGTTAGCTTTCCATTTATGTGCTGAAACCCCTGACACAAATCAGCTTTAGATTTCATAAGTTTCAGACCATGGTTGCTTGGCTCCACTGTTTCTGGGGATGTGGTGAGGCAGAATAACATGGTGGAGGTCACGTGGGGAGTGGGTAAAGTTGTTCACCTCATGGCTGCTGGGAAGCAAAGAAATCCAAAGAAGGGGTCTGGACAAAATACACCCTTCAAAGGTTTACCCACAGTAATCTCCTTCCTTCAACTAGATCCCACCTCCTAAAGTTTCCACCACTTCCCAATAGCCAATTAAACTGTGAATCTGCTGGGCATGGTGGCCATGCCTTATAATCCCAGTGAATCAGGAGGCCGAGGCATGAGGGACTGCAAGTTCAAAGCCAGACTCAGCAATTTAGTGAGACTTTAAGCAACTTAGCACCCTTTCTCAAAAAAAAAAAAAAAGGGGGGAGGGAGAGCAAGGATGTGGTTCAGTGTCCCTGGGTTCAATCCCCATTCCCCCCACCCCCAATCCATCAGTAAACTAGTCCACTGATGAGGTTAGAGCTTTCATGATACAACCACATTATACCTCCAAACACTGCTGCACTGGGGAATAAGCTTTTAACACAAGAGCTTTTGGGGGACATTTCGTACCCAAACCATAAGAGTAAGGCTCCTTTAGCTACTTCCTCTTTGTACTTAATAAAATTGGCCCTTTATTCTAGCATCAAAAGGACTGAAGTTGAAACAGTTTAATCAGTGGAACTCGAAAGCAGGTAAGTTATTATAGCTGACTTGACATGGGGAATATAGTTGGCCTATGTTGATAACTACACACCCACGAGGGCTTTTATTGTAGAGGTGAGGCAGGGTCTATGGTGAAATAACTGGCAAATGAGTGACCTAAAAACCAAAGATTCCTTACTCCTTGAGTGGAAGCATTTTAGGGGGCAGGTAACACAGGATTGCGGCCAAGCTGAAATAATGAAAAACAGGTAACCTCTCTCTGTGGAACAGGTAACAAAATGGATTGATAGCAGAAGCCCTCTCATCCCATTTATTAGAGAAACAGTAAGAAAAGATACATTGTGGGAAAAACACCAACCATCCTTCACGTCAGGCTGAACGAAGCACAGTGATTTCTCCCCTTCATCCCCACCCCCACCCCAATTCCTATATTCCCACCCACATCAGTTTAAATCTTGAGGTTCTTTGATTGGGAGTACCAGTGGAGAGGGAGCTGGATAAGCAGAGGAGTTTTTAAATCCAGCTGTCTCTAAGTCCCAGGAGAAAGGAGCTGCAGGCCCAGCCACTCAAGCAGAAATTTATTTGGTGGGTCCGTGAAGTCGTTGTCCACCTCCCTGTGCTCTGTGTTCAAGCCCCCAAGGAAAGGTCTGGCAGTAGAAGATGACCAGGTCCAAGCTGCCCAGGTCAGAGCTACTGAAGCATGGTTCATTCACCAATGCCACATCTCTAGAAAGCAGTGAGCTGATTCTCCAGTGGGGAGCAGGGGAATACACACGAATTGGGACCTGCAGGCCAATGTATCCCTGAGGAAAAGTCCACAAGAACAATTCAAGAAACTAGTAAGAAACAAGGGGCAGAAAGCTGTGGGACAAAAGCACAGCAGGTTTCTGGAAGGCCGGAGATTCTTTCTCTTGAGGCTAGGATCATTCCCTCCTGCCAAAGTCAAAGTGTCCCACAAATAACATTTCACTTTCAGTCAAAAAAAAAAAAAAAAAAAGCAGAGGAAAAAAATGGCTCATTTGAACTTGAGCCCCAGCTATGTTCTTCAGACAGTAGCTCCATATCAACCCTTTTACCTAAGAGATAGTCCCTAACCAAAACCACAGTGCCTGGAAAACAAGGTGGTCCTGGAGAGAAAGTGGTGTTTAAGGGGGTAACATTCCATTTGGGTACATTGCAGCCATTGGACCACCTGGTCTGGGGAAAGCAGCTGGGTTTGTGCCAGGGAGGCTCCCCACTCTAGGAAATGGGACCAAATTCTTACCTGCAGGGCCATTCATCCTTGGAAAGGAGGCTGGGTTTAGACCCAGGGTCCCAGTTGGCCTTGCAAAAGGGGCTGGGTTGATACCTACAGGGCCTGCTGGAGAAGAACCCAAGGGTCCAGCAGCTGACCTGGGGAAAGCAACTTGACCTGGGCCTAATGGACCAGTAGATCTTGGGAAGGCAGCTGGACTTGGACCCTGAAGGCCAGTGGCCCTTGGGAAGTTGGCTGGGTTGGGGCCAAGTGGCCCAGAGGCTCTTGGGAAAATTGCAGGACTTGAGCCCTGGAGGCCAGCAGACCTTTGGAAGGTACCTGGGTTGGAAGCCAATGTCCCAGAAGACTGAGAGAAGGCAGTTGGGTTCAGTCCTCCTGAACCTGTTCCCCTTGGAAAGGGACTGGCATTTACTCCCATTGGGCCACCTGGCCTTGAAAAATGAGCTGAATTAGGGCCTATAGGGCCAGGAGCCCTTGACATGGGAGATGGATTTGGCCCTGAGAGGCCAATTCCACGAGAGCTAGGACCCATGTTTGGGCCTACAGGGCCAGGCACTCTTGCCATGGTGGATGGGCTTGCACCCATGTTTCCAGAAGCCTGTGAGAAAGAAGCTGAATTTGCTCCTAAAAGACCTGCTGCTCTTAGAATGGGGGCAAGATCTAGGCCTTGAGGTCCAGCCATTCTTAAGTTAAGACTAGATCCTGTACCCAAAAGGCCACCTGTTCTGGTGTCTATATTTGGGCCTTGGCCTAGGCCACCAGCCCTTGGGTTAGGACCAAGACCTGGACCCATGCCACTTGTTCGTGGGTTGGGCCCAAGGCTTGGGCCTGGAAACATACCTGACCTAGGGGCAGGATTTGTACCTAAAAACCCTGATCTCAGATTGGGACTTGGTCCAGGACCAAGGCTAACTGGCCTAGGATTGGGAGGACCATTCCCAGAAGGTATCAAGCCACCTGCTCTCAGGTTGGGTACAGATCCAGGGCCTAAGGAGCCACCACTTCTAGGGTCAGGACTTGCTCCCAGGAGACCACCTGCCCTTGGGTTAGACATAGGACCTGGGCCTGGGAGACCTCCTAACCTGGGGTTAGACATAGGCCCTGGGCCTGGGAGTGCCCCTGTTCTAGGGTTTAGAGTTGGTCCTGGTCCTGGGCCCAAGAGGCCACCGGGCCTTGGAAAAGAAACTGCGCCTGTGCCAGCAGGATTCATCCCTCTTGGAAAAGAAGCCATGCTTGGGTCACGAGCACCAGCAGGGAAAGGTGCTGGATTTGATGCCAATGGGCCTGATGAAGATGGAAAAGGAGATGGGTTCCTTGGAAATGGGGCCAGATTTCCACCAAGAGAACCAGTTGCCATAAGGAAAGGATCCGAGTTCACACCCAGTGGGTGGCCTGCGTTCAGAATAGGACCCCCCTGTGGTCCCAGGGAACCGTCGAGCCGTCCTCGAGGTGGCAGTGGAGCACGAGTCCAAGGAGTTGGCCGCTCTCTAGGGAAAATCCGGGGTTCTTTCATACTTTCTTGGGGATGTTGGTGATAATGGGCTTGGGGCGGGTTTTGAAAAGGATCTTGTTTTTGATGAGTGCCGTCACCAGGTACCGGGTGCCAGTCTCGTGGCTAAGCTCATCATAGTCCTGCTCCCCAGGAGCGTGTTTGACAAGGACCGCAAAAGGTTTCTCCAGATGGATGATTTTCCCATACAGGATATGATGTCCCACGATCAGCACAGGGATTCCCTTAGGCAGAACAAGAATGAGATGCCTGAGGTTCAGGGCAAGGCCATTCAACTCTGGTGCCTTTTAAAGCTGCTCTTGGCAGACAATGGCAGCACCTCTATTCCCTGGTTTGGCTCTACCACTGTTGATCAGCCACAATGGATGACCCACCCTTATCCCCTTTTTATTTCTTTCTAGCCCCATGTAGGAGAATTTCTACTTTCAGAAATGTTACCTTTCTAGAAAACCCAAAGCTAAATTTCCCTGTTACTGCAGAGGTGGGGGAAGAACAAGCAGATAGCTCTGCAGATTAGCTAGATCTTAAATAACAAACCTGAGGGCAGTCCTCACTTTGGATCCTGGGAGCACCACCTTGGTGTAGCTCGCTTTCCTGAGGCATTAGGCAGGGAAAGAAAAGCCCCCTCACCTCAGTGGTGTAATGTAGGTCTCCCAGGAGGTTTCCAGCTAATCCAGTGCTGTAGCGAGCCTCGATCTCCCCCTGTAGCTCCATCAGCACCCATTCTGCCAGGCCTCCAGCCCCCGCACTGCAAGCAAAGGGCTGGCGGTTACAATATTTTTGAGGGGTGAAGGATGAGTAGTGTCCTACACCACCATTCGAGGCCCAAAGAGATTCTGTTGAGCACAAGTTCTTGGGAAACTGGGCAGTGCTAGGCACTCAACTATAGACGTGAATGCAAACATCAATGCAAGATGCACCTGAGGACCCTGATTCTTCCAGAAAGACATGAAACCTATATAGCCCTAATTATTCAAGCTAAGTAAAACCTCAAAATGTACTCACCTGGAAATAACAATTTGCACCATGAGCTTTCCTTCTTTAAAAAGCAACTGAAAATAAACTGTAGAGAAAAACAGAAAAAAAAAATATTTAGGAAAAAAATGATAGCCAATGACAAAATGACAGCTCGTATTTACCACTTGTGTATTAGGTAGGCATTTTCTAATGCTTTAAACACATTACTCTGTTCCATACCAATGCCATAAAAGTTAAGTTTTCTTTTTCTGTACACTCAGACAAGGTTGCTGGAGATCATCAACAGCAACCTGTTGATATGGCTCAGTGGTAAAGGCACAAGGCCCTGGGTTCAATCTTAAACACACACACACATCACCGTCAACTACAGAATGGAAAAATAATAGGTATCACAATTGTGCTCAAGGTTGCAAAGCTACTAAGTCAAACAGAATATGAACCCAGGATACACACCACAGAGACCACTCTTGAATCTTGTTCACTTGCCTTTCTCAAGGATACTCTATTTTCTACTCTGCATGCCTCTAAAAAACTAAAGAATTGTTAGGTCTTAATTTTTTTCATTGGTGATGATATAAATGTCACATCTACCACTGGGTTACCTTTAATTTCTAGGTTGAGAGCGCCTTTCTTTAACTAAAAATAAAATCACAACTGGAAAAAGTCCTTCTGCCAAAACCAGTGAATGGTAAACTACTTTTTATCCCCCAATACTAGGTTTAGAACCCAGCGATGTTCTACCACTGAACTATATCCCCAAGCCTTTTTGAGACAGGGTCTTACTAAGTTGCCCGGGCTGGGCTTGAACTTATTATCCTCCCAAACTGCTGATATTACTGGCTACACACCACTGCATTTATGTTAGTAAGCTGACTTCTTTTATTTTTTGGTTGAGGGATTGAACTCAAGGGGGCTTAATTACTGAACCACATCCTCAGCCCTTTTTTACTTTTTATTTACAGACAGGGTCTCGCCAAGTTGCTGAGATTGGCTTTGAACTCATGACACTCCTGTCTCAGCCTCCCAAGCTGCTGGGATTACATGCATTTATACAGCACCCATGATGTTAAAGCTTTTTTTTTTTTTTTTTTTAAATATATTTTTAGTTGTAGATGGACACAATACCTTTATTTTTCTCAAATTTACTGGTGCTGGGGATCAAACCCAGTGCCTCAAGTGTGCTAGGCAAGCGCTCTACCACTGAGTTACAACCCCAGCCCTTGTTAAGCTGACCTCTGGTGTAACTTTTAATAAATGCTTTGGCCACCTTTCACTTAGATATAAAAATATTCCAACATTTATATACTTTCATTTTATACAATAGCACCACCTGGTGGCAAGTTTGGAGTACTCTACAAGATAAAGTTGGGACGGTTTTGCCTTAAGACAAATAGCTTCACTTGCACTTGTGAAGGGTTGAATTCACAGGGATTAAGGGGAAGAGGGACCAAAACTACAATCTCTAAATCTTTCAAATGTACATATGGAGTTTAGTGGAAGGTTATCAGTTCAGTGTTTATCAACTTGAGGGAAGTTAATAGGTATAATTGCCCAAACTCAGTAAGCACCTGATTAAAATACTGAACAGGTTTATTAGTGTTTATCTTCATTTTGGATCTCCAGAGAAAGGGATACTGCCAATAGTCTTTTTGTTTTGTTTTTCATGCCAGGGATTGAATCAGTGAGCCACATCCCCAGACTTTTTTGCATATATTGAGAGACAGGGTCTTGCTGAGCTGCTTAGGGCCTCACTAAATTGCTAAGGCTGGCTTTGAACTTGCAATCCCCCTGCCTCAGCCTCCAAAGCCACTGGGATTACAGACATGTGCCACCACCCCCAGTTTGCCAGTAGTCCTTTTTAAAAAAAATATCTTTATTTTATTAATTTTCATGTGGTGCAAGCGCTCTACCACTGAGCTACAGCCCCAGCCCTTGCCAGTAGTCTTATGTGATGGGAGAACCCTTACTCTCAGAGCACCAAACGTACTGGAAACATTGAAGATGGTTAATTCACTAGACTTCAAACAGAAATAGCAACTAACATGTTTTGAATTTTCATTATGGACCAGACTCTGTGCGTATAGGTAGATGGTGTCACATTCAATAAGACAACTTTATGACATAAATCATATACCTAGGGGCTGGGGATATGGCTCAAGCGGTAGAGCGCTCGCCTGGCATGCATGCGGCCCGGGTTCGATCCTTAGCACCACATACAAACAAAGATGTTGTGTCCGCCAAAAACTAAAAAAAAAAAAATATTAAAAAAAAATCATATACCTATTTTGCATATGAGGTTACTGAAGTACAACCAGTGAGAATGAAATCAAGCCATTAAGCATAAGCAAGTGCTTGTCAGAACTGTCAAATGTGACCTTCCGTAGCTGCACAGGAATGGTCCCACCAGAGAAAAAATGACACACCAGCTTGGAAGGACAAAGATCTTGATACCAATTAAGAGGTCCTATCATAACCATCAATGAAACCCAAAACTTTTAAAAAATTATTTTATTTATTTATTTTGTACCAGGGATTGAACACAGCGGTGCTTTACAACTGAGCTACATCTCCAGCCCATTTTTATTTTGAGACAGGGTCTCACCAAGTTGCTGAAGTTCATCTTAAACCCGTGATCAGCCTCTTGAGTCATTGGGATTCCAGGCTGGCTCCCAGCCCCTTTTATTTTATTTTTTATTTTTTTTATTTTCCCCAGCCCTTTTTAAAACTTCCTCCTGTCTCAGCATCCTAAGACCTGGAACTCAGGGCCTTTACCACAATGCCCAACTCTCAGATTTCTACATCTTTTTGGTATTAGGGATTGAAACCCAGTGGCGCTTATCAACTGAGCCATATCTCAAGCCTTTTTTGAGACGGGGTCTCACTAAGGCGCGTAGGGCCTTGTTAAATTGCCAAGGCTAATCTTGAACTTGCAATCCTTCTGCCTTGGCCTCCAGAGTCGCTGGAATTACAGGTGTGTGCCACCATGCTACATCCAACTCTCAGGTTTCTTGAAGCCAAAAGTGTAATAATTCAAAATAAGGCCTAAATTCATATTCCAGCCTGTGAGCATGGATCTCTACAGTCTGATCACACACAAGTCATTTAATGACTATGGGCTAACAACTAGACTGACTCACTGAACTACTGTGATGACTAAATTTAACGCATATAAAACTGCTTTAAGGACCCCAAGTTCTAAAAAAAGCTATTATTTTTTAACAGAATGGAATAAGCAAATCAGCATTTTATCAAAATTTTAACTATAATCTAGAAAATGGTAGGTATATTAGCCATAAATCAAAAAAGGCTTGATATGATAACAGATTTTGGAGGCTTCTTATGAATAAGCTCTTGATGACTGATCATGCTGTATATTTTCCTTGATAAGTTATAGTAAAATAAGGTGGCTAAAGAGAATCAACAAGGTATTCACATAGATAAATGTGTTGTGGGAAGCTCAGAGCAGGAGACAGAACCTATTTGCTATCAACCAAAATCAATTTTTACATCCTTTGGCAACAAGCTTGGAACTGGTATGTGTGGAGAGGTGGATACAAAAATATTTTAAGTATTTGTTCCCTGGGATAGGGTGGCAGTTGCATACCAATCTGTGAGGCTTCAATGAGTACTGAAGGAGAAAGCCCTGTCTATCAATACTGGCAGACAAGTAGCAACGCGCCTAAAAGAAATCAAGTTGACAAAAACTTGACTTATACTAGAACAGCTGGGATGCTTCTGATTTACACATAAATGAAATGCAAACCCAGCTGATAGTCTAGCCACACTTACATAATGTATGTATACACAAGGGAGTACTAACCCAATTATTAAGAAATGTAGGGGAAGGCATCCCTTTAATGAATTTAAAAATTCTATTTTAGTGCCTTAAAATACTCTACAACACCTGAATATTATTATTCCTTTTCTTGTGCCTTGGGACTTTCAGGATACATATATTGGAGACAGCAGGGACTATAAATACGTACTTTAGGGTACAGTTAATTTTAAAAGTGAGAGCTGGGCATGATGGTGAATACCTGTGATCTGAGCAACTCAAGAGGCTGATTGATAACAGAAGAATTGGCCAACATGCACAACTTAGTGAGATTATTATCTGACGTATACCCAGAGGAATAAGTAGTGGTGCTCCATTTGTGTACAATGTGTCAAAATGCATTCTACTGTCATGTGTTAACTAATTAGAACAAACAAACAAATAAATAAATAAGGCAGGGAGAAATAACTCAATGGTAAAGTGCCTCTTAGTTCAATCCCCAGGATGGGGTGGGAGGTAAGAGATGATATGAGAACATGCAGCTCAGTCTGTCCCCAGTCCCTTGAGAGTGGGCAACAAGCAAACGAACAGAAAACCAGTGGGGAAGAAGTATAATATAAATTGAACATCCCTTTATCCCCAAATCTGACAAGCTCCAAAATCCAAAACCTTTGTGTATGGTACCAGGGGTGCTCTACTGTAGGACTATATCCTCAGCCATTTTTAATTTTATTTTGAGATACAAGTCTCACTAAGCTATGGAGGCTGGCCTCCAACTTGTATCCTCCTGTTTCAGTCTTCCCAGTCTCTGGGATTATAGGCATGTGCTACTATGCCAGCTAAAATATGAAACTTTTTGAGGACAATGCCAGTACTCAAAAAAAACTTCAAATTTCAGAGCCAAGCGCAATGGCACACAGCTGTCATCCCAGTAGCTCAGCAAGCTGAGGCTTGAGGATTTCAAATTCAAAGCCAGCCCCAGCAACTTAGTTAGTCCCAAAGCAACTTAGCAAGACTCTGTCTTAAAATAAAAAAGTAAAAAGGGTTGGGGATGTGGCTCCATGGTTAAGCACCACTGGTCAGGAAAAAAAAGTTTCAAATTTCAGAGCATTTTGGGTTCATATTAGGTATTTTCAACTAATAAAAGTCTATGTAAACATTCCCAAACCTGAAAAACTCCAAAATTCGAAACACTCTGGTCTAAGAATTTTGGACAAGAAATACTTAAATGTGTACAAGTCAAATCCTATTAGTAATAACAAATACAATAAAATTACAATGAAAAATCTCTATGTAACAAATGGATTTCAAAGTCTTCAGTCTCAATGAGAAAACTAAAGCAATTTCTAGTTGTTTGGTTGAAGATTTGGCTTGTTTAGAAACTGCAGCTCTATCAAAAGCAACATTTGAAGGCAGTTTGAAGAACAGACTATGTATCCAATTGCAAAACTAAGAGTTAGTGGGAGAGCTTCCCCAGCAAGTCTCTTCAGAGGACAGTTCAATCCCAGATTTGACTACAACCAATATGTCTTTGGTTACAAACAATAATTCTAGTTTGATTAACTAACTGTAGAGTAGTTTGATTAAGTAACTGTAATGTAGCTTTTCAAAAAGATCATTCAAACTCATCAGATTTCAGTGGTTATCAGTCTCATAAGCCATAACTAGAGTCCAGTCCTGGAGAGATGGGAAGGTATAGAGAAAATTAAACTCTTTCCCCTGCAATAAATTATGTCCACTTACTCCCAATATCATAAGACGTAAAAGAGTTTTCTACTTAATTTTTCTAGGCTAATAAATCAAACTACACTATAGCAAATACATATGAACTAGGTTATGTTCAAAATTTTTAATATTCTTCAATACTAAAAATTTTATTCTACATTCTTAAAGTTAGCCAGATGACTATCTCTCTAAAAAAAAAATACTTCATACATTTTAATTCCCCAGTTTAAGAAAAAAAAAAAAAGAGTCCCCTTTTTTGGGCTTCTAGAAATGTAAATTAACTAAATTTCCCCTACATCATCCCCAGTTCTTAAATTAGTGTGGAAGTAAAGCTTCTCTGTCCCTGAACAAATCAGAGCAACAAAGGAAACAGCATTCAAAGAACCAATCCAGACTCACAATGCGAACCCTAACCAAAACCCACTTGAATCAGACCAATTTGGGAATGTCTTATTTGTACTTGGCTTCTTTCTAACTCTATTGGGAAGTAACTATTATCAAAAAATCTGATAAGTCAAAACACTACCATAGGGCTTATTGAGCAGTCCACGCAGAGTATTAAAAATACAAAAGACAGGGCTGGCACTGGAGCTCAGTGGTCCAGCGCTTACCTAGCACGAGTGAGGCACTGGGTTCGATACTCAGCACCACACAAAAATAAATAAATAAAAGGCACTGTGTCTATTTACTATACACACACACACATACATACACAAAAGACAAAACTAAACTCATTTCACACACAGCAATTTTTCTGAACACTTAATGAATTCTCTCATTTTATCCTGACAACAACTCTATGGGATAGGAATGGTCTTGTCACTCCCTTTTACAGATGAGGAAACAGGTTTAAAAAGCTGAAGTTCAGGCAAATGGTCACACACCCATAAGTGGCAGAGTTAGAATGTGGCCTCTAACTCCTCTATTCACCCTTTCATGTGCTACTTCTATAGAAGATCTGGTTGCTTTAAAATTATTAGCCTCATTTTCACAGCATCTCTTACAAAATAGCAAATAAGTAACTTTATAACCTGCCACAGAAGTAGCTAAAACACCTATAGGATAGGCAGTTAAAAACAAGCTTAGCCAGGCAAGATAGCAAAAGTCTGTAATCCCAGCAGCTCTGAAGGCTGAGGCAGGAAGACCACCCAGTTCAAAGCTAGCCTCAGCAAAAGTGAGGCACTAAGCAACTTAATGAGACCCTCTCTAAATACAAAATAGGGCTGGGGATGTGACTCAGTGGTCAAGTGCCTCTGAGTTCAATCCCTGGTACCTAAAAAAAACCAAAAAACAAGCTTGCTTTATCTTATCCAATATGTAGAGAAATTGATTTAATGCCACTTTCAGAATTCAAAACTTTGTCCTAAACCTCTGCTCATTAGTGTGAGGAAAAAGATGGTAGAAGGACCTTCTATGCCATTGATTCATTTAACTTTTGACAAATCTCAATCATCTTATCCTTTGCTCTCTGAATAATTTAAGTATTTGTTAAAAGATTGCTAACATCTGACTTCTGAGAAAAAACCTGATCAAAGATCCTCATAATGGTAATTGCTTCCAAAATAAAATTTGGCAGAAGTGTGTATCTAATTAAACATACAATTAGTAGAAAAATAAAGGGCTCTGACCCAATGATTTGACCTAAATACAAATAAATTTTCCCAGGGCCAAACATTTTATAGGTTCTCATTAGAACATTTCCAATCATTTTATGTTTATTTTTTTGGTGTGTAGGACTGAACCCAGGACCTTGAGCCTGGTAAGCATGTGCTCTACCAATTTTGAATATGTGACACAAAATGCATCTGCAAATTGCCAAGCCAAGCGCACTTATTGAGCTTTTGTCTGGTCCCAGGGTCTACGTTTTGTTTAGGGATACAATACACTTGTCAGATTAACCTGAATGCTATGCCACCTATCCTAAGACAATGGATAATTTAACCTTGTAAATTTCTCTACCAATAGATTGGGCATAAAACCATCTATCTCTAAAGTATGTTGTAAGAATAAAATAATGGATGTACATCTTTCAGCACAATGCCCAACACAAAAAGTAAGTCTTTAGGGTCAAGCTATTGATTACCAGAATGAACTTGGCATTTTCTTGGTATGTCTAATAGTATGTCCTCACACTACAATATGCAATTATGTTTTAATGTTTACAATGTTTTATAGGATGTTTACAAACATCCTATAAAAGCAGGTTATCAGAATAAGATTGAATTTACATTATAAGAACAACTCACACACTGCAGCCAGGTTCAGACTGCTTTAGAAAGTAATTTTTTTGGAAAGTAATTTCTTTGAATACCATGATTATTTTTTCTATGTGCCTTTGCACCAAATGAACAACTGAAAAAGTTTTTACATACAACTGAATATAGATTACCTTTATTAGCAGTGTTATTGTGGTTTTGTGACTGAAGGGACTGGTCTTAGTTTCCAAGGGGATATTGTCTCTTGACAGGCTTATTATGTTACTAAGTCTAAAATCCTGTTTTTAAATGAGATGCTTGTTCCCTTCCAAAAAGGGACTATGGAGGATAGGTGGAACTGAATGCTTCCAAACTTTTCATTAGTGAAGAGTGTGTTCAAAAACATGTGCACATACTATGCATACACGTGGTACTTTGCCATCACATTTTAGGATTCCCTTGTTGGAGGGAATCAATTACTGGTATTTGTAGACAATGGGTGAAAAAGATGGCTTCAGGCGATTTGAGTTACTCCAGTTTTCTCCATCTTCTGCTACTCTGCAGCCCCATGTCAACCTTTCCTCCTCTTATTGCCACAATACCCTATCTCTCCCCAACCCCCTTACTTTCTAGCCCATCATAGGGTTTTCCTCCTGATGGATTCTCCTCCCATTTCCCCCCACCTTTGCCACCCTTGGCCCCCTTCCACTCTTTCAACTAGAGCTACGAACATTTCCCTATTTCTAGTCCCGTCCACTTGTCCACTTTCTGGAACTCCTCAATCCGCTCTCCCCCTCCTTCTGCAACCCGCTCCCAACTACCCCAGACTTTTACAGATCTGCCAACATGTTTAACCCCTTCACTTTCCAGCCACTGAAACTATTCTTCCCTTCCAGTTCCTTAAACTGTCTTCCTCTACACACCCCATTGGAGTGGTCTTCCTTATCATTCACCCTCTACCCAAAGATTCCTTTTTAAACGACCTTCCTCTACCACCCTCATTATCCAAAATGTTCATGAAATTCTAAGCTTCTCCAGGACCCCACCCCACTCATCTCTCGGCTTCACTCCACCCACAAAAGAACCTAGAATTGCTCTCCAATCACCCTCCAATCTTCATCTCTTCCAACAGCCTCTCCAACCCACATGATTTAAAATGTCCCTTAGAACAAACCTCACAATTCTAGCACCCACCCCCCGCCCCGCAAAGTCGCTATTCCCGCTACTTTCTGGGTTCAGGTTCCATTCCGCTCCAGCAAGCCTCGCGATCTAGGCTCCCTCCCGACCCGGGGAAGAGCCCCTTCCCGCACATACCTCGAGGTCCAGGCCCGCGCCGCCCCCTTCTCCGTCCTCCGCCCGCGCTAGGCCACCCTTTCCGCTCTTCTCCCGCTCCGCCCCGCTAGTTCCCTTCCTTCCTTCCCTCCCTCCGCCTTCCGTCTCCCCACTGCTCCCTGCCCCCACATCTCTCGGCCCTCCCGCCCCCGGGCCCGGGTGGGTTCACCCCCACCCCTGTGCTGCCTCCCCGCTTCCCTCCCCTTGTCCTGCCGCCCCTCCCCCGCCCTGCCGCTCCCCGCCCCTCGGCTCGCCATTCTTCTCCCGGAGTCGCGCGCCCCGCCCGGCCCCGGCTCCCTAGCTTTCCGCTCCCTCGCGCCCTCGCCCCCGTCTCCGACTCGGGCTTCACTCCCCACAGCCTCCCGCGCCCCCCGCCCGCGGCCTGACCTGCAATGGCGGCCGCCGAGCGCGGCGCCGCGCGGCCAACGGGCGACAACCGAACCTCCCGCCGCCGTCGCCGCCGCCGCGAGCACTGCCTGCGCACTTCCGGCCTCGAGCCGGGAGCATTTCCGGGGCAGAGCTTGAGCGCGCGCGCACGTGGGGCTGGGGCGGAGAGAGGCGAGCTCTGGGGCAGGCGGTCGTCCGGCCGCGGTGAGTTGGGGAAGGGGCGTGGGAAGAAGGTGTGAGAACCGAGTCCCGAGGGGTGCTGCCCGCTGGGGGCCGACGCCCCGCAGAGCTAGCCAATTCCTTTGTCCAGAGGCGAGTGGTGACTACTTCGTAGACCCCGGGAGGAAAGGGAAGGGGTGGCGAAGACCTCGCGCGCTCTTCAGACTGACTCTCTTGGCGCGTCCAGTGAAGGCCGAATGCTCCGTGCTCTACTTTTGGGTTTCTAACCTTGAAGGTGGATGAGAGAGGGGCGGACCTGATCCGGTCCCTGCCCTGGTCCTGTAGTTGACGGCTAGGTACTAGACCAGACAGCCAGAGTAAATCACCGAGTTCTGTCGCTTCCTCCCGGTAAAGAGCTCTGGGTTTCCCCTTAGCTATCAGCCCCACGTCACTACCTTAGTTGGGTCTGTGATTTGCCAACTCAGCATTCAGTAGAATTGGGGAGAGGGGCTTACTAAAATTCAGATTTTTAAACATCCCTCTCTCCACCCTAAGAAGTTGGAATTCTGGAACTGTGAGCAGGGCCCTTTGGAGTTTGCCAAAATCCTTATTCGAACTATACTGAGCTTTCTGGAGATTGATAAGATTCTTGCATGGGGCGAGAAAGCATCATTAGGTATTTAGGAATGAATTTCAGTGAGATTTAGTTGGAGCCTTTCATCAAAACAGTAACAATACGAAACTGAATACATGTGACACTTAATGTTAAACAATATACTCTTTTTCCCCTCCCTAGGAATGGGTGAATTTAAGGTCCATCGAGTACGTTTCTTTAATTACGTACCACCAGGGATCCGTTGTGTGGCTTACAATAACCAGTCAAACAGATTGGCTGTTTCACGAACAGATGGCACTGTGGAAATTTATAACTTGTCAGCAAACTACTTTCAAGAGAAAGTAAGTCATTTGGGAGCCTGATTTGGTGTTTCTGATGTTAATTTTCTTAAGTTCAATTCTACAACTTGTCTTATATTTAAAGAAATCAAATTATTTCCTACGCCTTGTGGTAGTTGTTTAGAACTTCAGAATTTCTATAATAATCATGATATTTATTGTCTGATAGAGAAGCTCAGAGTTTTGACCTGTGTGATGTTGATTAGAAAGATTCTAACTAGGGCTGGGGTTGTGGCTCAGAGGTAGAGCCATTGCCTAGCATGTGCGAGGCACTGGGTTCAATCCTCAGCACCACATAAAAATAAAAAATAAAGATATTGTGTCCACCTATAACTAAAAAATATTTTAAAAAATAAATCCTACCTAGATTATTGGCATATCACTGCTTATCCTTTGGACACAGCTTTATTGGATCTTTTGGCCACAACAAGAAGGGAAATTGTGTGGACCATTGTAACTTGATAAGAAAATATTTCCTGCTGGTGGTGTCAGTACCTGTTTCATTGTCAATTTAGAAGAAACAAAACATTTAAATAAAAAACATATATATATATATATATATATATATATTGTTGGACACAATATCTTTATTTCATCTATTTATTTTTGTGTGGTGCTGAGGATCAAACCCAGGGCCTTGCATGTGCTAGGCAAGTGCTCTACTAGTGAGCCACAACCCCAGCCCTCAAAAACTCTTTGATGATAGGAAGTTTCTAAGTTTAGCTGTCTGAGAGAATGTGGATTTAAATGCTATACTATATTCGGAAGTAAAGAATATTTAATTAGATAAAACATCCTTTGGATATATACTGAGATCTGTTAGGCAGCACTATTTTTTTTTAAGGATACCAACTACTGATTTTCTTCAGATGCAACATCTGATTCAATTCACAAGAGAACAGATGGGTAAATGAGTGGATTCAGTGTCCAGCAGCCTCTTTCCTGGAATTTAGACATCTGTAAATGTTTCTAAATGAATGAGTGGCAAGTACTGAGCATTAAGACATACATCAGAAACCCTTCTTTCCCAAAGCTCAGAGAAAAGTGGGAGAAAGATCAGTATATAGACAATTTCTGATTAATAAAATAAGTTGAAACATAATCTTATTATAATAACTAAAACCTTAGTGGAAAAGTACCTTACTCTGGGAGGTGGGTTAGGAAACCCCTGGGGAACTAATAGAAGTATAAAAATCGCCTCTCTTTGCCAACCACAGATAGGTTACTTTCTACTGTGTGAAAATGTGCTCTGTGCACATTTGTTGCATCCTTGATTTTTTCCATTTGTCATATATAACAAGTGTAATTATATGATTTGTGTATTTGTTTGGTGTCCTTCCCTGCTAAACTTCACATTTTGTAAGAATAGGAACCATGTTAGTAATGTTCATGACTTGTCCTATCATTTAGTAAATGACACTCAATTTCTTTTTAAAAATTCATTTAGAGCTGGGGTTGTGGCTCAGTGGTAGAGCGCTCACCTAGCACACGTGAGGCACTGGGTTAGATCCTCAGCACCACATAAATAAATAAAATAAAAAATAAAAAAATAAAATAAAATAAAGATGTTGTGTCCACTGAAAACTAAAAAATAAATATTAAAAAAAATATTTGTTTTTTAGTTGTAGGTGGACACAATACCTTTTTTTATTTTTATGTGGTGCTGAGGATCAAACCCAGTGCCCTGCACATGCCAGACGAGTGCGCTACCGCTTGAGCCACATCCCCAGTCCCTGAAAAACAAATATTTAAAAAGAAATTCATTCAGTAAAATGGCATGCACATGGCCCCGGTTTGATCCTCAGCACCGCATACAAACAAAGATGTTGTGTCTGCCGAAAACTGAAAAAAAAAAATATTAAAAAATTCTCTCTCTCTTAAAAAAAAAAAAAATTAAGCTTAGGAGCTGGGGATATAACTCAGTTGGTAGAGAGCTTGCCTCACATTCACGAGGCCCTGGGTTCAATCCCCAGCACCACCACCAAAAAAAAAAAAAAAAATTAGCTGGGTGTGGTGGCAAATGTCTGTGATCCTATTGATGATCCTATTGACTCAGGAGGCTGAAGCAGGAGAATTGCAAATTTGAGGTCAGCTTCCCTAACATGGGCCCTAAGAACTTAGCAAGACCCCAGACCCCATCTTTATATATGTATATATATATATATATATATATATATATTTTTTTTTTTTTTTTTTTTAAATTGTTAATGGACTTTTATTTTCACTTATTTGTATGTGGTGCTGAGAATTGAACCCAGTGCCTCACGCATGCTAGGCAAGTGCGCTACCGCTGAGCCACAACCCCAACCCCAAGACCCCATCTTAAAATAAAAAGTACAAAGGACTAGAGATGTGGCTCAGTGGTTAGACACTGCTGGGTTCAATCCCTAATACCCCCCTTCCCCCAATTTAAGCTTAATGTAACTTTTTTTTTTAACATTTATTTAGTTGTATATGAACACACGGTATCTTTATATATTTTATGTGGTGCTGAAGATTGAGCCCAGTACCTCATACATCTGAGGAGAGCACTTTACCTCTGAGCTACAGCCTTAGCACTTAATGTAACTTTTTTGTTTTATAAACATTCCAGACAAAATACACTGTACAACTGTACAGTGTTTCTTTGTATCCTTATTCTATACATTTAAAAAAATTTTTTTTAAACATTTCTTTGGGCTAGGGTTGTAGCTCAGTGGTAGAGTGCTCGCCTTGCATGTATGAGGCACTGGGTTCAATCCTCAGTACCACATAAAAATAAAATGAAGATATTATGTCCACTTAAAACAAAAAATTAAAAAATAAAAAAACTGAGATATCTGGGCTGGGGTTGTGGCTCAGTGGTAGAGCACTTCCCTGGCATGTGTGAGGTACTGGGTTCGATCCTTAGCACCACATAAAAATAAAGGTATTGTGTTCACTTACAACTAAAAAAAATTTTTTTTTAAAGAAAGAAACTGAGATATATATTGTGTAGCATAGTTGTAACTGCCTATTGAAGAATAATTCAGAGAACCAAAAATCCAAAACAGGAAAACTGTTCATATGCATGCACATTACAGTAAGACCATCACCCAATCAAGATAGTTGCATTCTTTTTAGGAAATTAGATACATTGAGTACAATTGGATACCTCAAACCAAACTTGAATATATTTTATTCTGAATCCCAGGTAGCTTAACTATTGAGCTGCATCCCTAGCTCCTTTTCATATTTTATCTAGAGACAGAGTCTCACTGAGTTACTCCCTAAGTCGCTGAGGCTGGCTTTGAATTCAATGACCAGCCTGCCTCAGCTTCCTGAGCTGCTGAGATTATAGGTGTGCACTGCCATGCCTGGCAAAAGAGTTTTATTGAACTAGTTCTAATTTAAAAAGAAGAAAGGGCTGGGGATGTGGCTCAAGCATTAGCACGCTCGCCTGGCATGCGTGTGGCCCGGGTTCCATCCTCAGCACCACATACAAACAAAGATGTTCTGTCCGCCGGAAACTAAAAAATAAATATTGAAAAAAAGAAGAAGAATGAACGTTATACAGAGTAATTTTAAGTAACTACATTTGAACCTGAAAAAAAGTCAAAATGCCTAATAGATGTGATCTTCTGATAGAACAAATCCCATGCTATTTATTTGTAAAGAAGCAATTTTCACCATGTTGCCTATACTCAATCAATGCTGATGACTGATGCATTTATCACAGGTTAAGTTCTGGTGTTTGTGTAGTTTTTCCCAGGTCATGAGTCTCGAGCTACAGAAGCTCTGTGTTGGGCAGAAGGACAGCGACTCTTTAGTGCTGGACTCAATGGGGAAATCCTTGAGTATGACTTACAGGCATTAAATGTCAAGTATGCCTTGGATGCCTTTGGAGGACCTATTTGGAGTATGACTGCCAGCCCCAGTGGCTCTCAACTTTTGGTCAGTAAGCAACTATTGGTAATTCAAACTGAGATTTCTCTTGTTCCTATTCTTAACTTTCCTCCCCATGTTCATAAGGAGAGTAAAGTTATGTTATGGTACATAGTAACTGCAGTCTTAGCTGGGTCCTAGTAATACTGATTCCAATATTGGTATTTAATATTAAGGATGAAAATTCCGTTGTCATCTTGCCTTCTTTTTGCTGCTAGTTTGGACCTCATTTCATTGGTAATTAAATAAGAGGGCTAAGTCTTTTCAGTATTTCCCAAGCTATGATCATTTTGAACAGGGAGATGTAGAGACTAGTTTTTGTTTTGGTGTGCTGTGTTTTATGAAAAATTTTGGTTTAGAATACAGCATAGTAGGGGGCTGGGGTTGTGGCTCAGTGGTAGAGTGCTCGCCTAGCATGCATGAGGCACTGGGTTCGATCCTAAGCACCACATAAATGTAAAATAAAGATGTTGTGTTTACCTAAAACTAAAAAATAAATATTAAAAAAGTTTTGGGAGGTTTTTCAGCAAGTTAACCTGTGTGACTGTATTTCAATTGTGTTTCTCAAAAATTTTGAGCATAATTGCCATTAGAACAGGTGTTGGCAGTGATTTAATTTTCTGTGGTGTCTATGGTTTTTTAAAATTTGCATTAGTTTGTATATTAAGATGCCTCCATTTAGATTATAAGGTTAGTAGGTCTTTTATTTAGGCTAATGTCTTTAATATAGAGATATGCTGTAAAATTCTACTTGTGTTGAATGTCACATGCAGGAATTGGGCCATTGATTAGAACACTTAATATCACCTGGCTTTCTGGCTAGGATATGAAGACTGTCAGGAATTTACTGTCAGTTTTTAGATACTAATATATTTTTCTTTCACAGTCTTTTTTCTTTCAGGGAAAGTTATAGTTTTGGGTAACTATGTATTTATGGGTGTGTGGGGGGGTCTATAAAATTATGTTTATTTTCTCTCTGTTTTCTACCTCTTTTTCCTAATAGGTTGGCTGTGAAGATGGATCTGTGAAACTATTTCAAATCACCCCAGACAGCATCCAGTTTGAAAGAAATTTTGATCGGCAGAAAAGTAAGGGTTGTTTTTGGTGGGACAGTGAATAGCCTTAACAAGAAGTTATGTTTCTGTGCCACTGGGGATGGGATATTTTCCCACGGCTGCAGGTAATATTTTAGCTATATGCTAATTTTATCTCAGTACAGAGAATATACTAGAAACCATCCTGTTGTATAGCATAGTGAAGTCATGATACAGAAAACCAAAAAATCCCAAACAGGAAAACTAACACTTCTGTGGAAATCAATTTTTTAGCTATCACTTATTTTTGTGCAGTTTTACCAAATATGCATAAAGTCTTGAAACTAAAATTTTATTATTATGAGTTGTGGTTCTCAATCCTAGTTGAATTGGATCAGCACTGACCTGAAGAGCAGAGATCAGGAAGCAGTTTTTGTAAAGGACTATGTAGTAAATGTTTTGGCTTTGGTGGCTATTCACTGTCTGTCAACTCTGTCACTACAGCTTAAGAGCAGCCTGTAGTTAATACTTAAATGAATGAGCATGGCTGCCCCTGGTGAAACTTTGTTTATAAAAACCAGCAGTAGGGTATAGTTGCTTATCCTCTTCTAGAGAATAGTAATTTTCTATGTATTCTGTGTCCATTAGTGATATTTATCCTCTGCTAATCAGATGTTTATTTTGTTTTTAGTATCTGTTAAGTGTCCTTTTTTAAATATCAAGGTGATACATGCTCTTAAGAAATAATACACATTTAGCCTAATATGAAATAGAAAATGAGCATCTCATTCCACTCTGAAGGCAACATTTTTGAAACTAATCATCTAGACATTTTTTTAATGTATTCATTTAAATAAGTGCACACAGAAGAGTTTTTGTACTTGTTTTTCTTCACTTGATAAATCACAGACATCCTTCTGTGTCAGCGATGTTAGTATGCATGGCTTTTTATTTTACAGTGTTCCATAGTTTATTTAACCAAATCCCATTGATGGATATTTTTACTTATTTATTTTTATTTTTTTTTTTACAATCAGTGCTGCAATGAAAATTTTTATATAGTCATGTGTTGATTAGCAATGGGGATGGGGGTTACATTTGGAGAAATGCATCATTAGATAATGTCATGAACATTATGGTATGTGCTTTACATGAACTAAGATGGCTCTGATGTCACTAGAAAATATTATTTTTAGTTGTAGATGGACATAATACCTTTGTTTTATTTATTTATTTATTTATTTTATGTGGTGCTAAAGATTGAACCCAGTGCCTTCATGCGTGCTAGGCAAGCACTCTGAGAGCTACACTCTCAGCCGGCAATATAATCTTATCTAATCTACCATTCTATATGCAGTCTGTTGATCAAAATGGCATTATGCAGCACGTGACGTAGACATATTTTTGAGCATTTATGCAAGTATTTCTTTTTGATCAATTCGTAGTACAGTTTCTGGGCCCCCAAAATAAGCACTTCTAAATTTTGTTAGTTTATTACTACCTCAATAGATTGTATTAATTTACACTTCCATCATTCATTATTATTAAAGTATCAAATACTTCATTGTGAATCCCAGGCATTTTCTCATCTGTTGTCTGTTGGGAGTGTGATAGATGGGAGAGTGATGACTGTAGAACACTAGCCCTGGAGATCACTGTTATCTTTTGCTGTGTATTTATGTGTATGTCACTTTCTTTTTTATTGTACAAATCCCAAGGTCGCATCCTGAGTCTCAGCTGGCATCCCTCTGCTACCCACATTGCAGCTGGCTCCATAGACTACATTAGTGTATTTGATGTCAAATCAGGTGATTGTTTTTCTCAGTTCATTTGGGATGTGGGTTTTGTTTGTCAGGTTCACATGTCTGAGTTTCCAAAAGCGTAACTCCTTGTCATGCTTTCAGTGACCTTGGTGGCCTAACTTCTCATTAACCTGAGATGGCACCTGGCACGGTGGTAATCCCAGTGACTTGGGAGGCTGTGGCAGGAGGATCAAAAGTCTAAGGACAGCCTCAGCAACTTAGCAAGACCTCGTTTCAAAATAAAAACTAAGGACTGGGCATGTAGATCAGAGGTAAAGTGCCCCTGAGTTCAATCCCCATTACCAAAAAAAAAAGAAAAGCAACCCCCCCAAAACAAAAAATAAACAAGCAAAGTGAGACATCTACCAGGCATTTCACTCTTTTCTTGGATTATTATTGCTTTGCTGCTTAGCAGAATGCATTATTTTTTCATCATAAGAATTCACAGTAAAATTCATCCATAATGAATTCTACATTTAGTATAAATGATCAGTAGACTGCCTATTTACATATCCCAGTCTTTGGTAAAAATGGAATGTAAGGTCTTGGTTGCGTAGTTGGTGAGACATGAGATCAGAAAGGTAAAGATCCAGGATTTTTTTGTTCTTGGCCTGAAAAATTGGCTAATAGAATCTTAGTGATGACATTGACTTTACCTTGTTACATGGGCACATCTATACTCCCAAGATATGGAAGCAAAACATGTTTCCTTTTTCTTTTTCCTCAATGCTTAAGTTCAAAAAACATTTTTTAACAGTTATATGAGCGTGTAGTCAAAATATTCAAGACTTACTACAAAAAAGCAGGAGATCCCCTATGTCCTTTCTCTCATTCCTCAGAGGCAACCACTGAGACTCTTGGCTGATTCTTTTGGTGTTTATGCTGTACGTAACATGCTTACAATGCTATATTTTTGTTTTTGGAGTTTTAACCATTATTTACTGACTTCTACAACTGAGCCCTCTTTTTCCACCCTTTTAGATACCCACATTTTCTCCTTATCTCCCCATATGCTTATTATGTAACTTTGTTGAGATTAGTATTCAGTCAATGTGTTTGTAATTTTGACTGTATAGATACTACTCACATAGTAAACTACTTTTCCTTTCCTGTATACTTTTTTTGCATAATATTCTTCCTCTCTGGCATTAGGAGTTTATCCTTGAATTCTTTCAGTTGTGGACTGGGAGTGCAACTTACTGGTACAGTACTTACCTAGCACATATACTGGGTTCAATCCCCAGTACAAAAAAACCAAAAAAGTTTCAGATGGGGAAATTTAAGATCTAACACAGCTGGGATTTTTCTTTTCTGCTAATTTTATGTTTTTTTGTTTTTTTGAGGGGGGGCGGGTAGGGGGTATGGGGATTGAACTTGGGGGTGCTTTACCACTGAACTACATTACCAGCCTTTTTTAGAAAAAAATTTTGAAATGGTCTTGCTAAGTTGCCAAGGCTGGCCTTGAACTTGTGGTCTCAACCTCTTGAGTTGCTAGGATTGCAGGCATTTGCCACCTTCCCGGCTACTTTTGTGTTCTTGATTGTATCTATCTTGGACCTTTTGATTTATTCTCATCTGTCTTAGCCACCATGAGATCTGGAACTTGATTTTTCACAGATTTTTTTTTTTGTTCCTTTTGCTTCTCCATTGGAGAGGATTCCCTGTTTCCACGTTAGGAAATATGATGCCATTCTGAGAGCTGATCCTTTATACATACGAACACTTGAGGTTGGGTTGTTTGTTTTCTGGGAACACTCGACTACTGAGCCACATCCCCAGCCCTATTTTGTATTTTATTTAGAGACAGGGTCTCACTGAGTTGTTTAGCATCTTGCTGTTGCTGAGGTTGGCTTTGAACTCGTGATTCTCCTCTCTTAGCCTCCCAAGCCACTGGGATTACAAGCGTGTGCCACTGCGCCCAACATTAGGTTGACTCTCTACCACTGGTTGCATTTCAGCCCTGAATATTCTTTTTTTGTAACATTCTCTTTTATTTTTACTACAAATGAATTCTTCTCTTTCTAAGGCTATTGATATTATTTGTCAAGCATTCTTTACGCTGTTTCCTCATTTCATTTATTGTTGCTTCCATTAGTCCATTTGGCCACTGCCTTGCATATTAGAAGCTTTCTTGGGTTCCATTGTTCTCCACCACAACAGTGGGGCCTGCTGAGTGTTGGCTTCCCTAAAGGATGATCTGGCTGGGTTGTTGGGGGAACTTCTAAAATCAGGATCTTTAGATCTTTTCTTTTGGACCATTAATTATCCCCAGAAGGTTTTTTTGTTTGTTTGTTTGTGCTGGGGCTCAATCTAGGGCCTCATGCTTTCTGAACATGTGCTGTATGTACCACTGAGCTCTTCCCCCAAATGTGGTTTTTCCTTCTCCTGCCTAGTGAGTATAAGCTTGGCTGTTAAGCATTCTGTGGAGAAGAAAACTGGTGTACTTGGCATTCAATTAGAAATTTTCATTAATGCTGTTTTTCAAACAATACTCCCCCTTTAGTTGTTCCCTATATCCCTCTTCAAAGAGTAAGTAACTTTCCAGACTTCTGCTGAGATGGAGTTTGGGCAGTTGCCTGGCTTCTCAGAATTCCACCAGCTTCTTAAATTTACTTAAATTTTCTTAAATTTAATTTATTGCTCCTTTGAGCATCTGCTTTCACCTCTGTGTTTAGAATGTCTAGAGTTCTCAATTTCTGAGAATTCTGTAGTAGAAATTAGATGGCTTCTTGGTTTTCCCATGGCTGAGTTGGGAAACTCAGTTGGGTCTTAGATTCAGGATTCTACTGAGTAAGTTACTATCCAGTCTGCTTTCTAGTTCCCCAAATTTTGTCAACATTGCCTTCTCTCCCTTTCCCATGTGTGGAGTTTTAGGAAAGAGCACAGTGTAATATGTGTGTGCAGTGGGCCAGATTGAAATGAATGTCCCATGTGTCTCTTTCCATTTCACCTCCCCAGAAGGGATTTGTGTTCTCTATCTTGCCCTCATTCTCCCTCCTCTCTCCCCTCTCCTCTTCAGGTAACCATTTGAAGTTTCAAGGCTGGATTCCCTATGGTTACTCTTTACTATGTTCAGGCAACTAACATATCATGCCTGCCACAAGTGGTTTTTGAAAACTGAAGGAGAAATGGGTTATATCCAAAGGTGTGCTTTTTTCTTTTTCAGGTAGCGCTGTTCGTAAGATGATCGTGGACAGGCAGTACATGGGTGTGTCTAAGCGGAAGTGTATTGTATGGGGTGTGGCCTTTTTGTCCGATGGCACAGTCATAAGTGTGGACTCTGCTGGGAAAGTGCAGTTCTGGGACTCAGCTACTGGGACACTTGTCAAGAGCCATCTCATCTCAAATGCTGATGTGCAGTCCATTGCTGTAGCAGACGTGAGTAGGGTCCCAGTTTTGAGTAATTAATGTGTAGATGGAAGGGCTGTGGTATGAGTCAGTGACACACCCCAAACACTCTTGCATTATCTGGATGTTGTACTAGAAGAAGATGAGGTTGGGAAAATGCACCTGAAAACCCATACCATTTCTATGGTATCTAATGCTAGAAAATATTCTCTAAAAGATCAGCACAAGGTTTTCTTTAGGCACCCCTCTTTCCTAATTAATCTAGTCTGCTTGTAGATGGGTACAAGCAGCCTAGAAGAATCTTGAGAAGTACTATTTTCCTTTTGTACAACTGCTCTCATGCTTCCTGTTTATTTGGGGGCATTAGAAAACTGTGTAGTGCTGGGCATGGTGGTGCATGCCTATAATCCCAGGGACTCCGGAGGCTGAGGCAGGACGATTGCAAGTTCAAGTCACTTTTCTATCCATTCTTAGTTTCTCTCTGCCATTAATAAAGAGCAACACTCAAAAAGTTTTGGATTCTGGAGCATTTGGGAATTTTGAATTCCAACCAGTAAAGTCTATGCAAATATTCCAAAGTATAAAAATTCTGAGATCTGAAACACTTGGTCCCAAGCATTTCAAATAAGGGCTATTCAGCTTTTATTTATTTTTAAAGCTGAGTAATTCCACTGTGTGTATATATATATACACCATATCAGTTTATTCATGTGTTAATGGCCATTTGGGTTATTTCAGTCATTTGCATTATTTCCTTCTTTTGGCTATTGTGAATGATACTGCTGTGAATGTTGATGTACAAGTATATTTATATGAATCTCTATTTTCAATTTTTTTGGTTACAAAACCTTGTTACTATTCTTGGGTTTTTTTGTTTTTTTGGTGGTGCTGGGGATTGAACCCAGTACCTTTTACATGCAAGGCAAGCACTCTACCAATTGAGCTATATTCCCAGCAACCTTGTTAGTATTCTTGTTTAGGATTTTTGTTTGTGTTATGGGTTTGGGTTTTGGGGGTCTTTGTTATTTATTTCTTTACATGAATTTTAGAAACACCTTTTTCTAGTTTTAAATGAAAGTCTATTTTTATAGTACAATTGGTGTATTTATTGCATCATATATAACTTCTGTATTTTCTTTATGATGATGTCTTTATCATGTTAAACATTCCTATTAAAGAACGTGATATGGATTTCTTTGTTCAGGTATCTCTTTTGTGGTTTATAATTTAAATTTTCTTATAAAGGGCTACTGTATTTCTTGATTAGTTTATTCACTTATTTGTCTTTTGTAGTGAACCCAGTTTATATACAGTTATGTGTTGCTTAATGACAGGGAAATGTTCTGAGAAATACATTATTAGGTGATTTTGGTGTTGTGTGAACATAATAGAATATACTTACACAAACTGATAGTAAGTACAGCCTCTTATAGTGCACAACTAGTGTACGTAATTGTATGTGCTGTACTTTTACACAACTGGCAGTGCAGTAGATTTGTTTACACCAGCATCACCATGAACATGTAATGTTTCATGCTACAACATTTGATGGCTATAATTTCACTAGGTAATATGAAATTTTTAGCTCTATTTTTAATTTTTATGTGAGCACCGTCCTTCCTGTGTGTAGCCTGTTGATTGAAACATGCAGTGTGTGACTGTAAAACTTAACAGTTGGAAGTGCTGATTGTTAATTTAGCCAATAGGGGGCGCATTGTTACCTACATATGACCTTGCTCCTCTAGTGGAATTGCTAGCTTCCAGAGGGAAAAAGCCCCCAGGAACCTCCCTTCTTTCTAATTCTGGGTATGAGTTTTCTCTAAGCTGCCTAGACAGAAAAATTTTATGGAATATTTTTCCATCTGGACCCTGTTTTGTTCACATGTACCTGCCTCATTATTTAATTTTTCAGCAAGAAGACAGTTTTGTGGTGGGCACAGCCGAGGGCACAATATTCCATTTTCAGCTGGTTTCTGTGACTTCCAATAGCAATGAGAAGCAGTGGGTGCGGACCAAACCATTCCAGCACCACACACATGACGTGCGTGCTGTGGCCCACAGCCCAACCGCACTGATATCTGGAGGTGGGTCTTGCTCTCTGTCAGGCTGCTGCTTTATTCTGCTCAGCTCTGGTCGTTTTCATACGTAAGTTCTCATTCTGTAATCTCCTTACCTCCCCCTTGCCCAGGCACTGACACCCACCTGGTTATTCGTCCTCTCATGGAGAAGGTGGAGGTGAAGAATTATGATGCTGCTCTCCGAAAAATCACATTTCCTCATGTAAGTATCATCCCACCCTCTGTTGGCCCCTCATCTTCCTGACCCTATGTCCTATAAGACTGAACACAGCTCATACTTGTGGGGTAAATTGTGGGATTTTGCTGTAGCTACCTTCTTCATTCTTCTATTTCTTATGCAAGCCTCCTGCAAAGACATTCTTTGAGACAATAGCATCACCCTAGTTCACTTTCTGGGAAAATAATTTTTTTTCCCAAATAATTGTGGTTAATGATAATTCTTTTTGTTTTTGAGGGTGGACTCTATATTTTTGGATGAAAGGAGTAAAATCTAGGCTTCTAGAGTTTCTAGGTAAATAGTGCCATCTTCGTAAGTCAGTAGTCCTCGACACCTGCTTCCACGTTCCATTCATCACCAATTTCACTAAGTCTCCTCATTGTTATTTTATGTGTGTATATTTACATATACACAAACATGCATATATACATCTTTCTTGAGATACATTTGATATACAAAACTACATGTATTTAATGATTTGATGAGGTGGACATAGTCGTTATTATCTCTTTTTTTTTTAATATTTATTTTTTTAGTTTTCGGCGGACACAACATCTTTGTATGTGGTGCTGAGGATCGAACCCCGGCCGCAGGCATGCCTGGCGAGCACGCTACCGCTTGAGCCACATCCCCAGCCCCGTTATTATCTCTTGAATCAAGCTATTTCTTTGTGCTGCCATTGTTCTAGTTTGGATTAGTACGTTTTCTGATATGGATTCCTTTACAGTAGCTTCCTTAATGATCTCATTTCATTTCCATCTGGGTCATTCTAGCCTATTCTCCATTGATCTGTTTAAAAAGCAACTATTCATTGCTCCATGCTTCAAAGCATTTGGTTGTCCCTACTGCCTACTGCAGAGAGACCTAATTCTTTAGTGTGGCATATTTACCTGTCTTGATCTTGGACTGGTCCTTCACTTTTCCTCACCTCTCCTTTCACATACTTGTACAACCCCCACCCCAAACAGTCTAACCATTCTGAAAAGTGTGTTTTTATTCCCTTGAATGCTCTTTGACCTTTGAACTATTTCATATAGTAGGTACAGCCTACTTAGAACATCTTGCCTTGCTTTCTTTGCCTGACTAATCTTTACCAGTAAACCTCATCTGGGCTCCTATTTTTTCCTCCACAAGGTTAGATTAGATATCTTCTACTTTTTTCCATTGCATGCTGTGCTCGGGCATGTTAAACTTTTTAGCATACTGTAGTGCAGTTGTTTATCATTGTGGTGTTGGGGGATTGAACCTAGGGGTGTCCTACTACTGTGCTACATCCCCAGCCTTTTTTCTATTTTGAGACAGGGTCTCCCTAAATGCTGTGGCTGGCCTCAAACTTCCTATCCTCCCGTTGTAGCTCCTAAGTAGCTGGGATTGCAGAGTTGTGCCACCATGTCTGGTTTAAAGAAGCTTTAAACCAGAAGCTTTTTGAGGGTAGTAATAGTTTTTAGTCATTGTCATGTTCTCAAATCCTAGGACAGGCCCTGTGTTAGTAGTTAACAAAATGTTTATCAAGTCAGTGGATTTCAAAATGTGCTAAAAAGTTGCTGCTGCGCCTGGTACTGAGACATCAAATGACCCTGGCCTATTTATAACTTTTCAATTCTTTGATACAGCGATGTCTCATTTCTTGTTCAAAAAAGAAGCAGCTTCTCCTCTTCCAGTTTGCTCATCACTTGGAACTTTGGCGACTGGGATCCACAGTGGCAACAGGTAAGAGGGAAGAAAGTTTTTTTTCCCCCTGTAAGAAAACCATAGAACTGGAGGTGTGACTTAGCGATAGATAGTGCTTGCCTATTTTGCCGGAGGACCCGGTTTGATCCCCAACTCTGCAAAAAAAAAAAGAAAAAAGAAAGATAACTGTAGAGAAAATACTAAAAATCAGAATTATAGTTGTTCTGCTTATGGAAAGAGTAAATTTTTCTGTGTTGATGGAAACTTACGGTTTTCCCTCCTGCAAGAACAAGCAACACAAATTATAGTGTAGAAATCTTGAGTAAGAGCTGGGTGCGGTGGTGCACACCTGTAATCCCAGCAATTCAAGAGGCTGAGGCAGAAAGAGCGCAAGTTTAATGCCAGCCTCAGCAACTTAGTGAGACCCTAACCAACTTAGCAAAACCTTGTCTCAAAGTAGAACATAAGGGGTTGGGGCTGTAGCTCAGTGGTAGAGTGCTTGCCTAGCACATGTGAGGCCCTGGGTTTGATCTTCAGCAAAATAAATAAAATAAAGGTATTGTGTCCAGCTACAACTACAAAAAAAATAAATAAAAGCACAAAGGGCGGGCTGGGGATGTGGCTCAAGCAGTAGCGTGCTCGCCTGGCATGCGTGCGTCCCGGGTTCGATCCTCAGCACCACATACAAACAAAGATGTTGTGTCCGCCCAGAACTAAAAAATAAATATTAAAAAATTCTCTTTAAAAAAAAAAAAAAAAGCACAAAGGGCTGGGGATGTGGCTTAGTGGTTAAGCATCCCTGGGTTCAATCCCTGATACAAAAAAAAAAAAAAATCTTGAATAGGATACTGGATCATCTCTTTCAACTTCTATATAGACATTGTCATTAGGTAAGGATTGTAGGGTCACAATTTGTCCTAGCTTGACTGAGATAGCAACAGTTTAAAAAAAAAAAAATGGATAGGGACAGTCCTGTATTTGAGTCCTTTTATTTAAAGTGGAGTCAAGTTGAGGCCACACAAACTCCTCTTCTACCCACCAGCATGCCACTGGGAGATAGAGATTCAGATGTTTGATGATGTATCATAGGGTAGAAGTAGTCACTGCTTTTCTTTCCATATATCCATAAAGCTGTGTGCCTCCAACTAGGAGAGTCCATTCTACCAAGAAATGACTTTTTAAGGAGAAAACACTGTACAGATAATCTTCATTTGATAAGAAAAAGGCAAATTTTCTTATTTCAGGCAAGAATGGTGATACCCTTCCACTCTCTAAAAATGCAGATCATTTACTACATCTCAAGACAAAGGTAAGGAGGCCCTGTATATTTAGGCCCTAAAATCCAGAGTGTTTTTCCCATTCTGAATTTTGAGGGTTACTTGGTTCATGTCAAAAACGTCATAAATTCTAAAACTTATTTAAATGAAGGAAATCCGGAGCTGAATTTCTTGTGAGGATAAGTTGAACATTCAGTATTTATTAAATGAATGTATAAAAGAAATTGTGGGTACTGGAGTTATAGCTCAGTGGTAGAGTGCTTGCCTCATATGTGTGAGGCACTGGGTTTGATTCCTAGCACCACATGAACCACTGTGGTACTAGGTCCATCAACAACTAAAAAAATATATATATATTTTAAAAATTGTGTATTTTTGCTTCTCTTGATATTGTTATGAAAATAGCTAGATGGATGTACAATGAAACATGATCCTCCCCTCACCACACCCCCACTATACCCTCCTAGAGATCAGCACTGCCAATAACTTCTTATATATGCAGAAAATATTTCCACCTTTGGGCCTATATGTATCCTTTTTACATTAATAGGGCTGCACTCTACATATTTTTATATTTCTTTTTAAAAAATCTTGAATGACACAAATATTTGTATTAGTGTCTCATTATAAAGAATTTAAGGGGTGGGGATAGAGCTCAGTGACAAGAATGCTTGCCCAGCATGCACCAAGTTCTGGGTTCAATCCCTAGCACCCCTAAAACAAACCAAAGAAAAACAAAGCAAGCAATATCAGTAGTTTATATTTTATACCACCTCTTTATTCTCCTTTTCTGAAATTATTGGTTAGTTTTGTAGCCTTTCTTCCATATCTTTGTCTCTCTCTCTCTCTCTTTCTCTCTCTCTCTCACACACACACACACACACACAGAAATTGTCAGGCATGGTGACACATGCCTGTCATTACAACTACTTGGGAGGCTAAGGCAAGAGGATTGCAAGTTCAATGCCAGCCTGGCCAACTTAGTGAGACTCTATCTCAGAAAATAAAAAGCTCAATAATAGAGTCCCCCTGGGTTCAGTCCCCACTACTGCAAGATAAAAAAGAAAGAAGGAAATCATCACTTTGTTTTCTAGATGGCACAAATAAAATTTTAAAATTTTTAAAAATTCTGTAAATGTTATATGGTACTTTTGTTCTTTCTTCTCCAAATATTTTTCATTTGTTCTTGTAGACTTTAAAAAATTCTGTAAATGTTACATGGTACTTTTGTTCTTTCTTCTCCAAATATTTTTCATTTGTTCTTATAGATTTTAAAATTGGGGTGTAACAGGCAAAACAGAAAGTCAGTACTATCCCTCCAAGCTTTTCTGCATTAAATGCTTCCCTACTCAGGTTTCTCAAGTTGAGGTTTAGTGTGAGGCTACTTGTGAGTTAACGAAAGCAGCAAGGTAAGTGTGCAGTATGATAGACCTTTGTTCTTGGATTTGGAAATCAAAGTCACATCAGTTAGATTCTCTGCTTCTGAAATAAGAGTGACACAAATTTATGAGGATTATGTGTAGTCATTTGTGGAAATATCCAGAGGGCAAAAGCCTGAGGATTTATGTTACTGAATCTTGTCTTAAGTTTTGCACTCTCAGTCTTGCTTCCCACTGTTGTCAGGGCCCTGAGAACATTATTTGCAGCTGTATCTCCCCATGTGGAAGCTGGATAGCCTATTCCACAGTGTCTCGGGTTTTTCTCTATCGGCTGAATTATGAACATGACAACATAAACCTCAAAAGGGTAAGTGATACTTGAAATATGTGGTTGCATAAGAAGAAACTTCCTAGATGTGTGATTTCTGTATGAGGTGAAAATGAATTAGATGAGAATACTTGCTCAGTGAAAAGCTATTTGGAGACAGCTGTTACAAAATAGTCTTTTATTTTCATTTTGAATTGATTTATATTTTTGAGAGGGGTAGGAAAATGCTAAAGGTAGCAATAAAGTTTATGCTTTCCTGCTTAGTAGTTTCATATAGCTTAGTTGTTCCATTGCAGGAAATTGAGCATTTACTGTCATGATGAAAAGGGAGACACACAGTTACAGTAGGCATACTAGTGCTCTAGGCCCTTAGTTGATTGGCTTGCTTCGAGATGGGAAATGTTACTGATTTTTAAGCCTGGATGTGATTATTTTTGTTGGGCTGTTGATCTGCCTTCTTTCTCACTGGTATATGCTGTTGGTTCTCCCAAAGGTTTCCAAAATGCCTGCATTCCTTCGCTCTGCGCTTCAGATTATGTTTTCTGAAGATTCAAAAAAGTTTTTTGTGGCATCAAATCAAGGGTCTCTCCACATCTTTCAACTGTTGGAAGGAAGCTTCAAGCACCTCCATTCTTTCCAGCCTCAGTCAGGTGGGAGTTTGTTAACTAGCCACGGGGGAGAGTTGTTAGAGTTTCAAATATAACTTTTTTTCCTCCTAGACCTCAGTGTTGGGTGTTCCTGCATGTTCTTCCCACCCAGCAAATACATTCACTCACGTGTTTGCAATTTAAAGTAGGAGGGGGTATCTGGCAGATGAAGATGCTGGATGAGATCTGAAATATTCTTCACACCTACTCTTTTCTCGCTGGATTTTTGATTTCCTTATTTGGGGCCAGAGAAGTTTCATCATGCTTCTTCAAGAGTTTTGTTAGCAGAGAAAGAAAAAAGTTAAAATCATCTTTAATCCCGATGCCCAGAAATAACTACCCTTAATTTTTTGGTGTTTTCGAATGTGTTTGAATGTAGGGATTTTGTGGACATGTTACATTTTGGTTGGTTGTTTGTAAAAAGTGAAGATATCCTTTTGTCTATAGTTTCATTACCTGTGTTCATTTTATGTTTATGACTATTTTTTTCATGCATGAGTATGCATGAGTGAGTGTGACTATTACTGAGTCAACTGTTGTAGCCTTAAATTTAGCATGCAGCTTAAAACTGATAATTGGATACTTCTCATGGGCTTTTCCCATCCCTTCACTTTTATCTGCTTCATTATCATGTAGTCTCCATCAGCCTGGGAAGTCAACTCTTTGAATTTTAACTCTCCCTGTTCATAAGCTGTTCCAGAAGCATACCAGTAGGGTTCAGATAAATTAAACTGATAGTATTTATAAAGTACCTATGATTTTTATAATAAAACTTGTTAGACTGACACTTTTAGCATGCTTTCTGTTATTGCCACCCATTCTTTAGCAGCTGGTATATGTCCTGTTATAAAGCTTTTTCATTGTTTGGGGCAGGGGGTTCATGTAGCACATATTTTGGCACAGAAACTGTCTTACTCAGATCTGAGCAAGTGATGTCTTTATTTTTATTTCTCTGGTCTCTTTACATGAGGATTGGCTAGTTAAAAACTAGACAAGTTAAAATTCAGGACTAATTTACAATAACTCAATAGATTATCCTATCAGTGATTTAAAACTCTGTTGGTCTTGTTGGTTTCTGTCATCATCTCCAGGGCAAGGCTGGCTGTGGACATTGTAAATTCACAGACTTAATTGTTCTCTTGCCCTTACAGGGACAGTGGAGGCCATGTGTCTTTTGGCAGTCAGTCCAGATGGTAATTGGCTAGCAGCATCAGGAACTAGTGCTGGAGTCCATGTGTACAATGTAAAGCATCTAAAGGTAAGTGTAGGATTTCATAACAGCAGTCTGGCGGGTTTTGTTGTTATTGTTTTGGTTTTTTTTGCAATACTGAGTATTGAACCCAAGTCTTCACACATGCTATGCAAGCACTGTACCGTATCCCTATATCCCTATCCCTTTTTAATTTAATTTTTTAAATGTATTTAAGTGGACACAATATCTCTCTTTTACATTTATGTGGTGCTGAGGATCGAACTCAGTGCCTCAAGCATGCTAGGCAAGCACTTTACCACTGAGCCACAACCCCAGCCTCCTTTTTTATTTTTTGAAACAAGTCTTGCCAAATTTCCAAGGCTGGCCTCAAATTTGTAATCTTCCTACCTCAGCCTCCCAAATTGCTAGGATTACAAGCATGCACTACAATAGTCATCTTAGACTTTTTTTCTAACCAAAAATTTATCCTATTTTAGATTCTTGATTTACTTTGTTGAAATTCAGAAGCCATGCTCTGTTACATTAAAATCAGTCACTGGAAATGACAAAACTATTCATGCATAGAAATTTGAAAATCTGATATTCATGCCAGGTGAGGTGGCGTATACCTGTAATCCCAACATCTCAGAGGCTGAGCCAGGAGGATCGCAAGTTCAAAGCCAGACTCAGCAAAAAGCAAGGTGCTAAGCAACTCAGTGTGACCCTGTCTCTAAATAAAATACAAAAAAAGAGCTGGGGATGTGGCTCAGAGATTGAGTGCCCCTGAATTCCATCCCCAGTACCAAAAACAAAACAGAACAAAACAAAAAACTGAGTCACGAATTATGACTTACCAAGTCCTCATCTTCCTCACAAAAATCAGATTAGAACTATTCAAAATTTACAGTAAGCATTAGAGTTTATAGACACCAAAATACATTTTCATAGATTTGTGTGTTACTGCATACAGAACTTAACCTTTATTATATGTTCCTGCCATGTACTAAAAATTTACCTTTGAGCTTCGCTTGCCATTTCAAAGAGTATTTATGGGTTAGGGAATAGCTCATTGGTAAACCACTTGCCTGATATGTGAAAGGCCCTGGATTCCATCCCCAGCATCAAAAATAAAAGAACCTTCTTTAGTGCATGTGTACTTTGCAATTGTACATAAATATCCTCCCTAGGCATTAATTTATTTTAAACCCAGTGTAGACTAGAGCTGTAGGTGTCCTGATCAGAGGCATATTTATGAGGAGTTCATTCAGACAAATGTACTCTGAGGGAAAAGCTGTACTCTTTTTTTGGTGGTACTGGGAATTGAACCCTGAAGCATTCTACCACTGAGCCACATCCATAGACCTTTTTATTTTTATTTTGAAACAGGGTTTTCTAAATTGCTAAGGCTGACATTGAACTTGAGAGCTTCCTATCTCAGCCTCTCTAGTAGCTGGGATAAAAGGTGTGTACCACCACACCTGGTTGGAAAAGCTTGCCTCTTGAATTTTCTGCAGATGCTGTCAGTTTTCTAAATATAAGTCAAGGGGCTGAGGATATAGCTCAGTTGATAGAGTCTTGCCTCACATGCACAAGGCCCTGGGTTCAATCCCCAACACCACAAAAAAAAAAAAGAAGAAGAAGTCAAGCTGGGTGCAGTGGCACACACCTGTAATCCCAGCATCTTGGGAGGCTGAGACAGGAGGATCACGAGTTCAAAGCCAGCCTCAGCAAAAGAAAGACACTAAGCAACACAGTTGACTCTGTCTCTAAATAAAATACAAAATCTGCTGGGGACGTGGCTCTGTGAGCGAGTGCTGCCCGAGTTTAATCCCTGGTACCAAATTTTTTTAAAAAATGAAAGTCAGGTTTATTGACAGTGAAATGCCTGGAGTTTATGGAAACTTTTTAGAATTCTTTTGAGTTCCAAGGAGCAGTTTAAAATAAAAAAAAAAACCTACTCGGGTTAGAGGTGTAGCTCAGTGATTGAGCACTTGTTTTGCATGTATAAGGGATTAATCCTAGCATCAAAAAAATAAAAATGAGCCAGGCACCATGGTGCACACCTATAATCCCAGCAGCTAGGGAGGTTGAGGCAGGAGGGTTGAAAATTCAAAGCCAGTCTCATTAATTTAGCAAGGCCCTAAACAATTCAGTGAGACCCTGTTAGTAAAATAAAATACAAAAGAAGGGCTGGGGTTGTGGTTAAGTGCCCCTGAGTTCAACCCCTAGTACCAAAAAGTAAACGAACAAACGAAAACAAAAAAACACCGAAAAAAAACTGACCTACACCATCTAGTCATTCTTGAGGGAAGGTACCTTAAAGAGTTGTTCTTTCTTTCTGTTATTTTTTTCCCAGCTTCACTGCACAGTGCCTGCTTATAATTTTCCAGTGACTGCTCTGGCCATTGCACCCATTAGTAACAACCTTGTCATCGCTCATTCTGACCAGCAGGTAAGAGAAAGTTCAGTGCTTCTAATTCCATTCTACTAGATAGTAACATGGAAGCTGAGGTAAGGTTGAAGGATCTTTTCTCAGAAGGCACAGCATACAGTTATTTGTCCTGTGTGAAGAGAAGCTTCTGTGCGTGACCTGGACTCATCTTAGGCTACCAATACCTATTGTTTTGATGGGCACAGTTTGCATGGTGAAACAGATTCTAGAGCACAGAAACAGGAGGATAGAGGAATTTTTTTTTTTTTTTTTTAAAGATGCTGATGGATCTTTATTTTTATTCATTTATTTATATGTGGTGCTGAGAATTGAACCCAGTGCCTCGCACATGCAAGACAGCGCTCTACCACTGAGCCACAATCCCAGCCTGGGTGGAGGAATTTTGATGTGCTCATTCCACTCATTATTAATTTTAGACTAATAGATAACATGGGCTCAGGTCCTAAGCTGAATATGGGATGACAAGATTTTGAGAATTCATAGTGATTAAAGAATGTATAATCCACTTTTACCTGTGCAAGTGAGGAAATCAGACATCATCAATATTCTGTCTCATCTGTAAAGTGGAGATGATAAGAAACATCATCATATATCCCCCTGACCTTAGAAAGATTAAATGTGATCTAGGGAGCATATTTGGGTAGACCTTTAGGCAAATGCTACTTAGTACTGTGATGAGCAGTTTTTACACTCAGACACACACACTGTGTCCAAAAACTGAAATCTCTCACTGAGTCCTTGACCGAAGGCTGAAGTTTAGTGAAGGTACAGCCTTGCTTTTGTCCACCTGACATCTTTTACTATCCATTGTTCCCTTAACTTTTTTCAGTTATTAAAACTGGTGGGAATTTTTTTTTGTACCTGTTTGATTAGCAAGGATTACAGAGTTAATAAAATACAAAGTGTTATGAGCGAAGGAACCCTCTGATGCATTGCATAAATTAGTGTACCCCTTTGGAGGGCATTTTGGCAGTTTCTTCAGAATTTTTAAGTCCATATAGACTTTTACTCAGAAGTTCCACTTCTGCGCATTCTTCCTTTATGTGTTCAGTTGTGCAAAAAAGACAAAGAATAAATTGTAGCCTTTTTTGGAATAGCCAAAGATTATAAGCAACCTAATGTCCATTTAAGCAGATGAGATAAGTAAATCATGATTAATCCATAAAGTGAGTGGATTATTACTGTTGATTGTGTTCTTCAAAAGGGCACAATTAACAGTTAAGTTTTGTATTTCAAAACAATTAGAAGAGCATAGAGAATCCCAACACATAGTAATGGTGTTCAAGGAAATGGAAATGCTAATTACTATGATTTGATTATTATATATTTTGTATATGTACTGAATTACAACACTGTAGTCCATAAATAAGTACAAATATTACATCTGTTAAAAACATGGAAAAAAGGGGGTATCGATAGGTACCAGTTTCCACAGTATAAGGGTAAATGAAAAAAGTATGGTACAGAACAATATTATTATATGCATGAAAAGTCTCTGAAAAGATGTGAGCAAGAAACTGAAGTCCAGCTGAGTGTGGTGACACATGCCTGTAATCCAAGCACCTAGGGAGGCGGAGGCAGGAGAATTAAGATTTGAGACCAGCATCATCAATTTAGGCAGATCCTCTCTCATAAATAAAAAATTAAAAAGGATTGGGGATGCTCAGTAGTAGGAAGCCCCTGGGTTCAGTCCCCTACTACCTCTAAAAAAAAAAAAAAAAAGGAAGAAGAAGAAAAACAAATTGAAGGCTGTTCTTGTCTTCAGGAAGAGAAAGATCAAGATCCAAGGTTTGCCCCCACTGCCACTCCCCAACAAGATTAGAGGCAGCCACAGGTCACAAAGGCAGGGGAGCTTGGCTAATCAGACTCTTGCCCAAGAATTGGACAAAAAGACAAATTCTGGTCAAATAGTAGTTGGCTCTGAACTCCTTGGATATAGGAGTTCACTGGCTCCAAGGCAAATCTGAACTGGATGGGCCAACGTTACAAGGGAGCAGGAGCCAGGCTTGTAAGCCGAGAGAGTCAATGTAGAGAAAATAGAAGATCAGGAAGGAGAGCGGGGGCTGTCTGGCAACTTTCCAGTTCTTGTGTGTGTGTTGCATGTTGTATTTTTGTGACTGTTCTACCTGCTTATCAATAAAACTTCTTTCACTTAGGCAAAAAAAAAAAAAGATTGCAGGGTAGCTGGGTACTGAGACACACGCCTATAATGCCAGCAACTCAGAAGACTAAAGCAAGAGGATTGCAAGTTCAAAGCCAGTGTCGGCAACTTAGTGAGACCCTGTCTCAAAAAATAGTTAGGTGTGGTAGCACGTATCTGTAATCCCAGCAGTTTAGGAGGCTGATACAGGAGGATTGAGAGTTCAAAGCCACCCTCAGCAAAGCAAGGTGCTAAGCAACTCAGTGAGACCCTCTCTCTAAATAAAATACAAAATAGGGCTGGGGATGTGGCTCCGTGGTCAAGTACCCCTGAATTCAATCCCTAGTACCCTAAAAAAATAAAAGGTCTGGGTATGTGGCTTGGTGGCGCAAGTAGTACAGCACCCTTGGGTTCAATCCCCCATATCAAAAAAAAAGTGTGTGGGGGAGATTGCAGGATAACTTCTTTTCTCTTATTCTGTAGTTTACCTTTACATTTAAAAACAAGTGGTAGGAAAGCATAAGACTAAATATGGTATAGTCAAGTATTGTTTAGATATTTTCTGTTCAGGAATCAGGGCTAAGACCCATAAAGGTTATGACCCTTTTGGATTTTTGTGGGTACTGAGCTACATTCCCTCTGAATCTTTACTTTCATCAGGTATTTGAGTACAGTATCCCAGAAAAACAGTACACAGAGTGGAGCCGGAATATCCAGAAACAGGGGTTTCACCATCTTTGGCTTCAAAGAGATACTCCCATCACACACATCAGTTTTCATCCCAAGAGACCAATGCACATCCTCCTCCATGATGCCTACATGTTCTGCATCATTGATAAGTCTTTGGTGAGTTCTGCACTATCCCCCCCTGAATGTTTTTCACTTAGGAATCTTCAAATTCTTAGAGACTAATGAGAGAAAGAATCAGAATTAAGTATCCTAGTATATTTTTTGGTGGAAAGCAGCTTTTGATATATTTCCTCATTTGCATTTCCGCTGTTGGGAGGCTTTCAGGGAAGGGGTTAGCCTTTGTATGCTGGTGTTTGTTGATATGATTATTTCTCTACTTTGCCAGTAAGCACACAAACTTAAGTAGAAAAGTGATTGGGTTGGTATTCACAAGATCACTCTCATCAGGGAACACCATTGATTTGACGAACTTATTTCAACTCAAAATCCTAGGGTGGCTGAATAAAGTGGTTTCGTTAAATTAGATGTTTTGACCACTGTATCCCTTGGCTAAAGATCCTGTAGCAGGGAGGAGTTGGTCTTAAAGTCTTGAGTAAAGTTCAGTCAGAAAAAAGTCCTTTCTTCGTGACTATGATTCTTTGCAAGCTGCTGTTTGATTTACCCCAAATATACATGTCTTTTTTTTTTTTTTTAATTTTTTTATACCTTTATTTTATTTATTTTTATGTGGTGCTGAGGATCGAACCCAGTGCCTCACATATGCTAGGCAAGTGCTCTGCCACTGAGTTACAGCCCCAGCCCTTTATAAAATTTTGTAAAGATATTTTTTCAGTTGTAGATGGACACAGTCTTTATTTATTTATTTATTAGTTGTAGTTGGGCACAATACCTTTATTTTAATGTGGTGCTGAGGATTGAACCAGGGCCTTGCATGTGCTAGGCGAGTGCTCTACTTACTGCAAAGCCACAGCCCCAGCCTACAATCTTTATTTTATTTATTTTTATGTGGTGCTGAGGATCGAACCCAGGGCCTCGCACATGTCAGGCAAGTGCTCTACCGCTAAGCCACAACCCTAGCCCCCAAATATACATGTCTTTACTGGGCAGAGGCTTTCTTTCCTAGGAGCATTATGGGTTATGGCCATGCCAGCACTGCACTTTGGGCTTAGATTACAACCAACATTGGCTGTTTTGGTGTATCTACGAAGGTCGGGGTGGAAGGAGCATGGGGAAACAAGCAGATGGTTCTAAAGGAGGTGTGCATAGGGATGTGTCACTGAAATTCATCTCGTGGGCCCTGTGTCCTCTGGGTGTGGGAAGCAGAGCTGGCTGACAAGTGCCTTCTGCAAGATGAGTGATACAGGAAGGGCCCCTCCTACTCGCATGCTTCCCTGTAACTTGGTCCAGATGGCTTTTTCTCAAGCCTTGGTGATAAGTCCATCACTTCCTCAAGCTGGGAACAGTTATTTCCCAAGAAGTCAGAGATGGAAGTATCATTTGTTTCGCCAGAGGCCATTTCTTGAGGTGTCAGTGACATCACTGGGAGTGGTTTGTGTTGAGGTTTCACCTGGGGAGAACTTCAGTCAGTTAGCCAGTCTGTGATCTTGTTGGGGAAGAGTCTAGAAAGCACAAATCCTGTGTGGGCTGAGTTTCTGCACATGCTGATTTATTCCATTCTGACAAAGTGTTGCTGGTGAGATTAGCCAAAAGCCTTAGCTGGGTCCTTTGATCTCGTGGACTACCAAGTGCTTTCTTGCCTCCTCCTGCCCTATTTATCTGAGGTATAACTGGAATAGTTCCACAACTGTCTTTCCAAAGTAAGGAAAATAGAGGTAAAATACAGAAGTAGTGAATAATCAACATGGTAATTGGAAGATGGTGTTGGCCTGAAAAACCACTACAGTCCTTTGGTCTATGCAAGTTCAATAAAAGTAACATTTTAGGCAGGCATAGTGGTGCATGTGTGTAATCCCAGTGGCTTGGGAGGCTGAGAGAGGAGGATCACAAGTTCAAAGCCAGCCTTAGCAACGGTGAGGCGCTAAGCAACTCAGTGAGACTCTGTCTCTAAATAAAAATACAAAATAGAGCTGGGGATGATGGCTCAGTGGTTGGGTGCCCCCGATTTCAATCCCCGGTACCCAAAATAAATAAATAAAAAATAAAAGTAACGTTTTAAATAGTGTCCTTTGTCTTTTTAGCCTCTTCCAAATGACAAGACCTTACTCTACAATCCACTTCCTCCCACAAATGAATCAGATGTCTTCCGGAGGCGCACAGCCCACGCCTTTAAAATTTCTAAAATATATAAGGTAAAATATCTTGTTGTATGTTGCATGGCTGACTCCTCTTGGTATTATCAAAATGTAATAAGCTCCACAATAAGAAGACAAGAACACCTTCGCTTTATATGTAGAAATCCTGGTTTGGGAGGAACAGATGACCATTTGAGGTCCTCTGTCCCTATGTCTCGATTCCGTTGTTCTTGCCTCAGTAAATTAGAAGCATTTCTTTTTCATTGTTCTTAAGTTAGAGGCAGGTGTTCAATACTTATCTCAAATGATGTTGGTGCTCCGGTGGGGGTCTTTTAAGGGTGAAAGCTGGTTTTTCAACTTGACTTGCTGTTAGAGAATGTTCCTGACATGAATTTTAAGCAAATGCAAGTCACTGAATTAGTTGTGATTTCCTCTTTTTATGGCAAGTCTTTTCACTGTATATTAAACATATCCATTGAGCTTATGATGCTACAGCTACTTGAGCCAACTCAGAGTTTTTCCACAGTCAGATTTTTTTAATGGATGGATTCATTTAAAAGCTCACAACTTCCTGACTGTTTTGAGTGCAGGAAAAATTGTTAGACTTGGTTTCATCGAGCTTTGAATGAGGCTAACTTTTTAGTTCGAGTCTATTCAGAACTGGCCCTTGATTATAACTCCTGGTGGCCTTACTGTCATCTTTCTGCAGCCCTTACTCTTCATGGATCTTTTGGATGAAAGGACACTTGTGGCAGTAGAACGGCCCCTGGATGACATCATCGCTCAACTCCCACCACCCATCAAAAAGAAGAAATTTGGAACCTAGAACAGGGCACTGTCTGTGTCCTTCCTTGAACTGTCTACCCTGTTTCTTTTCACAAATCACGATAATAAAACAAAGTTATTCTTTAGAACAAGTCATTATTAATGTTATCTTCTAAAACAATGGACAGTAATTTCCCTTCACTGGATAAGAGTGAGTGGAGATTTCCTGCAATGGGGATAATGTTCTGAGTAGCCACAACTCATCTAGATTTTCCAGTTTCCTGTTTGTTCTTTAGATCTCAGAAAAAAAGGTGATCTGTCCCTCTATTTCCTACCATGTGCCTGAATCTTCAGAGGGCTGAAGGTCACTTCCTGCCAATATGCAACCTATGCAAAGGCATGAGAAGGTGTCCCCTGGAGGGCAGGGGATTGTGGTTACATATTAAAGATAGCCTCACCACTAACAGCCATAATCAGCCTTAGGTTCAAAGAATTTTAGCTGCAGCATCATGAGAGAACGATCCATTGAAAAATAAATGCATTTTTGCAGTCAGCTGTTAATTTTATTTAAAAGAAAAAAAATCAGCCATTACCCATCTTTTCACCTATCATATGTCAGTATCGAAAGCTAAGAAAACATTAGGGATTTTGTTGGAGAGTAGGAGGAGAGGTAGGGACCCAAGAAAAACCATATATGTCACCTTTTCTGTTCCTTTCTACCTGCTTTGACATTTTTATGATTGACTAGTTTCAGTGTGATCTTTAAGTTAGAACATGAGGAACTGCAGTTAACCTGAATGGAGGAAATAAATTTCCCATCTCAGTGGATGTATTCTGTTGTCTGCCTGTGGAAACCCAGTATGTATGGTTTTATTTTGGGGGATGGAGGGCTGAGATACAGGCACAAAAGTATGTGGGTTCTGATGGCATCATGAGTGAAGTGCTGGTAAAAAACATTTTTGCCAAGGTGAGCCACACCCTCCAATCTGGAAAGGGAAAATAAGTATGGGAATTTAAGGCAGATGTGTGGGAGGAGAATTAACAGAAGAGAGCCAAATAGCCTAATCATTTGTGACATAAAGGAAAATATATCCCATTTGACAGGGCACAGATAACAAGGTTTACAATAGTTGGCACTTTTCTGCCCCATCTGTTTAGGTTTTACAGTGATAGAAGTAATTTAAAGAAACAGCTGTAATTTCTTTGATCACTATGTAAAATAATTTCTTCTTGAATAAGTTTTCTTCTATAACACTGTTGCCAGTCTGTGTTAGAGTGGATTATTGATGACCTTTCCATGGTCAATCCCAGCCTTCCTAAAAAAAAATGTTATGAGTTGCTGGGTTATGGTGGCTCATGCCAATAATCTCAGCTACTCAGACAGCTGAGGCAGGAGGATCATAAGTTTGGGACAGCCTGGTTAACAGAGCTTTTAGTTTTATTTTTCAAAATAAAAAATTCCAAAATTAAAAAAAAAATTTTTAGTTGTAGATGGACACAATACCTTTATTTATTTTTATGTACTTCTGAGGATCAAACCCAATACTTCTCCTGTGCTAGACAAGTGCTTTACCACTGAGCCACAACCCCAACCCCTCAAAATTTATCAAAATAAAAAAATAAAAGCTCTTGGGTACATATTAATGCAGTGATAGAGGGCTTGCCTACCATAAGTGAGGTCCTGAGTTCCATTCCCAGTACCACCAAAAAAAAAAAAAAAAAAAACCCAGTTTCATGTGGTTGAAACCAAAGTCATTGGTTTACATTGAATGTGAAGAGAGGGAGGCTAAGATGCCTTAAATATTAACTTGCTTACTTTTCACTGTTTAAAAAGCTTTAAATCCAGGAAATTGTTATTAACTGGAGTCTAGTTTGCAATTTAACTTTTTTTTTTTTTAGCGGTACTGGGGATCAAACCCAGAGCCTTACATATTCTAGGCAAGTACTCCACTACCGAGCTACACCCCCAGCCCACTTAGCCATATTTAAAAGCTCCTGGATTGTAGAGGATCTATTTCTGACAGGCCTCAGATCATTTGAGTGAAGAAGTAAAACTGAAAGTGGAAAGCATTTCTTTGCAAGGCTTCCAGCCTATGATTTGGACTTCCATAAATGGTATGGGAAGTAAAAAAGCATTGGGCCTTGAAATTGTTCTTAAGTAGAAAACTAGGTAAAATTAAGCAAAAATCAACTGGGGCAAGTTAGAGAAATTGGGAAGTATGAAAGACAAGCCAATGTTAAGTCAGAGGAACACTCAAGTACACATTTCCCACACATTGGGGAGTTATGTAAACTGGATGTTTTAAGTAGTTTCATCTTTGCTATTATGTTTGTTTTGGGCATTCCAGGGTGCTGTTCATACTTGGTTCTATTTGATTTGATATAAGACCAGTCTAGGAATGGTGTTTCTTCCAACTGGATTCAAATGCTTTAAAATTTTATTTTTACCATGTACTGGTTAGTAATCTGACTGGATAATTCAGTGTTACCCTGGAGGCATATACATATACAAATTAGACTGAGAAAAACTAAAATCTCAGAATAGTGAAAGAAAGTTAGAAGTCATCTTTTTTATTTTTGTTTGTTTTGTTGTGTTTTTTTTTAAGCTTTCTTTTGAGCATCAAAACTTTCTTCAAGCTGGGCACAGTTGCACATGTCTGTAGTCCCAGTGACTTGGGACACTGAAGCAGGAGGATTATAAATTCGAGGCCAACCTCAGCAACTTAGTGAGACCTGTCTCAATTTTTAAAAATAATTAAGAGCTGGGGACATGGCTTAGTGGTAAAATACCTCTGGGTTCAATCCCTAGTACAAAAAAAAAAAAACAAAAAAACTTTAAGTGGAATTTTATTTTGAACTACAATCTATACTGTAGAGAAAAGTGGAGCTTTTCTAGTTGGAGGTAGGGGAAGCAGCTGCAGTTTGTATACTCACGGAAGAGGAAACCGTGATGAAATTGATTTTTTCCTCCCTTATAATCATACAGTGATTTGTTAGAGACCATGGTAGTACTCTTAGGATTATTCTTTGACTGTCTTTTAGTTGAAGGGACCAGGTCATAAATATGATGACTAGCAGGTGTGGTACACTAAGAATTTTCCATTTCAGAGAAATGCAGAGAAGGTGTTGAAGCATTTCTTTGTCTGCCTGAGCATTGATATAGTTCTAATATTATGTGAACAATCTTTTGTGTTAACCATATAGTGTTGTGACAGACAACTTGGTACGTTGTCTCCTAGTCCTCATTTGGGGTGTTTGGGAATAATTCATGGGTGTGAGAATGCTAGCTTAAACTGTGTCCATTTTCTTTGCCCTTTAGACTGGCTGTATTCTCATTGGCAGTGGTTGAAGGTACTCATTTCCTTACACCTTTCCAATGCATGGATAGACTAATTTGACTTCTCAAAGGCATGAAAATAGTATTTCATTTTATCTTGCATCTTCCAATTTTTTAAATTTTTTTTTTTTTTTGTACCAGGGATTGAACTCAGAGCCACTTGACCACTGAGCCATATTCCCCAGCCCTATTGTATTTTATTTAGAGACAGGGCCTCACTAAGTTGCTTATCGCCTCACTTTTGCTGAAGCTGGCTTTGAACTTGTGGTCCTCCTGCCTCAGCCTCCAGAGCCACTGGGTTTACAGGTGTGTGCCACCATGCCCAGCTTGCATCTTCCTGTTGATTAATGAAGTTGCTCGCTTTTTTTGGCCGCCTGTTTGGTTGCATAAATTGCATGTTTATTGGGGCTGGGGTTGTGGCTCAGTGGTAGAGCACTTGCCTAGCATGTGTGAGGCACTGGGTTCAATTCTCAGCACTTCGTATAAATAAAAAAAAAAAATTTAAAAATTGCATATTTATAACCTTTTCCCTACGTTTTTTGGATTATTTATTTACTTATTTATTTGTGGTGCTGGGGATTAAACCCTGGGTTTTGTGCATGTGAGGCAAGCACTCTACCAACTGAGCTATACCCCCAGCCCCTTCTCTACTTTTTCTAATGTGCCTTTTGTAGTTCAAGGTATTTTATGATGTAGTGCCACACTGTAATAAACCTTCCATGATGATGGAAATATTGTATATCTGTCATGGATAATAAGAGCCGCATGTGGCTATTGAACACTTGAAATGTGGCTATTATGACACAGGAATCAAATTTTTTATTTTAATAATTTAAATAGCCATATGTGGGGCTGGGATTCTGGCTCGGCGGTAGAGTGCTTGCCTAGCACCGGCGGGACCCGGGGTTCGATCCTCAGCACCACATAGAAATAAAGGCATTGTGTTGTGTCCATCTATACCTAAAAAATAAATTTAAAAAAAAAATAGCCATATGTGCTAATGGCTTTTCATATTGGACAGCAGAGATCTAGATATTTAGGCTTAGCTTTAAGTCAGTCTAGTGTCTTTAATTTTAGAACTTAAAATACATTTATTGTGTGCCCTCTATATGCTTTGCACCAACAACAGATGAAATATATAGTCTTAGCACTCAAGAATTTCACAGCATAGTTGAGAAACAAGTAGATCAATAATGTTGCATTAGAGACGAGCACAGGAAAAGGGCACTTCACCAGCAGAGTTAGTTCAGGTTGGAGATGGGAGGTGGTCCTTGAGCTAATCACTCGGAGTTGTGTGAATAGCAAGGTGGGAGAAGAAAAAAATAATTCCTAGAGCATTCTCAGCACAGAAGGCACAAAACAAGACAGAGTATATCAGGATTGGTTTCTTCTGAGACCTCTGTCCTTTGCTTGTAGATAAGTCATCTTTTCCCTGATTTCACATGGTCTTCCCTTTGTGCATGTCTGTGCCCTAATCTCATAAAGATAATAGTATTGTTATATTGGATTAGAGGCCACCCTAATGACTTCATTTTAACTTAAAGACCCTGTCTCCAAATATGGTCAGGGTTAGGGGTTAGGACTTCAACCTATGAATTCAGCAGTGGGAGGAGGCATAATTTAGCTCATAATTTTTCTGAAGAAGAAACTGTCCATGGAAAGGTTTCAGGAGCTTTGTATGTCCTCAAGGATGAATGCTGAATTGTGCTCAAATGTCAGTTGTTTATCTGAGGCATATCCATATCTTGCAGCTGATTCCCAAACAGCTCCATCAACCCTCACAATAGTATTGCACAAACTGACTCCAGGAGGGAGTCAAAGCTGTGGCCTAAAGCCTAGAAATACCATACGTGTTAGTAAACATGACTTGGTGTTCAATGGTATGTGAAGAATGAGAATAGAAACTGACTGTAAGACTGTAGTTGTAGTTAGTTGTAGCCAGGAGCAGTGGCACAACCTGTAATCCCAGCTATTCTGGAGGCTGAGGCAGGAGGATCACAAGTTTGAAGCCAGCCTGGGCAACTTAGTGAGACCCTGTCTCAAAAGGAAGAGCTGGGGATGCTGCTCAGTGCTAACACTGAGTGCCCAGGCAAAGATGAAGCTCTGGGTTCAAATCTCCAGTACTACCACTACCACCAAAAAAGAAAAGACACTGTAAAGTTGTGAGGCATTGAAAACTGTCACAACTGGTGATGAGGGAAAGTAGACTTTTATTTTTAGGCCTTATTTGAATTTCATGGCAAATTATGTAATTTCCATAATTGTCAATAAAAAGCACTGGTGATTTTCCATAACTAAGTGTGGATTCCATGAAACTGAACTGGCTGGTATGTCCTTGCTAATATTTTCCTAAAAAGAAAGTCATAGCACTTCAACACTGCAACCAGCTGCTTCCCATTAGGAATGTGGTTAGCAGATGTGGGTTTTCATAGTCATAATGCATGAGATAGTTAATCCATTTTTGCGGGTTTCAGATGGATAGTGATTTATCTTGGCAGAATGGATTTTAAAATGTGCTTGCATCAGCTAAAGCATATATGCACCTTTCTTTTTATTGTGTATTTGTACGGGAGAGGAAATACCAATGTGGGATATTTCTCCTGAAAGGCAACATAGTACTGTCCATTAAAAGAGATCATTGATTCACTGTTTTCTAACTAGGGAAGAGTTATGTGTGGATAATTTTTCAAAGTTGGATGTTGGATTGGTTATTTTATAAGTTTATTTTCAAATCCCTTTAGCCTCTTTCTTAGTAGTAATTGAGCAGCTCCTGCTTTTGTTGTCTGGCGTCAGGCAGCTTTTGTGGCAGTGACCTTCAGGCTTGCTAAAGGCTGCAATTTTGCCTGGAGCGCTCCTTCCTTATGAAATTACACAACACTCAAACCTTGGAAGCAGCCCCACATCCACTAATTCTTTTCTTTGACGGACTCTTGGCAATGTATTTTCCTTTTCAGCAAAAGTGTAGCTTTATACAAGACTTGTTTGTTACTGAAATAAATTTGGCCATTTGCCCTTTATACCTAGAATCAAATGGTATTATGGCAGACCCATTCCTAGATAAGTATAGAATCTCAGCTGGAGAGTTTCTACCAAAGGTTTTATTGTTTCTGGTCAAGGTCAACAGTTACTAACAATAGCAGCTGATACTTTATTATTTATTTTTTAGTTGTAGTTGAACATAATAACTTTATTTTACTTATTTTTACGTGGTGCTGATGATTGCATGTGCTCTACCCTTGAGCCACAACCCCAGCACGAAGCTGGTACTTTTTAATGGGATTGGTGCCTTGTGATAGTACTATGCTGTTCAGCATGTTGACAACCCTCACAATCCCCTTAGAAGCAGAAGGTATCTGAATTTTTCTGAGAAGAAACTGAAGCCCATTACCTCAGCCCTTTGACCATTATATAGCTAATAAGTAGCCAAACTTATTTGAACCCACATTTTTTTTCTTTTTTAAGAATTTTTTTTAGGGCTGGGGATGTGGCTCAAGCAGTAGCGCGCACGCCTGGCATGCGTGTGGCCCGGGTTCAATCCTCAGCACCACATACAAAGATGTTGTGTCCGCCAATAACTAAAAAAAATAAATATTAAAAAATTCTCTCTCTTGGGCTGGGGATGTGGCTCAGTGGTAGCGCGCTCGCCTGGCATGCATGGCCCGGGTTTGATCCTCAGCACCACATACAAAGATGTTGTGTCCGCCGAGAACTGAAAAATAAATATTAAAAAACTCTCTCTAAAAAAAAAAAATTCTCTCTCTCACTCTCTTTAAAAAAGAATTTTTTTTAGTTGTCAGTGGACCTTTATTTTATTTATTTATACAAGGTATCGAACCCAGTGCTCTCACATGCTAGGCAAGCGCTCTACCATTGAGCTACAGCCCTAGCCCCTGAATCCACATTCTTAATTATTATGCTGTACCCTATTTTTACTATGTTGGAGAAGGAAAAATTATTGAACACTGTGTTTCAAGAGAACATAAAATCACAGCCTGAATCATAGAATTGTAGGATGAAATTATGGAACCCAGAGAACTAATACAACCTATTTTAAAGGAGCAATGATGTCTGCCAGTTCTGAGAAATAGTAAGATAACAGCTTGAGCAGAGGGGAATAGATACTGATAAGTGACCGGAATGAAAGGTTATTAGGAATTATCTAAGCCACTTCCTTTTTAAGAGGTAGATAAAATATAACCTGCCTGTTCAAAGAATTATCTAAGCTTCTCTTGCTGTCCTTAGGAAACTGTGGAAACAGATGTGTACCCTTTTTATTTCAGATTGCATTATCCACAGTAAGTAGATTTCCATTGACTACTTGAGATTTCCTAGATGGTAATTTTTCACCCTGCAAGGAACCAATAACCTTCAGGGGAATTATTTGAAAAGATGTAGCACAGAAAGCACTGAATTTCAATCAATCATGTGTTTAATGAGTTCCTTCCTAGCAAGGCAATATTTCTGGAATAGTGGGGAGTAAAAATAAGTTGATGGGTGGTCTCTGCCCTCCTGTAGTTTATAATCTACTTGAGCAAACCAGCCAGGCATACAATTAAATTGTTCAAAGGGAAAATCCCAATGAATTGTGTAGTCAGGGAACATGTCTATTGCCAGGTGGGAAAGTGATTGAAGGTGGCAGAAGGCATCTGGAAGGAAAGACTCAAGTAGAACGTGGGAGACTGGGAGACCTCACTGGGAGACAAATGACTCATTAGCAGACCTAAAGGTGGTGATGAAAGAGAATGTTGAAAAGCTCATTTGGATTCTAATGAAGGCCCTATGTAAATACAATTTGATAGTTTGGGATTTTTTTTTTTTTTTTTTGTACAAAGGATTAAGCCTAGGGTGCTTAACCACTTAGCCACATCCCCAGCCCCTTTTATTTTGAGACAGGATCTCACTAAGTTGCTTAGGGCCTCACTAGATAGATTGGGAATTTTTTTATGGATAGATTTTTAAATAACTTTTTAAAGGAAACACTCAAGTAATCCAAACACCAAACTCCTTTACCTTCTGTGCTCTCAGGGTTAAATATTTTATTATATAACTTATTATCTTATGTAAGTGCCCTTACTATTAATTAGATAGGAGGCTTCCTCCAACTCTATTGACAAAAAGTCCATGATACTCTTGGGAAGAATTTCCAGCACTTCCCTTTTGCTAATAAAGGTGTCCTTAACTGTCCAACCCCTGGGTGATGACATATGCAAAAGTGTTAAAAATAGTGTTCATACTCTAAGGAATCAGCTGCCAAATGCTCTCTAATAAGCAGAAAATCACAACTCAGGCCTCTGGGGCTCACGCCTCAGCTGGAGCAAAGCCATAAATGTCTGTGACTGCAGGTGCACTTGGGCACATTGGAACCTGCTAGTAGTTGGCTGCCTTCACTTGCAGTTGATTTAGGAGAGGACTGGAGGGTTGAGCTTTGGCTGACATTTGCTGCTTAGAAAATCTTGCTCCACTAATCACAATGAAAATTCTACAATAATGATTTTTTTGGTAAGATAACATCTCATTTTGAATTCTTTCATTTGAGTTCTAGATGCTTCCCAGCCTTTATTTTTATTGTTTTAACTTCTGGTACAGGAGGCTCTTTGGAAGTTTCTGTCTGTATATGAATGTGCTTTTAAAGAGTGGTACATGGCTATGGTTTAAGAGCCTCAGTATGTACTTCCTGAGCAAGCAAGTAAACAGTCCCCTTTGCAGGAATTGGTGCACACTCCATCTGCTTGCCCCTGTCCCTGTCCAAATAAAAGCATGGGGATTTTGCTGTTACTGGTAAAGAAAGGAAAGTTAGAGGTCATATTGACCTCATGATTTGCTGAGAGCTTGCCTCCTCAACAGTGTAATTTCTGAACCTCTGATTTTTGAGGTCTGATTTCTATAGTGAACAAAGCACTGGAACAAGGAGACTGGGAGAGTTAAGTTTGTCTGCTTCCTCAATGTGGACTTCAGGCCAGAATCTTTAACTCTCTGGTCCTCAGTTTCCTCAGCTCCTCTATCTCATGGAGCTGAAATGCGAGTAGATTACATACATCACTCATATTTTCAGACAGAAGTCTAGCAGGTTCTGCCATGTGTACAGTGGTGGCTTATGGCCTTTGGTCATGGGATTTCTCTGTGAATTGATTAAAAGTCACAGGTTCCAAAACATATCTTAGAGACCAATTTTGCATGCATTTTTTTGAGATGCTTATCTACATGTGCCCCAGCAAAGGTGATGATGGCCCTTAGGCTAAGAAAGTCATATCTATAGTCCATTTCAAACTCTTCAATATTTGATTACATGAAGCTTCTCATACTCGTCCCATCACTTCCACTTAACACTATACTTTATTCACACTAGAATTCTGACATCTTCCTAAGTAACCATCTGCAATGGTTAATTTTGTGTGTTAACTTGACTGAGCTAAGAGATGCTTAGATAACTAGTAAACTGTTATTTGGGTGTGTCTGTGAGGGTATTTCTAAATGAGGTTAACATTTGAATTGTAGACCAAATAAAGAAGATTGTCTTCACCAACTTGGGCAAGGAATCAGTGGAGGGCTGAAATAGAACCAAAAGGCAGAGAAGGGCCAATTCACTCTGCATGAGCTGGGACATCCCGCATATACTCAGACCTGGGTGCTCCTCGTTCTCAGTCCTTGGGACTGGGACCAGAACTTACATCATAGACACCACCTTCCCCACCCACTTTTCAAGCCTTTGGTTTTAGACTTACATCATTGTCTTTGGTTCGTAGGCCTTTGGGTTTGGATTTGAAGTACACCAACCAATTTTCTTGAGGTTCAAACTTGCAGATGCCAGATTGTGAGATCTGTGAGAAGGATTGTGGCCAATCCTTCATGATAACTCCATATATCTGTATATCCCATTGGTCTGTTCCTCTGGAAACCCTAAACCATTTTGCAAGTATCTTCGAGGCCTGCCTATTGTGGCTGCAGGGCTTATGGACACATGACCCCATGTCTTTATTTACATGTTACAAAGCAGGGTGAGAAAGTTTTGCATTCACACCTTCAAACCCTTGGAGCTTGAACTATTTCCTCCATTGTTACCTCTGTAAAGTTGACTCCAGGCCCATCCAAATGTTCTGGGTAAGTTTTCTACAGTCTCTTAACCACATAGTATCACACCTAGTTGGTTGGTTCTGTTTTTCTGTCCCAGAAGACCACAAGCCCTCAGCTGTGGTACATTTTATTTAGTTTATCTCCCAGGCCTCAAAAGGAGCGCCTGGGAGATAAACCGGCTGAGCGCTCAGTACATATGGATTGAACCAGTCAATGCAAGAATAAACGTACCACCCAAGTCCTGCAAGCTTTCAGTGTGCTCCGTGCTGATTTTGCTTTTCGTGTCCAAAGAGCCCTTTTGGTAAAGGTCAGGAGTTTGGGGGTATGTGGGGAACAAACGGAGGGAGAAGGTGAGAACACCATCGCGCTGGGGATGTGAACGCGAGAGAGACCGGACAACTTCTTTACCTCCCGGAAGCTGCAGCACCGGCCTCTCCGCGTCCCTCCGGAAGGTGGGCGTGGCCCTCATGAATAGTGAATCGCCGCGGGGGAGGGGCTGGGCCCGCCCCCTCGGGCGGGAAGGGGGAAGCGCGGAGGCTGCCTGACTAGAATGAGGGTAGCTCCGGCAACTGAGGCGGCGGGAGCGGGGCCGGCCATGGCGGTGTGGACACGGGCCACTAAAGCGGGGCTGGTGGAGCTGCTCCTGAGAGAGCGCTGGGTCCGAGTGGTGGCCGAGCTTAGCGGGGAGTGTCTGAGCTTGACGGGCGACGCCGCGGCGGCCGAGTCGGAGCCCACTCTGGGGCCGGCGGCGGCCGCCTTCAACGGCCTCCCGAACGGCGGCGGCGCCGGCGACTCGCTACCTGGGAGCCCGAGCCGCGGCCTGGGGCCCCCGAGCCCCGGGCTGGGGCCCCCGAGCCCGCCTGCGCCGCCTCGGGGCCCCACGGGAGAGGCGGGCGCGTCGCCGCCAGTGCGCCGGGTGCGGGTGGTGAAGCAAGAGGCGGGCGGCCTGGGCATCAGCATCAAGGGCGGCCGCGAGAACCGGATGCCGATTCTCATCTCCAAGATCTTCCCGGGACTGGCGGCCGACCAGAGCCGGGCCCTGCAGCTGGGCGACGCCATCCTGTCGGTGAATGGCACGGACCTGCGCCAGGCCACCCACGACCAGGCCGTGCAGGCGCTGAAGCGCGCGGGCAAGGAGGTGCTGCTCGAGGGTGAGCGGGGCCGGGTGAGCGGGGCCGGGCGGGCGGGCGGGCGGCGGCGACGGCCTGGGCTCACCCGCGCGCACCTTATTTCTGCTACCCTTTGAGGGGCGAACCGGTTCCCTCCGCCCCTCACTGCAAACCCCGCCTTTCTGGGTCTCTGAGTATGGAAAAACTGATGCTCCTTGCAGGAAAAGTTGGGCAGCCCTAGCCTAAGTGTGGCTTGCTGCCCCCGAGGAACTCTACTGAGATTTAGCAAAGAGCAGCAGCTTGTGAAGCTCCCCCCTCTGTACGATAAGCTGACACTAAGAACTAGGAGGAGGCCGATCGGCTCCAGTTCTGTAGTTCTCCTTTTGCTTGCTAAGAAATGCCGGGTTGGCTCTTTTCTTCACTCCATTGTGGCTTCTCAGGCGGGCGGGTCTATTAAAAAGAAAGAAAGAAAGCGAGCCATCCACTCCGATGCCACCGGTATGCTTGGGTAAACCATCAAAGTGCTGGTTAATTTATGGGAATTTAACCCATCATTGGCTCTCAACAATAACTAAAGGAGATCATAGCACTTCATTGAAGCCAGAGAGCTGAAACAGCAAGTTTGTGTGGTTAATGAGCCTTGTTTAACAGTGGAGGCTCACGTGTTTGAAAGTTTACTGCCAACTAGAGTTTTGCCCCTTTTGCAAGAGACTGGTGCCAGCTTCCTACCGCTGACAGTCATGCTGCTTCAAGACTAGGAGACGTTTCATAAGAAACTTGAAATGGTACATCACAAGAAATGTTTGGATAGCCAAGATTATTCTTTACCTTAAAAGTATGTATATGATCTGTGTTCTGGATATTTTATTATGAATTTGTGGGATGAAGCAAAAATAAATCCCATCACCTGGGGCTGGGGATGTGGCTCTGGTACAGTCCTTGCCTAGCATGTTTGAGGCCCCTCAAAAAATAAAATTAAAAAATTAACTCTCCTCTCCTCACGGACTCATGCCTGTCATTGGTAATAGAGTAATGAAAATGAAGAGTATGGAAAAAACTGATGATTCAAATATTTCACTGGTGATTCAAATATTCCAGAAGCATTTATTGTTGGCTTTGTAAAAGATAATATAAAAGAAGATGCTGTTCCTACTTGGTCTCTAGTTGGGGAAATGATAGAAAAAGTGCAAAATAAGTTAGAGGGAGGACTTTGATTTTTGTAGTGCAAAGTATGTATAAGTGCCAAGGGAATGCAAAGTTAGGAATTAAGTTGATGGAGATGGGCTTACCCAGTGTGGACTTTTTCAAAGAGCTGAATCTTGAGCCAGTTCTCCAAGGAAGTGATGGTTAAAATGGGCAGAGATGAGTCAAGAGAAATTCCTGGCAGGGGAGGGAACTGCTGGGGGACAGGGTTGGGGAGGGAGCAGTCTTCTATAAACTGAGAAGCCAAAAGTCTAACTTGACAAAATATCCCCCCCCTCTTTTAATATAAATCTGCTTGTAAATAATTGGAAAATGTTAATTTGCAAAGAAATTATTTAATGTGCTGCAATTGTGAAATTTCAGTGTCCCAGCTTTACTATATCCTAGTCTACTTATATGTGGAGCTAGACATTGCTCAGAAAGTAGTGTTAATAAAAGGAGTAAAATAACAGATCGTGACTTAATTACAGATTGTGTAAAAAAAATTTCTACTCTAAAACATGTATCCTGAAATTGGTTTAGCTAAACACTTGTTATGAATTCTTCAAGCCAGAATACGAAATTTCATACAACTCATATAGTATTAAATGGATAGACAGTTCAACCCTTCACATCCCATGTAAAAACAAACAAAACCTGGTTTTTGTTTAGATATAATTTGAACCTGGTATTCATACCAGTGAAATTAAAACTACGTAATAAATGCTTACTAGTATTCATTAGTCTAAAATAGGCCACATGTGCTTTTAGAAAGGTTTACACATGACAGCATAATAGCATATTTATTGAATGCCTTTTTACCTACACATAGGTTCTATTTTCCTATTTTGTATAAGTCAAGCAGTTCATGTTCTTATAGGTGTGTTAAGTCAGTATGGTGGATTTATGATGTTGCATTTTTTAAGTGTAGGATTATAAAAATAAAATTGCTCTCACAAAATCACAGAAAACAGTAATTTAATGACCCAAACTTTCAATGTTGAAAGATGTTGTTCTATTCAGGTAGACTACTTTTACAGTATAGAGTTTGGTGATGTACCTTGTAGTTCCAGCTATTCACAAGCCTAAGAGAGGCCAGTCTGGCAAACATAGTGAGATCCTGTTGCAAAAAAAAAAAAAAAAAAATTAAGTGTATTCTTAGCCCTTGAAATTTTCACACTATATTGTCCTTTCATTCAATATTTGAAAACTTGAAAAAGTTGCCTTAATATAGTACAGTAGCACAGTGATGCTGTTTTTGTGGTGTGGGCAGGGAATTTCAAGCACATTCTTTCCACCCCCAAGTGAAGGAAAGCTAGTTTCTGGTTGCCTGAGGTTACTGAACCTAGCTAAAGGATTCTTTTTTGTCTCAGGAATTTTTAGGGATTGTTTGTTCATTTATTCATCCATCAAACATTTATTTGACTCTTTCCACTTATTCCTCCAAGGGGAAAGGATTAATAGTGATTTTGTTTTCTTATTTGCATCTTCTGTCCAAGGAAAGCATTCTAGCAAAGGAATGGTACAGTCAATTAGAGACAACATACTTGTCCACACATAAAGATTGATTAAAGGTAGAATACATTTTTGGTATTTCAAAAAGTTTATAATAAACTTTAAAAAAAAATACCATAATTTAATTAATTCATTTTTTTATATGGTGCTGAGGATTGAACTTAGTGCCTCACACATGCCAGGCAAGTGCTCTACCACTGAGCCACATCCTCAGCCCTATAATAAACTTTATTATTAGTTTACTGTGAGCCAGAAACACTTGAGGACACTCAATTCCTGCCCTCAGTAAGTTAGGAGTTCAGAGAGAGGTGTAAAAGTTTGGGTAAACAGTATGACTGTGGCAGTGTAAGAGAATGCAGAGTGATGAAGGATGAAAACAGAACTCTTTTTTTTTTTTTTTTTTTTGTACCAGGGATTGAACCCAGAGGTGCTTAACCACTGAACCACATTCCCAGCCCTTTGTAAAATTTTATTTAGAGACAAGGTCTTGCTGAGGTGCTTAGGGCCTTGCTAAATTGCTGAGACTGGCTTTGAACTTGAAATCCTTCTGCCTCAGCTTCCCAAGATGCTGGGATTACAGGTATGCCCTAGCACACCTGGAAAATCTGAACTTTTTTTTTTTTTTTAATAAAACAATTGCTCTTTATTTTTTATTTTTAGTTGTAGATGGACACATATCTTTGTTTTATTTATATTTTTGTTGGGGGGGGGCAATTATTGATGGGTTACAGAGAAATTCATAGACCTTTATTCATGAAGGAGAAGAGCTACATGAATCCAAGAAGGAAATTTCTAGCCTGAGTTTCTCCTCCTTGTCAATATTTGCATTTTAGGCCAGACTATTCTCTTATAGTGGCTTGTCCTTTGCAAATAGGATATTTAGCAGCAAATCAACTTTAATTATGAGCCAGAGCACTTCAACATACTTGATTCCTACCCTCAATAAGCTTTGAGTTGACAGAAGTAGAGCAAAGGGCTAAAGTACTGTTAAAGTTAGTAGTCTGGAGAGAGCCCAGCATAAAAAAGAGAGAAGTCTACATGGGTCCCTAAGGGGAATCAGAGATTGAGAATGCCCAGGAAAAGGTTGATGGAGAAGATGATGCTTAAATTGAGCCTTCCCTAAGAAGAGAGAGCTGTCTGTCACCAGTAAGACACTGAAGTACCAGATATTAAGAAGTTTTTCTGGTCGGGCACAGTGACACATGCCTGCAATTCCAGTGACTGAGGAGGCTGAGGCAGGAAGAGCACAGTTTGAGGTCAGCTTCAGCAACTTAGCAAGACCCTGTCTCAAAAAATAAAAAGCTCAGTGGTAAAGCACCCCTGGGTTCAATTCTCAGTACCAAAAAATTAAATAAACAAACAAAAAGAAGTTATGCTGCCAGTAGCCCACTAAGAGTATGGTATAAGCAAGGACTTGTGGTCAGACTTGGGTTTGTTTCTGGTTAGTGGTTTGTAATTCCTAGTCAAATTACTTCATCTTGTTACACCTTTGTTTCCTCATCTGTAAAACCAGGGTGGTAATAATACCTTCCTCTAAGAGTTGTTATTCATTTGACAATTTATGTGTTCAGCGCTTTTATTAGGCCCTGGAAATACAGCATGAACAATAATAGCAAAATGACTGAAGAAGGCAGGACTTGGTCATGAAGGTATGCTGTGAATTAACAAATACACTGTAAACCAGGAGAGCAAGTTGTTAAAACCCAAGACTTCATTTTACCAGGAAAAAAAAAATGTATATGTTAAGAATTGTTTCAGATGAATGAGTTAAGAATGAGTTTGAGTGTCTTGGATGTGACAACGTTTTCTAATTTTATGTTCCTGTTTTTCTTCTCTCTCTTGGATAGGGTAATGTTTTGTCCTTAAATTTTCGTTTAGTTTCCTTTTTATCTGATTTTTCCTCTTCCTTTACACTTAGTACTCAAAACCATAAGACTTGCTATTAAGTGTGTACTTGTAGTTGTAGCTAGTGACTATTAGCATTGATATAAAGGTATGCAGATTAGATAGCCTTTGTATTAATATTGCAGATTCTAGGCTCAATGGGGGTAACTCTATTCACCTGTCAGGTACTATATATTGAATTTGCTGATTCCTTTACACTAGATTAAGGTTTATCCAGAAAGCTTCTAGAATTTATTTATAATAAAGCCTTTTTTTGTGTCCCTGACTTATAACAAATGCCACTGACTTTTTTTTTAATATTTATTTTTTAGTTGTAAGTGGACACAATATCTTTATTTCATTTTTATGTGGTGCTGAGGATCGAACCCAGTGCCTCAGGTGTGCTAGGTGAGCGTTCTACCACTGAGCCCCAGCCCCAGCCCTGCCACTGACATTTTTAGGCTCCTAAATTAAAGCCGGTTTGGATTCCCACACGGTTGATTTCTTTATTGCATATAAGAAAAATTGAGAGTAAAATTGAATTTTTAGGGAGAGGGAGTGCTGGAGATTTAACTCAGGACCTTGCACATGTACTGTACCACTGAGCTATAGCCCCAGCCCCTATATTTTCTTTGAGATTTTGCATGTTTATTCATTAGTTATTGCTTTTTAAAAAATATTTATTTTTTAGTTGTAGATGGACACAATACCTTTATTTATTTATTTTTATGTGGAGCTGAGGATTGAACCCAGGGCGTCGCATGTGCTAGGTGAGCACTCTACTACTGAGCCACAACCCTAGCCCATATTAGTTATCTCTTAAAGAACTACTGAGGTAAAAGGATGCTTGTTTTTCTGTACTTCTTTCTTTCTTTCTTTTTTTTAATTAGCCTTACTTTGTTTCATTTGGATGATTAGGCGTGCTTATGTGAGAAGCTGCCATTGTGGCCTGATTATTTCTTAAAGAGAATCCCTTCCTTTTATGTTAAAATATGCTCTCCAAATTATCACCAAAATATGAGAAGTCAATTGATTCTAATACAGAGTGGTTACGAAAATTCGAAGAGCATTTTTAGGAATCATAACCAGGCTTTAATTTAGATCTCAACTGATTTTTCTTTTTTACTTTTTGTTGTTGTTGTTGTTCCTCAACTACTGAGCCACATCCCCAGCCCAATTTTGTATTTTAGTTAGAGACAGGATCTCACTGAGTTGCTTAGTGCCTTGCTTTGGCTGAGGCTGGCTTTGAACTCTCGATCTCAGCCTCCTGAGCTGCTGGGATTACAGGTGAGCACCGTGCCCGGCTTCTCTTGATTTTTTTTTTTTTTTTAGGGGAGGGATTGTAATGTTTCCTTTGGACAAGAAGATATATCTTGCCTATCATTTTAAAAATTGTAAAGCCTACTGCTGGGTGTGATTACACACCTGGTAATCCCAGAGACTTAGGAGGCTGAGACAAGAAGATTGCAAGCAAATTCAAAGCCAGCCTCATCAATTAGCAAGGTCCTAAGCAATTTAGTGAGACCCTGTCTCTAAATAAAATATTTAGAGATGTGGCTCAGTAGTTGAGCACCCTTGGATTTAATCCCTGGTACCTCCCAAAAAGAAAGCCTCATTTTACCAATGAGGAATGAACAGCCAGAGATGTTAATTTAATTAAGATTACCTAACAAGCTGGGCACTGGGGCACACGCCTGTACTTCCATTGATTTGGAGGTTGAGACAGGAGGATCACAAGTTTGAAGTCAACTTAGCAAGATCCGGTCTCAAAATAAAAATAAAAATGACTGGGGATGTATTTCAGTGGTAAAGTGACCATGAGTTCAGTCTCCAGTACCCCCTCCCCCCAAAAAAAATTACATAATGAACTGGTGTAGAGCTTGGTCTAATACCTACTCCATTGCTTTCTGCCCTGTACAGTGCCACCCACATCTACAACCACACAGCCAGATGTGCTGTGAGATCAATGCAAAAGAAGGTAAAGACAGTTCTTGGCCTCAGAGAACTTAGAGTGAAACTGGGGAGAGAAGACTAGCACCTAGAGAATAATTGCTAAAATGTGTAGTACTCACTCTGTGGAGGTCTCTGAAGGAAATGATCAATTGAGGAATCAAAGAGTTGAGGAAGTTTTGACCTGAGGCTTGAGGGACAGACTGCTTTTTTCTAGATGGAAGTCAGTCCAAGCAAGTTTATGGGATAGCCTGAGCAAAAGTCAAAATTAGTATGACATATGATAAGGAAATGAAGTGATGGGCTAATTGGTATGGACTTAGGGGAAGAAAGTAAGGTTGGGTACATTGAAGCTAGATTAATACAAGACTTTGAAGGCCAGCCAGAATTTGGACCTTTTTCATTTGTCAGTCAGTATTAAGTATCAACTGCAAACAAGCTATTGTGGTAGATGCTGAGAATTTCAAATTGGGAGTAATCTCTGACTTTTAAGTGGTAAGAAACCAATTATAGCAGGTTGAAGTAAGTGCATTAATACAGGTGAGAACACATTGTCTGGGAAACAGAGGTAGATGTCCAATGAGAGAGCATGTTCAAAGTAAGAAAGTGATAAGTCACTGTTCAGAGAAGTAAAGCAGAGAAGGCAGGAAAGTGGGCAGAGGCCAGATCATCGAGTGCTATGCAGTGTTAAGCAGTGGTCTCTAATACAGTTTTTTTTTTTTTAACGGATTTTTAAAATTTTATTTATTTATATGTGGTGCTGAGGATTGAACCCAGGGCCTCACACATGCCAGGCAAGTGCTCTACCACTGAGCCACAACTCCAGCCCCTCTGATACAGTTTATATACATTTTTTTGCAAGTTGACAAAAAGAAGAAACTGGACTTCATTAATATTTACTGCACTGGCTCTCTCAGCCTCATAGGTGGTACCATTACAAATTCAGTATAAAAGGTTTTGTTTCAAGGGAAGAGTGGATGTTTCACAAAACAGAAGAGCTGATAGTGATAATGTTAATAATTTGCCTGCTATTGTCGTATTGCAGTTCGTAAGGATTACTTGACCCTGCTTGAGTGGGCTTAAGTTATTATCTGCTTTTTGCTCAGTTAATCTTCACAAAATGAATGTGTGGCTTACTGATTTACACACATCTAAATATACAAACATAGATTAAAGATAATTCTCACACTGCAAACAATAACAAAATGATAGAGCTATCTTTTGCCCCCCTAATGAGAGCTCTTTAACACATTTTAAGGTAATTATATCTGTTGGGAAGTCAATCTGAAAAATGAAATTGTCAAGAAGACTATTTGAAATATAGATATATATGCATATTATGTCATTAATAATGAACTTCATTCTAAGAATATTTTGCACTTTGAGTCATACAGTACTAATGTTAAAATGGCTTAATCAGGGATATATTTGTGTACTTATTTCATCTCTCTCTTTCTTGATTTCTACATTTATATATGTTTTATAATATCTGTGCATTAATAGATATTTAATCATTGAAAATATACTCAAATTTTTACTGATGGCTTTACTGTCAAAAAGGTATAGGCCTACAGAGTGCTGCCAAAGTGCTTTAGATGAGAAAGTGTAAAAAGTGGACTGTGACTAATGGAGTATGGAGCTCAAGACATGAGATAAGGGAAAGCAGTTAGGATGCTATTGCAGTGTCATGAGAGTGAGACTGGCTGGGATACTGTGAGGATGAAAAAATATTAAAGAGAAACAAGAAGTCTAAATGTTTGTGATCTTAAGGAGAAAAAGAAGTGGAGGGTAAGTCTTGGATTTCTGGCTTGGGAAACTGGATAATTATGAGACCAGAATGAACAGGAAGGAACTAGTTTGGGGTGAAGATAAGAGGTTTGGTTTTAGGCATGTTGAATTTGTGTTACTTGTGTGATATCGTGGTGGAAAAGGCCAGTAGCTGGTTGGAAGTATAATTCTGTAATTGAGAAAAATGTCAGAGAGCTATAGCGAAGATTTATGAGATGTCAGGATACAGGTGGCAAGTGAAGCCATGAAGTGTGAAGTCATAAGAGAATAATGCAGTTGAAAAAGAGAAGTAGGGCCAGGATGCAGTCCTGTAGAATCTCCACTTGTGGGTTTTTTTTGTTTTGTTTTGTTTGTTTTTTTGTTGTTGTTTTTCTTTTTAGTTACATGTGACAGTAGAATTTACTTTGATACATTTATACAAGCATGGAATATATCTTATTCTAATTAGGATCCCAGTCTTGTGGATGTATATGATGTTATTATTATTGTTTTTATTTTAAATTTTTATTAGTTATTGATCGACCTTTATTCATTTATTTGTTTATATGTGGTGCTGAGAATAGAACCCAGTGCCTTACCCATGCTAGGCAAGCGTGCTACCACTGAGCCACAACCCCAGCCCCTGGATGTACATGATATTGAGATTCACTGTGGTGTATTCATATATGTACATAGGAAAGTTTTGTTAGATTCATTCCAGTTTCTTGTATTCCTATCCCTTCTCCCTTCCCTTTGTTCCCATTTGTCTAATCCATTGAACTTTTATTCCACACCCCTTATTGTAGGATAGCATCTACATATCAGAGAGAACATTTGACCTTTGGCAGAACCCTTACATTTAAAGCCAGATTAAAGGGAGAGGAATGTAGAAAGGTAAGGCCCAGGAGGTAGGAGGAAGTTTGGAAGAAACTGATACAGTGATGGTTTAGCAGGCAAGAGATAGTAAGTTGAGAACTAAATCCCAGCTACCTGGGAGGCTAAGGCAAGAAAATCTTGAGTTTGAGGCCAGTCTGTACAATATAGCCAGAATGTGAAGAAAAAACAAACAAAACAAAACCAGAATCTAGTTACAAAGTCCATTGGATATGATAATTAGAGAACTAAGATCCTTGGAGTCCTCATAAGTGCTGCTTCAGCAGGGTGCAAACAATGAGTAGAACATTCTTTTAAAAAACTCAGCAAATAGGGGTAGGGGGTGTACCTCAGTGGTAGAATGCTTGCTTAGCATGTGGGAAACTCTTGGTTCAATCCCCAGCACTGCTCAAAAATAAAAAAGCTCAGCAAAAAAGAAAAACAAAAGCAAAAGCCGGATCTATAGTTGGATAATGTATGGAAGGAAGGTTTACTTTTGTGGTTGTTTGTTTCGTATTCTGTTTTAAGTGGGAAAGAGTTGGGACATATTTATACAGCAAGGATAAAAAGCCAACAGAGTGGGAGAGAGGTTGAAGAGATAGAGGGGTGGAGAACTGATGCAATCTGATTTTGAGCCAGGAAATGACATGATGGGAACAGAATTTTGGGTTGGCAGCAGTGTGTGCACTGGATGCAGAGCAAAGACGAAAGACCAAAGGTAGACAAAACTACAGCTGTTGTAGTGAACAGTGATCCAAACCAGAGGTGATAACCATTGGAGAGGGAGAGTGACTCCAGTAGGAACAGAGAGGAAGTTTTTTTGTTTGTTTTTGTTTTTATTTTTCTAGTTCTTTTAGTTCATAAATGAACTGGAAAGAACAATGCCTTTAAGATGTTTCCTATCTTATTAAATTTGTCACACTAAACCATGTTGTGAAGGAATTATTCATTAAAAGGCTATTACTGGGCCTGGGGTTATAGCTCGGTGGTAGAGTACTTGCCCAGCACTTGTGAGGCACTGGGTTTGAGCCATAGCACTACATATAAATAAATAGTTATTTTGTCCATCTGTTACCTTTAACTCAATTCTATGATGATGAGTTATTTGGTCCTCATAGATAACAGCCAAACTTCTTTTTTTCTTTCTTTCTTTTTTTAAATATTTTTTAGTTATAGATGGACACAATACCTTTATCTTATTTATTTTTTGTATGTGATGCTGAGGATCAAACCCAGGGCCTCATATATGCCAGGCAAGCACTCTCCTACTGAGCCACAGTCCCAGCCCAGGAGCCAGCCTTTTTTTCTTAAACCCTATGGCAAACAGGAAGATTTAATCCTAGAACAAAATGGGTGATTCTTGCTAAAGGATGCAGAGTCCACTGGAGACCTTTTCCTGCCTAGAGAGCCTCCTTCCAGGTCCCTATGTACCCAGAGATTTGAGACTTGTGGAAACAGTTCTGTAGCGACAGAGACATTGGTGTAGAAAATTGTCACTTGCCAAGCACAATGGCACACACCTGTAATCCCAGCAGCTCAGGAGGCTGAGACAGGAGAATCTCAAGTTCAAAGCCTGCCTCAACAATTTAGCAAGGTCCTAAGCAACTTAGTGAGACCCTGTGCCAGAATTAAGAATTTTTTAAAAAGCTGGGGATGTGGCTTAGTGGTTAAGTGCCCCTGGGTTCAATACCTGGTTACCTGTCTCTGGAGGTGAAGCGGGGGAAAGAAAACTGAATCACTGTTTTAAAAGAATAAATGGCAGGATATGGTGGAAGATTGGATATAGAGAAAACTATGGGATTGCTATTCAGGACAATAAAAATATGATTACCAGTGGAAAAAAATGGAATAATTTGGAGGGTTACACTTAATCATTTAGCTTTGTTATAAAGCACTTAGGTAATGTAACTATATCTGCTGTCTGCAAAGTTTAAGAAGAAAGATTTTAGTTTATAAACACTTTACTACATTTAATCACATGAAATGAGAGCATGGCCTTCTGTTAAAGAGTCTTTTTTTCTAGATTATAAAGAAAGGAGCTTTGAGTTTCTCTGGAGAAATGATGACCTATTCAGTTGAGTTTAATTTTTTTGCCTGAAGTAATAAATATAAATGCATTGATTCCTTCATAAAATATGTTTTTTATTTTGGTATAAAAATTTATGAAATAATTTTGTATAGGAACAAACTGACAGTGATTATGGTATCAGTAGACTTGCCTTTTAGAAAAATAAGAGTTACATAATTCGAACTTGGTTTCATTTTCAGTGTCCTAAGACATTACTAGAATGCTTTGACATATAACTAGTTACAGCTATCTGAGGTGCACAGTTTTTTAAATTATTATTTTGGATTTTCTGCAACATTTTCTTCCTATCATCTTTGGACTTTATTATTTTTAAATTTATAATTTTAGAATGCTTTATGAAAAGTAATCTTTTTTTTTGGGGGGGGGGTACCAGGGATCAGGGGCACTTGACCACTGAGCCACATCCCTACCCCTATTTTGTATTTTATTAGAGACAGAGTCTCACTGAGTTGCTTAGTGCCTCCCTAAATTGCTGAACTGACTTTGAACTCTCAATCCTCCTGCCTCCGCCTCCCAAGCCACTGGGATTACAGGTGTCTGCCACTATGCCCAGCATGAAAAGTAATCTTTTTTTTTCTTTAAATGTTATTTTTAGTGCTCGCTTCGGCAGCACATATACTAAAATTGGAACGATACAGAGAAGATTAGTATGGCCTCTGTGCAAGGATGACACGCAGATTCGTAAAGCATTCCATATATTTTTTAAAAAAACATGGCATATATACACAACGGAATATTACTCAGCAATAAAAGAGAATAAAATCATGGCATTTGCAGGTAAATGGATGGAGTTAGGAAAGATAATGCTAAGTGAAGTTAGCCATTCCCAAAAAACCAAATGCCAAATGTTTTCTTTGATATAAGGAGCTAATTTGATTCATAGTGGGATAGGGAGCGGGAGCATGGGAGGAATAGACGAACTCTAGATAGGACAGAGGGGTTGGAGGGAAAGGGTGGGGGTATGGGGTAATTAATGATGTTGGAATGTGATGATCACTGTTATCCAAAGTACAGGTATGAAGACATGAATTGGTGTGAATATACTATGTATACAACCAGAGATATGAAAAATTGTGCTCATTATATGTGTAATAAGGATTGTAATGCATTCCACTGTCATATATATTATTTTTAGTTTGATGGACACAGTACCTTTATTTATTTATTTATATGTGGTGCAAGGCAAGCGCTCTGCCACTGAGCCACAATCTCAGCCCATGAAAAGTAATCCTGATGGTTCAAAGGGAAGAGAATGTTGAGTGGTATATTTTTCAGTTTATCCATCATGTATATAAAATGTTACAATTTATAAAATGGGAGCTTCAATTTTTCATTGAGTTAGATTACAAAAATGTATGGATTCGTTTATTTATAGTAAAAGGAGTTTATCAGCTTCCAAAAATTAAAGAAAAGAATATGCATGTGCTTTATTCAAGGCTCTTTGGGCTTCAAAACACAGATTCCTATTCAAAATTCATGGAGTTATTGTACTCCAAGTCTCAGGACTCCAGAAACGGCTAAGCAGCTGGGCCTCAGAAGTGTCAGAAACTAAGGGAGTGATGAGCCTCTGCACCCACCATTTACCCTCATCTTAGAGCTTATGTATCTTTTGCAGCAGTTTTGATGTTTCACTTTATGGCTTAAGTTTTAATTCTTTAAATTATGTAGAATTTATTTTATCATATGATATGCAGTAGAGATTTAGCTTTATTTATTTTTCCAAATAGATAACTGGTTGTCTCAGCATTATCTGTCAAATAATCCTTTTGCAAAATAACTCTCTAAGATTGATGGTGGCTGCCTGAAGTGCTATGTAAAGATTTGAAGCCGACTCTGGGTTTAGTTGGAATGAATGCTGTACTAAGTTATGTCTGCATTGGAGTGGGATACAATACACATGCTGCCTGTTACCCTAGGAATGACCTGTCCTTTCCTCATTAATTTGAAATATACCTTTTTTATACACTTATTTTTTTATATTCCTTAGGCTGATGCTTGATTTTCTACTGTATTCTACTTGAGTGTTTTGTAATATAGCACACTATATATTCTAGCTTTAATGCTTAATATCTGGTTATTGAAGTATATGATATCAGCCAATAAATTCTGAAAAATAATGAAACTTTTTTTTGTTGTTATAGATAGTTCTCCAGATAAATTTTAGGATAATTTAATCATTCTCAAATCCTTTGGGATTTTGGTTAAAATTATATTGAATCCATAATAAATTTGGAGAGCATGATATTGTTGTGATATCTCCTTTTCAGTCATTTCAACCAAAAGTTCTAGACCTGAGTCATCCATGTCACATCATATGGCCATCAGTTATTGAATGTTCTAATAGGTCAAGCATAGATCAGGAACTTACCTTGGATCTTGAGCCACATGAACTGAAAGTGGGTTTTCTCAAAGGGTAATGAAGCTGATGTTGCCAGAAGGAAAATGGATACTTGGCAGACATAAAGAACAGGCATCCATTACATTATTTTAAAAACATTAGAAGATGACATGAGAGATTAAATAAGAGACCATATTAGTTGAGAGATTTAGGAATCTTGTAGATAGCTGTAAAAGAAAAACAAGAATAAATTTGTTTGGGTTCAGGGTGCTATTGGAGCTTTTCAAAAACACTTGATGCCAAGTGAATAATAATTATTCTCACCACTTACAGTATTTTGAACATCACTTTTCTATGAATTCCTAGCAACTTTGCAAGTATTAATTATTATTTCATTTTTCTAGCTAGGATAATAAACATATATAGACCCCAGCTCAGGTCTTGAAATTAGAGATAAATTAGGATAGAGAAAAGTCTTTTTTTTTTTTTTTTTTTTGTACAGAAATGCTTAACCACTGAGCCACATCCCTCTTTTTTATATTTTATTAGAGACAGGATCTTACTGAGTTGCTTAGGGCCTCGCTAAGTTGATGAAGCTGACTTTGAACTCGAACTCCTCCTACCTCAGCCTCCTGAGCTTTTGGGATTATAGACATGTGCCACTCTGCCTGGCTAGGATAGAGAAAAATCTTTACCAAAAAAGACATTTATAGGTTTTATTGTTGATTTGGAAAAGGGTCTCACAATGTTGCTGCGTTGCCAGGCTGGTCTGGAATTCATGGGTTTAAAGCGATTCTCCTGTGTCACCCTCCCAAGTAGCTTGAGACTATGAGCATGTGCCACCTCACCCAGCTCATAAAGTTTTTTTTTAATTATTAATTAAGAATTATTTGGTTACAGAAGCCCTTAAGTTCATGTATTTATTTATTTATTTGTTTTGGGGATACTTAGGATTGAACCTAGAGGCACTTTACCACTGAGCTACATTTCCAGCCCTTTTTTATTTAGAGACAGGATCTTGCTAAGTTGTTTAGGGCCTTACCAAGTTGCTGAGGCTGATCTCAAGCTTGCAATCCTCCTTCTAAGCCTCTCAAGTCATTGGGATTACAGGCACATACCACTGTGCCCAGCTCCTTTAAATAAATTTAAACATAAATGGAATATATTTTCTCACATAACTTCTGAGACTAAGGCTGGATCTAGATTTAGGTACGGTGGACAGAAGTGGAATGCATTGCCTCATGTAACTCCTGAGACTGGGGATGGATCTAGATTTAGGTACAGTGGGATCAAAAGGCTCAAATTATCTTGGCCTGCAATAGTTCCTGTTGTGGAGAGTCTAATTCTTTATAGTCAGCTAAAATGGTACTGGCAATTCTAGAAATATATTGCCCTAACTTAATAGCACCTGTAAAGAAAAACTTTTTTTCTTCTAGCATCTACTTGTGTCTCAGGGAAGGACTCTGGTCAACTCTGTTTTGCTTACTCCTTGGGTCTATCTCTGTTACCTAGATGATGGAGATGTGGTTTAGGCTTGGATCACAAGCCCACTCCTGATGAGTGAATAGTGGCAGATGCACCAAACTGAAATGTAGAATGGGATCATTGCTAGCAAACTTATTTGTACTATAACAATGCAGACATTGAGCAATAGAATTTAAATAATTTTTGTATTTAAATTGTAAGTTATTTATCTATCTATTTATTTATTTGCAGTAGTGGGATTGAACCCAGAGGTATGTTTTACTTCTGTGTTATATCCTCAGCCCTTTTTATTTTTTTATTTTCAGATAGAATCTTGCTCAGGCTGGCCTTGAAGTTAGGATCCTCAACCTCCAGAATAGTTGGGATCACAGGTGTGTGCACTGCTGCACCTGGCTTAAATTGCAAATTTAAAAAAAAAATTGAAACAATGGAAATAGATAATAATGACCATTGTGATAGCTTACTTGGTTAAAGACTTTATATGCATTAAAACAACTTTTTTTTTAATCTCATTTTGAGCCAAATTCTAAATTGCCCATAATGACCTTGAATTTAGTCATGGGCCAATGCACACAATTCATTATCACAACTTTTTTGTTGTTGTTGTTTATACCATCAATTGAATTCAGGGGCAGTCGACCACTGAGGAACATCCCCAGCCCTATTTTGTATTTTATTTAGAGACAGGGTCTTACTGAATTGCTTGGCACCTTACAGTTGCTGAAGCTGGCTTTGAACTCTAGATCCTTCTGTCTCAGCCTTATGAGCTGCTAGGATTACAGGCATGCGCCACTGCATCTGGCTTCATTATCATAACTTTTAACAGATCCGTGAGTCAGGTAACATAATTCTTATTTTATTTTATTAGCTTTTGAGACAGGGTCTCACTGTGTTGCACAGGCTGGTCCCATATCCTGGGCTCAGGTGATTTTCCTGCCTTAGATTCTCAAGTAGCTGGGACTCTGGGCACATATTCCTACACTGGGCTTCATCCTCATTTTTATTTTTTTAATTTTTAGTTGTAAATAGACACAATGCCTTTATTTATTTATTTTTATGTGGTGCTGAGGATTGAACCTACTGCCTCACACATGCTAGGCAAGTGCTCTGCTACTGAGCCACAACCCCAGCCCTTCATCCTTATTTTAAATATGGAGAAATTGAAAAATTAGAAAGAAAGGGAGAGAGACATTAAATAATTTGCCTAAGGTCATAGCATTTGTAGGTGGTAGAGATAAGATTGCTCATCAGATTTCACAGTTTTTGGTATTATCCACTATAAGACTGCCTCTCTGGTGAATCAGTTTGGGTAAAAAAGCTAGCTCCTCTAAAGACTAACAGAATTTATTGTTACAATTGGCTTCATGTTCAGGAAAATTGTCCTGAATTTTTTGTTGTTGCATTTGTCTGGAGGTCATCCAATTAATATTCTCAGTCTTTGTCTCCTCTGTTTTTTCCTGTGAGACACAAAGCTGAAGGTGATTAATCAACACATACTGAATACCTATGAGCCCCTACATTTTAGCAGGCCTACCTCTGAGCTACATCTACAACCCTTTTAAATTTTTATTTATTTATTGTTTATGGTACTGGGTATTGAACTCAGGGGTACTCGACCACTGAGTCACATCCCCAGTCCTTTTTATATTTTATGTCAACACAGGGTCTCAATAAGTTGCTGAGGCTGGCTTTGAACTTTCGATCCTCCTGCCTTAGCCTCCCAAGTTGCTGGGATTACAGGTGCATGCTACCACTCCTGATTTTTTTTGTTTTGTTTTGTTTTTTGAGACAATCCCAAGTACTGGGATTATAGGTCTTTACTACCATTCCCAGACATAGTCCCTGTTTTTAAGAAGTAACAAAATGATCTTATAAATACAAATAAACAGCACATAAAGAATTCAAATTATTCTGTACATTACAAGTGATAGATAAATGCAGAGAGAATTTATAATAAAGGATCGAATGATGTTAGAAATGTATTTTGGGTCTGGTGAGAGAAGAGTGGTACATAGAATGGGTAAGAAGTGGAGAAGATCTTCATCTTCATATTCCACATGAAGGGAATGGCATGTCCAGAGGGCAATGATGGGAACATGAAAATAATATTTGAACTCCAGCAAACACATATATCAAACTGCCTATTAATTATTCTAGACATTTTTTGTTAAATTTTGCATTTTGGACATATTTCTAATGTTATTTTAATTTTGGAAAATGCCAGAGGCAAGCTGGCTCCAGTGGCCCACTTCTGTAATCCCAACTGCTTAGGAGACTGAGGCAGGAGGATCCCAAGTTCAAGACCAGCCTCAGCAATATAGCAAGGCACTAAGTAACTGAGACACTGTCTCAGATTTCCAAAAACATGGCAGGGTAGAGGGAGTAGGGATGTAGCTCAATGGTAAAGCACCCTTGGGTTCAATCCTTAGTACCAAATGAATAAGTAAATAAAGCTAGGGGGGCTGGGGATGTAGCTCAGTGGTAGAATGTTCCTGAATTCAATCCTCAGTATTGGAGGTGGGGGTGGAATTAGCATTCTCCAAACGGAATTCACCTTTACAAATAAATACATGTTCAAATGATACAAAATGGCAGAGTACTTACTTAGCATGTGTGAGGCACTTTTTCTAAAATATTTTGTCTTAGGTTTCTCTTGGTTTCTCTGAGGGGAGGGTGAATTGCACCAATCTGTTGTGTTTACTTTGGAAAGGAAGATGAATTTTAATATTTGCTTGAACAAAATATAGAGAGGTAAAGCTGTTGCTGCAAATAATAAAAATTCTAGAGATTTAATTTACTGTTGAAATAACCATTATTGTGGACTCTCCTCATCCTTTCCACTAGTGAGGATGGTAGAGTTACTAGTACTGATTGTGTAGAATTCTGCTTCTTAAATGTTTTTAACTTGCTCTTGATTATACATGTCTTTTCTAAGACATCTTCCCAGTAATTTCTCCCCATTAGTAATAGTTTGTTCAACAAGTTTGTTCATACCCTGGGAGCTACAGTCAAGGCAAGAGCTAGGAAATCAATGGCCTGTTATGGTCCAGGAGACAGCAAAAGATTCAGAAACCCATAGGTGACCAAAGTACAGCGATCAGAACAGGCCAAGATTGCCTATCTTCTTCTTTTTTTTTTTTTAATCTTCAATATCCATTTTTTAATTTTTGGCAGACACAACATCTTTGTTTGTATGTGGTGCTGAGGATCGAACCTGGGCCGCACGCATGCCAGGCGAGCGCGATACTGCCTGAGCCACATCCCCAGCCCGAGATTGCCTATCTTCTAAGGCAAATAAAAGGACTCTTGAGCAGATCAGACCCAAGGGAATCTCTGATGTCAGAAATGTAATATTCTTTAAGGCTCAATTTTTTTTTTTTAAGCCAAGTGATCATGAAAGTTATGAAAAATGTTTACATAAAATTCCTGGCATGAAATAGCTGTTCAAAAGTGTTAATTTTCCCTTCCCCCTTTCTATACTTAATACCTGGATGGAAATTTTCTTTAAGATGTCAGTCTTCCTGTCTAAAGAAACTGGTGATAGCTAGTTTAGGAATAGGTCAGTGCAGCAACATCAACTAATTCATCCCCATTGTGTATACCTGATTTTAGGTCATTTGTTTCTTAAAATTTCAGCTATTACTGAGTACCAATGATGTTTAGCATTTTCCTCCCCAACCTTTCTACTGTCCCTAAAGAACACATCAGATTTAATTGTGACCTAGGCAAACTTCATTACAGTTATTTACTGTGTGACTAAGTGCTACTATCTCTGCTGGCCCCATCTCTATTCTCTTTGCTCTACCTTTTCATTGCTCTTGACCTTCCCTACTTTTATGTAGAGGATTATGGAGAAAGCATACTCCATAACTGCATAGTCAGTTTGCATTATTTTAAACAAACACTCCTTCCTACTTCTTATGAGCTAAAAATGGAACATAGTATGATAGTTACTATTCAAACTAAATGTAGGTCATGAATTTTATGCATTATCGGAATTTCTGAAAATGGTGTTAACCTTTGGATTTTTGCCTTCTCTTTCCCGTTTAAAACTCTTTCCATAGTCTTTTCCCTTCCCTTTTTATTGCAATAAGAACCCATTATTTATTGAGAGCTTCTCCTTGATGTTATAAGTGGAAGATTGGTGAGGATTTTCCTTTGCTTTAGAGTATGAGGAAGCAGAAGAAAATATCAGCATTGCTGCTCAGCTGCGGTTGATTTTGGAGGGTCACTAGGAGCACCAGGAATCTCCCACTAGGCAGGAGATTCATTGGGTTATATGCTGTAAGTTTTTCTTCCATATTTGGAATTTTATTGCCTCTCAAAAGAAAAACATGTTGAGACAGTAGTTTGTAAGAAGGCCAACTTTGCCACAGTCCCTTTTACCCATAGCACCTCAGGCCTTTCCTAGCATGGATTTAAAATTCTTTCAGTCACAAATTCTTTGCAGGGACAGATGATTCATTAATTTTGCTCTGTGGAAAGAAAAGATCTCCAATTAATGCCCATAACCAAAATTAATTGCTGTGGATTTAAGTTTTAGGAAACCTAAAACACATTTTAAAATGTTCAGTCTCAAATTGAGGGAAGATATTTTCAAATGATCTATTCAACAAATTTGGAACAGTGGCCTCTTCAGTAATCCATTCCAATTAAATGGTCTATGACCTAGGCAAGCATTTTTCTACTCTTCAGTTTACCACATCTTTCTTGGAATATTATGTTTCTATTTAATTCAAAATGCTAGTTTGACTTTTGGGTTGAATGCAGTTGTGAAGTGGAAATGGAAATTACTCATTCCAAGAAATTCTGTGATGTTACTGATGCCTCTGTAGTATTTGATGTTTACTTCCCTAAATTGTATTTTGAAGTGACTATGTCTACAGAGTAGATACCCTTTAATAAAAAGGGGAGTTCTCATGTGCATGATCCAGTTTGCTTCCCTAGAGTTCAAAAGAAGAAATCTTAAGTATTTTATCCTGGAAGAGAGATTGTTTCTGGAATTCATATTTAAAAGATATAGACTCCAGTTTTATTTTCTTCCTTCCCTGTCCTGTCCACTGATGCTTGTATGTATGTTCTGTCATCTTTTTTGGTGGGGTGACATAATGACTTTTTCTTTTATTTGAATAATGTCTTCTTTTGTTTCTTCTCCTGGCACCTAGCATTCCTAACCTTTTTTCATATTCACAGTATGGTTCCTAGTGGCCTCCCAAAAAAGAACATTAAGGTTCAGGTAACATTAGACAGATTTGAAAGAGGAAGAGATGGGATAAGTAACTTTTCCTCAAATCAAACTAAAGTTTATAAAAATGCTTCTTTAAAATAAATTTAACCAGTGTGGATCTAGGATTGTGGCTCAGCGGTAGAGCACTCGCCTAGCTCAAGCAGAACCCAGGTTCGATCCTTAGTACCACATAAAAATAAAGGCATTGTGTTGTGTCCATCTACACCTAAAAAATAAATATATAAAAAAAGAAAAAAAATTTAACCAGTGTGTTATTTAAAATAACTCATTGTATTACCATGAATCCTTTTAATCCCACTCAAGTTCTATATACAACTATTTTTAATAAGAAGTGATGGAAAGAGCCTGTGCGATGACACAGGCCTGTAATCTCAGCAGCTGGGGAGGCTGTGGCAGAAGGATCACAAGTTCAAGGTCAGTCTCAGCATCTTAGCGAGGCCCTAAGCAACTTAGTGAGACCCAAGCTACTTATCTTTAAAAAGGGGAGGCAACAATAGTATCTCCTTCAAAGTTGGTGAGAGAACAAGTTCTAAAGCACTTCAGATAGGACCTATACACTCTAAATGATCAATAAACCTTAGCTATTATAAGCACTACCCCATCTTAAGAAGAGCTGCATTAATTCTTTTTAAATATGACAAATATTCTGTGTCTAAAGAAACTAAGATTCAATGAGAATGTCTCTAAAACCAGCATTTCAAAAATTAAAATAAAAAGGGCTGGGGATGTAGCTCAGTGGTTAACTGGCCCTGGGTTCAATCCCCTGTACCAAAAAAAGGGTTAGGATAGAGCACTTGCCTGCCATGCATTGAGACCCTGGGTTCAATTCCTACTACCACCAAATAATAATAATAATAATAATAATAATAATAATAGTGTAAGTATTCTTTGCTCTTGACTTCAGCTTTTTGTTTAGCAATCATTATTGCTAATCTCTAGTAAATATACTATTATTACCAATCATTAGCTAATCTATTATTGGTATAAGATATAGAAATTTCTGTGTGTAGGGGGTACTGAGGATTGAACTCATTGTCTTAGGCATGCTAAGCAAGTGCTCTACCTCTGATCTGCATTACCAGCCCTTTTTATTTATTTTTTTTTTAAGAGAGAAAGAGAGAGAATTTTAATATTTTATTTTTTAGTTATCGGCGGACACAACATCTTTGTATGTGGTGCTGAGGATTGAACCCGGGCCGCACGCATGCCAGGCCAGCGCGCTACTGCTTGAGCCACATCCCCAGCCCCGCCCTTTTTATTTTTATCTGAACTTTGTTTCCATTGTTTAAATAATTTTTGTCACCTACACTGATCAGTTTGGGCTCTACATTTAATGGCAACAGAATCAACTCTGGCCAGTTTGACAGTGTTTTGAGGTGAACTCTTTGTGGAATGAAAAATATTGGGAAAAAGGTCATTTCCATTAGGGCTACACAGAAATTGATCATATCACACCCTAAGCAGAGCTGAGGTCAGTTTGGAATTTTCCTTAGTGATTGAAATGTTACTGGAAATCTAAAGAAACTTGACATTGGTGGCCTTTTTTTAAAATAAAACAAAGATAGAAACTTCAATATCTGTTGGGAGAACTGCAATATTTATTGTTTATACATTTTGGATGGAGGATCATTTGGAAGGAGAGGATGAAAAGAAGTAAAGTATCAGTGAAGAAGTTAAGCGTGTGTTTACCAAAGTGAAAAGGAATAAAAAGACTGTTTTTATTGGAGGACATGTTGGTTTTAGAGACATTCTCATTGAATCTTAGTTTCTTTAGACACAAAATATTTGTCATATTTAAAGAGAATTAATGCAGTTCTTCTTAAGATGGGTAGTGCTTATAAAAGCTAAGATTTATTGATCATTTAGAGTGTGATAGGTCCTGTTTCAGGGGCTTTACATCTTATTCTCTCACCAGTTCTGAAGGAGATACTGTTGTTGCCTCCCTTTTTTAAAGTAGCTTGAGACATTGAGATCTGTCCAAGATGTGATAGGCAGTCTGGCCCTAGAGCCTACTACCTTACCTACTATGCTAGTTTAGTATTCATCCTGAATGTTGTTAAGGTAGCCAAATAACTAGGAATATGTGCAACTTCAGAAGATAAAAAGACTAAAAGTTAGCAAGATAGCATATACAGGGCACAATTTTGGAGATAGCCCCCGCCCCCCCACACACACATACACCTTGAAATTAACTCTGCTTTGGTAAGTTTGATGTTTGGACATTTTCATTTTTATTATCTAATTTTGATATTATTTCATTATGATTTTTTTGTGTGTAATGCTAGGTATTGAACTTAGACCCTTGCACATGCTAGGCAAACATTCTTCCACTGAGCTACAACCTAGCCCTATCTAATTTTTTTAAATTAAACTTTTATCACAAGATAATCAAGTACTTTTTTAAATTAAAGAGTCTCCCATTCCCTAGACTTTTTTATAATGATACAGTATCTTTTAGATCATTTTATAGGATGAGAAAATACATTATTATATTGTAATGGATGTGTATACAGTATGGAATATTTTATAATGGTCATAATTATAATACAGCATTCTGTTTTCATGCTGTTCAGTGATTTTTTTAGTAAGTTTCACAGAGCCCTTTCATCTATTCTGTTACATACTACTTTATGTGCAAACATGAATATATTTACAATTCCTTTGTAATTAAAAAAAAGCAATAAGGATAAAATTATTTAATTTTAAAGCAATGAAATAAAAAGAAGAAATCTTGTAATTAATTGGATCCAGTCTTAAGGGTAATATTCTGGGACACTTTGGAGAGAAACAACTTCTGTTTTTTTTTTTCTTTCAAGTATGTGCCCAACAGTGTGCGTGCGTGCATGCTTGTGTGTGTGTGTATGTGTGTGTATGTGTGCATGCATGCATGTGATTTGTAGTACTGGTTATTGAATCCAGGGTCTTTTTTAATATATATATATATTTTTAGTTGTAAATGGACACAATACCCTTAATTAATTAATTTTTTATGTGGTGCTGAGGATTGAACCCAGTGCCTCACACGTGCAAGCGCTCCACCACTGAGCCCAGGACTTTGAATTTTAATTCAGCCCCTGAATCCAGGACTTTGCACATGTTAGGCAAGTCCTGTACCACTGAACTACTTCCCCAGCCCTTTTTTTTTTTTTTTTTTAAGAGAGAGAATTTTTTAATATTTATTTTTTAGTTTTCGGCGGACACAACACACTTTGTTTGTATGTGGTAACTGAGGATCGAACCCGGGCCGCACGTATGCCAGGCGAGGGCGCTACTGCTTGAGCCACATCCCTAGCCTCCCAGCCCTTTTTAATTTTATTTTTGAGACAGGATTTTACTTAGTTGCCCAAACTAACCTTAACTTGGCAGTGCTTCCTCAGCCTTTAGAGTAGCTGGGATTACAGGAGTGCAATAACATGCCCAGCTTTGTATGTATTTATTTTAAGATAGTTTTATTAACTGTTTCAAATATAAATATCTGTTCTAGTCAGTTTCCCATTATTATAACAAAATATTTGAGATAAACAGTTCCTATGGAAGAAAGGTTTATGTTGGCTCATCATTTCAGATGTTTTATTCCACGTCAGTTACCCCTGTTACTTTTGGGCTTGTGGCAAGGTGGAGCCTTGTAGTGGGAAGCATGGGATAGAGCAAAGCCACTCACCTCATGGCTGCCAGAAACAAAAAGAGAGAAAGAAGAGGGGCCAGGGTCCAACATGTCTTTCAAGGGCACTTTCCCAACGACTTAACTTCCTTCTATTAAGCCTCCCCTCCTAAAGCTTCTACCACATCCCAGTAACACTACAGGTTGAAGACCAAGCCTTCGGCGCATGGGTCTTTGGAGTACATTCAAGATCCAAACTGTAGCAGGACCCTAATGCTGTGTGTGTGTGTGTGTGTGTTTTAGTTACTGGGAATTGAACCCAGGGACGTGTGCATTCGAAGCAAGCACTCTACCAACTGAGCTATATCCCCAGCCCCATAATGCTTTTTAATTATTCTTTAGTTACTCTTAAACATGAATTTGAAATAATAATAATTTTAAAAAGGTTGAATTAAAAATGACTTCCAGAGTGGCTTCTGTTCTTTGTTTGTTTTACTTAGATTTGTAGGTTAAGGTTATGACCAAATTTGGGATAACCTGTGCAGGTATTTTTGAAATGAACAAAGAGTGCTTTTACTAGATGACATGTTACTACTTGAGGGCAGGAACATGTTTGCACATTTTATCCTAGTATCCTGCTCACAGGTTGTGATGTGTTTGATGGATGAGATCTGTTTTGCCCTTTCTTAAATAGCTAAATTCTTTAAAAATATACATTTGTTCATTATCTTTTAAAGTTTGTGGGGTCTGTGTTTTAGTGGTAATCTCAAACTTTACTTTGAGGGAAATGATCCTTTATAGTTTGGGGTGTACTTCTTTTTTTTTTTTTTTTGGTAGTTGAACACAATACCTTTATTTTATTTATTTTTATGAGGTGTTGAGGATCAAACCCAGCGCTTGCACATGCTAGGCAAGCACTCCAGCACTGAGCCACAACCCCAGCCCCACTTCTTTGCTTTTATATACTTGTATTTGTATCTCTTTAAGGATAAATAGTCCCTAACAGCTAAGACCATCTTTCGTGATATCTGATAATCCTTAACTGAATATCAGCAATCTTTCAAAATTAGAGCACTACTTTTCACTTTGAACCCTGCACTCTAGCCTTTCATAGTTACTTATATTATATTTCTCTGAATGTTTAATTTTCCTCCTTGCTTCTGAGTCTTTGTCTCTACATGCTGTAAGCCAAGCCAGACATGCTCATGCTCATGTTTACCTGGAGCACTTCTACTTGTCTTTTAGTGATCAGGGTCTCCTATGTGAAACTTTTCCTGGTTGACTCCACTCTATCTTCTCTCTCCAAAATTGAGCATTCTTTTTTTTTACCTTTTTACTTTGTCTAATTTTGTATATAGTTATATAATAGTGGTTATAATAGGTGTAATTATTCATTAATATAGTAGTGGTTACATGCATGATTTTTCTTTCCATCTTTGCTATTTTAATGGCAGAGTGACATAATAAATTTTTTTAACCATCCCTTAAGACCCGTTTCCTTATCTGCAAAATGGGAAAAACAATGTATCTGTTTCATAAAGTTGTTACGAGATTAAATGAAATTATGCTCATAAAACAAAGCATTTAACTTTGTTTTGGTATGTACTGAACATTAAATGAGTAGGGGAAGTGGAGATTGCATAATGCTATCCTCTATTTTGAAAACATGGGATGTGTCAGTTTTTGTACTTTGGGGTTTTTTTGTTGTTGTTTGCAATACTGGAGATTGAACTCCAGCCCTTGTGCGTGGAGGCAAAGGCTCTGCCACTGAGTTACATCTTCAGCCCCCTTTTCTTCTTAAAGATTTTTTTGGTACTGGGAATTGAATCCAGAGGCACTTTACCACTGAGCCACATCCCTTGCACTTTTTTATTTGCAAGGACATACTTCCACGCATACATAGCTGCTCTATAGTATCATCTGAATATTATTTAACAAGAATATTTGTCATGGAATTTTAGAATTTGGTGTGTGTGTGTGTTGTATACATACCAGAGATTGAACCCAGGAGCGCTGAGCCACAGCCACAGCTGTTTTTTTCTTTTTTTTTTTTTTTTCAATTTTATTTAGAGAGTCTCGATAAGTTGCTGAGGCTGACTTTGAACTTGCAATCTTCCTGCCTCAGGCTCCTGAGTTGCTGGGAATACAGGCATGTGCCAGTGCACCTGGCTTGAATTTGTTATCATCTTTTAGGAAATATGTGTGCTTTGTAAAAAGCAAGAAATATTATAAATTTACCAATTCTAGAAAAAGATATTGGCCTTTCTTAACCTACAACTATTGTAATTTATTAGTGAACAATCTTTTACCACACTGATAATGAAAATGTAGATCTAACAAGCATTTAGGTAGATCAAATGAATAGTAATATATGGTTGTATATAATATTTGGAATAAAATATGAAAAGGGTGCCTAATTACCTTTTTTAAGTAACATGAAGTAAGATCTATGTGGCTAACAATTTTTTTTCTATGTGTTAGTAGGGGTGGGGGTGTGCGGGGGGCTTACTAGGCGTTTGACCCAGGGGTACTCTACCACTAAGCTACACCCAAGTTCTTATTTATTTTTTGAGATAGGGTCTGGCTAAGCTGCTGAGACTGGCCTTGAACTTGCAGTCCTTCTGCCTCAGCCTCCTGAATCGTTGGGATTACAGGTGTGCACTACCAAAGCTGGCTAACACGTTTTATACTTGTTTGTAAATGTGCAATTTAAAAAGTATTTTTTCATTTATCATTCCTTGTAAGAGTGTTTTGAGGAGATTTTCTTTCAAGTACCAAATTTCAAAAGTTCCTGAGTTTGCTTAAGGCCCTGCCCGGATTCAAACCCTAGCACCAAAGGAAAAAAAAAAATGTTTTATGTAGGGCTGGGGATGTGGCTCAAGCTGTAGCGTGCTCGCCTGGCATGTGTGCGGCCTGGGTTTGATCCTCAGCACCACATACAATAAAAGATGTTGTGTCCGCTGAAAACTAAAAAAAAATTTTAAAAATTTAAAAAAAGTTTTATGTATATATTTATTTCCTAGGTATAGCATGAATTTTTCACAATTAATAAAATAGTATGATGATAATAATATCTACTTAACATGTAATAAAACGTGTTCTTTTTAAAATCGATGTCCTGATACTGATAATTGGTTTGAATTAATCCCTGTACACACTTTTTAGTCCCATTTAAGCATGTATCATAGTCACTAAAAGCAGCTTTTAAAAAACAGCCTTAGCCCAGTGTGGTGGCCATGCCAGTAATCCCAGCAACTCAGGAGGCTGAGACAGGAGTATCACAAATTCAAAGCCAGCTTTAGCAATGTAGTGAGAACTTGTCTCAAAATAAAAAAGTTTAAAAGGGCTATGGATGTAGCTCCGTGATAAAGTGCCCCTGGGTTAGATCTCCAATACCAAAAAATAAGATAAAACCCACTAATTGTACACATTTATTACATTGAAAAATTCTTCTTCATTCTCTCTATCTATCTATAGGGTCACACTGTCACTAAGTTACTTAGGCCTCACTAAATTGCTGAGGCTGGCTTTGAACTTGTTATCTTCCTGCCTCAGCCTCCTGAGTCACTGGGATTGCAGGTGTGTGCTATTGCACCTGGCTCAGTTTATATTTTTTAAACATTTATCATGTCCTAGGCACTCAGTTTGGTATTGGGAAAACAAATATGGCTGAAATATCCATCATGGTATGTGTATAGTATCTGTGTACTTTATGTAAATTATCTAATTTAATTGACAAACCAGACTATCATCTAATCCCTCTGGTACAAATTAAGTAATTGAGATTTTGAAAATTAGATAATAAGGTAACTGGGCTAGTATGTAATTTAAAGAACCCAGCCCTGATATTAGAACTGGTGCTCATAATCAAAATGCTGAATTCCATATATGCTACAAGTAGAATATGGAGATAGAATCTTAGGAAGTAGAAAGAATATTCCATGTACAAGGAACACAGTGAGTTAAGGCCCAGTGACATAAGTAAAATTGCAACGACAGATCCAAGCTGCTGAAGCATGGAAGGAATGGCAAAAAAAAAAAAGAGGCTAAAAAGATTATTCAGAGTATTTTATGAGCCAGGCTATGGTGGTGTATGCCTGGGACTTTGGAAGCTGAGGCAGGATGATCACAAATTCAGAGCCAGCCTTGGCAATTTAACGAAGCTCTAAGCAACTTAATGAGACCTATCTCAAAATAAATAAAAGGGCTGGGGATGTGGCTCAGTGATAAACCAGCCATTTTCAATCCCCAGTACCAAAAAAAAAAAAAAAAAAAAAGCATTTATGCCATATTAAGAAGTTTTGAACTTTTTTTAAATTTATTTTTTAGTTGTAGATGGACACGGTATCTTTATATATTTTTATGTGGTTCTGAGGATCGAACTCAGTGCCTCACATGTGTGAGGCAAGTACTCCACCACTGAGCTATAGACCCTGAACTTTTTTTTACCCTAGGCAAAACTAAAGGTTTTTAAGTGAGAGAATACTTAATAGAACTGTGCTTTAGAGGTTTAACTTATTGTAGTGTGAAAGATGGCTTAGGAAGGATGGTCAGGCAACTGGAAAGAGGTTTTTTATCTAGTTCCATTGGGAAGTAATACATGGCAGTAAAAATGGTGAATAGAGCAGACATTTTAAAGGAAGGCTTAATGACACTTGCTGATCTATTACCTGTGTATTCACATTTGAAGAGCTGATGTAGACAGAAGAGCTAAAGGTACTGTTGGGTTTCTAACTTTGGTAGCTGCTGAAACTATTAACCACCTTGAGTGATTTAGAAATAAGAAGAAAGTATGGCAATGCCAGGTACAATGGCACACACCTGTAATCCCAGCAGCTTGGGAGGCTGAGACAGGATGATTGCAAGTTCAAAGCCAGTCTCAGCAACAGGGAGGCGCTAAGCAACTCAGAGACCCTGTCTCTAATAAAATACAAAATAGGGCTGGGGATTTGGCTTAGTGGTTGAGTGTCCCTGAGTTCAATCCCTGCTACCTCCCCCCCCCCAAAAAAAAAAAGAAGAAAGTATGGTATGGGGGAGATGATTTGGGTTTGGGGTGTTGTATAAGGTAGGAATGCAAAAGAAAACCACAAATGGCCCTTTTTATTTTGAGACAGGGTCTCAGTAAGTTGCTGAGGCTGGCCTCAAATTTACAAACAATCCTCCTGCTTCAGCCTCCTGAGTCATAGAGATTACAGGTGTACCACTGCACCCAGCCTAAATGCCATATTATGAATCGCGTAACAGTAGTTGGTTGATATTAAGAAGGGTTAAATTACTTAATGAAAATTAGGTCAGGGCCATCATGAGGGCACTGGGGAGTAGGGAGATGTTAGTTTAATGTCTGGATCACTGGAGAAGTCAACTCAGAATATTCTAATATGCCTCTGGAATTATAAGCAGTCTGCCCAAAGGCGGAACAGATAGTATTGCATGTGTGATAATTTATATTTAGTTGAGACTCTTAAGAGCATGTAATATCAATATAATAGTTATTATTACATAGATGATTATAAGTTGAGAGATTAAGAAATTAGCTTAAGGTCACATAGGAGTCAGTAATAGAGCAAGCTCAGGAGCAACTTTAGATCTCTGAGATAGTGAATATTTTCAGTTGTATTTTTAAAAATATTTTTTAGTTGTCAATGGACCTTTATTTTATTTCTTTATGTGAGGTGCTGAGAATCAAACCTAGTGCCACACACATGCTAGACAAGTGCTGTACCACTGAGCCACAACCCCAGCCCCTTAGTGGTATTTTAAAGGGTCTTCCCATGTGGTTGTACATTTCTCAGTTATTTAATAGTGTGTACCCAATAAAATCTTAGAAACCAGATTTTTTTTTTTCAATGCTGTGGATCAAACCCAGGACCTTGGTAGGTAAACATTCTACCATTGAACTACATCCCCAATCCCCAGATTTTTGTATTTCTAAGATGAAGATGCCCATAACTTATTTAAGCTTTTTGATGGCAAATATATACTCTTTTGCAAGAAAATCAAACATTTTCATGTCAGATTTTTTCGAGGATTCATGAGTCCCTGGATCCAATCCTTGGTATCACAAACAACAGCAGCAACAACAACTACAACAACAACAACAAAAAAAAAAAAAAAACACCCACAGAAGTGACATATCCTTCTTAGTGTATCTTGATGGTGGTTGACATTGATATGTTTTTGATTACTGTCAGGTTTCTCCACATAAAATACTGTTTTTCCCTTTAATTGATAAATATCTTTGGTGACATATGTTGAGACAAGGCAAAATCCTATTAGTTTTTAAACTTTTCAACCACTAATATTAAGCAATAATCAATGGATCTTGCCTGAAACACTTATTAGTATAGTGAGTTTTTGTTTGTTTCATTTGGTATGATATGGTGTGGTTTGGTAATGAGGATTGAACCCAGGGGCACTTAACCACTCAGCTACATATTACATCAGTATGGAGTTGTAGATTTTAATTTTATCCTATGAATTATAATTCCATTCTTTATTATTATTTATACTGGGGATGGAACCCAGGTATACTTTACCACTGAGCAACATCCACAGCTTTATTTATTTATAACATTATCAGTGAATAGTTACTTGATGTAAGTTGAGCAAAATATTATTCTATAGTTCAACATTCAATAGTTAATTTCTATTTATACTGGCAATTGAAGGCTCTGAGCTTCACCCTAGCCCTTCTAAACTTTTATTTTGAGGCAGGATCTCACTAAGTTGTCTAGGCTGATGGCAAGCTTGCCTTTGTCCCACCTCAACCTCCCAAATCACTGGTATTGCTGGAGTGCACCACTATGGGTGGCTCAATAGTTGGTTTCTATTATCTGTGTTCTCAGTTTTCTACAGCTGAATTCCTTAGTCATGTGTTATGTAACAGAAAGAAAGAACATGAACACATCTTTGTCTTTCTTCTCTTCCTCAACTCAGTTAATTCTGCCAATTTTGTCAGAAAATCCCTAATGAAAATAAGCAGTTACTAATAGTTCTTTTGTACAGTTTTAAAATTACAAAATGTTTAAAGATACGGAAACTTGGATGACATTCTTATTCCCTAGTGGTGACTCTGAGTGGATGTTCAGGATGGAGTGGCTGCTGACCCCTTGAACACAGCTATTGTGCTAGATTAATTTTGTGTTTCCGTCTATAGTTTATCAGTCAGGGTGCTGATCTAAAACAAACCATCCGGTTTATCCAGCTAGTCCAGGGCACATCCACTTAGCAGCAAAAATATGGTTAATAATTTCCTTGCACTTCAACTGCTGAAGTTTTTTCTTTTGGTGAAAAAAAAACATTATATTATTTTTATAAGTATTTTTCAGCTATTTCATTTTGTATAGCATTTTATTTATATCAAATTTGCCTTGTAATTTATATTTTATTAGTTGACCTATTTTGGGGAGGTATGTATTTTTTTTCCTTCCTTAGCTAAACAAACTTGGAGACAAAATCTGTATATAAAACATTTTTAAAAATATTTATTTTTTAGAAGTAGTTGGGCACAATACCTTTATTTTATTTATTTATTTTTATGTGGTGCTGAAGATCGAACCCACCCAGGGCCTCGAACATGCTAGACGAGCGCTCTACCGCTGAGCCACAATCCCAGCCCCTATAAAACATTTTTAAATATCCCACATGCCTTGTGGGATAGCTCTTTGTTGTTGAAAAGAGAGAAATAGTTCTAAAAGTAAAAACTTTTTTCCTTTTATTTATCCTAGGAATAGATAAAAGCACATACCTTAAGTTTGTTAGGTAAAGACTTTCTTTACTTACAATGCTTACAATGTTTTAATCCATTTTTTCTCATAACTTTGCATTTAAAAAAATTTTAAGTTGCATATGGATACAGTGCCTTTATTTATTTTTATATTGTGCTGAGAATCGAACCCAGTATCTCACACATACTAGGAAAGTGATCTACCACTGAGCTACAACTCTAGCCCCATAACTTTGCATTTTTATATCACTGCAGGAACAAAAATCTCATCCATCAGCTATGTGTTGAAGATGATAGTTAATTAAAAAGAATTTTCTCCAATGGCAGATTTTTTTTTTTTTTTTTTTTGCGGGGGTGGGTGAACTCAGGGCCACTGAGCCACATCCCCAGCCCTATTTTGTATTTTATTTAGAGACAGGGTCTCACCGAGTTGCCTAGTACCTTGCTTTTGCTGAGGCTGACTTTGAACTCCTGTCTGATCCTCCTGTCTCAGCCTCCCCAGCCACTGGGATTACTGGCATGCGCCACCACTCCTGGCTGCAGATTTGTTTTAATAGCAAATTAAGCTGAGTAGATTGCAACCAAGAAGATCTTACATATAGAGTGTATGGCAAGCAAGGTGCCGTGGCACATGCCTGTAATCTCAACAATGTTGGGAGATTCAGGCAGGAGGATGTATAGCAGGTTCAAGGCCAACCTTGCATATTCTATTTGTTTGAGGAACCATTCCAAAGAAAAATGCTTTTTAAAATTCATTTAAGAAATATTTGACGATGTGAGAAAAAAAAAAAAAAAGAAGATTGGGTAGAGAGAAGTGATGGGAGGGGAGGGGAAGGGGGAAAGGACAGCAGAATAAAATAGACATTAGTATTGTTGTGTGTAAAAAAGAAAAAAGAAAGAAAGAAATATTTACTTTACAAATAACCCACAACTACTTGAACGTATTACATAAGTAGATAAATAAGTGTACCAAGGAAAAATTATGCAGTGAACAGTCCAAACCCCAAATTATTTTAATCTAGCTTTTTTTTTTATATTTGTATATGTGAAAGTGTGAAAGCTAATACTTTTGTATCAAAGTAATAAATATGTAGGTTACAATTTGAGACCTAAAAAGTTTTTTTTTTTTTTGCCAGTTTACATAAATTCATTAAAAAGGCCATAATTTAGGGAGGATGTATGGGGGCATAAAGATGGTGGAATGAGATGGACATCATTACCCTAGGTACATGTATGACCGCACATATGGTGTGACGCCATATTGTGTACAACCATAAAAATGTAGAGTTGTGTTGCAATTGTGTACAATGAATCAAAATGAATTCTGCTGTCATATACCTAATTAAAAGAAATAATTTTTTTTAAAGGCTATAATTTTTGAATCCTGAAATTTTAATTTCTGGAGACAAATTTCAGAGCTAACTTGCTTTTTGTTTATTTGGACTTACTTCACTATAGCTTAGAGATTTAACTACTATTGTTGTCATCATAGTAGTTTGAAATCTTCAAAAAGAATCTTTCTTCTCCTTTTACTGACTTGGATAGGGTTTTGAAATAGACAGGGAACGATGGATAATAAACTGAATTGTAAACTCCAGGACCAACATAAACCACAATTGCTTTTTGAAATCACATCTTATAAGCACATATGTTGCTTCTGAGGACATGCTTCATTCCTTATTTTTCCTCCCTGGCACCTACCTAGAAGAAAAGAGCTAATAACTTAACAGAGGTAAATGATAAAGCAATAATTCTAAATTAAATAGGACTTGGGAAATGGTGGTACATTAGTAAATTTGATTCAAATTTACGTTAGATATGAGATTCTGGTGATTGTCCTATAACTTCACAGAGTTAAAAGATAAGGCAATAATGCTGAATTAAATAGGACTTTGGAAATGCTGGTACATCAGTAAACATGATTCATATTTATGTTAGGTATGAGATTCTGGTGATTGTCCTATAATTGCTCACTTTTCTAATACCACAAATCACTCCTCAGCTCTTCAGACAAATAAATCAATAAATCAATTAAAATAAAATAAATAAAATAACATTCATTCTTCCAGACTTTTAGTCCTTTACTCAACACAGGAGCTAACATTCTTCCATGTTTTACAAACTCTTCTAAGCATCTTTTAAAAATATGTAGCATTCTGGGCTGGGGATGTGGCTCAAGCGGTAGCGCGCTCACCTGGCATGCGTGCGGACCGGGTTCGATCCTCAGCACCACATGCAAACAGTTTTTGTATCCGCCGAAAACTAAATAAATATTAAAAAAAAAATGCTCCAGTAGCTTTTAAAAATATATATATATATATATATATATATATATATATATATATATATATATATATATATATATATATATGTAGCATTCCATTGTGTGTTTGCCACAATTTATTTAGGCATTCCCTAATTATTGGGTACTTAGTTTAAATAATTAGGCTATAATGAACAGCCTTTTCAAGGGAGAAATTACGGGTTAATGGAATATTAAAGATTCGTGATAAATATTGCCAAATTGCTTCTCAAAGGGATTTATCATTTTACACTCCCAGAAGCATGTCCAGGTCAGCACTTTTGCCAACATGAAATAATTTTGCATAAAACAATCTTTGCTGAAAATTTCTATGTATGTCCCCCAAATCTTGATCTCCTACCTTTACAAATGTAGGATGTTATTATTTTTTTCCTTCTGTATTTTCAGAAGTTTAATTATGTGAGAGAAAAGGATGAGGTCAACTGAGAGTGTTGTTGACTGTGTTCAGACTTCTGATAAGGGAAGAAACAAGTCCAGTGAATGGAGATACAGAGGGGGCTGTACATGATACATCTTGGTTCTGATGGGTGATTTATAACCTCTTTGCCAGTTTCAACTTTAAGAGGAAGAATGGGGCCATGTATGGTGGCATACTTTTGTAATCCCAGCAGCTCAGGAAGGTGAGACCAGGAGATCGAAAGTTCAAGGCCAGCCTGAGCAACTTAATGAATCATTAAAAAAAAAAGGGGGGGGGGCTGTAGATGTGGCTCCCTGGTAAAGTGACTATAAGTTAAATATACAGTACCAAAGTGGGCTGGGTGGGGGTGGGGAGGAGAAGCCAAAGAAAAAGAAAAGGAGAAGCAGAGGGGTGTCTTCACTATTCTTGTTCACTTCCTGCTGCCTGGGTTTAGAATTATCCTAAGTCTTTTTTTTTTTTTTTGGTACCAGAGATTGAACTGAGGGGCACTCGACCACTAAGCCATCCCCGCCCCCCAGTCCTATTTTGTATTTTGTGTAGAGACAAGGTCTCTGTCACTGAGTTTCTTAGCACCTTCCTTTTGCTGAGTCTGACTTTGAACTCTTGATCCTCTGCCTCAGCCTCCCTAGGCGCTGGTATTACAGGCATGTGCCACTGTGCCTATCTAAGCAATAAATTTTAAATAGTATCTCAAAACCCATATGTGTACACCCATGTGTCTTAAAAAAAAAAAGCATGTATGACATCGTGTCCAAACTTTTCTCAGTAGCCTCTGCACAGAGAAAGGTAAAGTTTTTCTGAGACTTTAATCTTCATAAATAACCTTAAGGATATCTGTGAGAGTACCATTAATGGGACCTAGAAGAAAAAGAACTAGGGCTGGGGATGTGGCTCAAGTGGTAGCGCGCTCGCCTGGCATGCGTGCGGTCCGGGTTCGATCCTCAGCACCACATACAAAACAAAGATGTATCCGCTCTCTCTCTCTCCTCTCTCACTCTCTCTTTAAAAGAAAAAGAACTAAAAGGAAAGGAAGAAAGGGGGCTGGAAGAAATAAATCAGAAAACTCTGGTACTAAAATGACAGCTTCAGGGCTGGGGATGTGGCTCAAGCGGTAGCGCGCTCGCCTGGCGTGCGTGCGGCCCGGGTTCAATCCTCAGCACCACATACAAACAAAGATGTTGTGTCCGCCGAAAACTAAAAAATAAATAAATATTAAAATTCTCTCTCTCTCTCTCTCTCTCTCTCTCTCTCTCTCTCTCTCTCTCTCTTTAAAAATAAAAAATAAAAAAATAAAATGACAGCTTCAAACTGTTGTTTCTGCAGGGCTAATAACATAGTACTAGGAATTTTCTTCTCTACTTTTAGACCTATAATGAGGAAATGTCTCGTCTGACCAATATCAGAAGCACATCAGCTGCTGTGCTAAGTTTCTTCAAATAACGTAGAATTGTGAGTTTGAACCTGCTATGTACATTTTCTTCAACTTTGTTTAGAGTTGTATGGATGCAGTCCTATTGGATATATGAAATTATTGGCTTGCCCAATTAGATCTTAGTAAGTTCCTACTACTTTTGCGTTAGGATTAGCAGATGATGTAGAATTTGAGGTGTGCTTTGGAAAATGTGTAAGATTTGGACTCATAGAAATAAGGAATAAGAGTAAGGACACACCTAGGAAAATTCAGAATATACCTTTCTACAAGTAATTCAGTGACTTGTGGTGGCCAGTACTTATCCTTGAAATTTTTTAGGGGTTTTCCTTTGCAAAGAGTTTAAGTAGTAAGAAGATAAGACAGAATTGACTGAAAAGATTAATTTACACTAAAAAGAGTTTGGACTGCATTTCCTGGGGTCGGGGGTAGGTACTGGAGATTAAACCTAGGGTTTCACACATGCTAGGCAAGTTCTATACCTCTGAGCTACACCCCTACCCCACTTTTTTTCTTTATTACATTATTTACTTATTCTAATACATACATGATGGCAGAATATGCAATTTGTTTCATATTACACATATAGAGCACAATTTTTTAAGTCACTGGTTTTACACAAAGTGTTTTTGCATCATTCATGTCTTCATACATGTACTTAGGGTAATGATGTTTAACTCATTCTACTGTCATTCCTACCCTTTTGCCCCCTCCCTTGCCCTCCTTCCCTATCTAAAGTTTCTCCATTCCTTTCATGTTCCCATCACCATTATGAATCAGCACTGTCATATCAGAGAAAACATTTGGCCTTTGTTTTTTTGGGTTGTCTTACTTCACTTAGCATTATATTCTCCAACTTCTTCCATTTACTTGCAAATGCCATGATTTTATTCTTTTAATGCTGAGTAATGTTCCATTGTCTATATATACCAAAGTTTCCCTATCCATTCATCTACTGAAGGGCATCTGGGTTGGTTGTACAGTTTAGCTATTATGAATTGTGCTACTATATACATTGATATGGCTGTGTTCCTGTAGTATGCTTTTTTCAGTCCTTTGTGATTAAATGAGGAGTGGGATAGCTTGGTCAAATGGTGGTTCCATTTCAAATTTTCCAAGGAATCTCCATACTGCTTTCTAGATTGGCTACTCTAATTTGCAGTCCCACCAGCAATGTATGAGTGTGCCTTTTTCCCCACATCCTCGCCAACACTTATTGTTGTTTGTATTCTTGATAGCTGCCATTCTGACTACCCCTACCCCTTATTTGAGACAGGGTTTTGCTAAGTTGCTGAGGCTTCCCTAGGACTTGTGATCCTCCTGCTTCAGCATCCAAAGTAGCTGACGTAACAGGTATGCACCATCATGCCTGGTTTTTAATCAATAGAAAACCACAGAGGTTCTTTGAAATAGGGAGTGGCCTGGTATGTATTTGGGTTCAGGACAATCAACCTGGCAACCTTGTATAAAGGAATGAGAACAGGTAGGCAAGGAGATCAGCTAAGAGGCCATGAAAGACAGAGACAAATATTGTATGATTCCACCTCTATCAGGTAGTTAGAATAGTCAAATTGATAAAGACACAAAGTGGAATGGAGGTTGTCAAGAACTAGGTGGAAGAGAATCTGGAGTTACTGCTTACTAGGGCAGTTTCATTTTGGGAAAATGAAAAGTATGGAGATGGGTGGTGATGCTACTGAACTGACATGTGAAAAATAATGAAAATGGTAATTTTTAGTTTGTATATATTTTACCACAGTTACCAAAGGCCTACAGAAGAAAAGCCATTATAACAACCTGGATGATCCAGAGGCACAATGACAATGGAAATTGAGGGAAGTGAGTAGGTTAGAGAATAATTTCAGGGGTGGGAAGAGATAGTCTAGCACCTGATTAGATATGTTGCTAGGGAGAGGTTAACTGTACAACCAACCCAGATGCCCTTCAGTAGATGAATAGATAGGGAAACTTTGGTATATATATACAATGGAACATTACTCAGCATTAAAAGAATAATGCTGAGGTTCTGTAAGTTTCTGAGAAGCAGTTCCCAATCTTGAGTAAGCATGAAAATCAACCACCTGGACAACCTTTAATAAAATACAGATTACCTTATATTAAGCTTACCATACCACTCATTCAGATTCTTAGTGACTAGAAAGATGTTGATGCTAATGCTGGATAACTAAAACAGTTCACACAGGATGAGGGGATTAAGGATAATGAAGATTAATTCACATTTGGCTATGTTGAAAGGATTGGAAGAGCACCCAGTTAGAAGGAATTGGGGCCAAGGAGAGATAATGGTTCCAGAAATCTAGGATTGAAAGTTGCCAGAGACAAGAGGATAAAGTGAGAAGAAACTACTAAAATCAGAACCTATACCCACATTGTGTAGAAGGGATAGAAGGAGAAAAGAAGCAATAAAAATTAAATGTCTGGGAAAGAGGAATAAAAAGCAATCTGTGGAGTTGTACATTGTCATAGATATTGAAGTGATCAAGCATAAAGATTGAAGAATCTTTGGTTTGGGTAAGAAAACACTGGTGAGTACAGACAGATTCAGAAAGAGATTAAGTAGTGAAAGAAGAAATAGAAACATCAAACTTGACCTAGTTGGTTTTTGGGTTTTTTTGTTTGTTTGTTTATTTTGTTTTGTTTTTTTCTCAAGGAATGACAAAGAGAAGGAGGAGCCATGTCAGGGTTAGTCAGGTCAAGACAGGGCTTTCCCAGTTTGGGTAAACTTGGTAATATTTTAGACTAGTATTTCTATGGATTCCTTATCTCTTGTGAGATTGTGCCTCCCTACCTGTCTCTTCTGGCATTCCTTCTCTTCTTCCGAGCCTTCTAGCAGTAGAATGCCCTCTTTATGGTCCATGCTCATGTCCTTGGTGACTTTGCTGGAGTCTTCCATTTGCCTCTCTAGGTCAACTTCTGTTCCTCTACCTACCTGTTCTCTGCCCCAGGAGGCTGCCCTGAATTGATCATTTTGACAGGCTTTCCAGGTCTTCAGTTTTTGCTGCATTGGGCCAGTGTGGAGCCCCAGCAGGATACTGGGCAGAAAAATGGAGGTTAGAATGGTGTTGGAGTAGTTATCCCTTCAACTCCTAATGTATCAAGTCACCTTAGTTTGGCTTAAGTGACTGAAGGTCCCTGCTTCTTTCAGGTGAGTCTCTACAGATCTTTCTTGTAGGTCTGGTGTAACTTCATCTCTTACTCCCTTCAGTTCTGGGTGTAGAAACAACCACTCTTGTTAATAGTCTTGTGGTACCATGCTATTTTCCCCTTGTGGTTTCCCTGTACTCTGCCCCCACCTTTATAAATTGTCTTTTTATTAAACCTTATTCTCTGCGTTTCCTGTGGGGACCTTGAGAAAGACAATGATCTGATCTAGTTTCATATCTTTAAACATCAACCATTGCTAATAGTTCTCACATATATGTCTCTAGCCCAGACCTGTTTCCTGGACTGTAGAGTCATGTTTAGTGTATGTGAGACTTGATTATCTAATGTATATCTCAAGTTCCTGATCTTTCTCCTAAATCTGTCAGTAGCAACACTATCCTTTCATTTGTTCAGGACAAAAATCTTGAAATCGTCCTTGACTCCTTTTTGACACTCAACCCCCTTATCCAACCTGTTGAGACATCTAAGTAGATCTACCTGCAATAGAATCATAGAATCTGCTTAACTCTTTTTTTTTTTTTTTATTAGTTACACATGACAGTACAATGATCTTGACAATTCATATATTTGAATCAAACGGGGTATAATTTCTCATTTTTCTGATTGTACAGGTTGCAGAATCACATTGGTCATACAGTCACCTATATACTTACAGCAATGATAATGTCTATTTTATTCTGCTGCCCTTCCTATCCCCCCTGCTTAACTCTTAGCACCTCCATTCCTGTCACCCTCCAACTCCTATCACCTCAACTCTGATAACCTCACAACTGGTCTTCACTACTTCCTTGCCTTCTTTCACTGTTTTCAACACAGTAGTCACACAGAACACCTGCCAATGGCCTCCCATTTCAGAATAAAATCCAGAGGCTGGGCATCGTGACATACGCCTGTAATCCCAGCATTTGGGAGGCTGAGACAAGAGAATCAAAAAAGTTCAAGATCAGCCTCAGTGACTTAGGAAGGCCCTAAGCAACTTAGGGAGACCTGTACCAGGAATTGAACCCAGAGGTGCTTAACCACTTAGCCACATCCCCAGCCCCTTTTAATTTTTTATTTTGAGACAGAGTCCCAGTAGCTTACATCCTCCTGAGCTACTGAGATAACAGGCATGTACTACCATCCCTAGCTTAAAAATAAAAAAATTAAAATGGCTGGGGATGTAATTCAGTGATAAAGTGGTAAAGCATTCCTGGGTTAAATCCCCAGTACCAAAAAAAAAAAAAATTAAAAAAGAATAAAATTCAGAATTCTTACAATGACTTAAAAGGCCCTACTTACATTACGTTTGTGACTTTACTTTCTACTCTGACCCTCTTACTTACCCTGCTTCAGTCATACTGGTTTTCCTTACTACTTTAACACTGCAACTCTGGCTGGAATGCTTTTTCTTCTTCTTCTTTTTTAAAAATATTTTTAGTTGTAGATGGACAATGCTTTTATTTTGTTTATTTAGTTTTATGTGGTGCTGGGGATCGAACCCAGGGCCTCACACATGCCAGGCAAGTGCTCTACCACTGAGCTACAACTCCAGCCTGGAATGCTTTTTCAAATATCCACTTCACCAACTCCTGCACCTCCTTCAAGACTTTGTTGAAAAGACTTCTTAATTAGACTTACCCTAACCATGATATTTAAAATAGCAAACTGACCCTTTTCACTCCTGATTTACCCTTCCCTTACTTACTTTCTTTTTTCCCTAATACTTAACGTCTTGTAACATTACTATATAATTTATTTATTTTTAAAATTTTTGTAATTATCTGTGTTAGCTTGGCATCACTGTGACCAAAATACCCAACAAGAACAACTTAAAGGGCTGGGGATGTGACTCAAGCAGTAGCACGCTCACTAGAGGGAAGAAGGTTTATTTTGGCTCACAGTTTCAGAGGTTTAATCTGTGGTCGGCCAAGTCTTTTGCTCTGGGCCCAAGATAAAGCATAACATAATGGCGGAAGGGTGTGGTGGAAGAGCACTATTCTATTCATGGAAGCCAGAAAGCAGAGGTAATGGAAAAAAGGGAAATAAAGGAGCCACAAGGAAGATAAACCCTTCCAGGGCATGCCCCCATTGACCCACCTCCTCTAGCCATGCCCCACTTGCCTTCAGTGAACCAGTCAGTACATTCAAACTAGGATAGATTGATTAGGTTACAGTTCTTACAATCTAATTTGACCACCAAACATTCCTACATCAACACAGGAGCTTTTGGGGAATACTTCATATCCAAACCATAACATGATTAAACAGTAAAATTACCATTTTCCCCTTAAGGTATATAGTTCTGTGAATTTTATTTTGGGGGATACTAAGGATTAAACCCAGAGACACTTTACCATTGAGCTACACCCCTATCTCTCTTCATTTTTATTTTGATATAGGGTCTTACAAAGTTGTCCAGGCTCGCTTGAACTTGTGATCCTCCTGCTTCCACATTGCTGGGACTATAGGTATGCACACTGTGCTGGCTTCAGTTCTGTGCATTCTGACACATGTATAAATTCTTATATCCCTCATCACAATCATGACACAGGTCATTTTCATCACTTGGAAAAAACTGTGATGTTATACCTTTATAATTATATCTGCCCACCAGTCCTGGAAACCACTGATCTGTTCTTCCTCACATAGTTATATCTTTTCAGTAATGGAATCATGAATTATATAACCTTTTGACACTGGCTTCTTTCATTCAGCATAATACCTTTAAGATTCATCAAAGTTGCTGATGTATCATCAATAGTTCATTACTTTTCATTGCTGATAGTATTCTGTTTTAGAGCTCTAAGTTTATTCTCTTACGCATTGGAAGAAATATAGGTTGTTTCCAGTTTTGTAACTTATGAATAGAGCTGCTAAAAACATTTCTGTACAGGCTTTTGTTTGAACATGTTTTCATTTCTCTAGAATATCATTAACTTATTAATTGCATTATTGATTGGACTTTATATTTGTTTGGGCTTTGCAGGTTTTTTCCACTGGTGTGTCCTGAGTGCCTGAAGAGCTCATGGTACACAGTGGGAGTTCAATAAATTGGAGAATGTGTTATGTAACTTTATTTATTTTTTAACATTTTTTTAGTTGTAGATGGACACAATATTTCTTTCTTTCTTTCTTTCTTTCTTTTCTTTCTTTCTTTCATATGGTGCTGAGGATCAAACACAGGGCCTCACACGTGCAAGGCAAGTGATCTCCCACTGAGCCACAACCCCAGCCCATGTTGTATAACTTTAAATTGAAGCATAGTAAAATTAGAGGCACTCGGAATCCTTTCAAGCTTCATATCACCAAGTCCTAGAATGCAGTCTGCTCAAAACCCAATTGGCTAAGAGACTTGAACTGAAAAAAACCTGCAAATTGAGAATGTAAAAGGCTTTTTACTGAAAGTAAAGTAATTCCTCCCTAATGTTTTTGGTGGCTATCTATCAGATTGCTGATTGGGGTGTGGGGAGCTTGGGATGAGATTGAGGAGAAAACTTCTTGGGAGAATACTTTAACAGTGATGTCAGCATAATTCATTCCTGTGTAGAATGCAAAGCCACATCTTCTGCCTTGAGGTAACCCAGAAACAAGCTTGCTTGCAAAAGGAGTAATGGCACCCCACATTGTTTGACCTGTGTAGTTTCACTTAAACTTAAAGTAAAGATCCCAACTGGGTTAAGAAAATAATAAGATCTGGGTGTGGTGATGCATGCCTGCAGAAGGCTGAGACAGGAGGATTGCGAATTCAAAGCCAGCCTCAGCAATGGGGAGGTGCTAAACAACTCAGTGAGACCCTGTCTCTAAATAAAAAAAAAAATGGGCTGGGGTTGTAGCTCAGTGGTTGAGTGCCCCTGAGTTCAATTGCCAGTACCAAAAAAATAAAATAAAATAAAATTATAAAAACTAAAAAAAGGGCTGGGATGTGGCTCAGAGACTAAGTGCCCCTGGGTTCAATCTCTGGTCTCTGGTACCCACCCCCCCCCCAAAAAAAAAAAGAAAGAGAGAAAGAAAGAAAAGAAAACAATAAGAGATAAAGATGAAAATGGGGCTGGGCTGGGGTTGTAGCTCAGTGGTAGAGCACTTTCCTCACACATATGAGGCACTTCGTTCAACCCTCAGCATCATATAAACATAAATAAAATAAAGGTATTCTGCTAAAAATATTAAAAGAAGAAAATAATGATTATATGAGGCTGGTTTCTATGAGGGTAGGTAATGTATACCTAAATGTGTATACTTAACCATAGCCTGGATCTACACTATGAAGGATTTTCAGGATAAACTTTAAAAAGCCACATAAACAGCATGCATTTTAAAATCAGATGCTGTCTAATATCTCAGACATGGAACTCCTTGTAACCTTATTCATTAGAACTTGAATCAGTTGGATCAGGGAGCTCATCCAGTACATTAAAATTTTTGAAGGCCAAACAAGATTTCAGTTTATGGCAGCTTCCACACTTAAAGTTTAAAAGATTTCAGAATAAGTTTTCTTCATTTCTTAATTTTTTTTTTAATAAATAATATACCCAGCTGGGTACAGTGGCACATTCCTGTAATCCCAGCCACTTAGGAGACTGAGGCAGGAACCTCACAAGTTAAAAGCAGCCACAATAACTTAGCGAGGCCCTGTCTCAAAATATAAAACAGGCTGGGAATGTGGCTCAGTGGTTAAGTGCTCCTGGGTTCAATCACTGGTATAAATAAATAATGTAAACACAAAATTTCAAATATATAGGACTATACTTTTAAAATGTAATCCTATATTTATCTTTAAACACTTCACTATTTTGATAAAAGTGCTTCTTAGCATCTTTTCAAGTATGTGTACAGTACATGTATATTTTTGTCATTCTAACTAGGAGAGGTGACACTTTCAGGATGAGAGGAAGCCTTCCTCTTCTTCTTTTTCCTCTTCCCCTGCTTCTTCTTTCCCTTTTCTTCTTCCCTCTCCTCTCTCTACTCCTTCTCATCCTCCTTCCCTCTCCTTTTTTTAAATTTTATTTTTTCTGGTACTGGGGATTGAACTCAGGGCCACTTAACCACTTAGCCACATTCCCAACTCTTTTCTGTATTTTATTTAGAGACTGGGTCTCACCGAGTTTCTTAACACCCCACTAAGTTGCTGAGGCTGGTTTTGAACCTGAGATTCTCCTGTCTCAGCCTCCTGAGCTGCTGGGATTACAAGCATGCACCACTGCACCCAGCTCTTCCTTCTTTTTTTTTTTTTTTTCCTTCCCCCAGCCCCCATGTTCTGGGGATTAAACCCAGGACTTCACACATTGAGCTACATCTCCAATCCCTAAAGGTTCTTTTCTAATCACTGTAATACTCTAGAATAGACATTTAGAATGTATTTATTTTCCCCAGTTGATAGCCCAATAGTTGATATAGTGCCTTAAATGTTCAAAAAGCATTAGAAACCTTAGGAATTTCTGCCAAGTTCTTGTGATCTAATAATCCATTGTGTGACTCAGCAGTAGAGCGCTTGCCTAGCACGTGGGAGGCCCAGGGTTTGATCCTCAGCACCACTTAAAAATAAATAAATAAGTAAACAAAATAATCTATTGAAAGCACAGGATTAAATTATGTATTGAAAAGCCCAAGTCAGCTGCTCAAGGGATATACTGGCTGCACCCCTGCTCAAGTCAGGGAAGGGAAAAGAAAGCCACCTACTAATTATTGAATATTTAGTGTGTGCCTAGAACTTTTGCTTATTAAGGGACCTCAGAACAGTCAAGTGAGGTCACATAGGTTTAAAGTAGACAAGTGTAGTTAGAATTTGAACCATGTCTAATTCCAAAGATGTCTCCATCACCACACAGTGTGGTAGAGCTGTTGACTGGTCATAAAAGACAAAGAAAAATAGGGAACAGTATTGTCAATATCATAAACTATAAAAAGCAAGATGGAAAACAATGAGCATATATTATATATTGCCACTGTGTGAAATATGTGTACATCATATAGAGATGCACAAATGTATGTCTTATTTTTACATATGCTTAGCATATCTAGCTAACACAGTGGTTGCCTTCAGAAGTGGGCTGAAGTTTTGAGTTTTGTTTTGTGAGCATGTATAGCTTGATCTTCCTTCATCCAAAGATCCAAAATCTGAAACATTCCAAAATCTGAAGCTTTTTGAGCTCAGACATGATACCACAGGAGAAAATTCCACCTTTTCATGTGACAATCAAAATGCAGGTATATTTAAACTGTTGTAAATAAAATTCCCTTTAAGCTATGTATGTAATGTATATGAAACCTAAATTAATTTTGTGTTTAGATTTGAGTCTCATCCCCAAGATATTTTATTATGTATATGGAAATATTCCAAAATCAGAAACACTTCTGTTCCCAAGCATTTCTGATAAGGGATATTTAACCTATATTACCTATTCAAAAGAGAAACAGTTTTTAAGGATAGTTATTAGGTAGGTTTTTAGAAACATCTAGTTATTTTTCATATATACTAATCTATTTAATAGTAAAGTTTCACAGGTTTATAACTTTTAATGCTACAAAATAATTAATACTAGGTATTTTGATATTGATAAGCATTGACAATGATCTATTTAGGTTTTCAGTAACTATGATGCTACTCTAATGATCTATCACATTGGAATTTGAAAGAAGTAGAATAATGATATAACATGTATTATATCAACAGAGGTAATGATGATAGATTTATTCACATTCAACTTTTTTTTCTTATGGTACTAGGGATTAAACCCAGGAATATTCTACCATAAAACCTCCAGCCTTTTTTTTTTTTTCTGTTTGTTTTTTTTTTTTTTTTAATTAACTAGGGCAGTGGTTATAGCTGAGTGGTAGAGCACTTTCCTAGCATGAGTGAGGCACTGGGTTCTATTCTCAGCACTGCATATAAATAAAAAAATTTTTAATTAATTATTTTATTTCTTTGGTACTGGAGGTGGAACCTAGGGGTACTTTACCACTGAGCTACATCCTCAATCCTTTTTATTTTGATTTTGGGGCAGGGTCTCACTAAGTTGCTGAGTCTAATGGATATTGCTAAGTCTGGCCTCAAACTTTGTAATCTTACTCTATCAGCCTTCCAAGTAGTTGGAATTTTTTTATTAGAGTTTTATAATTACACCCAGTAGTTGGGTTCAATCCTATAAACTTATACAAGCATGGAATTCGATTTCAGTTCATGACAACGTAGCTGGAATTTCAACTATTTTATTTTTTGGGGGTGGGGGCAGTACCAGGAATTGAACTCGGGGTACTCAACCACTGAGCCACATACCCAGTCCTGTTGTGTATTTTATTTAGAGACAGGGTCTCACTGAGTTGCATAGCATCTCGTTGTTACTGAGGCTGGCTTTGAACTTGCGATCCTCCTGCCTCAGCCTCCTCAACTGTTAAGGTTTTAGTGATCTTCAGTTTATCTACTTTTTAAAAACAAGAATACCGTGCCTCAAAAATGACATGTCAGGGCTGGAGTTGTGGCTCAGCGGTAGAGTGCTCGTCTAGCACATGCGAGGCCCTAGGTTCAATCCTCAGCACCACATAAAAATAAATAAATAAAATAAAGGTATTGTTTCCAACTACTTCCAAAAAATAAAAAATGTTTAAAAAAATTGACAGTCGTGACTGAAATAAAAAAAGTATTTTATGAGTCCTAAAACTGAACTTAAAAAAGAAAAAAGTTTCCTATTGGAGCACGGTGGGGCACACCATTAATCCCAGTGACTCTGGAAGTTTGCAAGTTCAAGACCATCCTCAGCAATTTAGCAAGGCCCTATGTAATTTAAGTGAGACCCTGTCTCAAAAATAAAAAATAAAAGGACCGAGGATGTTGCTCAGTGGTTAATTCCCTCTGGGTTCAGTTTCTGGTACCAAAAAAAGAAAAAAGTTTCCTATCTACTAAAAGCCATATTTTAATTTGGGGCTACTTTCATGGAAATAGTGTATTTTGAATAAGCAAGGTGATCAGTTGTGTCTGCTTTGTGTTTATCTTGAATATATTTTATTTATACTTATTTTTTTGTAATTGTACACAATACCTTTATTTTATTTATTTATTTATATGTGGTGCTGAGGATCGAACCCAGGGCCTTGCATTGCACATGCGAGGCGAGTGCTCTACTGCTAAGCCATAATCCCAGCCCCTATATTTAATTTTTGTGTCTCTTTTTTTCAGAACTGCAATGATTTGTTTGTTTTACATAATTGTTCCCCAGTAGACTGGGCATTCCTTCTAAGCAGAATCCATGCTTCCTTTCTTCTTAGATACTTCTTTGATGACTACCTAATTCCTGGCTCTTAGTAGATGATGTTGACTGAATTGAATTGAACTTGATATACTTAGATTAGTACAGAGAAGGGAGAGATATAATCTGTCTTTCAGATATTTGAAAGATTCTCATGTGGAAGAGAGATTAAATTTGTCTCATTTGGGCTGCAATAGATAGTGAACCAATGGGTGAAAGCATTGAGAAGTCTATAAATGTTAAGTCTAAAGCTACACGTTACTGTCATAGGAGGCACTGAATCTATCTCAAGGAGATTCATGGCTCTTGACCTTTGTTTTATACTTTGTTCTAGATGTTGCCTATATGTGATATATCATCAAGGTTATTCCTATGATGATATTACTAACTTGCCATATAGTATTCTTTTTAGAGAAGAGAAAAACAGTGTGAGAACAGTAGTGAGGAAGGAATTATGCATAACTTTGGTTATACTCATCAATATGTGAACATCTATACTATGTCTTGGCAGAAAAAAAGTGTAATTTGGTTCTTATTTTTCATAGGAAATAAAAATACTAAAATTCTTCTTTGATATTTGTTTATAGTAAAATTCATCCGAGAAGTAACACCATATATCAAGAAGCCGTCCTTAGTATCAGATCTGCCATGGGAGGGTGCAGCTCCCCAGTCACCAAGCTTTAGTGGCAGTGAGGACTCTGGTTCTCCGAAACACCAGAACAGCACCAAGGACAGGAAGGTCATCCCTCTCAAAATGTGCTTTGCTGCTAGAAACCTAAGCATGCCGGATCTGGAAAACAGGTGAGCTGTACCTAACAAGAACATCAACATGGTACTTTCAGCTTTGCCAACTTAAGGACTTGCTAAAATACATACATGATTCTATTAACTAAATTATACAAAGGAAAGCTTCAATATGAGAGATTCATTTTTTGAAAAGACACAAGAAACTGTTAATGGTGCTTACCCCTAGGCAATGAAATGGGAATAGAGGGTAGAAGGAAAGTTGGGACTTCTATTCATTTTATACTTTTCTGTAAGCTTATTGCTTTAAAAAACAAAACAAGGAAAAAAAAAAAAACTACAGTACTTTATAATTGAAAAAACGGGTATTTTTTTGAGCCAGGCACATGGCACATACCTATAATTCCAGCAACTGAGGAGGCTGAGGCAAGAGGATTACAAGTTTAATGCCAGCATCAGCAACTTAGTGAGGGTCTAAGCAATTAGTGAAACCGTGCTAAAAATAAAAAGGGCTGGGGACTTAGCTCAGTGGTAAAGTGTTGCTGGGTTCAATGCTTAGTCAAAAAAAGATGGGAATCTCATTGTATTGCTTAGACTGGCCTCAAACTCTTGGATTCAAGTGATATATTGCTTAGACAGGCCTCAAATTTATGGATTCAAGTGATCCTCTTGCCTTAGCTTCCCAAGATAGCTAGTACTACAGGTGTGTGTGCCACCATTCAGTTTAAAAAATAAAATAAAATAAGAAAAATTCTTATATTGTAGGTGGTGTTAAGAGTCAGAGATCTGCATTATATATTTGGCTGTCTCAGCTAGCACTCTTACCCTGGCGAGTTTACTTCTCTTGACCTCAGTTTCCTCTTTTACAAAATGAGAGAGTTGGATTGAATTTTTTTTTTCTAATGGTACTGGAAAATGAAACCAGTGATGCTTTACCACTTGAGGCACATCTCCAGCCCTTTTTACTTTTTACTTTGAAATAGGGCCTTGGTAAGTTTCTGAGACTGTCCTCAAACTTGCAATCTTCCTGCCTCAGCCTCCTGAGTTGCCTGGATTATAAGTGTGCACCACTGTGCCCAGCATATGACAATATTTTAACTTTATTTTTTATAGAAAAGAAAAACAGTAGAATTGTAAATAGTTTGGCACGAATTATGTACAACTACTAGAATGTGAATATCTATGCTATATGTCTTGGCAGAAAAAGTACGTAGACAGTGGCACCTCAGTTACAAAAGTTAAAATATTGGAATGAGGAATGTGGGCTTTGTAATTTTGACCAACCTATTTGTTTTGTCTATACCTTGATTTCCTCCTGTATAAAATCAAGATTATAGGAGGATTTAATGAAAAAAAGTTTGAAAAGTTGGCATAGTAAGACCCTTTTTAACAAATGGTTCTGGGAAAACTGGTTATCCATATGTAAAAGAATGAGACTAGATCTTATTTCTCACCATGCACAAAAGTCACCTAAAAATGGACCAAAGACCTAGGAATTAGACCAGAAAATATACAACTCATAAAAGAAAATGTAGGGTCAACACTCCAACATATAGGCACAGGCAATGATTTCTCAATAGGACCCTGAAAGCTTAGGAAATAATATCAAGAATTAATAAATGGAATGGTATCAAATTAAAAAGCTTCTGCATGCAAAGGAAATATTTAAAAATATGAAGCCAGAACCTACAGATGGGAGAAAACTTTTGCTAGCTACTCTTCTGACAGAGGATTAATATCCAAAATTACATAAAGAACTCAGAAACTTAACAGTAAAGAAAAAAAATCCAATTAATGAATGGGCAATAACTCAATTAATGAATGGTCACTTCTCAAAAGAAGAGATACAAATGGCCAACAAATATATGAAAAAATGTTCAATATCTTCAGTAACAGGAAAACAGAAATGAAAACTTCACTGAGATTTTTTTAATCTCATTCCAATTAGAATGGCATTCATCAAGAAAGAAAACAATAATAAAGCTGGAGATGATATGGAGAAAAAAACACTTGTTAGTGGAATTGTAAATTAGTATAAATACTATGGAAATCAGCATAGAAATTCCTCAAAAAACTAGGAATGGAATCACCATATGACCTAGCTATACCACTCCTTGATATTTATTCTGAAGAATTAAAGTTAGCCTATTATAGTGATAGATGCATGCCCATGTTTATAGCAGCACAATTCAAAGTAGCCAAACACCAGCCTAGGTGTCCATCAGTGGATGAATGGATAAAGAAAATGTGGTATATACATACAATGGAGTTTATTCAGTCATAAAGATGTACAAAATTGTGTAATTTGTAGGAAAATGGATAGAATTTGAGAGCATTATGTTAAGTGAAATAGCTGGGCTGGGAATATAGCTCATTTGGTAGAGTGCTTGCCTCACATGCACAAGGCCCTGGGTTCAATCCCCAGCACCACCAAAAAAAAAAAAAAAAAAAAGTGTTAAGTGAAATAGCCAAATTCAGAAATTCAAAGGTCATGTTTTCTCTCATATGTGGAAGCTAAAGAGGAAAAGGGGAAGAATGGTTGGGGGCATCTCATGAAAATCAGAGGGATATCAGAAGAGTAGAGGAAAAGGACCAGAAAGAGGGAATTATGTTGGCCAAATTATATTGTTATATTGTGTTCATGTGTGACTATGTAACAAAGAATCCCACCATTATATGTAATTATAATTTACCTATTTGAAACTGGAAAAATGAATAAGTATAAATAAGATAATGTCTATAAAATCACTTGTAGCTTTTTTGTCCTTAATTTTATCCAGCTCTGTCAAAGGAATTGTGAATTTATTTATCTTTCTTTTGTATTGATGGTCACTTGAGCTGTTTTCAGTTTGAAGATAGCTATTATAAACACATACTTTTGTGTGTGTGTGTGTGGTGGTAATTGTGATTGAACCCAGGGCCTCATGCATGCTAGGCAAGCACTCTACCACTGAGTTTCATCCCCAGCCTCCAACCCCCACCTTTTTAAAAAAATTTTGAGACAAGATGTTGCTAAATTGCTGGGGCTAGCCTCAAACTTATAATCCTCCTGCCTTAGCCTCCTGAGTAACTGGGATTACAGACATAAGCCACTACACCCAGCTATCATGAATGCATTTTTACAAGTCTTTTCGTGGGCATACATATTCATTTCATTTGAATAAATTCATAGGAGTGAAATCATGAAGTCCAAGAGTAAACATATGTTTGGTTTTATAAGAAACTGCCAGCCAGGTGGCTGAGACAGAAGGACCCAAGTTCAAAGCCAGCAGCAACAACCTAATAATAAAAAGGGCTAGGAATGTGACTCAGTGGTTAAGTGCCCCGGGGTTCTATCCCTGGTACAAAAAAAAAAAACTCTTCAAACTCCCTTCCAAGTGGTTGTGCCATTTTATGTTCCCACCAATAACATATCAAAGTTCCCATTGGTTTCTTCCTTACCAACTTGGTCTTTTTAATATCAACTATTCTGGAGGGTGTTTAGCGGGATTTGATGATTTGTTGTGGTTCATTCTTCATTGTTATGTAAAGGCTTCACTTCTAATCACAAAATTATTTTAGATTAGAGGGAAACTTTTTTTTTTTTTTAACTATTTTACTATTTTGATTTGGTTCTACTACATAGAGCTGAAGAAGTTCTGAAAGGGAAGAGGAAGTTTATTCCCTTTTCCCACTTTGAATTTTCACTACCTCACTAGATGCTTCTGATACTTTACAAGTGTTTCGTTCTGGAATCTGAAAGCTAAATAAGTAATGATGAAGTCCAGGGAGAGAACATGAGCTGGTTCCTTAGCAAACAGTACTGTAGACAGTGTGACATTTAGCAAAACCAAGATGTTCTTAAATGCTGCTTTTCAGAAATGGTTCACAATGTCTTGGTCATCTTCACACTGTCTATTTTCCATGTAAAAGGGTAAATCTTGATTTTATGACATAAAGTTATGTAACTAAATTGAACACACAAATTATGTCAAAGACTGTATTGAACAGAAGAAATAAAGTATGCTGGACTTCAAGAATCCTATGCTTCTGTGTACCTAAACATTGATTTGATTTTTCTGATCAAAATGTAATTCCATTTCTCAGGAAATCCTTGGTGTTTTGAGTAGAGGCCAAAACTTCACAGTGTGGCTGTTTGCTCCTCTCTTCTCTGGGCCCAATTACTGACAGAGTGCCTCCACATTTTTTTTTTAAATATTTTTTAGTTGTTGATGGACCTTTATTTTATTTGTATGTGGTGCTGAGAATTGAACCCAGTGCCTCACGCATGCTAGGCAAGCACGTTACCACTGAGCCACAACCCCAGCCCCCCACATTTTTATTAGAGTTTACATTTGAATTTTTCTTTTATAAACAGCAGGAGACTTTAGGCATTACTCTGTCCCCATTGTTAGTTTTAGGGGCTTCTTCAAAGGCAGACTTTTCTGGATCCTAGCATCATCAATACTATTTTGGAGTTTTCTTCTTTGTTCTGATATAATTTCCCATTTCATAATGACTTTTCAAGAAACTACAAAAGTGGTCCTACCCTGGGAAATAAGTTACTACCTATTTTCATCTTTGAACCCTGGTTCTAATATTTACTCCTATTTAAACTTCTTTTTTTAAATATATAACAAATATTTATTGATATTAATGATTATTATTGTCATACTAATGAAGTACTTATATTTAAATATTAATATCTATTTAACATTATTTTTAGATAAAATATTAATTCTTTTTAAAGTGAAACTTAACTGAAAATAACATACACTAAGCTTAAGCATAAAAGGTTGTTATAACTATAAGTCTTAAGGAATACAAAAAAGAATGAGTCAAATATTAAGAGACATTTGGTAATAATGAAAGAGACCACACAGAGTTGGGGTTGTGGTTCAGTAGTAGAGTGCTTGCCTAGCATGTGTGAGGCACTAGGTTAGATTCTCAGCACCACATATAAATAAATAAAGGTCCATCAGCAACTAATAAAAAAAAAGGGACACACATCACGAAAATTTAATAATTATAAATGAATATGCACCTACTAATAGAACTTAAAAGTATATGATTGAAAACTATGGAAGGCAAGATCAACAACTATAGTTGAAGATGATAACACACCTTCATGTATAATGGAACTAAACTTGCTTAGTTTTAGAACTAAGCTTGCTTAGTTTTAGAACAGCTTTATTTTTCATTCTTATAGTTATTAATAATGAGGACCTGATACCAGGAGTTTTCAGAATTTAGAATTTCAAAGGAGACACATTTGAGAAATTATCCCAGGAACTGTATGAGGTAGAAAAACTTTTAGAAGGTAAACACTTTGTGCATAGGGAAGGATGAACTGATTTCTTTCTTTAGTGCTAAGTAGGTCGGTAGGAGTAGTATAGGAAATTTCTTGTCAGTGGTTTTGCCACTGAACTTTTATTATGTGTTTAAAGGATATTATGCTGATTACAGCATCAAAGCAACCAGGTGGAAATAGCCCTTTTAGAAAATTTTCAGCCTGATGATTTACTGTCTGAACTAATGACATTACTGTCTTTCCCATCCAGTTTGGTGGGATAAAGGTAGACTGAATCCTTTGCTAAGATGAGGGTAGGGTAGCCTCTGGCCATAGGGTATGGGGAGTGCTGACACAGACTTTCTTTTTTTTTTTTTTTTTTTTTTAAATATTTTTTTTTAGATGTTGATGGACCTTTATTTTACTCATTTATTTGTATGCGGTGCTGAGAATCGAACTCAGTACCTCTCACATTCTAGGAAAGCGCTCTACCACTGAGCCACAACCCCCAGCCCTGAAACAGACTTTCCACCAGCCACTTTATTTATTTTGTGGTACTAGGAATTGAACCCAGGGGTACTTTATTACTGAGCTGTCTCAGCCCTTTTCATTTATTTATTTATTTTGGCACTGGGGGTTGAACCAGGGGCACTTAACCACTGAGCCATATCTCTAGCCCTTTTTTTATATTTTATTTTGAGACAGGATCTCACTGAGTTGCTTAGGGACTCGCTAAGTTGCTGAGACTGGCCTTGAATCACAATCCTCCTGCCTCAGCCTCCCAAGCCACTGGGATTACATCGTGTGCCACCACGCCTGGCACCCTTTTTATTTTGAGATAGGGTCTCATTGAGTTGCTGAGGATACCCCTGAACTTTCAATCTTTCTGCCTCAGCTTCCCAAATCACTGAAATTACAGCTGTGGGCCACTGTGTCTGGCACATCCAGCCACTTTATATTAGCTGCATGCTTTATTCCCATTTTTGGAGGTAACTGGTGCCACTAAGTTCCCAGCCTTTTAGGGATTATGTAGCATGAATTGGCTGGGACTTGTCAGACTTTTCTGAAAAGTCATTTAACTCCCTTGTCTTTTTGCCAATTTCTAAAATTTTGCTATAGTTGTTCCTTTCCTGTTCTTCCTAAGCTTGTAGTATTATGCTTTTAAAAAATCCTCTTTAAGGGGCTGAGGTTGTGGCTCAGAGGTAGGGTGCTAACCTACCAAGTGTGAGGCACTGGGTTTGATCCTCAGCACCACATAAAAATAAGATAAAGATACTGTGTCCACCTATAACTAAAAAATAAATATTAAAAAAAATCCTCTTTAAGTATGGTGAAGACTTCTTACATTCAATACAAAAAGCACAATCCATAAAGTAAAAATTGACAAGTTGAACTTAAATAAAATTTAAGACATCTTCTCTGCAAAAGACATTGTAAGAGATTGAAAAAGCGAGCCACAGATTAGGAAAAAGTCTTTGCAAAATACTTATCAGATAAATGGGCTAGAATAGAATCTAAAATAAATAAAATTTGCAATTCAAAAATAAGAAAACAACTCAATAAAAGGGGAGTAACAGGCCAGGCAATGTGGTACATGCCTGCAATCCCAGCAACTCTGGAGGCTGAAGCATGAGGATCACAAGTTCAAGGGCAGCCTCAGCAATTTAGTGAGGCCCTTTAGTAAGCAACTTATTGAGACCCTGTTTCAAAATAAGAAATTAAAAGGGATGGGGATGTAGATCTGTATAAAGCACCCCTGGGTTCAGTATTCAGTACTAAATAATAATACTAATTCTAAAATAATGCAAAAAATAAAAATAAGTAACAGATCTAGCCAGGCATTGTGGCACATGCCTATATCCCCAGCTACTCAGGAGGCTGAAGCAGGAGGATAGCAACTTCAAGGTCAACCCAGGCAATATAGTGAGATGCTTTTTTCAGAAAGAACAGAAAATGAAGCCAGTTCAAAGAGATGTCTGCATTCCCATGTTTATTGTAGCACTATTCACATTAGACAAGAAATAGATTTAACCTAGGTGTTCAATAACAGATGAATGGATAAAGAAAATGTGGTACATATACACAATGGAATATTATTCAGCCTTAAGAAAGAAGGAAACTGCACCACACCTGTAATCCCAGTGACTCTGGAGGGTGAAGCAGGAGAATCACAAGTTCAAAGCCAGCCTCAGCAATTTAGTGAGGCCCTAAGCAATTTAGCAAGATTGTGTCTCAAAAAATTTAAAAAGGGCTGAGAATGTAGCTTAGTGGTAAAGCACTCCTGAGTTTTAATCCACAGTACAAAAAAAAAAAAGAATGAAATTGATTGTAATTTGTGACACCATAGTTGGACCTGGATTTCATTATGTAAAGTAAAGTAAGCCAGGCACAGACAATGCATGATCTCATTAGTGTAATCTAAGAAAGTTTATCTCATAAAATTAGAGAGTCGAATAATGATTACCAGAAGCTGGAGAGGTAGGTAAACAGATACAAAGTTAGAGTTACATGGAGGAATAAGTTCTGGTGTTCTGTTGCACATAGAGTGACTGTAGTCAATAATGGATATGTCAAAATAGCTAGAGGAAAGGCTTTTGAAAGAAACAATAAATGGTTGAGGTGATGAATATGCTATTTACCATGATTGGCTCATTATATAAGGTATGTGTATTGAAACATCACATCGTATCCTGTAAATTGGACTTTTGTGTGTGTGTGTATGTGTGTGATACTAGAGATTAAACCCAGGGATGCTCTACCACTGAGCTACATCTACAGCTCTTATTTAATTTTTTTATTTTGAGACAGGGTTTTGCTAAGTTGTTGAGGTTTGCCTTGAATTTGTGATCCTCCTGCCTCAGCCTCCTGAGTCTGTGAGATTATAGGCATGCACCACCATGCCCAGCCAAACAATTATTACATGTTGATTAAAAATAAAATTAAAATTGATTATAAGAGACTCAGGAGGCTGAGGCAGAAAGATCCCAAATTTGAAATGAAGCTTTGCAACTTAGTGAGACCCTGTCTCAAAATAAAAAATAAAATGAACTGGGGATATAGCTCATTGGTAAAGTGCACCTGGGTTCTATTTCCAGTACAAAAACAAACAAAAAATGTGATTAAAAGGTAATCCCCTTTTGCTGTTGTTTTTAATTGGATTTCAGGAAGGAGTAGAATAGTTAGTTGTACATGCTTCATTGCCATCTTATGTAGGAAGTTTTAGAAATACTTTTCACATTTATTTATTTGTTTATTTATTAATGTGGTGCTAAGGATTGAACCCAGTGCCACACACATGCTAGGCACGTGTTCTGCCACTAGCTACAACCCCACCCCACTTTTCTTTTTAAGATTAGTATAAGTCAAGCTGGGGCTGTTGCTCAGTGGTAGAATGCTTGCCTAGCATATGTGAGGCACTAAGTTTGATCCTCAACACCCCCCCCCCATAAAAATAAATAAATAAATAAATAAAGGTATTGTGTCCATCTACAACTAAAAAAAGAAAAGATTGGTATAAGTAGGGCTGGGGTTGTGGCTCAGTGGTAGAGCACTTGCCTAGCACATGTGAGGCACTGGGTTCAATCCTCAGTACCACATAAAAACAAATAAATAAAATTAAGGTATTGTATCCACCTACAGCTAAAAAATATTTTTTAAAAAGATTAATATAAGTAGTAAAATATAAAATACCTTGCTTTTAGCTTATAGTCTAATGTTATCTAATAAACTAGCATTGTATTTTATGGATAACTACTTGTCATTAAGTAAGTTTACCCTAAAATAAGCTTAGCTACTTTAATTACTATTTGAGCAGTTTTTCATAGTAATTATTAACTCAATACAATGATTAAAACAGAGATGACACTCCCCTTTAGTGCAGTGTTCTATTATTATAGTATTATATGCTGTTTTGCTTTTATTTGTTTATTTGTTTAGTTACTTATTTGACATGGTTGCTCTAAGACCAGTGTCTAGTACAGTATCTACCATATAGTAGGGGATCAATAAATGTTTATTTAAGAGAGGATAAACCAACCAGAGTTCAAATGAGAATGAACGTTTGCCATATAAAGTATAGCAGCTTAAAATATTTGGAATTGTGAAGGGGTTAAAAATTTGGCAAAAGAGAAATTCCAGCTTCAAGGCAGAAATCATAGTGTATATGTAAATTGCTTATCTTTGACAGGTGGTGCAGAATCTGATGACAGTGTTTCAAGGCAGCAAATAAAGATCTCTCCTTGGTCACTGGTAGTTTGTAAATTTCTAGCCTACCAGGGGCAACACTCCTAATAGCTTTCCATTTTTCCATTTTGAAAGGTGTATGTGTATTTACTATTAGAACACAGAACACATTAAAACAGTTTTTTAGTTAATTTCTAAAAGTTACTTTTGACATATAGATTGTTCTCAGTTAAAGCATTAACTATGCAGAATAGCTATAGTGTTTACAATCTCTTAAATATTTTTCTGCCAAGACTCAGTAGATGATTTAATCATATGATGTTACCCAGACACCAATATATAATTACAAATTTTCATGTTCTTCTGTTAATTTCTCTTTTTCTTTTTTCACATAGTGTTAGTGGTAATTTTATCTTGTTATTTGTCAGTTGTTGCGTTTCTAGAAATACCTGGCAATACCTTATACCAGAATTATCTAAGTAATTTAAAATACCACATCTTTATTTACAAATGTACGTATGACATTCAACAAGCATGCTTGACATTTCTTAGACAAGAAGTGTTCTACTAAAGACCCTAATAGATTCCTTTGTCTTAGCTCCTTTACTATAACATACTACAGTAGATCCAATAGTCTTTCTGGTGATTATCTTCCCATGTGTAGTTTTCTCTGAAATTGTACTCTAGGAAATTAAGAGAAAGTGTCTCTCTTTGAGGAATATATAAATAAATTTGGAGTTACGCATGGTAAACTGGTAGGTTTGATGACTTCTGACTTGACTCACATTTTTCTTTTCTATTTCTACACAGATTGATAGAGCTACATTCTCCTGATAGCAGGAACACGTTGATCCTCCGCTGCAAGGATACAGCCACAGCACACTCCTGGTTCATAGCTATCCACACCAACATAATGGCTCTCCTCCCACAGGTGTTGGCTGAGCTTAATGCCATGCTTGGTGCAACCAGTACTGCAGGAGGCAGCAAGGAAGTCAAGCACATTGCCTGGCTGGCAGAACAGGTAGGCTGGAGGAGGAAGAACAGAGTTCACTGGCCCCCATTCAGAGTCAGAATCATTGTCCCATTGCATATATCTGTAATATTTATCATGCAGTTAGGTCCTGGACATCTACCTTGAAAATCTTTTGTTTGAGTCAGGTATGTTGGTGCACATTTGTGCAATTTGGGAGGCTGAGGCAAGAGGATCACAAGTTTAAGGTCAACCTCAGGAATTTAATGAGACCTTGTCCCAAAATAAAAAGGAGCCTGGGGTAGTCGAGTATGGTGGTAAATGCCTGTGATCTCAGCAACTCGGGGTAGTTAGGCAAGGGGATTCTAAGTTCAAAGTCAGGTTCAACAATTTAGCAAGATCCTATCTCAAAATGAGAATAAAAAGGGCTGGGGATGTTGCTCAGTGATAAAGCACCCCTAGGTTCAATCCTCAGTATCCAAAAAAAAGAAAAGAAAAGAAAAAAGCACTGGGTGTGAGGAAGGTCTATGCTAGGAAAATAACTGAGTGGTAGAATGCCACTGGGTTCAATCCCCAGTACCACTAAAAAAAAAAATCTTTTTTTGTCCACTCTTTTGTTTCTCCTCCCCTTTCTCCTTTCTACCATTTATCTATTTGTTGCTAATTATCACCTCTACTAGAAGAATTAACTGTAATGGTAATCCCCATCACAGTATAATTAAAAAGAGGTTCTTATTACCATCTCTGTCCTTACTGACACAGGGTAATTTTCATGATTTTAGTCTAGGGTGAGTGAACTTTTTCTCTAAAGGACCAGATAGCACACAACTATGTATTTGACTCTGCTGTCATAGCAGGAAAATAGTCATGAATAATATGAAAATAAAGGAGCAAGACTGTGTTTCTGTAAAAGTTTATTTAGAAATACAAGTGGTAGGGGAGGATTTGGCCTTGAGGTGAGTTTCTCCATCCTTTTTGTTGTGTACTAGCAGAGTTTCTAGGGGCAACAGGAATCTGACAGGGGCTTAGCTGGATGATTCCATCTTAAGAGGTCTTATAAAGTAAGGGTCAAGCCGTTAGCCAGGTGGCATTTATCTGCAGACTTGACTAAGAGTGTTAAGTTCACTTAAAAGATGATTCATTCTTTTGGCTACTGAAGCTTCAGTTTCTTCCTGGATGTTGGCAGATGTCCTTAGTTCCTTGCCATGTGAGCCTTTATGTAGAGCTATCTGAGGGACCTGGAAAACATGGCTACTGGTTTTTCACATAATGAGTTTTCTGAGAGAACAAGGCAGAAGCCATAGTGCTTTTTATGATGCAATCTCAGAAGTCACATACTGTAACTTCTGCTTTCTTCTTTTATTAGAAATTAATCACTAAGCTTGGCCTACAGTGAACTCAGGGTCTGTCTCTTAAAGGAAGAATAAGAAAGAATTTATGATCACACTTTAAAACTACCACAAAGTATATATGCATTTATAATTTTGATAAATATTACCAAGGTGTCTTCAATTGGGGTTGTAATAATTTAGTTTTCTACCGGGAATGTTTGAAAGTTGCCAGATTTTTAAGTTAATTTAATTGGGTTTATTCTAAAAAGGAAAAAAGTAGAGCCTCCAATTTATTACAACTGCTTTTTATATTTATGTGTATTTCCACAACTCACTTGGAAGATCTACTTCAGGAGTATACTTTTTCCCAAATCCTTATTGCTTCCAGGGAACTTAACCTAGTGATTTGTGTATGCTCAATAATTTTGTTTTCTTTGACTGCATACATACATACATTAAAAAAAAAACCAGCAAATAAGTCATAATTCTTTTATTAAAATATTTTAAGATATTGTCTAAGAATACAAGTTCATAATTGGGAATAATATTACGCAAAGAAGTTTCAACCATTCTAAAGATAGTACTGCTAATTCAAAGAACTGTTTCTAAAATATTCTTGATTTTTATTTTTATTTATTTATCTCCTTATTTTTATTTTATTTATATATGTATATATACATACAAGTATTGGGAATTGAACCCAATGAAGTTTAACCACTGAGCTACATTTCCAACCCTTTTATTTGCCATTTTGTAACAGGGTCTCACTATGTTGCTTAGGGCCTTGCTAAGTTGTTGAGACTGGCTTTGAACTTGGGATCCTCCTGTATCAGAGTTGCTGGAATTACAGAAGTACACCACCACACCTGGCTTGATTTACATTTTTTGAAGTACTCAAATCAAATTTTATTCTCAGAATAAGTTGTTCAAACAAGACTGAATGCCATTTCTCAGAAGTAATGAGTTCACGTATCTAATAAACATTGAACTAGGTAAATACCAATCCTGTTCTACATGGGAAAATGATCAGAAAAAAATCTGGATCATGTAATCTGTTTAATGTTGGCAAATACTTATTTTGTATTTCTTGAAAAGCTTGCATATAAATGAAATTTTTGCACTTAGAAAAGATAGACTGCTTGTCATGCATGCACAAGGCCCTGGGTTTAATCCCCAGCATCACACACACACACACACACAAAGAGTTATTTTAAACAGAGAAATTAGAAAGGATACTGGGCCTAGTGGCACACCCTGTAATCCCAGTGGCAAAGAAGGTGGAGGCAGGAGGATCCAGACTTCAAATCCAGCCCCAGTAATTTATCCAGGCCCTAAGTAATTTAGGAAGGGCCAGGCATGGTGGTGCATTCCCGTAATCCCACCAGCTTGGGAGGCTAAGACAGGAGGATCGCAAGTTCAAAGCCAGCTTCAGTGACAGTGAGGTGCTAAACAACTCAGTGAGACCCTGTCTCTAAATAGGGCTGGGGATATGGCTCAGTGGCCAAGTGCCTCTGAGTTCAATCCCTGGCCCCCTCCCCTCAATAAAATAAAATATAACAAGGGCTGAGAATGTGGCTCAGTGATTAAACATCCCTGGATTCAATCCCTAGGACCAAAAAGAAAGAAAGGATCATTTGTTTTAAATTATTTCTCCTTATCTTTTTTTACTCACATTTTCATACATTGTGTTTGCTTTAAACAGGGAATACCTATGCTATGCATATTTGATAACCAATAGAAAACCTGTTCTATATACAGGGATTTCCATCTTTTTATTGACTGATTTTTTTTTTTTTTTTTTTTTTTTTTTTTTTAGAGAGAGAGACGGAGAGGGAGAGAGAATTTTTTATTTATTGTTTTAGTTTTCGGCGGACACAACATCTTTGTTTGTATGTGGTGCTGAGGATCAAACCCGGGCCGCATGCACTCTTATTGACTGATTTTTAAAAAATTTTTTTAATATGTATTTTTTAGTTATAACTGGACACAACATCTTTATTTTATTTATTTGTTTTTAAGAGGTGCTGAGGATTGAACCCAGGGCCTCACACGTGCTAGATGAGCCCTGTACTGCTAAGCTACAACCCCAGCCCTGACTTTGATTTTTATGTGACTGATATTTTACAATTCATTGGTTATATTCTTTTAAAAAATTGTTTGTGTTTACATAGCTTCATTGACAAATAATAATTATATATTTATGGAGTATCAAATATGATGTTTCAATATATGCATATATTGTGAAATAATCAAATCAGGCTAATTAACACATTCATTACTTCAGATATTTATAAATTCTTCATGGTGTAAACACTTAAAATCCTCTCTTAGCTATTTTTAAATATATAACTACTTTATTATTAACGATAGTTACTATGCTTTTTAATAGATCACTAGAATTTAATCCTTCTAACAAACTTTGTACCCCTTTACTAACATCTTACCTCCTTGCCCCATAGCCTCCGGTAACCACCATTCTAGTCTTTACTTCTAGTGAAATCAACTTTTTAAGATTCTGCATATAAGTGAGATTATACAATATTTGTCTCTGTGCCTGGTATATTTTTAGAGATCATGTCCTCCAGGTTTATCCATGTTGTTGCAAATGACAATTTCCTTCTTAGGGCTGAATAATATTCTATTGTGTATATGTACCATATTTTCTTTATTCATTCATCATTGATAGACACATAGGTTGATTCCGTGTCTTGGCTTTTATGAATAATATCGCAATACATGTGGGAGTGCAGACTGATTTCAAATCCTTGGGGTAAATACCCAGAAATGGTACTTCTATTTTTAGTTTTTTGTTGTGGTTTTTGTTTGTTTGTTTGTTGGGACTAGGGATCGAACCTAGGGGAACTTAACATCTTCAGCCCTTTTTATTTTTTTATTTTGAGATATGCTAATTAGCTGAGGCTGTCTTTGAACTCACGGTCCTCCTGCCTCAAGCCTCCTGAGCTGCTGGGATTACAGGTGTGCTCCACCATGTCTAGCTTAGTTTTAGTTTTGAAGAACCTCCATGTTAGTTTTCATAATGGCGATACTAATTTACATTCCCATCAATAGTGTATAAGGGTTCCCTTTTCTTCACTTCCTTGCCAGTGCTTACTTTCATCCTTTTGATAATACATAATTTAACAGATGTGATATGTCATAGTGGTTTTAATTTGCATTTCCCTGTTGCTTAGAGATGTTGAGCATTTTTTCACATATATTTGTCAACCATTTATATGTCTTGGTTTGAAAAATGGCTGGTCAAGTCTTTACCTTTGTGTGTATGTATATGGTGTAGGCGTTTGAACCCAGAACCTCATACATGCGAGGCAAATGTTCTACCGCTGAACTAAACCCCTAGCTTTGCCCATTTTTTAATAAGAGTTATTTTGTTTTTAATGAGTAGTTTGAGTTTCTTGTATATTTATCTGATAAATGATTGGCAAATATTTTCTATCAATCTGTGTGTTATTTTTTTAATCTGTTGTTTAGTGTGCTGTGCAGAAGATTCTTTTTTTTTTTTTAAAGAAAGAGAGAGAGAGAGAGAGAATTTTTTTTTTAATTTTTTTTTTTTTTTTTTTTTTTAGTTTTTGGCGTACACAACATCTTTGTTTGTATATGGTGCTGAGGATCGAACCCGGGCCACACACATGCCAGGCGATCGTGCTACCGCTTGAGCCACATCCCCAGCCCCAACAGAAGATTCTTAATTTGATTCACTCCCATAGTTTTGCTTTTGTTGTCTGTTTTTGCAGTCTGATAATGTTCTTAAAAGAGAATTTTCTTTCAGTTCACCGAAGGGAAGTCATGTATTACCCATATAATTAGTTTTTTTTTTTTTTTTAAAGCACTTTGGTGGTTTGGTTTGGTTTGGTTTGGTTTGGTTTGGGTTTGGGGTACTGGGGGTTGGTACCCAGGGCTTTAATTACTGAGCCACATCCCCAACCATTTTTATCTTTTATTTTGAGACATAGTCTTGCAAAGTTGCTTAGGGCATTGCTAAGTTCCTGAGACAGGTCTTGCACTTGTGATCCTCCTGCCTCAGACTCCAGAGTCACTGGGATTATAAGTGTGTACCACTGGCCCTAGCAGCACTTTGGTACTGATAAGAAAATCCAAGTCAATCAAAGAAAAGCTTTAACAGTTCCTCCTTTGTTCATGATAAATGGCAAATTGTACAAAGATTCAAATTAGGAACATATACACTAAATCAGGATTAGTGGAATGGTTTATTTTGTTTTTGTTCTGTTTTCTACTGTAATAAAGAACAAAAGTACATTCACCTTTCACAAAGAAATATTTATAGGATTAAGGGATTTAGAGAATGAATAATAGCTATTAGTATTTTTTTATCTTTAGTGCAATCCATCTCTATTTATTAGAAAAATAAAATTTGGAAAAGATAGTTGTTCTGCCAAATGTATGTATGTTTGGGTGCTGAAACACAAACAAATCGAAACCCTAATATTAGTATCCCTTTTTGCTCTAGCCAAAACCTCACAGTAATGGAGGCTGCTTGTGCTGATACCACAACCCAAAAGACATACTATATATAATAGGCAGCATTTTTTACTCCGTTGAAAACAAACAGTATCCTTAAAAGTTAAGGCACATAGTCGAACAGAATGATTAAAATTGAGATTTCAGGGCTGGGGTTGTGGTAGAGTGCTTGCCTAGCATGTGTGAGGCACTGGGTTCGATTCTCAGCACCACACATAACTAAATAAAAGAAAGGTCCATCAACAACTAAAAAAATGTTTTTTAAAAAATTGAGATTTCATTTTTCTCCAGTGGTGAATAGAAGAGGGAAAACATATTATCTATAATTTAAGGACTTAAAAGTGCTAAGGAATAAACAGTTTTAAAAAATTATTAGTTAAGCTTGATATTAGCATTTTTCCTTTAGATCTCAAAATACCTTTATTGGGGAAAAATAAATAAATTTGATTTAGGTTTTCCAAATGCAATACTCTGGTTTAGCCTTCAAAATCTCTTGTAACTTGGGGAAAAAGTGAATTCTTTTTTTTTTTTTTTAAAGAGAGAGAATGTTAATATTTATTTTTTTTTAGTTTTCAGCAGACACAACATCTTTGATTGTATGTGGTGCTGAGGATCGAACCCGGGCCACACGCATGCCAGGCGAGCACGCTACCGCTTGAGCCACATCCCCAGCCCAAAAAAAGTGAATTATTTTTAAATCTTTTTTTTAGTTGTCAATGGGCCTTTATTTTTATTTATTTGTATGTGCAGTGCTGAGAATCGAACCCAATACCTCACACATGCTAGGCAAGAAGAACTCTATCACTGAGCTACAACCCCAGCCCAGAAAAGTGCATTTTAAAATCAGAGTGTTTCCAATAAAAAACTGTGGAAAGAGAAAAAAAAGCAGATTGTTAAGACTTTTAGAAGATAAATTTACGTTATTTTTCCCTATTAAAATATTGTTCATAGCTGTCTTGGAGACAACATTTAATAGTGAACATAACATAGAAATCCCTTTGAAGTGTTGATATCATGATCCAGTCTAAAAATGTAAGTATCTGCCAGCCATGGTAGCAAATGTCTATAATCCCAGTGGTTTGGGAGGCTGAGGCAAGAGGATCATGAGTTCAAAGCCAACCTCAGCAATTTAGCGAGGCCCTCAGCAACTCAATGAGACCGTTTCTCTATTTAGAGAAATACATACGTATACATATGTATACACATACACACACACACACACACACACACACATATATAAAGGGCTGGGGATATTGCTCAGTGATTAAGCACCCTTAGGTTCATTCCTAGTAGCAAAAAAACAAATTAAAGGGCATGGGGATGTAGCTCAGTGGTAATGTACTCCTGGGTTCAATACCGAGTACCAAAACCAAAACAAAATCATAGAATCAAACCACTCAGGCCACTTGAGGATTATAAATGTATCCTTAAGATGTTCTGCCAGGGACTGGGGCTATGGTTCAGTGGTAGCTCACTTGCCTAGCATGTGGGAGGCATTGGGTTTGATTCTCAGCACCACATAAAAATAAATAAAATAAAGGTCTATCAACAACTTAAAAAATTATTTGAAAAAAAAAAAAAGATGTCCAGGTTACCTTCAGAAGTCATTTAGAAAAAGAAATTGAAAAGTGGCTCTGAAGACAACTCTTTAAGAGACAAGTGATTCATCAACTTGAAATCTCTTTGAAACAGGCAGTGATGGTGAGCTAAAGAATCCGTGTTAAAATACAGTTTAGTTAAGCAGTTCCTGATCAAAGGTCTCATCTGAGGAGGGCCAAAAGGGTTGATGGTGACAGGGCTTTTCTCTTTTTTGCGGGGCAGGGGTCCGGAGGGCGCACCTGCTAATGAGGATTGAACCCAGGGGTGCTTTACCATTGGGCTGCATCCCCAGCCCTTTTTATTTTTTATTTTGAGACAGAGTGTTGCTGAGTTCCTTTGGGCTTCACTAAATTGCTGAGGCTGACTTGGAACTTAATGCTGCCTACCTCAGCCTCCCAAATTGCTGGGATTACAGGCATATACCACTATGCTCAGCTAACAGGGCTTTTCTTGAACATAATCTTTTGCTTTTTTTTTTTCCCCCAGTAGATCCTTGACAATATACATACACAGTTGTTTTCCTATTCCTCCAGCCCCCCCCCCACCACAGTACTGGGGATTGAACCTAGGGATGCTCTTCACTGAGCTATATTCCCAGACCTTTTTATTTTTTGTTTTGAGAGTGTCTTCCTGAGGTTGGCCTTGAATTTGTGATCCTCCTACTTCTGTCTCCCAAGTCCCTGGGATTACAAGAATGTGCCACCACACCCATATTTTTCCTACATTTTTAGACCCTTACGTAGATAACAAAGCTTTATACAGGCAAATGAAGTGGTACCACTTTGAAAAATATGCTTCTGAAAATATAATAAAGAACTCTTATATCAGTGTTTTCCAAAATACAACATAGTAGATCATGATCAGTATTTTTCGTATTGATTCCTTTTAGTTATACATGACAGTAGAATCCATTTTGATATAATTATGTAAGCATGAAACATATCTTATTCTAATTAGGATCCTATTCTTGTGGATATATACAATGGTGGGATTTATTGTGGTGTTTTCATATATGTACATTATCAGTATTTTTTAAAAAATAAAAGAAATTATTGGAGTTCATTGCACAAAATACAGTGTTATTTCAGAATATATTCCAAAATATATTGGAAAATAGAACATTTACTTATATTGTATGTGTGTATTGGATTGCAATGTAAAATTTATTTCTTACTGCATGTCTTAATCAAAAGCATTTCAAAATGTTGCTATTTAGATTATGTATACTTATTTAGAAGGAAGATTTTCTACCCTACTAGTGAAATAGGTAGCAGGAGTTTCTGTCCTGTGCTTAGATGTCATTCAAACATCAGATATACTGAAACTGTTATATTTTGAAAAAATTACTATGTCTTTAATTATAATTAATATCAATTATTATGGAATGGGGAAAACTATATCATATCACTAGATCGTCTGTAACTTGCTGCGGGGAGCTTTTTCAAATATATGTACCACCCACACTTCCCAGTGGAGAATCCTTACCAGTGGGAAGGAACCTGATAGATTGTTTTCTGTATCTCAGGTCTGTTAGGAGAGGGAAATAGAATGGAGACCCACTGTGTTAGTACATCACTGAAGAAATTTTTACAAAGACATTATTAGATCTGATTCTAGATTTCACCATTGTAACAGGCAAAGCTAGATGGTGGGAGACAACAATGGAGACCTGTCCTCATGGCTGTGACTGAGAAGGACTTGCTGCTTTATGATTGCATGCCATGGACAAGAGATGCCTGGGCATCTCCATGCCATAGCTACCCTCTTGTTGCTACAAGGTAAGACTAAAGACCAAAAATAAATAAATAAAAGAAATTCTATTCTAAATCTATTAACAAATTTTAATGTGTGTTCTGTTATCTTAGGTGCCTAAAATAGTATTTAAGAATGTGAGATAGTTGATGTAGACAAAAAAATTTATAACCTATTTATCATTTTGCATCTCCTAGCTCTGAATAAATTGTTCCTGTCACTTTTATTTTTCTTTGCATCTTTTAAATTGTTGAAGCAACTTCCTAACCACTCCCTTCAAAATTTGCTTAGTCACAGAGATAATAGGGTTTTTTCTTTATTTTATTGACTGAATAGAAAACCACTGAAATTGTAGCAGCCTTTTGACTGGGTGATCAAATCATTTAAAACCAAATGTGGTATCATGGATAAACCACAAAATTTAGCCAAAATATTTTCACTTCTCTTTTTAATATAAGAACATATAATTTTGATTCCATCAAATAAACATTGTTTTGACCTAAAGCAACAGAATGTTTTCAGCATACCATACATGGGGAGTTGGAAGAGAATAGGAATAAAGAAATTTAGATTTGGAGGGCAGAATGTCTTAAAGTATATAACTGTAAAACAAGAAAACATTCGAATTCAATTTTACTTGGGTTTAAAAAAGAATCAGATGTTAAACTGGGGATGCAACTCAGTAGTAAAGTAAATTGTTTGCTTAGCCTTGTGGTGAGGCCCTGGGTTCAATCCCCAGCACTGCCAAGAAAAGAAGTGGGGGGGGGGGGAGAATCAGGTGTTGAAATAACTACACAAAGAGCCCCACAGAAAACTAATGTTGAAAGAGCAAAATGACAGAACTATCTGGTATAATATCCATAGGGAACAAAGGATTTCCTGCTTTGAACAGATAAAGATCCATGTAAGAAAGAGTATTCTTTGCATTAAAAGACTTGTGCTTTATATAGAATCTCCTTCAACTTGCCAAATTCTTTTACATGTATTGTTCTTTTTATAAAAATATTCTCATGTAGCTTTCTAGGAGTATCCTCTGTAATTTAGAGCTGGAGCTCATAGATTGCAGAATAGATAAAGGATCTTTTGAGCCTCAGAATTAGAGGCATGCTTTTCTTAATTTCTTCAAGAAAGAAGAGACCTGCAGAAGATTGAATTTAACCATCAGTTTCTTTGCAGTTTATTTATGCAAACTAAATTATAATCTCATTGAAGCGAGGAACTATTACTTTGTCATTTTAGGACTTCCTAGGATGCTTTGTATATAAAAAGCTACCAATAAATCTAAGTTCTCCTGCTTAAATTGTAGTTATTGTTTTACAGTTACTTTGGGAACATGACAGGAATCCTATAAAAATATATGGATATATTTCAGTAGTTATAATTAGAGCAATTAAGTTCATATTTTCCAGAGATTTAGAACTTGTGACTATGACTGTGTGGAAGAGTCCTGTATTCTAATTCTGATAAAACAAAGAGGGTAACTTTAGGCTTAACATTTTTTTCCCTTTTTTTGTGGTACCTGCGGCCTTGTACACATGCTAGGAAAGTGCTCTCCACTGAACTATATCTCCAGCCTGAGTCATCCAGTAATTCCACTCTTACATTATATACCCAAGAGAAATGAAAACTTATGTCCACATAGAAAATTATACCCAATATTCATATCAGTATTATTCACAATAACCCCAAAATGGAAACACCCCAAATGTCTGTCAACTGATGATAAATGGTATCCAACAAAAACTTTGTTGGATAAACAACATGTGAAAAAAAGTGATATATATGTAACAGAATATTGTTTTGTAATTTAAAAAGTTCTGATATATGCTAAAACATGGATGAACTTTGAAATATGAAGTACCACATATTATACCATTACATTTATATGAAATATTCAGAATATGCAAATCTATGAAGACAGCATATTAGTGGTTACAAGGGTTAAGGTGGCAATATGCATAAGATTTCTTTTGGGGATGATAAAAATTTGCTAAATTAGAATGTGGTGCTGCCATGGCCTCCTGAGTCACTGGGATTATAAGTGTGCACCAACATACCAGGGAAAACTTTTTTTTTTTAATTAAAATTTGAAGAAGTTTGGGCTGGGGTTGTGGCTCAGTGGTAGAGCACTTGCCTAGCATGTGCAAGGCCCTGGGTTTGATCCTCAGCACCAAATAAATAAATAAATAAATAAAATAAAGGTATTGTGTCCAACTACAACTAGAAAATAAATATTTTTTTAAAAAAGTGAAAGCATGTTGGGAAGTCAGAATAGTGGGCCCATTTTAAAAAGTATCAAAGAGGTTAAAGACAGGTATATGATGCAGGTGGAAAACTATATTGGTTTCATAAGTGCTGTGGATTTTGTAGTATTTTCCTATAAGCTTTCTTTGACTGGAACAGAAAAAGTGCTCAAAGAAAGTGAATATTTTACAGTGTAGGGGCTGGGGTTCTGGCTCAGCGGTAGAGTGCTTGCCTAGCATGTGCGAGGAGGCACTGGGTTCAATCCTCAGCATCACATAAAAATAAATAAATAAAATAAAGGTATTGTGTCCAACTACAACTAAAAAAAAATATTTTAAAAAATATTTTACAGTGTAGAAAATTGAGTTAGTGTGTGCACATGCTAGTATGGAGCAAAGACTGCTAAAATGCCTTTGCATGAGCTCATCTGGCCTCCCCCAAAGAGGGGCCTTTTGGCAATGTATCCTAACCAACTCTGCTCAATGAGAGTTCAGCAGCTGGTTTGAATTAGATTTCCTGCCCAAAATATTTCATAATCAAATCTGTGGGGAAAAAAATTCTCCTAAACTATTTTATAATTTTGACTTGGGATATCCAATCAAACTAAATGTGTAGGATACCCTTGTCACCCACACCTGGCCCCAGAGAACACTTCTGACTCATACTGAAGTATGATCTGCTATTGTCTCAAGGAAAAGCACATGTATGATTGAGTAGTGAGCTGAACTTGATGTTTTCCTCATGGATCACCATTTTTTAATTGGGAAGACCTACTAACTGCCATACTATGGTTAGTCAGGCTTGGGTATTTGTCATACACTTATTCTAAAATGACCAAAATGAGACTGTCATGAAAAATAGTGATAATATTTGTTGCCAATGATAACATTCTAGCTTTCAAAAAAAATTAGAATTCTGGAATTACTTTGTATACTTCATATAAATAAAATGGTGTAGTATTTGTCTTTGTGACTCACTCATTTCATTTAACATAATGTCTTGAAGTTCATCCAGGTGACAGATTTCACTGAATAATATTTAAGCTGAATAATATTCCACTGTTTAGAATAGAGCATAGAATTTTTCTTTATTCATTCTTCTGTTTATACATAGTTCCTTTTGCAGGCACTTGAGCCACATCCCCAGAACTTTTTATTTTTTATTTTAAAACTGGGTCTCACTAGGTTGCTTAGGGCCTTGCCTTGCTAAATTGCTGAGGCTGGCCTTGAACATATAATCCTCCTGCTTTAGCCTCCCACTTCACTAGGATTATAGGCGTGTGCCACTGTGGTGTTTTCTTTATGAAAGACAGTATCTTGTCTTCAGATGTCAATCATTAGGGGTCATTTTAGGAGAAAATGGAAATAGTATCTACTATCTTGCTTTGAAATATACTTATTAGAAAACTGTTGCTGGCTTTTATAAATTTCTGTTTATCAATGAGCATAAATCCCTGACATTCTTTCTATAATGCACTAATTAGTTTTGATCTCTGCTCCATTTTGGTCCTAGGTTGGTTCATTCTGGCTCTGGATGTCGATCACCTTCCCTTGGATCTGACCTTACATTTGCCACCAGGACAGGCTCTCGGCAGGGCATTGAGATGCATCTCTTCAGGGTGGAGACACATCGGGATCTTTCCACTTGGACCAGGATACTGGTACAGGGTTGCCATGCTGCTGCTGAACTGATCAAGGAAATCTCTTTAGGTAGAGATGCTGACTTTTTTGTTTTTTGTCTTTTTAAATTTTTTTTTTTTTTTTACCAATATTGAACCAAGAGTTGCTCTACCACTGAACTACATCCCCAGTATTTTTTATTTTGAGACAGAGACTCACTAAATTGCAGAGACTGGCCTGGAATTTTCAATTCTCCTGCCTCAGCCTCCAAGTCAGTGGGATTACTTACATATGCCACTATACCCAGTATGATACTGACACTTAACCACTGAGCCACATCCCCAGCCCTTTTTGTATTTTTATTTAGAGACAGGGTCTCACTGAGTTGCTTAGGTCCTCACTAAATTGTGGAGGCTGACTTTGAACTCATGATCCTCCTGCCTCAGCCTCCTGGGCCTCTGGGATTTCAGAGGTACACCACTTCGCCCAGCAGGATACTGACATTTTGTTTCTAATAGTAACTAAATGGAACTGTTAGGCTTCATTTTAAAGTACAACTATTGTTATATGTGCCAAACTATATGATGTACTAAAATGTGGCAGTTAAAAATGGAGATGATTAGAAAGAAACCTGGTGTCTGTGTATCACAAGCAGTTTTTCGAGACCTGGCATATGGCTTTAAGCACATTCGTTACACCCTGTGTTCAAATGGCATTTTTATTGCCAATCATTTTAATCCACATTTGGTAGTTTAAGGACTCACTAAGTACTAGATGCATTGACTTTCTAGTTAAGAAGTTTGGAATCTAAGTTATCAATAAACACTCTTACTATGAGCATCTGGCAAACTCATGACTATAGAAAAAAAAATAAAAGATTTGTCCAGGAATAGTGGCACATACCTATAATCCCAGTTACTCAGTAGGCTAAAACAGGAGGATTGCAAGTCTGAGGCCAAACTCAGCCATTCAGCAAGGCCCTAATCAACTTAGCAAGACCTTGTTTCAAAATAAAAAATAAAAGCCAGACACAGTGATGCGTGATAAGTCAGGAAGATCACAAGTTCAAAGACAGCCTCAGCAATTTAGCAAGGCTCTAAGCAACTTACTGAGACCACATCTCAACATTTAAAATAAAAAATAAATAAAGGGCTGAGGATGTGGCTCAGAGGTTCAGTGCCCTGAGTTTAATACTCAGTGCAAAAATAAAATTAAATAAAAAGAAATAGGGCTAGGGATTTCACTCATTGATAAAGCACCTCTGGGTTCAATCACCAATACCAAAATAATTAAACAAAAAAGACTCCATGGTAGAGTTCCCCTGTGTTCAATCTCTAGTACTGGCAATAATAATAATAAAGAACTTGGAATAGAAATTTCTCTTCAAAAGGTTGAAAGTATGTGCTCAACACTTACTCAAATTAAGCATTTAAAGAAAATAAAATTGTTGTCCCTTTCCATTGTAAAAGTGCCCTCTTGTGGCCATTCATTATCAGTCTCTATGAATTTGGGGTACTGTTTCATATAAACTACTGTAACTGTATGCATACATATAAATGTCCCAGATTGCTTTTCATTTAACAAGAACTAGAGTCAATATGACTGGGGCTTGAACAGGTCTTTTCTGACTCTAAGACCAGTACTTTAAGCCCATGCATTTCCCTCTCATGATGATGTGTTCTTATGACTATATTAGATACCTAATGGACATACAGGGTCAGTCTTTCTCACTTCTTTAGATCAGCAAATATTTACTGAGTATAGAAGTAAAAATAAATAAGAACTGGGCACAGAGGCACACACCTATAATCCCAGCAACTGGGAAGCCTGAGTCAGGAGGATCCCAAGTTCAAGGCTAACTTTGGCAACTTAGAAAGAATTTGTGATTCTCCTGCCTCAGACCCCCAAGTCACTGGGATTACAGACATGCACCATAACGTCCACCTCTTACTTCCTCAGGACCACACATACCTACATAGTTTGCAAAAGCTTGCCATCTTTCATGAAAAGATTCTTAACCAGGTGCAGTGCTGTAATCTCAGAGACTCTAGAGACTGAGGCAGTGGGATCACAAGTTTACAAGTTTGAAGTCAGCATGGGCAACTTAGTAAGACCCTGTCTGAAAATTTTAAAAATGTCTAGGGATATATAGCCCAGTGGTAAAGCACCTCTGAGTTTAATCCTTAGTACCAAGAAGGGAAGGGAGGAGGAAGGAAGGAAAGAAAAGATTCTTTCTCCCTTTTGAAAATCCTTTTCCACTTGACAACTAAAGAAGAGACTGTGTATACACACACACACACACACACACATATATATATATATATATATTTTTTTTTTTTTTCCTTTTTCTGGTCTTTGACAGGCTGCACATTAAATGGCCAAGAGGTAAGATTCACTGTCCACTATGAAAATGGGTTCACTATATCAAGGGAAAATGGAGGCTCCAGCAGCATATTATACCGCTACCCATTTGAACGTCTGAAAATGTCTGCTGATGATGGCATCAGAAATCTCTATTTGGATTTTGGTGGTCCTGAGGGAGAACTGGTAAGAGTGTTGATGAAAAATATGTATATACTAATAGGTCTTCTCCTTCTTTCTCAATGCTTCTTGTATATAAAATTATGGCCTGACATTCCATTTGGAGCAGGAAATTATTCTTCAGTTTTCAAGATAGCATTGGGTTTGGGTTTTTTGTTTGTTTCTTTGTTTTTGGTACTAGAGATTTAACCCAGAGTGCTTTACCCCCAGCTCTTTTATTTTTTTATTTTATTGTATTTTTTTATTTTTTATTTTTTTGGTACCAGGGTTTGAACCCAGGGGCACTTAACCACTAAACCACATCCCCAGCCCTTTTTTTTATTTTTTATTTTGAGACAGGATCTTGCTAAGTTGCTGAGGCTGGTCTTAACTTGAGATCTTCCTGACTCAGACTCCTAAGTTGCTGGGATTACAAAGCTGGGTTTGGCTCTTTGTAGTTTTCTTTTCCTGTTAGAAAATCATTCTCTTTTTAAAAAGTTTTGTTTAAATGTGAAAAAGAAAAGAAACATCCGTTTTAAGAAAGAGGTCTTTGTCATGATACGTAATTCTATCCATTACTGTAATTGTCAGTTTGTTGGTATAAAAGCTAAGTAATACCTTTATTATTTGTGTGTGTGTGGTGCTGGGTCAAACCCAGAACTTCATGCATGCTAGGTAAACATGAAGGTAAGTGCTCTACCACTGAGCTACATTCCTAGCCTAAGAATTGAGTAATAAAGTGGCTCAGTTGCTACAGAAGCCTGCTAATCAGGAAAAAAAGAAACTTCTCAGCCAGATGTGGTAGCGTGGCGCACACCTGTAATATCAGCCAGTCGCTAGGGAGGCTGAGGCAGGAGGATCGCGAGTTCAAAGCCAGCCTCAGCAAAAGCAAGGTGCCAAACAACTCAGCGAGACCCTCTCTCTAAATAGAATACAAAATAGGGTTGGGGATGTGGCTTTGTGGCCAAGTGCCCCTGAGTTCAATCCCTTGTACCCTGTCCCCCACTCCCCTTAAAAAAAGAAGAAAGAAACTTCTTCACACAACTATCATCTTTCTGGATCTCTCTGTGCTTTAAAGGACAGGAAATCATGATTTCTCTTAAAGGGACTACTAGAAAGATATGTCAGGTATACTTCAGAAATCATAAATTTTGATAAAGTAGTAAAGTAATGCCTTTTTTGTCAAGAGCTAGTAGTGTAAGTCTTCTTATACACGAAATTTTATGTCCCCTGACACAGTCACGGTAGGTGGTGAGTTTGGAAACATTGAATCTGGAAATTTTAGAACTTAGAGAGATCTTAAAGATAATGTGTTTCTACTTCCAAATGAAAAACCATGGCTGGAAATCTTAAATGATGAACCCAAGACTATAACTCAGTGGAAGAGCATATGCTTACCACACACATGGCTATGGGTTTAATTCCCAGCATTTTTTTAGGTGGGGGGGGTTATTGGGGATTGAACCCAGAGGCGCTTTACTATTGAGCCATATCCCCAGCCCTTTTTTTTTTGAGAGAGAGAGAGAGAGAATTTTTTAATATTTATTTTTTAGTTATTGGAGGACACAACATCTTTGGTTTTTTTGGTATGTGGTGCTGAGGATCGAACCTGGGCCGCACGCATGCCAGGCGAGCGCGCTACTGCTTGAGCCACATCCCCAGCCCTCCCCAGCCCTTTTTATTTTTTATTTTGAGACAAGGTCTCACTAAGTTGCTAAGACTAGTCTTCAACCTGTGATCCTCCTATCCCAGCCTCCAGAGTCACTGGGATTATAGCCATGCTCCACTGTGCCCAGTCCCATTACTTTAAAAAAAAAAAAGTGGACATGTGGTTCAGGCCTATAATCCTAGCTACTCAATAAGCTGAAGAAGAAGAATTGCAAATTCAAGGCCAGCCTGGGAAATTTTAGCAATATCCTGCTTCAAAATAAAAAAGTTCCCAAGAGTTTCCATTAAAGTGGCACATTCTTTAAGTTTCTTTTATTTTGTGTTTGTGTGTGTGTGTTGTGTGTGCACACATGCTTGAACGTGCCAGATATCACTGAGCAATATCCTAGACCTTTTAAGTTCTTTTTAAAAACTAGAACATGACACGGAGGTTGTGCACACCTGTAATCCTAGCAACTCAGGAGGCTGAGGCAGAGGAGGATCACAAGTTTAAGGCTAGCCTTGACAATTTAGCAAGAACCTATTCTCAAAAATATTTTTAAAAGTCTAGGGATATAATTGGGTGGCAAAGCATCCCTGGGTTAATCTCCAGTGCCAGGGTCAGTGAATGGGTGGGGAGTAGAATGACAAGAATATCACATCTAAATTTGTTTATTCTTTTTCTATGAAAAAAGAATATATATATATATTCTTTTTTAATAGAAATAATGATATATATGATATATGATAATTAATGTCCTTTATGATATATGATAATTAATGTCCTTTCTCCATAGACGGTGGACCTGCACTCTTGTCCAAAGCCGATTGTTTTTGTGTTGCACACTTTCTTGTCGGCCAAAGTCACTCGCATGGGACTGCTTGTATGAGCAGCCAAAAGTCAGAAAAGAACCCTGTCACAAGAAATATTTCCACCTAAAAAAAAAAAAAAAAGAAGAAGAAGAAGAAAAAAAAAAGCACAAAAAGAAAGCTCTTTGCTCTCTCCTCCAGCACAGTGCCTTCCCAAGGACCTGCAAATCACTGCGGAACCATAACTGGGTTTAAAGAAGAGCCTACTTTGGTCAGAAATTCAAGGACTCTAATAAGCTCCAAAATGAAGCTATTGACATCTCATTTTATAATTTGGTTTAAAAGTAATCAGGTTTATTTTTCCTGTTAAAAATGGGTGGCTCTTTTCTTTTTTGGACATAATCAAACAACCAAGAGCTGCAGGGTGTGTGTGTGTGTGTGTGTGTGTGTGTGTGTTGTGTGTGCGTGTGTTTTTTCTTCCTGTAAAATTTGTTTTAGGCTTAACCTTGGTGTCTCACTTAGGATGGTTATCCCTTCCCAGGTGCTAGAGTACAGTTATTGCTTCCTAGTCATTCCAGATGGTGGATGCTTTATTGTAGTGTATTATCAAAGCCTACTCTTTCAACCTTAAGAAGTCTCTGAGTTGTATCACCAAAGGGTTCTTTCATCTGTGCTGGCTCTTGCTACATCCCATCTGCCCATCACTACTCACCTTATCACCAGCTTTGCCACTCATAAGTGCTACCTTTAGGACTCAGAACTTGCAAATTTGAGTAGCCTTGCCTTGTACTCCTTTTCTGGTGGTGACCAAGTTGAAAAGCAAGTTGGGATACCACTTATTTGGAAGAAAAGTTTTTGCTTGTTTTATTTTTTTCTGATTTTATATTTGGTAGGAGCCAGGGGATGTTATAAGATTTATTTTAAAAGAAAAATCCTCATTTTAAGCTAAGCCATCTTTTATCACTTACCACATGTGCCTTTGGTTAGGGTTAGTGGAACTTTATGAGTCACTATTTAAATAATTGGATATCACTGCCACTCTGGATGTATTATTTTTCCTAGTTTAATGACGTAGTCTTTGAGGTGGACTTTCTTAATGGCATCTTTTCTGGTGAAAGATTTGTTTGAGGAAAATAAATCCAGAAGAACTAGCTTGTTTAAAGAGTAAGCTTTGTTGGTGAAGCCAGTTCTTTAGCACAGCATCATGTCAAGTTGCTTTGGATTGTGTGAGACCATACAGGATTCTGGCCCTCTTTTGTGGCAGCAGAGTGCTATAACACATCCTGTGTAGAGGGCAGGGTGATGAGACAATGGCACAGTTACTTTCATTTTATTGAGTGTTGTCAGGTGTCATCATTAGGACAGAGTAGCTGTAGGACCACTGATTTTTATGGGTCTGAGGAATCATATTCAGCTTACTTTCCCTAATTTTGAAGGGAGTATATATCTCTGAAAACATTTTTAAGTAGTATAATATCTATATAAAATGTCAAGATTAGAACAGTCCCTGAATCTGGAAGAAGAGGAAACTTTGACTTAGATATGCTCTGTGGTCTCTGAACAATGGTCCAGGAATAGTTCTCATTTTCTAGATTTATCCAGAGTGCCACATAGGAATGTGAGCACTATAGAGGGTGAAGGAGGGTGGTACTCCAAATGGGTGGGAAGAAAAAGGAAAGAAAACACAACTTTTCATGCAAAACTTGAGCTGTTTTGTTTGAATGCATACTGACCAATAAGTGGGCCACATGAGAGCAGACATTCTAGCAGATGCTGTAACCCCACTGTCCTCCCTCTGCCCATATAAATAGTTCCTTCTTACCCTATGCTGTGAGATTAACAGTATTTAGAGCTTATGGAGAGATATTTATCCTACCCCCAGCTTCAAGTAGGTGTTGAAGCTCCAAAAATGATTGATCTGATCCACTTAAAACTGGAAATGAAAATATTGACAAGAATATCTTTCAGGAGTGCCCCCCAACACATACCCTGGTACCAGGGATTGCATCTAGGAACATTCTACCACTGAGCTACATCCCCAGCCCTTTTTATTTTGATTTAGGATCTTGCTAAGTTGCTCAGGCTGGACTCGAATTTGTGATCCTCTTGCCTCAGCCTCTGGAATAACAGGGGTTATAGGCATGTGCCACTGTAGTCAGCCCAAAAGCTTTTTGTTTTGAAAATTCAGAAACCTGTGATGGTTCCATCTGAGATATATATGTAATTGACAGGGGGAAAATGTTTTGAAGGTCCATCTCTGATTTCTGGAAGCAAAAGTTCAACAAATAATAAGCTCAGGTAAGAGCTTGGATATTCATGTTATGGTGAGAAGTTGAATGACACATTCACAGATGTCAATAGCAAAACCATCTGGTTGAAGTTTTTGTGTTGATGTGAAAGTCTAAGCCACAGAGATCCGCAGGAAATTTTTGAGCCACCCTGCTCATTACTAATATCAACAAGATCTGTAAAATAGGTGTGGTTAAACATTATAACAAAGCTTTTGGGCAGGAGAGAAAGAGAGGGCATTGTGCATTTCAGCTCGTTTTGCTCAAGTTTAAACTGCCACACAGGACCAGGCGTAGTAGCACACATCTGTAATCCCAGTGACTTGGGAGGCTAAGGCAAGAGGATCTTGAGTTGAAGTCCAGCCTCAGCAACTTGATGAGATCCTTCTCAAAATTAAAATAATAATAATAATAATAATAATAATAATATCAATGACTGGGGATGTAGCTCGGTGATAAAACACCGCTGGGTTCAATCTCTAGTAATGGAAGGGGGGGAAATTTTATATATATATAAATATATATAGACACACACAAAAACCTGTCATAGCATTGAGGCTCACAGAGTTTTTAATAATAATTTCAGTTTTATATAAAATGAAAATATATTTTGTCCACTAACAAGCCCCAAGAGCAAGAGCCCTTAGCTGCTTGTTTTACATTTTGACAGCTTTCTTGTCATAGTCAATAGAGGTTGTTTCCATTAAGTGTGTTGTGGGAATTTCAAATCATAAATGAAGTGCTTTTTATGATGAAACACCTTGATATATATGAATTTTGTATTTAGATGCCAAAATATGGCAAGTTATTTTCAAATATCTAAAAATGGGCATTTTTATATTCCACCTCTTTATAGAACCATTAAAAATTTCATCTTTTTCATTGTGAATTCAGAAAATTATTGAGGATGTTGAGGGCTCTCGTGTAGAATAGAAAGGAAACTGCAGAGTGATGTGGCCCCCAAGACTTGGGACTTAGGCATCTTCTCCACATTCCACACAGATGACTATACACAGCCAGTTTGTGTATAAAACATCTTCCTCCTCTTTCCCTGAAACTTCTTTCTTTCCATAAAAAGAAAGGGAACAAAATCAATAAAATAAAGTCTCCATTTTTCTCTTTAAAAACATTAAGTCCTTTCCTGAAGTGATTAAACAGACCTTACCTGGAAATTAGTATCTAATATTTTATATGAAGTGATGCAAAATGTGAATTTATAAAGTATTTTTTAGATAGTTGTGACTGTAAACTCACCTAGTAGAGTTTCAAATTAAATATTGGGACATGGGTAGGCAATCAAAAATATTATTTAAATTTCATTCACCTGTATGTTTAGTAATTTTTAGACTAGGAAAAGTCTGATAGCGTGTGTGTTTATCACCTGCAATTCTCATAAACTGTGTTACTGAAAATTATTTATGGCAAGAGAGACTGAATTATTTCTTACTTTTTTGTAAGTTAAAAAAAAACAAAAAAACTATTCAACAGATGGCTAACATTGTTACTGATTGCTTTCCTAACTTATCCTCCTAAGAGGAATGGTAACAAAGCTTTTCTTCATCTGATCAAATGTATTTAGCTGATAAACCAAAATTTATTCTTTAAATGAAAAATTTAGGCTGTGTGGAATCTGGACAAGATTATGTTTCTACCAGAAACAAGTTTCACTGTAAATGATTTTTGATGGACAAATGTGTGAGAAAAGTTTTTGATGGATTTTTTTTTTTAATTTTGTGAGAAACTGAAGGTCTTCTTGTTTAATTTATATGCATATGGATATATTTTCAAAACCATGGAAGAATCTGTCCATGTTTTTTAATGCAAATTACCCACAAAGCTGCTATGCAAATTGTACTAAAAGCCCTACCTACTTAAATAGTTAAACCTTTTTGAAACTTTCAGGGAAGACCTTAGACTCAAGCACTTTTTTGTATCTTATCTTGGACACATACTTTAAACTATGTTCTTTTTTTCACTGGTTGTAAGCTATTGATTGTACATAATATTTAAACTATCCAAATATCCAGCATACATTTCCATGTGGCTGCCATCTGCTATAGATGCCATGGATGAAATGGCTGGTTAGATAACCAAAGTTATTTTTTTTTTTCCATACCTAATGAAGAAGTAAAATGCCAGATCTCTCTGTTCTCAAAGCAAATTGCTTGGCTCAGATCTTAATATCTGTGTAATAAAAAGAGACATTTAAATTTGGGATTCTGCATAAAAGTCAAGTTCAGTTTGACCAAAGTCACATTCATTATTTTTATGTATCTCTATCAGGTATAATATTACTAGTGTCAGGTGGTATTATATTGTATATTGAAATCCCAGTTAAATTTTGGTTGTTATTGTGTCTTTTCTCCCTGCCTCTGCTGCACTAAAAAGGAGAGAAATCTGTCATCTACCACCATTCTCTTTGTGCCCTTTATTTTAATTGTTTCAATCTAGAATAATTTTGTCTTTTCACATATTGTCTTTAAAAGCTGATAGCAATAGTCTGCCCTCCCTCCTGTTCCTTTATCATTTATTGTGTTGGGTACATACACATTTATAAATTTGTGATGACAGTTCTAAAGTCATTATGCTTTATATCAGGATTCTGTGTTTTAGGTTAGTATAGTTATTCCTATGTTTTTTTTGTTTTGTTTTGTTTTTAATTTTTTTAGTTTTCGGCGGACACAACATCTTTATTTGTATGTGGTGCCGAGGATCGAACCCGGGCTGCACACATGCCAGGCGAGCGTGCTACCGCTTGAGCCACATCCCCAGCCCTATTCCTATGTTTTAATTATGTTGAGTGGAATTTATTTTACTGCTTTAGGTGACTAACCCTTTTTTAAAAAAAAGAACAGAAACATCTGGTAGATCAGTGATATAAATTTGTTCTATTAAACGATAGAATTTCAAGTTAAGAATAAGGTACAATAAATAGACACATAGAGCACATCTGTTTTCTTGTCTCTTTGACACTGGCTAAATTGCCAATTAGAAAAATGTTTGTTAGGTATTATCTTGCAAGATTTTTTTTGTGTGTGGGGATTGGACTCAAGGGCATTATGAACACTGTACTACATCCCAGTCCCTTTTTTTGTTTGTTGGCTTTGAAACAGGGTCTTGCTAAGTTGCTGAGGCTGCCCTTGTACTTGTGATCCTTTTGCCTCAGCCTTCTTAGTTGCTGGGATTACAGGCATGCACAACCATGCCCAGCTAGATATTAACTGACAAGAATTTTTCAACAAGGTTGTTGTTGTTGTTTTGGTGCTGGGGGTTGAACTCAGTGACTTGAGCATGTTAAGCATAAGCTCTGCCACTGAACTTTACCTTTAGCCCTTCTTTTACTTCAATATATAAACTTGAGCATATCTCTTGCCACCTATATTCTTCTTTCCCACTTCAGGTGACTAAACCAGAGCATATTCTAGTTTTAGATGTGAATTCATATCCAAATATAATGCATAAGTATACCTTTTGCAAATTATCGCATGCTATCCAATGACCATTTGACTATATTCAACAGAAGTCTACCATATGAACTTTAATCCTTGAATTGCAATCTAATTGAATTGAAATTGAATAGATTGGTTATTGAGACCCTGTCTCAAAATAAAATTTTAAAAAGGGCTGGAGATGTAGCTCAGTAGTAAAGCACCCATAAGTTCCATGTCCAGTACCAAAAAAATAAATAAAATAGATTGGTTGAAACTAAAAAATGTAACATAGAAATGATACTTACATATTTTAAGACTAGGAATTTTAAGACTAGGTTAGAATTCCAAATTCTGAGTCCTCCAAGTTCCTTTCTCAGTTTTGCAGTAGTCTCGTCTCCATAGCCATTGATACAACACTGGTTTTGAGGCTCTTTTTATTTTTTAAGTTTGAGACAGGGTTTCAAAGAGTTGTTTAGGGCCTCGATAATTTTTTGAAGCTGGCCTCAAACTTGTGATCCTCCTGCTTCAGTTTCCCAAGTTGCTGGGATTATAGGCATGCACTTTCACACCCAGCTTGAGTCCCTCTTTATCCCAGTCATTCTATACACACACATACACACACACACACACACCCTTGGAATGATTATTCTGTCACTTCTTTCAGAGTGATAGAAGACTCTTACATATACACAAAAGGTTCTTTGGGAACTTGGAGAGTTTGAAACTGTGAATAATAATGACATATTCATATATTCTTTCACCTGACAAGTATTTATTAATGTACAGTTCTGTACCAACCATTTTGAAGAGTCCAAAAGAAACTTCCTCCCTTCAAATAGTATATAATCCATTATTTCTCAGTCACCTCATTACCATCGCTTTATCAATCAGTAGCTAAGTGATTAACCACTTCATATTTTTACCACAATAGATCCACTGCTCTGCTTATCTGGAAGACATTTGAAGGGATGTTCTGGCTTTGACCCATACCAACACAAAAGGATCCTAGCATATTAAAGTAGATTGGTCTTCATGCTTAATTTTATAAAATTAGACTTTAGTTTGGGAGAGAGAATAGTGTACAGTATCCCTAATAAAAATAAGCCCTATTGCTGAAAGCGGATCAATGGGAAAGGTTTAACTGTAAACTGCACAACTAATTGTGTATTTCTTCAACTTTTATTTTTAAATTTTGCTGACCCATTTATTTCCACATTTAAATCATTTCAGCATCTCATTTGCTAAAAAGTTCCACACATATGATATATGGAGTGTTTCTCCATTATTAATCCATTGAATTAAAGAAATTTAAAGCTTAACAGAAGGAAATAAAAGAAGTTGATTGATTTTCCATAATTTTCATAGAGTAACAGTACCTTTCTATCCATAAGCTCAGCTTTTAAGGCAATATATCCTTACTTGTGCCCAGAAAGTACCTGAGCTATCTGTGAGAGAATGTCATAGGGCCTCTTTCCCTTTGGTTCTGAAGTGTCCTGGAGTTGTACACAAAAATTAGGTCATGCCTTCTGAGTCTCAGTCTTGTCTTTAAACCTGCGCTTTGAAAATCAGGTGCTTATGACTGTTTTATTGAAACTAGCCCATAAGTATTGTGTAAATGTCTGTTCCTCTTAGGTTGGAAGAACTTCTGTCTCAGTCCTGTTAGAGTGGGTGTCAGTTATCTTTTCACCTTTGTGAATTCATAGAATTTGAAGAAGAGGAAATTAAATTTGCATAATCACCAGGCTCCATGATCTCACCTATAGCAATCTGTCCTGATCATAAGAACTAGTTTCAGAATTTTTTTCAATACAGGATGTCAGTGTTACGTTTACAGTTTGTTGGATGAGTTCATCATTAGAAGACCTTTATGCCCAAAGAATGTTTCCTTTTTGGTACCAGATCTGAGGTCTTTTAGAAGATAATGTGGGAGCCATGTGTGGTGATGCATGCCTGTAATCCCAGAAACTCTGGAGGCTGAGCTAGGAGGACTTCAAGTTCAAGGCCAGCCTCAGCAACTTAGCAAGTCCCTGAGTAAATTAGTGGCACCCTTTCTCAAAATAAAAAATAAAAAAAGACTGGGGATGTAGCTCAGTAGTGCCCTGGGTTCAATCCCCAGTTAAAATAATAATAATAATAATAATGTGGGAAAGCACTACCTATTAAGGCTTATTTTGGTTAATCTCTGCAAATTCTGATAATATCCACTTGTATGTATTCTTTCCCACACTACTTTCATTTTTGATAAACGCAAAGACTTAGAAAGCTAGAATAATACTTAAACAGATAATTAGAAGTATGTGATTTTGTTTTTTTCTTCTTTTTAGAATACCATACTTAAGACTTCTACTTTATAAGTCTTGTTTAAAATCTAACTCTTGAATCTTCTGTCTACCAAATTTTAAAAAAATGGCATAAAACAGGGCAGTATTTGTGTTCTTAATTAAAAAAAAAAAAGAGCTTTATGTATACTCTATATAGATGCATAGACAACACTTGCCCTTGAGTTGCACATCAACACATAGCATTGTATATTACAATGAAAATTTGTAACTTAAGGGTATTATATATATATATATATATATATATATAAAAATACATATATACCTTTATAATCTTTATACTGTAAATAAAAAATTACTTTTAGACTTGTATTTTACTTGTATTTTTTTTTTCATTTTTAAAAATCAGTTTAAAACTCAGGAAAATTTCAAAACCAGTACAACTTTTCAATCCCCTTCACCCAAATTTCCCAGTTAACATTTTTCATACTTGTTCCATTCCTATCTTATCTTTTCCTTACATGATACTTTCTTTTTTCTACATTTTATTTTTATGCAGTGCTGAGGGTCAAACCCAGGTCCTCACTTGTGCAAAGCAAATGCTTTCCCACTGAACTACAAGCCCAGCCCATATGACACTCTTACCATTCTTAAATTGTGTAGTGTGTATTTCCAAAATTCAAGGAGCCCTCCCTGCTACTATCCAGCCCTCCTAATCAAGAAATCAACATTGATACTACACTACCACCAACTCCATAGACCCCGTTCAGATAATGCCAATCACAGGAACAATTCCTCTCCCTTTACTTTCAGTCCAGGATTCTATCCAGTACCACATGCTGCTTTTTGGTTGTCATGTCTCATCAGTATCTTCAGTCTGGAACGGTTCCTCAGTTTTTTTTCTGAATTCTCAAGTGCCTGAGCATCTGAAAGAACATAGATCTTTTATTCTGCAGACTGACCCTCCACCTGGCTCATCTAATATTACCTATCAGATCAGATCCTGCGTATTTGGAGGAGCCATGAAAGTGAGACCATGTTCTCCCCAGAGTCTCATCTACTGCTCATTTTGATGTGCACATTGTCCTAGGTTTGACCAGTGGGGAGCCCTTTGAAAACTTTTGTCCTTTTGATATGTCCCTGTTATTTTTTTTTAACTTTTGGCACAACAAAGATTCGTTTTGTATTTTCCACTTGGCCATTCTTCAGTGGGGCCCTGAGGCTTTCCTAATGTATGGTGATAAAAAGAAACCAAGATCTGGGTGTTTGGTATGCTTGTTACTACAGAGTAAGGAAAATGTGCAAGGTTGTGTATACAAATATACCTATATCTATTTCTAGATCATATTTAGAACCCATGGGTTCACACTGACATTTCTGATTTTTCTCAGTGTAACTAATAACCCAACCACCAAGGCCACTGCTTTCCACTCCCTTTTTACTCCCTTCTCCCCACCCACTTCCTCATCCATCACCTTCATCTTGCTTACATACCACTGTCTGCCTTCTCAGCTGCATTAGGTACTGTTGTCCCCTCTCTTTATCAATACTTTCTCCAGTTTTTTTTAATCTGTTTTTTTATTATTAGTTGTTCAAAACATTACAAAGCTCTTGACATATCATATTTCATACATTTGATTCAAGCAGATTATGAACTCCCATTTTTACCCCGTATACATATTGCAGATTCATATCTGTTCCACATCCACTTTTTTACATACTTTCTTTTTTTACATACTTTATCCACTGTTGAGAGCCACTGGCATTTTGCCAGAAGTAATGGTTGAGAGGTGAGGCATTAAGATGATGCTGGATTGAAGCAGGCTGTGTATTCAATTGTATATAGACCCCTGCTGTCCCCCTCAGGCGCCCGCTACTTTGGAGTTCTCCCCGGGATTCCTGGGGAGTTCGGGTTGGTTGGTGAAGTTCCGGTCGAGGGAGTTTGGGGTGTGTGTGATGTGCCTGGAAGGGCCGCGTGGGTGGCGTTAGCGCGAGTTCGGAAATAAAGTTTGTTCCTGCTTGAGTGGCTCCTGATTTGTGCCCACCCGGACTGCGGCACTCCACCCCTTGAGACATTCCTCCCTGACTTTCAAGACACTCCTCTGGCTGTCCTAGCTCCAGCTCTTTCTGAGCTGCTTTTGCAGGCTTGTGGTCTCAAGTCTTGGTCAACAAACCTTAAAGCTCTCTGTTCTAGGCTTTCCTCATTATACTCCTTAGAAGCTCCCACAGCTTCCATTCCCACCTATGCTCAGATAACTCCAGATGTGAGGTCTCACCCCTCATCCAGGGATCTTTCAAAGGCACCTCAAACTCACGATCTTCCTCACTTCCTGACACCCAAATCTATATTGTCCATTATTCCCCAACTCAGTAGCATCAGCAGTCCAGGTGCTGAAGCCAGAAGTCATCTTTTCCTCTCCTGCCCCTCCTCATATCCCATATCCAACTCACTTCCAAAACCTGTCATTCTGTTTGCTTCTCTCTATAGCCCTCCACATGCCCCTCCCTCCTTCTCTTCTGTACTACAACAATTTCACACTGCAATAGCCATCCCATTCCTGCAATCTGTTTTCTATAACAGGGCTAAAATGGAAAAAAAGGGTTGGGCATGGTGGCACTCACCTGTAATCCCAGTGACTCAGGAGGCTGAGGTAAGAGGATCCTGAGTTCAAAGCCAGCCTCAGCAATTTAGTGAGGGCCTAAGCAACTCAGCAAGATCCCGTCTCTAAACAAAATATTATAAAAGAGCTGGGGATGTGATTAAGTGGTAAAGGCCCCCTGGGTATCAAAAATAAATAAATAAATAAATAAATAAATGATAAAATGGGGAAAAAAACCCAAAAGCACAAAAACAAAGATACAATCCAAAATCTTTACCACAGCCAATGTCCTTGCCCTGGTTCACCTCCCCAAGAACTGTTCATGGTACACCTTGACTCTCCCCTCTAGCTATCAGTATCTTCCAGTTTCTCATGGAGCCTTTGCACAGGCTGTTTTACCAGCCTAGAATGTATTTTCCTTTATCCCTCAAACTTCCACTTAAGTTGGACCCTTCCCTGAGCCCTATTTTGAGTAAAATACCTGTTAGAGTTCACATAATACATGTGCCTTTACACATCAGCCTCAACACGCTTATTACCTTCTGATAAACTACCTTTCTCAGACTGCAGACTCCCCTAGAACTGTTGTGATCATTGCTGTAGCCCTAGATACTAGCAAAGAACTCAGCACACAGTAGTTCCCTACTAAATAATAAACAAACGTAAGCGAACGATCTGCGGTGCTGAATGGAGTTCACCTAGGTAAAGCCCCAGAATCGGAGATTAAAGAAAATCATCTTCCGATGGAGAAAAGTAGGATTAGTACTTTAAAAGACAATAGAACCACTTTAGACAATCACTGGGATGATAACAGTTATCAGAAACCGAGCCTCCAAAAGGTGTGTGGCTGTCTGTACATAGCTAGGTCATACATTTCCCCTAAGTCAGACAGGGTAGGTATTAATTACCATGCCCTATTAAACATAGGAAACATCAGTTCTGGTAAATTACTTTTACTGTGAGAATAAAAGTGTCCTACTGGTGCTATTTTTGGAAAGGGGTCGCGGATTTCCGGGTTCTACCCCGGCCCCGCCCCTCATCCAGGTCCCGCCAGGCCCACCCCCTTACTCTCTTGCCCCGCCCCGGCTCTCGTCACGCCCCTGCCTGAGCCCTGCAGCCGGTCCAACGCGGGAGCTGTGCCTGCAGTGCCGGCCGTGGCCGCTTGGAGGCAGCCGCGCGGCTCTGGCCCGACCGCTCTGGGCCGCAAGGCTCGCTAGCCCTCCGACTAGGCTCCGGCTGAGAGCGACCGCCCTCCTTGCGCCCAGCGCCGACCCGCCCGGCTCCCCGCGCCGAACCCAGCACCTCGGCTCCCCGGGGTCGGACCGAGGTCGCAAGCAGCGCCGCGGGGTGTGGGGCGGACCCAGGAGATGAAATGACAACGTCAACCCTCCAGGTACCTCGGCGCGGCCCGGCCGGCTGCGGAGGCCGAAGGCGGTGCGGCGGGGCCTGCGGGCCTTGGAGCCGGCAGGCGGGCGACCACCTCCGAGCCCCGGCCTCGCTGTCCAGCCTGACCACCGCGGCCAGTCTCCGCCGTTTCTCTTTTCACGCGCTGGGAGCAGAGGGAGGTCTCCACATCCCAGTCCCCGGCCCTTGCCCTGCTGGCGGAGCCGGGAAGCCACTACTTGCAGCCGGCGCCCCAAACCGCCGCTGTACAACTGCTCTTGGGCCCCGGAGCGCCTCCTTGGCAAGCTCGGCCCGTCCCTTCTGGTCGTTCAGGGAGCGATGCTCACTCCCTTCTGCCCTAGGCCCTGACAGCTCCTCGGCCCTCTGCGAACAAGCCACGTTCCTTTCCATGTTGCGACCCCCTCTTCTCACCCAGAGACCCTTCATTCGTTTTCTGGATCTTACAAGGTGGTGCTGGGTCGCGCCTCTTGGATGAATAATGGGCCCATCCTCCTGGTGCTGTCAGAAAACACAAACACATGCTCAGGCCTTAGACCAAGTGTGAATCCGGCTCTGCCACGCACTAGCATGTGACCTTGGGCTATGCTTTTGATCTTGGAATCTCTGATTTGCACATCTGTAAAATGGGGCAGTGTAGCATCGGGTTGTTGTGAGATGCCTCTAGGTTTAATAATTCAAGTAAAGCATTTTTACTGTACGTTTGGTACATTGTAAGTGCTCAGTAAGCAATGGCAGAAAAACACTTGGGAGAATCAGACAAGACTTAATGGAAATAGGGGCATTTGGCCAGAGCATCAAAGGATAAGTAGCATTCAGATAGTTGGTGGTGGAGGAGGGATGGTTACCCTAGGTGGAGAGATGGGCATGGAATAAATTGGGGTACTGGGCTAGGAATTAGATGGAGTCCAAAGCCAGAACCCACCATTGACCAGCAGAAACTCAAGAGGTTGCTACAGGGATCTATATAACTCATCTCAAATGCAATACGGTTTACTCATCTAAAGATATCACCCAACATTTCTAGTAAAATCACAGTTGTGCAACCATCACCCCTCACTTTTTAGAACATTTTCATCACTCCAGAAAGAATCCCCATGCCTTCTGCCTCTCTCAAGCAACTATTAATCCACTCTCTTTCTCTATAGATTTGCCAACTCTGGGCATTTTATCTAAATGGAATCATACAACATGTGGCTGTCTTCTTTGGCTTAACATAATGCCATAGGCTTTTACATTTTTTAAATTGCTGGAAAAAAAATAATTTGATGACATATGAAAATAATTTGAAATTCAAATTTCAGAGCCTATAAATAAAGTTTTATTGGAACACATCCCAGTTCATTCGTTTACATATTATCATGGCTGCTTTTATGCCACAAAGGCAGAGTTGAGTAGTTGAGTAGAGATTGTATGGCTGGCAAATTCTAAATATTTGCTCTTTGATTCTTTACAGAAAAAGTTTTCCTGCTCTTCTGTTAGCACACCTTTGTCACTTTTCTCCTTCATTCTCATTCTTTGCCATACCTGTTACTAGAGATGTGGCAGGACTGGCAGCTTTGTCACCTTACCCTCCTGTTATGCAAAGCTGTTTTTCATTAAAACTACATCCTGAATGTGAAAAACAGTATTGGTTGCCTGAGAAATCTAATGCACTTCAGTGCATTAATAAGAATGTCTACAAGGACATCTGGGATGAGTGCTCTCCCACCCCATGGAGCAGAGCATATCTTGAGCTTTTTCAGAGCCCCCACTTCAAAAGGACAGACCCAAGCAAGGAGTAGTACAGAGTGAAAAAAAATACTAGGAACTGAGGTGTTTGTTCTGGAGAAGCCACCAGGACAGGAATATTGTTTCCATGCCTTATCTAAAGGAGAATAGACAGGTAGAATTTGTGTGTTGGCTGATTGTGCATAAAGGCTCAGGACTCCTAGGCATCCTCTGTAAGTAGGCAGAGGAAGGAGCAAAGCCAACATTCTTCACTTTTCATGTCTTTTCAGTCTAGTAAGGACCCTCTACATCCTCCTACTGGCCCATCTCATCTTGCTTCTCTCAGCCAAAAAGAAAAGTCAGTTTTCTTAAACTATCTGAAGTTGACACCTGGAAAGGGATGTCTGGCCTGTTTTACCTGTCAGTCTTGTAGAGCTCTCTTTGTGCCTTTCTTTCAGAGACTTCTTACTGAAGTAGTTTTCTGACTACAACCCTGCCAGAGTTGGTCAAGGATTATTGTTTGCTGTGGCTGGAACTAGGTCTGCAGTGGAATCTGCCTGCCTAATTACTAGAGCTGTACCAGATAAAGATTTCTGGTCAGGCTTGTGGGTTGGGGAAGCTGTGGTTTCTAAAACTGGATGTGTAGGTGCTTCCAGTTTCCAGTTCAGCCAATCCAGGGATGTGCAAGACTTAGATGACTCCCAAAGACATTGCTCACAGAGATCTTAGAAGTTCCAAAGGAGAGTTTCCCTCAACTAGCAGCACATGTCATCTCTGGGGTAAGCAAGCATTTTCCTTCCTGAAGCTACTGGTATTATAATGTAGCCATGTGGCCAAGCATCCCCTCCCCAGTGTCATCCTCAAACAGTTCAAGAAAACTGTCTTCTCTTTTCAGCTGAGGGAAGCAAGCTGAGGTGGGCCAGTAGAAGGATGTAGAGGTGTCCATAAGCCTTTCTCTTGGTTTAGTGAAAGACTTTGCTCCCTGGCTGGATCTTTTGAACCCCAAGGCCCAGTGCAGTGTCTGACCTCCTTGTTGAGCAACACAGCAACCAATTGCTTCTAGTGTTTCCCCTCACTTAGTCTGTTTTTAGTTTGTTGGGTTTTTTTTTTGGGGGGGGGTGGGTACTGGGGATTGAACTAGGGGCACTCGACCACTGAGCCACCTTCCCAGCCCTATTTTGTATTTTATTTAGAGACAGGGTCTCACTGAGTTGCTTAGTGCCTCTCCATTGCTGAGGCTGAGGCTGGCTTTGAACTCGCGATTCTCCTGCCTCAGCCTCCCAAGCTGCTGGGATTACAGGTGTGCACTACCATGCCCTGGCTTAGTCTGGTTTTCTTTCTTGAAACCCAAGCCCCAGCTATTAGGTCAGCTTTTCACTTGCTGCGCTCCAGAGAACTGGACAAGATATTATTTTGAATTACCATGAACTCCCTGTGAAGAGGGACATTGTTTTGTTGTTGTTGTTTTGGCAGTACCAGAGATCACACCCAGGAGCTCCCGCATGCTAGGCAAGCAAGCACTCCACCACTGTTACATCTCCAGCCAAGACCCGATTTGTCTTTTCTTCCTTTAAGGACTAAGTTGATGTGAGAAAAACAGGGCAATATAATGGACTGCAATCAATAAATCCACAGATCTGGCACTATCTCTCCTCATATCTCATTCTGCTGCTTGTGACCCCAGGGGCTTTCTGGATCTCCTGGGAAACAGCTATTTGCCTTGTTTTTCCAGAAAGCCATTGATCTGGTGACAAAAGCCACAGAAGAGGATAAAGCCAAGAACTACGAGGAGGCACTCAGGCTCTACCAGCATGCTGTGGAGTACTTCCTCCACGCTATCAAGTGTGAGTCACATCAGGGCGCGCTCTAGCGTCAGAGCTCCTTGAGTGCAGGTTAGGCACACAAAGCTCATGGGGGCCATTCTCTGCTTCCCCTTTTGCAGATGAGGCACACAGTGACAAGGCCAAGGAGAGCATTCGAGCCAAGTGCGTGCAGTACCTAGACCGGGCAGAGAAGCTGAAGGATTATTTACGAAACAAAGAGAAACACGGCAAGAAGCCAGTCAAAGAGAATCAAAGTGAGGGCAAGGGGTGAGTGTGCTGGAGCGCACTGCTGGCCCTGGTGGAACGGAGCCCCCATGTGCATGTGCCTTCTTCATGTGTCACTGTTATTCTTGGTGCTAATGCTGCCTTGGACTGCATTGGCATCCTTCTCATGGGGATTTCCACTCATAATAATAATGCCAACAGCTGCTTTCATTAAGACTTTGCAGAATACTATCTGTTATGTTATTGGATCTGTATAGAAAAGTCATACAGAGATAAGGGGCATGGCATGGGGTGATGAGCCTTGGCCTTTGCAGCTCAACTCTCAGGATAGAACCCTGGCTTTTCCACTGTCTTGCCATGTGATCTTAACTTCTATGCCTCTAGTCTCATTTCATAAGGGGAAAATGATAGAACTCTGCTTCTAGTATTGCCATAGGAGCAGAGGAGATGATATGGGTAAAGCCTTAGATGGGAGTTTGGTGCATAGTAAGCTGCTATTATCACAGAGAACCATTATCTTCATCTGACAGGTCAAGCAGCAAAAAATGGAGAGGCTGAAATTAGCTAAGGTCACTGAGCTAGAACATGATTAGAATCTGGACCCCCCCATCCAAGGCCTCTGTTTCTCCTCTCACAGCGAGTGGTCTCTCTGTGGCCTCTCATCTCATGTCTGGGGTTCACCTACCATGGTAATGCCAGTTAGCTGAGCACAAATGCAGTGGTGTCTGGAGTCAGGCAAGGGCCCTTGGGGCTACAGAGTCATGGGGTAGGAAATAGGTGACTGTGTCAGCTACCTCATCAGAAGTGAGATGCTCTCCTGGGCAGAGAGTCCATGCCTGTGGTCTGGTTCCCCAGAACCAGAAGCATACCAAAGAAGAACCAGGAGGCTAAGGGTCTCCAAAAAGGATAGAAGAGTTGTAAATGACAGATAAATGATAGGATAGGAGCTGGCTCTTGGGATGAAAGCATATTCATCTTTTGATTTAAACTTTACCTCCTTTCTGTCCTTGGAACTGTTTTGGTTTCACTGCCATGACCAAGGTCCAAGTCCATAGGAAAGGGACCTGAAAGCTACATTGGCTTGACTGACTGCTCTTTAAATTTAACCAAAGCACATTTCCCTTACCAACCCTCAGGAGAGGCCAGATATCTCTATCCTTATTCCCTTAATGAAGAAATGAGGCTGGGTTATTGGAGTGTTTCTTGTAGGACAGCCTGTGGCCCTGGTGTTTCAAGGTCCCTTACTGGTGTTGAGGAAGAGGCATTCCTTACCCACAGCACTGTGGCCTCACTCTGAGGGTCTCCCTGCTCCCAGGGTAAAGAGCCAGCTTGTGATCTTCTGTTTCCTTTCCTAGCAGTGATAGTGACAGTGAAGGGGATAATCCAGAGAAAAAGAAATTGCAAGAACAACTGATGGGTAAGAGGCCTGAAGCCTTGTGGCAATGGGAGGGAATGTGGTGTGGGTCTGCTGTTGGCTTGGCTCATGCTCATAGGCTAGACTCTGGTTCTGCTTCCCTGTGCAGGTGCTGTTGTGATGGAGAAGCCCAACATACGATGGAATGACGTGGCTGGGCTAGAGGGGGCCAAGGAGGCTCTCAAAGAAGCTGTCATTTTGCCAATTAAATTCCCACACTTGTTCACAGGTAAAGAGTTGAGCCACCTGAAGCTTGGGTGTAAAAATATCAGGCTTCTGAGGGAGCCAGCGTGGGGCTTCCCCTCTGAAATGTCCTGGAACAGATGGTATCTGCTTCCTTAGCCCAAGAGGACCAGGCCTGGACTTGCCATGTGCTCTATAAGGAGAAGCCCCAAGGCCTGCTCACCAGTTATCTACTGTGGCATCAAAAACAACCATGTGACTAAAACTTTAGTTGACTCATTTTACTAGGTAGTCAGAGTCAGGAACCAGTGCCAGCCAGTGTCATTTGGCAAGAACAATGAGGATCATTAACAAGAGCTAGAGCATTGGGGGGTGTAGCTCAGTGATAGAGCATAAGCATGGGCGAGGCCCTGGTTCAATCCCTAGCCTCACAAAAAACAAAAACAGAAAACAAGGGCTAGGCTTCCAGTAGGTGCTTAATTCCTTAGACACCTTTGTTCCTGGAATCATTTGTTTTCTAGGACCTTCTTACTGACTGTGTCTAAAGGCCCTCTGTTCTTTTTGTTTGTTTGTCTGTTCTGTTCCCATTCCCCAATCAGGAGGCTTACTTCAGTTATTCTCTATTGCAGGCAAGCGTACCCCTTGGCGAGGGATACTGCTTTTTGGACCCCCTGGCACAGGGAAATCCTATCTGGCCAAGGCTGTGGCAACAGAGGCCAACAACTCTACCTTCTTCTCTGTGTCCTCCTCAGATTTGATGTCTAAGTGGTTGGGGGAGAGTGAGAAGTAAGTCAGCCATCGGGCTGCACTCTCCTGGCAGCCCTGGCAGCTGTGCTGGTCCAGCTTCTCTGCCCCTTGGAGTCACCTCCCGGAGGAGCTGCTGTTTAATATTCAGGGAGAATAGCCAGGAGAGTGAAATCTTGCCCACTTATTGGTTGGGACACCATCCTGTAGGTAACTAGAAGAGAACTTGGAAGCAATGAAGGACTCAAGAAGCAAAGGGAATGGAACTAACCATGATGAGTATAGCTGACCATCCCCTGTCAGAGGATTTAGCTTATTCCCCACACTGATTCCTATTTTGCAGATGATGAAACTGAGGCTTAGGGCAAGAGAAATGACTTGTCCTAAATTCAGAGCTAATGCTTGGGCCCCAGGGTCTGAAGCTGGTGTTGAGGCATGTTCTTCTTTGGTGCACTACTGCCAAAGAATTTGTCACCACCATTCTCCCTGACATCAATTTTCAGTATCCTCACAGGAAAGGCAGGAGAAGTGGCAACTGGAACCCTGGGTGGGCATGTCCGGGAGCATGCAGATCCTAACCCCTTTTTTACCCTTACAGGCTAGTCAAGAATCTCTTTGAGCTAGCCAGGCAACACAAGCCCTCCATCATCTTCATCGATGAGGTGGATTCTCTCTGTGGGTCCCGGAATGAAAATGAGAGCGAGGCTGCCCGAAGGATCAAAACAGAGTTCTTGGTCCAAATGCAGGGTGCGTACCAGTCTGGTTGCCCCTGGGTCATCACTCCACCTAAAATCAGTTCAGGACTCCAGATTTAGCTGTAGCTGGGTGATTGTCCTTGGAGTGGAGGAAAAGTGCTCCTTGGCATCCTATCCTCAGTCCTCAAATGAGTTTTCATCATAGAGAAGCTGTTGAGACCTATGCCACCCCGCTACTCTGCCCTTCCTGTGGCAGATGGTGCTTTAGGTCTCTTAATCGCAGCAAAGCCAGATCAGAGTGCTTTAGTTTCAACTGGGACCCTGCCAGTGGTGGCACAGGGATGGCTTCAGGTGATGATTCACAAAGCCCCTGAGATCTGTCCCAATGGTTCTGACTGACCCTTGCAGGTGTCTTCATAGTCCACATCTCTGTCTCCCTTTCTCCACAGGTGTGGGGAATAACAATGATGGGACTCTGGTTCTTGGTGCCACAAACATCCCCTGGGTGTTGGATTCAGCTATTAGAAGGAGGTGAGTCTCCCACAGGACAGGCTTGGGGCTAACATCTTCCTCAGGCCAATGGTAGCCTATAAGCGTGCCCTTATCTTATTCTCCGGTGTCCTCCCTGGTCTGATTGGAGCAGAGCCCTTATGAAGCCAGCTTCTTGTGGGCTATGGTGCCAGCATTGCTGGCCTAAAAGTGCATCTCTTTTGCTGTCCATGCTGTGCCTTCTTCTAACTCCATTCTGTGATCAGCTTTCATTTCTTGCTCTGTACTTGGCTCTTTAGGTTTGAAAAGCGCATTTATATCCCACTGCCAGAAGAAGCTGCCCGTGCCCAGATGTTCCGATTGCATCTTGGGAGCACTCCACACAACCTCACAGATGCCAACATCCATGAGCTGGCCCGGAAGACAGAAGGCTACTCAGGTGCAGACATCAGCATCATTGTGAGGGACTCCCTTATGCAGCCCGTCAGGAAAGTGCAGTCAGCAACACACTTCAAGAAGGTGAGTGGTGGCTGGGTAACTCAGGAAGCCAAGGCAGGGGGATTGCAAGTTTGAGGCCAGAACTGGCAACTTAGTGAGACCCTGTCTCAAAGAATAAAAAGGATTGGGAATGTAGCTCAGAGGTAGAGCATCCCTGGGTTCAATCCCCAGTACCACACACACACACACACAAAATCAGAAGGTGAGTGGCCAGCAATGGCTTAGGCAGTATCTCCAAGGGGTATCTGTTTTTTTCCCTGCTCCCTGGCTGCTCAGAGGACACACTTTCAATTTCTTGGAGAACTAAGGGAAAGAGTTGGGTGTGCCCACTAGTTCCAGGAGTCAGGACTACACCTGCCCTCCCATCTCTGAAGCCCTTGCCTAAGCATGTCTGTCTCTTGATTGTGAGGAGCCAAAAGATGGGCCACTGTTTCCACAGCTCTGCAGCCTCCCCAAGATGCACTGTGTTGTGTGAGAGTAGATGCCAAGTAAATGCTTGACAGTTACTAATTATAAAGAGGACCCATGCTCTCCTTCAACAGATCTTTGTTGAGTGTCTGCTGTGGGTCCTGTGTGCCTGACGGTCCTAGGTGCTGAGAAGTCATTAGTGATCATAACAGATGAAACTCCCTTCTCTCTAGTAGCCTTCATTCATGTGGGGGTAGACCTTAATAAACAAGATAAAAGTCAGTTCCTTAACAGGTAATGAGGAAGAGCTAAGCAGGGTAAGGTAGACCAGGAGTACCAGAGGTTTAGGATGCAGGCAGGTTGCACTATTAAAGGCCAGGCAACAGGTGGGTGACATTTGAATCAAGAATTGAAGGTGAGGGAAAGAGCCTTAGGATATTTGAGGGGATGTTTTGCTAGGGCATATACTTAAGTGGGAAAAAAACATTTTTTATGTATTTTTTTTAAATTTATATATGACAGCAGAATGCATTACAATTCTTATTACGTATATAGAGCACAATTTTTCATATTTCTGGTTGTATACATAGTATATTCACACCAATTCATACACGTACTTTGGATAGTAATGATCATCACATTGCACCATCGTTAATTACCCCATGCCCCCTCCCTTCTCCTCCAACCCCTCTGCCCTATCTAGAGTTCGTCTATTCCTCCCATGCTCCTGCTCCCTATCTTACTATGAATCAGCCTCCTTATATCAAAGAAAACATTTGGCATTGGGTTTTTTGGGATTGGCTATCTTCACTTAGCATTATGGAAAAAAAAAATTTTATTGCTACTGCATTTTTGATGAAATTTAGTGGCACTAATAAGGAAGGTGAGACGTTTGGGGCTATTATTTGAGAATCTGGAGGTCAGTGGCTGGCAGAGCATGCTGTCATCAGGACTCTGAAATCAGACTGAGCCACTTTGACCACTCAGTACAGGAGCTTTTTTGTTTGTTTACAGTGCTGATGATTGAACCCAGAGACGCTTTCCACTGAGCTACATTCTCAGCCATTTTGTGTGTGTATATGTGTGTGTGTGTGTGTGTGTGTATGTGCGCCAAAGATTGAACCCAAGGGTACTTAACCACTGAGCCACATCCCCAGCCCTTTTTTATATTTTTATTTAGAGAGAGGGTCTCACTGAGTTGCTAAGGGCCTCGCTAAGTTGCTGAGGCTGAGTTTGAACTTGCAATCCTCCTGCCTCAGCCTCCCAAGCCACTGTGATTACAGGCATGTGCCATCATAACCAGCTAGCCCTTTTTTGGAGGGTGTGGGGGGGTACTGGGGATTGAATGCAGGGGCACTTAACCACTGAGCTACATCTCCAGCCCTATTTTATATTTTATTTAGAGACAGGGTCTCACTGATTTGCTTAGTACCTCACTTTTTCTGAGGCTGGCTTTGAACTCGTGATCCTCCTGTCTCAGCCTCCTGAGTCACTGGGATTACAAGCTTTTGCCACCATGTTCGGCCCAGTTAGCCCTTTATATTCTTTGATTTTGAGATAGGGTTTCACTAAGTTGCTCAGGCTGACCTAGAACTTGAGATCTTCCTGCCTCAGCCTCCTGAGTAGCTGGAATTACAGGCATGTGGCCACTCTACCCTGCTAGCCTAGGAGTTTTTGTTTGGTTTGGTACCAGAGATTGAACCCAGAGGTGCTTAACCATTTAGCCACATCCCCAGCACTTTTTATTTTGAGACAGGGTGTCACTAAGATGCTTACTAAATTGCTGAGACTGGCTTTGAACTCAATCCTCTTGCCTCAGACTCCCAAGTTGTGGGATTACAGGCATACCCCATCATGACCAGCCAGCCCAGGAATTCTGAAGGAGAATTCTTGTGATCGTGATGACCTAGAAAACCATCCATTCCCTTTCTTTAGGACATCTTTAGAAATCTGAGGTGTTCTACTATCCCTTAACAGTGAAGAACAGCTATACCAGCCTGTCAAACTCCTGCTTGGTTTCAGGTCTGTGGTCCTTCCCGCACCAACCCTAGCATTGTGATTGATGACCTCCTGACCCCATGCTCTCCAGGGGACCCAGGGGCCATAGAGATGACTTGGATGGATGTTCCTAGTGACAAACTCTTAGAGCCTGTGGTTTGCATGGTAAGTAAACAGCTGGGAGAGGGGACTCTATAGAGCCCAGAAAATTAGGGGTCTGGGTCCAAGAAGAAAAATGAACTTCTTTCCTTCCATAGCCTGAGCTATCATGGCTCCTCTGAAACGGTGACCTTTGTAGCTCTGGGTTGCTGAGGATCTTGCTGTGACTCAAGGGGAACAGAGGCTATATATCCTACTAAAGTATATAAAGTATATATAAAGTTTATATACTTTAGTAGAAAGAGTAAAGTTTAGATAATGTAACTGTCATTCCAGAGGTTTGGCTTAATTGGTCCAGAAGAAACCAGAAAAAGTATGTCAGCAAGGTTTCATTTAATGCAGTGGCAGAGGCAGAGGCAGCCTCTCACCCAGGTAGTGTGGCCCTATCCATCTCCTAGTCTTGCCAGTCACAGTGCTCATTCTATCCTGGTGTGATGGGCAAAAAATTAAAAAATGGGAGTTATGATAGGATGGAGCCTTGATTCATTCAGATCAGACCTCTGGAAATGATATGTGCTGCCTCACTATGCTGCCTGTCACAGGCTGATTCTAGTTTAGCAACTGTAGGGAGTTCTGCACTGGGCAATGACCTTGCTACCCTAGATGGCATAGCTGTGCAAGGAGGGAGGCCTAGCATCTGGAGCCTGGCTGCTTCTCAGCAGTATGCTCTTGTCTTTACAGTCGGACATGCTCCGGTCTTTGGCCACCACCCGGCCCACAGTGAATGCAGATGACCTCCTGAAAGTGAAGAAATTCTCAGAGGACTTTGGACAGGAGAGTTAAAAGCTTCTTCACTTGGGTGAAGGTGAAGGTGGGAGGTTGATTGGGGCACATCTACGGTACTCCCTACACTGGTGGCCAGACAGGGCTCCAGGGCTCGTCCTAAAGTCACCACAGTGTCTCCTCTGCTGTCTGGCCGCCAGCCAGGGAGCAGGAAGAAAAGGGCCTCCACAGCAGATGACGCTCCGCTACAGTCTGGCACACAGTGGATACTGGTTCTTCCTAGTTCTCTCTTCTGGATGCTGACCAGTTCCTTTTCCTGCCCCTCCATGTCTTTTTTATTTTTGTTTCCCTAAATTAATGCTGCTTTGATTTATCTTGTTTATAAAGATAAAATCCCCTGGAAGTGTCAAGGAGTGGGAGTAGCCAGGCCCCAGTTACTTTTATGGCCAAGTTTGGCTGAGAACAGACTGATGAAGAGTAAGAAAAGCCATTCCCACCCTCCTAGGTTTGCATCCAGAGCCCTGTGTCTTCCTTGCAAGAGGAGGAGATGGTTTCTGTGAGCACAAAGCTGTTTTGATCAGGAGAGAAGGCAGGTGCATCTTCACTGCTGCCTCCCCACCCCCCCAGGCCCACCCTCCCGAGTGTAAGAACACTGAACCCAGCCACTGCCCTGGGTCCCTGTCCTGGAGATGGTCTAATAAATCCTTTTCCCTTCTTGAGCCACTGGAGTGGTCTCATCTTTGACTTGTCTGGGGCTACCTGAAGGCCACTTTTGCTTCCAATAACATGCTCTCATTTTCTTTGCTTCTTCCTCTCCTCTCCTCAGCAGAGTAGGAAGCAAGCAGGAATGCTGGCCACCTTCTACAGTTCTCAGGTCTGCTCTCCAGTAAGGTGGCTCAGAAGATTGGCTGGGGGTATTTAAGGGACCTGGTCAGCTCTTCTTACTGTCCAGTGTCCAGATCACAGACTGCAAAGTGGGAGGCCTGTGTGTCAGACATAACCTGCAGCTGTTTGGTTTGGTCTGCTGCCAACATTTAAAAATCAAAAATTGACATAAAAATGTAGATTTTTCTGGGTGGTGACACACACCTGTAATACCAGTGACTTGAACTCCTGAGGCCAGAGGATCCCAAGTTCAAGGCCAGTTTTAGCAATGTAGTGAGGTCCTGACTCAAAAATAAAAGGGCTGTGGATGTAGCTCAGTGGTAAAGCACCCATGTGTTCAATCACTAGTACCAAAAAAAAAAAAAAAAAAGGCAGATTTCTGGCTCTGGAGGTAAAACTAGGCCTACATCCCTGGGCAGGGGCTGCCCTGTTTAAAAGGCGTTCCCTTTCCCCACTCATTTATGTTGCCCACCAGGCAGCCAGTGGACTTGGTGACCCCTGAAGTAGACACCAAGGTTCCAAAGCTGGCAGTCCCAGAAATGCTGTGTGATATGGAGCAGACACAGCACTTTCAGCTTCACCCTGACAACCACATGGAAAAGGCCTGTCAGGAAACAGACTGTGAAGGGATGGTCTAGCCATTCTTCCCTCTAAAACTGGTATTATTCATCTATATTTTATTTTATTGGGACTGAATGCAGGCCCTCAAGCATACTAAGCACATTCTCTACCAGTGAGCTATATCCCCAGCCTTAATTCTCTTCTTAAAACCTGTGTGGGAGCAGGCATGATGGCACATGCCTATAATCCCAACAACTTGGGAGGCTGAGGCAGGAGGATCACAAGTTGGGGACCAGCCTCAGCAACTTAGTGAGGCCCTGTCTCAAAATAAAAAAATAAAACAGGCTGGGGATGTGGCACCCCTGGGTTCAATCCCTGATACCCAAAAAGAAAAAAAAAAAAGTTCAAGATTCTAACTGGTACATGTGTGTGGTTTTTGTGGCCAATACCTATCTTGGTGAGAGAAGTTTTCTTTATTGGAAATGCAAGGATTTGTTGATACTGACCATCACAAAGGTATCACCAAAGGGCTGTGACCCTCAGACTACAAGGAAGCATTGTCGTCTAACCGTGGGGCAGTGCTTGGTGGTGATTCTTCTCCAGTTTCACTGCATCTTCAGCCTGTCAGCCTGCTCCAAAGTTAGAGAAAACTATAAGCAAGAGTGGGTTTTTCCTGGGCTTGTCTAAATAATTTACTGGACTCCCTACCACTAAGCTACATGCCCAGCCCTTTTTAGTTTTTGAGATTGTCTCACTAAGTTGTCCAGGCTGGCCTCCAACTTGTGATTTTCTTACCTCCGCCTCCTAACTAGCTAAAATTACAGGCATGTACCTCCGTGCATGTTATTGTGTTTTTGCAGTACTGGGGATTAAACCCAGGACCTCCCACATGCTAGACAAGTGCTCTGACCTGCCATTGACTACACCCCCAGTCCTCATTTGTGTACACTGATTTTGAGGATTTTGTTTTACAAGAACATCTGCTTCAGAGGCTAAGGGTGTAGTTCAGTGGTAGAGCCTGTGCACAGCCTCCAGCAATACAAATAAAAACAAACAAAAAAACTTGAATACCTCAAACCTCAACATAAAAATGAGGTTAGACAATTTACCTAATACTTTTGGAATTCCTTCACCTCTTGACAAAACTCAACAGTTTCGTAAAAATTAAACACTGGTAGTATGATGCTAATTTATTTTTTTCAAAATAAGCATGGTAAACAGCTAAGTACCAATTCTGCTTTCCATTACTAATTATGACAGGAAGGGGCTCGCTCCTTATCAGTTGTCATTCCCACCTCCAGCCCTGTTCCATGGCCTCCACCCAACCAATGAGCCAAGTACCCGCTGTTCAACAGATCTTAGCAGCAAACTTTTCCCTAACTTTGTTAAAGGTGGCAGGTAAAAGACCTGAGCTGGGTACAGTGGTGCACGCCTATAATCCCACTTACTTCAGAGGTTGAGGCAAGAAGACTGGGAGTTTGAGCCCAGCTTGAGCAAGGCAACAAGATGCCATCTTAAAAAAAGAGAGAAAGAAAGGTGGAGACCTAAACTATCTGAACCTGTTAAAATGTGTGGATACGTATTTACATTAATAATGTCATTAAACACTTTCTTGAATTGGGACCACTCTGTCCTGTGTTTTACTTTTATAAGCAACTGGTATCCAAGGCAAACAAGGACTCTCCAAGTCAGACACATACAAGCCCTTTGTAAAAAGAACTCAGAGAAACTCAGAAAAATGCTTTATCTGCATTTTTTTAAACTTTTTGTTTTATAGGTGTAGATGGACAGAATGCCTTTATTAGTTTATTTTTATGCGGTGCTGAGGGTTGAACCCAGTGCCTCACGAATACTAGGCAAGTGCTCTGCCACTGAGTTACAGCCTCAGCCCCCTTACCTGCATTTTAAAACACAGCTTTCTAATATTTGGGAACTGTGTTACTATGAAATCTTGGCTTTGGAAGTAGGTTATACAGGTCTTATGATATAACTGTTGAGAATGGTTATGTACTTGCCCCTCTTCTCTCCATACAAAAATGTCAGGAAACATCCATTTCAGGGGGGTTATTTTTCTCAAATTGTAGCAATATTTTGTCCAAACCTGACTGGAATAAACATTTCTAAGATTCTCCTCTAACTCAGTTCAATATGCTCTGGAAGTCCACTGTTTTCTTTCATATCAGGACCAATACCAAGTTGAAGGCAAATAAGATATTCCCAGCTCAAATTCAGGTATTTGCATTTAGTCTTTCCAGATCCTCAGCCCCAGCAGGAAAGCTTCAGTCGTTCACCTCCATCCAGTGGATGTTTGTAAATGTCCTGCTGTCCATTTTGTCAATGAACAGGCAGCCTTGCAAGTGGTCCATCTCATGCTGGATGATGCGGGCTGTCCACCCTCCTGCCTGCCACTCCACCTGTTCTCCTCTTGGATCCATTCCTGTAAAGAAAGTTACATGCTGATCCAGGTGAGGTGAGGACATGCTTAACTGCATCATTCTCAACCTCCTTGTGCTGTTCCCTGCCCCCTGCCCTGTTTGCTCCTATTTACAAGAGGCAACATAAGTAAGCAAATATAGACAGCAACCCCTACCCATCCTAGAGAAGATGCCTCAATTCTGCCCATTCCCAAGTATACCTAGTTCCCCCTCTAATAATAAGGTTGTGGGGCTCAATATGAGGCGGACAATGAGACATTCTTTCGCTAAGATGCCCTCCTTTCTTCTCACTTGTCAAGTGTTGCTTCCTATCAAAAGGTATGTTAGCCTGGTACAGTAGAAAAAAAGAGACACCTTCTGACCCTCTTGGCCGAAGAGATTTGCTCAAGAATAACAGTCATCCCAACCCCTTCAGAGAACCATTCTACAAAACATCTATGGTATGACAGAGGCGGATGGTTTACTGCCCTGGGCTTGGCAACGCTGGGTTCCACTTCTCCAAACCCATTTTGACAGATACAGTGGGGCAGGAGAGAGAGAGAGGGAACGAATGTGGGGTGTGGGCAAGGAGGGAGAGAGAGAAGCAGGGGAGGAGACAGGAAAAGAGAATTAAATCCAGGCTGGACGAGCAACTAACTGCGGAATTAGGGCACCTCCCAACCCGTGTCCCGAGGGAGCCCTGACCTGACAGGAGCCTCCTTCCCCACCAGTCCGTCACTCCCGAGTCCCTTGTGCTCCCGGGTCCTGCTTTGCTCCCAAGGGAGGCTCTGCAGACGAACTATAAACAAGTCTGCACACTCCCTGGAGCTTCGCAGAGACCGTTCCGTGGACTCCGGTGCCGCCGCCTCCACTGTCAGGGCGAGAGCGCAGTTACCCAGCCGCCCCGGCCCGGCCGCCCGCACCTGAGATCTGCACAGCCTGGAAGCGGGGAACGCAGGCCAGGAAGCCGGAGACGCTCTCGCAGCCCTCGGGAAAGGTGACAACACTGCTATCCAGCACCCGCAGACGAGGGTTCACGAGCACGCGCAGCGGAAAAGGCTCCATCTGGCGGAGCGCGCGCAGGCGCGGCGCGCAGGCGCGGAAGAGCGCCTCGGGGAACTCCAGGGCCAGCACCTGCAGCGGCACCCCCAGCTGCGGCGCGCTCAGGCCTACGCATCGCCGGCGCCGCATCACCTGCACCAGCCGCTCCACCAGCCGCTGCAGCTCCGGGGTCTCCAGTTGCGCCGGCTCCACCCGGGCCGCTACCGCCCGCAGCACCGGGTCCCCGATCTGGCAAACGTGCAAGTACGGCGGCTGCGGCGCTCCTAACAACAGACGTCTCACGTAGTGCCAGTAGGAGCGCTGGCGCGCCGGGCCCTCCAGGCCGTCCACGGCCGCTGTGGAGCTGCAGGCCCGGGTGCCACCCGCTCCAGCCCCGCACAGCCGGCCGGTCCCTGGGCAGCCACGCGCCCGCAGCGTTCCTAACAGCGGGAGCGTGTTCAACAGCCGACCCATGGCGCGCACCAGCAGGAACCCGCTCCCCCGGCCGTTTCCCCCGCCCCGCTGCCGCCAGGGACGCCGGGAAGTGTAGTTGCCGCGTACCTTGGGAGAGACCATCAGCGAGAGGACCAGCAGCCAGGTCGTGACTATCGTCCAGCTTTATTGTTAAATTCCACCCACGTACAGGAGTGACTGGGAAGTACCCTCTTTGTCCCCGTGAACAACCTCGCAGCCCGTCCCTGGCGACGCAGCCCTGACCGACAGCGACTCTATGCCCCGAGTTGCTGGAACTTCTGATCCCACGCACCACAAGCTGCTCCCCATCCTGGGCGACTTCATCCTGGGCGACTTGAACACCGGCTAAGACCCCGTATTAGGCGCCTCGGCCAGCTACGCACCCCCCTCCCTCAGCTTCCCCTGCGGCGACTCCACTGTCTCCATCTCCTCTGGCCCACCAGCGTGGCACGCTGCAGCAGCAGACCCCAGAATCGGCTCCTCAGCAGGAGGCTGCGGTGCAGAATCTGTGAGCTTGGATGCTAGCTCCTTGTCATCTAGAGAGAAGACCACCTCTCTCTTAGGCAGGATAAAGGCGAGAGGCTCCTGGATAAGGATGATGTCCACATGCCCAAGGTTTCCATACTTGGAAAGCTGAGTGGGTGGAATGCCTGCCCCAGATGGTAGGGAAAGGGAAATGGAAAAAAACGTTATTAATAAAATCAAATACAGAAGTCACAGGGAAAAAAAATACTAAAGAGTAAGAAACACACACCAATTACTTTTTTTTTTTTTTTTCCTTTTTGGTACCAGAGATTGAACCCAGAGCTGCTTTACCACTGAACTACATTGCAGCCCTTTTGTATTCAGAGACAAGTTCTTCTAAGTTGCTGGGGCTGGCTTTGGACTTGATCCTCCTGCCTCAATCTCCTGAATCTCTGGAATTAGAGGGATGGGACATTAAGCCTGGCTCAAAATTACATATTTCAATACAGCAAAGACCATCTTTGTGATGTGGGACAAGAAACTATACTGTAAAGCAAGACCACAATGGTAATTTGGAATAGCATAGGGAACAGTGGATGGAGCCAGAGCAAAAAGATTACTTAGCACAGATTCCTGGGACAGACCCAGGAATTAGGGCAAAGATGGAGGGCAGCCACTCTTAGCCTGTGTGATCACTAACTTACTACCCTTTGGGGAGTTGTGCCTCCCTCACCCCCAGCTCCACCAGGATGAGGATGAAAGCAAGTGAGGAGAAAGCAAACTGGGGAAAAAAATATTTTTAAAATCCCTCCTCTCTGGGGCTGGCCACATAATGCTTGCCTAGGATGCTTGAGACCCTGGGTTCAGTCTCCAGAACGACCCTCAAAAAAATCATAAATAATAATAAAAACCCTTCTCTAATGCTGGGTGTCGTGTTTACACCTATAATTCCTCAGCAACTTGGTGAAATCCTATTTCAAGAATGGGCTGGGGCATAGCTTGGTGGTAGAATACGCCTGGGTTCAATCCCCAGTACCACAGAAACAAAGCAAAAAACCCTTCTCTGGGGCTGGGGATGTAGCTCAATGGTAGAGGACTTGCGGGCAAACAGAAGGACTCAGGTTTGATCTCTAACACTACAAAAATAAACTGGGACAGAAATAAACAGAATACAAGTTGCCTGGGGCTAAGGATATGATTGAGGAGGAACTAAAAGTCAGCACAAATTATCTTTTTTGAGGTGTTGGAGATGTTATAAAATTGTATGGCGTGACTATTGTACATATTTGTATATTTACTAAAAAACAAATTACATACCTGTAAAAGTTTTTTAAAAAATCCTTTCTCTTACCTAAAGTCTGTGCTAGCTGAGCTGGTGGGAAAAGGACTTGAAGACAACGATTTAAATAAGGAACAAGGTCTTCCAGGAAGACAGTGCAAAATTGAACGAAGAGCTCTTGTTCTCCACTGCTGAAGGCAGCCTCTTCTGCGCGATGGAAGGCCAGGATTATTTTAGTTACCTAAAAGACAAGAATACCATCAATCACTGGCACAGTGCATGAAATGGAGCACAAATGTGCAGCCTTCAGGTTTTCTTTCTTTTTCTTCTTTTTTGTGGTGCTGAGGATTGAACCCAGCGCCTTGTGCATTCGAGGCAAGCACTCTACCAACTGAGCTGTATCCCCAGCTCAACCTTCAGGTTTTCATTGCAAACAATACTATCTTGTTTAAACTCAGAACTGTGGCCAATCTTTGCAATTGTCATCTTCCTAATGTATTTCTTACCCAACTTGTTTCATTACTGGTGTAGTTTCCAGTTCTAGTGGAAGAGTCATGAAATTATACAGAGAATACATGGTTTTTGATATCCTTGGTGGCTGGACCAGGTCTGTGATGGATCCAAGAAAATGAAGCAGTTGACTTTGAATTAATCAAAAGGGAGATTATCCTGGATGAGTATGACTTAATCAAATGAACTTTTTTTTTAAAATTTGTTCTTTTCAGTTATACACGAGAGATGAACCTTTTAAAACAATATACCTAAAAGAAGAGACTAAAGTAGGAGAGATGCTCTCCTGCTGGCCTTAAAAAAACAGCCATAGTCAGGAGTGGTAGCACATTCCTGTAATCCCAGCAGTTTAGAAAGCTGAAGCAGGAGGATCATGAATTCAAAGCCAGCCTCAGCAACTTGGTGAGCCCCTGAGCAATATTTTATTTAGACCCTGCCTCTAAATAAAATATAAAAAAGGGCTGGGGATGTGGCTCAGTGGCTAAGTGCCCCTGGGTTCAATCCATGGTACCAAAAAAAAAAAAAAAAAAAAAGGAAGAAACACCTACACTATGAGCTGTCTGTCTGTGGAGGGGACAGCCCTCCACATAGTTGAGGATCTCAGTCGAAAAACTTTTGTTAACTGTCAGGAATGAAAACTGCCAACCTGAATGAGCCTGAAAGGAAGTCCTGAGCTACCACAGCCTAGACAGCTTAACTACAACTTGGTGAGACCCTGAACAGGACCCAGGGATACTACGACTGGCAATAATAGACATACTATTATAAGCTGCTAAATTTGTGGAAATTTGTTATATAGCAGTAGAAAACTAATATATTGCTGAATCATGATCTCAGGTGAACCACTTCATGAATGGTGATGGTTCCAGTTCCCACAAAACAGAAGCTTCTCAACTAGAAAAACTTTCAAAACTACACAACCTCTCCAAGGACACCACTTTCATATGAAACTGGTTTATCACAAAAGTCAGGCCATCTGTTACCAAAGGCAGCCCAGGATAGGAGAAAACCAATGAATGTGCTCACCTTAACAAGGGCATCCTCCAAGGTACCAGTGACATCCTGTGCCAGGGCCACAGGGCAGCAGAGACGCAGGTCATTGAAGGCAACCAGAATATTGTTGAGGAAGCACGCAAGGGGAGGGAAGTCTAAAAGTACCATTGGTGGCTGCAGTGTCCCTGGTTGAGTGGCTGGCACAGCAGCAGGAATGTTACTGCTGCCCAGGATGGCTGGAGCTGAGATGAGGGTATAGGAATTCATCTCATCCTGGAATTTTTCCACTGCTTCCTGAATTGCTTTCTGGAAAGTATTGATGGCCACCCGCTGGAAAACAGGAGCCAACTGACCCCGGAAATCAGCCCCCACCCGGCTGAATGACAGCCCAAAGTACATACACTGGCCCAGCAGAGAGTCCAGGCGGCCTCCTATCCCCCGGTAAAGGTCAGTCTCCAGCACCTGCAGGAACTGTGAAACTTTCTGCAGCACCCATCCATGAAAGATGGCACCCTCATTCACAGCGTGCTCCCCCATGGCAGTTGGCAACAGTGGGTCCTCGTCTGAGAAAATGGCACGGTACTGTGTGATGATATCAAAGAGGTGGACTCGGCAGGCTTCAATAGTTTTTGTGATATGGAAATAGGGATCATCATTAGGGATTGTAGTCAGGATGGAACGGAGCCAAGCATCTCGGGCCTGAAGAAACTTTACTCTTAACTCAGCTTCAGTGAAGATGTCCATGCGCCGTAGGTAGCCAATGACTCGGAGGCAGGCAGGGAGCTGGATGTTGGTCCTCAGTTGCTGAATTAGTTGGCTCAGCATCAGCTGCATGGACTGGCGCACTTCGTTCACAATGCCCTGACAAAACAAGGAATGAGTAACAACATACAGAGACACTCTCTGGAACCCACTCCACTAACCCTGAACATTTCAGACAAACTTCCCATGGTTTTCCTGATATACAAAATGTATTTCTAAAGCTGATACTGGCAGGACAGATTTACAAAAATAGATCTGGTTGCATAACTCCCTTGCTTGCATTTTTTTTTTTTTTTTTTAGATACTGGGGTTGAACCTAGGGGTGCTTTACCCCACTGAGCTGCATTGCTAGTTCTTTTATTTTTTGAGATAGGTTCTCACTAAGTTGCTGAGGCTAGCCTTGAACTTGTGATCTTCCTGTCTCAGCCCCCAGAGTGGCTGGCTGGTCCTTCGTTTATTTTCTTTGGACATTTACCACTATCTGAAATAATCATATTATTTGTCAATTATCAGACCTCCACTAGAATGTAAGCTTCATGAGAGCCATGGCCTTGACTACTTTGATCAACCACAGTCCTGGCACCTAGATCAGTGCTTGGCACCTGATTCAAACATGTATCTTTGAAGGAATCAATTAATGAATGTTTTCTGCTCAAGCTTGCCTGCCTGACAGAAACTGATGTGAAACATGCAAAGGTTTTTATCTAACAGTTCAGTCACAACCACATTAATGATCATAAGATCAGTTTAGCCACTTGTGATGGCCCTCTCCTATAATCCCAATCACTTAGGAGGCAAAGGCAGGAGGACTGCCAAGTTCAAGGCCATCCTCAACAACTTACCAAGACCCTCAGCAACTGAATGAGACCCTGTCTCAAAATAAAAAATAAAAAGGGCTGGGAATGTAGGGACATAGTTCAGTGGTGAAGTACTCCTGGGTTCAATCCCCAGTCCTAAAAGAATAAAAAAAGAAGGTCTGAGGGCAATCCCCAGTACTAGGGAGGAAAAATTCAGCTTGAATACTCTGGGCAAGCAGGCTACCTTGATGACAGGAATGGAGGAGTATTTCCTTTCCAATCGCCGTACATAGGCTGCAAGCTCCAGGGCCTCTTCATAGTAGCTGTTCCGGACACAGGTATCCATAAGCTGAGGGATCTCCAGAATTTCCAGGATTTCTGTGTGCCGGTTTAGAGTCAGGGTGTTCATCCGTCGGTTGGAGCTGATCTCCTCAGCTTCCTTCACAAAGTTCCTACAAACAGGATGATGTTAGTCCCTTAATACTCTGCCCCCAAACCTTAGCTGATTACCAAGCACTGACTGTAAACTGGGCACTGGGTTAGATGGCTTACCTGATTTAATCCTTACAACCAAACCTATAAAGTAAATAAATGTACTTGAGGGAATTTTTAATCTCAGGGGAAGCAACTTGTCCAAGATCACACAACTGATAGTTATGAATCAGCTGCCATGGACTGGCAGACAGAGGATTAGACTGTTCCAGATCCCATAAACGGGAACTAAGTAGCTATAGCAAGGGACTTAGGCTCTCCGGAAGTGTTTCTTCATTGGTAATTTTTTTTTTTTTAACCCAGGGTTGCTTAGCCACTAAATCACATTCCTATTTCTTTTCTTGCTAAGTCCTCAGGGCCTCAATAAGTTGCTAAAGTTGGTCTTCAATTTGCAATCCTCCTGCCTCAGCCTCCCAAGTAACTGGGAATAATAGGCATGTACCACTGTGCTTCACCATTAATACAATCTACCTCAAAATGATGCCAGAATTAAGTGAGATGATGCATGTGAAGCACTTAACACAGACCTGATGCAATGTAAATGTGGCAGAGTAAAAGAGACAAATATTCCTTTAAAACTATTATTTTCATAATAAAGCACTAACTAGCCTACAAGACACAATCTTGCCCCAAATTCCCTCAGGTTTCACTCTCCTATGCTACTGTTCAACTTTAATTCCCACTACATTCTACTTTGTTATTTCTCTGTAATAACTGCAGAGACTTGCTTTATGAAGTCCCTTCTCTATTTGGGGGCGTGGAGGATACAAAAGCTATTGTCAAATATCCAAAGGATCAAAAGTAAAATTAAACTTGAATCATAAAAGGCTGGACTACAACTTAGAAAAACTGGACTGTGACCCAAGGAAGTACAAAATAGCTCAAAAACGAAATTTTGATTGTCTTTGATGCCCCCAAATGGGAGGATTTTCTAGTCAGCCTCCTATCCCTGGAAGTTTTGACTCAGATGGCGTCCTATCTGAGCTGTTGTCATACTTACATAAGTGTGCACATATATTAAGTTGGCATTTATTGTATTCTATGTCAGACCCAATGATAAATGCTTTGCATGGATTCTTTTCGTTTAGTACGTAAGTCCTACAAGGACTGCATTGCAATCACGACTTGAAAACTTAGTTGCTGTGTTAATGAACAAGTCCCTAACCACTTCCTTATTCGTAAAATAGTAATCTACCTCGAAGTCTATCGTGAGGTTTAAATGGATTAATAATGTGTTCAGAGGAGAGCCTGGCACATAGTATGAGCAACGTGTTAGTTATCTCTGTCATCCTAAATGTCAGCTATCATAATTAGAGACTCCTTTAGGGCCGGGCGGCTGCACCTGCAGTTCTGCTGGAAGCTGGGCAAGCGATCGAGCAGGCGGCCAAGCGACTCCTCCACGTCGCCGAAGAGGCGGTGGATACGCTCAGTGCACTCCGCGCCACGGATAAAGGTCTTGTAGTTGGCGAAGGCCAAGTCGCGCGTCTGTTGCAGCAGCTGTGCCCGCTCCTCGGCCAGGCGCTCGGGCTCGCGCCGCAGCCTCTCCAACCCTGAACCGCTCAGTTCCCGGAGGTAGCGGCCCACATCGGGCCGCTCCCGCCACTGAGCCTCGGGGAAGCGGTCCCGGAAGAGCGATGCCAGGAGTCCTTCATCCTCCACCTCTCCCAGAGCTGCTGCCGCTGCCGTGGCCGAGGCCGTGGATGAAGATGGGAGAGTCACTGCAGCCGCCATCTTCTCCTCAGCTACGTCACTTCCCCTCCAAACCGGTGAGGGCGCTGAGCGCCTAGGGCCGGAAGCAACAGGGTCACATTTCCTGTCTCTATGGTTTCTTCGCTGGAGGATTTTCTTTCCTCGGCGGTCCTCCACGTTAGGGGGCACTAGTGCAGGACGGGGCTAGAGAGGCAGGCTTTGGGGTTGCCAGGGAGCCGCCGGAACCCGACTTCCGTTCCTGGCAGCGGAGGCACGAGGATCCGGTGTTTCAACCCAGCGGGAAAATGCGGCCTTTAACTGAGGAGGAGACCCGTGTAATGTTTGAGAAGATAGCCAAATAGTAGGAGCACGTGGGGCGGACGAGGGAGTGTGTGCGCGGTGGACCCTGGGTGGAGTGGGGACGCGGTACGGGGTGAATCCGTTCGGGCGCGGCCTCCAGTCCTCTTTTTACCCTCAGCATCGGGGAGAATCTTCAGCTGCTGGTCGACAGGCCCGATGGCACCTACTGTTTCAGGCTGCACAACGACCGGGTGTACTACGTGAGGTGAGGCGTTGCTGGGCGGGCAGTGTGGATACAGTGGAGGCTTGCGTCCCCTGAGCCCCCCTAACTCGAAACCTTCCTCCTGCTTATCCCATTAGTGAGAAGATTTTGAAACTGGCCGCCAGTATCTCCGGGGACAAGCTAGTGTCGCTGGGGACCTGCTTTGGAAAATTCACTAAGACCCACAAGTTCCGTTTGCACATTACAGCTCTGGATTACCTTGCACCCTATGCCAAGGTTTGTGGGATGCTTTCCATTTCGTCACTGGGAAGGAGATCAGAGATAAGGGGCACTTTAGAATGGTGACACGCTATAATCCCAGCAACTCGGGAAGCTGAGCCAGTAGGATCCCTGTTTCGAGGCAGCCTCTGCAATTTAGTGAGATCCTGTCTCAAAACAAAAGAAAAAAAAAAAAAAAAAAGCAAGAGCTCAAAGCACTCCGGGGGGTTCAGTCCCCGGTACCAAAAAAAAAAAAAAGAAAAGAAAAGAAAGAACGCAAATCATTGGACAGCTGTTTTCCTGTGGAGTACCTGAGAGTACCTGGCCCAATGCCAGCACAAGGAGACTTTTTAAAGTCTTGCTGCGTGGCCATGCAGCTGCATAGTATAGTAATCTCCAGCAAAGTAGAAAAGCCTGTGCAGATCCAGTTGAAGATCAGAAACCAGATAAATGGCTGTGATGAGGAGGGTACTGGGATTCAGAAAAAGAACTGTTAAACTGTCCATGGGAAAAATTGCTTGTAGAGTTAAGAAAACTTTTTGGCAGTTCTGTTCAGTGGATGAACAATTTGAGGGGAAAAAATGCAACTACCCCTTCCCCAAAATTCTTTTTTTTTTTTTTTTAATATTTATTTTTTAGGTGTAGATGGACACAACACAACGCCTTTATTTTTATGTGGTGCTGAGGATCGAACCCGGTCCCGCTCGTGCTAGGCCAGCATTCTACCGCTGAGCCACAATCCCAGCCCCCAGAATTGTTTTTAGAAATAATCACAGGGGCTGGAGTAGTGGCTCAGTGGTAGAGCGCTTGCCTAGCACGTAGGAAGCCCTGGGTTCCATCCTCAGCACCACATAAAAATAAAAGATATTGTGTCCAACTACAACTAAAAAGCAAAATATTTTAAAAAAAGAAAAAGAAATAATCACAAAACAGCAGCTGACTTATTCACAGGGATATAACTATTACTGGTTTTTTTTTTTTTTTTCTCTTGCATTTTAATTCTATCTTACAGTATAAAGTATGGATAAAGCCTGGAGCAGAGCAGTCCTTCCTCTATGGAAACCATGTGTTGAAATCTGGTCTGGGTCGAATTACTGAAAACACTTGTCAGTACCAGGGAGTGGTGGTATACTCCATGGCAGACATCCCTTTGGTAAGTAAAGATGGTAGCTATTACAAAAACCAAGTGTCTTTTTATTCAAGAAGGATGTATTTTCAATTTGTGCTCCTGAGAAACTAATTTCTAAGCACCTTTTGAATTCCTCTAGGACAAGAATTGTGTTTTTTTCTCATTTTTATTATTTTCAGCCCTCAACATGGGCTTATTGAATGACTTGAGTGAATTAGTGTCTCTTCTTTTGAATCCCAGGGTTTTGGGGTAGCAGCAAAGTCTACACAAGACTGCAGAAAAGTAGACCCCATGGCGATTGTGGTATTTCATCAAGCAGACATTGGGGAATATGTACGGCATGAAGAGACATTGACTTAAAATGAAGTCATCGCAAGAACTTAACATCTGTGTGGAAGGGCCTAGCTTTGTTTCCTGTGTCTATGCAGACGCCGCCATCATGTTGAATTTTGTCAGCACTGTGACCTCTACAGGGACTTCTTAGTTTAATATTCTCATTATCACTGACAGGTGCAGGCTGATTCTTACTATACAGAAGTGACTCAAAAGTGGGGTTTTAGATCATTTGTATTTGTAACTAAATAGAATACTTTTATATTTGAATCAGGGGGCTTCTTGTTCTGAGTAATAGCTTCTAAATTATTGGAACTGAGGACAAGAATATAGTATTATTGTTATCTGTGATAACGCTGTTTTCCGGACTCATGGTAAGAACACAATGGATTTTCTTTGTTATTTATTAATTCACAAAAGATATTGCTATATAATAGTTGACCATGTCTGAGGTTTTAGGTATGAATTTGGCTAAAATAATAAGTGCAATTTAGTCAGCTGCTTTTCTATACAGTAAGTGCTATATGGTATGGAAGAAAAACTTGGATTCAAATCCTACTTCTGCCACTTGTCAGCTATACAGCTATGAATAAGTTGTTGAGCTTCCGTAAGCTTCATTTCCTTCTGTTAAAAAAAAAAAACCTACTTTAGCCATCAGTCTAAGAATGTTTTTTAGGATTAGGAATCATGATTATAAAGCATAAGGCACAGTGCATGGCAAATAATGGGGGTTGGAGAAAATGGTAGAGGAGTTATTTTTATATTATATATTTCTTTTAATAAGTAAGCATGTGGTCTTATGAGTATAATTTGATTATATTTTTACTTTTTTTCTTTTTTATCTTCTTTTTCTTGGATGGGATGATCCCAGTTTATAATTTTGTTCATTTCTTTGATTTTATGAAACATTTGTCTTATCAGCCTGACTAGACTGGACAAAAAAGCACTAATTACAAACCCTGAAATAATTTAGCTCCTTCATCCTCATACTTCCCCAAAATCTCTTGTAGAATTAAAATATTTTATAAAGGAGAACATTTCAGAGCCAGAAGTTTTAAAAACCACGTATACTGTAAAACAAAACAATTTCTTAAATGAATATAAAACTTTTAATTCCAAAGGAAACATCTCTAAAAATAAAATACTTTAAACTACAAAAAGCACTCTACCAACTCCTGTTAATATCTGCAAGCAAATTTGCTTTTGTCCCGTTGTTTTCTATTCTTCTCCCTTCCAGGGTTTTCTGTTAACCTCTAAGTAGAATCACTGAAGGCTAATGGACTGTTTTATGATGAAAAGTTTTTTAGTCTTGGCATTTAATTCATATTTTAGAAATAGTTAAACTCTGAACATTTGCACTTTTATTATTTTATTGCCATTTTGCTTTTGTTGATAAGGGTAATAGATTAAAATATTAAATTGATTTTTTTCCCCCCAATAATTTTATAAAGGTGATTTGACTAAAGTTTTGAAAAAGCTGCTGCCCCAGTAAAAAAAAAAAGCCAGGATGCTGTAGTCAGCTTAGCATTTTGGCTTCTTTGTGTCAGTAGTTGTTGGAACACTGAAGAGACGCTTCAAGAAATAGAGCTGCAAAATCCCAGAAAGAACAATAACAAGGCTCTGAACTGCTGACCACCAGTTCACATAGGTGTAGTTTGACTGGACAAGGAAAAAGTCAGCCATTTTCCTCATTCGTGCCAAGGTGTAGAATCGCCACATGTGGAAGACATTGTTGTGCACCTTTCGTGTACTCTCCTATAGGAGGAAAAAATAAAGAAAGGGATCCATTCCCCACCTATCCTCATGAGTGCTCAGCAGCACTAACCTATCTTAAAGTCAAGTAATTTCCTTATGATTTTAAAATATAGTATTTATTTGGCTATGCTGGGGCTCAAACCAGCACATTCTAGGCAAACGCTACTGCTAAGCTAAAACTCCAGCTCTATAAAACTATTATGGTTGATAAATGCTAATTTTGAAACTGGGTGTGGTGGCACATTCTTGTAATCCCAGTCACTTGGGAGGTTGGGACTAGAGAATCAATGATCACAAGTTTAAATTAAAGGCAACCAAGTGAGACCCTGACTCAAAAAGGGAGGGCGGTGCAGGGTAAGATTATGACTCCAGTAGAGTGGCCCTAGGTTCAATTCCTAGTACCAAAAAGAAAGTTTTGCTGTATATGAAAAGTGGACTATACAACAGTGTGGTAGAGTGCCTTTATTTTTTTATTATTATTATTATTTTTTAATATTGTGGGAACTGGGGGTGTGGGTTGGTGGTATAGTGCTTGCCTGGCATGCGCAAGGACCTAGGTTCAATCCCCAACACACATACACACACAAACAAATATTGTGCAGTGCTGGGGTTAAAACCCAGGGCCTTATATGTAGTAGACAAATGCTCTGCCACTGAGCTACACCCCAACCAAAAAAATTTTTTTTTGTTTTGTTTTTTCAATGATGAAACGGCTTCAGTGCTTTAAGTAGAAAGCTCTTTCCAGAAGATCTCTAGATTTAAGCATGTATTAAGCCTTTCATTACACTTTTGGTAATTTCTTCTGCCTGCAGACTCTGAGGGACAGACAGTAAATATTTTGGGTTTTACTGACCATCTCATCTCTTACAACTACAAATTCTGCCACTGCAGCACAAAAGCAGTCCATAGATACTTGTATTTGTCAAATAAGCATGACTTCAAATAAAACATCCATTTACAATAGTGTTCAGTCCCCAGTACCACAAAAATAAATAAAAATAAAACTTTCACTTACAAAACTAAGCTTTTGTGCACCAAGGAGACTATCAGGAAAGAAAAACTGGGCACTGTGGCACATGCCTATAATCCTGACTACTTGAAAGGCTGAGGTGGGAGGATCACAAGTTTGTGGCCAGCCTGAGCAGCTTAGCTTAGTGAGCCCTGTCTCAAAATTTAAGAAAGGGCTGGGTTGCAACTCAGTGGTAGGTCACAAGACTAGTGTGCACAAGACCCTGGATTCAGTCTCCAGAACAACAAGGAAAACAAAGAATGAAAATGAAAATCCCACAGAATGGGAGAAAATATCTGCAAATCATGTATCTGATATGGACTCCTGTCCAGGTTATGTAAGTAAAACAACTCTACAATACAAACACAACAAGCTGGGCATAGTGGCACATGCCTATTATTCCAGTGACTTAGGAAGCTTGACAAAGGAGGATCTCAAGTTTGAGGCCAGCCTTGCCAATTTAGCAAGATCTTATTTCAAAATAAAAGGGACGTGGAGGTGTGACTTAGTGATAGAATGCACCTAGGTTCAATCCCCAGTACCACAAAAAATAAAAAGAATTACTGGCAGGAGTGGAGGTGCTGGAATTGTGAATACTTGGCAAGTTTTCTACAACTGAATCAAACCCCCCAACTCAAAAATCCAATTTTAACATGGGCAAAGGAAGCTGAGCATGGTAGTGCACACCTGTAATTCCAGCAGCTCAGGAGGCTTAGGCAGGAGGATCAAGTTCAAACCCAGCCTCAGCAATTTAGCAAGGTCCCAAACAACTCGATGAGATCCTGTTTCTAATAAAATATAATAAAGGGAATCCCTGGTACCAAAAATAAATAAATAAGAGCAAAGTATTTTTAAAGAAGATATGTAGCCAAGTATGTGTAATCCCAGCAACTCAGGAAGCTGAAAAAAGTGGATCACAAATTCAAAGTCAGCCTAGGCAATTTAATGAAACCCTGTCAAAGTCAGGCCCAGTAGTGCACTCTTGCACTCCCAGCGATTTGGGAGACTGAGGCAGTAGGGTCACAATTTTAAGGCCTGCCTTGGTAACTTAGTCCCTAAGCAACTTGGCAAGAACCTCTCAAAACATAAGAAGGCTGGGGATATACCTCAGTGGTAAAGCATTTCTGGATTCAATCCCTAATACCAAACATACACATGGTCAATAAACGCTTGAAAATATATGTAACATTAATTATTAGAGAAGGTAACTCAAACCACAAGATACCACTTCATACCTACAGTATGACTATAAAATAAGTGTCAGGATGTGTCAAAATCACTTTCATACACAGCTAGTGGGAACATTTCGGTTACAATCTAACCCAACAGTTCTACTTTTAGGTAGACAAGGTAGAAACAATGCTTGGAGGCACATATTCATGGCAACGTTGTGGTAGCCAAAGGGTGGAAACAACTCAACTGCTAAGTGGATAATGAAATGTATGTTCACACAAGAGAATATTATTCAGCCATAAAAAGGAATAAAGTGCTAATATGTGCCACATGGATAAACCTTGAAAACATGATGAGTGGAAGAAACCAATCACAAAGGGTCCCATGTATGATTCCATGTATGTGAAATTTACAGGATAGGGTAAATCTATAGAAACAATGGAATAGTGGTTGCCAGAGCTGAGGAGATTATGGGGGAATGGAGAGTGACTAACGGGTACAATTTCTTTGGGGGGTGATGAAATTATTCTGGATTAGATGCTAGAGATGGTTGTACAATCTTGTGAATATACTAAAATCTAGTGAAATGTATATGGATTATCTCTCAGTTTGTGTGTGTATATACATACATACAGGTAGTAGGCCCTATTTGGTTTGTGAGTCTTAGTTTGGAAGCCCGTGGAATAAATTAGACTGGGGTTGTGGCTCAGTGGTGGAGCACTTGCCTCGCATGTGTGAGAAACTGGGTTCAATCCTCAGCACCACATAAAAATAAATAAATAAAATAAGGGTATTGTGTCCATCTACAACTAAAAAAATATATTTTTAAAAAGAGTCCAGGGGCTGGGGATGTGGCTCAAGCGGTAGCGCGCTCGCCTGGCATGCGTTCGGCCCAGGGTTCGATCCTCAGCACCACATACAAACAAAGATGTTGTGTCTGCCGAGAACTAAAAAAGAAATATTTAAAAAAATTCATTCTCTCTCTCTCTCTCTCTCTCTCTCTCTCTCTCTCTCTCTCTCTTAAAAAAAAATAAAATAATCTAAGTCTTAAAAATCTGTTAAAAGGATTCAGATCCTCTTGCCTGTTTGGTTTCCACTCTTTAATCCTTCCTCCAAATTTAAAATCAGTTCCCATGGATGTCTCTCTCTCACAGAAAACATTACCTGAATTGCATCCAGGGTATCATTCAGTTGTTTTCTTTGAATCTGTTTGTGGTCCATCTCTGGCCCTTCATAGAAGACTCCAAAGTTGACGTACACTTGCACAGAACCAAAGTGATTTTGCTGATTTTTTAGACAGAGCTGATAATAACCTGTAGGAATTCCTAGATTGTTACCAAGTCTTTGGTCTCCCACCCTATCTTAAGGTTTTCCTGGAGATACCTGTTCCCCTTTTTAAATTGCTACTGCATCACATTCATTTTACTTAGGAAGTACCCAATCCCATTTTTTTACATGGAGGACACTGCTCTAGTCTTACTAAATATTACAAATAATTATATTTTACTGAATATCAGTAACTTCAGTTCTATACTGGATTGTATCAGTAACTTCAGTTCTATACTGGATAGATAACAATGTTTTCCCTTTCTCCTAACCTGTAATTCCCATCTTTTTAAGATAACCCTGCTTGACTGTTGAAATTAAAGATTATGGTGTTTGCCTGTTTCTTGTATTCCATTAAAGCTGGGACACCACCTTGAACTTCAAACTAGGGAAAAAAAAAGTTGATGCTTTGTGAATGAAAAACACTACTCTATTGGAGTGTTGCCTGCCCCGTGGTCTGTTCAATGACTGATGGGGTTTCTATTAGAGTTCTTTTGAACTGGGTCACCTCTGTGTGCATCGTGGGTCAGGGTAAAATTATAAAAGCATGGCAATTTTGAAAGGCAAAATGTTTGGGAGGCACTATTGGCATGTAGGGGGCAAAGATGCTAAACATCCTTCAGTACAGAATGAGTATCCTACACATGTGGTACACATTGATGCCTCTGTTGGGAAAATCTGTCTTTGTTTTTTAGTACACTTGATTAGTTACTAAGATTGCCTGGTGTTGTCCAAAGTGGAATAAGCTTGATCTGGCTGTAGGAACTTTCTGGCTGGAGAAGTGCTTTGCTGTGGAGTGTGGATATCTCACATGACCATGCATTTTCTTTTTTTCTGAATCTGCTTTTAAATGACTGAAATATTCTGATGACTGGAAAGAAATGTGTCCCCATGATAAATTTGTTAAATGGAAATCTGTATTGTAATTTGTTTCTTACTTTCTAATAATTTGATCATTTAGAGAAATGAGAAAATTGAGCTTCCACTGAGTACAGTGGCAGGCACCTGTAATCCAGCTACTTAGGAGATTGAGGCAGGAGGATCTAAGTTACAAGCCAGCCTGGGCAATTTATGGCTGAGAGTGTTGTTCAGTGGTAGAGTACTTGCCTAGCATGAAAGGCCCTGGATTCAATCCCTAGTACAGGGGTTGGGGGTAGATATTGAGCTTCATACCCAGTGGTTATAATGTTCACCTTGAGACCCTGCTCCCAAATTGCCATTGGAATGCCAGTGGACAGTCTTAGATGTCAGAGGTCTCCAAGAAACTGGTTTTGGTGGTGATGGCTAAATTTTCTTCCTACCATTTTACCATCTCTATGTACTTCCTCATTATTTCCTCACTTTCATAGAAACCTCTGATTACTATAATAGCTGTGGGGATGAAAACAGACCTGTTTCTTGGACAAAAAAATTAATCTGGCCCCGAACATCCTGGGAGGTGCCTATGAGGAAATCCTGTGGAGTATGTGCAGTGGCAGCAACATGCCGGTCATGTGACATCCCGAGTATTCGCTGAACCTGCCAAGACATTAAGGAGCGAAGAAAGACCCTGCTACATCACCAAGAAGCCAGCTAGGTGGTAAAATTGACATCCCATAATTATCATCACAGTGGTTCTCAGTCTGGCATGGTACTGGCCACCCAGTCCCCCTTCTGGTGAATTTGGAATTGAGCTTTTTGGTTGTCATAGTAATGGTGTTGTGAGGAGCCACTTCTGAACAATCTACAATGTCAGACATGTTTCCAGCCACACAGCTGGGATGGAGCAGTTGATATGTACAATTCTGCCTGAAGAGTTCTTGGCTGAACTTGCTTGATTGTTGAGCTCCCTGGTGGTATCCCAGATTTGGGCATTTGCTGCTTGGCAGCCCATGCCTACAGTGGGCACTCCATGGACACCTGTCCCCAAACTGGATCTTGATAAGTCCAAGCTATAGTAGCTATTGTTCTGATATAAATTCAAAGATAAGAAAAAGCTCTGAAAAGTTAACTTAATTTTTAGTTACAGTGGGGTAAGAGCAACATTATCTATTACTATATTAAAAAGTTAACAGCTTTCTAAGATAAAGAACAAAGGAAAGGAACAGACTCTGCAGGCACAGTGTTGCACACCTGAGATCCGAGCTACTCAGGTGAGGCAGGAGAATCCAAAGATTGGCCCAACCTGGGCAACTGAGCAAGACCCTGTCTCAAAATAACAAAAGTTAGGGGCTTGGCTTAGTGGTAGGGGGCCTCTGAGTTCAATCTCCAGTATGGGATAAAAAAATAAGATCCTCCAAGTTGTTCCTGCTTGTAATCTCAGTGATTATGGAGGCCAAGGCAGGAGGATTGCAAGTTCAAGGTCACCTCAGCAATTTCACGGCCCCTGAGCAACTTAGAAGAACCTGTCTCAGAATTAAAAAAAAAAAAAAATATATATATATATATATATATATATATATATATATATATATATTTTTTTTTTTTTTAAAGGGCTGAGATATGACTCAGTGGTTAAGCACCCCAGGGTTCAATCCCCACCATCATCCAGTAAGTAAGTAAATAAATAAATAAAGGAAGGAAGGAAGAAAAGAAAGGCTGGGGATATAACTCAGTGGTAGATCACCACTGGGTTCAATCCCAGAGGAAGGAAGAAATGTGGGAGGGAGGTGGGAAGGAAAGAAGAAAAGAACAGCCTCTAACTTTAATACTGACTGTTCATTATCCTTGAACAATGTGGTGTAAGATCACAATATGGGCAAAAGTACTTGTAAAGAAGGAACTTGAACACATTTACCTTGCTAAAAGAAATAGATTGAGCCAGCGATTCTCCAATCTGCCAGAATTTCCTCTAAAGGCTTCTAGTATAGCAGATGTGGCTCCCCCAACCCCATTCAGTAGAGCAGCTTTCTTTTAAACTTCTGGGTCAGTCTGCAAGTTTCATGTGTTTTCATCCAGCTTTGTACTATATTCACGTTTTATTGATTTTTACATGCTGGGGACTCTGTATCTACTTTTTAAAAAAATATTTTTTATTGTAGATGGACACAATACCTTTATTTTATTTATTTTTATGTGGTGCTGAGGATCGAACCCGCGGCCTCCCACGTGCTAGGCGAGTGCTCTACCACTGAGCCACAACCCTAGCCCTCCTATATCAATTTTTAAAAATATATTTAAAAATGTATCCTTACTCCTCTCATCCCCAAATCCAAATCAATGCAATGGTTGCCTCTCCAGGAATTTGTCACATGGCTTTGAGCACACTTCTGCAGCCCCAGTTTGAGAAGCCAAGCCATATGTTTGAGCTACCATTGGCAATTATTCTCCAGCTCTCACCAAGAGTTTCCCTCTAACTGCAGGTCTATTTCATCAACAGGTGGGGATCACAGCATAATAGACAGCTAGAATTTGGTTTGATCTAAACCTGACTCATTTTACAAAAGGAAAAAATAGTTCTCAGTGTGGCCAGAGAAACCCAAGTACCTCATAACTGAAATAGAAGTATCCAGTCTGGTGGGCAAATTGCCAAAAGCATTCTGTGCTTCCTGGAGGGATCATAATGGCAAAGTCATGTCGATCAGCTCTGTGGAAGAGCGATTGGTCCCCAGAGCCTCTTAAGGGTTCTGTCTTCTGGCTCCTAGCAGATATCACTAGATTCAGAATCAGTAGCCAAGCCCCAAGGAGTAAAGGGGACATGCTGCTTTCTGTAGACTCCTGCAGGTGAACTGCTTGAAGCCCTGTGGATCCAAGTAGTTCTGATAACCACTGGGCTAATCATTAACCTAGGTTACATTTCAGCCAATTTTAGGGCTAAAATAAATATGCTGTGATAGAACTACCATAGAACTCCCATGTTTGGCTCATGGAAGAGTTTTTTCTTTTGCCTCAAAAATTAAGTGGTTTAACAGACCTACTCCATGGTGATAGAATCTACTACTTCATCGGATTTTTACCCATTCCTTAGGCTATCATGTTTCAGTTCTTGCTTCTTGGGGATGAAATATTGGATAAAATTCATTTACAACCATCTAAATATACTGAAAAGGGTTGGCTGGAGTTTTTTTTTTTGTTTTTGTTTTTGTTTTTAATTCATGACATGTTACCAGGTGATACCTCTTGCTCCTATAAAATATCTGGAGCAATGCGTTTCAATAGTTTTCTACCTAGAACTACAGTTTAGAGCAAAGCATAACATGTGTGAGCAAAAGTTTAAATGGATGAATAGAGTGACAAAGGCAGCAGCCAGTCCCCTCTACTTGATAGTCCTCTTCCTTAACTTCAACTTGACACATTCATCTAAAGCTATCCAAACCCCATTTAATGATGACACTGTTCAAATCCTCTGACTTTGTTTCATCTCTTATTCATAACCTTTTCAGCACTGGACAGGAGATTTAAAAAAAAAAAAAAAGCCATCCAAAATCCACTTCAAGACTATTGTCCAGGGGCTGGGGACATAGCTCAGTTGGTAGGGTGCTTGCCTCGCATGCACAAGGCCCTGGGTTCAATCCTCAGCACCACAAAAAAAAAAAAAAAAAAAAAAAAAAAAAGACTATTGTCCAAATGCTCAATCTTTCTTTTATTGATGACTTCAAATATCCACTGACTTCATGGCAGGCACTGAGCTAAGAAATTTACCTGCATCTTACTTGAGGTACTGTGATCTATCCTCTTAGAGATGAGGACATGACATTCAGATTTGAGTGGCTGGCTCAGTCAACAAATAGAGCTGGCAGGGCTGGGACTTTGATGGGGGCTCATGCTCTTAACCTCCAAGACAGTGTTTTTCAGACTGTCAGTTTCTATGTTCTAATGTCTAAACTTTTTTTTTTCAGTCTTAAAAAAACAAAAACTGCATTAACACCTTCTAACGAAGAACTGTGTCAGAAGTCATCACGACTAATGACTCCAAGCTTTACAACTAATAAGCAGAGAAAAGACCTCATAAGTGTGGTTCAGTTCCAGCCACAATCAGATGGCATCCCAGCACTAGGGAGGCATAGTGGTTCTGCAGTGGACTTGCTGAAGTCAAGGCAGGAGAGCCTGGGGCCACGTCAGTAACAGTGGCATAGGTACCCAAGCCCTGCTGCCACCATAGTACTTACACCACTCATGTCGGGAGCAGCAACTGGCTTCAGCTAAATAATCATCAGTTCGTGAAGTTTTATACTTCTAAAGAAGCCATAAGCAGAGTCCTACGTTGGTACACATTTCAATAACAACATAATAAAAATAACACTAAAGTTATATGAAAAAAAAGGTTAACGGAACTATACATTTCTTATAGTATTTGGTTTTGTTTTTTGTGACACTGGGATTAAACCCGGCAGTGCTCTGCCACTGAGCCACATCACTTGCCCTGTGTAAGACAGGATCTAAGTTGCCCAGGCTCATCTTTAACTTGTGATCCTCCTGCCTCAGCCTCCTGAGGAGTGGAATCACAGGTATGTACCACAGTGCCTGGCTTCATTTTCCAAGTTTGACACACACTGATTAAGATACTTTGCTTCCCTGAATGCATCACCATTAAATGATGGGGGGGTGGAGTCGGGGGAGGAAAGCTTTCTGGACTCTAATCCAATTTGGAGAGAGACTACAACTCACTATAACCAGAAGGCAGCTAGGCCAAGAGGAGCTTAAATTTTCACCTTTTCCCTGCCTTCATTTGGGTTTAGCTGGTAGTAAAACAGATCAAACCCCAGAACACACAGTGAAAGATAATAATAAAGCTATGCAAAGTTTCTAACTTGTAACTAAATGATAAATTTAAAAATTTTAGCATATCTTGAAGCTTTGCCTTTCACTCAAAAGAAAGTAAGGGGGAATTCTTCTGTCCCCCGAAAAGCATGTTACATAAGAAAATGGACAAATTAAGAGGAAACTTCCACATTGTCTGACATGGCTTCCAAGGATTAGAACATCCAGTACAGTTAGACAACAGCTTTTTTTTTTCATGGTACTAGGGATTAAACTCAGTGGTTGGCCTTGAACTTGTAATCCTCCTGCCTCAGTCTTCCAAGTAGCTGGGTTTACAGACATGCACCACTGTGCCTGGCTAACTTCAGTTTCTTGATCAATGTATGTAGTTCTGCAAAGTTTGTTCACAATTTCACTACCTCCATCTGTGAAAACATGCTGTGCTGCAATTAAACAACTACTTAAATTTGAGAGAAGCAAGACTTTAATGAAGAATGCTACAAGTATGGACAATAATTAGTTCTCATATTTTAAAAAAAGATTACAGAAAACTCTTTCTGAAAGTTTTTGCTAAAAAGACAATCTTTAAGGATGTCAGAGAGAGACAGCAAACACGACACAGTACAAAAGGAGAAGGGAACGTTGAATTCCAGTGCAAGACACTAACACAGCACAATTAGGGAATAGGCAGAAGCAACCGGTTCACAAAGAATGGAATTAGGTATTTATATTCAATCAGGATTTTTTTTAAGCTTTTGAAGTCCAGCATAAGGAAGGAAACTGAAAAGGGAGGTGGGACTTAGAGGGCTAAGCTTATCTACAATCACCATTTTACCAAGAAAACACACTGGTTCAACCACATGAGAAGTGGCGGATAAACCTGCCAATGTAGCACATATTAAAAGCAAATGCCAAGGCAGTCAGATCTATGGTTGATTTCACAGGTGGCTAAACAGTTTTTAAAATGATTCCACAAGGACTGATCTCTCATCAACCTGGGCTCAAAATCAATGGAGTTCCTTTGCATTTGCATCAGAAGGCCAAAACAACAAGTTCACTCCAGATGATGCTCCTGTTGCTGGATTTAACAGGTCATGAAATCATAAGTGACTCCAACAGACTCCACCATTTCCTAGAAGAAGATTCTACAGATTACTGGGGATTTAAATTTAAGCAAACCACTAAAGAAGGGAAACACTAATGGTATTGTGGCACTGTGCAAGCTGTGCCTGTCACCTCTGCCAAGGACACAAGGTAGGCTTGGCTTTGCTTCTTAGTTCTTAGCTCCATGATCTTCAAAAGTAATGAAATGGACCTGGAACCTCCCCCATATTGAAGAAGGTTGCCCACAATTCTCATCCCAGCCCAGCTTCTGAAAGAAACAGCAGGGATTATTATTAGGAACCATGCTCCTGTGAATCCTGGGAAAATGAAAGCCTGCTTCAGTTCATGCCAAGTTTTTTCATGGTCCGCCAGCGATCCTTAATCATCACAGCTGTTCGGTTAACAAACGGATAATTTTTAGAAATGGCAGCCCAGTTTCCTTCCCCGTATTTATGTACTCCAGCCTTGACCCATTCACTTTCTTCCACAGTCCACTTCTGCAAAAGAAAACCAAGAGTTATCAAAGCCTGTCTCTATTCACATGTTCTCCAAAATAGTAATGAGGTAAATTCAAGAATCACAGGAGAGAGCTGGGGGTGTAGATCAATGGCAGATGCTTGCCTAGCATGTAGGATCTTGGTTGATCCAGAGAGAATAATCTGAACCTAAAAGGAGGGTTTTTTTTTGTTGTTGTTGTTTTTTCTCTCCCTTTTGGTACCAGTGATTGAATTCAGGGGCACTTAATCATTGAGCCACTTCCCCAGCCCTTATTTTGAGACAGAGTCTCCCTGAGTTGTTTAGGGTCTTGCTAAGTTGCTAAGATGGCTTTAAACTTGTGATCCTCCTGCCTCAGCTTCCCCAGCCACTGGGATCACAGGTGTGTACCACTGGGCCCAGTTATGTTCTTAAAACATGGTAAAGATAGTAAATGAACGCTACAGATTGGACATTTGGTAAATTTCCTGCCATCTCGTTCTCGACTAATAATCATTTCTGTTTTCCAAACTTCAAAAATGTATGTGATCCAGAAAGTATGTCAGACTCTCCAAATTATTTTTCTAGAGAGTACCTATTGTCCATTGGCAATCCTTCTTTGAATTATCTCAAAAAAAAAAAAAAAAAACTTTTACCAGAGGCATGGGTAGTTGAGTCCTATAAGAAGGGGAATTATTTTACCTCTTTTCTAATCACGAAATTTGTATCAGAGAATTTTAAATTACCTGCTTTTTTGTTATACTGGTTGCATTATCTTCCTCTGGTACTGCTGGAAAACATTAAAAGTAGACTCATGTTAGAGTTCACCTTTCTCTGCACAAACCACAAGAAGAAAACAAGTGTCCCCATAGGGAACACTTGATTCAAATTTCACAAACATTGAGAAAGAAAGGACACCACTAAATGATAATTTATTCTTATCCTTTGCAAACATTAGTAATTTCAGCCCATGAGAATCTGTTACAAATCAAGTGCTTTACAGTCTTCCAATAAATGTTGGTTAATGATGGAGTTCAGCCTTTTTAAATTAAGACTATCATTGTTTAAAATTATTGAGGGAAAATCATACATAATACCTTAATGTATCATATATACATATATAATTTTCTAGTTTATAACCCTTTGCTAACCGCTGCTTTGAAATAACAGTTTTACTATTTTATGCCCAAATTTTCAAGTCCTTGATCCTCCCATGAAAAAGAGGTCAGACATCAAAAAAAAATGCACCAAGATGATTTTTTTTTTAAAGGTCAGAGAACGATAGGAGGGTATAAAAGTATAAACCACAGGACATTTCAGGCAATGGGAGTCCAAAGAAAAGCTTCAAGAAGAGACAATTCTGTATGAACGTGAAACTTGCCAGAGTGGGTGCTTTAGCAGATGTCACTATCCTAAATAACAGAGGTAAACAAAAGGATACTTACAGGACAGACTATTTATAAGGGAAAAAAAACCTTCATAATTATAAAGTATACAACAGTGGAAGCAGATTTCTAAAACTGACAAATTTGCATTGGGAATGGGTATTTTCTAGAACTTTTATATTCTGTTGTTTTTAGACATTTAATGTCATTCTTACTGTTTTTCTGTTACTTCCTCCATTCTCCATGTGGGTGTTTTTTGAGTTGTTGTTTTTTGTTTTTTTTTTTGGTATGTGTGAGTGTGTTTTGGCGGGGGTACCAGAGATTGTACTCAGGAGCACTTGACCACTGAGCCACATCCCCAGCCCTATTTGTATTTTATTTAGAGACAACATCTCACTGAGTTGTTGGCTTTGAATTCACAATCCTCCTACCTCCTACCTCAGCCTCCCAATTATAGGCTTGTGTCACTGTGCGCCGCCTCCATGTGGTCTTGATCTTACCAATTACATTTCCATCAATCAAGGTACTTACAAGGACAAAATCTTTGGGACTGGCAAATGATTATTGTTGCTATGTTAAGAAAGTCTTTAGAAAACCCTAAATGAAGATTTAGCACTCATGTATCTCCATCAGAATCTAAAATATGTGGTGGGAGAGATTCGAATGCAAATGCTATTAATTTGGGTATTAATTAGGGAAAAGTAAAGCCTATTACCATATATTACACACACACACACACACACAATCACAGATAAGAGTTTTTTTTTTTATTTTACTTAAAAAAGAATGCAGCAATGACCTTTATACTGTCTTTATTAAATACCCTAGGGTTCATTAAAATGGTCTCCATTGTTTAATAGGAAAGGATATAAAACTAACTCTTCATGAAATCAAATGAGGTCAGGAACTTACTAACTTTTTCTAGTTTGGAGACAGCAACTTCTGGAACATGAATGATGAGAATCATAGCAAATATTAAGGAGGGACCACAGGGAATTTGTAGCTTACCCTGAACTTGAAACAGTTCATCTTCTTCCACCCAAGTCTCTTTTTCTTCAACTCCATTGGAGCTGTTCCACTTGCGTTTGGATACTCTGAGGGGAGATCAATGAGGACAAGGTATGAAATATTCATCCCAATCACCCCACATTCTCATCTTGGCTCACTCGTGGCACTCATTTAGGGTTCACCTATATACAACTCCCGAATGCACTGTCCCTTCCCCTGGACTGGCCAGGCATCTCAACATAAACATCCCTCATGCTGCAAGAGCATCCCTCTAACTCAGCACCAAGTATTTCAGCATCCCCTCAATTTCTGTTCTCTTCCTTGGTGTTTTGTTTTGGTTGGTTTTTTTTTTTTTTTTTTTAAATATTTTTTAGTTGTTGATGGACCTTTATTTTTATTTATTTGTATGTGGTGCGAGAATCGAACCCAGTGCGTCATGCATGCTAGGCAAGCGCGTTACCACTGAGCTACAACCCCAGCCCCAAGGTTGGTTGGTTTTGATTGTCTTCAAGGTCCCTATTCTTCAAAGTAGAAGCTGCAAACTCTTTCCTCTCCTTCATGGATATGCTCTTTTCTTAACTTCAAACTGACTTCCTGTCCCTCTCCTTTCCTCTAATTCAAGCCCAAGGTGCCTCATGCCAGCATTAAACTAGCCTCTTCCCCTTATAAAATTGTCTTAAAATTACTACATCCCTCTCCAGTACATGATGGCTTTTCTGTCTAACCAGCAACGCCTAAATGCCTATATAGTCTGCTGGCCCTAGACAGTTTCCTATCAAAGGTCCCCCAATACCTGCCCTACAGCAGAGCCAGGCTGCTCTGCTGCTTCTCCTACCAGCTCTGCACCTGCCTGCCTCTCCATAGTCTGTTCTCTCTGCCTAGGAGTCCTTTGCCTGCCCAGTAAACTCAGCCATCTTTCAATGACACCTCTTCCTCTATCTACTGACCCTAACTCAGACCAAAAGGCCCCATTTCTCTGCCCCACAGAAGTGTTTCCACTTTATAAAAAATTATTTCATAATGTGCTTCTAACCACAAGCTACTTGAAAGTCAGCCTTAATTTATCTACCACAAACACTTGCACAATAACACACCCCCTAACATGGGCTAGAGATACACTAGTTAAGTCAATATTGGGATTATCCAAGCCAAAAAGGAATTATATCCTCAAAATTTAGAGTGATAAGCAAACAATCCTTCCTATAAACACAAAATTAGTACTGTGTGTAACCACAAAAGACCACAGCTAAAAAAAACCCAAACCCAAATTACCAAATGAAAATTGCAGTTTTTCTCTTCTAATCAACTTTAACTGTGCTTATCTGATTAGTAATATAATTGCTCTGGGAACAAAATACAGCACAAAGCTGACCTCAGAATTATAATATGTTCTTAATGTGTTCTACAAAACAAACATGGGGAGTGTCTGAATTGTTTTGAAGAGAATGTATGTAGATAAAAATGACCTACAGATGTTAACACAGATAGTAGAGACAATTTGTCTCCTCTCTGGGAAAAAAAAACCTGATTTTTAATGTTTATTAAAAATCTGTTTTGTATCCAGCACAGTGGTACATTATAATCCCAACAACTGAGGAGGCTGAGGCAGGAAGATTGCAAATTTGATTGCAGCCTCAGCAACTTAGGGACACTCTGTCTCAAAAAAAAAAAAAAAAAAATATATATATATATATAAAAGGGCTGGGAATGTGACTCAGTACCAAAAATTTTATATATATATATATATATATATTTTTTTTTTTTTTTTTTTTTTTGCAGGTGAGTAGCAAATGAAAGTAATTTGGCTAATAAATGCAGGCTTGAAACACCCTGAGTTCCATAAGTTAAGAAATTACTTAACCAAGTGACTGATAAAATGGTAGATTTTATCCCCCATAATATTATTTGAGAATTACTTGCTTCAGATAAAGTGAAGTTTCATGAGGTTTTTCCGTCTCAGAACATTACTGTATTATTTTCTACTTATCAGTTAAAGTCGGAAGGTTACATTTTAAGCTTTCCTGTCACAGTGCTGGCATAAAACTGATTCCCTCCTGGCCCATCATTTCCCCAGTTGTCCCCTCTTCCTGCAGTCACTTTAACAATCTCCCCTTCCTCTGGACTCTCAGCATTACCACCCACATGAATGTTTCAGGACTCATTGTAGAGGCTTCAAGACTCTTGCAGAAGATGACATCATGCTGCCTCTGCTTACTTCTCTTGCTGTGGGAGCCGAGATTAGGGTTCTACTGTTAATGGCTGTGTGGTCCTGAGCAACTGGGGCCACTTTATGCTCCTCATTGCTAAGTTTTGTACTTGGGTTCTAGGCTGAGAATGCTATGTTATAAAACAAAAAAAACAAACTAAGGGAGAAGGTATGGCCCATGATACCTGCCTCATTTATTTGGCTAATACCTAATCAGCACTGGCTACCTGAAGTGCTGTGGAAGATATAAAAAGCTAGGAGTCATGACCTTGCACTCTAGGTGATCTCCCAGTCCTGCCTCTTCACCCTGATGCTTCCTCAGCATTCCCTGCTCCTTGGCAGTTGTCTCCAGCCTCTCTCCCTACTCTGTGCCTGTTCAAAAGCCCTCAGTGGTGTCCCTTCAGGCCTGCAAATTAGTTACGTTAAAGTCTATCTGGGACATGGTTATAGAAGTATATATATTACAGAGCATTCTCTTGCCTTTTCTAATTCAGCAGTCAGAAGCCTGGGGATTTTTTTGTTTTGCAGTTCTGGGAACTAAACCCAGGAGTACTCTACCACTGAGCTACATCACCAGCCCTTTTGATTTTTTGAGACAGGGTCCACTAAGTTGCTTAGGCTGACTTGAACTTGTAATCTTCCTGCCTCAGCATTCCAAGTAGGTGGAAATACAGGTGTGTACCACCACATTCAGCAGAATAAGTACTTTAAAAATATTTTAAAAGTCTTTGCAACTTGAAGCTCAGTATGAGAAACTGCCTTACAGACCAAGATCTGGCCCATCTGCCCATCCAACTTTCTTCCTCCCTTCTCTCCCAATCACTGCACTATCTTATCAGTTACTACACAGACCACTCTGAAGCATGCCAGGCTTTCTGGGCCTGGAAGGCTTTCCTAGAACCCTCTCCTTTTCAGTGTGCTTGATGACCTCCTACTCGAGTCTTCCAGGCCAGCTCAATGCTCCTCTGCAAGATTTGCTCCACAAGACTTTGCTGAGCAAGCTCATCAATCCTTCCCCAGATCTCCCAGGGCACCTCACACATTCTTTAGAGCAAAGATCACTGGATCCCTTTTTTATAAAGGGCCAGCTGATATTTTCAGCTTTGCCATCTCCATTGTGACTACCTAACTCAGGGTCAGAGTCAACTCATGGACAATCCATGACTGATGGGTATGGCTATGTTCCATTAGAACTTTATTTGCAAAGACCAGTGGCAGGTGACTCCAACTGTGCTAACCCCTGCTTTAGAGTACCCACCATACTTCATTCACATGCTCTTGACATATGAAATAAATGGGTATGTCTGAAACCTTCACAAATCTTCCCATTTACAAACACTGCAATCCTGCACTTCCTCCAGTTTCTTCATCTGTTCCTGGGGGCAATACCTACACTGTATAGGACTTCTGTAAGGAATAAATGAGAACAATGTATGTAGAGCTCTCCTCAGCTATGCCCATTTGCTAGCCACTGACTCACATCCAAATCCAAATAATTTGTGCCTGAGGAGAAATCACTTATTAGATGCTTAGCCCTTTGGGGAAGCTCACAATAAAGCCAGAGCATGGGTCCTCAAACAAGATAGAACAGGGGTGAAGATCGCAATGTGGATCAGCAAAGTGGATCTCTTATAGCAGGAGCGATCAGGGAAGAGTTCATAGAGGAGGCAATTTTGAGAGGCAACTTGGTATATGTGACATACAGGCTTTTGTGTCAAGATCAATCTGGCTTAAAAAACCCAAATCCTAGTTTTCCCACTTTCAGCTCTGATTTCAGGTGAGATCCCAACTTTTCTAAGCTTTTTTCATCTATGCAGTGGGACTAATATAGCATCTCAGAGTAAGGATTGTAGATTCAGTAAGATAATACATTAAAGTACTTGGCCCCAGAAAGCCCTTAATCCACAGTAGCTTCCCTTCCCTTTGAAGATGGATGAGATTGTAACAAGCAATGATGGAAAAATGATATTCCACTGTGGGGAATGATAGGAAACAAAAGTATAGTAGTAGAAATAGACAATGTTCCAGAGACAGCAAGCAGACTAGTTTACCTGGAGAGTGGATCCACAAAGGGCAGCAAAACTCAAAAGCCATATTGGGTTGGGAGTCATGATGGGGAGCAATATTAAAATGTTATAACCACTGCCCCACAGTACCTAGCAGGATGTGGAAGATTAATAAGTATTTACTGAATATGCCAAGTTTAAAATGTTCATAAAAGTTGCAAAACTGTAAGTATTCGTTAAGTCTCTTTTAAGAATAACATGGCCCAATCCAAACAAATTTCTTTAACAAACAAGACTAATATTTAGTAGTCAAGGCACTTAGATGTTTGCTAAAAACAAAAGCAGTGATGGGGAGGAGGCTCAGAAACCCTCCATCTATCCTCCCTCATGCCCTAGTACAATGCTGGGCTGCCTACATATGGGCCTTCAGAACTGGCAGGAACTGCTACATCGTCACGCCCTTTTCCCAAGTCACATTCTAGCAGTCTGAGCAAGCCTTGGTGGTGAATAACTTCACCACTGAAAGTTACTTCATTCATGGAAGTAATACCAGGCCCAACCAGGACCGCCAACCAGCCCCAAAACTCCTACAAAGAAGGTCTTCATACTTGGGATTCTTGTCCCCAGGGCGGGGCTGGTTGAGAGCGGTGGGCTTAGGTGGAGATGCTGGAATGATCTCCTGGGAGGAGCTGAAGCCTGTGCTGGGCTCAGTACTCTGGCTGTCCTCTTCCAAAACCAATCTGCTTATAGTCATGCGCTTGTTCTTAGGCTGCAGTTCTGAGCCACCTTCACCCTCAACAGGAGTTGAGCTTTCATTTTCATCTTTTTTGGGTCTCTTGTTTTTGAGGGTTGGTGATGATGGGGATGCTTGATTAGGAAGTACCAGATCTTTCTGGTCCAGTTTTGAGAAGGCTGCCTCTGAATCCTGTGCACCTGACAGAGCCTTGAAAGCTGCCTTCAGAGTCATAATTCCAAAGGTGGTTGGAGTATTCCGTAGCTGTCTGTGAATAAAGTAAATAAACAAAGATCAATTTCACCATTTTTGGTGCTCAAACAGGCACAACTTTTTTTTGAGTGTAAGGCTTCAAATCAGACAGAGGACTGCTTAAGTTAAGGACTCAACAGTTAAAAAATGGGGTAGTGGCTGGCTTCACACACACTTTATTTATAAACTGAGCTTTCTCTCCTGTAAGAGCTCCGAATACTGCCTATGTACCACAAGTCCAGGAGGGCAATCCACTGTAATCGAACAATCTCACCTTGAAATCTCAATTCTTCTTCCAGCTGTTCCAGTCCAACCCTCGTATGAGAGATAACTGATTGGTCTCTACACACATTTAAGAACCAGATCTTGAGAACTGTTAGAGAACATGTACTATGCTATCTTGGAACAGTGAGAGACTTGCCTTTTATAAAAAATTCATCTATCATTTAGAATACCTTGTGTGATTAAAGCAAAAACTGTCAGGAAAGGGGCAAACTGGCAGCCTACAGGTAAGAAGGGGTTTTTTCCACCTTAAAATGGAGTGTCAGCCAGAGGCAGTTGTAGTGGTGCATGCCTATAATCCCAGCAACTTGGGAGGCTAAGAAGTTAGAACTGGGGCTGAGGTTGTAGTTCAGTGGTAGAGCGCTTGCCTACCACACATGAGGCCCTGGGTTTGATCCCCAGCACCACATAAAAATAAATAAAATAAAGGCATTGTGTCCAACTACAACTAAAAAATAAATATTAAAAAAAGAAGTTAGAGGGGCTGGGATTGTGGCTCAGCGGTAGAGTGCTTGCCTAGCACCAGTGGGACCCAGGTTCGATCCTCAGCACCACATAAAAATAAAGGCATTGTGTTGAGTCCATCTACACCTAAGAAATAAATATTTAAAAAAAAAAAAAAAAAAGAAGTTAGAATTGCCGGGGCTGGGGATACAGCTCAGTTGGTAGAGTGCTTGCCTTGCATGCACAAGGCCCTGGGTTCAATCCTCACCACCACCACAAAAAAAAAAGAAGAAGAAGAAGAAGTTAGAATTGCCAAGTTTAAGCCGGCCTCCTCAATTTGGTGAGACCTCATTTCACAATAAAATATATGGGCTGGGGATGTAGCTTAGTGGTTGAGCACTCCTGGGTTCAATCCCCAGTATGAAATAAAAAATAAAATGAACTATCAACATTCAACAATTGGGAAATCTCAAAAGAAAAAATGGACCTCTTACACAAATTTTGAACCACTGAAGTGTGGGCATGCTTGGACATTTCTATGGGGCACCAATCACCAGATGGTAAAAAACACATCCTTTCTCCTTCCCAGTCCCATGCCCTGGACTGTATTATGTCTGGATCCACTTTGCTATGTCCTTATTAGGCTGCTATGGTGTGGATATGACTTTATGTCTCCCAGGATTCATGTGGAAATTAACCCATTTTGACAATATAAGAGGGTAAAAACTTAATCAGACTATGAGGTTTAGAGGTAGAGCCTTTCAGAAGTGAGTAGAATTAGACAAGGCCATCAGGATACAGTCCCTGTGTCTGAATACTGATGGTTTTCTAAGAGGAGGGAAAGAGACTAGAGGACATACACACAAATTCAAGCTCCTTGTTTCTTGCTTTGTGATGACCTACACTACTTTAGTACTTTAGAGTAAAAAGGCCATCATGATGGGGGTCCTCAAACTTCCAAAACCCTGAGCCAAATAAATGTCCCCCCCAACCTTTATATAAAAAGTTATCCAGCCTCTGGTATTTTGTTACAGCAACACAAAATGGACTAATACATAGGCTGGAAGAGAGATATCTAATGTGCCCCCCATTCAATTTGAGATTTTGACTCACACATCTGAATACTGCTTTTTTAATACATTAAGGAAATAAGTATTCACAGGATATGGGCATGGCAAAGAGAGAGAGAAAAGTGGAGACAGAACTTTGAGGAAGAGCCAATCAGGAACATCTGTCATGAATCCCAGACATCCCTTCTTTGATATTCATATTTTTCTCCACAGTGTATGCTCTATCTTCCAGAGTACCATGTACAAGTAATCCAATGACATGTTAGTAGGTCAAATAACCAAGAGGAACTGATCCTATTCAATGTTTTCCCCAAGACCACAAAAAGGCAGTCCGCTCACCTTGCAGGCTCTCTGAGTGGCTTTTCCACAGGCTCTGGTGCTGGCTGTTTATCTTCCTTCATTGTACCCGAGGCAGCAGACTCAGATTTCAAAGCCTTTTTGGCCATCTGAAAAAGGAAGGATGTCATCAGGAAAAGGAAGCCACAGAATTCCATTAGTCTCCTTTCACCAAGAACATCCTCAATATGCAAACTTACAAATCCAATCCAGACATAAACTGAAGGAAGACATAAAACAGAGTGGACCAATGAGAATCATGTCAAACTGCTTTCTTTTTTCCTTCATCAAAAAAGTTACATTTCCACAAATGGCTCATAGTTATCTACCCTAAAGGAAAATTCAAGTCAAGTTGTGCTGTCCCTCTTGACACTGAAAGAAGTCTTTAATCTTTCAGACACCAAATAATTTTACTCTACATTTCTTCTCCTATCCTTCCAATCTCAGCCCTAATCTATTTGACTCCCAAGTAAGTATACCTTTAGGATCATATAAAAAAGCCAAACATCTTTTTTCAAATGCCATATAATAATGTTTATATGGCTGGTTTTTAATACGTGTATAAAATTTATTGTATTTCCACATATATATTTTGCCTTGTTGACAAATTTGAAAAGCCTTATTCTGCCAAGCACAGTGGAACACCCGGTAATCCCAGCAGCTCAAAGAGTCTGAGGCCGGAAAATTGCAAATTTAACACCAGCCTCCACAACTCAGCAAGGCCCTAATCAGCTTAGACCCTGTCTCAAAATGAATAAGAAGGGCTGTGGATATGGTTCAGTAGTTAAGCGCCCCTGGGTTCCATCCCTAGTACCAAAAAAAAAAAAACCCTCCTTATACTACACATGAAGCCACAAGCACACCATTCTTGCTCTAACTCTCACTGTTCGTCTGTCTCCCTCAAATTAAGCCTTATACATGTCCAGTAAGTTCAATATCATTCAGATTCAGATATAGATATCTGTAATGTGTGGTATCTTAAGAGCTGAGATTTCTAGCCTCACACACAGTGATAGGATTTTTTTCCAGTTACTTGGAATGCAAAGGATTAGAACACAACTAGGCCAGGGTCTAGTATCCTGACACTTACTCACTGAATATCCCAAACTAACTGCTTTACAAATAATTTGATAATTGCCAAAAGATTGCTAGCATTGATCACTGACACTATCTTAACATGGGCCTGACAGACCTACTGTTACAGGATTGGGTATTTTCAAAATTCTGAAAATCCTGGGGTTTTGTTTTTTAAAAGCTTCTCATCCTGTGTTCCTTCATTATGGTCCATCATAGGACAGCCTGGATTCCAGTTCTTCCCAGTGCTGTCTGAGCCTCACTGCTTCAATTTTTTATGCTTATCTTTTTGATCCAATTAAAAGATCACCTTCATTTGGCCCCTTTTGACCATATCAAATTTCCAATCACACCTTTCTCCATGCCTTCTTCCTGTTAAGAAATCCATCAAGCCACATGGACCAAATCACACTTTTCCCCCAGAATTTTGCTCAAATTTCATCTCCTGTGGGAACCACAATAGAATGTAAGTAAATGTTCTACTTTAACCACAACAGAATAACTGGATGTAAAGGAGGTAAAAATGGGAGGTGAGGGAGACCAGTTATGTTCCATTTGCCTGTCAGTATCTCTGCTATACATATTTTTTTCAAATATGTTTTTAGTTGTTCATAGACCTTTGTTTTATTTATTTATATGCAGTGCTGAGAATCAAATCCAGTGCCTCACACATGCCAGGCAAGTGTGCTACACCTGAGCCCCAGCCACAGCCCCCTCTGCTGTATATTTTTAAGGCAATTATTTAACGGAGATAATACACGTAATTCAAAGTCTTTTTCACACATTTTCATTTCTTTTTCTTTTTTGGGTGGCACTGGAAATTGAATCCAGGGGCAACCTATCACTGAGCTGTATCTCCAGCCTTTTTATTTTTAATTTTGAGGTGGAGTCTCACTAAGTCAGGCCTCAAATTTTGAATCCTCCTGCCTCAGCCTCCTGAGTTGCTAGAATTACAGGTGTGTGACACTGCACACAGCTCACTTTTAATTTTCTAATTCCCTGTACATCCTCAAGGGCATATCACTAGGAAGAAAGGAGAGGTCAAGGCACACCGTGAGGAGGTAGGGCTCTGTGTCGTCCAGGTGGCTCTCCAGAAAGCGCAGCATCTTCTGCTGGAAGGTCTCATAAGAGAAGTTCTGGATAACAGGATGGGCCAAGTTCTTTTCTCGAATAATGTTCAGGAGATCATTTCTGAGCTTCTACACAAAGGACAGTGTTATGGAACATGAGAAAGGAAAAGAACATCAGTAAAAATTCAATGATGAGTTGCATCATTGTCAATGAAAATCACTTGTATGCATATAGTAAGAGAAGTCCAGCACAAAGGACTAGTCAATAAATCATGGCTCAGCCACAATGAATTACTATGCAGATATAAAACAAAGAATAAAAGAGCTCCTATGTGCTACCACAGAACTCCAAGATTTATTAAGTGAAAAAAAGCAAATTAAAAAGTGTTCAATATCAGCACATAAAATATGTTGTCACATGTGGATGGGAACAGGCAAAATGGGTACATGTGTACGACTGTACACACAAATGTGCTTGCAGATGCAAATCTGTGAAAGGATAAAACTGAGGGGAACAGACGGGAAAGGGTCAGAAATGAGGGAATTTCACTAAACATTTTGTTATGACTTTTGAATTTTATATTATGTATACATTACCTTTTCAAAAAATAAAATTTAAATCTCTAAAGGAAAAAAAAGTAAGAGCAGAGGACCAAAAGAGTTTTTGACACCAGAAGACAGGTGTTAAGTTCTCTGCAACACAGAATCTCCTCAAATCTACAGGATTAGCACTTAGGTAAACAAAGTTAGAACATTACAAAGCTCATCAGCCTAATAAATGTTCTGTCACAAACCAGCTAGAAATGAGACAAGTAAATGGCTTATGTAAATTTGTCTAATGAAAATTAAATTTTGAAAAGCCAATCTCAGATACTGAATTGAATCTGAGTGGTTTGGATATAAAAGACAACATGCTATAGACACTTCATATTTAAAGGTGATAATATACCTGACAAAGAGCCCTTTCCCTATTGTTCCATAAAAAGCAATAAGATGGATATAAATCATGGGAGGAAAAATATATGAAATTTACCTGAGTTGTTGGGTCCTTGGACATATGTTTTTTCAAAATTTTTGAAGCCTTTTCAAATTCTTTGTTTTTGATACAAATAATGACAGCCTACAAAAGGAGGAAAAACTTTTTTTTTTTACTTTTGTAATGAAAGATGTTATCAGAATATCAAATATCAAAATAAACTGTACTAAAAGTAAAGCTGAGCCTTACCTACCCAAGAACTTTTTCACATCATATCAAATTCCTATACTTAAAAACCAAGAGTAATTGTTTAAGGGTTATGAACTACTGTAAGCTGTCTCTTTCAGCTTATAAGATAGTAGCTTTTCAACATTACAATGGATTGTTTTTTAAATTGCTGATAGAGCAGCATGGGATCCCCTGGATTACAGACCATTTAACCAATGTGAACAGGGCCTCCTAAGGAAAGACAAAACAGACAAGAGTCATTCTAGATTCCTCCAATCCACAAAACAATTGCTTCTGTTACTTTTGGTTGCAAGAGCTTAGAAGTAATGGGTGGATGGGGAGGGAGCATCTACCATGTAGGGGAGTGGAGGGGGACAAGTGGCTTGCTGACCATAGGGTTTGCTGAGACAGGGTTCACAAGTTGGAGGATCATATTCAGTTACATCCTGGAAAGGCCTGAGGCCAGTTCTGTAGGAGAATAAAAAAACAAGGCTTTTACACCATAACTATTATCAAGCAGCTTTAGTTAAAGTGTTCAGGGAATTATTGAAACCAAGAAACCCAGCTCATCCACAAGTGGTAAATAAAAAGGACAAAGTTCCAGGTAGAACGAGAAGTTTTCTTCAGCCACAGAGAAAAAGAAGAGCCTTCATAAAGAAAGCCCAAAAGAATATATGTAGAGGGAAAATAACAATGATTGAAAATAAAAAAATTTTTTTTAGTTGTAGATGGACACGATACCTTTAATTTATATATATATATTTTAATGTGGTGCTGAGGATTAAACCCAGTGCCTCACGCGTACAACCACTGAGTTACAACCCCAGCCCCTAAAAATGAAATTTTAATTTATGTGAACACAAAAAAATTAAAAAAAAAAAAACAGAAAATGAAGGGCATTTGGAGTTATTTAACAGGATAAAATAGTCACTTTAAACCCTTAAAGAGAGCATATAGAAACAGATATTTTGAAAAGATCACATTAAAAAAAGAAGCAAAATTTTTCTACAGATTTTTTCATCATGTGTGTATGTGGTACCAGGGATTGAATCTGGGGGCATGCTACCAATGAGGTACATTCTCAGCCCTGTTTATTTTGAGACAGAGTCTTGCTAAATTGCCCAGACTGGCCTCAAACTTGCTATCCTCCTGCTTCAGCCTCCCCAATTGCTGGGATTACAGGTATGCACCACCACACCAGGGTTCCACAAATATTTTCAATCTTTATGAAGAAGAATGTACAGAAAGATACAGAATAAGAGGAGGAGGACTAACAAGGGAATTCATTAAGTACCAATCTCTGGTGATTTCATCCTCAACACGCTAAACATAGCCATCCAAGAATCTGGTGTCAAATGCTCTTAAATAAGCAGGCACAATCATAAATTCGTGCTACCTAGAAAAGCTACAAAATAAATTTCTTCTTTTAATCAGATAACCATGTCCACTTACACATAATTTTCAGCAGAAAACCTATACTAAGATTATCCTTACTTTCTTGAAGTACAAGCTTTTATGTTTTATAAATCCTAAAAGTCCTATTACGTTTGTTAATTTAACTTGCACATAGCAAAATCAACAATCAACCTGTTTTATACCGAGAGTTCTGGGTTTTTTTTTTTTGGTACCAGGGATTGAACCTAGGGGTTTTTAACTGCAGGTAACTAAATCATTCAGGGTCACCCCAGATGAATTTGGGTTCGCACAAAATAATTACACAGACAGAAAATATCTTTCTCTTAGGGTCCGATGATGGCTCTCGACTTTAGGAGTCCATTGGAAAGAGAAAAAGTCACCTGAATTTTTTATTTTTATATAGGGGGCACACAAGGGGAGGTTGGATGGAACTTTCTATCCAAAAAAAGTAAGGGGCAGTATTACAAAGGAATAAGAAGGCAGCCCACTCCATTGGGTAATGCCCACTCCTAAAGCTTTGCCCCTCTGCTAAGATGGGAATCCACCTGCTTCCGTGACAGGCATGTGCCACCACACTCTGCACAGTTCTGAATATTAACATAACACACTCTCATAACCACCACTGAGATCCATAGAAAGCCTCCTACACAGCTCCTCTGTAGTCACATCCTGTCCTCTTCTCTAACTGCTGATCTTTTTGCTGTTTTGATGCCATATAAGTGGAATCAGATGGTAGTACCACTATCAGGTTAAACTGGCTCCTCCCACTCTAATGCCTTTGAGGTCCATCTATGTGGTTGTACTATCCAGGTTCACTTTTTTCTTGTTGGTAAGTATTCCATATGGACACACTGTCACTTATCCATCCACTGAAAGACCTTTGGGTTGTTTACAATCTTTGGTCTTCACGCATAGAGATGCTAATATTCATGTATAGGTTTTGATGTAAGCATAACTTTTATATTCTGAGGTAAATATCCATGGGTGGGATTGCTGGGTCATTATGGAAAGTATATAAGAAATGACTAAACTATTATGGTATAGAGTAGCTAAACCATTCTGCAGTTCTATCATCAATATATGGGAGTTCCAATTGTTCCATATACTCACAGCACTTCTTTCAGATTGACAAAAACAATATGTATCTATCATGTGCAACACGTTTTGAAATATAGCATTTTTATTGTTATTTTTAAAGTTTAGGAATACTAATTGGTATTGTGGTTTCAATCTGTATTTCCTTAATGACTAAATGAGGTCGAACATCTTTTCATGTGCCTTTTTCACATCTATATTCTTTTTGTTAAGGCTTTTGAACATTAAAAATGTAGTATTATATAGGCTTATTTTCTATTAAAAACAATTCCAGCAGCTCGGGAGGCTGAGGCAGGAGGATCATGAGTTCAAAGCCAGCCTCATCAAAAAAGTGAGGCACTAAGCAATTCAGTGAGATCCTGTCTCTAAGTAAAATACAAAATAGGCCTGGGGATGTGGCTCATTGGTTGAGTGCCTGAGTTCAATCCCTGGTACTCCCTCCAAATTTAAAAAAAAAAAAAAAGTTTTTTGCATATTGTCACTTATCAAATATGATTTACCGATATTTTCTTGAAATCTGTATCTTGTCTTTTCCTTAACAGCGTTTACCCCAAAGCAAAAGCTTTAAATATTGATGAAGTCCAAGTATCCATTTTTCCTCTTGTAGATTATGTTTTTGTTGTCATATCTAAGAACTTTTTGCCTAACCATGACATGGAAAATTTTCTTCTATAAGTTTTAAAGTTTTACATTTGGCTTATGATCTGTTTTTTGGTTAATTTTAGTATAACATGTGCTTAAGTTCACAGTTCATTTTTGCATATCAACTTTCCACTGTTTCAACACCACTTGTTGAAAAAAACTATCCTTTTTCCATCGAAGTGCCTTCACATCCTTGTCAAAAAATAAGTCATATTTGTGTGGGTCTGTTTCTGAACTCTCCCTTCTGGTCCACTTATTTAGAGACATAAATAAAACACAGACATAGCATCTCTATGCTCATGAGTACTGTAACTTTCTTTTCTTTGCCCTGACTGGTTTATAGTTATTCTTAAAATTAAGTACTATGAATCCTCCAATTTTTTTCTTTTATAAAATTCTTTTGGTTACTTCAGTTCCTTTGACTTTTCACATACTTCTGGGAATCAGCTAGTCTATATAAAAAGTCCTGCTAAAATTATGATATGAATATTTACAAATCAAATGGAGAAAACTGAATAACAAGTCTTCCATTAGTCATTTAAATAAGTCTTCACTTTATTCATCATTTTTTTTGTATTTTCCACATCCAAAATACTTTGTTTTGCTAGGCTTATATCAAAGTTTTTACTTTTTTCCTTTTTGGCAGCTGTTATAAATGGCATTATTTCAGTATTTCTATTTTAAATTGTTCACTGCTAGTATATAAAAATATTACCAATTTTGTTAACTTGTAACACTGACAAACTAATTATAGTTAGGTATATTCCATGGCGCTTTCTACTTGGTCAAGTCAGTTGCAGAAGGGACAATTTTATTCCTTTTTTCCAGTCTGTATGCCTTCTTTTTTTTTGTTGCTTTATTTTATCACACAGGCCTTCCAGTATGATGTTGAATACAAGTGATGAGAATGGACATCCTTGCCTTCTTTCAGATCTTTTTTTTTTTTTTAATATGTTTTAGTTGTAGATGGACATAATACCTTTATTTATTTATCTTTATGTGGTGCTGAGGATCGACCCCAGGCCCTCACACATGCTAGGTGAGCGCTCCACCACTGAGCCACAACCCAAGCCCCTTCTTTCAGATCTTAGCATTCTGTTTTTCACCATTAAGTACATTAGTTGTGGAATTTTTTTTGTAGATATGTTTTTTTTTTTTTTGAGACTGGCTTTGAGCTCGAGATCCTCCACCTCAGCCCCCTGAGCTGCTGGGATTATAGGCGTGCACCACAGCACCCAGCTGCTGAAATGTCTTTATCGTGAATTAATATTCTGGGAGCTGGGGTTGTGGCTCAGTGGTAGAGCGCTCAACTCACACATTCGAGACCCTGGGTTCGATCCTCAGCCCACATACAAAAATAAACAAGTGAAATAAAGGTATTGTGTCAACTAAAAAATAAATATTTTTTTAAAAAATAGAGTATTCTCTCAAATGCTTTTTTTTTCACAAACTGATAGGATCATATGAAATTTTTTTTCTTTAGACAATATGGTGGATTATACTGATTGGTTTTCAAATTCTGAACCAGACTTGCATTCATTTTAGTTTCCCCACTTTGTCACACACTAACAACATCTGTATCCAGGGCCAAGCTGCAGGTTAGAGACAGTAAAAGTGATGGAATCTATTCCAAGTTCTAGGAAATCAAAATTCCTCTAGTAAGAGAAAATATTGTCCTCCCTCAGCTTTAAGTGCCTGCCCTGCTGCCAATGTCACTACTAGACACTGTAGATGCCAGGATAGCATTACCTGGGGGCCAGACTGGAGAAGAGAAAACAGAAAAAAACAAAAATGGCTGGGTGTGGTGGTGCATGACTATAATCCCAGCTGAATAGGAGATTGAAGCAGGAGGATTAAAGTTCAAGGCCTGCCTGGAAAATTTAGCAAGATCCTATCTCAAAATAAAATAGAGATAAGGATGTAGCTCAGAGATACAGTACTTGCCTAGCACATATGAGGCTGTAGTTCAATCCACTGTATCACAAACAAAAAGGAAAAAAAGTGGATTTCTTCCACCATCATTGACCCTTAGAAGTGTCACTCCTTCTACTCAAACTAGAAAGAGAGGTCATCTCTTGGAGTTCTTTCTATTCACATCTGGAGTGCATTTCTAGGGTTCAGACTGCATGAGTCCATCCCAAGTGATACACAGGGGCAGAATGTTAAACTACACAACACTGATTTGGTGAAACTTCAAATTTGGTCTTTTTCCCCCCAGCTATCCACTACCATTTACATTTCAGAATCCTCACAGATGCTCCATGTATTCTTTTCAAAATCTATAGTAGCATTATGAGGGAGAAATAGAAGAGAGTGAATGTGTTTCCTCTACCTTCCCCAGAACTGAAACACAGGTCTTCCTATATTTAATTTGTAAAACAAGAGAGGAAATGCGAATGCTTTCAAAAGTGAAATTAAGCTGGGTATAGTGGTGACACCTGAAATCCCAGCTATTTGGGAGGCTGAGGCAGAAGGATCACAAGTTTGAGGTAGCTTGGGCAACTTAGCAAGACCCTGTCTCAAAATAAAAAATAAAAAGCCCTATCAGTGGTCTCTGACAAACTGAAACAAAAAGGATATTACAAGCAATTTTCAAAATAAGTGAGAAAGAAATGTTGGGGAAAAAATGCCAAAAAGCATATAATAGGACTAAACTCATAGGACTAAAGAAACAATATAAAGCACATACTAAAAAAAAAAATGAGGTGGATCTGGGAAGTAATAATGTTTAAAAGGCCTTGATAATGCTTTTGTTTCAAAAAATAGTTCTAATAAGCCAAGTGTAAGCTGGGCACTGTGGTGCACATGTGTAATCCCAGAGGCTCAGAAGCCTGAGCCAGGAGGACCATGAGTTCAAAGCTAGCTTCAGCAACTTAGCGAGGCCCTGACCAACTCAGAGAGACCATATCTCTAAATAAAATATAAAGAAGGGCTGGGATGTGGCTCAGTGGTTAAGCACCTATGGGTTGTATACCTGGTACCAAAAAAAGAAGCCAAGTGTGGTGGCACATGCATATAATCCCAGCAATTCAGGAGGCTAAGGCTGGAGGATCATAAATTCGAGGATAGCCACAGCAACTTCAAACAAACAAACAAATAGAATAAATAAGAAAGTAGTCTGATGTGTTTGATGTACCAGCACTACAAACGGAATAAGGCCCTGAAAGAATCAAGATCCTGCTACCAAAGGTGCAAGGGAAAAATGTTAGACAACAAAAAAGCAACAAATAAGAGAAACAAATAAATTTATGAAGCAATAAATAAATGAAAAATCTTTCCTAAGAAAATATGCCATAAATGTTGTACTCCCTGGTTCTCAAAAAAATCTGAGCAATCTCTCTTTATTATGAAGAGAAAAATCAATGTAGTCTCAATATAATTCACAGCTTTCAGAAGCACATCTCAAACTTTCTGGTCTCACGATTCCCTTCTACTATTCTTAAATGTTTATGAGGATCCCAAAGAGCTTTTGGGGATTATATCTGTTGATATTCACCATATGAAAAATGTAAAACAGAAAATTTTAAAATATTTATTAATTCATTAAAAAAAATTATAGGTTAACATAAATAAATAACATATTTGTGAAGAATTAATGAACTTTTTTAGAAGTTTTACGAAAAGGATGGTATTATTTAAATTTTTGCAAGTCTTTAATATCTGATTTAATGGAAGATGGCTGGATTCTCATAACTGCAGCTATATTCAATCTGTTGTTAATTTGATTTAGTAGATTAAATAACCTGTCTTTATACAGAAATAAACTTGGAAAGAGCATTCTAATTGCTTTTATCTATAACACTGAAATCCATCAGTTTATCCAGTACTTTAAATGGATCTCTCATCCATGAATGGTTTGTAACACCAAGCACCATTGCTTGGAAAACAGTAGTTCACTGAGTTATGTAGATCTTCCAAATGTTGACACATTCATTAAAAACATTTTTAAAATCACAGTCACAGTTATTAATATCAATAATCTTCAGAAAAGCCTAAGTATTTGGAAGGTATCAATCATGTTAATACAAGCTTTCTAATTTTCATTTGGAACTTGCATTTTCTCACTGGGAACAAACACTGTCAACTATTTTTTGAGTGACAGGTTGACTTTCTCATTCTAAAGAAAATGACTGCCAAATTCCCACGTCTGAATAACCCTAGTTTGTTAGGTGTTCCCTCACGTAACAATGGTGTTCTGGAAAAAGAGCACCTAGTTCTACATGCAACTCAAAACACTCACACAAGTGCTTTTCCTGAAGACAATCATCATGTTTTGGTAGCAACAGAAAAATTGCAAATAGACTCCCTGTTTTGCCACACAAAATACCAAAAAGATGTTTACTCATGGGTCTAGATTTAATAAAATTGTAGAATTTTTACTGCTAGAGCAAAAACATTCTTACTGAAACTGGTGATTTGGTACTGGGGATTGAACCTAAGGGCACTTTACCACTGAGCTCGGATCCCAACCCTTTTTTAAAATTTCAAGACTGGGTGTGGAGGTACACGCCTATAATCCCAACTAAGTAATGGTAAGGCTCTTAGCACCTCAGTGAGACCCTGTCTCTAAATAAAATACAAAATAGGGCTGGGGATGTGAATCAGTGGTCGAGTGCCCCTGAGTTCAATCCTTAGTAACAACAACAAAAAAAAAAACCACCGTGTCAAATATCATCTTTATCCCCTATTGCAATTAAATGATTTTTTAAAAAAATTTCAAGACAGGGTCTTGTTAAATTGCTGAGGCTAGCCTTAAATCTGCAATCCTTCTGCCTTAGCCTCCCAAACTCCACTGTGCCCAGTGAAACTGGTAGTTTTTTAAAAACTTCATTTGGCAGTAAAGAATACAACACTTACTAATATAATTTACCATTGCCTTGAGCATGCTAAGGAACCAGTAATTTTACCTTTCACGTTTTGGCACTATCATTACAACTGTCAAAGCTTGAAAGTCAAATAGCATCTTGGTTTTGTTATGAAAACAAGTTTGACCTCATGGGCCCTCTGGAAAGGCCTCAGAGACTTCAGAGATCCCAGACATGAACTGAGAAGTTAACTTACTTGATAAACTTTTAAAAAATTACTGTGACACTTTACAAAGCTTAAATGCATCAAAAAAAAAAAAAAAAAAAAAAAACCTCACTGATATTTAGCTTATCCTAAAGATGAGCATTAACAGATTCTAGACTAAATGAGAAACTTCTAAAAAAGTAAACTGAAAAGACAAATGATACAGTATCATTAAGTAATTAGGGGATCAAGGCAATTGTGGTTTCAGCTTCTAAAATAGTCCCTAGTGATCACCACCTCCTGCATAGTCCCATTAACACCCTGTACCAGAGTTGGTTTGGTCTGTGTGAATCCTGCAAATAACCATGTGTATAAGCATGGAAGCAGATCCCCGAGCCCCAACTCTTTTTTTTTTTTTTAACCTGTAAATAGACACAATACCTTTATTTTATTATTTATTTATTTATTTTTATGTGGTACTGAGGATGGAATCCAGTACGTCACACATTCTAGGAAAGCGCTTTACCACTGACCTACAACCCAACCCCCTACCCCAGCTGAGTCTTGAAATGACTGCAACTCTCACCATCACATTAGGCAGCAGCTGACTGTTTTAAGTGAGTTTAAATTTTGCTGATAGACTGTCCTAATGAAGCTCCAAAACAGTAGACTTATGAACTTAAATAATAAAATTTTATAACTACACACACACACACACACACACACACACACACACGCCCTCCTCTAGAAGAGGGGTCAGATGGCAAATCTGTAATCCTTGTATTCTACAGAAATTACATGAGTTACTCTGAACTGGTACCATTTCTTCCCATTCAAAAAAACAGCTTACCTGTTTTGAAAGGAGGGATGGATTTCTCCTTTCTTGCTAATTGTTGAGGGAGCCATTGAGATGATGATGATTAAGATTAGCTGTGTATTCAATTGTATATAGACCCCTGCTGTCCTCCTCGCTTGCCCGCTAAGATACTTTGGAGTTCTCGCGGGATTCCTGGGGAGTTGGCGTTGGTTGGGGAAGTTCCGGGTGTGTGGTATTGCTGGAAGGGCCGCATGGGTGGTGTTCGCAGACTTCGGAAATAAAGTTTGTTCCTGCTTGAGTGGCTCCTGATTTGTGCCCAGCCAGACTGTGGCAGCTAATGACTTTTCTGGCATCTTCCCACAATACAAACCTGACTAAACCATACAAAAACCCCCATTCTTGGAATTACTCCTCCTTGGAAGTGAGTATTATATAAGCATTCTTCTCAAGATGAAAAGTAGTTCCTACCTAAGGTCCTTAACTGAATAAAATATCTGCACCCCATGTATACTGGTTGTTTTTTTAAAACAGGGTATCAGTATCTTCCTTGCAAAGGAAAGTTTTCTTCCTTTACCCACATCAACCTCTGGAATCCCATCCCTATTATTTTTTTTTTTGGGGGGGTGGGGTGGGTACCAGGGATTGAACTCAGGGCCACTTGACCACTGAGCCACATCCCCAGCTAGGACAAAGCATAGTTTTCATCTTAAGCTCTTTATTTATAGACAGGGTCTCACTGAGTTGCTTAGTGCTTCACTTTTGCTGAGGCTGACCTTGAAGCAATCCTCCTGCCTCAGCCTCCCAAGCCACTGGGCGCCTCGGATTACCACTGCACCCGAAGGATCCTATCCTTTTATGTATGGAGTGCTTTTTTCTTCCAGTTTCCATACTTTTCTCAACCAAGGCAATACTTCAATCCCCATCTCTGCATTTTCTTGTCTCCAATTTTGGTTAATGGAGAAGAAAAATCTTTCTGACTGGTTCCCTCAGCCATTTCTATGTTTTTCAATACGAATAAGTTCTATTACTTGTAGTTACCTGAAGCATAACACACAGATAGTTCCAACTTTCCAGATACTCCATTTCTTGATTTCAAGAAAATTGCCCTTGCCAGCCTTCTAGCATTCATTCTTCTATCATTCCTGTTTTTCTAGCTGGCTTATTACCCCAGAAGCTCTAACTCCTTATCTGTTCAAAGAGAATTTTCTCCATACCTCTCTTTTTTTCAGACAATTGCAAGAAAGAGCTCACAGTCAGTCCCTCATTTCAAAGACCCAGCCATTCCCCTTGGTTATTTATTTTTGTGGTACTGGAGACTGTTTTAACAGTCTCAGGGTACCAGTATCTTCCTTGCAAAGGAAGGTTTTTCTCCCTCTACTCCATATCCACCTTGGGGATACCATCCTCTTTTTTTTTTTTTTTTTTCTTTTTTTCAAGGGGAGTGGTACCAGGGCTACTTGACCACTAAGCCACATCCCTTTAAAATTTTGCAGTACCGAGGGCCAGTTAGATAAGCACTCTACTACTGAGTTATAACCCTAGTCATCTTTTTTTTTTTTCATTTTATTTTGAGACAGGGTGTTGCTAAATTATCCAGGCTGACCTTCAACTTGTGATCCTCCTGCCTTAGCCTCCTCAGTCACTGGGATTACAGGCATGCACCAAGGTCCTGGCCTCCCCTTGGTTTATTATAAACAAGAATGACCAAATTCTAGATCAGATATACTTGTGACCCTTTCACAGCTTCCTGAATGGTACAATAACCTCCAAAATGTCAGTCTTCAATGCCAACCCACTTCCTAGGTATTGTGGTTTGCCGTAGTCTGGCTGGGCACAAATAACTGAGCCACCACGAGGCACTTGTAGGTTCAAACAGGAACTACTTTATTGCCCCCGAACTCCACTGGCATTCCACGTGCACTCCCCGGGAACTCTCTCTGCCCTCAACGGGGCTCCGGAAGAACTCCAGGCACCATCCCACTCGGCTGTGGCTCTCAACAGTGGTTCCCCTTGCCAGGGCCACAGTGAAGACCACCAAATCACAAAAGCAGGATAAATTTCAAATCTGGGTGGGAAAGGGTACATCTAAAGAGATAACTGAGGGCTGGGGATGTGGCTCAAGCGGTAGCGCGCTCGCCTGGCATGCGTGTGGCCCGGGTTCGATCCTCAGCACCACATACAAACAAAGATGTTGTGTCCGCCGAGAACTAAAAAATAAATATTAAAAATTCTCTCTCTCTCTCTCTCTCCCTCCCTCTCTCACTCTATCTTTAAAAAAAATAATAATAATAAAGAGATAACTGATAGACCCAACCTGATCTTTTCTTAAAATTGGGCATCTCCCCACAAAACCATGAAAAGATAATTTCAGCTTTACTATAAATTACTGCAAATTCTGAACCTGCTTGGAATGCCTGTCCGTGCCTTGAACTCACCCATGCCTGGCTCTCTGACCAGATAGCAGCCCTCTCTGAAACTTAGTGACACCTCATAAATATTGGCCTTCCTTGGCCAGATAACGACCCTCTCTGAGGCTCTAATGGTCCTCATAGATTCTGATGTTGGGGCCAGCAAAAACTGTAAACTACCATTAGTGTGATGCTTGTCAGAGTTCTGCTATCTGTAACCCCCCTTTGTGTAACTTTCTGGGCTATAAAGCTGGGCTTCAGGAAAGCTGGGGTGCTGTCTTGTTCCCGCCGTTTGGGGAGGGAGAGGCAGCCCGGCCGGTCGAAATAATAAGCTTGCTTTAATTTGATTTTAATTGGAGTCAGTGGTCTTTTCTTGCATCCTGGTCTAACAATAACATCTATGTTCATCCTCTATCCCACCCAGAAAAGATTAAGAGTTGTGTCCTCAAAGACCCCTGATTTTTGTCTTTAAAAAAAAAAAAGAAAGAGGGCTGGGGATGTGGCTCAAGTGGTAGCTCGCATGCGCGTGTGGCCCGGGTTCGATCCTCAGTACCACACACAAAGATGTTGTGTCCGCCAAAACCAAAAAAATAAACATTAAAAAAAGAAGAGTTAGAGCCTTACAGCCTCCTTGACCAGTTTTCTACTGGATTCGATCATTGCTTCTGTCAGTGTAAATTCCGTTTTAATCATTTCCAGCACATTGATAGCTGATTCCAATGGTGTGAGCTCAGCTTCCATATCAAAGGAACAGTCTAGGACAAAGCAGAGTTTTCACTTTAAGCTCTGTTCTAAGAGTGGAAATTATGTCCAAAAAATATACACATTTATGGCAAAGGATCATGCAAATATATGAAGACTTTCGTTTTTGTTGCTGACATACTTGCCACAGGCTTTTGTATAAGGGCAAATTCAAATCAATGAGTTTAAAGTGACATCATTTAATATTTCTCAAGATGGCTAAATTATTTTTTTAACATATTCATTTGCCTCTCAAATTCAGGATAACACATCCTCCTCAGATGTAAGTGGCCAGAAACTGAACACAGTTTGCTAAACAGCTACCAATTTCAATTCAGGAAAAAAAAATGTGCTCATACTTTGAAAAATTCTCTAACATGGGGAAAATATGTCCGTATTAATATAACTCACTTTCGACAATAAATAAAGTTGTATTAACAATTAACAGGTGGGAGAAAACACACACACACACACACACACACACAAAAGCAACCAAAAGAACCTTAATTGGAGAAACCTAGAGCCAGAGAATACACCCATTGTAGAATGAAAAAGATCACCGTGATGGAAACAGCAGTGCACCTTAACCCGGAATCCTTCAGTTTCCGAATATAAGTTTGAAAACAAAACCCTACGTAAGCAAGCCCAGAGAAGAACACAAATATAGCCATACCTAAATTTTCCCCTTCTTCAATGCGTGACAGACACTGCATAACCCGAAGCAACCGGGACACCGTATGCTCCTTCCCCAAGGGCCTGACAAGCAAAGCTGAGAAAGAAGACATCGTTGGCTTGACGACCCCTACCCGCTACCCAGCGCTCACAGACCCCTCCTTCCCCCGGCCAGGCCCTCACCCTGCATGATGTCCCGGATCTGCCTGAAGTCCCCGTACCGGCTACCCCGAAAGGCCCGCAGCGCCTCGTGGAAGTAGAACTTGAGCACCCAGCGATTCACCGCCTCCTCCAGCCGTGCCTCCCCCGCGCCCCGCTCCGCCGCGCCCCCCAGCCCCGGCTCGTGGCGCCCTCGCCGACCCCGCCCGCTACTGCGAGACGCCCGTCGGCCCGCAGCCCGCCCGCTGCCGTCGTTGCTCCCGCCTCCTCCCGCCATCCCGTCCGATCGCCGTGCGCCCTCCCCGCCTTCCCGGCTGGGCCGCTTCCTCGGCTGTGACGCCGATGGGTCACGCACTACGCCCGAGCCGGAAGCGGGACCGGCAGTCCCGGCTCCAGCGGCCATGATACGGACGGTGTTTCAAGCCGCCCGAGGGCTTCTGGGAGGGAAAGGACCGGGGGCCCCAGCCCCCCTTCCGGCCCCCGTAGTTCTCGAAGTACCCGCCGCAATGCCTGCTGGGGCTTGAAGTCCGCACCACCGAGACCTGGGAGCTCCTCTCCAAACTTAAGAATTCGATGCTGGAGACGTGGGACTCAGTAAAGATACTGAAAAGTAAGTACATGCAGACTAATCACTTTGAAAAGTGTGCAAATGAACATAACAGATGAAAGTTTAATAAACAAATTTACATTTTAGCAAATAATTTATAAAGCCTATGTAAGCCCAAGCAAGGTCAAGAAATAGAACCTCAAAAACCATTAGACATATAATTTTCAAAATTCACAAAATAGCACATTTTGTGGCGGACCAAACATTAAAAATAAGCAAGTTCAGCTGGGCGCTATGGCTCATCCCAGCGGTTGGGGAGGTTGAGGCGGGAGGATAGGGAGTTAAAAGCCAGCCTCAGCAATTTAGTGAGGCCCTCAGCAACTTAAGACCCTGCCTCTAAATGAAATATAAAAAGAGCTGAGGATGTGTCTCAGTGGTTGAGTGCCTCTAGGTTCAATCCCCAATACCAAAAAATAAAAAAACAAAAATAAAATAAGCAAGTTCAAAACAAGCCTCAGCTATTTAGCAAGGCCCTAAGCAACTTAGCAAGACCCTGTCTCAGAAAATAAAAGGGCTGGGGATGTGACTCTGTGGTAAAGCGCCCCTGGGTTCAATCTAGTACATACATACATACATGCGTACATAAATACATGCATGAATACATACATAAATAAATAAAATAAGCAAAAGAATCACCCACAATCCCACATGAAACGAAAGTTGACATTTAGGCTTCTAGACTTCCAATGTCTTCTGCCATTCCAGGTAGTTAAGATTGAATCAGAGGTCCTCTACCACTAGTCCTTCTGTTTTTTGTTTGGAGAAAGGATGCTGCTAAATTGTAGAGGCTGGCCTCCAACTTGCAATTCTGCTTCAGCCTCCTGAGTCACCGGGATTACAAGCATGTGCCATTGAGCCTGGTACTAATGCCTATTTATGTGTGTGTGTGTGTGTGTGTGTGTGTTTGAAAAATGGGATGGTACTACACATATTCTTTCATGCCTTCATTTTTATTAAACATTCAATGAACATCTTTCCATGTCATTTTTCTACAGTATCTTTGACAGCTACATAGCACCCCAGTGTATGGATGAAGGAAAGTTGTTTTGTTTAGGCTACTTAAAAGTTTTGTAGAACATTTAGCCAGGAGTGGTGGCACACCTGTAATCCCAGCAGCTGGGGAGGCTGAGATTGCAAGTTCAAAGCCTGCCTCAGCAATTTAGCATGGCCCTAAACAACTTTGTGAGACCCTGTCTCAAAATAAAAAGTTTTTTAAAGAGCTGGGGTTGTGGTTCAGCGGTAGAGTGCTCTCCTCACACGTGCAAGACCCTGGTTCGATCCTCAGCACCACATAAAAATAAATGAATAAAATAAACGTATTGTGTCTAACTACAACTAAAAATGAATTTAAAAAAAAAAACTTTTTTAAAAGTGCTGGGGATGTGGCTCAGTGATTAAGCACTTCTCTTTCAATCCCCAGTACAAAAAAAGAATGAATGAATGAATTGAATTAATGAAAATACCTGGGCACAGTGACCCACACCTATAATTCCAACGACTTGGAAAGCTGAGACAGGAGGTTGAGGTACAAACATGGCAAATTCGAGACCAGCCTCAGCAACTTAGTGACCCTGTCTCAAAATTAAAAATTTAAAGCGGTAGGGATGTGGGTTCAGTGGTAGAGCTACCCTGGGTTCAATCTCCAGTACCAAAATAAATAAATAATGAAAACAAATCTCATAGAGAATGCATTGGCTAGACAATGTACCTTAACCTAATAGCAAGTTCCAATTTTTTGTGTTTGCTGGGGATCAACCCAGCACCCCACCCCATACTCACCCCACACATGCTAAACATAGTGTACTGCCATTAAGCTACATCCCCAGATGCATTCCAAAATTATTCGTCTAGGGCTGGGGATGTGGCTCAAGCGGTAGCGCGCTCGCCTGGCATGCGTGCGGCCTGGGTTCGATTCTCAGCACCACATACAAACAAAGATGTTGTATCCACCCAAAACTAAAATAAATAAATAAAAATTCTCTCTCTCTCTCTCTAAAAAAATATTCATCTAGTTGCTCAATTTAGAATGGAAGAAGGCCTCTATAGAAAGTAAAGTCTAGGGCTGGGGTTGTGGCTCAGTGGTAGAGCTCTTGCCTTGCACGTATAAGACTTTGGGTTCCATCTTCAGCACCACATAAAAATAAATAAAGGTATTTTTAAAAAGAAGAAGAAGAAGAAGAATAGGGGAAAAAAACAAAAGTAAAGTCTACTTAAAATCCAAAGGGTACCTTTATCAAAGCAGCTTCTCAAAAGAAATGGCATTCATCACAACAGACATCCTCTGTGATGCAAAACCTCTCAAGGATAGAGAGTGGTGGCAGTGTTAGGGAGACAACTTTGGAGAGCAGCTCCAAGTCTAACAGTAGGTGGCTCTGTTGTAGGATGAGTTCTTGGTCCTTAAATGGTAACTGACAGATTATGGCCTGCCACGGTGTAAATTCTCTAAGTGTCTGTCAAAATCTTGAGTTGCATGTGTGCTATGGTTTGGATCTGAAATGTTCCCCAAAAGCCCACGTGTTGAAGGGACAGTTCCAGCCCAATACTATTGGAAGTGGTGAGATCTTTAAGAGGTAGGGCCTCGTGGGTCACTGGGGATATGGACTTGCATGGAGTGTGGAACCTCTCCCTTTTCTCTTCTTTTCAATCTTTCCTGTTACATCTGTGAGGTAAACAACTCCAGTATGACCACATGCTTCTGCCATGATGTGTTGTCTTTCCACAGGCCCGAAAGCAATGACACCAATTGATCATGAATACAAACCTCCAAAGCTGTGAGCCAAAATCATTTTTTTCTCTTTATAAGTTGATTATCTCAGATATCTGTTTCAGTAAAAGAAATCTGACTAACAAAATAAAGCCCATAACAATGAAATTGAGGCTGGTAATTCACATATGGGGTCTGATGAGATATAGGGTCATATTCTGAAGGGGATAGGGAGTTCACTCCAGTTTCTTACCTATGGGATCTGTTAGGGATGCACATCTGGAGCGTACAGGAGAATACACTCCGCTTTTAAATCACAGAACAACCTATTATTCATATCTGAACAGTTGAAGTGTTTGGAGTCATTTTGAAGCTGCATAGTTTAGTCCAGTCATGGTGGCACATGCCTGTGATCCTACTGATTTGGGAGGCTAAGGCAGGAGGATAGCAAGTTCCAGGCCAGTCACAGCAATTTAGCAAGTCCCTCAGAGACTTATCGAGACCCTGTCTTAACATAAAAAGTAAAAAGGGCTGTGGATTTGGTTCAGTGGTAAAGCCTGGAAGCGCATGGCCCACAAATGACAGAGGCAGGAGACAGGAAGCAGACCTCCTGTCAGCAAGCTTTCCTTTATTCTGTAAGCAAAGTCAATTATGAGGCACGGGAGGGCTCATTTTCTAGGTATAGGAAATGGCCCTCGGGTTGCACAAGGAGTCTGGGTTTTATAGTTTACGATGAGGGCAAAGTAATCGTTGGAGACTGCAGATGTGTGGTTTGGACAGTCAGGGACCTAGCTGAGAAGGTTCAAATTTTAACTCAAGAGGGCAGTTGTAAAAAGTTTGAAAATGAGTGTCACTGGGAAAGCTCATAACTCCTTGTTCACTGCTTATCTTCCTTCCTCCAGGACCCATTGTTACCCAGAGCTTCACTATTTGCTTTTCTCCTTCCAGGACTCATCTGCAATGAGAAAGGGTAAAAGTTATTTGCCTCCTTCTTCAGGACCCATTGGGGTTGGGAAGGGGCAAATGTTTGCTTTTGGTCGAGATGCTGGGGATGAACCTGGGAAGGGATGAAAGTTTGCTCTTTCTCTGAGGGTCCATTATTACTGGGAAGGGGTGTATTGGGAGAGGTTTAATGTTTGCCTAATTTCCCCTCCCTCCTCCCAGTCACACCACCCCCATCCCCTGCCTTTTTCCCAGGGAGATGTCTTTTAGGAATATTATTTTCCAACAACCTTCAAAGCCCCTCTGCATTCAATCCCTAGTCCAAAGAAGAAGAAGGAGAAGGAGAAACATAATACATACATAATAAATTGACATGGAACACAGACCAGAACAAGTCACTCTCTCCCCATTTGAAAAAGGAGAACATTCCTTGACATGATTTTTTTTTGGGGGGGGGCGGGGGGCGGGTACCAGGGATTGAACGCCGGGGCACTAAACCACAGGGCCACATCCCCAGCCCTTTAACATGACTTTTGAAGAATGAGGAAATCATCTGTTTGCCAGCCTCCTTTTGTGTTCATGTGCTGTGTGTGGTTGTGTGTGTGCACACATGCATGCTTGCCTATGACTTCTCTGATTTCCTTTCGCCTTCTATTTAATCAGCCTGGAGCTTTGTCTTCTTTGTTCTGGCCTAAGTTATTCTTCTCCTTCAAACTGCATTTATAAGACATTTCACATTTTCATACTTTCTAGATTAGGTTAAATCCACCATGCTGCTCCCTTCATAGCACCCCATCTTTTATCTTTCTTGAATATCTTCAGTTATCTCCTTGGGGGGCAGGGACCCTGTACAGTGAACAACACCTAGTCCAGGATCTAACACATTTTTTTCTTTCTTTCTTTTTTTTTTTTTTTTTTTTTTTTGGTACCAAGGATTAAACCCAGGGGCACTTAACTACTGAGCCACATCTCCAGCCCTTTTTAGAGACAGGGTCTCACTGAGTTGTTTATGGTCTCACTTTTGCTGAAGCTGGCTTTGAACTCACCATCCTCCTGCCTCAGCCTCCCCACTGCTGGGATTGTGCATGCAGGAAAAGCACTCTACCGATTGAGGTACATCTCCAGCCCCTCAAGCATCAAATTTAGCTGGATGAAAGAAGATTTTTGTGGAAGGCAAAAATCTACACTTTTTTTTTTTTACTGGGGATATAAAGTGGGGGGCATTACCACTGAGCTACATCTCCTGCCCTCTTTATTTTTTATTTTGAGCAGGGTCTCACTAAGTTTCTGAGGGTCTTAGCTAAGTGGCTGAGGCTAGCTTTGAACTTGCAATCCTTCCAGGATATCTAGTTGGGGTCTAGGTCCTTGGTGTCCTATAACATAGAATTGAGCAAGACACACACAAGTAACAGGCAGAGTACAGATTTGTTGAAGGTGAAGGTAGAAGTAGCACTCAGTCAGGTAGAGCAGAGTGGATTCAGCAAAAGAGTCTCAAACCCTGATGTCTGGAAATAGTGTCTTATGTGCTGAGCTCTGGGCAGTTTTTTTCCTATATGAAGACCCCCCCCCATTTGCCGTCATTGGAAATAGTGTCTTATGTTTTATATGTATGTTATAATTTTAAGACTGGAAGATACCACACCACATGACACAGATCACCAAAGAGGTTTCCGCTTTATTACAAAAGGCTGTGTGTTTATATAGGTCTAAGGAGAGGTCACAGGGCTGAGGTAGATAACAGGTCACCCGTTTATTGGCAAGCTCTTCCATATGTCAGTTCCGGAGCCCAAGAAGTTAATTCTAATTGGGGCTAAGGCTTCCCACCAGCAGGGTTTGAACATTGGCGCTGGCGGGAACGTTTTGCGCCAGTGAAAGAAACAAAGAGGAGAAAGAGGGTCGTTAGACGCCATGCTGGGGTTTTTCTCTGGGGTGCTGCTGCCGTTATATGTTTTCCCAACATTCCTCCCTTTTTGTTTTCTTAGGAATTGGGGCATTATTGGTCAGATCTGGCTGCTTCCAGCTGTGCAGGGGCGGCATAGGGCCTAGAAGGGGAAGTGGAGGAATGTTCGGGGGGCCAGGTCTGGGGATATCATGGCAACCAGAAATAAAACCCAGTGGCTATAGACAGCTACTTTCGTAGGGGTGAAGTCTATGAAAGTTCCCTGAAACCACAAGTCGTCGATGGCGTCGAACCAGTCCTGGATGGAGGAAATAGTTGGTATCAGCCACTGGTCCTGTAACAGAGACTCTAGGAAGTATTGGAAGCGTTGCCTTGACATGGCGTCACCAGCACCTGAAGAAAATCAGAGCAAACAAAAGAAGGATGAAGATAAAAATTAAAGCAAATGTCAGTTTTTGGCAGAAGTTCCATGTCAGGGGACTGACAGAGAAGAGGCCAAGGGCCATGAGGAGGCTTAAAAGGACAAAAAGGGCCAAGAATCCAGGATGGCAGATTAAGAGGTTCTCCGGGCTCGTTGTCTCCCACTGTCCGATGTCCGTTGCATTCCATCGTGCCTGGTAGTGAGCTTCAGCAATGAGTGAACTGTTCTCTTGAAGATGTTGGGGGCTCATCGGTCATCAAAGGCTGGTAGTACCTAAGCAGAGGCTGGTTGAAAGTTTGGTTAGAGATCTTCCGTAATTGGCCCTGTAGGAAGCGAAGCAGACAGGGCAGGAACAGACACATCAGGAAAAGAAGACATATGGGCCCTAAAAGAGGCAACAGCCACGATTGGAAGTGGGCTAAAAAGAAGGTGGCAAATGGATTTTGGTTTGGTAGATTTTTCAAAGAGGTAGCCAAGTCGGTGAGCTTGACTACATGAGTTTCCACAAGGCCTGATTCATTGATGTAGTAACAGCATTCTTCCTCAAGAAAAGACAGGTTCCACCTTTTTCGGCTGTGAGTAAGTCTACAGCTCGTCAATTTTGAAGAGTAACTTGAGCCAAGGATGTGACCTGCCTTTGTAAGGATGCTAGAGATTCTGCCGTAGAAGTGAGCGCTTGTTCAAGTTTAGAACTTAAGTCCTGTACAGCCCATAAGGAGTGTCCTAGAGCTCCACCAGAAATTCCAGCTCCCGCTGCAGATACAGTCAGTGAGAGACCCACCAGTATTGGAAGGGAAGCAGCCTGCTTATTCCTCGCTGGGGGAGACAAGAGGGCCTGCGCTTCAGCTGGGGTATAGAGAGTCAATTGTGGGACAAGCGTCACCAGTATACATGGGGTAGAGGTGTTGGTGAATAAGATAGTGATGAGAGAACCATTACACCAGAAGAATGAGACACGTGGTACATAGAGGGTGAAGTTAAAGGTGATGTTAGAGTGGCAAAACTTTGACTGGGAGACACCCAAGCCCAGGAGGCGGCGCTGGGGAATCACAGTATGGTTAGACTCCTCGGGCTCCCATAATGGAGTGTCGGGTGAAAGGGTTTGGAGAGAACGGCGGGCAGATGGAGTGGAGAAATTTGAGAGGTCAGAAGCCTAGAAGTTCAAGGGAACTGCTGCAAGCAAAGGTCGAGTCAGAGGAGTCAGAGAGGCTCATAAGTAGCAATCAGTTGGTGTGATGGCGGGGAGGGTTAGATTTAAGAAGGTTACAGTTTCAGTAAGTAGTCGTAGCCATGAATACTGTGGTGGACTCCTGACATTAGGCTCATATGGATCCTGTATGGAGTCTAACAACTGCTGTTTGGAATGCTTTAAGAGGAGGACGATGATGTCCCCTGGAAAATGGTGATGACTGTGAAAATACCACTTAGAAGAGTGGGAGTCATGGTGGAGTATGGGCAGTTATACGAGACAGGCGAAGCTTTAGAGGATAGTTAGGTTGTGGAGAGCAGGAGTAAAGGGGAGGTCTAGGAGGTGACTCTTGAGGCTCCTCTGGGGTAATCTTGTCATCAGCAGGTGGGGTGGCCTCCTGGTGATATGGCTTCAACAGGATTCCTCAGTTTGATCTGCTATGAAGCATAGCATTGCTGAACATAAGTGTGATGAGGTGGCCCAGTTGAATCCAGTAACATTAAGGGCCCGATTACAGCCAGTGAAAGGCCAATCGCCTTGGCCCATAGACTGAGAGCGGATGGTGCCATCCTGTTGCAATGTTGCTTGGACGTAGAAGCGCCATCTGTGGGTTGGGATAGAAGCTTGAGAGAGATTAATGATTAGTAATAGGAGAGGGTTGGCGAGAAACTTTGAGTTTGGTGGGCCCCAGCATGGTGGAAATATGACTGCATGGGGTCCTGTCTGGCAAGGTTTCAACGACTGAGAATGTAGCTCTCGAAGTAAAACTGCATCACCCGGTTGAAGAGGGTCCGATTTAATTCCCGATTGTGCTGGAACAGAAGTAACAGATGGTGCAGGAAGACACCAGTGTGCATGTTCTCTTAGGAGTTTGTATAGAAGCATGAGATAGGGCAGGTGGGACACAAGGGGAGGAGGAGTGACAGGAAAGTTTTAGTTGATTAAGAAAGGCATCCATAGAACAGCTCAAAGGGGCTAAGGCCTGAGGGGGCTCTAGGGGTTGCCCGAATTTTGGTGAGGGCCAATGGCAAAAGATTGGGCCAGGACAGTCTGAGTTCAAGCAAGTTTAGTGAGATGATCCTTGAGAATGCCATTAGGCCTCTCAACTTTACCCAAGGATTGGGGTCAGTGGGGGATGTGGAGCCTCCAAGTGCTGTTAAGGCCTTTGGAAACTAGTTAAACAATCCGAGAAGTGAAGGCTGGACCGTTGTCTGACTGGATGGAGGGAGGAAGTTCAAACCTAGGAATGATCTGCTCAATGAGGATTGAGGCGACAGTGTCAGCAGTTTTCCTGGAGGTAGGGAAGGCTTCTATCCAACAGTAAGAGAGTGCTATCCCCAAATTACAAACAGTTAAATCCTGTGTCAAGGCCTGACCAAAGTCGTAGGGACTGTCCCTGAAGCCTTGGGGTAGGCCTGTCCATGTCAGCTGTTGAAACCTAAAGAATGTAAGGTCTTCCCATGTGAAGGCAAAGAGGTAATAAGAGTCAGGATGCAGAGGCACTGTAAAGACATTAGCTTTAAGATCCAGGACAGTAAAGTGAATGGTCAAAGGGGTATATGAGAAAGAAAAGCATGAGGGCTGGAAACCGAGTGGCTGGGAATAACTGCCTCATTAATTAGGCGGAGTTCCTGGACTAAGTGATAGGCTCCTGAGGGTTTGCATACCAGAAATATAGGAGTATTACAGGGGGAGTCTGTGGAGAGCCATTCTCACGCGTGACTGGGTGACTCCCGGTTTGGGCCTGAGGCTTCTGGCTGTGTCGGAATTTTCCCGGCCCTTTCCTGATGAGAGAACCCGTCCGTGTGGGGATGTGACTGACCACTGACCCCGGGGGCCCAATCACTGACCCTGACCTTGGAGTGCGGCCCCCCCTCAACCTTCATTGGATGGAATTATCCCCTGAATTTCTTGTTCCCCAATAAAAGGCTACTCCCTGGCGTGCTCTCTCTCTCTCTCTCTCCTGCTAGCCCTGAGTAATCCTTACTGCCCTACGGGTGGTTCGAGGTTGGAGCCAGAGAGGGGAGCCGTCTCGGACCTGGTCATAGAAAAAGGTAACTGAGTCTGTGTGTTTTATTTCGATCTCTGCTAGCTAACTTTTATGCCAAGAACCTCATTAATGAAACCAATGCGCAGGCCGCATGGTGGAGGAGTCAGTAAGGATTGGGAGTCCCTGGGCCAGCAACCGTGTATAATGGGCTTAAATCCCTCCCTATGTGTTTTGGAGATAGGAAATTGGGAACACAAGGAAGTTTAGTTTGGTGTTTCAGCTGGGTATGGACTGGCTTGTGGTGGGAGGCAATAACCAGCATGGAGATGTCTCAGACCTAGGGATCAGGGGGCAATGGCACAGAAGGTACTGTCAGGTCATTAGAGAGGGTAAGAGTTAAAGGCCAAAGGAGATGGGTGGTAGTATTCTTGGGGTGTAATTGGAGGGTGGCTCCTAATAATTGGAGAACATCTCTGCCTAGGAGAGGAACTGACAGGATGGAATGACCAGAATAGTGAGTGAATTGGTGTCCCTCCAGGACACAGGCCAGCTTTACCGTCCTGTTTGGGGAGAAGGGTTTGTTATCAATCCTCATAACTGAGACCTGGGAAGGAAACAGAGGCCTAGAATGGGCAGACAAGACAGAATAGGTAGCCCCTGTGTCCACAAGGAAGGTTATGGACTTACCCGCTGCCTGGAGCATTACCCTGGGCTCGGAGAGGGCTGAGGGGGTCTTTGAATCTGTGCTTCTTCAGTCTTCTGCAAACCTCAAAAGTTCAGGAGAGGGGACTGCCTGACTGGTCATACCCCCTGCGTAGAGGTGCCAAGGAAGGGCCAGCCAGGGGCAGTCAATCTTCCAATGTCCTGTCTGCTTACAGGTGGGGCATGGCCTGGAAGGAGGCTGTGGGTTTGGGCATTGGCAAGCCCAGTGACCTTCGCATCCATATTTGAGGCAACCCTCTGGTGGAGAGGAATGCTGGTTCCCCTCTGAAACTTTTGCTGGAGATGTAGGCCTCAGGGCTGCTGTCAAGACCTGAGTTTGGGGTGTTACCCTCTTTTCTGCAATGGAGCCTGCTTTAAAAGCCATTTTCACCAGATCTCAGATAGGGGTCTGATAGTCCTCCTCAGCTCATTTGAGCTTTTTCTAATATCATGAGCCGATTGCAACCCTGTAGCCCTGATGGGAGACTCAAGATCTAGCTTAATGTATTTGGTTAGGGCCTCTGTAAGGCAGTTGAGAAATAAGGATGGATTTTCATCAGGGTTCTGGGTAATGTCCTTCAGTTTATCAAAGTTAACTACCTTATTAGAAACTGCTTGCATTCAGTCCCAGTTAGGTTCAGTTATGGGATGTGCACTCGGACTATCCCTTCAGCACCAGCTACTTCCCTGAGAGAACAAAGGAACTGTGAGTTATCTGATAAGAGGGATCAGTGAGGCACTGACAGGTGGGGGGGGGGGGAAGGACTTATCAGTAGAAGAAGTGAGCAGAGTGGGGGGAGGGGGAGAGGCTCGGAGGGATCCGGAGATCCCACCCATTGCAGCCAGGTGGGACCCATCCTGCCTGCCTATTGGAACCTGGCGGCAAAGGGAGACGCGAGTCAGGGGCTCGCGAAAGCTGCTGTGGCACAATGAAGGCGAAGGACAGCGGCTCGCCCGCCGGCTGAGGTGGGATCCCGAGGCCTCTCCAAGCCGCCGAGGGCACACTACCGGCCCGTTTCACCCGCCGCACTGGGAACATGGAGCAGGCAGGCTAGAAGCAGGCAGACAGAGCCATGGGCGGGGGGCACCAGCAGTGGCCAGGAAGAAAAGGGAGGGGAGGGGGATGTCTCCGAGGAAGAGGAGGGGAAGTGCACAGGCAGGGCCACGGGGGCGGCTGCAACAGGGAGGGGGGGGGGAGTGAGGGGAAGGTTGGGAACAGAGAGCAGAAAGCAGGACGGGGAGGCCTGGGAACTCTTTCTACCCTTTCAGGCGCCGGCAATAGTTAAAAGGTCCCGGAGGAAATTTGGATCTAACGAGCCTTCTGGAGGCCAATGATTGTCATTATCTAGCGGATATGTGGGCCAATCTTGGGTACAGAATCTGATAAGAATTTTGGGCTTGAGGTCCGGGGAGAGAGAGAGAGAGTAGCCAAATTCTTAAGGAGACACTTGAGTGGTGAGGCTTCCGGTATAGGCGAGGAGGCATCCGTGGTTAAAGAGTGGAGGAAGGGACAGAAAAGGGAGAAAAAGAATTAACCCAGGCTGTAGAAGCTTCCTGGAAGCATAGAGCAGATGGAGGATCACCTGGGCGTCCCCGAAGTGACCAGTCCACTGCGAGTAGGCACAGAGGGCTCAGCTCGGTCTTCACCGACAAAGTGCAGTCTGTGTGACCCTGTAAGGTCCAGGCCACGAGCCACCTGACGTCAGGAAAATTTTTCCACCGGAACAAGAGAATCAAGGAAGGAAAAACAGAGCCCCAGCAGAACGCAGCTCCAGGCCAGAAGTTCAGCTCCGGGCTGAACACAGCTCTGGCGCGGGAGGAAGAGACCAGGGAGCCTCTCTCGTGTAAACCCAGAAGCCTCACGCCCCAAAGGGAAGCGGGTCACCAGAGGGTCCACTGCGACCAGTGAAGGTCTTAGTGGAGTGCATTCCCTCCTCCCTACTGGGCGTCAGGAGAGTGCCGGACAATCAGCTGCTAACCTGAAGGGAGTTGGCCAGCTGGGGAGGAGGGAACCTTACCTAGACCCGATCAGTGGTGAGTGCAGGGAGCCCGTGCCCAAAAAGACAGACAAGGGCGAAATGTGTCCTTGGTGACGGCGGTGGCAGAGACAGGGCTTGGTTTGTCGAGCACACCGTCTCCTGGGTTTTGTCACCACTGTAAGACTGGAAGACGCCACACCACATGACACAGATCACCAAAGAAGTTTCCGCTTTATTACAAAAGGCTGTGTGTTTATATAGGTCTAAGGAGAGGTCGCAGGGCTGAGGTAGATAACAGGTCGCCCGTTTATTGGCAAGCTCTCTATATGTCAGTTCCGGAGCCCAAGAAGTTAATTCTAATTGGGGCTAAGGCTTCCCACCAGCAGGGTTTGAACATTGGCGCCCGTGGGAATGTTTCATGCCAGTGAAAGAAACAAAGAGGAGAAAGAGGGTCGTTAGACGCCATGCTGGGGTTTTTCTCTGGGGTGCTGCTGCCGTTATATGTTTTCCCAACAATAATTCACAATAAAGAAACCACCTAGGGCTAGGGTTGTGGCTCAGCAATTGAGCGCTCACCTAGAATGTTCGAGACCTGGGTTGGATCCTCAACACCACATAAAAATGAATAAGATAAATAAAGGTATTGTGTCCAACTACAACTAAAAAATAAATATTAAAATAAACAAAGAAACCACCTAAAAATGTGTGTCTCCCCCTTGCACGTTTTAAAGTTGACATCTGAAGTTTTCATTTTACCATTTTGTTTTTTCTTTAAACTTGAACAAGAGTGTTCAAAGCAGACTTGTTCCAATTGTCCCAATCTGGCAACAACCCAAATGTCTAGCAACTAGAGAATGGATTAAAAAAAATTGTGGATTTTCATACTCAGCTATAAAAAGGAACAAAGTGGATGAATCTCCAAAACACTGTTTTTTTTACATTTTAGTTTTCGGCAGACACAACATCTTTGTTTGTATGTGGTGCTGAGGATTGAACCCGGGCCGCACCCATGCCAGGGGAGCATGCTACCTCTTGAGCCACATCCTCAGCCCCTCCAAAACATTGTTATACAAAAAGAACCAGATGCAGAGTAGCTTGTGTATGGTTTTGTTTATCTGAATCCTTGTCCTTGTATTTTGTTAATATCAAACAGCTCTGGATTTAAAATATGATTTAGGGCTGGGAATGTAGCTCAGTAGTAGAGCATGTGCTTAGCATGCTTGAGGTCCTGGGTTCAGAAACCAAGAACCAAGCAATTAAAAAAAAAAATTCAGGTCTGATTCAGACATGTACTTTTTATATCCTGGGCAAGTCACCTAACCTCCTGAAGCCTCAATTTATTCAACTGTAAAACTGACACAATAATAAATAAGAATAGATAGTCAATTGTGAGGCAATCCCAGTAATCAGATGCAATTAATATCTCCTTCCTACATAAAGATCACACTATGAGAATAAGGCTAGAAACACTAATAGGCCCCATCAGGTCCTCTTTCAAATGTAAAGACCATAAGGCTTACTGGTGGGTGCCAACATTCCAGTCAAATTCTTTTGTGAGGAGTGGGAATAGAAGGCAGGGCTAAACCCTGATGAAAGTGACAAAAAGGATTCAAATTCAAAGGCTAAGATAACAGTAGCTGGGAGTGGTGGCTCATGCCTATAATCCCAGCCATGGAGAGTCTGGGACAGGAGGATGGTGAGTTCAAACCAGCCTTGGCAAAAGCGAGGCCCTAAGCCACTCAGTGAGACTCTGTGTCTAAATAAAATACAAAATAGGGCTGGGGATGGGGCTCAGTGGTCGAGTGCCCCTGAATTCAATCCCTGGTACCAAAACAAACAACAAAAAACTCCTTTTGTGCTCTGCAATTCTTTCCTTCTTTATAAGTTAGATAGCCATATGCATGTGTAACTCTTATTAGAGATACCTAATTTTTCTAAATTATTTAATGGGGTAGGCAGGTTTTTAAAAAAGAATGCGAAGGCCACTCTACTAAACAAATTGTGGGTCTAGTCATTTTTACTTCTCAGCATTGTTGGGGGGATCAAATGGGATCTCACAGTAAAAGCAGCTCTAAGTTCTGACATAGGAAGCCTCAGGGAGCATCAGGAGTATATCTTTTTTCCTTTTGTGGTTATATTTTAAGTGCTATGGAGTACATGGAAACAACACCCACTTGGAGCAGGAACTGCCAGGGAAAGAGCCCAGAGGACGTGACATTTGGGTGGGTCGTGAGTGACGATGAAATCTGTCATCTCTTTTTATGGCTGCAATCTGTCTGCTGTCTCTGGCATGTTTCCCACCTGGATTTCATCTGCATTGTGTTTTATCTGATTTAGAAGGGCCCAGAGGGAAAACTCTAGGCCTTACCCCGACATGAGCATGCAGGGACCCCTTGTATCAGGTACCAAGTAGTGGTTGGTGATGGCTCCATATTTGCTAGACAGATGTATGTCACCAAGGGCAGGGTTGAGCCTTTTAAGAATTTCTGCCACTGTAGTGCTACAGGATTCCTGAGTTTCACCCACACATGGCTCTCTTCCCAAGCCCTAGCCAGCGGCCAACACGTATACCAACAAACTCACCCACTTGCCCAGCACCACCACCCCTGAAAGTGGCGAAATGCACACCGCACCCCTCAGGACAATCTTGTCTCTGGGAGACAGACATAGGGTCTTGCATTTAGTAGACACTTGATAAGCATTGATAAGCATCTGGTGAATAATAAATGAATAACTACATTGGGATTAGGATATAGGAGTGAAAAAACAGCCTCTGCCTCAGAGCAAAGCTTGTCCAAGGAAGGGACATGACATTTGTCCTTGAAAAGACCCACAGAGCACTCCTAGGCACATTCCCACCCTGATAAGTTGTTTATCTACAAGTAACAGGAGAGATCTGCTGTGCCAGGTGTCCCTGACTCAGTCAGGCTAGGTGGGGACCCATAGCAACCCCCTAGCAGCCACCAATCAGCATGAGACAGGAAAATACCTGGGATGCCAGATGACCCTCCCAGTAGTTTATGGTGGTTGATAACGTGTTGAGAAACCATGTAGTTCAGCATGAACACCCCTCTTGGCTTAAACCAATCAGTTCAAATGAATCCCCCTCTTGTAGTAACCGATCACCCCTACCCAACTTGTTCCCACCAGTGAATGTGCTAATCATGTTTTAGAGTTGTTATTTGATTTTCCCGCGGTGTGTGATGATTTGCTAAGAGATGCTATGATGTATGTGAAGTCCCTGCCTTCTCCAAAGAATGTATAAAACTGCTGCAAACCCTGGGCTCGGGGCCTCTCAGTGTCACCAGTTGCTGTGTGCGCGGAGGACCGAGCTAGCTCGCAATAAACACCTCTTTGCTGCTTATATCGATCTTGGTCTCTAGTGGTCTTTTGGGGGTCCCGAATTCAAGCATATCAGGAGCTGCTGTTTAGAAAGAAATGAGTAGATTATGTGCCTGTTCCCAATCCTGAATGTGGATCAGAATCACTGGTGGAGCTGTTCAATATTCAGATTCTAGACTCCTACTCCTTGTCCACCTGCTGAACCCTAATGAAGAGGGAGATACACAGAAAGGAACTACATATTTTATTTTATTTGGGGGGATGCTGGAGATTGAACACAATAGGGCATTCTACCCCTAAGCTATACCCCCAGCCCTTTTATTTTGAGACCGGGTCTCAAACTTGGGATCTCCTTGCCTCAGACTCCCCAGTAGCTGGGATATCAGGTGGGTTCCACTGCACCCAGCAGATTCTGGTTTTGATGGCCCATCAGTTATGGGAATGATAGAACTGCTAAATATCTGGATTCATTTTTCATTTAAAGTGCCAATTTGGGCTATGGTTGTGGCTCAGTGGTAGAGCACTTGCCTAGCATGTGTGAGGCACTGGGTTCGATCCTTAGCACCAAATAAAAATAAATAAATAAGTAGTTAAAGAAAACAAGAACAAAGTGCCAATTTGGCAATATCTATCAAAATTCAATATTTTTGAACCTATACTTTCTACTGACCTTATCCTATACCAAAAACATTAGGTGTAAGGATATTTAGGGAAGCATTTTTTTGTTCATTTGTTTGCTTGTTTCTTTGGTACCAGGGATTGAACTCAGGGATGCTTAACCACTGAACCACATCCCTAACCCTTTTATTTTTTTCTTTTGAGACTGGGTCTTGTTAAGTTGCGCAGGGCCTTACTAAATTGCTGAGGCTGGCTTTGAACTTGCAATCCTCTTACTCAGCTTCCTGAGCTGCTAGGATTACAGGTGTGCACCACCTCACCCAGCTATGGAAGCATTTTTTTTTTTTTTGGTGGGAGTGGTTATGGGGATTGAACTCTGGGGCACTCAACCATTGAATCACACCACCATCCCTTTTTTGTATTTTATTTAGAGACGGAGTCTCACTGAGTTGCTTAGTGCCTTGCATTTGCTGAGCCTGGCTTTCAACTCCTGACCCTCCTGTCTCAGCCTCCTGAGCCACAGGAATTACATCACGTGCCCAGCAAGGGAAGCATTTTTGAGCAGAAATGTTTGAAACTAGGAAAATGTGTCATTCATTAGACACATTCTATTGAGCATTATTCCAATTACCGGATAATAAAATTCCTACTTTTATAGGGATTTACTTTTTTTTTAAGTTGTACACACTATACCTTTATTTTGTTTGTTTGTTTATTTGTTTATTTTTTAATGTGGTGCTGGGGATCAAACCCAGTGCCTCACACATGCTAGACAAGTACTCCACCTCTGAACCCCAGTCCCAGCCCCTAGAGATTTACTTTTATTTATTTATTTATTTTTCAGTTCTCGGCAAACACAACATCTTTGTTTGTATGTGGTGCTGAGGATCGAACCCAGGCCGCACGCATGCCAGGCGAGCGCGCTACCACTTGAGCCACATCCCCAGCCCTAGAGATTTACTTTTAATTCCATCAAAGGAAGATGGAATGAATAATTTATAATAACACTGGCAATGAATATTATGCCTTCATCAAAATGAATAAAGTTTGTCAATAGATACTGCTTTGAAAAAATATTCAGTTTTTTTTAACTTTGGAAGCTTTTGTATGAGTTAAATTGAATTACAAAAGCAAGAAGTTATAAAACTATGTGCAATATTGTCTTATTTGTATACAAAAGTTAACACACAAAAAAAGTTTACACACACACCTATATATATACTTATACATTAATAGAAAAATTGTGAACGTTGAAAAATTTTTAGTGACAACTAGCACTGGAAAATAGAATTGATGGGAGAGAGATTTTGCTTTTCTCTTTACACCCTTTCATGCTGTTTAAAATTTTAACCTAAAGAATAATTGCTGTTCTAATTTTTAAACTATTAACAAATATCCCATATAACCTTGAGATCCTGTGAGGTTTTAAATTTCCAGCAGGGGGCAGCACTGACTCTCAAATATCTCTGAAGTCAATGCTAAACTGAGGATTAGGGTCCACAGGTTTCCAATTCAAGGTTGAAAATACTGTCGTCCTTGGATCATTGGATCACAAGGAACAAAAAGCAATAACTACAGAAATTTTTGAATACTGTAGGAATTGTAACAAAACATTTTCTGTATGATTCTTTTACTAACATTCTGAGTCTAAACTGCCTTTTCCTCTATGCAGAATGGTGTGTATGTGTGTGTGTGTGGGGGGGGGGCGGTGTTTGTTTTAGTTAACTGGGTATTGAATCCAGGGCCACTTTACCACTGAGCTACATCACAGCCCTTTTTATTTTCTATTTGGGGACAAGGTCTGGCTAAGTTGCCCATGCTGGCCTGAATTTGGCAATCCCCCCTGCCTCAGCCTCCATGTTTGCTGGAATTACAGGCTTTGCCACTACACCTAGCTTGAAGCTTGGTTTTGTAATATGATAAATTCAGAAGGTTTAATAAAGTAGTCTTAAAAGTTCTCTTTCCATCTCTGAAATACTAAGGCTTTACAAATCAAAATCAGCATCAGGAAGAAACAAGCCCCAGTGCCCTCTGAAATTAATTGGTTTTATCAAAGAATCTGCTTTACAACCCTTAGCAGATCAGAATGAATTATTACCAGTTTATCTTTAGTGTAGATCAAAGAATACTTTTGGGGGGATGGGGGGTGGGGGTATGCGTTGGTATTTATTCAACTCACTGATGGAGAAAAAGTACTCTCCCACTCTATAAATGTTTAGCATGTATATAAAGGTCATAGGTCTGGTGTTCAGAAATTACATACAGGCTTACGAAAGAATCTTCCCCAGGCTAGCCAAATTAAACAGCAGGCAGTTGTAGAGAAATAAACACAAGTTAACTTTTAACCACAAGTATCTGTTCTTACTGCTCAACAGGAGGGGCTGGAGAGGGTGAGAGGGCTCTGGCTACTCTAGCAAGAAGCTGGGCTCTTTGAAAATCTCACCCTCAATCCACCTTTAGAAAACATACAGTATATATTGTAAACATCTGAATCATAAACTTTTACAGTTTTTCCTCATGCTCTCATAGCAGCGCTCTTTCCACAGATACCCTTTAAATTCTTAAAACTATTAACATTTGTCCAAGGTTGTATTGCCAATAAGTGGCTGAGGCAGGATTCAAAACCATACCTGGCTCCAAGACCCTTGCACATGACCCTGATACTACATGAAAAGAGCAGATTCATTTCATCCACTTGTTTTCCTCAAGCTGTGAGTATCTATTGTGAGAAGTAGTTGATTGTATATATATAAAATAAATGGTTATTGTGTCACAATCCTGCCTCTAGCTCACATATATTGAGCACTTGCTAAACTATGTCAGGTGTGCTGGGGGTGAAAGTGTCAAAAGATGAATTAGACTGGATCATGCATGTGCTTAAGACACAGTTTTTGAGGTTGAGGCAGGAGGATTGCAAGTTTTAGACCAGCCTGAGCAAATCAGCGAAGCTATAAGCAAATGAGCGGAAACTTTATCTCAAAATAATAAAATAGAAATAAAAAAGGATTTGGGTTGTGGCTCAGTGGTTAAGTGCCCCTGCGTTCAATACCTACCAAAAAAAAAAAAAAAAAACCCACATTTTTGAAGGAATGAGGAGCCAACAAATAAACAAATATAACATGATAGCATGTGAAAAATAATAAAGAAACATAGGTAAGGGTGAATAGACAGGGCAGCATTACTGGAAGGTTAAATCCCTGGTCTGTGGAGTCCCCATTTCTTAGCTATAGGACCTCCAGTCCTCAGTTTCCTCGTCTGTAAAATGGGAATACTAATAATCTCTACTAAAGGTAATTACTATCCAGATGCAGTGGTGCCCGCCTGTAATTCCAAGAACTCAGGAAGCTGAGGCAACCAGAACTCAACTTTGAAGCCAGAGGGATGTAACTCAGTGGTAAAGTACCCCTGGGTTCAATCTCCAGTACCCAAAACAGAGCAAAACAAGACAAAACAAACCCAAATTTTAGTTAATAATATTGTTTTACAAAGCTTAGACAAAGTAAGAATCATTCATACAACCACATTTCTGGAATATGACCACCCCTATTATTACTTCAAATTATTCTGAAGTCTCCCATCACCAAAAGACACACTTCCTTAAGATTTATTTCTCCTCAGATAGAGTTGTTTTTTGTTTGGTTTGGTAGTGCGGATTAAACTCAGGAATGCTTCACCACTGAGGCACATCCACAGTCCATTTTTAATTTTTTATTTTGAAACAGGGCCTTACTAAGTTGCCGAGGGCCTAAGTTGCTGAAGCTGGCTTTGAATTTGCAATCCTCCTGCCTCAGCCTTCAGAGCCCCTGGGATTACAGGTGTGCAGCACCATACCCGGCTTATCTTTTGATTCTACTGTAATGTCTCCAGAAAAGAATGATGCTACAAGGGAGTCCAATTCCCACATTCCAGAATCTTGGATTAGGTCCCAGGGAAGGAGAACTGAGACCAGGAATGGAGGTCAGGATGGGAAATCAAGACAGGTATGAGAATCACATGGATAATTTGTTCGAAAATGTCCAGGGCCTTCTGTCTGAGATAGTCACACTGCTCCAAATTGAATTTCATTATGTACTGCACTGACATTTTCAAAAAAATAATCACAATAAGGGCTTTCACATGATCTCCTTCTGAAACCAATTCCCTTCCCCACCAGTTTGTTTATTGTTTTTTCCCAAACACTGACTCACCTCTTACATCTTTAGTCAAGGGCATTGCTTTGCAATGCTACAGTGGCTGCCCATTTCAGCTTCTGAGTCTTGGCAGGAGGGTGTGTGAATTCTTTCATCTGAAACCCTTTGCCCTCTCACAGCCATACATGAACTAATACTGTGCCTCTCTTCCTTAGCCTACTGAAAACGCCTCTCCCAGAAGCCTTCCCTGATGAGTTTTTTACTTTTGCCTTGTGTTGTGTATCACAGATGCAATAAGGTTGTGGGAATGCAACCAGGGGTGTCCAGAGGTCTTGGGTATTAAGTTCTGGCTCTTCCCACTAGGGGCAGCATGGCTTTATGGAATAGGCAGGGACTCTGGAATTTCTTTGGCAGGAATACTTGCAAGTTCTCAAATTCATTCTGGCTGTCCTTTGTCACCTTGGAACTGATGCTTATTTTTATGGGCTGTTGTCTTCCACCCCAACTCCTCTAGGCAGCTGTCCCTTGTCTTTACTTCTTTCTTTAAAGGCACCCTCTTTTAATCCTCTAAAGCCCTACTAACACTACCCCATGCACCCCAACTTTTACTGTTGTGTCCTCATCTGTTCGTTGGGGATAATTATAGTCTCTTCCTCACTGGATTCTTGTAAGAATGAAATGAGATCAGGCATGTTCACAGGACTCAGCACCTGGCAAGTTATGGCAATTGCTTTGGACTGACTTGCTCAAAACCCTTTCTAACCCCATTTCTGTCTTGCTTCCTGAACTATAGAAGCTGGAAAACTAAATACTAGACTTCTCAAACACTCTTGGAGCTACTGTTCTGTATGTGATTTAGTTCCACTTGTGTGAGACATTAGAACTATGAGTTATATGGCGAGAGAGGCAGAATGTGAAGCATCCATTTTACTGGTGCTAATCAGGCAGAGATCATGTGATTCTGGAGCCAACAGCTATGATGGAAGCTTAGAAATTTTGAAGCTTTCAACTTATGATGGGTTATTTAGGATGTAAATCCATGGTAAGTTGAGGAGCATCTGTAATTGATAATCTAGACTTAATTAAAATTAAAGATTTAGGTGGCACATGCCTGTCATCCCAGCAGCTCAGGAAGCTGCAGCAAGAGGATTGCAAGTTCAAAGCCAGCCTCAGTAATTTATTTATTTTTTATTTTTTTTATTTTTTTAAAGAGGACATCCTTGTCTTGTTCCAGTTTTTAGAGGGAATGTTTTCAATTTTTCTCCATTTATTTTTTTTAATATTTATTTTTTAATATGGACACAACACAATGCCTTTATTTTTATGTGATGCTGAGGATTGAACCTGGGACCCAGCCCACGCTAGGCAAGCACTCTACCACTGAGTCATGATCCCCAGCCCAGCCTCAGTAATTTAGTAAGACATTGTCATCATGACCTTAGGCCTGAGCCTAAACAACTCCATTTTAAAACTCCAGTTTGAAACCTGCAGTCTCACCAGGTAGGCCTAATGGAGCCCTCCAGTAGGCCCTCAGGCGTAAACAAGTCACTTCTCCCCACCCTGCTAAACTCAGAGTGAAGTCTCTGAAAGGTGCCAGATAAGAGAGAAAGGCAAAAAGATCAGGGTGGAGACCAGACCAGATGTTTTAACCCCAGGGTAAATGAGAGACCTGGTGGCAGCTGATAGGGATTGAAAGGGAGGTCAAAAGCCCCAAAATTTGGGCTGGGGATGTGGCTCAAGCGGTAGCGTGCTTGCCTGGCATGCGTGCGGCCCGGGTTCGATCCTCAGCACCACATACAAACAAAGATGTTGTGTCTGCCGAAAACTAAAAAATTCTCTCTCTCTCCCCCTCCCTCTCTCTCTTTAAAAAAAAAAAAAAAAAAAATTTGATATAAATATTGGAGCAAATGAACATTCAGCCAGCCGACACTGATACACGCAGCCTGAGAGCCTGATGAGGGCCTGGACTGACATCCCAACTCTTCTCGTCTGCCTAAACATCTGCGTTGTTCTCACTGCTCTCAAACTCTTATAGCTACATCTTGACCCTGGTGAGAGCCACAACTTCTCCCTCTGACCTCTCCTTGACCAGCTGTCAGCTCCACCCCAGGAGAAGCCTGCCTTGGTTCCTGATCTGAGTGTGCATCTGCTGGACTTAAAGACTAAGGCTTCAGCAATTCACACTGCTAAAAAAATAAAAAAAAAAAAAAGACTAAGGCTTGAGGGGCTGGGGATGTGGCTCAAGCAGTAGCGCGCTCGCCTGGCATGCGTGTGGCCCGGGTTCGATCCTCAGCACCACATACAAAGATGTTGTGTCCGCCAAATAAATAAATAATTAATTTAAAAAAAAAAAAAAAGACTAAGGCTTGAGACTTTTGATCTGACACTTGAAGTTAGCATGCAGAGGGACTGTCTGTTATAAGCCTGTCATGATTAAGTGTTTGCAGTACTTAGAATTAATCTAGAATTGCTTGCTGTGAATGAATTAATCTAGAATTGTTTGTTGTGAATTGATTATGTCAATTGCAGTGCAGAACATCAAGGATGTCATTTCCTTGATTAAGAACCTATGGAGTGGGCTGGGGGTTTGGCTCAATGGTAGAGCGTTTTCCTAGCATGTATGAGGCCCTGGGTTCAATCCTCAGCACCACATAAAGATAAGTAAAGGTATTGTGTCCACCTATAACTAAAAAAACAAACAAACAAAAACCTATAGAGTGAAATTGCATTAAGTGATTTGAGTGAATAAAATATTAAAAAGGGCAGAAGCACATGGACATTCTTTCTCTCTCCCCTCACTGCAGATGTCACATCTTTTGTCCATTGTGATAGGCCTTAAGAAACTTAGTGAGACCCTGTCTCAAAACAAAAAATAAAAAAGGTTGAGGAGGGCTAGGGATGTAGCTCAGTGGTAAAGCGCTTGCCTACCATGTATGAGGCACTGGGTTCGATCCTCAGCACAGCATAAAAATAAATAAAATAAAAGTCCATCAACAACTGAAAAAAAAAAAAGTTGGGGATATAGCTCAGTGACTAATCACCCCTGGATTCAATCCCTGATGCCAAAATAATAATAATAATAGTAATAATAATAAGGGCTGGGGATGTGGCTCAGTGAAAGTGCACTTGCCCAGCGTGTGTGAGGCAGTGGGTTCGATTCTCAGCACCAAATAAAAATAAATGAAGTAAAAGTCTGTCAACAACTAAAAAATAAATAAGTAATAATAATAATTATAATTGATAAAAAAAAGTGAAATTAAAGACTTAGGCTCTGTGAAGGACACTGTGAAGAGAACAAGAAGATAAGCCATAAACTGGGAAGAAGTATATGCAAAACACATATCTGATAAAGAACTTTTATTCAAAATATACAAGTAAATTTTGGGGGGGTACTGACGATTGAACCCAGGGATGCTTCACCAGTGAGCCACATCCCCAGCCCCACAAATAACTTTTAACACTCAACAGTAAGAAACTTACAATCTGGTTTTTATTTTTTTTAAAAAAAAGGGCAAAAAACCTGAACAGACACCTTAACAAAGAAGATATGCAGATGGCAAATAAATATATAGAGAAAATGTTCTACATTATGTTATTAGGGAAATGCAAATTAAAACAACAGTATCGCCATACACTTGTTAGAATGGCCCAAATCCTGAATACTGATAACATGAAATGCTGGTGAAGATGTGGAGCAACTAGAACTCGATTCTTTGCTGATAGGAATACAAAATGGTATAGTCACTTTGCTACAGTTTGACTGTTTATTTATTAAAACTAAGCATACTTGAGAGAGGCATGATGGTACATGCCTCTCATCCTATTGATTCAGGAGACTAAGGCAGGAGGACTGCAAGTTCAAGGCCAGCCTGGGCAATTTAGGGAGGCACAGTCTCAAAATAATAATTTAAGAAAAGACCTGGGATGTGGCTCCTGGGTTCAATCACCAGTACCTAAACATTCTTTTACTATATAATTTAATGATCACTCACCATGATATTTATCCAAAGGAGTTGAAAACTGATTTTCACACAAAAGTCAGCATATGAACATTTATAGCAAGCAGGTTTGTTCAGAATTGTGAAAACTTTGAAACAACCAAGATGTCCTTTAGAAGGTAAGTAAATACATAAACTGTGGCACTTCAGATAATAGAATATTATTCAGCTCTAAACAGAAATGAACTATCAAACCATGAAAACAACTGGGTGTGGTGGCCACATCCCTGTAATCCTAGCTACTCTGGAGGCTGAGGCAGGAGGATCTCAAGTTCAAGGCTAGCCTCAGCAGATTAGTGAGACTGTCTCAAAATAAAAAAAAAGAAACTGGGAAAAAAAATGGAGAAACTTTAAATGCATATTACTAAGTGAAAGAAGCCAATCTGAAAAGACTACATACTGAATAATTTTATGGTACATGTGGTACCTTAATATTCCTCTCCACTGCAGTGCTCTAACTACTAACACCACCATCCCATGTTCTCCAGCATCTACTATGGTATCTTCCTCTGTCAGGTGGGAATAATTAGAGTCTCTTCCTCTCTGAATTCTTTTAAGAATGAAAGGAGTTCAGGATGGCTTCTTTTTGTTTGTTTGGTTGGTTTTTGGTACTGGGAATTAACCCAGGGGTGCTTTATCATTGAGCTACATCTCTAACCCTTTTTATTTTTTATTTTGAGATAGGATCTAACTAAGTTGCTTAGGGCCTTGCTAAGATGCTGAGGCTGGTCTTGAATTTGCCATCCTCCTGTCTCAGCCTCCCAGAGTTGCTGGGATTACAAGTGTATGCCACCCTGCCCAGTTTGATTTTTTTTTTTATGTATATATGTATGTGTGTACATATGTATGCATTTTTGAAGTGTAGGTGATTGAACTCAGGGCTTTGTGCATGCTGGACATGTACTTTACCACTAATCTATACTCTCAACCTCATAATTGGTTTTTACAAACCAGTATGATCAAACTGCAGCATAATACTATGTGGTAATCTCCTTGAGGTTGGTCATAACTCAACAGAAACAAAGAACTCAACTTCTGGGGATGATTAGATGATTTGCCAGGAATCATCTAATACTCAAGCCTTGTCCATGGACCAGTGTGTTCAAGGAGCCTGGCATGAACAGGTAACTGGCTGGGTTAGTAGATGGAGAGAGTAGTAAGGAGATGTCTCCATTTATAGCTCCTGACTCAGACAGCCCAAGGGGGAGGGGGTGAATTCTTTTGCAAGCTGAACATTCCAGAAACAGCTAAAAAACCAAGTTGAATAACAATGCAGGCTCACACCACAGGGAAGGAGCACAAAGAATGCAGATTTTAGAGTTGGAAAGACCTGAGTTTAAATTCCTGCCTGGGTGTCCTTGATTAAGGTATTTAATATTTCTGAGCCTCAAATCCTTCATCTGTAAAATGCTAATACGAGTCTTTACTGGGAGTAGGTTGTGTGGGATATGATATAAGGTTTGTAAGGCATTTAGCATATCTGGCGTATAATAGGTGCCCTATGACTTTTTTGTCATTCCTATCAATAATTAACTAGGCTAAAGCCTGGCCAGGTGGTGCATGCCTGTAATCCCAGCATGTTGGGAGGCTGAGGCAGGAGGATCATGGGTTCAAAGCCAGCCTCAGCAACATCCAGGTACTAAGCAACTCAGTGAGACCCTGTCTCTAAATAAAATACAAAATAGGTCAGGGGATGTGGCTCAGTGGCCCAGTTCCCCCCCCCCCAAATTAACTAGGCTACTAAAATGCGCATGCGCTCTCTCTCTCTCTCTCTCTCTCTCTCTCTCATATATATATATATATATTTCTTTTTTTTTTTTAGTTTTTTTGGTACCAAGGATTGAACCCAGGATGCTTAACCACTAAGCCACATCTCTAGCCCTGTTAAATATTTTATTTAGAGACAGAATCTAGCTGAGTTGCTTAGGGCCTCACTTTTACTGAAGCTGGCTTTGAACTCCTACCTCAGCCTCCTGAGCTGCTGGGATTACAAGTATGCACCACTGTGCCTGGCTGTTACCGCTGTTGACCGGTGACGAGTCCTTGCTTCCCCAGTGTTGAAGAATAACACCAAAGAAGCAGGCCGAGGCAAGGTCAGAGTAGAAATTAGAAGTTTATTAAAGGACAGCAGAAAAGACTTCTCCCGGAGGAAGAAGGGGACCCAAGAGGTGGAATCCGTGGAAGGGATGTTGTCTCCCCTTTTTATAGTTCTTTCAGTAATGGAATGTAGGTGGGAAGGACCGAGGGGTGGGACACAGGTGGGCCAAAGAAGTAATCTGGTCAGGAAGGACTTCTGAGTCAGCACCTTTTTGCTGGGGGCTGTTCATTAACATTTCTTTGAGGTGGACTTTGGCCTAGGGCCTTTTCGGGACTTCCATGAGTTGTCCTGTGTTTTCCCTGAGTCATTCTCCGCATGGTCTCCTCCATTTTAGATTTCACTCGATATTAGACCCGGATTTATCTAACTACACTGACTACCTAACTTTAAATCTGGCTTCATGGCCTGCCTTTATTTTTGATGATGAATACAACGAAAATTTATATGACATTTGATAAATTTTAAAGAATAAATAGAAATACAATCATTTATCAGATCCAAGGGGTATTGGTTTCAGGAACCCCCTTGATACCAAAATATAAGAAAATAATAAGATTTTTAAGGAGAGTAATTTATTGTGGATTAAGATGAATAATTATGGAGTGCTAGGTATATAGTACACTTGGTAGAGTGCTTGCCTCACATGCACAAGGCCCTGGGTTCAATCCCTAGCACCACCAAAAAAAAAAAAAGAAAGAAAGAAAAAGATGAATAGTTATATAAAATTGTTACTCAAAGCCAACCCCCCCCCGCCACCATTTTGGTGACCATAGGCCACAAGGACACAGTTACCATGAAACCATCATCCAACAACTCTGGGACTCAGACATTGACAAAGAGAGCACATTTCAGTCAGGTTTCTCTTTTATATACCACTTTCATATCACATGAATAAATCCAAATAATCAGTCATAAAGATTTTACAGACCTTCCTTCCTGTATGACCAAACAAATGAACAATGCAAGGGAAGCTGGGAAAAAAGAGAAGGTGTCCAAGTTCCGTTTCATGTGATCTTTTTATTATGGCCCTTATCACCACTCTTCCCCCACACAGATGTTCCCCATAAATGAGCTTGGCTCTGTGAGATTCATACCAGAATGGGATGGTCCAAAGTGGTTTGAAGAGAGGAACTCCCGCTTCCTGAAATGATTCTCTCCTGATATGAATGCAAATTTAGGAAGGAGCTGTCTAAGCCTTTTATAAAAACATATGTGCCCAAGACTGATTTGATTTCCTTCTGTCCTTTTGGTGCCTCTTTTACTTACTAGAGTGATGCTGTGGCTTTGGTTCATGACTTCAGTGAGTGACAGCTGGAAGTCAGCCCTTTCCTCCTGTCCTGATTCAAAAACAGTGGGGCGTTTCCCATAATTCGAGGCCCAGGTGCTTGGAAATACTGCCAACTACTTCTTCCAGCTTAAAAAAAAAAACAAACTGTAATTGTATTCACTAATTCTGGATTTGGTCATGCATTCACATATCTCAAAAAATTCAGAAGATGTAAAAAGCGTAAAGTGAAATTTGTGTTATCTGTGGCCCGGCTTCCCTGTTTCCTTCTCCAGTTCTACCAGTTTCTACAATATTTCTCTAAAATAGAAATGTTATACATACTTAAAAAAACAAATTTATGTTTTCTTCTCTTTTATTCTTCTGTTTTACATTAATGATAGTACACTATACAAATGTATTTTTCATTTAAAAATTTTAAGAAATTTAGGGATGTGGCTCAGTGCTAGAGCACTTGCCTAGCTTGTACAAGACCCTGGGTTCAATCCCCAGCACCACAAACACACAAACAACAACAACCACAAAATACCAATGATAAAAATTTTTTTAAAATTTAACAGATACATAAAAACATAGAAATTATTCTATTTATGGGGTACTATATAAGGTTTTGATTCATTTATACATTATGTAGTGTAGTGTTATTTTAAATTTTTTTTCTCTCTCACCCCTGCCACTAGAATGCAGGCCACATAAGGAAAGAGATTTTATTTTGTACAATGTATCCTCAGCACATAGAATGGTGCCTGGAACATAGCAATTGCTCAATAAGTATATGTTGAGTAATTAGATGAAAATATTCAATTCTGCATCTTGCTTTTTTCACTCTGATCATCTCATTTCAAAACATAAGGAACTTTCTAACAGTGGGGCATTCTTCATGACTGTGAAATGTTCCATTGGATTCATTATGATTTATCTAATCAGATCCTTATGATAGATATAATTTGTTTCTAATCCTTGGCTCTCACAAATAATGCATTCACATCCTTGCCCAAACATCATGTCACACATATGTGAATATATCTATTTGCAAGATAAACTTCTCAATGCAGAATAATGAGTCAATCAGTAAAGTGCATGTGGTCAACTTCTTTTAATCAAAAGCACCTTGCCATGTCTAAATAGCATTTTTGATCAAGGTTTGTGGCAGCTGACTATAGCCCTCTCTGGGGAAATCTGTCATTAATGAAATTGTTCTGGTTTGGCCTGAATTTACTACTTTACTTATTCTTGCTTTTTTTTTTTTTTTTTTGTACTGAAGATTGAATCCAGAGGCATATCCCCAGCCCTTTCTATTTTTTATTTTGAAACAGTTCCTCACTAGTTGCTTAGGGCCTTGCCTAATTGCTGAGGCTGGCTTTGAATTTGCAGTACTCCTGCTTCAGCCTCCTGGGATTACAGGCCTGGGCCACCATGCCTGGCTCCTGCTAAACTTAACAGAAAAGTTCTACATAGGGTGAAACTGGTGGAACAACAGAGATGAATCTCAAAATCATGATGAAGGAAGAAAGAAGCTAGACACAATAGAAAGCACTCTGCACTGTGTGATGCTATTTATATGTTGTCAAGTCAAGAACAGACAAGATGCATCTAGGTGATAGAAATCAGAACACTGGTTGCCTGGGGCTGGACACCATTGACCCTAAAAGGGTACTGGGGGACTTTCTGAGGAGCTGGGAAAGTTCAGTGTGGATTTGGGTGGTGATTACATGACTACACTTGACAAAACCCATTGATCTGAACTCTAAAATGTTGACATTTTATGTAAATATACCTCATTTAAAAACCATAAAAAACTGAGTTGTATGGTCCTAATTAAGTTGTGTTGCTGCCTGTAAATGGCAGTCATAATGGCAGTTATATGACCTTTTTTCAGTTCCCCCCAGCACACTGTGCTTTTTCTTACCTAACAGCTTTTCATGTGCTGTTTCCACTGCTTGGAACATTCTTTCCTCCCTTTTACCAGCACACAATTGTACCCATTCTCACACATAAACACACACACAACTCACACATAAACTATCTTTTTTTTTTTTTAGTACTTGGGATTGAACTCAGGAGCACTCCACCACTGAGCCACATCCCCAGCCCTATTTTGTATTTTATTTAGAGACAGGGTCTCACTGAGTTGCTTAGTGCCTTGACTTGCTGAGGCTGGCTTTGAACTTGAAATCCTCCACCTCAGCCCCCTGAGTGGCTGGGATTACAGGCATGTGCCACCAAGTCCCCAGCTATAAATAATCTTTTTATAATCCCCCACCCCCACCCCAAGGTACTGGGGTTGAACCCACAGGCACTGTACCACTGAAGTATATCCTCAGCACTTTTTATTTTTTATTTTGAAACAGGGTTTTGCTAAATTGTCAATTGTGATCCTCCTGCCTCAACCTCCTGAGTAGCTGGGATTACAGGCATGCACCACTATACCCTGAATCTTTTTATAGTTCACCTTGTGTCAAAATACATAATACTAGAGAAACAGCTGGAATGATACACATACTATTATAACCTGTGTGAATGACTTTGCAAAACTCAGGCATCAGAAACTACACATTTCTCAATTCTGGATACTTGAATGTAACTCTGTCTACCTTCTAGGTGGAGGTGGGAGATATAATCCCAATAATTTTTTTGTCATACTTGGCCTCCTGAGATTTGAGAAGTATCTGGAGTTTAGAAAATTCAGGAAAATTGGAGAAGGGCCTTGGTTCATCCAGTGGCAACTGAGATGTTCGTGATTCTGTGTAGATGACTTAAAGGTAGAAGGCCCAGTTTTAGTGTCAAAGGCCAACCATTAGAACCTCTTGGATTGTCCTGAGACCTAGGAAATACTTAATGCTCAGTGCTTCTGATGCCTCCAGTCACCCCCACCCTGCTGTCTGCTGGGGTTCTGTATGGGACTGAAGTGGGGGGCCTCTGTCACTCTGCCACTTGCCTTCCCTTCTCTCTCCCAGTTGGATTTGAACTTTAAAAAACCCTTCTATGGAAAACAGGCAGCAGCTGGGGCAGGGGGTGAGAGGGATTTGGGGAGCCCTGGTAAGTTCCAAGGTTGAATTCAACAATAAATAACCAGTAAGAAAAGCAGAGAAGAGGACTGGAAGGGAAAGGTGAAAGAAGTAGCTTTTTTTCCCCAAGCTTCTAAGAGAGTTTTGCAAACAATTGAAGTAATTAAAAGTTCTCAGAAGTAGCCGCTATTGCCCTTTTCACCGAGGGAATGTGGGCCAAGCATGATATATTAAGAGAGGGAGCTGCTCTATTGAAGTTAAAAATAATCTTCTGTCACATGGCTAATTTGTTGGAATGCAGCAATAAAGGGCTGTGGGCAGAGGGAGAGCTGGAAGCAGCTGGGGAGTTTGTAGGCAGAGTGTATGCCCTGGGGACTGTGTACACAAGGAGAGAAAAACAGTGTCACAGCTGACTTAGAGCACCTTATCAGAAAACCCACAAAAAGGCAGGAAGAAGTGAAAGCAGGTTCAAGTTCAGAGCCGTGACCTTTGGGTTTATCACACAGTGAAGGGACGGGTCAGAACTTGTCACCTGTGCTCACGGGATGCTGATTCACTCAGCAAGGAAGGAGGCTTTCCAATTCCTCTGCCTTTGAATCCATTTCAAAAAAGTACATAACCCCAAGGAGATTTTTTATCCTGAATCCATGGGAAAACCAATGTATAGGGTCTTGGGTGGAGGGGAGGAACCCTCAAGAATACAAATCCTAGTTGGGGCACTGGAGATCTTTAAACTTTTGGAATTAAGTTAGAGTTGAAAGGGAGTGGGGAAAGTGATTTTGTATAATCCCTGCATTTTCCACTTGAGGCAACAGGCTGAGGGGATGACTTGCTCAAGGTTACTCAATTAGCACGTGACAGAGATAGAGTCAAACCTGTCTTAAATTAGAGAGAAAGGACAAGGTGGTTAGGAAGACATGGTTCAGATGGCCCTGGTGTCAAATCCTGACTCCAGCAACTGGAAGATCCTTTGGCAAGTTCCTAACCCATCTCAGTTTTACCATCTGTAATATGGTTGTAAGCATAGTACCCATCACCTAGAATTGCTATAATGCATGTAAAATGCTTAGTACAACATCTAGCTCAAAGGAAATGCTTAATAAAAGGTTAGGCTGGGTGGGGGTGGCACATGCTTGCAATCCCAGAGGCTCAGAAGGCTGAGGCAGGAGGGCCACAAATTTAAAGCCAGCTTCAGCAATTTAGCAAGGTCCTAAGCGACTTAGCATGGACATTGTCTCAAAATAAAAAAGATCTAGGGATGTGGCTCAGCAGTTAAGCACCCCAAGTTCAATAAGGATACCAAAAGAAAAAAAAGGCATTATTATCACACAGATTCTCCTACATATTTTGCATCAAACTTCTTTTTTTAAAATTAAAAAAAAAATTTTTAGTTGTAGATGGACGCAATACCTTTATTTCATTTATTTATTTATTTTTTATGTGGTGCAGAGGATCGAACCCAGGGCCTGGCATGTGCTAGGCGAGCGCTCTACCACTGAGCCACAATCCCAGCCCCTTGCATCAAATTTCTAGTTTTTTTTAATAGTATCTTTATCTTATTTAATATTTTTATGTGGTGCTGAAGATCGAACCCAGGGCCTCACAAATGCAAGATAAGTGCTCTACCACTGAGCTACAACTCCAGCCCATCTAGCACTTTTTTTTTAAGTGTATGGTGTTTCTCCAAGTGACATGTATCACTTTTTTTTTTAAGTTGTAGATGGACACGATGCGTTTATTTTGTTTACTTATTTATATGTGGGTGCTGAGGATTGAATCAGTGCCTCACAGGCAAGTGCTCTGCCACTGAGCCACCCGCCCCCCCACCAGCCCCTTCCTAGTGCTTTTATTTGGGTTAACTTGCCCAAACATCATCCTCTTTGGTTTGGGTGGGATTCTCTTTCTCCTCTTCCCATTGCAACTCTCATCTACCACATCTAAAGAAAAAGAGGATAGTCGAACTTAATCTCTCCATCCTCAGGTAAATAAACTCTTTCTCTAGCATTTCCTGCATTCGAATGCATCCTGTGATTTGTCTTTTCTTAAGCCGTACATCCTCCAAGCTATATTTTCATTATGGTTTCCAAATTGTAGACAAGCTGAAAGAGGGCGGATGTGAAGAGTCAAGTATTGCTGCTACAAATGCAGCAACTAAATCTGTTAGAATATTCTAGAATACTTGACCAGTTTTTCAACTTATAATGGGCACCACTGAGAGAAGGGACTCATAAGATCCAGGGGAGGTTTGTGGCAGTCTGAGCACTCCTTGGAGAGGGAGGCCAAGTTCTGTGTGTGAGTATGCGCTGTAGAGAACAGAACCCCACCTCACACTAACTTGAGCTGGGAGTTTAAAAGAAGAAAAGGCGAATTTAGTGGCTCTTGTAACCAAGACACCAGATTTCGTTTGTGACTAGATGCAAGTGTTCAATAATGTCCTTAAGGCACCTTTCTGCTTTGTTAGGCTCCATTCTTCAGACTGAATCTTTCCACTTGGCAGATACAGCTCCAGCCTTCTTTCTTTTCCACTTTAGTATTCTTAAAGCAGTAGTCTTCCCTAACTGCCCCCACCTTGCTTAACTCCCTTGTTGATTTCCTTAAATCATGCCTGATTCCTGAAACAAAAGGGCCAAATAAAGGAGCTTCTGTGATTGGGTAGATCGGATCACGCGGCCCATCCTGTCACCAAAGGGAGGCAGAACATACTGATTTTGTAGGATTAGGTAGTAGGCAGCCCTACTGCCTTCACACAGAATGGAGTAAGAACAATTTCTCAGAAGCTGGGGCTCCTAAAAGGGAAAGGCCAACCGGCAATTATTTCCATAACACAGTGCCTAGGTGCATTTTTCTGAGATAGTGGTTTATTTTTATTTTTTCAAGATGTTTTCAGTTGTTGATGGACCTTTATTTATTTATTTATGTGTGGTGCTGAGGATAGAACTCAGTGCCTCACACATGCCAGGCAAGTGCTCTACCACTGAGCCACAACCTCAGCCCTTGAGATAGTGACTGTTTATAACTTGCTTCACAGTCTTATAATGTTCTATGATCCAAGAAACAGTACGGACTTTTGGAGAGGAAAATGCTTCCTCCTACTCCAGATAGCTCCTTCACTGTGGAGGGTCATGAACCAATGTAACCCAGGCTGCTCTTCACCCTTTTATCCTGCACATAGGAGAAGGAGGGTATTAAGAAAAATTGGGCATGAACCACTCGGTGTCTTCCTCTTTCTGGGCTTCTAGGATCAAAATGCTGGGAGGGGGCTTAATGGTAGAGTGCTAGCCTGGCATGCGTGAGGTCCTGGGTCATCCCCAACTTTGGTGGGGTGGAGGTGAGGAATGCTGGGAAGGAGCATGCTCTATCATTGCCTGGGGCAGGTGAAAAATTTTGGTGAAATAAGCAGGGAGCTGGGGATGTGGCTCAGTGGTTAAGATCCCCTTGGTTCAATCCCTGGTACCAAAACTCCCCAATAAACAGGAAGCTTGTTTAGCACACACACTCAGCCAACTCATGGGTTAGCTTAACCACTGAGTCACATACCCAGCCCTTTATATATTTTATTTTGAGAAGGGTCTTCCTAAACTGCTTAGAGCCCCTCGAAGTTGCTGAGGCTGGCTTTAGAACTCATGATCCTCCTGCCTCAGTCTCCCAAGCCTCTGGAATTATGGGCGTGCATCACTAATGCCCAGCTCCAACCTATAGCCTTTATTGGAAGATAATTCATCTTCTGGCTTTCTTTTCTCCCTCAATTAGTTTAGAGCTGGGAAGGGAGAAGGCTTGCTATTAATTGAATCCCTATAGTCAACAAGAAGTTGGGCACATTGGTGCATCCTTCTAAACCCAGCAATTCCGGAGGCTGAGGCAGGAGGATTACAAATTCAAGGGCAGCTTCAGCAATTTTAAAGATGGACACAATATCTTTATTTTATTTATCTTTACGTGGTGCTGAGGATCGAACCCAGTGCCTCACGTGTATGAGGCAAGCGCTCTACTGCTGAGCTATAACCCCAGCCCCAGCTTCAGCAATTTTTGTGAGACCCTAAGCAAATTTGTGAACCCTGTCTCAAAATAAAAAATTAAAAGGACTGGGGACGTAGCTCAATGGTAAAGCACCCCTAGGTTCCATTCCCAGTACCAAAAAAGAAAAAATCCTCAAGAACCACCAACCCACAGATTCACCCTCTTATTCTCCCCCTTTCTTATTAAGGTCACAAGAGCAAGGAGCAATTCCTAGGGAACTCACAGGAACAGTGGAGTGCTCAGAGGTAAGTTGCAATAAAGGCACGGAAGCTAGATTTACTTATATCAGCAGGAGAGACAAACTGTTTTATTTCATATGGTAGGGGGCAGGCAGGAACAACACAGAGTGATTCAACAGTGGCCTGGGATACAGCTCAGTGGTAGAGCTGCTTGCCTCGCAGAGGCGACACTAAATTTCATTCCCAGGACCAGGAGGTAGGAAAACAAAAAACGAAACACACACACACACAAAAATTAGACTTCAGCAGAGCCATGTAGAGGGTGTGGCATCCCTGGTATTTTTCCATAGCCTCATGTGACCAGGATCATAGTCACATTTGTCCCCCACCTCTCTCCTCCCACTTTTATCCTCTGTGCCCACCTCTTGGAAAATAAATTGTTTCACTTCCACAGAGATGTGCAGGAGATTGGGACACACAAACCAATTTAAATTAAAATACATTTTATTATTATTTTAAATTACAAGAGGAATGTATGATCTTTGAAAAAACTAAAAAGATATAGAAAAACATAAAGGTAAAAGGTAAAATTAACTACGACTCTCAACTCTGAACTATCTTTTAGCATTTTGATTTATTACTGTCTAAACTTTTTCTTTCTTTCTTCCTTTCTTCCCTTCCTCCCTTCCTTCCCTTCTTTCCCTCCCTCCCTCCCTTCCTTCCTTCCTTTCTTTCTTTCGTGATTGAACCCAGGGACATTTTACCACAGACCTACATCCCCAGCCCTTTAAAAACTTTTAGACAACCTGGGCCATGGCGGTGCACATCTGTAATCCCAGCAGCTCAGGAGGCTAAGGCAGGAACATCACGAGTTCAAAGCCAGCCTCAGCAATAGTGAGGCTCTAGGCAACTCAGTGAGACCCTGTCTCTAAATAAAATACAAAATAGGGCTGGGGATGTGGCTCAGTGGTCGTGTACTCTGAGTTCGATCCACAAAAAATTTTTAGACAAGGCCTCACTAATTTGTCCATGTTGACCTCAAACTTATGATCCTTCTGCCTCCGCCTCCTGAGTTGCTGAGATTCCAGGAATGTGCCACCATACCTGGGCTCATTATTCCTGTAAAAATTTTATACAAGTAATTCAAATAATATAGAAGTGCATAGTGTAGAAGATAAAAATAGTAAATATTCTGTTGTTTCTCTTAATATTGTGATGTATATATACTATTAAATGCTTTTTTGATTTTACCACTTCCCTTTCTCCTGGCCTCAGTTGAAAGTAATGATGCTTGTTAAACAAGGTCTGGTATGATAGCACCCATTTTACAGATGAAGAACTGAGGCTGTCAGACTTGCCCATAGACATACCTGCCTCCTGCTTATGTGGCCAGGGTCTTTGGGGACAAGAACAATTTCCTTACTTGATAGGCAGCTTCGGTACGAAAAGCTGGGAAGAGACAAGATTTCCACTAGTCAGGGCCATTGACCTTCCTTCTCTACCAGAAATACCCTCACATCTATTCTTTCTTATGTTAGCCCATTCAGTTCCAAGAATTTGATTCTGGGAACATGTGGATGCAAATGACCAAAGAGTCAAGGGAAAGTTCTTTATCAGCAGAAGAACTATTTTATTCAATGTGTTTCCTTACATGAGTTGGGACAATAAGGGGAAAGAATGAGAAGAAATAAAAGGCCAGTTATTTAGACCACTTTCAATGAATCACCCTCCAATGTCATTACCCATCTCTAGTCTGAAAAACCCTGAGTTTTTTCATGCCAAGAAAAACAGAGGGCAGGAAGAAACAAATTATGACCTTGTTTGTGTTTTGCGTCTTAACTATTTGATTTATAGGACTTGATTCAGTGATTATGGATGAAAGAAAATATTTCAGTGTCCCAAACCTAACCTGAACTTAACCGGGGGTAGGTCTCACGTCCACAGCTCAGAGTTAGCACAAAATTAAAATGCTCTGGAAATAAAGCAGTAGGGATGCCTGTAGGCATTTTCAACCCAGTAGCAAGGTCAAATTCTTTTCCCACACTCCAATATCAAAAAACTCTCTTTAGAAATTTCATCCTTTCCCCTCATTCCAGAAGTTGGGCATTTATTTACTCAATAGATGGTTATTAAGTACCTACTGTGTGCCAAGCACAATATCACACACTGAGGATACAATAGTGAACACAGAGATCAGTTGACACATATGTCAGAAAATATCATGTAGCCATGAATTCTATGGAGTGAAAGAAAATAGAATGATGCGTTAGAGAGGTGGCCACTAGGACTCAGTGGTGGAGCTCTTGCCTAGCATGTATGAGGCACTGGGTTCAATTCTCAGTACCGCATATAAATAAATAAAGGTTCATCAACAACTAATAAAATATTAAAATTTTTTTTTTTTTAAAAGAGAGAGGTGGCCACTAGGACGAGGTACTAGCCAAAGCCTCATTTAGGTGCTGGCATTTAAATCTAGATTAGAATAAGACCAATACATGAAGTTAGGGTTGGGGAGACCATCCAGGCAGAGGGAATATCCTCTAAGACAGTCAGGTGCATGCGTATAGAAATTAACTCATCTCAATTCAAGAAAATTCTTGGCCATTAAGATTATTTTTCAGAACTTTATCTGAGTAGAAGATTGGTCAAATCCTTTCTGACTTTAAACCATAGAAACAGATATTTACCCTCAAACATAAGAAGATACATACAAATTATAACTATAATGAGAAGTCACTCCAGATATAGTGGTGTATGACTGTAATCCTAGCCATTCAGGAGGCTGAGGAAGGAGGAGCCAAAGATTGCGACCAGCCTCAGAAATTTAGGGAGGCCCTAAGCAGCTTATCGTGACCTGATCTCAAAATAAAAACACAAAAAGAACTAGGGATATAGCTCCAGTGGTAAAGTACTCCTGGGTTTAATTCCTAGTACCAAAAACCAACCAACCAACAAACAAAAAACCCTGCAATGTGATACAAATGTGATTGGCATACTTTGAAAGCTTTAATAATACCTATATGTTGGGTTGGGTAAACTGGCACTCAAATGCATTGCCAGTGAGAAATAAATTTATGCAATTGCTAACATTACAAATGCATATGCCTTTGACCTAGAAGTCCCATTCTTCTTGTGTGTGTGTGATTATGTAAGATCAAGTTCATTAATTACAGTAATCTCTGAAATTGCAAAACACTGGAAGCAATCCAAATCTCTATCAGCATAAAACTAGTTAAACTGTGTCACATTCATATCAAACTGTAAAATTGTGGAAAACTATGCAACTGTCAAAAAAGAACAAGGAGGTTCTCTCTGCATTAATGTCTAAACTTTTTTATTTTTCAGTGCAGGGGATCAAACCCAGGATCTTGGGCATGTGAGACAAGCACTGATATCTGAACATTCCTAAGATATGTCCTTAAGTTAAAAAAAGCAAGATGCAGAACTGTAAGTTGTTTGTTATCTTTTATATTAAATAGAAATATTAACTTGCATTTGCAAAAACAAACTCAGGAAAGATATATACACAATTAATAAAATTGATTATCTGGGTGGGTGAGTGAAAGGGATGGAAACTGGGTAGAAAAGTTGGGTAAGATATTTTCCTTTTAAGTTTCATTGTTTTCTTTTTTACTTTAGAATCAAGTGAGAATATTATGGATTCAAAAATTTTTAAATTTGATTCCTCTCCTACTACCACTTAAGTGACTTATTACTTAATTCATAACCACCTCACTTCTTCAGCTACACCACAAGAAGTTCCTACTTGAATCAATGTAGATCATGGTAATAAAGAGTACATTAGTTCAGATAAATGTTTTCTTTTTTTTTTGGTACTGGGGATTAATCCCAGGGGTGCTCTATCAATGAGCCACATCCCCAGTCTCCTTCAGCTGGGTTGCTGAGGCTGGCCTGGAACTTTTTTTTTTTCCCAATTCCCAGTACCCTGCGCCCCTCCCCCCCCGCCCCCAAAAAAGATATTTAAATAAAGCTGGTTTTTATTTTTGTGGGGGTTCCTGGGGGTTGAATTTAGAGGCACTTAACTACTGAGCCACATCCTCAGCCTTATTTTGTATTTTATTTAGAGACAGGGTCTAAGTTGCTTAGTACCTCCCTGTTGCTGAGGCTGGCTTTGAACTCATGATCCTCCTGCCTCAGCCTCCTGAGCCTAGCTGCTGGGCACCACTGCACCTGGCTAAAGCTGATTTTAAAATATACTAAGAACTGTGTATGAGATTATCTTTAACGAAAAGAATCTTTTCCACTATAAAGAGTTTTATGAGGGCTGGGGATATGGCTCAAGTGGTAACACACTCGCCTGGCATGCGTGGGGCGCTGGGTTTGATCCTCAGCACCACATACAAATAAAATAAAGATGTTGTGTCCACCAAAAACTAAAAAATAAATATTTAAAAAAAGAGTTTTATTATTTCAAAGTTTTTTTTTTTTTTTTTTTGCATCCGTTTTCTCATTGGCACCACACCTCAGAGGTATTGCAAGTTTTTGTTTTCTGTTTGTTTTTTTGTTGTGTTGGGGATTGAACCCAGAGCCTTGGGCACCCATGGCCTAAACACTCTACCTTTGAGTGACACCCCAGCCCTCTTTTTATGCTTTTTAGTCACTCCCTTCTTCTCTTCATGACCTTTCCCTAACTACTAATTCAAACTTCTTTTTTGGGGGGCAGGTACCAGGGATTGAACTCAGGGGCACTCTTAAATTACCACCAGCAGCATATGAGTGTTCCAATTTTTCTGAATATCTTTCAACACTTGTTATTGTCTTTTTGATTATAACCATCCTTGTGGGGCTGGGATTGTGGGGCCTTGTGTTCGATCCTGTGAGCACCACATATAAGTAAAATAAACATTAAAAAAAAATAACCATCCTTGTGAGTGTGAAGTGAAAAAAAATATTTTGTGTGGTACTGGTTATTGACCCTAGGGCCTCGTGTGTGCTATGCAAGTACTCTATCACCGAGCCACACCCTTTTTGCTTTCTTTTTGTCTTTATTTTGGGGGGTTACTGGGGATTGAACTCAGGGGTACTCCACCACTGAGCCACAACCTCAGCCCTATTTTGTATCATGATCCTCCTGCCTCAGTACATTTTGTATTTTATTTTATTTAGAGAGAGGGTCTCACTGAGTTGCTTGGCATCTTGCTTTTTGCTGAGGCTTGCTTTGAACTCTTAATCCTCCTGCCTCAGCCTCCCCAGCCACTGGGATGACAGGAGTGGGAGCCTAGCCTTTTGTTTTAAGACAGGGTCTGGCTAGCTAAATTGCCCAGGTTGGCCTTGAACTTGTAATCATCCAGCTTTAGCCTTCCAAGTCTCTAGGATTATAGTTGTGTGCCACCATGCAAAGAGAAATTGTTATGTGAATAAAGCAATATAAACAAAGTATGTATAATAAGCTATGCATAATAAGTTTTGTATAAAAAGGGAGGAGATATGGGTGATAAATAAGAAACTAGTAGTTACATTTTGGAAACTGGAGAGAGCTGTTTACACACATATTTATAAACACATACATTTACTTTTCAAAACATGGATGTATTTACTATCTGTTAAAAATAAGCTAAGGCAGATCTGATGGTGCACAATCCTACCTACTCAGGAGGCAGAGGCAGGAGGATCCAGAATTCAAGGCCAGTCTGGGCAACTGAGCCAGATCCTGTCTCAAAATAAAATTTAAAAAGGGCTGGGATTGTAGCTCAGTCGTAGAGCTCTACCTGGCATTTGCAATATTCTGGGTTTGATCCCCAATGCCACATGTATCATCATCGTCATCATCATCAAAATAATAATAATTATTATTATTATTCAACAAACACTGCAAAGAGGAAGAATCAATGTTCTAAAGCCAGGCAGCCAATGCAGGAATGAAACCATCTTTGTCAATGGCTGTCCTCATAGTAGTTTCTTTCATTTCTAAAAATTGGGCTGGGCTGGGGGCAGGAGGCTATTGGGCCCCGTTGGCATAGGACTCAACAGGAGGGTCTTGGGGGAAACTCGAGAAGAGTCCATTTCCTATGGTGTTTCACCCCAAAAGAGGCTGGAGAGGTCTGGTTGACTGTGGTTGGGTACCAATTAGCATGCTGGCAACCAAACCCTCCCTGAGGCTATATCCTGGAGATTTAGTTTCCTAGTTTTATACCAACTTTCTGATACCTCCAGGATACTGGCTGATTCAGTCTGACCCTGGCAAGGGAAAGAGAATAATGCACAGCTTGATGCTGGTCTTTTTTTTTTTTTTTTAAGAAAGGAAGAGACTAGGTTGCCAGGGGATAATACCTTGAGAAGGGCAAGAACAAATTTGAGAGTCATGTCATTGTATTTCATTACTGGTACAAGAAAGGAGAATGCCTCTTCCCCCAACATAAAAGAGTATGAGAACACTCAGTAGGTGTGCTTGATGTCTGCAAAAAAATGGACAGAATCCTTGCTTCTTGCTCTGTTCACAAGGAGCATGCACAGGGTTCATCTCAACAGTTCCCTGTTCTAATTCCACTATTTACACAAAAGCAGTATAATCATCTACAAGGTAAATAAGGATTCCCCTGGAGCAGTGTCTCTCACACACATGAATTATAGAGTACACACTTGGACAGCTTCAGGAGAGAACTATCTAATATGTAAAATAAGCAATGTAAAGTGGGGTATGGTGGCATAGGCCAGCAATCCCAGCTACTTGGAACACTGAGGCAGGAGGATCCCAAGTTTGAGGCCAGCTTTGGCAATTCACCAACACCATCAGCCACTTAGCGAGACCCTGTCTCAAACTAAATAATTAAAAAGGCTGGAGATGTAGTTTAGTGGTAAAGTGCCCCTGGGTTCAATCCCCAGGACCAGGGTGGAAGTGGGGGTGAATGAAGCAGCAATGTTAAATATGTTTAAAATTGTTTAAATGTAAATGCCATCTTCCTCGGAATTTTCCTTAAGAACAAGGTCTCATTTTCAGCATCTAGAAATTACACCCCAAAGTAGTTAGCATTTACTGAGCACTCTGTGGAAAGCACTGAGCTAAGAGTTCTGTTTAAGTGACCCAGTGCTTAGCTGAAGCTACTCAGTACATATTTTTCAAAAAGTTTGGAAAAAATACCATCAAGCCGGGCATGGTGGCACATGCCTGTAATCCCAGTGGCTTGGGAGACTGAGGCAGGAGGATCTGGAGTTCAAAGCCAACCTCAGCAAAAGTGAGGAGTTAAGCAACTCAGTGAGACCCTATCTCTAAATCAAATACAAAAAATAGGGCTGGGGCTGGGGATGTGGCTAAGAGGTCAAGTGCCCCAGGGGTCAATCCCTGGTATACCAAAAAAAAAAAAAAAAAAAAAAAACCCAAAACTATTGAAGAAATTTTTTCTTTGATAGTTTTCTCTTCCATGCAAGAAGAACAAACTATAAATATTCTTTGTGAATATAGTGCAATGATCCTTTGAAAATATTAGCAAATTGAATCCTACAATTTATAAAAAAGACTAATGTCATAACCAAGTGAGGTTTACCTCAGGAATGCAAAGATGATTAAAGTTTTTGAAAACCAATCCTTGTAAGCTACTGTCTTAACACAGTAAAGAAAAAAAAAAATCACATCAGTCCAATTGATGGACAAAATATGTCTGACAGGATTCAACACCTTTTCCTGATAAAAACAAAACAAAAATAAAACAAACTCAGGAAACCAGGAGGATAGGGGAACTTCCTCAAGTCAGGATATCTACTGACAAATCATAATTCATTCTGAAAGACTGAATACTTTCCTCCCCAAGATCAGGAACAAAACAGGGATGCTCATCTTGCCATTTCTTTTTTCTTTTTATATTAACATTTAAAATTTTTTTCAGAAGAATGCATTTCGTTTCATCGTACACAGAGCAAAACTTTTCATTTCTCTGGTTGTTCTTGATCTCCTTGCCATTTCTATTCTATATTGTACTGGAGTCCTAAACAGTGCAATAAGGTGAGGAAAACAGAGGCATTCAGATTGGAAAGGGGAAAGTAAAGTGTCTCTGTTCGCATAGCATGATTGTTATATAGATAATCTTAAGAAATCTACAAAACAACTACTAGAACTGTAAGTGAACTTAGCAAGGTCATAAACTAAGTCATAAACTATTAAGTCAGTGTACAAAATCAATTATGCTTCTCTTTAGTGGTGGCAAATATTTGAAAAATGAAATCATTTCACTTGTAGTATAAAAAACAAAATATTTAGAAATAAAAAGATATGGAAAAACTTTGTTGAAAATGACAATTTTTTTAAAAAACTGGAATAAATGGAGTACTATCATATTTATGGGTTCCCAGTTCCTGGGGAAACACCAACCACTGCTCTTGCCAGTTAGAAATCTCTTCCCACTATAAATGCATCCCTTCATTTGCTTTTGCTGTATTCAAATATATTTCTTCAACTTCTCCCTTTACCCAAGAGATTCTCTCAATCTATTCTTTCATTGTCTGTCAATATTGTTTTCTTTCTGTGCTGAGGATTAACCCAGGGGTGCTCTACCACTGAGCTACATCCCAGTCCTTTAAAAAATTATTTATTTTTACCATTTAAATTTTTTTGTGTGTGTGCTTCTGAGGATTGAACTCACATCTTTATGCAGGTTAGTCAAGTGCTCTACAACTGAGCTACATTCCCAGCCTTATTTTTTATTTTTTGAGACAGGGTCTCACTAAGTGCCCAGGCTGGCTTCAAACCTGAGATCCTCTGCCTCAACCTCCTGAGTCACTGGGATTACAGGCACATGCCACTGTGCATGGCCATCTGTCTTTAAAAACGCAACAGGGTCAGGCCAGGCATGGTGGTACATGCCTTTGATCCCAGCAAGGCTGAGGCAAGAGGATCACAAATCTAAAGTCAGCCTCAGCAACTAAGCAAGGCCATAAGCAAATTAGCGAGACCCTGTTTCAAAATAAATGGAAAACTAGGGCTGGGGGTATAGCTCAGTTGGTAGAGTGCTTGCCTCGCATGCAATAAGGCCCTGGGTTCAATCCCCAGCAACACACACACACACAAATAAATAAATAAATGGAAAACTAAAGTTAAACCTTTGTTCTTGGAAAAATAAAAATAAAAAATAATAAAAATTAAGCAGGGCTGGGGACCTGGCTCAGTAGTTAAGTGCTCTGGGTTCAATTCCCAGGACCAAAACAAACACAGACACAAACACACACACAAAACTGAACTCACTTTCCACAGATAAACTGCATAAGAATTACCTGAAATTCTTATTAAAAATGTTAATTTCTGGGCTGGGGATATAGCTCAGTTTGTAGAATGTGCCTGGCATGCACAAGGCACTGGGTTTAATCCCCAGCACTGGAAAAAAAAAATACTGTTGATTTCTGGTTTTATACTTAGACCTTTTGGGACCAGAGTTTCTGGAAATGGGGCAGGGAATCTGCATTTTTAACATAGCCTTCTCACAAGCCTCATGCACTGGGGTTTAGTGTGAATTCATCATTTAACAAACATGTTTTGAGAGCTGTCCCATTGCGTTTGGTGTAAGTCTCTATTCTAGGAATTATATACACGTATGTGTAATGTTTTTGTTTCTTTTGGAGAGCTTGTTTCTTATATTACCTTTCTATTGCCAGAGCCTATCACAGGACTTGTGATGCAGTAAATCTTCCTGAAATGATGTTGATATTTGAATCTAGAGTTTGTAGAAGATCCTAAGAACCATATGGGATTGCTCACATAGTTTCAGTCTAATAAGGGATGTAATATATTGGAAAGTTAAAATTTACAGATAGCCTGTTTCCTAAAATAGTATATGCTTAGATACTAAAAGGGGATGGACTCAATGGAGCTCAGAACAGCAAGAGTGTTTTGTGAAAAAGGACAGGTAAGTAGGCATTGGGAGGAAGAGGATATCTTAACTGGGTGGTTATGGGATGGGATATCCAATGGATATGGGAACAAAACCAGTAGGTTTAGGAGTCAGTGGCTGATGCCCTAGTTATAAAGGGAATGGTAGAAAATATTTATAAAGGAAGTCGTGAATGTATTGTGGAGAGTCCTAATTTACATTAGGCTGTGAGTGATCCGAAGAAAATGACATTTTAGGATGATCAAGCTGTTACAATAGCAGTTAAAAATAAGTAGCTTACGACACTACATATAACCAAACTTGGAATTCCAAAATGAGAGAACCTCAGGGACAGTTGAGGTGAACTGTATTTTAGATCAGGTAGAAACTAAAATTCGTAGACAGGTGCTGATCACCAAAGAATTCGCTTAGCTGTCAGATACTTACTAGTGGTAGGAACTTAGGAGGCTCCATACTCTGCCCCCAATCGCTGTCCTAAGGCCTCAGGCCAGTCGCCCTACCCTTCTAATGACGGCTGTCATTTATGTAGCAATAAATGTGCTGAGCGCTTTACGGACGCCCTCTCATTTAATTTGCCAAACTCCTCTGTAAGGTAGAGGTTATCCTGCTCATTTACTGGCGAGGAGACTGTGCCGAGGTTCGCCACATCAACAGCCTGGACGCAGCAAAGATGTAAACCCAGAGCTGAAGAAGGGCTGAGCAAGAAGTGGGGAAGACGAGCTTCGTGTGACTCAGAGGGATCCCGGGGAAAGCCAAGGGAAGCGGGGCTCAGGAAACACGGCTATCCTTCAGGACTCCGCAGAACCGCGGGCCGAGTGAAAGAGCCTCTCCCGAGCTTACACCTATCAACAGGCCTCCGTTAGGTGCCGTTCCAAAGTCACGACGCGTCTGATTGGTAAGAGCGGAAGGGCTGGACGACTCTGATTGGCTGGTGGGATCTCGAACCAGGCCTTCACCCGGTTACGGAAGCTGACGAGGGCCCAGCGCGGGCTCTACCGCAAGGAAGTTAGCTGCAGAAACCCAGATTGCCGCGGAAAGGAGGTGTCTCGGGTTCAATGGCGACTGAAGAAGCTAGCGGCAGCGATGGGAAAGGGCAGGACGGCGAGAGCTCCGTTACCTATTATCGGTTGGAGGAGGTGACAAAACGCAACTCCTCGAAGGAACTATGGCTGGTGATCCACGGGCGAGTTTACGATATCACCCGCTTCCTCAATGAGGTGGGGCCCGGGAGGTGGGAGGCCCCTGGGAGCTGCTGGGGTGAGGGGTGAAAAGGCTACGCGTAATGTGCGTAGGAAGGAAATGAGGCCTGGCTGAGGGCGATAAGGTGTGTGAAAAGGGCCGCGACACTAATACGGAAGCGGGGGAAAGGGGAGGGGGGGGTCTTAGATCTGCATGCGTTTCCACCAGCTCCAAATTCTCACGCCTTACATAATGTCACGTGATACTTATGTATTGACCCTTGCTGTGTACTGTATTAAACTCTAAGCCATCGTTATGTCCATTTTACACAGAGGGAAACTGAGGCTCAGAGATGCTGGGGACTCCCAAGGTCACATCCTTAATGGCCTAGATCCATTTGAACCCAGGTCTGAAATGCTCCGTACCTGTGCTCTTTCCAGTATGCGTTTTGAAGTAATACCGTTTAGGGAGAAGTATTTACTTCTTGAGAAGAAGCTGAGTTTTTTTTTAATTCATAGATTAAGCTGCTGGGACGGACACACACACACACACACACACACACAAACCTTGAGTTGACCTTGAGGCAAGAAGGTGGTGAGAACCTTTTTTTTTGGCCATTGCCTTAGACTTTGTCCCTTAAATCTTCCAACTGTTGTATTGGATCTTATTATACAATCTCTCTTTGAGATCATTGTTTAATGGTTTGTGGCTTTTTTATTTAAAGAAACAGGTCAGACTTTTTCATTTACTTTAACTTTACTGAGATTTAAATTACATATAATAAGTGTGTCCATTTAAAATGTACAGTTTGATGAGTTTTGACACATGTATTTGTTCACGTAATTACAATTTCAGTTAAGAATTAGAGCATTTTCATTACCAGAAAAAAGTTCTCTTGCTCCTTTACAGTTATTCTCCTCAACCCCAGCTAACCACTGTTACGCAGCCAGCAAAGATTAGTTTGTAGCCAGTGAGGGAGGAGAACACCTGTAATCCCAGTTACTTGAGAGGCTGAGACAGGAGGATCACAAGTTTGAGGCCAGCCTGGGCAATTTAGCCAAAGGCTGTCTTAACATAAGGGTTGGGGATATAACTCAATGGTAAAGCACCCCGGGCTTCAAACTCCAGCTGCCAGAAAAAAGAAAAAGAAGATTAGTTTGAGGCTGGCTTTGATGTGAGAGTGTGTAATTTTATATGTATTTGTATAATTTTATTTTGAGTAATAGATTTATAATGCATTTATATCTTGTGATTAATTTCTTGTATTACAATCTTATTCTTAGAAAAAAGTTCAGTTCTGTTCTCTTTCTGAGGCAAATATACTAGTAGAATTTTTTTTTTTTCTATTAATTTAGGGGCTACAGGAGAAATTGTTAATTTTTAATTAATAATTTTGTAAGAGGATGTTATTTGTTTTTGTTTTTTAATATCTTTATTTTATTTATTTATTTATTTATTTATTTATTTTATGTGGTGCTGAGGTTCAAACCCAGTGCCTCATGCATGCAAGGCAAGCACTCAACGACTGAGCTGCAACCCCCGCCCAAGAGGATGTTATTTGAATAAGTCTACCTAGTGCATAAGCTAAACTCAAGAATTTAGTAACTTCTTGCATTTGTATTGTATACAGTTGTATTTCCCCCAGTACCAGGGATTGAACCCAGGGCCTTGTGCATGCTAGGAAAGCATTCTGCCACTAAATTACATCTCCAGTCCTTGTTTTTTTTTTTTTTTTTTTTTTAATATTCTCAGAACAGCTAGTTGAGAGTGACTTAGATAGGAGTGATCTTTATTTTAACAGGGGTACCAGAAACAGATTCAGGAATTATGGTTGTATAATTGATCCATGACAATCCAGCTTAAATAGATCCCTTGATTTCTCTTTTCTATGTAGTATTCAAATTTTAGCATTAGGTATGTCTTCCAGCATTTGCCTAATAAGTTTTATGTTAAAACAGTTCATAATGGGGGCCTGGGGTCATGGCTCAGCGGTAGAGCACTTGCCTCGCATGTGCAAGGCCCTGGGTTTGATCCTCAGCATCACATAAAAATAAATAAAAGTTATTGTGTACAACTACAAAAAAGTAAATATTTAAAAAAAAATAAACAGTTCATAATGGGTAGGTAGTCATGTTTTTCATTTGTGGTTTCGTTTTCCCAGAATTTCTCCTTGATTGATTTAGAATAGACAGTGAATTTGGAAGGAACACTTAGTGCTTGTAGATAACATTAATCTCAAGTAGTGGTTTCAAACTTGTTACAGTACTTTGCTGATGTAGCTAGCTAGAATGTATGGTATGCAAGGCTTCTGTTGATGCTGGGTTACAGGTCTTTGCTGGCAGTTGGCTATTCTTACTCGTTCTGTAGTCTTTCCCTGTTTTGTTCCTGTCAAGCTCATTCATTCATTCATTCATTCACTTAATCAAATATTTTTTAAATGTTTTTTTAGTTGTTAATGGACCTTTTGTATTTACTTATTTATATTTAATGTGGTACTGAGTATTGAACCCAGTGCGCCTCACATGCTAGGTAAATTCTGCACCACTGAGCCACAACCCAAGCCCCACTTAAACAAATATTAAGCCTTTATTTTGTGCCAGATACCATTCTAGATACTGAGGTTACAGTAGTAAATAAACATGCCCTTATAGAGATTAGTCTGTAGGATGCAGACATTAGGAGGAAGGGTTAATAACCAGAATATATACTATGTTAGATAGTGGTAAGTGCTAAGAGGAAAAATATTTAGGGAAGAAGACTATTGAATGTGTGTGTGTGTGTATGTGGTGAGGAGAGATGGCTTTATGGAGATGACTACAGTAAAGGCCAAGGAAAGGTAAGGGAGTTATCTACAGGAAGAGCATTCTTGGTAGAGGAAGCAAATCCAAAGGCCTTGAAGTGGTAGTGTGTCTGGTGTGTTTGAGGAATCAGGGAGGCCATAGTGGTTGGTTAGTAGCACATGAGGTCAAAATGATTAGGGAATGGTGGATCATGTACAGCTTTGCAGGTTTTAGGAAGACTGGCTTTTCTTTTGAAAGCAGAAATCATTGGAGCAGAAGCATGACATGATGTGATTTAATGGTTTAATAGGCTCATTCTAACATCACTGCTGAGAAAACAATGAAGGAAAGCAAGGGCAGAATTGAGGAGCACAGTTAGGAAGCTGTTGTAATTAAGGCAAGGAATGGTAGCTTGGACTAGAACTGTGGTCGTGGGGGTAGTGAGAAGTATCAGATTTTGGATGTGTTGGGATGGTAAAGCCAACAGGATTTAATGATGAACTGGATTTGAGAAAAGAAAAAGGAGTCAAGGATGACTTCAAGGTTTTTGGTCTGCTGATCTAGAAGAATAGGGTTGCTATTAAATGAGAAGGGAAAGACCTAACATTGGTTTTCATTCTTTTTACAATTCGAAGTCACTTCCATGCTTCCTTAGACAGAGGTTTATGATCCTAATATCCTACATCTATAGATTGCCATTTTTTAAAGTGAATAGCTGTGATTAGATTATGATACTACTAGAGTTTGTGATAATTTAGAATTGGTAATATAGTTAAATTATCTTTCTCATAGCCAGGCACAGGAGGCTGAAACAGGAGCATCTTGAGTGCAAAGCTAGCCTCAGCAAAAGTGAAGAATTAAGCAATTCAGCAAGTCCCTGTCTCTAAATAAAATACACTCAGTGGTTGAGTGGCCCCTGGGTTCAATCCCCGGTACCAAAAAAATTAAGAGAAAGATACTCATATTTGTGTACATGAATTTAAGTCATGTTAGGTTTAATTATAGATGTACAAAAAGGGTAATATCAAATTTTTTACCAAGCTTGGGTCAGGTTTTGGGAATTAGGATTACTGTGGGAAAATATGAAGCTTATTTTTATTTTATTTTTTTTTTTTTTTGGTACCAGGGATTGAACCCAGGGGCATTCAACCACTGAGCCACATCCCAGCCCTATTATGTATTTTATTTTGAGATGGGCTCTGGCTGAGTTGCTTTATTTTATTGAAATCATGAATAAAGATAATATACATCATTGTCTTTCCACTATTTAGTAGTTTAGGGGAAAAAAATCACATAAATATGGAATTGGATCCTGAGTGTAATGAAAAATCCCTGAAGTATTTTTAAATGAGGGGTGACATTGAAACATTATTTATTTATTTATTTTTAGTATTTATTTTTTATTTGTAGTTGGACACACTACCTTTATTTTATTTATTTAATTTTATGTGGTGCTAAGGATAAAACCCAAGGCCTTGTACATGCTAGGTGAGCCCTCTGCCACTGAGCCTCAACCTCAGTCCCTGAAACATTATTTTTTGAGTAGATTATTTTTGCTGAAGAGTTGAGAATTAAAGGGAAAAGTATTACAGAGGAAAGAAAGTAAAATTCTTTCAATCTCAAGAATTTATTTGAATCGTATGTCCTCCTTGCATATACCTATATGTAAAAATATGTATAGATACATACATAAAGATCATGTATTCTCTTTTGTGGCATTGGAGATTGAACCCAGGGGCACTTTACCACTGAGCTATATCCCAGCTCTTTTTACTTTTTTTTTTTTTTTTTTTTAGAGAGAGAGAGAGAATTATATTTATTTTTTAGTTTTCGGCGGACACAACATCTTTGTTTGTATGTGGTGCTGAGGATTGAACCCGGGCTGCACGCATGCTAGGCGAGCGCGCTACCACTTGAGCCACATCCCCAGCCCTCTTTTTACTTTTTTAAGACAGGATTTCACTATGTTGCTTAGGCTGGCCTCAAACTCTTAGGCTCAAATGATCCTCTTGCCGCAGCCTTTTAAGTATCTGAGACCAGCAGTTAGTCTCTTTTCACATGAAAGGTATACACACTGATTTGTGCTTTGATTTTTTTCACGTAATTATGTTTCAGGGAATTTTTCATATCAGTACCTGGAATTTTCCTTCATTACAGCTAGATAGAATTTATTGTATGGATTATAATTTATTTAGACAGTTTCCTATTGCTAAACATTGTGGTTTATCATTATTTTGCAATCTGCGGTCTCCTCTCAAATCAATTTTACTGAAATCTAATGTACTGACAATAAAAATGTACAGATTTTGAATATAAAGTTAATTTGTTTTCACAAATGTCACCTATGTAAGCACCATAAGGATATAGAATATTTCTAACACTTTTCTTCTCATACAATCACTGATTTGATTTCTAACATGTGGAATAGGATATATATTTCTAACGTCTTTCATCTGCTTTTTTTTCCCCCATGTTTCGGTAATTTGGTCCTTTTTATTGCTTTTTATTTCATTGTACTAATATACCAAAATTTGCTGGGCCTGGTGGCGCATGCCTTTAATCCCAGCTGCTTGGGAGGTTGAGGCAGGAGAATCATGAGTTCAAAGCCAGCCTCAGCAAAGGTGAGGTGCAAAGCAATTCAGTGAGACCCTGTCTCTAAATAAAATAGAAAATAGGGCTGGGAATGTGGCTCAATGGTCAAGTGCCCCTGACTTCAATCCCCAGTACACAAACAAACAAATTAAAAAATCACTAATATATCAAAATTTGTTGATCCATTCACCTGTGGATTAACATTTGGATAGTTTCCAGTTTGATATGAAGTTTCGTGTACAAATCTTTGTGTGGACATGTTTCCATGAATACGTAGTAATAAAACTAACAGGAGTGAGATTAAGTCTGTTTAACTTTTTAAGTTTTTTTAACTTTTTTGAGTTTTTCCTCAAAGAGTTTACATCACTTACACTTCCACCAGCAGTGCATGAATTTCCTAGTTTCTCCACATCTTTTTTTAAAATATATTTTTTTAAAATATTAAATTAGTTGTAGATGGACACGATATCTTTATTTATTTATTTTTATGTTGTGCTGAGGATCGAACCCAGGGCTTCACATGTGCAAGGCAAGTGCTCTACCACTGAGCTACAACCCCAGCCCTCCATTGATATATATAAAATTATGGTTTTAACTTTCATTTCCCTGATGACTAATGATGTTCAGAATCTTTTCATGGGCTATTTATATATGTCTTTTTGTGAGGTGTGTGTTCAGTCTTGCCCGTTCTTTTTATTAGGGTTCATCGTTGCCTTATTATTGATCTGAAAGTGTTTTTTTTCCCCCCTAAGAGCTGGATGCTAACTTTGTGGCCCAAATCCTGGTACAGTTTCTTCCTTTTCTTCTTCTTCTTTTTTTAATATATCTTTTTTAGTTGTCAATGGATCTTTATTTTACTTACATTTGGTGCTGAGAATTGAACCCAGGGCCTCATACATCCTAGGCAAGCACTCGATAAACTCTGAGTACTCTCTTTAGTTTTATTAACAATACAGTTGGTCCAGCTTTGAAAGGCTGAAGCAGAAGGATTGCAAGTTCAAGGCTAGTGTGGGTAACTTAGCAAGACCCTGTCTCAAAATAAAAAATTTAAAAGGGCCAGGGATGTAGCTCATTGGTAGAATACTTACCTAGCGTGCACAAGACTCAAGTTCCCTAGCACTGAAGAAAGAAAAAGAATATAGTTGTTTACTAGGTACGGTAGCAAGTGCCTTTACTCCCAGCTACTCAGGAGGCTAAGGCATGAATTACGGAGTTTGAGAACAGCCTGAGCAACCTAGTGAGGCTATCTCAAAAAACAAAAGAAAAGAAGAATATAGTTGTAGATGAGGTAGTAGTGAGTCTTCATTTAAATATCTCAATTTTCAAGTATGAGAAGCAGTGTATTCTGATTTTAAAACACTGACATCAGCATTTTCTAATTCATCAGCATTAGTATTGTTGCATGTATCTACATATTTTATGATTAGAAGTTGAGCTTTTCACTTTGAACTGGCATCATTGACCTTCCTGAGAACAAGGTGAATAAGTCTTTTTTTTTTTTTTTTTTTGGTATTATATCACAATCTTGAAAGTGTATTAAGAACTTTAAATGGTGGAGGTCACCTATAGGGCAAATATTGAGTAATATGAAAATTCCTGGGTGTGTGTTTCAAACCTTCCCTTTGGCTTGCTGTTGAACTGAATATGTTATTACACAATCTGTCCCTCCCAATGGAGCATTATTGTTTTCTTCACATAAGCCAGTAATGGGAAGGTTTTCCCCTATTCTGAAGTTGGCATTCTTTGTTGAATCAACATCTAAAAGGAGTGGGGACTGAATTATAAAGGATTTATTTATGCAGTGCTGGGAATCAAATCCAGGGCCTTGTGCATGCAAGGCAAGCACTCTACCATTTTAGCTATATCTCCAGTCCCATCCCTTGATCTCTTTGACGCGTTTGCCACTGTTTCATAATGGTTTGCCATGGGCTTATTTTTTTGTTTGTTTGTTTTAAGCAATACTTTTTTTTTTTTAGATAACTCTTATACCATGAAATTCATTCTTTTTGGGGGGTACTGGGGACTGAACTCAGGGGCACTCAGCCACTGAGCCACATCCCCAGCCCTATTTTGTATTTTATTTAGAGACAGGGTCTCACTGAGTTGCTTAGCGCCTCACTTTTGCTGAGACTGTCTTTGAACTCTTGATCCTCTTGCCTTAGCCTCCGAACCATTGGGACCGCCACCGTGCCAGCTAGTACTTCCTTCTTTTACTGCCAAAAAAACCCCCAAAACAACTCTGTTGTATGGGTATCTATCTTTTATGTATCCAGGAGTCAGTAAACATTTGGGTTCTTTTCACTTTGGGCTTTAGGCTTTAATGAATAATGCTGTTAGGGACGTTCATATACAATGTGTGTGTGTGTGTGTGTGTGTGTGTGTGTGTGTGTGTGTTTGGTACAAGGGATTGAACCAAGGGGTGCTTAACCACTGAACCACATCCCTAGCCCTTTTAACTTTTTATTTTGAGACAGGGTGTTACTAAGTTGCTTAGGGCCATACTAATTTTTTGAGGCTGGCTTTGCACTTAGAATCCTCTTACCTCAGCCTCCTGATCTGCTGGAATTACAGGTGTGCTCCATTGTGCCCAGGTGGATATATTTTTAGTTCTCTTGAATATAGATCTAGGAGTAGAAATTCTGGGTCACATGGTAATTCTATGTTTAATTGTTTGAGGAACTGGCAAACTTTTTCATAGCAACCACACCATTTTGCATTCCTACCAGCAATATTAGGGTTCCATTTTTTTTGTATTCTTGCCAACACCTTATTGTCTAATTAGACTACTGTAGTGGGTGTAAAGTAAAATCTCATTATAGTTTTGATTTATATTTGCCTAAATTATAATGAGTTTGAGCATATTCTCATGTGCTTTGTATACCTTCTTTAGAAAATTGTCAGTTCATATTATATACCCATTAAAAAATTGGGTTATTTTGTTTATGTTAAATTTTAAGATTTAAAGATTTAAGATTTTTTTTTTTTTCAATGTTGCTGGGGATTGAACCCTGCCAGGGCCTTGGGCATGCGAGGCAAGCACTCTAAAGACTGGGCTATATCCTTTTTATTTTTTATTTTAAGACGGAATCTCGTTAAGTTGCTTGAGGCCTCACTAAATTGCTGAAGCTGATCTTGAACTTGCAATTCTCCTATCTCAGCCTCCTAAATCTCTGGGATTACAGGTATGCACTACTGTGCCTGGCAAATTTTAAGAGTTCTTTATTCTAGATACAAGTGCAACTGTTTTCTCTCTTTCTGTGAATTATCTTTTCACTTTCTTAAGGGTATTCTTTGAAGTACAAAAGTGTTAAATTTTGATGAAGTCCAGTTTATCTGTTTTTTCTTTTGTTTGTGCATTTGGTGTCTTGAAGAAAACATTGCCTAACCCAATGTCATGACAGTTTACTCCTATTTATTCTTGTAAGCAAGACTACATTTATTGACACTTACAGAACAGAACTTGTTGGACCAAACCTGTTGATAAACAGGTCTCCAAAATCAAACCTTGGAATATATACTCTTATCTCTGTTGGGGCCTGTTCTTGGAATCAGTTTAATGAGTGGAACTCCTTGTGCATTATCCTAGTTTCTTTCTTATCTGACCAGTTGTTGGTACATTTTTTTTTTTTTAAAGAGAGAAAGAGAGAGAGAATTTCAGTATTTTATTTTTTAGTTATTCGCGGACACAACATCTTTGTTTGTATGTGGTGCTGAGGATCGAACCCGGGCCGCACGCATGCCAGGTGAGCGCGCTACTACTTGAGCCACATCCCCAGCCCCAGTACATTTTAAATTTTGATAAACTGCATTAAATTTATTGCAGCATATTTCTATGTATTAATGGTTTACAAGTATGTTTTTTTTTTTTACAAGTGTGTTTTTGTTTTATTTTTACAAGTATGTTTTTTTAAGACCTGCAGGCTGTTAGCCTCTATAACTTAGTTCCTGCTATTATTCAAAACTGAGCCTGACAGAAATTAAACTCTTCTTCCTCCAAAACCTACTGCTATGTGTCTGCTGTGGTATTACTTAATTTAACATTTAGTCTTATTTCTTTTATGTATGTCAGTTGTTTTCTAGTTGACTTTTAAAGATTGCTCAGCACTTTAATCACATCTAGTTGATTGTGTGCACTGGGCTTCCATCCAAAATTTTGCTTGAAGAAAGTGTTCTGTAGCTAAAAAAAAAATTTGAAAAACTAAAAAAAAAAAACCAAACTTCTGCCTTGTGTCCAGTCAGTAAACAAACCCAGGTGTTTCCTCTTTTCAAAGGTCAATTGTATGGTTTGTAAGAAATATTTTAAAAAACTAACAGAAAAATGCACAAGACCTACAAGCACATTCAGTGAATTTTCACTAAGTCAACATATTTTTGAAACCACTATTCAAGTTGAGAAAAAGCAATGATAGTGCACTGGAAATGCTTCTTCCCAACAGGTGGTCCTCTGCTTTCCCCAAAGTAAATGCTATTTTGACTTCTAACTTCAAATGCCTTTTTTGCATAATACACTCCTATATGTAATAGATTCCTTTTCTGTATATATGTCTGTGAATGTGTAGTTATTATTTTGAATTGTGTTACCAATACCTATTACTTTACCATTCAAAATAAGAATTAGAACCTTAGCAATAACCTGAATCTAATCAAATGTCTTTTACCCATTATTTTCTCCTACCTTCCCCCACACTCGCCCCATGAAAACAGTCACTCCTAATTCCATGTTCATTATTTCTTTCCTTTATCTAGTTTTATGGTGTATTTATATGTTCCTTTTTTTTTTTTTTTTTAACCTAGGAGCACTTAACCACTGAACCATAACCCCAGCTTCATTTAAAACAAAAAAAAATATATATATATATATATCTTTTTTATTTGCAGACAGGGTCTCACTGAGTTGCTTAGAGCCTTGCTAAGTTGCTGAGGCTGGCTTTGAACTCATGATCCTCATGCCTGAGTGTCTTGAGCCGCTGGGATTATAGGCATGTGTCACTGCTCCCAGCTTGTGTATATTCTTAAAAATATGTATTTATAAATATCCACATATTTCTATTTTTATTTATATTTTACTTAAAAATGACATTCTGATTTAAAAATATGTAGCATAAAGTCTACATCTTAAACAATTGTACATGTATGGTTCAATAAAGTACATAGCTATGCAGTGAATCTCAAAACTTTTGCATCTTGCAAAATTTAGTCTATACCATTAATAAGTCTCTCTTTCCCCTCGCCCCCAGTACTTGGCAATCACCATTCTATTTCCTGTTTCTATGATTTTTGATAACTTTATTATTTATTTATTTATTTGGTATCAGGAATTGAACCCGGGGAACTTAACTACTAAGCCACACCCCCAGCCCTTTTTTACATTTTATTTAGAGACATGGTCTCAATGAGTTGTGTAGGGCCTCATTAAATTGCTAAGGCTGTCTTTGAACTTTCGATTCTCCTGCTTCAGCCTCCTAAGCTACTGGGATCACCACCATGCCCGGCATTTGACAACTTTAGATTCTATATAAGTGGAATTATCCTATTTGTTATTTTGTGATTGCATTATTTCACTTAGCATAATGTCCTTGAGATTCATCTTTTGTTATAGCATGTGACAGGATTTCCTTTTTTTAAAAAAAATATAATTAAAAAAATTGTTTTAAGTTGAACATGGACACAGTACCTTTGTTTTACTTGTTTATTTATTTTATGTGGTACTGAGGATTGAACCCAGTGCCTCACATGTGCAAGGCAAGCACTCTACCACTGAGCCACATCCTTAGCCACAAAGATTTCATTTTTTAAAGATACATAGTATTTGATAGTATATACACCAAATTTATTTATTTATTTTGTTTTTGGACATTTGAATTGCTTCCACCTTTTGGCTCTTGGGATTATTGCTGTGATTGAGACCCTACGTTTAACTCTTTTGGGATATATATGCTGAATTAGCATTGCTGCATCATATGGTAATTCTATTTTGTGTGTGTTCATGTGTTTACATGCACGTGTGTGGTACTAGGGATTGAATCCAGGACCTTGAGTACGCTAGGCAAACTATTATACTGTGTATAATATTTTGGAACTTATTTTTTTTAAACTAGTATCATGCTGTGTATAATATTTAGAACTCTGGGGGTGGCCTGCGAATCGCGCGACTCACTAAACATTTCCAAATATCTCTTTCTCTTCAAAAAAAAAAAAAAAAGAACTCTGCCACTGAGCTACATTCCTACCCCTTTTTATTTTCTATTTTTTTTTTTTTAAATTTTTTTTTTTTAGAGAATTTTAATATTTTTTTTAGTTTTCAGCGGACACAACATCTTTGTTTGTATGTGGTGCTGAGGATCGAACCCGGGCCGCAGGCATGGCAGGCGAGTGCGCTACCGCTTGAGCTACATCCCCAGCCCTTTTTACTTTTTTTTAAGAACAGATTCTCACTAAGTTGCTCAGGTTGGCCTTGAACTTGACATCCTGCCTTAGCCTCTTGAATAGCTGGGATTATAGGTCTCAGCCACTATGCCTGGCTTGGTAATTCTACTTGGAATTTTTTGAGGAACCACCATATCATTTTTTTAAAATACTTTTAACAATATTTTTTTAGATGTTGATGGATCTTTATTTGTTCATTTATTTGTATGTGGTGCTGAGAACCAAACCTGGTGACTCGCACATGCTAGGCAAGCGCTCTACCCCTGAGCCACAACCCCAGCCCATATCATTTTCTATACTTGTTATACCATTTTGCAGTCCTGAGCAAACAGTTCTAGTTTCTCCATATTCTCTTCCTTTTCTTTCTTTCTTTTTTTTTTTTTTAGAGAATTTTAATATTTATTTTTTTAGTTTTTGGCGGACACTACATCTTTGTTTGTATGTGGTGCTCAGGATCGAACCCGGGCCGCACGCATGCCAGACGAGCGCGCTACCACTTGAGCCACATCCCCAGCCCCTCTTTCTTTTTCTAATAGTAGCTTGTTTACTGTTTTTATATCTTTAGAGAAATGATTATTCAGGTTCTTTGCCCATTTTTAAAATTAGGTTATTCTAATTTGTATTGGGTTTTGATAGTTCTTTATATAAATCTTATCAGATGTATGATTTACAATATTATCTTCCATTCCACAGGGTGTTTTTTTTTTTGTTTTTTTTTTACTTTGCTGATTGTGTACTTTTATGCATAAAAGTTTTAAAGTTTCATGTAGTCCCATTTGTTTTTTCTTCTGTTAGTTGTGCTTTTGTTTTATAGTTTTGGGTCTAACGTTTAGATCTTTAGTCCACTTTGAGTTAATTTCGTGTATCATAGAAGTTAGGGATTCATTTTCTTTCTTTTACATGTAAATGTACAATTTCCACATAACTATGTATTAAAGATACTGTCCTTTTTCTTTTCTTTTTTTAGAGAGAATTTTTTTTAGTATTTTTCAGTTTTCAGTGGACACAACATCTTTATTTTTATGAGGTGCTGAGGATCGAACCCAGCGCCCCATGCATGCCAGGCGAGTGTGTTACCGCTTGAGCCACATCCCCAGCCTAATACTGTCCTTTTTCTATTGCATGGTCTTAGCACAGTTGTTACAGATTATTGATCATACACTCAAGAGTAGTTGTGTTTTGTTTGTTTGTTTTTTTTTTTAGTAGTATCGTACTGTGAATAATATTTTGGAACTTATTTTGTTTAATTCTGTATTCCTGAGATTAACCATAAGATGTCATTCAATGGAAGGAAGTACCAGAATACACCTAATGTGAATAGTTCTATTCTTTGCTGCAGCATAGTCTTAAAACAGAGGGTCAGTGGAAATAAAGCTTTGTCACAAAAGCCTAAGAATGTTATATTTATACATGTATCAATAAGAATCACAGGCAGGACATTTGTTATATCTCTTTTCATTGTGTCCTTAGGCATCACGCCATCATAAGAGAGGATAGCATTGTTTTCCTTTTAAGTTTTTGTAAAAGCCATCCTCTGGGTGGTTGAAATAATATTTTCAAGGCAAGAAACACTGGGAATATAGCTTCTGTTTTCCATTGTAGATTCTGCTTCAGATTAGCACCTGATATCAGATGCTTGCTCCTAGGTGAGCTTCTTGTCATTTTGCCACAAGATAGACACATAAGAGCAGGTCATGCCTGGGCAGAAGGTGATGATAATTGTGAGCAGGACTATCCAGAGGCTAATGCTGGAGTAGAACAGCTGCTCCACCAGTCATCTTCTCTTAGAGCTGGCCTAGTCAGGGTTGCAGTGATTCTTCTATCTGGGGTACATCTTCAGTTCACCTCAAGGTATTCTCATTCTCCTCAGCCGGGGCATCATCTTGACTTTGAATTTGCCCTGATCTCTGGTGTAGTTTCAGGCCTAGTACACTGCCTCCAGCTGAGTTGCCAGTGGCACACTGCAGCCTTGTTGTCATTTGATTTTAGATAATAATATCTGAAGATGATTATGTTCTAAAATAGAAATCAACAGTTCTGGCACTTTTTGCTTTTCTAAACCATCAATATTGAGGTCACATTTTAGAGTAAGAATTACTAAACTGTGTTTGTTTGTTTGTGGACCACTCTGACTCCAACCTCTTGACTCGGTGAAAAAATGTGGATTATAAAACAGCATGTAGTATATGGATTCACTTTTGTAAAAATACAAAACCGTTTCTTTATCACTACCTAATATGTAAAATAGTAAGGACTCAATAAAAACTGTATAAAAAGAATGCACAAGAGGGGCTGGAGTTGTGGCTCAGTGGTAAAGTACTTGCCTCGCACGCACAAGGCCCTGGGTTCAATCCTCAGCACCACATAAAAATTAATAAGAAAAGATATTGTGTTCTTCTACAACTAAAAAATATTTTAAAAAAGAAACATGAATCCTACCAAAAAAAAAAAAAAGAATGCACAAGAAAAACAATGAAAAAGTTTTTGTTTTATGTGCCAAATTATCTACTTTTAAAAAATGTTGCTCTTTATTTATTTATTTGTAAGTGATGATTAGTAGAAATGTAGATACTTTATAGAAGGAGCTGTGTAGGAAGTCATAAATTCTGTTATTCCCTGAAATAGCTCAAGCCACTTAGAAGTTTTGTTATTCTTTTCCTATGAAAGGCAACATAATTATTGGTTTGTGTCATGAGGGAATAGTATCTTGCACAGTTCAGACACACACAGAGCAATTGGGATGTAATTCCAAAACTAATGGCTTAGTTTCATTTTACGATGAAACAGAGTTGATAGGTTTCAGATATAATAACAAGTGAATGGTGGCTATCTTACTCTTGCTTTCTTTCAAATAGCATGCTTAAATACCCTTGGGTGGAGATATTTTAAGGGACCAAAATAGAGGTTGTTCTTGTCCTTAGTAAGCTTGTGAATTAAGGTTTGGGAGGTTACTTTCAGAGTTCTGCCCCCCAACCCCTATACTGGAGATTTTACCCAAGAGTGCTTCGCACTGAGCTATATCCCCAGACCTTTGTTTGTTGTTTGTTTTGGGGACAGTGTCTTGCTGAATTGCCTGGGCTAGTCTCAACCTTGTGATCCTCTTGCCTCAGCCTCCTGCATAGCTGGGATTAGGTCCATGAGCCAGTTTACCCAGCACTTTTAGAGTTCATATACTTATGTTAAATTAATCGTTACATTGTTGTTGTTTAACTAGTTATTATTTAAAAAGTAACTAATTAAAAAGAATTACTTCAACCAGGCACAGTGGCTCCTGTAATCCCAGCTGTTTAGGAGGCTGAGGCAGAGGATCACAGGTTTGAGACCAACATCAGAAATTAGTGAGACTCTAAGCCATTTTGTGAGACCCTGTCTCAAGATAAAACTAAAAAGGGCTGGGGTTATACCTCAGTGGTAAAGCAGCCTTGGGTTCAATTCCTGGGAATGCCCCACCACCACCAAAGAGAATCACTTCATATTTCAGAAATTTAATTTTGGATTTGTTTTATTGAGTAATGTAAATTTTGAATTGGCCAATTAGAAGTCAATGTATTGAGTATTTAAGTTAGACTCTACTAAATATAATTTTAAAAACAAGTAAATTTTTTATGAGTAGATAATATTTTACTTGGTAAAACAATTTCAAGGTATATATAGTGAAAAAATCTTCCTTCCACTTGTCTCCTAGCCACCAGGTTCTCTTCAATGTTTCCAGGGATATTGTGTACAATTATAAGCATCTATGTATCTACTCTATATAGTCATAAGTAATAGTGTAATATCCTGTTGTACCTTGCTTTCCTCAAGTACAGAATATTTTATTTCTGTATCTAAGTAAGTAATCAGACTAATTGTTGAATTAGTAGCCACATATGGTGGTAACATGCCTTTTATACCAGTGACTTGGGAGGCTGAGGCAGGAGTATCACAAGTTCCAGGCCCATCTTAGCAACTTAAGAAGACCCTGTCTCAAAAAATAGGTAGGTAGGTAGATAGATAGGACTAGGGGTATAACTCAGGGTTAATGTACCCCTGGGTTCAATTCCCAGTACCAGAAAACACACATACACACACACACACACACACATAAACACTTGTTGAAATAGGCACTCTTAAAAAATTTCCATGTTACAAATAAGGCTACTAAGACATTTAAAAAATAATTTTTATATATTTTTAGTTATACATGATGGTAGAGTGTGTTTTTTTTTTTTTTTTTTTTAAGTTATGGGTGGCTATAATACCTTTACTTATTTATTTATGGGGGAGAGTACTAGGGATTAAACTCAGGGGCACTCAACCACTGATCACATCCCCAGCCCTATTTTGTATTTTATTTAGAGACAGGGTCTCACTGAGTTGCTTAGTACCTTGCTTTTTACTGAGGCTGGCTTTGAACTTGAGATCCTCCTGCCTCAGACTCCTAAGCCACTGGGATTACAAGCATGTGCCATGCCCAGTTTATTTATTTATTTTTATGTGGTGCTAAGGATTGAACCTCACACAGGCTAGGCAAGCGCTCTACCACTGAACTACAATTCCAGCCCAGTAGCATGTGTTTTGACGTATTATACATACATGGAGTATAACTTCTTGTTGTACATGATGTGGAGTTACAGTGGTTTTGTATTCATATATGAATATAGAAAAGTAATGTCTGGTTGATTCTACTGTCTTTCTTATTCCCACCCCACCCCAGATATCTCAAATTTCTGAATAACTTGTCTGTGTTCACATAGCTTATATTTATAGAATTTACTTCATCTGTGCTATTTACTTTTTTTTAATTAATATTTTTTAGTTGTCCATGGACCTTTATTTATTTATATGTGATGATGAGACTCAAACCCAGTGCTTCATACATGCTAGGCAAGTGCTCTACCACTGAGCCAAAATCCCAGCCCCCTCTTTACTTTTTACTTAGAAAACATTGTAAATTTAAAATTGAAGACTGCAATAAAGAATTTTGTATACCCTAGAGTCCCTCCCCATTTGGTTTTCTGCAGTAGTCTCAATACTATTGGCAAAAGGAACCAGTCTGTCCAGTCATATGGTGCATGCCTATAATCTCAGCTACTCAGAGCCTGAGGCAGGAGGATAACAAATTTGATGCCAGCATGGGCAACTTATTGAGACTCTGTCTCAAAATAAAAAATAAAAAGGGCTATTGTATAACTCAGTGGTAGAGTGAGTTATATAATCAATAATCATTTCTTCAGTCTTTTCTTGACTTTCATGACTTCAGTGTTTTGTTTTGTTTAATATCTTTTTTTTTTTTTTAGGTTTTTTTTTTTTAGAGAGAGAGAATTTTTTATATTTATTTTTTAGTTATCGGCGGACACAACATCTTTGTTTGTATGTGGTGCTGAGGATCGAACCCGGGCCGCACGCATGCCAGGCGAGCGTGCTACCGCTTGAGCCACATCCCCAGCCATGTTTAATATCTTTATCTATTTATTTCTGTGTGTTGCTGAGGATCGAACCCAGTGCCTCACACATGTGAGGCAGGTGCTATACCACTGAGCTACAGCCCCAGCCCGACCTCAGTGTTTTTGAAAATCACAGGCCACGCTGTAGGTTATTGGTCAGTTTGCACTTGTCTTATCTTTCCTAACAATAATACCCATATTATGCAGTTTGGGCCAGAATTTGATAGAAATTATGCTGCTTTCTTCTCATTGCATCTTTATAGGCACACAATGTCAATTTGTTCCATTACTCCCATTTAAGGGAGAGAAGGGGAAGGAGGACAGGAAAGAAACTTAAATGGGTTTTCTTTTCAGACACTCCTCTGTTCAGTAAATATCTTTTTCTTGTAGCATCCTGGTGGAGAAGAGGTTTTGCTAGAACAAGCTGGTACAGATTCAACTGAAAGCTTTGAAGATGTAGGCCATTCCTCTGATGCCAGAGAAATGCTAAAGCAGTACTACATCGGTGACGTCCATCCGGTAAGAACTATTAGAGGGCTAGAAGCACTTGTGCAGAGAAAGTGACGCAACAGCCATAGAACTGCATGAAAGAAAGAATTATTAAAATTATTAAAATAGAAATTCATTTAACCATTCATTAGGCTGACTTTTCTCCATTATCATCCTGCCTTAGAGTGCAGCTAATAGTAACATCTGCACTTAAAATAGGTGTGGTTGTTTTTACAAGTCCCTAGCTAAAAAGGTAACTAACTACAGACTTTTTTATTGAACCCAGAAAAGCTTAACAACCAAGCAATATCCCTGCCCTTTTTTATATTTTATTTAGAGACAGGGTCTCAGTGAATTGCTTAGGACCTCATTAGGTTGCTCAGGCTGGCTTTAAACTTACCTCCTGCCTCAGCCTTCCAAGCCACTGGGATTACAGACATACACCACTAGGTTTGTCATCTATGGACTTTTAAGCCTTCCAGACATAACTATTCTAACAGGAGACCCTGATATGCTAAGGGTGGGGTGCCATTCCTTTTTTTCAGACCTGTAGGTCTCCTAGAGAATTCTCTGCCCGACAAATGTAGTCTCATGTTTCAATGTAGAAACAAGCACATAGGGCTGGGGTTGTGGCTCAGTGGTAGAGCGCTTGCCTAGCACATGCGAGGCCCTGGGTTCTATCCTCAGCACCACATAAAAATAAATAAAGTAAAGATATTGGGCCCAGCTAAAAAAAATAAATATTAAAAAAAAAAAAGATAAAAGAAACAAGCACATAGTAAGAGTTCATTTGGATATTTCTTTTCTTTTCTTTCTTTTTTTTTTTTTTTTGGTACCAGGAATTGAACGCAGGGGGGCTTAATCATTGAGCTACATCCCCCCAGCCTTTTTAGACAGGTTCATGCCAAGTTGCTTAGGGCCTTGCTAATTTGCTGAGCCTGGCTTTGAACTTGAGGTTCTTCTGCCTCAGTACATTTGGATATTTCTTAAAACATTGTTTTCCTCTTTTTAACAGAGTGACCTTAAACCTGAAGGTGGTAACAAGGTAAGATGTCATCCGATTTGTCTTTTGTATTTCAAGTGTTTGTAGTTCTATTTATTCAAATAGAATTGTTTTGTTTTGGTTTTTTTACGTGTTTGTTTTTCCCAAGCAAAAATTCTATTTTTCAGGAATTTGGATTCAGTAACTCTCAGGAAAAATGAATAGCTGGGTCTTACATAGTAGGAAACAGTTTGCTAATGCTTCTGTATGCTTTCTTCTTTTTTTTTTTAAATTGCAACTCCAAAGTATGCCATGTATGGTTTTGAAAGAAATTAGTTTATGGATTCAGTTATAGAAAAGTACTTTACCCATGCCTCATTTAGAACAGGTGTAAATACTTGCTTCTGTCTGAAAAAGAATTTTCTTTTTCAAGTTATTTTATGTTTTTATCTTTCAAGTTATTGAAATCGAGACCTCTCTGTTCCTATTTCCCAAGTTTTTATTTTATTTTTTTATTTATTTTTTTTTTAAAGAGAGAGAATTTTGATATTTATTTTTTAGTTTTTGACGGACACAACATCTTTGTTTGTATGTGGTGCTGAGGATCGAACCCAGGCCGCACGCATGCCAGGCGAGCGCGCTACCACTTGAGCCACATCCTCAGCCCTTATTTTTGTTTTAATATTTATTTTTTAGTTGTAGTTGGACACAATACCTTTATTTTATTTATTTTTATGTGGTGCTGAGGATCGAACCCAGGACCTCACACGTACTAGGTAAGTTGGTCTACCGCTGAGCCACAACCCCAGCCCCCCCAGTTTTTATTTTAAAACATTTTATTTTGTAGCCTCAAATAGACTCACCCCCTTTCCAGTTATTTACTGATTTTAGCAAAAACAAGATTAAATACTTGCATATTTGAAAACCTTAATGTGCTCTGCATGACATTCTAGGAAGAAAATATGAAAGCATTTTCTGCTTCCCACAAGCTGAGTACTTCCAACTCCCGTATTCTCTTATATTTCCCTTGACTCCTGTCCTTTAGGTAATTGTTAGTCCACCCTGTGATTTAAAGGGACAGCATTGTAGATGCTACTTAGAACATTATGGGCACCACACAACCTCCCCTTGTCCTCTTTCTAGCTTCTTATACCATTCCTCATCGAACCATAATTACCGAATGAGATTGACACAGCAATTAACTATGTCCTAGACATAAGAATTTTTTCAGTTGAAGAGATTGCTTACTTGGCAGTTGCCATCTGTTGCCTTGCAATCCAGAACATTTATATAAATTAACTCCTCTGTCTTGCTATACTATAGTACTCTGAACTATTGAGTTGTTTATGAAAGGGGAATTCATAATATTGGGAATTCAACTCAGAGTCTCTCACATACCATATCCTCAGCTCTATTTTTTTTTGGCAATACTGGGGATTGCATCCAGGAATGCTCTACTCATGAGTTATATCCCCAATCTTTTTTATTTTTTAATTTTGAGATAGGGTGTCACTAAATTTCCCAGGTTGGTTTTGAACTTGCAATCTTTCTACCTCAGCCTCTGGAGTAGCTGGGATTACAGACATGTGCCACTGAACCTAGCTCTTCAAACACATTTTAAGCACTGGTGGTGTGTGTGTTGTCCCCTCCTCACACATGCACTACCATTCTTGAATCTTCACATGTGGTATTAAGGTAAAATTTGAACTAAGAGTGAGCTTAATTATTATATTGAATGTATCCAGAAAATTTAGAGGTCAGTATTTGATCCAAGGAATACTCCCATTTTTATAAGAGATACACCTCTATCTAAGAGCCATAACCCATTTCTGCACAAGCAATGAGGCACCCTTTATATTAAGGTAGCAGGAAAATATTTTTGCAATTACTATGTCTAGAAGTCTGTAAATTGCTTCTTGTTGCTGTTTTTCTTTCTTTGGTAGTATAGTTAGGACCATTCTCAGAATGGAGAGCAGTGTTCCACATATTCTGTTTCTTGTAGTACCTAAATTGGATTCCCATGGAATGAACATGAAAATACACATAAAACATGTATTTCTTGAGTTTCCACTACTGCTGGTTCAAGAGCTTTGGACATGGGGTTTGGTAATTTGCATTTTAAGTAACCCAGATGATAAGTAAGCAAGCACCAAACATTTTGCTAAATGATAAGCCTATCATTTCTTATGAAAACCTAAGAAATTTTTTGGGCTGGGGATGTGGCTCAAGCGGTAGCGCGCTCGCCTGGCGTGCGTGCGGCCCGGGTTCGATCCTCAGCACCACATACAAACAAAGATGTTGTGTCCGCCGAAAAACTAAAAAATAAATATTAAAATTCTCAAAAAAAAAAAAAAAGAAAGAAAACCTAAGAAATTTTAATTCTCTTCGTGGAAAGCGTTGTCTGCTTTCTGCGGGTCAAAGAACTAATTAGAGATTTGTTAGCTGAATTATAACTGTTTTAAGTACAGGAAAAGAAACCATTTCAGCTCACTTAAATTCTGTAATAAAAGAAGTCTCCAAATGTACATTAGCTCCTTCCTGGGTTAAAGAATGACTAACGGCCCGGTTGGCAAGCCTATTTTCCCCATGTGACTTGTACCCAAGGGACATGTCTCTCCTAAGTAGAGTCAGGCTATTGTGTGTTTCCAGCCACAGTGCCTCATTTTTGATCAGGCAAAGGAAGCCTTTTGGAAATTTTTCAAGGCCACCTACATAGACTTTCAAAGAGTCTTCCAACCTGATTTCAGTTCCAGGAAGAAATTCCTGATCCTTCAGATTTCTTTCTTACAGAGGTTTAAATAGAAACGTTGGTGTCTAGGATGTACGTATCTCTCTTCTTCATTTTTCTATCTCTGGTTTAAACATTCACGAAGAAATGGAAATGAAGTTGATATTATTAATTACTTTCCTTTTTCTTCATTCAGGGGTGAACCTCTGTGAGGAAGTGATTTTTCTTTAAGCCTACTAAGAGGAATCTTCAGCCTTATAGGCTTCTGTTTCTGTATGTCCTCTTTGTAACACACTCTTTCCTTAGGAAAAAGAAAATACCCAAAATGTTGCTATTGCAGAGGATAAATCAGGAATCATTTCCTTGTTTTTTTTTTTAAGAAACTACCTTTCTTTTTTTTTTTTTTTAAAGGAACAGAATTAAGGCAGATTGGGTTTTTTGTTGTTGTTGTTGTTGTTTTGTTTTTTAAGAGAGAGAGAGAGAATTTTTATTTTTTAGTTTTCGGCGGACACAACATCTTTGTATGTGGTGCTGAGGATCGAACCCGGGCCGCACGCATGCCAGGCGAGCGCGCTACCACTTGAGCCACATCCCCAGCCCCCAAGAAACTACCTTTCTTTTGCTTTTACTACAACACAGTCAATGGCCACCATTGTTTTATTGTTAGATAATAATTCCTGAGTTGAAAGCCCTGAAATATAAAATTTTAAAAGCTTAGAAACTCATAGATCTTGAAACAAGTCTTTCTTCCTTACGTCAAAGATAACTTACAAGAGTTAAGAACTGTTTTGTCTTTGAATATCTTCCTTGCTGGATTAACTCCCATGCTGAGAAGTGTCAATCTTCTCCTTGCATTTGACTTAACGTTTTTTTCTGGACTACTTTTCATTATGGAAGCTCACCTTCAAAACAAATTTAGGGGGTTTTTGGCTCAGTGGTACAGCAGTCGCCTAGCAAGAGTGAGGCCGTGGGTTCTATCCACATAAAATCTCCACATAAAAATAAATAAATGAAAATAAAGGTATTGTGTCCACCTACAACTAAAAAAATATTTAAAAGAAAAAATTAGTGCCAGGCATGGTGGTACATGACTGTAATACCAGTGGCTCAGGAGGCTGAGGCAGGAGGATCACGAGCTCAGAGCCAGCCTCAGCAACTCAGTGAGGCCCTAAGCAATTCAGCGAGTCCCTGTCTCTAAATAAAATATAAAAAGAGCTGGAGATGTGGCTCAGTCATTAAGAGCTTCTGAGTTCAATTCCCAGTAATAAAATAATTAATTAATTAAAGATAGTAAGTATCAATCTATAATTATGTTTAAAGGCAAATATAGTTTTTCTCTCCTCATGCTGATTTTTCTTGCAAATACAGTTTTCTGTCATATAATGTACAATACATATATAACATTTTACCTCCTCTTTTATGAAAGAAATATTTAAAATATACGTCATTTATAATTATGAATGTAGTTAGTTGATTACTATATTAGTTCATTTTCTGTTATAATAACAAGATACCTGAGATTGGATACTTTATAAAAAGAAGAGATTTATTTAGCTTATAAGTCTGGATGTTCAATGTGATGGCATCAGAATCAGCTTAATTGTGGTGAAGTCCTCTTGGTAGAAGTGTAAGGGGAGGGGAGGGGATAGTAAAAGAAAGAGATGGAGAGAGTGAGATCATATGGCAAGGCAGAAAGTGAGAGAGGTAGATCAGGACCCTCATGAGAACTCCATTGATCTCTTCCAAGGGTATGCCCCCAATGACCTATGGATCTTCCATTAGGACCTCTACATTATAATTATAATTGGCTCATTCTTTCCTGAGTTTATGTCCTGATGAGAAGGTACACCACATTCCTTAAGTGTGTGTGTGTGTGCTTCTCTCTAATGTTTTCTCATACGCAGAATTTCCTCTGCTGACACCATGGGATTACTAGATGTGACATTTCTTTGTCATTTTCTTAACTATGTCAGATTGGATCAGTACTTGAGGTGCAAGACCTCTTAGAAGAGTGTTTGGGAAAACAATCCTTTATAGAGCTGGTGGGAGAGGGAGAACTCAACACATGATAATGCTCCTTCAATCTCCTGGACATGAGAGAATGGTATTTCCTTTCTTTGCTCTTGTAGCCATACATGGTGGCACTTGCCTGTAATCTCAGCTACTTGGGAGAGTGAGGCAGGAGATTAGGAAGTTCCAGAACAGCTTCAGCAACTTAGCGAGACCCTGTTTCAAAATGAAAAACCAAAGGGCTGGGGATGTTGCTCAGTGATAGAGTGCCTAACATGCACAAAGCCCTCGGTTCAATCCCCATTACTGCAAAAAAGTTCACATAGATTTTGTTACAATACCTTTGGCTCAGAAAATTGTGTCCAAGGGGTGGGGATATAGCTCAGTTGGTAGAGTGCTTACCTCACACCAATCCCTAGCACCACAAAAAAAGAAAATTGTGTGAAAATAATTAAATATGATGTTAGGATTGAAATTCTTCTAATATGAGCCTTTTATTTTCCAATGAGAAAAATGTTTTAGCATTGACCTGAAAGATACTTAGCCATAATTTCAGTTATGAGCAGCTCTATGCAGTTACTCAGGTATTATGAAATATTTCCTTTTAACCTACAAAGCCCATCTTTGGTATTTATTTGTATATTAATTTACTTATTTAATTATTTTATGTGGTGATTAAAACCTAATGAATCTTGGGGCTGGGGTTGTGGCTCAGTGGTAGAGCATTTGCCTAGTACATGTGAGGCACCGGGTTTGATCTCCAGCACCATGTAAAAAAACTAAATAAACAAAAGTATTGTGTCCATCTACAACTGAAAATATTAAGGGGAAAAAAAAACCCAATGAACCTTGAACTTTAGGACCCAGTTTCATCTATTTATTTATTTATTTTTAAAATTTTTAGTTGCCAGTTGACCTTTATTTATTTATTTATATGTGGTGTTGAGAATTGAACCAGTGTCTCACACATGCCAGGCAAGCACTCCACCAACTAAGCCACAATCCCAGCTCTCCAGTTTTAAACTGTTAATTTCTATTAATTTTGAGCTAAAATCATAGAAGACTTAAGCAATCTTGTTGTTTGCAAATGCATTCCAAATCTTTGGAAACTAAAGAAACATGTATATTAATTACCTGGTTGAGCTTATGCTAGAACTTTGGGTTTGATCTGCTCTCTTGTAATAATGTCATAATACTGCATTTCTTTCTTTAACAGTTGATTAAAAGTGGGACCACTGTAGTTTGGAATTTACTTGGCTGTCAATGTTCTAAAAGAAATAGTTGCTTGTTTCTCTTCTCTTTTCTCCAAAGTGTTGGGCAGCTTGGCCTTTTTTGCCTTCAGAGATGAATTAATGTTAAAACGGGAGCACATTGGGGTATTTAATTCAATAAACACCATATATGTTTTTAGTTATTTTAGTTATTTACCATATGTGTTATGGTCTTGGTTCTCTTTTTTTCTTCTTGCTTATTGTGTTATTTAAGGTTCATACTAGTTAGCACACATACGGGGCTTTTGGTTGTAAAAGAGGCTAAAAGTGTTGACATACAGAGAATCCATTTATATGAACTATATATGACTTTATGTAATTATAGATTCTACATTTACGTTGTACTACTACAGCCTCCCAAACTATAAGATAGTAATATTTTCAAAGATTGACCTGTAATGTGTTTTTTTCATATCTTTTATGGGTGCATTATAATTATACATAATGGTGAGATTTGTGTTACATGTTTTAATTAGCCCAGTCCATGTTATACTAACAGAAATGTCCCAGATAATAAAAATCATCAAGTTCTCAAAGAAGTTTGGTATGTATATATTAGTATGGTTTTTCTAAAGCCTTTTATTGGAAGTTTTATTTGCCTATAGGCTAATTTCTTTCAGATTTGGGGCATATGTTTATTTGCATAACATTATTTTGTATACAAGAAATTAATACTCACTTCATGGACTGCTTTAAAGTATATCTTGTCCAGTATGTATGATTCCTGGAAATTCTTGGAGATTATTGAAAATCGTGATTAAGCAGATTTAATATACTGTATACATGCCCTGCATACTTCTACATATTTTCTTAATTCTTTTTTTTTTAAGAGAGAGAAAATTTTTTAATATTTATTTTTTAGTGTTCAGTGGACATAACATCTTTTGTTGTTGTTGTTGTTGTTGTTGGACACAACATCTTTATTTTTTTATTTTTGTGGTGCTGAGGATCAAACCCAGCGCCCTGCTCATGCCAGGCGATCGCGCTTCCGCTTGAGCCACATCCCCAGCCCCACTTCTACATATTTTCAAAGATGTTACTTTGAGCAATAGCAACCTACGCTAATAGGTTTTTGTCCTCTGGCAATAGGTTAGCAGGACTTTATACTAATATAGCTAATTAATGGAATTATTTATTTCACATGATATTTAAATGGAGTAAAAATAATTTTAATAACAATTTTATTGATGATTCACATACCATATAATTCATCTATTTAAAATGTACGAGTCAATGGTTCTGAGTATATTCACAGAAGTGTGCAACCATAATCACAATTTTAGAACAAACTCATTATGTAAACCCTCTGCTCATTAGCAGTCATTTTCCAGTCTGCCCCCTTATTCTTCCTTTCCCACCCTAGCTGTAGGCAATCACTAATCTATTTTTTGCTTCTATTGATTGTTCTGTTCTGGATATTTTTATGTAAGCAGGCTTAAATATGTGGTCATATATGTCTGGCTTCTTAGCTTGACAATTCATCCATATCACGTATATTAGTTTAATTGCTAAAGTTTGTTTTAAAGATTATTTTGGTATTTTTCTTCCTTTGAACTGCTGTCTCTTTTACTGTGAAATAAACCCTAAGGTCTTTAGTCATATTATTATGATTTCAAAGAGTAAACCAGTTCGTTTCTGTAAACCACAAGCAATCATCTGCCTGATCTTAGAGCACTTCACAGTTTATATGTTCTTACCATGTTTTTAGAGAATGTGATCTTAGCTACAGCCAGTGGCAAGCCCAGCTGAACCAGGCCTGTCATTGTAACTAAAAAAATTATTATGTTTCAATATAAGTGTGTATCATTAGCAATTTTTTTTTACTTCTAAAAATGTTTCATTAGTGATTATTCACTGGAGAGTATCAATATGTTATTAGAAATAAAATTTATGGTCCTTCTATTGCTTAAGGTTTCATAACATCAAAATGCATGAAAGATAAAGTTGTTATTAGCTACAGAATTTATATAAATATTCAAAAGAAGACTCAACATGTTGTATTAATCTTTTTTCTTTTTGTTATTTTTGAATATGTGTCTTCTTAAGGATCCTTCGAAAAATGATACATGCAAAAGGTTGGTATCCCATTAAAAGACTTCCTTATATATAATGTCTGACAAGAGATTATTTCATGAATATTCATGTATAACACACTTAAGAGTGCAGTTTGTCTGGGAGTAGTGGTGTACACCTGAGGATCTTAGCAACTTAGCAAGATCCTGTCTGAAAAAAAAAAATAAAACAAAAGGCTTGGGGCATAGCTCAGTGGTAAAGCACCTCTGGGTTCTGTCCTCAGTACCAAAACAAAATAAGACTAGTCTGGGCAAACACAAAATAAGAGTACAGTATGACAGCTAGTTCATTTTTGGTCAAAAGTCATTACAAATTTAGTAGTTCTTTGACAGCAATAAAATTAATTTTTACAGTTTCAAGCATTTTCAATAATCTAAAAGATTCACACCTTGAGTAATTTTTAAATCTTATGATGACATAAAGATGGAGTCATAGTTATTAAGAGGCCAGTATGCAAGGGCAAGTACCTATGAAGTCAGGTCCTGAATGTGTGCAGTTCATCCTAGCTTGTGACTTCCACTTCACACTTAAGTTTCAGTCAACCCTCACAGGTGCTATAATTATATTTTAAACAGGAAAAGATTTATTAGAGTCATATTTAGGAATTTGGGTTTTCTCAGAAGTTTGCTTACAGTATATACCTTGCAGTATTTTTAGTAAAAGGGTATTATTAGCTCTGAAATGTGTAAATTACCATCCCATAAATGTCTCTACTTGAGATGACTGTGGAATCCTTGGCTTGTAAAGAATCATAGAGATGATATAATACCGTCTGCTCTGTCTTTTGGAGATCTCAAAGGATTTTAGGCAGAAAATGTCTTTTTTCTTCTATAAAATACCAATTCTTTTATTTGAAGTAAAAGGCATCATATAAAAATACATATTATTGGTAAATTCAGTTTCCTCAAAACTAAAGACTTTGATTCAGCCAAGTGCTACATAAAGATTTTGAAAATAGCTGGGCATGATGGCACAGCCTGTAATCCCAGCTATTGAGAAGCTGAAGCTGTAGAATCCAAGTTTGAGGCCAGCCTAGGCAACTTAGTTAGACCCTATCTCAAAATTTAAAAGAGGGTGATTAGGGCTGGGGATGTATATAGCTCAGTGGTAGAGCTTGGGTTCATTGACCAGTACCACAAAAATTTGAAAATATAGGGATATAAACTTGTAGTTGATTTATGCTATACATAAAACTCATTAAGAATTATTAATAGAATACATAAAGACTTCTTGCAAATGAAGTTTTTAAAAATTAATAGAATATGAGAAAAAGATTTATGATTTTACAGAAGAAGAAACACAAATATAAGCATATGGAAAAAATTTAATGTCATTTATCACCAAAGACATACAAATTAAAATCATAGGTATAGCTGGACATGGTGGTGCATGCCTTAATCCCAGTGACCCCAGAGGCTTAGGCAGGAGGATCACAAGTTTAAGACAGCCTCAGCAAGACCCCTAGCAACATAGTGAAACCCTGTCTCAAAAAGTAAAAAGGTTTGGTGATATAACTCAGTGATAAAGTGCCCCCGAGTTTAATCCTTAGTACCAAAAAAGAAAAAGAATTATAGGTAGCCAGGCATGGTGTTATAGGATAATCTCAGCGGATTGGGAGGTTGAGGCAGGAGGCTCAAAGCCAGCCTCAGCAACTTAGCGAGGCCTTAAGCAACTCAGTGAGACCCTGTCTCTAAATAAAATACAAGGGGCTAGGGCTGTAGCTCAGTGGTAAAGTGCTTGCCTCGTATGTGTAAGGCACTGGGTTCGATCCCCAGCACCACATAAAAATAAAGATACTGTGTGTTCATCTACAACAAAATAAATATTTAAAAAAAAAATAAATAAATAAAATACAAAATGGACTGAGGGTGTGGCTCAGTGGTTAAGTGCCCCTGGATTCAATCCCCGGTACCAAAAAATAAAATCACAGATATATTTCACACCTACTAGCTTGTTAAAAATATAAAATTCTGAAAATTAGTAGACTTGGTTAGAAGTGAATCACTAAGTCTTTTAAGCACTCTTATGGCAATGTAAACGTGTACAATCACTTTGGAAAACAATTTGACATTATCTAGTAAGTATGAATAACTTTTAACCCAGCAATTCCATTTCTAAGTATATATTCAATAAAAATATGTACACAAGCTGGATATGGTGGCACTTACTGATAGTTCCAGCTATTTGGGAGGCTGAGGCAGGGGTGGGTCACTTGTGACCAGAAGTTCAAGACTAGCCTGGGCAACATAGCAAGACTATATCTTAAAAAGAAAGAAAGAAAAAAAAAAAAAGAAACATGTGACAAGTATACCAGGAAACACATAAAAAAATGATCATAGCAGCATTATTCAAGGTATTCAAACACTGGAAACAATTCACATAATCATGCTTTAATAAAATGAATGAATAAATTTATATGTATCTATACAGTAGAATACTACAAAGAAAAAAATAAGTGTATCATAACTACATTCAGTAATTACATGCAATAACCTGGATGAATATCTAAAGAAGAAAATTCTATCTTATGGCATGAAGTTATTGTTGAATCTAGATCTCCTTTAGTGCAGTATAAATGCATTTCCCTTGCTTCTCTTCTCAGTAGCTATTAAGTAATGGGAAGATTTTATTAGAATTGGTAGTCAACCATTCTGTCTTTTGTACTGAAGAGTTTTACTTCAGAGTTTACTCAAGGTTCCTACCTTTGGACATAGTCTTTCATGGTTGCTCTTCAAAAAGTCTGAATTCATTTCTCTTACGGGGACATTAACAGCCACATTGCTATTACACATGCCATCTTGATTGTTTTTTTAAAAGGCCAACATTCTAAACATGTTCAAGAGTAGCTTTTTGCTATTCTTCAGTGTACAAAGTGCTAGGCATGCTTAGACAAAGAGAATCATTTTGCCATGAACCTTACTGGTTTTATTGACTTGGAAACCTTTTAATACCAAGTCTGGATATGTCATAAGTTGAGGGGGCAGCCAGGTCATTTGGATCATGGAAGAATTACATCTTAAAATTAGAAATGCTGGTAAATTCTATTAAAAGAATTAAAGAGAATTATTACTGTTCCAAAACTCCTCTAAGAGAAGTCTTCTGTAGTACTTCTTAATCCAAGGGTCATTTGTTTACCTCTTTAGAACTATCAATGATGTTCTGTATGCATGTATGTCCTTTAGTTTTATAGTGTTAATTTAAGGAATTTTTTTTTTTTTGAGGTACTAGAATTTGAACCCAGAGGTAGTCTACACTGAGCTGCATCTCCAGCTGTTTTTATTTTTTATTTTGAGACAGGGTCTGACTAAATTGACCAGTGTAGACTCAAACTTGTAATACTCCTGCGTCAGCTTCCTACACCACTAAGATTATAGGTATGTGCCATCACACTTGGCCATGAGGATTAAGTTTTTAAAATACATAAGAATACTGTTTACAATTAGATAGTGTCACCTCTAGATTTATAATGGGATAGATATATAAATACCTATATATTTATGAAATGTATCTTATTCTTTTTTCCTAAATATTTATAAATATTAATTTAGGCTGGAGGTGTAGGTCAATGGTAGAGCACTTGCCTAGCATACATGAGGCCCTCAGTTCTATCCCCAACATCACCACCAAAAAAATTTACTGACTATATGGAAAACAAAAGCACAAAGAAAAATTTACACTATCCATAGTCCTATAACCCAGAAATAATCACTCTGTCTTTATAGAAATATCTAGAAATATATGCATATATATGTATTTTTTTAATATCATACTTTAGTTCTGTTTTTAGCCTCTTTAAAAAAAACTTGCTTTTTTAGTATTATCACTTCAAATATTTTAGAGTTTTTCTAGCTACTGTGTGATAAAAGCAGTTATATTTCTCAAAGTAAATCAAAGGCTCTTGCCTACATAAATATTAAAATGTGAAAGCTGAAAGATAGTGAATGATTGGTATAAAATATTCAAAACTTCATTGCTTTTTTTTTTCCTATTTCTAGTTGCTGGGCATATTGGATTTTCCCTGTCATAGGCGCTATTCTCGTAGGTTTCCTGTATCGTTACTACATGGCGGAAAGTAAATCCTCCTGAGGAGACCGTGTTGAAGTGTGGGAAACACATCCACTTGGGAGTAAAAATTGGAGACTTGCTGTGAGGGCTATATTGGTGCCCTCTCGCTTGAATCCTGCCGGTTGTATTCTTCCCCCTTGGAGCCAAGACAGTTGACCAGACATCCACCTCCAGTCTGGGACCAGTGTCCTTCATCTCTGAGAGCCTTACTCCCAAACTACCTGCTCACTGTCCTGTGTCTTTGCCATGTTTCTTCTCTTCATTTATTTCCACAGTATCCTTACATTTCAAACATTTGTGTTAATGATTGTAATTCATATGTCATAGTGACATTATTCTTTGGAAAAAATGCTTGCTTTCCAGTAATTTGAATGCACATTATACATTCTTACCAAGGCAGCACTCTGATTTTGAAGGTTTTTCTTTTCCCATATTTCTTTCAAGTAAATATTTTTTAAAATTCTGATTTAATTCTATTATCACAAGGAGTTTATTCATGAAGTTAGGTACACATCTATTAAAACACACTGCCAAATGATCTTGTTCCTTTTTATATTAAAAGCAGAAAGAACTATGTGGTTATCTCCCTTCCAGGCTAATATAAGCTGATAGCTCCTCCCACTCCCAGCCCCTTTTCATTCCAAGGGATACTGAACAAAGATGTGCCTCCCTTTGATTTCTTGTGGGTGAGAAAAGCCAAAGGAAGGGAGGGATGAATTGAGGTAACAGAACCCTGGCAAATTCACAGTAATCTTTTGAAAACACTACTTTAAGATAGGAGTTTAGAAATGGCACCAAATCTTCTCTTTGATTTGGCACTAATTTCTAACCATCTTTCTCTTTTTCTACCTTTATTTTATTGGTAAAATATAAGTGTATAATTATGTCTGTAGAGCCTACCAGGGATTCTTGCTGCTGTTTTGTTTATTGATTAGCAATTTTTGGTTCCCAGTTTTACACAAGTAAGAGATTTCAGTTTGATCTTTTGTTCGTCCAAGTAAAGTAACTTCCATATAAAATGTCATTTGAAAGTGGGAGATCATGACAAAAGGCAGTTTTCCATTTCATCTGTATTTTACCTCCATGGCTCCAACTTGTGGTTTTGTGCTTTCCATTAAGATTAAAGAACTGGCAGTTTTTTCCCCTTCTTTGGATGTGTGTTTCATTGAAAAGTAGGTTATTATTTAGAATTATTTACTATTTCTTATTGGGCCAGGTATTCCTCTGGCATTTTTTACTCCTCTTTCCCCCTACTGCCCTCACCACAAGGAAGCACCTAAATAGATAGTATACTGGCTGTTTTGTGTCAGTAGCTATGGTGATTTTTCTCTCTATTCTTTGAGGATTATTAGTCTGCTTCTGGGCCATTGTCATTTCCAGCAAGGAGCAGCTGGTTCAAGAAGGACTATAGATGCTGCTCAGTATCTTCTCCCTCCCTTCCAGTTTGCCTGGTACTTGAGGAGACAGGAAACTGACCAGTAAACCAAGTCTGCTCATACAAACTATTTAAGAAAAAGTTCAACCCAGATTTTATATCCTGTGACTTAGCAGTTGAATGAATTCAGAATTCATCAATATAATATTAATCTTTTTCTTGCATACTTGGATATGATATTTTGGAGTTATTTCTGGCTGACTTTTTTATATATCTGATATGGGTATAATCAAACTTATCTTTAGAAAATATTTGTATTATAAGATGCTACTTTAAGAAAATGTATTAAATATTTGTCTATTATGTAACAAGTAGTATGATTTGATGCACCTCCATTTAAAGACAAGAAAGGGTTGTCTTAAATAAGGATTGGTATGTAATTGCTATAATAATTAAGTTGCATGATTACTTGGAGTGGATTGGGGTAGAGGTAAAGAACAAAGGAGTATTGAGGACCTGGAAATGGAATGCTCAAAGCTAATGCTAAGCTAGAAGATAACTTGGATCAATTGTAAAGTATTTTGGCAGTATCTAAAATTGAGTGAAAATCACCTGGCTTACAAGAAATGCTAGAAGAACTATAGTCTTATGTAAAATAGGTGTTTTTGATATTTCTAGGGGAAACACCAGACAATGTTTTTCTATTTCATATTGATTTTTTTCCCCCATTTATATGTGGACTTACTTTTTTACTAAGAGCCAGAGGGAAAAGATTTTCAGACTTTGTCTCTATTGTCCTTGAAATCCATGTAGAACCCAGGGCTTCTTTTGAAGTACTGCTAATACTATGTCACTTTGTATTATAAAAAACAATTTTAAAGTCCATTTACTGTATAATTTTGCTGTCTTCATAAGCAACCAGGTGAAAAGTAGCTCTTGAGTGAGTTTGCAAAAGTTTTTCTAAAGTATAAATTATACAGCACAATAGCCAAAGTCACCCAAAAGGACTTTGGTTTAAGAACTAGATTTGAATTTTCTACACAATCTTGGTGTTAGTAGCTCATGGAATCCCCTTTGAGAGCAAATGGAGCTAGTCCCTGTTGGCTGACAGTATCCCCCTGGGCCTGGGGTGTTCCTCTGTTAGTGTTTTTTCCTGAGGAGGGCCAGCTGCTGCTGCACACTGTACTGTATACATAATGGCTGGTGAATGCAAGGAGGAAATGATACAAATTTTGTGCTACAAAAATATAGGATGTTAGGGCCCATTCTCCAAAATTTCTCAGCCCCTGACTCTTGGGAGTTGGTTTTCACTTCCAGATGACTTCTGTATTCATAAAGGTAAGAAGGCAATGGGGGACAAAGTGTATATTGTATTTAAATCTGCTCGTGTGACAGCTTAAGCATAAGTAGAAATCCATTGGAACCTATCATTTGAGCCTGTAGGGTTATTTAAGCAGTTTTCATAAATCTTATATTGTGAAATAAGAACACTGTTGGGTTTATATTCATTTAGTTCTGATGGGGTATAATGGAAAAATGATTTATAGGCCAGTTGTATCATTCCTTATAGAATCTCATACTTAAAATATCAAGTGAAATCTACATGGTTAAATTTCATTTGAAGAGATTGAAATGCAGAGCATTAATGTTCTTTACCTTCCACCCCAAGAGAAATGGATTTAGACATGTCTTGTCTCAACAAGAAATCGATTTTTTTTTAAACCATCTTGTTTGTTGACAGCTATCACAAAAATATTGGCTTAGTCTCATTTGGCTGCTGTGCTCGAAAAAGTCCTGTTTAGAATTTGTGGGGTGCTCAAGGACAGAGATTTCACCAAAGCAGAGGGAGATTTATCAAATTACCTACCCTGTATCCAACATCTTACTTACAAGTTTGAGTAGCTGCTCCTTGCCCACGCCTGTCACCTATGTTTGCTGTTTGGGCAAAACATTATTTTAGTTATTTAACTTTCTTTTTACTTCACTCTGGACTGTGAATGAGTAACATTAACATTCCTTTTGTGTATTCAATAATGGAATTTGTTTACCTATTTTATTTCAGCATATTTTGAACAAAGATCTCTGTCTCTGCTGGAATGTGCACACAGTGAATGGTTGTTAGAATTACACACAATAAAGATACTGTTTTCCTTTTCTTGCCCTGTCTACAGTTATTTTTAAAATTTTTATTCCTCCCTTTTTTTTTTTTTTTTTTAAGTAGAAGTATTGGTTCTGTAGTCCTCAGGTGCTCTGGATGAAAGTAATTTAGAAGCAGGAAATTCACCTGTATCTGTTAATCCTGTGTTTAGTGAAACTTGGTGGGAGTTCTCTGGTTCTTCAGTATTGCTGCTGCTTCTCTTTGCTGGAAGTGAGCTGCTCATATGGTAATCTGAAGACACAAAAATCAAGGCTTTTGCCATGTAATGAATGTGAACCGGTAGACCGTTTGGGCTTCTATTTCTACTGAAATCATCTGCTAAAGAGAAGCCAATATAAGGTAATAATGTTTTATTATCTGCAATGCCAGGCTTCAAATGATTGTATTTTTTTTGTTTTTTTTTTTTAGTAAACTGATGGAGAAAATTAAACATGGAAATTGAAGTTCTGGTGACTATGTTAATAAAATAAGGGAAATAAACCATTTTTATAATTGCCTTTAAAACATACTGATAGCCTTATAACATTACTAACATTATATCAGATTACTGATAAAAGATTGTTCATTAGGGCTTGGTTATTTCACTACCACAGGAATTGAGGATTAGTAACAGGAAAGGATAGCCCCATTATAACCAGCATTTGAATCTAATGTTTAATCTTTGATACTAATAAGAATTCATTATCACAGCACTCTTCCTGATGCTGAATATTTGGTAAGGGCTCAACAGATCCCGATTGACTGATGAAAACTTGAGGTAGAAGATTATGATTCCAATTATGAAAATTTGAGGTAAGGAATGTCTATATAATTTATTTCAATCTGATAATTAATAGCATGAATTAACAATTAGCTAAATAATGTCTATACTTTATATTCAAAGCTCACTCAATCACATATATACCAGCATTTTAAAATTTAATTCTCGGGCTGGGGTTGTGGCTCAGGGACTATTTTTCTCGCCTAGCACGTGCAAGTCCCTGGGTTTGATCCTCAGCACCACATAAAAATAAATAAGTAAAATAAAGGTATTGTGTCCAACTACAATTGAAAAATAAATATTTTTTTAAAAAAAACTTAATTATCTTGTGAAGTACTAAGGAGAGACAGGTTGCTTTTCAGCTGAAATACTAGAATGCAGTTGTAATACTGTCATTTATGTGACACCTACCGTGTGCCATACAGTGTCTTTGTTAATATGTAAACATTTCTGACTCTTACTTTTACCATATCCTTGCAAAATAGAGGTATCCAAATTTTATTGGTGCCTCAGGGAGATACTTCACTTGCCCGAGGCCACAGAACAGTTAGTAGGACCAAGGTACTGATAATAATAGAGATAACTGGTTTTGAAATGAATCCCAGCCCCTTGGAAAACACCCACCACCACCCTCACCACCCCTGCCTTGAAAATGTTGTGGTAAGGGTCTTTCTTTTCCAAGAGTACCTAAGCTCTTGGAAGGCAGAAAGTCCATTTAAAGGCAGCATCTTTGGAAAATAGAAACATTCCTCATCCACAGATTACTTCCTGCCTTAGAGTAAGATACAGAAACTATTTAAGCTAACAGAAGTAAGAGATATGACTCGTTATGAATGAACAGTGAATGAGTACCTAGTGGCACACAAGGGTAGCATATACAACTGGCCCTAGTGAGGGACTAGGACTGGCAACCAGAAGACCAGCATAACTTTCCAGTCCAAACTCATAATGGGAATTGATTACTATAAGAGTGTAGTTGGCCAAATAGTATCGGTGTCTTCTTTGGGTCCCAATTCGTTCCTCAGGCTTGAGTTGGAGCGGATTGTAGGGAAATCAGTTACCCAAAACAGAAGCTATCATCACCTACTTGGTGTGTATGTATATATTTAAGTACCTTCATTAACTGACTTCAGAGAGGAGGGGCTTGTATGCCCCTCTGGATGCCCAAGTTATGTTGACCAAGAAGGAAGGCTAAGTGGATTCAGTTTAGTTTATTGTGTAATCTCCTTGGAACATTTAAAAATAATATTCAGCCCTGCCACAGATCAACCAAAATATTGTTTCAGTCTGAGGTTCAGTGGTAGAGTGTTTGCCTCACATATGTGAGGCAATGGATTCGAGTCTCAGCATTGCATATAAATAAATAATTAAAATAAAGGTCCACCGACAACTAAAAAAATTTTTTAAAAAAGCATTGTTTCAGGGGAATGTGAGGTTTGACAGTCACTGCCCTGAAAAAAGACTAACCTAGAATTCTGTGTGCAAACTACAGGTCAAGGTTTAGGGTAGAATTAAGTCACCTTGAACATGTGAGGTATCAAGAAATTTCCTCCTGTATCCTTTCTTAGCTTCTGAGGGATATACCCACAAAAAATGAAGAAGTTAAATATTTAGAAGTTTTTATAGGGTATAAGCTGAGAAAGAAGAAGATACATTATGTTGGAAATGGGAGAAGTGAAATGAATTCCCACTGTGAGTGGTCAAGTAGAAGCCCAAGAGAACGGAACATGAACAGCCAAGGTGAATATAAGAAGAGAGCTTTCCAGGAGAGACAGCCCAAGGTGCTTGGGGCGGGGGGCAACTGATAGATTGTCATGTGTGTTTTTTGCCCCATGAATGATACATTATAGAAAGATGTGAAAAAAGTAATTTGTATACTCCAATAAAACATATACAAGAAAGGAAATGGGATAATAGGACTGTACTTAACAATAACCCTAATGTAAATACTTAATGAAAATTATTTGACTATCTTAGGAGGATGAACAAAGGAGAAGCCTGCATAGCATAACAATCTCAGCAAGCTCAATAAAACGTCTAAAATGGAAAATTCAAGAAATAGAACAAACATGTCCTTTAGATGCATGGCAATAAATACCAGGAGAAAAGGCTAAAAGAGCTGAGAAAAGTATTTTTCTATGAATCAGGCATTGGGAAGAGAAGGACAGGGCAAGGGACTATTTTTCTTAGAAGCTCTTGAGCCTTACTAGGTCAGTAAGTGCACTCCTCCTTCCTTGAGTTCTCTTCCAATATTGAAATTGATAGGAAGAGATCAAAATGCTGTCTTTGTTATGGAGCAGGTGAGCCTTCCTACATCTCAAAATAAAAAAAAGGGCTGAGAATGTTGCTCAGTGGTTAAGTCCCTCTGGGCTCAACTCCTGATACTAAAAAAAAAAAAAAAAAAAAAAAGTTCATATTTAAATAATATTCGCTAGATGCTTTATGGGTATTACCTCATTCTGTCCTTGTAACAATTCTATAAAACACAAGTACCTTTATCATCCCCAATTTACAGAAAGGGAAACTGAGTCATAAAAAGTTATGAAACTTGTCCAGTGTTACAATGTGAATAAGTAATGAGTCAGAATCTGCACCCAGGCTGTCTGGCTTTAGCAATCTTCCATTAGCCACTTAAAATGCTGCCTCATTTGTGTTAAAGGCTTTTATATGCATTATGATACATTTAATGCCCAGCCAAGCCAAAGAGGCAGATGCTATTATATCCCCATTTTAGAGAATATGTCCAAATCTGTGACTCTGCTATCTGCTTCTCATTAAGAAAAATATTCTTCGACAATAGAATTATTTTGGATAAGTATTACTGGTGAATTTTTATGAATTGAAATGAGTAAGAATTTATATTCAAGATATGCTTTTCCCTAGGTAAGACTAGAATTGGATATAAGTAAGTTTGTTGGTTTGATAGTTGAATTAAAAAAAAAATTCTTACAAACACAGAAAATTGAAAAAGGAAAAAAAGGTCAGCAGTTGTCCCAGCACCCAAAGCAGTGGGAATTGCTTTAACACTTTTATCTATTTTATTCTAGGGCTTTTTCTATGCATTACTGTTTTCATGGTGTAAATACAATTTTGTATTATGTTCTTTTCACTTAATATCACATCAGCATATTTTCTTCTTATATTTGTGTGTGTTACTGGGGCTGAACACAGGGTATCACAAATGCTAGGCAAGCACTCTTAACACTGAGCTATAACCCCAGCCCCCTGCCCTTTTTTTTTTTTTTTTTGGTACTGTGGTTCAAACCTAGGGGCTCTTTACCACTAAGCTACAACCCCAGCTCTTTTTCATTTATGTTTTTATTTATGTATGTATATATTTTGTGGTGCTAGGGATTGAACCCAGGGCCTTGTGGATACCAGGCAAGCACTCTACCAACTAAGCTATATCCCTTGCCCTTATTTTTTATTTTAAGACAGGATCTTGCTAGGTTGGTTAGGGCTGGCTAAATAGGTTGGTTAGGGCTAGCTTTGAACTTGCAATGTTCCTGCCTCAGCCTCTTGAGTCACTGGGATTACAGGTGTGTGCTACCACAAGGGACTTTCTAGGCTATTCTTTATTCACAAACTGCCTACTTTTTAATATCCATGATGTGATTCAGTGTGCTATTTGCCAGAAAAATGTTAACAAAAGAAAAACATGACAGTACATTTCTAAAAAAATTTGCATTTCTGATTTTAAAATGTAATTTTATAGGAAGGGCAGCAGAATAGAATAGACATTATGATTGATGTATGTACATTCCATGTATGTATTATATGTCAAAATACATTCTGCTATCATGTATGACTAAAAAAAATAAAAATAAATCGTATGGTAAAAAAATAAATAAATAAAATGTAATTTTAATCAGTACGAGATACATATATAGTTCAAAAAGTTAAATAGTGCTACAGGTCTTCTGCTAGGGGAGATTAGTTCTTTCCCACTTTTTAAACTTCTAAGTGGAAGCTTTGCTGGGCTCTTGCCCTTGGAGAAATGAGTTCTAGATAAAGGAACTAGCTGTGCTCAGCTGATGCCTGTGTCTCCTTATTGTTCCTCTATACTAGAAGTTGAGTGGGGAATGGGCCTGACCACAGGAGGTCAGTTTTCCAGCCCTGTAAGTGACTAGTGGTAAATCTTCCCTGTTCATTGGTGGAATGTAAGAAAGCTCTCTCTAGCTAATATACTCTCATTTGGCCACTTCTGCGGTCTTCTATGCCCACCTTGTTCTTTCCCCTATTAGTTCCCTTGATAGTTCTTTTCCATGAGCCAATATCCAACACCCACTCCCACCCTTTCCCTGCTATCAGATGAATTCTGGTTTCAGTTTATTGGCCTGTGTTCTTTGAGCACTTTATTGGGCCTGAGCTTGGTTGGCAGTAGAGCTACATTGATATTTATTACTAATGTCTGCCACAGGCATGAAGAGAATGGCAAGAGATGGGCAACATATATGCCAGGTCAACTTAGCTAAATTGTATTCCAGCCCAAGTCTCACTGTCTCCATGTCAACTTCTGACCCTGTCATACCATATTCATTGTTTGGCACCTGAATAGTTTGTGTGCTGGTTTTCACAACTAGACTGGAGTTTCTTTGACAGCAGCTATTGGGCAGAGATTCTGTGTCACCTCACTGTGCCCAGTACAGTTCCTTACACATGTTCAGAATCTATTGGGTTTCAGCAACATAACTGAAAAAACGTGCCCTCTGCTGGTATGGTTGAAAAGAGCACATCTGTTGAATTTCTGTAACCTTGATCTGACCTTTATAGAACAAATTAATAGAGGCTTCTTATTGTTTTTTTTTTTTTTTTTAACCAGAATTGAACCCAGGGGAGCTTAACCACTGAGTCACAACGCCAGCCCTTTTTGTATTTTATTTAGAGAAAAAGTCTTGCTGAGTTGTTGAGGCTGGCCTCAGCTTCTGGAGCCCCTGAGATTATAGGCATGCACCACCACCCAGCTCCTATTGGGTCTTTTTTTTTTTTTTTTTTTTTTTTTGCAGGGGGAGAGAATACTGGGAATTGAACTCAGGGGCACTTGACTTCTAAGCCACATCCCCAGCCCTATTTTGTATTTTATTTAGAGACAAGGACTCACTGAGTTGCTTAGCACCTCACTTGTGATAAGGCTGTCTTTGAACTTGTGATAGTCCTGCCTCAGCCTCCCAAATCGCTGGGATTACAGGCGTGTACCACTGTGCCCAGCTTCCTGTTGGATCTTTACATCACAAAATATTTCATTTTCAAGAAGGCCTAAGCTAGTGGACTTGGTGGGCCAGGCCTGTGATCCCATTATCTCTGGCCTCCAGAGATAATTATGGCAAGTTGAGGGTCAGCCTCAGCAATTTAATGAAACCCTGTCTGAAAAAAAAAAAAAAAAAAAATAGAGCTGGGGGTGTAGATCTGTGGTAGAGGACCTCAGGCTGTCTTCAGTACTGAAAAAAAAAGAAAGATTTGCCCTAAGGGTATACTAAAACATGTTCCATGCTTAGCATAAGTGGTAAGACACTATCCCAAAAAGTTAAAAATATACATAAGTTTATGACTCAGCACCCAAACTGGCAATTCAGAGAAGATCATTATTCAGAGGAGAGAGAGGGCACAAACTGTTGTGTTTATTTTGTCATGGTCAATTTATTCTTTCCTCAGAGTTACTTAATGTATACCTCTAACCTTGAATCTTCAACAGTATGTTCAGCCACATTCTGTACTGTTTTATGACCCATTTCACCATTTAACAATACAGGGCATGTTTATAAATAGAAGCAGACATTTCCCATTTATTATGTGACTCTCCATATGGAGCTTCAGAATGGACTTCTCAATGTCCCATCCCAGCCCAGGTGACAAATCTAAGACAGTCAGAACAATCCCATCTGCCTAGTCTGATGGGTTGTACATGTGGCCTAGTTCTCCCCATTGAGATGGGAGGGGACATCTGGGAGAAGTTTCCAAAGAAAGAGCCACCAAAAAAGAACTGCTCTGGCTATCCTCTTGCCAGCCCAAGAATGAAGCAAATACCAAGGACAGCCACGTTGAGAAATGGGTCTTTGTTGACTCAAGCTGCTCATTCAATTCATCCTGAAGCTCTCACTACAGCAAGACTTGCATTTATGTGGAGATCATAAATTCTCCTGTTGTTGAAGCCATTTGGGTTGAGGTTTCTATTACTTGCAGCTGGAAGCATCCTCACTCATAAACTATTAAGAGAAATGACTCACGGGGAAACAATCCTTTGAGCTTCTGATTAACTCTGGCCTCCAGAGATAATTATCTGGGCCATCAGATATATAAAAATATGGAGGTCATAAGAATTAAAATTATAGTGGTTACTTTTAGGAAGGGGTGGGGATAGTGACTGGGAGGGTGCCTGAGGGGGCTTTTGGAATGCTAGTAATTTCTCAGTCTGGGTGGTAGGTACATGAATGTGTTTACTTTGGGATAAATTCACTGGGCTGTACACTTTGTATACTTTTCTGCCTATAAGTTATAATTCAACTTTTAAATTTTTACATTTAAAAAATATAACCAGACCTCAAACAAACTGTTTTTATCATGACAGGAAGGATTTGGATGGCATATAATGGTCATTTTTTTAAATTAGGCATCCAAATGAAGCTGTGGGGATACATTTTAATAATTCCCAGAAGTTCACTGAATAGCTTTCCTGTCACTAGTGTGCAGGAATGTAGTGTCCTCTCTTTATCTCACAAACCCTTCCCCTTTTGGTTTAAGTGGAAGTGCCTTCGACCCTCACACATAAAGAACTCTATCGTTTTTAGAATGTCACAATACTAAAAAAAAAAAAAACCCAGAAACAAACCCTAACAGCCCTCTGTACATGGAGGGCTTTGTCCAAAAGCAATCTAAAAGAGATGAACTTTAGTTATGGGAAGGTCGATTTGGAAGAAAGTAACCAGAGCTTCATGCAACCTAGGTCATTGAGACCTCCTGTTAATGGATGGAGAGATGTAATACATTTTGTCAGTGGATGGTAAAAGAAAAGTATATGGGTTTCTTAGTTCTCAATGGATTTTTATTTTATTTATATGTGATGCTGAGAATAGAATCCATTTCCTTACACATGCTAGGCAAACACTCTACTACTGAGCTACATGCCCGGTTCAAGTATATGAATTTTTTTTTTTTTGGTACTGGGGATTGAACCCAGGGCTTTGTGCATGCAAGGAAAGCACTCTACCAACTGGGCTATATCCCCAGCCCCTTCAAGTATATGAATTTTGAAGACCAAATAATCTGGAGATAGTCTTGGCCCCTCAAGGAAGCCCAGCCAAGGGATATTACCATAAGTCATTGCTCAAAGAGCAGACTCAGATGCACAAAGGTAAGAACCTAGAATATCAGTTCTCATGAGGGAGAGGACTTAAGGGGAGATCTCATCCTGAAACCAAATTGGGAATATGGTTGGTTGGTGTCCAGACCCATGGAATCTCATGCTTTAGCAGCTTCAAGTCCTATCCTGTCGAGAAGGCACATAGACCCACAGAACTGGAAGCTCATTAGGACCTGCATACATAATATATTTGTGGTCCATCTCATTCTTCAAAGTTCTTTCACATTTATATCATCATTACAACCTTGTGAGGTAAGTTAGCTATTTTCATAAGAGAGACAGTGACTAAGAAAACAGACTAGAGTCAAACCAACCTGGGTTTGACTACTTGTCCTGGAGTGGTATTGCACAATTTACTTAGCCTGTTTTAGTGATTCTAAACCCCAGAGGATGTTTAGTAACATCTGGAGACTTTTTCTATCCTTTTAGTGCTGTGGATTGAACCCACAGCTTTATGCATGCTGAGCACATTCTCTACCATTGAGTTACATACCTCTAGCCCCCTGGAAAAATTTTTGACTGACAACCAGAGGGATGTCATTGTCATTTAGTGGGTTCAGGCAAGGGCTACTGCTAAACATACCATGACAGGCCTCCACGATAAATAATTATTTAGCCCAAAATGTCCCCAGGGCTGTTGTTGAGAAACCCTGGGCCCTATCTCATTCTCAGTCTTCATCTGTATAGTCAGCATGTCAACATTACCTTATTGGGTTATTATATAGATCACGTTAAATAACAGTTGGTGTTGCATTGTCCAGCTCTTTCTTACTCTCCTGTTTTAGGGAATTGGTCTCTTAAGATTGACAGAATTAGAGTTCTGTGGGCTGAGTGCCAACCAACATATTCTCCAATAGTTTCATGGTGTATGTCCCATATTGCATAATGGGATTCTGCCTGTTTGCCACAGTTGATGAGATCAGAGGGGGACACTAGACCCAAACTAGAGCAATAAGAATCTTGTCCCTGATGAACCAAGTAATTCCAGGCCCAGTGTGACTGGTGTCTTGAATGGAAAATATACAAACCTGGGTGTTGTGGCCATTTTCTTACATATTAACTGGATGCAAAGACATTTATAGTAAGAGAAGAGAACACAGCAGTTATGGACAGAAAATCAGAAATAAAAGATGGAATCCCCAGGGTCCATTCTCTGTTGCACCCTGCCCCTATGTAGCCCCTTAATCCTTATAACACTTTTTGCTTAATCTGGCTTCATGTGTTTCTTGTATCTAGGAGACAAAGAATGACTATAGAAATTATATGTAGAAGCTCTTAGCGTGGTGTGTACGGCCTGAATAAGTGTCAGTTGTTATTGTTATGCCCATTGTAGAGATAAAGTTGAAACAAGGGTTAGATTTGTTCTGTATCACACAGCTCTGTAGTGGTAAACCTGATCTGGAATCCAGGCCTCTTGACTCCTTGGCCCGAGTTTTGTTCTGTCCTGTGAAATGTAAAATAAAACTTTCAAAATAGAGCATATATAGATAAGTACATATATACAGTTACAATTAATTCAAAACAAACCCAACACATCCATTACTCAGGATGAGAACTAGAAAATTGTTGACATCCCGGAAGACCTTCCTGTGTCCCTCCCTGACATGTATTTGCCTCTCACAGGCAGAGGTAACCAAATATCCTGGGTTTTTTTTTTGTTGTTGTTGTTGCTGTTATAATAACTTTTAATAGTTTTTCCACCTACATAGGTAACCTTAACCACATGATTCAATTTTCCTTGTTTTGGAATTTCATTTAAATGATATTATAGTGTATGTATTCTTTTTTGTTTCTTTCAACACAATGTTTGAGAGGTTCATCCACACTCTATGTGTTGTTATAATTCATTTATTTTCTTTGATGTGCAGTTCACAATGTATTTATCCAATCTATTGTTAACAGAGTTATTTACAATTCTGGGCCAACAATACTGCTCTGACCATTTTTGTCTCCATAGTCTGGTGCATATGTGTAAAATATCTCCTAATGTATACCTGAGAGTAGATTCTCAGTGTTTTAGACTTCCTTTGTTCCATATCCTCATCAGTTTGGGTTCTTTTCCATACAGGTGTCAATACTTGGGACCACAGGATAAAGAAAGTACTGTGTACTGCAGTGAGATACACAGAAATTTAAAGCACATTATCCTTCCTCCAAAAGTTAATACGTAGATTGATCATGTGACCTAGCAATTCCACTCCTAGGTATATGCCAAGAGAATTGAAAAAACTTGTACATCAATGTTCACAGCAGCATTGTTCATAATAGCCCAAATGTAGAATGCAGCATATCCATATATTACTCGGCCATAAAAAGAAATGAAACCCTGATACATACTACTGCATGAGTGAGTTTAGAAAACATGATGCTAGGTGAAAGAAGTCCATCACAGAAAGCCATTTATAATATGATTGCACGTATATGAAATGTCCATTTTAGACAAATTTATAGAGACAGAAAGTTGACTAGTGATTGCCAGGGGCTGGGGAAAGGGAGAAATTGGGAGTAACTGCTACCAGGTATGGGAGTTTCTTTTTATGTGTGTGTGATGCTGGAGATAGAACCCAAGGCCTCATATACGCTACACAAGTGCTCCACCACTGAGCTACATGCCCAGCCCTGGAGGGTTCCTTATTGAGGTGATGAAAATGTTCTAAAATTAATAACTTATAAGTTTGTGAATATACTAAAACACACCAAATTGTATTCTTTAGAAGGATGGATTTTATGTGAATTGTATCTTTCTTAATTAATTAATTTATTTTAATTAGGTATATATGACAGCAGAATTCATTTTGATTCATTGTACACAACTGCAGCACAACTTTACATTTCTATAGTTTGTACATGATATAGCGTCACACCGTACATACATGTACCTAGGGTTATGATGTCCATCTCATTCCATCAACTTTCCTGCCCCGTGAATTATGTCTTAATAAATAAAAACACAGCATCCTTATCATTCATTCATTTATTCAAAACACATGTAGTAAGTACCTAAGACATGCCCGACACTCCCCAGCTCGTTTTTGGGGTCCACAGAGGTCAATGCGTTTGCCACTTACACTGATCCTGACAGCTAACATGACACACTTTCAAAAGGAGTCATTGAAGAGAGTGTAGTGAAGTGACCATTTGCGGAAGCAAGGGCAGGGTGAGGACAGATCTGGTTGAAGGTGTGGTAAAGCAGTTCAGGCTTAATGGTAGATAGATGACCTCCATTGCTGCCCTGGACCTGAAAGTTACTGTCGTGAGCTGTCACAGAGGGTCGCAGACAGGAGCTGTGGAGGGACAGGGTCACATGACTTTGTTGTCCTCCAATTCTGTCTCCTTGTGCCTCCCATTAGAACACATAAAGTCAGGCACCTGGCATGGTCCCCATCAGTTGGCCTGAGACACAGAGAGACTGGGGAGAAGGCTGCAGAGTGAATCTGGAGATTCAAGAGGAGTGTATTAGGTACTCCTCTCCTCGTGGACCTCACATCTTGAGTGGGGAGGCAGAAGAATAAAAATCAATAATTACAGAATCTGATAGATAAACAGGCTGACCCAAGGGAGAGCATGTTGGTAGGTGGGTGGATGGGGGCACTTTGGATCTTGCGCCTGGGAAGGTCTTTCTAAGGAGGAGGTGCTGTTTGACCTGGGAGGCAAAGAATGGGCCCCAGGGCGTTGAATATGCCATTTGTGGAGATAGGGAACTTGCAGGAGGGACAGTTTGGGAGGAGGAAACCAAGAATCCCCTCTGGGGCATATTAAGAAGAGAGCATATGCATACACAAAAGAGGGACTGAGTGAGTCTCCAGGCTCCTGGCAGAGGTTGAGCCCAGAGGCTGGCTGTGGGCCGACACCCAGGGCCTGCCTTGGAAGCCAGGACTGCGCCCTCCCTGGAGGTTATACGGAGTGCTGGCGCAGCATGCTGGCTCCGGCTGCCTGTGCGCTCACAGGGCTCCTTCCAGTGCTTATTGGGATCTCTGCCATGTCCCAGGTCCTCCCCTTACAAAGGCAAGAAGGACCAGGGGAAGGGAGTATCCTAAACACCAAATGGGACACAGCCTTGAATAAGCAGGAGCTCCAATCTGATAGCTGAGGTGTCCCCAGGGAGAGTTGTGGGCTTTCCAACCATGAAAGGTCCCAAATCTACTTAGAATAGTACCAAGCCCCATGAGTAATACCGTGCTGCTTACAGCACCAACAGAGGAAAGCAGCCCAAACCCTGGCTGGAGCCACGTGACAAAAGCAAGAGAGGACTCTGGGTCCTCAGCTGACACATGGTTTCTCCCTTGATGGTCTTTGGGGCACCTCTGTCGCAGCAAAACCAGAACCCACCATTGGGAATGCTTCTAATCGGCACATCTTGGCACATGGTGGTATTTTCTTCCATAGAGGTCTCTCCCCTCTGGCTCCTTGCCCAGCCAGTTGCCCACAGACTGGAAAACAAAGGATCATTGCCTTCCCTGGAGACCTGGGCTTAAGGGATGGGTCTTGGGCAAGCTGGGCGGATGCTCTGTTGATTTTTTTTCCAAGTGCAGAGAATGTGACAGCCAATTCCTGTTGGAAATGGCTTTGTTTTCTTTGGAGCATGAAACACTTTTCCTTTCTTGTGATTGTTTGAGTTCAGGTCATGTTTAGGATGATGATTCGATAGCCTAATTACATGCCTGCCAGAACTGTGGTTCTTAACCTTTTGGGGAACAGATCCTGTTGCAACCCTGATAAAAACAAAACTTGAAAAACTATGGGTTCTTCTCCCTAAAACACATATACACTAAATTAAACATTTTTTGTTAGCCCTACCAGGTTAAGATCCCTTGAGCTAAGGAAAAGTTCTTCCTATTCCTCCTCATGTTCTGCACCAGCTTTCTCTTCAATCTGGATCTAAAAATCTACCTTGTTAGCTTTCACAGCATTTCTTGCCTGGCTCCTGCCTAAATTAATCCCATGTGTCCAGTCTGCTGAGGAGAAGGTCCTTCTAGCTTTGGACTGCCTCTGTTTGAAGGCTTCAGTCCAGCAACACTCCAATTTTTCAGGCAGCAGAATACTCCAGTGGGATTTATAAAGCCTTTGTCTCATCCATGCCTTTTTATTACAGAGGGGTCCAGGCCACAGGAGTCTTAGGCGATTCAAGAAGTGGCACCGTTTTGGATGAGGCTCTAGGGAGACAGGCGTTGTCTGGTTTTGTTAAATTCCAGAAGCAACTCACTTTGCCAAAAATGCCAAAAATAAAAGGACTGTCTAGACACTTACATATTCGAAGTTCTAATATGAAGAGAGACCTTACCCTGACATCACTGATTTATGTGTCCATGGTGAGACGAAGGGATTCAATTATTTAACAAATAAGGACTGTGTGCTCGCCATGTGCAGGCCCCTGGGGTAAATGGTGATAAGACACATTAAGTATACGAAAAATTTAGGTAGTGACAAATGCAAGGATGAAAATAACATGATCAGTGGTTATGGTGGTAGGGACATGATCAAAGATATCTCAATGGGATAGAAGCTGAAACCTGAATGCATTAGCACCCCTGCCCTACCACCTTATCCGCTACCTTTGGTTTCACTTTCTGTAGTTTCAGTTAGCGGTCAACAGCAGTCTGAAAATATTAAATGGAAAATTCCAGAAATGAACAATTCACAAGTTTTTAATTGCGCAGAAATCTGAGTAGCATGATGAAATTAAATGCTGTCCTACTCTCTCCCACCCAGAGTATGAATCATCCCTTTGCCTATTGTATCCACACTGTATATGCTACCCACCCATTATTCACTTGTGAGGTATTTGGAGAGATCACATTTACACAACCTTTTTAAAAATTTTTGTTTCATAAGTTGGGCATTGTGGCGCATGCCTGTAAACCAAGTGCTTTCGGAGGCTGATGCAGGAAAATCGCAGATTCAAAGCCAGCCTCAGCAAAAGGGAGGCACTAAGCAACTCAGTGAGACCCTGTCTCTAAGTAAAATACAAAATTGGGATGGGGATGTGGCTCAGTAGTCGAGTGCCCCTGAGTTCAATCCCCAGTACCCCTCCAAAAAATATCTGTAATTGTAGATGGACAGAATGCCTTTATTTTATTGTATTTTTATGTGGTGCTAAGGATCAAACCCAGTGCCTCACACATGCTAGGCAAGCACTCTGCCACTGAACTATAGCCCCAGCCCTTACACAGCTTTTAATATAGCATATTGTTATAATTGTTCTATTATTGTTGTTAATCTCTTACTGTAGTAAACTTATAAATTAAACTTATCATAGATATATATGTATAGGAAAATACATATAAGGGTTCAGTGCTACCTAAGGTTTCAGGCATCCACTGGGGGTCTTGGGATATACCCCTGGTGGATAAAAGGATAGTACAGAATTGAAAAGGGAGCATTCATTTGAAGGAGGAGAGCTTCAGTTAGTGGGAACAGGTGCTGCAAAGACCCTGATGCTGGAACAAGTTGGCCTGCTTGAGGAGCCCCAAAACACAAGTGGCTGGCATAGGGAGTTATGGGGGAATAGGAAGTGAGTAAAGAGGTGGGTGGGGCTAGGCCATTTGGGGAATTCATAGGTTGGGAAAGGAATGGGGATTTTATTGCAAGTGTGCAGACTATGGAGAGTATCCAGCAGGGCACTATTTGCATGTTTAGAACCGGTCTCTGTGTAGAGGAGCATATTGGAGAGAACAAGAATAGAAGAAGGGACCTGTGAGAAGCTGATGAGTAGCCTGAGTGAGCAGGGCTGTGGTGCCTTGGTCCTCTTCGGTGACAGTACGAATAGAGAGATGTGGACTGTTTTCCAAGTGAACACACCTGGTACAGACAAATCCCTTCTCCCTATACATACATAATTTGTTACAAATGCATGGTGATTAAGACCCTTAGAAATTTTCACATCATACATTTTACAAAGATCAAAGTTACCATGCTCTTCCCTGTCCAAAGTTTCCAGTATCAACCCTCCTAGGAAAATGAAAATAACACGAATCCTGTCAGATGCAGTAGTGCAAGCCTTGTAATCCCAACAGCTCAGGAGGCTGAGGCAGGAGGATCACAAGTTCAAAGCCAGCCTCAGCCACTTAGTGAGGCCCTAAGCAACTCAGCAAAGACTCTGTCTCTAATAAAATATAAAAAGGGGCTGGGCATGTGGCATGGTGCTTAAGTGCCCCTGGGTTCAATTCCTGATCCCCCACCCCACCCCCCCACCCCTGCCAATAAATAAATAAATAAATAAATCTTTCCTAAGAGCAAGTTGCTTGGATGATCTTTTCTCTGCACTCTGTCAATCTTTTGGCAGGAAGGAAGAGAGACAGAATAGATAGGTGTTAAATGCCAGCCACATACTTTGATCTCATCTAATCTAACAATAACCTACAAGACTAAGGTTATTAGCCTTGCCTTGTTTGTTTTGGTTTTTATTTATTTATTTATTTTTCTAGATGAGGAAACTATTCAGAGAAGTTAGGTAAGTTGCCCAAGGTCACATAGTTAGCAAGTGACAGAGCTGAGATCCAATCCTACATCTGTCTGATTCTAATTTTTCTCTGCAATATTTCTGGGTGGTAGGACAACTTCAGCACGTTGAGAAGGTCCTAATAACACAGAGGCTTCCTGGATTTTAGCTACACCTTGAATGAAAACTGGTCTCCTTTGGGACTGCAAGGGCTTGTTCACATCAGGGGGTGTGCAGTTTTTAAAGTTCTTCCCCAATGGTCAAGATTTATATGCCAAGGAATCTAATGAAGAAAGAGGGAGTTTGGATCCTGAGATAAACAAGCTCATTATCTAGCAACAAATCAACTAGGGTTAAAACTATTAAGGCTGACAGAAAGGTAGAGCCAATGGCATCTCTCTGGATTTTTTTGAAATGAGAAATTTATGGTGGCTACCAGTGTATCATGGAGGAGCACCCAGGATTCAAGGACCTCATGACAAAGAAATCCTGTCCCTGCTCCTCTGGAGCCAGCAGGAGGACTTTAGACAGTGCCAGTGTCTCTAGAAAGACCCCAGGGCCCACAGCACAGGACTGTGTGTTACCTCATGCTCCTTCAGATCCCAGTACTCCCCCCACCCCCAGTGCTAGGGATGGAACTCTTGCATACTGGCAAGTGCTCTGTCACTGAACTACAACCCAGCTCCTGGTCTCAGGACTTTTGAGAACAACTCAGAAAAGACTAGGCCTCATAGGTTCAACCCGGCCTGATTGTCCAGGACTGTCAGGAAAAGGCTGGGACGGCATTCCTGGAGAAGGCATGTCAGAAAAGCCAGATGGTGACATATATCAATGGACTGCTCACAATGGCTACAGAGCATACATCACTGTGCCCCTCTGGTGCTTGTAGCTCTCTGGTGGGTGCCTGTGCCCACTGCAAGCTCCTTGGAGGGAGGACTGTGTTTTGCTAATATTATTTTTTCCCTCTTACTTCCAGTATTTTTCTGTGTGTGAATGAATTAGCTTAGAGTGACTGACAAATCCTATGTCTTCCACAACTTGACTCTTCAAAAGGAATCATAAGCCCATAATGAGGAAACAGGTATTCTGAAGAGTATATTTTGGAACCAGATAGATCTAGTTTCCAGGAGGTCTGACAGGGTGGAGAAAATGGGGCATGTTGTAAATTATGGCTATAAGGAGAAAATGAGATTATGCATTAGCATAGGACCTGGCACAAGGCAGCCCTCAGAAGGAGTGAATAACATTTCTACAGTCACCATGAACGGCTTGTGTGATATTTTGTGTCTCAACAGGGAATTTCGGTATTTTATTATTTTATTTTGCTACCTTATCTCTTTATCTATTTATTTATTTTTGTTTATTTATTTATTTTGCAGTACTGGGGATTGAACCCAGGGTCTTGAATACCTAGGCAAGCACTCTACCACTGAGCTATATCCCTTGCCTTTTTTCTATTTTGAGACTGAGTTTGCTAAATTGACCAGGTTGTCCTCGAACTTGGAATCCTCCAATCTTATCCTCCTGAGTCACTGAGATTATAGACATGCACCACCACGCCCAGCTGTATATATCTTTAAATGTAACTGAAACACAACTTTCATGAAATAATATGCATGATAAAATCTGACATTTTCTATTCTGGTCAATTTTGTTGAAAAACATACTGAAGGGCACAGGAAAACTTTTTTAGGTGACAGTTTCCTATTTTGATTGGAGTGGTGGTGGGAGGTATTTGTGAAAAATAAACATACATTATTACATATAAAGTAGATCTCAATATTTTTTAATCCTCTAATTTTTATTGCAATATAATTTATATCCTATACAATTCACCCCATTTAGAGTATACAACTCAGTGGGGTTTTTTTCAGTATATTTACAGAGTAACCAATTAATCCATTATCTAATTCCAAAGTATTTTCATCACTCCAAAAAGAAACTCCATATCCACTAATAGTCACTCCCGTGTTCCCATCCCAGGCCCCTGACAATCACTTATCCCTTTCTATCTTCAAGGATTTCCTGGTTCCAGTCCAATAGGGTCAGGAGAGATGACTTTGAGACTAGACCAGGCACTGAACCTCCCAGTGAGAGGACACACCTACCTACCATCTGTACAAAGCCCTGAGCTGGAGTTTCTCTATTTGGTCCAAGTGTTGGGTGGTGAATTCCAAGAGCATCAGAGACACCTGTAAGTGACTCATACCCTATGTCCCCACTTCCTTTCTAGACCCACCCAGGCCCACTCAGTCCTGTGGAAATGTTCTTTACCTCACTCCCCTGTGGAAGATAAGAGCACTCAGGCACCCAGTGAAGGAGTGGGGAACAGACTCTCCAAGGTCAACAAGGCATACCCATCTCAGAAATGCAAAGAAGGTAGGGAAGGTGTAGGAATGTATTCAGCAAGGTGGAGGCTGGAAGAAGGTTTGGAACTGAGATTAGACAGAGGACTCAGTATAGGTGTTGCTGTCGGCTACATGGAAGAAGGAGAGAAGGACCTATCATGACTTTAGGGGACTGGTGTCCACATCCCTACCTCCCTCCTAACTCAGGCTCCACCTGGTACTTTGGAAATGCTCCTTACTTCACCCACTCTGCCTTGGAAAGGTGTGGACATCGAGGGCCCTGGGGGAGGGGGAAGGCAAGAAGAAAGTGCCTCCACAAAGTTGATGAGGCAAGCCCAACCCAGAAACCTCCATATCTGGCTTTTAGGAGGTGGCAACTGGCAGCATGGGTGGAGCTGAACTAGTCCAATGGTGCCAGCTCAGCGATCATTTGGAAATGGGAGGTTTCGAAGGAGATGTGGAAGTGTTATCAAGAGATGCCTGGAGAGTAAGAGAAAAAACTCTTGGGATTTTTGCATGGTAGCACACACCTATACTTCCAGCGATTTGGGAGGCAGAGGCAGAAGCTTTGGCAACTGAGCAAGAGCAGAAAGGGCTGGGGATGTAAAGCAAACCCTGAGTTCAATCCTTAGTACTGGGCCGGGAGAAGAAGCTCTCTTTTCCCAGGTTTTACCACCAGGAAGAGAGGGAGGATTCTGGTGGTAGAGAAGGAATGAATGCACAACAAGATAAAATGCCTGAGAGATGTTGGTACTGGAAAAAAGTACACCGTGGAGCATAAGTGCCTGCAATCCTATCTATATAATAAAGATACGTGTAATTATCAGAACAGACCCAAGCCTGGAAGGATTCTCACCAATCTGCCAAATGTAACCTAAAAGGAAAAGAACTTCACAGTTTACTCTTAGTCTTTTTTAATTTTTTTAATTGTTTTTTAGTTGTAGATGAACACAATACCTTTATTTTATGTATTTTTCTTTTTATGTGGTGTTGAGGATCAAACCAGTGCCTCCCACGCGCTAGGCAAGCGCTCTACCACTGAGCCACAACCCCAGCCCTTAAATATTTTTTTAATATTTATTTTTTAGATGTAGTTGGACACAGTACCTTTATTTTATTTATTTATTTTTATGTGGTGCTGAGGATCGAGCCCAGGGCCTCGCATGTGCTATGTGAGCGCTCTACCGCTGAGCCACAACCCCAGCCCCTTAGATTTGTTTTTAAAGAACTGTATACTTTTTGTGTAGTTAATAAAGCAAGATATAGCCAGGTGTGGTAGCAAATACCTGTAATTCCAACAACTAAGGAGCTTGAGGCAGGAGAATCGCAAGTTTGAGGCCAGCCTCAGCAAAATAGCAAGGCCCTAAACAACTTAGTGAGACCCTGTTTCAAAATAAAAAAAAGAACTGGTACATGACTCAGTGGTAAAGTGCCCATGGATTTAATCCCCATTTAAAGAAAAAACAAGGGGCTGGGATTGTGGCTCAGTAGTAGAGCGCTTGCCTAGCACGTGTCAGGCACTGGATTGGATTCTCAGCACCACATACAAATAAATAAATAAAATAAAAAATTTCATCAACAACTAATAAAAATATTTTTTAAAAATAAATAAAAATTAAAAAAAAAAAAAAACAAGATAATTCTAAAAATATCTTTAATCTAGCTGTGCACTGTGTCGCATACCTGTAATCTCAGCAACTCAGGAAGCTGAGGCAGGAGGATGCAAGTTCAAAGCCAGCCTTAGCAATTTAGCGAGGTCCTAAGCAATTAACTGAGACCCTGTCTCAAAATAAAAAGGGCTGGCGGAATGTTAAAAAAAAAATCTTTATTTTTAAATATTTATTTATTTATTTGTTTGATTGTTTTGGTATTGGGGATTGAACCCAGGGGTGCTCACCCATTGAGCCACACACCCCAGCCCTATTAAAAAAATTTTAAAAAATTTTTAGCTGTAGGTGGACACAATACCTTTGTTTTATTTTTATGTGATATTGAGGATCAAACCCAGTGCCTCATGCTAGGTGAGCATTCTACCTCTGAGCCACAAAGCCAGCTCCAAAATTATTTTTTATTTTGAGACAGGGTCTCACTAAGTTGCTTAAGACAATCCGAAGTTGCTGTGGCTAGCTTTGAATTTACAATCTTCCTGCCTCAGCCTCCAGAGCCACTGGGATTATAGGTGTATGTCACCATGCTGGCTAAACTATTTTTAGATGGGTAATACATTCACATAGAATATCTCTTTCCCATTCTTGTCCTCATGATATAGCTAAATAATATTCCTAATTTCTTAGGTATCCTTCTAGAATTGCTTTATGCATCTGTAAGGAAATTTATATAGAATTTTATTTTGTAAATAGGGATCTTTGCTATATTGCCCAGGCTGGTCTTGAACTTTGAGCTCAAGGCATTCTCCCTACTTCAGCCTCTCCAGGGCTAGGATTGAAGATGTACCCAGCTGTAGAGAGATTCTTAATACATCTCCATTGAGCACTAGCTCTAGGAAGAAAATCACAATTCAAACCCAATGACCCGGCATAAGGGCCCTGAAGAATTCCCATAAGCAAATATATCTACAGGGTGACTAAAGGGAGTAACCTTTAGTCACCCTATAGATAACCTTTCAGTGTTGTTGGGTTTTTTTTTTTTTTAGTATTTTTTTCACATCTTTATTTTTTTATGTATTTTTATGTGGTGCTGAGGATCATACCCAGTGCCTAACACCTGCAAGGCAAGTGCTCTACCACTGAGCTATAGCCCAGCCCCTCGATTTTTTTTTTTTAAACATGAAATATGTGCATATAAATATATACCAGCTGTATATTTATGTGTGTCTTAAATGTATAGTTATTAAATTGTAGATAAAATATACTTATTTTTACATATATGTGTTTATACATTATATAATTTATATATGCTCATTATAAAGGAGTCAAGAAATAAAACAGAAATCAAATCACCCCAAATTTCTCCACCTCAAAATAATGATAATTAACATTAATTAAATATTATTCCAGGGCTGGGGATGTGGCTCAAGCGGTAGCGCACTTGCCTGGCATGCGTGAGGACTGGGTTCGATCCTCAGCACCACATACAAACAAAGATGTGTCCGCCGAAAACTAAAAAACAAAATAAATATTAAAAAATTCTCTCTCTCTCTCTCTCTCTCTCTCTCTCTTTAAAAAAAAAAAAAATATATTATTCTGGACCAGTGCTGTCCAATAGAACTTTCTGAGGAAATGGAAATGTCCTCTCTGCTGTCAATTAGTAGCTATATATGCTTACTGAGCACTTGAAATGTGGCTACTGAAATTGAGGGACTGAATTTTTATTTTTTAAATTAACTTAAACTTGGGCTGGGGTTGATAGAGCAGTGATAGAGCACTCGCCTAGCAAGTGCGAGGCTCTGGGTTTGATCCTCAGCACCACATAAAAATAAATAAAATAAAGGTATTGAAAAAAAATAACTTAAACTTAAATATACATAGCTATGTGCAGCTAACCCCTGCTAAAATGAACAGCACAGTTCTCAACCCTTTCCCGTTGTGGATGTGTGGTGAAAGAATATAAAGAAAGGCCAGGGGATGTGGGTCATTTTGGCAATGCCTCCCCAAATCCTCATAGGTGTGATTATTAGATTATTAGTTAACATAGGATTGTAATTTTAGAAATTATCCTGAAGAAATGGTTAAGAAGTTGCTCAAAATCTGCCTCTGGTTCCTAGGGTTGTGGCTCAGCGGTAAAGGGTTCACCTAGCACGTGTGAGGCCCTGGGTTCCATCCTCAGCTCTGCATTAAAATAAAGGTATAAAAGAAAAATCTGGCTCTAAAAGTATTTATTACCATAAAAAACTAGAACATTGGAGGAAAATATTTACCAACATGGGAATATGTTCACAACTGTCTATTAAATGAAAGGCAGATTACAAAATCAGTATGATTTTATTAAAACAGAAATCCCTTGGGGCTGGGGATGTGGCTCAAGCGGTAGCGTGCTCGCCTGGCATGCGTGCGGCCCGGGTTCGATCCTCAGCACCACATACAAACAAAGATGTTGAGTCTGCCGAAAACTAAAAAATATTTTTTTTTTTTTTTTAAGAGAGAGAGAGACAGAGAGAATTTTTTTTTTAATATTTATTTTTCAGTTAATAAGAGTTAGCATCCAGCTGTGAACTTATCGGTGATTTTTCTATTTCCCTCTGCATCTCGATCTGTACTTTCTAACATTCTATGGTGAACACATATACCTTTGTAATAAGAAAAAAAATATTAAAAAAAGAAGGATCCTTGTTGTATCATAACACTTCAGAGCTAGAAGGAACTTCAGAAACAAAGGCACACATGGCTAGTTAGTGGCAGAAACCCAATTTTTCTAACTACACACAAACATCTTCTAGAGCCAAGGAGAAAATATTGCTGGATTGGCTCCTATTCTGGATCACCCCTGGCCAGGACAAGCCCTCTCAGTGTAGCAATTCAGAAGTGCATTTGGGGAGGAAAAAACAAAGGGTATTAAGAATAATTGTCAACAAGATACAAAACATCATAAAAAATTTCCCTGACGAACCACAGACATCATAATCTTTGCTATAACTGAGCTTCCTCCCCCACAGAGGCCCCCAGTTGGGATGCCAGCAGGGACACCCTCCAGGACTCCCTGTCCAGCCAGTGTGTGGGAGAGAAGTCTCTGTCCCTTGCAGGAGGAAGCCTACTGGTTGTCCCTACATTTTGGCTCTTCTTCAAAGTCCGTCCTCTTTCAACATTCTTAACTGAATCCTTAAGTGCCTACCTCAGATGTCCTTTCATTTTATTCAGCCTTTGTCTTTGGCATTCGTGCTCAACTTTGGAAGTAGCTGCACTTTATTATATGAGATGACTCTTGCCACCTCACAGCTCTGTGGCTCTGTTCATTTATCAAAAAAATGTTTTTTTCAGCATCTAAGCACCAATAGACACACAAATGCTCAAAAAGATATTTATCCCAGAGAAATGAAAACAAATGACCACAAAAAAAAAAAAAAAAACTTGCATAAGAATATTCACAGCAACTTTATTTATAATAGTGCAAACTGGTAACAACTCACAGATCTATCCAAAGAGAAAAGAGAAACAAACTGTGGCCTATGCATCCATATTGCCCACCAGGAAAGAGAGAGGACAAACCACAGCATGGACAAAGAATAGCATGGAAAATGGAAAATGCATCATACTCAATGAAAGAAGCTAGGAACAAAGAAGGAGGGCAACTCTTTTTTATTTCATTTATTTGAAGTCTTCGAAGAGGTTTGTGTTGTTCTTGTTTTGTTTGTTTGTTTTGGTACTGGGGATTGAACCCAGGGGCACTTAACCATTGAGCCACATCCCCAGCCTGGTTTTGTTTGTTTGTTTTGTTTTGTTTCGTTTTTGAGACAGGTTCTTGCTAAATTGCTGAGACTGGTCTTGAATTTGCAATCCTTCTGCCTCAGCCTTCCAAGTCACTGGGATTACAGATGACCACGCCTAACCTTTTAGGACAGATTTTAAAAATATATATCAGAGTGGGGCATGGTGGCACAGGCCTTTAATCCCAGCGACTCGGGAGGCTGAGGCAGGAGGATTGCAAGTTGAAAGTCAGCCTTAGCAACTTAGAGAGGCCCTGAACAACTTAGCAAGACCCTGTGCCAGAGTAAAAAATAAATAGGGCTGGGGGATGTGCCTTTGTGGTTATGCACCCAGGGGTTCAATCCCTGATACCAAAAATAAAAATGAAAAATAAATTTAAAAATTCTGAATAGTGGTTGTCTCTGGATAGAGTGGAGGTCCTAGCTAAAATAGGAGGAAGACAGTGGAAGATAGCAATATAGATGGCAATGTTCCGCATCGTGAAAGGGACATTGACACAACTATATCTGATGTGTTCAAATTGTGTATGTGGGGGGTGGGTGTGGCTCAGTAGTAGAGTTCATGCTTAGCATGTGTGAGACAGGTGTGGTGGTGCATGCCTGTAATCCCAGCAACTCAGGAGGCCAAGGCAGGAGGATCTCAAGTTTGAGGCCAGCCCCTGCAACTCAGCAAGTCTCTGTCTCAAAACAAAAAATAAAAGGGATGGGCATGTAGCTCAGCAGTATAGCACTTGTCTACCTACCATGTGTAAAAATAAATAAATAAATAAAAGTTTAAAAAAAATCAGATAATTATTTGTTGACTACAATGTAGGTGAATTGGAACCCTTGTGCCCTGTTGGTGAGGATATAATAAAATATTATAGCTACTATGAAAAAACAGTATGGTGGTTTCTCAAAAAATTGAACACAGAATTACAATATGATTCAGTAATGTCACTTTTGTGTACTTTATATTTTATATTTTGTGTACATTATACCCAAAAGAAGTGAAAGCAGAGGTATCTGTATATCCTTGTTCATAAAAGTATTAACAATAGCCAAAAAGTGGTCTGATGCAGAGATGCACACCTGAATCTCTGGGATTCAGGAGGCTGAGGCAGGAGGATCACAAGTTCAAGGCCAGCCTCAGCAATTTAGCAAGACTCTCAGCAACTTAGTAAGACCATCTCAAAATAAGAAATAAAAAGGATTGCTACTGGATTCAATCCCCAGTACCATCCCCCAGATAAATAAACAATGACAGCAACAACAAATCAATCGCCAAAAAGTGGAAGCAACACAAGTGTCCATGGACAGATGAATGGATGGGCAAACTGTGATGTATGCATATAAGAAAATTTTATTCTAGCTAAAAAGGAAGGAAATTCTGGCACATATTGCAACCCAGATGACCTTTGAGGTCCTTGTGCTAAATGCAATAAAGTTGTCACAAAAAGACAGATATCATATGATTCCTCTGATATGAGGTATCTTATAGTCAAATTCATAGAAACGGAAGGTAGTCTGGGGTTATCAGGGTCTGGGGTAGGGGAGAATGGGCAGTTGTTTGACGGCTGGAGTGTTTCCTTTTGTAAGATGAGACCCTTCTGGAAGGGGTCTCTGCACAGCAATGTGAATATACTTAACATGGAACTCATGCCCAGAGCCACTCCTGTGGGTTCAAACACTGATTCCACCACTACCTGGCTGTCGTCCTTCATGGGGTGATGTCAACCCTTGTGGAGTCTTCCCCTGTAAAGTGGGATCATCCTGGGACCTTCCTCATGGGGACACTGAGGATGAACTGAGATATTCCATACAAAATACTCCACTTACCCCTAGCCGCTGGTTGTAGATGTTGCTACTCTTATAATAAGAGTTAGAAGTAAAGGTGGATCATTCAGTGGTTCAAGGGTGTCTTTCAGAGGCAGACAGCCTGAATGCAAACCCTGGTTCCTGCAGTGTCTTTTTATAAAATCTCGGACAATTCACTTGAACGCTCCGGAGCCTCAGTTTAGTTAGCTACAAAATGCCCATCATCAGAGGGCGGTGCGTACTCAAAGCCTGGCACAGTGCGGGCACACGGTAAGCCTTGGCCAGTGGAAGCTGAATGGGGAAAGAAGTTTCCCGGCGGAGTCCAGAGGGGGAGCAAATACAACTCCTGGGCATTGGAGGAGGCCACAGAGAAGGGCCTGCTGTGGCTTCTGGGCTGAGTTCCACTCATGGGCCTGCTTGCTGCACAGCCCTGCAAGGTCCAGTGTGACTTCCTCCCCCTTCCCGCAAGGTCCTCCCAGGTCCCCAGTGTTGGAACAGAGCCTCTGTCTGCTGTTCTCCCACTGTTCTGTCTGATTAGGCCCTTATCTCGGCAGCTCTGCCCCGCTTGGCTGCCTGTCATATTCAATTTCATTCCAGGGCACTCATCCCACTCTGGACCCAGTGTCCCTGAGAATGAGGTTCTGGGGACCCAGGGCCTGGTCTCCATCATCCTGCGTTCCCACAATCCTGAGCAGTATGTCTGGAACACAGCCGTTTCTCCGGATGAGGAGGCTAAAGAGAATAAAATTAATGAGAAACTAGCTTCCGGGCCTTGATGTAGTTGGATTTCAAGGCACTAAGAAACACCCACATGCCTCCCCCTTCAAAAATACCTTCTCCCTTAGGACTCTCTTTTGCCCCAAATTCTATGATTAAAGCTTCATTTCTTTGGCTGAAGCCAAATAGGGACCTTGTATCTGATAAAAATGCAGCATTCTGTCTCAGACAGAGTCCTAGCAGGAAACAGAAGGCACATTCAAAAGTGCTTAACTGAAAAAACAAATTAAAAAAAGAAAGAAATGAGTGAAAGGGATATTTACAGTGAAGTGGGCAGGATAAATGGAACCAGCAAGGTGGGTGAGGCACCCTGGGCCTTGCCACAGCCTTGCCACAGCAGGAAGCTGTCAGTTCCCCAGGGCGGGGGTGGGGGGTGGGGGGGTGGGTGGAAGGGAGCACTGACGTGGAGCTGAGAGGGGCCGCCTTAAGGGGACTGGGGCCCCAGAGGTTTAGCTACTGCCCAGTGATACAGATTGAAGCAGGCATGAATATCTCCTCGCTGTTCTCCTCAGTTTCCCAGGAGGCCCCCCACTAGCCACACCCAACCAAAAGCCAGAGGGCAAAGGGACCTGGGTAATGCAGTCAGTCCCCAGGGGTCAGACTCCCAGGGGCACAGAAGACTAGAAAATGGATCTGGGCCAGGGCATGGTGGCACACATCTGTAATCCCAGTGACCTGGGAGGCTGAGTCAAGAGGACAACAAGCTCAAGGCCAGCCTCAGCAATGTAGTGAGGCTCTAAGCAATTTAGTAAGTCCGTGTCTCAAAATAAAAAGCAAAAAAGGCCTGAGGTTGTAGCTCAGTGGTAAAGTGCCCTTGGGTGAAAACCTTAGTACCAAAATAAGAAAAAAGAAAATGGACCTGGATTGATGGTAGAAGAGGGAAAATAATAAGCCTTCAGAAGTGGCATATTTTATTACAACTCAGTGTAAATAAAGACATCAGGCTGGGCACAGTGGCGCATACCCGTAATCCCAGTGGCTCAGGAGGCTGAGACAGGAGGATCACAAGTTCAAAGACAGCCTCAGCAAAAAACGAGGTGCTAAGCAACTCAGTGAGACTCTGTCTCTAAATAAAATACAAAATAGGGCTGGGGATGTGGCTCAGAGGTTGAGTGCCTCTAAATTCAATCCCCAGTATAAAAAAAAAAGATATCAGATCCTTAAAGAAGAAGAAGAGGAAAAGGAAATTGGAGACCATTATATGAGGAAAGAAGGCCACTGACTGAGGGAAAAGTGCCTCTCCTCTTACTCCTTCTCCAAATAAAGGACCTTGCATGGTCCCAGTAAGGGTTCTGGAATTTCCACATGGAAGGATCTAAGGACAGAACTATGGACCAACAGGGAAACCACAATTGTGTAGTAAACACTGGGACTTGACTTAGATTTGAGTAGCTGGGAGTTGGGTACTGATGAAGACTGTGGGGACACTAGGTTTCTCCCCAATCTCAACATCTTTTCCCTCCTTCTCCCACCTACCTCAGCTTTATTATTCGCTAGGCCAATGACTTTGGGCATGTTACTGGCCTCTTGGCTACAGTCTGGGTCTGGAATGTCCCCCACAGACCCACATGTTAAAAGCTTGGTCCTCAGCTTGAGGCCACTGGAAGGTGGGCCTTTAAGAGGTGGGGCCTAGTGGGAGGTCTTAAGTCACTGAGGGTGTGGCCTCAAGGGGATTGTGGGAAACTGGGCTTTTTCTCCCCCTCTGCTTCCTGGTGTCATGATGTAAGCTGGCTGTTCCAATATGGCTCCCTGTCATGATCTGCTGCTCTGCCACAGGCCCAAAGCAATAGGGCCAATTGATCATGGCCTGGAACCTCCAAAACTGTGAGTCAAAGTAAACTTTTCCTTTTTTTAAGTTGATCATGTCATATATTTTGTTACAGTAATGAAAAGCTGACTCGCACATTCTCTGTGCCTCAGTTTCCTCATCTGTCAAGTGAGCACCAAGGTCATAGGGTTATTAGAGGGATTACGAGTTACTGTCTATAAAGTGCTGAGGACAGAACTTGGTAAGCACTAAGAAAGCATTTGCTATGGAAAATTTGCTATGTGCTAGGGCCTGTGATTTATTTGCCTAATCTCAGGTAATCAGGAAGGCCTGTGAATGGTAAACAGCAGGAGGCTGATCTTCCCCCCACATGCTTGAGAGCCAGCAGAGAAAGTTCTTTGTCCCCAGGAGGAGGCTGTCTGGGCTATAGGCCATCAGAATCAGTAACCACTTTCATGAGAACTAGAAAGATCTCTCTCCCCAGGGGCTCTGTGATTGATTCTCTTGTTGGGGAATCTCCCTGACCTCCTCCTCTTTGAAGCCCCAGGGCTGAGTGCCCTCTGCGCTTCCTCTCACTACTAATTGGAAGTCAGTGGGTTGGCTCTGGCAGGCAGATGGTGATACCCAGGCTGGGCTGGCATTGAAACTATTTTATAGAGTTCATAGTGAGTTCTGAAGGCTGAAGGGCCAGTGTGTTTAACTCAGGCATTCTCTGGTACTTGATCAGAGCATCTGTTTCTTATGTCAGCGGGGCTCTCACCTGCCCCTTCCCTCTCCAGTGGAGAAAGGGACCCTGACATCTGAGACTGAGTAGCATCTTGGGGAGGTTTCTCTCTGGGCCAGGTCAGAGTAAATAAGTGAAGTCTGAGATGTTCTTGGAGATATTGGGAATTTTGCCCCCGGGTTTCCTGGCCAGGCTGCCTCTGACCTGAAAGGGGTGGGGGAAGTTTCATCTTCTGGCCCAGGCCGCAATTCAGTGGAAGGAAGAAATCAATCTTGCAGAGAAAGCTCAAGTGAGTGGTATTATTTCCCAGCCTGGGGCCACATAGAGGGGAACCATTAAAGTGTTCCCAGTCCCAAGGGAAGGGTTAGAATGTGTTGAGACTGTCACTTTCAAGGGCTGACTCTGGGGTTCCAAGGTCAGTGAAAGATTTTGGTATTTCTGGGGTCCCTGACATCTATGAGTTACACACTCAGACACTTGTCACCTCCAGCACCAAGACAGTGGCAGCGCATTCATGCAGGTGACAACTGACCATCTGACTTCCATTTACCTTTCACATTTTGTCTTGTCCTTGACGGAAGAGCTTCAAGAGGGTCTTTTTTCTTTTCTCTTGAACTTCTTATTTTGAAACAATTTAAAATTTACAGAAAAACTGCAAATATAGTATAAGAACTCCAGTATGCCCTTCACTGAGATCCTATTATTGTTGTTGTTGTTATTATTATTTAGTACCAGGGATTGAACCCAGGGGTGCTTAACCACTGAGCTACATCCCCAGCCCTTTTTATTTTTTATTTTTGAGACAAGGTCTTGCTGAGTTGCTTAGGCCCTTGCTAAGTTGCTGAGGCTGATTTTGAACTCAGGAATCTCCTGCCTCAGCCTCCCAAGCTGCTAGGATTACAGGTGTGCACCACCATGCCCAGCCCTCATTCATTATTAACCTTTGATGCATCTGTTCTCTCCCTCTGTCTACACATGCACACACACACACATACGTAAGTGTTTGCATATAGTCATCTCTCAGTATTCACGGGGGATTGGTTCTAGGATCCCCTAAAGATATCAAAATCCATAAGGGCTCAATTCCCTTGCATAAGTGGCATAGTATTTGCATAAAACCTACACATATCTTCCTATATATTTTAAATCATCTATTTTCGTGCCTAACAACATATTTCATACCATATACAATTGTTAGACTGTATTATACTGTATTGTTTTGGGGAAATGACACAGAAAGTAGTCTGTGCATGTTCAGTATAGATGAAAGTTTTTCTAATATTTTCATCTATGGTTGGTTGAATCCAAAGATATGAATCCCACAGAGATAGAGGGCCAACTCATTGTAGGCTTTTTTCCTGAACAATTTGAAGGTTAAGTTTTAGAAACATTTGTCCCTTTTTAATTTCATGTGTATTTCTTGCAAAAAATATGCTTCACTATATAAATACAATATAATAAAATTCAGAAAAAGTTAAAATTGCTCTAATATTATTATCTAATCTATAATTCATGTTCTAGTTCCACCAATTTCCACTAATGTACTTTATAGTTATTTTTCTTCCCAGTCCAGGGGCTAATCCAGGATAAGCTTTACATTTTGTTGCCAGGCGCCTTTAGTCTTCTTTAATCTAGAATTATTCTTCAACCTTTCTTTGTCTTTCATGTCCTCAGGAATTTTCTAAATGAAAATAAATCTAAAAGCATTCTTGTGACTGTGACTTCTCTGAATGCCAACTCAAAGAAAAAGAAAGAAATCCTGTTCGGTTCCTTGCCTTTGAAGCCTCAGGACAGGTGGGTCTGACAACAATCTATTTTGGTCACGCCTGGGCATTTTTGGCTTATCCATCTACAGTAGTCTCAAATGATCCTGGGATTTGCTCTTGGGTACACAGTAGATACCTAGTAAGTACTTGCTGATTTTTCAGGGTAGAAGGTGGATTTAAATACTGTATTAAATAACCCAAACAACATTCCAGAAAGGTTCTGATGTTATAGATAGAGAGACAAAGGGTTGATCTTACAGAGGTGAATGCCAGGGTGCATTACTCCAATGGTGGCATTCCAGCTTGGAGTTCTTGATCTAATTCCTAATAACATAGTACGTTCAAGATCCTTCTCCTTAAATTATCCAGCTGAAGGTAGAAGCTCTACTGCAGGTTGTTTTATGCAAGAAGAGGAAACAAATTCCAGTGCTGTCAGGATCCTATAAACTTTGACATGTACTTTTTTTGTCATATAAACTTGCTCATCTCAGGAACAACAGATCAGAACTTTGAAATCAACCTATTTGTAAGATAGTCTCCAAGATGGGTTCCTAATGATCCTCTCCTCTCCTGGTATCTACTCCTTTGTCTAGTCCCCTACCACAAGAATTTGTGTTGATGTACGTTAACAATACAATATGGTGACAGTGACAGTGTGTGACTTCTGAGGCTTAGTCTTAAAAGATATGCAGCATCTGTCTTGATCTCTGGGATATCTTGTTTGGAGGAAGCCAGGTACATTGAGGACACTCAAGCCTCTCTGTGGAGAAGCCCATGTGGAGAAGAACTGAGTCCCTCAACCAGTAGCCAGCACCAACTTGCCAGTTAAGTGAGTGGGCCACTTTATAATTATTATGTTTTGGTACCAGGGGTTGAACACAGGGGTGCTTAACTACTGAGCCACATCCTCAGCCCTTTTTATTTTATTTTAATTTTTCAACATTTTTTTAGTTGTTGATGAACCTCTATTTTATTTATTTATATGCAGTGCTGAGAATCAAACCCAGCCCCTCACACATGCTAGGCAAGCGCTCTATCCCTGAGCTACAATCCCAGACCCCTTTTTATTTTTTATTTTGAGACAGGGTCTCATTAAGTTGCTCAGGGCCTCGCTAAGTTGTTGAGGCCAGCTTCAAACATGCAATCTTCCTGCCTCAGCCTCCTGAATAACTGGATTACAGGCATGTGCCACCACGCCCGACTGAGTGAGACACTTTAGAAATGGATCCTCCACCTGTAACATAGGCTGCTTAGGAGACTGAGGCAGGATTGCAAGTTTGAGACCAGCCTAAGCAATTTAGTGAAATCCTGTCTCAGAGTAAAATAGACAGTGCTGTGGATATAGTTCAATGGTAGAACACTTGCCTAGCATGTATTGGGCCCTGAATCTCCAGCACAAAAAAAAAAAAAAAAAAATCCTCCATTTGCAGCTGAGTCTTTTCTTTTGACCACTGCCACCATGACCAGCATCTGTCTGCAACATCATGAGAGACCTGAAGTTGCTCTCAAATTCTTTACTCACAGAAACTGTAAGAGATATAATTATTGTTATCTTAAGTCACAAAGTTTTGGGATACTTTTCTATGCAGCAATAGATAATGATACATTATTCTGTTGAAAGTGTAAAGGAGCAAATGACTCAGCCATTCTACTCCTACCAAGAGAAATAAAAACATTTCTGCACACAAAAATTTGTATACATACATTCATAGTAGGATTGTTCACAATAACCAAAGTGTTAAACCAAGCTGATCATTCAGCTGATGAAAGAATAAACAAAATGTGCATATACACAGAATGGAATGTTATTCAGTCATAAAATGTAATAAAGTTCTGCTGGGCATCATGGCACACACCTGTAATCCCAGTGACCTGACAGGCTAAGGCAGGAGGATTGTAAGTTCAGCTTCAGAGACTGTGTGAGGCCCTAAGTAACTTGGTAAGACCCTGTCTCAAAATAAAAAATAAAAGGGCTAGGGATGTAGCTCAGTGATTAAAGCGTCCCTGGGTTCAATCCCCAGTACAATCCCCCAAAATCAATATAAGAAACTAAGAATACGGTTGAGAAATCCAAAAATTTTAGTATATTTTGCAATGTTTTTTGGAATGCACATTGATGCATTCATTATGTAGCCGAAGCTTGAGATGGGTGAAATATTTGAATCTCAGATCTGATATTTTATGGCAGAGGATGATCAGAATGTATGCCATTTATGAAATATGTATTCCCCTTCATTCAATCCTGTTGCATGGAATAGTAGTAGAAGTGATGGATTAACCCAGAACCCTAGATTGAGGATCCAAGTTATGATATGTATTACCAATATCAATTTGATCAAGTCACTAAATGTCCTTGGATCTCACTTTTTTTTTTTCTGCGAAATGGGACTACAATTTACCTTAAATGCCATGTTATTTTATATTTTTGAAGGCTGGGGTATATCTTCGTGGAAAGTATGTACTTATTATGTGTAAGGTTCTATATCCCTGGCCCTTTTTTGTTGTTGTTGTTTGGTTTTTATTTTAATTTGAGATAGGGTCTTGCTAAGTTGCCCAGACTGGCCTCAAACTTGTGAACCTCCAACCTTAGCCTCCCCAGTGGCATGTTTAAACTGACTAAACTATACCCAGTTTAGTCTCTCATATTGAAATGAAGAAATTTAAGATCACTTTAACTGATGAATTTTTACTCTGGAATCCAGAAACCTGTTAGAATTCCTATTTATAAAACTGCTTGGGGCTGGGTTGCGGCTCAGTGGTAGAGTGCTTGTATAGCATGTGTGAGGCACTGGGTTCAATTCTCAGCACCACATAAAAATAAATAAAGGTCTACCAACAACTAATAAAATATTTAAAAACAAAAAACTGCTAAGTGAACTGTGCCAAGAATTCACCCAAAACCCTTACTCGTCTGCTTTTGGTGTAAGTAAGCAAGCCTTTCATGTATGAAAAAAATGCTATCATTGAGCCAATGTGGTGTTGCATGCCTGTAATCCCAGTGGCTCAGGAGGCTGAGGCAGGAGTATTGCAAGTTCAAAGCTAGCCTTAGCAACTTAGTGAGTCCCTGACTTAAAATAAAAAATTAAAAGGGCTGGGGATGGGGCTGGGATTGTGGCTCAGCGGTAGAGCGCTCGCCTAGCACGTGTGCAGCCCTGAGTTTGATCCTCAGCATCACATAAAAATAAATAAAGATATTGTGAAATAAAAACTAAAAAATAAATATAAAAAAGGGGGGGCTGGGGATGTGGTTCAGTGGTTAAGCACCCCTGAGTTCAATCCCTGGTACAAAAAAAAAAAAAAAAAAAAGAAGAAGAAGAAGAAGAAAGAAAAAGATATCCTTAAAGTATGCTAGAGGGATTTCTTTTTGGTGGGGATGGTGATATAGCAGGAAGGATTTTAAAGAGCTCCATACTGATGGCCCTAGGATAATGAAAGTGTAAAACATAAGGAAGCACCAAAAATCTCAATAATCAAGATCATGGCATTTGTATATGATGTTTTTTAAAAATAAAATAAAAGCAAAAATATCCATAATGAAGCCAGATCTTGTGGTGCACACCTGTAGGCTCAGCTACTTGGGAGGTTGAGACAGGAGAATCACTTGGGCCCAGGAGTTCAAGACCAGCGTGGGCAACATAGGGAGGACCCATATCTTTAAAATAAAAAACCCCCCAAACCCCACAATGAACAAGTAAGTATTAACACTTTAAGAAAAGGCAGGATCCAATAGGACTGGAAGTAGGGGTAGCAAATGATGAGAACTGTGTGGATATGGTCAGGCAGGCTGACTTATTTGAAAGTATTGTGTACATCATGTTTTTTTCACATTAACTTTGTTTTTATTAATTTTGCACTATCATGATTTATTTTGATTGCTGAGATTTTGTTTTGTTTTTTGGTACTGGGGATTGAACTCAGGGGCATTTAACCACTGAGTTAAGTTAACCATTTAACCATGTTCCCAGTTGCTTTTCTAAAATATTTTATTTAGAAACAGGGTCTTGCTAAGTTTCTTAGGGCCTCATTAAGTTGCTGAGGCTGACTTTGAACTTGGGATCCTCCTGTCTCAGCCTTCTGAGACTCTGGGATTACAGGCATGTGCCATCACACCTGGCTGCTGAGGGGTTTTTAATTTTTCCACTTTATTATTTGCTCTTTTTAGATATACACGACAGTACACATACTGTATGACATACATACATGGAGGATAACTTATTCTAATTAGGATCCTACTCTTGTGGTACACAATGTGGAGTGTCACTGGTCCCACCAACAATGTATGAATGTACCTTTTCCCCCACATCCTTGTCAACATTTATTGTTACTTGTATTTTTCATAATTGCCATTGTGACTGGAGTGAGATGAAATCTCAGTGTAGTTTTAATTTGCATTTCTCTAATTGCTAGAGATGTTGAACACTTTTTCATATATTTGTTGACTGCTGAGTTTTTTGACACCACTTTAAATTTTGCACTTGAGGGAAATAACTCACTTGACTTACTCTAGTCCTGGCCCTGTAGATATGCATGGGCTCTTCCTATGTAAAACTAGGAGTAGCTTCTATATCATCCATAGCAAGCATGCCCATCTCTGGTGAGATCCATGTGTTTTGAGGAAAACTTCTTTTCCCAAGGCATCACTGATGGTGAGAGAAGGCTTCTGACAGCTCTCTGTTTTGATATGTTTACCTGTTTATGAGGCACACAGGCAGTGTTTGGCTCACAAGCTACTTTATCTTGGGTAAATAACCTGGAACTGAAATTGCTGGGTCATAAGTATTTATTAAGTTTCATACAAACTTTCAGACTTTTAATTCAATGTGGTTGTACGTACACTGCCATGGAGATGTTATCATGTTATCATGGAGTCAGTGAGACCCCATAAGCCCAAACAGGAGGGAATATCTTACCAAGGCTTCACATTTCTTGGCTGAAAAGCAAGATATCTAAGAGTCCTGATGGAGGATCAAAGGCCTGAAGGTGCACACTGAGCACTCAGTAAGACCCATCAAATTGAAGTGGGTATTTCTTTTTCTACCTGCCACCTCAGCACCATTAACAAGGCTCTTGTGTAGAATGGACTTTTCTTGAAGGTTTTGGGAAATGGAGAAGGACATTGCAGCATAATCCAGGGCAGGAAACCATTTAAAATTAATACAGGACATTCTGGGATAAACAAAAACTAAGATAATTTATCACTTGCAGACTTATACTATTATGAAAGCTTTTTAGGGTGAAAAGAAATGATAACAGAAACTTGAATCTTCAGGATAAATGAAGAGTACCAGAAATAATAAGTATAAAAGTAAATATAGGGCTGGGGATGTGGCTCAAGCGGTAGCGTGCTCGCCTGGCATGCGTGTGGCCCGGGTTCGATACTCAGCACCACATACCAACAAAGATGTTGTGTCCGCCGAGAACTAAAAATAAATAAATTAAAAAAAAAAAAGTAAATATAAAAATTATTTTCCCCTCATTTTGTTAAAATTTTGTTAAAGTTTATTAAAATTTATTTTGTTAAAATTTTATAAATGTTTAGCACGGGGCACGGTGGTGTACACCTGTAATCCCAGGGACTTGGGAGCTGAGGCTGGGGATGTGGTTCAGTGGTTAAGCACCCGTGGGTTCAATCTCTGTTACTTGAAAAAAAATTAAAAAGGCTGAAGATGGAGGTGTAGCTCAGTGGTAGAACACCCCAGGGTTCAATCCCCAGTTACCCCTGCCTAGAAAACCCCCAAAACTCTATGAATGTTTAAAGCAAAAATTTTAATGGTGAAGTTTATAGTTTATATATATGCGTAACTCATAACATATTTTAAGAGGCATGATTATTTTGGGGGGATACCAGGGTTTGAACTCAGGGGCACTCGACCACTAAGCCGCATCCCCAGACCTATTTTGTATTTTATTTAGGGACAGGGTCTCACTGAGTTGCTTAGCACCTCACTTTTGCTGAGGCTGGCTTTGAACTTGCAATCTTCCTGCCTCAGCCTTCTAAGCCTCTGAGATTATAGGCATAGTCTATAAATTCTATATAGACTATGAAATATTAACATATGTGTCTACAATGTTTACTTAAAAATGCAAAGAAGGGGCTAGGGATATAGCTCAGTTGGTAGAGTGCTTGCCTTGCATGTACAAGGCCCTGGGTTCAATCCCCAGCACCACCAAAAAAAAAAAAAATGCAAAGAAGTATAAATATGGTATTACTGTATACCTACCAGAATAGCTTAAATTTAATGTTGACAAAGATGTTTTGAACAATTTTAATTCTTCTGTATTGTTGGTGGCAGTGTACGTACAACCACATTGAATTAAAAGTCTGAAAGTTTGTATGAAACTTAATAAATACTTATGACCCAGCAATTTCAGTTCCAGGTTATTTACCCAAGATAAATGAAAGTATGCATCCACAAAAGACTAATTTTTCTTCACATCCTAGATGTCAGTTAATAGGACGATGGATAAACAAATTATGGTATAGTCATATGATGGAATACTACTCAGCATTTTAAAAGAACAAAGTAGTTATTTGTGTAACACCATGAAGGAATTTCAAAAACATGCTTAGTGAAAGGAGGCTTTGACAAAAGAGAATATAATGTAAGACTGCATTAATATGAAATTCTAAACCTGGCAAAATTAGCCTATAGTGAAAAAAATGGGAACTTACTTGTGGGAGAAACTGGGTAGGCACATGAAGGAACTTTCTGGATGATACTAATGACACGTTTTGATGGATATAAATTACAAAGGTCCATGCTTTCTTCAACACAGTACAGTTAATATTACATGCATTGCATTTTGAATAAATGCTCCTTCAAACAAAACTCCATAAATACATACATATGTGTAAGTGTACATATGTTGTACTAGGGATTGAACCCAAGGTGTTTAACCATTGAGACACATTCCTAGTGTTCTTTTTTTTGGATCAGGGATTTAACCATTTAAGCTAGGAGCACGTAATTGCTAAGCTACATCCTCAGTCCTTGAGACGGTCTTGCTAAATTGCTTAGGGCCTCAATAAGTTGCTGAGGCTAGCCTCGAACTTGCAATCCTTCTGCCTCAGTCTCCTAAGTCACTGGAATTACTGGCATGTATCATCATACCCAGCCAAAAATAAATATTGAACTTTGTTAATGTTTGGGGATAAAGTATACTGCTGTGTACAATTTACTTCAAAATTCATTAAAAATTTTTTGTTGTTGTTGTTGTAGATGGACACAATACCCTTATTTGTTTATTTTTATGCGATGCTGACGATCAAACCCAGTGCCTCACACATGTAGGCAAGTGCTCTACCACTGAGCTACAGTCCCAGCCCTCAAAATGCATTTTTAGAAAGATGGACTGGCTTAGCGCAGTGACTAAGCAACTCAGTGAGATTCTATCTCTAAATAAAAATACAAAAATATGGCTGGGGATGTGGCTCAGTGGTCCAGTGCCTCTGAGTTCAATCCTCAGTACCCTTTCCTCCCAAAAGATGGACAGATGGTGGGTAAAGGATAGATTAAGCGATATAGCAAATATAATAAAATGTTGATTTAGAATACAAGTGGTTCATAAATAGATGTCCACTGTACAATTATTTCAACTTTTCTATGTTTGAATATTTAAAAAATAAACTATTGAGGAGAGAGAATTAAACATCAGATATATCCAAATATGTTTCCAGCAGTATCGTTTGTAATGATCTGAGATGGAAACAACATATATATTCATCATGAGCATAAGAAATAAGTAGATTGTGGCATAATCATATAATGGGAGAGTGTACAGCAATAAGAATGAAAGATATACGACTATAAACAGGCAAAACTAGTCTATGCTGTTCAAAATCAGGATAGTGATGGCCCTCAGGCAGAGTCACAACTGGAAGAGAAGATTCCTAGGGGGGTTCCTGATGTGCTTGCTAATGTTCTGTAGCTTGATGTGAGTGCTGTTGTGTGGGTGTGTTCAGTGTGTGAAAATTCATCTAGTGGTATACACTATTTCACTTCAATAAAAAGTTTTCAAAAATTAATGTTAGACCTCACTCCTCTTAAAACAGGTTCCTCAGCCCTGCCCCACCCCTGGGAATCCTTCGCCAGCCATCTTGCTCCCTTCTCTGTTCTCCTGGTTCCCAGGCTCTGACACGCCTGTCTCCCTCACCTGCCAGAGGAAAACTCAGTGCAGAGGAATTTAGTTCTCAACCTCTATCCTAGTCTAGACTGCAGGAAGATCCAACTAGAAAAGGCTCATTAATGACCTAAACTGAGGAACCATGCAGCCCCAAGATACATTCCTTTGCTTCCTTACAACAACAACAAAAGGCTGCAGGCAGTTTTTAAAGGCAGAATTTATTTTCCTTTTGCATAGGTGCCTGCCTTTTCTCCTTCTACCACCCTCTGATTATCCCTTCTGCCTCAGCTCAGAGCCAAGGTCCAAGGTTCTCCTGGTTGGTGAGTCCACCTTCAGATTCCACCCAAACTGGGGAATCTGCAGGGTGGAGAGTGATTGGGAGAAAGAGTGGGAGGGATGTGGGGAGAGAGGAGTAGAGTATAGAATTCTGGGACATAATCCCTGCCCTTCTCAAACTTGCAATTTGTTGAGACATTTAGGCCAATATACATCTGAACTAAGCAAAAGAATTATTTAATTAAGCATTTTTTTTTCGTAAGGGCTCAAATTTCATTACTCTTGTTACTGGGTCAATCAGAAGCACTGGATTCAATTGATCTTCCCCTCTTCCTTGAAATGTTCCTCTGGGTTTCTTTCTTCTTATCAGTTCCCTCTTGCTTCTCTCTTGCTGCTTCCTCTTTATCTCTCTCTTTTTCTCTCCCCCACCTTCTCTCATACTGGGGATTAAACCCAGGAGGTACTTTACCACTGAGCTACATCCCCAGCCCTTTTTATTTTGATTCAGGGTCTCTCTAAATTGCTGAGGCTGATCTCAACTTGTGATCCTCCTGCCTCAGCTTCCTGAGTTGCTGGGATTAGGGGCCTGTGCCACTAAGCCAGGTCCTGCCTTATATCTTTGATCTCAACATGTTTTTGTGATCCAGGGAGTGGTTCTTAGATACTCTTCTTAAACTACTTTTATTCTTTTGATGGTTTCACTCAATTTTGTGGCTTAAAATATACCATCATGCCCAGCACGGCAGTGCACACCTGTAATCCAAGTTACTTGGGAGACTGAAGCAGATGGATCACAAGTTCGAGATCAGCCACAGCAATTTAGACTATCTTAAAATAAAAACTAGAAAGGGCTGATGATATAACTCAGTGGTAGAGAGTTCCTAGATTTGATCCCCAGTATTTCTCCCTGCCACCAAAAAAAAAAAAAAAAGAAAAGAAAAAAAATAAAAATAAAGCTATATATAGCATCACTTCTCACTTAGATTACCCACAGTTCCCTCCTATCCCCTTTCAGCCTGTCCCCAACAAAACAGCCAGAGGGCTACTATTAAGATGCAAGTCTGCTCAAAATCCAGCTCTAGCCCCTTCTCTCTGAAGAAATGCCAGCATTCTCACAACAGTCTCCAAGCTTGGAGGCTGGCCTCCCTTTCTGATCTCCCAATTGATTCTACTCTAGCCACACTGGCCTCCTCCTTGTCATTTCTTGAACACACCACGCACACTCCTGCTTCCATGCCTTTGTGGCTGCCCTTCCCCCTTCAATGTAACTCACTTTTATCTCAAGTCTGGTATGACCTTCTAGTGAGTCTGCCCAGGCCACCCTGTCTAAAAAGTGTGCCTTTTCTTTCACATTTCCTATCGTTTCTCTGCCCTCTCTCTTAAGCACTATTACCCTCTAAGATATATTTTTTAAAAAGATGGACACAATATCTTTATTTATTTTTTATTTTTAAAAATATTTTATTAGTCATTGATGGGCTTTTATTTATTTATATGTGGTGCTGAAAATTGAACCCAGTGCCTCACACATGCTAGGCAAGCGCTCTACCACTGAGCCACAACCCCAGCCCTCTAAGATACACACGTATACATTTGTGTGTGTGTATGGTGCTGGGGATTGAACCCATGGCCTTGTGCATGCAAGGCAAGCACTCTACCAACTGAGCTATATTCCCAGCCCTCTAAGATATTTTTATATACTTATGTTCTTCAGGGTGTCTCACCCTCTACTAGAATATAAAATCCATAAGGTTAAGAACTTGTGGGTTAGGCCAGGTGCAGTGGCGCTTGCCTGTAATCTCAGTGGCTTGGGAGGCGGAGGCAGAAGGATCATGAGTTCAAAGGCAGCCTCAACAATTCAGCAAAGCGCTAAGCAATTCAGTGGGACCCTTTCTGTAATAAAATACAAAATAGGGCTGGGGATATGGCTCAGTGGTTGAGTGCCCCTGAGTTCAATCCCTGGTACAAAAAAGCAAACAAAAAGTTTTTTCCCTGCTATGTGTCCTACAATGGTGCCTGGGTGTATACGGGTTCTCAATATTTATCGATGAATAAATGGTTATTTCAGAATGGCCTGCTGACAAAGAGGAAGTACATCAAATAAGGGAGGGCTCAGAATGGGTTGCAGATATCTGGGACAAGATGGAATTTCTTTCAGTGTTTAGAGAATGAGGAGTCCTTGGAAAGGTGAGAAGAGAGACCCATTTACATAGTGATTAAGAGCTTGGGCTTTGGAGTCCAGAGCTCCCTCAGCCATTTGCCAGCTATGGATGAAAAATATATATCTGAAAAATAGAAACAATCATAGCACCTACCTCATAGGATTTTTTGTTTTCTTGCTTGCTTTTAAGAATCCACTGAAAAACATATAAAGTATGTCTAAGCAAGGGCCAGTACCTAGGAGGCCTTTGCTCAAGAAGTGGTAGTACCCAGGCTGAAGCAGGAGGATCGCAAGTTCAAAGCCAGCAGTTTAGCAAGAGGCACTTAGTTGAGCAACTGTCTCAAAATAAAAAGGGCTGGGAAATGGTTCAGTGGTTAAGCATCCCTGGTTTCAATCCCTGGAACCCCACCCCCAAAAAAGTGGTAATAGTTATCACTTAGGATACCCAAGTGAAAACTTCCTCTTGAAGGCACGGTGGTGCCTCTCAAACAGGGGACAGAGAGAAGGAGCTAGTTTATCCAGGGGCAGTGACCCCAGGAAGTTGGCTTCAGTCCCAGAGTCCTAAAGAGAGAAGGAGCTAGTTTAGATGGAAGAGGCACAGCCATACAAGAGCTTCTGTCTCAGAACTGTAAGATTCTGGACTCAGCCATCTGGGTTGAACCCAATTCCCATCCTGCATTAGTGAAGACAGTCTTGCTTATAAGAGAAAAGGGTCTGTGTAGTGGGGGCTTTGCCTGTAATCCCAGCAACTCAGGAGGCTGAGACGGGGATTGTAAATTTGAGGGGAGCCTGGGCAATTTAGGAAAACACTGTCTCAAAATAAAAGATCCGGGAAGGTAGCTCAGAAACAGAATGCTCCTGAGTTTGATCCCCAGTACCAAAAAAGAAAAAAGATAGAAAAAAAAGGGGGAGTCAGAATTAGAAATAAACTTGGCATGAGTCCTCTTCTGGGGACCTAGTACTCACAGCCGTCTGTCACTGATGCAAAGAGAAAAGAGAAATGATTCACTTCGATCCTACCATCAACCTCAGGATCTTGGCTAAGTGCAGGTTGGGGGTTGGTTGGAGGATTATTTTTTCCCCTTCTTTAGTTGAAAGAGTAACCTTGTGTTTCCAAAAGGCACTTTCTTTGTGCAGAGAGATTCTGTGGTGAGGTTTTGCTGGGTCAGTCTGGAATGAACCACCTTTGCTTATATGTCTGCGGAGAGAATGAAATTTTGACCCCTATTTTTTCCCTCCCACCCAGTAAAGACACAGCTGAAAGCTGTCTTTCAGAAGGGCTGGAGACAAGGGAGTTGACACATAGGTAAAAGGACGCTGTACTGGAGGCTGCCAAAAAAGTGGCTTCTTGTTTGTTAGCATGGGTTTGTGGTGAGGAGGTCTGCAAAGCCCTCCCCAGAGCACCCGGGAATAAACAGAACAAATAAAACTTCTATTTGTTCATCTCTACCCTGGATTTAGATGGTGCCTTATGGCCAGGGTTATTGGGATCAGCTAAACCCAGGAGAATGTTTATTCCTGGGATGGCGAAGACAGACAAATAACTCCCTGTCCTTCCACTTTCCAGGCCAGGAGGGACAGGAGGCATTTCCAATCAAGCAGGCAGGCAGCAAAGAGTAATTTTTAAGTGCCTACTGTGTCCTCAGTGCTGAGCCACACAAATATAAATTCTTTAATTTATATTTTTCAAATTGTTTTCTGGCTCTAGCCCTCAAGACACATAAAATCCATTTGGTAAGAGATGGCTTGGTGGGCAAAATAAACTCAAGAGAAACTTAATAAATGGTGGTGTGAGGTCCTAAGAATTAATCTTACAAGAGGTAAGAGAAGAAGCAGATAAATGGGGGTTATGCATGGGTTGTGGGGCTCTGGAGAAGCTTCAAGGAGAAGGTTTAGGAGACTGTAAGCAGAATGTGTATCTATTTTGTTCTCCACGGGAGCCCAGCACTTAGCATAATGCCTGACATACAGTGGGCACTTGGTAAATATTTGAGGAGTGAATGGGGAAGGAGGTGGCTCATATTAGAAGGATAAATAGGTGAAGAAGGGGGAGGAGGGCATTCCAACATGAGGAAAGGCCCAAAGAAATGAGATGGATCTCTCTCGGTGAGACTGGTTTAACCACAGCAAAGGGTGTGTAGTGAGGAGTCGTGGGAAATGATGTTAGATATGGGGCCAGATGGGGGAAGACTGGAAAGCCAGGCAGAGAAATTTAGAGAAGGGAAACATCCTTCATCAAGTTTTTGTATCTTTTTTTTTTTTTGGTCTTGGGGACTGACCCAAAGCCTCATGCTTAGCACATGGTCTACCACAGAGCTACAGTCCTGCCTTTATTAAGCTTTAATAGAGCACAGACCATGTGCTAGGCAGAGGGGCAAGGGACAGTTGTGGGGACAGAAAGATGAGTAAAAAGGTATCACCAGCTGTTGGGGATAGGAAAAAATGATATCTGCCCTTTATAATTACTGTGATAATAGTGGCAAGGACAAAATATTTAGATATTTGAGTCATAGTTTGTCTTGTTGCAAGAAACTGAGGTCATGTCAAATTTACTCAAATGAATTGGGAGGTTTATTGAAAGGTCCACAAGTCACCCAAGTCCAGGATTTGGGACCCCACCTGATAATTGGTCATCACTCTCCTATTTTCCTCCTTTCCTCTCTCACAGCAATGCCTCACCGATGGTGTCTTATCTCTGCTTCTTTCTCTTCGTAGACTTCATTCTCCGTCTTCCCTCTCTTATTAGGATTATGCCTGATGTAAGCTTCACACCTCAGCATTAGGATACCCTCCTCCTCTAGGCCAGCCATCCTTACTCACTCTCTTACCTTTTAGGTTAGAATCTCAAGCAAAAAGAAGTTGATTGGATGAGTAGCCCTGGGTCAGGTGATAAGTCATGTGACAAATCAGCTGTGGTCAGGAGGCAAGTCATGTGACAAAACATGGCTGCCCAAGCCTATCAAGAATTTTGGATAAAGGGTCATTCTAAAGAAATGGTGTGGAGCCCTAGAAAAAATAGACAAGCTGAATTTCTCCAGGTGGAGAAATTAAACACTTGGGTAGGGGTAGGGCATGGAGAAGGGCTTCATTTGGGGCGGACTCTCGGGCAGGGACTGGAGGGGAGTGACTTTCCAATTGTTGATTCAAGCAACATAGAGCTATTAGACTGGCTGAGGCCCATAGAGCAAAGTTTTAGAACTTTGAAGGGACCCAGACCATCAAGCTTTTGCCTAATCCCAAACAGGATGGTTTAGATATAAAGATTTATTTTTTTATGTAGCCTATTTTTTTTTTTTTTATTTTTTAAGGAGAGAATCTGCTTCTCATTTATTGCTAAAATCCCAGGCCCACATAGTCAGGGTAGAATCTCACTACACATTTTTTCAATTGAATTGAATTCTAAAACCCAGACAATCAACAAGCACAGTGCTCTTGGTATTCTGTTAGGAACAGAGTCTGAACCAGGAACATAAAACAAAAACAAAAAAAAATCAAAACATGATTATTCTGATTACTGATGCAGGGTTTGGGTCACTGGAGACAGACTTGGTTGGAAGTAAAAATGCAGTAGAAGGGGAGTCAGAGCCAAGTGGGCTGGTGGAGGGCTAGATAAACAATGCTGTGCCCAGTGTCTCCCTGGGTAGATCAAAGCCAACTTCCCCAGGACAACAGGCAGCCAGCATGACAGGAATCTTGGGGATCTCTCACCTAGTTACCCCACCCACACTCACAGATGGAAAGCTGCACTATTTGTGGTCATACTTTTGTACCCTGCTAGCACACAGGCATTTTTGACAAATCCTTTATAGGCTAATGTATAATTGTCTTAGATGGTCAATTGTGATAAGACTAAACCTATGATTTCTGGCCAGACTGCTTGGGTTCACAGCCCAGGCCTGCCACTTGGACAGGTGTCTCAACTACTTAACTACTTCATGTCTTTGTTTCTGCGTTTGTAAAACTCCCTGATGGGAGGATTGGGGGCGGTGTGTGTGTGTGTGTGTGTGTGTGTGTGTGTGTGTAAAGATTAATGAGATAATATGCATGTATACATATGCATTTAATATGCTAAGCAATTAAAACAGTGCCTGGAACATAGTGAGCTATTGTGATTACTATAATTGGTACCAAAAACAGGCTGCAAAGATGAGCTTCCCAACCTGGAAATCATTAAAACCCACAAAGAGCAAGCAACCTGATGGTGGCACTGTGCCAGGCCCTCCTTTTTTCTTCCAGGAACAGGCCTCCGATTGGCCCATGAGCAGGAATAGAAACCAAGTCAAGCCAATTGGAATTCTTCCCTAGAATTTTTTTCCAGTAGGTGGAAACGAGAATACTCTATATTCCTCTCCATTTCTCCCCTTTTGTGTTTCACACAGTAAGGATGTGAGCTCAGAAGGGCCTTTGCTGTTTCTTCCTGTACTCAGAGAAGCTAGCCTGAGAGAAGGAAGTTGATTTATAGAGCTCTGACTTCAAGACCAGAGTCTCTGAATCCATTTGACCCAGGGTTCCAGATATCCACTCCCACTGGCCTTCAATTTGATTACAGAAGTCATTAAATCAGACTCCCCTTCTCTTTCTCTCTCCCTCCCTCTCTCTGCTTAAACTTCTGAAAATTCACTTTCTGTTACTTGTAACTGGAATTTGTGCTTTGAGAGTCAATTCAGAAGGAAATCATTTGGGTTTGGGTTTGTTGTTGTTTGTTTTTTATAAACAATGACAATATTTTAGTTTTATGGCAAACAAGGTAGAGTCTAACTGTTCATATTATTTTAGGGTTTTTTTTTGTTTTTTTTTTTTTGCTACTGGGGATTGAATCCAGGATGCTTAACCATTGAGCCACATCCCTCAGCTCTTTTCATATTTATTTTGAGACATGATCTCACTAGGTTGTTGATGCTGGCTTTGACCTTGTGATCCTTTTGCCTCAGCCTTCTGAGCTGCTGGGATTACAGGTGTGTACCACTGTGCCTGGCTACTTTAGTTTTTTTGATTTTTTTTTTCCTTTGGTACCAGGCATTGAACCCAGGAGAGCTTAACCACTGAGCCACATCTGCCACTCTTTTTGTATTTTATTTAGTGACAGGGTCTCACTGAGTTGCTTAGGGCCTCACTAAATTGCTGAGGCTGGCTTTGAACTCATGATCCTCCTGCCTCAGCCTCCTGAGCTGCTGCATGTGCCATTATGCCTGGTGCTACTTTGATTTTTTTTTTTAAATGAAGAATACCAGTAAGAGAATTGATACTGCTTCATAGCCACTAAAATGTTCCTATCTTGGACTATTTGAAAAGGAGCAACCTAAGAGCAGTTTTTAAATATTTTTTTCCTGGGATTGAACTCAGGGCTTTATGCATGCTAAGTAAGCACTTTACCACTGAGCTAAATCCCAATCCCCCTAAGAACAGCTTTTAAAAGTTTCATCTCTTAGGACAGGGAATGTAGCTTAGTGGCAGAGCACTCACCTAGCATGCATGAAGCCCTGGTTTTATTCTCAGCATCAAAAAAACAAAACAAAACAAAAAAAATCTCTTCACAGATTAGAGTGTGTTTATATCAAGGATTGCAAACTCCAGTGCTTCATAGGTCAGGCAGGCAATTCAAGGACTGAAGTGGACAGGTAGGTTATAAGAGGGCGTGATAGGGACTATGACAAAGTGTCAAGTGTTTGATTCATTAAGAGAAACTGCTACCACTCAGCTCTAGCTCTTTGATACCAGTTGCTCATGTGAGCACAGAGTTGCTGGGTTCTTCAATTTTCAAGAAATTCTAAGCCAGGCCTGGCAGTGCTTGCCTATAATCCCAGCTACTCAGAATCCTGAGGCAGAAGGATAGCAAGTTCAAGGCCAGCCTCAGGAATTTAGCAAGACCCTATCTCAAAATAAAAACAAAAAGGGACTGGAGATGTTGCTCAGTAATAAAGCACCCTGGAGTCAATCCCCATTACAAAAAAAAAAAAAATGGACATTTAGAATGTTTAATGCAATATGTTCTGAATTTTGAACAACTCAGAATGAGTTGTCACTTTGTGTGTAGGCCAGGTGGAATGCACGTGAGATCTCTGGCTTATACCATGGTCTTGTTTCATTCCAGTGAGACACTTAAGCAAGATAAACATGCTCCGCAGGTCAGCATCCCCACAACCTAAGGAGACAGGAACTATTGTTCCCACTTCATAGAGACCCATACACTCCTATGATGGGTATGAGGTAGAGAATCCATTTATTCCATGACCAAATTCAACATTCTCTCGGCTCCCTTTATGTGACTTGCCTTGTGTGATCAATAAGATTCAGACCTTTCCCAGATGCTTCCAGCAGCTTCTCCCTGACTGTAAATCTCATCTCAGCTTGGGGATGGCAGATCTCTGGGTAGCCAAGGGACTGGCTTTCTCCTTAATCCTTCCTATTTCAACTGAAAGAAAGGCTACTTTTTTGTTCATTTTTGGTGCTGGGGCTTGAACCTAGGGCCTTCTGCATGCTGGGCAAGTTGCTCTACACTGAGCTATCTACACCTAACCCAAGAAAGGCTATGTTTACCATTACATCGTACACAGTGTCTTTGAATCTGGTCCACTTTCTTGAATATGGAAACTGAAGGCACAGAGTCAGGAGACGACTTCCTTGTACACATAGCACATGATGGTAGTCTGACCTCCAGGGTCTTATTTGCCAGCGTAGTACCTGTCTCTTCTGTTCAGGAAATTGAAGGGGCCAAAATTTGCTGCAAGTCTCCTGGGGACCTTCCACAAACTCTCAAGGGAAGGACGGGAGTCCTAGGTCCGTGTCTTTTCCATGCTCTCACCCTGTCAATCCAGGCATGCCAGGCGGGTACTTAGAATTGCCAGGTTGTCACTGCACATGGGGAAGGCTCACAAATAAGTTCCCTCTGCTTGCAGCTGGCCAGGTGTTGGTGGCTCTGTGGGTGGATTGCAGGGAGAGGCAGGACCACCCCTTGTGAAGTTGTTCTCTGATGAGATGATACATGTTAAGTGAACTATAAACTTTCAAGAGTACATTCCATACCCACTGATAAACACCAGGAATCATTCCCTTTGGGAAAGTTGGTAGTCTCGAGGCAGTAGAGCATACTGTCAGTCTACAGGGGCCCCCGCTAGGGTTTCCTCCTAGCACAAGTCAGAATTCTTGTAAGGGAGCCAAAATTAGAAAAAAAAGGTGAGGTTTGTGTTTTATTAATCCCTTCAGCCTTTATTCTGTAGTTGCCTTTGGCCCCTTTGAACATAATGGCAGGAAATCTGCATTATGTTTTAGTTCCTAGCAGGAGGGGTTTGTTTTCAGATCTGAGTTCGAATTCTATCTCTCCAGCTTATCTGCTAAGTGATGTGGAAAGAAGGCCATGACCAGATTTCCCCGCTTGGAAGGAGGCTGGCAGACCAGGAAAGAAGGCTATTGTAGAGATTAAAAAATTAGATAGAATCAGGGTGCAGAGGTACACACCTGTGATCATATCCACTTGGGAGGCTGAGGCAGGAGGATCACAAGTTTGAGACTAGGCTGGGTAGCTTAGGGCAACCCTGTCCCCCCCCCCCCCCCCCCAAAAAAAAAAAAAAACGAGGATGTGGCTCAGTGGTAAAGTGCCACAATCCAGATTTAATCCCCAGTACCATAAACAAACAAACAAACAAACAAATAAATAAATAAATAAAACCCAACCAAACAACAGAGCAATTCCACTCCTATGTATTCACCCCAAAGAAATTAATGTGTCTGCACAAAAACCTCTATGTGAATATGTGAATTCTTAGAGCCTCAAACTGTGAACAACAGAAACATTCTTCAACTGATTTATGAAAAGCAAGTTGTGATACATCCATTTAATGGAATATAACTCACCAGTAAAAAGGAACAGACTAGTGACAAACACAACATACATAACAACAGGGATGAATCTCAAATGCATCATGCTAAGTAAGTGGAAAAAAAAAGTCAGATCCCCCCAAATTGCATTTTGTATGATAAAATTTTTATGAAATCCTGGAAAAGGCAAAGATGTAAGGACAGAGAAGAACGTGTCAAGAGGTTAGGGGCTGTTGGTGGCAGTGGAGAATGATCCAAGGAGCCTGAAAAAAACTGTGGGGAGGTGGACTGTTCTGTATCTCAATGGTGGTAGTGGCTGCATGACTATATGCATTTGTCTAAACTCACTGAACTGTTCCTAAAAAGGGTGAATTTGACTGTAGTTGTATTTCATCAAGTTGGACTTTTTTTTAAAAAAAGGAAAAGGGCCTACCTGGTGCCCCCAGGAAGAAAATACCCATACACTCCTTTTCACTAAAGTTCTTACTCTAGCCTGGTTACTTTTATACAATCTGCAATTTTTGTATAAAAAGAAGGGTGTGTGTGTGTGTGTGTGTGTGTGTGTGTGTGTATGTGTTTGTATTTATTTGTATATGTATGAAGAAACTGCAAAGATGCACAGAAATTAATAACAGAGACTGGGGGTAAGGTAGGAACTAGGTAGAAAAAGGACTTGGTCAAAGATATTTTTCTTTTCTTTCTTTTTTTTTAGCCCAGGAGTGCTTTACTACTGAGTCACATCTCCAACCCTTTTTTATTTTCTGTTTTGAGACAGGGTCTTGCTGAGTTGTTTAGAGCCTTACTAAGTTGCTAAGGCTGACCTGTAACTTGTGATCCTCCTTCCTCAGCCTCCCAAGGTGCTGGGATCATAGGCGTAAGACGTGTGCCTAGTGATATTTTCCAATTGTGTGTGTGTGTGTGTGTGTGTGATTTTTGAACCATGTGAATGTGTTACCTCTAAAAACATTGAATTACCAAGAAATTCAAAAGAATGGAGAATGCTTAATCCCTAGGCATGACTCTTGGCTGGTGGAATCTGTGAGGGGGTGGCATTCTTGTGGCAGCTACATCACATGAGCATCTGCTTACTGGCCCTTGCCCCACCCACCCCCTCCAAAAACTCAAGATAAGACTGGACTACCAAGTAGATAGATGAGGGTAGCTCATGATGTGGTTCAGAAGGGGTCAGAACTAGAGTTTTGTTTTTTCCCTAAACATTCCGAGCTCCCAATGGCAGAAATTCCTTTTAGTCTTTGTTGTTTTTTTTTTTAAGTGTTAAATATTCTTTATTTAATATCATACGTAAACCACACTAAAAATGCCTTTCCATAAGGAAAGAACAGCATTTTAGATACAGGGAATTCTAATTAAATTGGCATGGTCAACAAAAATATAAAGTAGACACTGCTTCCTTATCTTCAACCTTTAATAGGCTAATGAACACAAATTGAAACAAATGTGAATCATGCTTGGTTCTGAGAGAATGAAGGGATTTCCCCCATATTTTAAACATATTCACATAATCAGTTCTATAAAATTAAATATAAAGCCAGTTTTCAGATGTCATTCACCATTTTTGTGAAATACTGAACATTACTAATTAAGTCCAACCACAACTTTAAAAAGGGGAAACAGTGATAGAATTTACTGAAGTGGGAATATAACCAAAATATTAATTTAACTACAAGTAAGTTTTTCTTAAATCAGGATTGTCCAACAAAAATAATTTTGTCAGTCATTCAATATCTGATTTCTGGTGTATCACATCAATTAAATTATGGTGCACATTGGGCTGGGGATATGGCTCAAGCGGTAGCGCGCTCGCCTGGCATGCGTGCAGCCCGGGTTCGATCCTCAGCACCACATACAAACAAATGTTGTGTCCGCCAAAAAGAAACCTAAAAAAAAAATAAATATTAAAATTCTCTCTCTCTCTCTCTCTCTCTCTCTCTCTTTAAAAAAAAAAAGAGTTTAAAAAAAAATTATGGTGCACATAAAAAAGCCAAGAGACATTTCTGTTTGGTAATAAATAAGGCAGTAGCTATTACTCATTAGTGGCTTTTTTGAGGTAAGCTATTAGATCTGCCCTTTCTCCCTTCTTCTTAATGCCAGCGAAGATCATTTTTGTTCCAGGGATGTACTTTTTGGGATTCTCCAAATACTCCATCAGTGTATCCTCTCCCCAGGTGATGCCTTTGTTCTTGTTGGCATCTGTATAAGAGAATCCAGTAGCCTGACCTGTCTTCCGCCCAAACAGTCCGTGGAGATTTGGCCCAGTCTTGGGCTTGCCTCCCTTTTCCACTGTGTGGCATTGGGCACACTTCTGAACAAAAATCTGCTTGCCTTTCTCAACATCACCCATTTTTAATTCGTTCTTTCGTGGCTAGCGCAAAGAAGCAAAGAAGAATCCCGATCAGAAGCCGGACGTCCCACTCTCTAGCCCAAGGACACGCCGGTCTGCGCTTATGTACCGGTGTCAGTGCAACCGCCTAATCTTTTTTTTTTTTTTAACTTTATTTTATTTTTTTAGTTGTAGTTGGACACAATACCTTTATTTTATTTATTTACTTTTTTTTTAATGTGGTACTGAGGATTGAACCCAGTGCCTTGCACATGCTCAGTGAGCGTTCTACCGCTGAGCCACAACCCCAGGGCCCTCCTTTTAGTCTTTTACCCCACAACTGGAATAGAACTCTTCTTGAAGGAGTAAGGGTGGACCTAATTTCATATTGCAGTGTCTGATATCAGACTTTTTTTTTTTAAGTGCTGGGAATTAAACCCAGGGTTTCATATATGCTAGGCTCTATCTCAGTCCCAGATATCACTCTTAAACTCTTTCCCAGAGACATGTTTTGTTAAGAGAGCAAGCAGACCATATGAGGGCCCTGGATGAATGAACTATATAGGGTGATGGAAACTTGGAAGGCAACAGTTAATTAGTTCCCCATCTTGTCCAGGGCAGACCTAGATTAGAACTCTGTGGAAAGCAGAGCAGTGGAGTCCAGCCACATTTTGGAACTCAGGCTTAGGAGTCAGGCCTGAATTTGAATCTCACCTAAGCCTCTTCCTGGTGGAGAGCCCTCAGCCAAGTATTTAACCTCTTAGTTTCTTCCTCTGTCAAACAGGACTGCCAATAATGCCTATGTTGACACTTGGACCTGAGGCAGCAGAGTGGTCTGGCTGGATGAGGAGGCCCGGCTGGTGTGGAGGTGCTGAGATGGCCAGGCAGTGAGGTCTCCCAGATGCCCTTGATGCATGTGGGATTCAGGCTGGGCCTGGGGTGCAGGGGATGGGGCACATGGCAATGGCCACACTAGAGAGAGTTTAATGCTGTCCTTCTCCTCTGCATCTGATGCACAATTTCATGCTGTGGTTGGACATTTAGAAGACATTGTCATGAATGATAAATTCCACTTATTGCAAAGAAATTTCATGAAAAAGTACTATCAGAAATTTGAAGACATAGAAGAGAATAAACTTGTCTACACACCCATTTTTAATGAATGTATTACTCTGGTGGAAAAATATACTGAAGAACAGCTGCTGGAATGGATCCTTGGATTTAACATGGTGCCTTTCACAACTACATTACAGCATCATAAAGATGAAGTGACTGGTGACATATTTGACATGCTACTCACATTTGCAAATTTTCTGGCTTTTTAAGAAATGTTTCTGGATTACAGAGCAGGAATGAAAGGCTGGGGACTGGAGTTAAGCAGTGTTTTAGTGATGACTTGGCTATATAAATTATCTACATCAGCTTCCCAAAACAGTCTGTGGCACTAGGTCCCATTCTCCAAGCAATGAATGGAATCATTCTGGATGTCCCCAGTCCAATAGACTCCAAGAGACTTTAGCTAATTATGACCAAAAGGAGCACCTCTTGGAAAGATTCTGTTCTGAAGCCCTGTGACCCTTCTGGACCCATTTATCCTAAAATGCCATCTTGTATTACTATTCCTCCCTTCCTCAACTAGTCAATTCTCAGGTGCTTGAGTCATACTCCTTTGGATCAGGCCCAGGTAGCCATTCCACCTGGGGGCCCTTCCCCAGTACATGTTGGTATGTATAACCACTACCACGAAGCCTCTTCTTCCCAGCAGTCTTTGCGTGAGTCCTTTGTGCACTCACCACTCTTTTTTATAGGGATCAGAGTTTCAGTCCTTTGCCCTCAATGGGGTTTTTGTTTGGGAGTATTTATCTAGGGAGTTACTGGAGCCAGCTGCCTGTCCTAAGATTTCTGTATCTCCTCTGATCACAGCTTGTGTTGGCTGTAGGGATCAACCAAGAAAGATGTCCTTTACCTAAAAGATATGTGTGAAAATCGACTCCCAGCCTTAACATATGCAGTCCTTGTAACACTGTCTTCTTTTGGTCCTGATAGAGTTCCACTGTTCTAGAAGTCTCTTTCAAGGATTATTTTTTTAAAAAATTATGGATGAAAACTCAGGCTAATTTAGTGGATATGATTTTGAAACTTCCATGATTATCTACCTAAAGATCCAAGTATTATATCCAGTGTGTTTTTTAGTCCTTAGTGCTATGAAGGCAAAAATGCTTTTCACATTGATGCACCTGTTTTACTGGCACCCATGAATGTCTGTCGAGTGCTCGAAATAGGCTGAAGCTACCCTGCTGTCATAGCACATCAGATGTGTGGTCACACGTTTGCTTAAGACCCTTTCTGTGTAAGCCAGTTGGTTGGATTTTCTGTTGGGGTAGGGAGGAACTCTACAATTTCTTCTTCTTGTCAGAATCTCTCCTACCAAAATGGTGTTCACTGCTCTAGCTCAGCATGAGTAGGAGGCAGTAGACAGTTTTACTGGTCCTCTGTCAGCTTTAGTTCAGTATAATATTTTGTAGACTGCTACCAGAAAACTTGTATGTCACATTTCTAGAAAGAAGAAAAAAGCAGTTCAATTCCCAATGTGTACTTTTGATTTTATTTTTTTAATAGTAAAAATAAGAATCTGTACTGACTTTTCACTTAGCTATTCTGGTTTTAAAGGTTGAGTTATACCTTATAAGCTATGCGTTTTTCTGTACTAACATGTCATTTATTACTTTCACAGCATGAGTACAATTTGAGGTGATTTGCAAGAAAAAAGATCAATAATGCCATATTGACTGGGTTGACCTGAGGTTTGAAAGGAGAGCCCGTGATACCACGGGCAGCTCCGTGAATGACCATTTTAGTGCTCGGCCCCCAGAAGCCCTTCTCAGCCAGATCTGCTTTAACCACCTCAAGGCTGCATGTGTGGTTCAGGGGAAAAGGGTGACAAAGAGTAGCAGCCACATGGAACAATACCAAAAATGAAAGCAGGGCGGGGGCTGACTCACTGGGTGACTCACTTCCTTGCCCAGGGATGTTCTGAGCATCCACGACTGCTTCTCACACTCTTCACACCCTTGGTTCCCCTTTTGTGGGGAAGACCCAAGAAAGATGCCCCTGTCCCCACGGGGAGAGGGATCAGGGTATGGGACCTTCCTCTTTACACCCAGGCCCTAAGGAGAGTTTGGCTAGCTGGAATATCACTTTTTAATTCCCAAAATAACAGTTCCTATACAATATAATCATTTGAAGAAAGAACAATTGTAGCCCTGGGGATAGAAGAGATTTAGCCTCCTTCTCCCTTTTCCAGATTATCACAGGGATATCTGCATCCCGTCGAACATTTGGAGAGCCCAGAAAATTGCCAATAAGCTGAAAAAGTCACCCATAATCTTATCATTTAGATTCAATCCCAGTGATAGGCTTGGTATTTTTCCACTCAATTTTTTTTTTCTAATCTGCATTTTTTTTTTCATTTTACAGCCAAGTTTATATTATCTATATCAAACTGTTCAAAAGAAGTATGTAAACGACAGATGTGAGCCACATATGTAAATTAAAATGTTTCAGTAGCCTCATTAAAGAAAAATTAAAACAAGTAAGTAAAATTAACTTCAATAATATATTTTATTTAATCCAACATATCCATAATATTGTCATTTTATCATATAACCAATATTAAAATATATATATATATATACATATATATATATATGTATTTTTTGTGGTCCTGGGAATTGAACCCAGGGCCTTGTGCATGCAAGGCAAGCACTCTACCAACTGAGCTATATCCCCAGCCCAATATGAAAATATTAATGAGATTTTTTTTTTTCATGTTTGCACATCTCAAATGTGGAACTAGCCACTTTCCAGGTGCTCAGTAGCAACAGAGGGCTGGTGGCTACTGAAGTGGACAGCATAGGTCTGTACAATTTGTATCCTGCTTTCATTTTTGCTTAAATTACATCCTAAGTATTTCCTCATATATTAAGTATCTATTGAAGAAGATAATTTTTTTGGGGCGGATACCAGGGATTGAACCCAGAGGGGCTTAACCCCTGAGATATACCCTCATCTCCTTTTTTATTTTTTATTTGGACACAGGGCCTCCCTTAGATGCCCAGGCTAGCCTCAAACTTGTAATCCTCCTGCCTCAGCTCCCCAAGTCACTGAGATTACAATGTGTGCCAATGTGCCCAGTTAAAAGGATAATTTTGAAGCATTGCAATATATTTCCTAATACCAAAGGCAATCTATTTGATTTTTATTGTGTTTTGTGTTTCTCCCTGCTGAAGGACAATATGTGCTAGCCATTTTATGTGACTACTTCTAGACTATTTTCTCAGCAGATATTCATATTAAACAAAAATTGGATGCATATAGTATGCACTTATTTTCAACTACTCAGATATAATATGCACTTATTTTTAACTTCTCAGAGTCACATTTGAGCCTCTGCAGAGCCACACCTGATCATACACCTGTTTTCTTTTCAGTGATAGAAAGAGTAGCATTTCCATCCCTGTTTCTCAAAAATGGAAGATGAGGCTCTAGAAAAGTGATTCTGTTCCTTGCAAAGTTGGGATTCAACCCAGGTCTTCTGATTTTTGTCTTCAGAGCCTTTCATTTTCACCATATGGCCTCCTTCTGGAGGGAGGAGGGCAGGGGATCCAAGACATGCCAAAGAAGCAATTTACAAATTAACTTTTGGAATAGGAGTCTCAGTAAATTGGAACTTTCTCTACCCATAGTTTTGCCTAACAACTTCCATAATCACCCAGGTAAATCTTTTCTCCCTGAACCCACATCGCCCCTGGGATGCTGTCTTCTGTTGTGGAACATTCTTTCCCTTTCAGGTTTCCCTTTCTCTGTAACTTCCAAGAAAGAATCCTGATAGTCTCTCTAAGTCAGGGTTTTTCACCCTTAGCACTATGATATTTGAGCCAGATAATTCTTTGTTTTTCTGTATTGTAAGATGTTTATCAGCATTCCTGACTTCTACCTAGTGGATGCCAGTAGCACTCACCCCACAGAAGAATGAGTTTTAGGGCTAGGCATGTGTCAGTGGTAGAGCGCTTTCTTGGCAGTGTGAGGCTCTGGGTTTCAGCCCCAGTACTCAAAAAAAAAAAAAAAACAAAAGAGTGAATTTTAGAGTGCTGAATTTTGTGTCTGGAAATTCCTCTGATTCAGAAAACAAATCTTCAACATTAAATAAACTAATCAAACTCCATTCAGTGCAACTCAAGTTGGCATCCATCTTTGTGAATATAACTGGAGCAGCGGTTTGGTGGATAGCGGCTCTGTAAACACCTGCCTGCCATTCTACATTTTGAAGCTTCAATTTCCTTATGCATTAAAAGGGAGCAATAATAGTAACCAGCTTCGAAGAAATTTTTTTTAAAGGATTGAGATAATCCATGCAAAATCCCTGGCACATGTTGTAAACAATAAAAAAATTAAATAATACAGTAAAATGCTAATGGAAGGATCTAGGTGGTATACATGTGAGTATCTCCTAGACAAGTCTTTTAATTTGTCTGTTTTAAATTTTTCATAATAAAGTATTGGAAAGGAAAACATAAGTGTTTTCTTAGTCAATATCGTGATTATTCACTAAAGAGAGAAAGGGGCAAATATTAGAGAAATTTAGGTTCAAAGTAAACACATACCACACTTGAAATGTGGAATCTGTACCTTGGACATCACTTTGAATTTATTTAGATCCCCTTTGAGTGTAGAAAAGTGTGACCAGAACTTGTGTGAATGTTGGAAGGGATGGTTGTTGCGCTTTGTTTTACCATCTGGTCTCAGAATATAAACCACAGTGTGGGGAATAGCATATGCTGCGAAAGCGATTTATTTATTTATTTTTTAACTTAGGAGATTAAAATGTATAGTTTGTTTGCAAAATTACTTTGAAACATTTGGAACAAACACCTGCTTTGGAATCAAATTCAAAGGATTGGGGTTGGAATCCTTTCTCAGCTGAGTTTGGAATTTGACTTTTGGACAAGACACCTCTATTCTCTGGGCTCAGTTTCTTTCACTATAAAGCGGGGGCGGGGTGGGGTGGGGTGGGAAGGAGGGTAAGAGTGGTGCAAAGGTTCAGGGAGAGCACGTGGGTGCTTGGCATGAGCAGGGACTAATGATACAGGGGCTGGTTTCCTCCCTTTTAAAGGATAACACCATTTGTTTTGCCAGGGAATTATTCATAGTGCCACTCTGCTAATGGACCCAAAGGTGGATTTTCTGTTGGGAAGGTCACACAGGGCTTAATATCCTGAACTGCCCATGGGCCAATGGTGAAAAACTCAGCATACTGTTGTTCCAATTTCCTCCTATTCAGAGCCCCTGCAAGTGGTGACTGGCTTTATGATTCACTGAGATCCCTCCCAGAAATTTCATTTTGACCTTAAATGTGTGAAAATTCCATTCCTGGCAAGTGGAACACATTGCTTTGAGAGAGAAAACTGAATGTATTTTGTTTGGAATCCTCAGCCCTGAAGACCCAAAAAGTGGGCCCATCAGGATGGGCTTGTTGTAACACATTATGAAATTCCACACCCCTATGTTTCCTGATATTTACAGAAAACAACCCCCTGGCTTCCCATTCTTCACCAATGGCAACATGAAACATGTCCAAAATCATACTCGTTACTTTCTATAACAATCCTGGTCATGGCCAGCAGTGCCTTCATGGCCAGCAGGGATAGAGGGAAGGAGGAGGGCTGTGCTAGTCTGTGGGTGCCATCCAGAGGTCCCTGTCCTCCAGGCAGATGCAATGCAGTCCTTTCCTGAGTGCATGACTTGGGGGCCTACAAGGCAGGCTCCCACTTGCCTACTCACTGAGAATTATTGGGCCCTGGGAAGAGCATGGATTTGACTTAACCTCAGTTAAGGCCAAGCCTCAGTTTCCTCATTTGATTGTAGTGTCAACTTCATATGATTGAAGGGTGAAATTAGAATTTGTGTGTGTATGTGTGTTTAAATAAACATGAAAGAACATACCTAGAAAGAGATACACACTGAGTTATTAAATGTGCTTAGAATTTAAAAGCAGAATCACAAGGCAGAAAGGAAAGGCTTCAATTCTTTTTGTTGTTTTATTAAACACTTATGTGTTGTTTGAGCTTGTTTGGATAGAACTTTTTTCTTTTTTAAATTTTTTTTAGTTGTAGATGGACACAATACCTTTATTTTATTATAAATAAATAAAATAAAGGTATTGTGTCCATCATGTGGTGCTGAGGATCAAACCTAGTGCCTCATACTTGTGAGGCAAGTGCTCTGCCACTGAGCCACATTCCCAGCCCCTTGATATACCTTTGTTACCATTTTTTAAAATTAGTGGCTTTACCCAGAACAGTGGTACACACCTGTAATCCCAGAAACTGAGGCAAAAGGATCACAAATTCAAGGCCAGCCTCAGCAATTTAGTAAGACCTTGTCTCAAAATAAAAAATAAAAAGACCTAAGAATGTAGTTCAGTGGTAAAGTTCTCCTATTAAATCCCAGTAAACAAACAAACAAACAAACAAAAAACACTAAGAAACCAATATTCATGCATTACTACTCTTCAGTTCACTTCTACCCAGGAGACCGAGGCAGGAGGATTGCAAGATCAAGCCTAGCCTAAGCAACGTAATGAAACCCTGTCTCAAAGTAAAAAATTAGAAGGGCCAGGGGTTGTAGCTTAGTGGTCAAATGTCTCTGAGTTCAATATTCAGTACCATTAAAAAAAAAAAAAAAAAAAAAGAAAGAAATTTCATTAGGATTTCACTGTTGTTTTTTTTCACTAATGTCTTTTTTTCTGTTCTAGTATCTCACATTGCACTGCATAAATGCATTTTATGTACATATAAATACATATATACACATGAGTATGTTTATTATATATAAATTAATATATTATAAGGTCCTTTGTTTCCAAATGCAGGGGAAAGAGGAGATCAAGAAGTTTCAGGAGGTCTGGGGATGTAGCTCAGTTGGTAGAGTGCTTGCCTTGCATGCACAAAGCCCTGGGTTCAATTCCCAGCACCCCCCCCCCCCCCCCCGCGCCAAAAAAAAAAAAAAAAAGAAGTAGTTTCAGGGCCGCGAGGAGAACTGTAAGTTCAAAGTAAGCCCCAGCAATGGCAAGGTGCTAAGCAACTTGATGAGATCCTGTCTCTAAATAAAACACAAAAATAGGGCTGGGGATGTGGCTCAGTGGTTGAGTGCCCCTCAGTTCATTCTCTGGTACAAAAAAAAAAAAAACTTGGGAAGCTGAGGCAGGAGGATCATAAGTTCAAGGTCAACCTTGGCAACTTAGCAAGACCCTGTCTTGAAATAAAAAATAGAAAGGACTGGGGATGTGGCTCAGTGGTAAAACACCCCGGGTTTCAATCCCCAGTACTAAAAGAGAGAGAGAGGAAAAAAAAAAAGTAGTTCCAGAATGACTCTGCCATAAATAGCTTCATATCTGAGCCAACTATGTCCTTTCTCTGGACCTTCATCTCTTTGTCTGTAAAAGAAGTAGTAGGGCAACAGGTCAGAAAGCTCCCCCTCTCATAGTCTAGGCCCACTGTTTTTCAGGGGAGAAAAAAAATGAGAAAGTTAATAGTAGGATGCAAAAATGTTTTTAAAACATAATTCTCAATATATTAAAACAGATGCCATAGATCCAATGAATCCCTTTTGGTCTCATTAAGGAAAGGAACAGGGAACAATCTGATCACATCTTCCAACTGGGGATGCCTGACTACCTACATAGCCACTGGGGATAGAGGCACCTGGGAATCTAACAGGTCTTTTCCATTTCTATGAGGATTTATTTTTGTTAAATAGGCTTGGAGGGAGGCAGCAGAAATTTTGTCCAAATTCTTTTGAGAAATAAGGTAAATCCTGATTTTCATTTTCCTCTTTTTTTTTTTTTTTCAAGGCTGAGGACCGAACTCAGGGCCTTACAAGTGCTAGGCAAGCACTCTGCCACTGAACTAAAGCTCCAACCCCTCCTCTATTATTTATGATGCCCAGATCTGTGGTCAGGATCACAGGTTTGTGAGCTGACTTCCATTTTTTACTAGCTGGTTTTGTCTTAAGTTTATGGCAGCTTGCCCAAGCTGTGCCAGTTGAGTGCACTTTAGATAGTAAGGCCTGAAATGAATAATTGTGCATCAAAAACCAGCCTACGAAGTGGGGAGGCTGGGGGTGTGGCTTCAATTGTAGAGCTTGAATTTAGCATGCTGGAGGTCCTCAGTTCATTTCCCAAAATGCAAAACAAAAACAACTCCAATCTAATTTTGTTCTCCCAGGGAATTTTTATTTTTTAGTTGTCAGTGGACCTTTATTTTATTTATTTATTTATATAAGGTGCTGAGAATTGAACCCAGTGTTCATACGTGCTAGGAAAGTGCTCTACCACTGAGCTACAGCCCCAGCCCCCTCCTAGGGGAAATTGACATCTGATTTTCTTTCCCCCGGATTATTGGCATAGACTTGTTATTCAGAATTGTGTCTGTGGCAGGCAAGTTGTCCAAGTTTGGCCAAAAGAGGAGGTAATATTGTCTCATTCTCAGGGAGCATCCTCATCTACCACTTAAAAAATTAGGTCAGGCCCCTGGTAAGTACTTTCAAAGTGTCTTTACATCTCCTTTACGGTGGTTAGCACATTTGCCATCCTTTAATAATTTGTTATAATTTTATTAATGTCTTTTCCTATGGTTCTCACTGGGGACAGTTCTGTCCCTTAGAGGACATTTTGCAATGTCCAAAGACATTTTTGGTTGTCATAACAAGGGATGGGTACTATTGGTATTTAATAAGAGACCAGGGATGCTGTAAAACATCCTATGGTGCACAGAATAGTTCCTCACAATAATTATTCATTCCAAAAGTCCATAATTTTGAGAAATCCTGCTGTGGATTATATTCTATGAGGATAGGGTCCATGAATGTTTCATTCATCATTGATCCCAGGTCTCACACAAAGTCTGCCACAAAAAAGGCATTTGGTGCTTGGTTGAGGACAGGTACCTGCCTATTCTGTCATCAGGGACTGGATGGCATCAGATTGAACTACTTTCCAAAGCTGAACCAGGGCTTAATGTACAATAAATAAATGATTCAGAATAAATGAAACATTTGTATGAATGAATGAATTAATCTGTCCATTCATTTACCCTTCCATCCATGACCTAAATGGACCCTTATGGAGGAATTACTCAATAGTGGTCTTTGGACAACACTCTTAGTTTCACCAAAACTATCCAGCAAGGTTATTTTATGAATTTGGCACATATTTTTTTCTAGACCAGTATTGTTCCATAGATCCACCAGAAATTATGAAATGTTGTGTATCTATGCAGTTCAGTCCAGCAGCCACAAGTCCCATGTGGCTACTGAATATTTGAAATGTGGCTAATATGACTATTTTACTTAATTTAAATTTAAATAGCTACATGTGGCTAGTAGCTACTGTATTAGACAGAGGTTTAGACCTTTCAGAAGGTTTTTGCATTAAATATCGTATTGTATATCACATATTATACTCATGTAAAAATAGTACTGTATGAGTTTTTATATAAATATAAATATATACTTCCACTGATTGTGCAAATTGGCTTTTTTACTAATTGGTTTTGGCATTTGTCCACGTAGATGTAGCTCAATCCTTTTATCTAGTACATAGTCTTTTCAATATGACTACTTTATATTTTATCAGCCATTTTTCTACGAATGGATATTATGGTTGTTTCAATTTTATTTTTATTTTCCTGCTACAAACAGGAAAATGCTTCAGTGAACATCTTTGTATGTCTCTTTGGGTTTTTCCTCAGTATCTCATAAGAGTGGAATTGCTGGGGTTAGGGGCATAGCTCAGTTGGTAGAATGCTTGTTTCACAAGCCCAAGGCCCTGGGTTCAATCCAGCATCAAAATAAATAAATAAATAGGAAGAGTAGAGTGGAATTGCTGGGTCATAATATTCACATAAGTTTAATTTCATAGTTCCTGCCCAAATTGTGCCCTAATTTTTTCACCTATAAAGTCAGAGAGATTCAGTGATTTCTAAGGTTTCTTTCCCTAGTATTAAAATTCAATCCTTCTGGAACAATAGAGGTGAGAGGCAGAATTTAAGCTCTTGGCAGTGTTCTAGTCTATACTGTGCTCAGTCAGATGCAGCGGAAACAGATAACGTCCAGGGTCATGAGTTCCCAGTTGTTCCCTCTCTGGGTCCCTGGGAAGAGAAAACTTCATAGAACACCAGATCACATTTTCTTTTAATCCTCTAAGTAATGAAGTGGATAAAAGTTTTTGGCAGTGGAAAACTCCGATTATTCAATTACGTTAAAATAAATCTGTCACTAGACATGGAAACCCAAGCTTCTGTTGTTCAGAGAGATACAAAAGTAAAAAGGTTTCCACATGATGCACATTTTTTTTTTAACTTCCCCATGTGACTGTGATTTAGAGTCATTTTACCAACTCACACCTGCTGTTACCCAACTGTTAATATCAATGCAATGAATGATTAAACAAATTGTGAGAAGAACCCTAGCTAATTCCGTTTAATATCTCATTTCTACTAATTTTGAATGTGTCAATTGTCTTTGGGCAGTAACCAAATAGTTAAGAATGTGCACACGTGCAGACAAATATATGTTCTGTTCCTTAAAGAATAAATGACATCTTGTTTATGACTCATGTCCACATGATCCAAACTCATGAGAAGGCTTAAACACATTTGTCTGGGGAGGGGCTATTGTGGGACAATATGGGCTTTCCTATTACCTATTTCATTATAGATATTTGGTACAGGGCAGTGCATTAGTAAGAATGCTTATAAAAGTGCATAAAATGGTTCAGTGTTGATTGTTCACTGACATCAACTGCCTCCTGATATTAGGATTAAATTTGCTAAAAATAAAACTTTAAAACAAAATGATTTGGTGGTTTCCCTCACATTATAGATTTCCTTATTACACAAACTAGAAATTATAGAAAAGCAGAAGGAAGGATGGAGAGATGATTGCTATGACTATTTTGGTGTAGTTCCTTCCTATTTTTTCCTGTAGAAATTCTTTCATATTTTAAGACATTTAAAAAATACAGAAAAGTACAAAAAAAAACATCCAAATTTCCACCATCTAGAATTTTGTTATATTTACTACCAGTCTTTCTTTTTTCTTTTCTTTCTCTCTCTCTCTCTCTCTCTCTCTCTCTCTCTCTCTCTCTCTCTCTCCCTCTCCCTCTCCCTCTCCCTCTCCCTCTCCCTCTCCCTCTCCCTCTCTCTCTCTCCCTCCCGCCCCCCACTCTCTCTCTCTCTCTCTACCAGGGATTAAATCCAGTGGTGCTTAGCCACTGAGCCACATCCCCAGACCTTTTAATTTTTTTTTTTTTTTTTTTTTGAGACAGGGTCTCACCAAAGTGCTTAGGAAATGTGGCTTAGGCTGGCTGTTGAATTTGAGATCCTCCTACCTCAGCCCCCTGAGTTGCTGGGTTTACAGGTGTGTACCACCATACCTGGTTTCTTTTATTTTTTTTTTCCTTTAAAAAAAATTGCAGATAAAGACTGACTTAGTCACTGCCCCCTTCCAGGTTGTTGAAAATTATACATACACATACACACATACACACACACACACACATTTATACACAGTCATTCATGTATGTGTGTATATGTATATAAACCTAAATGAAGAAATACATTTATAGTTAGCCCTCCATTTCTGTGGATTCCTTAGCCATTCAACCAACCACAGATCAAAATGTAATTAGAGTCTGGGATACATACCTGTAATCTCAGTGACTCAGGAGAATGAGGGAGAAGGATAGAAAGAACAAGGCCATCCTGAACAACTAAGAGAGACCCTGTGTCAACATTTAAAAAATAAATGAAAAGAACTGGGGATGTAGCTCACAGGTAAAACACCCTGGGTTCAATCCCCAGTACCCCCCGCCCCGCCTCAAAAAAAAAAAAAAAACAGTCAGGCTTACAGTGGTTGTGTCTGTACTGAATATGTACAGACTTTTTTCCTTGTCACTATTTGCTAAGCAACATGGTATAACAACTATTTACAAAGCACTTTAATTGTATTGCATTTAAAGTATTCTGTATTATAAGCAATCTGGAGATGATTAAAAGTACACAGGAGAATACTTATGTAAGATAAGATATATAGGAAGGTGTGTGTAGGTGATATGCAAGCACCTTTTTTCATATTAGAGATATGAGCATTCTCAGATTTTGGGTTCCATATGGAAGTAGAGGGACCGATCCTAGAACCAATCCTTTGCAAACACTGAAAATTAACTATGTGTGAGTTTTGTTTCTTTGTTTTGTTTTTTGTTTTCCTTTTTTTATGATGGCGATGGGGATTAAATCTACCAGTGATAGTGTACCTGCCTAGCATGCAAGGCAAGTATTCTACCACTGATCTATACCCTCAGTCCTTGTGACTATATTTTATATAAAACTATACGTAGATCAGCAGATTGGTGCACGACAGTAGTTCCAGCAACTCGGGATTGCATAAATTTGAGGCATGAAGATCATAAATTTGAAGCCAGTCTTAGCAATTTAGTGAGGACCTAAGCAACTAGTGAGACCCTATTTCAAAATAAAAAATAAAAAGGGCTGTAGCTGGGCTGGGGATGTGGCTCAAGTGGTAGCGCGTGAGCATGCGGCCCGGGTTCGATCCTCAACACCACATACAAAGATGTTGTGTCCGCCGATAACTGAAAAATGAATATTAAAAAATTCTCTCTCTCTTTAAAAAAAAAAAAAGGGCTGTAGCTGTAGCTCAGTGATAAAGTGCCCCTGGGTTCAATCCCCAGCATACAAAAATGTATTTTTTGGTAGTAGTCTTTTAAGTGGGCTTTAAAAAACATTTACCCTTATTTATAGCTTTTGTTTATATGTACAATGATATGTAGTGATGTTTAGATTTAAGTATATTGATACCACACCAGTTGTTTTGTTTTGTATTTTAATATTCCTTATAAGGAATGAGAATTCTAAACTGGAGACGAAAATAGAACCTCAGTTCCTTCATCTGTAAAATGAGAATAGTGCAGCTGCTGGGTAGGCTGAGGTATGAGGATCACAAGTTCAAGGCCAACCTGGGAAATTTAGCCTTGTTTCCAGATTAAAAAATAGAAAAGACTAGGGATGTAGCTGGGTGATAGAATGCGCTTGCCTAGCATGTGCAAAGCCCTGGACTCAATCCCCACATAGCTTTGAGTACCCTGCATATCCTTGGTCCTGTAATAGAAGTTTTCTTCAGTTATTTTAGAGGCAATTATTCATTCCCATGTTAGAATAACTTTGTGATCTCTGATCAGATCTCCTAAAACGTTTAACTCTCGATTGAGTTATCCCACAATGTGGCATAATTAAAGCCTGACTTTAATGTCTGATGAGGTATTTCAAATGTCCTATACAGTTCTGACAGAAGACACCATAAACCAAGGTAAGGATAGGCCATGGATAGGGAGGAGGTTTTTGTAACACATATAAGGAACAATGGATTTGTATCCAAGATATGTAAAAAACTCCAACAATTCAATAAGAAAAAAGATAAGCAAAATGAGCAAAGGAAACAAATAGAAGTAGAAACTTAATGGTTGATAAACATCTAAAAAGACATCCAAACTTTCTAGTAAACAAAAAATGCGAATTCAAACAATTTTATATATAAACAATTATGTATGTGTGTGTATAAAAAAACAAACGGAGGATGACACACACCAACTTCAGAATAGTGGTTACTGGCCAGGCAAGGTGGCATGTGCCTGTGATCCCAGTGGCTCAGAGGCTGAGGCAGGAGGATCACAAATTCAGTCAGCCTCAGAAACTCAGCAAGGCCCTAAGCAACTCAGAGAGACTTTGTTTCTAAATAAAATACAAAAAAAAAAAAAAAAAAAAGGCTAAGGATGTGGCTCAGTGGTTAAGTGCTCCTGGGTTCAATCACTGGTATCAAAAAAAAGTGATTACTGTGAGGAGGGAGAATGGAAAAGAGGATAGGGAATTGGATTTCAGTATTATATATAATGTGATTTCTTTCTAAAAACACGAAAAAATACAGGTGATGTTGGCATCTGTTAAATGTGGGTGGTGGAAAAATGGCATCTATTTTCTGAATATTTGAAATAGTTCCTCTTTTAAAGTTAACAAAGTGAAAGAAAAATCTTCACCTTGAGCTGACTGATATGAATATACAGCTTTGTAAGACATCATTTCATAAAACACTTTCTTTTATCTCAAGTATTATGTTTGTTTCATTTCATGCATTGGTTTTGTGCTTTGATCAACAGACTCATTTGGAAGAGTTTATCCATTGTACAGAGCAGAGATGCTGCTTAAGGGGCTTAATTGACCGCAAGGCCTAGAGAGTAAGTATTTGGGCTTTACTTGTCATTGTTACTTTCTTCCTTTAAATAAAAAACTGAGTATCAATTTAGATTAACTTGATGAGTCTCTACAGATATCAGGCATGACTCAATAAAGTTGCAAGTAACAGGGGCTGGGGATGTGGCTCAAGCACTAGCGCGCTCGCCTGGCATGCGTGTGGCCTGGGTTCGATCCTTAGCACCACATACAAACAAAGATGTTGTGTCTGCCGAAAACTAAAAAAAAAAAAAAAGTTGCAAGTAACAGAAAAATCATCTCCAACAGGCTTAAGATGGGATTTTATTTGGACATGTTACCAAAGAGTTATGGATTGCCAAAAAGAAAAGAAAAGATCAAGTTTCAGATACCAAAGTGTCCAGGGTTTCAAATGATATCTCGTCCCACTTTCCAGTTTTTCAATATTACAAATAATGTTGCAATAAACATATCCTCTTTTACAAATGAGAATTTCTCAAGCCAAGAAGTGGAATTGCCAGGTCAAAAATATAGACATTTCTGTGGGTGCAGTGACCCATGCCTGTAATTCTAGCAACTCAGGTGGCAGAGATAGGAGATTCGCAAGTTTACAAGTTCAAGGCCAACCTGGGCGACTTATCAAGACACTGTCTCAAAAATAAAAAGGGTTGGGGACATAGCTTAGGGTAGAATGCCACTGGGTTTAATCCCCAGTACAAAAAAAAAAAAATCAAATTTCTAACCAAAGCATTGTTTTATTATGTCTAATTAATACTTCCACTAGAAAAAAAAAAAAAAAACAAAAAAAAAAAAACTTCTAATAGCACCAGCAATGTATGGAAGTTCTCATTTTCTCTTTCTTTATTCTTTCATACTTAGGACTTTTTTTTTTTTTTTTTTTTTTTTTGGGCACTGGGGATTGAACTCAGGGGCACTTGGTCACTGAGCCACATCCCCAGCCCTATTTTGTATTTTATTTAGAGATAGGGTCTCACTGAGCTGCTTAGCACCTTGCCATTGCTGAGGCTGGCTTTGAACTCATGATCCTCCTGCCTCAGCCTCCCAAGCCACTGGAATTACAGGCATGTAACATCAAGTCATAAATCACATTGCTAGTATGTATAATAAAATGGGACTTCACCTCCCTCGGCTTCCTCCCCAAAATCTGTTTTCTCATTCTAAATACAAGAAAAAACATCCATCAGCTAGGTGCTATGATACTCCATAATCACAGTGCCTCAAGAGGCTGAGGCAGGAGAATAGCAAGTTCAAGGTCAGCCTCAGCAACTTAGTGAGACACTGTCTCAAAAATGAAAAACTAAAAGAACTGGGGATGTAGCTCAGTGGGAAAGCACTGTTGGGTTCAATGCCCAGCACCAAAACCAAAGAACTGTCCTTATTCTAATGTCATATAGATACTTAGTTTTCTTTTAACATTTTTTATGTGTTGCTTTGTACCTTTAAAATTTTCTCTTAGGGGCTGGGGATGTGGCTCAAGCAGTAGCGCGCTCGCCTGGCATGCGTGCGGCGCGGGTTCTATCCTCAGCACCACATACAAACAACGATGTTGTGTCTGCCGAAAACTAAAAGAAAATTTAAAAAATTTTTTTTCTCTTATATTTAGGATTGTATTCATGCTGTCAAACTTTTGTGATGAAAGTAAAGGCTGAATTTTTTCAACACTTCATTAACTATAATAACAACTACTGGCAACATCTGTGTTATAGATAGTATTTCACTCTACAAAGCATTTTCCCACAATTCAGCTCATTTTTTCATAAGGAAAAAAAATACTGTAATTAAACCCATTTCGTAAAGGGGGAGACTAAGGTTTCAGAGTGGCAAAGAAATTTATGCAATTAATAAGTGTCAGAGTAGAGACTCAAATCAAAATATTTTTTCCCCCACACTGTTGGATCTTGCCAGCCTTATTCCAGTTTAGAATGTCATACTTCCTCAATGATGAACTTTTCTCTGATGTGTTTTTCTTAAACAGATGCCTTGTACTGGTCTGTACTGCAGCTGCAATAGGATGTTATCGGAGTTAGCATGAAGTTATATGTTCTGTAATTTTAAGTTTTCTATCAGCATTTCTGCAGTGTTGTGCAGAGAGCTCAGATTTCCAGGTGTTATGCTACAGAATATATATTAAACCACTGCATTAGGTTATGCTGAGTAAGCCCTAGAACCTGCAAGCCAAACACATTTTAAGTCCCCAAATAAGGATGAAGGCTACTGTGGGCTTGTTCTACTCTTTTCTATTTTATGCGAAATGTGTATCATTTCTCCTTAGTGGTCATCAGAGTAAATCTTACTGAGGAATGTATCCAAAAGGAATAATTTTTGCAAGGCCCTAAGCTACAAGGATTTCATCTCAATGATACTTACAAATTTTTTTTTTTTTTTTTTTTTTTTGTCCTGGGGATGGAACCCAGGGGTGTTTTATCAATGAGCTACATCTATAGCTCCCCCTTTTAAAAATTATTTTTTAATTGTTCTTTCTAGATATATATGACAGTACAGTGTATTTTGACATCTTATACAAACATAGAGTATAACTTATTCTAATTAGGATACCATTTTTGCAGTTGTATATGTTGTGGAGTTTCACCTGGTTGTGTCAAAAATTATTTTTTATATTGAGACAGGGTCTCGCTAACTTGCTGAGCGTGGCCTTGAACTTGCAATCCTCCTGCCTCAGCCACTCATGTTGTTGGGATTACAGATGTGTGTTACCACTCTGGGTTCCCAGCCTAACTTTTTTTTTTTTTTTCTAACTTTTTAATATATATTTTCACAGCTATATTTTTTAGTTTTTACAATGAATGCTTATTGTTTTTTCAGTGTTTACACATAACTGACATAACTTATTAATATATATATATTTGTAGATGGACACAATACCCTTATTTTGTTTATTTATTTTTATGTGGTGCTAGGATTGAACCCAGGGCCTTGCATGTGCAAGGCAAGTGCTCTACTGCTGAGCCACAACCCCAGCTCCATAACTTATTTTTTATTTAAAAAAAGAAAGAAACCCTGCTAAACATGTTACCTGCTGCTTTCTGTCACCTTAGTAAACAAAGAAGAAATGGCTGTGTCCATAATTTAATTTAGAAAGAAGAATTTACTGAAGGTAAAACTTTAATTTGCAAACATGGGAAGGGGCCCAGGTGAAACAATTATGAGAAGGGAGGTGGTCAGAGCGGACTCTTGGCCTCCTGGAAGGCCTGAATATATCAGGGTGGAGAGGATTTGAAGGTAGAAAATAAAAGGCTTTTAAAGCTGGCTGTCTAGGATACAAATTGCCTTGGTAATGACTCTGAGAGGCAGTCAGTTAACAAGCATGCATTGAGGACAGAGTTCTAAGGAGAAAAAAGAAATAGAAACTCAGATTTTAATTATTCATTCATTCATTCATTTCTCAAACATTATTGATTGCTCACTACGAATTCAGCATTATGCTAAGTGTTGGGCATTGCTCTTGAGAAGTTTACAATTTAGTTGGAGAGCTAAAACACAAAGATATGAAATCCTTTGAGAGGGCTAGGGATATGGCTCAGTGATAAAGCACTTGCCTAGCATGCACAGGCCCTGGGTTCAATCACAGCCAAAAAAAAAAAAAGAAAGAAAGAAATAATTTGAGAAAGAGTTGAAATTACAAGGAAAAGCCAGGTAAATTAGTTCACTTAAAGAAGGAATCAACAGCCCAGTATGGTGTGCACTCCTGTAATCCCAGTGATTTGGGAGGCTGAGGCAGGAGGGTCATAAGTTCAAAACCAGCCTCGGCAATTTATTGAGCCCTTGTCTCAAAAAATAAAAAGGGCTGGGGATGTGGCTCAGTGGTTAAGTACCCCTGGGTTCAATCCCCAAAACAACAACAACAAAAAACCAATGAAGGAATCAATCAATATCTGTGATTTATAAAAATAAGTTTCCTGAAGATAGGAATTTTAAAGTTTCAGGAAAAAGATAATAAATGTGAAGAGTTTCTAACTATAGTAGCATATCTTACATGTAACTATGGTCATTTCATGTATGAGATATACCTCTACTTTTAAAAACATGCCCTCCTTTCTAAAAAATCTTTAGCTCTTTTCCATAAAGGAATGATCAGGAGAACTGGGGATATGGCTCAGTGATAAAATACTTGCCTAGCATGCCTGAGGACCTGGGTTCAATCCCCAATTCCAAAAAAAAAAAAAAAAAAAATAGGTACAGCAAAACAAAAGAAGACCAGAATCTAGAATTGTAGAATTCCAAAGAAGGAGTTTACCTTTACCTTTGCTATTATGTAGTATTTTGGTAGAAAATATCATTGTTTACCGTATCCATTCTCTCCACTTCCTTACCAACTGATTGATTTCCATTTTTGTTGAGAGTTTCAATGTGCCTACATATAAAATCCTATATATGCTGGATACAGTGACTCAGGAAGCTGAGGCAGGAGATCACAAGTTCCAGGCCAGTCTCACGATGGCAACTTAGTGGACCTTGTCTCAAAAACAAACAAACAAAAAAATATAGCTCAGTGCTACAGCACCTTCAGTTCAACCTGCAGTACCAAAAAATAAAAAATAAATAAATAAGTAAAATAAAACACACATTTTCTAGCTTTCCTTTTTAGATAAAGTAAACATGTGACACAGTCCTGTCCAATGAAATGTAAATCAAAGCCACTGTGTGTGTCTTCCAGGGAATGGAATTGTTTCTTTTGCCCTTTGCCTTTCCTTTCTCTTCCCTAGAATGCCAATATGATGCCCAGAGGTGACAGTCACCTAAGTATGAGCACATGGCTACTTTTAAAAGTTGGAAGAAGAGAAAGCTTATGTACCTGATGGCATCATGGGCTGTGAGGCCAGCCTTGGATGGCCTCACTCCAGAGTTCTTAAGTGAGAAAAATAAAACCTCCAAGCCACCCGTGTTTGTCACTAGCAGCCAAACACCATCCCTGCCTGATAAATAATCTAACCTACTAATTTCACAGAGAAGAGACAGAGGCCCAAGAAAGTTACATAAAGTTGGACAAATCCTATCAAGATAAGAGTTTCTTATCCCCAATGACAGAAAACAGAATCCTAAACCTCTTAAGCAGAAATGAGGAATTTATCAATTGATTACCTGAAGTCAGGTGTGGCTACCTCTGGAAACTCCAGTGACTTTTCTTTCCTTTTTCAGATTCTGGCCTTTCTCTCTTCCCTTTTCTTTGTTCTGCTTTGTGGGGATTAGTCCACTGCACACAAGCTCTTTACTCTTTGTGGCAAGGTGGTGCCAGTAGCTCCAGTCTTACTCTACCCGGGATTAAGTCCAGAGGGAAAGCAAAAACTCCCTGGTGGAAAGTCACACGACTCTGGAGAAGTGGAAATGTCTGCTGGGCATTGTGAAAATGCTCAGTAGGTGTTAAAAATAAAAACTCAGCACCCTGGAATCCAAGGAGGTTCACTTTCTTTTTATCAAATTGCCTCCAATAAACTTAAATAGGTATATGTGGCATCCACGATAAACATCAGATATTTCTTTGGATCACATGAGCAGTTATATATTCCTTTGGAAGCTTTTAATCATTGAGGCATGTGAGTACAACAGAAAAAAAAACAAATCTATCCAGAAGAAATTAGAATTCACTGGACAGCCATGACAAAAGACGGCCCCCAACACTGAAGATCAAGTCTGACTGGGGGTTCAGGGTAGACTGGATATACTCAGTGATACAGGCTACATCTTCCCTTTTGCTCCTAGAAGGAAACCTATTAGATCAACCATAGAATTTTTCTCTCATGTTTCTCTCTTATTTGTTGATTCTTTTTTCTTTTGGTGCAGGGAATTGAACTCAGGTCCTTAGGCACTAAGGCTGAATGATTTTTTGAATGTTTCTTTTTGAATTTTCCTCTTTTTTATATTTATCTTGCACCAAAAAGGCCCTAAAAAGTATGAAGAGCAGATGATCTACTTGTTCCTTATGACTTTGGTTCCTTATGAGCTCAGAGTACCTTCAGCTTGTTCTTTACCTGATTTTTAAATGCGTTGGTCCTTGGTCCAGGCCTTGCAGAGTAAACTTTAGACTCATTATTACCCAAGTTTTCCATGAGTGGAAGGTTTGCAAATTGATCCTCTTCAAAGACATGATAGATGCTTTTTATTTCAACTAACTTTTTTTTTCTTTCTTTCTCAGGAGAATTTTTGACTGTTAGGATTTGTGAACTTCTTCCACATTTAGTTATTATGAAAGTCAGCATTAGCTAGGTGCAGTGGTGCACAACTGTAATCCCAGCCACTCGGAAGGCTGAGGCAGGAGAATTACAAGTACAAGACCAATTTCAGCAATTTAGCAAGGCCCTAAAGATTTAGCAAGATCCTATCTCAAAATAAAACATAAAAAAAGGGCTGGGGTTGTGGTTCAGTGGTTAAGAGCCCCTGGGTCAATCCTCAGTACCAAACAACAATAACAAAAAACAGAGAAGAAAGTCAGCATGTAGAGGTTTAAATATTAATGTTTAAGTATGTTTAGATGAAAACTAGGAATTCACGCTCATGCAGGCTTGTTTCTTATCAACTACTCTTTCACTGAGTGTCAGCAGGTTAAGTTTACTTGGATTACCTGCAGGTAAAGAATAAGTCTAAGATCACTGCTTTTCTGGTTAGAGTCCGCCATTCCAGATAACAACTATAAAGGCTAAAGTCTCTTGGGTGACTCATGTGTAGTGGTGTTTGCTTCTCTGTTAAGTAATTTTTTGGTGGGTTAAGCTATTTGACTCCAACAATGAAGGGCCTGTTGGTGGATGTTTCAAAATCATCTGCCATTCCTGTCTCAGTCATCTTTCTATCCCTTACTCTCAACATATGAGCAGTTACTGTTGTTTTTTTTTTTTTAATTCTACTTCCATATATATGTATGTAAGTATGTATGTGTGTGTACACACACACATACACACACACATACACATATGGAAATGCTGTGGAAATCCAACAGAGAAAACAATATTGCTTAGAAGAGTTCAGGATAAATTCACAGAGGAAGTGATATCTGAGCTGGACTCTGAAGGTAGTAGGATTTTTGCAGTGGAGAAACTGAATAAATGAGTAAATAAATATTCTAAGTCTCATAATATATATACATATATTTTATATTTTTCTCTTTAGGTCATAATTGGCTTTAGGCAGTTCTCTGTATCCAGGTTCAAAGCTGCCATGTTATGCCTCACACTGCTGCACTGGAACTTTCTGGTGCTTTTTGGTCGGGTCATTGCCTTCTTCAAAAAATTTCAACCACTCCCCAATGCCTATAGGATAAAGAACCAAATTCTTTCTCCCCTGCCCATTTCTTTTTTTTCTTTTTTTTTTTTTTTTTAAATAGTGGGGATAAAACCTAGGGTCTCATCCATACTAGGCAAACCCTCTACCAGGAATTACATCCACAGCCCCTCTCCGTTCTATTCTTACCTTTCTTCTCTTCTTCCATTCTAGTAATCTGTGTACCCACTGTCAAATTCCTATTAAAACATCAATTAGAGAGTTTATTTCATTCTGTGTGGGTGCTAAAGTTATGTGTGCACAATTATAAGCTATTTAAGGCAAGAATTGGACTTCATTATTTTTACTTGTAGTGTTGGGGATTAACCCAGGGCCTCATGAATGCTAGGCAAGTGTTTTTACCACTGAGCTATACCCCAGCCCTCTGTTTTATTTATTTTACCTTTCCAGGTACTGCACAACCAAGTGCTCATGATGTATCAAAGAGAGACCCATGGACTGTTAATTCCCTGTGATGATTACTATGCCACAGCTTGAACAAAATGATGTGTGAATCCAACAGAGAAAACAATATGGCGTAGAAGAGTTCAGGATGAATTCATAGAGGAAGTGATATCTGAGCTGAACTCCGAAGGTAAAGTAGAATTTTTGCAGGTGGAGAAACTGAATAAATGAGTAAATGAATATTCTAAGTCTCATTCATATTTTATAATTAGATTCTAAAATCTGTTGGCAAATCTCTGGTATGTCTGTTCTCATGTTTAGGGCAGTCCACATTCCCCCCCACCCTCCACACCTACATTTAGCTGAAACAAATACATAGCAGGTAGAGTATGGTATATCTAAAGCCAATCTAGTTTATCCAATAACTTTAATTTAGATCTTTGGGGCTTAATTGCGGATGACTAATTCAACTCTTTTATCATTGCATCTTTAACCTGAGTATTTAGCCACTATCCTCTGCAAATGTGAAACAAAGACACTTGATTTCTTTGACTATCCACTGAAGTTCAATGAAGCCCAGGTATTTCTTGGAATATTTGCATCAACACATCTTAGCTGTGATACATCACATTGTAAACAAGAGTGTGTCAGGACTTTGCCCTGCAACTTCTAGCTTCTTTCAACCCCTGTAGGAAATTTCTGTTGGAACAGACATAGCAGCTGTAGGAGGAAAAGAATGAATGTGGTCTGTGAGATGGCATTCCTTCTTCATCTCCTATTAAGAAAGCAAATGAATAATTTATCTGTAGATACCTGTACAGATTTCTAGCCTAGCACCTATCATAGTGCATTTGCTTTTTTATAGGGCAACTTCCCTGCCCTTGCCCAGGCCACTGTTTACTTCTTACATGGTCTTTATAAAATCTTTGTATTTTAAAATTTCCACAGACATTTGTTTATGGAATGAGAGCAGAATAAATTTGCTTCATATAGAGAAATGGTTTTTCATCTTTTTTTCTGGGATTTTTCTTTCAGAAAGCTTATGATGGCTAAACTTTTAACCTTTGTTTGTTCCCTTTGTTTCCCAAAGAAAGAGATGCATGTAGGTACAAGCTTGCAAAAATTTGCATACCAGTTTAGGAAGATCACAAATACCTTGAAGCAAATCCCTGGATCTCTGGGTTTTAAACTCCCTGAATTGGGATGCAGTTGTAGCTCAGTGAAAGAGTGCTTGCCTACCACGTGTAAAGTCCTGAGTTTGATCCCCAGCACTGCAAACAAACAACAAACAAACAAACAAACAAAAACTCTCCCTGAATTAAGAGAGAATATAATAATAAATTTAAAAAAGCTTTAGTAATTCATGCTCCCATCAACCCTCCCCACCAGATGGTACTAGGATTGAATCCAGGAGTGCTGTACCACTGAGCTAGTCCTTTTTATTTTGAAACAGGGTCTTCCTGAGATGCCCAGGCTGGCTTTGAATTTGGTAATTCTCCTGCCTCAGACTTCTGAGTCACTAGGATTACAAGTTTATGCCTGTGTGCCAGGCTACTAGTTCATATTCTTGTTTAAAATAATAACACAGTTGAAGTGAAGCTACTAGCTATAATTCCATAATACTAAGATTAGAAGTGCAAAAGCATCTTAGTAAATGTAATGTGGTGGTTCAGGGCCAGTATGAATAAGGACTTGCTTGCAGTTTGCATATGTTTAACTTGCCTGGTATTGGGGTGATTTGGAGACATTACCTTCTTTCCTTTCTTGGCTTAATAGACTCAGGGGTTTCTATTTTCTTATTAAAATTTCTCCTCCCTAATCCATCCTTTGCATTTCTCCAGCATTTACCTCCTTTCTCACTCCTCACTAAGTCTTTCAGATTCAAGTTGATTTTACTGCACCTTAGGATTTGTAATCACTCTAGATCTTGAGAGACTTAAACTGATCTCTAATGATTTCAGAAGCAAACTCTGACTCAAATCAATTCATAAAATACAGAAGTACTTCATCAAGTGAATTAGATGCTTGATTATAAGATTTAGGCACTTTGGAAGGTGAAAAGAGTGAGGATATACTAAATTTAATGGCAAATAGTAGAGAAACTAATTTTACCTTCAGAAACCTTTGCCAGAGCATGATCTCAGGGTAAAAAGTATCACATAAACATAACCAAATAAGAATCGGATAAAAATTTTAGCACAAATGAAGTCACTGCCACTTCCCACCACTATCAATTCTCTATTAAGGAGCCCTCCCAAGGTGGGGCAAAAATAATTTGCAGTATAAACTTTTTTTAGTCTATTATTTGAATCACACTGGAAATTTTCCTTCCAGATTGTGTTTGTTTAGCAGGTTCCTTACAATATATGTGTGACTAAAATTATTTTAACAGCCTTCATTGTATTATAATGACAAAGATTCTGTAGATCTTGTGACAACACATTACTTTGTTCTGTATGAGTTAATTCCTTTTCAAGTGGTTGATATTTGAACCTCTTTCATTTAGAGTAGATCCAGCTACACAATTCTCAAATTGCCTAAACAGATCCAGGAGGGGTTAACACTACCAATACAAACACACTACAAATACAAAAAGTGAGACTTTATTGCATAATCCACACAATCTTGTAGCTGAATCCGGGTTCTTGTGAAATTGTAATCAAGTGACTAGGGAATGCGATACCTGATTCGGAAGTAATATAAAGGAATTCTACAAACTACTAAATCTGCTGTATGTTTTGTTCTATGATCCTATTGTAATTTTCAATGAGAGGAAATTTCCAATTTTTACATAAAGTCACGTCAGTATTTTATGAAGAATTGTGGATGATGGGGTGGTTTTTAAAATATTTTCACACTACTTCAAATACCAACTAACAGGGAACACAACTAAGATACAAATGACCACAAAGGGAAATGTCATTAGAACTAGAAGGACATATAGTTTACTAGAGAAATAGTGATCAGATAGTTATTTTTGATAACCTTGATTATCATGCAGGTCACACTGTTTTTTGATCAGGGACCCTTTTAGCTAATCAGGGGAAATCTGATTAACATAAAAACAAAGCAGAAGAGAAAAAAAAAAAGAAGTCACAAGAGGGCAAAGTACAGAAGGGAAGAGTCCTTGCTAATTCTTGACCTGTTAATTAGGGTCAGAACAATGTGGGATTTTTTATACTCTGAGTTTGTTGAGGAATTACACAGAAATATGCTTAGTGATTCACCAAGCTTTCTTAGTACTGAGGCTCTGCCTGGAGCATTGCAATTTCCTCTTGTCAAATCATGTAGTGACTAATGGAGCCTGGAGGTCTCTAACAGGTGTTTACTCAAACTCAAAAGATATGGGATTTCAATAGGCCTTGGCTTGTTAGGCAATGTGAGATTTGGGTCTTCCCCTCTCAAATGGCTCTTCCCAGCTATGAAGGGACTTCCCTTGGGACTTGTTACAGCAGCCTACAGTGGCCTGTTCTGCTTTGCCATCTTCGGGTGGCTCTGAAAAGCTTTCTTACCTTTTGACAGGAGGAAAATGTTCACAGTGTTGATTTTTCTGCTATACAGAATTTTGTGAAGATAATTTGACAAACTGAATCAGATTTTCAGATGGAAAGATAGGTAGGCTCTGATGACACAAGTTTAAATTCTAGATGTGCAGGTAGAGCTTAGTAAAGGGCCCACCCCAGAGGCAACTGGACTGGGGCGTCATTTGCTGAGACCTTTTTCCCCCAGCCCCAGCACTCCAAGTTCAGATGAAGTGCTCAAATTTATGGTTGAGAGAGGCTGTAAATTACATACATGTACATAATACAAGACTGATTTTTAAGATTTATAAGATCTTTAAGATAAAATGACAGAAACAAAACCAACTCAAATAGCTCAAAATCCTTACCCATGCGGTTGTTGGCATCAATATTCCACACAAGATTAAATTTCTTTCTCAAGATGCACACCCTGAGCTCCAATTGATATTTTAATAACTTGATTAAAAATCTCCCAGAAGTCTATTAAGAGTCAGGAAACAGTCTGCGGTGTAGGTGAGGATTTTTGTTTTTGCAATGGAAACTTTTGGCCCCCATGAACAGAATAGCAAAAACTCATTTACGTGTGCGTGTGCTCTTCCTCCATCCTAGTCTAGTCCAAAACTCAAAAATGAAAGCCTGTATAGAAGAGTAGCGTTTTAGGTTTGCTTTTTTTTTTTCCCCTCTAGAACAACCAGGTGGATTCACAAGATCCAATTTTTAAATTGTCTTGTTTCCCACTCTGAGTAAATTTCAGATACTCTAGCGCAATCAGATTTTTTAAAGTAATAAATTACAGTCTCCAAAGTCGGTGTGTGTGTGGGGAGGGAGGGAAGAAGACACTTTAATTAAAAACAAGGGACTTGTTTTTAGGACCTGGTGTTTTTAGGATACGGTCTACCATTTCCTAATTAAGAAATGAGTTTGACAGTCGTTTGGCCAGCTTATTGTAGACACTGCTATGAAAACCCCAAAGAGCTGGTCGCTGTCCAAACGACGAAACTCCATTTGCCTGCGAAACTCTGGCCTCGGCCGCCGCGAGTCGCTGGGTTCTTCCCTTCCCATGCAGGCACCTCGGCTGCTCCGGATCGGTGTCCTCCTGCGCACACCGCGGCGCAGAGCAGGCCGCCTCAGGCTCGCCGCCACCAGGTCGGAGCAAATACCTTTTCCCTCCTCGGGGCCCCAGCGTGTGACGCCTCCCCACCTCCCTCCCTCCCTCCCTCCCTGCCGGCGGGGCCCTTTCCCCGGCTCGGGATCAGCCGCCCGGGCAGCTGCGGCAGGAAGCGAAGCCCTTGTTGATGCTGTTCCGTGACGAGCCTCCCCGCCCTCCGGCTGCAGCCCGGCTCTTCCCGGCTCTCGGGAGCCCCCCTCCGCGCCTGCGCAGTGCCCCACGGGGGGCGGGGCTCAGATTCCTGTCAGCGGCGGCGGCGGTGGCGGCGACCGTCAGTTTTCGCTGAGGAGAAGCACGAAACGGACCCGTTGGCTCTCCCCCCTTCCCCTTCCCCGCCCTGAACTCTCTCCTGGCTCGCCGGGAATCAGCCCCTGTGGAGTTTCCCTCCACCCCGACGCCGTTTCGTTGGTCCTTGGCTCGGTGGAAGTCACTGCCCTCGAGGAGGAGGCAGCAGCAGCCGCCCTCGCCTCGCCGCCCCCGGTTCGGTGCCCGCGGTCTCGGAGAGGAGGTGCCGCCGCCACCGCCGCTCCCCCCCTCCCGCTGCCCTCGGGCCGGGCTGGGTCGAGCTGCGATGCCCTCGGACTTCATCTCATTGCTCAGCGCGGACCTAGACCTGGAATCGCCCAAGTCCCTTTACTCGCGAGGTGAGTCAGGCTGGGGGGGTGGGGCGTGGGGGCGGGGAGAGCCGGCGCCCGGGAGCCCAGGGGGTCCCCGTCGGGGCGGGGGCGGCGAAGCCGGGACCCCGCTAGCCTGTCGGGCTGCTGTGGGGGAGCGGTGCAGGGGAAGGCTGGTGGTGGAGGGGCAGGCGGAGGAGCGGCGGCCCCTCCCCCGCGGAGCCGCGGGCCGCCCGGGGCCCGATTCCGTCGGCCCCCGGTGTCTGCGGCACCGTTGGCTCTGAGCGTCCGGCGGCAGGTCGGGCTCGGCCACCCTCTGCGAGGAGCTCGCGCCGGCCTCCCCCGCTCGGGGATCACCCCGGACTGGGCCCCACGCTGGGGCCGCGGCGATCCGCGCGCCACGGCTCTTCTTACCCGGACCCTCCTCCCGGGCAAAGTTGCCCCCCAGCGGGCGGCGTGGCCGGAGGCCGGTTCTGGGGGCAGGGTCACCATTTTACCCCCCTTCGGCTTGTTTGTGCGCCGTCTTTCTGCCCCCCTCTCCCTCTGGCCTAGTCCACTCCCTCCCCTTGTCGGGACGGCCCCCCTCGGCCAGGCGTTCTTCCTTTCCTCGTCATCTTCGCTGGAAAGGGCCCGAATTTTCTTTTCCCACCTCCGTGGCATTCTAATTACTTACTTCTCCCTCTCTTTTCAAAAATAGGGGTGCTCTCTCTGGGTTAGTTTTATTCCTCTCCTCTCTCTGGAGTATCAGGCTGAGGCACGGACGCTGTCCTTTGAGAATTTTCTATTCTTTGCTGTTCAAGGGCTTCTTGCAGGGAGGGGACAGTGGACAGAGATTCCCACTTAAAAACTCTTTTTGGCTAAGGCCTGCAGGGGATTCCCAGCATCTCAAATATTAATACTTGAGCTGATTTCTATTGGCATTAAATTCCTATACTGGACACCATAAGAATGTGTCAGAACAGGTTCCCTATGCAAGGGGCATCAAACCAAAATACTCCCACTGCACTCATCATTCTTTAAACCACTGGGACGAGGCGAAAGACATAACTGGATTGTTAACTGTTCATCTCATTATGTTAAAAAAATATGCCAGGTGAACCCTTTTCCTGAGAAATTCAGCGTTTCGCTTGTTTTTAGTTCTATGCATCCATCCACTGATTCCATCCCCTCCAAAACAAACGAACAAAACAGGGGCTTCAACTTCACATTAATGTATTTAAGTTGTTTAAGTGAATGACAGTAAGGTGGTTTACTCTGAAAGATACTGGACTTTATGGACTGGCTATTGAGTTTGTGTACAGAATCCTACTTAGTTACTGTAACCATTGCTTCGATGACTTTAGTTGGCGGTCACCAACCATCCTGTGGATATTTTTCGGACAATGTTACTTGAAGTAGTTAAGAAATATTGTAGTTTTGAGTGCCAGGAGGAAGACAATATCAAGAGATGAATCTTAGAGAAGGACTAATGTGGTACACTTGGATGCTAAAAATAGTCAAGACACTAACACCATTTGGGCAGTAATCGTCAGATAATTTTCCATGAAACAAATACTTTATTAAAATCTAAGTTTAGTTTAGAGATCAATGTAGAGGCAATTAAGCATTCCTCTTGTAGGGAGTATATATACAAGTATGGGCCTTAGATCTCAAAAATATAAGATAGTTATATAAGAGATGTATGTTATCCTTGGCATTTTTTTTTCTCATCCAGCATAAAAAGTACTTAATGCTTTTTGTGTTTTTCAGATTCTCTGAAGTTACACCCATCACAGAATTTTCATAGAGTTGGACTATTGGAAGGTCAGCAAAGTGCCATTTTAAAGCCTATTGTGTTAGTATGCAAAGACTTTCTCTCAAATGGAATTTAAATGGGAAAGTGTGAAACTTTGCAAACTTACACAATGTAGTTTTCTTCTAAATAGCCTGATCCTTCTTTTAGAGCAGCTAAGTGTTTTCAGTGTATTTTGTTGCTATGTTGAAATGCTTTTTGGCTGTTGTGTTTGCTTTGAGAAGACTTGAAAAAAAAATCATTTTAAATTATGTGTTGGGTGCTACTATAGATTTCCAGATCTTTATTCTTTTTTTTAACATACAAACCAAATGTGAAAAGGCTGAAACATTAAGGTGAGTTAATAACTAGAAGAGTGACACAAAACACATACTTAGTTTGGAAATTCCAAACTTAGAACTTTTGTATGCTGAATATTTCAAACATTTATTTACTAAAACATTGATGTTTTTGTAATTTTACATTATATTTAAGGATAAGAAAAGCTGTGTAATAGAGATGATGATTAAGTTATGCTTAGAAAAAAGGCTTTAGAAAGTCCTGGAAATGTTTATGGAATCTGTAGGATAAACAGCAACAATTTAGAAAACTTCATTTTGTGTTGTTTTTAGCATTTTAAGACATCAAATATTCTTTGTGTTTTTAAATTGATTTTATAGATTTCCCATTATCATCTTTGAATCTTGTAATCCTGGATTTGGACAGCAAGGATGTTAATTTTCCTATTATGGAAATGAGAAACAGGGTCTGGGGGCTGTAGCTTGCCTAGCATGCATGAGGCACTGGGTTTGATCCTCAGCACCACGTTAAAAAAAATAAATAAATAAACAAATAAGATAAAGGCCTTCTACAACTACAAAAAAAAAAAAAAAAGAAAAAAAAAAAGAAAAGAAAAAGAGAGAGAAACAGGCTGAAATTAAGATACTTGGGGGGAAAAATCCCACAGTAGCCGAAACAATGCTCTGTGTGTTTTATTTAGTGCTTGTTATCCATGCCAAGGTGCCACTAGGAAATATAAGTATGTATACACACACAAACACACTATACATAAATATACACAAATACATATACAACCAGTGACTTTAGGGCCCGCTTGAAGAAGGCCCTCAGTATTTAAGTCTGATTTGAGTGTAGGTTTTCCCCTTGATTAAGAGTAGTCTGATGTAGTGAGGGGAAAGTGGATATTGTAATTGAGTTTAACTTTGAATACCAGTTTAGCAATTTGTTAACTCTGTGACCTGGGATAAGTGATTTTACCTGTTTAAACTTTAATATTCTTTCTATTAAGATAGATACCTCTTTAGTTTAGTGAGCTAGTGTGTATTAAAGTGCCTTGTGGGGCTGGGCTTGTGGATCCGTGGTAGAGCGCTCGCTTAGCATGTGCGAGACCCTGGGTTCGATCCTCAGCACCACATAAAAATAAAGAAAGAAAAGATATTGTGTCCAACTAAAAAAATAAAATAAAAAATATTTTTTAAAAAGTGCCTTGTATCAAATATTTTTGAAACTCTAATCTGAAGAAAGAAATTTTTAGAAGTGTCTCTTAAAGAAGCAGATTTCTGTTGTGGAGTCATATTTGTGTGTAACATCTCATTTATTTCCTGGGCAACAAATCAGTGTTATAATCATAGAGGTTATTAGGCAGCAGAGAGATATATGGAAGAAAAAGTGTTTATTATTTGAGGCTGGGATTGTGGCTCAGTGGTAGAGCACTTGCCTAGCACATTTGAGGCATTGGGTTCAATCCTCAGCACCACATAAAATAAATAAACAAAATTATTAAAAAAAGTGTTAATTATTAAAACATTTTTAATGAGTTGCTGGAAATACATACAAGCTTAATATGTGTTTACATATTTTTGCCTCTTTGTTGAGTTTTCATTTTGGTTTAGTGGCTAGTCAACAATTGAAGACCATCCTTTTACAGATTATATAAAAATGCAAAACATGCAAGTATCAGATATATTATGTCCTATTTGAATTTTTACCTGAGATGATATAAGAAAGTTGTTTGCTTGTTTAATGAAGAATTTAATCTGTACTACCTCATTGCTATTTTTTAACCTTTAATTTGGGCTTAAAAGATACATAAAAGTAAAGAAAATAGACATGAACTCCCACATACTCATTGCTGATATTTTTTATTTTTCTCCCATACTGGGAATTGAACCCAGGGGCGCTTACCCACTGAGCCACATCCCCAGCCCTTTTCATTTTTGTTTTGAGACAGAGTCTCCCTAAATTGCTTAGGATCTCACTAAGTTGCTGAGGCTGGCTTTGAACTTGTGATCCTCCTACCTCAGCTTCCTGAGTTGCTTGAATTGCAGGCAGCTGCCACTGTGTGGGACTTCATTTAATCTTTATACTTTAATTTTCTCATCTTTAAATGGGGGCAATAATAGTATCATCATCCTAGGTTGTTATGAAAATTATACTAGGGGAGTTCATGTAAAATATTTAATTTAGTATATAGTAGATGCTCAGTAAATGTTAGCTAACTTAAAAAATCATTAAACAACAAACATCAATAGAGTGCTTACCATGTGCCAAGAACTTTACATATATTAACTAATTGAATTCTTATAAAAGTTTCAAATGATTATTAGAAACTATCCTCCTATAGAGATGAGGAAATGAAGATATAGAGAAGTTCAGTAATTTACCTGGAGTCGCATAGTTAGTTAAAAAGCCATGTTTCTGACTTAAGTCTTTTCCCTTTACAGTCTGTGTTCTTAACTACTGTACTGTACAAATCCTTGTGTTATGTAATATCAAGTATTGTCTAGTAATATTTATGCAGACTTTACATCAGTAGTCTAGATTTCTTTCTAGTAATTAAAAACACGCTCAGAGTGAGGAATTTAAGTAATTGATATAAAATATGTTCATTTTCTTTATAGAACACACGTTTTCCAAATTTAAGTTCTTTTAGGAAAACAAGTTAGAAAATCTATAATTGAGTATTATTAAGCTTTAGAAATAGATATAAATATCTACCATTTGGAGAAAAAAATACCAACAATAGCATATATCTCATATAATATAACTAACATGTGTTTTTAAGAGCTGGTCCTTCTTGCTACCATCTTTTTGTTTAATATGGTGACTACCTAACTGGCAAAAGGGGTCTAGTTAATTAATGCAATAATAATATATGGCCATTAAAACAATGTTACTAATGATCTCAGAATTAACATGTAACCCTCTTAATAAAATAAAAATGGTGCTGTTACAATTATATTAAAAACAATTTGTATTTTTAAAGCAGAATATCCTGGACAAAAGTATACACTATAGATTTTATTTTTTGCAGGGGAGGGAGGGACCAGGGATTGAACTCAGGGGCAGTCAGTCACTGAGCTACGTCCCCAGCCCTATTTTGCATTTTATTTAGAGACAGGGTCTTACTTAGTTGCTTAGTGCTTCGCTGGTGCTGAGGCTGGCTTTGAACTGGCAATTCTCCTGGCCTGAGCCTCCTGAGCTGCTGGGATTACAGGTGTGTGCTGCTGAGCCCAGCTATTTTCCTTATCTTAAAAGAACATAGCTTGTGTATTTATATATTTTTAAATAAAATGGTTTGCACTTAGATTCAGAGTTGAACCTCTGAATCAAGGCATCTCCTTTGAAGTGCCTAGAAAAAAATTCAGCTACAGAGAAGTTATCATTTCTTATTCTGTACTGCAAAATACCCATTTTGCTTTACTTTGTTTGCCATACAAAAAAAAAAAACAACAACTAGGAAATGAAATGAAACTAAACGAAAACAAATAGATTAAGAGGTTATTCTAGAAATATAGAGGTGTAAGATAATAAGATAGAAAATCAAAGAACAGGAAAAATAACTGTAAGCAAATTGAAGAAAATAGAGAAAAACAATAGAAAAAAAATTTAAATGCTTTTTTTCTTCTCTTTTGCAGTACTGTGGATGGAACCCAAGGCCTTGGGCATGCTAGGCAAGCACTCTACCACTGAACTATGCCCTAAACCCCTTTAAATGCTTTTAAAAGTCTAAGGGATAGGGCTGGGGTTGTGGCTCAGTCGTAGAGCACTTGCTGTACACATGAGGCACTGGGTTCAATTCTCAGCACCACATATAAGTAAATACATAAATAAAAATAAAGGCCCATTGACAACTAAAAAAATATTTGAAAAGAAAGCCCAAGGGATAACATTATGGATTCAAGAAGGGATTAAAGAATTGGTTAACATTATGGATTAAGAATTGGTTAAGTAAAAGTTCAGTGGCAGTCTGATATAATCTTGGCATGATTTAAATGTTTAAGACTGAGATTTTTAAGAGATGATATAATGACTTAGGAGAAAACAACTATTTTTTTCCAACTATTGCCAGTCTGTTTGATTATCATGTATGTAGAATTATAGACAACTGAAAACCCTAGAAATATAGCAATGTTTTGTTGGCTTTATGGAATTCCACCTCCCTCACTCCAGTATTGTGAGTAGGACCCAGGGCCTCCTGCATGCTAGGCAAGTGCTGTACCACTGAGTTATATCCCCAGTCATGACTTCATGGAGTATTTCTTAACTTGCCATCAAACATGTTTTATTTCTCTTGCAAGGACCCATGTTAAAGTAGTTAGACCATAAAACACCTACATGATGATACATATGAAGATATCTTATGAGAGCTAGATTTATCAAAAATATTTAACATTAAGCTGGGCCTGTGGTGCACGCCTGTAATCCCAGCAGCTTGGGAGGCTGAGGCAGGAGGATTGCGAATTCAAAGCCAGCCTCAACAATGGTGAGGCACTAAGCAACTCAGTGAGACCCTGTTTCTAAATAATATACAAAAATAGGGCTAGGGATGTGGCTCAAGGTAGCGCGCTCGCCTGGCATGTGCGGGGCGCTGGGTTCGATCCTCAACACCACATAAAATAAATAAAGAAAGAAAGATGGATGTTGTGTCCACTGAAAACTAAAAAATAAATATTAAAAAATTCTCTATCTCTTTTTTTAAAAAAAAAATAGGGCTGGGGATTAGTGGTTGAGTGCCTGAGTTCAATCCCTGGTACCTCCATCCCCCGCCAAAAAAAATAAGTTCAATTATTTTCTTGTTTAGTATTTATTATCTGAATGGATCCATATTTGTAAACTAAGAATATAATTATAGAAACAAGTTCATAACATGAAAAATCATTCCGAGTTCACCCCAGCTTTTTGCCAATAAAATCCATATCTCTGATTTCCCGTCATCTGTTTTTTTAATGACTTTCTTTTCTTTTCTTTCTTTCTTTTCTCTTTCTCTCTTTCTTCCTTTCTCTTTCTCTCTCTCTTTCTTTCTCTTTCTCTCTCTCTCTCTCTTTCTTTCTTTCTTATCACCCCAGTGCCTCACATGTAATAGGTGAGCACTCTACCACTGAACCACAACCCCATCTCCCTATCATCTGTATTTTAAAAATTTTTATTTTCAGTTGTCAATGTACCTTTTTAAAATTTATATGTGGTGCTGAAAATTGAACCCAGTGGTCTCTCACATGCTAGGCAAGCGCTCTACCACTGATCTACAACCCCAGCCCTATCATCTGTTTTTGTATCTGCCTAAATTCTGCTTTGTTTTTTTTTTTTTTTTAAGTACTAGGGATTGAACCCTGGGCTTTGTACATGCTAGGCAAATGCTCTGCTCTTGAGCCATATACCCAGCACTTGATTTCTTTATTTTCATTTAATACCAGAATTTGATTGCTTATTAAAATAAATGGATATAAACCTGTGTTCTAATTATGTGGTTCATGGTCTGATCTTAATTTATTATTTTTTGGTATTGGAGTTTGAACCCAGTGTTGTTTAACCACTTAGCTACATCCCCAGCCCATTTTTTATTTTGAGACAGTGTCTTGTTAAGTCCTTAGGGCCTCATTGCTGAGGTTGACCTTGAATTTGCAGTCCTTCTGCCTCAGCCTCTTAAGTCTCTAGGATTACAGGGGTGTGCTACTATGCCAGGCTTGAGTCATTCTTTTTTTTCCCTGGTTTTGGGGATTGAATCCAGAGGTGCTCTACTATTTTTCTTTAATATTTTTTTTAGTTGTAGTTGGACACATACCTTTAATTAATTAATTAATTAATTAATATTTTTTAAAATTTATTTTTTAGTTTTAGGTGGACACAATATCTTTATTTTTATGTGGTGTGCTGAGAATCGAACCCAGTGTCTCATGCATGCTAGAGGAGCATGCTACCACTTGAGCCACATCCCCATCCCTATTTATTTTTTATGTAGTGCTGAGGATTGAACCCAGCTTTTTGCCTGTGCCAGGTGAGTACTCTACCCCTGAGCCACAATCCCAGCTCAAGGAGTGCTCTACTATTGAAGTTACTTCTCCAGTCTTTTTAATTTTAAGACAGGGTCTCAGTTGCCCAGGCTCCTTGAATTTTTAGTCCTCCTGCTTCAGCCTCCTGAGTAGCTGATTCACTCTTGACTCTTCTGTGTAATTGTAGTAGTCCCCTAACTTGAAAGTGGTAATGCAGAAAAACATTTCCTATTGTGATCAATATTACATATAAAAATGGCCATTTTTTTATTAGAAAAGTAGATTCATTAGGTTATATTTTCTATTGGAAATAGCAGGTACTTATAAAAAAAAAAAAAGATCATGTGGGTACAATGGTGCATATCTGTAATCCCAAAGTCTCGGGAGGCTGAGGCAAGAGGCTCTGGAGTTCAAAGCCAGCCTTAGCAATTTAGTGAGGCCCTAAGTAACTCAGTGAGAATTTGTCTCTAAATAAAATACAAAGAAAAGGGCTGGGGATGTGGCTCAGAGATTAAGTGCCCCTGAGTTCAGTCCCCTCCAAATAAGTAAATTAAATAAAATATAAAGATTTAAATTATATAAGAGATCAGTTAGACCTGATTATTTAGTGGACACAGGATAGTTCTGTTAATATTAATAAGGTAAAAGACATTTTTCAATAGAAATGTTGCTTACTATATTATTTTCTTGTTATTGGCTACCAATTTATTCCAAGTTACATTAAAGAGATTCATGTGTTTTTTATTTGCTGTTGTGTTAATGGAAATTAAGTTTTAAAAAATAACAAGGTGTATAAGATGCTAATTATAAATGTTGTTGAATGAAAAGGTAGAAATTTTCTTCATGAATTATCCATAGATAATGGGTTTAGCTTTGAAATATAAATAAATCCTGATGCTGTGATAAAACTATATTTCTAATGATTTGAACTGAAGATATGTTACATGAGTGAGATTCCAGTTTTATTTTATTTAGTTATTTTTAATCTTAATAACTATTTTATTTTTTATGGTACTTGGGATTGCTCCCATGGGCACTCTACCCCATTCAATTAAAAATATATATATATATATTTAAGTTGTAGATGGATACAATACCTTTATTTTATTTAAATGTGGTAATGAGGATTGGACCTAGTGCTTCACACATGCTATGTAAGTGCTCTACCACTGAGCTATAACCCCAGCCTCCCCATCCATTTTTATTTGTTATTTTGAGACCTGGAACCTGCTATCTTTCTGACTCAATCTCTGCAGTCACTGGGATTACAGGTGTGCACTGCTGCACCTGGTTGATTCTTACTAACTTTTTGTTTTATTTTATTTTTAGTACTGGGGATCGAACCCAGCAGCTTAACCACTGTGTCATATCCCCTGCCCTTTTTTATTTTTTATTTTTATTTTTAGACAGGGTTTTGCTAAGTTGCATACGGCTTTGCTAAATTACTGAGGCTGGCTTTGAACTTGCGGTCCTCCTGCCTCAGCCTCCTGAGCCACTGGGATTACAGGCATGTACCACTGTGCCTGACCCTTACTAACTTTTTAAAAAATGGATACTTTCCTCTTCTGTTTATTTTTTGTGGTGCTGAAGATCAAGCCCAGGACCTCCCATATGCTAGGCAACCACTGTACCACTGAGTTATGCCCACAGCCTTTTTTCCTTCTTTTTTCCTGTAGTACTGGGGATTAACCCATGGTCTTATGGATGCTAGACAACACACTCTATGTGCACTGTACCATTGAGTTACATTCCCAGCCTATAAGATAAATAGGTTGATGGTTATTATTGCTTTCCAGCCATAAATGTCTAACATTTATTTCCTTTTCAAAAAACATTGTGATTAGTACTTTACTAAATTTGGTAATTAGTTTTGAAAATATGACTAGTTTTTAACAGTGAAATAAGTAGTTGATTATATTTATAAAATTAGTTTTAATTTAAAAAATCTACTTAAGCAATATTTTTTAAATTCTTTTTCATTTTTTATAGTACTGGGGATGGAAGCCAGGGCATTGCACTTGTGAGGCAAGTGCTCTCCCACTGAACTACTTACTAAATTTTTTATTTTGATACTGGTTCTTGTTAGATTTCTCAGGCTGTCTCGAACTTGTTATCCTCCTGCCTTAGCCTGTGAGAAGCTGAGATTACAAGTGTGTGTCACCATGCCTTGCTAAAGCAAACTGAGGTACAGAGGAATTTGATTGAGTTTTCATTAATTTTCCAAGATTACATAGCTAGTGGACCAGGATGGAATTTGAACCTCAACTTTTATTTTTTTGTACCAGGGGATTGAACCTAGGGTTCTTAACCACTTTTTTTTGTTGTTGTTGTTTTGTTTTGTTTTTAGATAGTCTCACCTGAGTTGTTTAGGGCCTCACTAAGTTGTTGAGATTGGCTTTGAACTTTTGATCCTCTTGGCTCAGCCTCCCAATCCACTGGAATTACAGTTGTGTGCCACTGTGCCCAGTTTGAACCTCAACAGTTTTACCCTAGAGTTATGATCTTGTATGGATTTGTGTAGCACAAACATTTGATAATGGGTGTTTGTACTTTGGACCCTAAAGATTACACTACTGTTTAGATGGTATAAAAAGAATATTTTGTATAGGATTCTTCAGATAAGCAGTTTCCTTAAAGTAATGAAAAGTCACACAATAGAAATCAGTAAAAATATGATGATGACCCCTTTGGAGGAAAATTTTAAACATTCACAATCAACAAATCATTTTTTTCTTTGATAGTTTTTAAGATTTAGCTGAAGCAGATGGCTGGTTGAAATTCATTCTTGGCTGATAGTGGGATTCAGGTAAAACATAGAAGCAGGGTTAAGTGGAAGCCACCACTTAAGGAGAATTTAGAAATGGAGATGGTTGTGACTCTTGATTTCTTTGGCAGTACTTTTATGGAAGTTATTGATTCTTATTTCTGCTGGCTATTTCAGAGATTAATTTGAGAAGAGATGATCAATAGGAGAAACTACTAATAGGAGCATTAGGAGTTAGTTCTGTTTCATGCTATGGTTGATTTTCGTTTTTGGAACTTTCTGAAAGTTCTGTGTTAGGAATTTGAAGTTTTGGGTTCTAATTCTAGTTTTACCCTGTGACCCTATGGGAAATCACAAAAGCAGTCCTTTAGAGATGTTATCAGTGCTTACTTAATTAAGACTTAAGGGGAATACAATTGAAATAAAGTTGAAGGGCTTTGAAAACTATAAAATACAATATGAATAGTTTTATTTCCCATGGAGTTTTATTAATTTACTTTGGTTCTCCTTTCCCTTTTTCTTTAAATCTACCCTTTCCATCTTTTGGTTCGTTTTTGCATGACACTGTACATTTTGTTGGTTCTACTCAATAGTATTCTTGTGTCTTCTTCTTCAATGTACAGAAGTACATTCATTTTAAATGTTCCTTGAGTTTTTATTTTTATTTTTTTGGACTAGGGATTGAACCCAGGTTGCTTAACCATTGACACACATCCTGCCTATTTTTTATTTGGAGACAGGGTCTCACTGAGTTGCTTAGGGCCTTGCTGAGTTGCTGAGGCTGGCTGAGAACTTGTCATCCTTCTTCAGCTTCCCAGTTGCTGGAATTCAGGAGTGTGTCACCATGCCCGGTGTTCTGCGAGGTTTTTTTTTTTTTTTTTTTTTTTAATAAATAAATAAATTTTACAGTAGAATGCATTTTGACATATAGTACACAAATGGAGCACAACTTCTCATTACTCTGGCTGTACATGTTTCAGAGTCACTCCACTAGTGTAATCACACATGTATATAGGGTAGTAATGTCTGTCTCTTTCTATTGGCCTTCCCAACCCCACAACCCTACCCCTCCCCTGACTCCCCGCTACACAAAATTCTTTCATTCTTCCTTGTCCTCCTACCCCACTATGGATCAGCATCCGCTTATCAGAGAAAACTATCAGCTTTTAGTTTTTTGGGACTGGCTTATTTCACTTAGCATCATATTCTCTAGTTCCATCCATTTATCTGTAAATGCCATAATTTCATTCTTTAATATTCCACCACCTCAACCATCTATATGTATATGTGCCACATTTTCTTGATGCATTTCTCTATTGAAGGGCATCTAGGTTGGTTCCATAGTTTAGCTATTGTGAATTGAACTGCTGTAAACATTAATGTGGCTATGTCACTGTAGCATGCTGATTTTAAGTCCTTTGGGTATAAACTAAGTAGTGCAATAGCTGGTTCAAATGGAGGATCTATTAAAAGTTTTCTGAGGTATCTCCATACTGTTTTCCATAGGGGTTGCTTCTGTGAGTTTTTAACAAGTGTGTGTTTGTACAATCAACATAATCAAGGTATAGAACAGTAAAACTACTTCTTATTCTTTTGTAGTTAATCCTGCTCACTCCAACCCCAGAGAACTACTGATGGGCTTTTCTTTATCATAGATTAATTTTGCCTTTTTTTAGAATTACAGAGATGAATTTTAAGTTTTGTTGTTTTACCACCATAGCCTTCTAAAAGGTAACATTGTATTTTAAAAATGGGCATAAAGGTAATACATTTTTTGTTCTTTCATATATTTTTTCTTTTTTTTGTGCCAGGGATTTAACCCTGGGGGTGCTTTACCACTAAGCTACATCCCCAGCCCTTTTTATTTTTAATTTTGAGACAGGATCTCATTAAGTTGCTTAGGGCCTCACTAATTTTGAGTCTGATCTTGAACTCAGGATTGTCCTGCCTGAGCCCGACTGAGTTACTGGAATTACAGTCATGCACAACCCTGCCCAGCTCTTTTTTTCTTTTTTATCCCCAGTACTGTGGATTGAACTGAACATAACTGTACCACTGGACCTACATCCCTAGCCCATTTTTTAAAAATTTATTTTGAGACAAAATCTTGTTAGATTGCATATCTGCCCTGGAATTTGTGGTCCTCCTGCCTCAACCTCCTGAGTGGGCTGGGATTTCAGGTATGCACCACCTCAACCATCTCAAATTTTTTTTAAAGCATGTTTTAGTTATACATGGACACAATATCTTTATTTTGTTTATTTATTTTTATGTGGTGCTGAGGATCGAACCCAGTGCCTCACACATGCGAGGCAAGTGCTCTACTGCTGAGCCACAGTCCCAGCCCCAGATATTTTTTTATTATTATTAATTTTGGTACTTTTTTGAGGATTAAATCCAGGATTACTTTACTGCTGAGTTACACCTCCAGCCCCCTGTTTTTAGTTGTTTTTGAGGTAGGGTCTCACTTAGTTCCTTGGGCCCTTGTTAAGTTGCTGATGATGATCTTGAACTTGGGGTCCTCCTGCCTCAGTTTCTTGTTGCTGGGATTATAGGCTTACTATCCTGTGCCTGGCCCAACTCATATCATTCTTATGTTACTCTATAAGTAGCAAAGTATAGATTTATGAGGGATTTATTGATTGATTGATTGATTGTCATGCTTGGGATTGAATCCAGCACCTCATGCTTACTAGGCAAGCACTGTACCACTGACCTATATTCCTAGCCCTTTCCAGAAATTTTTATTTTGAGATAGGGTTTTGCTAAGTGCCCAGGTCAACCTCAAACTTGAAATCCTGCCTCATCTACCAAGTAGCTGGGATTATAGGTGTGTGCCACTATGCCTGGTTAAAATTTCTTTTTTTAAAAAGTTTTACATTTGGGCTGGGGTTGTGGCTCAGTGGTAGAGCTCTCGCCCAGTATGCACGAAGCACTGGGTTCAATCCTCAGCACCACATAAATGTAAAATAAAGATATTGTGTCCACCTAAAACTAAAAAATAAATATTAAAAAAAATTTTACATTTTATCTGGCACAGTGGTTGACCCTTGTGATTCCAGATAATTGGGAGGCTGAAGCAAAGGATTGCAAATTTGAGGCCAGCCTCAGACACCGGGTAAACTCTGAGCAAGTTAGAGTATGTTTCAAAAAACAAAAACAAACAGAAAAACAGGCTGGGGATATAGCTCAATGGTAAAGTGCCCTGTTCAATCTCTAGAACCCCCAAAATTTAAATTTTATTTATTTTTATTATTTTTTTATGGTACTGAGGATTGAATTCCAGGGAATTATATCACTGAGCCTTATCCTAGCCCTTTTAACTTTTTCTTTTCTTTTTTTCTTGGTTCTGGGAATTGAATCTGGCGTGCTTAACCACTGTGTCATATCCCCAGCCCTTTTAATTTTTTATTTTGATACAGGGTCTCACTAAGCTGCCCAGGCTAGCCTCAAAGTTGCCATCTTGAATTGCTGAGATTACAGGCCTGCACCACTGTACTCAGCTAGAAAATATTACATTTGTCTTTACTCTTTCAATACAGGGAGATCATATTCATATAACTTTTTTTTTTTTTTTTTTTTTTTTAGAGAGAGAGAGAGAGAGAGAATTTAACATTTATTTTTTAGTTTTCGGCGGGCACAACATCTTTGCTTGTATGTGGTGCTGGGGATCGAACCCGGGTCGCACGCATGCCAGGCGAGCGTGCTACCGCTTGAGCCACATCCCCAGCCCCCCCCCCTTTTTTTTTTTTGGTACCGGGGATTGAACTCAGGGGCACTTGACCACTGAGCCACATCCCTATTTTGTATTTTACTTAGAGACAGGTTCTCACTGAGTTGCTCAGTGCCTCGACTTGCTGAGGCTGGCTTTGAACTCGAGATCCTCCTGTCTCAGCTTCCTGAGCCGCTGGGATTACAGGCATGTGCCACGATGCCTGGCTTCATATAACTTTTATCTTAGCATATTGTCATAATTATTATTTTATTAATTATTAATATCTATTGTAAATTACACTTTATTATATACTTATGTATAGGAAAAGATGTAGTAAAATCAGAGTTTTTTAAAAATATATATTTATTTTAGTTATAAATGGACCTTTGTTTTTTACTTATTTGTATGTGGTGCTGAGACTCGAACCCAGGGCCTCACACATGCTAAGCAAGTTCTTTACCACTGAGCCACAACCCCATCCCCAAATCAGAGTTTTGTATTATGTGTGGTTTCAGGTATCCTCTGGGGGGTCTCAGAATATATCCCACATGGATAAGGGTTAGCAGTGTATACATCTGTTCAGGAAAAGAAGTCCAAATCATAAGATAATTGTAAAGTATTAAAATCAGCCATAGGTGTAATTAAACCATAAAAAATACCTAGTGTAGTCCAGTTTTTATATTGAAAATATAATGGACATGGTTTTAGTCAACTATTCATCACTGTGACTAAAACATCTCTCAAAAACAACTTAAAGGGAGGAAAACCTTTCTTTCTTTCTTTTTTTTTTTAATTTTAGATCACGGTTTCAGAGGTTGAGCCCATGGTTGACCAACTCTGGGTAGAACATCATGGGTGGAAAGGCTGTGGCAGAAGAAAGCAGTTCAGTACATGGCAACCAGGGAGCAGAGAGAACTCTGCTCTTTAGGGACAAAATATAAACCCCCAGGTCACGCCCCTGCCCCCCACCTACTTTCTCCAGCCACACCCTACCTGCTTTCATTTACCACATAGTTAATCCATGTCAGTGGATTAATCCAATGATTAGGCCAGTGTTCTCATAATCTAATTATTTCACCTCCAAACATTCTTTCATGGTCTCACACATGAGCTTTTGAGGGACACTGCATATCTAAACCGTAACAGATGTTAAGATTCTCAAAGCAGGGAATGTACCCTATTTATTTATTTATTTGGCACCAGGGATTGAACTCAGGGGGCACTTGGCTACTGAGCCACATCCCTAGCCCTACTTTGTATTTTATTTAGAGGCAGAATCTCACTGAGTTGCTTAGCGCCTCACTTTTTGCTGAGGCTGGCTTTGAAATTGCAGTCCTCCTGTCTGAGCCTCCTGAGCCTCTGGGAGCCTCTGGGATCCTCACTGTGTGAGCCGCAGTACCCGTACTCTATGTTCTTAGAGAAGGAATGGAGGGTATTGGAAGTCTGAGTGGATTGTACGGTAGTTGTACACAACCATGTAGCCAATCTTAAGTTGGGCTAATAACTGCATTAAATTGACTACAGATGAAGAATTAGGCCTTTAAAGAATTGGAACTATTTAATCTGTAAAGATAGTTTATATAAATAAGATGAAAATTGAGGATTTGTTTACTAAACTCAGAATACTCAAATCAGAAAGTTGTCTTGAAGCTTGAAAGAGGTAGCTTTAGGGCAAAATGTGTAACTATGTAATTTAATGAGAAAAAGTTCTCTTAGGCAATATTATATCTCCATTCAAGAGTGAAAAAAGAAAATCTAGAATGATTAAATTAATGGAACCATCAGGGATAGTTGACGAAGCTAGAAATGTGACCTTAAATTTTATGGCATAGAAGATGATTCCTCTTGCTTTTATCAAAAAATATAATTTTTATCGGCAGGATTTGTATTTTTCTCTTTGTGTTTGGGAGGATTAATTTTTGGAACAAGTCTCATTATTAATGGTTATTAAAGGGTTTTGGAAAGTCTGTGCTCCACACAACAAAATGTAACCAGCTTATATAATGTGATGTTAGAACTGGAGATAGTGTTTTTTTTTTTTTTAATCCAACTTTAGCTCTATATAATCTGGCTTTTTGAAGTCTTTTACCTGGTGTGCTTTCTCTGGGATTTCAGTAGAGTGAAGTGATGTGGGTGTGTGAGGATCACTCCTATGAACCTACCCCACAACAACTATTAAGTGAATCTTATAATTAAAAAAAATATATTTTATTTTTATTTATTTTGAGATGGGGTCTTGCTGTGTTTGGTGCTCAGTCTGATTTTGAACTTGTGAGCTCAAGTGATTCTCCTACCTCAGCCTCCCAAGTAGCTGGGACTACAGACTTGTTCCACTACTCCTGGCTGAATCTTGTAACTTTCTTTTTCTTTTTTTTTTTTTTTTTGGTATTAGGGATTGAATTTGGACACTCAACCACTGAGCCACATCCCCCGCCCTATTTTGTTTCAGTTTCACTGAGTTGCTTAGTGCCTCACCATTGCTGAGTCTGGCTTTGGACTCATGATCTTTCTGCCTCAGCATCCTGAACCCTTAGGATTACAGGCGTGTGCCACCTTGTTCAGCGAATCTTGTAACCTTTTTTTTTTTTTTTTAATATTTTTTTTAGTTGTAGATAAACACAATATCTTTATTTATTTTTATGTGGTGTTGAGATTCGAACCCAGTGCCTCATGTGTGCAAGGCAAGTGACCTACCACTGAGCTACAACTCTAGACCTGAATCTTGTAACTTTTTAACTATAATATTTCCAGGAGCAAATGTCACCTTTAAAAATATGCCAATGGGAAATAAGATTTAATAATGTTATTTATAGATTGGTTTAAAAAAATGTATATATCTTCCATGTGCAAAAAATACTGCATATAAATTATTTTGCCCTTCATTTTCTTAAGGGTTCCGGGAACAAAGTAGCATCTAAAACACTGATTTGAGACAACCTACTTGTATTATTGATTTCATTAGTATAATACTAATACTTTTGGAATAATTGTATTAAAAGTGAAGAATATTTTTTGTTTTTTTTTTTTTTTTAGTTGTCAATAGACCTTTATTTATTTTTATGTGGTGCTGAGGATTGAACCTAGTACCTCACACATGCTGAGCAAGCGCTCTACCACTGTGCTACAACCTCAGCCCAGTTTTATTTTTTTGGTACAAGGGATTGAACTCAGGGGCACTCAACCACTGAGCCACATCCCCAGCCCTACTTTGTATTTTTTATTTAGAGACAAGGTTTCACTGGGTTGCTTAGCACCTCACCTTTGCTGAGGCTGACTTTGAACTCTCGATCCTCCAGCCTCAGCTTCTCCAGCTGCTGGGATTACAGGCATGTGCAGCTGTGGTCAGCGAATATTTTTAAGACTTATTTTTTTCTGCTAGAAATTAGTCTTTTAGTCATAAGATTCTTAAGTCCAGAAGAAAAATTTTTTTTTAGTTATTTCAGTCTTGTGATTAATATTCATGAACATTTGAATTAATCCTTTTCTATTAAAAAAAAAAACACAAATTTTTGTAGTTGTAGATGAACAGCTTGCCTTTATTTTGTTCATTTTTATTTGACACTAAGGCTGGAACCCAGTGCCTCACCCATGCTAGGCAAGCACTCTGCCACTGAGCTACAGTCCCAGCCTTCTTTTTTATTTTTAATTTTAATTTTTCTGTGGTGCTGAGGATTGAACCCATGCCCTCATATATGTTTCCCAGCAATGATCCCTTTAAAATAAAATGTCAGTTATATGAGGAAGCATTTAGGTGACTGGCTGTAAACAGAATATTAGTGGGGTCTGACTACTTCATTTTATTGGTTAGAACACTATTTTTATATACTTAATAATAGCAAAATACTACGTATGCTAGTAAACATTTTTTAAAAATATTTATTTTTTAGTTGTAGTCGGACACAATACCTTTATTTTATTTATTTATTTTTCTGTGGTGCTAAGGATTGAACCCAGGGCCTCGCATGTGTTAGAGGAGTGCTCTACCACTGAGCCACAACCCCAGCCCAACATTTTTTAATCTATATTTAAAGACATTTATATTTATTTGTTTATTTATTTTTAAATATATATATTTTTAGTTGTAGTTGGACACAATACCTTTATTTTATTTCTTTTTATGTGGTGCTAAGGATCCAACCCAACACCTTGCACATGCTAGGCAAGCGCTTTACCACTGAGTAACCCCTCAAGTATTATCTTTTAAAAAAAATAACAATTTCATATTTTGCTTATTCTTTTAATTAGCTATTAAAGATTGACTATTTTTTCAGGTAGAGATTGAACTGTTTATCTATTAAAATGTGTCTATTTTTATCTTATAGCCAATTTTCTATTTAAGTATTCATTTTCCCTCTAATGATTTGTTAAAACTTTTTTGGATTTGATGGGGTAAAAGTAGTACCTTATTAAATTAATTAATTAATTAATTTTTGGTACTGGGGATTGAATTCAGGGACACTTTACTGCTCAGCTACATCCCTAGCTCTTTTATATTTTATTTTGAGATGGGCTTTCACTAAATTGTTTAGGGCCTCCCTAAATTACTGAGACTGACCTTGAACTTGGGGCCCTCTTCACTCTGCCTCCCAAATAGCTGGGACTATAGGCTTAGGTAACTTTAAAATTTAAAGGACGTCAATTTTTGTGAAATTTATGGTTTTCATCTTTTTTAATTTTGGGGGGAGGGTACTGGGGATTGAACTCAGGGATGCTCGACCACTGAGCCACACCCTCAGCCCTATTTTGTATTTTATTTAGAGACAGGGTCTCAATGAGTTGCTTAGCATCTCGCCTTTGCTGAGGCTGACTTCAAACTCACAATCCTCCTGCCTCAGCCTTTGGAGCCACTGGGATTACAGGCGTGTGCCATGGTGCCTGGCTGGTTTTCATGTTTTAACACACCCCCCTCAGTCTCTTCTTTAAAATATAGTCTAGTTAAAAGATGAATATTATTACTATTATAATATATGTTGATATTTCAGTGTAGAACTCTTAAGAGGTAAGGGTATGTTTTTTGCAGGCAAATAACATTTAATTAATGTATTATAACATCTGGAAATCTTTGGCTTTTAAAATATAAACGTTTAATCTATTGGAATTTTGCTTGTGTCTTTTCTAGGGTATGCATCCTTAACAGAAATGAATTTTCTTTTAGTTGTTGGTTTCATCGATAGTGGTAAACTACCTTTGTGAGTCTCATTGTTATGAGCTTGCTGTTTTGTTTTGTCTCTTCAGTAGTGATGTGTCATAATTCCAATAATAGTGGGTGAGTTGTTAGTGAAGATTCACCTAAAGCTAAGTAATTGTGCTAATTTTAAGTATTGTATTATTCAGTTTTTGATTGATTGATTTTTTTTATTTTTGGTATCAGGAATTGAACCCAGGGACACTTAACCACTGAGCCACATACATCCCAGCCCTTTTTTTTATTTTTAGTTTTTTATTTTGAGATAGGATCTCACTAAGTTGCTGAGGCTGGCTTTGATCTTTTGATCCTCCTCTAGCCTCCCGAGTTGCTGGGATTACATGCGTGTGCCATTGCACTGAGCTTGATTTCTTTTTTTTTTTTTTTTTTTCATTTTTTTGTATTATTTTTTAATTTGTTTTAATTAGTTACACCTGACAGTACAATGACCTTGACATATCATACATTTGAATCAAAATATTTACTTTTTAGTTTTAGGTGGACACAATATCTTCATTTTATTTTTATGTGGTACTGAATATGGAACTGAGTACCTTATGCATGCTAGGTGAGCACTCTACCTCTGAGCCACAACCTCAGCCCTTTGATTTCTTTAAAAAAAATTTTTTTAGAGTACTTTCTCTATGGAATGGAATAATTTTCTTTTGGAATATAATAAGGTTTATGCTTGGGAACTTGACATTATGCAAAAAGATGTGGATATAAGAATGGATTCACACCTGTCCCTGTCTGAGCAATTTAAGAATTTAATCCTATTTATGTATTTTTTTTGTGTTGACAATTGAACCTAGTGGTGTTTTGCCACTGAACTACATCCCCAGACCTTTTTGTTGTTTGGACAGAATCCCACTAAGTTGCTTAGGGCCTTGTTAAATTTCTGAGGCTGGTTTTGAACTTAAGATCCTCCTGCCTAAGTCTCCTGAGCTGCTGGGAATACAGGTGTGTTCCAATGTGGCTGGCTATAATTATTTAAAAAAAAAAAAAAATATATATATATATATATATATATATATAATAAAAATAAAAAATATATATTATAAAAAATATATTAGTAGGTAGACACAATATCTTTATTTTATTTATTTGTATATGGTGCTGGGGATCAAACCCAGGGCCTCACATATGCTAGGTGAGTGATCTACTGTTGAACCACAACCCCAGCCCCTGGCTTTAATCATTTTAAAATTCAACATTAATAGCTATTTATTTTGTGAAGAAACAAGCAAATTTCAGGTTTTAAGTACATATTTCTTTCTAGTTACATTAGTGGCAAATATGAATAAATTAGCTTTATGTATCTGATTTTTTTTTTTTTTTTTTAATATAGGGAATTGAACCCAGGGACACTTTATTTAACATTGAGCTATAGCATCCCCAACCCTTTTTATTTTGCGACAGGCCCTTACTCAGCTGCTTAGGGTCTCCCTGAGTTGCCGAGACTGGACTTGAACTTGTGATCCTTCTGTCTCAGCCTCCTGAGTTGCTGGGATTACTGGTATGCACCACTGTGCCTGGCTATTCTGATGTGTTTTGAACATATCATATATGTACAAATCCTTGGTAAATATGAATACATGAATTAATAAAAAAATCTTAATCAGAATTTTTATTTCAACTTGTCACCTTTTAAAAACGGGACTGAGTTCTCTTATTTTTTGGTATATACTGCATTCAAATATTAGGAGATGCTGGGCATGGGTGGCACATGTCTGTAATCCTAGCAATTGGGAGGCTGAGACAGGAGGCTCATGAGTTCAAAGCCAGCCTCAACAGATTAGCAAGGTACTTAGCAACTCAGTGAGACCCTGTTTCTAAATAAAATACAGAAAAGGGCTGGGGATGTGGCTTAGTAGTTAAGCTCCCATAGGTTCAATCCCTGGTACCAAAAAAAAAAAAAAAAAAAAAAAAAAATCTAAGGAGGAAGCTGAAATAACATGGTGTTTACCAAACGAAGAACTTTAATTCAAATCTCTGATATTGCAGCACAGCTACATTTTTAATAAAATAATTTTGAGAATACAAGTAAGAGTATCATGATCCTAAATTTGTTTGGTGTGTAGAATTTGGAGATGAAGAGCAAGCCAACTAAATTGAAAGAGGAAAGATGAAGGTGTAGTTCAGTGTTAGAGTACTTTGTATGCAAGTCTCTGTGTTTGATTCTAACACCACACTGAGAGAAAAGAGAAAAAAACCACCAAAATAACTTAAGGGGCATTGAGAGAAGGGTAGATTAAAGAGAAGCCAATGAAGGAAGAAAAGAAACAGAAGATAGTGGAAGAGGAATTTCCTGAAAGTTGTTCTAGTAGGGTGTGTCAGAAGGTGGAAATAAATCAATTAGGAATTTCTTGCTAACACCACAATTTGAATGGAGTTTATGAACAGAAGTCAAGTAGTAGTTGATTAGTAAATGAATAGAGAAAGTGGAGGATGGTTGTGAAGAGAACCAAAGGGTAGAAGCTAGGAAATAATGAAAATATGAATCTTTTTTTTTTTTTAAGTTGTAGTTGGATACAATACCTTTATTTCACTTATTTTTATGTGGTGCTGAGGATCAAACCCAAGGTCTCGCACATACAGGCAAGCGCTCTACCGCTGAGCCGTAACCCCAGACCGAAAATATGAATCTTTTGTGGTGTGAAGTTGAAGATAAAGGTCAGGAATAGTTTTGGAGCCTAAGGAAAAGGGAATCTAGTATCCAGAGTTTCTTCTTTCCTTGGATCCAAAGGCACCAAGGTAAGGAAAGGAAGTATGGTAAATTCATGACCTCTAGGTTGTTTTCTCTGTTAAGAAATAAACTGTCACTTGCTAAGAATGATCAATGTGGAGGAGTGGCTTGGAGAGACTTATTGCTAGGTACAGTGACAGGAATACTTTTTTTGTAATCCCAGTGACTTTGGAGGCCTAAGCTGGAAGATCATAAGTTCAAGGCCAGCCTCAGCAATTTAGCAAGTCCCTTGGCAATTTAGTAAGATCCTGCCTCAAAATCAAAAAAATGAAAAAAACTGGGGATATAGATCCAGGGTGAAGTACCTCTGGATTTAATCCCTAGTATCAACAACAACAACAATAAAACACTCCTGAGGTGATTAGAGGAAGATCATGAATCCATGGGACTATTAGTCTGCATGTTTTGGTTTTCTCCTTTAAAACCTAGAACTAGGAACGTGGAGTGCTTATTCCTGAACTATACCCCCTACTCTTTTTACTTTTATTTTTTAAATTTGAGACAAGATTGCCCCTAAGTTGCAGAGGTTAGTGGCGAACTTGAAATCCTTCTGCCTCAGCTTTCTTAGTTGCTGGGTTATAGGCATGTACTACCACTCCCAATGTATCATCACTCTCAGCTTGTCTTCTATTTCTAAATCTCTTTAGCTCTTACATATTCCAGTGAATACTTCAAACTTGACATCTTTTAGCTTTAATCTTGTTCTTGTTTGTTATTAGATAAAACCATACCCAAATCATTTTATAATCTATAGTATTGTGATTAAGTATATAAGTTTTGGAATCAGCAGATCTGGATTCCAATCCTTGCTCTGCTGCTTTCTTTAGTAATATGAATCTCAACTTCAACTTTTCAGTTTATTAAATAAACAACATTTAAAACATAAGATACTTATTTTTCCATCAAGAGAATTTTTTTTTTAATTTATTAATATTTATTTATTTATTTATTTTAGTTTTAGGCGGACACAACATCTTTGTTTTGCATGTGGTGCTGAGGATCGAACCCGGGCCGCACGCACGCCAGGCGAGCGCGCTACCACTTGAGCCACATCCCCAGCCCGAGAATTTTTATAACTAAGATAAATTAGTTATTTAAAAATTTTTTCTTAGCTTATTAAAATCCTTTAAGGTTCAGTTAGGGAAAATAGAGGAAGCTTGGTTATTATCTTTAGTTTAATTTTTATAAATGACACTGTATTATAAATCATGTATTTAGAGAATAATGATAGAAGAAAATGTCTTGTGATTGAATGTTATATTTTTTTTTAAAAGGAAGATATGAAAGTGTGATGAGGGAGAATGTAGCTCAGTGGTAGAGTGTGTGCTTAGAATGAGCAAAAGAGGTTCTGAGTTTCATCCTTAGCACCAAAACAAAACTATGATGCTAGTTAATTATTATTATTTTAAAAAAGCAATAGGAAATAGACTAAGATGTTATTTTATTTTATTTTTTTTTTAATTTTTTATTGTGGGTTGTTCAAAACATTACAAATTTCTTGACATATCATATTCCACACTTTGATTCAAGTGGGTTATGAACTCCCACCTTCACCCCATACACAGATTGCAGAATCACATCAGTTACACATCCATTGATTTACATATTGCCATACTAGTGTCTGTTGTGCTCCGCTGCCTTTCCCATCCTCCCCCTCCCCCCTCCCCACCTCTCCCCTCCCCTCCCCTCCTCTCCCCTCCCCTCACCTCCTCTCTCTCTACCCCCTCCACTGTATAACCCTGAGGGTCTCCTTCCATTACCGTGCAATTTCCCTTCTCTCTCCCTTTCCCTCCCACCTCTCATCCCTGTTAAATGTTAATCTTCTTCTCCTGTTCTTCGTCCCTACTCTGTTCTTAGTTACTTTCCTTATATCAAAGAAGACATTTGGCATTTGTTTTTTAGGGATTGGCTAGCTTCACTTAGCATAATCTGCTCTAATGCCATCCATTTCCCTGTAAATTCTATGATTTTGTCATTTTTTAATGCAGAGTAATACTCCATTGTGTATAAATGCCACATTTTTTTTATCCATTCGTCTATTGAAGGGCATCTAGGTTGGTTCCACAGTCTTGCTATTGTGAACTGTGCTGCTATGAACATCGATGTAGCAGTGTCCCTGTAGCATGCTCTTTTTAGGTCTTTAGGGAATAGACCAAGAAGGGGAATAGCTGGGTCAAATGGTGGCTCCATTCCCAGCTTTCCAAGAAATCTCCATACTGCTTTCCAAATTGGCTGCACCAATCTGCAGTCCCACCAGCAATGTACAAGTGTACCCTTTTCCCCACATCCTCTCCAGCACTTGTTGTTGTTTGACTTCCTAATGGCTGCCAATCTTACTGGAGTGAGATGGTATCTTAGGGTGGTTTTGATTTGCATTTCTCTGACAGCTAGAGATGTTGAGCATTTTTTCATGTACTTGTTGATTGACTGTATGTCCTCCTCTGTGAAGTGTCTGTTCAGGTCCTTGGCCCATTTGTTGATTGGGTTGTTTGTTCTCTTATTGTCTAATTTTTTGAGTTCTTTGTATACTCTGGATATTAGGGCTCTATCTGAAGTGTGAGGAGTAAAGATTTGTTCCCAGGATGTAGGCTCCCTATTTACCTCTCTTATTGTTTCTTTTGCTGAGAAAAAACTTTTTAGTTTGAGTAAGTCCCATTTGTTGATTCTAGTTATTAACTTTTGTGCTATGGGTGTCCTATTGAGGAATTTGGAGCCCGACCCCACCGACTGTAGATCGTAGCCAACTTTTTCTTCTATCAGACGGCGCATCTCTGATTTGATATCAAGCTCCTTGATCCATTTTGAATTCACTTTTGTGCATGGCGAGAGAAAGGGATTCAGTTTCATTTTGTTGCATATGGATTTCCAGTTTTCCCAGCACCATTTGTTGAAGATGCTATCCTTCCTCCATTGCATGCTTTTAGCCCCTTTATCAAATATAAGATAGTTGTAGTTTTGTGGATTGGTTTCTGTGTCCTCTATTCTGTACCATTGGTCCACCCGCCTGTTTTGGTACCAGTACCATGCTGTTTTTGTTACTATTGCTCTGTAGTATAGTTTGAAGTCTGGTATCGCTATACCGCCTGATTCACACTTCTTGCTTAGCATTGTTTTTGCTATTCTGGGTCTTTTATTTTTCCATATGAATTTCATGATTGCTTTCTCTATTTCTACAAGAAATGCCATTGGGATTTTGATTGGCATTGCATTAAACCTATAGAGAACTTTTGGTAATATCGCCATTTTGATGATGTTAGTTCTGCCTGTCCATGAACAGGGTATATTTTTCCATCTTCTAAGATCTTCTTCTATTTCTCTCTTTAGGGTTCTGTAGTTTTCATTGTATAAGTCTTTCACCTCTTTTGTTAGGTTGATTCCCAAGTATTTTATTTTTTTTGAAGATATTTTGAATGGAGTGGTTGTCCTCATTTCCATTTCAGAGGATTTGTCGCTGATATACAGGAATGCCTTTGATTTATGCGTGTTGATTTTAAATCCTGCCACTTTGCTGAATTCATTTATTAGCTCTAATAGTTTCTTTGTAGAGCCTTTTGGGTCTGCTAGATATAGAATCATATCATCTGCAAATAGTGATAATTTAATTTCTTCTTTTCCTATTTTTATGCCTTTAATTTCTTTCGTCTGTCTAATTGCTCTGGCCAGTGTTTCGAGAACTATGTTGAACAGAAGTGGTGAGAGAGGGCATCCCTGTCTTGTTCCAGATTTTAGAGGGAATGCCTTCAGTTTTTCTCCATTCAGAATGATGCTAGCCTGAGGCTTAGCATAGATTGCTTTTACAATATTGAGGTATGTTCCTGTTATCCCTAGTTTTTCTAGAGTTTTGAACATAAAGGGATGCTGTACTTTGTCGAATGCTTTTTCCGCATCTATCGAGATGATCATATGGTTCTTATTTTTAAGTCTATTGATGTGGTGAATAACATTTATTGATTTCCGTATATTGAACCAGCCTTGCATCCCAGGGATGAATCCTACTTGATCATGGTGTACAATTTTTTTGATATGTTTTTGTATCCGATTCGCCAGAATTTTATTGAGGATTTTTGCATCTAGGTTCATTAGAGATATTGGTCTGTAGTTTTCTTTCTTTGAAGTGTCTTTGTCTGGTTTAGGTATCAGGGTGATGTTGGCCTCATAGAATGAATTTGGAAGTTCTCCCTCCTTTTCTATTTCCTGAAGTAGCTTGAAAAGTATTGGTATTAGTTCTTCTTTAAAGGTTTTGTAAAATTCTGCTGTATACCCATCCGGACCTGGGCTTTTCTTAGTTGGTAGTCTTTTTATGGTTTCTTCTATTTCCTCAATTGATATTGGTCTGTTTAGGTTTTCTATATCCTCCTGACTCAATCTGGGCAGATCATATGACTTAAGAAATTTATCTATGCCTTCACTATCTTCTAATTTATTGGAGTATAAGGATTCAAAATAGTTTTTGATTATCTTCTGTATTTCTGAAGTGTCTGTTGTGATATTGCCTTTTTCATCCTGTATGCTAATAATTTGAGTTCTCTCTCTTCTTCTCTTCGCTAGCATCGCTAAGGGTCTGTCGATTTTGTTTATTTTTTCAAAGAACCAACTTTTAGTTTTGTCAATTTTTTCAATTGTTTCTTTTGTTTCGATTTCATTAATTTCAGCTCTGATTTTAATTATTTCTTGCCTTCTACTTCTTTTGCTGTTGTTTTGCTCTTCTTTTTCAAGGATTTTGAGATGAAGTATGAGATCATTTATTTGTTGGTTTTTTCTTTTTTTAAGGAATGAACTCCAAGCAATGAATTTTCCTCTTAGAACTGCTTTCAATGTGTCCCATAGATTCCGATATGTTGTGTCTGTGTTTTCATTTATCTCTAAGATAAATTGTAGTTGGACACAATACCTTTCTTTCACTTATTTATTTTTATGTGGTGCTTAGGATTGAATCCAGGATCTCACACGTGCGAGGCGAGTGCTCTACTGCTGAGCCACCACCCCAGCCCCCCCAAGACTAAAATGTTATATTGGTATTGTCTTACAACATTTATATTTATTATATTAGCTATAATATACTTAATTATAGTATATTAATAATGAACATTTATTCAATTAATAATGAATATTTGTTTAATTCTTTATAAGAGTCAGTGGATTCTTGGATTGTTGCATTTAGTCCAGCTTGTCCAATTTTATTATTGTATTTAATCCTGTGGAGCTGGGATTCAAATGGACAGTTGGTACTTACACCCATACCTCCCCGCCCCCTATTATGATAAATTAATAACTTTGCTGAGATAATGTGAATTTAAAGAATCTAGCATTGCATTTGGTACTCAGGAGGTAGTCAGAGATTTTCTTTCCTTGTGGAAGAGATCCCATTGAATTTGTTGGCATATTTTACCTGGTAGTCACATAAGGAATTAACAAAGCTTTTTTAAATTGCATTCAAATTCACATAAATTCTCATAACCGAAACATCTTAAAATGTACATTGGTGTGTAGCCAAAAAGAAAAACCCTATATCCATTGAACAGCTCCTCCTCATCCCTTCTTTCTCCTGTTCCTGGCTCCGGGGAATCCACCAGTCTGTCTTCTTTGTCTATGTATTTACCTATTTTGGGTTTATCTATTATATTTCATAAAAATGAAATTATACAATATGTGACTTTTGTGTCTGGCTTCTTTTTTTTTTTTTTAATATTTATTTCTTAGTTTTTAGCGGACACAACATCTTTGTATGTGGTGCTGAGGATCGAACCCGGGACGAATGCATGCCAGGCGAGTGCGCTACCTCTTGAGCCACATCCCCAGCCCTGTGTCTGGCTTCTTTTATTCAGAAAATTAAAATTTTATATCTATTTATTTTTTTTTGGTGGTGCTGGAGATCAATTCCAGGTTTCACACATGCTAGGCAGATACTCTTATGACTGAGCTATGCTTCATGCTGTGATAAGGTTTTGAGGTTTATCCACCTTTTATTCCTTTTTATGGGTGTGTGGAGAGCAGCCTGTGCCTAGCCCTGAGTTATTCCATTTTATAAAGCAGCAGTTTACCATGAAGTCATTCCATTTTGAGTATAAGTGCTTAGGAAGAATGACTTGATAACTCGTCTTAGCAAATAAATCAAATGTTCATATAGAACTCACAGAAAACAAAAATCAAACAAAAATCCCAGCTGCACAGCACAATCATAAAATACAAACTGATAAATAAATTCATTGTGCTAATAAAAATTGCCACCTTTGGCCAGGCTTAGTGGTGCATGCCTGTAATTCCAGCAGCTCTGGACATTGAGGCAGGAAGATTGCAAGTTCAAATCCAGTCTCAACAATTTAGCAAGGCCCTAAGCAACTTAGCGAGACCCTGTCTCAATATAAAAAAAATAAATAAATAAAGGCTGGAGATATGTATGGCTCAGAGGTTAAGCTGCTGGGTTCAATCCCTGCTACTAAGAGAAAAAAAAAAAGATTGGTGTGGAATAAAATAATGTGGGATTGCCGTGGTCAGGATACCAAGTGAGCCATGAGTACTTAATGAATTTTAAAGACAATGAAATTGTAGCTTGTGTATTTATTTTTACCCAATAAATTCGGGCATTGGTGAAAGACACAAACATGGCTGATCTGTATTAACTCACAACAGGGTGAATACTATTCCATTTTGTTTGGTTACCCTGATTTATTTATCCATTCATCCATTGATGAACTTTTGGGTTGTTTCTGCCTTTTGGCTGTTGTGAATAGCACCACTGTTCACATGCTTTGAATATGCATGTACATGTATTTGAGTCCCAAATTTTAATTCTTTTAAGTATGGCAAGTGTTTCCTTTTTTAAAAAGAAATTATCTTTTACTGATTTAATGCTCTTTATGAATCTGATAAGTTCTATGAAAGTTCTTTTTTTTTAAATTGGATGTACAGCATCCTTATTTTATCATTTTTTTTAAATTGGATGTACAGCATCCTTATTTTATCATTTAGAAGATATTGTAGGCAGTTTCTTTCTTCTTTTTTTTTTTCATTTGTAGATAGACACAATACCCTTACTTTATTTATTCATTTTTATCTGGTGCTGAGGATCGAACCCAGTGCCTCCCACATGCTAGGCAAGCTCTACCACTGAGCCACAACCCCACCCCCATAGGCAGTTTCTTTTTCATTAAATTTGTTTCTGGGGAGAATTCAAGAAAGTTCAAACTACTTGCTATTCTAGTCTTTTAACTTTTACGAAGTTTCTTCGGGAAAGATTCATCTTTTGTCTTTGTTTCTTCCCATTTCATAAACAGATTACAACTGTGCAACCCTAGTGTAGAGATTGAAAACTCTAGTGTCTACACTACAGATAGTGTAAGGCCAATCATTGCGATGATCTAAAAGGTACTTTCTATAATTGAAGAATACACTATAAGGGAACAGCTCCAGCTTTTCTTGTGGGAATATAGGGTTAATATTGCCAGATCTTATGATTTGTCAAGAGAAGCAAAAGTCTGCATTTTTATGTAAAATATGTTAATTCAGTGTTTGGAATTAATTAAAAATGTTTTAAAACATTCTGAAGGCCAGACTGAACCCACCTATAGTCAAGATAGGTCCTGAAGGAAGTATAAGATGAGTAGAAAGGAAAGCTGTGTATTTTGAATTAATACTGAAGTCATCTTGAAATGGACATGAGCTAGTTATCTGCCCTTGGAATAACACGAAATAATGCCCATGCATTATCTCCATATCACCTCCTCATTGCATACCCTTTTCAGGGAATCCATTATAGCTTTCATTTATGTTATTAGAGCTCCAGTTAATATAATAGTTTTAGATGTGTTGTACACGTTATTGGTAGTGCTCACAACTCTACAAGATCGGTGTTACCTCTTTTTTTTTTTTTTTTAATAAATGAGACAGGGCTGGGGTTGTGGCTCAGTGGTAGAATGCTTGCTTAGCATGTGTGAGGCACTGGGTTCGATTCTCAGCACCACATATAAATAAATGAATAAAATAAAGGTCCATCAGTGTCTAAAAATATTAAAAATAACAAATGAGACAACAAAGTCTTCCTGTATTAAGTAATTTGCCCAAGATCACACAAAAAATGTGATTGAGCTATTGTGATTATGATTGAAAGCCCAGTTCTGACTACCTTTGCTCTTTCCTTATGACATGCTACGTACCTCTTATTTATTATGAGCAGTATTGGTATATAGTAGTGTTCCACTTATCAGGAGAGGTTAAATTCTAAGATTCACATTGGATGCCTGAAACCATGAATAGTGTCAATACATATGTTTTCTCCTACATGTACCTACCAATGATAAAGTTTGGGTGTGGTGATGCATGCTTATAATCCCAGCTACCCAGAAAGCTAAATAGGAAAGATAAAAACTTTGAGGCCAGTTTAGGTAACTTAGTGAGACTCCATCTTGAAAAATAAAGGGCTGGGGATATAGCTCAGTGGTAGAGTGCTGCTGGGTTTTGTCCCTAGTACTGGGGGAAAAAAGTTTTATTTAGAAATTAGAAATATGCTGTAATAAAATCAATGTTATCTCTAGTCTTGCCCTTTGGGCCCATTATTAAGTAAAATGAGGGTTACTTGAATAAAAGACTGTGATTAGTAGATTTGCTGGACAAGGGGATGATTTACATTCCTGGAGATGGACAGGGTGAGATTTCTTCATACTACTCAGTATGGTACACAATTTAAAACATAGGAATTGTTTATTTCTGGAACTTGACATTTAATATTTTTGGGCCATGGTTGGCCATTTCTGACCAAAACCTGAGAGGTCTAAAATTTTTCAAAAATTTTGCAACAAGGTCTCACTAAATTGCCCAGGCTGACCTTGAACTTGCAATCCTGCTTGCTGCTTCAAGCTCCTGAGTAGCTGGAATTACAAGTTTGTATGTCTGTGATTTGTCAAGAGAAGCCAAGCTATGATTATCAAGTTGAAGTCCACTTACTTCCATTTGGACTTAAACCATTTGCCTTCATCACTCCTTTGCTACTTCTTTGACAAAAATATCAAGAAGTACATTTTGCCATATCAAGTACATGTATTCTTTCAAGTTCTTCCTTTTTTGAGCTAAATAAGGCATTTTCACCTTTTTTTTTTTTTTTTTGCTACCAGGGATTGAACTCAGGGGTACTCAACTACTGAGCCACATCCCCAGTTCTATTTTGTATTTTATTTTGAGACAGGGTCTCATTGACTTGCTAAGTGCCTTACCATTGCTGAGTCTGGCTTTGAACTCATGATCCTCCTGTCTCAGCCTCTTGAGACATTGGGATTACAGGCATTCACCACTTTGCTCAGCTTGACTCTGTACTCTTAAAGCTCCTCTAATTTTCCCCTAGCTTATTTCCTCAGGCTTCTTGCTGGGTTTCTGTTCTCTGGGCTGCTCAAAATAACCACACAAGTCACATGGATAGTCTACCTTCAAGACAGATTCCAGCCAGGTGTAGTGGTGCATGCCTGTAATCTCAGTAGTTTGGGAGGCTAAAGCAGGAGGATCACAAGTTCAAGGCCAGCCTCAGCAATTTAGTGAGGCTCTAAGCAACTTAGCATGACCTTGTCTCAAAATAAAATATAAAAAAAAGGGCTGGGGATGTGGCTCAGTGTGGCTCTTTGGGGTTGCTGTGAGGGCTCCTCTGACCTTAAGGGTCTGCAGGAAGAGAGAGAGCACGTGCGGACCCCTTTTATTGAGGAGAAGCTATTCAGATGAGGCAAGGGGTCAGGTTTCAGGGGGCTGAGTCTATCTTCATGATGTCCACTGACAGCAGGTTGACTGTCATCTAGGTAGGCCACACCCAAGGGCACAGTAAGAGAAGGGGACACACACAAGGCACTTCCATGGAAGATTCTATCCTAAACAGGGAAAGGGGTAATATTATGAAGGAACAGGTAAGCAAAGCTCCACCCATGGGGCTGTAGGAAGACACATCCAGGCAGGAAGACACAAGTCACTTGAACCCTAGAAGAGCAGGGCAGTCTAGCAGCAGGGTGCTGCCCAGCAAGGGAGTTAACTCAGTCACTTGTGAGGTTGGTCTCCCACAGCTTCTTTTCCCATTTTGCCTCTTTTTTTTTTTTTTAATTTTCCTTTTCTTTATATGGTCTCTCAGCAACCTTATGTCCTTCTACAGTGTCTGTTTTCTTTCTTCTTCCTCCCCCCCCTCCGTCTTATCTTTTCTCCTCTACTTAAAAACCCAGGGTCTCACATGTGCTAGTTAAGTGTTCTACCTCTGAGCTGTATTCCTAGCTGCCCCCCCCCTTTTATTAACTGACCAGATTACAAAATACCATGATAGATACCTTAGTTCATCCTTTTAATAAGCCTGTTGATCTGGTCTTCCTTGTTGCCAGCATCTACACTTTCTACAAAATGGATGGTCTTTTTCTTCATTCCACCTGTTAGAGAAGATAATTTGAAGGACCACAGGAAGTTATTTGCCACTTTGAAGCATTTCCCAACAGTGTAGATCCTCTATGCTGATGATGTCATATTTACTAAGAGATTGAGCAATCAAAGCGTTGTCTGTCAAGGCAATTCATTTCTTATTGATTTTGCCATATCCATGCTTGTAGTTCATTCATTGACTTTAGGTCTGGGTACCCCCGTATAGTATATGGTTCCATGATCCTTAGCATGTTAATTGAATCCTTGTTGAGGTTAATGAAGTTGCCATTGAAGATCTGGCAAAGGCGAAAAAGTTTTAATACCTTTTGAACCTTTGGGCTTACACCATTAATCCCTCTGATACTGATGACAAATGCCAACTTAGTTTCTGCAGGTACATAGAAGTTGCCAGATTTTCTTGCCATTCCAGCCCATTTGAATCTCTGTTTTGTTCATCTTCCTATATTGTTTGTGGTAATTCTTGGCTTTTTCATAGATATGCTTCCTCTGCTTTTCAAAGCATCTTTTGGGCAGACTTTTCCTCAGGGGCTTTACCTTTAGCTCTGTATAATTCCTTCACTTTTTCTTAAGGTTTCTGGCACAGCAGGAACCTTCTTTTTCTTCTCTTTGGCACCCTCCATGGTTCCAGCCAGAAAAAAAGAACCCCCTCTGCCTTTTTGGGATAAGGTCTCACCAAGTTGCCCCTGGTGACCTTAAATTTGTAATCCTACTGAGTAGCTGGAATTATCAGCATGCACCACTGCATCCTGCTCCATAGTATCTATTTGCTCATTCATACACTCATCAATTGAGTGCCTGTTTGTGTCAAGCACTGTGCTGTTTGCTGAGGAAACTGTGAATGAGACTGACTTATCCATTGTCCTTGTGATATGTATAATCTAATAGGGAGTTACTGAAAAATATGTGATAAATATTCTGATAAGATAAATACACAGGAGGAATATCTAAGATTGAAGTGATCAGGAAAAGCTGGTTAGAAAGGTTTGAGTTGAAAGGGGCTGTAGGAAGGTCAGTGTTTCAGGCAAAAACAATGGCATTTATAGAGAAATACAGGTGAAGAAATGAAAATCATTGTATCTCAATGACAATGTGTAGGAAAGATGAGAATGGAGATGGAGAGATAAGTCTGCAGAGCCATAAAATAGGCACTCATATATTCATTCAATAAATGTTTAATTAGTATTTTTATGTTATTTTATATCATGCTAACATAACTATAAAGTTTAATAGCCTAGTCTTCACTGTTGCTGCTATGAACTATCAAACTAGGCTTTAGAAAGTTTCTGAGTCTGTATTTGTTTATTGCTATTGATTGCTGTATGATAGGTTGTGCTGACTTTATTGTATCTTACCCAAAAGTTACCTTTTCGAAGGATCTTTTATTGATTACTCAAGACCTTTCCCTCCTGTCTCTGGTCTTTAATTATAATTATTGACAGTGGTGTGTGTATATACTTATTTCAACTACATTTTCAGGTCTTTGAGGATAGAAACGACTGTATCTTTTTCTTGTGGTGTTGGGGATTGAACCCAGGGCCTTATGTATGCTCAGCAAGTGCTGTATTACTGAGCTACATCTCCACCCCACTAATGTCTTTAATTTGCTTTAAATCCTTTTGCCTGGAGTATAAAGGATATGTGTACAGAGTAATTTTGTAGCTTGCCAAGAGGTACTGTTTTGTGGCTGGCTTAAGCCAGTATTTTTTACATAGGTCACATCAATATTCTTGAATATTAAGTTAAATAACCTAATAATTCTTCAAATTTATTAAAGGCTGTCAAGTGGAACATGTTAATACGAATACTTTATTTACTCTGAGCAAAGAAAAGAACATATTGATATGGGTTAAAATTACAACAGAATGATTTCTGCTGTAAACTAAGATTAGAGACTAGATTTTGCCCTCCTGCCTGAAATGTCAAACATTGAAAAAAGCACCCCCCAAAAAAAATTAAATATGAGATGGGGGGTGGGGATTAACATTAGACTCAAAACACTCTGGTCTTGCCTAAGAAGGCATAAAGGCTGTTTTTGTCAGCCATGTCATCATCGTGACCAAAATACCTGACAAGAACAATTGGAGGAGGAAAAGTTTATTTGGGGGCTTAGAGTTTTAGAGGTGTCAGTCCATAGATGGCCAACTCTATTGCTCTGGGCCAAAGGTAAGGCAGAGCATCATGGAAGAAGGGTATGATGGAGGAAAGCAGCTCAGAACATGACAATAAGGAAGCAGAAAGAGCCTGCTCCCCAAACCACCGACAAAATATAAACCCCATGGGAATGCCCCCATGACCCACCTCCTCCAACCACACCCTACCTGCCTGTGGTTACCACCCAGTTAATGCCTACTAGTGAATTAATGCACTGGTCAGGTTAAGGCTCTAATAACCCTATCACTTCACTTTTGAACTTTCTTTCATTGTCTCATATATGAGCTTTTGGGAGACACCTCATAATCTAAACTATAACAAAGGCAAAACCTGAAAGGATCAAACTGTTTTCCCTATAACTTAACAATATCACACAAAGCTTAAGAATATTTATAGCAGTATTAAAATAATCAGCATAGAATAAGATAAAATTCTCAATATCTGCTATCAAATCCCAAATCACTAATCATAGAAAGAGGCATAAAATTGTAGCATTTGGAGAAAAATCATTAAATTGAGGCAGATACAGAAAGGTTTTGTGGCTTTTTTTTTGGTCTGCAACAGTATTTTGCATGATTCCTTTTATGTAAAACTCAAAAAACAAAATTGTATGCTGATAGAAGTCAGAAGATTGGTTACCCCTTCCAGGGAGTGATGGTCTTTCAAGAAGCATGAGGGAGAATTCTTAATCAGCCAGCTGATGCTTATGTGTGTATTCACTTTAAAAAATTTTGTTCAAGACTTAAGATTTTTATACTTTACTATTGTATATGTTATATTTTAGTAAAAAATTAAAACTTTTAGAAGTTGATTCTAAAATTGACATAAAATTAGTAATAATTATCTATATTCCTGTATACTTTATAATCAAAACACTTTTCATATGTCAATATTATTCATATGAAAGTACTTTATAAGTACTGTCATTTATTTTTAAAATAATTTTATATTTTTTAGAACTTTTTTTTCTATTTACAGATTGTATTGTAACACAGAGGATTATACAAGTTAACCTCTCATTTGCTATAGTAAAATGACATTTAAAAAATATTTGTAAGAATCCTAAAAAGTCTTGTTCATCAATATAGTAACATCTAGTTAACATAGCACTAACAGTTTTTTTTTTGGTAAGAAAGTATTAAGCTTTCATAGAACAAATACTAATTGTATCAGAGAATGACCAGGAGGGGATGCAAAGGAATAACATGTTGTCAGTGGGTTAGTTTTACTCATTAAGAATCTTTGGTCTTTGCCCAACAGAGATAATTAATAGATAATTTCTCTCAGACCCAAGATAACAAGATCTATGTTAGTTTCTTTAGGTATTTAGTAAACATGTATGAAATCTTAAATATCAGTCTAAAATCATCTACCACCATGTGATATAGTTGTCATTTTGGTCAGGAAAGATGCATAACGTTGATTTTCTTTCTTTCTTTCTTTTTTTTTTTTTTTTGATATGTTATTGTAATTGTTATTTCCTCAAGGTTTTAAAAATTGAGATAATCTGTGGAATAAGGTGGTTTATCCCTGTTGCTATTCTCTTCTAGTCTTCAGAAAAAAATCAGTATCAGTACTTTTTTTTTTTTTTTTTTGTACCAGAGATTGAACTTAACCACTGAGCCACATCCCCAGCCTTTTTTTTTTTAAATTGAGACAGGGCCTCACTACATTGGTGAGGCTGGCTTTGAAATTGTGATCCTCCTACTACAGCCTCAATATCAGTTCTTTATTAAAGAGGTAATAAACTAAGGTCAGTCTATTTTCATTCTGAGGTTGAATTTCATAATTTAAACTAATGACTCAGCCAGAATCACCTGTAGAGCTTTATAAAAATACTCGTTCTATGGTCCTGTTTCCTGTAAATCATCCCAAGTGTCTGGGATTACAGGCATGAGCCATCATACACGACAATTAGACTGCTTTTTCAAGACAAAGCCAATAATATACATAAAAGAATTAGAATGTTAATTCTACTTGTTTCTTTTCATTTGCAGTATTATGTATGCTCATATATATGTGATTAGTTTAAAAAAGGATTTATTTAAGATAGTTATAAAACAGATCTCTATTCAGTATTGATGTTGTAAACGTTTAGTGAAATTGTATTTTAAGTGTGTACTATAAAGTTTTTAAGATAAATGTAGATATTTTTCTGCTGCTTATGTTTCAGAAATGCTCATTTTATTAATAATGCATTTAAATGTGAGTTTAGTAAAGTTAGAAAAGAAACTGGAGTCTCCCTCTCTCTTTAGCATGTTTTTTAGACCATCTGGCTGCTATACCAAAAAAAACCTTCGACTGGGTAATTTGTAAATAATACACATTTATTGCAAATAGTTCTGGGTGCTAGGGAGTCCAAGATCATGAAACCAGCAAATTTGGTGTCTGGTAAGGGCTTGTTCTCTTCTAAGATGGAACCTTCTTGTATCCTCACATGCTGGTAGGGGTAAATGTTTTTTCCTTACATTCTGGAAGAAGCAAGGCAGCTTCCTTCAATCTTCTTGTTGTTATTGTTTTTTGGGGGGATACTGGTAAACCAGAGGTGTTTACCACTGAGCTACATTTATGTTTTTTGTTTTGAGCCAGGGTCTTATGAAGTTACTGAAGCTGGCCTTGATCCTCCTGTCTTAACCGCCTGAGTTGCTGGGATTACAGGCATGTGACACTGCGCCCAGGTCATTCAGTCTCTTTTTTTAATAAGGACATTAACCCATTCATGGTAGCAGATCCCTCATGAGTTATTTCCTAAATGTCCTCCCATCTTAATGCTGACACGTTGGGTTTTAAGTTCCAGCATGAATTTTGGAAGTATATTAGCATTCAGACCACAGCTGCAGGCAAATAAGCAATCATAATAATTTAAACCCATTAGAATGAAATGTTCACTGAATCAGATTTTTTTGGTCTATTTTGATGTATTCCCAGAACCTAGGACACTGCTTTGTGTACATCAGTTAAATATTTGTTGAATGAATGAGTACATGAATAAATAAATGAGAATATTTAATGAATGTACTTCATTCTATAGTAGGTAGTATTTCTTCACTTCTGATATAATCATGTTTTACCTCACTTTTATTGGCAGTATTTCTGAAATACTATGAAAAGTATAATTTTCCTGAAGTCTGTTTCACAACTGAGTACATTAAGAATTTTTTTTTTGGTAGTTGGACACAACACCTTTATTTGATTTATTTATTTGTTTGTTTGTTTTTATGTGGTGCTAAGGATTGAACCCAGCGCCTCAGATGTGTTAGGCAAGTGCTCTACCACTGATCTACAACCCCAGCCCCTATGTTAAGAATTAGTAGTTTCTTTATTATCTGAATGAGATTTAAGAATAAGTTTTCTTAGATCTAAGTTTTGTGTGTGTGTGTGTACATAATATAGACAGCTGGGCGTGGTGGCACACACTTGTAATCCCAGCCACTCTGGAAGCTGAGGCAGGAAAGTTGTGCTGCAGTTTAGCGAGACCCTTTCAAAATATAAAAAGGGTTGAGGGACATAGCTCTGTGGTAGACCATCCCTGGGTTCAATTCCCAAGACCATATTAAAACAAAACAAACAAGCAAACAAAAAACCAAATAACAATCAGTAACTTTATAAAGAAATTAATCTAGTTCCAAGACAGATTTAGTATAAAAACAAAAGTAAAGGGAAAAAACAAAACAACAACAAACCCAAAACAAAGTAAAAGCAGGGTATATAATGAGCAGCATCAATCGGTAGAACTTTCTTCTATTTATTACTTGATCTTTCTCCTATTTATGTATCACTTGGATGCCCCATAGACATCTCAAATTCATCATTTAAAACTGAATTCACCCGGCTTGGGTTGTGGCCTAGCACGTTCAAGGTCCTGGGTTCAATCCTCAGCACCACATAAAAATAAATAAATAAAATAAAGGTATTGTATTGTGTCCAAATACAACTAAAAAATAAATATTTTTAAAAATACTGAATTCACCATCTTTCCTGATGTACTCTTCCTCTTGTATTCTCTATCATGGGAAATGGCTTCACCTTCTGTCAATTTTCCTGAGGTGGAATTCTTATGACTTACTTAGAATTCGTTTTTTTTCTTTCGTTTTGCTCTCCAACCAGTCATCCAGTTCAATTTGCCTATTTCCTAAACATCTTTATATTCTGTCACTGTTCTTATTACCACTACCTTGGTTCAGAAATTTGTTATTTGTTGTTATAAAAACCTTACTGATTTGCATCTCTATGACTATTGTGCATATTTATTTATATAAATCTGAGCTTATTAGTTCTTTGCTTAACATCCTCAGGCTCCATATGCATTGTGGAATAAAATTTTTATATTCTTAGCATCATACTCAAGGTGTTTCATAACATGGCCTCTCCCTACTTTTAGTAGGTTAATCTCCTTTTCCTCCTCATAATTCCCATGTTATAGGGAGTTAACTGAATTACTTGAAAAACTGAAATAGCTGAAATACAAATACTCTTCTTGTTTAGGTTTGTTTTTATAACTTCTCTCTTTTCTGAAATCTTTCTGCTAAATAACTATTTTGGTGTTCATAATTGACCTAAGGTATCACATCATATGTGGAGTTCTGTTTGATTCTCTACAGATAATTTTAAATGTTCTCTCTTCTGTATTTATTTAATATCCTGTACTTCCCTCCCTTTCCATATTTTAAAACATTTGTTCTAATTAATTAGTTCCACATTTTTTATTGGTGCATTATAGTTGTACATGATGGGATTTTTTCATTACATATTCCTACATGCACACACTCTAACAATATAATTCGGCCAATATCACTCTCCAACACTTGCCCCTGCCCCACTTCCTATACTGATATCCCTTTGATTTTTACTAGATCCCACCACATCTTTTTTTTCCCTTTTGTCTCTCTACCTTCCACATTTAAAACATGATTCCTGACCTTCTGAGTCTGGTTTATTTTGTTTAACATGATGGTCTCAAGTTCCATCCATTTTCCTACAAATGATACAATTTGGTTCATTTTCATGGCTGAATAAGACTCCATTGTGGGGACTGGGGTTATGGCTCAGTGGTAGAGTACTTGCCTAGCATGCGTGAGGCGCTAGGTTCGATCCTCAGCACCACATTAAAAAAACAAAACAAAACAAAAAACCTAAATAAACAAAGGTAGTGTGTCTATCTACAACTAAAACAAACAAATACCTCCATTGTGTATATAAACCACATTTTCTTTTATCCATTCATCCGTTGTTGAACACCTAGGTTCCATAGTTTGGCTATTGTGAATTATGCTGCTGTAAACATGGGTAAACACAAGTATTAGTATGATGACTTTATGTTTTTTAGTTGTTGGTAGACCTTTATTTTATTTATTTATACACAATGCTGCGAATCGAACCCAGTGCCTCACACATGCCAGGCAAGTGCGCTACTGCTGAGCTTCAGCCCCAGCCCCATGACTTTAATTATTTAGGATAAATACTGAGGAATGGTGTAGCTGAGTCATATGGTGGTTCCATGCCTAGTCTTTTGAAGAACTTCCACACTGATTTCCATAGTAGTTGTACTAATTTATAGTTCCACCAACAGTAATGTTTCTTTTTTTTCCACATCCCCTCCAGATTTATTGTTGTTTATATTATTTATTTATTTATTTATTGGTAGTGTTGGGAATTGAACCCAGGACCTTATGCCTGCTAGACAAGCACTCAACCAACTGAGTTATGTCTCCAACCCTGTTGTTTTTATTCTTGATGACTGCCAGTCTGACTGGTATGAGATGAAATTTCACTGTTGTTTTGATTTGCATTTCCCTAATTGCTAATGGTGTTGAATATTTTTCATATATTTTTGGCCATTTGTATTTCCTCTTTTGAGAAATGTCTGTTTAATTAATTTGCCCATTTATTAATTGGGTTATTTGGTTTTTTGGTGTTAAGTTTTTTAAGTTATTTATATATTCTAGATATTAATCCTCTGTCCAAAGAGTACCTAGCAGAGATTCTCTTCCATTCTGTAGGTTCTCTCTTCACATTTCTAATTGTTTCTTTTGCTGTTTTCCAAGTTTTTTTTAATTTGATGCCATTTCCTTTCTTAACTTTTGGCATTATTTCCTGAGCTTTAGGTGTCCCATCTTGTACTTGAAACTCATTATGCATTATTTAAAACTTGCTTGATTTTATTTTCTCTAGTCTGTGGTTGTCACTGTTGTCTTTTTTTTTTTTTTTTGGTACCTGGGATTGAACCCAGGGTGCTTAAACACTGAGACACATTACCCCCTTTTTATTTTGAGACAGGGTCTCAATAAGTTGCTTAAGGTCTAACTTAGTTGCTAAGACTGGCATTGAACGTGTGATTCTCCTGCCTCAGCCTCCGGAGTTGCTGGAATTACAGGCATGTGCCACCATGTTCAGCTTATTTTTTATTTTGTGGTCTTCTTAAGAGTGATTTTATTTTAAATTTATGTCCCCAGTTCAGTGTAAGAGCTAGTTTAATTGGATGCTTAATTGCTGTTTTGTCAGGTTGAAAGTAATAGTGAAAATGAAATGCATGGCCTGAAATATTGAGCCTATGAATGTGGCAAATAAGATGTCAAATTAATAAATATGACCAAGTGATAACTCATGGTATATTTTGTAACTAATATTCTGCTACCTTTCCCTATCAAAATATGTGGTTATGGCAAAAGAAAGAGAAGGAACAGTATGGATTCTTTTTTCTTTTTTAATTTTTTGTTACTGGGAATTTAACCCAGAAGAGCTCTACCACTGAACTATGTTCCTAGCCATTTTTATTTTTTGTTTTGAGCAAGATCTTGCTTAGTTGCTGAGTGTCTTGATAAGTTATTGAAGCTGGCCTCGAGCTTGTGATCCCAGTCTATTGCTGAGATTTCATGTATGAGTCACCATGCCCAGCTAAATTTTTAAAAATATTTTCATTGGGGCTGGGATTGTGGCTCAGCGGTAGAGCGCTCGCCTAGCACGGGCGGGACCCGGGTTCGATCCTCATCACCACCTAAAAATAAAGGCATATTTAAAAAAATATATATATATTTTCATTATTGTTGATGGACCTTTATTTTATTTATTTATATGCGGTGCTGAGAAAAACCCAGTGCCTCATACATGCTAGGCAAGAGCTCTACCCCTGAGCCACAACCCCAGGAGACAGTGTCTTCCTGAGTTGCCCAGAATTACTTCAAACTTGTAATCCTCCTGCTTCAGCCTCCTGAGTAGATGGTGCGTCGGCAGTGATTTGAATTTTTGTTCTCCCAGAATTCATGAGTTCTGAATCCCCCATGTCATTTATTGATGATATTTGTAGATGGGACATGTTTTAGATACCTTTTCGGTCACATTAACCAAAAGGCCTGATAAGAACAATTTTAGATGAGGAAAAGTTTATTTGGGGCTCATGGTTTCAGAAGTCTCAGTCCATAGATGGCTGACTCCATTAGTTCTGGGTTCAAGGTAAGATAGAACATTATGGCAAAAGGGTGGGGTAAAGGAAAGCAGCTCAGGACATGACAATCAATAAGCAGAGAGTGCCCACTCACCAGGGATAAAATATATACTCCAAAGGGAAGCCACCAATGACCTACTCCTCTACCCACATTGTATTTGTCTATAGTTATCACCCAGTTAATCCTTTCAGAATGGATTAATGCACTGATTTGGTTAAGTCTCTCCTAGCTCAATCATTTCACCTGTAAACTTTGTTGTGTTGTCTCACATGAGCTTTTGGGGGACACCTCGTATCTAAACTTTAACAGAACCTTTAGAGGTGATTGGGTCATGAGGGTTCTCTTCTCTTAAATAGATTAATGTATTTTGGTGGGAATGATTTTGTTAAAAAAGCAGCTATCCCTGGGAGTCTTGCTCTGGTTTGCTTATCCATCTTTGGGACTCTGCAAGGAGTTCTCACCAAGAGGAAGCCCTTTACAAGATATGGCCCCTTGACTTTGAATTTCCTAGCATTTTGAAGAGTAAGAAATAAATTTCTTCTCTTTTTATCTCACTGATGTATTCTATTAAGTCAACAGAAAATGAACTAAAACAATGATTTTGATACTTTTTAAGATTATAATCCTTTTGTTTTTATAGAAAGTCTGAGTTGGACAGACTTCCTCCTGATTACATTCAAATTATGCATCTTTGGCAGAAAATCACAGAGATGTTGTATTTTTATGTTATTGTATCAAGTGGTGTATGATTTTGATTTGTCATTGCTGATGATACCTACTTTGATTAGTCTTCACTACTTTAAAGAATCCCTTTTTCTCCATCGCAATTAATAAATATTTAGTGGAGTTACACTGTGAAACTATATAAATATCTTGTTTCTCATTGAACTTTTTAACTTATTGTTTTATTTCAACATGAACGTCTATATTTTCAGTAGATTAAATGTTACTATTATTACTTATTTACACGCTTATTTTGTCCTGTGTGTTCAGTTTGAGCCCTTTCAAGCAGAAGTGTCCTATGACATGACCCCATGATTCTTTGAGTACTTCCTTACCTTTTGTAAAACAAATTCTCTAAGGCTCCTTGGACTTTCCCTGTCTTAGTCCTTATATCTATTTTTCTAAGAACCTCTTATTTCTTTTAGTGGAGAATAGTACTTAGAAATAAAAATTTTGTATGAATATACTTTTGGGTTGCTGCTGCTCCCTTTCAGAGAACAGAGTTGTGGAATATATGTTTACATAAATTACATGTACATTTATGTCTGTATTTTTCTGTCTATATGGGTTGACTATCCTTTATTTGAAATGCTTAGGACCAGAAGTATTTTAAAATTTTTTCTCCCCCCAGATTTTGGAATATTTACATTGACTTTACTGATTGGGACTCCTTAACCAAAATTCAAAATATTTCAAAATCCAAAACTTTTTTGAACTTCATGTTTGCACCTGGAAAGTTTCAAGTTTCAGAGCATTTTGAATTTTTTGATTAGTGATGCTCAGCCTACATATACATACCTGTATACTATCATGAGTTCACACTAACACCCCAGGTGCAACTCAGTTATCTTAGGGTTCCTTCTTCCTGGAATAAGTGAACAGAAATTCCGCCCCCCCCCCCCTTTTTTTCTGTGGTTCTGGGGATTGAACCCACTGTTGCTTTACCGCTGAGCTACATTCCTAGACTTTTTTATTTTTGAGACTGGGTCTCACTGGCCTTAAACTTTCATCTTTCTGCCTCAGCTTCTCAAGTTGCTGGGATTACAGGCATGATCCATCGGGCCTAACCAAACATCTTATATACTGCTTTTTTCCTTATATATGTTTTTAAATATATATATATATATAAATAAATATATGTAAGCCCTCTGTATAGGGCTGAGGTTGTGGCTCAGTGGTTAGAGGGCTCACCTAGCACAGCGAGGCCCTGGGTTCAATTCTCAGCACCACATAAAAATAAATAAATAAAATAAAGGTATTGTGTCCAATTATGACTTAAAAAAAATCACTGTATAGATGTGAACCAGCAGCATTAGTGGTATACAATTTAACAAAAATTGTCCTATTTAAGCTTTGTAGCAGCTCTCTGAGGCTGTGCCCTCAGAGAGGGCATGCCCTGTTCATGAATAGTTCTACTTCTATTGTATTTTTTAAACAGTATATATTTTAGTAAAAAGTGAGAGGAAGTGTGGGTGTTTCAGGGGTTCACATCTTCCTGGAACAAGAAATAACAGAATAAAGCAGCAGAGAATGGCATGTAGGTGGTCACAGTATGCCCAACTGAAAAAAAAGCTTAACTATTAATTTATCAATTTTTTCTTTCTCTCTTACTATCCTGTGCCCTCAGGATAGAATTTCTGTATACTTTGAACATGATGTATTATAGTGAAATTCGTCCACTCCCTCATTGCTGGTGTTGAAGAATAAAGACTGAATTGATTCAGAAATAATTGGTGACATAAATGAATCAATTAGAGTTTACAGAATGACCAAACAAACAAGCCAGCCATGTCAACCCATTTTTATATTGTTGCCTTTCCACCCTTTCCACTTGGGAAGAATTAATTTGTTCTTAATATTTGAGAATGGTGGTTTCATTTCCTTCATTCCTCCTTCCAGTTGCCCTATGCTCAGCACTGTTGCACCAATATAAGACAAATTCTTTTTTTTTAAAGTTGTTGATGGACCTTTATTTTATTCATTTATTTAAATTTGGTGCTGAGAATCGAACCCAGTGCTTCAGACATGCTAGGCACTGAACCTTGACCCCAGCCCTAAGACAAATTCTTGATATTCTGAATCTGTACCCTTTTCTGCTTAATTTCTTTTCTCAAACCCTATATTAATAATTTATATTAATGGAGTTACTATATTGCATTAAATGTATTTTTGCCATGTTAATACTTAAGTAATGTACTTACATTGGAATTTTGGTCAACTTAAATTCATAGTGAACCATAGATGAGTTGTTTAAACATTATTACACAAATTATTACCAACATTAATAGAAAAAAACATGTAAGAAAACAACCAGCTCAATTGTTAGGCTAATGAAAGACTTCCCGTAGAAAACAAAATTAAAAGAACTTCTAGATTTAACAAATGGCAGGGGAAAATGAACACATATAAGTGCTGTGCAATTTTTTTTTTTTTTTGGTACTAGGGGTTTAACCTCAGGGGTGCTTCACCATTGAGCTGTATCCCCAGTCTTTTTTTTTTTAATATTTTTTTAGTTGTTGATGGACCTTTATTTTATTTATTTATATGCAGTGCTGAGAATCAAATCCAGTGCCTCACACATGCTAAATAAGTGCTCTATCACTGAGCTACAACCTCAGTCCTTTTTATTTTTAATTTTGAGATAGGGTCCTTTTTATTTTTAATTTTGAGATAGGGTCTTGATAAATTGCCCAGGCTGGACTTGAATATTCGATTCTTCTGTCTCAGCTTCCCGAGTTACTGGGATTACAGACATGCACCACTGTGTCCAGCTGCTGTGAACTTTTTGATCAGCCATTATATATATAAATACTTTTAAAAATATACCTTTATTTTATTTATTTATTTTCATGAGCCTTGCACGTGCTAGGCGAGTACTCTACCACTGAGCCACAACCTCAGCCCCATTGATCAGCTATATAATCTTCATTAAATTTTACCTTATTCCGTTAGGGGTATGTACTTTAGTTAATCATTATTTGTGATGAATTATGAAATATACAATATATCCTTCTTAAACCTCTGTCATTTCCAGGTTTGAAATCCTTGTTCAAGTTGTTAGTATAATAACCAACCTCCCTCAGGTTGAACTTTTACTTTTTGAGTGCTGTTTGTTAAAACTCATCTATTTTATTAAGTTGACACTTCTTCATCTTGTTTAAAAACTTTTTGAGATTTTTATCACTTAATTTAGTATAACTCTGCCTACAGCATTTTCTTTGCCCTCAGTAGAATAGCCTTAAAGGACATATTGGTTTTTAATCTGGCCTTTTTCACAATTTTGCTTTTTACAAATGTCCATGAAGTTTATCAGAAACTGCTTGCTCTTAGGTAATTCTCATTTGTGCTTTCTCTCCCTTTTTGTTAAAATAGCCAGCTTTATTGATTCATGCTTTACATATAAAAGTTTACCCATATAGGGCTGGGGTTATGGCTCAGTGGTAGAGGGCTTGCCTAGCACCTATGAGGCACTGGGTTTGATCCTCAGCACCACATAAAAACTTATAAATAAAATAAAGGTATTGTGTCCATCTGTAACTAAAATTTTTTTTTTTTTTAAATTTACCCATTTAAAGGAATACACTTAGTAGTTGTTAGTGTATTTGCAGAGTAATCTAATTTGGAACATTTTTATCACTCCAGAAAGAAATCTTATTTTTTCGCCCTCCATGTCCCCCCACTGATTTTACTACTGACTTTTGTAAAAGAAATCTTTTCTCAGAAGCTGTCTTTCCATTATGGATTTCCCATTCTGTTTCTAAATATTTTGTTTTTTATAAACCTTCATTGTTCCCTTATCTTTCTAAACTAATTTAAAAGATAACATAGCAAAAATAGATATTGTGATGTAACATGAAATGACTAGTGCTTACTTAAGACTGTCATTTTCATAGAATTAAAGAACCTGTGTTCTTTTGTTCAGGAGTTCTTTTCATTAACTAGTAGAGATTATTTGAATTTAGGACCACAAGACAATAAATAGTGTTTACAGCATAATTTATATTTCTTTAATATTTTGGTATCGATGGAAGAAGATTTAAAAGAAATTTCCATAGCCAGGTGTGATGGCACATGCCTGTTATCCCAGCTACTTTGAAGGCTGAGGCAGGAGGATTACAAATTCAAGGCTAACCTCAGCAATTTAACAAGACCTTGTCTCAAGATAAAAATAAAAAGGGCTGCGGATGTGGTTAAGTGATTAAGTGTCCCTGGGTTCAGTCCCCAGAGACATGGGGATAAACCCAGTGGTACTCTGAGGAAATTCCATAGCCAGGTGTGATAGCACTGAGCTATATCTACTGCCTTTTTTACTTTGAGACAGTCTCTCTCTAAATAGCCCAGGCTGGCTTTAATTTGTAATCCTCCTGCCTCAACCTCCCTAGTATTTGGGATTATATCTATGCTATACCATGCCTGGCATATCTAAAGAACTTTTTGTTTTCAAGAAGTAAGAAAGACAACTATATTAAAATGAATATTTGTTGATAATGTCATTTAATTAGATTCTATCTCCCCTTCTCCTGTATTATTTGAAAGCTAGAGATAATTTCCTTAAGGTGTTTAGCAACATATAATAAGCTGAAAAGTTGCAACCAGGCATGTTATATTCAGTCAGACAGATGCTGAATCTCTAGATGCTGTGAAGATGAACATTTCAAGTGTTAGGTAATAGGGTTTTTTAAGTTTATTCTGTACTGTAAATGAAAATCATTTAACTATGTAACTTCTATTTTAGCTTCCCTTCTTGACTTTTTTCCTTATCCCTATCCATATCAAAGTTAGGGTACATCCTTTAGTGTTTATTTGTGATGACCAAAGTATTTATGAATTTAGTAATCAGTTAACTAAAAGTGTTATCAAGGATAAGCTGTCTAGTAATGCTAACTTTTTTTTTGTCACTCATGTAGATAATAATCTTTAATTATGGAGTGTTAGGTTTCTTGGAATATTGGGCCTTTGTGCCTTAGTTCTTTTGAAAATAGGCATATGCTTCTAACTGCTCTTTCAAAAGTTCCTTCCAACTTTGATTTTAGTACCTTTAGACAATATCTTAAAAATTATTTCCACATAACAACATATAAAAAGCTGAAAAATATATAATGATAATCAGAAAACAAATTTTTTAAGCGAGAGAGAGAGAAAGAGAGAATTTTTTAATATTTATTTTTTAGGTTTCGGTGGACACAACATCTTTATTTTTTATTTTTTTTTTTATGTGGTGCCGAGGATTGAACCCAGTGCCCCGTGCATGCCAGGCAAGCACGCTACCACTTGAGCCACATCCCCAGCCCCAAGAAAACAATTTTAAAGTAGCAGATACAAATTTTATGGACAATTAAATTATTATCAAATACTTTCTATAGATAGAGTACTCTTTAATCAGGGATACAAAAATAATCATAATCTTAAATAGGTATTTATAAGCTCCCTGATTTAAAAGCATTGCATACCTGTGCCTTTCCAGAGTCAGAGATGCCTCAGAAAATAGGAAGTATTTCCTTGGGCATGACATTCCTTTTTTATTTTTTTTCAGACATGAAAAATGAATTATGATGGTGTTGGATTAAAATACTGTTTGCTAATGGGTGTTGAGTAAAAGATCCAGACTAATGGACTAATTAGAAAAGCCAATTTAAAACTGATATATGCTATATTCCATCTTATGTAAAGAATAGCAAGTTACACTTGTACTATTACAAAGGAATAATTGGACAGTCTTAGGTTGTTTAACATATTTTCTCTGTCTAGTTTTAATTACTTTAAAAATTTAATAACTTTCTAGAGATTTTCTTGAACCCAAGGAATAAAGCCAGAAAGTCAGGAAGCAGAATGAATGGAAAATTATACTAAAAGAAAAAAAAAATGCTAATAATTCTTTATAGAGATGTGATATGGTATTGTTTTTTTGTGAATAACATTCTTGTGAGAGAAATAATATTCATTTCATGCGCATGTAATTAGGTTGTTAAATGACTCTTTAAAACTGTCTTTCTCCTTTCATTTCTCTCCACAGAATCTGTCTATGATCTTCTCCCAAAGGAGTTACAGTTACCTCCATCTAGTGAAACATCTGTAGCATCAATGAGTCAGACAAGTGGTGGTGAGGCAGGCTCGCCTCCTCCAGCTGTAGTTGCTGCTGGTATGCATTTCATTTTACTTTCTTAAAAGACACCTAGGATATTATCTGGCCAACATGAACAGTGCTGGCAAAGTTCATATCAAAAAGAGTGTGATTTGAGGGTTTGTTTTAGGAGGTTTTAAAGTGTATACCTTTAAACTTAAATTTTTTCAGTATAATTTTCTTAATGTAATTATTATTTTAGAAAATAATAAGTACCATCTTCTAAAATGGATCTTATTTTCAAATATGGGAACTAGCTTAAAATTTTTGTTGGCTTCACATAAATAGATTAAATACTAAGCTATGGATAGAAAATTATATTTGAATTTCTATTTAACCTTTTTTTGTGTGTGTGATATTGGGGATTGAACCCAGAGTTGCTCTACCACTGTGCTGGTGTTCCCAGCCCTTTTTACTTTTTATTTTGAGACGGTGTCTCACTAAATTGTCGAGGATCTTGCTAAATTGCTGAGTCTGATCTTAAACTTGTGGTCCTCATAACTCAGCTTCCCAAGTCACTGAGAAAATAGGTTTGGGCCACCTTACTCAGCTGTCTTTTTAACAATTATTTTTAAACACCTGCTTAAAGAGAAAAATATTTTATAGATTCTGAAAACGGACTCAAGCCTCTCAAGTCCCTTTTTTGTTCACATTACTTTAATCTTTCTCTACATTAAAAAATATATGTGGTTTTTCTATTTTAAATTCATCTAAAATTATCAAAGATTTGAATATAAATATAATATTTATGTAAAGACATTTCTTCTATCAATGAAAGCTTATAGAAAGTAATGTTTGAAATTGTTCAAGTTTTATTTTTACTCAGCTCTCAAATCATACACTTTATAACTATGTAAGATTGGTTCCAAATTTTATTTTGAATTGCAATAAAAGATTGACAGATAAGCAACTAGAAAAAAAGTCTTAATTAATGATATAATATTAGCTTGCCCAACTAATTTTAAGTTGGGATTTTATACATTGCTAAGTATATATGAAAAATGAAAAAAATTATATAATCTGAAGTTTTATCTGTCCTTCTAATTAGAGGTTTCTTACCTAATAGGTATGATACCTCTTATCTTAAGTCCATCGGACCATTGTTTTCAGTTAATTCTTTTTGTTTCAAAAATAGAACAGTGAAGTGGAAGGTAGTGGTTTAAATGTTTCCCAAACTGTATAGTGCAGTATGACACCTTCCTGATTGAGGGCAGGAAAACTTTAAATATGATAAAGAAACTTATCAGCCCTGCTCACTGTTCATGTGTTGCCAGACATTTTCTAACAGTTTCTGTGGATTTAATTGTGAATTTGTTAACTTTTTAGTAATCAAATTGAGAAAATGACCTGGTTCACATTATATCCACTGGGTTATAAAATGGCTCTAAATGTTTTTGATGAGTTTAAATCTAGTTTTAAAAATTACATCAAATTATAAAATGTGAAATAAAATATTTCTATAAAGTATTTCACTTTAAATCCACATGTAGAAATTGACTAACTGATTTCTTTTGTATTTTTTGAGATTGTTTTTTAAAGACATGTTGAATCTGTATAGAACTAAAAGTCTGTTTCTTCTGTGCTTTTTAACATCTGTTTATAGTAGATCCAGTTCCTTTTAAAAACTGAAAAAATGTTAGCTAGGTTTGGGAAAAGAACAACTCTTCTTTTTAAATAATACCAAACTAAATTTCAAAAATCCTATATGTAAATATTACAAGTTCTTAATTTTAAGTCACTAATGAAATATTACCCTCACCCCCCAATATAGCTGAGAAAATTATCTTCAGATAAAGTTAGATTGAAATTTTGAGTTGAAAAATCATGAAAATAAGAGATTTGAGCAAAGGAAGTATTCCGAAGTAATAAATTCTTATCATCTTGAAATTATTGACATAATAAAGATGATGAAGAGAGTATAGAGGTCACCTTGGTAGTTTTATTTTATTCATACAAAGCTTTGGTGATCTATAAAACTATCATTTGTAATATTTTATTAAATATAATTTAATTTTAGTAACCAATATAGTTTATTCTGGTATTCTAATGTCATATTGGTAGAATGATTTCTGTATTTTATGCTGTTAGAGATTAAAGGGGTTTAAATTACAAAATAATTATTATAGGGAAATCTGTTATATAAATCATTAGAGTCACATTTTTATTTGACATATTAATGCCCTTGGTGATATAAAAAAGAGAGATTTGAAGTATATTACCAAGTTATTTAATGTTTTCCTGGCCAAAAGACTAGATGTCTAGGGAAATGCACATTAATTTAAATTTCTGTGAATTTAAAAAACAATGTAGCTTTTGCTGTTTAAATATGAAATGCATAAAAATGATGACTCTTATATAGTTAATTCTTCAGAATTTTGAAGGAGCCGGATTGGCTGCTATCAGGTATGAGGGCCTGGTGGGAACAGACTTCTAGTTCTGCCATAAAGGTTTGTGTTTCACGAGTTTTAAATCAATTTAAATTTTAAAATATGGAGGCTGGGCATATGGGTGTTCATGGACATTCTTTGTTATTTAATTATTGCAAACATGTTTCTCAGATTCACCAATGTAGATTTTTTTCCCCCTGCACATATTTCTGAGTGCATGAATAAATATGCTGCTAATCCACAATCCAGAATACTGAGTAACGGAGTGTCTCTCAACTTTTTTTTTGCTTCTGTACTATTTACATCTTTACATGCTCTCAACAATAACATCTTTTTGATCCTGTGAATCCCAGGGGAAATTTCTTTCCTTTCAGTGGAGCTAAGTTTCAGAATAGGGAAGATGTAGCCATCAGTCCGAAATTTGTTTGCCTCCCCTTTATCTCCTGTAAAGGTAGTAGAGAGTTAAGGTTCAGTATATTAGTGAATAAAAACTTTAGAACTAAAACGTTTTTTTTGAACACTATTGTAGATTCTTGGTAGTTAAAACTGGGGCCATTTTTCTTAAATAAGAAGCATATCCAAATGAATTGATGTATTTTGGGTTTTTTTTTTTTTTTTTGAGGGGGTGGGCAATATAAGGAGCTGACCAAGAGAAAAAGGCATTATTGAGAATCCTATTGTGATATGGATTAAGAAGAACTAAAATTGAGGTAATATTTAGGAGAATTGAAACAGTTATGTACCAGAATTTGTGGTTTTGAAATGAGGTGTGGCAGGTTTTTGTTAACAAAACAAAACAGCTTTATTAAGATACAATTCACATGCCATACAATTAAGTATTACTTTTAATGTATTGTCTTTCAAGTTTTTATCCTTGGGTTTACTTAATTTATTTGTAATAGGAATTCTTTCACAGAAGTCAACAGTAACTGTTAGTTCATTTTAAGAAATTTTAAGAAATCAAATTATTTCTATCCCAGACTGTCTTCATTTGGGTATATCATACTATATGTACAAGTTTATAACAAAATATGATATTGTGTTAAAGTGACTTTCACATCTTTAAAAAATTTTTTATTCAAATTTTTGAGCTAAGTAATGAATTAAATAAACTATAGTTTTATGATTCAGAGAATATTCATAACTAGTTTATAATTTTTTATTTTCATAAATTTGGTGTTTTATTTCCAAAATTATATATTATTGCTCTTTTTAGAAGTATACTTCCAAACAGTTTTTAAGATGTATGGTGTACCCAGTCAAAGCATGTATAATAGAAATCTGTGTTGAATATCTCTAATAATTGGATCACTGTAGGTTTTTAAGGCTAAAATTTAAGTTTATAACTTTACACAAAGTGATCCATATAATAAACTTCTTTTAAAGAGCTTTGAATTCTGTGCCATGGCAATTATTAAATCTCAAGTGTATAATCTGTGTTTTCTATGTTGAAAGAACCTAATTGAGTGCCGTTTACACTGTAAAAGAGAATACTTGACAATTAAATTAATGTCTGGTAACCAAAGAACAGCCATCTTTCATTTTAGACCTCTCAATCATTTAAATTAACCTCAAAGGAGTTTCTAAATCATCCATAACAACAAAAACATACAAAAATTGGGGTGAAGAAAATGTTATTATTTTTGAGTTTCCATTTTGTTATTGGAATTGTGCTAGATAATTTGCATATCATTGTATATAATCATATCTAGCCAAAGGTACACCTCTTTCTTTTTTGCTGAGGTCTTATTTCTTGAGGGAATTTAACATTGTGTGCTATCATTTGGTTTAGGGGAACATAATATCCTAGATGAAGAAGTCTGTAGGATTATGTTGAAAAAGCCATGCCTTTTTCTTAGAAGAGTTAGAACTTGAAAATTGGAAATATGATTTTTTTGAAGAATATTGTTTTTAAAAAACTAATTAATAGCAACAGAATTACATATCCTGTTGAATTTATTATAACTTATTTCCTTGTACTAGAAAGTACTTAATGCTGTGTGATTTGAATTTCATTCTTGAATTGACTATATTTGAAGAATAAATTTGCCTGCTGGGTTAGTATATTTCAGAATTTTCACCACTTAGTATGTTATTTGTAAATAAAGCCATTAATAAGAAAGATAATTAATTATTGATGTTGTAAGCTAAAATGTTGTGAGTTGATGTCAAATGGACACTCTTACTTTGCCTAGAAAATTGGACCACTTAAGGAGGAAATGAGATCCTAGTTACAGATATGTTTCACAAGTAGATTCAAAAATCTGTATTCTGCCTTGATCTTAATATTCTGAAATTCCATAGTAAATGTAAATATACATACTTACATGTAAAAATAGCTTGTGTGTATATACAGATTTATTAGAATGAAAAGTATAAGCAAACTTGGAGCCATAACCATTAGTTTAGAAACAGCTGCTTATTCAGGTGGCTATCCACATTATAATTGTTATTATTAGAAAGTAATCTTGATTGTTATTGCTGTGTTCTCTAAATATTTCCCTTTTATTGTCCTTTTAATTTTTAACATCAACTGTTTTTTTCTCCTCTCTGTGTTGGAGGTGGAACCCATGGCCTTGTACTTGCTATGCAATTTCAGGTCTTCTACTGATAAGTTACATTCCTAGTCCTTCTTATTTTGTTTTGAGATAGGGGCTCACTAAGTTTTCTGGGCTGGCCTCAAGCTTGTGATCCTTTTAACTGAAGATTCCCAAGTTGCTGGGATTATAGGTGTGTGCCACCATGCCTGACTGTTTAGCAGTAATTTTTATAAATAATTGTTATTTATTCAGTTTCTGATTAAAGAACACACATTTATATGTTACCTGAGTTTGTAGAACAGTGTTTTATTTTAATTAGTTAATATGTGTGTGTGTGTGTGTACACACACTTTTTTTTTGCCTGGGATTGAACCCAGGGCCTTACACATGCTTGGCAAGAATTCTGTCACTGAGCTATACCCCAGCACTTAGAAATGCATTTGAAAACTGGTCAGATTCTTAACCATTTATAAGACAAATATTTACATAAAATAGATGCTTTTTATGTGCTTTGTACAATTGCACTTAAGAAGTTAACACACTAGGGTGGGGATGTAGTTCAGTGTCAGTGGTAGAGGACTTGCCTAGAATGTGCAAGGCCCTGGGTGCTCGATGCCCAGTACTGGAAAAGAAGAAAAAATTAATGCACAGAGTGAGCTAATTTTTTATCTCACCAATAACATAATATAAGCAAAGACATTGACATAATTCATATAACAAAAGAGCTTTACTTGTTTATTTGATATGTTTTCTTTTTAACAAATGATACCATTTAGCTGGGCATGGTGGTGCATGGCTGTAATCTCAGCTTCTTGGGAGGCTGAGGCAGGAGGATATCAAGTTTGAAGCCAGCCTCAGCAACTTAGTGAGACCCTACCTCAAAATTAAATAGAAAGGGCTGGGGATGTAGCTCATTGATAAGTAACCCTGGGTTCGTGCCTTAGTACCACTAAGGGGGAAAAAAAATGCTGGGAAAGTAGCTCAGTGGTAGAGCACTTGCCTAGCATATGCCAGACCCTGAATTTAATCTCTAATACTTAAAAAAACAAAAACTAGATTTATAAATGCCATTATTTTTACTATGTAAGGGTGTTTTTTTTTTTGTTTGTTTGTTTTGTATAGAGTCAGTAGAAACCCTTGTATATAAAAAGAACATTGATAGAGGATGATAAGTCATAGGAAGGACACACAGTTTCTGAAGGAAGATATTTCTAAAGTTGGCTGTCTAATTTTTTACTTACACCTGGGTCATTGGCAGTATAATAAATGTATTTGCCAATTAGTGTAATTTCTTTCTTCTTCTTCTTTTTTTGAAGTTATTTGAGGTAGAGAGTTACTTCTGGTATTTAGTCTCTTGACCAACTATTGACCAGCAGTGCTTCCAGTCACTGGATAATAGAAAACATCTTTCTGTTTCAATAGGAAAGAGCTTGAAAAGGACTAAAAATCAAATTATTGGGCTGGGAATGTAGCTGCAGCTAGAGCACTTGCCTAGTATGTGTGAGGCTCTGGGTTCCATCTCCAGTGCTACAAAAAAACAAATAACATGTAATTTAATGTATACCTAGTACATGTTTTACACTGTGCTTAAATTCTTTTGTGTGGTGGCACAACAGATTCATTTAAAACATTTCCCTAAATGTCAGAAAAAAACAATTTTATTTTCCAGGAATCATTCTTTAATTAATATCTATGTATATATTGCATTCTGGCAATTACAGTCATGGACTGGGAATATGGCTTATATGCAGAATGCTTGGCTAGCATGTGTGAAGCCCTGGGTTCTATTCTTAGCACTAGGAACCCCCCCCCCCCCAAAAGGAAAAAAAAAAAACTTACAGTCATGCATCACTTAACAGTGGGGATAAGTTTTGGGAAATGCATCATAAGGCAGTTTCATCATTGTGCAAACATTAGCATGTATTTAACACATACTAAGACAGCTATGTCATTGGATGATGTAATGTATTTGGACCACCATTGACTATTCAGTCTTTTGTTAATTGAAAATTCATGTTATACGGTACATGACTACATTATGAGAGTTTATACTAAAAACCAGAAAAATAATTATTTTAGAGCATTAGAACCCTGTATTACAGTTTGATGGACTGGGAAATAAAAAGATGGTCTCCAGTAAATCATTAGCAAACTATTCAGCTTCAATAGTAGTGTAATTGTTCTTTAAACTAGAGCTTTTGGATCAGACGTTTTATGCATAGTGGCATATCTAATTTAAAATTACAAATTGGTAACTTTTTTGATGGAAGGAAAAGGAATTATGTGGGAATCAGTACGCCTAAGAAAGGAAAAGATTCTTTTGCTGCTAAAATACAGTATCTCTTACAGCTTGAGTGTATTATTCAGAACATATCTTCTTTCTCTAAGAGAGTTTGGGTACGAGCATAGCCTAAAAAACACATGAAAGAGAGAGAGAGAGAGCATTCTGACTTATGGATTAGATTGCATTTATAAACAGAAGAACAAATTGGTGAATATGAGTTAACAAAAAATTTGGGTAGGAAATTTTCCCATATGCATTTATTTGGATATTAATGATTTAGTTTTTTAAAGTTTTTTTTAAAAACATTGCTTATTGTAGCATGTAAACTTATGTTGGGTGGGAAAAGTATAAATGGGAAATTGAAATTGCTTTAAACATGTAAATTAAATGATCAATCCTACAGTTTTTTTTGTTAATTAATCTGGATTGCTTATTTTATATGCTGGGATGCTAGTTGTTTTTTCTATTAATACACTTAACTTGCATTCTAGCTTCGCCATTCAGAGACAGGCATCGTGTGGTGGGTTGTGTGACAGTGTCTGTCAATAGTGAAGACAAATAGTGCCAGAGACACTTAACCCATCCAATCTCACCCAGGGTATAGGTCGGTCTCGTTTTCAGACTTCTTCATAAGTCTTTTCTTCTTTCTTTCTTCCTTCCTTTTTTTGTTTTTGTTTTTGTTTCATTTATTTTTTTGTTTGTTTCTAAATAGTGGATTGATACTGATTGAAACTAAACCTTTTTGTAAAGTTTTGAACTTTACATTAATATTATAATAAGAAGAAAAAAAGTAGAAAATGAAGGTTGGCATGTAAGGTGTTGACAAAGCAGGTTTGCAGCCACTTTGTGTGTTCTAGATATTTTAATCTCTTGACAAGATGAATGTTGGCCTTATAATTTTTTTTCTCTGAATATCTTTCTTCTTTAATCTGAAAATATGTCCTTATATCTGGTGACTTTTATCAGACAAGATGTTTAGATTTGAAGTCATTGTTACCAGTAAGAAAAATATAATCCTTACGAAGAATAACTGATTCAACAATGTGTTTTATATCAGAAATTGTTTCCAAATATCCTGTATTGGGTTTTTGTGAATAGTCGATAGTTTACTCCTTCTCCGTTCCACTATTGGTTCACCTAATACACTTAAAAAATTTTATGGCTTTTATTTTAATGTTTTTTTTTTTAGAACACTCAGTTGATTTCACACAGATGTTGAAAAGTTATAAAATATACGTGCATAATTATTTTTAAATGCTAGAGAACAGCTTTGATTTTGGAAGCTTAGTTAAATGTCATTTTTTTCATATATTTTAAATGAATGAAAGGTATTTACTTCTTTTGAGAACTTTAAAAAATGTTTCTAATTTCAGAGCTTTCTATAAAAAGTATGGTTAGTCCTATATAAAATATAATCTCATTGCATTTTAAGCACTAAAATATTGTGGTAAAGTAACTTATAGTTGACACATCTAGAACTAATAGTTGTTAATTTTTAAATATAGTTTAAGCAAGGGATATATAAAATATATATAGGTTCCTATATGTGATACCATTTAAAATATTTTATCTTTCTCATCAAATTAATTAATAATATTTGCAAATCCTGGGATATCCATGTAGTCCATGTAGATATAATCTGTATATCCCCCTCCAGCTACTTTCAATATTCAGAGTGAACCTTAGTGATTCCATCAGTTTATCTCCATCCCTGGAACCCTTCCTTCCTTGGTGCTAGGAATAGAACCTGGGGCCTCATACATGCTGGGAAAGCACTTTACCATTGAGCTACACTGCATAGTGTAGCTCTACCACTTCTGAAAAGAAGCTATGTTTTTAATTCAAGTTCACCATTATTACTAGGATTTGATGTGATAATTGGCTACTGCTAATATTGAAATTGTTAGACTTAAATATAGGATACTGTAGGTATAATGCTTCCCTTCCCTTTTAAATTTAAGCATTAATCTATTCTTCTGAGATTATAAATTTTTATTAGTAAATTATAGATTGGTCTGTCAGTATTCCTTTTGGTTCATGGTATCTTCTGGGGTTGCAGAAAATGCTGTGGAAAAATAAAATTATTCTATGTAAATTATTTCAAAGATAATTATTTCTCAAAAGAAATTATTTTTCAAAAGAAAAAAGTAAACATTCACATGCTACTTAAATAAGAGAATAATTTTAAGAAAAACGTCAAGAAAAACTCTTAGGTTTGTAAAGGATTGGCAAATGAAACAAATAAAATTATGAAGTTATGAAGCAGAAATACACTGTAATTATTCTGCTCAATGAGGAAATAAAAACAATTATTAAAACATTTTATGTTGGAATTATATTTTTAATATGCATCAATTAAATGTAGACTCCACATTCTTAACAAAATATAAAGACCAGCACCAAAAAGGTGAAAGGGGAAGAAGTAATTAGATTTTTGTTTATAGGAACTTATAAATAAAGAATATATAGATGGGGCAGGATTATATTAGCTTTTAGTTCCATAGAATGCCAGTAAGCTGGTTCTTGCTATTTTATTTAGTAATATAATTAGTGAAAGCTCTTTATAGATAGATAGCTTTTGTTTGTTTGTGGGTTGTTTTTTTTTTTTTTTTTTGCTATTGGTGATTGAAGCCAGTGACACTCTACCACTGAGCTACATCCCTAGCCCTTTTTACTTTTTATTTTGAGACAAAGGCTCACTAAGTTGCTGAGGCTGGCAATATTTTAAGTAAATTTACAATTATTATTTAGAAATCTAAAATGTTCTTTTTTTTTTTTTTTCAAGAGAGAGAGAGAATTTTTTTAATATTTATTTTTTAATTTTCAGTGGACACAACATCTTTGTTTGTATGTGGTGCTGAGGGTCGAACCCCGGCCGCACGCATGCCAGGCGAGCGCGCTACCGCTTGAGCCACATCCCCAGACCCATCTAAAATGTTCTTGACATCATTCTGTAACTTTTCCATTTATTCATTTATATATTAATTTAGTAAATACTGGGATTGAACCCAGGGGTGCTTTACACTATTTTATTTTTTAATTTTTGAGACAGGGTCTCTCTAAATTGCTGAGATTGGCCTTGAAAAACTTTTTTTTTTTTTGTATTGGGTATTGAACTCTGGAGAGCTTAACCACTGAGCCATGTCCCCAGTCCTTTTTTATGTTTTACTTAGAGACAGGATCTTGCTTAGTTGCTGAGGGCCTCGCTAAGTTGCTGATCCTCCTGCCTCAGACTCCAGAGCTGCCAGGGTTACAGTAAAGCAGGCACCAGTGCATCCTACTATATTTATATTTTAAATAGGATAGAATTAAAGATATTTTTATTCATGGTAAATTTATCGGTTAATATACAAGTAGGTAATTTGGCTTATATGTAGTTTGAAAGAAGAAAATTATTGGAGCACTCTGTAGAAATAGCAATTGCCTTTAAACTCTTAGTCTTTTTACTATATCAGATAATGCTGTTGTAATATTATGCTTGAAGGGCTTTGACTAGTAAATCTTTTTTTCTTCAATTTACATTTATTTGTCAATTTAACTTAATAATTATATATATAAAAATAAAATTTTGGCTTCTGACTGTAGATCAATATTCTAATGATTCCCTCCTTGAGTTCAATTAATTTGCTATAGTGGCTCACAGAACTTGTGCATACATTTGTGTTTCTGGTTTATTATAAAGGATATTTTAAAGGACATAAATGAGTAGCAGATGAAGAAATACATAGGGTAAGGTTTGGAAGAGTATTGAGCTAAAAAAAAAAAAAAAGCTTTGGCCCTTGTGGAGTTTAGGTGCGCCTCTCCTGGTTCAAGGATGTATTCTTCACCTTCCTGGAAGCCCCTGGAGCAGTCTTTTTGGATTTTTATGGAAGTTTTATTATGTAGACGTGATTAGGTAATTGACTATTCATGAAAACTTCAGTCCCCTCTCCTCACTGGTGACGGGAGAATGAAATTGTTGAGTTCTTCCGCCACCCTACAGGCGTTTGGTGGGTTCTCTAGGCAGCTGTCCCCTCTGCCCCAATCCTGTGTTTATCTAGAAACTTTGAAAAAAATCACCTTATTAATAAAAACTCAGGAGTGGCAGAATGGAGCTTGGTATAAATAACATAGCACTACCTTTCATTTTTATCACTCTCAAACAAAAGACTGTAACTTTAACCTAAGGTACTTTTTATTATTCTACCACTTAGGAAATTACAGGAATTATAGGAGCCATAAGTCAGGAACTATGCATGAAAACACACACACACACACACACACATAAAATATCACAGCCACATAACTTGCTTTTGAATTCATTGTTTTTCGCATATGCTTTCCACTTGTGGTCAGGGATCCTGTGATGTTCATATTCTGCCCTCTAATGTGCATGACACGTTAAAAAAGAATGGGTGGGGTAAAGCCATTTTATAGAAATGCAGGTTCACCACATTCATGCTGCATGCTTTGTGTCTTCTACTGCAAATACTGCCTGCTGCCTACTTGTATTTTTCTGAGCATTAAGAATATAGGCCATACACACACAAAAAAATAATTTTTGCCAATAGTTGGAACAGATGGAGCAATGTTAGACATATTTTTTCTATTTTTTTTCCTAAAATGAGTTTTGTAGTATTTTTCAAAAAGCAATGGAAAAAAAACTTTATATTTAAACCCAAAGTGGCTACAAATCAGCTCCTAAACTGTCACTGACATTAGCATCTAGATTTTGTAGTTTTTACAAATCTTAAAATATTTATTTACTAAGAAAACATTGCATTAATGCATGATACAAAATTGACAAATTTTTCTTTAAATTGGAATGCAGTTTAAAAGTGACTGAATTTTCTAATTTCAGCTACTGCATTTGACAAGGATACAAACAGGAAAATGGAACTGGTATCGTCTAGTTACTTAGGTTTTTTGGCGCAATTGTAGTTGGGTAAAGTATTTCAATGTGGAATTATAGATCACATTATGTGGCCAGTATTAATTACTGAGCACTTCAGTCTTGACAACAATGAAAAATTCTGGGTGGTTGTACTTCTTTCAAATAATTTAAGTGTTTTTGATACATATTTTCTTTCTCTTTTTTTGGTGGGGGAAGTATTACTGGGGAATGAACCCAGGGGTGCTCTACCACTGAGCTACATCCTTAGTCCTTTTTATTTTATTTTTTAATTTTGAGACAGGGTCTCATTAAGTTGCCCGCACTGGCATCGATCCTCCTACCTCTCAAGTAGCTGGAATTGCAAGGGTGTACTACCATGCTTGGCTTGAAACATGTTTTCAATAAAAAAAGAGATTTTGAAGGAAAAAAATGGATCTTTGACTTTTGAGTATCTAAATATTGGCATTCTTACATTTTACTCTTTATAATTGATATGAATATTATAATTTCATTAATGATACATCACAGTTTTGAATTTTAAAGTATACTTTAAAACTGTGACATTGATGACTATGGTTACAAATTAATTTTAGATTTAAACATTTAAGTTGTCCATCACATGACCTATTTTTATTTTTGAGGTGCACAGTTATAAACCTTTCCATATCTTGTACAAGATAATTTGGTATTTGTAAAATTTTACCAGTAACACCTGCCAACCTAACAATATTAGTGTGACTCTAAGGTTATGTTTTTTAAAAGCTACAGTTGTAATATCTTTTCAGTATGACTGCCAGTTGTCTCACAGTCTGAAAATATCTACTAAATCACCTTTTTTGCTAGGTGAATTGATAAACAGTTTAATTAAAAAAAACTTTTTTATAGGAATTAATTCTGATGTTCTCCAGAGATTTTTATACTTTACCCTTTTTTGTTAAGACTTCAGCCAATTGTTCATTTTTATTAGGAATTTTTTTAATAGTTCCAAATAAGCAGGACCGTTAAAGGGAAGGGGTAAGGAAATGGACAGTGTTAACCAATTTTTGAGCACATAATCAAGTACTTTGTACAAGAAATCCATCTACTAATCAGCCCTTACTATGCTTTTCATGCATCTTAAGTGATGGATCTCTGTCTTTTAGAGTTCATGGTTTTGAACTGTCACTTCCATCTTCTGTAGACTCTCAATGGTTAACTGATTTTTCTTATACAACCTGGCATGTTCCAAATCAAACCTTTTTCACTTTATTTTTCTAGATTTTACATCCAATGATAGTGATGGTACCAGTTCCATTTTGTCTCCAATTCAGTTGATTATATATTTTTTCTATTTATTTTTCGTTTTATAATTGATATCTGGAATAATCAGCAGCTCTTCTCATTTATTTTCTCATATTTTTATTCCAGGATTTGCCTCTGAAGCAGGGAGTGTCTGCATTAAAAATGACCTGTAGTTCTCTGCTTCATAGGTTAGAAACTTATTTTAATATTTTGTGGCTAAGCACAGTCCCACTTTTCAAATTCTATAATGAATTATTTAATTGGCATTGAATGTGGACCACAAACATATATTTCATGTTGGGGTTTTCTTTATTACCTTAACTGATTAAAATTCAACAGAACAACCAGCTGAGGCAATAAAAAATTTTATTCTTGCTTTACAGCTTAAAACATTAAATTAGATTTAAAAATTTTATCAATTATAACACAAGTAAAATAATGCTATTTGGACATTTAAAAAAATTCATTTCTTAGGCTTTGTATTGCTTGAAGCATTTATATTCTAAAATGTTACCAAATTCCAATCATTCATTTTGGGGAAAAACAATCAGTTCACAAATCACATATTCAATGGGACTGCTAGCCAGCATAGGTGAAAACATGTATAGTATATTTACTCTTGAATTATACACTGCAGATGCTTCTTCAGCTCCCTCCTCTTCCTCCATGGGCGGTGCTTGCAGCTCCTTTACCACCTCTTCCAGCCCTACCATTTATTCTACCTCAGTCACCGACAGCAAGGCTATGCAAGTGGAGAGCTGCTCCTCAGCCGTGGGGGTAAGTAACAGAGGGGTAAGTGAAAAGCAGTTAACCAGTAACACAGTTCAGCAGCATCCATCAACCCCGAAGAGGCACACAGTTTTGTACATCTCACCACCACCCGAGGACTTGCTGGATAACAGTCGGATGTCCTGCCAGGATGAGGGGTGTGGATTGGAATCTGAGCAGAGCTGCAGTATGTGGATGGAGGATTCCCCCTCCAACTTCAGTAACATGAGCACCAGTTCCTACAATGATAACACTGAGGTACCTCGTAAATCACGAAAACGAAATCCAAAGCAGAGGCCGGGGGTCAAACGACGAGATTGTGAAGAATCTAATATGGATATATTTGATGCCGACAGTGCCAAAGCACCTCACTATGTGCTTTCTCAGCTTACCACGGACAACAAAGGCAACTCAAAAGCTGGAAATGGGTTGGTATTCACATTTTTTAAAGTTCTATCACCATTATGCAAAACAAAAAAATAAATCATTCCCAACTTAATTGTTCAGCTCAAGTTTGCATATAAAGCAGAGGTGCTAATTTTATCATTGAAATACATGAAAATTTTAACTTAAACTTATCAAGTTTTACTAGAGAAAAAATAAAATAATAGTATAGCCTTAGGTATATTAGTATGAGGATAGGTAGTAGAAAATACCAATAATCTGTTTTGAAATAACTTCTAAATTTCAAATGAATTTGTATTTTAAAAGAATTTTAAAATATTTTTACTTATTGACATAAGTAGCAATGTAATGACTCTAACTAAACCAACACAAAAACATTCTCCAAAAGATAATTTGTGTTCTCTTTGAGATTGTATCTTCATGTGGTTCACTCCATTACATTTTTGAGAGGATTTAGATTTTATCTTTTCCCCCCCTTTTTACTTGATGAAAATTAGAAAAAACTAAATTGATGATTTGATTCTAGTCATTGAGGTTCATATGTTTAAAATTTTTTTTCTTGGATACGTTATGTCAATTCAGGATTATTTTTTATTTATTTTTTTAAGAAAATCACTACTACTTTTTCTGTGATTCTGGATAACTTATTAGAAGATACTGTAACAGGATCATGGTACACATTCTGAGTTTTTGTTCATTCATGCCAGTTCATACTACTCACTAAATAAATATGTTTCAATAGCTACGTTACAGGGTACTCACTGCTATAATACAGACTAGTATGGCTTATTTTAAACTTTTTTTTTTTAGTACTTTAATTTATAAAATTTAGCTGCTAGATTTTTAAAATTAAATTTTCCTACAATTTATTCAACATAGTTTAGTAAAATTTAACTCATTGGATTTTAAGAATTACATTTTTGGGAGGCAGAGACATGATTATGATCCTTTCATTGACCCATAATCCCTTAAAATTTCAGTTTGTCACAAATAGCTGCCCAGAAACATTAGATTGGTTTCCTACATGATGATATCATTGATCTCATATTAAAAATCTGTTTGACTATTACAGAGAATATTCTTGATATGTTTAGACTTTTCCTTAAATATTCCCTTTGTACATTTAAAAAGTAATATCCATCATTTAAGCAAGAATTAATATATTGATTTCTTTTACACTTTTTTAATTTAATATTCCTACGGAGTGATATAGTTTAATAAAAGTGCTTTTTCATTTTAGAAAAAGTATAGTTTAGGGAATTTCCTAAAAGAAGCAAGGTGTATCGTTTCCTAAAATGTTGCCATTTAACAGATTCAAGAATTTCAGAACATAATAACTGTAGAAATATTACATAGAGAATAAGGCACTAAAACAATGAATATCACAGGTCATTTAAGTAAATGTGACTAGTAGCACAGATTTAAAAGGTTCATTAAAATCATTAAATATATGTACATATATTTATTTGGGCTTCAATGGAGAAGGTCTCATAAAGTTCCAGTGAGAGATTTTCATATTTATACTAGAAGAGATGTTAAAATTCCACATTAAGAGAAAATAAAAATTTGACTTAGGGATAGTCAACATAGTGATTTGCAGTTGCTAATTAAAGAGAACTTGACCTACATCTTTTTTGCTTCTGCTTTTGTATGATAGATATATCTTAGAAATGATTTGAGGTTACCCAGGGAAAGTGTAATGACATTGGTCAAGACAAAATCTTTCATGAAATAATTCATGGAGCAGAAACTCCATCAAGCAGAAGAAGAAATGTCCAGCTTCTTAGGTAATGGAAAATTATTTGACACTAGCATATGGAAATGATGAAGAAGTTTAAAATTTGAATTTATAAGAACTATAGGAGGAAAGGATGAAGCCATATATAAAATGTATGGAAAAATGGGCCTTGAAAACAATTTTTCAGAGCATCCCAAGCTGGTAACCCATATTCTTCAATAACGAAAAAGATGTTAAAAACATGAAATTTTAAAATGTTTTGAGAGGTAAATTATATAGCCTTAGAATTAATGTGCTATAATTTGCAATTCATATAATGCTAAGTATTTAAAAAATGTACTTTGAACTACATTGTAACTTATTGACCTTCAAGATAGAAATCTTGATAAAAATGGAAATACCATTTTTTATAACTAAAATGTTAAGAGTTTGTAAAAACAAACTTATTAAAAAGCTCTTCAGTATTTAAATATTGCTAGCCATATCATGCTGAAATTCAACTAAATGTTTTGAGAATCAGTAGTCCATATCTCTTCTAACTATTCCTGAGAAGTTTAAGATATGATGCCATGTATTATGAAACCTATTTTAGGCATTTTACAGTGGAAATTATTTTTTGTGTCAAAGATAACAAAAAAAGATTGTCTGGCACAAGAGAAAAAGAATGTCATTTTAAGACTCCTGAATAGAATATGCAACAATAGTCAGAACAGTGGATTTTCTTTTTTTAGTTGTTATTTTGAAGTAAAATATCAACCTAGAGTGTAGTCCAAGAATCGTAGTGCTCTTCTAGTATGGGAGAGGCCCTAGATGCAATCCCCAGAATCACCAAATTTTATATAACTATTGGTACTTTCTTATTTTTGCTTAAGCCACTATGCCTTAAAAAAAAAAAAAAAGTCAAGAATCAGTTAATGTTTTCCAAGAATCAGTTAATGTTTTCATTACGTGTCTATAGGTTTAAATATGCATATTTTTTGTTTAAACTTAAGAGAATAAAAACAAGTTTTGAGAAAAACTGTCATTTCAGAAATTGCTTAATTCAATGTGCTTACATTTTTTTCCCCTTTTATGGTACTGGGGATGGAACCTAGAGCCTCACACATGCTAGCCAAGGGCTATACAACTAACCACCCAAACAACCTACTAGGGATTGAACTCAAGGACACTCTAAGCACTGTGCTACAACCTTAGCACTTTTTATTTTTATTTGAGACATTGTCTTGCTAAATTTTTGAAGCTGACCTCAAACTTGATCTTCTTGCCTCAGCCTCCAGAGTAGCAGGGATTACAAGCATGCACCACTATGAGTGCCTGCTATTTGTCTTCAAGCCTTATTATATATATTTTGTTAACTCACTCAACAGTCTGCATCCCAAATAAGGTATTTTGTTTTTCTAGACTAGTAACACTTATTTCCATTTATTTATCCTTACATTTCAAATTTGACTAGCTTAAGTAAACATAAAATCCTATACTGGACAAATTAATTAACGTCATACTCATTTTCTTTATATTTCCAACTAAAATTTTCCCTTTTTTATTATAGAATTGCTAGATATAAATTACAAATATTTGAAAATACAAGAAATTAGTCAATAATCTAGTAAATTAGCTTTATTATTCTTTAGTCCCTCTGTGTGTATATGTGGGGGATGTTTTACGTATTTTAATAAATGAATTTTTTTATTTAATAGTAAGATGAATATAAAACAGTATTATTATAGGATTTCATTTGCAAGGAATTTTATACTATTCAGACCAAATGTTTGAATTTCTATCCAGAATGATGAAAAGAAAAGCAGGGTTTATTGCCCATTGTTCCAGCTTCAACTTGATCCTCTTGTTCATAGAATGTATTCTTCCAGGGCCTTTTAAAATGACTTACACAGGTAATCTTCAAGTTCATTATGTCAAACTTACATGAATGGCATTCCTTGTCCAGTTAGGATCCTCTGCTTTCCTTTCTTTGTGCATTTTTTCTTCCTATTTGCCTTTATCAACAAACATTTGTTCAGTTCCTGAACCTGACAATTAAGCACAGCACTTGCCCTGAGAACTCTTCCTTTTACTGCATTTCTTACTGCATTTCTATGTCAGTTCCATTGCTGCTTTCTTCATTCTTCTGCCCATTTCCTAGCCAAGGGGCTTGTCAACCCTGTCCTCATTTCTATTGAGGGTACTGCCTTTCTTTCCTTTGTTCTCAATGATTGAGACAACAACTTGGTACGCCCTCTGGGTAGACATTAAAAGAGTTTTAAGGATGTTTAGTTCTTCTGTGTTTGAAGTCCTAATATTCCTCCTGGGATCTGGTTACTTTTGGAGGAGATGTTGTCCTCTGTGTCTTCTGGTTTCTGAACTTTCAATGCGAGTCAAAAAGTATTATACACCCTGACTATTTAAAAATATACATGGATAATTTTAATTGCATTTTATGTTGCTCAAAAGAAAAAAAAATCTAATAGTATTGTTTTCTTCTTATTTTCATTACATATTTGCAGTGATTTAGCAACTTTACAGATTATATATGCTAGCCTAACCACTATTTGGAATATTTTTTTAACATAGTTACACATAACAAATGCATTATTAACAAAAATTTTTTAAAGCACAATTTATGAAGTTAGATTGTTGATGCTATAAAGCCCAGATTATAACATTTTTTATTGAGAGCTTTAATCATTTTAAGTAAATAAAAATACTCTGAAAAACCATACTTCTAGGAAATACTATTTAGAGCAAAGTAATTTCCCATTAAAAATTTAATCACTGATTTTTTAAATTCTAATTTTATCATTTTGACTTACTGAGAAAGAGATTTAAAAGAATATGCTATATATACTGTCATTGTTGTTTTGGGCTCTGTATGTGTATGTGTGTTGGAGGTTTGGTTTAGTTATGTCTTTTGCTGCTCCTGTTTATTTTTCTTTTTTCCCCCCTTTGGAAGTTTGATAAGAGAGTAATAATAGTTACTTTTAACTATATGTAGGAACTCACATATATGTATAATTTTTAAAATTTTTATTTTGACTGAAGTGTGTAAGTATACATCATAGTTTATTGTATGCAGTCTTCCTCCTTCTTCCAGCTGGTCACATGCATTCTTTCTTTTTCTTGTCCAATTTTCTTTTTTACATCACAGTTAAATTTTGTTGAAAATTTTTTGAAGATACTTTAGTTATGTAATGTACCTTCTTTTAGGCTGTACTTTGTCAGTAAGCTAAGCAGTTGTTTTAAGTGTTATTGCCTGTTCTGTTTCTTCCTTTATCTTAGTTTTATAGAAAACCGTTTTTGATATGTTCTTCATGTTGTGCTTCGATTTCTCAGAACATTGGACAACCAAAAAGGAACTGGAGTAAAGAAGAGCCCTATGTTGTGTGGACAGTATCCAGTTAAAAGTGAGGGAAAGGAGCTGAAGATAGTTGTGCAGCCTGAGACCCAGCACCGAGCTCGGTACCTGACTGAGGGAAGTCGTGGCTCAGTAAAAGATAGAACACAGCAAGGCTTTCCTACAGTAAAGGTGTTTATTTTATTTAGTAATGTATGAAGAATTTTCTCCAGTTTTACCATTTTTTTGTTTTTAACCCCAGCAAAAGCTGTCTAAAACAGAAGATTAGAATTATTATCTATATATATAATTGAAAACAGAGTAGAAGCTAATTGGACCTTAAACTAAATATCACATTGATACCATTTGAGTGTTAGTTTGAATGAAAGGTGAGACTATGTTCTCAAAAGTAAAATATCTATAAATCATGAATTATCTTTCTCTTAAAATTTACACTGGATTTAAATTCATCCCAAATTTTATATTAAGCAGAAATTTTAAAGTGAATGCAAAGATATAGTGGGTATTATTAAAGACTTGGAAAATAAGACTTTTGAGATGGCTAAAGTAATCAGAACTATTCAACCTAGAAGAGTTGGTTATATGTAACAAGTCTTAATTTAAAATATAGGTTGTAAATTAAATATTAATAATTTGTCAGCTGGGCATGGTGGCGCAAGCCCATAATCTCAGTGGCTCCAGAGTCCTTGGCAGGAGGATTGTGAGTTCAAAGCCAGCCTCAACAAAAGTGAGGTGCTAAGCAACTCAATGAGATCCTGTCTCTAAATAAAATACAAAAATAGGGCTGGGTGTATGGCTTAGTGGTTGAGTGTCCTTGAGTTAAATCCCTAGTACCAAAAAAAAAAAAAAGTATATATATATATATATATATAAATATTTTCAGAACTCAGATTAAAAGTAAAAAAAGGTTTAAATTCAGCATCTGGGTTGTGTGTTGTTTTTTGTTTTTGTTTTTGTTTTGGTACTGGGAATTGGAGCACTCAACCACTCAGCCACATCCCTAGCCCTATTTTGTATTTTATTCAGAGACAGGGTCTCACTGAGTTGGTTAGCACTTCGCTTTTGCTGAGGCTGGCCTTGAACTTGCCATCCTCCTGCCTCAGCCTCTGGAGCCACTGGGATTACAGGCCTGACTGGGATATCTTGATATAAAGAATAGTTCTAGCTGGGCACTGTGGTGCCTGCCTGTAATCCCAGTGCTTTGGGAGACTGAGACAAGAAAATAACAAGTTTGAGTGAGACCCTGTCTCAAAATTAAAAAAAAAAAAAAAGAAGAAGAAGAAGAAAGAGAAGGTTGGGTGGAAGTAGCTCAGTGGTAAATTGCCCCGGGCTCAAAACTCCTACAGTGTCGACAACAAAAAAAAAAAATAGAGAAAGAAGAAAGTCTCTTTGAACATAAAATAAGCAAAAAATAAATAGGTGGGGGAGATGAGGGATGTTTTAACAATTGTCCCTACCCCTTGCAAAATACTGAGGGGAAATTTGGCTAGTTACATGAAAAGTCTTATTAAACACCATTTGTATGAACATGTTAGGTGAACTCTACTTCAAGATTAGAGTAGAATTGGGTTACCTTTCATTTTATGCTTGAAAGAAATTATGGTTGATACTCAGAATTGGGAAATTTGCCTGTGACCATTTTATAAGGTTGATTAATAGTCACATGTACAATATCATCTTTACTTAATCTTGGCTCCTCCCTAACTCATCCCTCAGTCCTCAAACCAAGGACAAGTAACAAGCAAATGATAAATTTGAGTTATTCATTGGATAAATATTTGTGTGGTCAAACAGTTCAGCAGTTCAATAGTTTGGTCAATGGTTTTAAAAACCTGTTTGCCTTGACTTTTAAGTTATGATTTTCTAAGTACTTAGCTAGTTAGATGTTAGTCCTGTTGTCTATGATAGAGAATGAATAGACTGACCTTAAAAGTTTATTTATTTATTCATTCAACAAATATTACATCCCTTTACATGTTAGCACTTACTATCAATTTGAGTACTTTATTATTTGATTGATTATTTGCTTCATATGACTATAATTTCACAAATATACCACTATACTGGGACAGAAAAAATGTACAAGTTTTTTAAAGCACTTTAGTGTATGTAATACAAATTACTTTGTGATTTTCTGTGTTCTATATCATCAGCTTTAGTGTTTAACTAAAAGCCTTATCAAGAATTGAGATTGGAAATATTTGCTCTCAAATGATTTTAAATATTTATTCTGATTTTAAATATTTATTATAATTTATGAAAGCTTTTTCTAGAGACCTGTAATGATCCATGAATTCTAGATTGAAATAGCTAGTTTTTCTGAACGTGTTTTGTCCCAGAATTTCATGATGATGTGTGTGTGTGTATGTGTGTGTGTGCATGCACATATGCATGTGTGTATATGTATACCTCGTCTTTGAAAATGGGCTTCATTTCCATATTATTTATTCAGCTGCACTTGAAACACTTTTTTTTCTTTTACGGCTTTAGTAAAATTTTAGTACATATACTCATTTGATAATGAAAATGATGCCACTAACATAATACACTTTTCTAATTTTTTAGTTGTAGATAGATACAGAAACCTTATTTTATTTATTTTTATGTGGTGCTGAGGATCAAACCCAGTACCTCACATGGTCTAGGCAAGTGCTATACCACTGAGCTACAAAGCCAGCCCCATAATACAGTTTTCTATGAATGATGGTGGTATGTCCTGAGTAACTATATGCTATCAAAAGGAGTGTGTGTTCATTTTCATCTGCTGGTACAAGTAAGTTTCAAATGATAATTTAGGTCTTCTACCATCTAAATTTTTTAATTAAAATGTGGTTATTGTGAATTAAAACTACAGTTTTCTGCAGAAACTTAGCCAACTCTCCATTATAAAAATATTTGACCTCTGTTTTTCTTGAGGATTTAAATTATTTCTTTAATCCAGTTACAAATACAGAATTTGGGCTTAAATATTATATTTTATAATTACCTTACATGAAATGTTAATTAGTATTGTTTCTGCTATATGTTATTCTGGTTCCAGCTGGAAGGCCATAATGAACCAGTAGTGTTGCAGGTGTTTGTGGGCAATGACTCTGGCCGAGTGAAACCACATGGATTTTATCAGGCCTGCAGAGTAACTGGACGAAATACAACTCCCTGCAAAGAAGTGGACATTGAAGGCACCACTGTTATAGAAGTTGGCCTTGATCCTAGCAACAACATGACACTTGCGTAAGTACTTGATAAGAATGTTTTCAGGGCTGGGGATATAGCTCAGTTGATAGAGTGCTTGCCTTGCATGCACAAGGCTCTGGGTTCAATCCCTGGCACCACAAAAAAATAAAAATAAAAATAAAAGAATGTTTTCAGGGCTGGGGTTGTAGCTCAGTGGTAGAGCGCTTGTCTAGCATGAGTGAGGCAGTGGGTTCGATTCTCAGCACCACATATAAATAAGTAAAATAAAGGTCCATCAACAACTTAAAAAAAATTTTTCATTGTATGTTACACTTTCATTTTAGGACAAAGTTTTAGTTTCTAGTGTATAAAAGAAGATTTCAAGTATTTTCTTGAAATATTTTAAATATTATAAATTGCTTTAGTTAACTTTTATGTTGCTGTGTCCAAAATATCCAATAAGAACAACTTAGAGAAGAGAATGTTTCTTTGGGGCTCACAGTTTCAGAGGTTTCAGTCTATAGATGGCTGACTCTATTGCTCTGGACTAACAGCAGTTGCATTGCTTTCAGGAAGCACACCATGGGGAAGAGCCCAGCAGAGGAAAGCTGCTTAACTCATGGTGGGATCAGGAAACAGAAAAAGAGAGTACACATGAGTGCACACACTTGTGAAAGAATGAGCTAAGAAATACAGGGAAAAGAATGCACCCTTTCAGGGTACCTCCTGAATGACCCACTTCCTCCAGCCACACCCTTTTGGCCTACAGTTACCATGCAGCCAGCCCTTTCAAACTAGGATGGACCGATTAGGTTATAGTTCTTATGATCTAATCATGTCATCTTTGAGTGTTGTTGCATTAATAAGAGCTTTTAGGAGATACTTCATATTCAAACCATAATACAAATTTTAAAAATTACTACAGAATGGTAATGAGTTAAATTTAATTCTGTTGCTATTTGCTGAGAAATTGCTGTAGTGAAAGCTAGGGAAATGAAAACCAAGTAAAATATTGGATTTTTAGAAAATTACAGATATTTACTTATTAACACTTATAATATTGGGGTTGAGGTTATGGCTCAGCGTTAGAGCGCTCGCCTTACATGTGCAAGGCCCTGGGTTCAATCCTCAGTACCACATAAAAATGAATAAGGTCATTTAAAAAAAAGACTTATAATATTAAAATTGAAAATAAAAATCATAAACAATTCAATTTGCCTTTCTAAATTCTGCTCTTAATGTTTGCTTTAGAAACAGTTCAACATAAACCATGCGTTGTCTTGACCCATTTTGATGTGAAAAACATATTGCTGGTCTAAATTCATCTTTTATTTTTATTTTCCTTTATTTAAAAAAAATTAAATCCTAAGGTCATGCATTTTTTTGTCTTGTGCATTTTCACTGCCTGAAAAATATTTGAAGAATTAAAGATTTACATTTTTATTTTTTTCTTAAGCTTTTTGTAAAAGATCCTTAGTCCTAAAATTGAACCATGCCACTAGCAAATATATTGATTTGGGGCAAACCTGGGTTGTAATTATTTGTAATAGATAGCTGTTACAGATTTTTCTCTACTTGGTTTTCAGTTTCCTCTTTTTTTTTTTTTTTAGTTGTAGATGGACAAATGCCTTTATTTTGCTTATTTTTATGTGGTGGTGAGGATTGAACCTACTGCCTCATACTTGCTAGGCAAGCTCTCCACCACTTGCCTTTTGAAAGCTGCTTTGAATAGATTGATGAAAGGTTAGTTATTGCGAAATATTAAGATTTGCTTTTTTGACTGGTAGCTTTTGAAAGTTGTAAAAGTGAATGTATTTAGTAAAGGAAGAAAGTAAGAGAGGTACTGATTATAAAAACAGGGACTGGAGATGCTGCTTAGTGGTAGAGCAAGTGTTGAACATGTGTGAGACCACGGTTTTGATTCCTAGCACCACCAAAAAGAAAAAAGAAAACATTCATTGTAAGAAAATAGGAACACAGAATAATAAAAAGCTAAAAAAAAAGAGAAAAAATGGAAAAGAAAAAGAAATAGGCTCTTATAAGCCACTGATTACTTCAGTTTAGATTTTAAAATAGTGATTTTCATCTCTACTATTTTTCCATTATTATAAACAAAATATTGAGAAGATTAGGAACTATGAATGTTCAGAATTTATACTTCTGTGTTTTTTGAGTTTGGAACTATATTACATGTTCAGAGAATTTATAGATAAATACTCTTAAAAAAAACTTGGGGCTGGGATTGTGGCTCAGAGGTAGAACTTGCGCGCCTCACGCATGCGAGACCCTGGGTTCGATCCTCTGTACCACATAAAAATAAATAAAACAAAGGTATTGTATCCAACTACAACTAAAAAATATTTAAAAGAAAACTTGTTTGATTAAGAATGTTGTACTATGTTATAACAAAATGTCAATTAATATATTTTTTTCTGTGTTAGTGTGGACTGTGTAGGAATTTTGAAGTTGAGGAATGCTGATGTTGAAGCCAGAATAGGAATTGCTGGTTCCAAGAAAAAAAGCACTCGTGCCAGATTGGTTTTTCGAGTTAATATCACAAGGAAAGATGGCTCTACTTTGACATTGCAAACACCCTCTTCTCCGATTTTGTGTAGTAAGTAAGAAAATATGGAGCGTTAAATTTTAGATGTTTCATATACTCCATCTTGTGGTCATGTAAATTTGAAATTTTAAAAGCTGTAGTCAAGGGTTGGAACAGTAGCATGCACCTGCAGTCCCAGCTACTTGGGAGCCTAAGGCAGGATGATCACTTGAGCCCCAAAAGATCCTCATATAAACATATTTCATGAAAGGATGTGATTTTCTTTTCTTTTTTTTTTGGAGGGATTGAAAAAAATCTATTAAGATTGGAACAAAAAGATACGTATGAAAAAGTCATAAGATTTAAGGTTAGAGAGCTAAACAAGCTCTCTTTCATAAAGACAATTGAATGTTGAGCTAAAGAATTTGAATTTTATCCTAACTACTTTAGGAAGCTTGAGGTTTGAAATTAGGCAGTGTGGGTAGGGTGCATATGGGGGGAAGAGGAAGGATAAATAATTAATACAGTGTTACAAAAGACTCAAAAGATCTTTATATTTTAAAAAAATATTTGTTCCATTATGTTTCTGGCTTATATTTATTTGCATGAATATAACCTTTGGGGGCAGGTTTGAGCAGTTGGAATAGAGGGGGAGGTGAAAAGGAAATAGGCTACTAAGCAAGATTGGAATTGGAATGAGAGATAGAAGGAATCAGGGAGATGAAAGTAGAAAAGGAAGAGGGGCTCAAGGTAATGAAGCTAGAAGGGAGGAGAGGAGAAACATACTTGGTGTTATATCTAGAGATTTTGATTGGAAAGAAGGACAAATGCCGGGATTTATGCTATGCATTGTGACCTTAAAAAATATTCCAGCGGGGGCTGGGGATGTGGCTCAAGCGGTAGCGCTCTCGCCTGGCATGTGTGCGGCCCGGGTTTGATTCTCAGTACCACATACAAACAATGATGCTGTGTCTGCCCATAACTGAAAAATAAATATTAAAAAAATTAAAAAAAAATATTCCAGCTTTGGGGCTGGAGTTGTAGCTCAGTGGTAGAGCGCATGCCTTGCACATGTGAGGCACTGGGTTCGATTCTCAGCACGATATATGAATAAATAAATAAAATAAAGGTTCATCAACAACTGAAAAAAAATGGACCTCTTTAAAAAAAAAAATCCAGCTTTGAAGCTGGGTGGCTTATAGTCCTGTAATCCTGTCCACTTGGGAGGCTAAGGTTAGGAAGATTGCAATTTGTGAAGCTAACTTTAGAAATTTAGCAAGATTCTCAGCAACTTAGTGAGACCCCATCTCAAAATAAAAAAGGACTCAGGATGTGGTCAGTGGTAAAATCTCCAGTGGGTTCAACCTCTAGTACACCCCCCACACCCAATCTCTAGTACACCCCCTCACACACAACCAATTAAATGCCTAAATGCCAATATCCTACTGATAAATTATATGATTTGAAAGTATATTTCTTATTATGTTATAATAAATCAATACAAAATGCCTTCTATATTCTATGGTAACCAATTTCGTGCTTTGAATTAGTTTAACGATAGTCATGGAGGGCTGTGGATATAGCTCAATGGTATAGTGCTTACCAAGCATGTTGTGAGAGGTCCTGGGTTAAATCCTTACTACTTGGAGGGAAATAAAAATTACCCTTAGATTCTTGTACATAGGTTTTCTTAATAACATCTTTAGAATTCTGCAGACAGGGCTGGGGTTGTGGTTCAGTGGTAGAGCGCTCGCCTAGCACGTGTGAGGCCCTGGGTGCAATTCTCAGCACCACATATAAATAAATAAAATAAGCATATTGTGTCCATCTATAACTAAAAAATAAATATTAAAAAAAAAGAATTCTGCAGACAATATAGTCATTTATATTTTTTGTTTTTAAGCCGGGCATGGTGGCACATGCCTAATAAGCCCAGCGGTTTGGGAAGCTGAGGCAGAGGATCGCGAGTTCAAAGCCAGGCTCAGCAACAGCAAGGCACTAAGCAACTCAGACCCTGTCTCTAAATAAAATACAAGATAGGGCTAGGATATGGCTCATTGATCCAGTGCCCCTGAGTTCAATCCACAGTAGTCCCCCCCCCTAAAAAATTACTTTTAAGTAAATTGATTAGTTATTTTTTTATTTGATAGGATATAGAATTGCCAGGATACCACTATTAACCCATTTCAGTTTTCTCTTGGATTTGGCACATTACTTCAATTCACATTTCATTATCCACACAAGTCATATGACTAAGCTTGATGTGAGTGGGACAAGAATTATAGCCTTCCTACAAAGAAGGGCCTGGGGAGCAGTAAACATTTGTACAATAACACAACTTTGCGCATTATGTTATTATAAAAATAAAATTAACTATTAATAAAATATGTAAATATCTTAAAAGAACTGAAGTTGAATTTTCCAAAGATAGTGAAAAGTCTCATTAATTTATAAATTAACAAGTTAGACGAGCAATATTTGTTTGACTTTGGAACACATGTGTTGTAAAGATTTGCTAAAACAGCAAGTAATGTAATCTGTGACAGTGTGATTTTTTTCAATCAGGTTCTGATAACCTGAAGTTTCTTGAGTACTTGAAACTTATTTGTATCTATTGGTTGGACAGCTAGTCCTTAATGGGTGTCAGTAAGGATACCTTTGGATATTTATAGAGCATATCACAGTATGAAAAGCTTGGAGATATCCTTTTGTTTAGCTCTGCTTAACTCCATATTTCCCCTCTCAACTTCTCACACTTTCTTAGGGAAATCCTGGCCTAAAGAAGTTTGTTAGGCTAATTGCAATTTTCTTATTATCTCTAGCTCCTCAGTACTTGTCTTTGTTAATTTTAGTAGTGGTTATTTCATCTTTGTAGTTGAAAAACAAGTGCATCTTTTTTTTCATCTCAAGATTCCTGGTTCGGAAAACCATCCTGGTAGAATGATTGATCCAAAAGTGGGCTTAATCTGTTTTTAGGTTTTCGTTTGGTTTGAGGTCTCTGGGTCCTGTGCCTAGATCTTTTAATATACTCTCAGTACCACCCACAGAACTCTTGTTACTCAGGGATTCTATAATGTAATGGTATAGTACAGCTGACATTTAAAGGTTAAGACTGGGACAAGCTTATAATTTTTAAAAAATATTATTAAGACAAAAACATCATTAGGTTTATCATTCATGAAATGAGAAAACAAAGATGATATATAATAAATGAAAACCTCATCTTAGGCACTTATTTAGCTCTGTAATATCTTCCAGTAGTTGTTAGAAATTTATATATTTTCTAATTTTTTTTCTCTGTCCTCTGTAAGTTGTAGAGTAAAGGACATTAAATTCAGGGTGAACAAAGAAAACTTGTAGAACTCAATATATAATTGCATGTTGATTTTAGGTAAGAAGTAAATGTTGATGGTTCTTTTCATGGAATGTTTATGTATACCCACAGCTCAACCAGCAGGAGTGCCAGAGATCTTAAAAAAAAGCTTACATAGCTGTTCAGTGAAAGGAGAGGAAGAAGTGTTTTTAATTGGCAAGAACTTTCTGAAAGGAACTAAAGTTATTTTCCAAGAAAATGTTTCTGGTAAGTAGGCAAATTAGTAGATTGTTAGATTTTTCACTTTGTTATAAAGATACAATCTTAGCCACAGAGTAAAACAGTTGTTCAAAAATTAGTAAGTCACTGTTTTTATTTCAACCAGATGAAAACTCTTGGAAATCAGAAGCTGAAATCGACATGGAATTGTTTCATCAGGTATAATTTAAGCCTTTTTATAAGTTTTACTCTGAGCTATTCAGTTTTGTTCTGAAAATAATTTCTGAACAGATTAAATTTCATCATTATATGGGATTGATGTGACTCAAAATTTTTTTTCTTGAGTTTCCTTAACTGAAATAGAATTATTCCTCTGATGCCAGACATGACTAGTTCTCTCTTTTCAAAATTTAAGAGCATTAGCAAAGGTTGCCATTGTTAATAAATAAAGCATTTCTTTCCTGGAATGTATTTTCTTTAAGGATTTGGATTATCTTACCCTACAGTACAGTTAAATCACAGGAAAACCAATATTTATTAAGTACCTGTTTATGTGTCAGGTGCTTTATATTTGTTAAAGTTATTTCCTTAAATTTGGACATAGTCATCACAATCTTTGGGGGGCTGAGGTTGTGGCTCAGTGGTAGAGCACTTGCCTAGCACCTGTGAGGCACTGGGTTCAATCAATCCTTAGCACCATGTAAAAATGAATAAATCTACAACTAAAAAAAATTTTTTTTAAAAAGTCTTTGAGGGGGATAGAATTCGTATATGTAGGACCTTTCCATGCATTGCTCTCTAAAATTATTTATTATTTATTTCCTCGTTAGAGGAAAAACAGCTAGAAAACAAGTACAGAAACCTAAGAATTAATAAGTAGAGCAAATAGTATCAAATTCATAGAAATTGAAACTAACAGAAGAAATGGTTAAATCTATGAGCAAGTTAGTTAGATGGCTCATGCAGAAGAATAGTGTGTATAGGTACAGATTGGGGACAGAGGGGAAGGGACAAGCTAATTAGTGTAAAATACCCAAAGCTTAAAATTTAGTATAGAGCTGATAGCAATAGAGAAGAGAACATGGAAGCAAGCAGAGATGTGGAAGAGACAGGAATTGGAGACTATAGCCAGTTTATCCAAAAACTTTGTAATTTCTTTGTTGTTTTTAAATATTGTTTTATTCCTTTGTGTATTTAAAAAAAAAAACTAATAAAAATATAAAACATTTTAAATTTAATATATTGCCAAACTCAAGACTAAGGGACTAGCCAAGGCTACTCTCACTTCACACATCAGCCAAAAAGTTTAGAAGTCTCCAGGTCATTGTCCCTTTGGATACCTAGCTTAAAATTTAGGTTTTCCCACTTTCTCCTCAGATTGAATAATTTGCTAAAATTTGTAGAACTCTAGAAATTGCATGTGATTATAAATTTGTTACAACAAAGGGATACTAATCAGAACCAACTGAAGGGAGACACAGAGGGCAAGAGGGAGCTAAAAGCCAAGCTTCTGTCATCTTTATGGAAGTATTCCTCTCAGTTCATCGGTGAGTGACAACTTGCAGAGAACTGCCAAACCAGGGAGGCTCACCCAAGCTTTTAGTGTCCAGAGTTTTTATTTGGACTTGATTGTATATTGCCTGTGCCCTGACCTATAGTTTCCAGTTCCATCAGAGGTCAGAACTGATACAGCATGTTTCAGAGAGCCCATCATAAGTCACAGTTGTTAGTTTGTCCAGTGGCCAAAGCCCTAAAGATACTCCTATCAAATTGTAGGATCCTAGAGATCACCTCCCAATAACCAAGGACAAAAAAACAGATCTTTCTTTGAGTAAAGTTAATTCTTTATTACAGAGTATTACAAGAACTGGAGCTTCCTACATAACCAGACAAATGCCATGTGGAAAGCTTTCCTTTAGCTTTATACTACTTGCAAAAGTAGAACTTAAAGTCATTCCTTTGTCCCGTATGCTACTGCACAGTATCTCCTAGGGTTCTTTACCACTCTTAACTGAAGTTCTAGTACCTGTTTTGTAATGAACAATTTGTGTTATTTAAGAAAGACAAGTCAGGGTTGGGGATGTGGCTCAAGCGGTAGCCTGGCATGCGCTGGGTTCAATCCTCAGCACCACATAAAAATAAAATAAAGATATTGTGTCCACCGAAAACTAAAAAAAATAAATAAATATTAAAAAATTCTCTCTTTCTCTCTCTCTCAAAAAAAAAAAAAAAAAGTCACTTTTGTGCCTCAGCTGTCTAATCTATAAGATAAACTCTTGCACAAGATTGAGCTCTAACCCTGACATTTTTATGATTTCTTATATTCCTTGATCAGACCATCCCTATTCCCTGTAAACCAGCAGTAGCTTCCTTGAGAGTACTCCTGAAGATTAGGGGGCAATATTGTGTGGCCTTTCTGTGATCCTCATAATACTAGCCGATTAATGGACAATCATGAGCCAAAGGCAGTGACATCCGTTTTTAATCCCAGCTACTTAGGAGGCTGAGGCAGGAGGTTCTGAAGTTGGAGATCAGCCTGGGTAACTTAGTGAGACCCTGTGTCAAAATAAAAAGGACTGGGGATGTAGCTCACTGTGCCCTGACCTGTAGTTTCCAGTTCCATCAGAGGTCAGAACTGATACGGCATGTTTCAGAGAGCTCATCATAGTTTGTCCAGTGGCCAAAGCCTTAAAGATACTCCTATCAAATTGAATCCAGTACCCCTGGATTCAATCCCCAGTACTGACTGGGGTAGAGGGGAAGATACTCTTGAAAAACTTCTCCATTCATTTTATTCCTGTTGAATGAAAAGAGGACTCTGGTCTAAGGTCTCTTTGTTCTGAGGACTCTTTAAATCCTAATTTCAGTCATGTTTTTATATACCTAGAATTTTAATCCTAACTGAAAATTAACTTATCCCTGGAATATTTTGTATGCTGTGACTATGTTCTTGTTTTGATTTGTTTTATTTTTGTGATACTGGAGATTGAACCTAGTGGCCATCTACCTAAGCAACATTTCTACCTCCTTCCCCCGCCATTTTTTTTTTTACACAGTCTTGCTGAATTGCCCAGTCTGGGTTCATACTCAGAATCCCCCTGCTTTTAGCCTCCTGAATGGCTGGGATTATAGGCTTGTGACACTTTGCTTTAACAAATTGATTAGGTAAATGTAAATTCCCAGGGCTGGGTTGTGGCTTAGTGGTATAGCAATCGCCTTGCACGTGCAAGACCCTGGGTTCAATCCTCAGCACCACATAAAAATGAATAAGTGAAATAAAAATATTATGTCCAACTGCAACTAAAAAATAAATATTAAAAAAAATGTAACTCCCCTTATTTGTAATGCTCTATTATAATTATTCCTATGATACAGATTTATAAATAAGAGACAAGTTCTAGAGAATGAAAGACTTATAAATGCTACATAATATTAATAAACATTGGTATTATATCATAAAATAGCCCCAACAAATTTTTAAATTTTTTTTTATTTTTTATTTTTAGTTATACATGAAGTAGAATGTATTTTGACATATCATACATACATGGAGTATAACTTTCCATTTTTGTGGTTGTACGTGATGTGGAGTTACAGTGGTCATGTATTCATATATGAATATAGGAAAATTAAGTCCAGTCATTCTATTGTCTTTCTCATTCCCATCTCCCCTCCCGGCCCCCAATAAATTTTAATCTTAATTTGCTATTTAATGTAGAACTTTATATTAACAGGTCATTATTTCTCCCTACCTTCCTTTCCTTCCTGGTCCTTCCCTTCTCACTCTCTTCTCTTCTTTCCTTCCTAACAGGGCATTTAGGTCAGATACAATAGATTTAAAGAAAAATAATCATAGAAGTAAGACATGTGATAGAATGCAAAGGAATTATGTACTTATTTGGTGGCTAAATGTAGGAGGTCTGAGATTTTTGCAAGCAAGTATGTAAACAAGAAACTATAATATGATCTGTCATTATCAGATTTTCTTTTTTGGTGTCAGGGATTGAACCCAGGATTGTTTAACCATGAGCCACATCCCCAGCCCTTTTGTTTTTATATGTTTTTAGAGACAGGATCTGGCTAAGTTGCTTAGGGCCTCACTAAGTTGCTGAGGCTGGCTTTGAACTCGAGATATTCCTGTTTCAGCCTCCTGAGCTGCTGGGCTCAATGCCCGGGACAAAAATAAATAAATAAATAAATAAATAAGAAAGAGATGGGTGCAGCAGCACTCACCTGTAATCCAAGTGACTGGAGATGCTGAGGCTGGAGGATGGCAAGTTCAAAGCCAACCTCATCAAAAGTGAGGCACTAAGCAACTCAGTAAGAGTCTGTCTCTAAATAAAATACAAAATAGGGCTGAGGATGTGGCTCAGTGGTCAAGTGACCCTGAGTTCAATCCCAGATACCCAAAAGACTAAAATAAATAAGAAATTCTTGAAAGAAATGCTAGAAGAAGATTCTCAGGGGAATTCATAAGAAAACTAGTCTAAACAAAGACTTGCATGTTTAGAAGATAGGTATTTCAAATTGGCTCTAATAGAAATCTTGCAAAGTGTCTTTCTTCCAATCCAATTACATATATCCCCAGCTGTGAAATGAATTTGGCAATGATAAATTATTTCACAGAAAAGTGAAAAATATATAGCTCCGTAGCTTGTATACCTCAAAAAATATTTTCTGTAAGTGGGAAAAATAGTTATTTTGAATCCAAGCAGATTTTTATTAAGATACTGAAATTCAAACATTTCCCTCTTTTTCCCCAGAGAATGTTATACTTGCTATAAAATCTCCCATACCTTTGGATATTTTGTATATATTGTATTCTTAGCTCAGTGGTAGTTAATTGCACCTAATTTAAGAAAGCAGTGTTAAAAAACAACTTTTGATTACTGTTCACAATTTACCTTGTTTTATTTCAAATGGATTGTAGAGTTTCTAGATTCAGATTGAGGAAGTATGAAGAATTAGTGTCGAGAGGTTCATTTGAGGGGGCAAAAAGTTCATTTGGTTTTAAAAGTTTCAAATTAGGTTTGCTTAAACATGCTCTCTGAAACAAGTAGGGTAGAAGTATTTTGATAAAATATGCATCTGAATTTTAAATACTAATCCCATTATTAATTACTAAGAAACAGTTTTTTTATTCAGAAGGATAATTTGAAATATAGTTTGCCATATAATTTAGATGTGGAAGAGTGCTTGGCAAGTCAACCACTCAGTTATTTTGTAAATCTAGGTGGGCTGCTTCTTTGATGTGATTGTAGTATCTAAGTAGACTTCTGTTTCTTATAAGTCGAATCATTACTGGAATATTTTTGATGACCAAACATTCATTCAGATCCTCCTCCCCAAATAGTTGAGGATGCGTACACATTTACACTACATGTTTTTCAACCTGATTTAAAAAACGTGTGGTTTCTTTCAGGATGGCTAAATTATGAGGTATTCTATTAGAAAGGGAACTTGCTCTTTCTTTCATTTGTTCTTTCTGATTCCTTTTAATGTTAGTTTATTTTAGAGAGTATTTTTAAGATACAAATTAAGTGCTCAGAAATTGAAACTTGACCTCATTTGTCCTTTTTTCTTTTATGTGTGTGGAGGGGTAGGTACTGGGTTGAACCCAGGGATGCTTTACCACTGAACTACATTTCAGCCCTCTTTTATTTTGATTCGAGACAAGATCTGGCTAAGTTGCCAAATCTAGCCTAGAACTTTTGATCCTTTAGCCTCAGGCTCCCAAGTCCCTGAGATTATAGATGTGCCCCTGTGCCTGGCTGTCCCATATTCTAATGAACATCAGCTATATTCTAACTGAAATAAACATGCCTGTAATCCCAGCAGCTCAGGAGGCTGAGGCAAGAGGATCACAAGTTCAAAGTTAGCCTTAGCAACAGCAAAGTGCTAAGCAACTGAGTGAGACCCTATCTCTAAAAAAAAAAAATAAAAAGCCTAGGGATATGGCTTTCCATATCCCTAGGCTTTTTATTTTTTCCTGTGGTTGAGTTCCCCTGAGTTCAATCCCTGCTACCTTCCCACCCCCCAAAAAGGAAATGTCAAATTTACCACACCCTCAGCTATTGGCTTTGGCCTCTTCCATGTCAGATCATAAGTAAAAGCATAATCACTACCTTCCTAGTGTTACTTCCCATTACTATAATTTACTAGGGAAAAAGAGAAAAAGTTCAAATGTGGTTCATATTATCTTCCAAGAAACCCCCTTGAGTAAATGCTGATGAAACACACATGAACTTTTCTTTTTCTTTTTCAATTTCTTTTTGAGGTTGTAGATGGATAGCATGCCTTTATTTTATTTGTTTATTTTTATGTGATGCTGAGGATCGAACCCAGTGCCTCACACATGCTAGGCAAGTGTTCTGCCACTGAGCTACAGCCCCAGCCCTGCCCTTTTCTTATAAAGATGTATATATTCTAACTAAAAGTATCTTATTTACTGAAGTTTGAATAAACTGAACCATTTAATTTTAAATGAGTAGGTGGTAGGGAGGAATGAACTGCATTATGAAGTACATCATTGAGGTTATACAGAACACATGATAACTGACTTTGCATTTCATGGACATACTTTTTTCCTCATAATTTGCTCTAATGTTCAACAAGTATATTTGAGTATATTTTTAATATGGTGCCATTTTTTTAAATTTTTATTTTTAAGTGTAGATGGACACAAAACAATGCCTTTATTTTTTTTATGTGGTGCTGAGGATCGAACCCGGGTCCCGCCCATGCTAGGCGAGCGCTCTACCACTAAGCCACAATCCCAGCCCGGTGCCATTCTTAACAGAGGAGATACATTGAAGTATCTGAGCAGTCTGGAACCTCATGGAGCTTACTTACATTTATTGGAGAGAGACCAAAAGTGGAGTGGGCAGGGGATTAGGGTAATTTCAAGTGTCAATAAGTGCTGATATGGAAATAAATAATTAACTGACCAGGTTCGGAAGGGGTTCTGCTTTAAACAGGATAGTCAAAGGAAGATTTCACTTAAGAGGTGACATTTATATCAAATTTGAAAATCTGTGAAGAACTTGCCATTTGAGGAGGTGAAGGAAGAATATTACAGTTGATGAGAACAGCAATTGGAAGATAAAACTGAGTTTAGTATGTTAAAAGAATGGACTGAGAAAGTCAGTTTGTAGTAAGGCGGGGGGAAGTGGGAGTGAGATGAAGTTGACAGAGCAGGGACCTTGAAAGCCATTGTAAAACATTTTGATTTCTACCTTAAGGATATCTTCAACTAATGACCTAGTAGTACCTATCAACCTGAGGTTAAAAATACATTTTTTTTCCTAATCAGACTTTTAAAACTTTAAAGCTAATAGGAAATATATTTAGTCTTCTAAATTTAAATATTGTTTTTTTTTTTCTGACTATTGTATTTTTCTTTAAATTAGAACCATCTTATTGTGAAGGTTCCCCCATATCATGACCAGCATATAACTTTGCCTGTATCGGTGGGGATATATGTAGTGACCAATGCTGGAAGATCCCATGATGTTCAGCCATTCACCTACACTCCAGATCCAGGTATGTCAAAAAGAAAAATTCTGAATAAAAATGAATAATTAATTTCTAGCTCTTTAAAAAGATAAGAAGACCAGCCAAGAAAAGAGAAAAAGTTGTTCTCTGTGACAAATTAATGTGAATTTATTTTGGAGATGGCTTTATTTCCTAAAAAGATAGCCATCGAATACAACTTCTGTGTTAGCAGGATCATTTTTACCTTTTATAATAATAAAGCCAGGAATGCTCTGAGATCAGATTCTCCTGAGCCACTTTACAGGTCACTACTTAATAAGGATGACCATTTATTGGTATTTCTTATATGCGGGAAGGTAAGTGACAGTTTTGGGAAAGTACTTAATAGTTTAAGTTGGCTAGTTATAGGGTTTCTGTTTGTTTGTTTGTTTGTTTGTGCCTTGCTGAGGATTGATCTTAGAGTCTTCTGCATACTAAGCACATGCTCTACCACTGAGGTATACACTCCAACCTTCTTATGGTGTTTTTTTTTTTTTTCTCTTACCTAGTCTTTTTTGTTTTGTTTTGGTACTGGGGTTTAAACCTGATGCTTTACCACTGAGCTACATTCCCAGTCTTTTTTTTTTTTTTTTTTTGAGACAGAATCTTACTAAGTTGCTTAGGGCCTTGCTAAGTTGCTAAAGCTGGCCTCAAACTTGTGATCCTTTGGTCTCAACCTCCCAAATCCCCAGGATACTGGTGTGCACCACTGTGCCCAGCTTAAGGTGCATTTTTGAGAGAGGTGAGAAATATGCTTGGAGTAATATGTGATAAAGTCAAAAAGTTTCAGAGACTGGTGGTGAATATTTTAAATATGATTTTAAGTATTTAGGCAAAATAAGATGGTTTAGAAAGAAATCAGTGACAAAAATAATTAAAATGTTAAAAGTTTGATGGTTTTTTGCTAAAAATTATCTTGTAAGTTGTTTGCCTGCATTAATTTAGTTGCCTGAAGAAGACAAAAGCCTTCTGCTAGAAGTAAGGAAAATATTTTAGAAATGGAAACTCTTCCTGTGTTCCATTGACGGAGGCTTGGTTTCTACCATGGCTACTATTGATTCAGTTTATTCCAGTGTCAGACATACTTAATAATTATCAGCCCCCCGTATCTGTAGTTTATTAATGTTTCCCCAAAATAGTTCAGGACTCAGTAAGATAGAAGAAGTTGAAGAAAAGTGATTTGGAAAGAAAGCCCTGGCATCAAAAAATAAGGGAAACAAATCTAGGTTCAGGGGTGCATATACCTACTTGGGAGCTAAGACAGAAGGATTGCTTGAATCTAGGAATTCAAGGCCAGCCTGGGCAACACAGTGAGATTCCCATCTCAAAAAAAGAAAAAGAAAAATGAGGGAAATGGAAGCTAATAGAGTTATAATTAGTCTTGGTAATTAATTCATCTAATTCCCTATTTTTAATTATGTCTGAATTTTGCAGTATTGGTTATTTACAGTGAGTTTGCTACAAAGGCATGCCACAGTGTATAGCACTAATGAAACTCCCCTTGCTATTTTTCTCAGAACTAAAGGTCATAAGTAAAAACTTTGAACCAAAAAGGCATGGTTTGGAAATAATATTTTGTCTTCAACCAAAATAAGAGGAGAAAGAAGATTGCTTTATAGTAAGAGTCCAAATATTTTTGTTTTTGTTTTCTCAGAAGGCCTAAAAATCCAAAACATGTGATTTAAAATTAATATAGTTAAGGTACTTCAGTAACTGCTAGTTATGAAATACTGATATGTAATATTTTACAGAAGAATGCACAAATATGAGGGAAAAGATGACATAATTAACATATTAGGATCTGTTTCCTGATGAGCTTCTACATCAGTTATGGGGAAAGAGAAAGGCTGTGTGTGCCAAAGAATAAATAGTATTAATGGTTTTTGCTATCCTGAAAACACTGAAATCTGGTTGTTGTCATTTATTGGTTTTTTTTTTTAAGAGAGTGAGAGAGAAAAAGAATTTTTAATATTTATTTTTTAGTTTTTCGTGGACACAACACCTTTATTTTATTTTTATGTGGTGCTGAGGATTGAACCCAGCGCCCTGTGCATGCCAGGTGAGCGTGCTACCACTTGAGCCACATCCCCAGCCCCAATGTATTGGTTTTATATTTATTAGTTAGAAAAAACTTCAAGACTTTGAAGTATTGAGCATCACCTTCAAGAATCCTGATTTTGGTGCTGGGGATATAGCTCAGTTGGTAGAGTGCTTGCCTCCCATGTACAATGCCTTGGTTCAATCCCCAGCACCACCAAAAAAAAAAAAAAGAATCCTCATTTCTTAGTGATGAGTGCTGACTATTAGGAATTTTTCTTTGATAGATTTCCAAATAAGCTTTTATGTCTTCTGCTTTAAAAAATGCTCTAATGGCCTGTATTTGGCCATACTTAGGTAATCATTACCATATGTTTGTTCTTTAAAATTTATACCCTTTGAGGGATAGGGGTTGTGGCTCAGTGGTAGAGCACTTGCCTAGCATACCTGACGCACTGGGTTCAGTCCCTGGCACCACATAAAAATAAACAAATAAAATAAAGGTGTTGTGTTCATCTACGACTAAAAATAAATTTTTTAAAAAAATTTATACCCTTTGAGTATCTTATACATCACAGATAGCAGTCACGCTTAGAAAATCTTATTCAATACATGATACACAAACATTGTAATGAGATCTAATGCCTCCGTTTCTACCTTTATGATACAATTTAAAAATTTTTCATAATTTCATTAACCCTAGCTCAGTGGTAGAGTACTTGCCTAGCTCATTTATATATATATATATATATATATATATAAAAACTGGGATTGAATCCAGAGTGCTTTATTACTGAACTACATCCCCAACCCTCTATTTTTATTGTTTATTTTGAGACAGAGCCTTTCTAAATTACTAAGGCTGGCTTCAAACTTTCAATCCTCTTGCCTCAGCCCCTGCTGAATTGCTGGGATTAGAGGTGTGTGCCTCTGTACCCAGCTCATTTTTTTGCTGCCCTAAAAACAAATTACTAATAACTTAATTTAAAAGTAGAAATTTTTAAGTTTTTCCAGTTTTTAAATCTTTAATTATCAAAATAATTTAATTATTAAAATTAGTGTCACACAGAGAAATTGTAGTATTTCTTTTTGAGTGCCTAAAAGTGCTCAGTTACACTTTGTTACACTTACTATGCAGCATACTAAGATAAATTATTAAATTCCATTTTTTAGATGTGTGCAATTTTGTCTCCTTATTCTTTAACTATCATTTGACATTGTCATGTCAAGAATATGCATTAGCGGGGCTGGGGATGTGGCTCAAGCGGTAGGGCGCTCTCCTGGCATGCGTGCAACCCGGGTTCGATCCTCAGCACCACATACCAACAAAGATGTTGTGTCCGCCAAAAAATAAAATTAAATAAATAAATGTTTTTTGTTTGTTTGTTTGTTTTAAACATATTTATTTATTTAGTTAGTTATTGGCAGACACAACATCTTTGTTGGTATGTGGTGCTGAGGATCGAACCCGGGCCACACGCATGCCAGACGAGCGTGCTACCGCTTGAGTCACATCCCCAGCCCCGATAAATAAATGTTTTAAAAAAAAAAGAATATGCATTAGCTGGGCATGGTGGTACACACTTGTAATCTCAGCAACTTGGGAGGCTGAGGCAGGAGAATCACAATTAGTGAGGCCCTAAGCAACTTAAGCAACTTAAATGATTTTGTCTCAAAATAAAAAGGGCTGTGGATGCACCTCAGTGGTATAACACCCCAGAGTTCAATCCTCATTAGCAAAAAAAAAAAACAAAAAACTAAAATACCTTAAAAGTTAACTGACTCAAATCTTATTTATTTTGGATTTAGTGAATAAAATATATTTGAATAAAATTAATATATGGTTATTTGAAGCAAGAACCTATTTATTAGGGGCTGGGCATATGGCTCAGTTGGTAGAGATGCTTGCCTCACATGCACAAGGCCCCTGGGTTCAATCCCTAGCACTACAAAAAAAAAAAAAGAAGAAGAAGAAGAACGTATTTATTTAGTTTTCTCATTTAGAACTGATTTCTGTTCTAAGGCTTATTAAATTTAAAGTTGTGATAGTAGATTAATTGATATGACTAAGAATTGTAACCCAGCAGCTCTTCATTAATATTAGCGAATTTTCTTTTTTTTGTCGGAAGTGTTACAAAAAAGAATAATCATAATATTGTGGATTTAGTTTGTTCAGTTGTTTTAATCAAACTTAAATATTGACTAATGTTTTTTAAATAAGTTTTTTTTTTTTTATTCTATTTGTTACTAGCAATTGAACCCAGGGGTGCTTAACCACAAAACCACATCCCCAACTCTTCTTTGTTTTTTTTGTATGTATTTTTTTAGTTATAGATGGACAACAATACCTTTATTTTATATTTTATGTGGTACTGAGGATCAAACCCAGTGCCTCATGTGTGCCGGTGGAACACTCTATCACTGAGTGCCAGCCCCAGCCCCCTTTTGAATTTTTTTAGTGACAGGATCTTACTAAGTTTGTTAGGGCCTCACTAGGTTACTGAGGCTAGCTTTGAACTTGCAGTCCTCATCCCTCATTCTGCTTTTTAATATTTATTTTTTTAATTATAGATGGACACAATATCTTTATTTCATTTTTATATGGGGCTGAGTATGGAACCCAGTGCCTCACACATTGAGGAGAGCGCTCTCCCTCTGAGCCACAATCCCAGTCCCTGGAAAATAAGTATTTTTAATAAATAATTTATTTAGGTAAATGGTTGGGGTTTTTTTCCTTGTTAATATTCTAATATTATTTAGTAAGTTTGAAATGTCTATTATTTTTTATTTTGAGACAGGATCTTGCTAAATTGCTCAGACTGGCCTTAAACTTGCATTTCTTTTGTCTCAACTTCCTGAGTTGCTTCCACTCCAAGAAGTGTTCTTAAAAATTGCTGTTTTGATAAGTGATCATATGCTGTCCTCACTAGGATGCTCTGTGAGAAAATATTCCAATTAAAGAATTCTAAGATACACATTTGTTAAGCTGAATATACTTTAAATACATGAACTTCTTTTTTTAATTGCAGCAGCTGGTGCTTTGAATGTAAATGTGAAGAAAGAAATATCTAGTCCAGCAAGACCTTGCTCTTTTGAAGAGGCCATGAAAGGTACCAAGTTGATTCTTTTCAAAAATTATAATAGGTGATCTTATCTGTTTTATCTAGAAAACTTTAATATTTGTTTTCTCTTATGTATTTATAAAATTTAGCAGGGTATCATCCACATTATAAAATAAATGTTTGATTTTATTAAATGCAGAGACTTGTTTATCAACTTGATATTGTCCTTTTTTCAGCATATAAACCTAACTTTTTAACAAATAGATGTTGGAGCTGGGTGCAGTAGCACATGCCTGTAATCACAGTGGCTCGGGAGGCTGAGATAGAAGGATTGCAAGTTTAAAGCCAGCCTCAGCAACTTAGCAAAGTCCTCTGCAACCTGTCTCAAATAAAAAATAAAAAAGGGCTGGGGATGTAGCTCAGTGACAAAATGTCCCTGCATTCAATCCCCAGTATGTAAATAAATAAATTAATAATAAATAAATAAGAATATAAAAGGACTAGGGATGTAGCTCATGGTAAAGTACCCTTGGGTTCAATCTCCTGAACCAATAAATAGATAGATAGATAAATAAATGGTCTTTGATTCTCAAGGAGCATGATTTACTCAAATCAATTTTATAAAATACGGTAAATTTTTTTATTCTCGGAAGTAAAGTTTAGTATTCATATATGTAATGGTTCAGTATAAATTATAATTAATTTGATTATTATTTAATTTAATTGATGGTAAACATTTTTCAGAGTATTTTAATGGGGAATTATTGCCTACAAAATTAACTGCCAGGATTATCAAATTCAGCTGAAGAAAAATTCACAAATCTATAAACATCTTTAGCTAACATTTATTGAACATATATTAAGTTGTAGGCAATATGCCAAGCTCTTTATAGGTATTATTTAACCTTCTAAACTCTATGAGATTGGTAACTTATTGTTTCTATTTCATAAGTAAAGAATCCAAAGCTCTAGAGAGGTTAAATAATTTGCCCATGGTCACTTAGCTAGGACTAAAAAAATATTGATTGAACTTCAGTGTGTAAATACATCTGAGCGAAAATCATTCAAATTGTGTTTATTTTGAATAATAAAATTAATTAATTAGTAAAGAATATCAGGGACCTTATGGCCTATCCATTGTAAACTTTTGGGATCTAGTCTTTTCTCTAAAAATTCCTTGTGATGCTTTCATGGCTGGGTGGAACATAATTAATCCAATGTAGAATTTCTTAAACAAGATTAAGAATTGAGGGCTGGGGTTGTGGCTCAATGGTAGAGCGCTCGCCTAGCATGTGTGAGGCCCTGGGTTCAATCCTCAGCACTACGTAAAAATAAATAAATAAAGATTAAGAATTGAAGGTTAAAAAGGTATGTTTAATTTTTAGTAATAAATGAATTAATCCTTTGATCAAAATCTTACTAGCCAAAAAGAACAAGAAACAGACATAGGGCTGGGGATGTGGCTCAGTGGTATAAAGTTTGCTTGGCATGAATGAGGCCCTGGTTTAGATCCTCAGCACTGCAAGCAAAACAAAACAGACTTATACCCATTAGTATTTTTCACAATTCAGACTTTTTGTTTGTCTTTTAGTACGAGGGATTGAACTTTGTGGCAATGCCACTGAGCTCCATCCATCCTCTAGCCTTTTTATTTTTTTATTTTGAGAAGTTGCTTGGGAGCCTCACTAAATTGCTGAAGCTGGCCTGGAACTTAAGATCCTTCTGCTTCAGCCTCTGAGTTGCTGGGAATTGTAGGCATGTACCACTGCACGCAGAATAATTTAAACTTTCTTATTTTGAAAATTACCATATCAGTTGAGGTAGGATAAACAAATAATTTTATGAGGATTTATATAATTTAATTGAATATTAAACTGTCTAATCAGTTTAAACTTTAAATTTGTCATCTTAAATGCTGTGATATTAAATAGAGATTCTTGATTTTTAAAAAGCCATCATTTTCAGAAAGGAATTATTTTCCACAGATAGCTTATTTTGGTGATTCCTTGAAATCATAGCTTTAGTACTATGTCAAGATGCTGTGTGATAATTTAATTAGCTGTACTTTAACGATGAGGGCTGAGCAGTGAAAATGTCTTTTAAATTTGTGTTATGGTAATAATCCCTGAAGGTTCATTCTTATAAATAGCTATCAATTACAATATGATTTAGAACTTGATACCCAAAGATTATATTACAGCTAGATATTGAAAGTTTTCTCTCTAAAGTTAATTTTACCCACCTGTGTATATATCCTTATCACAAAAGTAATTTAAGTCAGTAAAATGAAGTATGCAGTACATACTGTTGTCAACAGTTTCTTGGGAAAATTTTAGAAAGTTTTCTATATCTATATGGGTTCAGGTATATTGAATATAAACAAATAGATTGCTTAAACACTCTTATGCCTATTTAGGACCTAGAGATAAATAAAATATTTCTGTGCATTCTTTTTAGCTTTGTAGGGAGTGGTTAATTGGATGAATGTGAAAAATATTTGAGAGTATTATTTTTCTCTACCTGGATGTAATAGTATGGCAAGATTAGGGAGTTTTGAGGAACCATAGAGATATCTAGTTCAGCCTCACTTTATAGGCAGTAAACCAAAGCTTAGAGAGGTTAAGTGATTTGCTCAAGATCACACAGCTAGGGCTGGGTTATAGTTTGTTTGGTAGAATGCTTGCCTCACATGCACAAGGCCCTGGGTTCAATCCTCAGCACCACAGGGGAAAAAAAAAAGATCACACAGCTAGTAAATGACAGAGGTAGAAACGTCAATTTCCCCTCAAAAGTCTCTCTCTTATTTCCTCTCTTATAAATTTCAAGTCTTTTTATTTATTTATTTATTTTGGGTGCTAGGGATTGAATTATTTGGCATGGGTAGAAGAGAAAACTGTTTTTTTTTTTGGTTCTTTTGTTTGTTTTTGTGGTACTTATAATTAAATCCAGAGACTCTTTACCACTGAGATATATCTCCAGTCCTTTTTATTTTTTATTTTGAAACAGGGCCTTCCTACATTTCAGAGATTAGCCTCTAACTTACAGATCACATGCTAGCATCAGTGATCAGTCTGTCTGTCTGCAGGAATGGCAACAGCAGAACCCAGGAGCCAATACATCCCCTTTTCCACACCAGACAACAGTAAGACCCTCTGTCTGCACTTGGGGTGCTAGCAAGCCCAGGGTTTTCTTTTCTTTTTTTAATATTTATCTTTTAGTTATAGGTGGACACAATATCATTATTTTATTTTTATGTGGTGCTGAGGATCGAACCCAGTGCCTAACACATGCTAGATGAGCACTCTGTGTCTGAGCCACAACCCCAGCCCCCAGGGTTTTCTTATCCTTACCCAAATAGCAGAAAGATCTAGGCCAAGCATCTCTCAAACTTCCATCCAGTGACAGAATGAAACCCAGAGGCAAAAAGTGAACCAGGCCTGGAGTCTCCCAAGCCTTTACCAAATGGCAAAAGACAGCCTATATGCTTGCTTCTCTACTCCCAGAAGCACAAGCAGTGATAGAATGGGAAACCTGGGAAGCCTATTGGCACTGGGAGATCAGAGAAAATACCAGGAAAAATGCCTTCTGTTATTACAGTCCCACATCTCTCACTCCCATCAAAGACATCAGGTAGCCCAGGGAAGCACCTTTCATTCATTAGGCAATACCAGCAGCAAGAATGCAGCTGGAGGGAGGCAGGGGTGGATAGGAAAGACACAGTAGAATGGATTGGACATAACTCTCTCGTAAATTCACATATGAAAACACAACCAGTGTACTCCACATCATGTACAACCACAAGAATGGGAAGTTACACTCTATGTATGTGTAATGTCAAAATACACTCTACTGTTATGTTAAAAAAAAAAAAAGAATTTTTTTTTAAGTACTTATCTTTTTTATTGATTTTATTATTTTTTAAAAATACAGACAATAGTGGAATGCTTACAATCCTTATTACACATATAGAGCACCATTTATCGTATCTCTGTATATAAAGAATTTTAGTTAGGTCAAGAAGAGCCAGAATAATACAACAGACCAAAATAAGACTTAGAAAACAATTGTCATTGAAACTACAGTACACTTAAGTAGAGACAACCTACACAAGTTAAATAAGTAACTACCTACTAAAATAGACTTAAGTAGAACCAAGAGTCTCCTAACATAATGTCCGAAATGGCCAGGAAACAAAAAATTTAAAGTCATACTCTGAACCAGGAAAATTATAACTTGAATGAAAAAAGAAAATCAGCTGATATCAATACTATCACAAATCAGATGTTGGACTGGGGCAGTGGCACACACCTTTAATCCCAATGACTTGGTAAGCTGAGGCAGAAGGATTGCTTGAGGCCAGCCTCAGCAACTTAATGAAAACCTGTCTCAAAATAAAAAAAAATAATAAAAAAATGAAAGGAACTAAGGATGTAGCCTAGTGGTAAAGCTCCCTTGAGTTCAATCTTCAATATGACAACGACAACAACAAAAAAGTGAACTCAGTACTGGGGTTGTAGCTCAGTAGAAGAAGCAATTGCTTAGCATGTGTGAGGCATAGGTTCAATCCTCAGCACCATGTAAAAAAATAAATAAATAAATAGCTGGACGCAGTGGTGCACGCCCGTAATCCCAGCAGCTCCAGAGGCTGAGGCAGGAGGATCAAAGTTCAAAGCCAGCCCCAGCAAAGGCGCTAAGCAATTCAGTGAGACCCTGTCTCTAAATAAAATACAAAATAGGTATGGGGATATGGCTTAGTGGCCCAGTGTACCTGAGTTCAATCCCTGGTACCCACCTCCACCCCTGCCCACTCGTGCAAAAGAAAGTAAACTCTCATTTTTCTCTTGGGTGCAGCAATGAAAACTACTGGATGTAATTTAGATAAGGTAAATATTCTACCCAATGCCCTCATCACTCCACTCATTTCGAGCAGTATGATTAAGAGTGAAGATGTTACTCCAATGGAAGTAACAGCAGAAAAAAGATCTTCCCCTATTTTTAAGGTAAGTTATATTGACCAGTGCTCCAAATCTGAACCTTATAAAAACTGCTGTATTTATTTATTTTTCTATTTCTTTCATATTTGTTTTGCATTACATATGATTAATAAAAATAACTAATTTTAAGCATTTTCACAATTAGGAACATTTATGTTAATCTGTTTCCAGTCTCTTCTCATCACTCTCCATTCCTTTTATTTTTCTTAATATTTATTTTTTAATTGTAATTGGACACAATACCTTTATTTAATTTATTTTTATGTGGTGCTGAGGATTGAACCCTGGGCCTTGCACGTGCTGGGCAAGCGCTCTACCGCTGAGCCACAACCCCAGCACTCCCCTTTCCTTTTTCACTTGTTTTTTCCTACTATAATGTCACTGAAGATCCACAGAATTGAGGCATTTTGAAGTCTGCCCTTTGTGAACCATAGAATTAATGTTCCCTTGTTATCCTTTATTTGTCTGAGCATATCAACAGCTAATTATTATTCTACTTCTTTGACTGTCTTTATTTATAGTACTTTAAAATCATACCCCATGTTATCGTGGAGAGTCCATTGTTTTATACCTGTTTTATAAATGGTAATTCAGAAAATTGGTCCTACTTACATTTTTAGAATAGTAGTTATTTTTAAGTATTATATGCTTGTTTAATGTATATATAAACATTTGGGATTTTTATTTTTTAGACTACGAAGACAGTTGGATCAACTCAGCAAACTTTAGAAAACATCTCTAACATAGCAGGAAATGGGTCCTTTTCATCACCATCATCTTCTCACTTACCCTCTGAAAATGAAAAGCAGCAGCTTCAACCCAAGGCATACAACCCAGAGAGCCTGACAACTATCCAAACACAGGACATCTCACAGCATGGGACCTTTCCAGCAGTTTCTGCAACTAGTCAGTTGCCCAGCAGTGATGCACTACTACAGCAGGCTACGCAATTTCAAACAAGAGAAACTCAGTCTAGAGAAGTATTACAGTCAGATGGTACAGTAGTTAATTTGTCACAACTCACTGAGGGGTCACAGCAACAGCAGCAGTCACCACTGCAAGAACAAGCACAGACTTTACAGCAGCAGATTTCATCAAATATTTTTCCATCACCAAATAGTGTGAGTCAGCTACAGAATACTATTCAGCAGTTGCAAGCAGGAAGTTTTACAGGAAGTACTACTAGTGGCAGCAGTGGAAGTGTTGACTTGGTCCAACAAGTTTTAGAGGCACAACAACAGTTATCTTCAGTTTTATTTTCAGCTCCAGATGGTAATGAGAATGTTCAAGAACAACTTAGTGCAGACATTTTTCAACAAGTCAGTCAAATTCAAAATAGTGTAAGCCCTGGCATGTTTTCCTCAACTGAGTCCGCAGTCCACAGCAGACCAGATAATTTAATACCTGGAAGAGCTGAAAGTGTTCATCCACAGACTGAAAACACATTGTCAAATCAACAACAGCAACAGCAGCAACAACAAGTGATGGAATCATCAGCTGCAATGGTTATGGAGATGCAGCAGAGCATTTGCCAGGCAGCTGCCCAAATTCAGTCAGAGTTATTCCCTTCAACAGCTTCAGCAAATGGAAATCTTCAACAGTCACCAGTTTACCAGCAGCCTTCTCATATGATGAGTGCACTACCTACCAATGAGGACATGCAAATGCAATGTGAATTGTTTTCTTCGCCTCCTGCAGTTTCTGGAAATGAAACATCTACAACCACCACACAGCAGGTTGCAACCCCTGGCACTACCATGTTTCAGACATCAAGTTCAGGAGATGGTGAAGAAACTGGAGCACAAACAAAACAGATTCAGAACAGTGTCTTTCAGACCATGGTCCAAATGCAACATAGCGGGGACAATCAACCTCAAGTTAACCTTTTTTCATCAACAAAAAGTATGATGAGTGTTCAGAATAGTAGTACCCAGCAACAAGGTAATGGTTTATTCCAGCAAGGGAATGAGATGATGTCACTTCAGTCTGGGAATTTTCTGCAGCAGTCTTCTCATTCACAGGCTCAACTTTTTCATCCTCAGAATCCTATTGCTGATGCTCAAAACCTTTCCCAGGAAACTCAAGGTTCTATTTTTCATAGTCCAAATCCTATTGTCCACAGTCAAACTTCTACAACTTCCTCTGAACAAATGCAGTCTCCAATGTTTCACTCTCAGAGTACCATCGCTGTGTTACAGGGTTCTTCAGTTGCACAAGACCAGCAGTCACCCAACATATTTCTTTCCCAAAGTTCTATGAATAATCTTCAGTCTAACACAGTATCCCAAGAAGAGCAGATTTCATTTTTTGCAGCACAGAACTCAATTTCTCCACTTCAGTCAACGTCAAACACTGAACAGCAAGCTGCTTTCCAACAGCAGGCTTCAATATCACATATCCAGACCCCTATGCTATCCCAAGAACAGGCACAACCTTCCCAGCAAGGTTTATTTCAGCCTCAGGTGTCCTTGGGCTCCCTTCCACCTAATCCAATGCCTCAAAACCAACAAGGAGCAATTTTCCAGTCACAACACTCAATAGTTGCCATGCAGAATAACTCTTCATCCCAGGAGCAGCAGCAGCAACAGCAGCAGCAGCAGCAGCAACAGCAGCAGCAACAGCAGCAGAGCATTTTATTTAGTAATCAGAATACTATGGCTACGATAGCATCTCAAAAGCAACCACCACCAAACATGATATTCAGCCCAAATCAAAATCCAATGGCTAGTCAAGAGCAACAGAGCCAGTCAATTTTTCACCAACAAAGTAATATGGCCCCAATGAATCAAGAACAGCAACCCATGCAATTTCAGAATCAGCCCACAGTTTCCTCACTTCAGAACCCAGGTCCTAACCAATCTGAGTCATCACAGACGTCCTTATTCCATAGCTCTCCTCAGATTCAGTTGGTACAAGGGTCATCTAGTTCTCAAGAGCAGCAAGTAACACTCTTCCTCTCTCCAGCATCCATGTCTGCTCTGCAGACCAGTATAAACCAACAAGAAATGCAGCAGTCTCCTCTTTATTCCCCTCAGAACAACATGCCTGGAATCCAAGGAGCCACATCTTCACCTCAGTCACAAGCTACTTTATTTCACAATACTGCAGGAGGTACAATGAACCAACTACAGAATTCTCCTGGCTCATCTCAGCAGACTTCAGGAATGTTCCTGTTTGGCATTCAGAATAGTAAGAAACTTTTCTACTTTTTTATTATTCAATTGAAATGGTCAAATGATTATTAGTATTAGAAGGAAGCAAAATGCAGTCGTTTTAAAAGCATAGATTATATTTAGAATTCTACCAATTAGCTTGGCACAATGGTGCATGCCTGTAATCCCAACAACTCTAGAAGCTGAAGTAGGAGAATTGCAAGTTCAAGGCCAGCCCTGGCAACTTAGCAAGACTCTATCTCAAAATAATAAAAAGAAGAGAGCTATAACTCTGATATATCTGATAAAGTTCCCCTGGCGGGGCTGGGGTTGTGGCTCAGCGGTAGAGCAATCGTCTAGCACATGTGAGGCTCTGGGATCGATCCACATAACAATAAATAAAATAAAGGCATTGTGTCCGACTACAACTAAAAAAAAATATTTAAAAAAAAATGCCCCTGGGTTTTATCCTCAGTACTGGGGTAAAAAACAAAATTCTACCAATTAAAGATAGTGAGATTGTGGACAAATTTTATGGGCCTTAATTTCCACATCCAAAACAGTGATAATATTACTTGCTTGACAAGGGTATTGAGAGAATTAAATGTGGTAACATATTAAAATGTACGTTTGACATTTCAAGTTATAACCTTGAAAGGAAAATACAGTAAGAATGATGAATAATATCTCAGTCAAGCCAGATAGAGTGGGACCCACCTGCAATCTAGCTTTTATATTGCAGAGAGGAAACCTAAGAAAAATTCCAGTACCATTCTGCGAAAACCTTTTTCTTAGATTGTTAGGTGCCTCATTTTTAGTAATATACTGGGTGAACACAGTAATGAATTTCTCTTAACTAATAAATATTTTCTCATGAACCTTAACTAATCAGGTAGCTTCCGTTTTTAATGTTTCTGCAGACTGTAGTCAGCTTTTAACCTCTGGACCAGCTACATTGCCAGATCAGTTGATGGCCATAAGTCAGCCAGGCCAACCACAAAACGAGGGACAGTCACCTGTGACAACACTTCTTTCTCAGCAAATGCCAGAGAGTTCTCCGCTGGCATCTTCTATGAACACCAACCAGAACATCGAAAAGATTGATTTGCTTGTTTCATTACAAAACCAAGGGAACAACTTGACTGGCTCCTTTTAACTGGATATGTAAGTATTGTATGTTGGCATCTTACTGAAAAATATTGATTAATAACTTATTTTCTCAACAGATTTGATTTAAGTAATAGCACTGCTTAGACTTGAAATCTTTTTTTAAATATGACTTTTCCAAGATAGTACTTTTTTTTTTGTACTAGGTATTGAACCCAGCACTAAACGACAATCCTCAGTATCCCCCCACACACCCCTTTTTTTTGAGATAGGGTCTCACCAAGTTGCTTAGGACCTTGCTAAGTTGCTGAGGCTGGCTTTGAACTCGTGATCTTCCTGCTTCAGCCTTCCAAGCTCTGTGATTCCAGGTGTGCACCTTCTGTGCCTGGCTGATGGCACTTTTTTTATATGGCCCCAATGAATCAAGAACAGCAACCCATGCAATTTGAATGGTAGTTTATGGTTATATTGTTAATATTGGGCATTCCTTTTATCTCTAAGTTTCTTTACCTTGGGATGACAGAATATCTAATGAATGAAAATTGTATTTCCCTTTTATTATATATTGAATATGGTCATGTCTCATTTCTCCTTTCTTCAAAAAATATTAAGAGCTGGGGATATAGCTCAGTTGGTAGAGTGCTTTCCTCACATGCACAGGCCCTGGGTTCAATCTGCAGCACTGAAAAAAAAACCAAAAACTGAGTTACAGATGTTTTTTGAAGAACAAATATGATAAAGATTCATTTATAATACTGTAATTCACTTTGGAATCATTTCCAGTGACACTTTATAAATGTTTTCCTTTGCTAGTGAGGTAATAAAACTTTTTTTTTCTTTTTTAGAAATTCCATGAAGAATACCGTGATTCCAAGATGTCCTGCAAACTTGTAGTTTTATGAAGATTACTAAAACAAAACAATATGAAAAATTGTACTTGAGTAAATGGATAGATTTTACTCTGACTGCAAAAGAGCACACCTGTGCTACCTGTTGCAGTGATTAGCCATCAATGTTAACATCTTATTTTTTATTCCTGATAACAATGATGACTGAGAATCTATTTGAGTTTCCAGCTGACAGAATTGTTATTTTCCTAGTTGTAATTTCTCTTAAAAGAGTACAATTTAAATTCAAGACTGGACCACTCAGTTATTATTGCTATTAGGAAATAATAATTGTCATGTTTACTTTTATTCTTCATTATTTTCTTTCCTGCATTATTTTAGTCAAGTAATGGCTTATAAAAAAGTAAAATTCAATAATAATAAAGGCTGTGATTTTTTTCACTATGAAAAGCACAGCTGTTGGCCAAAGTGAAGAAATCTTTTTCAGTTTTTATGGAGAAACTGAAGGGGTAAGATTCTGACAAGTGAGCTGTAATAAAAATTCTACAGACTTGATTAAATGCAAAGGCAGATAACACACAAAAATGGAGACAGCTGGAATGCTATTGATTTTATTTTTCAAAGAGTTGTTAGTTCTCTGTGTTTTCACTAAGGGGTTTAGCCATAACTGTATAGAAAAATCATTATTTTGCTCTGTGAGAAATGAAGGGGGTAATACATGGTAAATTATATTCTAATATCCTCCTACAGTAGTTTAAACTGACAGAGTCATCTGAGTCTGTTTCTTCTTAATCTAGTCTTTGGCTGGTATTTCCTTTTTATATGCATCTGTATTATTTTCCACCTCATTTTTCACTTTATTTTAGATAACTGTTAATACACTACTGGCTTTGTGACCCTGTAGCAACTTAAAGGAAAAGGCCATTTTGATTCAAGGTGACCTAGCAATCCTGCAGCACAGGGCAAGGAGTCCTCTTTTAGGAATTATTGGAAGTTGATTCCTGAGAAAACAATGTATTTTTTTTTTCCATGAACGGTGCTGTTCTGAAGTCTTTAAAATTTTCCTTCTAATAGAAAACAGAATAAATTTTCATTTACAAAAAAAAAAGGCAAACTAAAATTTCTTGAAACGTTACTTCTCCCTGAGCTGCAGTGAGTATAATTCACTTGTCACCTCAGTGCTTTATAGTTTGAAATGGTCACTTACCTGATGGTTCCCACAAGCCTTAGGCTTTACAGGGTCATATCATTGACTTAAAATGAAGAATTAACTCGTGTTACATCTATAAAGAGCAAAATAACACACTCCAGAACTTGCAGTTGTAGCATTAGTTACACAGTTTTGGGTGTTCTTGCCACCCATGGGATGCCTGCTTCTACCATCTGTGTCTGGACACGTGCTTATGTCTCTTCTTCCTTTTGGCTTGTGGAAAGCTGTCAATGCAGTGTAAGGCCAACGTGTGTGTGGCTTCTGTGTGTTGATATCCTTGTCCTTTTCTTTTAAGTGTAAAAAAAAAAAAATAGCCTGTTAATTGTTGTTAAAGGCTACTTTTCTGTTCTTTTTCTATCCTATATATTTAGTTGAACTGTAGAATCATGGTGTTTGGTTTTGTTTATACAGCCAAATATAACCCCTTTTCATGATGGTCTTCTTTTGTTCTTTGAATGTGCTCTTCTAATTTGTTTTTTTCTCTTATTGTCATATATTCTTTCTTCCACCCCAAACCCTTTCTTTCTTTCTTTCTCTTCTCTCTCTGATTGAGAGGCATTGAATTACGTTTTCAGTAGTACAGGCTTCTTGCCGATATGAAGGGAACTTTTCAGAAAGAGACCTACTCTGGGTCATTTAATTTTGAATACAGTTTTCAATCGTTCAAGTTTTGGATGGTTTATATCTAATGTGTGTTTCATTTTTTTGGAAAGCTATATTTTGTATTTAGGAAATGGTATACTATTTTGCTATTTGTACTGAGTGAGTACATTGGCATAAATATAGAAATTTATATATATACATATATATAAACTATTCTTTTTTTGCCACACATTTTTGTGGTAAATTTGTGAGTTTGTCTGATGTTCTACCACAACGTGGCGTCTGATAACAGTGAGGGGGGGTGGGTTTGTTATGTCTTTATTGAGATATTTAAGTACCTTTTGAAACAAATGACCTGTTCATCTGTAGCCATTCCATCAGGCAGTTCCTTGATGTTATTAGTGGGCTAAAGGCAGCTAGCTTATTGTGTGTTCGCTGGATCTCAGCAAAATGGTAAAGAGTAAGGAAACATATTGAGGCAGTTGTATCAAATGGTGTTTCATAAGAATGAGCCATTCAGTCTTTGCTCACTATATATTTAATATTTTATTATTGTTGTTATTGTTATTATTAATTGGCTTTCTGTATTCTATGCCTTTTATTTATAAAAACACTAAAAAAATTATGTTTGTAATTTTAATAACATTTTCCCCATCTTGTAATATCCAGAGCTACTTTATAAATTCTCTGAACCAAAAGTATTTTCCTCAGTATATCTCTTTTCCCCAGGTCCCTATCAGGAGTAAATCACCAAATATAGTTCAGGTTGTGAGAAGGATCAACCACACAATCCAGTGCTTGTTTTAAAATGTAAAACTCTAACCCTAGAGAATAATGTCAGAGAAAACAAACCCAGAGGTATTAAAAGAATAAATAGAAAAATAGTAGTAGTAGAAATTTTTTAAAAATGTTTACTTCTCAATATTGTGAATTTTTTTCTGATATCATATAGGAGACTAAGGAAGTCTATTTGTTCATCAAGTTCCCATTAGAATGTTGTTAATACTGTACCATGGCTAAAGTAGTGGCAAGAAGACTGGCTTGTGTGGTGACTTCAGTCTGTTCTGTGGTTTAGCAAGGGGTTTTATTCTTATGCTGATTGGCAATGCCAAGTCACTGGGACCAATTTTCTGTTTTGTAATATCTAAGTTTAGAACAGAACATAAACCTGAACTGTAGTGGTTTGATTGGATGAAGGCAGAAACCCCAATTTTTATTCTCATAAATCTTGTGGTTATTTATACAAGGGCTGTGCTATGCTACCATATTCTTAATCAATAATGATAGTTTTGTTTTGTTTTGTTTTTTACATTGTTAAATGTTCCTTACCCCGAAAGGTCAATGTTAAGTACAACATTCTGAATATATGATTTGGTTACAAAGAGTATTTGTCTTTATTGAAGAGTTAGCTCAGTGGTTGATATGTGTGCTAATTACTGTTTCCAAATTACTGTTACAAATTAGAGCTACACATGAGGGAGACTCAGTAAGCCAGCTAAGACCTTGGAAACAACAATTTATTAAATTTATTTATGGCAGAAGGACCTAAATAAACTGTGAACCACATTGTATTTCTTTGTATTGGTACATTGAATTGTTCTTGCTTTTAGCAATTCACATAAATGCTTGGAGCTTATCTCTCTCTCTCTCTCTCTCTCTCCCTCTCTCTCTCTCTCTGTGTGTGTGTGTGTGTTTGTATGTGTATTTAATTCCTTATTACCATTCCATTATTTATCCAAACCAATGGGAAAAAATAGTTAATAGTTATACTTTGCTTCTGAGCTTTATCATTATTACCTTTGTGATTAGAGTATCATATTATTTAGTCAGTGCAAGTCTATTGTCTCCGTAGAACAGGTTTTTAAAGGGCTTTGTTTATTATAGAGGGATCATCCTTCTCTCCTTCCATCCTTTCTTCCTTTCTTTTCTTTTCTTTTTTGTAATAACATATGTGCTATATAGTCTACAGTTTCATTACAGTGTATTTCTTACCCATCAGAACCTTGGCTAATCAACCTTGGAAAAAATACTGTCAAAGGAAATGAGGAAGAAATTGTATCTGTGTCCCTCCAGAACTATTATAATTATTCTTTTTTATTTTTTCAGCCATTATAAATGGTTTGTTTTGGAAAACTGAAATCTGTTAGATGCATCAACATATGAGTTCAGAATAAAAGATTTAATAATTAAATTCTTAAATTCAGCATTGTTATAAATATTTACTAGGAGTGATCTGTGAAATTTTTATTTTTCTGTTGAAAATTTCTGTTGTGATATCTACTTCCTAGTTGAAAATTACATGAGACCTGTTACCCTTATTTTGTATCTTGAACATAGGTTTCATCCTAATGGCCATCTTATCTGTAGGCTTTTGGTTATTTGGAAGAACTCAGTAAAAGCAAGTGTGTGTAATTCAGCAGATACATTAGAAACTAACTCAGAGCTGAGATTGTAACCCAGTGGTAGCAGGTAAGAGACCCTGGATTTGATCCCCAGCATCACCAAAAAAAGAAAAAGAACTCAGAGTATATACCCTAGTAAGAGGAATAGTAGACTCTCATAACATATTCAGAAGAGGTTTTCCCTTCTGTCTGTTTGTGACATTAGAGCTAAATTGATTATAATGTTCATAACACAGTATATATCAAAGTAATATGTATCATTCATGAGTTGTCTCAGTACTCCAGTTATTTTTTTTAATCTCTTTATTTCATGCCATTCTAAACCTTGTTTATTGATAAAATTATGTTTTTACTTACTATTACAGGATATTTTTACATTAATATTTTATATCTAGATTAAATGTTTATGGAAAAGTGCCTTTTTACCTTAAGAGTGCCCCCTTTTTATAATAGTATTTTTCCTTTGCCACAACCATGTAAAAACCTGACTTTAATAGGTCCCAACTTTCACTTTTTCCATTTAGCCATTCTTTCCTCCATTTTTTGACCACCATAGAAAACAACTTCATAAATTCCTTTGGCTTAAGAATAGCAGAAAAGATGGCATTACTAGAATCGATCTTTTAGGGAGAGTAAATGAAAGATGACAGAATTATACTCTTTAGGCTTATATAAATTAACTGTAGCACCCCTGGGTCCGTCCAATCCCCAGTAACAACAACAAATATATATATATATATCTTCATTCTTCATATCAATCAACTGATAATAGTTCTTATCAGAAAACTAATGAAATTTTGTATATAGTTAAATTTCAAGAAGGAACTATTTAAACATCTTTTCCTATCTTAATTAGATGATGAAATAAAATCACTAAAACAGAGGTTGGGTAATGTCAATTTTCTTAACTAAGCAGCAAAGAAGTTTACTTCTTGCCCATTAGAACCTCAGTTATTTGCTTAAGTAAATTAATGTCAGAAGAAATTATATATTGAGTTCCTTCAGACCTAAGATGATAATTTCCTTCCTACAAGATACACTTGGAGTGTCCTGGTTTTGTTAATTTTACTTCTGTTTCAGCTCCTTACCATGGGGTGGTGCTTGAAGAAAGGGCCACAAGCAACAGGTCAGGACAGAAGTACCTCTGGAGTAGAGCTGCTTTCCCCATGCAGGTAATTTTGTGACTGTTAGTGGCACTGAAGACTGCAAACGTTTATGCAGTATTCTTAATGCCCTATTGACATAATGCACTTTAATCATTCCAAAGAAGCCAAGAATGCTACATAGTAATGATTCCTTCTTTATGAATACATCTTTAACTATTTAGAATACTCTGTCCCCTTTTATTTTGGATAGCTGACTTGGTATGTGGATATTTTCTAAATTGACTTTATAGTAGGTTTTAAGATTTTGAAATGTAACTGTAGGGAGAAATTACTACACTTTAGCACATCATTTTAACCTATATATTTGAGAGTTAATTAAAACTAAAACTAACCCCCTTCCTGTATATTTTGTGTCATGTATATAGGAACATTTTAGTGTATAGTTTTCTATAAGTATAGTTTATGTAAACCAGTGGTTCTCAAAATATAGTCCTCAGCCCACCAGCTAGCATCAGTATCAGCTGGAAGCTAGTTATCCCAGACATACTGAATCAGGAATTCTGGAATGAAGCCCAGCAGTCTGTAACAAGCTTGCCTAATGATTCTGATGCACACTGAAATTTGAGAATCAGTGGAAAAAACGATATCTAGTGAGAGCAAGAAAGTTTATTTTCCCACTAATAAAGTTATACATTATTATTATTTATGTAAATTTAGCCTAACATGATTACCTGTAATCATTTATTGGCAATGATAATTCTTAGTTGCCTATAAAATACACATTTTATGTACATATGCAATTAGTGTAGTAATTGATAATTCAGTTAACTTAGTTTGGCATTTTCCTACCACTTACCACAAAGTTTACATTAAATGACTGATTTAAATATATATAGGTGCAGTGTTCTATGTTTCTTTTTAATTGTTGACATTTAAGTAGCTAAAATAATTGATGGGTGCTAAAGTCTTCTGTTTATCCATAAAATGGGTACATTGTGGGCAGTGTAATACAAACTTTATTTTCATTGCCTCTTACTTTTACCAGCAGACCACAATTTGTCTCTGGCTAGACCAACTCTCAGAACAAAATTATCATTCCTTGTTATTATATTTGTATCTGAGATAGTAAGTAAGATGGCTGGCCAGATCAACATAGCACCTTATGTAACTTGTAATAAGTAAAACTTCTTTAAAAGTAGCTTGCTTGGTATAAGAATATTACATTAAAGATATAGCTATTCTAGAAGCTTATGCTTCAGTAAGAGTTATTTACTAAGATAAATATTAAATAAGATAACACATTGTATAATTTGGGCATTTCTCCCTTCCCAGTTGTATGAATCATGTTAAATATAAACTAACCACAAGATAAATAGATTTATTCATTTTTATTTCCTTGTGTAATTCAGTACCTCCATAATTACTCTAAACTCACTGTTTACAAATCACCAATTAATTAATTCCTGAAACAAAAATTAACTTTTCAGTATAAAACTAAATGTATATTCACTTCTAAAATTCGCCACTGCTGTCTTTCCATAACAGTAGCAGTGGAAATGAAGTGGCTTACTCTATACATGGTGCTGGCAAATACATAGGCAAACTGTTGGGAGATGCTCTAGTTACATTCCTCCTTTTTTATTCCTCACCTTATTGCATAATGTATTCCTGTACCCAAAGCATTCTGCCACAATTCTGTTCAACCCCAATTTGTGATACATCCTTTAAAAATTCTATTTAACCATATCATCCCACTTGCTCACTCACATCAGTTCACACACATACACACACACACACACACACACACACAACCCACGCATAAGTCATTGCCTGGTTTTAGGGACTGCTTGTTGCTGCTTCTTACTTTAGCTAATGAACCTCAGGACAACACACACATGCACGCACGCATACACACAGATCTCAGATATTTGAAGGTGGATTTGGAATCATATTTCTGTGTCCAATAAAGAACTGTCCTGCACTGAAATCATTGTGACCTTACTGATTATAAACCAATTCAAATGAACTTGAGCTAATTTCTTTTGATCTAATGAATGTATCTGCTCACCTCATTTCCTTACATCTAATGATAAGCTCCAAGTGGTTGCTACTTTTTGCACAACTTTTACTGAGTTTCATTCACTTCTTAGTCTCTTAATAAATGTACTACAAATATTTCAATAATTTGTTCTGAAGTGGTTTAGCTACCATTCTGCCATTAAAATTTTTAATTGTATTTGCTTGAGCACACTGATCAACCACTGAACTGCCTTCTTCCATTGTCCTGCAATGATATAAAGGTTACATTTTTGTGTATATGGCTTTCATAGTTGGGATTTCAGAGCACTGACACCAGATATTTTCAGTTTGTTCTCTGGGGGAATTTCATTTGCATCTGCGTTTTTAGCTATCTGTGATAACTTGTTAAATATTAAAAAGATATTTTGCTTCTATTGGAACATTTGTATACTCGCAACTATATTTCTGTAAACAGCTGCAGTCAAAAATAAAAAATGAAAGTTTTCATTTTGCAGTGGGTAACATTCTTTTTTTCCTCATAATTATGTGTGTGCGCGTGAATGTCAATTTTGAGAACATGAATATGTGGTTGAAATTATTAAATCATTAGGAAAGGTATATGAGATATAGAAATCTTCTTGAGTAGTTATTTTGTGCCTATCATACATTTTGCTAGGCAGAGTACAAATGACAGTATGACAGAATTTTTATGTTTGTTTTTCTTAGTTTAAATGTTTTATATTTAGTTTGTCTGGTACTGAAAATTGAACCCAAGGGTTCCTTTGTCATTGAGCTATATCCCCAGTCCTTGTATTTTTTTATTTGTAGACAGGGTGTCCCTAAATTGTTTAGGCTGGTCTTGGACTTGTGATCCTCTTGCCTCAGCCTCCTGAATAGCTGGGATTATAGGCATAAGCCACATGCCCAGCTAAATGTTTTATGTTTAATAAAGCAGTACATACACATGAAGGTACTGTTGATGAAAACCAAGTTTCCCTACTCTTCAGTCCCATACCCAGAGGTAATCCCTTTTTATTCTTTTGGTAGTTATTTCCGTATATATAAATTATTGTTTACCAGAGTGTGATACATATTGCTACTAGTTGTACTCAAGGATTTCAGCCAGGCCCAGTGGCACACCTGTAATCATAGTGGGAAGCTGAGACATGTGGAAAGATATGAAATATAGAAATTTTCTTGAATAGTTACTTTGTGCCCACCTGAAGACTCAGTGTCAAAATACAAAGGAGTAGGGATGTAGTTCAGTCATAGAACAACCCTGGGTTCAATCCCTAGTACCAAAAAATAGAAACAAGTCAATGAGCTTTGGGGGCTGGAGTTGTATGTAGCTCAGTGGTAGAGCGCTTACCTAGCATGTGTGAGGCACGGGGTTTGATCCTCAGCACCACATAAAAATAAAGGTATTGTGTCCATCTACAACTTAAAAAATAATAATAATAATTTTTTTTAAAAAAACATTTATGTTGGCTGGGGTTGTGGCTCAGTAGTAGAGTGCCCATCTAACATGCATGAGGCACTGGGTTTGATCCTCAGCACCACATAAAAATAAAATAAAATGCTGGGCGTGGTGGCATATGCCTGTAATCCCAGTGGATCCTGAGGCTGAGTCAGGAGGATTTTTTCAAGTTCAAAGCAAGTCTCAGAAAAGGCAGGTGCTGGGGCTGGAGATGTGGCTCAAGTGGTAGCGTGCTCACCTGGCATGTGTGAGGCACTGGGTTTGATCCTCAGCACCACATAAAAATAAAGATATTGTGTCCACCTAAAAAACTAAACAAATAAAAGAAAAGGCAGGCGCTAAGCAACTCAGTGAGACCCTATCTCTAAATAAAGTACAAAATAGGGCTAGGGATTGGCTCAGTAGTCGAGTGCCCCTGAGTTCATTCCCAGTACAAAAATATATATATATATATGTCCCCCTAAACCTAAAAAAATACTAAAAAAAAAAAAAAAAAAACGGGGCTGGGGATGTGGCTCAAGTGGTAGCGCGCTCGCCTGGCATGCGTGCGGCCCGGGTTCGATCCTCAGCACCACATACAAACAAAGATGTTGTGTCCACTGGAAAAAAATATAAATATTAAAATTCCCTCTAAAAAAAAAATTTATGTGTAATAGTGGGCTGAGTAAGTAGCTCTGAGGTAGAGTACTTAGCATGTGTGGGGCCCTGGGATCTATCCCTATCACTGAAAAGAATACCTACCAGATTATAAGAAAAACTTTATTTGTACTATAGAGGATACATGTATATCATGAACATAGTATGTAAAAAAGCTTAAGCTAGGTGCATACTTATAATTGCCTCAGGAGGCTGAGGCAGGATTGCAAATTCAAGGTCAGCCTGGGTAACTTAACAAGACCTTTCTAAAAATAAAATTTTGTTTAAAAGGAACTGACTGGTGAGGGCTGGGGTTGTGGCTCAACGGTAGAATACGTGACTAGCACATGCAGGAGCCCTGGATTCGATACTCAGCACCATAGATAGATTAGATAGATACATAGATAGATAGATAGATAGAGGTATTGTGTCCAACTACAATTAAAAAATATTTGAAATAAAGGAGCTGGGGATGTAGCTTAGTATATATATAGAATACCTGCCTAACCTGTGCAGGGCCCTGGGTTCAATCCCCAACACTGCAAATAAACAAAACAAGCTTAAGAGATACTGCTTTAGACATTATGCTTATATCTTTTCAAATATAGATAATTTTATTACATTCAAATGTATACATCTAATTGAGTTGCCATTTAGGAGGCCATATGTGTATTTAAAAAATGTTGCCCTTTGGGGCTGGGGATATAGCTTAGTTGGTAGAGTGCTTACCTCTAAGGCATAAAGCCCTGGGTTCAATCCCTAGCACCATACACACATACAAAAAAAAAAAAAAAAGAAAGTAAAAAGTTGCCTAAGTAAGTTTTATTTTATTTTTTTTTTTAAATAAGGTTTTTCCTTTTGTTTTTTTAAAGAGAGAAAGTATGTATTTTTTAGTTTTCAGCGGACACAACGTCTTTGTTTGTATGTGGTGCTGAGGATCGAACCCGGGCCACACGCATGCCAGGCGAGCGTGCTACCACTTGAGCCACATCCCCAGCCCCCTAAGTAAGTTTTATGTCAGTATTTATTGACTTCCAACAATATTAAAAAGGAGTAATAATGAAATTTGATAAATACAAATATAAAATTATACTTTGATCCAAAAAATAGCATATGTGGGCGGAACACTGATCCAAAGATGGGATTATAAGGGATCGTGGCTGCCAAAAATGCTTATGCAATTTCTTGTTACACAATTTAAGCGCTGTGTCCAAAATAAGAAAGGTAATTTTCCAGTTGTTTTATTGGTGCATTATAATTATACCAGACAGTGAGATTCATTATGCAGTGTTCATACATGCACATAACAATTTGATCAGTCTCATTCCCCAGTATCTTCCCTTTCTCTCTCTTCCCTCCCTTGATCCACTTGCTGTATTCTACTGACCTCCCTTCCATTATTATTATTTTAATTAATGCATTGTGATTGTGTATATATTACATGTCTAAATAAGGATTCATTGTGGTATATTTGTACATCAATATAACATAATTTGATAGATTGTGTTCCCCAGTACTTCTTCATCCTCTTCCCCCATCTCCTTCACCTAACTGTTCAGTTTTAATCCACAAGGTGCTAAGAATCCTCCTCTGTCATCTTGTAAGATTCTCAGCAGCCACAGAAGCTTACAAAAGAAGTACTGATTGGTACTCTTGTGCTGTAATTCATGACACCATCATCTCTGCTTCTGCTGATGCATTCTAGTATGTAAAAACACGAGCTCTTGAGTTTACCCAACTATATGTTGAGCCTTGTTTCCCAGTTCTTGAGTTTACCTACTTGTAGGTTGAGCCTGTGTTCCCACACCCTACTGTGTAACCTCCATTCCTCAATTTCCTTTTTTATAAAGTGGAAACAGTGGAAAGCCCTCCTCATAGGGTTGGTTCAAGAGTTAAGCAAGTTAATCCATGTTGAATTACTCTTATAAGTCTTACCTTGAATTAGTATCACTAGTCCTAATCGCTCTTTGCACTAAATACTATATAGTTTTGCTTTATACAAGCAAAGAATATCTTTTGAAAGATATTCTTTGAAGTATCTTCAGCATCAAAACTTTCTGTTTTCCCATTGGCATGTAAATTTGCTGTCTCGTCTTTTTAAAAACCAAATAAATAATTTTATTTGATCATATATCCCCTTCCAAACTATTTCCACTGCTCTTCTATTTTCTCTTGGACTCATTCCAGTCAGGCTTTCATCTCACCATTCTACTGAAATAACTTGTCAAAAGCACCAAGGAATGGCTTCTTCAATGCCAAATCCAGTGGCCTTTTAAACTTCATCTTACGCGGCTTTTCAGCAATACATGACACACTTGATCACTCCCTTCTTGATACTTTTCTGGTTTTTCAGCATACCATATGTGGCTACTCTTTTTTACTCTCATCTTGACCTCCTAACATTGAAGATCCTTTGAGATCAATCATAAGATCTCTCTGGTTCAGTATATCTCTAGCCATTAATTTCTCCCTTAACTCTGGATTTCTGATATCCCACTGCCTATGTCAGCTTGAGCCAACTGTCTTAATCTCAAATACAAGGAGTCTGAAGCAAAAAATCTGATCCCACCCCCTTCTTCATTCTAATTACTTAGGCCAAAATACCTTGGAGTTTTGGAACTTGTCCTGGATCCAATCCATTATCAAATTCTGTAACCCCAACCTTTGAAATATATCTACTGCTCAACACAACTATTGCTATAACCCTAGTCCAGAGCATTTGTTGCCCAGATTATTGCAACAACAACTCAGCAAGTCTCCTTGATTCTATCCTTGCTTTTCCATTTAATGCCTCACTTACTAATCAGAATTACCCTTTTAAACAAAAGTCAGATCTGTTACCCTCTGCTCAAAACCCTCATGGACTTCCTATCCTTATTCTTAAATTGCTTGTAAGGGTCTATGTGCTCTTGACCTCAGCTATTGGCTGACCTGCCAATTTCCCCCTTTCTCTGTCTCAAACAGGACTCTGGCCAGGCTTGGTGGTGCACACCTATTATTCCAAAGGCTTGGGACAGCCTTTGGAAGACGGGAGGATCGTGAGTTTAAAGCTAGCCTCAGCAAAATGTGAGGCTTGCTAAGCAATTCAGTGAGACCCTGTCTCTAAATAAAATACAAAATAGGGCTGGGGACATGGATCAGTCATTGTATCCCTAAGTTAAATCCCCATTACCCCAAAACAAAAAACAAACAAAACATGACTCTGCAGGCTCCTGCCTCCAGGGTTTACACTGGTCATCCATCCTGCCTGGATGGCACTTCACATAGCTATTGTTTCACTTCTCATTCTCACTTTATCAAGTCTTCTTTACTCAAGTGTGGTCTTATGGGAAAGGTTTGTATTTATTTATTCATTCATGTTTTTTGGTGCTGGGGATTGAACCCATGGGTGCTTAGCCACTGAGCCACATCCCCAGCCTCTTTTTTTTTAATTTTGAGACAAGTTCTTGCTAAGTTACATAGGGCCTTGCTAAATTGCTGATGCTGCCTTTGAATTTATGATCTTACTGGGATCATAAATAAAGCTGTGCCTGGCTTTGGAAAAGTTTTTTTTTTTTTTGATTGTCCTATATAAAATAAAACTCCCTTTATCCCTCTATCCCATCCCTATGCCCTCTTTTACTTCTGAGCATTTTTCACCACCTGATACATTTGTTAAATACCTTTCTTCACAAGAATGCAATTCCAGAGGACAAGCACTTAATTCACTGCTTAGTCCCTAGTGCCTAAAAGAGTGATGAGCCTGTTGGTTGAACAAATCAAAATAGATAACTTACCCTAAGGCATTTGTTTATAGCCTGTTTTTCCTTGATTTCTTTTTTTCAGTTGTGTTTGGTACCCGGGATTGAAATCAGGGCACTTAACCACTGAAACACATCCCCAGTGCTTTTTTTTTTTTTTTAATTTTTAATTTTGAAACAGTCCAAGTTAATTAGGGCCTCGATAAGTTGCTGAGGCTGCTTTGAACTTGTGGTCCTCCTGCCTCACCTTCCCAAGCCACTGGGATTTCAGGCATATGCTACCATTCTTGATTTGTTGGTTTTCGAGATAGGCTTGCCCAAGCTGGCCTTGAAATTTCAATTATCCTGCGTCAGCCTTCCAAGTTACCTGGGATCACAGGCGTATGCCCAATAATTCTACTTGATATCTACCCCCACTCTTTTGGCTCTTTTCAATGTCTTTGAAATTTCCTGAGAGGATCAGAATAGGTTGTTCCACGGCCTTTCAGTGTGAAGCATCCCTGCTGTAATTTCTTGTTGAACCCTCTCACATCCCATCTTCCAGTAGATTTCATGTTGGCCTGGATGTCTCTAATATTATCTTCACTGGTACCAGTAAGTATGTTTTGTTAAAAAAAAAAAAAAAGTCTCTTTTGTAAAAATGAATTTTATTGATTTAATTTAGAACGTTCAGAAATTTACACAAAATTGCAGTGATGAGGAAAGCAATGGAAAACAATTTCACACTAAAACACCTAGCCATCTGGCATTGTGGATATTGTTGAGGAGCAGACATCCAGTGGTAGTCTGCATCTGGTGAAGGAATTTCTCCTGATCGTCCCCATGACATCATTTCCTTACCAGGTCAGCCCTTATTTCCTGTTTTCAGGCCACCTGCTTTTGCATCATTTCTCTTTATTTTTCTTGCAGTGCACCACAAGAGGGCAGCCTTTTATCATATTTGACTTTGAGTTGTGCCAACAATAGGAAGAGATGCATTTCAATAATTTAAATGGGAAATGTATTATACCTAAATCGGGGGCTGGGAACATAGTTTGGTAGAACACTTGCTGCTTAACATGCATATGGCCCTGGGTTCGATCCCCAACATCAAAAAATAAATAAATTCTACACCAAAATTATTCATCAAAGTTAATAACTCTAGGCCTACAACTCTAGCCCAAAAGTCATGGATAAAAACATCTTTAGTAGGTGTGGGGGTACATTTTCTTGTAATCCCAGCTACTGAGGAAGCTGAAGCAGGATAATTGCAAGTTCAAGGCCAACCTCAGCAATTTGTCTCTAAAAAAAAAAAAAAAAAAAGGACTGGGTAGGACTCCGGTTACAGTTCAGTGGTGGAGCATTTACTTAGCATGTGTGAGGCACTGGGTCTGATCCTCAGCATCACATAAAAATAAATAAAATAAAGGTATTGTGTCAATCTACAACTAAAAAGAAAATTTAAAAAAAAGAAGGGGTGGCCGGGATGTAGCTCAGTGGTAAGCATCCCTGGGTTCAATCCCCAGTGCCAAGACAAAACAAAACAAAACAAAAAATATCCTTCAAAAGAAAGTCATAATTTTAGCAATGACACAGAAAATAACCTTTTGGAAGTCTAAAAGATCAGAAATAAAATTTTGGTCTTTTTTTGTTTCGTTTTCGTTTTTGTTTTTGTGGAAGGCTACTGTTAACTATTGAAAGTACTATTTCCTTTTTTAAATTCACTCAGAGTAGGTGTAGGTTGTGAAAATGCTGATTTCTGCAAACACTGAATTAGAAGATTGATGTAAAGAAGAGACTTTTATTAACTACTCATTTCAACGAATCTGTGTACTATATATAAACAGAAGCTGAAGGAAGAGTAATACATGAGGTGCATTAGTCACTGTGAAGTAACTGAAACCAATATGTATCATAAACAAGCTAATGCTAACTAGTAAGCAAGTTCAGTTCCTTAGGCTACAGGGATTCAGTCACTTGTTTCTCTAAGCAATTCCCTTCTGCCATAAACCACAGAGAGGTAATTAAAAGAAAGTTATCTTTAGAGAATTGGATGTTATCTAGCCATTTAGCCCTTTAAAAGGGAATTAAATTGTGTATATGACCTTAAAGAATATTTTCTAGTATCTACCATCTATCTATACTTTTCTCTCTACATTCCAAGTGGCTTCTGGCACCTAATCATATTTTGGTTATATGTCATGATAGCAACCATTAAGAATCAGTTGCATATAATAGAAAAATGATCCAAAAATATATAAATGCAGTCTATTTCTTCTCCTTTTCATTCTTTGTGAGGAAAAAAAAGAGAAAAATCTAAATCTTAAAAACTAAAGCAATCCATGAAACTAAAAGAAAAAAAATCCTAGAAATCAAGTCTTATTGAATCTTATTTTCTGGCTTTGATCTGGTTGTCAGTTGGAATGGACTTGCCCAGGTGATGGCCCACAGAAAGGCCAAATTTCTTGTTTTTCTGCTCATCTTGAACCTCTTTTTTCAATAAAAATCCTGTCTGGAAGTCCAGGTCAAAGAGGCTGCTTGGAGCAAAATACAGTGGTGTTTCATCCCAAATGTTCTCCAGGCGTTTCTTCCATCCTTCCAGGACCTGAGTTCGGGCATCTTGTGGAAGGTGCCCAATGCTATATGTCAGTTGTGGTTCTAAGACTTGGAAGCCACAAAAATGCAGAGTACCACTCTGGGGAAACATGAAACACAGAGGTAAGTAACAGACCAATTCTATGCAGTTTGTACAGTAAAAACAAAAAACAAAAACACCAAACTTTGGTCTGGGCTTCCCAGTGAGACTTCAGTAAGGAGGTCAGAGGTGCCCTGGAGAATTATAATTATATTCTCACCTTCTTCCCTCCCTACCTAGGTGTTACCTATCTGAGCCTAAACACCTATGCTCTTTAAAAGAATAAAACCTTGAAAGTGTGCCAACCTGGATCCTCTGCCAAAAGTGCCGGAAATTCTATTACATTAGAGAGAGTTTCAGCTTCTTGGCTGCTGACTCTTGCTGATGTGCATTTCTCCACCTCTCCACAAACAAGATGGGTAGTAATAAATTATTTTCCAGGTGGTCACTTCACTTGCTCTCCTCTCCACCCCTTTTCTTGGAATAGATTACCTTGAGAATCCAGTGATACCAAAAAGCCACCTCAGGCTTCAGTTTTATTTATCTCTAAAACAGGCTAGACTGAATCATTTCTTAAATTGTCCTAGGCTCTCTTAGTTTGTGAGACTGTAGAAGAAACTTGGAGAAGGCCAGGAAGATTAGAGAGAGATGTGAGTCATCCAGAGAGAACCAGGATTCTGGGCTCAGCCCATGTGCACTAGTTCTTGGTTAGGAGAGAATGATGTTTGATCATGTGTGTACAAGCTATAAACGCAGGTGCCTGGAAAGTCAGGTAAGTTCCTAAAGGGAACTGCCAGCAGTTCTCAATCACTGCCATGCTTTTTTCTTTCTTTCTTTTTTTTTTTTTTTTTTTTTTAATTTAAGATGGGTCTCACTGTATTGTCTACCTGGCCTTGAACTTGAGATCCTCCTGCTTGGGCCTCCTGAATAGCTGGATGACAGGCATACACCATGACATACGGCTGTTACTACACTTTTATCTCCATACCTCATATCTATCTTCAGCTACTATCTGGAGGCTTTGGAACCCATGGAAAGCTCCATTAATGAATTCCCCTGAAGGTTCATTGAGAACAAAGTACCTGAATTGGCCAGAGAATGATGTTCATGTCCCCGTGGACACCATGAAGGGAGTACATGGAGCCACTACCACCAGTGGTGATGGAAAGGATGGCCTTCTTATTCTGTGAAAAAAAGAAAACAAGCTCGTCACCCCTCCTCTGTTTGGTCACAGTAAATGAATGAGACAGCCCTAGGGAAGGGGCCACACGGGCCCACCCTGTTCATGGTGTGTACTCTTTCATACTTTGGCTCCTCTGACCCTCCCAGCATGACTCTGTAGAAGATCCAGCCTAGATGGTCTACAGACAGATAACCAGGGCAAGCCAAGGGTTTCCCCCACCTGCATGTGACCATAGGTTAAAGCTGTCAATAGTCACCAAAATCTGTGTTGGCTGCCTCAGTGGAGTTATTTGTTGTTTTTAATCTGTCTCCCTACAGTGCTGGGCATGGATTAGGATAAGATCTTTCACATAAAAATATCAAAATATTTCTTGTGCAGTATTTGGGTCTCCAAAAGAAGACAAACATTATTTATTCATTTTTGCAGTACTGGGGATTGCACCCACAGCCTCACACATGCTAGGCAAGTAGCTCTACCACTGAGTCACTTCCCTAGACACCCCCCTAATTTTGGTTTTATTTAATCCCCTAAACTCTTTTTTTCTGGAATATTTTAAAACAAATTCCAAACATCATATCATTTCATCATAAAAGCCTAGTCATGCATTTCTCCCAAAGGACCTAGAGCCTGACCTTAGTGTCTGGTTGTACTAAGTTTTGCCTCAGGATAGAATCCACCCAGAATCCAGCTATTAGAAAACTCAGAACCGTTCACCTACCCGGAAAGGCCCCTTGTCATACATGGCAGCATATGTGTAGGCAAACTCTCCTACCAACACTCGCTCAAACCAGCCTTTCAGTATGGCAGGGACTCCAAACCACTGCAGTGGAAACTGGGAACAGAAGACATTAAAGAGGTCAAACCAGGTTCCACACAGAAGAAGTCTCAGAGCGCTGGCTTTTATCATTTCCTCTGGAGGAGTTAGCACATTTAAGAAAAGAGAAAATTGGCAGGGTTCAGTGGTGTGTGCTTTTAGGTCAGGAGGCTAATGTGGGAGGACTGCTTGAGCTAGGGAGTTAGAGGCCAGCCTGGACAACACAGTGAGACCCCTGTCATAAAACAAATAAATACTTAAAAATAAATACATATGGTAGCAGGAAACTCATAGAATAACAAGAAAATTATTGTCCTTGCTCAGCCAACTTGGCATTATGGTTTCTGCTTAAAAAATGTAAATATTGGCTGGATCTGAATAAAGCCATATGCAAATAAGATTCATTTTTGTGAAATCACACTTGGCAGCAAACTCTAAATAGCAAGGATTTCAGAGAAGATTTGTTTCAATGTGTGATGCCTAAATCAGTATTTCCCCAAGAATTTACACTAATAGGTGTAGTACCAAAAATATGACTATTCCTTGTGCACATCTACATAAAATCCTATCATTTAGAATAAATAAAACCACTAAAATGCAAACAAATGGTCAGTATAAGATTTATCAGGAAATTCCCATGAGAAAATCTTGTCTTTTTTTTTTTTTTAAATCAGGGATTGAACCACTGAGCCACATCCCTGGCCCTTTTTGTTTTATTACAGGCATGCACTACCATGCCCAACTAAGTTACCATATATTTAAATCATGAATCAGAAGAAATACTTAGGGCTGGGGTTGTGGCTCATGTGCAAGGCCCTGGGTTTGATCCTCACCACCACATAAATAAAGTAAGGGTATTGTGTCGGAACTACAACTAAAAAATAATTTTTTTTAAAGGAGAAATACTTATATATTCCTTACTCTGCTTTTGTCAGGGCAAGAGGTCAGATAAGCCAGGCAGTGTGGTGGTGCACATCTGAAATCCCAGTAACTCAGGCTGAGGCAGGAGAATTACAAGTTCAAAGCCAGTCTCAGCAACTTAGTTATACCCTCTCTCAAAATAAAAAAAGAAAAAGGGCTGAGGGTGTATCCTAGTGGCAAAGTGCCCCTGGGTTTAATCCCCAGTACCTTAAAATGAAAAAGACTGCTAGCCGGGCACAGTGGCACACACCTGTAATCCCAGCAGCTTGGGAGGCTGAGACAGGAGGATTGTGAGTTCAAAGCCAGCCTCAGCAAAAAGTGAGGCTTGCTGTCTCTAAATAAAATACAAAATAGGGCTGGGGTGTGGCTTAGTGGTTGAGTGCCCCTGAGTTCAATCCTCAGTGCCCCCCCCAAAAAAAAGACTGCCATAGTATACTGATTTTGCCAGAATAAGACTTTACCTGATATCTTTCATAAAACTGTTATAATAAATACACAAATCTGCAGTATTTACATTACCCTCAGTGCTGTTTGGTAGTTTGGACTCTAAGGTTTGGTTGTTTCACAGTGACTGAATCACTGTGAAAACTAAGCCAGTACCACCTTCCTTGTGAGGTTTCCAGAGCCAGGTACTCTCCATACTCAGTATCAAAGGGCAGGTAGGAATTGGTAACAGCAAAGTCATTGAAACGGAGTCTGGCTTACAGGGAAGATACTGACAGGATGGACACACCCACCATCCAGTGTTGTCTGCTAAACAATGAGATGGCTTTGGGGAGAAGAAAAGCCACAGTGTGCTGCAGGATCGCATCCAGCAGGGCCAGAGCTGGGACACTGCACCAGCAGAGAAGTCACCGGGCAACCTGTTTGGGATTCTCATGAAGAGATGGGAGAATTGCAAATTTTGGGAGAGTCCATCAGGAACCACTAAATGAAGGGAAGATTAGGTATATTGGAGAAAACAAATGGAAGGCTTATCTGTTGTTCTCACATTCCCAAGTGCAAAGAGCAATACAGCCAGGTTCACAGTATCTGTGGATCTGTGTTATATAGCACCTATAAAGCAATCACCTTTATTCACAGAGAATGCAGCAAAGTGGGGTAAGTGACTGTTCGATTTTCCACAGCTAATTAAGTGACAGGTCTAGGAAAAGACAAAAGTGTCACTACCCATGGTAGGCAAGTGTTCTAGCTCCAGCCCTTTTTATTTTGTTTCGATGGGGGTCTCACTGAGTTCCCCACACTGGACTCAAACTTGGATTCTCCTACCTCAGCCTCCTGAGTAGCTGGGATTACAGATGTGCACTGCTGTGCCCAACTATGCTTCTGATGTCCTGTCCCTACTATACCTGAAATATCACAAGGTCAGCAGCTTCCAGTTTCTTTTGTTCAGCCACAATATCTGGGCTCAGGCAGCCTTCTTTATACGCTAGACAAGATTCGACAGTATACTGGAATTTCTCGGGGTCCTTAAGTTTACCTGCCAAGAGGAACAAGAGAGGCTGAGGCCAGAGGGGCCAAGGCTGGTCCAGGGAGTCCACAGGCAAATGGTTTCATAAAGAACTAATTAAAGGGGGAGGGGTAGCTCCTACCTGTGATGTCCTTTCGGGAAATGATGGGATTGAAGTTCATGGCATAGAGGTCGGACTCGGCCACCTCCCATCCATCCCTTTTTAGAACCTCTGCAGCAGCCTCTTTCATGGCGTAGTTGAAGGATGTCCTCTCAGAGTGGGCCAGTACAATCAGGGCTCTTCTGACTACTTAAGACACACACACAAGACATTACTGGGTAAGTATCCCTTATCTGAAATGCTTGTTTCGGATTTCAGAGTTTTTCAGGTTTTGGAATATTTGCTTAGACTTTATTAGTTGGACACCCTTCCCCCAAATTAGAAATCCAGAAGGCTCCAAAACCCAAGGCTTTTTGAACATCATGTTGGCCCTCAAAAACAAAGTTTCAGATTTTGGAGCATTTCTGTTTTCAGATTTTAATTAGATATGCTCCACCTGTACCAACCAGCAAAGCCTGAACTGTAGGGGAGCAGAGGACCATAAAGGAAGAGGTCATTAGGTTATTACTCTCCATCTCAGTCTGAGATGGAGAGTAATTTATGAAAGAGGTTTATTCAGCTCACAGTTCTAGAGGCTGGGAGGCTGAGGGGCTGCATCTAGTGCAGGCCTTCTTGCTGGCAGGAACTCTCTACAGAGTCCTAAAATGGTGCAGGGCAATGCATGACAAGACAGAGCCAAACTGGCTTTTATAGTGGACATATAGTAATCCATTAATCCACTGATTCATTAGTCCATGAGTGGCTTAATCTACTGGTGAGGACAGATGCCTCATGACCCAACCACCTGGCCAAAGTTCCACCTGGTCCCACCACTTAACACCTTATGATGAGGATTAAATTTCAATATGAGTCTTGGTGAGAACATTCAAATCACAGTACCATCCCCTGCGGCCAGAAATAAAAGTAGCAGCAAATGGGGCGAGGGGTGTAGCTCAGGATAGTGTGTGTGTATCCCATGTCTGGGACCCGAGTTCAATTCCCAGAAGAAAAAAATAAAACATCAACAATAACAACAACAGGGCTGGGGTTGTGGTGCAGCAGAAGAGCACTTGCCTAGCAAGTTCAAGGCCCTGGATTCGATCCTCAGCACCACATAAAAATACATAAAATAAAGGTATTGTGTCCAACTACAACTAAAAAATAAATAAACAAAAAATTACTAAAGGAGGCATTTTGATTCAGTGAGAAATCAGCAGCTGATTTAATAAATAAATAAATGATATTGGTGTATTTAGTTAGCCACTTGCATGAAAATAAAATGGTTCCCCCTAAAACTAATGTAGATGTTAGAAGTCCGTAGAGTGGTTACCCTTGTCAGCAGGCAGTGATAGAAGGGCACAGTGGGAATTCCAGGGTGCTGGTGACATTCTTTTTTTTTTTTTTTTGGTATTGGGGTTGAACTCAGGGGCACTCCACCACTGAGCCACATCCCCAGACCTATTCTGTATTTTATTTAGAGACAGGGTCTCACTGAGTTGCTTAGCCCCTTGCTTTTGCTGAGACTGACTTCGAATTCGCCATCCTCCTGTCAGCCTCCCGAGCCACTGGGATTACAGGCATGTGCCACCTCACCTGGCTTCTATTTCTTGATCTAGGTGCTGAATAAGTGAAAAATTCACTTAGTATTTGTCTACTTTTTTTGTGTGTGGGGGGGAGCAGAACTAGGGCCTTTTTTTGCTAAATAAGCTCTCTACCACTGAACCACATCCCCTTCCCCAATAAAATAGTTTTGTTTTCAGTTACCCCATAAACTTACGGCATTCGGCAATAATTTCAGGTGGATTGAAGAGCAAAATGTTTTTTTTTTAATTTGTTTGTTTGTTTTTGGTACCAGGGATTGAATACAGGATTGCTTAACTAATAAATAAATAAACAAACAAACAATAACAACAAAAAACAATGACTAAAGGAGGCATTTTGATTCAGTGAGAAATCAGCAGCTGATTTAATAATAAATCTGAGCCACACACCCAGTGGCCTCCCCGCCTTGCACCACTCCCCCCTCCCCAGCTTTTTAAAAAAATTTTTGGAGACAGGGTCTCTCTAAGTTGCTTGGGGATTCACTAAGTTGTTGAGGCTGGCTTTGGAGTTGCAATCCTCCTGCCTCACTCAGCTTCCTGTGTTGCTGGGATCACAGGCATATGCCATTGTGCCCAGCTTGGAGCTCTAAATGTTTTTAAATAAAACTGTTAAAATAGTGGAGAAGGAAAGGGAGAATTTGTATAACTTCAGAGCACAGAATATTTTTAAAGAAAGACTAGAAATTCAGAAGCCATGAAGGAAAAGTTTGACAGGGAAAGCCTCATAAAAATAAAAAATTGGGTTAGCAGAAGGTACCAGAAACAAAGTCAATAGGAGAAAACAGCAATTCTTATCTCAAGGAGTTAAACTCCCAAAGACTAAACAAAAAAAAGAGAGATGATGCTAGAGAAAAGTGGGTCAAGGATATGAACGGCCATTCACAGAGGAAATGCAAATAGCAATAAACAAATGAAAAGCTGCTCTGTCTGGCCTGCCAAGAAAAGCCAATCAAAATGAGATATATTTACCCAAGAGACTGGCAAAAAAAAAAAAAAAAGAAGAAGAAGAAGAAGAAAAAGAAGAAGAAGAAATTAAGACAAATAAGATTGAGGGCTATTAAGATTGTAGGAAAACTAGCACATTCCTGGTGAGAAAATGAGTTACCTCAACCTTTTGGAAAAATAATCAGGCTGAATCTAGCTCACCAAGGATGTATGTATACTACACCATTGTTTTCATTGGCAAAAACTGGATATAACCTGGATGTCTATAAGGGGGACATTTGAATAAACTGTGGCTATATCTATATTACAGAATATTTTGCTGGTAATGAGAAATCCAGGGCACGGTGGCACACACCTGTAATCCCAGTGGCTGGGGAGGCTGAGGCAGGAGGACTGCAAGTTCAAAGCCAGCCTCAGCAACTTAGCAAGGCCCTAAGCAACTCAGCAAGACCCTGTTTCTAAATAAAAAATTTAAAAGGCTGGAGATGTGCTTCAGTGGTTGAGCCCCACTGTGTTCCATCCCCAGTACCAAAAAAAAAAAAGAGAGAGAGAGAGGCATTGGGGGTGCAACTCAGTGGTAGAGTGCTTGCCTAGTATGCGCAAGACCCTGGGTTCAATCCCCATGTACCACTAAAAAGGAAGAAAAAAAGGAACGCAGAAAGATATCCAGAATACAGCATTAACATAAAAAATCAAGTTAATGTGAATCTTTTATTTAAAAGAAAAAGAGAAGGGAGGAAAACCACTCATGTATGTGGATTTGTAGTATGTTGGTAAGAGGGGAAGTTGTCAGTTATCACAACTTGCCACGGTTAGAATGGTCTCCTCCAAAATTCAGGTGTTGCCAATGTTGGAATTTTAAGAGGTGGGGCCTCTAAGAGGTGTTGAGCCAAGAGGGCTCCTTCCTGTCCATGGGACTAGCCTTGGTAAAGGAGATTTCAGGCAGCTGCTTGGTCAGCTCGCTCTTCTACTGCTTTCCACCATGTGAGGACACAACATTGCTCTCTTCTGGAAGGATGTGACAACTAAACCTGACTACACCTTGACCTTGGACTTCCCAGCCTCCAGAACTGTGAGAAATAAATTTCTGATTTTTTTTTTTTATAAGTTAGCCAGTCTCAGGTATTCTGTTCTGGCTGCAGAAAATGGACCAAGGACACAACCATATGAGGTAGACAGAATTAGTATCCCCATGTTATGGATGAGAAAATAATCAAGTTACTCAAGTTTACGGCTGGGTACGAAGCTTTGAGGTAGAGTGCTTGCCTATTATGCATGAGGCCCTGTGTTCCATCCCCAGAAGATAAAAGAAAAAAAATAAGTTTATAAAGTAAATGGGGTAAACTTGGATTAGCTTAAAAGATAAAAATATATTGGGCTGGGGTTGTGGCTCTGTGGTAGAGCGCTTGCAATGCACGTGTGAGGCACTGGGTTTGATCCTCAGTACCACATAAAATTAAATAAATTAATTAATTAAATAAAGGTATTGTGTCCATCTACAATTAAAAATATTTTTTAAAAATAAATAAAAATATAGCTGGGCGTGGTGGTGCATGCCTGTTATCCCAGCAGCTCGGAGGGCTGAGGCAGGAGGATTGCAAGTTCAAAGCCAGCCTCAACAATGACAAGGCGCTAAGCAATTCAGTGAGACTGTGTCTCTAATAAAATATAAGAAAGGACTGGGGATGTGGCTGAGAGGTTGAGTGCCCCTGAGTTCAATCCCTGGTATCAAAAAATAATAAATAAATAAAAATAGAAATCTGAACACAAGTAGTACCAATGTGTGGGGCATCAGGAGAATACCAAAGAAAGGAATGTTATTACCACAACTGCTCTGAATAACCTGGGCCACTACTTCATGCCCTACTGATTCATACAAGTGGTAACTTTAGATGGAACTAGGCGAGAAAGCATCTGCAACTCGTTATACTGCTTGAAAAACTAGAAATAACTAAATAACTAGAAAGGAATTTTTAAGCTTTCAGTTTTATTCCTGCTTTAATTGTTAACCACACCTGGCATGGGAGGCACCTCCCAGGTTAAGTTCAGTAAAGACTTCGGGGCCCAGGTGCCAAACATGAAGATTTCCAAGGTTGGTCCTGAGATTTCAGACTGTTTAGGATTCAGTGGAATATGCATTTAGCAATTTTTTTAATGCTATAGAAGTGATTTATCTGCTTTGGACAGCCTGGGAAAAGGAACCTCTGAGAATGTCTCAACAAATTCCGACCCCCTGTCTTTATGGATTTAACATTACTGGGAGAAATGGGATCACATTAAGCTAAAACCTGCATTTTCTTTTTGATTTACCTTTGCATTCATCTTATCAATGCTTACTAAACATTGCTTTGTCAGCTTTTATTCTGTTGACTTCTTACTGACATTAAGCATTTCCTGAGTAGGAAAACAAAGTTGCTTCACAAAAAATAATCAAGTCAAGATATCCATCTCTTACTCTTCCTAGGAGCTCGCCACCTAAGAGCTACAGGCATGCCTGCAACCTTAAAAAATTTTAAAGAGTAAGGCAAGTACCAGGTACAGTGACACATGCCTGTAGTCCTAGCACTCAGGAAGCTGCAGGAGCATCTCTTGAACCCAGGCGTTCAAGGCCAGCCTGGGCAACATAGCAAAACACCATCTCAAAACCAACCAACTGACAAAGTAAGTCAAGAAACAAATTGGAATAAATAAATCCTACAAAAGTACAGTCCTTGGAATACATAGATTCCCCAAAGAAATTCCATAGAAAAGGGGTCAATGGTTCTGAATAGGTAACTAAGGGACCATTAATTTGCAATTAACACAATCATCAGAGGTAAAGAGTAAATCAGGATATAACTAATTAGAACAAATAAAAATAAAGAGTAAAACAGGAGATTTACTATGTGCTTTCCCACTGAGTCCCCACATTCCCAGCACCTAGCACATCCTTATTATTAAGCTCTGTCCTTACACTACAAAATCTTGGTCTCTATGAAATATATACTGGTTCATCCTGACTTCTCCATGGGCCATGAAAACCCTTGTTCCTTCTCCTCTACCTGTCTTTTATTTCCACCCTAAGCCAATACCAGTCAACTTTTCTTTCTGCCCCTGAAATGATAATGTTCTCACAAAACAATCTCTCTGCCTCTCCTTACTTAATTATTGTGCACCTGCTAAGCACTAGGCATGTTACAGACAGCTGGGTATTCCAAATAGATGGAAATCCTTCTCTTCATAGAGCTTAAATTCTGGTGGCAAAAGTTATCTGGACTGTCCCCGTGGGAGCTGAACTCTGTTATCATCTATTTCTCTAACATTCCTGCTGGTACACTTTCTTGACCCTCAAGCCAATCTGAAATCTAGAGCTTTTTCTAATCTTCTAAGTCCAATTATATTCTCAAACTGCATGGTTTCCTTAATGATCAACACAACAGAACTTGTTTGTTTTTGTTTTTGGGTACCAGGGATTTAACTCAGGGGCACTCAAACACTGAGCCACATCCCCTGCCCTATTTTGTATTTTATTTAGAGTCAGGGTCTCACTGAGTTGCTTAGCACCTCGCTTTTGCTGAGGCTGGCTTTGAACTCGTGATCCTCCTGCCTCAGCCTCCAGAGCTGCTGGGATCATAGGCGTGTGCTATTGTGCCTGGACAACACAACAGAACTTAATAGCAAGAAAAGTGGCAGAGAAGGAACAAGATTGTAGTTAATTATTTGAATGGAGAGGATTGTTGCCAGTGACAGATTCATTACCCACATTTTTTTTTTTTGCAGGAAGAATAAGCAATTTTTAAAAACCTACTAGAAATGTAATAAGGCCAAGTCCTCAAATCAGCTTTGGGCATTTTGCACCTGCTCTCCCTCATTTGACTCCTGGAGAGAATGTGGGTGTGAATCTGATAACTCGTTTCAAACAAATGCTCTGTATACTTGGTCAACTTCAAGATTTAGTTCGCTGGGTAGAGCTAAAACCAGTTATACAAGATCCAAATCTTCCCATTTCCCTTCCCCCTCTTTTTGTGGTTGTTACACATATAGAACATACTATAGGACTGAAAAATCAGAAAATAGTTCTTGCTCTATTTGGAGGAGGGGGTGTCTGGGTCTTAGGGCAGCTGAAGAATGAAGTACAGTACAGCCTCCTAATCCATGGTTTTACTTTCTGTGCTTGCAGTTACTCTTGGTCAACTGAGGTCCAAAAGTGTTAAATGGAAAATTCCAGAAATAAATAGCATAGGTTTTAAGTAACTTTTATTAGAGCATATTGTTCTATTTTTTTAATAGTTATTGCTCTGAGCCAGGCATGGTGGCAAACGCCTATGATCCCAACTGCTCCAGAGGCTGAGGCAGAGATTGCGTGCAAATTCAAAGCCAGCCTCAGCAAAAGCAAGGCACTAAGGAACTTAGTGAGACCCTGTCTCTAAATAAAATTCAAAATAGGACTGGGGATGTGGCTCAGTGGTTGAGTGCCGATGAGTTCAATCCTTGGTACAAAAAAAATAGTTATTGCTGTGTTCTTTTATGGTACCTACTTTATAAAATAAACCTTTTCATAGGTATAGAGGTATAGGAAAAATAAAAAACAGTATACACAGGGTTCTGTGCTGTCTGTGGTTTCAAGCATCTCTGGGAGTCTTGAATGTTCCCACAAATTGGAGGAGGGCTACTATAGAGAGAAACATTGACTAACACTTATGCTGGAAGTCTTATCAGCCTTTAAAAGCCCTGCCCTGCTGACCCTCCCAGCAATGCAAGGTGTGGCTTCCAACCAGTAACTCAGCCCTTTTTGTAGAAATTCTCACAACTGTAGATTGTCAACTGCACTGACAATCTCCTCCCCACTAACTTTTAGCAAGGTGAGATTCAGTGAATTCATGTGTCTTTAGAGGCAGCATTGGATTCAGAGAAAGAAATTATAAAAAGGTGGAGTACTGCTCCACTTGAGGAAATGCTTTCTAAATAAATCCTAGTGCTGTCCATTCTCTGAACGAGGTCCTCTAGCAGTCATTGGAGGTGTCACAGCTGGTCAAGGATGCATTAGAGGCCAGTCAGCCTACCAGACAGAATTGTGGTGACCTCCAAGGACCCCCAGTGACTGCAAGATAGGGAAACTAACACTAAGATGGACCCAATACCAAATCAGTTTTGCCCAGTCCAAGAGTCATATTGGAAAGTGTCTCTGGGGCCTTGAGCCAGGAGTTGGGTCTGGTTTCTGTCAAACCAAAGGCAGCCAGGCAGCTGCTTTCCTAGCTCCAGTCCCCCAGTTGCTAGATTTCCCTCCAGAAACTAGGCATCCAAACTTTTTAAAATAAAATAGCTCCCCACCCCCCCCACCCCCCCCCACCCCCCCCACCCCGCCACCACGGGCTTGCTAAATTACCCAGGCTGGCTTCAAACTTGTGATCCTGATGCTTTAGGCTCCATAGTACCTGGGATTACAGGGGCACACCATCATGCCTGGCACCTATTTGTATTGTAAATGTCAACAACTTATTCCACCAGGTCATTGGGCCAGATTTGGCCTCTGATGGGCAGTTTCCGACTTATGCATTGACTGGAATTTTTGCTACTAGTCTCAGAAGTGAAAGTGGGCTGAAGGATGATCCAAGAGTCTGGGGTAGTAACAGAAGCTCCCCTTTTACCAAACTAGTCAAGGTGCGTCCCGGGACTCTAATCTCTTCTAATCTCTTCTCTTGGTTTGAGTCAAGGAACAAAACTCAAAGCCAAACCCCTGCATCCTCCTTCAGAGGAACTGTGATAATAGACAGATGTTCTCCTAGTGGGCTGCACTCACCCTCCATAGCTCCCACAGTGCTAGCAGTCCCGAGTGCTGATTGGCTGGGATGCTGGTTGCTAGGGCGACCTCTGGGGCGGGGCAAAGAAGTCCAAAGGCTGTGTGAGCTCCGACTTGGGAGATATTCCAAGTGCTGGGCACCAAGAGCACTCGCTGGTTTATATCCCGTCTGGCCCAGCCCAGGATGACCAGTGAGGGCGGGGCCAGACAACTGCAACCCGAGGCCCTGGGCCAGGACTCCAGGTCTGAGATACAGCAAGTTACGGGAATCTGGAGTCCAATAGCGTCCCCTGGATGTGGAAGTCAAGAAGGTTCCCCTTGGGGCCAAGGGAGTCTGAAGGATCTGGGTGGGTGTGGGAGGCAGGTTCATCCACACCACATTCTAGGACCCCTGAGGATGCAAAAAGGAAAATTTCCCATGGAGGTCCTGCCTCTGTTAGATGTTTGGGTCTGGCCACTCCCAGTCACAGAAAAAGACCCTTGGCACCCAAAGGGGTAAACAAAAAATTACACGAGGCTGACTGTGATCCTTTTGTCTCAGATTCTGCTGAGTCACCATGACTCCAGACTTGAGAGGGCTGAGAGCAGCAGGGACACTTGCTCCCATGGAAATGAGTGAGCTTCTTTGACCAGGTTCAGCTTTTGCACCGATGGGGCAAAGGGGCATAGAGGGGCATAGAATGCACTTCCCTGCGCCTCACGGCTCGGGGAATGAACCAGTTTTGCCTCCCTAGAGCTAGGTTGGGCTAGGCGGGTGAGGGAGATTGCAGCTATGGGAAAGGATCACGGAGGCAGATGAAAGTTTAATGGCTTCACACATAGCTTTACTGAGGATTTGAAACCGAAGAGCAAAAGTTAAAAATCTTTGTAAGTAAAATTTACAGTAAAGTCATCCTATAGGATAGAGAGGAGACATACAGGATACTACCCTGAATGTACATCCTACATGATACAGGGTCTAGAAAAAAGAAATTAAACTTGAAAGTGATAATTCTGAAGAATTATGGAGGGAAGGTAGTGGAGAGTACACAGGGCCCTCACCAGTGGTGTCAGTTTTGAGGTGGTCCTGGAAAGCTTTGTCTTCAAGATAAATACTACTTGAATACACTGTTTCTGAAAATCAAAATAAATACCAAAATACAAATCGTGAAGAACAAAATATTAAAATGGTAAAGACAGGATTAGTGACAGTGTTGTAGGGACAAATGAGGCAAGGCACTGAAGACAGCAGGAAACCGTTTTATTTGGCTGCAGTCAGGTTCAGAGGGCCTAGCTTTTGCTGTAATCAGTTAGTCCCCTGAACCCCGAGTTCAGGGAGTTTCAGAATTTTATACCCAGCATGTAAGGGGAGGGGCTCAGAGGTTCACAATCTGCAGAAGTTCACATAAAAGCAGCTTTTTCTTTCACTGTTCTGGGCAAGTTAACTCTTCAAGGACAACACCTGAGAAGGGGAGAGCTTCTTCTCCACCACCACCCCCCCCCCCCCCCCCCCCCCCCGCCAGCTGTTACCATGGAGCCCATTTGTAACTTATCTTAAAAATGTAGACATCTCTGTGAAGCCCAGCTCAAGGCCAGAGGCCTTATTTGCACATATCTTCAAAGTACTATACTGGATATGTTTGTGAAAAACTAGTAAGGGGTGTCTAGCACCTGGAGTGCTGGTATCTTCTAGGCCAGTGGCAAAGTAAACAGGGCGACATGAAAATAGGAAGTTTATCTACATTGGACTCTTTTGCTGACAGTTCTAAAATCGGCCATGGTGAAGAGGGCTTTTCTGTGGAGAAAGGGGGTGCCACTTCAACAGTACCAAGCCATACTGAGCTTGATGATAACTCAGCTGGCTTTATTTAACATGTTGTAATTTTGTTTACCTTAAACTTTTTTCTTCTTTGGTCTTTTTTTTTTTTTTTAGTACTTCAGTAAAATTATCTCGATCATTGAGTTTTCTGGTGTCTCCTTAAATTTTGTGCCTCATGGGTGGAGCTATAGCTCAGTTGGTAGAGTGCTTGCTTGCCTTGAATGAACACCTGGGTTCAATCCCCAGGACCACAAAAAAAAAAAAAAAAAAAAAATTATGCCCAAGGCAGCATTATCTTACTCCTTACTCTAGTTGGAGCCTTAACTGTAAGTTAAGTATTTCTCCATAATACAAAGTAAATTGATACTATCTAAAGTTAATAAATGGGGGCTGGGGATGTGGCTCAAGTGGTAGTGTGCTCGCCTGGCATGCGCACGGCGCTGGGTTCAATCCTCAGCACCACATACAAACAAAGATGTTGTGTCCGCCGAAAACTAAACAATAAATATTAAAAAACCAAAATAAAATAAAAATAAAAATAAAGTTAATAAATGAAGAATTAGAGGCAAAATCACATCATTAGAATGTAGCAATCTCCAGAATCATTAAACACCACATTTTCAAGTGTAAGAGTGAAAAATGATAGAGATGCCTATGTATGCATTTAAGAGTTAAAACTATAGTTGGGCTGTGGCACTCACCTATAATCCCAGTAACTCGGGAGGCTGAGGCAGGAGGATTGCAAGTTTGGGGTCAGGGCAACTTAGTGAGGCCCTAAGCAAGACCCGGTCTCAAAAAATAAAAAGGGCCTGGTGTGGTGGTGCACACCCGTAATCCCAGCAGCTCAGGAGGATCACAAAGTTCAAAGCCAGCCTCAGCAAAAGTGAGGCGCTATGCAACTTAGTGAGACCCTATTTCTAAATAAAATACAAAATAGGTCTGGGGATGTGGCTCAGTGATAGAGTGCCTCTGAGTTCAATCCCCGGTAGCTGCACACCCCCCCAATAAATAAAATAAAAAGGGCTAGGGATATGGTTAAGTGACCCTAGGTTTAATCACTAGTACCAAAAAATACAAATATAAAATACAAAAGGCCTGGGAGTGTAGCTCAGTGATAAATCCATTCTGGGTTTAATCACTAGTTACTCCCACCACCCCCCAAAAAAAGTGAAAATCATTCTCTAAGGGGCATGGAAGTTCAGTACAGAGGAAGAACTGGTCAGCAGGAGTTTCCTAAGGGACTTGAGATTTCAGCTAGACCACTTTAAAGGTATCTACTTCAAAATAGTATAAAAGGACATGTTAAAAAGATCTGGGCAGTCATATTTGACCTTTGACTCTTAAGTACTTTCTTTTTCCTCTTCTTGGGAAGGTGTCTTGAAGCACCGAAAATGATTTAGTGTTTGACATCTGTCACAGGCTTTCCTACCATACAGCCTCCAACAAAACTCGGGTGTCCAGAAACCCTGGTGATAGAATTGTTTACCTTTTGTTTACCTTTATATCAATAAGGTGGGGAAAGCACCCAACCTTCGAGTGGTATGTGCTGGGCAGACTTCGAGGGAATCCTTGTGATACCTAACGTTCTTATAAGATTGTCTAAAATGAGAAAACACATCAGCGGGACTGTGGTGTTCCCATGTGTGCTAAGTATGCCCGTGACTGTCATCAAGCATGCCTTCCTCACCAAGGAGCCGAAAATCACTGTGAAGGTATTGAAAGCACAGGAGTTAGAAAGCTAAACTAAAAAAAGAAGCTTCTTTGAGTAATGAAAGGTCAAAAGGCAAAAAATAAAAATAAATGAAAAGGTCTTGTTAGCGTTGTCCAATTGAAATGGTCATACTGTGCTGCCCAAATAATGTGGCTTCAAGTTACAAGTGGCTATTGAGCTGGGGTGGGGGCTCATGGACTGAGGGGTTGGCAGTGTTGGCTATTTTGTCCCCCTTCTCTCTTCTCTACCACTCTGCCCTGCCTACTATGTGTGTGCCCCTGGAGGCTGACTGCAGATGGCATTGCTTGAGCTTCCTTGTTCTCTGGCTTCCAGATGCGTAGCCTATGGGCTGTATCTGCAAAAGGTCAGGGGGCAAGAGAAGATTCTGCCACCTCTGCGCCCTGCCATCCTCAGAAGAGTCGCTCATATGGACAGCCCTTCCTGTGACTCCGACTCCCTGGGCCTCCAGTCACTGTGGTCCTCCCCTTTGTTTCTTCAGGCCAGTGTGAGGTCCTGGCTTCCCACTGCTCCTGGTCCTTGGGTGCCTCGCTGTTGAGGCCCTATTCTAAAATCCCTAATAAAACTCTGGGTCTTTTTGAAGTAAAGGCAAAGGATTTATTCTGGCCAGGACTGAGGAAGCAGAAAGGAGACAGTTCTGCAGCCCAAGACACTGAACTTGAAAATAGAAAAACCACAAAGGACGGGGGTGAGAGAGGCAAGTGCCATCATAAATCACATTTCTCAGAATTCGAACCTCTTATACCTACTCAGGAAGTAAGCTAGTACCAGCTCCACAGTTTTTCTATGCAAGTGGCCTCTTACAGGAAGGGGGCCAACTTGGCACAGGGTGAGATGTCTGAACAGGATGAGGTCAGCCTCACTTACCTTTCAAATCAGCCCGGAACATCACCATCTCAATTTGGTTCCCTTGACTTTGTCCACACTCTTTTGAGTGTGCCACCTGCTTCCTGTCACACCATGACTGCTGTAAAGCCTTGAAAGACATTACCATTTCTTAGAAAGTGCTGACTGAGGTACACCTGGGACAGCATCCTGAGAAAGACCCTTTAGATTCAGACCAAGGAGGCAGAGCAACTTCGTGTTACAGAGAGTGTGGGTGAGCACGAGGAGACAGGTGGACAGCTCTTCCCAGAGGTATGTCTGTCAAGCAAAGATCAGAGAGACTGCAGTAGCTAGAAGGCCGTGGGTGTCAGAGGAGGGCGTAGGGCATGCTTGTCTGTGGTGAGTGGGTAGCGACGTGCTTCAGGGCTTTTGCAGTGCGTGGGGTGTTGCCGGTGAAGATGCTGAGTCCTGAGATGAACTCCAGAGCACAAATGCAGCAACTGGGTTATTCTGGAGGAGGAATCTTCTTTTTGAGAGGAGGGCTTGTCCCGAATGCTGGGACGTTGAAGATTTGATGGGAGAACAAGGAGTTCCTAGACTGATGACTGTTTGGCCTGTGCCAACAAAAGTCAGGTCACTGGCTGAGAGTGAATGAGAGGTGGTGGCGATGAGTTCTGCAGGCTGCGTAGGTTAAGAGCACAGTCTGTCCCAAAACTGCTCTCGCTTTGGGTACAGCCATGAATTGGCGGATCCCTAATGCTGGGGATCAAACCCAGACCCTATTGTGTGCTAGACAAGTGCTCTACCGCAGAGCTGTGCTCCCAGCCCTGAGAGGTACTTGTGCAAGAGTGGTATTTGATTGCATGTAAATTATTCCCCAATAAAGTCACTTCTTAAAAAGGAGAGTGGTTGCATTGGTGAATGATATTACAGGGCTGACTGACATCGGCCATATCAGAATGTGGAATATTCCTCAGGATAACAACCTGGTTTAACCAATAATTCAATGCTATGAGAAAAGTGAGGAGGGGTATGTATTAGGAAGTGTTCTCCAGAGGAAACAGAACCAACAGACATATGTAAATACAGAAAGACATTTACCATGAGGGTTGGCTCCCATGATTATGGAAACTAAGAAGTTCCATGTTCTGCTGTCTGCAGGCTGGACACCCAGGAGTGCCAGGGTGTGTAGCTCCACCCAAACCCAAAGAGCTGAGAACCAGAGGAGCCAGTGGTGTTTGTGCCCTTCCCAGTGTAAAGGCCGTAGAATCAGGAACACTAATGTCTAAGGGTGAGAGAAGATGAATGTACCAGCTCAAGCAGAGGGAACAAATTACCTTTCCTCTGCCTTGTTCTATTCAGGCCATTACTGGATTGGATGATGCCTACCCACATGGGCAAGAACCATCTTTACTCAGTCTACTGATTAAAATGCTAATCTCATCAGTTGTGGTGGCACATGCCTATAATTCCCAGCTATTTAGGAAGCTGAAGAAGGAGCATCACAAGTTTGAAGCCAACCTCAGCAATTTAGCAAGACCCTGATTCAAAATAAATAGAAAGGGCTGGGGATGTGGCTCAGTGGCAGAGCACACCTGAGTTTCTATCCCAGTATCAATCAATCAATAAATATAAACAATGTAAACAAATAAATAAAATACTAATCTTTTCCAGAAACTCCCCCTAATATATGTCAGCATAACTTGGCTAAAGGATCCCAGATAGGGCTGGGGATGTGGCTCAAGTGGTAGCGTGCTTGCCTGGCATGCGTGTGGCCCGGGTTCGATCCTCAGCACCACATACAAACAAAGATGTTGTGTCCGCCAATAACTAAGAAAATAAATATTAAAATTCTCTCTCTCTCTCTCTTTAAAAAAAAAAAAAAAAGGATCCCAGATAGTTGGTGGTGATGTAGGAACAGATGAGGCAAGACACGGAAGGCAGCAGGAAGCATATGTATTGTTGGTTATGGTTACCACCAGATTGAGAGGGAATGGCTTTCACTGTAAATAATTATTCCCCCTGAACCCCAAGTTCAGGCAGTTTCAGAACTTTATACCCAGTGTATAGTGGGAGGGGCTCAGAAGTTCACAATCTGCAGAAGTTCACACAAAAGCAGCTTTTTCTTTCACTTTTCTGGGCAAGTTAATGCTTCAGAGAAGGGGAGAGCTTCTTCTCCCCTTTCACAGAGCCTAATTAATAACATATTATCTTTGAAATGTAAACATCTCTGTGAAGCTCCTGCCTAAGGCCAGAGGTCTTGTTAAAGGATCTTATTTGCATTTATAGACACACTTCCAGTTTGAAAACTTTTACAAAATATTATGTAATTGTTACTATATTAGATAGTCCATAAATGTTTATGAAAAATTAGTAAAAAGGTGTTCAGCACCTGGAGTGCTGATCTCTTTCAGGCCCAAGTCCAAGTAAGACAGAGTAACAGGAAATAGGAAGTTTAACTACATTGAACTCTCTCATATTCTTTTGCTGATAGTCCTAAGATCAATTTTGGTAAAGATTTCTGGAGACAATTAAGATTTTCTGGGGCTGGGGATGTGGCTCAAGAGGTAGCGCACTCACCTGGCACGTGTGCGGCCTGGGTTCGATCCTCAGCACCACATACAAACAAAGATATTGTGTCTGCCAAAAACTAAAAAAAAATAAATATCAAAAATTCTCTCTCTCTCTCTCTCTCTCCCCCCCTCTCTCTTTCTCACCTCACTCTTTAAAAAAAAAAAAAAGATTGTCTGTGGAGGAGGGGATGCCACTACAGTGAAAGATAAAATTAAATGTCAGTTAATTGTGTTCATGAGATAAAACAAGCAAATGTATTGTTTGGATCTTGATGCAAACAAAAAATTGTAAAAATACATCTTTGAGAAAATTAAGGAATGACTATTATATGATCTTCAGAAATTACTATTCATTAGTTAGGTTGATAGTGGTGTGGTGATTAATTTTGTTGTTATTATTATTACTATAGTTTGGACTGGGGATTGAATCCAGGGGTGCTCTACCACAGAGCCACATCCCCAGTCCCATTTTTTTTTGGGGGGGGGGTATTTTATTTAGAGACAATCTCATTGAGTACATGTGATTCATTATCTTTTTTTTTTTTTTGTACTGGGGATTGAACCCGGGGTGCTTTACCACTGAGCTACACCTGCAGCCCTTTTTATTTTTATTATTTTTATTTTTTAAAGAGAGAGAGAAAATTTTTTAATATTTATTTTTTTTAGTTTTCGGCGGACACAACATCTTTGTATATGGTGCTGAGGATCGAACCCGGGCCGCACGCATGCCAGGCGAGCACACTACCACTTGAGCCACATCCCCAGCCCCAGCCCTTTTTATTTTGAAACAGGGTCTGGTTAAGTTGCTGAAGCTAGACTCCAATTTGTACTCCTCCTGCCTCAGATTCTTGAGTTGCTGGACATGAGCCACTGTACCCTGCTGCCCCCCCCCTTTTTTTTTTTTTTTTTTGATAAGGAGTCTCACAAAGTTGCCCAGGTACTGGCCTTGAACTTGTGATCCTCCTGCCTCAACCCAACTAACTAGGATTATAGGCACATGCTACTACACACAGCTTCATTATCCTATTCTTAATTATATAGCCATTTGAAAGTTTACATTATAAAAAATTTCCAGCCACATGTGGTGGCACATGCCTGTAATCCCAGGGGCTGGGGGTAGGGGCTGGGGGGGCTGGAGGTGGCAGGGAGTGGGGGACAGGAGGCATGTGAGTTCAAAGCCAGCCTCAGCAAAAGAGAGGTGCTAAGCAACTCAGTGAGACCCTGTCTCTAAATAAAATACAGAATAGGGCTGGGGATAAGGCTCAGTGGGAGAGTGCCTGAGTTCAATCCCCAGTACTTTAAAAAAAAAAAAAGGTTAGGGATGTGGCTCAGTGGTTAAGTGCCCCAGGGTTCAATCCGTTACCAAAAAACAAATAAAAACCCCCAAAACCCAAAAATTTACAGAAAGACATTGGATTACTTGATGCTTTCAAATAAAATTTTACTTTGGAATAGTTAAATATTTACAGAAAAGTTGTAGTACTCACATTTTACATACCTGTAAAACATATCAAATCTAAGGAATGAACTAACCTTCAGATTTGGGTTTTACTGTCCTCGTTTTCTCATCTGTACAAGGAGAATTTAGACTTTGATTTAAAAAAAATTTGTATTTTAGTTTTTTTAGAGTCTGACAGATTCTGTAATTTCTTTTTTTTAAAGATAGAGTGAGAGAGTGAGAGAGAGAATTTTTTAATATTTATTTTTTAGTTTTCGGCGGACACAACATCTTTGTTTGTATGTGGTGCTGAGGATCGAACCCAGGCCGCACGCATGCCAAGAGAGCGCGCTACCGCTTGAACCACATCCCCAGCCCATCTCTTTTTCTTTTTTTAGTTGTGTATGGACTCAATGCCTTTGTTTTTATGTGGTGCTAGGATCAAACCCAATGCCTCACACTTACGAGGCAAGTTTTCTCCATTGACCCACAACTCCTGTCCCATGATTTTGTTTTTAATCATTAATTTTTATTACTGAAATAATCCATGAGCACATCTTTTAAAAATATTTTTGTTTGAATACTTAAAGAGAATTTTATGTATTTATTTGGTGCTGGGGATTGAACCTGAGGTGCTTTCCCACTGAGCCACATCCCTAGTCCTTTTTTATTTTTGAGACCATTTCTTGCTAAGTTGCTGAGGTTGGCCTTGAACTTGTGATCCTCCTGTCTCAGCCTGCAGAGCTGCTGGGATTGCAGGCTGTACTGCTGTGCCTGGCTTCTTTTTTCTTTTCCTTCTTTCCTCTTCCCCTTCTCCTCCTCCTTCCTCTTCTTTTTCCCCTTCCTTTTTTTTTAATGGAATATATTCTCCAATAGTTTCTAAGAAAGAATAAATGGAAAGTAAATTTTCTTACACATTGCATATCTACCTGCCTGCCTGTGTAGAATTCTAGGCTGAAAATTGTCCCTTAGGACTTTGAATGCCCTGATATATGCTCTCCAGGTTTTGGGGTCGTTGAGGAGAATTTTTCATTATCTGCTTCCTGATCATTTGGATCTGACCCACTTTTTCTCTCTCTAAGCATCTGAGATCTATTTATTCCTAATGTTATAACTTCCAACTTTCTCTTATGGATTTGTTTTTGGTGTGATAGCTAAGATATCATTGCCTAATCCAAAGCCATGAAAATTTAAACAAGTGGGTTTTTTAAAGAATTTTCCTCTTTGAGGTAAATTTTATGTATGAGATTGGGTAGGGAATAAACCCCCATTTTATAGATAAGGAAACTGAGGCACTAAGTGGTTATGTGACTGCCCATGGTCATATAGCTCTTCAATGGAATAGTCTAGAACGTGAACTCAAGCCACTGAGCTTCACAGTCAGCTCCCATCCCGTGCTGAGTTAGAGCTCTTAGTCTGGCTTCAGGTAAACTACTAATGCTCTTCTCTTTTTAATATTTTTAAGCTGTAGATGGACATAATACCTCTATTTATTTTTATGTGGTGCCGAGGATTCAGCTCAGTGTTCACATGTGCTAGGCAAGCACTCTACCACTGATCCACAACCCCAGCCCCTAATGCTCTTCTCTTTGGCCCTGGTTGCTTAGTCTGTAAAAAAAAAATGTGGGGTTGGGGCCATACTGTCTTCCCACCTTAATTTGTTGTCAGTACAAGTTCATGATTCCCCTGGTCTTTTCTGAAGCAGGCTTTAGTCCCATGAGGATACAGTGTCCTCAAGGTCCCTTCCCACACCCCCAGGGAATAGGCCAGGCCCCTGGAGCTGTGAAGCTTTGTTGATTGTCTTCATTATCTGGAAATACAGGAGAAGTAGGAGAGAATCCTCAGGAGTCGCCCCATCTGCCTCCTGATGGAAGAATACAGCCTCATTAGGCACCTGTTCATACACAGTGTCCACACGCACAGCTGCTTTTTCTGCACAAGTAGTCCCCAAAGCTCCCTTGCTTTTCTCTGAGCTGTGAATGATGGACTTTGTACATTAGCTCAAGAGCCATTCTTGGGCCTGTCTGGGGACCTGGGTATCTGTTGTCCTCAGTGGTTCCTGTAGATACCAGTTATCCCTGGAGTAAAAAGGTTCTGTGTTAGGGGAGGAAAGTTTCCTCTACTGTAAACCCTGTTCTTTTCTGTCTTCCTGTCTCCCAGCACCGTCACTGCCTGACAGGACATATGCCATTATGTTGGACTTCCTGTGTTTGTGTCTTGCAGGAATTTTGTCATGTTACGTATTGCCTGAATTAGGTCACCCTCTATTTGGTTAATAACATTGGTTAAATTGAACTCTTTTGAAATGACATTCATTTGCTGTGCTGGCATTTTGTCCGATGTAGCACATCTGGATAGACTACACAGTATAGAAGGGACTCCAATGTTCATGCTTGGTCCTCTTCATCCCCACAAGTAGCTCTTCAGCTTTTATACAAAACAAAAAAATGAGGGAACTCATTTTCTCCCGGCTGGTCTACGTCATGCATTCAATTCCACACACAGATATTCAAATCACTTCAGATCCAGGCACCAACCTCCATGAGGGATGTATAAAGCCAAGCCACACCTAGTCCCCAATACTGGAAGCAACAGTCAGTAAATGTGCACCAGCCTCCCTCGCCATCTTGGCTCAAATAATTAGTCTCATTACTATCTTAATTATACGAGAGTCTCTTGTATAAAAATCTACCTCCAAATACATATGCACACAAACTATGTGATCATCCAACTTCTCCACCGTAGATTTCTTCCCATCTGTAGGCGCTGGGGTGTCAGTATCTAATAATTTGGGGACTATTATTCTAGACATCCCAGAGTTGGTTCATTTTTCTTGGTGCCGGGGCTTGGACACAGGGCCTTTTGTACATGCCAGGCAAAAACTCGATTAATGAGCTATACCAATTCCATTTTTTTTATTTTTTTTGGTTCTGGGGGATTCAATCCATGGGTGCTATACCCCCAGACCTTAATTTATTTTTTATTTAAATTCTGAAACAAGATCTCACTAAGTTTCTGAGGCTGGCCTTGAACTTGTGATCAAGTAAAGGCTGTAAACTGTCTTATAAATTAAAGGGGCTATTGTAAAGTACTTAATGTAGACACTGTAATATACTTATATGCTTGAACACGTAGCTTTCTACAGTGAAGTACCAGGCAACTGAAAAGAAAAAAACTCCTGATCTCTGAACTGACATTGATTTTCAGCACTGAGTATTTATTTTGGGGTACACCAGGGATTGAACTCAGGGGCATTCACCACTGAGCCACATCCCTAGCCCTACTTTGTATTTTATTTAGAGACAGGGTCTCACTGAGTTGTTTAGTGCCTTGCTTTTGCTGAGGATGGTTTTCAACTGTCGATATTCTCAGCCTCCCAACCCTCTGGGATTACAGGCATGTGCCACCACGCCTAGCCTAAGTATTTATTAAATAATAAATTTACCAATATTAAATATCTTGAGTTTGATAAGTGAGAGATACTTAGGTAAAAGACCATCCTTTTCCTAAGAGACAAAGGCTGAAAGAGAGCGAGTGGGACAAGATGTTAAAGAAGTGTGAATCGGGTGAAAGGCTGTGGAGTTCACTATACCAAACTTTTCTGAATGACTAAAATTTTTCAAAATAGAGGTTAAAAAAAAAAATCAGGGCTCAGTTTTCCTATGCAATATTTATTATAATTTTTGGCAGAAAGATAAATCTAGACTCTTAATCCTTGCACATACAGCTTGTTAAGCCTTCACATTCCCTAAGATGCAAGAACCTGGTTCACTGCATAGAAGCTTGCAACCATGTTTATTAGAAAAATATTACCATTTGGAAATTCCTTCCGTTGAAGGTTTAAAATTTGCTCCAGGGCATCACTCTTTCTGTTCTCCTCAAATTTCCATTGACAAAGCAGAAGTTCCAGCTCTGGATGCTCTAAGACAAAGGGTGGCTCAGTCCCGCCACAAACCCCACACAACACTGGGAGTCATGCAGCAGCACCGCGAAGCTCGGCCTGTCATTTCCACCCAGATGGTTCTAGGAACAACACAGTTGGGGGAATGAGACAGCAGAACTCCTCAGTGACTGTGATCGAGTCTGCCTGCAAAAGCTCACACTTCACCTTTTCTTCACAAACTTCTTTCGAGAGGCATTGGGATTTAATCGTCTTCGCCCAGCTCCCAAAGTGCTGTCCCGGAGCTGCAGGGTAGCTGAGCGGCTGGAGATGTCATTCTCTGCAAAGGGAGAGACCCCTGCTATGTAGTCAGGGGCAAACACATCGGTCTTCTGCCTGGCCTTGCGGGAGAGTCGCAGCTGAGGGAAGCGCTGATCCTCAGTCAGGTGGGGGTTGATGGCATATTTGCCCCCTTTGGGCATGGGAAGTGAGTACTGCAAGAAAGAGGAGGGAAGGCTGTCAAAAGAGGGAGCCAGTCACATGTTTATAGACTCTGTGTACCACTCTCACAATAGGAAGTGTGCATGAGCAGCTCTGAAATGGCAGTGTGTGTTCTAGGGCCACGCAAATAACTTAAGAGTGATGGGAAATGGTTCTAACGGGTATCATTCTGAACATGGTTGGGCAGGGCTAGGATGCACTCTGTGATGTGGGGTTGACATTGAATGTACCCAGGCCCAGATCTTTGCTGCTAAAAATCATTCTCTGTAAAAAGGAGCAGAGCCGGGCTGGAGTTGTGGCTCAGTGGTAGAGCGCTCGCCTAGCGAACTTACGAGGGCTTGGCTTCGATCCTCCGCACCACATAAAAAATAAACAAATAAAATAAAGATGTTTAAAAAAAAAAAAAAAAAAAGGAGCAGAGCCCCTGAAAGAAATGGCTGACTCTAGGTTAGGGCAGGAGAGCCTGGGAACAACTTCCTATACCAGAAAGTGAGAACCTGTTCAAAGAATAATTGGGACATGTCAAAAGGACACAGAAGGCAGCTTGAAGGGGCTCTCGGTGATCAAACATGAAACAATTTGAGCCTCAAAATGATGACTATAGTAGGATCACAGCCAGTAGATTAAAGTATAAATTCACAGGACCATACTCATAAATGGAATAGAAGTATAAGTTCCTCTTTATGAGTAAAACACTAATAATAAACAGAGAAGAGTTGATGGAATTAGAAAATCACCATTTGGGACTGGGGCTGTGGCTCAGTGGTAGAGCACTCACCTAGCAGGTGTGAGGCATTGGGTTTGATCGTAAAAATAAATAAATTATACGTATTATGTCCATCTACAACTAAAAAAAGAAAGAAGGGGGATAGGAAGGACAGCAGAATAAAATAGCACTACTATTGCTGTATGTATATACGTAATTGTAAGGCCAATGTGATTCAGCAATCTGTACACTCAGAAAAAGGAGTAATTATACCCCATTTGATTCAAATATATGTCAAGATCACTGTACTGTCATGTTTAACTAATTAAAACAAATTAAAAAAAAAAAAAAGAAAATCACCATTTGGCAATCATCACTGAAATAAATGATTTAGGCACCTTTAACTAGAGTATGTTCCCACAGATAAATTATTAATTATAAATAATTTTCTTTTTGATAGTGGAGATTAAACCAAGGATTGTTTTACCACTGAGCTGAGTTCCCAATTCTTTATATATTTTTTTTATTGTGACGCAGGGTTTCATTAAGTTGCTGAGGGTCTCACTGAGTTACTGAAGCTGGCCTTAAACTTTGTGATCCTCCTGTCTTAGCCTCTTGTGCCACTAGGATTACATGTGTATGCCACTGTAATTAAAAATAATTTTACAATGTATCTATTAGAAACTACCTTAACCAAGTGATCAAAGTTAATATCACCAGTAACTATGCAACTAATGTACCCTCTGCTATAATGCACGAGAACACAATATTATCACTTTGTGGGTATTCCTGACCAACATGCATATAACCTGAAATGATGAGTAATATCAGACAAATCCGAGAGAGGGGAATGTCAAGGTCATGAAGGATGAAAGATTTGAGATATCACTCCAGTTTAAAAGGGACTCAAATGCGAGGAGTCATGGTAACACCTTAACTCCAGCTATTCCAGAGGCTGAGGCAGGAGGATCATAGGTTTCAGGCCAGTTTGGGCACCTTAATGCAACCCTGTCACAAACTAAAAATAAAAGAAGGGCTGAGGTTGTAGCTCAGTGGTAGAACACCCCCAGGTTTAATACCCATACTGTATTTTTTTTTTTTTGGTGGTGGTGCTGGGGATTTGAACCCAGGGCCTTGTGCATGTGAGGCAAGCACTCTACCAACTCAGCTCTATCCCCAGCCCTCCATACTGCAAATTTAAAGTTGCAAAATAGTGCAGAGAATTAATACTCTCCCTTCACCTGGATGTCTGTGTTGATCTTTAACTATATCTGCTCTATCATCTTCTTTCTAAATATATATACACATGTCTATTTTTTTCTGAACTACTAGAGTGTATACACATAATGATCTTTTGCCCTTAAAACAAAGACTGATTTTATATACTGTGTTACAGTACAGTTATCAAAAATGTATATTTCTGTGTTCAGCTTTTCAACTTACCTATAAATCTAAAATTACCTCAAAAACAAAGTTAAAATATTCTCCTCAGGTACTATTGGCACATTTGCTGCTTGGGGGACACTGGTGTCAAGGTCACCTGACCTTGTGTTTCCCATCTCTTCATTCACCTCTCCAGATTTCCTTGCAACAAATCTGAGGCTGCTGTGTCCAGCCCTGGCCTCTCTTCCATGCAGGGCCTTCACTGTTCCCTTCCTTGCTGCTTTATGGGGCTTCTGCAGATTGTGCCCATCCCCCAACTCTTGTACCAGCCTCCTCTGTATCCCAGAGGCTCTCCAACATGTGGCCCCTCAGCATTCAGTGCAGAGTTACTAGCTACTTCTCATTAGATTGCGAACTCCTCAAGAAACGCATGAGGCTGGCGCACACTGCCTATTGGATACCCACGCCACAGGCTTTTAAGCCTGTATCTCCTGGACATGGCTGGACCAGCTTTTCTTCTGTCCTCTGGTCATTCTGATTCTGGTGTTAGTGGCATGAGGAACATGTGACTCACCTGGAGGCCTCGAGGATTCAGCACCTTGGGGTTGCGGGAGAAGTGCATGTGCAGGGTGCCGTCGTCACTGACCGTCACAGACACTTTCTTCAGCGTCTTGTTCCCACAATGTGCACAGAACTCTCGGCTCATATCAGACGTTGTCCTGGGAGACCCAAAAGGACATGTTGTATACTGGCAGCACAGGTAGCAAACTCAACCCATAGCACAAGGCGAGTTCATGCCTTTTAAATGGAGAAAAAGCTGAACCACATTATTCTTGTCTTTATAAAAACAAAGGCCGCTGATCTCCTGAATGAAGATACAAGTGAAAAGCTGCTGTCTTCCTCAGAGGGGAAAGGCAAATGCCACATGGAGCAAGTCACCATGAAAACCAGCAGGATGCTGTTACATTAATAACGAACTTTTACTAAACGTTGCCAGGTTCTATTTTCCAAGTTTAACGTCAAAATAATCCTGTGAGGTCCATACTATCTCAATTTCACAGAAAGGGAAACTGAAGCAAGCTAAGGCACCCTGCTGAAGGTCACATCACATGGCTAGTAACCAGGCAGTCTGGCTGTAAAATGATAGCTCTCGACATCGTTGTCCTTTCTCCAAGTGCATATTATCTACCTTGTTCCCAAATGTCAGTTTGGGCGTTAACTCGGGAGGTGGCAAGAATTTCTTCTTAATGCATCGCAGAGGAAACACTGTGTAACCCGGCATGTTGATGAGTGTGGGTGCAGAAGGCAGACCCGAGGCCTGGCCTCCTCCTCTCCGCTCAAGCTCCTGAGGAGGACCTTGGACAGTAAAACTGCTATTGTCAAGGGCTAGGCAGGAGCCTGCATCTGTCTCTCAGGGCTCCCCACGAACTCCTAATGGTCTGATGAGGGCTGTGTGAACTGGCTGGAGAAGCCAATTCCCTCATCTGCAGTCTCCTGAGTGAACTCAATGCCTCTACACAGATGCTGGAACTAATTATTCCACGTAAGAAACCATCTAGTCATTGTACTAATCTCACAAATATGCAGAATACTGCCAAGCATTTCTAAGAACGAGCATTAAATATGGGAATAAGGGCTTTTGTACAAAGGACAATGGGGGAAATTGGGATCTTATGAAGCAAGCAGCTTTACTCTGAAAAGTGTGGTTCATTTAGGTACGAGGAGACAGAAAAATTAAAGGAAGGTTCAGAAAAAGCATGGGCTGATGAAGTCCCTGACAGAACTGCATAGGATGGTGGTGAGCTGGACCTCTGGGCCATCAGGGAAGGGTAATTTTTAAGCCTCAGGGAAACAAAGTCACACCAGGTTACTCCCCAGTGCGGCAGCTTTGGGGGCCCAGTGAGAGACACCTTGATGTTCCAGAACTGTCCCTCACAGGCCTCTGCAACATACAATCTGTAAAATGACCAGTTCCAGCCACAGATGTGGGATGGCTAGAAGCTAGCCCAGGCTAAGTCCCTTCTACTCCAACCAGAACCCTGCCCACAGAATACTAGTCCCACCACAGGAAGACAATTGGAGCCTGGAAAGAAATGCAGAGAAAGGAGCAGTCAATAAACTACAGTTCACCCGGAGGGAGCACTTCCTACGTGCCAAATACCCTGCCAAATTCTTTAAATGATCTACCTTCCTAGTTCCTCACAACCCTTTCAATTTTATTTAAGAGGAATCTGAAGCAGAGAAGGGAAGCAACTTTTGAAAATCACACAGGTAATAGAAGGGATCTGGATGTGAACACACATACTCTGGGTTCTTCCATCTAATAGAAAAATTTCAGGTATAGAAGCAAACAGAAGAGCAAAATGACCTCCAAGTACCTCTCACAACTTTATCAACTACCAACTGATGGCTCATCTCACTTCATCTCTACTCCTACCCACTCCTTCCACTTGTGTATTATTTCAGAGCAAATCCTAGACAGTCCATCCACAAATGTTTCAGTACATATCTCTAGAGAATCAATGTTCTTTTTTCTGGAACCCACATCCTTAATGCTAATATCACTGAAGATAAGGTGGGAGGTCACTGGCAACCTGTCCCAGGGCTTCACTGGTGGAAGTGGAACGCAGGCCACATAGGAATGATGAAGTGGAAGGAAAAGACCTATAACACAGGGTTCTCTTTCAGGAAGTCTGTAGTAGGGGTAGGAAGAGAGTATTCAACAGAGGGGCCCTGGCCCCAGATTATCAGCTACCTACTTGAAACAGCCATGACAGCGCAAAATGTAGCTCCGAGCCTCCCGGATCAGCATGCCGTTCACCGCCAGCACATGCAGCCCCATCTGCAGCAAGACATTCTGCAACCAACAAGTTAAAGAATAATGAAAATAAGTTTTAACAATGGCTTTGTAAACTAGTTAAGTGAACTCTGCATACACTGATTTGGCTTGTGATCTGTGGCTTTTGTTAAGGGAAGTGAGCTTGGCATGCCTTGATACAGAGAGGAGGACCCAGGTTTCTCTCTAGCTGCAACCACTGGAGCCTGTGCTCACCATTAGCAATCCTCTCAAGAGAGACGTTTATTTTGTCAGGGGAAAATATTCTCCCTGTTATCGTTACATACCTAAGCCCGGAACTACACACACTGAAAGGAAAGCATCAACTGACTGTGAATCTTGGTTTGTTTTTTTTTTAATGTATTTAAATTTAAATATATTTTTTAGTTGCAAATGGACACAATACCTGTATTTATCTTTTTATGTGGTGCTGAGGATCAAACCAAGGGCTTCACATGTACTAGGCAAGCAATCTACCACTAAGCCACAACCCCAGCACCCTGTGAAACTTAAATACTAAAAATTCAACATACTGAGACTGGGGTTGTGGCTCAGCTATACAGCACTCATCTACCATGTGCAAGGCCCTAGGTTCGATCCTCAGCACCACATAAAAATAAAAAAAATAAATAAAGGTATTGTGTCCAACTACAACTAAAAAATAAATATTAAAAAAATTTAACACACTACACAAATTTTATTACTATATGATATGATTGTGTGGCCTCTAAGCAAAATTTGCAATTACCAAAGAGCACAGGTGAAGTTTCTAGAACCAGGAAAATTAGCAGGACACAAAAGCAGCTCTGTATACATCACCAATCTCCACAGGATCACTGCTGGTGACAGGCCCACCATCCTACCCACCTGCATGGCGAAGTCTGTAGTCACACAGCCAACCTGCACATCCTTCGGGACATCGCACTGTTCTAGCTCTTGATGGATCTGCTTGATGTTGCTGGGGGTTATCCACCCACCCCCGTCATCACTATCTTCATCTTTCCTTTCTTCAACTCCCTCCTCCTCATCTTCCTCCTCTCTGTCAATCTGAAACATCAATAGAATTCACAAACTGCCAGCCCACAGGAACGGTGAGGAGAATTTGCATTGTTACTAGAAAGAGATTTTAAGTCAGGGCCTTACCAGCAGCTCCTGTAGTTCACGTTCAATATTAGGCAGAGGGTTCTTCCAGAACAAGAAGGAACTGAATTCTAGGTTCTCAGGCTCATCAGCTGGGTGTCTATCTGTCTTTTCTTGTGGGGGTTTAGGCTGAGATTTTAAAAAAATAATAAAAGTAAAAATGGAGTTATAGGTGACTGCATGACATACAAGTCAGACTACACAGAGCTGGACAAACTATGCTGTTGGCCCAGGTAATTCTGATTTGCTATAAACAGACTGTGGCGCTGGGACATGTGGCAGCAAAAAGCCTGATGAATGGGGCTCATCTAAGGAATTACCTTGGAGGGCAGATGAAAACCGGAAATGTGCAGAGGAGTTTCTGGATGCTGAATTGAGGAGCTCACTTTAACCTTAAAATAAATAAATAAATAAATAAAAGTAATTAGAGCTGGGTGTGGTGGCGCATGCTTGTAATCCCGTGGCTCAGGAAGCTGAGGCAGGAGGATCACAAGTTCAAAGTCAGCCTCAGCAACTCAGCGAGACCATATCTCTTAATAAAATATGAAAAAGAGCTGGGGATGTGATCAGTGATTAAGTGTCTCTGGGTTCAATCCCTCATGCATGTGTACCCCCTGCCCCAAAGAGGTAACCAGGAAAACCCACTATTATTTTCCCCTGGTTATAAATATCAAAGATATCTAACATTAGCCAGGTGTGGTGGCACAGGCCTGTAATCCCAACAACTTGGGAGGCTTAAGTGGGAAGATTGCAAGTTTGAGGCTAGCCTTGGAAACTTAGTGAGACCCTATCCCAAAATTAAGCTAAAATAGAGCTGGAGACATAGCTCTGTGTTAAAAAGCATCTCTGAGTTCAATGTTCAGTAACAAAAAGGGAAAACATTAAAAAAAAAAGGGGGGGGGGGAATAACAATATTCAGTGATCTTAACACCACTAAAATGAGTACTTCAGAACTTTTTTTTTTTTTTGCATCACTGGGGACCTCACCCAAGATCTTGAGCATGCTAGGCAAGTGTTCTACCCATTGAATTACATAACCAGTCCTTTTAAAAATTTATTTTGAGACAGGGTCTGTGAACTTATGATCCTCTTTCCTCAGCCTCCCAAATACGGGTGTGTGCAACCAAGCCTTGGACACCTGTTTTTTAACCATTATACACAGACCTGTAACAAACATGATTACCTGTACAATTTGGTTAAAATAGTTAACATAAGTGGCTTAGAGTGGAATTGCTCAGTTAAAGGATATGCTTTTGATATGGAACATGTAATTCTTTGCCAAATGCTGTGGAAAAGGATGACTTTTAGAAATCATAGTTGGGGTTGGGAATGCAGCTCAATGGTAGAATGCTTGCATAGCACAGCATGGATAAGGCCCTGGGTTCAATCCCCAGCTTGAAAAAATATATTAAAAAAATAAACCAGAGGTTGACAGTTACCAACCAGCTACACTGTGTTCAGAAAATCAAAGTCAGAGTTTATATAAAACCACTAAAATATTCCCTTCACCATCATCCTGCCAAAATGTTGTGGAAACACAAAAGTATGTATTCTAGGACTTTAGACTCTGGATTGGAGAACTCTAAACCTGCTAAAAACAAGCGAGGACAGTTATGAATAGGTACAAATGTGCGCCACCAAAGTCTTAACGACAGAGGAGATCAAGCAATTCTTTGTCAACACTATTAGAATTAGATTATTACTGTTCATTATTTGGTTTCCCCAATCCTCTGGCCTGGAAAGAGGTAATGGGACCCAAGCACAAATATGCCATCACTCTCTTCAACCTAACCAACCTCAACAGAATCCACAGTTTTGAAGGTAGGAAGGATTGAAAGAAATGGCAAGTACACGGTGCTCCTTCTTTTTTACTTCCAGAAAGAATTCAGTGATAAAACCCCCAACCCTCCTGATTTACCTTTTCTGGTTCTTGTTTTAGATGAGACACCCCAACAAATTCTGCTTCCAACTGGTAAGTGAGTGCCAGCACTTGGATATCTGTGGCAGAGAGGCTGGGATAGTCTCCAGTTTTCTTTGAAAATTCAGTCACTGTAAACAAGAAACTGACATTAGTTAAGGGTGAAAAACAATACAACCTTGGGTAACCAAAACAAGTATGAGAAAAATCACTATCACATAAAAATGCCAACACTTTCATCCATTTTCTAACTTATTTCTAATTATGACTAAAAAATTTGTATTCTCTACCAAGAGTTAGGCCAAATAGGTTTACTATAACATACTTATCAAGCGCAGATGAAGGAACAGAAGAAAGTTAATAGAAACTCATTGAAAGCCAGCATAATATTTGACCATGATTAGAGTTCCTTACTGAAGCTTTGGTATTACCATTATTTTTGTGATAATGAGGATTCAACCCAGGGGTGCTCTAACCCCTTTATTTTTTTGAAATAGGGTCTACATTGTTGAGGCTGGCCTTGAAACTTGTGATCCTCCTGCCTCAGCCTCTCAAGTCACTAGGATTATAGGCACACACTGCTGTGCCCAGCCTGAAGGTTTGGCATTATGTAAGCCCTCTTCTCCCCTACCTCTAAAATTCTTTGATTCTAAGTATAACCATCTACATTTAAAAAATGGACAGTCATATTTCAAAAAAGAGTAGAAAGCTGATTCAACCATATGTATAGTCTGATGAAACAAAAATATTTAAAAACAGCCAGTTTTTTGAAAAAATAATTACAATATGCACAATACATAGTAAATGCCAGCTATTACTACTGTATATACTGTATATACTGACAAAACACAATAAAATATTCTGGTAACAGATGCCTTTTGCTACAACAACACAAAGAACAAGTACACTGATAATATTTTCTAAAAAAGATAAATAGCAACTACAATTTATTGTCCACTTACTATGTACTAGATACCAAGTTGAAAGCTTTACATGTTAATTTCATTCTCAACCAGATCCTACTAAGTACTATTAGTACTTTCTCAGAAAGATTAAGTACTTTGCAAAGATCCCACAGCTAGTAATCTGGGGGAAATCAAACTAGCAGAGAAGCAGTTTGAGCAGCCTCCCAACCGCTAAAATACTTCCAACCACAGACAACCTTTCTTGAATATCACTGCTTATTAAGCCAAGGGATAACTAGTTTTTAAAAAAAATCTAACGCAAGGCTTAGCAATATTCCTTTCTCTGGGCTGAAGCTGACCTCCTTAACAGCTATCACCCTAAGGAAATGGACAAGACTGAGAGATCTGTGTTCTTTGATTTATTTAATTTTTGCGTGGAGATGGAACTCAAGGCCTTACCCATGCTAGGCAAGCCATCTGCCATCTTCTACTTAGAATCCAAATTAGTTTAATGCATTCTTACAAAGTGCTGGACACGGTGCCAAGTGACAAATTACTCATTTAACGTCCACAGCAACCTGGTTGGAAGGTGCTATTATTCGCGTTTTACAGTTGAGGCCCACAGTCTGAGTGATACACCCGACAGCACAGAGCTAGGCAGTGGTAAGGCCGGCTGAGTTCGGGCCTGGGAAGCCTCTCTCACAAGGGTCTAGAACGTGCTGTCGCCAAGTCAAATACTCTGACAAAGCAACCAGATCCGCAGGCAACTCGCACCCAAGCAAGTCGCCTGTGGACTCTGGGCCCCGGCTTCGAGGACGATGCTGAGGCAGAGGCACTCACCCAGCCGCACATACTCCGGGAAGGGCTGTTTGAACCGCAGCTCGTAGGGCAGGACGGCGAGCCGCCGGCGCGTGGCCTTGTCCCGAATCTCGCTGACCACCTCCCGGATGGTGTAGATGTTCTTCCCGATGTCCTGCGGGGAAACCAGCCCAGCTCAGCTCACGCTCGCCCGCTCCAAGTCCCGCCCCTCCCGATCCCATGCGCTCCCTCAGGGGTTGCCAGCTGAGATTCCACTCTTCGGGGCTGGAGCTCCCGTACCTGCAAGGCAGCGTCCCGCAGGAAAGCCCCAGCATCCGCCACAACGTGCTCCACCGGCGCCATGTTGCTGGGGCGGGCACGCAACGCGCTTGCGCCCGCCCCTACATCGCAATCCAGGCCTCGGGAACCGGGAGGTGCGGCCGCGATTTAACAGCGCCCCCTGGCGACCACGCCCACGTCACCGGACTCAGTGTTCCCTTTGCTCGTAAGCAGCGACTCTCCAACCCAGCTAGGGAGGTGAGGGGCAGTGTTCAATCTTGGGATTTGAGGGAAGGGACAACTAAGGAAATCTGCTTCAACATCCACTCCTCAGTACTTTTTAACTTTTTTTTTTTTTTTTTTTTGGTACCAGGGATTGAAACCAGATATGCTTAACCCCTGAGCCACAACTCCATACCTTTTTATTTTGAGACAGGGTCTCAGTAAGTTGCTCAGGGACTTGCTAAATTGCTGAGGCCAGCTTTAAACTAGCAATCCTCCTTCCTCAGCCTCCCCAGTCTCTGGGATTACAGATGTAAGCCACTGTGCCTAGCAGTAACTTTCTTAAAATTTCAAGTAAATATATACAGATATATATTCAAGTACATATATACAGATATATAAAAGTTAGTCAATACAGACCACCTAATTTAATTGTAACGATCCTATGAGATAGGTACTATTTTCAGGTAAGTAATAGTTACTTAAGACCAAGAGGCCCAGATAACTTACCTAGGAAGTGGTGGTAACCAAGTAATCCTCAAACTGACTTGGTGATACATTCTTATCCATTATGCTATATGGCCAGTGTTTATGTACCCCCACTTCATTTTGAGCAACTCAGGTTCAGGGTCTATGTTTTATTTATCTTAGTATCCTCATCCCACTTCCTTAAGCAAAGCACAGAATTTGTTAGAAAATAGTTTCTTACTGAATTGAATGGAAGGGATAATAGTTTCCACATTTCCTTTCAAATTAGAGAGTCCATAATTATGAGAACTAGCCTAATACATGCTAGCAATTTTAGCAGAATGTTGACTTGAGTCTGTATATTCTATCTTTATCCAAAATCTATTCATCAGGTTTCCACTCCAATTTTATATCTTACCTGTGATTTATCTGACCTCAAAAGTCCTTTGGTGCCCTGATAGTATTCATCAGCAGCTACCCACATCCCTTTTCCTTCCTTTAACTTTTTCTGTATCCATCTTTCTTAACCCTCAAGTCAGTCTGTCTGTCTGTCTCTCTCTCTCTTTTGTAGTAGGGATTGAACTCGGGGGTATTCAACCACTGAGCAACATCCCCAGCCCTATCTTGTATTTTATTTAGAGATAGGGTCTCACTGAGTTGTTCAGTGCTTCACCCTTGCTGAGACTGGCTTTGAACTTGGCGATCCTCCTGCTTCGGCTTCCTGAGCTGCTGGGATTACAGGCCTGCGCCACCATGCCCAGCTCAAGTCTCTTCAACCTCTAGAGCCTACCTGTGCTACCTACCTATCCTAAAACAGTGCAGCTAAAGGCGATTTCCAGTTTTCTAGTATATCCTGCTGTTTTGTTTTTTTATTTTTCAGCTTTCCCAGATTATCTGCAGGATCTGAAATTACTGAGCACCTCCTTTCTCTGAATTGTCTTGCTTTGCCTGGTTTGGGTGATTCTTTGTGATCCTGGTTTCTCTGCCTCATGGATGGCTTTTCACCCTCTTTCATTGACTCTTTTTGTCTTACAACCATGGTACCCTCCATAGAACCATCTTAGCATTTTTGTTTATCCACCTCTGCATTTGTTTCAGCAATACTATCTATCTCCAAGACTTCAATAATCACATTTGAGGATCTCTTTTCCCAAATCATCTCCTCCTCCTCCTTCTTTTCTCTCTGCCCCCGCCCCCTGCAGTACTGGAGATTGAAGCCAGGAGCACTCTACCACTGAGATCTATCCCCAGCCCTTTTTCTTTTATTTTTGAGACAAGATCTTGCTAAGTTGCCCAGACTGTGCTCAAAATTACAATCCTCCTGCTTCAGCCTCTCCAGTTGTTGGAAATACAAACTGTGCATCAAGGTGCCTGGTAAACTCCTCCCAAATTCTTTGTCCAATCCCTGTCTTATTTCCTAGCCCTCTTTTCCATGAAACTTCCATCTGAAAACTTCTGGCATCTTCACTCAGGAGGAAAGTTTAAACTGATATAATTATCTGTTCCCCTCAAGCTTTTTACAATTGCTAGAGTCCCTATTTATTATCATTATTATTAAAGGCATTACCAACCAAAGCATTCAAGTTAAGAATCTCTGAGTCATCCTCATCTCCACCCTCACTCTCAACCAGTACTCATTTCTCTCAGAACACTGTGTTGACGCCACTCTGAAATGTTTGTGGTATCTGGATCCCTTCCACATCCATTACCATTACTCTAATCGAGTTTTTATCTTTTTCCCAGAAAATAAAATTCCTTCAACACTACTATTGCAGTCTCTAATTTCTCCTTTCCCAGTTGATCATCCACATTGACCTAAAAGTGGAGGAAAGATGTGGGAACTTGACTCCCTACTGAAGGAGAGTTATTGAAATTTGCAGGTTATCGCTTTAAATGCTAACGAATGATCTAGGTTTGTGATTCTCAAACTTGAGCATCAGAATCACCTGGAGAGCTTGTGAGAACAGATTACTGGCCCCCATCCTCCGTTTTGGATTTAGTAGGTCTTGGCAGGACTTGAGAATTTGCAATTCCCTTAAGTTTCAGGGGATGCTGATGCTACTGACCTGGGGGCCATAACTGGAGAGCTACCTTTTTTCTCCCTTTTGGTGCTGGGGCTTGAACGCAGGGTCTTGTGAATGCTAGGCAAGTGCTCCACCACAAAGCTATATTCTCAACTGAGAGGCCATGTTTTGAGATCTACTGATTTAGATGAATAATCTGAGAAATTTCAGATTTGAGCTATTTCCTAGTAAACACTAAGAATACTTAATATAAAGGATTTCTTGGCACTTAGAAACTTCTGTAGTACTTTTTTGTAGCATTTTAATCCCTTTTCTGTTTCCCTTTAACATTTTACAAGCCCCGGAAAGCCTTGGCATTTCCATTTATTCAACAAACATGTACTGAAAGCTAATACCGTGATAGATAAGCTTATATAACAGCCATGAGCAAATGGATAATTTGTGCAATGTCTAGGGGCACCTTCAGAGTTTTTGAGTTTGAAATTGGATCTTGAAGCACTACCAGGGTAAAAGCACTACTGAGGTGTGAATGTTCAGGGAATTAAGGGTAGTACCTCTGGGTAGCACAGGGTATCTGGGGGAGAATTTCTCAGAGGGTGGGCCCCTGGGACAAAAATTGTTTTTTTTTTTTTTTTCCACCAGGGATTGAACCCAGGGGTGCATAACCACTAAGCCACATCCCCAGACCTTTTTAAAAAATTTATATTTTGAGATGGGGTCTAAGTTGATGAGGTTGGCCTCAAATTTGAGACCCTCCTGCCTTAGCCTCCCAAATGCTGGGATTACAAGCATGTGCCACAACGCCCAGCACCCTGGGACAATTTTTGAAGTTTGTGGCTTTTTAGAAGGCAAAGGACTCTCAAAACACCACTCCCAAAATTATGATCACTTAAAAAAAGTTTGCTTAGGGCTGGGGATGTGGCTCAAGTGGTAATGCACTCTCCTGGCATGCGCGGGGTGCTGGGTTCCATCCTCAGCACCACATAAAAATAAAAAAAAATAGAGATGTTGTGTCCACTGAAAACTGGAAAAAAAAAGTTATTTGCTTAACAAATAACTAAGGATCCATCCAAACTTGAAGACCCAAAAGTAATGAAATAATTAGTACATAGTCCTTAAGACTAATCAGATGGTTAATATTAAAATTTTAATTTTTTTTTTCAACACTGGGGATCAAACCCAGGGCCTTGAATGTGCTAGGCAAGTGTCCTACCACAAAGCTAGATCCCCAGAGCCTCCCTCCCCTCCATTTTAAATTTTATTTTGAAACAGGGTCCAAGTTGCCTGACTGGCCTGGAACTTTGGATTCTTCTGCCTCGGCCTTTCAAACAGCTGGGATCCTAGCATGGACCACCACACTTGGAGATTAGTATTAATTTTAATCAGCGTGACTAAAGGTGAGAAATTGAGCCCATACAACTCATCAATGTTGAGGGTCCAGATCATCAGTAAAGAATGTTGATTCAAAATGTTTTACTAATTCATACAGATCTATGTACTCTGTAAAGGGAATGGGGTTGGCTTGGTGTGGCAGGTTATTTTATGGACCCAGCCAAGTGTTTTGAAGTTTTTAAATTTTTGTTGCAAGAACTGATGTGTCACAAAGTCCTGGACTTTTGTTTTTAGAGCCTAGGACAAAGCTTGACACATGGTAGGTGAAAAGTTGCCAGAACTAGCAAATGCAAATAAGAGATAATTAAATTTGATTTTCAGATAATCAGCAAATACTTTCTTTTGTATAAATATGTCCCTTGCAGTACTTGGGACATGTTTTACATTCTTGTTTATATGAAATCAAACTAAGTACGTCCTGTATTTTATCTGGCAACCCTACTAAGGAGCTCAAGTGATGTCTTAACTGGAAGGTCTTCTCTCACCTGGAACACGGGGTTAATAATTGTACCCGCCCCCATAGGGCTGACAGAAAAACTAAATAAAGCCCGTGGCACTCAATTTACATGATTGCTCGGGGATCACCCATCGAGCGCAACACCTTTCCGCTGGCGAACACTCGGGCGATAAGAAGGCGGCCTTGGGGGTCACAGGTTCCTGGGCCCAGCCTAGGTTGCCCGCACCTGCGAGCCCGGCCAGCCTCTTCCGGGTCAGGTGACCGCGCGCGGCCACGTGACCCGGCCCGAGTGCGGGCGGTGGAAGGCGGAAGTGGGAGAGGAGTTGGGCGCCGCTTCTGTGGCCGCGGCAGGTAGCGAGCGCGGGCGCGGGGGGCGCGGTGGCGGGCGGGCGGCGCGAGGCGGGCCGGGGGCGGCGGGCGGCGCGGGGTGGGCCGGGGGCGGCGCGGCCCGGGCGCCGGGGGGCGGCGGCTTCCTGTGGGAGGGGCCTGGCGCGGCGGTTCCGGCCTCCGAGGAGGGGTGTCCCGACTCCCGCCGGAGCGGGGTGGGCGCGCCGCCGGCCGTGCGGGGGCAGCGCCGGAGCGGGCGCCGGGGTGGCCGCTCTTGTAGTGGAGAGCGAGGGCTTCCGGAAGGGGAGAGGAGCGATCTTAGTGGAGGGATCGGCACCCAGGAAGGGGCGACTTGGGACCGAGCAGGGAGGGGGTGCCTGGGAGTGGGCGTACGGAAGGGAGCGACCGGGAGAAGTCGAGAAGAAGATGTGGCCTGACCCTCCTCTGAGAGTGTCTGTCTTCCTTCCTCTTCGGAAATGATTGCTACCCGCGACTTTGATTTCGGTCCCATTCAGTTTTTAAACTTCAGGAGGGATCACAGCATCTTGATCATCTTCCTTTCGTCACACCCACTTAGTCCTGCTGGTGTAGGGTTTTTACTTCTTGGAAAACTAGCCCTTCGGATCATATTTCTTTGAAAGATTTTCCCCTGATCTGGTCATCTTGGAGGCTAAAAACTAAAAAGGTGTGGGCACTTCGCTCTAGTCATAAAAAGGCTTTTAACCTACAATATTGACCGCGACCTACGCAAGTGTTAGCTCAGCAACATAGAGGTTGTTGGAATCTTGGACGGAGAAGTGTCAACCTATACTGCTTTAAGACTTTTCCGCTTTCTTAGGCTTAAATTATTCAGCTTTTCTTACCATGTGACTGCTTATCTTGACAAACTGTAACTAGATAGGGTGACTGAAAGGTCTGCGTTGTGTTCTTTAGAATTGTGACCTGGATCATGGTTTTGAGGCTAAATAGCTGTGTTAAATTGTTCCTTCTCCTTTCCATTCGTGTTTGCTAAAATTTGCAGAAACGAAATGACTTTAACGAATGCTTTATAACTGCAGTGAGTGTTCAAACTGAACTCGCGCAGGAGCCAGAGTCGTTTTGGGTTACAAGTAGGGGGAAAGAAGTATTTTGCTAGTGTATTAGGAGTTAAGGTTTTTTTGAGTATTTGACAAACATTTAAAAAGTTAATATTTGTGGCAGCCCCTAAGAGTTAGGTTGGTGAAATGGTTATTTCCATTTCACAAGGAACAAATAGACCTAAGAGAACTCACTTGATTTTTTTTTTTTTAAACAATTAATTGCTTTCTTGGTTACTAGTCTTTCTTCCTGCTAGACTGCATATCCTTCAAGGGCAGGGTTTCATTATTTGGCTTCCTTGGCTACTGCTCTGGTGCTTGGTATGTTGTGGGCACCTGGTCAATGTTAGGTGAATAAAGAGTTTTTAAATCATACAGCTGTAAGTGGTGAATAGGAATTCCAACTCAAATCTTTTGTTCTTTCAGCACACAAGCTTGCCATTTTCTGTGTTATTGGACCATGTGAAAATGATAAGGGTGAGAAAAAGGCATGGATTGACTTGTCTCTCACTTTTCCATTTGCAAAGATCTTATACTAACATCTCATTTAATCTTCATGATCTTGTGAAGGTTGGTATTGCCTTTATTCTAGAGATGAGGAAACAGGCTTATTGGAATCCTTTGTTTAGATTCCAGAGCTAGTAAGTGAGCAGGGACTCAATCCCAAGTCTTTTCAATTTATAGGAACAAGAGAAAAAGTTTTATTTTTGAATATTTTTCAAGTTAAAAAGTATGATATTTTATGGAAAAATTAGTGTTGGTCACTAAAAAAATTTTAAATGTGTCTGAAGTTTAGAAAATCCTTTATTGAACTTTCTTAGTCCTTTTTGTGCTGCTACAAAAATCCCATAGACTTGGTAGTTAATAAACAATGGAACCTTATTTGGCTCACAGTTCTGGAGGCTGGGAAGTCTGAGTTCAAGATTGTAGGGGCTGCATCTGATGAGGGCCTTCTTGCTTTGTCATCCCATGGCAGAAGGCATCACAAGGCAAAAGAACATGTGTGTAGGGGAAATGGAACGTGTGTCCAACAGACTTTTTTTAAAAAAAATTTTTAGTTATTGACAGACCTTTATTTTATTCACTTATTTATATGCGGTGCTGAGAATCGAACCCAGTGCGTCACACATGCAAGGCAAAATGCTATACCACTGAGCCACAATCCCAGCCCCTGCAACTGACTTTTATAAGAGACACACTTTCAAGTTGACATAATCCACTCATAACCTAGTTAGCTCTTAAAGATCCCATCTTTCAAAACCGTTGCACTGGGATTAGGTTTCTAACGCATGAACTTTGGGGACACATTCAAATCATTGCATACACCATAGTTGCCTCTTCCTGGGAAAATATTGTTTCATTCAGTAATAACATAAGCCTCTGTCCTCCTATGCCAGACATTATTCTAAAGTTGAACTCAACTGTCCAGTATGGTGTCCACTGGCCACATGAAGCTGTTGAGCAAGAGATATGCTGTGAGTGTAGAGTACACACCAGATTTTGAAGACTTGGCAAGAAAAATGAAAATGTCTCTGATATTTTTTATAGTGCAGTAAAATAATCGTATAAATATATGGTGATATACAAATACACTATAAATGATAACATTTTGGATTAGATTAAGTATAATATGTTTAATTTCGCCTGTTTCTTTTTAATTTTTAAAATGTGTTTCATAGAAAATTTATGTGGCTCCTTTTTTATTTCTATTGCACAGTGTTCTACTAAATACTGGGAATATAGCAGTACACAAGAAAGGCAAATGTCTCTGCCCTTTTGGATTTTTTTTTGGTACTGGGAATTGAACCAAGGGACACTTTACTACTAAGCTACATCTCTGGCCCTTTTTATTTTTTATGTTGAGATAGGCTCTCATTAAGTTGCTTAGGGCTTTGCTAAGTTGCTGAGACCGACCTTGATCGTTTGATCCTCCTATCTCAGGCTCCTGAATTGCTGGGACTATAGGTGTGTGCCACTATGCCCGGCTGTGTGTATCTTAAATTGTAGTGGGGAAGGACTCAATAAGAGAAATAACTAAGTAAAATGTTTATTATATTGTAATAAAGCAGAGAAAAGGGATGTGGAATGTTGGGTGGGGTTGCAATTAAATTTTTTTTTTTTTTTTTTGTACCAGGAATTGAACTCAGGGGCACTTGACCACTGAGCCACATCTCCAACCCTATTTTGTATTTTATTTAGAGACAGGGTCTCACTGAGTTGCTTAGCACCTAGCTGTTGCTGAGGCTGGCTTTGAACTCACAGTCCTCCTGCCTCAGCCTCCTGAGCTTCTGGAATTACAGGCATGTGCCACCGTGCCTGGTGGAGATGTAATTTTAATTTTTTTTTGGTAGTTGTGTATGGACAACATGCCTTTATTTTATTTGTTTTTATTTTTATGTGGTGCTAAGGATCGAACTCAGTACCCCACACATGCTAGGCGAGCACTCTGCCACTGAGCTACAGCCCCAGTTCCTGGAATTGTAATTTTAAATAGGGTTCTTAGAAAAGTTTCTTTGAAGCCAGGTGCCAGTGGTGCATGCTGGTGTAATCCCAGTGACTTGGGAGGCTGAGGCAGGAGGATTGCATGTTCAAAGCCAGCTTCAGCAATTTAGCTCTGCCTTAAGCCACTTAGTGAGACCCTGTCTCAAAATAATAATAATAATAATAATAATAATAATAATAATAATAATAATAAAAGGGCCAGGATGACATGCAAATTCATGGAGTGATCCACATTTTTAATAAATTATAACAAACTGTTAAAAAGAATCAGGCTCAGTGGTTAAGTGCCCCTGGGTTCACTCCCAGGTACCCCCCCCCAAAAAAAAAAAAATCTGAGAAGGTGACAGTTGAGTAAAGATCTGAAGCATGTAAAGGAAGGGGCCACGTGACTGAATGGGGGCAGAGTGGCCCAGGCAAAGGGATGGGCAAGTTAAAAAGCTGGGAGGAAGGAGCTCACCTGGCGTGTTTTGAGCCAGCCAGGAGGCTAGTGTGGCTGGAGAGGAGTGGTTGAGCGAGGAATGAATGGGATCAGATCAGAGTGGTATTGGGTGTGGGATAAAAGGTGGGCAATTGTTAGAAGGCCTTGTAGGCCATGAGAAGGTTGTTGCTTTGCCCTTGGGAGGTGGGTTCATTGGAGGGTTTCTTTTTTTGGGGGTGGGGTGGGGTACCAGGGATTGAACTCAGGGGCACTCAATGAGCCACATCGTCAGCCCTATTTTATATTTTTTAATTTGGAGACAGGGTCTCACTGAGTTGCTTAGCACTTTGCTTTTGCTGAGGTTGGCTTTGAACTCTGGCTCCTCTGACCTCAGCCTCCCGAGCTGCTGGGATTACAGGTGTGTACCACTGCACCTGTCTCCACGGGAGGGTTCTGAGGAGTGGAGTGGACACAATTCATCCTGCCTTTTCCCAGACCCACTCAGATTGCTATGTGAAGTAATGGGAGCCAGAATAGAAACAAGAAGAAAGTGAGGAGGACACCGTCACACTCTCAGTAACAGATGCCTCCTGGATGTGTTTTGAAGCACAGCAAAGGATTTGTGGATGAATTGACTTGATTTAGAGTATTAGAGGAAGAGAGGAGCTGGAGCTAACTCCAAGGTCTTTGGCATGAGCAGTTGGAAGAATGGAGTTGTCATTATGGCGGTGGAAGCCTGTAGGAGGAGTGGGTGGGGGCTCAGTTTTGTTCTTACTGATTGTAAAATGCATAATGGAAATTCAAGTGAAGATACTGTGGGCAGTTAGAAGTAGAAGTCTAGCAGTGATAGGCCTGGGCTAGAGATGTACATGTGGGGCAGTTCTATGGATGGTTTGGAAGTAAGGTGGATGAGGTCACTCAAGAAGAGTGCATCTTGCTAGAAATAAATCTCAGTTGATACTCTTATACTAGGAGGCTTTTTAAATACAGCAAAACATTGTACTATGTTTCTAGAAACTTGGGTTTCTCTCCTTTTCACTTCTCATTTAAAGACCCTTTTGAAAACCACAAGCTAATGGGTTCTTTTTTCTTAAGGAAGCTGTTCTTCCAACAGGGCATCTCTGTAGTGCCACTGCAATCAATTCAGTTGCCAATTTCTGGTGGGTTGGCAACCAATTTAGAGACCTCTGGGGAGGGTGAGAAGGAGACACAGCCAGGCAGCAGGGATAATGGGTTGTTAATGTTTAAAATATTGGTTTCACTGAATAGGTATTGAACATAGCTTTTTGTCACATACCCCACCATTTTATAGATTTAACACAAATAGAACCAACCCTAGGTGAAGTGATCTGTGTGAGGTCATGTAGCCAAGAAATAGAAGAGCTGGGATTTGAATCTTGAACTTGTGAGTTCGGAGCTGATGTTTCCATGAATAAGACAGTTGGTAGCAGATGTCTGAACATCATCTCCCATTGGGATCAAATCTGTGAGCTACTTTTGAGTGACTTTGAGTCACTTAGAACTATTATGGGTTCTGGAATTTCTGAGAGGTGGGAACAAAAGGGAAGATTGTGTTTCCCTTAGATTTCAATTAGAATCTTTTTCAGAAGGCTGCAAGTTCCCTGTTTTTTTTTTTTTTTAATTTTTTATTGTTGGTTGTTCAAAACATTACAAATTTCTTGATATATCATATTTCACACTTTGATTCAAGTGGGTTATGAACTCCCATTTTTACCCCATATACAGATTGCAGCATCACATCAGTTACACATCCATTGATTTACATATTGCCATACTAGTGTCTGTTGTGTTCTGCTGCCTTTCCTATCCTCTACTATCCCCCCTCCCCTCCCCCCTCCCCTCCCCTCCCCTCCCCTCCCCTCCCCTCTTCTCTCTCTACCCCCTCTACTGTCATTCATTTGTCCCCCTTGTATTATTTTTCCCTTTTCCCTCACTTCCTCTTGTATGTACTTTTGTATAACCCTGAGGGTCTCCTTCCATTTCCATGCAATTTCCCTTCTCTCTCCCTTTCCCTCCCACCTCTCATCCCTGTTTAATGTTAATCTTCTTCTCCTGCTCTTCGTCCCTACTCTGTTCTTAGTTTCTCTCCTTATATCAAAGAAGACATTTGGCATTTGTTTTTTAGGGATTGGCTAGCTTCACTTAGCATAATCTGCTCTAATGCCATCCATTTCCCTGCAAATTCTATGATTTTGTCATTTTTTAATGCAGAGTAATACTCCATTGTGTATAAATGCCACATTTTTTTTTTATCCATTCGTCTATTGAAGGGCATCTAGGTTGGTTCCACAGTCTTGCTATTGTGAATTGTGCTGCTATGAACATTGATGTAGCAGTGTCCCTGTAGCATGCTCTTTCCAGGTCCTTAGGGAATAGACCGAGAAGGGGAATAGCTGGGTCAAATGGTGGCTCCATTCCCAGCTTTCCAAGAAATCTCCATACTGCTTTCCAAATTGGCTGCACCAATTTGCAGTCCCACCAGCAGTGTACAAGTGTCCCCTTTTCCCCACATCCTCGCCAGCACTTGTTGCTGTTTGACTTCATAATGGCTGCCAATCTTACTGGAGTGAGATGGTATCTTAGGGTGGTTTTGATTTGCATTTCTCTGACTGCTAGAGATGGTGAGCATTTTTTCATGTACTTGTTGATTAATTGTATGTCCTCCTCTGAGAAGTGTCTGTTCAGGTCCTTGGCCCATTTGTTGATTGGGTTATTTGTTCTCTTATTGTCTAATTTTTTGAGTTCTTTGTATACTCTGGATATTAGGGCTCTATCTGAAGTGTGAGGAGTAAAGATTTGTTCCCAGGATGTAGGCTCCCTATTTACCTCTCTTATTGTTTCTTTTGCTGAGAAAAAACTTTTTAGTTTGCAAGTTCCCTGTTCTTGTCCCCAATCCCCCTAGCTTATAAAGAGTCAGTGATTTAAGAGGTAATAACTACTGGGAAAATACCAAGGACCAAGACAGGGAAATCCTGACCTGAGGCCAGTTGTCTCCCTCAAGTCACCTGTGCCTTTTGCTTCTTGTTTTGTTATGAGATTGGTTTTCCTATCTCTTTTATTTTATTTATTTATTTTTTTAAATATTTATTTTTTTAGTTGTAGTTGGACACAATACCTTTATTTTATTTATTTATTGTTATATGGTGCTGAGGATCGAACCCAGGGCCTCGAATGCACTAGGCGAGTGCTCTACCGCTGAACCACAACCCCATTCCCATCTCTTTTATTTTTAGTTTGTACTTTCATTGTGCTTCAAATGCTATTCCTCCCCATCCTCCCCCACCTCTATTTTTCTGTGCTTTGTCTTTGTTCTGGTGTTATTTGGCAAAGTTCACTTCTGTTTGATTATTTTTCAATATGGGCCTTTGGAGAATGGACAGTAATTCAATCCTGGACAGAGGAAAGAGGCCAAGAAAGAAGCCCTAGTATTGGAAAGACCTGGAAAAGCATGAGAGTATAAAGGAAAGGAGAGACTTTTGGATAAATCCTTCTATTGCAAATCTTTCAAGAAGTGGAGGCAGGGTTGATCTATAGTTAGAAATAAGCTCTGCCTTTTTCTGCAGCTGGTTAATTAGAAGGAAAATCTTGGTGCTGTTGGGTAGTTTTTGCTTTTTCCTGGTTCATTTTTCTGCTCGGTTCTTTGCATCTCAAGATCAGTGTTTACTGTTTTTTTTTTTTTTTTTTTTTTTTTTAATTCAAAGCTGGGTCAAGGGTTTAGCAATTGAGGTTGAGTTGCTGTATTCTCAGAGTCTAGAATTTTGATCTCAAGAATAGTAGTGTGTGGATGGTATTTCAAGAATACTTCGTAAGAGCTGCCTCTTTACTTGAACACATTTAATTGGCACAGTAATCTTATGAACTAAGTATTCTTTTTTCCCCCAGGACTGAGGACCAAACTCAGGGCATTGCGTGTTAGGCAAGCGTTCTGCAACTGAGCTAAATCCCCAACCCTGAACTAAGTATTCTTACAGATTCACTTTTCAGTTGAGGAAACTAAAATTTAGAGAGAGTAAATAATTGTATCATTCAGTGGCTTCTGCATGGTTAAGCCTGTTTAAGAGATTGGTATGAAAGTTTCTTGCTTTAAGAATGGAAAAGCACGATGCTGAGAGTGTGGCTCGGTGGTAGAGCATTTGCCTAGGATGGGGAAGGCCCGGGGTTCAATCCCCAGCACCAAAAATAAGATCAACCCATTCTTACAGTCCAAATGTTCATCAGCTAATGAATGGATATGCAAAACGTATATCCATGCAGCTGAATATTATTCAGCCACAAAAAGGAATGATGTTCTGATATATGCTGCAACAAGAATGAACCCCCAAAACATGCAAAGTGAAAGAAACCAGTCCAAAAAGACCACATATGTGTTACATGATTCCGTTTATATGAAATGTCTGGAATAGGCAAATCTAGAAAACAGACAAATGGTTTCCAGGGTCTGAGGACAGGGAAAAGTAGGGAGCGACGGCTGATGGTGTAGACTTTCTTTTGGGGTGATGATAGTATAACTCTAAAATAAAGTAAAACCCACTGAATCATATGCTTTAAAAAATGAATGTATTGCATCTGAATTATATTTCAATAATAAAGAATGGAGCAAGCTTTGTGCAGTGGTGCATGCCTGTAATTCCAGTGACTCGGGAGGCTGAGGCAGGAAGATTACAAGTTTCAGGCCAGCATCAGCCGTTTAATGAGACTCTTAGCAATTAAGTGAGACCCTGTCTCAAAATAAAAAGGCCTGGGAGTGGGGTGGGGGGATGTAGCTCAGTGGAAAATGGCCCTGGGTTCAAACCCCAGTACCCACACAAAACAAACAAAACCCAGAATGAAGTAGTCTTATTTCAAATGTGCCCTCTGTGTTCTGTGGAGGCCCAGTCAAGATTCTAGTGAAGAGACTGGGGTGTGGCTCAGTGGTAGAGTGCTTGCCTAGCATGCACAAGATTCTGACTTCCATCCCCAGTACTGCCAAAAAAAAAAAAAAAAAAAAAATTTAGTGCAACACCAGCAGCCTCTGCCCTTCTGGGTTCTGTGACACCACAACACGTGTCGTTTTCCTTCCTCTATTGTTTCCAGTAAATACATTAAAAGTTTTTTCTCCTTGCTCTTTTGACCTTAGATATTTCAAGTTTTTTTGACCAAGAACAACTGTGATAGGTCTCTGTTGTCTTTCTGGATGTCTGTGGAAACTGAGCAAGTAGGTGGACCTTGAAGTGCTTCTTTGTGCTAATGAGAAAGACTGTTCTTTTTGCCCCCTACCCCCTTAAAGGAGTTTCTTACTTAAAAGTTGAGGTGTAGGGGCTGGGATGTGGCTCAAGCGGTAGCGCGCTCGCCTGGCATGCGTGCGGCCCGGGTTCGATCCTCAGCACCACATACAAACAAAGATGTTGTGTCCGCCAAGTACTAAAAAATAAATATTAAAAAATTCTCTCTCTCTCTACCTCTATCTCTCTCTCTCTTTAAAATAAATAAATAAAAAAAAAAAACAGTTGAGGTGTAAGGCCACTATTTGTTCCCTTCAGCTGATTAGCCCTGGGCTGTATTTTGGATCTGGACTGTGCTCCAAAGCCCATGTGCCCAAGACTTGGTCCTCAGCTTGGTGCTCTTGGGAGGTGCTAAAATCTTTAACAGCTGGGGCCTTGTAGGAGGTTTTGTGGTCAACTGAGGGTGTGCCCTTGAAGGGGATGGTAGGACCCATCCCTTCTTCCTCTCATTTGTGTCCAGCCCATGAGGTGAGGGGCTTTGTTCCACCAAGAGCTCCCTGCCATGATATGCTACGTTGACCCTTAGTCCAAAAGCAACTGGTCAGCCGCCTGGACCAAAACCTCCAAACTGTGAGCCAAAGCAAGCTTTTTCTCTTTAAAAGTTGACCTCAGGTATTTGTTAGAGTGACAGGCAAGCTGACTACCACAGTCTGAAGTTGGTGGTTCATTCAAGATGATTCCATGGTCTCTCAACCAGGGGGTGGGGAGCAGCTGCCTTCTTGGTGGTGGGCCCCCATGATATCCACGCAGGGCCTGGGGTATATTTATGACCCTGATGGGAAAGGAAGTTGGAGATAAGGAAGGAGTAGACAGTGGGAGTGACAAGGAGTCCTTTGTGTGAAGACCAGAGACAGGCTGCCTGCTGTCTACCAGAGCCCTTCATGCTTCATTCTGTTTCCATTCATTAAAATAGATATTTTGTTCTCAGATTCTCTGAGAGTCCACAGCAACATGCACGGTTGTTGGGTGTGGCATTATGCTGTAGTGAAGCTGACACTTGTGCCCCGCTTCTCTCATGGTTTGGGACTTGTACATATGATTAAATTCACATCTTTCAAGTATGAGGGAGCATTTTAGAAATATATCATAACTTATCCATTCCCCCACTGATGAGCACTTAGGTTTGTTTACAGATATTTGCTATTGTAAGCATTGTTTCTTCTGCCTGTATTGGGAATCCCCCAACCCCCTTCAAATGCCTGGGGATGGAATCCTGGGGGTGGGGGTTCTGTATATGCATCTTCAGTGCTTCCAGAGGTTCTGAGGTGTCATCTAATTGCCATGACCTCCAGAAGCCTATGAGACTTCTCACCAACACTTATTGTCAGACTTCTAATCTGATGGTTAGCTGAAAGAGTTGATCATTTTACTGCTTTCCCAAAAGAAATTCAGTCTAAGGGAGTAAAACATTTTTTTTTCCTCATCTTTGTGAGGCTCTGGGTTTAATTCCCAGTACTGCCAAAAAACCAAAAAAATCAAACAAAAAACAAACAACAACAACAAAACTCCAAACAAAACAAACAAAAACCAAAAAATAACAACCCCAGCCCAAAATGATGCAGTGTTAAGTGTTTTTGTAAACAGAATATATCTTATAAATAAGGGAAATTCTATTTTGCCAAAAATCATAAAGCATAAAATTGTTTGACTTAAGCTGTGGAGAAAGTGTCAAGGTCAATGCCGCTTTGCTGTAGATACATTTAATTCTCATTATTTAATTCTTCCTGGGGCTGGGGATGTGGCTCAAGCGGTAGCGCACTCACCTGGCATGCGTGCGGCCCGGGTTCGATCCTCAGCACCACATACAAACAAAGATGTTGTGTCCGCCCAGAACTAAAAAATAAATATTAAAAAAATTCTCTCTCTCTCTTAAAAAAAAAAAAAGGACTTCCTTTCTTAGAGTAATATTGAGGGTTAATAATCATGTTTAGGGGCTGGGGTTGTGGCTCAGAGGTAGAGAACTCGCCTAGCATGCATGAGGCACTGGGTTTGATCCTCAGCACCACATAAAATAAAGATCTTGTGTCCACCTATAACTAAAAAATAAATATTAAAAATAACCATGTTTAGGCCAAACAACTCATTAAAATAGGGCTTTAAATAAATTTCTAAAATAGATTGAAAGATAGTAAAGGATGTTGAATAGGACTGGAATTTTACAGTGTTTTTATAGCAGTAGATTTCAAGCATGATTATCAGCTATCTGGAGGCCTCCTGGACGCTCTGGGTCTTGCAAGGTCAAAACTATTTTTCATAATAACACTAATTCTTTATTTACCTTTTCATTGTAGTTGTACTTGCACTGATGGTGTAAAGGCAAAGGTGAGTACAACTGTAGGTACCACAGTCGAGACAAAGTGTACTCTTGTCATTGTATTCCTATCTGGACACCTTCTTGTTAAGAAGAAAACATCCAGTTTCCTTTAAGAATGTTCTTGCCTGCTGAGGTGGTGCACACCTTTAATCTCAGGAGGCTGAGGCAGGAAGATTGCAAGTTTGAGGCCAGCCTGGGTAGCTTAGAAAGACTCTTTTTCTCAATAAGAACTGTAGATGTAGCTCACCTAGCATGCCCGAGGCCCCGAGGTTCAATCCCAGCACCGAAAAAAACAATGTCTTTGATAAAGTAGTAAAAGCTATTACTTTTATTAAGTTTTGACTTGTGAGCACACGTCTTTTTCACATTGTGTGTTGAAATGGGAATGGGCCTAAAGTGCTACTAACTCGGATGCATAAAGGCTGCTGGAGAGTAAGCACTCGTACAGTTATTTGAGTCGAGAGCTTAAATAGTGGCATTTTTCATGAAATACCATTTTTACTTCAGAAAACAACTAAGATACAACTAAAGTTACTAAATTTGGGAATTTGGCAGACATTTTCCTCCAAATGAATGAAGTGAGCCTGACACTTCAAGGAGAACAACTGGCAGTGTTTGCTGCCAGTGACAAAATAGGAGTTCTTCAGTGAAAATTAGAATTTTGGAACGCTTACATCTCCACCAAGAGCTCAACAGCTTCCCAAGCTTGGAGACTTATCTGATGAGATCATTGGTGACATTCACAAATGTGATTTTTCTTTGATACCGTATAATTAAATGTGTCAACATTTGGAATATCTACATGGCTCAATGAACCAATATTTTCCAAATGACAAATGACAACATTCCAGAATCTTATTTGAGCAAGAGATCTGTTCAGAGTGCCAGTTAGACTTCTGCTTCTAGATGGAGTGACAGGGACACCCGATGGCTAAGGATGTTTAGTATCTTTTCTTGGGTTTTTTGGCCATTTGGGGATCTTCTTTGGAGACCTGTCTATTCATATCTTTTGCCCATTTGAAGATCAGACTAGTTGTCCTTTTGTTGTTGAGCGGGGGCTTTCTTTTTTGGAGATATTCTGTTAGCCCCTGCCTCCTCCAGATTCTGCTGTAACAGTCCTGTTGCCTTCCTAGGCTACCCCAGGCCTTTCCACATTCAGTAGTCATTGCAAGACAGACAGACAACACCGCTGAAAAGCAGCATGGCCACAGTGGCTTGGATGTTTGTATTTTTTTCTTTGTCTCTTTTTTTGTCTCTGCCTTTTTGAACTTAAATATAAAAATTTAGTTCAATTCGTTGGTCTTCTCAGACAGTCTCTAAACCCACTGTTCTGCTTATCTTGCAGTTTCATGGTGATGATATGGCATCTGCCAGCTCCAGCCGGGCAGGAGTAGCCCTGCCTTTTGAGAAATCTCAGCTTACTCTGAAAGGTGAGTGGCTTTGTGTGAGGTGTTGTGTCATTGGAGGTCTGTCCCAATCTGGAGAAGAGGTAGAATTGCACACCACCTCATGATCTGGAGAGCCAAATTTTCTAAAGTAGCTGTTTATTCTCATAGGATTGTCAGCAGAGCTCTAATTCTTAAAAAGGAAGGAAAATAACTTGAGGAAGATGGGGGGAAAAAAGTAACTGAAATGGTCCGAAATGGTGATTTCTTCATGTCCCAGAGCTGTTTTCTATCTGTGTTCGACCCTTAGGCCATCTCATACAACCTCTCTGGGTTTCAGTTTGCTTGTATACTTTCATCTCTTTTCTCAAAAGTCACCTTCTTTACGGAGGCCTTCCTGTCTCCTGATCTATAGCCACCTCCCTCCCTGACTTCCTCACACCTGTCTCCTTCTCCGTTACATTTTTCTTCTCAGCCCTTGTCACTGTTTAACATACTACACATTTTCATTTTTTGATTTGTCAGCTGTGTCCCTCAATAGAATATAGGCTCCATGAGAACAGAGTATTTGGTCTGTTTCGGTCCCTATTGAGACCCCAGCCACAGTGAGAACTCAGTGTATATGATGGGGATCCAAGAGTGTAGCTCTGTGGAGTCAGCAAGGAGCAGGTGCCTGGAATGGGGTGTGGCACTCAGTACCTGAGTTCAGGCCTGCAGCATGGTCATTGGGAGGCAATTTTTTTTTAAACTATTTTTCATTAGAATTTCTGAGATGTAAATGTTATTCACTTATTTAATACATTCATGTAGTTCAAAATTATTTCCTTTCCCCAGCCCTTCAGTACCCTGCTTGGAGGAAACTAACATTGGTCATTTCTTTTGTGCCCCTCTAAGACATACCCAAGGGGAAGCATTTTTATAATTTTGATCACCAGATTGCCTTTCATGGAGGGAATGCTCTTAGCACTGTGCGAAAGTGCCTATTTCCTCACAGCTTTACCAACCATAGTGTGTAGGACTTCTATTTATTTTGTGGTGCTGGGGATCAGACCTACTGCATGTTAGGCAGGTGCTCGGCCCCTGACTTATGCCCCCAGTCCCTGTTGTTTAACATGTGTTTTTGTCATTTTATTAGTAAAAGGTTGTGTTTTGGGCTTGGGGTGTAGTTCAGTTATGGTGCTTACCTACCATCTGTGAAGCCCTGGGTTTGATTCCCAGCACTGGGGGCAGAAAGATTGTTTTCTCAGTGTAGTTTAATTTCCTACTTCTTTAATTATAAACAATGTTTAGCATCTATCATATTCAATGGCAATCTGTGTTTCCTTTTCTTGTGGCTTGCCTATTCATATTCTTTGCCTATTTCTGATTGAGTTGTTGAGTGTGTGTGTGTGTGTGTGTGTGTATGTGTGTGTGGTCTTGAAACATTTTAACTATTTTTCTGCTGTAGTCCTGTAAGTAGGGAAATGGGTTATAATGAACTGAGAAGGTTTTGACCTTGGGTCTGCAGCCTTTACTGGCTTCCCTAATAATCAGCAGGCCTGGGCCAAAGCAGAAGCCTGCTTATAGAATCTGGTGACATTCCAAGGTCCCTGTTTTGGGGGCATATTATTCATGACACATAATGATTCCTCAATGTTTCTGTGTTGCCTTTCCTTAAGGCAGGTTTTCTTACAAGTGTGGAAAGAGCTAACTTGACTGGTGTGTCTCTTATATGCATTCAGTAGGGATTCCATAGTACCATCCAGGAAAACAGTGGAGAGAGAGACATGACAACGTCATTGACATTGGTGGTTCTTACTCCCATTTCATTGATCCAGCCAATATAGTACAATTGAGGGGCATTACTAAGTGGTTCCCTCTGTTTATCCCGGTTGCCTTGTGTTTCTCCATAGTGAATGTGAGCATAGAGTCTTAAGGTTCTTTTTAAAATGCATCAAGGCCCTTAAACATAAACCATCATTTTGTCTGATATTTAACTCAATTAAAAAATCATAGCATAATAAAGCAAAAACTGGCTACTTAAAACCTCTTGAAAGGTAGTAGGCCAAATACTATCATGGTGCCTTTCTGATAGTATTTTTTCTTTTTACAGTGCTAGGGATTTGACCCAGGGCTTTGGTAGAACACTTGCATGCTAGGCAAGGGTTCTACCACTGAGCCATAGCCCCAACCTTCTAAGAACCTTTTGGGGGTATAAATTTTTGCATTTTTTTTTTTTTTTTTGTATTTGTGGTAATGGGAATGAATTCCATACCTCAAGCATACTAGACAGGTGCTCTCTGTACCACTGAGTACAACCTAAATGAAGATGTGAAGCTGGCATTTATATTTCATGAAACATTTAATAACCTTTCTACATAAGCTTGCTCAAATCTTGAGGCTTTTATTTTGACATATCTTTTGTGTATGTGTGTTTGTGTACTGGAGATTGAATCCAGAGGTGCTGTACCACTGAGGGACATCCCCAACCCTTTTAATTTTTTATTTTCAGTCAGGGTCTTGCTAAGTTGCAGATGCTTACCTTGAACTTGTGATCCTCCTGCCTCAGTCTCCCAGGTAGCTGGGATTACAGTCATGTACCACCATGCTTGGCTATTCTGGCATGTCTTGTAAGAACAAGAAGCATTCAAAACATAATCCCACCAATAACTATAAATTATAGAGGGGAAAAAAGTATCTTTGTACAAGTGGGATTTGACAGACTCTATGCCAACCAAGGGCCAAACTTAGCATCTCCAGTGGGAGGATAACGTAATGTAAATAGGAGGTACAAAATGAAACCTGTGTAAAGTCCTTGATACAGATGTCTACAGTGAGAGGCCAGGGTGTAGCTCAGTGATAGAACACTTGCTCTAAGCATGTATGAGGCCCCAGGTTCCATCCCTGGTCTACAAAATAAGCAAACAAAAAAAATGTACACTGAGGAAAGGATCAGAAAAATGAAAATTTTGGCATATTCTATAAAACATCAAGTCAAGTTTTTAAAAATAATCAGGGGGGTACAGGAATTGTAGCTCAGTGGTAGATTGCTTGTCTAGCATGTGTGAAGCCCTGAGTTCAATCCTGTCACAGGAAAAGAAGGGAGGGCATTGTAGATTTTAAAACATTAAGGAGACAACAGCCAAGTGTAATTTGTGGGTCTTGATTGAATCTTGGATTGGGAAAACCGGTTGTAAAACTGCTTGGAAGAATTGGGGGAAATTTGGATATGGTATGGCTCCCATGACAGAAAGAGTGACTAAATTTTTTTTAGGTATGATAATGGTGTTGTGGTTAGGTGGGAGAATGTTATTAGAGTTGGCATTCTGAATGTATTTAGGGCTGATCCAAGATAATGTCTATAACTTTCTTTCAAATAAAGTATATATATATATGTATATATATTAACATACACATGGACATACATGCCATGTTTCTATAACCTGTCCAATAAGGGTAACCTTTGAAGTCTCAAAGAATCATTTACATTTTAATTAAAATTAAGTAAAATTTAAAATTCATAGCTGACACACCAGCCATCTTTCAAGCTCTCAGTAGCTACATGCATTATCATAGAAGTGCATCAACTGGTGGAATGTTTCAGCCATCAGGGAATTTCTTTTGAATGGTGCTGACGCAGACCGTATAGAAATAGAACAAAAGCAAATGTGGCAAAATGATATCAGTTGGGGAAAGGTAGCCAAATATTTATTCTATTCTTTCAATTTTTCTGTGGATTAGAAACTTCCAAATGAATCTCCTAAATACAACATGTGATCTCAGGGCCTGGACCAGAAAAATAAAACATTTCTTTGTTTTTTGCTGTGATGGACATTGATAGGACAGTTGTAACAATTTTAATAAGGTCTGTAGAGGAATTAATGGTATCATAAAAATGTTAAGTTTCCCAAATTTGGTCATCGTTCTATTAGTTATGTTAAAAAATGTCCTTGTTCTTAGCTGGGTGCGGTGGCAGATGCCTGTAATCCCAGCAGCTTGGGAGGCTGAGGCAGAAGGATCAAGAGTTCAAAGCCAGCCTCAGCAATTTAGCGAGGCTCTAAGCAACTCACTGAGACCCTGTCTCTAAATAAAATACAAACAAAGGCTGGGGATGTGGCTCAGTGGTTAAACACCCCTGGGCTCAATCCCCAGTCCTCTCAAAAAAGAAAATGTCCTTGTACTTAGAAAATATGCTGTGTAGTATTTAGGAGTAAAGGAATACTTCTACTACTTACTCACAAAGTTTCAGGAAAAATTGTTTACAAGCAAGGTAAGGGAAAGGAGTTGTAAGGCACATATAGAAATAGTCAATATTGGTTAACTCTGAGTGATGGTTTAGAGGAATTATTTGTATTTTTCCTGCAAATTTCTATAAGTCTGAATTTATGTCAAAATCTTAAAAAACTTAAGGGAAAAAGGCTAGAGGATAGAAAAAGACACATCAGGATAGAGTTGAAAGATTTTAGATAAGTTATTTCACTTCCCTGAATCTCAGTTCTCTCAATTGTGAATTAAAGGGCTTGTTGATTTTAAAGAGATTGTCAGCCAGGCACAGTGGTGCATGCGTGCTAATCCCAGTGACTTGGGAGGCTGAGGCAGGAGGATCACAAGTTCAAGGCTGACTTCAGCAATTTAGTGAGGCCCTAAACGACTTGGTGAGAGCCTCTCTCAAAAACTAAAAAGGACTAGGGGTATAGTTCAGTGGCAGAGCCCCTGTGGGTTCAGTACCAAAAACAAAACAAAAAGATTATTTAACTCAAAATTATGAGACTCTAATTAATTATATTAAACTATTGCTCTGTTTTTTTTTTTTTGTAAAGGCACGCAGAGCTGATCTCTCACCACCAGGTGGCCTCAGCCAACCTTGGGCTATGTGTAACATGCTGCGTGTTTTTACTCTGGGTCCTACTTCAGTGCTGCAAACCTGGATTCCTAGTACCACCCCCTGTTGCTTCTGAATCTTAGCCACAGCTGGGCGTTTTTTTGTTGTTTGTTTCTTGCTTCCTCCTTGCTGTTCCTTTTGGATCTGGGGAATTATAGCTAAAAACAACCTGGTGGTCCATCTGAACTTTTTAAAATTGTAGGTTTTTATCGGGACTGCCACCTCTCTAAAGGCTCTGGGAGAAAGACTTGCTAACGCTCCCCCTGGGGGAGTTCAGGCAAGGGTGATCTTGTCGTCATGGGCGAGGAACATCATCGAGTCTTCTATTCTGGGGCACAGGATGGAAGGCTGTGACTGGGTTTCATCCTAGTGACCTGGAGCTCCCACCATGGGTCCTACTTGTTAGCAGACGTGTGCTCCTGGGAATAGCACTTGCTTGACTTTGTGCTCTGGGAGTCTTTGGCTTGCTGGTGCCATTTCTGTGAACACCAGAAATGCTGCCACATGAAGGCTGTGAACACAAGAGGAAATGCAGATGGCCAAATAGCGCATGGAAAAAATTCAACCTCACTAGTAATTTTAGAACAGCAATAGGACAGATAAGCAAAGTCTGGCAATGACACACAGTGTTGTGTGGAGTCAGACTGGCTGGGTATACATTCTGGCCCTTGCTCCATGCGTATGTAACCTAGGGTAGTGACCTTGCTTCTCAAGCCCATTTTCTCCTGGGTATAGTGCAGGCGATGATATATTCTCTGCTTCATGTGTTTGTTGAGAAGATTCAGTTAAACCATGTGTGCATACCAGCATGTCTGTAATAAGTGCTCATTAAATCTTAGCTATTTCAAGTTATTATTCTTTAAAGTGTATCATTTGCAAAGAGTAAAACAAAAAAAATAGTACTTAGTGCTTGGCAGCAAAATGGATATGCTCACATAGCCCTGCTGGAAGGCTTCATGGTTTACCCCTTAGGAAAGATTTGAGCAGTTTTAAGAACTTTAAAAATTTTTTCATATCGTTTGGGGGATGCTCAGGGATACATGCAAATATATGCATTTTTGGTATCTTTTCCAGGGCAAAAAACTGAAAGCAATGTTTTCAACAATGAAGAAACATTTAATATATCCATAAAATGGGCTTATATTACAGCCATTTAAAATAGATTAGGGGCTATAAATAAGTGATAGAGCACCTGCCAAGTATGTACAAGGCGCTGGGTTTTTTTTGATCCCCAGCACTGCAGAGGGAAAAAAAAAGGTTTTGGAAAGAAAAGAATATTTAAAGAATTGGGGAACTAAAAGTCTGGAAGAATTACCAGTGATAAATTGGTAATGATAATTATCTTAGTGGTTTCGGGTTAGGAGTGATTTTTTTTTTTTTAGGCTTCATATTTTTTTAGTATGCTCATATTTCTTTGAAAAGCTTATTTGGAATCAGAACAAAACAAAATTTAGTTTTTTAAAAAACAGCCATAAAGAGCCAGAACATCTGCCACAGGGGGGCATCTGGGAGCCCTCTGACTCACTTTGACTTTTTCTTCCTCTCCCGCCCAGTGGTGTCAGCAAAGCCCAAGGTGCACAATCGTCAACCTCGAATTAACTCCTACGTGGAAGTGGCGGTGGATGGACTCCCCAGCGAGACCAAGAAAACTGGCAAGCGCATTGGGAGCTCTGAGCTTCTCTGGAACGAGATCATCATTTTGTAAGAGAAAGTCGCTTGTTTTGGAAAGGGAAGCGTGAAGGTGCTCAGAGGGGTGCAGGGATTCCAGGTTCCTATGTAGCCTTAAGGCTCTCTGCCCTTGGTCCCCAGAGTGCCTGTGTCCAGGTGTTTGTACCTCATCGAGCTCACAGAGTGTTCATTATTAGCTAGAGGATTACAGGCTCATTGTTGTGGGGGAAAGGGTGTGTGTGAGTGTCTTCCTGCTTTGTCCCCCCAAAATTTTAGCAGTATAGTTGGGTTGTTTTCTTCTAAGTTATGGGAGTGACTGAACTTGCTCAGATGTGATGAATCAGGTATTTGTTTTTCAGGAATGTCACAGCCCAGAGTCATTTAGATTTGAAGGTCTGGAGCTGCCATACTCTGAGAAATGAACTGCTAGGCACCGCCTCTGTCAACCTCTCCAATGTCCTGAAGAACAATGGAGGCAAAAGTACGTATGACACGGGTGACAGACGTGATTCATTTGTGGGCTGGGGAGGACATGGCAGGTAAACGTGGTAACACACTTCCCTCCAGGACCCAGGGGCTGCAGTGGTTCTGCCCCTTTGGATGCTGTCCATAAAGTTTTAGGAAGGCTGAGAGCTCCTTTCTCCTTCTACTGGGGTTCAGCCTTCTCTGCCCAGGGCCTCTGGTAGTGGGATGCGGTGCCATGTCCCCTGATCCTTCCTGTGGAGTGGAGACTCCTACCTCTGCCCCTCTTCTGACTCAGACGTTGTGAGATGTTGAGTTAAACTGTCAAAAGCCTCCAGCCTAAATCATTGCTTTTCTCAGCTGAGCCCAGAACAGAACAAGGGAGCTGTGTGTGTGTGCGTGTGTGTGTGCGCAAGAGCGTGCTAGCGTGCTTGTATATACGTGTGTGTGTGTGTGTGTGTGTGTGTGTGTTCAGGACAGTGTTACATATGGTGTCCTGTGCTTAGTAGGTGCTCAGGAGATGGTTGAGATGTGATGGCAGCTCCGTCTTAATTATCGAAGGTGCCTCTGCTGCCTAGTCTTATAAATCCTCATGTCTGTTCCTTGCTGTTTGTGGTCATTGGCGTAACCCGCGCCTGTGGCCGTTGGACCCTCCCTCATAAAGCCTCTATTCAGAGCAGTACCATATGTGGCAACTGAATGCCTCAGAAAGAAAGACTCCTTTTTCTCTTGATGTCTGCTGTCTAGAAAATATTTTCGGAAAGCAGATTCAGCTCAGGAGGGCTGTGGGGGTGGGGGTGTTGAGTTCCAGGGAGAGTATTGCATTAATTCAAGAGTCTTTTCTTTCTGAGCCTGTCCTTTCTGCTGGGCCACTTGAGAGGCGTTTGCACCTCCTCTGGTCTTTTCCTTTCTGCTGGGCATGTAGAAATGTGGTGAACCTTCTCTGGCCTGAGAAATCGGCTAGGATCAGAGATGCGCCTCTGGTTTGCTCCTTCAGGGAGCTCCCCACGCGCATCTTCTGAGTTGACCTTTACTTTCCAGACCCTAGCCTGCTCTTTGAGATTTGATTATCAAGGAATTATCATTATTATGTTATTCGGAAATATACTTGTGAATATTCTCACATCAGGATGTAGCACTAGCACAATTGGTCTTTTCTTTCCTTTTTTGTTTGTCCAGTCAACATTCCTCAAAAATTTTTTTTTTTTTTTGTGGTGCTGGGGATCAAACCCAGGGCCTCATGCATACCTTAAGCATGGCAACTAGTGATAATTATTGTTAATATATATATTTGTGTGTATGTGTATGATACTAGGGATTTACCCTGGGGGAATTCTACTACTGAGTTATTTTCCCAACCTTTTTAAACTTTTTTATTTTGAGATAGGGTCTTCCTAAGTTGCTGAGGCTGGCCTTGAACTTGCCATCCTCCTGTCTCAGCCTGCCGAAGTGATGGGATCACAAGTGTGCACTGCTGCACCCAGTTTATTGTGAATATTTTGATATGTATACCCTTTTGGGCTTTTTATTTCTTTGCATGAGTGTGTATTTTTTTGCATGAATGTGTATTAGTATTTATGACATCACAGAAACAAAGCATTGAGATTATACACAAACATATTGTATTGCAACATGCCTTTTGTCTTTCAAATGTATCCCTATTTATGTTACTATATTTACTTATTTAAAATTCTTTTTTTTTAAACTTTATTTTATTTATTTATATGTGGTGCTAAGGATCGAACCCAGGGCCTTGCACGTGCGAGGCGAGCACTGTACTGCCGAGCCATAACCCCAGCCCCATGTATTTATTTTTAATTGTGATAAAATCTTTCTTCTTAATCATTTTTAGTCTGAAATTGGATGGCATTAAGCACATTGACTCGATGTGCCACCATCACCACCATCCATTGGCAGAACTCTTTCTCATATAAAAAAACTGAAACTTTGCCTCCATTAAATAAACTTTGCTCCCCATTCTCTCTTTCCCTGGCCACCTCTATTCCACTAAAATCTCTATAAATTTTGTATTCTAGGTACCTCTTATAAGTGGGTACTTTACAGTATTTTCTTTTTGTGACAGGTTTATTTTATCAGCTTAATGTCCTTGAGTCTTAATCACGTTTTGCCTGATGTATCAAAATTCTCTCCTTTTAAGGCAAAATGATATTCCACTGTATGGCTATACAACACTTTGTTTATCTGCCCATCTGTTGATGGGCACTTGTGTTGCTTTTCACTATTGTGAATAATGCTGTTGTGAACATTGCTGCAAATATTCCTTCAAGACCCTGCTTTCAATTATTGTGGCTACATACCAGAAGTGGAATTGCTGGATCTTGCGGTACTTCTCTTGTTGTTGTTGTTAGTAATAGTATTACAGTGGTAGGGATTGAATCCAGGGCTTTGTGTGTGCTAGGAAGTACTCTACCACTGAAGTATATCCCTGGCCCTTGTTTTTAATTTTTTGAGGAACTCCTATATTGTTTTTCATACCTATTGCATCATAAAAATATATCAGCATAGTTTTAATTATTTTTATAAAGCCAGTTTTTGATGATTGCTTAGTAGTAGTCTGTCATATAGTTGTGAAAATACAAAGTTGAATGTCAGTAGTTTTTGATATTTATATCAAAATATTTATATAAACTTACAAGTTTATAAATCTTTGTGCTCATTGTTTAAGTTTACTTGGGATAAAATATTGAATATGGACTTGCCAGGTTTAAATAGTTTTCAATGTTTTTGACCCATGTTGCCAGATTACCCTCCAGAAAGTTCTACCAACTTACCCTCTCATCAGCAGTGGTTGAAATTGCTGGTTTCTATTCCACCCTGGCATGTGTTGAATTTTATTTATTTTAAAAAATCTTCTTTATGGCCTATTTGATAATTTGCCAGATTTGCCTCTGCTTCTTTTTGGTCAGAGTTTTAAAAATGATACACATTCAGACATCCTAGCTTCTTCAGCACATGTTGAAAAAAGGACATTTTCTTATATAACTACCATACTGTTATCACACCTAGTGGTATTGACATGAATTCCTTATTTTATGTAATACCCAGTTACATTCAATCATTTTTTGTCTCAAAAACATCATTTTTGCCTTTTTCTTGACCCTGGGCTTAGACAAGCCCACTGACTGCATTTAGTTGTTAGTCTCTGAATCCCCTTCACTTCCACCCCTCTCTTATGCCAGGATTTGTTGAAGGATATTGAATGTTTTAAAAGTGTGTTTATTGCCCTATTAATGTCCTTTGCTCGTTTTTATATTCAAGTGTGCATTTTTCTCTTTTGGTTTTGAAAGAGGTCTTTATATATTAAGCCTATTATTCTTTGTCTTGGAATCTGTAAATGTTTTTTTTTTTTCCCCAGTTTTTCATTTGCATTTTAACTTTGAAGTTTTTTTTTTTTCTTTTTTCCATACAGATGTTTTAAACCTTATATTTTCATCATTATCTTTTATGCTTTGAAAGGTGTTCCCCATTCTGAGTTCAGCTAAATAGTTTTCTCTTGTTTGTTTGTGATTTTATTCATTCACATTTAATTCTTCACCCAAATGAATTTAGTTTTTAATATGGTGATGAGAGATCCCATTTTATTTCCTTCCTTAATAGTTAACTATTTTTTAGCACTAATTATTGAATAATCCACCTAACACTCCCAATGATGTGGGTTTCTACTTTCAGCATATATATTGGGCCTGTTTAGAGACTTTCCATTTCATCCATTGTTTTATTAGCCTTTCCAAATCATGCTATACAAGATTATGTTTTAATATCTGGTAGTTCAAGTTTCTCTTTCTCTCTCTCTCTCTCTCTCTCTCTCTCTTTTTTTTCCCTCAAATCTTCTTGCCTTTTTTCTTTACATGCATGACATTCTCACATTATTTATTTTGGCATGTTCTCCCCTTTTCATACCTGCCTCCAATTTCTTGGGATTTTATTCGAATCCTTTCATTATATTATAAAGTTAATTTAATGGAAAATTTTCATACTGAACCTTTCTACTCAGGAACATAGAAGGTTTCTAAATTTGTTCAAATAAATTTGAAGTTTATCTTTGGATGAACTCTTGTTTTGTTTTCTTTTGGTGTTAAGAATTGAGTCCAGAGCCTTGTACATACTAGGCAAGTACTTTCCCACTGAACTACATCCCCAGCCCTATGTTCTGTTTTAATTTTGACAAAGCTTTGGTATTATTTTCAGTGAGATCTTTTTCTTGTTGGGTCTTCTGACTTAGTATCGCTGCTAGGTGGCTATTAGTTTCTGCATTTTCTTGTTATTACTCTGCCAGTGGTTTTGGCTAACACAAGTTTTCAAAAATTTTCTTTGGAGCTTTCTCAGTAGACATTTATATGGGTCTGAGACTGATACTTTTGCTTGTCCTTCATAATAATTATGCTTCTCTTTTTTGTTAGTTACTTTGTATGCGACCTTGTGTTTTGGTGGTAACTGGAGCAATGCCTCTAGTCACTCATCTCTAAGTGGAAGATTGGGTGTCAGTAACCTTTTTACTTTATTAATTATTGCTTTTTTTCTTCTTTTTTTAATCAGAGAGGGTGTTGAATTTTTATCAGGTATCTTTTAAGGAACCATTCATTGGGGTGATTGCATGATTTTTCTTCTTTAATTTGCTATAGTAATTTCTTAATTTTTTAATCTTAAGTTCTAGAAATTCTGAGACTGTTAGAAATTATCTAATTTCTCAAGGTAGATTATTCCTTGACATTTTTATTAGAATCGTTTATTAAAATTTTATTTGGAGGCTTTCTACCTCCGTTCATCCCTGAGATTTCTCCATAGCTTTGCTCTATTTTTGTCAACCTTGGGCTCAAGGCTGAGCTAGTTTTATGAAGTAAATTGAAGCACTTTCCAACTTCAGGGGCAGACTGCGTAGCCTGGGAATTATCTGTTCCATGAGTGCAGGAAAGAGCTTGACTGGGAAACCAACGAGGTCTGGCATCTTCCTTGAAGTCATTCTTTGATGACTTTTTCAGTTTTTTTCCACCCATAATTATTGGTTTGTTCAACTTTCCTGATTCATCTTGAGTCAGTTTTGTTAATTCATTTTTTTTTCTGAGAAAATCGTTTCATGGGATTTTCAAATTTATTGGTGTATGGATTTTATTTTATTTATTTCATTTATTTATTTATTTATTTATTTAGAGAGAGAATTTTTAATATTTATTTTTTTAGTTTTCAGCGGACATAACATCTTTGTTTTTATGTGGTGTTGAGGATCGAACCCGGGCCGCACGCATGCCAGGCGCGTGCACTACCGCTTGAGCCACATCCCCAGCCCGGTGTATGGATTTTAAATAACATTATCATTTTTTTCAAACTTGTATAATTTTTCTCACTTAAAATTTTTTGTGTTTATATGTTTTTTGGCAATATTTTTCCTTGACTAGCTTGAACAGTTTTGTTTTTTAACTTTTGGTTTTCAATTTACTTTCCACAGAATAGCTTCTTGGATTTATATATTATATTTATTTATTATAGTCCAATATACTATATTTTCTAATATTAATTTCTGTTTTTAACTTAATATTAACTTTTTTCTATTATCTGCTCTAGATATTTTTACATTTTATTTATATTCATTTATTCATTCATTCATTTATAGCTTTTCAACTTGAAAGCTTAGTACATTTGTTTTTTATTTAATTTTATGTAGTGCTAGGGCAACGCTCAACCACTAAGCTAAACCTTTAGCCCTAATGCATTTATTTTTATCCTTTCTTGTTTAAATAATGAAAACATTCTTGCTTTGAATTTGTCTTTTTTTCCTCTCTCTCTGGGTATTTAAAATTTTCTTTTAAAGTAAAGTACATAAATTTGAAGTTTCATAGCTCAACAAATATGTATACATATTCACATCTGTGTAATCTCTTTTTGGATCAAGATACAGAACATTTCCTGCATTTCCAGGAAGTTTCTCATGTTTCTTGCATTCAATATCCCCTTCCCCAGCCCTGAGATAACCACTATTCTGACTTTTGTCATTACTGATTAGCTTTGCCTATTGAATTTCATATCAGTTTTCTTGTGCCTGTTAGCTCATCATTTCATATCCATGAATTTCATCCCTGTGTTTGCATGTATCACTAGTGCTGGTTTTTACAATTTGGTTATACTATTGTTAATTTATGAATAGACCACAATTCACTTACCATTCTTGCATTGATAGACTTTGGGTTGTTTCTAGTTCTTGGCCTTTATGAACAAAATTGCCGGGTACATTCTTACACACATATTTGGAGGTGTCTTAGTCCTGCATCTCTATTGGGTATATATATATATATATTCAGGAGCTTCGGCTCATAAGGTGCATATGTGTTTAGCATTAATAGTTTCCATTAGTTTTCTATTGTACAAATTTGTTATCCCATAAATTTTGCTATATTCTCCTCGCTGTTTGTAATTACTGTTGTGATTTTCTCTTCCAGTCCAGGGTTATTTAGGAGACTGTTTTCCAGTGGTTATGTTGTTTGTGATATTGGTTGCAGCTGTTGCTGCCTCCGCCCTTACTGGCACTAGCTGTAGCGCACTGTATGTGTGGTTGGGTTGGGCAGTAGGCACATCAGATTAGAATCTGATGGAAAATGTAGATTGTAATAGGGCAGTGGGCTGCTTTTTCTTAGAAAAACAAATCTAGAATGACAGTAGCATAGCCTGTGTATATAATATTCTGATCATGTTTCATAAAGCCTTCTGTTTAGAGCAAGGCTATTTCTAGATATATGATTATGTTGCATAGAGAAGTGGTTAATAACATGTAAACTCTGGAGCCAGACTTCCTGGATTTGAATATGGATTCCATCAGCTTTGTGACATTGGACAGTTATTTAATCTCTGTGCTCTTGTTTCCTTATCTGTAAAATGTTTTGAGATTAAATGAGCTAATGACAGTACGTGGCACATGTAAGATATTGTAAGAAGTAGTAGTAGTACTACTACTAATACTACTACTACTACTAGTAATAGTAGCAGCAGCTATCTCTTCTGATATATTTCTTCCCAAAGATTGAAAGGTTTGAGTCCCAGATATGGACAGCAGAGTCCCTGATTTCTGCTTGGTGTCGACCTTCTTGCTTAAATGGGAGGCACTCCTGAATTGGTTCTAAGAGAGAATTCCAAGATTGGACAAATGCAAAAGCTTTGGTGAACATAGAGCACGGAGGCTGTCATTGACTCAGGACATTTCAGCACCATAGACCATAGTCTTGGTTCCTTGCTCTGTCTGGAGCTGTGAAGCCGGAAATGCTTCTAGAGTGGTGTCCAAGTATGAATACAGTTATGTAGGGTAAGTGGGTCACAGTATGTTAGGAACTTCTCCCTGTGGCCTGGTCTTTCTGAAATAGCTTTTTTTAAGGAAAGAACGTAATGGGCAATGGTTGTCCTAACTGGCACTCTTCTGTTCCATGAACATGATTTGTTCTTTCATTTGCTCCCTTGTTTCCTCTGGGTGGACTTGCAAGTTGACTGGGAAACTCAGCTGGCCTTTCATGCCTTCCCTTGGCAGAGGGAGGCAGTGATGGAGGGTTTTGCTGCAGTCTGGCACTTGTGTCTGGTCAGCTGTGGCTGGGTTTCTGCAGGAACATTGACCTGGCTAGACTGCGGAGAGGACTAGACCAAAAAGTACTGATTAGGTTCCTCGGGATAGCTATGGACATCTCTTTGTAGCAGCCAGTTTTTGAGGTTGCATATTGATAGTTAAAACCTTTTTTTTTTTGAAGGGGAAGTTTTAAGCTGCATCTTCATCACTTGGCTTTACAAGTTATCAGTGTGGTTCCTGTTTGCTTGCTTTCTGGGTGACTTTGATTTCTTTCTGAACTGGTGGCCCATAGGGTCCAAGACTCGATGTTCCAGGTAGTTCCCGTCTCCTGCAGCTGGCCTTCCTGTCAGTGCAGACGATAGCACTAGCAGATTCTGTTCCTTTTAGGAGGGAAATATAGCTAGAATAGATTAAAAAAAAAAAGAAACACTTCTTTAAGATAATTTCAAATTCAGAGAAAAATTATAACAATAAAGAACTACTCTCTACCCTGCATCCAATTGTTAATATGTTGATACAGTTGCTTTCACATTGTTTCCATCTGTACATACCTGTAATTGTTTTATGAATCGTTTTTAGTGTAAATTACAAATCTTGTGGTTCTTCCTCCCTAAATACATAAGTATCTATTTTTGAAGGAGGATAGTCCCTGCTCTTATATAGCAAAATAGAATTAACCAAATCAAGAAATTTAACATTTTTTACAGTGGTGTAATCTAATTCAGATTTTCTGATTGTCCCGACAATGCACTTTAAGTGAGTCCTCCCTGCTCCAGTCCAGGATCACTTGCAAGGTATGCAGGCCAATTTGTTATCATGTTTCAAATCTGGGTTAGTCTCTCAGACTGTATCTTTCATGACTTTGTCATTGTTGAAAAGTATAGGTCATTTTGTACAATCCCCTCAATTTGGGTGTGCAAGATTATGTATTTTCCATAGAAACACTCAGAAGGGATGTTACCTGTCTCAGTGCGTCATATCAAGACACACATGACTCAGATGACATTAACTTTAATCATTTGGTTGAGGTGTCAGATTTCTCCAATACACAATTACTCTTTTTCCTTTGTAATTAAAAAGTAATTTATGAGGAGATACTTTGAAACTATGTTCCACTAGGTTTTGCATTCAATAATGATTTTACTGTTATGGTGGCAGATTCTTTCGTTTCTTTGTTCTAGCTTCATCATTCCTTTTGTCCTCACTAGTTGGCACAGTACTGCAAGGAGTTTTCCCTCTTCCTTGGAACTTGCACATAGGTGTGTGTTGTCAGGCTCAAGTCATAGATTCTTATTTTATTCAGAGGAATATGATTTATAAATGCCTTTGGTTTATTGCTAATATTATTCCTTGCACCATCTCTTGAAGAGGATAGAGAGGAACATATTTATTCTTTTCAGGGATGGGTATCTCTTTGAGCTCACTCCTATATCTTTTGAGGTGTCTCCATCGTGTGTGTGTGTGTGTGTGTGTGTGTGTGTGAGAGAGAGAGAGAGAGAGAGAGAGAGAGAGAGGAATTGAACCCAGGGGTGAACCAAGCACTGTGCCACATCTCCAGCCCTTTTAATTTTTTATTTTTGGACAGGGTCTCACTAAATTGCTTAGAGCTTGCTAAATTGCTAAGGCTGGCTTTGATCTTTTGATCCTCCTGCCTTAGCCTCCTGAATCCCTGGGATTATAAGTGTGTGCCACCGTGTCTGGCTGCATCATATGTTTTTGTTCAACTGTAAGCCACTATAGACAGGACTTGCTGTATGGCAAAGGTAGTACTAAAAATTAGAGGAAAAAAAGCATAGGAATGTCACTGGGATCGTCAGCTAACCTAGTGGTTTGCAAAGTATGGTCCTTGGACCAGCAGAAAGTGCATCTCCTGGAAGAAATTTAAATTCTCAGACCTATTCCAGACCACAGATTCAGGAACTGGGGGTGAGGCCCAGCAAGCTGTGTCTTAGCTATCATTCCAGGAGATTGGGATGAGCTCAAGTTGAAGAATCACTACGCTAACCAGTTGAGAAAAAATAAAGTCAGATACCTTCCTTATATCAACATGTGTCATGGGGTCTTGGGGCTCCTGTTATTCAGGTGTTTGTTTGGTGACCAGAGACTTAATCCTCTCCTCAGCAATTTAGACAACTTGCTGAGAACAGTTCTCCCACTGCCTTAAATCCTGAGCCATGGAACCAACTGGAAATGCAGCTTCCTCAAATGTACCAATTTTGCCTTTCCTCCTTGTTATTTAGTTGTTTAAGCATTTAATTCTTCAATATATCTGGAGTTCATTTTGGGATAGGGATCTAATTGTGTTTTTCCTTACTGGGCTTTACACATTCTCAGTTTTCATTGGAGGGAGAGTCCACAGCAGTTGGGATGTTTAAGAACATTTTTGGCTCTTTCTGATGGGCTTTGTTTATTTATTTATTATTTTTGTGATACTGGAGATTGAACGCAGGATGCTCTACCACTGAGCTATAGCCCTATCCCATTTTACTTTTTATTTTGAGACAGGGTCTCGCTAAGTTGCTCAGGTTGGCCTCCAAACTTGGAATCCTCCTGTCTCAGCCTCCTGAGTAGCTGGCATTACAGGTGTGCGGACCATGTTGGCTCTGATAGATCGTACATTACGCATGTGTGCATGTACACACATACGTGCACACATCATAAGTACTCACAAATATGCAAGTCTCTTTCTTTTACGTATTAAACACCAAACCTTCCAGTTCCAATTCATACTCACAGGCTTCCCTTGGTCCTGTTTGAGAGCCTTGGCTCTCAGCACCGTCTGTATGTACTTACTCATTCCCTCAAATCTACCACGCACAGAAGGCCTTTGAGAGTCACTGCACCCATACCATGGAGAAAAATGAAGTAGGCTTCGAAAGGCTTTCCTCTGTGCCCTCTGTATTCTATGTATGGCTCTTTTTTTTCCCCCATGTGTGTCTCTCAGATTGGAAAAAAGAAAGAAAACAGTTCCATATTTATTTAAAAATCTTATAAGCAGAGGCTTGTTACGGCACTTTACCTTCTGAGAACAGGCGGGCTAGTCAGGAACAGCAGCCTCCGCCCAGACTCCTCTGCGAGGATGGAGTGTTCTGGTGGGTGGGCCGCGGGGCCTGAGAGCCCGCCTGACACAGTGCATGCCTTTATTTTAAAGTAAACACAGAACTGTTTTTCTGCCTTTTCAACTAAAAGAGAAATAAAACTACTGAACCTTGGAACTTGATTCAGAGGGAGAAGAGAGAAAAATTTTTAAAAATTTTCATTCAGTTAAAAATGACTTCAAATTTAAATTTGAAAAATTGTTCAATTCTTAAACTGAGGGTGGTGGATTTGAGGGAATGAGTAACTATATACAGGGAGGTCAAGGGACAGAGGAGAAAGGCAATGTGATTCTGTAAGCTGGTAGGGAGGTCATTTAGGACATAACTACAGACCATAGTGCCTTGAGTAGGCTGTGTGGTAGAAATGGCTAAACCAATCCTGCATAGCCAGTTAGTTATTTTTATGAACCTGGTAAGCCACTGCGACCAACTATTTCAAACTCATGAAATGCTCACAATATTAGATTCTGAGAGTTGCTTTCTTGTTCCCGAAACTGAAGATTATTAGTATTTTTTTCTCATCATAAAAGGAATATAAAATTTGGTCATGTGTGTTTTACTACAATTTAAATAAGAAGCAGGAGAAATATAAAAAGTAAAAAGCAATACATCTAAAATTAAAAATATCATTGGTATTTTTTATTATTATTTCATGCTTATTATAAAAAAGGAAACGAAAATATTCTGAGTGTTTAGTGTGTATCAGACATTGTTTTGAATTTCCTCCCTCTGTGTATTTGTTTGTGTAAAAATTTGTATATACATACACATGCAAGTTCTCCTTGATTTATGGAATTATGTCTGGATAAATCCATCGTTCAGTTGAAAATGTCATAAATTGAAAATGCATTTAATTCTAAGCAGTATACTGATATGTCATTCCCCTTGTGATCTGGTGGCTGACTGGCAGCTGTGGTTCTCATCCCTGCCCAAGATCTTGAAAGAAGATTGGACCACATGTCACTAGCCTAGGAAAAGATCCCAATTCAAAATTTGAAATATGATTTCTACTTCGTATGTATCACTCTCCCACCGCAGTAAAGTTGAAAAGTCCCAGTCTGAGGCAACATAAATTGGGGACTGTCTAAACATGTACTCATTTAATGTCCTCCATACTATGAGGGAGATCTGTTGCTATCTCCCTTGTTGAGGAAACAGAACAGTTAGATAGCTTGCCCGGGACCATGCTGTTGGGTTGCAGAGCTGGGATTTAACTAGGGCCTCCTAATGCCAGAGCCGTGCCCAGAACCTCTATACATGCTGCCTTCCAGTGAAGGGGAAGTTAAAATAACCTGAAATTCTGTAATTCAGTCTTGCCACCTATTCATAATTTGTTAAAGATTTGTTAAGATTATTTTTTTCATATAATCATGTTGGTGTATATGTATCCCCAAAGGGAACTTGTTATACATATTGCTTTGTAACTTTTTCCTACCGTTTCCACATCATGGAAATGAGGTCTTTTTTTTTTTTTTAGTTGTAGATGGACATAATACCTTTGTTTTATTTTTTTATGGTGCTGAGGTTGAACTGAGTGCCTTACATGTGACAGGAAAATGCGCTACTACTGAGCTACAACCCCAGCCCCTAGGTCTTTTTTTTTAGTTGTCAATGGACCTTTATTTTATTTATTGATACATGGTGCTGAGAATTGAACCCAGTGTCTCACACATGCTAGGAAAGCACTCTGCCACTAAACCACAATCCCAACCCCCTGGATCATTTTTAATGCTGCAATAATAGAGTTTTTGTTTTTGTAAGAATGTACCCACAGTTTAACCACAGCCTTTTCTACTTATTTATTATTCTAAGCAACACTTTTTGTTGAATTCTTGTAAAGATACCTTTGTGCTTCTGTTCTTTTCCTTTTTTATAATATTTATTTTTTAGTTGTAGTTTGAGGATCGAACCTAGGGCCTCACATGTGCTAAGAGAGTGCTCTACTGCTGAACCACAACCCCAGCCCCTGTCCTTTTCTTAGGGCAGATTCCTAGGCAGGCAGTTGCCAGGTCAGAGGGCAGGTGTGTTTCCAGGTTATTAGTGTCTGCTTTGAAGTCTAGACTGGTTTTCATGCTCACTATGAGTGTGCCTGTGACTTCAGTGGCCCTGAGTACTGTCAGTCTTTTTTACCTTATGCCATTCTGTTAGGAGAAAGCAATTTTCTTTTGCTGTTTTAATTTGTATTTCTTTAAATTTCTTCTTGTTAAAAAAATTAAAAATTAAATTTTTTTCCCATATTTTTGGGTACATTTTATTATCCATAATAATGGGATTTGTTGTTACATATTTGTGTATACACATGATACAACAATATAATTTGGTCAGTATTGTTCCCCAGTATTTCCCTTTTCCTTCTTCTCCTTCTTCCCTCTGGTCTCTTTACTGGTCTTCTTTTGATTTTCATGAGATGACCCCCATCTTTCTTTTCCTTTTTCTTCTCTAGCTTCCACATATGAAATGGAACATATGACCCTTGACTTTCTGAGTTTGGCTTATTTGGTTTAACAATGCTCTCAAGTTCATCCATTTTCCTGCAAATGATATAATTCTTCTTCTTTTTTTATTATTATTAGTTGTTTAAAACATTGCAAAGCTCTTGACATATCATATTTCATACATTTGATTCAAGTGGGTTATGAACTCCCATTTTTACCCCGGATACAGATTGCAGAATCACATCGGTTACACATCCACGTTTTTACATACTGCCATACTAGGATATAATTCTTCTTTATGGCTGAATAAAACTGCATTGTATACATATACCACATTTAAAAAAAATCTCTTCATACATTGACACCTAGGCTGGTTGCACAATTTGGCTATTGTGACTTGAGCTGCTGTAACTATGGGCAGACATGTATTGCTGTCGTGTGATGACTTAAACTGTTTAGGACAAGTACTGAGGAGTGGTATAGCCGGGTCATGTGGTGGTTCCATTCCTAGTCTTGTCTTGTCTTTTTTTTTTTTTTTTTTGGTACCAGGGCTTGAACCCAGGGGCCCTTACCCACTGAGCCACATCCCAGCCCTTTTTTTATATTTTGTGATTGTGAGAGAGAGGGTTTTGTTGAATTGCTTAGGGCCTCGATAAGTTGCTGAGGCTGTCTTTGAACTCAGGATCTTCCTACCTCAGCCTCCCAAGATGTTGGCATTACAGGTGTGTGCCTCCGTGCCCGGCTTCCATTCCTAGTCTTTTGAGGAACCTCTATAGTGATTTCCATAGTGGTTGTACTAATTTACAGCCCCACTAACAGTGTGAAAGTGTTTATTTTTCCTTGTCAGTATTTATTATTGTTTGTTTTGTTGATGGCTCCAGTTAGGTTTTTGTCATTGGGGCTGTGTTACGATTGCTTGTACTCAGTTCAGCGGTGACCTCCATGTTGCTAAACCCAGTGGTCAAGTCTCGTGCTCAACTCACTTGTTTTATAGATAAATACAACTAATCAATTCCTCCTCATTGACATACTTTTTTTCTCTTGATTTTCAGGATGCTACACTCTACTGGTTTTCTGTCTGTCTTTCTGGTCAATCTCACTTAGTATCCTTTGCTGAATTTCCTTTTTGCACATGTTGAAACACCACGATGTTCCAAGCTGGCTTAGTTCTCTGTCCCCTTAGCCTACATGCCTCAATTTAAGCCATGGCTTTAAATTCAATATGGGTGCCTCTGATTCTTAGCCTGAGCCTCTCTTCTGGGAGCCCAGGACAGTTTTTATGTTTGATTAGTACCCTGAAATTAACATGTTAAAATCTGGGCCACCCTTTCTACAGAGCTTAGGCTAAAATCCTTGGTGTCTTCCTTGATGTCACTTTCTGCTACAAAGGAGCCAATCCTTGAGGATGTATTCTGGGATTGGATCATTTCTCACTCTGACTGCTGTATTGCCCATGTCCAAGACACCATCACCTCTCCTCTGTCACTGCAGAGCCCTCTTGACAGGCCTCCCCATCTCCGCCTTTGTCTCTTGACAGTGTGGTTGTGAAGCCAGCAACCAGAATGATCTGAACCGCAATTAGATGACGTCACTTCTCCAGTACTTCCCTTTCTCACTCTGAGTGACAGTTGCAGTCCTTCCTTCACAGGCTAACAGGCCCTCCCTGATTGTCCTGCTGCCTCCTCTGCCTTCTTGCTGGCCACTAGCCCCTCTTACCTCAGGGCCTTTGACTGGCCTTACCGCCTTCCTGAAGCACTTCCCTCGCATCCTTATGGCTTGCTCCCTCACTCTCAGTGACAGTCTACTCACATGACATCTCATCGAGGCCTTCATCACCCTGCTTTTTTTCCTCTTTCTCTCTCTTTTTTTTTTTTCTGCACTGCTAGGCCTTGAAACTGAGGCCTCACATATGCAAACACATGTTCTTCCATTGAGCTGTACCCTTAATCCCAATCACACTGCTTTCTGAAAAAGTATACAACTCGGTGGGTTGTGAAACTAACACCTGTGAACTTTTCTTTCTTCCCAAGAAGATGCCCTGTGCCCATTTCCAGTTAATTCTCATTCCTGTTCCCAGTCCACAGCAACTAGTGCTCTACAGATCTGCCTTTTCTGGACATTTCCTACAAACGGAATCGTGTATATGGTGTGATATATTATGATCTTGACCCCGCCCTGTCTTAACCGTGGCTACCCCTCTCCAACATTCCCTTTTTCCTTGCCCTGCTTTATTTTCATTTTAGCGTTACCTCCATGTAATAAATATTTGCTCATTTTTTTTTCATTTATTATATTCTACAATCAGAACATCAACTCCTTGGAGTGGGGCTTATGTTTTGTGAATTTTGTTCACTCTTGTGTGCTACTTCGCTTGGCTTCAGTGCACATGCATGTGCACACGCGCACAGCATGTGCATACCTGAGGCTAGTTGGAAGATGGACTTGCTTCTCTGGCAAGCCAGTATGAATGTCTTTTCTTGTGACTGAGGTCTTTGTGGCCATGTCTAACTCACCCTGGAGGCAGAGAGTGGGACAGGGGAGTGTTGTGTGCCCACTCTGGGGAGTGTGGGCTAAATCCAGCCCTGGCCCCCAAATGTAAGCCTTTGCCTCATTTTGCCCCCATCTGCATGCGTTTACATCAGACTACTGTTCTCTTGACCGGTACCAGATGTCAGGCTCTGGGATTTAAGCTTGTCATTAATGGTCTCTGAAAAGCCCTCTGTGTGTTGCCCCGTCATCCTGCACCTCAGGCAGATAAGCCCAGGTGGGAGCCTCAAGGAGTTCCTGAGGAAGCCAAAAGCAGTCCCCAGCCCTGGCCCTGCACCCCCCAACTTCTCAAAGTTACAGACCAGGTCCATTTCTTTCGTGGCTTTGGTGTCAACCTAGAGCTGTTGGAAAGAAAGGTCCTTTTAGCTAGGAGTCTCAAAAAGTAAACACACAGGCCCTGAAATGAATGTTCAAACAAACCCGGCTGAGAGGCTGCTTTGTGAAGCCTCATTTGAGGAAAGAAGAAAAGCTTTCTGTTAGGAATGCCTCCCCCTGGACAGCCAGGCTTGGCTGCCACCTCTAGAGTGTCCTGAGAGGGTGTTGGCGCTGAAGCCCCTGAGTGTCCTGTGAGGGTGTTGGCTCTGAAGTCAGTCAGCTTCAAGGGAACACATATTTGACAAAGGGCAATTTCACCCCCCAAAGTGCTGAATGTTGCCTCTCCCTCTTCCTATAGATAACGTTGGGACCTTTTCTGTTTTCCCTAGTAGGTGGTCAAGACATTCCCCTCCTTTTTTTTTCTTCCTTCTTAGACTTAAGAAGTTCTCAGTGTTGGGTCAGGGTTTTGTGTGAGAAGAAATTTCCTTTGTCCCTGCAGAACGTGTTCTTAGGATTGTGAGTCCTGCCTGGTGAGGGAAGGGCCTGAGGTCTGTCTGTCAGCACTCAGAGGTAACTCTCCGTGTGCCAAGCCAGCTGCTAGTGTTGAAGCTGTGGACGAAGCAGAGGACACCACTGTCCTCTTGGAATTAAGAGTCCAGAGAGGAAGCAAACTAACAGTGCAGGCAGTTCCATCTGGGCAGATGGGGGAGAAAGTACTGGGTCCTCTGGGAACCATCCCAGGGACTTCCTCTAGCCTGGGGGAGGAATGTTGTGCATCAGGGAAGGCTTTCCATAGGAAGTGACTCCGGACACCAGAAGGGTGAGAAGAAATTGCCCTGGGGAACAAGAGAAAGCCTTCCAGGCTGAAGGACAGGGTGTGGGAAGCTTTGAGGTGGGAATGAGCAGAGAAGGCCCGAGGACCAGGCAGGGTAAGTGAGAGAGCCTCAAGACAGTGACCAAATATGGCAGGGAATAGGGCAGGCACCAGATCTGGGGAAACTGAATGCAAGCCACATATGTAACTTAAAATTTGCTAGCAGCCACATTGAAAAAAAAGTAAAACAACAGCACTTGTATATACACACACACATACATATCATATATTACTAATTTTATTAATATATCTTACTTAGTTCCGTATATACAAAATGTTATCCTTTTAACACATAATCAAAATTTTAAAACTTTCACTGAGGTATTTTAGTTTTTGGGGAGATATCAGATCTTTGAAATCTGATTTGTTTTTTTACACTCACACCACATCTCAATCCAGAGTAGCCACCTTTCAAGTGCTCAGTAGCCTCATGTGGCTGGTAGTCTCCAGGTGGGACTGTGCAGGCCTAGAGGTTAAGTCAACTAAGGAAGACTTGGGAAACTTCTAACTGTGGTGATTGTTGGGATAGGACTGTACTGTTTGTTCAGTTATAGAAATGTTTTCTGTTCCTCTTGGGTCTGTCCCATGGAGGACCAGGCTTTCTCATGAGGCATGTAGCCTTCACGTTCTAAACTGACAAATGATACAGGCATGAAAAATGTCCTTGAATTGGTGGTAGGAAAATGAGTCTGTTGCCTGGATATGAGCTGTTTCCTTCCCTTGGACAAAAAAATAACACTGAGATATTTTCTCTGGTGTTTAGGCCTCTGCTCTGTGCCCAGAGAGCTGTTCCCTCCAGATTGTCCCTTCCAGTCTCTCTGGATTCTCCCCAGGGGTAGTGGGAAGGTAGAAACAGCTGGAATAGTATAAAGATCAAACCTTGTTTATCTCCATGAAGTGTTTGAATTTTTTTTATCTTTTTCAATCTAGCAATTGGAGTAGTTTTCATAGAATAGAAGAATTACTTTGATAACAGAGGGAAGGGGATCTTGGACCAGAATGAGGGTGCCACAGTTAGGTACTGTAGGGATTTTCACTTCAGTGCCACGCCTGGCCTGGGAGCTGCTATTCATCAAATACAGGCTGGTAAGACATAGTTTCTTGGAATGTGATATGTGTCCTCTTTCCCTCCCTCCCCTTCCTTCCTTCTCTCTCTCAATTAATGTTTATTTATGTATGTAAATGCACATTATCATGTATTATATGAATTCATTCTTTTGGAGGAGTGCACACTACAGGAATGGCTAAATGAGTCTTGAACACTCACTGTCTTGGTCCCCAAACTCGCCTCAGCCAATAGATTGCATTAACATTTTAGAAGATTCATAGACTAGACTACATCAAGTGAAGAATCAGGGGTAGAACATTTTGGTCTTGGATGACCTCAATTTCACAGATAGTTTTTTTTTTTTTTTTTTTTTTTGTACTAGGGGATTAAACCCATGGTATTTAATCACTGAGCCATATCCCCAGCCCTTTTTATTATTTTTTAAATTTTATTTTGAGACTGGGTCTTGCTAAGTTGCTTAGGGCCTTGCTAAGTTGCTGAGACTGGCTTTGAACTCATGATCCTCTTGCCTCAGCCTCCCAGGCTGCTGAAATTTCAGACATGTGCCACTGCACTGGCTCTCGCACCTGCATTTTTTTTTTTTCTTTTTATATAGTATATATTTTATCACACCTGTAGTATTTTTTAATGTGTGCATTTCTGTTAGCATTTGCAGGTACAGTGACTTTATACAAAGTTGTTGAAAAGTGCATGATCCTGTGGGGAAGGGATTTGGAATGTGTGTAATCTTTTACCTTTCTGTATTTTCTGGATTTCTTATTATAGGATATTGTTATTTTTTCAGTTAATTTTATTTATTGTGAAACAATATTGTATAGAATAAATGGGAGATGTTTTAAAAATCTTTAGGAAAATTTCAAACATAAGTTCAAGTAGAGATACCTGTGTATTGTACCGACCATCCTGGATCTATTGCCCAGCTGTGATGATGATCACCGCATGCTCAGTTGCTTTTCATCTTAGGCCTCACTGTTTTGAGGAGTATTTGAAATAATACCTTAGACATCCACTGTCACTTGCTGGCACTTCCATATACTTCTGTAACTAAAAAGGAAATTGTAAAAAGAAAAACAAAACAAAACAACAACAACAATGAAAAACTGTATGCACTATGCAATTAATGGGAATTGAAAAAAAAATAAAACCTCTATTCCTTATCTTACTCTTGAAAAAACAACTTTCCTCCTTGGTTCCTTTATTTCTTTGTCCTTGACCTACTTGTTTTTACATGGTTTGAATAACAGGTTCATCCTATAACATCATTTCTTTTAACTTAACATTGTAGTTTGAATAATTTCCCATGTTGTTTGTACTCTTTAAAATCGTTAATTCAAATCTTAATTGGGGCAAAAATATGTCATGCATCTGAAATTTGAATTTCTAAAAAAAGCTAGTTTTTAAAAAGAGGAATGTTTTAAAAGCAGAATTTTAACCATAAAAATAATTTTCCAGGAGAGCTTGTACGTTTTGCTGTGTAAGAAACTTTTAAAAGGAGGTTTGTTCTTTGTAAGCCTGCCTCTACTATGTTTATAAACATGGCTTTGATCCTGGGCAACTGGGAGAGGTGGTTGTGGTTGCTGAGGTTCCCTGAGGGCAGAGATGAATGATCTGTGAAAGCTGGCTGGCCTGGGAATGGAGATTAATGGCGTGAGGAGGCCTGTCCCTCCCCTTGGGGCAGAGGGGTGCTAATGAGGAGGAAAGGTAGTTGAAGTGAACTCAAGGTTTAGTCTAAAGACTTACCTTTCCAAGATCTGTGTTTATTTCCCATAATTCACTTTTTAGAAATTTAAAATATGCTACAGCTTCACAAACAGGTTTAAGATGAAGCCTTTGATTCTGTCTTTCAGGGATCCTCAGATGGCTCTGGAGACTCTTTGTCTGTTATCTTATTGGATGGAGAAAGAGTCATTGCTGAAGTGTGGATGTCTGCATTTTTTTTTTTTTAAAGTAAAGGAAAACTTGTATAGCTTTGTGGGCTTTTGCTCTTAACTTTCTGACCTTAAATCAAAAGAAACAAGGATGACCAGGATTGTTGGGCCTGTCTGTACCAAAATGAGGATGTGGGGGCCTCATCTATGCTCCTTCTGTCTTGCTGGAGGAGGGTATTGTCCATCTTCTTCTTATCAAGGGGCCAGCTCCCCCTCTGTGCTTGGGGCTGCCCGCCTTGGACTCATTCCTGATTCCCACCTCCTACTTCTCCAGGTATTCTTCTCTCTGTCCCTTGCAAGGTAATTTGACTGTTAAAAGTGACAGTTTCCTACCATTTTGTCCTCTTCCATGATCTCCCCCTCATCCACTCCTTCTCTCTGTATGACTACCGTGTGCAGATGACCCCAGATTTGATCTCTAACTTTGTCCTCTGTCTGAGCCCTGCTTCCATGTAGCTGATGACTCTCTTGGTACCTCTTTGTGGATATATTAGAAGCATCTCAACGTGTCCAGCCAGTATCCAATTTGAAGTTATCACCTTCTCCTGAGGCTTAGTCCTCTTCCAGTATTCCATATTTCAAGGCACAGGCCCTCTATTTGTCCAGAAAGGTCAGTTTCAGAGCCAGGAGTTGTCTTTGAGAACCTCTGCCCCTCTTGCCCAGGCCCCCTTTCTAACTTCACTTCAGATCCTTCATTTCTGGTCTTTCCTTTGCTAACCTGCCTACCTTTCATCTCTCCCTGCATGCTTTCCCTGTCCCTCACATTTTCATCTGAGGCCTTCTTTCTGCTCTGTCTGTGCCCTTCATTCCCTTCAGCTGTTTTCTACACTGCAGACAGAATGATTTTTGAAAATGTGAAGCAGATCTTATCAGGCCTTGATTAAAAACTCTTTAAGTTCCATAGGTTACTCTGAGGATAGAGAAAAATTCTTTAACATGGCTGTCCCGCAAGGCATTCCAATATCTGACCACCATTTAGCTGTCCTCATTCAGATCACACCCCATCCCAGCCCCACTCTCCTCTATTCAGTTTCCTGAATGCAGTCAGCTTATTGTGCCACAGGGCATTTCCTCTGTCTGGAATGGTCTTTCTGGCTGCCCCACCTGCAACCTGCTAGGTGTCTGCATGAAACTTCAGCTCACAGTCGTTGTACTTGGGTTCTTGGGGAATATATCCTGATGGACCAACCAGGCCAAGTGCCCAGCTGCTTGTGGGACCATATATTCTCTGCAGGAAACCTTTTCTCATAGTCGCAACTATACATATGTGAGATCATGTAGAGTTACTTGTGCTTCTTCTTCTGAATCATGAGATTCTAAAAAGCAAGGATCATGTCTCTTTTCTTTTTTGTGTACTGGAAATTTAACCCAGGGGCGTTACCATGTTGGTTTTTTTTCTCCATTATAATCCAGCTTCTAGCTGTGTCTGGTAGATAGTGGGTGCCTGATAAATGTTTCTCAAGTAAACGAACAAGAGAAGTCTAGAAATTGGCTTTGTAAAATGAAGATATTTTCTCTAGAAGAGTTACTGCAATCCTCAGTAGACCAAAACTGTACATTAAACACAATAAAGGGTGGACTCTCAGTAGGAGCAGAAAGAAGAGGGTTTCAAGACCAAGCTCTACACTCTTCCTTACCTGCTCTGTCCTAGGAAGACCCCACCAAGCAAGGCATGAGTGTCAGGGCCGGAGGGGATGTGGGCGAAGCAGAGTGATCCTTGTTACTGCAACAAGAATGCCAGTGTTTACAAGCTTATTCCAGTTTGGTAGGAAAGACTTCACTTGTTAGGCTCTGGCTTTGCTTGGAAACCAGAGAGACCTCGTAAAGGTAAATCCTGGAAGCCTCGACTTCCTTTACTGCAAGGGGATGTGAAAGAGCAGTCTCTTTCAACCTGGGTAGACTCCAGCCTGTGTGTGTCTGAGTTATGGGGAACCAGGGAGTGGAAAGGAGACCATTTACTCTCTGCCCTTCTGGAATTTCCTCCGGTTCCGTTCCTGTGTGCACCAGTGTTTCTCAGTTATGTGTAGAATGAACACTGAGCTGTTAATGAATGCTCTGCTTATTTTCACTTTCTTTTGATGGGCCTATGGGATGAGGGCCGAGGGAAGCAGAAGGGAGGAGGCTGGTTCCACTGAGCAGCTCTATTAAGGCCAAATCAATCCCATCTTCATCAGGCTTCAGAGACTCTTAACCCTCAAATACTTTGTCTCCCCTAAGTGTATCCTACTTTTTTAAAAAATATATTTTTTAGTTGTTGATGGACCTTCATTTATTTATTTGTATGTGGTGCTGAGAATTGAACTCAGTGCCTCCCACATGCTAGGCAAGTGCTCTGCCACTGAGCCCCAGCCCCACTCCCTGTATCCTACTTTTTTTTGCTAATGGAGATTGAACCAGGGGTGCTTAAAACCTTAAGGTCTTACTAAGTTCCTGAGGCTGAGTTTGCACTCGTGATCCTCCTGCCTCAGTCTCCCGAGTGGCTGGGATTACAGGTGAGTGTCACCACACTCCACCGTATCCTATTGTGTGTCATTTCATTTATCTCAGATTTCCAAAAAAAAAAAAAAAAAAACAAAAAAACCCAGTTTTTCTTCCTTTTTTTTTTTTTTGTACCAGGGATTGAAACCAGGGGTACTTAAACACTGCGCCAGATCCCCAGCCCTTTTTGATACTTTATTTAGAGACAAGGTCTTGATAAGTTGCTGAGGCTGACGTTGAACTTGCAATCCTTCTGCCTCAGCCTCCCAAGCCATTGGGATTATAGGTGTGTGCTATCGTGTCCTGCATAGGACCAGTATTTCCTTTTAAAAAATAAATAAGTGTATTAGGGTGTAGGGGTATAGCTCAGTGGTGGAGCCCTTGTCTAGCATGCATGTGGCCCTGGGCTTGATCCCCAGCACTACAAAACAAAAACAAACAAAAAGAGCCCTGTGAACATGCACATACATTTTGTTGGCATGAGAGTGGGGAGAGACTGTGATAATGATAAAAGCCCCTAAACTGGAAAATTGTTTTATACACTACTGTGAAACTGGGCTGGGGTTGTGGCTCAGTAGTAGAGTGCTTACCTAGCATGCACGAGGCACTGGGTTCAATTCTTAGAACCATGTAAATGTGAAATAAAGATATTGTGTCCACCTAAACTAAAAAATAAATATTAAAAACAAACAAACAAACAAACAAAAAAACAACAAAAACCACTACTGTGAAACTGTCCAGGCAACAGTTCTGGATTTCATAATGGAATTGAATTATAGTAGCAGGGTTTGGCAGTTACAGTTTATGTAGTTCTTTTCTTTGTTGGAAGAAGGATGGCAACTTTCATGCCCTATTTATCTATATTTATTAGTACCATATGCAGACAACATGTTAAAAAGTCTAAGTCAAGAAAGGGAAAAAGTAACTTTCAGAAAAATATTACTCATCCTTGTTGCATGTACCAACTCTTTGCAGTAGGAAATTATTAACCTGAAGCCACTTGCAAATGTGAGGTTCTGAAGTGAGGGGAAAAAAGAGTAGGAGTAATTTTCCAAATATTTTCTACTTTTTTTGTTACCTTTTTTTTTTCTTTTCATGACTGAGAACCAAACTCAGGGCCTTGAGTGTGCTAGGCAGGCACTCTGCTACTAAGCTACATCCCCAACTCTTATTTTCTACCTTTTCTGTATTTTAAGCCATCTATGTACCGTTGGATTTTTGTGAGCTTTCTAGTTAGCCTGACCTTGCTGTTGGTGTGTTGGGTGTGTGGGTCTGTGGGGAGGGCGTTATAAACAGAAAATGTGCAAATAGCAGAATCTTGTGGCCCCCTCACCCAGCTCAACAGCGGCTCTTGCCCAACTGGGTTAATTTTGTAAATCCCAGATATATTTCATCTAGGAATATTTCAGTATGTATCTCCAAATATAAGGACTCTTAAAAATCATGTTCTGGGCTGGGGATGTGGCTCAAGCGGTAGCACGCTCCCCTGGCATGCGTGCGGCCCGGGTTCGATCCTCAGCACCACATACAAACAAAGATGTTGTGTGCGCCAAAAACTAAAAAATAAGTAAATATTAAAAAAAAAAAATCATGATCTTATGCTGGGATAGAGGATTTGCCTGGCACTGGGTTTGATCCCTAGCGCTGCAAAAAAATCCTAACCTTAATGCTAGTTTCTTACCTTTAAAAAAATGGTAGTTATTTAATCTTGTCAACTATCTAGCCATGTTTTGTGTTTCTCCAATTGTCTTTTGAAAGTTTCTTTTCTGTGATTGGTCCAATCTGCAGTTGGTTCAGGATCTAAACAAGATCACTGTCACTTATGTCTCTTTTACCCAAGGGTCCCCTTCCTCGTTTTACCCTTTGTAATTCATTGTTGAATAAACAGGACAGTTTCCCACACTCTGAATTTTTGCTGTTTGTGTCCCTGAAGTGTGGTTTAGTGTGCCCCTGGGTTGAGCCTCTGTGCTTCCGTAAACTCATGGTGGATTTAGAGACTTGATCTGTTCTTTGGTCTTCATCTTGGTGTGGTGTGCATTTCTACCAGGAGGCAGCTGGTGTCTGGTTGTTGCTTTTGATGTGCTGGCTAATCCAGGGTTCTCTGACATGGCTCTGAGATTACCCAGATTCTTTCTCCCAGCCTATTGCTGTCTGTCAGCCTCCATGAGGTAGCATCACAAGGTATTGGTAGTTGATTGGCATTTAGAACAGAAAGGTGCAGTGCTTAACTGAAGAATGTTTGCTGACTACTGAAGTTAGCGTGAGCCCAGGCCTTTGGCTTTCTTGGTGGAACTGCAGTCTCTTGCCAGCGGAATATTTTTATTACATATGTTCCATTTTGCCATAATCAAATCTGACTTCCTCCAACCATGCTCTCAGTTGGCCCTTTTTTGCGGTCCCTGCCTATAATTTGAAACTTTGATTCCCAGAGACTAGTGGGCTGTTGGGCCTACAGATGTGCTTGGTGGGGAATTGTGGGTCTCTGCTAACCTGTGCCAGAGAAGAAGGCAAAGCCAAGTTTTCTTAGACACTGTGTTCCTGGAATACACTGCCATTGCCTCAGTCCGGGCCGCCATTTGCTCTCGCCTTGACTACTGCAGTGCCCCGCTCTTGCCTGCTCCCGCCCTTGTTTCTCCCGTAGCCGGAGTGATTGTGCTTCAGAGGAGTCCTGTCACTTCCTTGTCCAGGCCCTCTTGGGGTGCCCCATCTCATGCACAGCAAACACAAAGGCTCTTATTCATGGGCTCAGTCACCGACTGCCCTGTTCCTCTTCCCTCTCTCTATTCCAGGCACACTGGCCTCCCTGCCGTTTCTCAGACAGGCTAGGTGTGCTCTCACTTGGGCCTTCAGGTTTGCTTTTCTCTCTGCCTGGGATGTTCTTCCTGTAGATGTCTACATTCCTTCCCATGTCCTGCTTTAAGTCTTAGCTCCATTGCTACCTTCCTGTGAGACTTTTCCACTTGAAATCGTCTCCCCCAGCACTCTCCATCCCCTATTCCTGCTTCATTTTTTTTTTTTTTCCTACTGCACTTGCCATCTTCTGGCAGATTATGGTTCGTTCCCTCCCTCCCTCCCTTCATCCCTCCCTTCCTCCCTCCCCCCTCCCTCCCTTCCTCCCCCCCCCCTCCTCCCTTCCTCCCTTCCTTCCCTCTCTGGGGATTGAACCCAGGGCCTCACACATTCTAGGCAAGTGCTCTACCACTAGGCTACATCCTTTTTAGTTTATTTTGAGACAGAGTCTTGCTAAGTTGCACAGGCTTGGGCTTGAACTCATGATTCTTCTGCCTCACCCTTAGTTGGGATTACGGGTGTGAGCGTGCACACCGATTGCTTATTGTCTGTTTACTCCCAGTTAGATTATACAAACTCCAGGAACACAAATTTTAGTCTGTCTTGTTCTGTTGAATCACAGTGACTATAGAATAGCAGTACTAATGTGAACTGCTAGAATTCAGATGAAGCGGGACCTGCCAAGGTTGAGAGTAGTCGGTGAGCTTTGTGCTAACTCCAAGTCTAGTTGTGGAAATCGCCCCACTCTACCCACTCTTTCATGGATGGATCCCCCCCATCCCCACCCCAGTGCTTGGGTGTCCTGGTCTTGTCTGCCCCCACCCTCGCTTCTCCTGCAGCTAGAGTGATTGTGCTACAGTAGGATTCCTGTCATTCCCGGAGATGGAGCCCAGGGCCTCATTCATGCTGAGCACTCACTCTACCACTGAGAAACACCCCCAGCCCCACCGGTTTCTTGATTCTTGAGTAATACCCTCTAAAGGTAATAGAAACAAGTACTGGAAGTAAAAGGGCCTTTGTAGAGTTGTCAGTGGCCCAGAGGTGAGGTGGTGGGAGACGGCTATTTATAACTAAGATTCCAGGATATGTTTTCCAGTCACACTTAGCCTTTCAGCCTGCTTGTATGCTCCAGTCTGTCACTCAATTAGCTAATGGTTTCTTTAGTCCCATTATGCATTGTAGGGCTCCCCTGGCTCCGGCTTTTTTTAAAAATTATTTTAATTTTTTTTAAGAAAATAATAGGGTATTCTGTTCTTAGTGGTTTAATTTTTAAAATATTCTTGCCAATTTAAAAAAAAGTTCTTCTTTCCAACCCTTTATTATAAAATTTGCAAACATGCAGAGATTTCAAAGAGTGATACAATGACCATCCGAATGCCTTCCACCTAGATCCTACAGTTGACATTTTACCACATCTCGTACTGGTATGTGTGAGTGTGGGGCTGTATGCATTTTTCCCTGTGAACCATTTGAAGATAAATTGAAAATTCCATGACACTTCACTTCTAATATTTTCAGCCTATTCTCTTGGAGAATAAGTGTGGTATCCTCGTAATCCACTTGGCATCTCCCAAGAATAAGGATGTTCTTATCTAAAATCATAGAGTTACTGTCAAACCTAAGAAAAGTAATAGTAACTTCAGGAACCATCTAATAATATCTAGTCTGTTTGCAAATTTATTTAATTATCCAAAGAATTTTTTTTAAACTAAGGTTTAATACAAATTCATAAATAGTATTTGTTGGTTTTCTTTCTTTCTTTCTGTTTGTTATAAGTTTGTTTTAGTTGTTGGTGAATCTTTATTTTGTTCATTTAAAGAGTCCAAAAGAGTTATCTGACAGATGTCCCATATTCTGGATTTGTCTGGTTGTCTTGTGGTATCATTCAAACTGTTTCTCTAACCTTAGTTCATGTGAACTGGAAAGTAGGTTTAGAGGCTTGATTAGATTCAGGTTAAATGCTTTTAGTAAGAGAACTTAAAAGTGACCTTGTGTACTTCATACTGAATCCCCTCAGGAAACCTGTGGCATCAAGGTTTTTTGGTGACACTAAACTTGATCACCTGCTTATGATATGACCAGAGGGCTCTCTTTGTAGTATAATAGTGGAGGATTATGTTCTCAAAAACTTAATTAAAAGGAAAACACACGTGCTCGTGCATGCACGTGCTTGTGCACGCACGTGCACACACACACACACATACACACACACAGAAACAAAAAACAAAACCCCACTTCTCTCACCGGCTGATTTGGAAGGTAAAATGTGTCTTAAAGTGCTATAAAGTAACTTCTGAGCCTGTAAGAATATGACTCTGCTGAAGACATTAGTGGATAAACTTAATAGAAGAGCTGGATTGGAACTTTAAGATGAGACCATGGAGAGAAAAATTCAAGTTACATCTGTGATTTTAGAGAACCATGGCAGTGTGATCATCATGGAGGGCAGAATTAGTAGCTTAGGCCTTTTGTTCCTCTACCTTTCCATTAAACATTATCATCCCTCCAGGAAGGAGGATAACATGCCCATATTCCATTTACAAATTGATAGGCTTTGGGATGTCAGGGGGAGAATCCAGGGAGCCTTTCTAGAATGTTTATATCAACACAGTTCTAACAGTGGTGCTGTTGAATCCAAAAGGCTGAGTGTCTTTGGGAGGTGTTCTAGGAATAAGACAAGACAGTTTGTCCTTTGGTAGTTATGTGGCTTACCTTGGAAGATTTTGTGGAGTTTGTTGTTATAACCTAATAAAGTCTGAGAAAGGGCTAGAGTGACCATACAAGGAATGCTAAGTTAGACCAAAGGAAATCAAATGATGAGGATGGCAGCATATTAGCAGATTACCAGGTGCTGCTAAGTTCTCGACCTGTGTCTTCTACAGAAGGTGCAGGCAGGGAAATCAATGCTCAAGTTGAGTACTTTGCTAATTGCTACTGAGTACTTTAGTGGTAGCTAGCACTGAGACTGGAACCATGGGGCCTGACTGAGCCTACCCACTCAGTGCTCTTGCTATGTTGCTAGAGACTTAGGTGCTGGGTTGTGCCTGGGGATAGGAGTGGGGAGACACTCCCTGACTTTAATAAATAAATAAACACACACATACTTACCATTGCATAGTTTCAGTGATTCAGGATTTGGCAGCAACTCAGCAGTGTGGCCTGGCCTGGGATCTTGCACACCAAATTGCAGTGACATGTGGACTGAGCTGCAGTCACCCGAGGGCTCGCCTGGGGCCTTAAGCTCCTCAGCCAAGATGGTGCACTCACATTCATGAAGTGGGGCTGGTGGTGAAAGCCTCTCTTTGACTCTAGAAAGAACTGGTTTCTAAGGTACAAGTGTTATTTTATAGAAACATTTAGAACTTACCAGGCCCGTGGCCCAAACTGTCTGAAAATAGCACATGCAAAGAAGAATTGGAGAGATCAGTAGAGGAAAGAGAGATGAAGGGATGGTAGGAAATATCAGGAAAGCCCAGAGCCTGCAAGGTAACTGATTCCTATATTCTGTAAGAGATCCTTGAATTGATTCAGACTTTTCTGCTAAGTTCTTAAGGTAATGTCTGTTTTTTTAGAATTGAAACTGACTTTTTGTTCTATTATTTCTTGGTGGGGGGTGTTTATCCTTGGAAAGTGCTCAAATTCACCTTTATGTTTGTAGAAACACTTACCTAGACACACTGAGCCTTGTTCTGGAAAACACGTAAGTTAGATTGTAATAGTACAGTATCAACTAGGAAATGAAAGGAAGTGGTGGATTGGGTGCAAGGAGGAAGGTTCCAGGGTGTGGCACTTTCTTCCATCGGTTTAGTAAAGCGTGGGCAGGAGTGGGGGGGCTGTAGGCCCATGGAGAGCTGAAGCTGCTGCTTTTGGAGGTTACAGCTCCTGACCGGATTCCACTGAACAGAACTGAAGTGTTCAGTGTGGACAGAATATTTATCTGGATGGAAGCTTTTCAGTGTGCCAGGCCTGGTGGTATGGCTTTAGGGGTGTGTGCAGTAATTTCTAGTCCGCCTAGGGTTAGTGCTTCTGCTGCTTCTTTTTGTTCCATTTTTCTGCCATGATTACCCATCTTTTTTATTTGCCCCCAGGACTGATTCTGCCTAGTAGCCTAGGGGCTGGGTGACCAAACTGCTTCTTACCTGGTCTCATAGTTGGCTGGTCTCTCTCTCTTCATAGGATTGATGACACTGACTTGTCTGTATTGAGCTTTTATTGTTTTAAAAATGTCCTCTATATTCCAAATGTTATTTTGTTTGTTTGTTTGGATTTTGAAACAGGTTTTACTGTGTTGCTGAGGCTGGCCTTGAATTTGCAATCCTCCTTTATCAGCCTCCTGATTAGCTGGGATTACAGGCATGCATCATCATGCCCAGCAGGATTAAAAATTTTAGAAACATTTGGGGCTGGGGGTGTAGCCTAGTGATTGAGCATGTGCTTAGCATACATGAGGCCTAGGATTGCTCCCCATCACCAATAGAACAGAACAAAACAAGACCATCTTTTATCACAAAAGAGAAAAGAATAAGCCTCTAAAGAGGTCTCTTGCTGAAGTTTCCTTAGGGTCTGGCCTGTTTCTCTTCCCTTCATTCTTCTATGGGTAGTGGGATGCTCTTTGCAATCAGTTTCCTCCTTAGCAGGCCATCAATATCCCTACTCTCTCCTCACAGTCCTGCAACTATATGCAAACAAATCAGTCATGTAGAAATTGTGTAGTTAACCTAGTGATAGAAAATGTTTAGGAAAAAAAAAGAAAACTGTTTCCCCTCCAGCTTAATGGAACCACGATTACCATAGGCAGGTTTCTTCCCGCTCTTTATTTTTCCTTCCACAAGATAGATTTGAAGACGAGGGAAAACGTTGCTAGGGAAGCCAGAGTAGGCCAAGTGGAAGGTTCTGATACACAGAATCATAACTCAGGGTGCACTTGATTTAGTCCATCCATGTTGCATTTTGTACCCAACAGTGGAGAACACGCAGCTGACGCTGAACCTGCAGACGGAGAACAAAGGCAGTGTTGTCTCAGGCGGAGAGCTGACAATTTTCCTGGACGGGCCAACTGTTGATTTGGGAAATGTGCCTAATGGCAGTGCCGTGACAGACGGTGAGTGCCGCCCTGTTCCCCAGGGCTGTGCTGGGACAGGGCGGGCCGGGCAGGGGGCAGGAGATGCTGAGAGCTGGGTTCACCACCAGACGTCTTGGTTTGGGAACTGCTTAACCAGTCCTGGCTCACAGCTGGCCCAGACTCTTCATAGCCTCCCAGTTCAAAATCACGACATGATTTTTCAAGGACTGCTTTCTGATCAAGGACCAAAATAAATGTCACATCTTTGTGTTATTGTTTGGATTGAGAGCAGAGAAAAACATCTTTTAATTCCACATGGACTTTGGAAAATAAAACATCTTTAGCAAAAGTGAGTTTGGTCCATTTTTCTTCTCCCAAATACTGTTAAATCCCTGGAGACGTTGAGGGTGTTTTTATGAGATGGTGTTAGCTGGAGAGGGGACTGGGTGCCCTGTAGAGATGCACACTAGCAAAAGACAGGCCAGCATAGGAAAACTGGAGAGCGTTCCCTCCTACCCGTCCTGAATGTTGGTAGTTTATTTCTTTTTCTCTAATCTGAAATTGGTCACCTTTGGATCTAGCAGGAAATTATTTAATGAAGTCTGAGGTCTGATATGGGTTGAATTTCTCCATAATTTTTCTCAATAAATCTTTTGTTAGATGTGACGTAACTGTGGTACTTTTAAGGGCCCCAGAGAGGTGTTCTGTACCTTTAAAGGGGTGAAATTTGAATTCTAATTCAAGGGCCATTAGACGAATCTCAGTGGTTGGCTGGACCTTGGCTGCTGGCAAGAATTCCTCCACTGGGCTGAGCAGTACTTTGGGCACTTTTGGTGCATGGAGAAAAAACCATGTATCAGTCACTTCTTTAACACAGAAATACATAATTGAGCCCTGATGTATACTACGTCTTAGTCCAGGTGCTAGCCAGATGGTAATGGGCAAAATTCATATTATTTCCACTCTTTGAAGTTTATAGTCTACTTGTTTGGGACAGGACTTTTTTGGGAAGTTAGATGTGAAATGAATAAATATGTAAATAATTATCTGTCAGAAGCCGTGGACGAGAAGGCACAGAGTAGTATGAGATTCCTCTGCTCTGGGAGATCTCGTCTAAGCTGGGGGATCAGGGAAGTTTCCTTGAGGAAGTTGAAATCCAGAAGATGAGAAGCTTAGACAGATCAAGCTGGGGGCATGGGGAAGGGGCATGGGGAAAATGCATGGCTGCACCTGTGATGGGAACAGAGGTGCCAGGGTGACTGGACCTGAGAAGCACGGAGGGTGGTGGAGGTGAGGCTGGAGAGGCAGGTCCACTCAGGTCATGCAGCCTAGAGCCCATGGTAGGGGTGTTGAACCCCCTTCCGAGAAGCGGAAAGCTCCTGAAGGGCTTTCAGTAGAAGAGTGTCATGGTCTGATTCAGCTTTAAAAACTCTCTGGTTGCACTATGGAGAAACGTCCCCATTGTTTGCCCCCACTTTGCATGGTTACCATCTGTTCTCTGTCATGCTTGTGAGGTTGAAATTCACTTAATTTAGAAGGCATCTGCCTGTTATTACCTTGGGTGTTCTTGAATGTTTTGGAGAAGAAAAGGTGTTCCTGTTCCATGTGGCAGATAAGATCTCACATAATTGTCCCTATTCTTTCTTGTGCCAGTGGCTACAGCAGGCACCATGTCCATGTTCCATCATGTGGGTGACTAATACAGGGGAGTTCTGTGCCTGGTAGCCAACTTTCAAACGGGTTGAGCTTCTCAATGTTGCCATCCTTTTCTTTGATTGATCCCCTTTCTAGGATCACAGCCACCTTCAAGAGAATCCAGTGGGACAACTGTAGCTTCAGAGAACCGGCACCAACCCCCCAGCACAAACTGCTTTGGAGGGAGATCCCGGTAAGACCCCCCTTGTTGATGAGAAGAGAGTTGGACAGATGCCTGAAGCTATTGAAGAAACACTGGGAAGTTGCAAGAAACAATTTATGTTAGAAACTACTGGAAATTTTCAGATATCTTATACCTGATTTGCTATGATAAAGAGATCCAGAGGGGAGTAGAGACCTCAGGATTCTTCGAAGGTTCATTGGTTCCTTGGCAAAGATTGGGGTTAACTAAATTGGTTGTTGGGATGAAATTTTTTTTTTTTTGTGGTCCTGGGTGCTTTACCACTGAGCTATATCCCCAGTCCTTTTTATTTTTCACTTTGAAATAGGGTTTGTTAAATTGTGATCCTTCTCCCTCAGCCTCCCAGGTCACTGGGGTTATAGGTGTGTGTCATTGTGCCAGGCTGAAAGAACCTGTTGAACAGAGAACTTGATTGTTTTTTTATACATCAGGGGCCATGGTGAACCTAGTTGTCCTTCTAGCATACGTATAAAAGTACTTGGAACATGGTCTTTGGCTGTGAAATTTTCTGATCAAGCATTTCTCTTTTTGGAGGGTGGCCAGTGGATTTTTGTTTAGGGGCAGATAGCAGGGACTGAACCAAGGGGCACATGACCACTGAGCTGCATCCCCAGCTCTTTTTAGAGATAGGATCTTGCTGAGTTGCTTAGTGCCTCACTTGAGTTCTTGATCCTCTTGTCTCAACCTCCTGGGCTGCTGGGATTGTAGGCGTGTGCCACTGTGCCTGGCCAGTGGACCCTTTTGAGTGTTGGTTAAAACCTTGTGTACTTAAGAGTCTGTGTTATATAATAATTGCTATGCATATCACAAATTATGTAATTTCTTTGAATGGAATTCCCACCTTTACTTGAATTAATGGTGCAAAACTCATTTCCATGGCAACCTAATTTTTAGGTAGGAGAATAGCTTTAAGTGTACTAGAGAGCCGCAGAATCGGGTTGGGCCCTGTGCTTGTTTGTTTATAACAATGCACAAAATCCCCAGACATTCAAGGGAAGTTTAAAGAAAAGAATAATCATATGAATATAGTTTGTAAATTTTATTATCTACTAAGAGTGGGTGAATAACTGATAATTTTTTTTTTCCAAATACATCCCAGAGAATGGGAATAATGATTTGAAAAATGGAGTTTAATTTCAGCCAACACCAGTGGCATCTTTTTAAAAAAAAAAAAATATATATATATATATATTTTTAGTTGTAGATGGACACAATACCTTTATTTTAATTAGTTAATTAATTAATTAATTAATTTTTATATGATGCTGAGGATCGAACCCAGTGCCTCACACATGTGAGGCAAGTGCTGTACCACTGAGCTACAGCCCTAGCCCCTACCAATGGTATCTTGACATATTCCTCCGAGGACAGCAATGAACTTCTCCAGAGTGGTGGTTTTGTGGGTTTATGAAGGTGTGGTAACTGGAAAGTGTCTGGGTGGGATGGGCAGGAGAGGATCTTTTGTCTGTAACATCATTGGAAGCTGAAGGGCCATTCCCTGTTGTCATTTCTCCAAGTCTCTGCAAAGGTGTTACATAACACTCTGAAGACCATTCTCACTTTCCATGACTTGCTAGATGGCTTACAAGGTGGAAAAATTAGTCAGGTCTTACAGGGTTAGGATTGGCAATATGATTGCAAATCTTGTGTCAGCAAAGGAATGATCCAGAACTGTTATTGCCTTGGTGTTCTTGAACATCTTGGAGAAGAGAAGTTGTTCCTGTTCCATGACGCAGATGAGATCTCACATGATTGTCTCCTCAGTGGTGGCCAGCTGGGGCAAGGAACGCTCTAGAATTTCTCTTCCCGAGTGATGCCATTTTAGCTTCGGTACTTAGTGACCTCTGCTTGGTTTTTTAGTTGGACTTGGAAAGTTTGTGTCAAACACACTGATGTTAATTTTGCCTCTGGGAGGCAGAGTCTAGCTCTTAACAAGTTTAGACTCTCAATTGTCAACCTATTTGCTAGTCTCTGAATTTCTCTAGTTTATCAACCTTGAAATTCATAGATCCTGATAACCCTTCTTTGCACTGAGGATTGTTGCCTGTTAAAACAGCAGCCAGAGTTCAATGGATGGGATGCACTTGTGCCCATACTGCATGGTAGACGTTATTGGTGGTTAATGTCCAGTGAATTATTGGTGGGCCAGGGACTTCTGGAGAGCTTAGGTGGCATGGGAGTCTTCCTCAGTTGGCTGAGCTGTTGCAGCACTTTAGTGGACCCAGTCTGAATTTTTCACATGTCTCTGACATCTAAATGTTTAGTCTGTATTCATATAGAGCCTGCTGCCATTCAGCAGCAAACATTTTTTGGAAATATGACCCAAAGGCAGTATCTTCTGCATGTGTAAGGTCACTGTGCACATATGCTTACTTCTGCAGTTAATAGAGTAGTCTGCTGGTCAAGAGTATAGGGCTTTGGAACCCAAAAGTGTAGATCAAATCCTGGCCTGTTATTTACTTGCTGTATGGTATTGGAGAAATCACTAAACTTCTCAGAGCCTTATTTTTTTTTTTTTTTGGCATGTAAAAAGGGGATATCACCTGCCTCCCAGGGTTATTGTTGGAATCAGCTGAGATGAGGTGTGTCTTTCTAAGGGCCTCCACCCCCAGGAGCCCTTGATGAAGGTGGCTTTGGTTTTTCTTTGCACCTGGAGGCTATTGCGTGCAAACCCCCCCAAACCTGAGAAGTGAGGCATTGTCAGTGAATTTATCAAGGGCGGAGGGTGGGAGGTGGTGAGTTGAACCTTTGAGATTCAAGGGCAGTACTCTGCTTTCTTACTTCTCTGGGGCAGGGAGAATGATGGGCTTCTGCCTGCTGCTTCATAGACTAAATATTTAGCTTTCACTGTCTGAAGGGTAGGCTTTTCTTGGACTTGGTTCTGTGCACCATGATCAAGCAAAGGTGCTCTGACGTGTCCATGAAGGTGAGGACTGCAGTGTCAAAGCAGCCTCTCCTTTCCTCTCTGTCCTTTGTAGAGCTATGGAACTGGGACTGTGGAGGGTTTGCTCTGAGGGATTCAGCTACCAAACTTACTTGGCAGAGCTATCATCTGCTTGCTGAGCCAAATCTCAAAACTCCCTGGGATCTTACTTTTTTTTTTTTTTTTTTTTTGGTGCTGGGGATTGAACCCAGGGCCTTGTGCATGCAAGGCAAGCACTCTACCAGCTGAACTATATCTCTAGTCTGGTATCTTACTCTTGAAGAACAATCGAGTGAAGCATCTCTAATTGTCTACCATCTGGTCTGCCACATGGAAGCCAGCATGGCACTATAGCACAATTCATATGACATAAATTTGTTTGCAACCAGATAGTGGGTCTGGTTGAATTAATAAACAGTTAATATAACTTGTATGCTTCTACAGTGGAATATTTTCCCATAGTAAATGTGGTTGAAAGTCAGTTAGGTCAACATGGTAGAATCTCAGAAAAATGTGAACACGAGAACTAGATCACAGGAAAAAAAGATTGTGTAATGCCATTTATATGAAATTAAAAAATGCTAAACTAAACAATGCATTTATTCTGGATTCCTTCATAGGTGGTAAAACTATAAAAAATGGATGGGGAAGCTGGCATGTGGTAGTTCCAGCTGTTCAGGCTTGAGCTCAGGAGTTTGAGGCCAGTCTGGGCAACATAGCGAGACCCCATCTCAAACAAAACACAGAGCAGATCAAAGAAATGGATAGGAATAATTCACCCTGCATTCAGGAGAATGATTATCTTGGTGGTGAGGAAATGGGAATGAGGAAAAGCACATAGAGCAAGTTTCTAGGGCCACGTCATTTCTTAGCCTGGGTGGATCTCACATGATCATTTTCTTCTTCTTTAAAAATATATATTTTATATATTCCTGTGTTCACATGTTATATTTTATGATAAAAAAATAAAAGCATTACCTACCAATCTAAGGAAGCTGAACAGCAGTGATGGAGAAATTGTCATTTGCCCTTGAAGAGACAGATTTCAGGCCTTTGGGTTTCTCTAGGTTCAATAATAGCCACCTATTTTTATTCTACCCGGTGTGTGTGTGTGTATATATATATATATATATATATATATATATGTATATTCTAAATCAATACTTCACGTTGGCCTCTGAGCCACACTTTTGTCACTTAGGAATCTTAGATCTGAGAATTTTGGGGGGAACTTGAAGGAATGGGTTCAGAGATAAGCTGGTATCCTGGTCCTGTATCACAACAGCACCGAGCTTGGTGTCCCGAGGAGGCTGGTTTGATGCTCTTCAGTATTTGATTGGAGTGAGGACAGCTTTGTGTTGAACCCCAGGATTATGCCTGTTAATGTGCCATCCTGTGCGGCATCCTTCTCCAGTGTTCCTCACCCTAGGGTCACGGTGGCTATGCCTCTTACATTTTGAAGCCCCTAGAACAGTGTGTGCGGGTTGGCGCTGGGAGTACCTCCAGTACCCTTTAAAGTTCTCTCAGTTTTAGCTTCTTTTGCTGGAACGAGACCCCTTGGGAAGCTTGCCTAAGTGGGTTTGGGCTGTGAAGGTCTTGTGTACCTGGTATTGTGTGTATGCCCCACCAGGAATGTCGGAGCATGGCCTCCACTCTCTACAGTGAGTCTAATCTTCATGAAGTAACAGAGACTTGTCAAACAGGCGAATAAAACTATGGGAGAGAAGAAACCTGTGTGTGAGAGGGGAGGACCAAGGAGAGAGGGGGATGGAAGTTTGCAGAGATGGTCATTCTTGTCCAGTGGTTCAGTACACTGTCTTAGGAGCCCAGTGGAGTGTATATGGGGTAGGAAAGAACCCAGAAGAGGGTCCCTGCTGGTACTGGCCACTCTCTTTGGAGTTACCGTTAGATTACCGATGGTTGTGAAATTTCATGCTGAAGAATGGAAAGCCAGGATGTCTTGAGTGTTTTTGTGGTTTGCTGTTTCTTGGTTACCTGTGACTTTTCTTCCCATTTCCCATAGACTGTCTGTGGCTAGCCATGCTGCCCTCCAGGCACTGCCCAAGGCTCCCTCCAACAGCTGGTTCCTCAGGCTGGAGTTCCTATAAAGTTTCCATAGTCAGAAAGGGAAGCGAATAACAACAACAAAAGGAAGAACACACTTAATTTGCTTTAAGCATCATAAAGTTTTTCATTCATAAGTCTGAAAACAGTATAAAGGACCTTGGTTAGGAAGCTGTATGTGGGGGCTTAACCACCTTATTTTCCTTTATTATGTTCATATGTGATTTAGTATAAAAGTGTAAGTGAATGTGGGGGTGGGGTGAAGGGCTGGAGGCCTTGGATTTGCCTGTGTCCCCCGCCAGCCGTCAGTATTGGCTACTCTGGGTCTAAACCTGCATTTTAACATGCTCCTCTTGGTGATTCTCTTAAATGTGAAAGTTTCAGAACCTCTTGTGATAGTTCTCACTCTTTCTCTTTTACTCTTCTTTGTTGTCCTGCTTTGATGAAAATATATCATATTTATTGTCTGCCTTGCCTTGGCATTAATGATCTCTGAAGATTTAAAAGAGCTATATTCTTGGAGCCTTATAAAGCCCCAAGGTCTCTGGTGAGCTCTAAATAGCTCATCGGCTATGTCTGCAGACAGCCTATCCCAGAAAGGAAAGAAAAATAAACTTGTCCAGTGTGAGCCTGCTGGGAACACTTCAGGAAGTTCTGGAGGGCGGGGGTAGGGGTGGGTGATGTGGATCAGGAAGCATAGCTGACAGGGAAAGAGGGGTGGTTGGGAGCTTGAGCCTTGGGAACTGGGCCATTCTCTCAGTCATTGTTGGCCATTGCCACCCCTTCTTCCTTTGAGACAACTAAAAGCTTTATTTGTAGATACAAAGGAGCATGAAACTGAATGTAGCACCTGTACAGTTTCCATGTGGGCCTCCCGCCCACCAGCTTTTCCTTAAGACCTGGCTGTGGCCTCATTATATAAGAGAAAGGAATCTGCGAAATTCATCTATTCCTACAGTGATAACCAGGACACCATCCCTGCTCACAGGGAGCCTGCACCCTTGTTTCTGAGCAGTTGGTGTGTATGGAGTAGATTCAGATTGTGGACAAGGGCATTCTCCAAGCCACACATTGAAAAGTAATCATGGAAGTTAATCACACATTAAATTATATATTGATATTATTAATTATGAATTAACTATAGTGACGCATGCTGCATGATACATTTATTTACTCAGACCTGTTTTTTTGTAGGTATTTATTTGGCATTTCCTCTGTATGAGCCTAGCGGGATGTGGCGAGTACCAGAAAGCTGGCTAGGAACTAGGAGGAAGGAAGGCAGTTGAAGGCAGTAACCATTTCCCACACTTTGAATGCCAGGTGCTGAGCTAGGTCATGATCACAAAAAGATGAAAAGTCTTGGTTCATGATATCAAGGACTGTCTCTAGCAGGAAACATATTTGGGTGAAAAAAAATCACAGTCCAGTGTGACGGATCCCATGGTGCTGGTATGTACGCATGCAAGAGGGACATTATGGGAAGTGTACCTAAATCTACACTGGGGATTTAGAGATGTTCTCACACACTTGAGCAGCATTTCAAAGGACTTTGCTGGACCAGTGAAGTTGGAGTCGGGGATGACACTGCAGGCAGAGTGTATAGCCTGGGCAAAGGCAAATGGGAGTAAGAGAGCTTGGCATCTTCGAGGAAACAAGAGTCATTTGGTAATGTTGGTGTGGATGTGAATGATCACTATAGAAAACTATGGTTTATTGGCCAAATCCAGCCTGCTGCTTGTTTTTTTTTTTTTTTGTTAATATTTTTTAAGTTATACATGGGCACAATATCTTTATTTTGTTTGTTTATTTTTATGTTGTGCTGAGGATCGAACCCAGGGTCTCACACGTGCGAGGCGAGCGCTGTACCACTGAGCCACAACCCTAACCCCCTGCTGCTTGTTTTTTAAAATATTTTTTTAGTTGTAGTTGGACATAATAACTTTATTTCATTTATTTATTTTTATGTGGTGCTGAGTATTAAACCCAGTGCCTCACATATGCTAGGCAAGTGCTCTGCCTCTGAGTCACAACCCCAGCTCTGCTGCTTGTTTTTTGTTTGTTTTTATTTTTATTTTTTAAGAGCAGTTTTGCAAAGTTGAACAGTAGGAATGGAGTTCCCATGTGCCTCCTGTCCCCACCCATGACCTCCTCTGTTATACTCTTCTCCCACCAAAGAGGTATGCTTATTAGAATTGGCAAACCCACATTGACACATGATTGTCACTCAAAGTTCATGTTTATGTTAGGGTTCCCTGTGGGTGGTATCCATTTTGTGGGTTTTCGCAGATGAACACACTAGTACTGCATCATAGAGTTTCACTGCCTGTGCTTATCTATTCATCCTTCCCTTCCCCCAGCCCTGGTACTGATCTTTTCACTGTTTTCATAATTTTGCCTTTTCCAAAATGACATATATTTGGAATCATGTGATTTGTAGTCCTTTCTGATTGGGTTCTTTCATGTAGTAATATATATTTTTTCCGTGTCTTTTCATGTCTTGATTTCTTTTTAATGCTGAATACTATTTCATTCTCTGAATGTACCACGGTTTATTCACTCATTCACTTGCTGAAAAATATCTTGCTTGCCTCCAAATTTTGGCAATTATGAATAAAAGTCTTATTAATATCTGTGTGTAGGTTTTTGTGTGGAGAGAAGTTTTTTTTACCTTGCTTAGCTAAATATAAAGGAATGGGATCTCTGGATTGCATGGCAGGAGTGTTCTTAGGAATTTTTTTTTTTTCCCCCCAAAGAGACAGGGTCTCTCTGTGTTGCCCTGCCTGATCTTGAACTCCAGGGCTCAAGCAGTGCTCCTGCCTGCTCCTTCCTCAGCCTTCCTAGTAGCTGTGAACATAGGTGCTCTTAGTTTTATTAGAAACTGTCAAACTGTCTTCCAAAATGGTGATGCCATTTTTCCACCAGCAATGAGCAGAAGTTCCTGTTGTTCTACATCCTCTTTGGCATTTGGTGTTGTCAGTGTTCTGATACTGCTATTTTAATGAGTGTCTACTGGTATTTCATTGTTTCAATTGTATGATATATCAAATGAAGCATCTTTTCATATGCTTATTTGCCATCTATGTTTTTTTTTTTTTTTGGAAGGTGTCTATTCAGATCTTTTGTCCCATCTTTTTTTCTTTTTTTTTTTCCCTTCGGTTAATATATCTTAATTATGCAGAGAGTAATGTGTTTTGTTGTGACATATTTATACATGCACATTAACATACTTTGGTCTTTTTGTTCATTTTTTTTAAAAATCAGGTTATTATTGTTGAGTTTTAGGAGTTCTTTGTGTTTTGTATAGCAAACCATTATCAGATGTGTGTTTTATAAATCTTATTATCTTCATTACCTGTTTTTATAAACAAAATTTTATTGGAATTTAGCCATCCTCGTGTGTTTACAAATTGTCTCTTGCTGTTTGCCTGCAATGATGGCAGAGTTTAGTTGTGACAGAGACAGTTATGGTTAGCAAAGCCTGAGAAATACACTGTCATGGTTTGGATCTGGAAAGTCCCTCAGAGGCTTGTGTGTTAAGGTCTTAGTCCCCAATGCAGCAATGTACAGAGGTGGGACATTTGGGAAGTGACTGGATCAATGGATTAATCCACTGATGAAGTTGGAGTCTGAGTGGACTCTTGAGAGGTAAGCGGTGGAAGCTGTAAGAGTGGAGTCCAGTTGCAGGGAGAGGATCCTCGGGGACTGTATCTTGTCCCTCTGCTTCTTGGCTGTTAGAAGTTGAGTAGCTTTTCTCTGCCACACCCTTCTTCCATGATGTGTTCTGCCTTACCTCAGGCCTAAAGCAATGGAGCCAGCCAACCACTGGCTGAAACCGTGAGCCAAAATAAATCTTTCTTTCTTTGTTTCCCTCAAGTATTTGTTCCAGTGACAAAAGGCTGACTAACACTTTTATTTTCTGGCCCTTTACAGAGAGTTTGCTGATTCCTGCTATAGGAGGTGGTAAAAGGTAAAACCAGCTCACAAAGGGCCTGTTAAGTTTTACTGAGGACTTTAGATTGGTTCTTTAGAGATGGGAACCACTGGATTTTGAGCAGTGTCATGATTTTTCAGAAAAGTAGTCTGATGGATGAATTTGAAGCTGTATCAGTTGGGTTAATTGCAGGAAACAAACCATTCTAGGTATTTCAAGCAGAAAGGGATTTAATATGGGGAATTAGGTGCCACTGAGTGGCCTGGTGCAGCAGAAGTGAGGGGTCCTCCCTGGTCTTTGGTTTCAGGGTCACAGCCTTACAGTTGTAATCCATATGTCAGGAAACTGCTGCTACGCCTAGAATCACCTTACATGCATAAAGCTTTTGTCTAGGTGTTGAGGCATTGGGTCTGCTGGAGCCCCTGCCAGTCATTACCTCTTCTGCCATTTGTCCTGTAAGAACCTCTCATTGTCGGATCTAGAATCATCAGATCTAGAACTTTCCTGCAAGGGAGTCTGGAGATCTTCTAGGCCCTAGGTGCAGGGGAGCCATGTGGAATTCCCAGAACAGTGGATGAAGATTGGAATCAGAGACTAGTTAAGAGGACTTTTGTAGTGACTGAGGAATTGGAAACTAGTCTCTGGCAGTGGTAGAATAGAGAGAAGACAGGAGAAATATCTAGAGCTACCTACATGTAGTCATGGAGGAAGTTGGAGAGTGGGGAGGAATAGGAGACCTCCCAGACTCTTGGATTGTGATGTCATTCTTAGAGATGAGAAATGTGGTAGGGGAAGAGCTTAAGGATCTGTCCGTTTAAAAATCATATTCCCTGCTATGGCTGGCTTGGGTGTTTAGCTGCTCTGTGAACAGCAGTGCTGCGTGGCTCTGGGGCAGTCTTTCCTCTGAAAGTATATCCGTAGAAGGAGGATTAAAAGCCGAAATTAAGAGACACAGAACAGAACATTGTATTCCTGACCATGGACAACAGGGCCAAGATACTGATGACCAGTTTAGAATGCAGGAGTGATATTTCTACTTTTACTAGATCAGTGTCTGGGTTCTGGGACTTCTAGTTCTAAGAATTTGTGTCTGAAAGGGAAAGGGTGTAGAGATAAACCAGTCAAACAAACAAACAAGAAAGAGTCTGGATGACTCTTTAGACATGAGAGCTTGGGCAGCTTGGGTATGTGGTAAGGAAAGACCAGAAACAGAACTGAATACAGATGCTTTGGACAGACGTGGATGGCGAAGAAAGGAGTTGCTTGAGCCAGTGCATTTGTGGCTGTGGTTTGGTGTGATGAGGCTGGGCTTTTCCTCTACAGTTCTATTGGAACTAGATGGCTCAGAGTTTCGAGTTCGATGGAGGTGGTGATTTGGGGTTTGGTTTAGTGACTGCCTTTGTGATGGCATACTCGATAGTCTAAGTAGAGTGACTCCTTTTAAATGCTGAAACAACTCTATATTTAGGCTTTTCATTTTGTATTAGATAAAAATAGACACAGAACTAAAACCCAGAATTTATATTGCTTTATGCTTCACATGTGCTGATTTCATAAAGTTAGGTACCTATGACTTACTGGAAATACAGTGGAGGTATTGGTCTCAATATTTTTTGATCCTCTCGTCCTTATTTCCTGTTTGTTATGTCACTCTGGCATCTACTCCTATTATTCTGCCCAAATTGCAGCCATCAAAACCCACCTGATCTATCTGCAAGTGGCCTAGTCCTTTCTGGAAACAGTCTGTGCCTTGACTTCCACTTTAATGCAGAGTGTCTCCCCACCCCCTTCATGGATCTTTGTTTAAAAAATAAGTTCGATTCATGTAAAAAATATATATTCCATAAGAAATGGGTTACAATATTAAGTAGGGCATTTGAGGATGGCATTACGGGTAAGGTGACCTTGTAGTAAAGATTTGAAGAAGGCGAGGGATTTAACCCTAAGGGTAGCTCTGGGGCAGGGGAAGGTTGTTACAGAGGCTGAGATGGAGTGGAAAAGCAGTAAGGAAGCTGGTCCATTTGCAGAAGAGGGGGAGAGAAAGTGATCAGAGGAGGTGACAAGTGGTAAGAGGAGGTGACAAGTGGTAACAGGAAGGACCAGATTGTTTCCATGAATTTCTGCTGTATGTATTTCAAGATTCTTTGACTAAATAGACAGTAAAATTTGGGCTGGGTGCAGTGGCACACACCTGTAATCCCAGCAACTCAGGAGTCTGAGGCAGGAGGATTTCAAGGCCAGCCTCAGCAATTTATCAAGGCCCTAAGCAACTTAGTGAGACCCTGTCTCAAAATAAATAGAGTTGGGATATAGCTCGGTGGTAAATTGCCCCTGGATTAAATCCCGAGGACCAAAACAAACAAATAAAAAACAACAAAACAAACAAAAACACAGTGCAGGGGCTGGGGATGTGGCTCAAGCGGTAGCGCGCTCGCCTGGCATGCGTGCGGCCCAGGTTCGATCCTCAGCACCACATACAAACAAAGATGTTGTGTCTGCCGATAACTAAAAAATAAAATATTAAAAAAAAAAACAAAACAAAACAGTGCAATTTTTAGTATGTCTTATGGCAAATTGAACTTTTATCTTTATCTTGTGATCCTTGTTTTTTTTTTTTGTTTTGTTTTGTTTTTCTTTTTCTTTTTTTTGATGGTGTTGAAATTAAACCCAGGGCCTCTTGCATGCTTGGTAATTGCTCTATACTGAACTATAATTCCAGCCAGTTTTTTTTTCTTCCTGCTTTTTTTCTTATACATTACTTAGTCTGAGCAGTAAAAAGGGACAACCTACAACATGAGTGATTATTACAAACATTATGTTAAATGCGAAAAGCCAGACCCAGAAAGTTAGATTCTGTATGATTCCATTCATATGACATTTTGGGAAAGGCAAAATTATAGGGTTAGAAATCCAATCAGCAGCTACTGTGGGTTCAGGGGAGTGAGTGACTGCCAACAGGCCCAAGGAAATTTTGGGGGTCAATGGAAATGTTCCATGCCTTGATTGTGGTGGTGACAGCATGACTGTATATGTTTGTTTAAATTCATCAAACAGTACCCTTTAATGAATTTTACTGTATGTAAATTATACCTTAATTTTTAAATCTTAAAAAACAAAAAGTATTTGTTTAGAATTAGTGCAGCTGCTCCAACTACCTTTTATTTTGGGCTTTTTGGCATATGTTTTCCTCAACCACTTAGTTTAGCCATTTTGATCCTTACATTTTAGGTGGAATTTCTTTTAACAGCACTTAACTGGATCATTTTCCTGTGGTGCTGAGGATTGAACCCAGGGCCTTGTGCGTGAGAGGCAAGCACTCTACCAACTGAGCTATATCCCCAAACCCCTTAATTTTTTTTTTTTAAGCCAGTAACTTTCATCTTTGTCTATCACAGCTAGTCCATACATGTTTTTTTTTTTTTTTGTTGTTGTTGTTTTGTTTTTTATGATTCTTGGTATCTTTGGAGTAGTTTTTGGCCTTTTGCCTTTTGGTTTTTCTCTGTCCTCTGTTCTTTGTTTTTCTTCACACTAAGCCTGTGATGAGCCTCCCTTTTAAAGAAGAGCCTTGATGAGTTGTAGGCATCTTTCACTCACTGATTATTTGATAGTGGAGTGTCAAATTTTGCACCCATGGGTGTGAAAAGAGCAAGAATTTACTCACTGGCTCCTTGTCTGCAGATTTTGTGTTTCTTTTTTTTTTTTTGCTGACTTTTGGCACATCTGTGGGTTGGGTCTGTTTTGTGTGTTTGCAGATGGCCTTTGAAGATGCAACACTTTAATGACAAAATGGCAGTAAAAATTTTCAATTTTTTTTTTCTTGTGCTTTTGGGGATTGAATCCGAGGCCTTGCAAGTGCTGGGCAAATGCCCTATCACCTAGCCACACCCCTAATCCTAATGGTAAAATTCTTACATGAAAACCCAGAGTAGGATACGGTGCAAATACTTGTTATTTTGTAGGGGAGAAAGAAAGAATAGGTCCAGGTTGATTTTTAGTTTTGTTTTGTTCTAGGATGGAGTGTAGGGCCTTAAGCGCTAGAAGCACATGCTCTACTACTGAGAGATATTCCTAGCCAGAAAAAGTTTTATTTTAAATCAAATCATACAGTTTTTTCTTTACATTTGGAAAAGAATGATGAATTGGAGACTCCCGAGGAATTACTTCTTCTTCTGCCAGTTTGTTGGTTTTGCGTGGGGAGGCATGCGGCGGGAGAGGCTCTTGGCCAAGGAGCATTGAGGGTTGTGTGTGTCTCATTCATCTTTGTGTCTTTAGCAGGACCTAGTGTAGTGCCTTGCTGCATGTAGCAGCGGTTCAGTAAATATTTGTTGAATTGAAAGAAGCTTGTATTCCTGCTCCTCATTTGCCAAAACTTTGGGGTGGGTCTTCTACTGGTTTACATTCCTTGGTGCCCTGGCTCCTGAGGTGCGGTGGTTGCAGGGACACAGTGGGGGCAGGGGGTGCGTTTTATCAGGACTGCCTTGTGCTTCCCAGGCTCTGCCTCACCACCAAGAGGGTGGTGGGTCTCCACTGCCTGTTCAATTCTTCTTGTTTCATCAGGGTTTTTATTCCCCATGATTGATATTTCCATACTGAAGACTTTTCATGGACTCTTCTTTTCAAATCCTTGCAACTTTAAAAAAGTTGATGTTGGAATTAGATGACTTGATACATAAATAAGTCTTCTTTGGGAAAAGAATGTGTGAAGTCCCTGTACTTTAACTCTACCAGAAAAGAATGTTGCTTACTCTCTAAGAATAATAGTATCTCACTTATATATAGTTATTCAAATTCTCATGTGACTGTTGAATCTTGGAAGTGTGGGTCTCATAAAGGACAGGAGAATCATGGCAATGCTGTCCCTTTTTGACGGACACTAGATTCCACAGAGCAGCGCATAGCAAAGGGGACCCTCTCGGCTAGGATGAGATAGGGTGGTCTGCAAGAACTGGGCTGAGGTCATTATCCAGCCACATATTTGAGAGTCGGTAGTTTCCTTTGCATTCCTTCTCATAGCCCCCTCCATCTTCCAGGCAGGAATGGGGTGTCAGATCTCCCCCAGCTTCAAATCTCTCTGATTTTCTCTTGTGCCACTGCTAGAGAAAGTGCTCTGCTTTGAGATGATGCAATTAGATGGGGCCCACCTGGGTGATCACCATTTTTAAGGTCAGCTTTGCCATATGACTTGAGATAACCAGGGACATGGCACCTTCTCATACATTTTAGGCATCAGGGTGGGTATGTTTGAGAGAGGAGATCGTTTAGAAATTCTGCCTGGCATGGATGGCCCCTCTCTCTGTTCCCATGTGTAATCACTTACCTGGTCTTTTCCTGTTGGCATGTGCTTAAAAATCACAGCTGAAATAAAATAAAAACATGCCAAAAAAAAAAATTTGGATTTGGAGGGCTGGGGCTGTAGCTCAGTGGAAGAGTGCTTGTCTAGTATATGTGAGACACTAGGTTTGATCCTCAGCACCACATAAAAATAACATAAAAGGTATCGTGTCCACCTACAACTATAAAATAAATGTTTTTTAAAAAATTTGGATTTGGAGATGATGCGGGCACAATGAGTCTAATGAAATGAGTTTTATTTCTAGGTCCTGATCCTAGAGGATGATTTCACATGCCATTTTGGGTTTAGCCTTTCTGGAAGACACTGGTGGATTGTGAAATTCCATCCTTTGGCACAGTTCTCTTTCTTTCTTTCGCTTGTTTGTTTATTTTTGATTGGTGCTTTCTACATATACATAAAGGTGGAATTCGCGGTGGTGTATTTATACATGCACATAGTGTGATTTTGTTTAATTCATTCAGCATTTCCTCCCCTTCCCCATCCCTCCCTTTCCTTATCCTCCCTTGACTTCACTACTCCACAGGTCTCACTGTACTGCCCAGACTTGAACTCCTAGACTTAAGTGATTCTGTTGCCTCAGCCTCCTGAGTAGATGGGACTATAGGCAGGCCACCATGCCGGCAGATTCCATTCTTTAAAGAAGTGAAGGAGGTGACAAGGGATTGGATTGGAAAGAACATACAAAGTATTAGAGATCACAGGCTGGAGAATGCTTTTGAACCTGACTGTTTATTTCTTGAATGCTCACTGTGGGGTCAGGTGCATGCTAGGTGCTGTATATATGAAGGCACACAAAATAGATATGGTTCTACACTCATGGACCTTTTTGGAAACAGACGTTAAACAAAAAAAAAAACATGCAAACCAATATATTTGCAAATGGGACTTTTTTCTTTTTTGGTGGTGCTGGGATCAGACCTGGTGCCTTGCAAGTGCTAGGCAAGCACTCTACCACTGAACCACGTTCCTAGCCCTCTAAGAAGTTGCCATAGACAGAACAGTTGGGATACTGTACAGGAGAATGAAAATGAATTTCCTGTAGTCTAGGAGATCAGGGACCTTCAGACCAAGCTTTGACTCAGGAACCAGGTGGGTAAACAGTCCAGGGATTAGTATGCCAGGCATGTAGGTCAGCAAAGGGCCTACTGCATTGTCCCCAGAAGGAGCTTAGGGGGCTGTCTTGAGGAATGTCCACCAAACATATTCTTTGTAGAGCTTTCCTCACCCCTGCTGAAATCTTGCCTTTTTGACGTGTCGTGTTGGAACATTTAGAAATAATACTCTAAGATACTGTAGTCCCAAGTACAGTTGTCCCTCACTCTCTGTGGGGGACTGGTTTCTAGGCCCTCCTTGGATTCCAAAATCCCTTATATGAAACAGCATGGTATTTGGTATATTACCTACACATGAATACTAATACTATATACTCCTATATACTTTAAATCATCTCTAGATTACTTATAACACCTAATTACATATAATTACTATTTAAATAGTAATTCTGAATCATTCAGAGAATAATGCCAAGAGAAAAAAGTATGTACATGTTCAGTATAGACACTTTTTCCTGAATATTTTTGGCTCGCAGTTGGTTGAAACCGTGAGGTGGAAGTCAGCAGATATAGAGGGCCTTTCAAGACCCTAGGTATTCCCTCAGGCCTGGGACCTACTTACTGAATGGGGAGGGAGTTGGAAGAAGGTGAAGATGCTTTTCTGTTCCACCTGTAGAAGCTGGTATTCCGCATACCTTTCCAGGCCATCCCCATGCAAACTCCTCCTATGGTAGTGCAGGTTGGTGGCCCCAATACTCATCTCTTTACCTGTCCCATGCACTTATAATTCAGGTTCAGATGGTCTCAGATCATAGGACAAATCACATGCTGCCATCTCAGCTGTGCTGAGTAGGTGAACACTTGCCCTCTGAATCGTGGCTTTCTCTCACAGTTGGGAGGGTATTTGAATGTTCTTTTTAATTAATCCCAGCATCCAGCCTGGAATTAGATTAGATGAGTCACAATTTATTATACATTCTCTCTTAAGGTGACTCTCTTAATCCAATAAAGCCACCACCCTTGAAAGAATTGCTCTGTACTCCAAGTTGAGCAAAAGTAAATCATTTGTCTTTGTGGAATTTAGAATGGACTTGGCAGCAGTTTATTTTTACCTTCCCTGTCATCTCTGAGGCTGGCAGCCTAGAGGGAGGGTGTGGATTGGAGCCATAAATTACCCTGGAAATGGCTAGAATGGTCCCATTTTAACTGTAATTGTGCCTTTCCCAGTTCACCTCTATCCCCACCCCCACTTTCTAACTCACTGCAGAGTGAGGGAGGAGAACCTGAGGGGTGAAAGTGGAGTCCGCTTGCTTGTTGGTATCTAAGTGGTGGAGACCATTTCTTTTCCCATTTTTCTCCCCCGTGCTTCTATTTTAATGCTTGTTTCTTGCTGGTTATGTCTTGCTGGAAGCAGGCCCAGCTCCACTCAAGTTCTTTTCTTTTTTTTCTTTTCCATGCTGCTATTAAAAGACAATGACCAGTTAAGTGTGCTTGCAGGAGAGGGGCAGACAGGAGCCCTCTTGGTTCTGGTAATCCCAGGCAAATAGCAAGTCCGATTCTGTGGTTAGGAATGAAATTGAAGTGAAGTTTGAATTTAAGTTTATTAGGCAACTTTCACTTCTGTGCTTGTTTTATTAAAATGGAGGAAAACCAGTCATCAGTTATTAAACTCTGACATGTCTCTTTCCAGAGCTTGAACACCAACAGGACTGAATCTGAAGTCAAAGAGCCTCCTTCCATGTTCTGGGCCTCTTTTGCCATGGTAGACAGCTGTGCTTGGCACCTCATGTTCAGCCAACTGTGAATTCTTGATATTTGGGAGGATGTGTCCCTAGGCTTTAAAGAATCTCCATATTCACTAATAGAAATGGCTATGGGGGTCTTGGGTTTTGTTTAAATCACAATCTTCAATCTCATCTCGTTTTCTGTGTGTTTGTTTTGGGGTGGGGGGCATATTTTCTCTCCATAGGTTACCTACCTTCTAAAACTTTTGATCACTTTAATTTTTTTCCAGATGTTTTTGTAGTGGATAAGACTCAAATTGATTTTTTTTTTTTTTTAAATTATGAAGTTAAGTTTATTTGGATAAACTTTACAAACAGTAAAATTCATCCTGTGCGGAATATAGCTCTAAGTTTTGACAAAAGCCTTTCAGGTGGTCTCTATCATCACAAGATATAAAAATGCCATCATCCCAAAAAGTTTTCCTGTGCTCCTTTGTAGCTAGTCCATCCTTTGACCCTTAGCCACTGACAAACCCTCATCTGTTTTCTTTCCCCAAAGCTTTGCCTCTTCCTGAATGTTATAAAGATGGATTGACCCACTGGGTAGCCTTTTGAGTCTCTTACTTAGCATAATGCATTTGTGAGTCATCTGCTTTTGTGTGTGTCCATGTGTTCCTTTTATTTACTGCATAGTATTCTACTGTATGTCTGCACCATGGTTTGTCTAATCATTCACCATTAAAAGACTTTGGGTTGTTCATGGCTTTTGGAGACTGTGAATAAAGTCACTAAGAATATTTGCATTACAGATTTTTGTGGAAACATATTTTTCATTTCCCATGGGTAAATACCTTGGAGTAGGATTGTTGTTTATATGCTAATGACTTTGTAAGAGACTGCCAAACTTTTCCATAGTGACCAAACCGTGTTGTATTCCCTCAAAGCAAAGTAAGAAAGAATTCTAATTACTTTGCATTCTTGGCAGGACTTGTTACTGTCAGTGTTTTAAAAAACTTTGCCCATTCTCTAATAGAAATGTAAAGGTATCTCATTGTAGTTTTAATTTGCATTTCCCTAAGAACTGATGATGTCAAATGTCTTTCCCGTGTTTGTTTTCCATCCACAGATGGAATGAAGTGTCCACAGCTTTCAATTATTTTAAAAATTTTGGGTTGTTTTCTTATTGAATTTTGAGTGTTCTATGTAGTCAAGATATAAGTTATTTATCAGATGTGTATTTGCAGCCTAAGGAATGTCCTTTCCTTTTCTTGACAGTATCTTTGGGAAATCAAGAGTTTTAAATTTTTATGAAGTCATAACCCAAACTGCTTGTTTGGGGTTACATTTAATTAGATGTTTTATTCACCTTTCTTCCACATTGCCTTCTCTCTTCAGCTTCTTGCCCCCACCATTCTATTTTAGACCCTATGAGTTTGGTTACTCTTCTGGACAAACCAGAAGATTTGTCCTTCTGTGACCGGCTTATTTCAGTAGCATGCTGTCCTCAAGATTTGTTTGTGTGATAGCACGTGTCAGAATTTCCTTCTTCGTTGAGAATGGGCTGCTTACACCTCTTGGCTACTGTGAACAGGCCGGCTATGCACACGGGTGTACAGACATCTCAGAGACCTTGCTTTCAGTTATTTTGGGTATATATCCAGAAATGAATTACTAGATCATGTGGTAATTCTATTTTTATTTTATTTTTTGAGTTCTAAGGATTGAACCTAGATCCTTGTGCATGCTAGGCAAGTGCTCCTCTTGAGCTATATCCCCAACCCTTTTTTTTTTTTTTAAAGAGAGAGAGAGAATTTTTTTAATATTTATTTTTTAGTTTTCAGCGGACGTTTGTATGTGGTGCTGAGGATCGAACCCGGGCTGCACGCATGCCAGGCGAGTGCGCTACCGCTTGAGCCACATCCCCAGCCCCCAGCCCCCAACCCTTTTTAACATTCAAGAAATTTTGAGATAGGATCTCACTAAGTTGCCCAGGGAGGCTTCAGATTTACAATCCACCTGCCTCTGCCTCCTGAGTAGCTGGGGTTACAGGTGTACACCATCGTGCCTGGCTTTATTTTTAATTTTCTGAGGAACAACAATACGTAGTTTGCCATAGTGGTCCCACCATTTTACATTCCTCCCAACAGTTCATAGGGGTTCCAGTTAATTGATATCCTCACCAACACTGGTTCCTTTGATAGTAGCTATCTTAATGTCTGAGGTGATACTTAGACCTTTGGTTTACATTTCCCTAATGATGATCAGAGTTTAGCATCTTCACATGCTTGTTGGTCATTTGTATACCATCTTTGGATAAATGTCTGTTTAAGTCCTTTATCCATTTTTAAATCAGATTTGTTGTTGTTTTGAGATATAGGAATAAACTGCCTTTTAAAATCAGTTATATTTAAGGTGCAAGATAGATTTATTGATCTCAAATTCTGAGTCACCCCCAAGGTTTGGGTTCTACTTTTTAATATTGAAAAAAAAAAATGTTTTCTGGCTTGGGAGCCATTACTTATTTAGACTTTTTACTTTGTTTTTCCTTAGTTTACTAAGGTTAAGCTTGGCTTCCTTTTCTCTTTTTCTCAAATTGTGGTTAAAAAGCACATAATGAAGTTTACCATCTTAACCATTTTTAAATGTGCTGTTTAATAGTATTGTCTCTTATTGTTGTGAAATAAGTCTTCCTTTTTTAGACCAAAGACACAAGATTTTTCTTTATTTAATTATTCTATATAAATTACTGCATATGTGACCATGTTGACCATGCTGCTTTGAGACGACCATGCTAAGTAGTCAGCTGGGCTCGCTCACTAGCCAAGAGGCTCCCACACCCAGCATTTTATGGTATGATGGAAATCGTGAGCAAAATCACAAATTACTGCATTTCCACTAAGGCATTTAAGCTCCTTGGGGTCAGGGACATTTTCTGCTTTGTTTCCAGCTCTAGAACTGGCCTTCATGCAGGGCAAGAGAAGATGTTCCAAGGCATCTGAGACTCAGGTTGTCAGGGTTCAGGTGAGGACTGAGGCTGGTGCTGTGATGTCAAAGCTTAAGTACCAGGAAGGACAACCAAGAGCCTGCTCCTGGGACCTCATCTGTATCACAACAGCTTTGAGGAGTGTGGAGAAAGAATCCCAGAGCCCTGGCCTCCATGGTCGCTCCTTGGTGGCTTCAGTTCCTGAGGGAGGAACTTAGGTAAGGACACAGCAGCATTCTGGGAAGGATATGCTGTAGAGAGAGCTGAATTTCTGTAACTAGGTGACTTGAAATCATTTGTGGAGTTTGGCCTGGCTGGCACAGTTGGTTGGCCCTCTGCTGACTGCCAGGGGCTGCAGAACTCCTCCCTGCCCCCAAAATGTCGAGGGGGATCAGGCCAAGGTTGAAGTCATTGGCAGAGCTGAAGCCAGACTGTCTGTGGTGGAGGCTAGCTCATCTCCACCCCATCACCCCAAGTTTGTCCTAGTGCTATTTTGGCCTATGGTGTGTGGTTTCAGCATGTGGGCCAGTGTTTAATCACGACGCAATCACATCTTTTAAGGGTTGAGTGAGTCCTGAGAGCGGAAACTGCCTAAGAGACTGGCCTCAACTGTCAAGGCTCCCCTACACTCTCCCAGTATCCTATTTGAAAGGCGATAAAAGAACAAGAAGCTGGAAACTCCAGATTTAGGGCAGGGGGAGAATAGAGAAAGGGTGTGTGTGTGTGTGTGTGTGTGTGTGTGTGTGTGTGTGTGTGTGGCCTGTGTGGCTGTGGGGGCGGCTGTGGTGGCTGGCCTCGGGCAGGGAGGCAGCAATTCATGCAAAGTGGTCCCAGCTGCCCCTGCTTCACGGGCTTAGCCCGGCCCTGCTCCAGCCTGTCATTCAGGGTAAGCTGCTATCATTAGTGGTTAAACATTTCTGAAAGTATTCTCTCAACCCTGACCGCATGCCCTTTTGCGGAAGGGAGGGAGGAGCCAGGAGAGTACTGGGGCCCACCCTGTCATCCTGCCCAGTTGCTCTGTAGATGGACAGGGAGCCCTGGCCACTGGAAGCAATCATGGACTTGTCAGAGGCCATGCATCTGACAGGATTAACATTGCATTTGAGTGCTGCCCACGTGGCTACTGCTCCTTGAGGGGTGCAGCCTCTCCTGGGGGCTGTGAACACCAAGCTGGGGAGGCCATTTTTGTCTTTGTGAAGCAATTCTTGGCTGAAATAAGCCTTGTATTAACCAATTTTACCTCTCGCAAGCTCTGTGCCCTCAATACATACACAGACACATGTTGGCCAGTTGCTAGAGACCGCCTTTTCTTTGTAACTAGTTGGTGTTCATTCTGCTTTCGATGAGAAGTTGTGGTAAAGTGCTTAATACCAATGCTTCTTCCCGTGAAGTGGGGACTTTGCAGTATTTTTCTTTGACTGAGGTATGGTTGACAGCTTTTTGATTTATGAAATTAGCTCAGGGAAAAATACGGTGGAAAAAGAGAGTCCAAACTGAATCTTTATTTCCATAGTTCAGTCTACCCTCTCTCCATTTTTAACTGCCACGTGGTCTTGAGGTACAAAGGGCTCCAGAGTTTGCTGGGAGTTGTCTTTTCTTGGCCCAAGAAAAACTGCTTTTGTTTGCTTGTTTTGTTTTTAAGTTTTCTTTATTCCTCACTCAAAAGTAAACAGGCTCAATGAAGGAAACTGGGAAAATCCAGAAGAGCACAAAAGGCAAAATCAAAATGTCCATGTCCCCAGCATTTAAAGATTATCACTGTTAACATTTTGGTTTATTCTTCTCTTATCTGAAAATTTGGTGCTGCAGGCTCACCCCAATACACTGGACTAGAGGCCCTCACCAGCAGGGGTGCCCTTGCGGGTGTGGATCTCAGCAGGGAACTTTCTGTTACAAGTCTTAGTGTTGCCATTGGTCAAGTGACCAATGAAAGAATAGTCTATAGGAATTCAGCCTAAGCCAAGCTTCCCACTCCATCCTCCAGCCTAGTGTGGATACTTGAAGTCACACCTCCTGGACTTGAATCTGTGTTCTGTGGCTTACTTTCTGTAGAACTTTTTTGCGTGTCTGTGTTCTTACGTGTGAAATGGGAATAGCATTAAGCTACCCATAGGGTGGCCTTGCCAAATGAGCTCATACATGCAAAGTACACAGCTCCGACGTGTGATGTTACAGCTTGATGAATATTGTATATTTCTGAGGTCGTCATTATTTTATTGTTTGTAGTCATCTTACTGCTCCATGTCAGGTAGTTTAAGTTGCTCTCAGGGCCTCTTTCTCTGCCTGGAGAGCAGTGGCCTTTTCTTCACTGGATGGTGTTTAAACCATATCACTGTTGTAAAGTGGTTTATAACTTCTCAGTAGTGGAATAATGCCCTTGGGTGCAACGGCTGAACTGAGGAACAGGGAGGCATAGATGTTGCTGAGTGAGTGAATGAAGGCAGCTACATAAAGAATGCAAGAGCTCACCTTGCTCATCGCCTGTGTGCTCTGAAAGTGTCCGATAGGTTTTCTTCTGCTAGATCCCACAGTGTCTTTGTGATCAAGTCATTTCTGTGTTGGTTCTCACTTACTTGGATGGGCTGTTGAGTCATCTTTTCTAGGTAAAAAACATGTCACCAGACACATCAACTAAAGTTGTTTAACACCCCTTGACTTCTGTTTCCAGGGGAGTCATCTTTCTAGCTATACAGAAAATTGATTTGGAGACGTTTGGGCTCCTTTTGCCTAATGGGAAAATGTCTCCTCTGTAGCCTGTCCAGTGATTCTTGTTTATTTCCAATAAAAATAGTGAGATGGTCACAGGCTATTTTGCCAGTTATTTCAGATGTGGGGGTAAATCACTCCGAATTTGTTTACTTCAAGTGGAAAAGTTTACACAAAGCAGCCTCCTGGGATTCTACCAAGAAGGAGGCTTCCCTGGGCCTCTGCTTGGAGCCAGCTTCTATTGGGTCAAAAACTACAGGGGCTGTTAAAGTCCTGTTTCCAATAAATAGCAAAAGAGGGAGGACACTGGTTTAAGGAAGACATGCTTCTTTCTTTTTCATCATGCCTTATGTCTGTCTGCTTTACACTTTGAACCCCTAGGACACACAGACATTCAGGCGGTTCAGCCAGAACAACCACAACAGCCGGTGAACAAAGTCCTGGTACCAGGAACCGACACCGCCAGCCCATCAAGAACCCAAGCCACAGTGGCCTGGCCAATGGCACAGGTGAGTGATGACACAGCATGCCAGCCTGGACGAAAGCACCGTGCTCTTACCTGTCCTGTTGTGGACTTGGGACTCTGCCTGATGTGTCAGAATATAGGGAGGGTGTGAGAAGACTCCAGTACTGAAGGGAGTTTGAATCCATCAGTCTTTCCATTGGCCCACCTTCTTTGATCTCTGGCTAATTCAGACAGTGTTGCACCTGTCTGAAATATTCCTTTGTGCAGAAATAAAAAATTGTTTTTCTATTCATATCTTATCAATGTTGGATTTCTTTGGGGGAAGATATTTTGTGTACACATGACTCATTTTTAAAAAATTCCTTAATGAAAGCAAATTGTCAAACTAGGGGGAAAGAGAAAACTAAGTTTGTTGCTGAGAGCTGAGTTGGAGAATATGGTAGCACTGTGGAGGGGTCTGGGCACAGACTGGCCACTGTGAAGCCAGATTACCCCTGGGGAGCATGCTGTCCCCACTCCAGTGGGGCCCATTTGATAGTCCTATCCACACACAAACAGAATTTGGTTCTGCTTCCATGTAAGTGGGAAGGGAAAGACCTCTATCAAAACAAATCATTTTTTGTTCTGCTTCATCTGTGTCACATCAGGACAGTATCAGAAAGGAAATTTTTTTAAAAAAATTCATTTTCTAAACTTCTTGAAGATGGTCAAAACTTTAGTGACCACTGGTCTGTTGGTCTTTTGTCTTAATTTGGGGCAGATGGGAAGGGTCATGAATATTTACTTCCATAAGCCATAGTCAGGCGAATGCAGGTGTTTTAATTGATAAGTGACACTGACATAATTTTGTAGTTGCTTGTTGGTGATGGCAGAATTGTAACATGAAGGACAAGAGATCCAGAACTAGTAGTTTTGTCACATATGCATTATTTTTGCATGGGTACTGACCTATGTGTGACAAACTTCCTGAGAAGAAAAAATCCACTTGTCGCTTGGTAAGAACTTTCAGTTCTTAGCAGCATTCCATGAGGGCTCTAGTAGCTTATGTTGCCTGGTTACTTCATTGTCTATAAGGGACAGGTAGTGGGGAATGGCCTGTGTCCAGCAAGGCTGACCGTGAGCACAGTGGCCTGACTTTCTTCCTGGAGGGTGGGACCTGCCTGAAGGAACCAAGTTCACCCTGGGCCTTGGGGATGCAGATGAGCTGCAGGTGAAGAGCCCAGCAGCTGCTGTCTCAGTCTGCCTGGCTCTCCTGTGTCAACCATTGTATCCATCTGCATAAAGGTGACTGTGACCTGGTAGCTGTAGGTAGACTGGTATTGAGAACTGTGTATAGTTTTTTTTTTTTTTTTAATTGTGTAATTTATTTATTTTTATGTGGTGCTGAGAATTGAACCCACTGCCTTGCATGTGTCAGGCAAGTGCTCTACCACTGAGCCACAACCCCAGCACCCCCGTGTGTAGCTTTGTGATCATCAGTAGACTTAGAAAAATAAGTTGCTCATGGAGGAGAGCCAGCATTTACAAATGGAGAAAGGGAACTGGCTTTTTGGAACCAGTTGTTTCCCAGGTGTAATTGCTGAGCTGTGAACCACTTTGTCCTTCCTGGGGTCTACATGTTTATGACAGTGGTTTCCTCTGCTTTTCTTATAAAAACTGTTGGCGAATGGACTTTATATGGCGATGATCTTTAAGTCATTCTCCTTGGAAATTTGAACAGATCTTTATTTCCCCTACATTTATTTTTAGGTACCTTTACTGTTTGTCCTTATATCCAGGAACATTGTGTTCTAACAAACAAGTCAGGTGCCTGGCCATGTCCTCAGAAAGCCACACGTCCCTAGCCCACACTGCCTTGGAAACGTTCTTTGGTGGTGTAAGTGAATGCCTCAGCTGGTCTTACAACCATCTACGAAGGGCAGTGGATGTACTTCAGGGCCTTCTGCCCTCTAGAATATTGGCCCCTGCCTCTCCCCTTTCTGGCATGGGGATGGTTCACCTTTACCTGGACTTCACAGGCTCTTTCATGTGTATCCAAAGGGTGTCTGAAGATCTCCTCTTTCCTGTGGAGAGCAGGCAGAAGCTCCCTCTTAGGCAGTGTAGGACAGAAGGGAGTTTGAGGATGCAAATGGAGATATTTTCATCCCTCAGTGTGCTGCTGGTAGGCCTATGAGGACCATGGTCAGCCATGCCTCCTGAATAAGTGTTCACAGACAGGATTTCTTTAACAGGCCTTTTGGGCTGTGTGCTGTAGTTATGCATGAAAAAGACATTTTGGGCAAAACCAGAGCTGAGTTCCAGGTGGTTTTTTCATGTTGTCACAACTGTAAAGTATCCATTTTCATAAGACAAGAGTGAATGGCAGCCTGTCTATATAAACATAATATTTCTAAGTTTTAGAAGTGGTAGCAATTGAGAAATAGACTAATGGTATAGCACTTCATTGAGACTTTAGAATGATTTATTTTCTAATTTCTTACTGAGAACTTTACCCAAAAAAAGTCATGTGTTACTTCTCCCATAAATGTAATTTCCATGCATGTTGGTCACCCTGGCTGCAGTCAGATCCTGACTACTCAGGTGCAGTATGTAGAGGAGGCCCAGTAACTCTCTGGGCCTTGCTTTTCTCACTTTTAAAGCTAGGGCAAGACTATGTATCTTTTGAGTTGTTACAAACAATATAAAAATGTAGAGTGCTTGGCCTGGTACCTAGCACAGAGAGTTAGTTTATCTTTGTGAATAATTTCCTACAGTGATGGCTATGCAGCATGGATATATGTTTTTATTCACTATGTTATTTTTTTAAACACACTCCATACATCTATGTGGTCCTCTTGTTTACTTTTTTAAAAAGTGGCCTCTTTTTACAGTTAATTTGCCATAATTAATTTAGCCATTCCTCAAATCTTGTATAACTTTTCCTGTCATAAAACAAAATTTTACTGTAAACATCTCTGCATATAGGTTTATTTCTTCTTGCGTGAAATTTATTTATTTTGTAGAGACACAGAGCCTTATTGTGTTGTGCAGGCTGGCCTTGAATTCCTGGGCTCAAGCCAGCCTCCTGCCTCAGCCTCCCTAGTAGTTAGGAGGACTACAGGCATGTGCCAGTGTACCCAGCTCTTGAGTAAAATTCTTTTTTTTTTTTTTTTTTAAAGAGAGAGAGAGAGAATTTTTAATATTTATTTTTTAGTTTTCGGTGGACACAACATCTTTGTATGTGGTGCTGAGGATCGAACCCGGGCTGCACGCATGCCAGGCGAGCGCGCTACCACTTGAGCCACATCCCCAGCCCAATGAGTAAAATTCTTGAGTCAAAAGAAAAGAATTTAAAAAAATGAGATCTACTATGTATTATCACATTATCTTCCAAGAGAATCATTTTTATATGTCCAAAGCAGTATAATATTTTTTTGTAAAGTGATTCATGAGATTTATTTTTTTCTGCAACCTTATAAATATTGGCTTGTCATTTTTGCTAGTGGTAACTCATGATTTGCTCTCACTGCTTTTCCTTTCATCTTCTCTTCCCTTCCCTTTTAGTTTCTTTTCTTTTCTTCCCTCTTCTCTCTTTCATTTTTCTTTTCTTTTTTTGGCACTGGGGATTGAACTCAGGACTTTGTGTATGCTGGGCAAACACTGTACCGCTGAACTACGTACCTAGCCCTAAATTAATTTTTCTCTATATTTGAATCCTATTATCGCAGGACAGCAATTAGTCTTTTTCCACTGTGATTTTGCTTAGTGTTTATTATCACATTCTTATATACAGTGAGAATTTCTTCATTTCTTGTGTTTGAGCAAATCCCATATGGTTTTGATTATTGATGTACTATAATGTGGTTTTTCAATGTCTGTGAGGGCTAAATCTACTTATTACTCTTTCTCTTTGATAGATTTTCAAAACAAATTTTGGACTTTGAGGCTTTGAATTCCTAGAAGCTTCCTGGAATGGAAATGGAAATTGCATTAATCTATATATTAACCAGGGAAGGATTATTTGGGGGGCGGGACATATTACTGGGGATTGAACCTAAGGATCCTCTACCACTGAGCTACATCTCAACCCCTTTTTAAAATTTTTAATTTTGAGATAAAGTCTCACTGAGTTGCTGAGACTAGCCTTGAACCTGTGGTCTTCTTGCCTCAGCCTCCCAAGCTGCTGGGATTATAAGCATGCATGACCATGCCTGAGTACCAGGGAAGGATTTAATTTTCCCATCAGTCAGTTAGGGTGTGCCTTTGTCCATTTTTAAGTCTTTTTTCTTTTTTGCCACTAACACTGTTCTGTGTGAGCCTTACCATTCTATGGCATGCTGACAATGAAATTTCTTTCTAGTTTTGGTTGCTCTCCTGCAGAGCTGAGCAAACATCTGCATTGGAAGTGCAGTTGATTATAAGTCATGGTGAGTGATGCTGGCTGCTTTCCTGCACATCATGTTGGGAGCTTATCTTCTTTTTTAATGAGCCATTGTTGTTGGCAGTTGCTCCCTCATATCCGAGTATGGGGACTGAAGAGACCCCAGGTGTGTGCACCATGAGCCTGTGCTCTACCTCCCAGACCTGAACATCCAGGAATGTGCATCGAGCTGGCATCATGCCAGGATTAAGAAAAAGAATTTCCAATTCCTGATCTTTTTTTTTTTTTTTTTTTTTTTTTGCTACAGTGACTAGAGCGTGTCTTAGTTCTGAGTGAATATGTGATTCATAAAGTGAGTGTTTAGCCAACATTGCAGAGGGAGCTTGGGAAACACCCACAGTTGCAGAAACCAGAAGCTGTTCAACTGCCTTTCACCTACTACCCCAACTACCCTTGGAGCCCAGATTTTCTTCCCATGCAATGAAGTCATCTAAGCCAGCTTCATGTCTCCTTCTCCACTGTTTTGACTTCATGGTGCTCTGGGTGGGCAGCCTGGTTCTGCTGCTTGCTGACTGTGTGGCATCTCTGAGTGGTCCCTCCAGACACCTCAGTTTTGTCCTTAGTGAAATGGGCATTATAGTATCTTCTTCACGAGGCTGTTGGGAGATTACATGAGTGAATAGAAATGTGCTTGCTAATGGCTGTGGATGATACTGGACTGGATGGATCCTGGATCAGAAAAAGGACCCTAGTAGGAAAGCTGGCAAAATCCAAATGATGTCTGGACTCTAGTTCTTAATAATATTAATAAGTCTAGTTATTAATATATTAATACTTAATACGAATAGATTATTTTGCTTTGACATGTGCCATGGTTATATAAGATAGTATTATTAGGGGAAATTGGGTGACGGGCATACCAAGTTTTCAACTTCTAAATATGTTATATTATCCCCCTAGCTTTTCTTTAAAGAACCTGTTTTGCAAACGATAAGTGTCTCACAGTGTCATATATTTTTATTTTGCTAGGTTATTAGGTTTATTGAACAAGTATTTGTTGAATAGATATTTATCAAATGCTATTTTGCTAAACAGATTGACAATGTAATGTAAAAAAGTGTAAGATAAGTCCTCTGCCCTATAATCTCTTTCTGGAAGTTGAAAATACACCTCAGCTAAGTTCCAGCACAGATGTCACAGGGGCTCTGGGATGAGGAGCTGAGACCACAGGGGCTGTGGGCTCTGCATAGGGGAATGACTACTTGGGGCTGCAGTGGTGGGGAGGGGCCTCCAGGGAAGTACAGTTGATTATAAGTCATGGTGAGTGATGCTGGCTGCTTTCCTGCACATCATGTTGGGAGGTAAGAGGTAGAGGAGATGGAAAGGGGAAGTAGTGCAACAGGAGGTAGGCAGATGTGCCCTCACTCCCAAGAAGGGTCTTGGGGCAGATGAAGGGTGCACATCAAATGTTTAGGGTTAGAGGTGAGAAAACATGGACTGTATTAAGCAGAGCGACAAGTAAAACACAGCGGTTCTGCAAGGCGTGATGAAATTGTGACTGTCCAGGTTTTCTCTGTATTTGAAGCCCTGTCGTGCTTGAGTATGTGCCCTGTCACTAGTTTACCAGGGTGATGATATGGCCAGTAGGTACGTTTTATTCTAGCTGGAAGCTGTGATGGGGGTGGATTTACCTCAGAGGTAAAGCTCTCAAGTTCTAAGAATAGGCATATACAGTTACATGTTACTGAAGGATGGTATGCAGTCAGAGAAATGTGTCTGTGATTTCATCATTGGACAGACACTGTAGACTGTACTTTTACACTGAGATGGTTGTAGTGTCACTGGGCAGAATGATCTTTTTTTTTTTTTAGTTGTAGATAAACAGAATGCCTTTATTTTGTTTATTTTTATGTGATGCTGAGGATTGAACCCAGTGTCTCACACTTGATAGGCAAGTGCTCTGCCACTGAGCTACAGCCCCATCCCTAGGCAGAATAATCTTATGGGACCACTATCTTATGCATCCTTCTTTGACTAGAATATTCTTATGTGGTGCATGACTGTCCACCCAAACACACACACACATACACAGTGGAAGAGTGTCAACATAGGTGTAAAAAAGCTCATGAGGGTTAGGATATCTGGCTTTCACATTTCTCTATTTCCAAATCTGAACTCAGGTGTGGCACAGAATTCTTCAACAACTGAGCTCCTCTGGTGAGTCCAGTGGGCAGTTGCAGATCTGCTGGGAACCATTCTAACTAGGTTTGCAGCTGCACGAACAGTCAGATCCAGATCGTGTTGATTAAAGGTGCTTCTGCATCAGCATGCCCTGGACTCTGCTCTTGTCTTTTCCCAGCCAACAATTTCATAATCATTATTTAAAAATAATAGTACATACACATAATTAAAACTTTAAAGGTATAGAAACTTACACAGCATAAAGAATGTTTTCTCCCTGTTTTGCCAGTCTTCAGTTACTGTTGTTTCTTGTGATTCTTCTAAAGATATTCTTTGAATACATCTACATATGTATAGATGTTCTTTGAAAAACCACATATATCTTCACAGTGAAATGTAAAAATCTGCTTAAAGAGAATGGCCATCTGTTGTGTGTTACTAGCTTGGCTGAGCTAGAATAAGGAACATAAATACTACTAAACACACAAATACTACAATGTAGATGTGTGTACATATATGTATATACACACATCTGTGTATATGTACACACACAAACAAATGCATACACTGTTCAGCATTTTCCCATTTAATAGTTTTTCTATAGAACTTGAAGCGAACTTGAGCTTTGCCCCCTTGCTGTGTGCCCACTAGCCACAGCCAAAGATGGGGACAGTTTTAGTATCAATATGAACATTATGGTAATAGATTGAAATACTTTAAATGTTGAAGTCTAGAACTTCATAATGATTTTTAAACAAAGTGAAACTTCGTGTTCATTTTTTTAAAAGTTATTTTTTGTAGTTGTAGTCAGACAGCATGCCTTTATTTTATTTGTTTATTTTTATGTGGTGCTAAGGATCAACTCAGTGCCTTACATGTGCGAAGCAAGTGTTCTACCACTGAGCTACAGCCCCAGCCCCATGGCTCATTTTTAAACAGTGCAAGGAAATCAACTCATCATTCTGCAGACTGGTAAATAAAAGAAAAGAATCAAGCATTTGTTCTGCTTTTCCTTCACAAACTAAACCTCAAGGTGGCCAGAGATTTGCTAAAAGGAAGTTCCTTTTTTTCAAAGTATTCCAGCCAATAAATGAAGACAGCATGATAGAATGAGAATATGACTATTTTGCAAACTCCATTGGATTATTTTAAAAATCTGGTTCTGAGCTTTCTTATTTATTTAATTGATGTCTGCCTGTTCATGCATCTGTATCATGTTTTAATTGTTGCAGTTTGATCATATGTTTCAATACTTTAGAGAATAAACTCCCCAACAAACATACAACTCTCTTCTCCTTTAGAGTTTTCAGGGCTACTCACTCATACATACTTTAGCTTTCCTTATAAATTTGTGAATGAATTTATCTAGCTCTGAAAAAAGCCGCTATGGGATCTTTTTTTAGAAGTTGGAATTGAGTAAAATGTATAGATCTGCCTAAAGAGAATGGCCATCTGTTGTGTGTTACTAGCTTGGTTGAGCTAGAATAAGGAACGTAAATATGAAGTGTTGCATTTATGTTGGGGAAACATTAATGACACAAGATTTATTCATTTACTAAACCTAATTTAGCCCTCACATGGGGAAAAAAGCAAGTGAATAGATCGGAGACGGCTCCAGCTTAAGCTGTAATGCATTTGTTAAGATCAAGCTGGCGTCAGGTCCTGTGAAGACATTTTAGTTTCCCCTGACCCCCAGGCCAGGTAGCCAGTAGGATCTAGTGATTGCTCAGAGTTGTAGTCTAGGTCACACTAAAGGACCTGCAGAGAAGTAGTAGAGTGTAGTGAGTGAGTGACTGGTTTAAACCTTGGAGGCAGACAGCAGGGTGGGAATTAGATGCTCTGTAACCCTAGTGGTTGATTTCCCTCTTTTGTCCTTAGTTTCCTCAATGTAAAATGGGGCTCATCAGTGCTACCTAACTTGTAGGTTTGTGTGTGAAGCTTCAATGGGATAATCCAAAGTGCCTTCTCCTTGTTTGGGATGTACCCCAGTGTTCTGTAAATATTAACTAGTCCCATTTAAATTGGTAATCTGACTCTGCTGTTTTGATGGCATCTGATTTATTATGTTTAGTTTTTATGTTCAGTTCTTGATATCATTGATTAGTAGAGATGGCAGAAGGTATCTATGGGAGAGCGCTAGAGGTTAAGGAAAGGTGGTTTAGAAACCTTGAGGAAGTAGTGAGCCTTCTTACTGGAAAAAAGAAGACTAATGAGAAACAGAAAATATACCACATACTCATTGTGAATTGCTTTGGAGGTGAGAGACTTAGACTCGCTAGTGGAATTCTGCTTAATATTAGAAAAACTTTCTTGAAAGTACATCTGCTCCAGCTGGGTCTGTAGCTCAGTGGTAGAGCACCTGCCTCCCATGTATGAGGCACTGGGTTCAATCCTTAGCACCACATAAAAATAAAGATATTGTGTCCGTCTACAACTTTAAAAAAAAGAAAGTACATCTGCTCAATACTGGACTGGTTCTGTATGCCCTGTCAGAAGAAATGTTTGAGAAGAAATCTGGATACTCTTTTTCTTAGGGAAACTTCAGAATGAATTTCTGAATTAGGAAGATGAGACTAAATGACGATGTTTTCTCATGAAGTTCTAATAAAAACATACACATATGCAGTCACATATGTCTAAAAACTCTGTGCATGTGCCTCCTACAATTGTAATTCCTTGAAACCTTGTTTGATCCTTTTGGAGTATTGCAGTACCTTGAGGTCCTTGTGGGCATAAGTGATTATCAAAGACATGAAGACATGGTGAAATAAGGAGACTTGGGAACTAGCTTATTTCACTTCTATTTCTTTGTCTTGTTGCTACCTTGGAGACAAGACCTTTTGAGCCCCTCTTTTTCATCCAGAGTATTTTCACCTTCCTTCTTGGTAGAAGCCTTTAAAAGACAAGTCCATGATTAGGGCTTGCCTCTTCCTGTGTTTGGAGTTGTTTGAAGGGAGGTGCCATTTGTGTCTAGCAGACAGATGGCAGATTTAAGGAAGAGGATGTGACCCTATAAACTTGGCCTTGGACTTGCTTCATTTGCCACCAACATGCTTCCCTGTTATCTTCATCCTTCCTACTATTTTATTGTAATGAATGTAACCATAGCATGTTAGAAAAACCTAATAGAATTATTTAAAAGATAATAAATACTATATTTATTTCAGACTCATCCTCCAGTTTCCTTCAGACAAGACTTGCTGTATTTTCTTTTTTAATATTTTTTTTAGTTGTTGATGGCCCTTTATTTCATTTATTTACTTATATGAGGTGCTGAGAATAGAACCCAGTGTCTCACACATGCTAGGCAAGTGCTCTACTGCTGAGCCACATCCCCAGCCCTGCTGTATTTTCAGAGTTCTATTTTGTAAAACTTTTTACTATTGGCCTGATCTACCAAGGGTAATAATGTAGATACTTTGTTAGCGAAATAAGCGAGAAAGACCTAGTAAATGTAAATGTAAACAGAATTGTTCTTCTTCATTGACTTTTAAAGTATGGTTGGGTATTTTCAGTGAATGATGAACCCACTGCAGCCTCTGATCCTGAAGAATCTTCTGTTGTTGGTGTGACGTCCCCATCTCCTGCAGCCTTGAGTGTGACCCCAAACTCCAACACAACGTCTCTGCCTGCTCCAGCCACACCTGCTGAAGGAGAGGAACCCAGCACTTCTGGGACACAGCAGCTCCCGGCGTCTGCCCAGGCTCCCGATGCTCTGCCTGCTGGGTGAGTAGCCTTCTGTCCAACAGAAGCCTTATCCTTCTCAAAGACTGAGCCCCCTTCACTGGATCAAAAGAAACATGATTATTTATTACCTAGTAGCCAGTTGTCCCAGGGGAGGCCACTGTGCATAGAAGCAAGGGAAGTGGAAGAACTGCTTGTTCTACGTAAGTCTTAAAAAGAATCTAAATCATCTGGGCAGAATCAATGCTACCTTATGCCATGGCTTGAAATGAACAGCTTTACTCAAAGAGAGTGGCTTTTATGGAACAAGGAGCTCATTTTGCCTTCTTGGATTGTGGGAGGGTGTTCCTCTGAATTCTGCCAGAAAACAGCTCTTTTCTTCAGCTTTATCTTAACAACCTCTGGAAGACTTGGGCTTTAAGTACTGAACATTCGTGTACGTTATTCCCGTAGCTGGGGCTGATGTTAACACGGACTACTAGTTTTCTGGCCATCTTTTAGTTTGAAATTAAATTTGATGCTAAAGACCTTAGATGAGAAGATAATAACCCCAGTAATCCAAAAAGAAGTTCAAGTTTGAGTATATAGTAACTGGAGATTAAGAGCAGGAACCTGGGAACCATATACCTGGGATTGAATCCCCTGCCACCTCGGTTGTATGGCCTTGGCGAAGTGACTTTAAGCATACACATCTCTCCAGGAAATTAAGGGACTTAAATAAGATGGTGTATGTGAAGTGCTTGCCAAAAGATGGGCATTATACCCAGTAAGGGCATTTTTGAAGAGGTTTTTGTGAAGGAGCCGTAAGGAAGAGAATGCCTCTGGCCTGGAAAACAAAGTCTTGGTGACTGCTGATCATAGCCAGAACTGGTCACATTGTCCATCCCGGTTACCAGTTTGGTACTGAAGAAGCCATTGTCCATATTGCTATAATGACTGGTGATCTGGCTGAAGCTGGCTTGGTGGTAGTGTGTGTCCTCTGAGCCCTCATGATACAAGAAAGTTAAGCCTAACTCTGTCATTCACTGGGTTGACTGACAAATACGTGTCTCTCACAAATCAGAAGGATGTGAGGTCTTTTGCTTGATGTGCAATGTGCCATATTGTTCTTAAAGGTGCTTCTGAAAATTCAGTTGTTAAAATATGAAGCATGAGGGCATAGGTGTTTTTAACCCCAGCACTTGGCATGCTGCCTAATTCTTATCCCTCAATAAAGTGTGTCCATCAGACGGAAAGTATTGCAACCCCTGTGAGGATTGGAGGTGTTAAGAGGTAGCTCAAGTTTTTGATTTTGCAAGATGGTTACGATCCAGCTAGTTATGGTTACTCCCTGTGGAGATGTCTTTTCTATTGTATGTGGTACAGAATACTCGAAAGACCTTTCGTTTGTCATCTCAAATCTGTATGGCATAGTTTTGGGGGAAAACAGAGCAGAATCATTTTGGCAGAAAGGAGAGAAAATGGCTGCCTGTGTCCCTAGTGAGCTGTTTGTTTTCTTTCTGCTGAGCCAATGCCTGGAAGGCCGGCCTCACTCCTATGTCAGTCACAGGCAATTAGGGCTAATGGCTCAACATGTCTTTATGTAGGGCGTGTGTGAGGGTTACTGTTCTCCTGGATTGGGCACTTCCTGTTTCCAGGCAGCTGGAAAACTCCAGACTCTGAAAACACTCTTTATTCTCAGTCTGGCAGATTGAGCAGCCCAGGGAAGCCGATTCCCCTCCCTCCTCTAGCCAGAGGCTGAAACACTTTTCTGAGGTAGCTTTTGAATAACGTCTTTTCCTTGGAGCATTTGGAACGTGACAAAGCCCATGTGCGGGTCTGGGGTGGCTGCTGCCTACTTTAACATGTATGATGATCCGGAGGAGGATACCGGAGTGCCACTTTTCCAGCCCAGACAGGCTCTCAGTGCCTTTCTCTGAGTTGACTAGAGTACTCAATACCTTGAGGATTGTCTCAGGGCCTAGAAATGGCTAGCTACCTAACTGGAGTTGGCCACCCACACTGTTGAGTGGATGGTAGTGAGGACAGCAGGCTTTGGTTGGCTCATATGTATTGGAAGCTAGAAAGACATGGTTTCTACAGTGACCCCAGCTATTTACAAGTTTAGAAGATTCAGACAAGGTGGATTATTAATTCATTCCTGGTACCTTGATTTTGGGATGTCAGGGACCAACAAGAGAATGAAATCTATCACACTAACCCAAATACCAGCAGAGATTATGTTGTGGCAGAGTGTCACCTCATAGGAAATGCACCTTTTTGAATTTGCAGAATGCTTTCATCTTTTTTGAGGATATATAAATTTGTAGCATTTAAATTAAACATATTCTAGTGCCCAAGTTCAACTAATGATTTCATATGATCCAGTTTGTCATTAAATAAAATATCGGTTACCATTTCAGAGATGGCAAGTCCAGGGCTGGGCATTGCAAATGCTATGCTAACCAAGAGATGATCATCGTACTCAGAATGTTTTGCCGGGTCTGCTCTGGGCACTCAGTGTTCTCCCTCTGGTTTCCTTGTCTATTCCCTTGCCTTCCTTTGGGATCTGACGCCAATTCTCATTTCTATCTCTCGAGCCCCTTGCTGCACCTGGGTATATTGACCCTAGCTGTCTAAAAAGGAACTTATCATCCTGCCTTCCCCATCCAGGCTAGAATCGGTTCTCTCTTAATAATGCCACCACCATCTGCCCAGGCAACTGTCAGGCCATCCACATGTCACTCCTTCCTGACATCCATCTAGTTATCAAGCCCTGCTTTCAGCTCTCCATGCTTCCTTCCTAGCGTTCATCACAAGTGTAATTAAAAAAATGATGTAATGAGTGCTGTCTCCTTTATGATAGTGTAGGTGCCACATGGGTAGGGATGATGTCTTTTAATTTCCCACTATATGGCTGTGCCTAGCACAGTGCCTGGCACATGGCGGGACCATAGGAAATGGTTAAATGAAAGAATGATTCTCTCTCTTACATAACGTGGCTTCATGTACCACTGCCTGTCACTTAAATGACTGTTCTTACCCTTTCCTGATTTATTTTAACCCTTTAAAATGAAATTCTGAGCATGACTTTACATTGCTTAGAAGGCTAATTTGTCCTTTGGGTTAAATTCCGATAAGACCCTACCTCCCTACCCAGCCCTCAGTGGAAGCCACTCTGCTTTGCTCACGGAGCTGTAGCTATGATAATTTAGTTTGACGAATGCTCCACCCTCTCTCTGGAATAAGGACCCTACCCCAAGCTGAAAAGCGTCCTGGACATTTTGTCCATTTATTCCTGTACATCTTCAAGTCTCACCTAATCGGTAATTCTTCAGGGAATCCTCCCCTTACCCTTGGTAGATGAAGGTAAACCTCCACATGTGTCTGTTTGCGTCTGTAATTGCTTGTTCATGTCTCTGCCCTGCTGTGCTATAAATGCCAAGATGGCAGGGTGCCTGGCACAGAGTAGCCCCCCAAGACATATTTGTAATGAATAAATGAATATATGTTGTTTTTTCCCCTCCTTTCCTCCACCGGGATGAATGTTTTATGCTTCTGTGACGCCTCAGAGAAAGAGCAACTGTGACTAGAATATTGCATTTTTGTCCCTAGAGCAAGAAAGTTAAGCCTAACTCTGCCATTCACTGGGTTGACTAACAAATCCGTGTCTCTCATAAATCAGAACACTCTTCCCTGTTCACAAGAGATCCTCATGTCCTGGCAGATACATGCAGCATGGCTTCTCTTTGCTAAGGCATTTCTGAGTTAAACTAGGTTGCTTTCTAAGGCCTCCAGTGGATTCTGTTTCCAACTTTATCTCCTCAACTCCTCAATCTCTTAACCGAGGGATGGGAGCAGGATTCACTTGGAGATCCCATGGATATAGGTTTTAGATCCCACATTTCCCTCCGGAAGTTTGCACAGAGGGTCATAGGCCACTGAAACCTGGACAGCCTAAGTCCAAATAAAAGTCTCATTCTTTTCTTCTCTCCCTGTCTCTAAACCCTCCTGATTTCTGGAGTTTTTAACTTAATTAGCACAAAAGAAGCCACTGGAAGGGTGTGGAATTTCCAGGTTGCAAATTTCTATTAAAGAAGGACTGGCAGACCCTTTGGGGAGACATGCGAGATAGTGTTCCAGGCAAGGGGCAATGAATGGGAAGTGAGGCCACTTTGGTCCACTGGCCCTGTATCTGGTTTTTGTCAGCTCTGAGCCCACTTTGGGGACCGAATGCTCATTAACAGACTGTGTGTACATGGCTTCAATAAATTCCAAGTGCGCCTTGGTCTCTGCAGCTCCCTCCTTCCCTCGCGCACAGAGGCGCATTATTTGAGCCTGGCAGCCGGCACACTGCTGTGGTTTCTTACATAAGGCAGGGCGTTGTGTTTGGACTGCCGACTTACCTCAGCTCTGCCACTTCACACCAGCCTTTTTCTCCTGCAGTCATTGGCTGCCTTGTCTGTTTCCTGCCTCAGAGTAGAATTAATTGAGGAGGGGTGTTTTCTAGATCTTTGGGATTTGCCATCTGCCCTGTCCCCAAGTCCAGTTATGGAGGTCCAAAGACACTTTCTTGAAGTGGTCCTTAAGACACTATAAAGGGCGACCGTCTCTTAAAAGAGTTGGTACTTTGTTTGTAGAGACACCCTACAACTGGAATTTGGAACTTCTCTGCTAAGCTATAAACCAGCCACTGCCATCAAATTCCATTCCAAACTCAATTTCAGTGGTAGCCAGTCTTACCCAAGGAGTTTTAAAACAGTGCTTCTCAAATTGCAAAGAGTCTGTCCTTTGTTATTATTGTTGCTGTTGTATTGTTTTAATTTTAAATTTCAGTCTGTTGCAAACCCATGCTTTTGTTCTATACTCTGTTTAAGGGGAAGACTCTATAGATTCTATAATTGGATGTTGTGACAGTGTCAAAGCCACCAAAGTTTCTAAGTGCTGAGAACCTTCTATTCTTTTCTGCTTGCAGAACTGAAAGAGTTTGTACTGTGGATTACTTTGCACTAGATGAAAGAATACTATTGGGGAATCTGTGTCTTTCTCTCAGCTTGCTTATTGCTGAATATGGGTTAGTCCTTGATTTTGCAAGGATTATCACAGGCCCAGGGCTTGCTGAAAAGTATGCACTCTGGCTTCCTTTCCTTGTCTCAGAACACACACGCCTTATTTCAGAAGACTCTACAGCCTTATTTTCAAAGGCTCACATGAATGTAATCTCTCATTATTGCTAATTTTCATTTTTGCTGAGCTTTCTTGAGAGCTCCTTCAGAGCAGGGCTTATTGTGTTTCTCTTTCCATCCTTACCTCCAGGGAGATGGAGTGATAAGTGTGCATCTACTGAGTAGATACGTGATTTCACATTTTCAGTTGCCCTTAAAATTTTAGTGTCCTTTTTCATTTGATTATAAAAGCCATTGATAGAAAACTGGAAAAGAAATAGAAGAAGAGAAGCAATGACAACAATGACAGTAACAAACACCCACCCAAATTTTACCATTGGTGTTTTTTTATACAGTTTGTGCACGTTTTTTTCCTGAACCATTAATAAGAGCCACCATTTGTTATAAACCTTTACAGTGTGTTGGGGACTGCTAAGTTCTATATATGGATTATTTCATGCAATCCTCACAATGCTTCAAGGTAGCTACTTTTATCTGCATCATGCAAGTGAGGAAACATCAAGAAATTTGCCTGAGGCCACATATGCAGACATTCACATGTTGGCACACATCTACCAAAATTTGATCACCTTACAGTATGGGCTTTAAAACCGATTTATTTATTTATTTATTTATTATTATTTTTTAATATTTATTTTTTAGTTTTCGGCGGACACAACATCTTTGTTTGTATGTAGTGCTGAGGATCGAACCCGGGCCGCTCGCATGCCAGGCGAGCGCGCTACCGCTTGAGCCACATCCCCAGCCCCTGATTTATTTATTTTTAAAAATATTTTTTAGTTGTCAATGGGTTGATTGATTATTTATTTATTTATTTGTGGTGTTGAGGATCAAACACAGGGCTTCACACTTGCCAGGCAAGTGCTCTACCACTGAGCCACAACTCCAGCCCCCAAACTTATTTATTTTTATGATAAAATATTGCAAACATTCATATAAGAATGGTGATACATTAAAAAGTGCTGAGGATATAGCTTAATGGTAGAGTACTTGCCTATCATGTGTGAGGCCCTGGGTTCCACCCCCAGTACCATGAATAAAAGAAAATTCCTGTGGGCTTGCCAGTTAGTTTTATCAGATTTTAGCTTTACACTGCTTTTGCTAGAGTTCTCCCTTAAAACAACAACAAAGAAATAAAACCCTTGTGAATAAGACCTTGCCAGTACATTTGACAGTCCTGTGAACTCCTCTCTGATCCAATTCCCTATGTACAGTGAAACATGGAACTTGGGACGTCCATTTAAAATTCTACGTGATATTCTGTTGTATGAACAGGTAAAAATGTATCCATTATCTTGTTTCTTCATAATTATAAACAGTGCTGGCAATGATGGTTTTCTGTGCATGCCTTATGGTGTACATATTTGTTTGTTTAATATGTCCTGGAACTAGAATTTCTGTATTGTAGAGGATGAAGATCCTCGATGTCGGCAGATAAACCATCAAGTGCTTTCTCAAGTCAGATCACCAGTTCACACTCCTTTGAGCGTGTGTGAGCATTCCTGCTAAAGCTGAGATTTTTTTCATTTTGGCTGGTCCGATGCGTATTAATGGTATCTTCTATGGTTTTGAGATTCATTGATTACCATTGATATTGAACCTCCTTTTAAGGTTTTTATTTGGTCCTTTGGTTTCCTTTTTTGTGAACTACCTACTCATATATTTTTGTCCATTTTCCTCTTTGGCTTTTTAACTTGCAGAATTCTCCATATATGCTAGATAGTAATCACTTTTCAATTACATGCATTGCACATATTTTCTTTCAGTTCATAGCTTGTCTTTTCACTTTGTTGGGATGCCTTTTATTTTGCAGGAGCTTAAAATTTTAAATAGCCAATTTTTTTCAGAGGCCTCTTGTAGCTTGTCTAAAATTCTTCCTTATTCTGAACTTGTAAAAGTTTTACACATATACAGACACCCCATGTTTTTGTTGATTTTGATAAGCAAGACTTGTTTTTTGTAGGGCGTGTAAAGGTTCTGGCTTGATTGTTCTCCAATGGAGAAAGTGTCTTTTGCTTGAGAGTCATCTTTACTAATGCCCAGTGCCTGGGGAATAAAAAGTGAACAAATTGATGACTAATACAAGTTAATAATTCCCTTACTAAGATTTGAATTTTTGAGCATTCCGACCTGTGCATTTATAAGAATCATTTAAGGAAAATTCTGATACTAACCTGAGTTCCTCCCCCCACGTCCCCAATCATTCCAATTTTATCCCACTTTTGGTGAAATGTTTCTGTCCAAACACAGGAGGATCTGAGTAAGAACTATGTTGACCAGGATGGGTGGATACGTGCTGCAGTGGCAGACCACGGAGGATTAACTTCCTAAAGACCTTTTAGGAAGTCTGCAAGAAAGTGTGGTTCAGGTGACCAGACATTGTCCTTTCAGATAACATAGGATAGAGATGATCTACCTCCTCCTAATGATGGGATTATTTTCTAGCCCTTAACCTTTTAATGGTGGCTATCATTGGGAGATTGAGTGTGGAGAAGATGCACAGAGGAGTAAAGGGCACCCATAGGAGCAAAGATAATTTAGGCAAAATAAAAATTATGTCAGATTAATTGAAATTGGAGACTGTATTTAATTTTTTTCTGACACAAAGACCCCATGTTGTCTACCATCTGACTTAATATTATTTATTGAAGGCCAAAGAGCAACGAGTTGATGGTACCTGAAACAAACCTGATGTTTTAAACCCTGAGAGCATCAAAGAAGGCTATTTAGCAGGAGCAGGTAGGGCCCGGGTGACTGAGATACAGTATTAAGTGAGACCTTTGGGCTGTTAGTTAAAAAGCTTTTTAATCTTAACGTGGAGAAGATGCTATAAGGGACATCACCTTCTTGCTGTGGGGAGACCAAGCCAAGCTAGTTGGAAGGCTTCATCCAGCAGCTACCAAGAAGGGAGAAGCTGGAGGCTCATGTGGCTGATGGTAGAATGACTGTCCGCTGCACATGAACGAAGGGAAGGCACTTGTATGATCTGTGTGTAGCTGGCAGGTCAGGGAGTTAGAAGGAGTTAAGAGTTAGAGGGAGGCAGGCCAGAGAGTAGGGAGGACCCACATGGATGATTAATCTGAACAGGAAATTTTTATAGGAAAAATGTAGATATGAAAAAAGAAGGGAGAAAAGAGCTTGTTTGTCTGATAACTATATTTTTCTGTCTAAGCCAATTAAGAGGATTCATAGAAGGGTGCCAAGATTTGCTGGACAATAGCAGGCACTAAAAGAGAGACTGATTTCTAGAATCAGCTGCAATTAAAGATGGGAAGAAAAGATCTTGTCTAAGCCTGCATGCTCTAAAGAGCTGTTGGACTTTGTGGAATACAAGGGAAGAGGAGAAAACACCGATTCTATTCCTGGCAGTATGTGGCAGTTCCACTGTGCCAACGAAGGACTTTTACTTCGTGGAATTTGAAGTATTATCCTATCTTCAAATTAAAATATTAGCCAAAGTATAAAGAAACCAAGGTTTTTCCCTTGACTCAGATTAAACATAAACAAAGTCAAAAGTGGATTCTTCTTACAAAATGAAAATTCTAACAAAAGAACTTTTTAGATAAAAGAACAATGTGTTCAGTTTTTTTTAAAATCTCAGTTGCTACAATAGATGATTTGTCTTTATAAATGGGCATCTCATCCAAATATTATGGACAGTTTTCCAAATAGTGACTGCAGAATGGGTAAATTAGTGGTGGTACTGGGGTTTTTGTACTAAAAACTGCCTAGAGAACCCGTTTCTAAGGAAGGGAAGGCTATAGCTAGCTTCTTGGGGAATGCTGAAGTGTTCTCAGGTACTAAACTGTACTAGGGTCAGAGGTTTGCTTTCATTGTCTCTAGGAATTTCCATATTTCAACACTCTTTTATTATCTTTTTGTAATATGGGGATTGAACCCAGGAATTCTGTGCCATTGAACTACATTCCTACCCCCCCCCCCTTTTTTTTAAAGTTGTAGATGGACACAATGCCTTTATTTAATTAATTTGTTTTATTAAAATTTTTTTTTTAGTTGTAGATGGACACAGTACTTTTATTTATTTATTTTTATGTGGTTCTGAGGATCGAACCCAGTGCCTCATACATGCTAGGCAAATACTTCACCACTGAGCCATGGCTCCAGCCTATGTATTTATTTTTTTATGTGGTTCTGAGGATTGAACCCAGTGCCTTGCATGTGTTAGGCAAGTACTCTCCCATTGAGCCACATTCCCAGCCCCCTAACTCCTTTTATTTTTTTACTTGGAGACAAAATGTTTCTAAGTTTCCTAGACTGACCTTGAACTTAATGATCTTCCTACTTCAGCCTCCCGAATTGCTGTGATTACAGGCATTAAGCTGTGCTGGCTTTAATGCTTACTTTTAAGCTAAGTATCTTCCTCTTGGCCTTTCTTATTTCCAAATTTGGATGAATAAAAAGAGTATCAGATTTGCTACTTTTTCCTAAGTAGGCAGAAGGTGATTGGTGACTTAGCGAATGGCTCCATGTGCCACCTGCTTTCTTTGCTCACAAGTTCTACCAGATCCTCACAGGTGAGATACCAACCTCTGGAGCTGCAATATTTGTTACTCTTCTTTTTTTTTTTTAAATTTTGAAGGGCATTCAGAGAAAGATCTTTTCCTTGTCTTACATTTTCATCTGCCACTTTGCTAAGAGATTCTACGCTTTTAACAAATATTAATAAAATACCAAATGGGGTCCTGAGGATCTTCCTTGTATTCTGGAAGGAAGCAACGCATCTGGGTCAGGTCCCCAGGAATCTGTCCAGTTAGAACGTGAGCACACATACCCAGGAGAGGAAGTATTCCTGAGTGCATTTTAGTGGTGTCAGTACAGATAAGGAAGTGGGAGATAGCTTGAGACTGTCTTATACTTTGAATTTCTCCAGAACAAATTGCAACTTAACCTAGTGTGTAAACCAACTAAAATATAATTTAGGAGTATATTTTTTGGTAACAGATATTTGGGTTTCAATCAGCCACAGGTAGACAACTGATCAAACTCTGTGTAAATAAGGCAGAAGCCTGGCTGTAGCCCTTCAGATGACTTCTCTACTTTGCACTTGGCCTATTGAAGGTCACTGCTCACAGTGCTGGGCTGAACTCTCTGGTCCCCTTCTGGTTCTAAGTGCTTCCTGATTCATGAATCATTCTTTGTTCAGACAAACTCTGTGATATTTGATTTGTCTAAAGTTTTTCTTTTAACAGTAGCACTCTAGTACTTAGCCCCGTAGCTGACCCCTCTTGGTTGTGTGTGTGTGGAACCACCAGACATGGCTGCCCTCACAGATGGCCCTTCCTGTGATGGAAAAAGTGCAGCTTCTTTCAGTGGATTGTATCTGAGAGGAGGGTTGAGATTAAGACAGCCTAGAAATCAACCCCATGGTCCCATTATAATACCCCCAGCCATCTTGGTCCTGCAGGGTCTCCTCCCTTGATGTCAGTGCTGGGGATACCTCTTTGATTCTGAGATCAGGACGGGGAAGATAACTTGTTTGGTCCCTATACATTTCATTTCTTCCTCCCTTTCTTCCTTTCAGCAAGGTATGGTCAAACTCATGGGCTTCTGGGGCAGAGCTGAGTTGCTCTGAGCTCCAGTTCCCTTGCTGATGGTGGCATTCCCACCAATGGATGGACACAGGGGTTGCGTGGCGGGAAGCATTGGTTCACAGCTCACTGCAGAGTCTCATTCTTTGCTTTAGAAATTTCGTGCATCTCTGTTTCTGAACGAGTTTCTAGGGGCTGACCATGGTAGCATGATGATCATACATCCCTGTTTAAATGAAAAGTGACACTGAACATAGCTAACATCTATCATAGTAGATGCAGCAGGCTTAATAATAGAGTAAGGACATGCTTCAGTATGCAGTCATCTCTGCTGTAGGTAGCATAGGTGGTCCTAAGAATCATCCCGCTAAGCAAAATCACGCAATAAAACCATAGCCCTTCTGGGAAGAAATGGGTAAAATGATTAGCACTCAAGAAATTTGTCAGTGCCACATAAACCATCTAGGAGCTTAATACTAATGGTAGCACAGCTTTACACATGTTCATTGATTAAGAAGTACAGAGCCCTGCTGCCAAATGGCAATTTCCCTGGACAGTTCCTGGAGTTACCATGTGGAAGCAGGTGGTGGGAGGGCAGGGGCTTGTGGCTATTACTGTGAGCTAAGTAACTCATCCTGAAATCAGATGGAACATGTCCCATCCATACCATGTGGGACCATCTGGTGCAGAACTTGAGGAGGTAAATGGAGGTGGCTGGTGGATGACTGCGTTTTGTGTACTTCTGTGTGACCATGTTTAGCAGAGGGAAGTTTCTGTGTTCATCCAGTCTTTCTCACATATAAAAATCATGTATAAGTGAACACATAATTCTTATTATATTATTCTCTCATGTATCAGTTACATTGGAACAAAATGGCATGTTCAAAACAAGCATCATAGCAGAATAGACTGTATGTAAGCTTCCTTGAAAAGGCCACCTTCCCCACAATTCTCACTTTTTCTAATAAACTCCTGCTTGTTACTGTGGGGGAAAAAAAAGAAAAAGAAAAGGCCACCTTCCTCTAGGCAGTACCTAAAGGAGAAGTAAATGAAGTCAATGTAAAACACAAAGGCTCATGGGACCATTAATATCCTTTTTTAAAGTGATAAGCAGAGCAGGCACAGTGGTGCACGTCTGTAATCCCAGCCACCCAGGAGACTGAGGCAGGAGAATTGCAAGTTTTGAGGCCAGCCTCAACAAACTAAGTGAGGTCCAAAGAAACTTAGCAAGACCCTGTCTCAAAATAAAAAGTAAAAAGGGCTTGGGCTTGGGTTGTAGCTCAGTGGTAAAATATCCGTGGGTTAAATCCCCAGTAGCAAAGAGGTGGGGGGGGGTGATAAGCATTATAAAAAAATGTTTGTATTCTCTGTGTATAGATTGCTGTATTCCAGGTTAGTGGTTATAGGGAGGGTGTTTCAGATAACAAGAATGTTGGGGTGGTGCTACTTGGCTGTATTTGTACTGTTCATGCTCATGGTTTCTCTGAGTCACCTGCCACCTTGTCATCCTTCCTTTAGCACAGATGAGCCACTCTTAGCACCCAGTTTCATATTAACTTTCTCATAGACTGGCCTCTTGAGTGGTCAGTAAATAATAGTATGCCGTGTTTCTCGAATCACCTGGATTTCTTGTAAAGATCTTCTGTGAATGAATCCCATGCTTTAAACAAATTTGATCACGAAATATATGATGGTAGGAGAACATGGTTGGTCAAATAATTTGTGCCTTTAACAGAGTGTGTTCCCTGAACAGGCAAGAGGGTCCATAAATAAACTTTGGAGAGGTCCATAAAACCCAGAAATTGCATATGTATTTTTGTCCTAAGTGTATTTTGGAAGGAAAGGAACCTCAGCTGTCATCACCTTCCTAAAGGGATCTTTGACCCTGATATGACCAAGAAATACTGATTTCAAAAATCCACAAATGTAGACTCATGTGGGTGGTTTAGGGGATTTACAGGGTACTTTTTGTGACCCAGTACACTGATCCCACAAAGAGGGGCTACTGTAGTTTCCTCAGAAACGTTCCTGGATGCCACATTTAGCAACAGCAGGGAGCTGGTGTGACCACTGGGTCAGTGTGATGCTTCATCTTTACTGCTTTTTCTAAATTTAGTGGTGAGGGGTTTTCTGGCTGGTGGGCTCTGCCTTACAGCCATGCATCTCATGTCTCCTTGGCTTTGTTTTCCAGATGGGAGCAGCGAGAGCTGCCCAATGGCCGGGTCTATTATGTTGACCACAACACCAAGACCACCACCTGGGAGCGGCCTCTTCCTCCGGGGTAAGGCCTGAGATTCTAGAGTCACTCAGGGGCTTTTCCACCACTTCCTACCACAGCTCTTTCTCCCTGTTCTCTCCTTGGTTTTCTTTCCCTTCCCCATCAACTTTCTCTCCTTTTTCCTCGGTTTTCCTTTCTCTCTACATGCATTGCGTTGGCCATGACTGATGGTGATGGGCTGTATTAAGTGGGGTTCAGAGCTGACATGGAGGTAGGCGGGCAAGGAAAGCCTTCTGGGCCTCAGCGTCTTGATGCCTTAGTCACGTCACCATACAGAGACATCTCCTTAGGGCCAGGTGTTCAGTTCATTTCTTTGAAGGTAGCAAAGCATGGTGATATTGATCTTGGATCATTTGACTTTTTTTTTTTTTCATCCGTTTCCTTAATCCTGCTCTCATTCTTAGAATGGACTAGAATTTTTAGAGAATCTCTGGGGAGTAGGCTCAGTGGCAAAGTGCTTGCCTATAAGGCATTCAACCCCAGGCATCAAAGACAGACAGACACACACACACACACACACACACACACACACACTCACACACTGAAGAGAGGGAATTTCTGAGGGATAAAAAGGCACGAGAAGGTGGATAAAGAAGGCTGATGAGTTTCTCTGCACCAACGTGCCCCAAAAGGCAGAGTCTTCTCATTCAGCTGGACTTGGTGAGAACACAGTTGGGTTCTCCAAAACCAAAGGATGAGAGCGGCTTCCAGGGGAGGGAAGACTGTCCAAGTTCAAGGAGAAGGGGTTAGATTTCCTGTTTGCCAGGGACAGAAAGTTCTTTGCACATGTATCTCCCAGTCCTGAGAAAATGTATTCTGCTGCCAGGAGAGAATCACCCCCGACTAGAACAGCCACGAAAGGTTCCTGAATAAAATATGAGCATTTCCCCTTCCAGAGTGTGCCCAGGAAGGGTGTCAGTGGTAGGGAGACTGGGAGAGCCCCGGTGCTTTGTTGGGCTTAGCTGTCAGGCGTGTGCCAGGCAAACACCACCTCACCTTCTGGCCCTACAAATTTCCATGGATGGGCTGCTTTTAGCTTCAGTTTCCAGTAGAGTGCTTGAGTTTTCCTCCTCTTCCTTGCCCGCCTCAGAATGGAACTCATAATTTGTCATCGTTAGTGCTCACTCTGTTTTCTGCTTTGACTTGAAGTTAAATAAGTTACCAGAGTTAAACATTGACTTCTTAATTTAAAATAATACTAAAACATTGTGTTGTGTGGCAATGATGGAAAATATCGTATTATTTTGGAAACTTTCAAGTATAATAAGCCCCTACAGACTCAACGTTCAGCTTCAGTTATCAACTCATGGCCGGTTTTGTTTTATCTGTACCGGGAGCCAGCACATTATAATGGCATGTGGACAAAATCTGGTCCTCTACCTGCTTTTGTAAATGAAGTTTGTTTTTTTTTTTTATATGAAGTTTTATACAGCCCTATTCATTTTTTGTTTGTTTGTTTGTTATTTTGTTTGCAGTGCTGGGGATTGAACCCAGGGCCTTGTGCATGTTAAGCAAGTGTTCTACCACTGAGCCATATTCCTGGCAGTGCTCACTGTCTAAATATCGTCTGCTTTCATACTTCAAGCAGAACTGATTAATTGCAACAGAGACTGTATGGCCTACAAAACCTAAAATATTTATCTTGTGGCCCTTTGTAGAACAAAATTGCTGGTTTCTGATTTATAACCCTCATCCACCTCCCCAACACTCTGATCTAGATAATTTGGAGCATATCTCATTATATCATTTACCCATATTTTAATATGTATTTGTAAAAAAATTATCATTAAAAATGATAAACCACAGGTTTATTAATAGTATGTTCTTCATATTGTCAAATACCTAGTTAATATTTGAATTTCTCTAATTGTGTAATAAATCAAACATTGACATTAACAGTATGTATCGCACACTTGCACTTTGTGTATTTACAAGGTGTGTGTTTGAAAGCAGTAGGAACTCTATGAACCTGCTGTTACTGCCCCTTAACTCTCTAGTCTGTAAGGTATGTAGACCTTGACCTGGTGAGTGTTTGTATGGAACTGAAGTAAAGATACAATTCTAAGGAAGGTTGGAGATTAAATTTTCTTTAAGTAAATTCAGTTCAGGTGGGACACTAGATGAATCTTTGTTCTTCCTACGACAGTTTTAATGTTCTCCTCCAACTTATTAGTTCTTACTGAGTTTTAGGCAAAGAGCTTTGAGCCTCTGGCTCTTAATTCACTAGTAATAGTAGGGAACCCAGAGAGAACACAGTGAATTCTTACGATTTTATTGCTGAATAATGGGAGAAGTTCTGCCCTAGAGAAGTGTAAACCATAGTGAGAGCAACTTGGAAATTATAGATAGAGCCACTGTCTCAGCAGATTTAGTCACCAAGGAGCAAGATTGAGCAAGAGGATTCACTTTAGTAGGGCCCTCCCTTATAGCAAATCTCTGGGAAACATGTAGGCAGACTGGTCATTTTATCCAGGAGCAATGAATTGGACCTGGTAGGATGAATGTGGTCACTTGCTCCTTAGTCACTCTTAAGCAGTGCTCAGAAGTAAGCAGAGAGAGAGATCACTGTAGAACGTCAGGGTAGGGAGAGCCTCACAGAGAGTGGATCAGACTATTGCAGGAAGGGCTGGACTTACCTAAGAGAATGGTAAGGCGATCCAGGTTGAGAGGGAGAGTGGAGGGGCAGCATGTATGTGGAATGTGAAAGACATGTTTGGGGAATGATGCCTAGAGCAGTTTTGTTGGAGTGAGTGGTTGGTGTGAAACAAAGATGCTCAGAGTGTGTCCAGTGAGGCCCTTGGGTTTGGTGATGCCCACTGGAGTCAAAGATGGCAAAAAGACTGAAGGGGTCCCCAACCACTGTGCCATTTTTATGTATTATGAGTCTGCATTAGATTTCATCTGAAACGAAAGGTGGGTTATGCTGCTTAGAAGTTTGAAGTCCAGAGGACTTCTAGTTAAACATGTGGGTTGAATGTTTGTTTCCATTCTTCTTGAAAACCCACAGAAATGGCAATAAAGGTCTGAAAAAAAAATCAGAAAACTTAAAAAATAAGGACTGAAAGAGGCAAACAGCATATGGAGGAGATGTTAATAAGTTGAGTTGCTGAGAGATAAATGGCAGAGCTGAGAAAGCGGAAACCCAAGTCTGTAGTATGAGGTGTCCAGCAGGAAGCTGGCCAGCATGCCCCGGGGAGCCCTGGGAAACCTCAGCTATTACAGACACCAAGGAGGGCTGTGGAATGAGATTGAAGCCTGAAGGTTGAAAATTTGTGCAGTGAGTGGTTAGATTGTCAGGTTGTCGGCCATCATGCCATTCCTGGCCAACCATGCACACGCAAACATACAGGCACACACAGCCTCCTGCTGACCCTGAGAAGCTCCTCAGAGAGCAGAATCAGCCTTAGGGACAAGCCACAGCTGTAGGAAGGAATGAACTGGAGAAAGGGATTAAGTGAGGATGTGGTATTCAGCCCTCAGGAAAAAGACTAGAAATTTTTTATTGCTAAGAAAAATGATCAGTCTAAAGGAAAGAACTACAGATTGTCATATGTGGGGACCTTTTGATGAAACAGCTGAGCCTCTGCCTGACCACTGTGCAGAGGAGCTACAGTCAGCAGCCCCACCTGAGCACTCTGAGCTTCCAGTCGCATGGTAGTAGCTCTCTTGTAAATGCGAACAAGCAGCCAACAATCAGCAGAAAGGGACAAAAAGGGACTTGATGAAAACAGTATAGAGAGCTGAAAGCAAACAAACTGCAGCAAGGAAAACCCAACTGTGATTAACACCCTCAAAGATTTGGGGAAGAAATATGGGCTCTGTGCAACAAGAACAGGGGGCCATGAAATGATCCCTTCAGGAAGCAAGAGCTGTTAGAAGTTACTATGTGTGACAGCAGAAGTAAAGAATTCAGGGGCTGGGGAGATGGCTCAGTTGGTAGAGTGCTTGCCTCCCATGCAATTCAATCCTCAGCACCACACACACACACACACAAAAAAAAAAAAAAAATCAGGAGAATGACTGAAAGATAAATTTGGAGATAAGAAAATTAGAAGTTGAATTTAGGAGATCTGGCATCTGAATACTGGTTCTAGCAAGATCAGAAATAGGATAAGAAATGATCAAAAAAATTTTAAAAAATCAAGAAAGGATCAAGAATTAAGAATGCTACAATAGCTGTAGAGTGAGTCCATCACAATGCTGACAGAAAATGACTTCCTGTCTTGAAACCAACTTCTAAATCACCTTTTATTCATTTTAACATTGAAGTGTGAGGGTACAAATAAAGGCATCTTTAGATATTCTGGCTTTCAAAATATTAACTTTGGTGTGTCCTTCATGGGAGTCTCCTAGATCGTTTATTCCACCAAATGAGAGGAAGCAGAGGAAGAAGCAGCCATGGGATGTAGGACACAGGGGCCTCAACTGAGAGAACGTGGAAATTTCTAGCAGGAAGAGGAGAGACAGCTCAGGACGAGGATGGAGAGCAGTATACAAATTAGATGAAGAGTGTGGAAAAGATGTGGCTGGGGGGTTGATGCCACCTAGATTATATCTAGACATTACATCTAGATGACATCGAGATTATGTCTAGAGTCAGTCCTGATTTCAAGTGAAGCTGGATCTAGCGGGGCAACGATGTTATGAGGGAGCTGGCTTTTCTTCTGTTCTTCTGCTTTGCCATCCACTGGCTCAGCTTCATATTGTATTTTAATCTGGGGCTGAATTAGTGATAGGTTCTTGAAGCCAAGCAGAAAGAAACAAGGCAGTTCTTACCTCCAGAAGAAAAGCAAAAGAGTTACCTGAGTAGGAAGTGTGTTTCTAGTATTCTGTGTCATCACAATATAAATGCTGAATATTGATTTAATAATGATTTTCCATATTTAAGGATGAGGAGAGGAGATGGCAGTGTGTGTAATGAGGGATAGAATATAATAACTTGATTCTCTTATATAGTGGAAAGTCCATAAGGAACAGGGAACACGGGGAAATAAATAATGGAACAGCATGATGTTTAGAGGCATGGATATACATACATACATACATAGAGGAAGCGGGTGAGAGTCGAAAGTAGTTTCCTCTGGGGACCAGGAATGAGCAATGGGGCTCATATTTTTCATTATATACCTTGTTGTCCTGTTCACATTTGAAAGCCATATAGAGGTGATTTCTTTGATAATAATACAAATGACTACTTTGGAGAAGCTATGAGAGTGGTGGATAGCTCCACATTGTTGTGAGTCTTGAGTGCTAACTAACAGACCTTGGCTTATGGGTGGTAGGAACCTATAGTGTTTTTGAGCAGCAACAGGACCTTGAAGCCAACCCAATGTGGTAGTTCTGATGGCTGTTTATAGTCTGATTCTGCATGGGGAGATTAGCTCAGGTTGGCTGCTGTAGTCCAGGGGTGAGGTGGTACAGGCTGGATATTGAAATGGAAAGTCAAGGGCAGAGAGACAACAAAACAAGAAGCACTTGGACTAAGTGATATTCTGAAGTCAGCAAGGACAATGTGGTACAGTATCATCCCTGGGAAGAAAATGTGGGGAAGACTTAGATATGGGGAGAGCTGTAGCATTTAGTTGAATACAAAGGGACAGTAAGTTATCAAGGTACGGCTGTCTGGTGGCAGGTAGGATCCAGATCCAATCTGGGAGCAGGCCATTGGGTCTGGGAACTGCTTGAGGGGAGACCACTTTTAGTGAGGTCATGAGTTTTAAATTGAAAAGATTATTGAAATGATGGCAAAAAAGCCAATTGAGAGGCTAACTCAGAACATCAAGGATCATTATGAAGGGATCATAATGATTATGCAAGTGACATAAAACTCCAGATGAGCAGAAATGAGAAAGGAGTCAGGGAGCAGGATCTGCAGTTGTGTGGGGTGATACCGTGTAATCTCCATTAGCTTCCCTTTGCATAATCTTAGTCCTGTTTTCTTCTGTTGGTGTCTCTTTCTTTCTTTTTTTTTAATCCTTTACTTCCCTCTTGGTTTTTCAAACTTCTGATGGAAAAGTTCAAGCATATTTCAAACTTGAAAGAGTAGTACAGTGAATCCTTTGCAACCCTCTTCTGGTTCTAACAATTAAAACCATTTTGTCTCATCTGACTTCCTGCTTTTCAGGGGAGGACCTGATGAATTTTAAAGCAAATTCTAGACGTCATATCCATCAATCCCAAAATATATCATGTATGTCTCTAAAAAAAAAATGAGATTTTTCAAAAACACTCATCTCACCCACCACAATTATTAACATTTCTTTATGTTATGTCATACACAGTCATGTTCCGTGTCTCCAGTTGTCTTAAAAATATTTTTATACTTGACTTGTTTGAATCAGATCCAACCCCAAGGTCAACACATTGCTTTTCGCTAATATGTCTCTTAAGTCTCTCTTGATCTATAAGTTTCCCTGTTCTTTGTTATTTTTTTTTTTCAGTCCATTTATTTGTTGAAGAACCTTAGCATTTGTCTTGTAGAATTTCTTTTACTTCGGATATGGCTGATTATGACCTTGTGGTGTTGTGGAATATGTTCCTCTGTCCCTTGTCTTTCCTATAAGCTGGTAGCTAGATAAGCTGGCTTGATTAGATCCAAGCTCACTTTTTAACTCTGAGGTATTATCTACATACAGTGAGAGGCACAGTGCTGTATTTCCCAGGTTTGACAAATGCATTCCCTCGTGTAACCCACCCCCGTCAAGATATAGAAAACTAGCTGGGTGCCGTGGCGCATGCCTGTAATCCCAGCAGCTCTGGAGGATTGCCAGTTCAAAGCCAGCCCCAGCAAAGCAAGGCGCTAAGCACCAGTGAGAAACCCTGTCTCTAAATATTAAAATTCAAAGTAGGGCTGGGGATGTGGCTCAGTGGTTGAGTGTCCCAGAGTTCAATCCCTGGTACTCTACTCGCCCCCTCCAAAAAATAAAAATAAAAAAAGATGTAGAAAACTTCCATCTTGCTGGAAAGTTCCCTCCTAGTTCTTTTGGTCGCTTCTTCCCCATGTGTGTGGAAATCAAGTTATGCTTACCAAGTGCAGCTGAGACTTTCTGCTTTCTGACTGGGGCCCCTCCCTGTCTGTGGGTATGTTAGAACCAACTTTGGAAAGGTCGCTTCCTCACCAAAGATAACATGAAGAGTCCTACTCTTCTTCCCAAGACCATACAAATGTTTCCATGGACACCTTATATTGGGATGATTTCAGTCACAAGTAACAAAAATTAGTATCTAATTGCTTAAATAATGAAGGAAATTTAATGGCTTATATAACTGAAAATTCTAGATATAAATCCTGATTTCATGTGAAGTTTGATCTGATGGCTCAACAGTATTACCCAGGAGCTGGTTTTTCTTCCATTTTTCTGCTCTGCCATCTTCTGGGTCAATTTCAAACTATGCTTGGGTTCAAAATGATGACCATTGGCTCCCAGGACTGTATGCTTCCTCACTCGAAGTTAGATAGACCCAGAGACTATATTTTTCCCCGATACTAGCAAAAGTGCCGAGCTCCATCTTGATTGTTCCAGATTGGATCACATGCCCACTCCCTGTCCAGTTGTTCATCTGCGGCGCTGGGAACAGAATCAGTTTCCCTAGAGCTACAGGGATCCCCAGATGGAAATCAGGAGGCTGCTGGGATAACCACAATCTACCATGATCATCTAAGCCCCATTGGCCTCTGAAGGAGGGGCCTGCCTTGCTGTGCATCCAAGCTCCTGTGCTGCACTTGGCCTTCCCTTGGTCCCTCCTTGACATCCATCCTGAGATTTTTCTAGAAATTGGTGAGGGTGGGGTAGTCCTTATATTCATTCTAAACTGAATATTTCCAGCTGGGAAAAACGCACAGACCCCCGAGGGCGGTTTTACTATGTGGACCACAACACTCGGACCACCACCTGGCAGCGACCAACAGCTGAATATGTGCGGAACTACGAACAGTGGCAGTCACAGAGGAATCAGCTCCAGGGGGCCATGCAGCACTTCAGCCAGAGATTCCTCTACCAGGTGAGAGGACAGGGGCCTGCTACAAGGGAGGGCAGCCTCCCTGCACTTGAGAATGTACAACCTCACGTGTTCTTTGTAGACCCAAGTGGTGAGCACAGAAGCAATCGCTGGAGACGTCAGTGCTCTGACCCTGGGGATTTTACTCATCACCGTGAGATTCCTCAAATTCCAGTGTTTCTAACTTAGAGACTCCATGTCCAGCCTCTGGTTTAAGAAATAAACATGTCTGAAGCTAAATTCACAGACTTTCTTTCAAGACTGACTTTCTTTTCTTTCCTCTTCATTTCAGTCCATTCTCCCTGACTTGAAACCTGAAAGTCAGTTTTGACTTTGTCCATTCCTCACCTTTCTGAATGGAAGCAGTCACCCAGTTCTTCTTTTTCTACTGCTGCTATGTTTTTTTTCTTTAGATCTTTCTATGTGACAGATTCTCAAGGATGGAGGACCTTTAAAACAAACGATAGCCCAGGGGCCAAACTGGCCCATCACTTGTTTTTTTTTTTTTTTTTTGTAATTATAGATGGAACAGCATGCCTTTATTTTATTTGTTTATTTTTATGTGGTGCTAGGGATCAAACCCAGTGCCTCACACATGGTAGGTAAGTGCTCTGCCACTGAGCTACAGCCCCAGCCCCCCCACTACTTGGTTTTGATAATAAAGGTTTTTTTTTTTTAATTTTTTTTTTATTTTTTAGTTTTCGGTGGACACAACATCTTTGTTTGTATGTGGTGCTGAGGATCGAACCCGGGCTGCACGCATGCCAGGCGAGCGTGCTACCGCTTGAGCCACATCCCCAGCCCCAATAATAAAGTTTTATTGGGACACAGTCACACCCAGTTTATATGCTGACTGGGGTTGCTTCCGTGCTATTGCAGTGGAGTTGAGTAGTCATCAGAGATGGAATAGCCCTCTAAGTCTTAAGACATTTATAGAATGGCCCTTTACAAACTTTGTAGACCCTAAGTTTAGATCAGTCTCCTAGCTGGGCATGGTGGGTGCACACCTATAATGCCATTGGCTCCTGAGACTGAGGCAGGAGGATCACAAGTTCAAAGCCAGCCTCAGCCAAAGCGAGGCACTAAGCAACTCAGTGAGACCCTGTCTCTAAATAAAATACAAAATAGGGCTGGGGATGTGGCTCAGTGATTGAGTGCCTGAGTGCCCCCGAGTTCAATCTCTAGTATCTCCCCTTCAAAAAAACAACAACAACAACAACAAAAATACAGTCTCCTATGTGATGCTAAATCTTTCTTTTTTCCTTCCTGTCCAGTTGTCAGAGTCGCCTCTGCTGGCGTTCCCTTGTCTGTCCTGCCTGTTCCCAACCAGAACAGTCTTCAAAAGCCTTACTCTCATTGCATCACTGTGCTGGCTCAAACCCTCTGTGGTCATTACCCACAGAATAACATTTAAACCTTCTAGTCCAGAATTCATGGTGTGCTGGTCCCAATCATCTAATGGTCTCCTACACTATGCCCTGTAGAAGCCCCCAGCCCCACTTCCTGGAGCCTCCATCTCACTGGAGCCTCCACCAGTGACCTGGAACTGGGAGGAGTCCTGCTACATAGGCTCTCTGCCAGGGAGAGGTGGATTTCCAAACTGGAGCTCTGATTGTGTTTTCCAGGGCACCTAGAGCTCAAGGTCAGGTTCATGGAGGCACAGGATGGGTCAGTGTATTGCAGACTGATGGCATTTTGAGCTGGACCAGGCCTTTTAATTACCACGTATAACCTTGTTTCTATTTGGAATGAATTTTAATCCTATAATCCATTTCTAAGTTAAATTCTATCCTAGTTAGATACTCAGAAAATCTTTAATTCTATTTAATTGAATAGCAATCTTTTTTTAAAAAACAAATTTAAATCACTTTTGCCTTCATTTGTGGCTCTTCCCCAATCATCCAAAGCAGGAGCTCCATCATCAGCCTTAAATCATGGGAACATCTCCCTTGGTGACCTAGTCCCTTTTGTCTATGGGGCCTGATTGCTCATCAGAAAGTGAGGAAACTGAGAAGGACCACAATTTGATGAGCAGAAAGTGAGGTATTTATCATATGAAGTTGCTTCCAGGGTCCTCCTACAGCTGCTGATGCCCTGGTGGTCTTGCCAAGTACAGCACTGTTTTTGTCCTTATGCCATGCTGCCCATCCCACAGCATGCCTGGCATCCACTTCTGGCTTATTTCAAAATTGGATGCAATCTCATCACTCTCTGCATTTCAGAGATTGTTCCTCTTGAGCCCATTCCCAAAAGCTTTGCCTGCCATTTTCTTGGGTGGTCCTGGCTGCAAAACTGGAAAGATCTGGAGCATCTTTCTTTTTTGATCTGTCCTTTGACAAGGATACATCTTGGGGTTTCACATGGTTTTCTCTCCCTGATTGTCCAACTTCTTTAATTAAGAAAAAAAATTCCTTTAATGGATACCATACATCAAAGAGGTTCCATAGGTTGACTGAAATGTTTGGTGTTCTAGAGGTAGGATCCACAGCTTCTGGTGCTTACAGCCCCTTGGTCTTTATGGAACATTCTTTGTGTTGCCTGCCTCTCATTTCTGTGACATAATTTCAGGCTTATAGAGGTAGAAGTTTGACTTGGAGGGCTTCTAAGAAGTAAAAATTCAATGCATTTTTTTTTCCCTTAATCTAAAACGGTTTTCTCAGCTCAGCTGGGGACATAGGAGGGTTCTGCCTAGGGTTAGGGGTTACCTTTTCTCTGAGAAACAAGGCTTATATTGAAAAATATGGTGGGAATCTGTTCTTGGTCTGCTCTCAATGTCTCTCTGTTGCTTTTTCTCCCCCTCTGGAGTTGGTTTTCCCCTCTTGTTTGCTATGGTGCCATGTCCTGGTTACAAGCAAGAAGGGTTGCTTTCATACAGTTATTTTGGGGTTTGGCCTTGGCCCAGGGTTTGACTCGGAAGACTTAAGAGCTGATACTGTACTGGCAGTTTCCCCTCCTCCTCCGTTCTTTGCTGCACTGCAGAGAACATGAAATACAGTTCAAAATGGGAGTCAAGGGAATCCCAGATTGCAGTCTCCTGTCGTTCCTTCCTGCTGTCTGCCTCCATGCACATCTTTTTCATGTTCTCTAAGTTGTTGTTCTCCATATTTCTGGCAGGTTTTCCTTCCCTGACTCCTAATGTGCCTGTACTTTTGTTTCACCCTTGCACTCTCCTTTGGTCCCACGTTTGAGTTCCTGCTGTGGTCCATTGAGGATGCTGGCACACATGACTGTGTGCTGTGCCATTGTGCCAGGACCCATCGTGCAGCCTACTGTTTCCAGGGCACCTCTATTTTTATTTCCACTTTGTCCATCTCCCACCTTGTGACTAAAAGAAGAAGCCAGGGTCTGCAGGGCTCATACTGATGGTTCTGGGGCTCCTATCATGTGGAATCAAATTGCACTATTCAGAAACTGACAACTTGCTCCTTATTCTGCAGAGAGCCCCTCAGACGGAATTCTCCAGAACCCGTGTTTTGTTCTGAGTTCACTGAGTGCATCCTGCAAAAAAACAACCCTGATGCCTTCCTTCCTCGTTGCAACCTTTACGCCCTTCCCAGAACCTTTCTTGCCCTCGGCTGTGTTTGCTAGACATTCTTTATTTCTGAATTTGTATCTTAAAATATTACTGGGACTTTGTGCCTAGTTCCCAAGAGACTTGAATTCACGTGAGCTGTTTGGCTCATGGCCTGCACCCCAGATCTGCCAACCCGGGAACATTCCCCGGGAAAATGGTTCAGCTGTACTCCTTTTGAGTTCCAGTCATAAAGGATGCTGACCTATCCCTTGGAATTACCTGCACATCCCAGGATCTTTCTTCTGGTAGTAATCCTCCTTGCTCTATTTGTGCATTTTTACGGCTCTGCACCATGAGACACTTTGGATTCCCTTATTTCAGGGAAGTATGCTTAGAAGAGAAGGGGCTGATGGTTGACTCATCGGAGGCATGGGGTTTTTAACTTTTCTGGCCATGATGGCTTCTTTATTTTTTTGTTTCTCCTCAACTTCTAATTACTTCTTTCCTTCAGGTTTTCTTTTATTTCAAGTTGTAGTAAGTACCTTAGGGAAGAAATATCCAATATAGTCAAGTGCTTTGCTAGTAAAGTCCTAGGAGTAAAGTCCTAGGAGCTTGAGCCTCCATTGATTTTGATTTCATGTTATTTGTGCTCATCGATATCTGGTCTTTCTCTTCCCCATCTGTCTGCTCTTCTCTTCCCTTAAAGGTGGGGAGGGCAGCTAGCAGGGCTCTGATTCGGTGAGAATGGAAGGATACCAAGGAAACTACGTGAAAATTCAATTGAATGAAAGAGAACCAACGTTGTGTGTTGGGATATTAAAAAGAAAGAAAAAAAGACAAGGATCCAGGAAAAGGCTGATAAGCACATGCCTGTAGTCCCATGTGCCCAGGAGGCTGAGGTGGGAGGATCACTTGGTATCAACAGTTCAAGACTAGCCTGGGTACCGCAAGACCAAGTCTCAAGAGGAAAAAAAAAAAAAAAAGAAAGAAAAGAAAAAAACTAGGAGTGGTGGCCTATGCCTCTCCTCTCAGTTACTTGGAAGGCTGAGGCAGGATGATTGCAAGTTTGAGGCCTGGGCATCTTAAGTGAGACCCTGTCTCAAAATAAAAAGTGCTGGGGGTGGAGTTCAGAGGTGGAATGCTCCTGAGTTTGATCCCTAGTACTGTTAAATGGTTTTCTGCTGTTGTTTTTGTTTTTTAAAGGGCAGGGATAGAGAGGCTCAGGAGTAGAGCACTCGCTTAGCATGTGTGAGGCCCTGGGCTCAATCCTCAGGGACAAAAAAGACAGATAAATACTTTTTATTCCTGGTTCAATGCTGTCAGCAAAGACCTTCTGGTCTGTTGATTTGTAGAGTTAAGCAAAAAATGACTATAAGCTCACTGAAGCTCAGTTGGAACCAGGTGGTAGCTGATTTCTCCCCAGAGTTGAAGGAACTTGGATTTGATGAGATGCTGTGCCCCATCACCCCCAACCCCTCCAGCACCCAAACACACACCAAAATGACTGTTGTGAGTTGGGGGGATGCTTTTCAGTAGTTAGATAAATGTGAATTGTGATGGAGATAATTAAGCCCATCCTGGAGGCTGGTGGTAACTGCCCTAAATCCCCTAAATCAATCCCCTAAATCCAGGCCAGCTTTCCCGGCCTTTGTGCAGTATCATTCCATGTGGGAAGGAGAACCTGAGCTGAAAGGGGGCCCTGTCCCATGAAGGAACCTATGGCTTCAAGACTTAAACGTCTTTGTTGGAACTTGCTTGGAAGAGGAGCTTGTGTTGCCACCTTGGAAAGAAAGTTTCTCTGTCCTTTCAGTTGGGATGGAGGGAGGGCTGCAAAAAGGGGTTCGTTGGCAGTCGAGCTCTACCAATGTTTGCTCAAGCCAACACTGAGCTCCATTCATCCTCCTGCCCGTGTGTGGCTCCATCACCCCAGATGGGGCCAGCCCGGCAGTCTGAAGTCTGCATTTAGAACTTGATCCCCTAATATAACGATTAAATTTTAGTAAGTGAAATAAAAATGCTTCGGGGTAGGGGGAGAATAAGCAGAACAATCCTTGTTTTATTTAACTATGAAAAGTTTTTGACAGCACCCCTCTTGCCCCGGAGGATCTGAGAACCTCCATCCTCTGCAGCCCTTCCCCAGAGACCTTGGAGCAGAATTAGGCTGGGGGTGGGGGCTCTAATGTAAACAGCAACCCTGAAGTCCTGGAGCCGACTCCCCCTTCTCTCTCCTGTCACCCTGCCCCCGTCCCCCTCCCCAGACAGGCAGACAGAGAACACTAAGCAACTTGAGGTTCAGGCAGGGAAGAATAAAGGTGCTTTGTGAAGGGGAAGGAAAACATTCCTGGGGGAGGTGAGGGGCTTGGGGCATGAATGTACCCTCAGTCTGGGTGGATGCTGCACACCCAGGAGGCGGTGGGGGCTGGACCTGAGGTAGAGGGAGGAGGGTCCCGCCCCAGCCAGGAAGCTCTGGGCGTGGGCAGGGCTTGTGGGAATGATTTCATTGGAAAGGCCTGCGATATTTTTTCCCCTCCCGTGTGTGGTTCTTGGAGAAAGTTGGAGGTGGTGGTGATTTCAGTCGCCTTGGCCGTCGCGGGCAGGAGCACAGCAGAGGCCGTGGGCGAGCTAGCTAGCTGGGCTGCCCTGCCCGGAGCCCTCCTGCCATGCCCGGCTGGTTCCTGCATCTGCCGCCCTGGCCCACCTTCCTCTGCACACCTCTTCCTCCCCCTCGCTCACCCTTCCCCAAACTCATTTGGGCTCTCTGTGCAGAGTTCTTTTTTTTTTTTTAAACAAAGACTTTCGAGAGGAGCAGATGCCACCTGAGGCTCCCTGCATCCTCTGTGAAGTATTGAAATGTGGAAGTGAGTCATTAGCATTTTTATTTTTATAGATTTATTTATTTTTAACTGGTGGCTTTTTTTTAACCTCTGTGTTCTGCTGTGTTTCTTGTGTTTAGTCTTCGAATCCTTCAGTTGACCATGATCCCCTGGGCCCGCTCCCGCCTGGCTGGGGTAAGTACTGAGTTCTTCTGTGCCCTCAGCCCTTGGTATGAGGACCAGATGCTCTGTCCTCTTCTCCTGCGTGTCTTCTGTCCTTGCTCCCACCCCTAAGTTTCCTGTGTCACTTACCTCCAGCACACACTTTGGGGATGCCCAGCCTGAGCCATGACCAGTAATGGAGCTGGCAGCATGGAGGAGAAGCCAAGCTCCCATGTGCCTCTGTAGCGTTCACCTGCCACAAGTAAAGGAGTGTGACCCTAAGAAAGACATCCCCAAGTAGCTATAGGACTGTTGAGTTTGGGTCCTGAGTTTCTAGGTGTCTCAGGAATCTATCCTGTCACTAAAATATTTTGACACTGATTTCCAGATGGCCATGTTTTGGGTCTGTAACTCTGGCTGGAGGGAGAGCCACCCTCATGACCCTTTCTTTGCCTCTGACATGTTGGAAAACTTCAGCCTAATTTTGACTAATAGCAGCCACTTTCTTATTTGTGACACAGCTCTGAAAGAGGCCGCGGGGAAGCAGATTGAGCACGGGCTAGTGGTTCTGAAAATACAGTGTTGCTAGTTAATAACACCATGCTGGGTTTTCTTGTCATTGCTAGCTCCTCTTACCTCTTCCGAGTCCTGGGTGCAATTTGCCAAGAATGAGTTAAGGGATGGGTATCCATGCTTTAGGAGAGATTACGGGCTTCAAGGCTATTCTAGGAAGGAGTGGCCATGCAAAAAGGGATCATTAAGGATGGTGAGACTGGGGTAGCTCTATGAACTGGGCAGGGTTTTATTCAACCCTGCAAGAGCCCCTGAGCCTGAAGAGGGCAGTTTTCACAGGAATCAGCAGGTGTGATCTTTAATTTATTGGAGAGGCCAGCAGAAGACAGTTGTTGCTGGTTGGTGGTGTTCACAGTTGGTGTTAAGCTGCATTGGGTACTCTTTCCCACAGAGGTGGGCAGGTGTGTTCTGGGAGGAGGACAATGATAGGATGGGCACCTGCCTAGAGAAGTTCTGTTTTGGGCTGTATCCTCTGGATGCAGACACAGCTGCTCTCTGGTAGTAATTTAAGAGGTGAATCAACTCCCCTGAACCCGCAGGTATCACTTAGCCAATTACCACCATGCTCCAAGAGGACCTTCTTCTGTCTTTCCAGTGGGAGATATCAGTTAGTGAGGCTTCCATATGTTTCTTGATTTCCAGTTTGGGAATCCCTGTGCTCACAGATGATCTGCCTGGCTCCCAGGACCAATGGGTGGTCATTGTTATCTCAGGGATTTGCAGCAAGTCTAGTGTGAGAAGGCAAAGCCTCTTCAGTCCTTGCATAGACAGGGAAAGCGCATCAGCCTAAAGAAGAATCTATAATGCTGTTTGGCAGTGGGTGACCTGGAGCCAGGGTCCTGCATTTGTTTCTGGCTCCGTAGAGGCAGGTGGTAGAGCCCAGACAGTGCGTTTATTTCTGTAGCAATTTTGCTAGATGATGGTCACCAGTAAGCCCTCCTAGGTGCTAAGTGGGAAAATATTTGAGATGGGAATAGGGGAGTATTGGTTAGACACTGCTGTTCATAAACAATCGGAAAACACCACATAACGCATGATGGTTCAAAATGAGAAAAAGAACATTGTGACCAGAGTCCAGGAAACCTTCCTTTGGGCTCCATGTTGACATCCCCTGGTCTGTGGCAGGGGTTGCTGCCTCCCTAGGGAGGGGAAGAAAAGATAGAGAGAGCAGCCAGGTCAAATAGAGCATCACTGAAGGCCAGCCTGCTGGTGTTCCTGCTGCCCTCAGATCCTGGGTTCCTTTCTGCCAAACCAGGGAAGACCCCATGGTGGTCCCCACACACTCCTCTGGGAGTTGGGACACTGTGGGGTTAGATCCATGTCTGCACCTGGGCAGTTCTGCCCTTGGGCATGTGACAAATGCTCTGGAGACCATTTGATCCTGGATCCAGGTGGAGCTGTGCTCATCGAAGGGCTCACCTCTCATTGCACACAGTGAGGCTGCTCGGTGGGCAGAGGCCCCTGCATAGAGGCAGTGCCAGCCATGATGAACCAGGCCTCAAGCCTGCTGGACAGATCCCCTGGCCTGGTGGTTGGCCTTGGCTTTGGCCCCTTGCAGAGCAGCCATGGAGGAGCTAGTTCAAAGCAGTAGCTCCTGGACTGAGAGCGGCTTGTCCCTCAGGAACCTCTGGCAAGCCTGCCTTCTGCGCTGGTCCCATGCTGTCTGGTAGGGGAGCTCTGCAGCGTTCCAGCTGCCTCCTGTTCTTTCTACCGTATTTTCCCAGCTTTGCTAAGGTGTGATTGACAAATAACGTCTGTATGTATAGAAATCCAGTTGTGTACTAGATAGCATTAAGGCAGAACGGAGATGGGTTGGGGGCCAAAACTGGGACTAGTGCAGCCTGGTCCTGGGGTGGGGGCTTCAGAAGAAGTTCTGCTTCTTTTCAGTTTTTGGGTTCCCTGTAGTTTCTGGAACTGATTATTGTCTTTTCTTCAATTTCACTCTGTCTTTGTAAAAGAGAGAGAGCCATCAGCATCATTTGTTTCTGGGACAGACTCAGGAAAGGAAGGCTCAGAAACTTCCCGAGGAAGGTGACTTTGTTGGAGTTTGGAGCTTTGCCTCGGTGTTTTCTCCCACCCACTTGGCACTGGTGGCTTACCCCACCCTCTGGGGCTGGGGGGAGGCTGGCAGGGTGTCCCTACTGCACACAGCTGGATGCAATTATGCCTCTGGTTCCGCCAGGCTGCCCCCCTCAGTGCCGCCACACCACCCCTTCCCTCCGACAAACCAAACAGTCGCAGAGGTTGGAACTGTATGTATCCCTCCCGTCAACGACAGGGAAAGATTCTTTTTGTCCTTTATCCCAGAGCCAAGTGTGAGTGAGCCAGGCTTTAGCAAGCTAAACTTCTCCAACAGGTTGACTCCTGGGGCAGAGATTGAGACCCAGCGCCCAGACAGGGGAGCTGAGGGAAGGTACTGACTTATGATGTTTGACTCTGATTGTGCTCGCTCTCCTTTCTTCTCCCATGGCAGAGAAGAGACAGGACAATGGACGGGTGTACTACGTGAACCATAACACGCGCACTACCCAGTGGGAGGACCCTCGGACCCAGGGGTGAGGACTGGGTCAGGCCATGCTTCTGTGCAGCTCTAGCATTGTCCAGGGGGTCTGGGACTGCATTCACCCTGCAATGCCGATGTTGGGAGACTTTAGCCATATACAAGTGCCCTGAGACCCTCAGGATATAGTGTCAGCTTAATGAGAGCTGGAAAGTGTTTCCTCAGATAGACCTTCCCAGTGGGTGGAGGGTGGCCACCAGCAGGTGCTGCAGTTCTCAGTACTGATTGAGTAGGGTGCTGAGAATTTGATTGAAAAGATATGAAGGAACCCCCAGCTTCCACAAGAAGCAGGGCTGGGCACTTGGTGTCATAGGATTTCTGGTGTCCACTCAGACTAATGCCATCCACCCAGGCTGGTATTTTTGCTTATGTCTTAGGTCTTCACAAGTTGGGTCATGCCAGGTACCTACCTTTGAGGGCCCTGTCACGGGCTGTACAGATCCTGATTGAAACAGAGAAGCACTTGGAGGACCCCAGCCTCCTAAACAGAGGCCCAGAAGGTAGGGCTAGCCTTTGCACCCTCTTTTCTTATGCTTCCAGGATGATCCAGGAACCAGCTCTGCCCCCAGGATGGGAGATGAAGTACACCAGCGAGGGGGTGCGGTACTTTGTGGACCATAATACTCGTACCACCACCTTCAAGGATCCTCGCCCAGGATTTGAGTCTGGGTAAGAACTTTCACAGGCAATAGCAGCGTCCTTCAGCACAGGCCTCTGTCCTGTTCAGCTGGCTTGGGGAGGCCAGCTCTGGTTCCCATGACCACTGTGCTGCTCACTGCTCTCTAGTGATCAGTGTTGTTCTCACCTCAAAGGGATGGGAGGAAGGGGCAGTCCTATTGAGGAAGGGGCAATACAAACAGTACCAGTAATATTTCTCTGAAAGCAAGAGGTCTGGCATTGTTTCTAGATATTCTTTTTGACTCTTAGGCGCTCTTAACGGCGGACACTTCCTTTCTCTTTTGCTTTACTGTACTCATCTTTAAATTCACACAGCATCACCTTTCCCTAGGGCTGACAAAGACAGGTTGTTTATATTTTTGAAAAATCACAAAGATTCTCGAACACCTTTGCTCTTCCCAGGACCAAGCAAGGATCCCCCGGTGCCTACGACCGAAGTTTTCGGTGGAAATATCACCAGTTCCGCTTCCTCTGTCATGTGAGTTCTGGTTCTGGGGCCCCGTTGAGGTGGGCTATTGCAGTCTCTCAGCCAAATTTCCCGGCCCAGCTCAGGCCTTGGAATGCCTCTGTCTTAAGGGAGCAAGCCCGTTCCCATCCTTGGGGAGATGCCTATTTCTACAGACAGGAGACCACAGTGAGCAGATACCCCATGGGATTCTGATTTGAAGTTTTTCCTTTTCTTTTCAGTCAAATGCCCTACCCAGTCATGTGAAGATCAGTGTTTCCAGGCAGACACTCTTTGAGGATTCTTTCCAGCAGGTTAGAGAATAATCATGGTGTTGAGATTTGGGGCAGGAGCTAGCCCTCCTTCTGCTAATGCCTCCTCTGTCGCACGACCTGTTGAGCCCACATTGTAGGGTTTCCAGGCCTGAGCCTTGGGAAGCCTGTCTGTTAGACAGTATGCCTCAGTGTCCCCTGTCTCCCCGCGACCCCCGCACCCCCTCCCCTACTTGCTGGCCAGACGCATTCTCTCTCCAGATCATGAACATGAAACCCTACGACCTGCGCCGCCGCCTCTACATCATAATGCGTGGTGAGGAGGGCTTGGACTATGGAGGCATTGCCAGGTGAGCTCGGGTGCCCTGGAAGAGCGCTGCCTCCCTCTTCCCTGTGGCCAGAAGGCCACCTTCACCTTACATTCATTCCCAAAGCTCTTCTGCATCTTCAGTAGGGGACACTCAGGTGATGTTCTAAATGTCACTCTGGCCAGTCCCAGTGGGTGCTGGAGCAGGGTCAGGCATTAGCCCTTTGGTTACTGGGTCCCAAGAGGCTGGGGCTCCTGGGGACGGGCTCAGGACATGGCTCTTTCACCAGCCCCCGTGTTATTGTTTCTATTAACCAGTCCAGCTGTGTCCATGGACAGAGGCTGAGCAGCTGTGTGGATGTCCCTTAAATTTGGCCCTAGACTTCCCTTCCTCTCGAGGCATCCAGAGCAGGGAAGTCAAGTGTCTGAGAGTGCATGGCGTGGGAGAGCTGTCGTGATCAGAGGTCTTGATCTGTACTCAGCTGCACGTCAAGTGTCCGGGGTCAACAAAGTTAAAATGGCTAATGTAACCCTAGAAAGAAGTCAGAGCACTATCTTACCCTCACCCCAATCGACCTGCAAAGGTCCACAGGCTCTCTGGGAAAGCACTGCCTTGGACAACAGGGCACAAGGCTCAACAGAGAGGAGCATCTTGGCCGCGGACCGCCGGGCTCGCTGACCCTCACGGTGTGGGCTGTCTTCTCACTTGGTGTTGGGTTGACTCGCTTCTGGTGCTCTGTTTGCTGGTGGTGTTGCCTTCTGCACTGGCCCTGTGGATGGCCTGTTCTTTTCCCATGGTGACCTCGGTCCCAAGCTCTGCTAGGTGGCTTCTGGTGTGGCTCCCGCCCTGTGTTTCTTTCTCTCTGTGTCCTGCCAGTGGTTTTACCCTATGGTAGGTTACGTCATGCTGTTCTACCACAGGGTAGAACCACGGACAGGATACTGGGGCACCCTCTGCATCGGACTCCTCGTCGACCCAGCCACACACAGCCCAGCAGCCAGGGACCAGCCCCTGGGGTGTCCCCCAGCCGGCTTAGTTCAAGCCCAAAAGGACTCTGAATTCTAACTTGAGGCTTGTACATAGGGTGCAAATAAATGCTGAGGCATGGTGTTGCTTCAGATGCATGTGGAAGTGTGGGAAAGGGTGTGGTGATGGGGTGGGGGTGAGGGGGTGGTGAAGTGTAAGAGCAAGTGGGAATGAGGTCTGTGACCTGGAGGTAGCATGAATCACAGAGTTGTCGTGGTTCAGGACTCGGGAACATGTAACCACTGTTCACCTATGCTGCCTACTCAGGTAGGGTGGAGGTTGCTGTCATATAGCACTTTTGCAGAAAAATTGTAATAAATGTGCATGTCTATGATACTTTAACATAGGGCCCTTTTGCAGTGCACAGCCAACACAATTGTGCATGGTTTATCGGGGTGCAGGGAGCCCCTTTGCCATTGGAAGGTCTGGTTGTTGTGAAAAAAGTCCTGGAATGTACCACCTGGAGCTGACAGGAATGCACACAGGTTTTCCTGAGCATCATCTGAAAGTGCTGTTGTCCTGGTTCATACTTGGTTGAACCAAGTTGGCTCATGGCCCAGCTGATAATATTGCATAGTCTGGGCACTGACTGAGGTGGACTCCGCTTCTCAGGACACGGTCTCCAGACTGCCTGAGACACATGGCAGAGTCACAACTGCTGTGCGGGTGCATGGAAGGCTCCATTGTTCCTGTTTTCTCTCTTCCCTCACAGAGAGTGGTTTTTCCTTCTGTCCCACGAGGTGCTCAACCCCATGTACTGCTTATTTGAATATGCGGGCAAGAACAACTACTGCCTGCAGATCAACCCCGCCTCCTCCATCAACCCCGACCACCTCACCTACTTCCGCTTCATTGGCAGATTCATCGCCATGGTAAGGGGGCCCCAGGAGTGCCTTCCTCCTCCCCTCCCCCTCCTGGTGGAGCATGCCGAGGGCGCCAGGGAAATTCACTCTTCACTGAGGCTCCAGGAAGGCAGCCTCTGAGGAGGCCAGCCCTTGGCCACCCGAGGCAGTCCAGGCCCAAGGAGCAGTCCCATGGACTGGCACCCCCACTGTGGATCGCACCCCTCTTCCTCATAATCTCCTAAGCTGAAAATACAAAGAGCTAGAGAGAGTTCTGGAGAAATCGGAACTGTCAGTGGCACCAGGGGTGGGGTACCAGGGAGTCATTGAAGGATTTCTTGTGTTGATTTGCGTAGGTCCCTGGGCCATGGGCTTCACTTACCTTAAGTGAGTCCCCATGGCGGAGGTGGGACAGTGGCTGAGTGGAGTGAATCCGTAACTACCTCCTACTGCCTGTCTCTGGGAGGTGCCACCGTCTGTCCTGAGCAGTGGGTGGGAGTGTTTGGGAGTGTCCCACTGAGACACTGAGGGATTCTGGAAGGGGATTTGGAATTAGCATGGGCTTAGAATAGAGCTGCTGTAGACAGGTCATGCCAGGTTAGGTGGCACCCATCCTGGGGCAGGGCTCATGGTCTGTGTGTATCTATCTAGAAATAGGGGCTCGGTGTGACTGTGGAGAGAGGGTCATGCCAATTCCCCATAGTGAGCATCTTCGGAGAGCCAGCCCTGCTGCCTGCTGGGTGGCTTGAGATGCTTCAGAGCTGACTTTCCTCCGTTCTTCCCCTAACTGCCTGAGTGTCTTGCCCCGCTCCCCTCTCTGGAGGACCCAAGGGCCCTTAGGGTTTGTGACTAAATATGGTGCTTCCCCTCCTCTGCAAGTTCTTGGCCAAGGTGCTAGGCTCCGGGAGTGGGCACATTCTTCCCAGGTCTAGAGACCTGCCTGGCCCAAAGCTGATGGGACAGACTAGTGAAACCCTAGACTATTACTCACTGCTGGCCGCCAGCTGTCTCCATCCGTGCGTCTGCATTATTTTTGGCCACCTCTGCCACCAGTTCTGAGCACCAGTGAGTCAGGGCTGCCACCTGGAGCTGTTTTGAACAAGTCTTCCCTAAGACCACGGGGCAGGCCACTGCTGGCCTGGGAGTAGCCTGGCTGGCGTGCTGTGCAGGCAATGAGCTGGCTCCACTTGTCCCTGTGGCCTGTAGGGTGGAACGAGAATCCATCCCAAGGTCCAAATCAGGACAGAGTAGTCCTTATTTTCCGGGCCCTCCCTTTGCCTATGAGGCACCTGGCTGCTCGGGTTCTATCAGGGAGGGGAGGTAGCAGTGGCCTTCGATGTGGAGCATCCACGAGCTTGTCCTGGGCGCTGTCCTAAGAAGGCCAAACCTCTTTGCCATGTGTCTTCCTTCCTCAGGCCCTGTACCATGGAAAGTTCATTGACACAGGCTTCACTCTCCCTTTCTACAAGCGGATGCTCAACAAGAGACCAACCCTGAAAGATCTGGAGTCTATTGACCCTGAATTCTACAACTCCATTGTCTGGATCAAGTAAGCCCCTTGTTTGCCCAGGGCTGAGGGAGGCAGGGCTCTGTCTGGGCAGTGGGTACCCGTAACCTTGAGCTCCTCTGGCAGAAGCCGATGAGCACTTGCCCAGCCCCTCCAAGTGCCTATGGAGATAGAAGCTTCTAGGTCCCTTGTAGGATGGTCCTAGAGTTCTCTCCTTGCATCAGGAGATGTCCTGTGCCACAGTTCAGGATTCTAGGCCACCTTAGTTCCCTGTGGGCACTAAAAGTGAGAGGTGGGGCAAGACACAGGAAGACCCTGCTAAGATGGACATCTTCCTCCTTGGCCTACTGTGCTCCAGAGAGAACAACCTAGAAGAGTGTGGTCTGGAGCTGTTCTTCATCCAGGACATGGAGATCCTGGGCAAGGTGACAACCCACGAACTGAAGGAAGGTGGCGAGAGCATCCGAGTCACAGAGGAGAATAAGGAAGAGTACATCATGTAAGTCTCAGCCCCAGGGAGGGATGGGGAGGGGTTTGAACTTTGAACCCAGCAGGTTCTCTCATCTCCTGGGTGCCCTCTTCAACTAGGCTTCCACTGGTTGAAGTGGAGCCCTCCTGGGCTCTTGGACACCCCAGGTTGCAGGAACCTCCCAGTCACATCTGCCTTGGTGGGTGGCCTGTGGCTGGTCAGGTGATGATGCCACGAGGGTTTCTGGAGCCCCAGACGCTTGGTTACCTGCTGCTGGTTGCTCTGCTAGGCATGCGGGGGACTTCCCGACTGCAGGGAATTTCTTGGACGATGCTTAGCTCAGACATTGCCATCTCTCCCCTGATCAGGAAGATGGCTGTGTCCTGTGTTCTTAAATCCATGGTCTCAGTGCTAATGTGCAAACCTCCTGTGTACGACCCTCAGTCCTCTTGGTCTAGTCCTTTAATCTTCCCATTTCCACACACTTGAGGTTCAGCGAGTGGCAGTGGGAGGGGGGACCTCGGGGTCACCGTGAGGTTTGTGAGGCTGTGCCCAGGCCTTCAGCACACTGGTTCTGGTATTTGACTCTCAGAGCCTTTGTTGCTGCTGTGTCATATGGTCACATGGGCAGGCTGGGAGCGCATGGGGTCCTGGGCTCCACCAGTGACTGGTCTTTGGCTTTAGGCTGCTGACTGACTGGCGTTTCACACGGGGCGTGGAAGAGCAGACCAAAGCCTTCCTGGATGGCTTCAATGAGGTGGCCCCCCTGGAGTGGTTGCGCTACTTTGATGAGAAAGAGCTGGAGGTGAGTGTTGAAGGTCGTTAGGACCCGCAGCTCCTGCTCCTTGAGGTGCTCCCTGTGCACCCACAGAATCTCACCAGCACTCTTCAGCAGGATGGAGGCAGCAGGGAAGATGGTTTTCATTGGGGTCCTCTGCCCCCGCCCCCGACACTAGGGCTGGTGTTACCCATGGCATTGAAAGAACCTGCAAAAGTAGCTGGTTGAATAGGCTGGGGACTCTCACCTGCGAGTGAGAAGTGACATGGTGTACGGGCCCCAGGCCCTTCCGGTGGGTGGCGGCTGGCACTGGGGCCACTGACATCTTCCTGGCTGCAGCTGATGCTGTGCGGCATGCAGGAGATAGACCTAAGCGACTGGCAGAAGAACACCGTCTACCGGCACTACACCAAGAACAGCAAGCAGATCCAGTGGTTCTGGCAGGTGGGTCCTGGCTCCTGTCCTCAGTGGATCGGGGACAAGGGTTGTGACAGGGAGGGATATTTTTTTAGCAGTCACCCAGAGGAAACAGGACCTGATTAGACCTCAGGTTTAAGGACCCTTTATCTTGGGCATGCTGTTCACCTCCCCCACTTGCAGAAGGGGATACACCGCCTCCAGCAAATGGAGGCTGTTGTGGCTGGACTGGGGCCAGGACATGTGACAAGAGGTTGGTTATGGTCAGCCTTGTGCTTTGGGGGAGAGTGGGGGGACCTTCATGCAGAAAGTACAGCTGCCATTGGTCATATGGCAGATGAGATGGGAAGACAGGTGTTAGGCTCCAGAGACATGGGATGAGCTTGTCATCCTGTATTTAATGACTTCCGTTCTTTATATGTGTGGGTTCCATTGTTGTTATGAAATATAGCATACCTAAAAAAGAAAAGTAACATATCTTTAGTATATGTGTCTGTATGCACGTGCCCACGTGTGTATAAATTTTTGGGGGAGGTGAAATTCACATAACATTCAGTTCATTTTAAATATCTATGTGTATTTTTTGGTACTGGGGATCCAATCCAGGAGTTCTTTACCAATTTGCTACATTCCAGCCCTTTTTAAAATTGTTTCTTTCTTTCTTTTTTGTTTTTTAAATTTTGAAACAGAGTCTAGCCAAGATGCTAAATCTAGCTGAATGGCTGAGGCTGGTCTCGAATTTAGAATCTTCTTTTCTCAGCCTCCCCAAGTCACTGAGATTACAGGCATGTGCCACCATGCTTGGCTCATTTTAAATATTTTAAGACAAACAATTCAGTGATTTCTAGAACCTCCACAGTGTTGTGCAACTATCACCACTGTCTTGTTCCAGAATACATTATTTCCCCCAAAAGAAACCTTATACCCATTAAGCAGCCACTCCCATCTTTAGTCTATTTTTTAAAGTGGAACTTGGATAGGAAGAGGATGCCTGACCCAAGGTGTCTCATGGACACAACCTCTTAGAGAAGCAACTTTGAGGTTTCCCAGGTTGGTGGCTGTCACCCTGCCCAAGGTGGCTTTGTGTCCTCATCCCCATAGAGGGCCCTGGCTGGGTAAAGCATTGCATGTTAAGGGAATCACAGACCGAGCGGGTTTCTTGACTGTGCCTTGGCTTGTGAAATTGCAGGTGGTGAAGGAGATGGACAATGAAAAAAGAATCCGGCTATTACAGTTTGTTACTGGAACCTGCCGCCTGCCTGTTGGGGGATTTGTTGAACTCATCGGTTCGTTTTCCATTGCCCTCTTGGTGCCTTGGCTGGGGACAATAGTCACTGGAAGCAAGTCATTGGGAGAGGGAAAAGCTGGGGCCCCCTTGAGCTGGACTGAGCATCTGTGGGTGGAGCTGGAGGGCCCTGCTTTGGGAAGGCTACTTCTGTTGATGCACGGTTGTCTTGCCTTGGATAACAGGGAGCAACGGACCACAGAAGTTCTGCATCGACAAGGTTGGCAAGGAAACCTGGCTGCCCAGAAGCCACACCTGGTGAGCATGCTGGTTGGGTGGAAGTGATGGATCCTCACAGACCAGATGAGCTCCTTCCAGCCCCAAATGTGTGGCAGCTCCAGAGCCTTGACTCTGACATTGGCATGGCCATAGGGGTTTGGGTTGGAGAGGTGGGCCGTAACATGCCAAGTTCTACACACTGAAACACTTTTGTTCCAGTAGGCAAGAGCTTCTTCCCCAAGTGCCCACTTCTAGTGTTGTTCCCACTGTCCCATTCCCTCTGCTAACTCCCCGAAGGTCTAGGAACCTAGATAGCACTGGGTCCTGGCATGGTGGGCCCTCTACCGCCCTAACCTGGGGTCTGGCTAACCAGTTCTGCTGGCGCTCAGCCAGGCCTGGGTAGAGCTGTTGGAGTCCTGGCTACATGATGCTACATGCTGCTCTCCCTCCCAACAGCTTCAACCGCCTGGACCTCCCACCCTACAAGAGCTACGAACAACTAAAAGAGAAGCTGCTGTATGCCATCGAGGAGACTGAGGGCTTCGGACAGGAGTAACAAGCCACCTCCATGCCCCAGCACACATGTAGTCCTGAGTCCTACCTGCCTGGAGGCCACAGGCCATGCAGCCCTTGGGAGGCCCCTGTAGATGATGGTCCTGCGTGGAACCACACTGTCGTCATGCTGGTGGCAGAAGAGCCCGACCCTAGGAGGCCCTGCAGCCCCCTCCCTCCTACCCGCTGGTGGTAGTCTGGAATAAAGCCCCTCATCACCTTTGACCCCATCACCCATTGCAAAGTCTGAGGACTGGCCTCTGCAAAACTCCCTCCCGCTCCCCTAGGACCATCCTGGGTGTCTGAGTGTGGAGGGAACACACCCTGCCCTGATGGGCTGCAGCAGAAGCCCAGGCCTCACGGGCTAGTTAGGCGAGGAGGTTGGCTACTCGGGTGGCTTCTTCTGCACTGAGAAAGCCAAGGGTCTTTGCCAGCAAAAGAGGTTCTGTCTTAAATAGAACTTTCCAGGGATCCGTATGAAGCGTGGTTCTGAGGGAAAGCCTGTGTCAAGGCCATCTTCACCTCACTTCCCTTCCTGGCAGGTTCCAGCCACAGAGAAGCCGCAGGGACTCGGTGCCATCAGCTCAGGTTGTCTCTGCCTGGCAAACCAAGGATTGGACAAGCTGCCCGCCTGGGTCTCAGGGGGAGGGGGAGGCAGCAAAGTCCCTCAGACTTTTTTGTCCTTTACATAAACTTGAAGCGTTTGTGTGTAGGGTTGCTTTCTGTTTTGTTTTTGATATGCTGCTGTCACTTTCTGTCAAGGAGCTGGTGCCCCAGATGTCCTGGGGCCTTGAGGGCCCTGTCCCCCTTGGTCCAAGAGTTTCCAGAAGAGCTGCTCCTCTCAGGAGCCTGCTTAGCAGTTCCATGAACTCAGGTGGGCTTGACTCCGTGGCTCCACTGCACAGCGTCCAAGTCCCTGAACTTGAAGGAAAGGGTTGGTGTCCTGAGTTCCACCCCCAATGTCACACCTTTGTTAGAGACAAGATCCCTTTGCTAGATACAGTCACCCCGCTGGCCCCCAGTGAGGAGTAAATGGGTCTGGACTGTCCCTCCCTGATAGCCCCTGGAGCTCCAGGTGGCCTGTTAGTCCCCTGCTTAGAATGAAGCACATCCTGGCCCCGTTGAGTGTGTTCATTCTGCATAGATGTGAGGCTTTATCTGCAGGTGGGAAATGATGCCATTGAAACCCACAGCAGGAGCTCCCAACGCTGGCAGACCAGACGCCTCTGCTTTGGGGATTCTGCTTTTGAAATCTGCAGGTGCTTAGGCTCCTCCCGGATGCTGCAGGAGGGATGGTGGTGTACTCCTTAGTCCAGGCCCCCAGGGTTCTAGGATGATCCCCCAGCTACAGACCTGCTTTCTGAGTCTCCAGGCAGGCTCTCAGACTGGTCGTGGGAGCCTTCTGAGGACATTCTCTCCTTCCCACATCTCATTCTTCCCCAGCCCGTGGAGGTGCAGCCTGTGTCCACCATGTTGCACGTGCTGATTTGAGTGGCTCAGCTCGCTGCAGCTCAGCCCTTTTCCTCCCTTCCAGTCACTTGTAGTACTTCCCAGCGCATGTCACGACGAAGGCTGCTCTGTTGGGTGGGTAGGGATGCAAGCTGCCAGGAAGGTTTGGGAGCATCAGGCTCACGGCTGTTCGTGTGTGTTTGTGTGTGTGCGCGTGCAAACGTGTATATAACTGAAGTGTCTGTGCAGAATGCCCCACGGTAGCCCGGGGTTGGTCACTGGGTTGTTTTGTAATGCCCACCCCTGCCTTGGTATTGCCAGTTTCTTGTGCAATAAACAATCAGCAGCTGTGGGTGGTGTCGGTGTGGCTGTCTACAGAATCACTGTCCTCCAGCCAGAGGCCGCTGGGCCCCCAAGGCCTGCCAGGATAGAATGGAAATTCCCCGGCCTTGCTGGTTCTGAGAAGCGTGCATGCTGTTAACTGGGACAGCCTGCTTCTGAGGTGGCCAGCTGGGATCACTGGCCTCAGCCCTCGGTCTCTGCCTCACTACACCCTTTTGGCAGCCTCAGCCCTCCAGCAGGATGGGGCTGCTTCAGGAAGTTGCTGAGGGAGCAGAGGTCCATTCATGAAATGCTGGGGATGCGCAGGTCCTGGGACGAGTGAGGGACTTCTCATATTGAACTCATCGTCACACACGGGCTTGCTACCCACTTGTTTTTGACACTTGAGGGTTTAAAGGTGGAACAGATCACCACACTGAAGGGTCTTGATACATTTGACTTAGAAATGACTTTGTTGTAGACCAGTTGTCCTCATTGTGCCACTTCTCAGGGATGCAGAAATGTCCAGAGTGGGCCCCCTCCCTGGAGTTCATTGGCTGAATTCACGCCCCCCAGCTCCAAAGCCCTTTTTTCTTTTCTGCCTTTTTGGTGCTGGGGATGGAACCTGGCACCTCATGCATGCCCAGCCCGTGCTCTATCACTGAGCTAGGTGGCCTGCACTTCCAAAACCATTTTTTCACTTGACAGGGCAACACTGTAATTTGACAAAATTATTGAAGAAAGTCCATGTGTTGTGCAGACATCTCATAGTAAGTTAAATAAGAAATCCTCCCGTGGAAATTGTTCTCCCAGGTCTTATCCCAAGGGTAACCGCTATTTGAAGTTGGCTGTGGTCCCTCCAGACTCTTTTGTGTTCATAGATGTGCACATATAATTTTTAAATATACTCATCATATCCTACATGTTGAGAAACTCTTTTCATTAAAAAGAGATATTAGGGATGCCTTTCTATGTTGGCCAGTATAGGTCTACTTAATCTTTCACTGTGTGATGTTCATATCCTACCCCGCTATTGCCGTCCCGAGGTGTGGTGAAGCTGTGTGCAGCAGCTTGCTGCTATCTGCACAGCTTTTGTATAGACCCTTGGGTAGGTGACAGTTCTGGAAGCTGAATCATTGATTATGCCCTTTATTTTTGTTTTTAAAATATTAATGTTCAAATTAAAAGATAGGAAGGCTCTTCAGTAAAGGGCCTCCCTCCCTCTTTCGCCACTCTGATCCCTTCCTGGAGGTAACTTGTTGCAGGCTTTTTTTTTTTTTTGTACTGGAGATTGAACTCGGGGGCTCTCAACCACTGAGCCACATCCCCAGCTCTATTTTGTATTTCATTTAGAGACGGGGTCTCACTGAGTTACTTAGTGCCTTGCTTTTTGCTGAGTCTGGCTTTGAACTCGTGATCCACCTTCCTCATGGTGCAGGCTTCTTTTGGATCCCTCTGGATAGATTAAAAGTCCCGACAGGTTCTACCAAATTGCCCTTCAAAAGCATTCTTGCTAGCTGGTTGTGGTGGTACACACCTGTATTCCCGATTCAGGAGGGTGAGGCAGGAGGATTGAAAGTTCAAAGCCAACCTCATCAACTTAGCAAGACCATGTCTCAAAATTAAAAAAAGGGCTGGGGATGTGGCTCAGTGGTTAACTATCCTGGGTTCAAACCCTGGTACCAAAAAAAAAAACAAAAAACAAAAAAATTAAGCATTCTTGCTTTACCAGCCTCACCATCATCGACAGGGTCTCTTGTCACCTGCTTTGCAAACTGTCCTTTTCCATTTCTAGCTCTGTGCACCTGCCTTTTCACTTTTACACAATCAGGTATTTAAAAAAAAATTTACATTCTATTGTATAATGATAATGAAATCTTCTGTACTTTACCTAAAGGTTTATTTTAAAAGCTGAAAAACAAAGTGTTTCTATTACTAAAATTACAAGGATAGTTTACTAAGTAGTATAATGCCATGATTTCTCACACAGCTCATCCCTTCTAGGTTCATAATTACCTCTATTTGCTTTTATTATGTGCTCTAAAATGTTGAAAATAAAATTAGGTAGGGAGACTCCAACCCTGATAGAATTAGCCATAGAGACACTATTATTTTGGAAGTGAAGAGCAGGAGGACTGCCTTCGGTGCCCAGATGCCAGGAAGCCTGGATAGGAGGCAAGCCCTCACCAACTCTGGAAAGATTAGTTCTCACGCCATACCACTGCCCTGCTAGATGCTGGAGCTCGTGTCACCTTCCTAGGAAAACTTATGCAAAAGATCTATGTGTTTGCATTTAAAGGAGGCCTCATATGTAGTGAACTCTCCTGGTGGTTGGCCAGACTCAGCATCCACAAGGCCCCAACCTCCTCCTAAGGAACCTTGATAATGGGAATTCAGATTCTTAGGGCAGGCTGTAGGGAATGCTCTTAGGTCATGACTTTGGGTATTGACCCATTTTCTGGGGTTGGTCCAGGTAGGTACCATAGTCAAACCCCACTTCCCTATAGTCCGTGCCTATGTGAGGCAGACATCAACTGATGGATTCAGATGGTAGCATGTTTTCTCTTTGACACACTTTCTAATATTTGTAACTTGCACATCATCATGGACCCAGGGTCTAACTTAATCTCAAAGGATTCTAGTGACTCATTTAAAATTTTTTTTTATTGTGATAAAATACAACAAAATTTTATTATATCAACCATCTTTTAGGTGAATACAGTTCGGCGATACTAAATGCATTCAGAATGTGCAGCCATCCCCATCATCCATCTCCAGTGCTTTTTCATCTTATAAAACTGAAATTCTGCATCCATTAAACAATGACTCCCCAGTCCTCCATTCTCCCCAGTCCCCAGCAACCAACATTTTATTCTCTACAATTTTGATTACTCTTAACTACCTCATACAAATGAAATCTCAATGTTTTTCTTGTTGCAATTAGCTTATGTTACTTAACATAATGTCCTCAAGGTCAATCCATATGTAATGTCAGAATTCCCTTTCCTTTTAAAACTGAATAATAATCTGTTGTGTGTATAGACCACATTTTTGCTTATCCATTCTCCTGTAGTTGGTCACTTTGGGGTTGCTTCCGTGTTATATCTACTGTGAATAATGCTACTATGAATATATCTCTTTGAGACCCTGCTTTCATTCTTTTGGAAATAACCCAGAACTGGAATTGCCGTATTACATGATAAGTCTGTTTTTAATTTTTAAAGGAACTGCCATATTGTTTTCCACAGCAGCCCTGCCACTTACATTCCCACCAACAGTGCACAAGTGTTCTTTTTCCCACATCATAGCCAGCGTTTGCTATTTTTTTTTTTAATAGAAACACCCTAATGGGTGTCAGGTAGTATCTCACGTAATTTTGATTTGCCTTTGTCTAGTGTTTAGTGGTGTTGACCATCTTATTAACCATTTATCTTCAGAGAAATGTCTATTCGAATTCTTTGTGACCATTGCTTTCTTTTTGATGTTATAATTTGGTTCCTTTCATTGACTCTGCTGGCATCCCTCTGGATATCTTTCCAACTAATTATACTCCCAACTTTAGTTTTCTTGTCTGAAATAGAAATAACTACTCTGATTGCCCTTTGTGTTAAAAAAATGTATTAGAAATCCAAAAAATGGGATTATTTCAAAATGGCACAGTGAATTCACATTTGATCATCTTCTACAATAAAGGCACACAGGACTGAAAAGACTGGTCCAAAAAGAAGGCAAATGGTTCCATGGGCCAGAAACAGAACCAAAGTGCAACACATTGAGCAAAGTTGAAGCTGTGGCCTGCTGCATCTGGAGCTTGGTGGTGGTGGTGGCTGAGAATTCCTTTCTGTGGGTGAAAGGATCTGAAGAAGCTCCAACATAGACAGGAGATGGGGACAACTGTCACTGCTTCCACCCAGTTCATGAAAGCAGGTCAGCCAGCAAACAAAGGCACACTGCCCCTGCTGTGCATCTGGGCTGTGGCTTTGAGAATGACAAAGCAGATATTCACCAACCCAAACCCATCCTGAGCTGGGTCTGGGCTATTCCCAGGTCACTTCACTCCAGGGCCCCATCTGCTTGCCATTAGAAGATCAAGCTGTAGAGTGTGGATGGCCAGAAGGAAAGGAGGAGGCAGCAGCAAAACCCTTATCAGGAAGGAACAACTGCTTACAATTTTTGGCTCTCCATATGTCAGAGGAAAACAGGCATAGGGTGTCCTTTACCTTCTGGTCCTCTCTATGAGGGTTTTAGGTGGAAAGTGGGCCTTTTTACTGAGGCCCCCAATGTCATTGTATAGGGGTCTCTTGTGAGTGACCAGTTACTCTAGAGATAGAATACTAAGGTTTAAATGTGTCCATGTGTTGGAAAATGTAATCCCCAAATTCTTATGTTCATAGTATTTGGAGTTGGGGCCTTTAGAAGGTGATTGGGATTAGATGAGGCTAAGAGGGTGGGGACTCCATGGTGGCAATAAGTGTCTTTATAAGGAGGAGAAGAGACCCAAGCTGGCAGGCTTGCTCTGTCTTACCATGTGATGCCCTTTACCATGTTATGAGGCAGCAGGAGGGTCCCCACCAGATGCTGGTGCCATGCATTTGAACTTCCAGGTCTCCAGAACCATGAGCCAAATAAACTTCTTTTAGTTCTTTTTTATGTGTGCATGTGGGATGGGATACGGGGATTATACCCAGGGCCACTCTACCACTAAGCTACATCCCCAGCCCTTTTATTAATGCTTTATTTTGAAATAGGTTCTCAAGTTGCTGAGGCTGGCCTCAAACTTGCCATCCTCCTGCCTCAAGCTCCCAGGTTGCTGGGATTACAGGTGTGTGCCCAGCCTAACTTCTGTTCTTCATAATGCTGATTTCCCAGTCTCAGAATTTTTTTGTTTTTGGGTTTTTGTTATATCAACAGAAAATGACAGCAAAGTGAAGAGGAGGAAATCTCTGAGCCAGGGTACACCTGTCTGTGGGCTTCCTGAGAACAAAGAGCAGAAGGGAACTCAGGCCACTGGCTTTACCCTTCACCCCACTCTTCCACCCTGCAGCTTCCCCCCGGCCTGTTGCTTTGACTTGCTTAGGTCCCCAAGTCTGGAGCTCCACTTGACCTCTGGTCTGCTGCAGCCAGGCTGCTGGGTAGAGGAGGACCTGGTGCTCTGCCTTTCATATAGAAACTTGTAAGTATCCTAGTTTTCACTTCACCTCTCTGGCGTATTCCTGCTGCCCTGGAATACTGAGCCTCCCGGGGTTCTGCAGGACTTTGCTCCTTTCTTGTATGCATTTCTCTCTGCAGTGTCTTGGGCTAAAACTTTTGCTAGACAGTACAGTCCTCTACTTTGTTTCCATCTTTTCGAACATTGTTAAACATCCTTATCTATTAAGGAGTCCTTAATGGATTCAGCCTTCTCCACACCTGGGTATGTTGGTGTGTGCCTGTAATCCCAGCTCCTTGGGCTGCTCAGTGGGGAGAACCACTTGAGGCCAGAACTTGAGGCCAGCCTGGGCAACAGGGCAAGGCCTTGTCTCATTAAAAAAAAAAATTTATGTATATATTAAAAACTTTCTATACTGTCCTTTTAGTTGAGCTGGAGAGGGAGAAGAAATGGCTAATCTTTAATCTCATTAAACTTTATTAGATGTGTCTGGGACAGGGACAGCAGGCAGCTGGCAACTGTGCATAGAGGGCTTGAAGGCCTGACTTTTCTATGAGGTTGACTTTCAGCTGCTCTGTGTGCTATTCATTCCATCCTCTGGCAGGTCTGAGCTCTTCAGGGCTCTGTGGGTCTTACCAGAACCTTCCTAGGCTGAGCTCCCTTTGCCCAGCCATTCCTGCTTTATGTCCTCCAGAAGTGTGTTGGAATTCTTTTGTCTATTTCTGAAATACTACCTCTCAGACTGGGTCAGATGGCTATAGCAAAATGGAAAGTCTATTATATTCATTCACTGTCATTTTGATAGGGTCTTGAGGGGAAGAAAAGAGAAATACATGTCAGAATTAAGTTTTATTAATTAGCCAGGACTAAGCCCATCGCACCCCTGCTGTCTGAGAGCACTAACTAGGTTTGATTTGTTCAGGGTGGAGAAGGAGGTGTACTCTGAGGTGGGGGTGAGGGAACTGGGGAATGGGGATGGGATGGGTTTGCTCTGTTGTTGTTGTTTTTTTTTTTTAATCTCCAAAGACATGGTGGTAATGTCATCCTGTTACATATAAGAGGGATGTTTTACTTCTGCATTTCCCACTAACTTTATTCTAATTCTGAGTTAAGTGTTAAAATTAACAAAAGCTCAGTGTAGCCTATTGTTGATTACCCTGGTGAATACCCTAGCAAAAGTTTTGGCCCAAGACACTGCAGAGGGAATTGCAGACAAGAAATGAGCAAAGTCCTGCAGAACCCTGGGGGCTCAGTATTCCGGGGTAATTGCTGATTACCTTGTGTGGTAGGTAGAATTCTTGGATAGCCCTCAGTGATCCCTTCTAGGTAGTCACAGCCTTGTCGTGTGACACCCCTCCCCCTTGAGGATGGCTGGTCTGGTTGTTGTTTCTAACCAATAGAATGTAGCAAAGGTGATGGGGTGTCACTGTGTGTGTGTGTGTGTGTGTGTGTTACTAGAGACTAAACCTAGAACTTTGTGCATGCTAGGCAAGCATGTGCCACTGAGCTACACATCCACCCCCAGGATGTCACTTCTGTGTCAAGTTGTAAGGAATTGTGATCTACTTCTTGCCAGTGGACTCTCCCTGTTACCTTCTGGGCTTATGAACTTTGATGAAGTAAGCTGTCATGTCGGAGGGGCCCTCAGGGCAAGGGACTGAGGGCAGCTTCATGTCAACAGCCAGCAAGGAACCTCACAAGGCCCTCAGTCCAACAGCTATGAGAACTTGAATCCTGCAGCAGCATGACCTTGGAACCAGATCCTTCTCTCGTTGAGCCTTGAGGCCCTCAACCCAGCAGATACCTCCATTGTAGCCTGCAAGCTACCCCAAGCAGAGGAGCCAGGTAAGTCATACCTGGACTCTTGACCCACAGAAACTGTAACATAACAAATGTGTGTGGTTTTAAGTCACTAAATATTTTTTTGTAACTTGTTACGAAGCAATAGGTAATTAATACACTATCCTGGGTTGGATCATATATCCTTAGTGTCTTCCATTTCCTGATTCCTGAATGTGACCAGGATTTTTAATAAATGAAAGAACTATGGCATGGTGATTATCAGTAGATGAGAAAAATCACACTAACCAGAAGTACAATAGAAAGGTAGCAGCCTTCCCCTCCTCCCTTTTCTTGGGGAAAGAGAATACTGGGAAGTGGGTGTCACTTCAGGCCCTTCTCCTGCCCTTGTCCCAACCCCCACCTGGCACCCTTCCCTGGGATTGGGCCCAGCCTGCAACTGCTGCTCCCTGCCTTGGATGTCCTTAGTGCTTGTCTGGGCCTCCAGCCAAACCCAGTTGGCAAGAGTCACGTCCAGTCTCTCAAGGACAATTTTGGGGCTATTTCCTGTGTAATTACAGGGTGAGCTGCAGGGTAGACAGTGCTATTACAGCAGTAAATTAGCCTGAAGGTTGCCTTTGCTGCCCCAGACTCCCACTGAGGGTGGCTTAGGGGCACAGCTCCTGCCTCAGTAGTGGCCTCCCTATGGGTGTCCAGGCCTTGGTGTACCATGAGTGTAGAAGCATTGCTTCTTCCGGGAGAGAATTCATCTCATCACTGAACTCACAGATTTCATGGTCATAGTGGTTTGCCAATTGCCTGTAATTGGTTCACACTGATTAAAAATATGGGATGGGTTCTGCCTCTAATCTCCAAAAGGAGTACATACCCCTTGGCATCAGCTTTAGGAAGCTGCTGGATCAATATAATGTGGCAGGAGAATATGGGATAGTGGGGTGGAGGTGGAAGGGTCTCCTGAACATTGAGTCTTAGGGAAAGCTTCTCTGAAGAGGTGTTTCAGCTTAAAGACCTGAAAGACATGATGGAGCTTAAGGAAAGTGTAGAGGAAGAACATCCAGGTTGGGACCATCAGGTGAAGTTGTCCCAGTGGGAATGAGATTGGTGTGTCCTAGGAGTGGGCAGGGGCTGGTGTGGTGAGAGTGCAGATTAGGGGGGGTCCAGCTCCCATGGGAACCCAGGGGCCCTGGTGAAGAGCTTGGCTTTTAACTGAGAACAGGGGGAGCCCCTGGAGGCCCACACACAGGAGTGTTGTGACTCAGCTGAACAAGATCAGCCCAAAGGCAGGTGCAGTGTGGATGTTCTGGAGCTGGAGGGAAGCAGGTGGGCAGCCAGGCAGTTCTGCTGTCATCCAAGAGAGGCCATGGCTTTGGGTCAGGCTTCGCCTTTGATGTGGGGTGGAAAATGAGCAGACGCGTGCTACCTTTTGGAAGTGGGACTGATGTGATTTTCCCCCATGGATTGGAAATAGGGCATGAGGGACAGACGAAAATCAAGGATGACTTCTGCATTTTCATCTTTTGAGAAATTGTGACTATGACAGTTCCACTTACTGTGATGAAAAAGGTGGGGGACGGGGGATGGTCACTGAGAGAACAAAGCTGAATTCCTCTCCTATATAAACAAGGTGCAGAAAGCTTCATGAAGGTCTTAGCTTGGATGGGCAAAGAGAATGCGAGGATTCACTGGCTGAAGGGGTGGTCTGCACAGTTCGACAAGGTAGAAAGCAGAGAGAGGACTGTCTCAGTAAGTTACGCTGCAGAGGCTGTGCTGATGCCACATGAGCCTCTTGGTCTAACAGAACCCTTGAGCCTCAGTATGTGGGGGCAGCAGGAAGGCAAGGGTGACATTAGGGACTAAAAACAGGCAGAGCAGTTAAAAGTCTGTATGCAAAGGAGCTAGACACCATGTCCTTCCTGGTTCCTGGACCATACACACTCACCATTCTCCCAGCTACAACAGAAAAGAAGTGGACTCAGGCTCAAGGCTTGGAGACCCACAGGGCAGCAGCAGGCTCCGGGAGGTGCGTGAAAAAATCTAGAGGTGACAATGTACAGCTAATCAATATGTATGGATGAGAATAGATTTGGGACCTTGAACTGGGAAGGACTACTGAAATATGATTCACAAAGTACTAGCAGTAAGGAAAATTGATAGGTGTGTCTCCATCAAAGTAAGAATCTTTGTCCCCTAAAGGTTCCTGCAGATAACAGATGTGACCAAGACAGGTGCCACACAAAACTGAAACAGTATTTGAAGTATTTCTATAAATCAACAAGAAACCCAATAGAGGAAAAAATGGGCAAATGATATAAGTAGCATTTCATAGGAGGGGAATTATACATGACCTGGGCGAGGAAGTCCTATCAAGATAACATGGAATACTATTGTATTCATAAGATTTATAGAAGTTGGAAAGGTAATTATGCAGCGTTAGGCCAGCGAGTTTAACACTGATGGTAGAAACAATAGTCCTTTCATAGTGTATAAGTGTGTAGGCTCTGCTCCAAGCCCCTTACAGCTAATACTTTAATTCTCCTGACAACACTATGAAGTAAGTAGTTTCATTATTCCCATTTTACTGATGAGGAAGCTGAGATAGAGAGTTGCCTTAATAGCTAGAAAAGTTGTATGTCTTGGATTTAGAGATGGCAATCTGACTCCAAGGTCCATGATCTAACTCACTGAATTCTACTATTGGGAAAAGTCACTCTCAGGAACTATAAGCAAGAATATAAATTACCTCAGTTTCTCTGCAGTTCACCTTGGCAGTATGAGTGACATCACATATACCTATATTTTATGTTCCAGCAAACTCCTGGCATAGACTCTGTAGAAACTCTTGCTCAGACCGGGGGCAGTGGTGCACACCTGTAATCCCAGTGACTTGGGAGGTTGAGGCAAGAGAATGATAAGTTTGATGCTAGCCCCAGCAACTTAGCAAGCTCCCCTCTTAAAAAATAAAAAGAGTTGGAGATGTAGCTCAGTGGTAGAGCACCCCTGGCTTCAATCCCCAGTACTGGAAAAGAAAAGAAAAGAAATAAAAAGAAACTTGCTCAGGTCCCATTGAGGACATGTGTTGACTTTGTGTTGGTGAAGAGCAGGAGGCATCCCAGGGTCTATCTAAGGAGAGCAGATGAATCATTTCTGGGGACGTTTACAATGGACTGGCCAGTGTAGACTAAATTACGTCGGGTTAATTATGGCTCTGAAATCTCAATGGCTGAACACAAGTAGGTTTTATTTCATGCTTATATCAAGTCTAAGGCAAGGCAAGTGTATATCTCTAGGACATCTCTGCTCCTTAAGGGAACTCAGCAATCAAGCTGTACCCTTATGGAGTGTGTGACATCCCATCTCATCATGTCCCTCCTGTCAGTAAGGCAGGGGGACAGAGGCTGGACAGGCTGTTCACCTCTCTCAGCCTGCTCATATATTTTCACTGTCTAGAACTAATCTTGGGGGCTTCTCTAATAGCAAAATGGGCAGCAAATGTAGTTTACCGAATGTTCAGGAAAGAGGAATTTGAAGGGAAACACATAGAACTGTCTCTCCTTTGAGCAGTCAAAAGCTACGAACTGAATAGCTGTATCCATGCAGCAATGAAGACAGATTTTTTTTTTTTGGGGGGGGTGCTGTGGATTGAACCTGGGGCTCTACCAATTATACCCCAGCCAAAGGCAGATCTGAGTGTTTATGCACTGAGGGTAAGAAGTAGGGATAAAGCTGGAATTGAAAATGAGGAGAGGGACACGAGGCGGACCAAGGATCCTTGATTATTTTGGTGAAAAGAGCAGCCCATCACACTAACACCAAGCAGATGTGGTAGCATATACACACAGGGTGGGCAAGGTGCTAAGCTGCAGAAACTGCAGAGAAGGAATTACATCTATTACATTCTGCGGAGGGTAATAGATGTGGATGTAGGAGCCTAGGTTTGGGGTTTTTGAGCTGGGGAAGGACTGCTTAAATATGACCCAGGAGCATTAACCATAAGGCAAAAATGTGATAGATTTCTCTATATCAAAATAAGTAGATAAAGTCCTTCAGCCAGAACTGCCATCTTCTAGTAATTCACCAAAATAATGAAGAGAGAAGGAAAGAGGTACCTGCTCTGTATTCTGTAGACCTTCTGGAAAATATGAAGTTATTCCTTTGGTCACATACATGTGAATCTACAAAAAAAAAAAAAAAGGTGACGATGTAGACATCGAGGGAATAGGCACTGTTGAAAAAGGTGTGCCCCTCAGATGTCATCTAGGCAAGACTGGAAGAGTCTACAATATGACCCAGCAGCATGTTGTTGGTATTGGAAATAAACAGGGGCAAGATTCTTTTTGTATTTTTTATTTTTTATCTTTTGGTACCAGAGATTGAACCCAGGGGAGCTTAATCACTGGGCCACATCTCCAGCCCTTTTAAAATATTTTATTTAGAGACAGGGTCTCAGTGAGTTACTTAGGGCTTCACTAAATTGCTGAGGCTGGCTTTGAACACGCCATCCTCCTGCCTCAGCCTCCACTGGGATTGTAGGTGTGTGCTACTGCCACCGACAAGGGTAAGATTCTTGCCAAGAGAACATTGAGCATACCAAGCACTCAAAGAGCCAAGATCATGTCTAAAACTCAAGAAGCAAAATGATCAGAAAAAGAAAGAAGCCAAAGGAAAAAATGTGCTAGGTTCACCAGCACATAGCCAGCCTGCTCCACCTAGAGCGGCACTCTGTGACAACACATAGGAAGGAGCCCTATTTGGGCTTATGGCACCTTTGTACTGTGAGTTCATGGTATAATAGGTGGAAAACAAAACAAACCCCAAATCTTTGGTTATACATTAAAAAAAAAAAATCTGAATGGCAGAGAAAACCTTGTATATTCATCCTCAAAGCAGAAGTGGGGGTAGAGTACAGTAAGGGTGGAATTTTTTTCACCCGTACACTCTCCAGATCCCTTTACAATCTTGCCTGGATGGTTACAGCCCAAAGAAATGGCAAGAAGTGACCTCGGGGGCAGCATGGGGGAAGGTCCCCAATTCTAAACTGAACTGGGAATCTAGTATTTCTCTTGCAAAGAGGTGAGGTTGTCAATGGCGCCATCTAGTGTCAAAGAACAGACTGCCTCCAAAGGCAAAAGATTGATTAGAAATCTTTTGGGACCTGGAAACATCATTACTTCTATAGCTGCTTCTTCCTTTCTGCTTTCTTATTTTCTTTCCACACTTTTATTCCCTGCTTTCCGAGTTAATTTTATCTAGTCCTCCAACAAAAGTAGTTATTAATTTTTTAGAAGATCTCAACTTTCTGTTGCTCCCAGGCAAAAATGCATAATGTCAAGAGTTGAATTGGCACATGAATATGCAAATCAGTACTTGTCTGTATTGTCTATAATATTGGAATGAAATTCCTTAGGATAATTGTAGAATTTTTCTGCTGTGGATCACATGAATTATTTCTTCTTCTTCTTCTTTTTTTCTTCCCAACACGTCCCATATTCTTCCCATTTCCTGAGACAGGATAGATGAACTCATTTTGTTGGTGTATTGTAGTTCAACAACCCTAATTTACTCTCAAGCTTTGTAGATATTTTTGTAGAAGAAAATGGCTGCTCATAACTTCTTGTGAACATCCTGAGGCCCAGTGTTATAATTTATTTGAAGTGAAATAATTATATATGGTTGTAAAGCGTGTTCCAGAAATTGGAGTAGAATTCTGGATCTCTAAATCCTGCTGGAAAGATTTGCTTTGAGAAGATTTTGCTTAGCACATTGAAAAATAATATGTGAGTCACACTCAATGATGACTTAGCTTTTGTCCCTTTAGTGATTGATGACCTGAGCCAAATTAAAGAAAGTTAAACTGGACCAAACTCTTGTTCCACTTCTGATAGTTTTCATTTTTTTTCATTAAGGGTAACCCATAAGCTCAGGAATATATCAGATATTTTGAAACAGAAAATGAACTCCCTGTAAGGTGTAATAGTAGTAGCCAGGACTCTTAGTCACTCTGAAGATGTTGGAAAGTGGAGGTGATGCTAATGTGCAGCTATGGAGAGGAGAGCCATCCTTGGGATCTGACTTCTTCCAGGGTACTTATTCGAAGTTCTCAAAAATAACTGAGAAATCTCATTTTGAGACACTGAGACTGCACAAACACAAGGTTCCATTTTAGGTGTGGGTCATGGGTTTTTCAGTTAAATCAGCTGCCTTTTGTAGAAGGAGGACTTCATCAATAGCCTACTAGGCTCATCCTTTTATACACAATGAGAGCACTTTGGCCTAAGTGCCTAGTGGCTTTACTGGCTACAAAATATTTTCTTTAGAACTAAAGATCCTGTTAGGAAAAATATCAATTTTGCCCAAATGTGGGCCAGACTTTTAAATATTAACAAGACCTGGGCATTCTCATATTCTTACACACTCAATATTCCAGTCATCAAACTGTAACAAGCTTTAAGGCTTGTGGTATTGTGCTGTATCACTGAATGTGATAAAGCTTTTTCCTCCAGATTACACTATTAAAGGCACATCTGAATCCTGTGGCCTCAGTTCAGGTGTGCACTAACCACCTTACCCTTACTTACAGGACCCACTCCTTAGGTGACTTTCCACATTCCCTTGCCTCATCTCAGATCCAATGGCCTCCTGGTTCTTCTCCCCATACCTGCCTCACTCATTCCCTGAAAGCCAATGGTTCAGTTTCCCTTTCTTATGTCAGTATGTTCTAAACATGGCAACCAAATCTCAGAAGCTTCTTCAACATTCCCTTGATTTTTGGATCCATCTGATGTTGTTAACACGTGTATTTCACATTTCTTTTATTCAGTTAGCTGTCAATCAACATGAAGTCTGACTGCTAAGAGTCACTCCCTTTCATTTTCCCTTATTTAAGAATCTTAACCTCAGTGACTTCTGCTGTGGGCTGCTTCTCTATTTATATTTATTTATGTAGAATAAAAGCTGAGCTTTACATAGCAACTCCCAGCAGAAGACTAGCTCTTTGGTAGGTCTACAGACTAAAAATTGATGTTTCATCACCTTGAGGCAAATAACTTCATGAACTGGTTTGAGACTCATTTGACTTTTTATTATTTTATGGTATTTTAAAGGTTTTATTTTTATTTATTTATTTCTGGAGATTTAACTCAAAGGCTCTGTACCACTCACCCACATCCCCAGGCCTAAGTTGCTAAGGCTAGCTTTGAACTTGTGATTCTCCTATCTCAGCCTCCCGAGCAGCTGGGATTATACATGTGCATCACTACACTTGAACATTGATAATCCACATGGTGAAGTTGAGAACTTTTAAGGAGGTTCTAACAGCTCAAGAAAGGAAATTAATGATCAAGATGACTGCTGTGTGTCAAATGATTGTTACCTTGATTAATTGGTTTCACTGGAGCCCTGTGCACGCACTCTGGAGAAACTGTTCCATTCTTAGTAACATCCCAGTTAACCTTGAGCCTGATATACTTCAGACCTGTTGCTGTTGCAAATCAATGTGTTTCTGTGGAGCAACTGTTCTATGGTCTTGAATCTTATTACTTCACAGATGAAGAATCTGAGGCACAACCTAGAACCTGGGACTTCCTTGAGACAGGGTCTAAGTTGCTTAGGGCATTGAGGTTGGTCTTAAACTTGTGATCCTCCTGTTTCAGCCTCCCCAGCTGCTGGGATTATAGGTGTACACACTGTGCCTGCAGAACTGGGACTTGGGGACAGTTCTCTCTCTAGCAGTCTGCCTGCTTTATTTTTATTTCAAGGACTGAGACCCTTTCTTTCATAAAAGATATGTCTAAAAGAATTCTTCAAGGCGGTTTTAATTAAACATCATCTTGCTTCTGAAGACAGTGGACCTTTACTCCCAAAGCCAAAAACCACTAGAACACAGACTTAAAAACCAAGCCATTTAATTGTGTCTTTGAAGGTAAACAATACATGAAGCTGGACCCCAAGCCCTGATAATGCCAGAGCTGCAGGTCCAAAATGTGGTGTGGTTCTCAAGAGTTCAGAAGTGTCAGAACTCAAGGTTTACAAGCCAGAGAATGTACAGAATCCACACATTCCGTTTAGCAATTTTGCCAATTATCAGAAAGAGACCCCCCCCCAAGAATCTCTCAAGAGGGGAAAATTCAACTCCTGTTTATAAAGTATGAAGAGTACCAAAAATGTTATGTTGTTGTTTGTCTCTTCACTTTTCTCACAATCTGAAGCCTGAGCTATCATAATCCCCAACGCACAGCAGCTGAGGCTGCAGTCTGAGTTGGAGATCAGTCCCTCTGTCATTTTACATCACATAATGCCACAGCAAGAATGATCGGAGGCAGAGAGCTCTCATCAGGACAGCCTTTTAACAAGCACTGAAAGTGAAAAAGAACCCTCTAGTGGCACATTGATTTAGTTTATAAGATTTTAATTTACAAATTAAAAAAAAGCTACATGTTTTACTTTTTCTCCTTTTTCTCTTCTTTCTTCACATCACTCTTTTCCTTATCTTTATCTTTCTCTTTGTCATCTTTCCTATCCTTTTTGCTCTCTTCTTTTTCCTGCCCTTCTTTCTTCTCTGCATCCCGGTTGGCAATCTTGTTGTTAATGAGGTTGTGCAGGGCAACTACGGAGCGGATCAGCGAGGCCAAGTACACCACCACCATCTGGTCGTTAGTCTTCAGGTAAAAGGCCTTGACAAACTCCTGCAGGCTGACGTCAGGCAGCAGGTTGAAGACGTCCTGCAGCTGGTAGATGATCTGGTGGTTGATGGGCAGCTTGCCTGTGGCTACTTTTTCCAGATAGCTCCTGATATCCAGAAGCTTGGAGTTCAGTCCCTTCAAACCATGGACTTGATTTGTGATTCGCTGGGAAAGAGTGCCCACTGTAGTGTCTTTGATGTCTCTGTAAAACCATCACAAGGAAGGAAAAAGCATAAGGATATCTTATTACTATGTAGGTTTTCACATTCTAAGAAAACACCCAGATTTGTAGGGAAGGGCAAGCTTCAAAGGAAAAAAATGTTTCTTCCCATTTGATAGAGTTGAATATAAAGCAACTCGATTCTGTTTTCATTTGAGGGCCCATATTTTATCTTTCTTATCATGGGACCTTTTTCAAAAGATGCCTGTAACAGCTAAAATGAAACCATTTTTACTTAAATAATTAAAAAAAAAAAAAAAAGATTGTTTAGGCCAACAGTTCAGATCTGCCAATAACTTTCTGGATAACCTTCTTATTAAGGAGCTCGCCACCTCAACTTACCTGTTCCTATGAAGGATAGAATTTTCTCTACCTGCACTTCTAGAATGTGAAGCTTCAATCAGTTATTGTAATTTTCAGAATTAGAAGGCTGACAAAAAGTATGACCCTTTTCAAATAAGGATTATATAGATGAGAGGATTAAAAAAAACAAACAACAACAAAAACAATCCAAATAAAGATACTCTGTAGAAACTGGACTGTTAACTGGAAAGGACATCAAGTAGAGAACAGACCTGCGTTCACTTCACACACCTGCTCCTATTACAGACTTACATTTTAACTCAAGATACATTAGAGCACCTCAATTTATGGGCAAAAACCCAAAGGCCTCAAAAGGGATGGTGATTTGTTCAAAACTAAAGAATTGCTAATGGACAGCCAGGACCAGAACCAGAACCTGGGTCTCAAAACTCTTAAGTCTCTTCTTCACACCCTGCATCATCCTGGGCAGCTAATGATTCTGATGCTATAGGAAGACCTCACCGTAACAAGTGTTCGACCCCAACTTCCTCAGCTTCTTCTGCTCCAATTTCACTGGTCACATGCTCAAATGTTTTCGAAGTTGGAGTTCCATCCTAGCAGAAGAGGCATAGCAGTTGTTATTCACCTCCAACAAGCAAACTGGCATGCATTCCTTTTCACACCTTGAGTCTTCTCTTAGTCAGATAATTTCATGTGCATTTACCAAGCTGTCCACAGCAAGAGTGGGTCAGGTTTACTTTGAAAGCTTAGCCTCAAAGCTAAAATTACCATGTTGGCATTCAGTGTTGAGGTCTGTTGGGGCATCATGGCTAGGTATTTGTCTGTTGTAGTGGCCACTGAATTGTTTTCTGAGGAAAACCTTTTTTGTTTGTTTTTAAGAAAAATTCCTGATAATTCCCTCAATTCCACACTGGAGATGAATGCTCATGGAAGTCTCAGGTTGATTTTCAAAGGATATTGTTCTTTCTAGAATGGACAAAATACAGAGTACTTGAAGTAAGCTCATACTGGAAAATATGAATTTTAGCCACAGCACCAGAAATAATGCAATCAGAATAAGTGGTTTTCTGGTGGTCTTAATGAAAGGATCCATGGAGGATATGGTTCACTGAATCATCTAGTGACTAACTGATGAGATTCAAGGGATACTTTTCTTAGACCTACTGCAACAAAGGGGTATGCATCTCATGTAAGGGCTAAGAAAATTCTGTAGCCAGAATGCTTGGCTTCAAAATCTGGCCTGCCACGTATAAAATAAGGGAGCTGCAGGATCTTGGGCAAGTCACTTACAATATGTGCTATAAACATTAGCTGTTGTTTCTTTTCTGGTCTTACCTTCTCATATGACCCTTAAGTGCCTTTTGTCCTCTATTAAGCAACATCTTCACTGTTATGCGTATGTGTGTGTGTGTGTACACAAACGCAGCCTCAATTCCTTTTCTAAAGAAGCAGTGTTAAAAATTAACTAAAATCAACTGGATGAAGATCAGGGATGAAAGCATTATTGCAACTAGGCAATAACTTTGGATCTAAATTCCCTGGGATTATACAAAAAGAAAAAGAGAAGGATAGGGCTTAGTGCAAGTAACATTTACATATTCTTTTCCAAATTTTGAGAATAAGGATAAATATTACATATCTAAATCCAAAAGCAGTCTTTAATCCATTTCTCAAACTCTTGGCTTTCGAAAGTTAAGTCTGAGCTTTTTGGCAGATACCCTAAATGTGAATATTTTGTGCTCATAACATATTTTTACATCAAGTCCTACCCTAGAATTTAAGTTGTTTTCCTAGAAAGAGGGAAAAACTACATTCTGGCAACTATGCACTTTTATATCAATGCAATTCAGATGTCAATGATCATAGAGGTGTGTCTTGGCAGCTCTGAATTATTCCATTTGGAAACCCAAGATTTAGTCTACAGGAACTGGGAATCCTCAGGGAGAAGAAAACACCAGCACAGAGGAAGCTCCACAGTAGATACTGTATGAGATTAGGGCCAAACTCCCTAGATCCCATATTTTCTTTGCTGTGAATATTTCTGAGTAATCTTTTGACTATTCTGAGCCTCCATTTCATTTTTGAAAATAATTTTAAATTTCCTTGGTCCTCCTATTTCTAAAATTTGGTGATTCAAAAACTCAAGGGGAGATGGGTGTGGTGGTAGGAGACAGGATGATTTTGAGTTCAAAGCCATCCTCAGCAATTTAGCAAGGCACTAAGCAACTCAGTGAGACCCTGTCTCTAATAATAGAGCTAGGGATGTGGCTCAGTGATCGAGTGCCCCTGAGTTCAATCTCTGGTAGCCAAAAACAAAAATTAAAGCAAAACAAAAACAACAACAAAAAAACTCAAGGGGAAAAAAATTCTAAGAGCAGACTGTTAGCAGAAATCAACTATCTTCTTTTTGTTAAAAAGATCTGACTTGGAAATGGAAAAGAAAAATTATTTATCACCCAAATGAGATGCCAGTCTCATTTCCTGAGTTCACAGCAAGATGACTTACATCATGAACTTCTTCCACTGAAATATATGCTTCTGTGGGTAGCCCCAGGTCCTTTGGCTTCACATCAATAATGACCAATACCTGGCAAAGAAACACAACTTAGCCATCTACATTACATTTCACACAAAAGGGATAATTTCAGCCACTCTTGTGATGGTTACTAAAGCTATTTCATTCATTCAATCAGAAATGAGACAAAATATTAAGCAAAAATGAATTTATATTTCAAATTATTCCATTGTTTGCTCACTCTGTATTTCCCTCCATGAAAAAGCTGAGGTCATAGAATGTGGTTGTTGAGCACAAGGAAATCAGAGTTAAGATGGCAAAAATTTCAATCCCCATCTCAGAATATATTAAGCACTGCAAACCTCTGTGTTCTTGTTTATAAAGAGAATATACAGTTACCGAAAGTATTGTCAGTCACATACCAGGTACTTAGCAGGCATGTGTTTACTAAATCCATAAGGCTACAGAATACTGCACAGAATGATAACAATCAACACAACAAACTTACAGAGAAAAGCGCAGTGAACTGACTCACTACCCAAATCTATCTTCAGATGCTCCTGAATTGGCTGGCAAAGAATATCATTCAAGAGTTTTAAAAAGAGAACACTTACTGAGTTAGGGCAGTATCTTTTCATAAGTTCATTGATGGCAATGTCATTCTTATGTAGTTTAGGGCCTGTGTGGTACCATCCAACTATTCTTTCTCTGGCTGGGAAGAAAAAACTAGGTTTTAGTTGTTTCATCACCATCTATACAATTTGCTTACAAGTTATGTCCTTTACCTTTTTGAAATTCCAGACATCTATTTTAAACCTTGAAATTAAACTTATGAAATCTAAAACTCAAAAACAGAATTTTCAAAAAATAGGCAGTGTGTGACCTAGAGATATCTATATCCTCGACTAGTTTACGAGACCAGTCATTCATGAAACAACTAGAGAACAATTCCAAGGCAATATATAAGCAAATGCAAGTTCATGTCACATATGCAATAACTGCAGAGTTGTGGGAATAAAAATTTCCAAAGCAATGTGGCTGCTGGGATGAAATAACATGAAAGTGACATATGTGAGAGAGGTATTTATGCTGGCTGGTGGTATCAAATCCCCTGGGGGCAGGTGATGTGATAGCCCTCGCTTTTCTGATGAAATCAGAGGACTATCTCCCAACCTCCTGCTCAATCCTAGTACACAACCTGGCCATAAATTACTATTGTGGTTTTTCATTACTCTACTTCAACTTCATTGCTCTACTATCACCAATCTTACTTAAGTTTAGCTAACTGAAAGGGCCCTTGACATTAAACAAATAGATTAAGAAAATATACATATACACGCATACATAAGTCAACATCATGCCATAACACCTTCTTAGAAACACTTACCATTAACCTTCTTAAACATTCCATACATGTTTTCCAAATAATCATGATCTAAGAACCAGACAGAATCATCTTTGTCATCTTCATCAAAGGGGACTAGACAGAAAAAAATTAAGATTTAATTTAGGTGCTAGATAGGAATCCAGAATACAAGTCACAGTGAATAGATTGGATTATTTTTACATGTTTGATTTGTCCAAAACAGCATTAAATTTTATTTTATTTAGTCACCCTCAGTAAAAAAAATCTAGATTTTTTTTCAGCTATCTTCAAAAAACTGTTAAGACCTGGCAATTACTGGGTAAAGCCTATAAAAAGGACACATACTCTTCAGTTTTAAGGCCCATCCTTTCCCAGTATTTCTCATTTGGCAAACTGCCTCACTGGCTGGTTCTTTTAGACACTAGAGTTAGTGACTTCTAGTCCAGAGGTCATACCAGTATTTGTTGTTGCTTCTTTGATCATAAAAAAGCACATGTAGTACTGGGCATGGTGGCACAAAGCTATAACCTCAGCTACTTGGGAGGGTGGGGCAAGAAGACTGTAAATTCAAAGGAGGACTGAGTAACTTAGCAAGATCCTTTCTCACAATAAAAATAAAGGGGCAAGGGATGTACTTCAGTGGTACAGTGCTTGCCTTGCATGTGTGAGGCCCTATGTTCAATTCCCAGTACTGCAAACAAACAAACAAAACAACAACAAAAACAATAATATATGGAACATAAAAGTAAAGTTCTTGTAAGGATTCACGGTAAAGTAAAAGGTTAAAGGTCTCTGTATCTCCTCTTGCTCTACCCATGGCCAGGGTTAAAAAGTTTTGTACAGGGGCTGACAGACTACATGGTCTGTTCTAATGGAATACAGCTACATTTGTTTGTTTACACATACTCTGTAGATACTTTATTTTTTTTATTTATTTTTTAGTTACGGGCGGACATAGCATCATTGTTTGTATGTGGTGCTGAGGATCGAACCCGGGCTGCACGCATGCCAGGCGAGCGCGCTACCGCTTGAGCCACATCCCCAGCCCCCTCTGTAGATACTTTTGAACTTCAACAGAAGGAAGAGCAGTTGAAATGAAGACCACAAAGCTTGCAAGTTAAAATATTTAGTGGTCTGGCCTAAAGTGTAGCCTTTGGTCTAGTTCAGCATTATGAAATAGAATCTCAGGGCTGTAATACACAATTGTAATAAGTATTTATTTTGAAAAGTAAATCGACATTTTAATGATGCTCAGAAAAATTTAAACTTTATCTTTTACCTGCAAAACTGTTGGACACATCAAGTACTTTCTTTTGCCATGACCCCAAAAGCACACCAACAACGCGCTTCTGGTTTCCAACCTTGCCGATTCTAAATGAGAAAACAGGTGGTCAGTCTGCACAGACATACAGTTACAGGACCCCAATAGTTAAGATAGTTAATGGCAAATATCAACAGTTCAGATACAATTTGGTTTACTTCATAATTATTCTCTCTAAACAAATGTAATAACATTAGATTAGTATGCAATACTAAATATAAGGAGTAATTCATAAACTTTTGAGCTTTTACTTACCATCGACTGCAAAGTAACTTATGCTTGGAAAAATTTAAACTTTATTTTTTTCTTTACAATTCTCCTATGCGCCTCTGAACTTTCCTCATCTTCTCTATCCTGAAATATCTTCAGGAATAAAAATGCTAAAGTAGTACCGGTATTGTGGCCTGGGTTCTACATTGCAAATTTTCTGGAATGTTCCCCCATGCCTACAAGCCCCAGTAGATTAGATTTACTTTATTCTTTGTAAAGAATAGGTGCTTATAAAGTGATTTCCAAACAAAGGCTTGAGTGTGCTACTTGTGGCCTCTCTTGACTGGTGTAGTGGGGAGAAGTCAGAAGTGAGCTGGTGACTAATCACAACGAGAAGAGGACTGAATGAGTTAGATTTTACTTTAGAATCTCTAAATCCATTTCAAACCTCCTCAGTGATTTTCTAAGAAGCTACAAGTGTATCACTCTTCAAGAATTCTTTAACCATTAGTAAATGTTAAGGCACAACACAACTCAACACTAAAGAAAGACAGAAGCCTACAAAATGAATTACATTTCATAAACAGTTGGTAGTTTCACATTGCTTTAACTGCAGTATTTTTCTTAACATACAGTTTGGTAAACCTATCAGTAATAAGTTTGGATCAAAGTTAAGGATTCTGTATTTCTGGTGGCTCTTATACTTTCTGAAGCTGTAAACACTTCAAAGTTGAGTTTCCACACTTCAAGGGAAACTTCCACTGGCTTTCTTTGGGTCTACAAAAATCCATTAAAAAACAACAAAAAACTTTACATGTGTTATTTGGCACAGCAGCTAGCAGCATCTGCCTGACCTATGCTCTTAACCAAGTGTCTCATGGGAATAAAACAGTAATTACCGTACAGTAGAAAAGTCCACATATCCTGTTAGGCTGAGGCTTCAAGCAATGGAACTGAAGTGGGTTTTGTAAACCTCATTAAGTCCTGAGTTCGTGTTTGGTTCAATTAGTCGTACAAAGCAGGAAAATGGGCACACGGTAACCAAGACTTTACAGCAGATGCTCTCAACTGAGTCTTTCCATTGCTAATTAATTATCTTGTAAAATTTCTGAACGTGTGCAACAGGTCCAGCAGGATAGACAGCTCTAAAAAAGTAAAGGTGGCAGGCACTGGGAGCTTACCAAGTGATCTGTGGGATGTTTTCTCACCTTATTTATTAATGCTCCATCTCTAACTGATCTCGTTGTTCAAAGAGAAACTGACACCTCGTCTACATTTTAAGATAGCATCAAACCAAATTCCCACCTAGAAAATTTCAGGGGTTATCACCACCGCCCATCCAGGATGCTATTCCGGATGCGAGAAAAGAATTCCGGTGGCAGCTCTCAGCGGCTCAGAAGCGCGGGGCTGAAGCGCTTACTAGGACACCAGGTCTTTTTGTTGAAAAGGGATGGGCGAGGTGACGGATAGGCACGAGCCTGGAGGCAGGCGGTCAGTGCCAACCGAAGCCTGCCCTTTCCTCCATACTCTAGCACCATCCAGCTTTCGTTGAAAGGAACAGGCAGCCCGGGCCCCCGAGTGGCGGCGGGGACGTGGAGCCGGGTCACTCTGGCTTCATGAACCGAGGCTGGTCTGCGGCCGTCTCACCTGCGTCCCCAGCCTGGCCGCGGCCGCCGCGCTGTCCCCAGCGTGCCGGTGACTCAGCAGCCCCAGCTCTGCCGGCCCCGCTAGGCCGCCCCGGGCCGTCCACTCACCGGTTGAAATGATCCACCACACTAAGTAGCACCAGGGGGTGGACCACCACCTTCTGCACTGCCAGCTCCGGCATCGTGACACACCCCGCACGCCAGGCTCGGCGCCCTAAGATCCGCAAATACCGGCAGCGGCAAAAACACCCGCGGATCCGCCAGGCCCAGCTCCTCCTCTTCCGGTTCGGCAGTCACCGCGCAGTCTTCTTCCGCTTCCGGAGTGCTTCGCGCAGATTGCCCGTACTGTAGCTAGGGCCGCCATGTTGAAGAAGGGAAAGGGCCGGAGAAGGGCGGAGCTGTCCTGACTTCTGCGGCTGGCGCTTCTCCGGACTTCAAACCTAAAGGGACACTGGAGATTAGACTGGGTTTGGGGTACCAATGATAGAGTGACTTTAATGTAGTCAGGGTTTTTAATGTGTCTGCAATTTGGCTTTCTGTTCAGGTTTTCCACTCTATCTACAAGAAAGTTAGAGTTCTAATCTCATAGTTAGAAACTCAGTGTTATCTTTAATGAGAAATATATAGTCATGTTAAGGGAAAGAGAACCGTGAATTATCGAGTTTATCTATTTCTATAATTTGTCAGTCCTAATACAGGTATTTAAACATTTAATCCTTTGAATTAATGTTTCTGAAACTTTGATTATGCTTATAAATCACCGATAGGTCTTGCTAAAATACAGATTCTGATACTGTAGGGACAGGTTGGGACCTGAAGTTCTGTGTGCCTCACAAGCATTCAGGTGAAGCCTATGCTGTGTTAATAAGGCTTGTAACAACCTTAGGAAGTAGGTATTTTGTTGTTTTACAAATGAAAGATACTGCTCCCAAGGTGTGCTTTTACTGACCACTTTGTTTAAAATTCTATTTTTTGCCCAGTAGCATATGCTTATAATCCCAGCTACCTGTGAGACTGAGGCAGGAAGATTAAGGTCAGCCTAGGCAATTTAGTGAGATTCTGTCTCTAAATAAATAAAAAGGGCCGGGGATGTAGTGCAGTGGTGGACGGTTTTCAATCCCCAGTACTTGAAGAAAAAAAAAAAAATCCATCTTTCTCCCACTACTTATCTCTGCTTTAGTTCTCTATGGAGTATTTACCAGTTTTGAGCAGATGGTGAAGTTTACCTATTCTCTCCTTTTCAGAAGATAAACTCTTGTGCAGTTCACTTTTATATTTTTCAGTGTGTTGAAAAGTGCCTAGCATATACGACGCACTCAGCAATTATTACATGAATGACTGATTAATTATGCAACTGATATGGAAAAAAATGAAGACCCAGAAATCAGAAAGGACCTTTCCAGGATTCCATATCTGGTAAGGATCAAGCCAGGTTTCTGTGATCCCTGTTCTTGTGCTCCTGATTACACTATTCTGAGGCAGAAGAATAGCATCTGTTTCATCAAGATGCTGAATTTCAAACTGTAGCAGTTGTATCTTATTTTACCTTATGTTCACATTGCAAATGTAGATTAAACAAGTTCTTTAGAGACTTCTTGGGAATCTCTAATCCTGATTCACTTGAAACAGTGTGACTTTGAATTTAAAATTCATTCAAGTTACGGGTGATCACTGTGGAAAATGGAGAATATTCAGATATAAGTAAAACCACCCCAAATCTTTCCACTTAGAGAAAAGCCCATTATTGACCATGGTCCAAACTGCTAAACCTCTTCTTCCAGGAACTTGGGTGTTAGCTTCCTAATTGATTTTCCAGCTTTCAGTTTGATCCTGTCCCATCTGCATTGCCCTCTCTGCAGCTGGACTTGTTTAAGAAACCCTTTAATGGAAAATTTCAAGCCTTCAAGAGTAGAGAGAATAGAATAATGAACCCCACAAACCCCCCTCACCCGAGCCCCCAGTTCTTCTCCTCAGAGCTGGTCACTGGTTACTGGTTACCAGTTTCTGGTGAATCCTTCAGGAAATTAAAAAAAAATATGTACCTTTCGGCAACTTTGCACATTTAAATGGAATTAGTTAAAATTCTGAACAATGAAAATTTTGTTAATCATGTATCACCAAGACTTTTTGTTTTAAAACAGCAATTCTAGGTCTATATCATGGATAGATGCATAGAATGGATTGGATTTAGGGGCCCAGCTATAACACCACAACCTTGCAGCCTTTGTAAACCTGGAATGGGCAAAAGCTGTCTCAAAGGTGTGTCTAGAATAATTTTTCCTCTGTCATATAACTCTTTTCCACTCTAAATTTGGTATTCTTCTATAAGGAGTGTCTCTCAAGTTTTTCTCAGTATTCATTTAACAAATATGTATCAGTTACTAACTGTGCCAATGTTTTAAGCACTAGTTACACAGAAGTACACAAAGTTCTTTGAACTTGTGGTCTTGTGGAGGGTGATAGACTGTAAACAAATAATAAATATAAGTCCCATATAATATCCTATATATGGTAGCAGGAGCTATGCCAGTTCAAGTCAGAGCTGCTTGCCATGACTTGCTGTGGTGGCTCCTGACTCTGAGCTTCAGTGTGTGACTTTTTTTTTTTTTCTGACCACTAAGATTAATTAGCAAGTGTGATGCTGATAGAGGATTCAGAAATATTCCTACTTTTCTGCTTTCTGTCTTGAAATGCTTATTCTTGGAACCCTGAGCCATCATGAGAGAGGTCTGTCTACTTGGCAGGAGAGACCACATTGAAAAGAGGAGGAATGTCTGGGGCTGGTTCCCAGCTGTTCCAGCCATTTCAACAGAGATGGTAAAAATGTGAGTGAAAAAGCTCTGTGGATGTTCCAGCCTAGGAGATGCCACACGGAGCAGAAGACCTGTCCAGATGAATTCGACCCAGAGTGTAGGATTCTGTGAAATAATAAATCAATGTTGCCATTTCATGTCATTACATTTGGGTGTTTTTTGATGTAGCAGTAGGTGACAGAAGCACCAGGCAATTTTTGAAATCTCCATGAACCTAAGTTTTTTGACAATACATTATCTGCCACTCAAGGCTTTTTATAGAGTAGCTGCTCAATAAATGCTGTTTCTGGCATTTTCTCAGTGTGCTGTGCTTCTTCCACTTTCTTATTTGAGGGTTATTTAGGTCTGTCACGGAACATTAGTCAGCTCAAGTGCTATACTCTGAAGTTGAAGAGATTCCTAAAGTAGGCAGATTTTGGAAGCTCACTGGAGCATGGAGAAACTGGAGCAGCCATCTGGCAAAGGATAAACTCTTGACGCCTCTGGCATCTTTCCCTAAAAGTTTGCTTTCTTTTTCCTCCTTCTAGGAAGATAGGCAACAGAAAATAGCATGGGCTGTAAGTTAGATACAGATTTGAATTTTGCCTTTCCTATTTACTGGCTATGTTATTTTAAATAGTTGACTCATTTTTCTAAGCCTCAATTTCCTCCTTTGTAAAACAGGGATGATAACAGTGACTGACTCACAGGTGTGGGAGCCAAGATGGTGAGATGACTGCTCTCCTGAGCAGAGGTACATGTCAGACAGTACAGGCTGATTATCCCTAATCTGAAAATCTGAAATCCAGAATGCTCCAAAATCCAAAACTTTTCAAGTGCTGATGTGATGCCTTAAGTAGAAAATACCACACTATGAAACTTCATTTTAGGCATAAAATTATTTAAAATATTGTATAAAATTACTTTTAGGCTATGTGTATGAGGTATATGTGAAACATAAATGAATTTCATGTTTAGATGTGGGTTCTATTCCCAACATATGTCATTATGAATATGCAGATATTCCAAAATCCAGAAAATCTGAAATCCAAAACACGTCTGGACCCAAGCTTTTGGATTAGGGATATTCAAGCTGTAGTGAGAAATAAGCTTTAACTGGTTGGACTGTAAAAGCCCAGAATTTTTATTGTAAGTTAGAAAGTGATATGATAAAATGGTATTTGGGGGAAGATTAGTCTGAGAATAGTATGCAAAATCGATTCAGAGGAGGGGAGCCAGGAATTAGGAGGCATTTCAAGTAATTTTGGCATGAGATGATAAAGACCTGGGGTGGCAGAGGGAACAGGGAAAAAAAAAAAAAGAGAGAGAGACCCACTTCAGAGAAAAAAATGGGGATTGAGTGAAGAAGAAAGATGAAGGAGTGGATGAGTGAAAAGCCTCTTCTAGGTCCATGACATCATTGCTCTCTGCTGATTCCCTCCTTGAACTCATGTTTATTTTTTTATTCTTATTTTTCGACAGTGGGATTGAATCCAAGGGCGCTTTAACCACTGAGCTGCATCCCCAGTCCTTTTTATTTTTACTTTGAAACAGGATCTTGCTAAGTTGTTGAGGGTTTTGCTGTGTTGCCAAGGCCAGCCTTGAACTTGCGAACCTCCTGCCTTAGCCTCCCAAGTTGCTGGGAGGTATGCGCCAGGCTCTTATATCTATAGTTTTTTTTTTTTTTTTTTTTAAAGTTTTTAATATGAGCATTTCGGCTAGCGTTTGCAGGCACGGTGAGTTTATACAAAGTTGTTTAAAAGTGGATGATACTTGGGGCTGGGGATTGGCTCTAGCAGTAGCGCGCTCGCCTGGCATGCGTAAGGCCCAGGTTCGATCCTCAGCACCACATACAAACAAAGATGTTGTGTCCGCCGAAAAATAAAAAATAAATATTAAAAAATTCTCTCTCTCTCTCTTAAAAAAAAAAAGTGGATGATCCTCTGAGGAAAGGAATTGTGTGTGTGTGTCTTTGTTCTGGGCTTCCTAGACTTGATAGCACTTCTCACTTTAAAATTTTTATCCCTCTCAACTTCATAATTAATAGATATAATTACTTACCTATTTTATGTTGGAGTCCCACAACTTCTCAGAAATTTTGACCTCCACGTCTCTGATGAATGACTGGGAGACAGACATGTGCTCTGAATCTTCTCCTCCTGGTGTGTTTAGGGAGTTTTTTTCCCCCTTCCATTTTGTTTTTTACTGGTGCATTATAATTGTACATAATGGTGGGATTTGTTGTTACATATTCATACATGCACACAATAGAACAATATGATTTGACCAATATCATTCCCAGGTTTTCCCCCTTTCTCTCTCCTCTCTGCCCCTGGTTCCTTTCTTCTACTCTCCTGGATTCCCTTTGATTGCCATGATAGTCTCCCTGCCCCACACCTTTCTTTCCTTTTGCCTCTAACCTCCATATGTGAAAGAAAACACATAATCCTGGATTTTCTGAGTTAGGCTTGTTTCACTTAACATAGTGTTCTCAAGTTCTATCCATTTTCCTAAAGATAACATAACTTCATTCTTCTTCATGGCTGAATAAACTCCATTGTGTAGACATGCTAGATTTTATTTATACATTCATCCATTGCCAGGCACCTACGCTGGTCCCATGGTTTGGCTATTGTAAATTGTGCTGTTATAAGGATAGGTATTCATGTATCACCATAATATACTGACTTTAATTCTTTTTTAAAATTTTATTTATTTATTTTTATGTGGTACTGAGGATCGAACCCAGTGCCTTACAAGTTTCAGACAAGTGCTCTACCACTGAGCTACAACACCAGCCCTGAATTTAATTCTTTAGGATAAATATGGAGGAATGTTATAGCAAGGTCATGTGGTGGTTGCATTCGTAGTGTTTTGACAAACATCCTTTCTGATTTCCATAGTAGTTTTACTACTTTACGGAGTAAAAGTGTTCCTGTTTCTCTACATCCTCTTTAGCATTTTTTATTGTTTGCATTCTTGACAGCTGCCATTCTAAATGGAGTGAGATGAAATCTGTGTAGTTTTGATTTGCACTTACCTAATTACTAAAAGTATTGAACATATATTTCTTGACCATTTGTATTTCTTTTTTTTAATATTTATTTTTTAGTTGTAGTTGGACACAATACCTTCATTTTATTTGTTTTTATGTGGTGCTGAGAATTGAACCCAGGGCACTCACACATGCTTGGTGAGTGCTCTACTACTGAGCCACAACCCCAGCCCACCATTTGCATTTCTTTTGAGAAGTGTATGTTTAGTTCATTTTTGTTTGCATTAGTTTTTTTCCAAATCAGATACAAATCTCAAGGCCCTATTGGTCATTTAAAAAGAATTCAGCATTCTCCTGGGAATAGTCCTTTAGATTTTTCTATTACCTCATAAGAAAAGTAAAAAAATAATTAAAACATTCTAGTCCTTTATGAATCAAGGTTGATGACTTACAAGAAAACATCAGGGAATGAAAGATAAGATTTTTATTGGTAATATATATAGGCAAAAAGCATTTTAGAAAGATATATGTGTGTCTTTGAGCACTGGAATGTGATTATGCTATAATGAACTTGTCTATCCGTTTTAATGTATGTAGGTTATTGTATGTATGTAATGGAGGTAACCTTTGGGAAATTATTAACATGCTTTCTGTCTTTTGCTTTTTCCATACAAAACATTTACTCAAGTTTTTTGGAGGCATCCATCTGTGGAGAAGGTATGTATCAAGAAGTAAGTCAGAGAAAATATTTAACTTCAGACATGAAAAATAGAATTATTCAACAAATTAATAGTTTGGAAAACTAGGATGTTGTCCTCAGAAATAATTCTCTAAGTCTTTGTATTCTTGTTTCCATACTAGGTTGACATTCTCAGTTTGTAGGTCTTTCTACAGTTTAAACAAATGCCCTGCATATCACTAAGGCTTAGTTGAAGTCAGTAAAAATGAAGTAGGATGTGAAGGAGTTAAAACAAAACCCCAAAACCATTCCCTTTCCTCCCAAGGGAAGCAAAGAAAGAGGAAGAGCAAGGTTGTTTGATGTGAGAATTTTAGTTTTCCTTGTTTGGGTTTATCTCAGAGAGCAGGAGGTATGTGAGATGGATGAGGGTACCAGAAGGCCAGGAAGAGTTTCTGTCTTGCGCCTTGCTTGGGACTCTAGAAGATCTTAGATTGCTCTTGTGTCCATTGGGGCACGGCTCTGTTCATTTGACAGCACAGTGAGTGCAGTGGAACGAAGACTCAGGTTTGGCTGCCCACAATAGCCCTGGTTACCATGTTGCATGGACAGGACACTCAGATAGCAAAAGTAGATGGCCCTGGTGGTGGGGGTAGATCTCTGCTCTGCCCCTAATTCTACAGCACAGGATGCTTGAGACTGCTCTAACCAGAATCGCACATAAGTGGCCTTGTCAGAAATGTGGATGCCATCCTAGATTTTCTATTCCCTTTTCACAGAAACACAATCACCTATAAGCTCCTGCTTGTCACTTTCTGTCCCTTGTCTCTTCTAGTTTCCTGATGCATCACCTGAATGCCAGCCGTAGTGGAAGTTCCCCTGTTGTGCTTGCTCATACGTGCCTTCATGCCTTTGCACACGTGTTGCCTGTGTGTGTGCAGTGTCCTTCCCTCTGTTGTGTGTATACAGAACCCCTAACTCATCCTTTAACTCTCAGTTCAGGAACATCTGTGAGGACCTTGGCCCCCAAGACAGTTAGACTCCAGCACTTCCCTTACAGTCTTCTTGTGCTTACAGTCTTAGCCAGTCCCTGTTTGTTTGTAGACTCCCACAGTGGAATGAAGGGGAGGGATTTTGTGGTGTTCAATTTTTTTTTTAATCTGCTGTGGTTTGGATATGGTTTGAATATGTTTCCCGTAAGTTTGTGTGCTAAAGTTTGGTCTTCAGTGCGAAGATATTGAGAGAAGATATGAACGGGACTTTTAAGAGGTGGGGCCCATTGGGAGATTAGGTCCCTGGGGGCATCATCTTTAGAAATTAATGTTGTTCTCATGGCGCTCTGGTTAATTCCTGTGAGAGCAGATTGTTATAAAAAGACTGAGCTGGGCGCAGTAGTGCATGCCTGTAATCCCAGAAGTTTAGGAAGCTCAGACAGGAGAATCGTGAGCTCAGTGCCAGCCTCAGCAATGGCAAGGCTCTAAGCAACTCAGTGAGATCCTGCCTCTAAATAAAATGCAAAATAGGGTTGGGGATGTGGCTCTGAGGTTGAGTGCCCTTGAGTTCAATCCAGGGACCTAAAAAATAAAAAACTGAGTCTGGATCCTGAATCTCTCTGGCTTTCCGTCTCATCCTATGATCTCTCCTCTACCCCACCATTGTGATTACATCTGCCCTGAGACCCTCACAAGAAGCTGAATCAATGGGGCTTTTGTATCTTGGACTTTTAGCTTCTAAAAGTGTGAACTAAATAAACCCTTTTCCTTATAAAATACTCAGCCTCATAGTATTGTATTAAGACAACGGAAAATGGACTAAGACAGTATCTCAAGGCAGGCTGATGTCAAATATTTAATGACTCTTGGTCTTAAGTGTTTGTTGAATGAATGAATTTAATAAAGCCATGTTTTTAGAAACTTTTAATATTTTTATGTTTTACTTTTGATTGTTCCCAGGAATGTAGGTAAATTAACATTAGTTTTGCTAAGAGACTTGTGCAAACTGTGCTGATTTTTCAGTCGATTCTGAATGTTTTTAATCTTTCCTTACCTTTGAGGAAGCCTGAATGATTCCATATTTGGCCTTCAATTTGTCTACTCTCCTCTGCTGACAGTTCAACCTCTTTAAGGGTAGGCTTTCTGTTTGGCTGTATATGGTATTGTACAGTGGTGTGGGGCTCTTAATAAATATAAAAAACATGAAATACCAGTTTAAAAATAATACTTTGTGAATACTCAAATACTAATATGAAAACATTACTAGATACTTCTTCAGAAAAAAAGCCCTGAAGGAAATTGATCAAATTATTAACAGTGGTTGTCTTGAAGTAGTGATAACAAGTAATGTATTTCACTTTTTTTACTATTCTGTCTTCTAATTTTTTTCCTAATAATGTTTTCAAATGAAATCACTGAAATTATGTTTTCCTGTTAGAAGGGTGATAAAGGATAGTGGTTAATAGTGTAGCATTTTAACATCCTAAACTGTAAAAGAGGGTAGTGATACAAAGGCTAAACATACTAATATACCTGTGTTTTAGTCAGCTTCTTGTCAACATGACCAAAAAACCTGACAAGAACAACATAGAGGAGCAAAAGTTTCTATTAGCTTCAGTGTCAGAGGGTCAGCCCACGGTTGGCCCACTCCATTGCTCTGGGCAGGAGATGAGGCAGAACATCATGGTGGAAGGGTGTGGTGGAGGAAAGTAGCCCAAGGCATCGCAACAGAAAGCAGAGAGTGCTCTGCTCACCAGGGACAAAATATAAACCCCAAAGGCATGTCCCCAGTGACCCACCTTCTCCACCCACACCCCACCTGTCTACAGTTACCACTCAGTTAATCAGTATCAGTGGACACCTCATATCTGAACCATACCAACGGTATTAGCCAGACCACTCTTGATTGCTAGTAGTGGGCCCTACTCTGATGAGTTAAGACACAAAGGAAAAGTCATTTCTCATCTGAATCCAGAGCTTTACATGAAGTGTCTCTCCTCACCTCTCAGCATCCTTTGGTGTTTTGGCTCCATTTTCAGATCAGTTTCCTACTAATGACCAGGAAACAAATGGCTACAGATAGTTATAGGTTTAGATTTTTAAAGGGAGGGAGACCTTGAACGCCAAACCTTTATTTGTGAAACTTAATTGGCCTTGCCAGAACTGGGGGCCATCTCTAAACTAGCCATTGTGCCTAGGGGAATAGAATTTTTCAGTTTGGAATCAACTTCGGGATGGGCCAACTGGAATGGATTAGGTCACCAGGATCACATGGAATGGAGAAGGGCAAGGGTGCTGACTCCAGAAGGGGGAGTGAGAGTGGGCAGTCAGACAAAGCCTATCCTGTGAGGTGCATAATGAGCTTAGCACCCTTCTTGTTACATGGTAAGAGCTTAACAGATGCTAGACATGGTCATTATTAGAGTGCAGAGGTTTACCTGTTATAACAGGTAATAAGAATTTTGTGTTTTTATTACCTGGTGTTTACTTATTTTTAGTAACTCAGCAGAACAAGAGGTGAAATTCACTCTTGCCTTTACCAAGTATTTCTTTATTTTTTGCCTCAGGTATTTTTAGTTGATGAAAATTGTGTTTTTTTACAGTTCCTTTCTCTAAAAAATTGCACTCATGATCATTTTAATCTTTCCAATGTCTGCTTGTTGTAGAAAGACTTGATTTGTTTAAAGAGGTTTCCTTGTTTCGTGCCTTACTGCAAGTGATGGCCCTATATGTTGGCCTTGGATACTGACGTAGCTGTTATTCCTCTTCCTGTTGTCATATTTCATTTAACTGCAAATTAAAAAGAACTGAAAAAATTACAGCAATTTCTAGTTCACGTCCAGGAAATAGAACTCTCTGCAGGAATCCTTACATGGTACAAATATGTTAGAAAATCATTTCCATTGTGCTTGGAGGGCCTGGATGGTCACCATGGAGCACAGTTCACCTCTCCCAGCTGAAGCCCAGACCGACCGTAGAGCGGAGACTGTAGGAAATCTCCCATCTGAAGAGTTAATTTTCTTTCAGGATCAGTGTTGGAGGCTGCTATGATTAAAACAGGACACTTTAAGAAGATTGATATAGGAACATTTGTAACAGCTGACTATAAAAAGAAAACCCAGGAGGTCAGGTTCAGTTTTGGGAGCCACTTTGACTTGAGTCTTACAAAGCCTTTATTTTGAATTTATCTCTTTCTCCCATTGCACAAGCTTTTGCTTTACTAAAATTGATCCATTAAATTAACATAAATAAGCAAAAAACCCCCTTTTTTTTGGTGCTAGGGATTGAATCCAGGGACCTCTTATATGCAAGGCACTTGCTCTACCACTTAGCTAAGTGCCCCTGGACCATAATTTAGTTAATTTAATGTTTTAAGGTCACTTTAAAAAAATCGTTGTTGCCATTTTGATTCTTTTCAGAGTTGTTATCCATGATTGTATAAAATTAAACAGTTTTTTTCCTTCTCAAGTTTTACCTGACTTTTAGATGTGATCTGTGGATTTGGTACCAAAACAAGTTCAAAGTTTGAAAACAGATAAAGTTTTTCATAACTTTAAAGAAGGAGATGTTTTTCCTTATTTTCTTCAAGATAGTACATGGAAGAAACATTTATTGGTAATTTGAAAACCTGAGCAACAATATTAAGTGACAGCCACTGGATGAAAACTACAATCAACCATAATCCTGATCTCTAATGTGGCGGCTAGTTTCTGGGGCACAGGCACACACTCCTGATTTGATTGGAGTGTACATTTAAGCATCATTTTAATGCAATTAGGAAAACTATTGAGAGGGACTTTGAAGCCATTTAAATCACATTGAACTTGGTGTACTTCATGTTGTGAGTATATTTAACAACATGGTATTTAATAATACCATGTATATTTAATAATATCATGTTGCTAAATATACTGTTTGCTAAGAAATTGGATCTGAATCCTTTTCACTGGACATAAAAATTTAACTATGTAAGGTAATGGCTATATTAATTATCTGATTGTGACAGTTATTCTACAATGTTTGTGTATTTCAAAGCATTGCATTGTACACCTTAATTATATATGGTATTTATTGGTCAAGTATACCTCAGTAAATCTGAAAGAAATAGAACAATGTTTGTCAAAAGTAATGCTAAATTTTTGCTCTTTGCAATAATAAAAAAGGGGGAAAATCTTTTAAAAATCAGTACACTGCTCATATAACTTAGGAAATGTCCTTCATTTTCACACAGAAATCAGAAGAGAAGAAGGAATTAGTATGGGCTCTGGTAATGCCTCGTTATCCCTGACATACTCTCCATTCTTCTAAATTTCTGCAGTTTGTTTCATATCTTAGTAATTATCTGCTGTTTTTTATCATCAAGATTATTGCAGGTAATAATCAGTAATCAATGTCAGAGCTATAAAGTACAAACCAGCTTTATTTAGGGTCTTAGGATTTTCAATTTTGGGAGAACCAGATTTAGGTAAAACCAAATTGTGTTCTGAAGAGAGAGAGCAATCGGCTTGGGTTGAAGAAGGAAAAAGCCTACAGATCTGTGGCCCACAGATGGCTGATTCACTTGGGGTCATGGCTGCAGGCAGCTTGATTCCGGGTCAGTACAGCCTGTGGAATGGTCTCCTGGATCCATTTGCTCTCTCTCTGACCAAATTGATTCCATCTTAGATAGACTTTTCCATAATTTTGCAGTACCTCTTACCTGCACTGTTCCTGCACACTGCCCCCCCCCCCCCCGCCCCCAAAGCCAGGATCTTCACACCATCTTCCTCATTGCTGGCATTTTTACAACCCCCCGCAAGTGAAGTGCTTATGTTACTTCCTTAAAATTTTATTAAAGCCTTTCTAATGCCTACAGGATAAAAATCTGAATTTTAGGAAAGTATCTGGGACCCTTCCCAACCTGATCTCAACCAATCCCTTGGCTTCATTTCCTAGGGAACTCACCCTCTGGAGAACCGATCTGGAATTTCAGCCATTTCAGTTAGTTGCTCCTCTGTGATCATTCAGGGACCCCTTACACCCCCAGAGCTTTCTAGGTCTTTCTGAGGGCTCTTCCCAAAGGTCATCGCTTTAGTTGCAGCTTTCCTTGCCCTCCCCAGGCATCCTCTAGCGGCATAGCACTTTGTGCATACCTCTGTTCAGTTTGCTAGCAGTGGTTCATTATATCTGTGTCTCTTCTGTCCTCTGTGTGTATGTGTGAAGGCAAGGACCACAATCTTATCATCTGCACCAAGTAAGAGTCAGGCATTTGTTAACCATACTGTGTGACTTGGGTATGTTACAAACCACAATATGTCCATCATTGATTCTTCAGCATGCCAAAAAAAAAAAAAAAAAAAGAAAAGAAAAAGAAAAAAGATATTCTCTGTCATTCATTCTCTCTCTCTCTCTGTCTCTCTCTGTTTCTCTCTCTCTCTCTCTCTCTTTCTCATACACACACACACACCAAAACTCATATAAAGTGAGCAAAGCTCTTTGATTAAAATTTTCTTTTGTCAGTGCATGCAATTTTGTATGTACCGATTGTTTCAAATACAAATGATACATGTGGCATGTGAGTAAAAAAAAAAAATAGATGAACCAATAAACCTTTCAAAATCAGAATGGTATATTCTGGGGAACTGTAATTTTTGGAAGGTACTAGGCACAATTTTAGGTTAGTGTCAGATGACCTCCTCACCTTCATTTCTCTTAACACCTTTTATCATAATTTCTGAAGCTCTGCTTTGTAGCTGGAGTTAAAAGTCCTGAGGCAAGCTCTTCAGAACTCCAACATCTGCTTAGGGCTGAACTGGCAGGGGGAGAAATTGAAAAGCAGTGGAGAGTCTTTTTCAACAAAGTACTTAGCATTTTAAACAGTAGATGTGCTTAAAAAATGGTAATGATAGTATTGGAAACTGAAACTGCCTCATGCAGGTAGAGAAATGTGAAACTGTTTAGTGGATCCATACCTTGACTTCTCAAAAACCTTTTACAAAGGCAGTTCAAACTTGGTTTTGATCAAATTAAACTACTAAGAACGTAGACTTTTCCTTGAACATAGATTTATAAATCTCACCCCCTTCCCTCGGACATCAAAGAGAAAGGATTCAAGGCTTTTAGAATCTCATTTCCAATATAGCAAAAACCCTAGAATAATATTTAGAAAATTAAGAAGAGAGTTTTGAAATAACTAAATTTTGGTACTCATTTGCTATTTGGTACTGCATATAAAATACCATATTCTAGGTTAATGGCTATTTGAAAAAGTGTGTGTATATTTAGCTCTTCCTGATCTCTATTATTCCCACGAATTTCAAGAGCTTTTTTACAATTCAGAAGCCTCTCATGGATTTTTTCCAGGTTGTATCTTTAATTTTTGCTTTTTGTTCTGAAACTGGAAATTGTTTCATGTGTTTTTCCAGCAGAGGGAGACATCTGACCATGAACATGGTATTGCTACTTGCCAGGAGTATTCTGTAGCCCATTTTATCAATATACATAAAAAACTCAATGTTCAAATTAACTAGTTCAATAAGTAATTTAGCTCATTGATTTTTGGGCATATCCTAAGTGCCATTACAAGCTACGGATATTTTAAATGCCATTACCTAATAGAAGGAATGTTTTAAGCACCTTTTATTGATTTTATTACTGCTTTATTTTGCTGTCTTGGTTTAAAATCATTTTAACCACTCCGTAATCAAGAAGAAATATATCGTTGGTGAAATACAGTCAATTTCCTAAAAACCTTTGACATCGTTAAATAAGGAATTACAGTTGTTAAATCATGTCAGGCAATAACTGAGGGACAGAAGAGATATAAAATTTGGAGCAGTGGGCCAGCATACCAGTGAGCTGCCCTGACCTCTTGCATTCAGATTCTGCACGTGCCAGTCACACTCAGGTTTGCTTACAGTTTTTACATCAAGAAAGATTTAAAATCCCAGGTAGCAAGGAAGGTGGAAGAAAGATAACAAAATGTGATCCAAGGGCAATTACAGAGTTTTTAATGACCTCTTGTGACTTTCCGTTAAAATGATTCTCTAAGCAATTTTGTAATTTCATTTGCTTTTCTTGCTAGATTATAGCATATTGATATTCTGCATAAGAGGGAACTGGGGCACTCACAGTTTTTTTTTTTTTTAACCACTTCCTTCTTCTGCTCATTTGATTTTATATTAGTGGTATTACTGAGCTGATCAGCTGAGAGACAGACGGGGAATATGGTCCATATACTGCTTAATCAAAGAGGTACAGAAGTGGGTAGTGAGCACTGAAGCTCAATACAAGCCCGCTAATGAGTTGATTGCATTGACATTTGATGTAATTTAACTGTAGAGTGGCAAATATCAATACCTGTATATGATTTGGCAGATGGTTGTTGAACTGTGATTAGAAGTTTAGAATGATTCCTGGTAAAAGACCACCTGGCAGTAACCCAAGAGCAGAGAACTGAGTTTTCCTCATTAAATGGACTAGGTCCAGAAAGTCAAGTGTTTTGATCATTAATAGAATCTTTCCTTTTCTTTTAGCAAATGTTAGCTTCAAGAGGAAATTGATAATTATGCATGGGTCTATTAAACGATCTTAGGGAGAGCTTTTTTCATTCCTTCAAATGAGCTCATATCTACAGTTGCAGCAATTATTCACTGTCAAGGAAAGAAAACTAGTTAAGCACTGATAGGCATCATTTCCAATATGTTGGTGAGGCTGGAAGCAACTGGATGAAATTAATCTATTTGAGGCTGAAAACCAGGTTTGTTTGTAACACAAGTGATTATTATATTTTATAAACTTGTAAATAAGTTGTAAGAGGAAATAATTTAAGCTGTATTAAGCACATGTTTAGGATATGCAAGATGCTGTTGTAGGTGCTCCAAGATGACATCTAGCTTTCCCTCAGCAAAGGGTGACATGTACAATGTATGTCCCATAGGAGGGTAGGAATAGGGATCCAATGTTGTGGCTGCATAGATGGGAGCCATGGAAAGAGGAAATGGCAGGAAAGACCTCATGGAGGTGTCATTCGAAATAATCTTGAACAGTTGGTAATGGATATTTAGAAGTAGACTAGCTATACAAAAGCATAATATACTTTCAAATATTTGGGAGTGAGTTTCTTAAAAAATAAAGATCACTAGCTGGGTGTGGTAGCATACACCTGTAATGTCAGTGACTTGGAAGGGTGAGGCAGGAGGATCACAAGTTTGAGGCCAGCCTCAACAACTGGTAAGAGACTGTCTCAAAATAAAATAAAAAGAGGGCTAAGAATGTAGCTTGGTGGTAGAGTGCCCCAGTACAGAAAGAAAGATCTCTTTTGCTCTGTTTCCTTCTTTTTTTCATTTTAACTATTAAAGTGTTTAGTATACCAAGGATTGTGTGGGTTTATGTGTGTGTGGCGTATAAGAACAATGAGATACAAAAAATGTGTTCATCCCTCAGCTGAGATGCAGAATATTACTGAAACACTGGTGGATTCCTATCTGACTATTCCCTCCCACCCTGTCAATATTTCAAATTAATTACTGTTCTTAGGCCCACTTGCAAAACACAGGAGCATCCATATCTCTCAAGATCCACAATTCTGTTATTCTTACCTTTGGTTAAATCAATGAGAAATGAAATGAAGGGATGGGTTGATATTTGTCTGATGATTTCTAATTTTTTAGAGGGAGGGATAGGGAACAAAGAGAGTCCCAGATAACCTAAGTGGCTGTCAGTATGGTTAAATAAATAAGGAAGTAGCCTGATTTATTCAAATTATAACTTCTGTTTCACTTTGAGCTTTATAGACCTCTCTTTTCTTGCCCAGTGTATCCAGATTGAATGAGTACTCCCAGTGCAGGCTGGTCAAGCCACTAAAGGAGACTCATTCACAATTTTCAAGCATATAGACTTCCATGACATATGGAAAATTCATTTTTTAAAATTTAGCAACTAGTATTTTCGGGCTTTTTAATTTTGCTGGTGGACTGTGCTCTTTCCCTTTTCACTTTCTAGTTTCATAGAGCTATAGGTGTATATGTTCATGTACAGGTGATGGTAGGTAGGGAGAGCTGAACTCTATTGTAAAGTGCTTCCTTCCTTCCTGTCTAGCCTGCTCTGGGGACCAGTTCTTTGCCTGATTATGGATGAACTCTCAGGCTTATCCCTCAGCTTGTCCAGCCACTCTTAGGCTCAAGAAATACTCTGGTTACTTTTAGTCATAAGAATGATCTAATTTCAAAAACAAAAATGACTAGTCCAGTGTAATATTCTGGCCTCCATTCAAAGTCCCCCAGCTTTGGGTGGGGACAGTTGGGTTTCCATTTCCCCTCCTAGTACTTCTGTCCTCCTGGTCCCACCTCAGGGTAAGGGGTTCCTGATGAGAAGGGGGAGGGGCAAAGGACAGGAAGGAGTTCCATGGCAGGGGCTACCATCACTTCCGGGTGTTGTTCTCTGGGCTTGACAGGAGTTCTTACTCTCTAGAGGTGTTTGTGGGTCCCCTTCTGGGAACAACATTTGCGGGTCACATTACTGTCTTCTGGCACATTCTGCCTTCCATCTCCTCTTTTTATTCTGATCTTTTGGGGGTTGGGATCCCCCCTCAACCTTGTTTTTTCTTTTTTCAGTGCTAAGGATTGAACCTAGGGTTTTTTGCATGCCAGGCAAGCACTCTACCACTGAGCCCTGGGATCTCTTTTAAAATGTCCCTCTGATTATTCCTGAAGGCCCTAAACCTCATATATATGATGTCCTACCCTGGGCAAATCATACAGTTGTTGGAAGATTAAATGAAATAATGTATGTACTCTACCTGGCATATATCTATTGAATAAATTCGTGAGTGATTTATTGGGTGCTGTCTTTGTAGGACACTTTATAAACCTTATCATACACTGGTCCTACAAGATAGGTTTAAAAGGACTCAGATACATTAAATCATTTTCAAGGTCACAAAACCACAAAGTGGCTAAGCTTGGATTTGTACCCAGCTCTGTCCAATGCCAGAGTTTCTGGTCCTTTGAATATGGTTCTTATTGTTCCAAACATTGGGAAATCTGGTGAATCCCCATGGATCCTATTTCCATTCCATCTTGTCAGGTTCTTGAACGCATCTAAGGGGAAGCTCTCTTGGACACTTTTACTTGCTCATGCTTATGTGACATTTGGACCGATCTGACTTCCTCCGTATGTATCCTTTACCTCCAGGGACTGTGGCCAGGTTTCTAGTGAACTCAATGTGAGAGTCCAGGAAATTCATCCTGGATTCACACACAACCTAGAAATGCCTCGGCATTCCATTGGAGGCCATCATAAATGCAGGGTTTTGGGTCTTCAGGAATAATCTCTGGAGGGAGGGAGATGGTGGTGGAGAGATAACCCCGTCCTGTGTCAGTTCTTCTGATGGAGTTTAAGCAACCAAAGCTTTGCTGTGCTGAAGGCTGTATAACTCTGAGGGTGACCTGTTCAGATTGGAAATCTCTATAGAGAGCCCCAGAAGAATATGGCTTTGTGTTCATTCTCATTCACATAGGCCAGTGGGTTAAGAATATCTGCTTTGGAAAGAATCAGTTAGACTGGGATAAGTCAAACCATGGAAAGAAACCCAAACCGCCAGAACATTAGCTCTAATTTGTTTCAGTCAAATGTTATTTAATGAAATCCCAATGTCAAATCAGTGTCGTGGATACACACGGTCATGAAATGTGTATTTAGTCAGAATGCTGTGAAAACTACACTATAGTTATCTAGCTTCTTCCCTCTTTTACTTTATGCCTACCAACCAGCAGACTTGGCCATGGGTAGATATTTTGAAAGTCCAATTTTTATTTATTCTTGTTGCTCTTCGACAAAGTGAGGTGGAACCCCAGATTGTAAACTGGTCCATTTCTGGTAGGTGCTCAGCCTGTGTGGATTCTTCACCCTCTCATACGCTGCTGTGGACATCTTGTCAGGAAAATGCCTTTAAAAAAATGTTCTTTTAAACTGTAATATTAAGTGGGAATCTTGTATGAGAAAAAAACTGAATCTAGTCCTGTTTTGGGCTCTATGGAGGATTTAGCAAAAATCAGAAAACTATATCCTTTGCTTTTTATATTTCAGTTTCATCCCCAAGAAATTACAAATGACAAAACCTGCCCTTTTAGGATTTGGTACCATTGTTGTGGCGAAGCATCTGGAGCTCCTTGGAGAAAAAGGCTACTCAGTGAGATAGCATCGTTAGTCCTTTTAAGTCAATTATACTCTGAAATATGATTTCAGAATTTCAGGATCCTAGGACCTGTGATCCAACTGGCAGCTGATCAATTCAGTGGAATTTAGAGTTCTTGCTCTCAACACTGAACCAAAATTTGCTTTGTCTAAACGAGGTAAAGCATACAATTATGGTCAGAAATGTAATAATAAATCTACTGTAACAACCTTCTTTCCACCACATATCTTTTCTGGTATTTACCTGAATATCCAGCTTACAAAACCCAGAAGAGATTGCAATTTCAATAGCGCCAGCCAAGCTGTGAGTATACGAAGCCTTTTAAACTATGGTCTGTTTTTATTTTTCTAATGTGCGTGTCTGAGAGCTTTGCTTTTCTTTCTGCTTTGAAAATTAAAGAAAGGAGACAAACAGTTAAAAGTATGGAAGGTCCATGTGTGCTGCTTTTTCTACACCTTGAGGACTAGCAAAATCTTTAATATGAGACTTTATTTGTACAAAGCAAAACTTCAAAACCACTCAAAAGCTTTTCTTATTAACTGCTGTCAGTCCTGTGATTTACAGAGGCAATAAAGAACTAGAGGGGGCACATTTATCATGGAGTTCCACACACCAGAAGCCATTTTCTCCAGCGGTAAAGGCAAGTGATAAAACGAATTCTTTTGTTCTAAAGGAAGGCGCATTCCCTGTTCCCTGTTCTCTAAACTTGGGCACATCAGGCTCCTCAGGTGGCAGCGTGGCACCACCTCACCCACACTTAGTGATAAATTGTAAGCATGAAACATTGATGACATACCTGGAGCACCTGGCTCTGGACTGAGCTCTGTGTTTCACCTTCTACACATGATGGTTAGCGGCCAACATATCTATAGTATTAATTCTTACTTTACTTTGAACAATACTTGTGTGTTTGTGGGTGTGTGCTTTCTTTCCTTTTGGGAGAGAGTAGATGAGAATGTTAAATATTATAAATTTTTTGTTCAGTTTAATAAAGAACATAACATTTGGATTTTGAGTCCCAGTTTTTTTTTTGTTTGGGTGTTTATTATTGTAGCAAAGAATGCCTCATCTGAATTCTGATGTCAAAATCAAAAACCAGCATCAGGACACATTTTTTTCACTTTGCTTTGTTTTTTGATTTTGATTTTTGTTTTGCGTTCTGGGCAGGCAGATATGATATACAGAGATGCTTTTAAGCTGTCTCTGAGCTTTGATTACACATTTGTGGGCTTTTGAAATGAATTAGGCAGGCATTGGTAAAGCTGGACATAAAGGCTACAACGGTTTTGCTGTTTGAGAGATTTAGAAAAATGGAGAAGTTTTGAATTTTCTATAATTGAGTACATCCATCATCCAATAGTATTTATTAAGCACCCACCTGTGCATGACAATGTGTCAGCCACAAAGATTACTGGGAAAAAATGTCAATGATTTGGAACCAAAGACAACTGTAGTGTTTGTGCTTATGGGAAAAGGAACACAAACGTTAAATTGTGAATGTTATTCCTGATAGAGAAGGTTACGTAGTTAATTTAGTCTCAGAAAAAGACAAGGTTGCTCAAGTAAAATCTCTTGGTATCACCCAATTCTCCAATAATTCACGATGCTCCTTATCAGTGTATTAATGAAAAATAATATGTTCAAAAGATAGGAGTAAGGCAGAGACCATGAGAAATAACAGGAAAGAAAAATTAATGTCAGATAGTACTTTTGTGACTTCTTGGCCATTCTTAAAGACTTGTATCTGGGAAGGAATTTGGAATGGTATTATGTGGGAGTTTCATTTATCCATCCATCCTTTGCAATGTATAATTTAGTGGTTAAATTTTTCTCTTGCTTCTGTCACTATCCGTTGCTTTTCACAGGAATGGGAAATAGGTCCTTCTGTCAGTAATTTGGCAAAAGTGCTGAAAAGCCCATTATCCCTGTTGGAGAGAAAGCAAACCAGCCCTGGAATGTGAGGACTTGGCAGGCTTCGTAGTGATGAGCCCAAGCAGGCAGCTTCCAGGGAGAGCTGGGTTTCTTCTCCTAGAGTACTGACCATTAGACATTCTTCTTGAACCCACCTACCATTTTCTCACAGCAAACTTATTTTCCACCCCCATTCCTTCCTTTAAAAGAAATTCATTGCCATAGAAGGCATGGGATGGCAAAGAACAAAACAGAGCAAAACTCCAGGCATTTGAATAAAGAAGTCCTCTCACCTACATATTTTAGGAAGGGACTGCATCTGTCTGGAGAATGGAGGGAATATATGCATTTTTGTTTTGTTTGTTTCCCATAAAAGATGGGGTCTTTCTATGTTGCCCAGGCTGGCCTTGAACTCCTGAGCTCCAGGGATGCTTGTACCTCAGCCTCCTGAGTAGCTGGGACTATGGGCGTGTACCATAGTGCACCAATGGATGGTGGGAAGCTTAACATTGTTTCATGTTGTGCTTCTCACCATAGATCCTGAGCCAAAAGGAGCAACTAACTGGTAACAGAGAGAAGCATTGTCACCAAGCTGAGCACATGGAAGGATGAAGTTTGGGCTAATTTAGTTGTCTGGGCGCCACTACAGAAATAGTCATAACTATTTGCTGTGATTTTAGCTTCATACTTCACTGTTGGAAAGAAAAACTTTATACAGAGGCTTACTTTTTTATATAACTTTGAAAGGAATTACATTTTATTTCTGACACTTATTGTATTGTAAAATCTCTATGATATTTAAGGTGGAAACTTTTAACTTTCTCTCTTTTTAAAAAAACACACACACAACAGAACTCTTGGGGCTTTTTAGTGCTGTAGCCTCTCAAATAATCCTAAAGCTTTGAAAAATGAAATACTTTATTTTATGAAGCAGTTTTGGGGTCAATTTTTCCCCCTAAAATGTATGCTTTTATGTTGGGTAGTTTAAAGACGAGCTGTTAACTGAAACCAACCGTCCACAAAGTTGCATAGAGTTGTGTTTCCTATTAGTCTTGTATCTTTCCTATTAGTCATTTATGAAAGGATACAGGAACATCTAACAGAACTCCAAAAAAAAAAAAAATTGAAAAAACAGATGTCGAAACCATATTGGCTTGATGGTTCACTTTTTTTTTTAAATAAAAAAGCCCAGTAATTATTAGTGGATTATGAAATAAGCCTTGTTTTGCTAACTTATCACAAAATTGTTCCTAGTAGTGGCAATTGAAAATTGATGTTTTACTAGAATCTCAGAAAATGGGAAAAAAAAAAAAAGGTTGAGGTTTATGCCTGGGAGCACCGTGAAGGAGGAACTCTGACATTTTCAATAGTTGGGCATGTATGAGCCTCTAAAGGTGTGTTTATTATGTTGTCATGGTGAGCAGTGAATTAAAAAAATAACAAGACTGCTCCTTGGGTAGTTGTGACTTATTGGTAGTTATCTTTACAAGAGTTCCATGCTGACTTAAGTAAAGATCTTCAGGGGGAAAAAAAAAAAAAGCAACAAACTTTATTTTTCAAATAAATTCAGCTAAGAGCCTACAGGATTCCATGACACCGTGCTGAATTATTATGAATGTGCACTGCTGCGAGAATAACGCTCGCCGCTGTTTAACAATAACCCCTTCCTCTGGAATTTCAGGAAAGTGGTAGGAAAATGAGAGGCAGATTAATGTGCTGCTGCTGAATTAAACGTGCTGGTTGACGGGCACAACATTTTTATCGTTACTCGTGCAAGGGAGTGCAGAGAGAGACCGTTGCTCGGGGTCAGGTCACATGTGGGATTGGTGAAGCTGTTTGAGAGGCATTTTTGGCAAGCAAGGGCCTTGGTCCTGGCTGAGAAAAGGCCTGTTTAACCCATTGCCTTTACCACAGATGCTCCACTTCCGTCCTTTTCCTGAGGGTTACCTGAGTGTATTTGAAGGCAGGAATGTGATCTTTTGAGGGTCTTTCCTATTGACTTTGAGTCTCTTATTGAAACCAAACATGAGGCACAGCATTGCTCATCAGCCTTTTTAACTTCAGTAGATGTGCTTTGAAGCTCATTGGTGTGATCATAGATGGCTTTTTCATTTGGAATAATCTTTGAGTCAAGGGTCCTCAGCCTACATTCCCAAGTTTTATCAGGAATCTTTCCTTCCCTGTCCCTCTTCTCCCTATGCTCCATCTTCTAGCCATGCAAGACTCCTGTTCTCCAGACATGCTCTCTGACCTCTGGCCTCTGCACTCTCGCTTGTGCTGTGAGTGTAGCAAGGGGGGAACCTACCATTCCACGAGGTCCAGAGCAAAATAAACTCCTTCAGAGAACTGTTCCCACATCCCTGCATCTTATTTTATGGAATATTTTCTTCCCTTCCTCCTCTCCTACTGCATGCTATTTGCTGCGGTGTGATCTCTATTAAGTTATTTATGAGTGTGCTTCCTCTCCTTCCAGGGGTGGTGGCCTGGGGGCAGTGTGATTCCCCTCTTTGTGTCCTACATGTGGTGCACTGGATGGAGCACCTAGCTTGATTACATGTGGTGGATAAATCTTCAGGCCCTGGAATTCCATCTCAGGTAGTGGTAGATTCTTTAGAGCAAGAAACAGTCAAGGAATCCAGAAACCATTCATTGGTCTTTTAAATTGTATTTCTGGGGAGTTGCAGTCTGGTTTTATTGTTTTAAGAAGAAATGGAGACTCTTAGGGTGACAAGTGTCACCAGAGGGTGGTGAGGTTCCTTCTGCTGCCCAGCATCTCCCTGGCCACTCTGGTGTCTGCAAATGCCATGTCAGTACACTTTGTGAAGGGAGGAGGTGATTCAACAATCTGAAAGATGGGACTTTGGACATTTAAAATACTTATCCAAGGTGCATTTCATGCATTTTTCAAGTAATCCTTAATTTCCCACAGATTTATAGGGCTCTTAGAGATCATTTCAAGCCACCACTTTGCCTCGGAAGGGCTAGGCGTTTGCTAGATCTTCCCAAGAGTGCTTCAATATGTTGGTGACATGGAGATCATACTCTGTCGCTTAAAGGAAAACTTGGGAGAAGATAAAAATACTCTTATTGTGACAGTTTCTCCATAGTTGAAGTCACCTTTCCTTCTAGGTTTTCTCTTTTCTGGCCTACATATTTCTAAATTCCCTGTCCCATATCGACTCCAACTCCCCGTTCCATGGAGGCTGTTGGCTCAGAGATGAATGCCTCATCAAAGCCAGCTGTTCCACTGGCCTTTGAGCCACCAATCCAATTTTCTCTCTCCAGCATCTGACTCCCAGACAGAAAGTGTAGGCATTTGGCTGTAGGAGGCTGAGCCGAAGGGTCATGTGGGGTAGAGGCTGAGTCAGCACCATGGCCCGCCTGAAGCCAGAGGAGAGCTGAAGTTGTGGTTGAGCAGAAACCACAAGTAAGTGGAGGCTGATTGTAGAGAGGATGGAGCAGAGCTGCACAGGGAATCAGTGACAAGGGACACACGCAGGCCCAGAGACAGATGGAGAATGGGAGTCAGTCCCCAGAGGTGGGGCCCTGCTGGGCCGGCACTGGGGAATTTCCCAGCAGCATCTGCCACCCTGGGGCTCTGCCCTGGAAAGGGAATGCCAGCATTCCTCTAGAGGCAGTGTAGTGTTCATCTCCTGAGGCGACAGTAGTTTAGGCTCTAGAATCTGGTAGGAGACGCAGGAACCTGGGCATGGAACTATGTGCAACTCTGGGCTGGTTGCTCATTCTCCCTCTGGGCCTTAGTTTCCCGACGTGTAGAATGGGCACAATACTAAGATCTTATCTTAGGGCTGTTGTGGGATACAATAAGTTAAATGTGTGCGGCTTTTCTCTTCAAAAACCAAAATGTTAACTTTTAGTATGATTAAAAAACAAAATGGGAGTTCATAACCCACTTGAATCAAAGTGTGAAATATGATATATCAAGAATGTAATGTTTTAAACAACCAACAATAAAAAATTAAAAAAAAAAAAACAGTTGAAAAAGCCAGATACACTGGCACATGCCTGTAATCACAGCTGCTTCGGAGGCTGAGGCAGGAGGATGGCAAGTTCAAAGCCAACCTCAGGAAGGCGAAATGCTAAGCAACTCAGTGAAACCCTGTCTCTAAATAAAATACAAAATAGGGCTGGGGATGTGGCTCAGTGGTTGAGTGCTCCTGAGTTCAATCCCAGTACAAAAAACAAAACAAACGAACAAACAACAACAACAACAAAACCCCCAGTTGTGCTTATTTTAATGTCTGAGAAGTTATGCAGGCCTTATTTCTGAGAGAAAGTAGAATAACAGTAAAGGTTCTGGATGCTAGAGTTTACCTGCCTGGCTTCAAGTCACACCATTTCCAATTGTGTGACACAAAAACTGTACAACTTGTGCCTTGTTTTCCTCTGTGTTGTACTTACACGTAGAGTTCCTGCAAGGATTAAATGAGCTTATAAATATTAAACATTTAGAAAAGAACTCATATAGAAAAGGTCTCAATAAAAAAAATTACTTTTTTTTTCAATACTGGGGATTGAATCCAGTGGTGCTCTACCACCGAGCTACACCGACAGCCCTTTTTCTTTATTGTTTTTGAGACAGTGTCTCACTAAGTTGCTGGGGCTGGTCTTGAACTTGTGATCTTTCTGTCTCAGCTTCCTGAGATGCTGGGATGACAGTCCTGCATCCCCAAACCTAGCAATTATTACCTTTATGACTTTAGTAAGCCTGTGATCTCATTAAGACAAATTATGTCTACAAAGCTACAAGAGACCTGAAAATATTTGCTTGGATGGAATTCTGCTTCTTCTTTTTCCTTGGGGAGATCAGAGTCTCCCTGATGGCTGCTTTCAGCTGACGTAGGCTGCACCAGGAGTCTCCATGGTAAACCTGAGATGTTTTTGGAGTTCAGGTAAGAGGTCTGGAATAGCGGTATTGACTTGAGTTAGGCAGAGCAGAGGCCATGGAGTGGATGAGATTATGTTGAATGAGTGTTCAGAATGAAAAGAAAAAAGGCTTGAGACAGATCCCTGGAAGGGGTTTTGAGGATGACTGACATTTTGGAGTGGGCTAGAGAGTGACAGGAAGAGATGAGTCAGCAGATAACGTTCAGTGTCATCAGACAAGTGATACTAATAGTGTCCATAATTGAGGCTCATTGTCAGACAGTGTTCTAAGCCCTTTTTATTAATTTATTTAATCTTCTCAACAATTCTTAGGTAGGTATATAGTATTATACTTTCATTTTTAAGACGGGAAAAATTGGCATATGGAGATCTGCCCAAGGTCACAATGCGGGTAAATGATAAAACTGTAGAGACTGAATTTAGATAATCTCATTCTAGATTTCATGATTTCCAAGGCCAAGTAGGACTAAAATTGGAATAAATATGGACTAAGAAGGTGTCTCAGTGTTTGGATTGTTGATGTTCTCTATTTTGCTTCTTTTTATTATTATTTCTAACAAACTGCAAATGGTATTATTTAGCAAGAGTGATTCCATGGTATGTTCAGAAGCAAATGGCTGTGTATTGAGAAATGAAAGTGTATCAGTTAGATTTTGCTGCAGTCATACTGCATAATAAGCAACTCCAAGATGTAGTGGCTTATAACCATAAACAGTTATTTTTTTGCTGATGGGTCTGTGGTTTGGCTGAGGAGACTCTGCTTTTGGCTAATAATTGGGATTCCGTCTCTTCCACATGAATATTAGTTTACTAGGGTTGCTATAACAAAACACCACAAACTGGATGGCTTAAACAACAGAAATTTATTTTCTCAGAGTTCTAGAGGGTAGAAATTCAAGATCAAGGTGTCGGGAGGATTGTTTTTTTCTGAGGCCTCTCTCTCTCTGGCTGGCACATGTCACCTTCTTGCTGTGTCCCCACATGGTCTTTTCTGTGGGCATGAACATCCCCGGTGTCTTTCTCTGTGTTAGATTTTCCTCTTTTATGAAGATACCGTTAATTGTATTAGAGCCCCACCTAATGGCCTTATTTTGACTTAATCACCTCTTGGAAGGCCTTATCTCCATCCTGAGTTACTCCGGGACCTGTGGCTAAGTGGTGCAAAACTCTTTTCACGGCAGAGGGCAAAAGTTCCAGGAGGGACAGGAAGCAAGACATGATACTCCTATGGCTTCAGCTTGGAACCGGCGCGCTGTCCATGTCCATGGTTTAACATAGGTCATAACCACGAAGTTCAGAGTCAATGGAGCGCCCTCTTCCACGGGGGAGCCAGGAGATAAAGGGGGAGGAGAGGAAATATGGAGGGACAAGGACATAATCTGCTATAGAGAGGTAGCAAATCTCTGTCAAGAAGTTTTATTGAAGTAGAAAGCGGGGGTAGGAGCTCTCCAGGGACTCCTGTTCCCAGAAACATGTAAGTGGTGGGTAATGAGATGTTCCACTGACAGCCCAGAGCAGGAAGCTCCTGATGGCCTGGGACGGAGTGGCAGTGCCCTTCTCCTCCAGCCAGGCTCGGCTCCTTGGCTATCCCCGAATGTCTTGTCTTGGCTTATGCTGTTGTCCTTCCTGGACACGTTTGCCCATTTTTCTTTTTCTGGATAATTGTTATTCATCCTTCAAGACTCCGTTTAAAAGTTGCTTTTCCTGTGATATTTCTGTCTCCCTGAGGCAAAGCAGGTGGTTCCTTTCCTGTTTTTCTTATAGCAACTCTGTTTTAGCTTTTATTACTTTTTAAATTATAACTTTGTGTAACTCAGATATCAACTTTTCCTCTATCCTTTGGGTCCTGCATTGTCATAATCAGTTTATGCCTGGAACCCATGAGGATGCCAGGTTCAGCTCTGCTTTGTCACCACAATTAAACCCCAAATGATACCACCACCATCACCTGCTGAATGGAAACAAAAACCAGCAGTAAAAAGTCAAGTTCACATAAATAAAAGCATTAAGAGAAAAGTTTGTTTCAGCCGTGTCTGCTCTGGGTTGGGCAGGGCTGCAGGGTAGTGCAGTCTGGGGTTGCCACTCCGTCAGGGGGATATGATGTATGTGGTGCTCTCTGGGGTTGTACTCCGTGGCCCTGCATCCTCAGGACCCCCAACTGCTGTCCTCTGTTAGGCAGAACAATTCTGCTAGCTCCTCCAGCTGCATCTTAATGTTCTACCCAGGGAAGGGAGAACCAAGGGCTACCGATTTCAGAAAGTTTAGTGACCATTTTTAATTTTAGGATGCCCTTTGATGGACCCATAACCCTAGGGACCCATCCAGGCATTTCCTAAACCTGGGCAATAGCCTCTCATAAGGAATTCTTATTATAGATCCTGGGAGAACACGCTTTTCTCCATATCTTCCTGCCTGTTCCTAGTCAGGCTGTGAAATTCTATCCGGCAAGAATGGTGCTCTATTCATTTTTATATTCCAACATCCAAGACAGTCCCTGAAACATAGTAAGGGCTTTAAAAATATTGGTTGAATAACTAAATGAGTCAAATTCAATGTTTTCTATTTTCAATTATAATCAAGAAGCCAATGGGATGTGAATCAGAAACTAGTAAATATGTTTCCACGTTCCCAGAACTGAACTAGAACTGTTATTTTATTGAACCTGAACTAAATTGAAACAAAGAGCCTTGATATTTTCATTGTAAATCAAAATTGCTCACTGGCTTAAACCAGAGATAAATTGCAGTACTGCTTAACTCAGAGTGGAACTAATCTGAAAAACCTACTGGTTTGATTCTCTAGTTACTTACTAAGTTACTTGAACATTCTACAATTATGAGATTGCCCTTTTTTGGACAATGGCTCTCTCTATATTAACTCATAGAGGAGATCTTTTCCTGTTTCTTCCATTAAAATCACAGAATGACCTTTGGGACCTTCTGTCCTAAGTGGTATTAATTTAGGGACCTCTAAAAATATTGTGGATAATCTCATTTGTCTATACATTCAATGGTTCCTTGCCTTATTGCCAAAAGCCTACTCAAAAATATGATGAAAATCAGTTGTTGAGGAAAAATTGGAGATGGGAGTAGGGAATTCTTTTGTGAGTGTGTGTGGGGTGGGACAAGGAGGTAGCAAACCATAAATTAGGAAAACTAAAATGGAGCCAGCAAAAGATTTGTATCTAACTATGTGCCCAAAACCTTACTTATGTGGTTAAATGATATTATAAAACTTTAATAAAATTAAAATTATAATAAAAACAATAAAGAGAATATGTGGAAACAATGACAGTAAGATGTAGTTAAATCTGATCTGCTAGGAGAAAGTCAGATAAATTATGATGGAAAAATCATTGCATTTGAATTTTAACAACTTTCTTTTTCCTTCTTGTTTTATGAAGAATTTATATTAGTTTACCATTCAAAACACACCAGATGCCTCTTTTCAGTTAGTTGAATTTGATGGCAAAATTAAAATTCACTAAGTAATTTTGGATTTGTACACTGTAATTTAGCTATACAGATCAGTCTATAGAAAACATTTCTTAAGAGCATTTTCCTTCTATTAAAAATAACATACGTAGCTCTAAATGTTCTTTATGGGAAAATACACATTGTCTCACTGGTTCTCACAATCTGGTGATGGTCCCTTTAATTTCCCCATGATTTTATTAGAGTTTAGAAAAGGTTAATTAAGTATCCACTGATCTTAGTGGAAGAAGATTTTAAAAAATATAATATTACAAAATGTCCTCGTAGGGTATGAAGGTAACACCACAAGGGGGTACTATAATTTTATCAAATTTGTCCTGGTAAGTTGGCTCAGAAGGTGAATTGATTAGAGCCTGCAGAGTTAATTTTAATACGCTAATACATCACAGCAAGTTGGGACTTAAATAAAATTATACAATTAATATACTTTTATGGGATGTAGAAAGACTTAGTAAGGTCATTTGTAGATTATATTAGAGCTGCATTTAGACTTATTGGGTTTAAAATTCAGCATTCTTAAAAGAAAGCAGCAGATGTCTGACATATGCATTTTAGTGACCTTTGAATGAAGAAGTGAATGTTGAATTGGGTGGATCTCGATCTAGGCTCTTAAAATAAATTAACTCTCTGGTTTCCCTTCTAAATACTGCTTAGATCAAGCTTTTAGATCTTACTTTCCTTCAAGTTGCAGCACAAAGCGTTACAGTGTGTTAATCCTGGAAGGGAGTTTTTGAAAGGCTATTTAATCATAGAAGACTTCAGTTTCTTAATGTGCCTCTGAAAGTGATTCTACAGTTTTGCTTGGTAATAAATTTGAGTATCTTGGAGTCTTTCAGTCCTTGGTTGGACAGTTCTGTTATTTAATCTGAAATCATTGAAGGTGCTTATATGGCCAATATTTTTTTTTTTTTTTTTAAATATAGCATCCTGGAACTCTGTGTGTTTATGTGCTAATTTCAGCAGATGTTCATATACTGAGCAAGGTAGACTGGGGTATTTGAAAGAAGCTAGTGGTTTATCTTGTGAAAGAACAATCAGGTGTTTACAGAGTGCAAGTAGACTGTTAGGTATTCTGTCTTTTGTCACATACTTACCCAGTGGCACACAGAGGATGCTGGATCAGCATTTAGTATCATGCTAGGATTAACTGAGATAATGTGATGTTAACTGCCTAACACTGAAGCAGGAACAATGTTGAGGTAACCCACAGCCTCAGGGCTGCTGGAGGCCTCTTTGGTTATGCCATATGGCTCCAATCTCATAGCAAAATGCAAGATCAGAGAACTGCCTCTCTACCTCTCAAACATGCACAAATGTTAGAATTTAGTGGTTGGAAAGTAGAGCTGTTTTTCTTGACATTCTTTTATTCAATAAAGTAGGCAATCTAAAGTTTCAAGAATTTGTGCTTTACTCCCCACAGGACTAAATACGGCTATTTTTATTGTGTACTTTACAAAAAACAACCCATAAGGCTTCCAGTTCTCTTAAATTATCCCAGCCTATAAAAGCTTGCTCATGACTTGCTCAAGGACAGAATCTGGCAAGGTTTTTTTTTTTTTTTTTTTTCCTCCCCTTTCTTCCTCCCTTTTTATCTTCAACAAGAGATCTCTATTTAAAAGGCCCTGACTTGCCTCCATCTTTAGAATGATTCAGATCCTGGGAGGCAGCAGATGTTTCATATGTCATCATTGGTGTCTGTGTGTGTTAATCAGTTTTTCCATTCCTGTGACAAAATGCCTGAGAAATTCTGATTATAAGGAAGAAAGGTCTATTTTGACTCAAGGTTTGAGTCCATGGTTGCTTAGCCCTATGACTTTGGGCCTGTGGCAGCACAGTACATCATGGTGGGAGCATGTGGCAGAGGAGATCTGTTATCTCATGGTGGGTGGGATGGAAAGAGAGAGAGGAAGAGGATGGATCTCAGTATCTCCTTCAAGAGCACACCCCCAAAAACCAAACTTTCTTCCCTTGGACCTCCCCTCCTAAAGGTTCCTCCACCCCCAGTAGCACCACAGATTAGTGACCAAGCCTTGAACATGTGAACCTTTGGGGGATACTTCTAAACCATAGATTATCACACCCTCTTCTTGGCCATGAATTCCTTATGCTTCTTTCTCAGACTCTTTGCCCTCTTTGATTTCTTCTACTTCATACTGTTCCACATTTCATTTTTCCTTTTCTCTGTTCTTAGCTGATCACCTAATGCTGGTGTGTGCTGGTTCAGAATCTGAACTCTGCTTGTCCATCTTTCTACCTGTTCTGCCCTGTGCTGGTCTTTGTTAACTTGACTTACCTCTAGTTCCCAGTGTTATTAAATTTTCAGCCCCTGAGAATCAGTCTCTTTATTTTTGAACTTTTATGTTTGATTTGATATAAATGTATCTTTATGGTGAAATAGAAATCGATGACAAAATAGCATATACAGGAACCACCCACGTTTACAAAAATAATAATGCCTGTTATTATTATGGGGCCCCTCTTCTAATAGTGGATCTGAGAAAGAAATGAGCGATTGAGAAACTCCTGTGTCTGATGCACCACTCTTGTGGAAGTCAGAGGCACCTACTTGGAAAAGGATTTTCATTATAGTGGTGGACCTGTAAGCATTGATGTGGAAACTAAACTGCATCAGGCTAACATGAACAGTAAAGATTTGCTCTCTTAAAAACAAAAAACAAAAAACTAAGAAAACATACCCCACAACAGTTTGTTGGGGAATGACAGGAATTGCAATCCAGGATGTGCAGATAAGCCGAGGTGGACTATGGGCATATCCAAGGAGACAGAAAAATGATGAGGATTTTTAAAGGTAGCAGGAAGTTTACCCAAGTTGTTTTGAAACAACTCTCTTTGGCCACAGGATGAAAGTAATATTAGGCAGTGCAATCCCAAGTTACACAGACAGTTGCTGGGTAGGGATCCTAGGACAGCTGTTTTTTGTGCAAGGTTGTGGTGGCTTTTATGCAAGGTGATGGTTTTGGCAGACTTTTGTGATGGTTTTTATTATCAGGCGAATATGCTTGAGGACTCCTTCACGGCCTCCTGATTCCTCTTGTTAGGGTTTGACCTAAGTGACTCCATTTTGATTCTGACAGCTTCTCAATTGTAGGTGCCATGGTGGCAGACATTGGTCTGTTTTGCTCACTGTTGTTTCCCCAGAGCCTCACACATGATAGTCCCCTAAGAACTATTTGCTGAATGAATGAGATGAAGTGCTATCCCTGAGCCTGCCGTGGGACTAATGCATGAGAGATCCAGATTGTTCAGAGGACTCCCTTCAAAGACTTGGCTTTTTCTGGAACACGCATCTTTGATGGGGATCTGCAGCATCATATTGTGGCCCGAGAGGATCTCTAGCATGTCATCTGTCTCTAATCATTTCCTTTCTAGAAAGACTGTTCAGACAGGTGGTTGGCATTGGTACTTCTAAAGGAAAAGGCTTTAATTCTGAAAGGGTCTGATGTTATTTGACCAACCCTAATGGTGTCTAGGGATGGGGGGGATAAGCGATTTCATTTTGCTTTTAACTTCTCCAGCGAACTCATGGACTGACTGGTGCAGAGTAGGTACCCAATAAACCTTGGCTTCCTGGGATGGGAAAGGATTGAGTGTCTCTTAGAATGTGATGAAGGAGTCACAGGAATGAAAAGGGGTAACTGATGGGACAAAGCCCTGGGGAGTCAGTGCTGCGGGGGTCACTGTCACAGGGCCAGAGGCAGAAACACCTTTCCCAGAATCTTCTAAGTCAGAAACTAGATTTTCCCTGCCCTCATCTGCCTCCTTTGACCAGATACCAAATGCTAAGCATTTTCACCTTAACCAGCCTGATCTGGTTCTGATGTCTTGTCTCAGGTTCCCGCTCTCTGTAGCCTGGACTACCAAAATGTGGCAAAATGCTGAACTGGATTTCTCTAGCAGTATCCTTCCTTTCCTCCATTCCAGCCTGACTCAATTGAATGTTCACATGCTGCCTGAATGAACTTTCTAAAATGCAAATCCAATCGTGCCTAATTCCCATTTTAAAAAATTCTACAGTGGTTCCTTATAATCTTCAGGATAAAATCCCCACACTTTGGACTGGAATCGGCTCTTTGTGATTTGGAATAGGCCTACTTGTTTAGCTTCACCTATTACAGCTTCTCTGATCATACCTAGCCACCAGCCATGTATCCTGGGATTGATGCACACTTTTCTCCCTGTTCCTTTATTGGGCAGCTCCTTGAACCTGAGCCATCCTTCCCTGCAGTTTGTACCTCCTTGCTTGGATCTGGCAGGGAGGTCGCGATGGTGGGTATCTTCTCTCCTTGGTGCCTGACTACATTCCATCTCCTGCCTGTTAGTCAGAGGCTCTCTCCCTGCTTCTTCCTGTTTTGAAGTTTGTGCCTCTTAACAGGATTTCTTATTTTCTGGTCTGTTAACCTTTAAAAATTCGATGATTTTTTTTTTTAACAATTCGCTTAAATCGTGTTTTAAAATCTCATTGTAATTTTACAATATCCAAAGTCTCAATCATATTGTAAGAATCACAAAGATGATTTCTACCAGGTGCAGGGTTGTTCTCATGTTCATTGTCAAGAGACAGCCTGTTTCATTTTAGAGTGTTCCCAAGGGTAAGAAGATGAGGCTAACATGTGGTTTGGTATTTGTTAGAGAAAATGGGAAAAAAGAGAGCTGGAGTAGCAAGAGGGAGGTGTCTAAAAACATTTAAAAGGCAAATATCCTCACTGGATAACTTTTTTCTTATGTTAACACTTTTGCACCTCTTTCTGAGAATAGGTATACATATAAAATGTTTCCTTTTTCATTTCTGTAGAGTCCTGATTATCATGGGGTTATTTTTGATGATCTGTGAGGAGCCTTAATTAGAGGAAATAGCAATGTGTTTCTGAAGCAGGAAAGTCATAGGAATAAAAAATACTTCAAATAATTCTCAATAATTTCTATGTAGCAAGATCTGATACAGAGCAGAAATAATGAGAGTGATAAAGTCTAACTGGCACTAGTGAATTTGACTAAAAGCCAAGAGCCACAGAGTCAGGATGCTTATGTTCATGTTTAAATTACTCAAGTGCTTAATTGTATAATTTCAGTTTCAATTACCAAATGCCCTTACTTTTAAAATTAGTCCTTTGAGTATTAGCTGCATGATGTTGTTATTAAAGTTGAAAATCTGCTATTATGGTTTAGAGGATTATTGCAAAGTTGTTGGCATATGTCTTGTTTAATAAATAAGTTTAATTGTGCATGTAATCTGGTAATTTAATAATGATGAATTATGTTTTTACAGAATATAGAATAGCTTTTTTTATTAGGCAAAAACAAAATTACTTTTTAGGGATTTATTTTCCAGAGAAAATATTGTATTATGAAAATATCTAAAATTCCTCTTGCATTAGATAAGTGCCCGTAAATTGTGAGACTTTCAATGGAAAATTTACATTAAAGATCCCCCATCTCTGACCCCTACATGAAAGAGGTTGAGAGCAGGGAAATGAAGTTTAATTAACAAGGAAGCTATGTTTATGTATTTAATGCTTTCTCAGTTTGTATTTCCTCTAGAATATTGAGAGTATGACAAGGTAGCCCATATAGTAGATTAGTGTATTTTTACCCCATGAGGCACTTTCCCATTTGATCATGAACTCAACAGCTGCTATTAATGTTAATGAGCTTTAGTACTCAGGAGAGTCCCTGTGCTCGTCCTGAATTACCTTGGGCAAAACCTTCTGATTGGCATTATTTTGTTCTTGTTTCCATTAGTCTAGCTGTCTCCATTGAATGCTAGGTGGGAAAGAGCCAGTTGTTTTAGATCTTTGTCTAAGAAGAAGACATTTTGGACTTTTAAAGTTCAAGTATATTTTCATTTCTAAATTATATTGGCCTCTCAATTGGTTCTTACGTGAAATCTGCATCAAGAAGGGTTGCTTTGTTGACCTTTACCTTCCTTTGATGGGTGAAGAAACCAAGGGACACGGATGAGTTTTTTGAAATCACATAATGAATGAGAAAGGACAGAAACCTAAGGTTTTTGTTTCTGTCGCCCCCCCTCCCTGCCCCCTTTTATAAGGATCATGGTGTGAACTCTGGGAGGGATCGTGTTTGTAAACCACAGACCACTCCCCATCCTGCTCCTTGGTCAGATGGATTTTGAAAATCAGAATTTCTGGAATATTAGAAAGGTTCCTTAGCTGCATTCCAGTGACAATTAAGGAATAAATGAGGACAAAGAGATCAACAGCAAACAAGAGTTGTCATTCTAACCTTGAGGCCAAAAAAACAGATGGAAGAGTGGTAATTAATTTAGAAGATCAGAGAAAGCTGGAATCTCGTCAAGCATTGGAGGAAAGGCACCAGAGGCACTGGGATTCTGAATATAAGGTTGCAGAGAGGGATAGAGGGCTGGTTCGAGGTCCCCAAGAGGAACATTTGACACTCCTACCTGCAGGTGTCATCAGAAGGCACCTTCCTCTCAAAAGAGAGCTGCTTTTCTGGAGAGTGTGAGTCAGAGAAACTTTGGTCCAGACAGTGTGTGTGTGTGTGTGTGTGTGTGTGTGTGTGTGTGTTTGGTGCTGAACTGAAAATGGAGACTGAGAGGAACTTCAAATGCTGAATTGGTGAAACACCAGATCTTTTCCCACAGCTTCCAGAAAGCCTTGGACAGGTTTTTATGTTCCTGGTTGGAGGCTGGAGCATTCTTCTCTGGGAAAATGGTCCCAAAGAAAAGCCATTTCAGAGTCTGTCAGTGAAGTGGTCAGGGCTCCACCCAATCACCTTTGAGGTCAGTGAGTCTTTCTGACTGGCTCTTACATGTGAATTCACAACTAACAATGCCAGATATCTCAGAAATGCCTGCAAAGAAATGCCTGCAAAAATAGAGCATAATGAAAAAGAGAGAGAGAGAGAAAAAAAGGTAAGCCCCAGGATCTGCAATATGAGCTGGCAAGATGGAGACCCAGAAGAGCCAATGTCTAGCTCCAGCCTGAATCTGAAGGCCCAAGAACCAGGAGGTACAGTTGGAGTCTAAATGTAAGAAAAACCTGATGTTCCAGTCTGAAGGCAGTCAGGCAGGAAGACTCCTCTCTACTCTGGGGAGGGTCAATCTTTTTATTCTCATCAGGCCTTCAACTTATTAGATGAGGCCCATCCACAGTAGGAAGGGTAATGGACTTACAGTTCAATCAATGTTAATGTTAAGTTCACCCAAATGCAGCCTCACAGAAACCCCTGGAATAAGGTCCGACACAATATCAGGATACCCTGTGTCCAATCAAGTTTACACATATAATTAAGCATCCTACATGTTATGTAACCGCTCTATTTCCAGGCAGGTAGAACTTGAGATTCAGGCAGCCTGAAGAAAATATAGTGGGGCTATGAGAGCTCTGACATGCTTTAATTTGATGGGTGGGCAATCCAAACAGCTGAAATCCTGGTTAGCTTATACAAAAAATTGCAACAAATCTGGCAGCTGCCATGATGACATCACTGGTTATACAGGACACATGTGCGCTGTTGTTACGACTTAGAGAAAACATCTTAGTCATTGCTTCCCAGTCTTCCTGGTGAAGATGCTCCTCAAACTCCATTTTCCTTACAAGAAGCAACAATAACAACAAAAAGGATCCCCACTAAGTACATCATCATAAGATTTCCATGGAAAAAGGACAGAAAGATCCTTAAAACCTACAGAAAATAAACAGGTAAACAGAACATCAGAATGGTTTTAGATTCTTAACAGCAGCCTTGGTAGCTGGAAGACAAATGGAAGACTTGGAGAAAATTATTTCTAGACTGGAATTCTATATCCAGCAAGCTAAGAGTTTAGTTATGCATTTATGTTTCATTTATTAAAATTACTATACCTAGCAATTTTATTCATTCACAGTGGAAGAGTTCCTGAAGGTCTCCAGTCTCTTCTGTTGGCAAAGAGTAGGATTTAGGCAGGCCAGTGTTCACAAAGCAATTAGGTTTGTGGTGATAGTGGAAAAGCAGATTCGATACTGGAGATGAGGAAACTCAAGAAAGACCACCCACAACTGTGGCAGATGCTGTTAATCCCTGCCCGTGGTATTCCTCAGACTGCCCTAGTTTAGCTCCAGGTGGCAGAGCTTCTACATATAACACCCGTGGAGGAGGTGGCTGGGCACAGGTGCAGCAGTTTTGGGATGGGGCTGATTCCGTGCTCAACCCTCAGCCATTGAGGGGTGGGACTTGATATAAATGCCCACCTCCCTGCCCTCACAGCTGTTAGTTCTGAGCCGTGTGCTGGGTGTGTTCCAGAAGGTCCAAGTCGGGTATTACTTCTGGAGTCTAAGAGGTAACCCGTTCATTGAGGGACCCTCAGGTTGGCCTGGGACCATCTCTCCAACCTCCTGCAGTCTTCTCAGGATCTGCTTTTGGAGGAACCAGGGATTTTTAAAGAATACTGCATGTGAGTTTTCCTTGCTAAGATACAGAAATATCTCTTTGAATTTAGTTTGAAAGAAAAAAATTAACTTCTTTGTAATTTTAGATTGATTAATGAAGTGTTTTTCTGGTCAATTTTAATTGAATGAAAAATGCAAGAGAAGTGTTGGTAAAACTACCCCTTTCCTTAGTTTTCTATGATAATTTATGTAATTGAATTTTCTTAAAATGTTTTAGAAGTTTCCCAAGCTGTTCTGGTCATTGACCCTGAGAGTAAACTGATAAATCTTTCTAGAGGTTTTCATAGATGCAGTAGTGGTAGCATAAGGGGATACCACAGCGATTATTCAATGCCCAAAGAAGGTGAGAAAATGAGTAAGAATTAATATTAATTCAAGTCTCTATACAGAAAAGGCTACGTTAATTCTGGGAATGATTGTTAATGTGTCTGCCATGTTTCTCTTACTTTTTTTCAGAAACAAAATACCTAAGAAATTGTTTTCATTTGCATGTTTATAGTCCTTTTTTCTCATCTCTTCAAACCCATGTTTATCTTTTTATTTCTTTTGTGGTACTTGGGTTCAACCTCAGGCCCTTGTGTGTGTTAGGCAAGCGATCTACCACTGAACTATCTCCCCAGCCCTTTTAAATTTTAATTCTGAGAAAGGTCTTGCAAAATTGGGGGCGGGGGTTGGCCTCAAACTTGCAATCCTCCTGTCTCAGCCTCTTGAGTAGCTGTGATTATAAGCATGTGCCACTGTGGTGATCTCAAATTTATCTTTCAGCAATTTTCAGAAGTTCTCCAAGTTGAAAAGAATGGAAAATAATCATATGTGTGAATAGCTTCAATTCCTGTTAAAGATTAGTGATGGTTTGAGGTTTCCTTGTTGGTGCTAAAAGGAAGTTTGAAATGAGTGGAGTTGAGTGATTTTGTAAGAGATGGTAGATTTGAACTGGGTGCTGTCCTGGGCGCAGTAATTCAATGTAGAGTTAAATTGTAGCAGCAGAGCTTCTGTTGGTTGAAGGAGGCCAGGTAGCCAGTTAACCAAGCTGTTGCCAATTGACTGGGGGATGGACCAAGTTGTGAAGCCAATTAAGTTGTTTTTCGCCTTAGTTTTTCTAATGCTCTTTGAGCACGTTGCTGGCTGACATTCTCAGGACCTGCTCTGGTTCTAGGACTGCCAGATTGGAGAAGTGAGGTTTTTTTTTTTTTTTTTTTCTCTCCTCCTATTGCTTTGTTTTCCTGTGCTCTGTAAACTCTACTAAACTTAATTGGTCTAAGGAATTTTCCTTTTAGCAGTATCATGGAGGGACAGGTTATGGAGTGGGAGATTGTAGCCTTTAAAAACTCAAATCCGTGGCATTAGCTTGTCCTAACTGTATACACCTGGGCAAATGCTAGTTTCTTGGCAGGGTAGCCCTGAGGATTAAGTGGCTAATCCATATGAAGTACTAAATAGAGTGCCTGGCCTGTTGACGGAGTTCTGTACATGCTAACTTAAAAGGCAGGAGCCTTGAAGTCATCTGAGCAGGATGGATCTGACCTATTTTTTTATTTTTTTTTAACATTTATTTTTAGTTGTAGGTGGACACAGTACCTTTATTTTTTTGTGTGTGGTGCTGAGGATTGAACCCCAGGCCTCACGCTCTATTTCTGAGCCACAACCCCAGCCCCTGTCTTATTTTTGATGGCATGAAACCAACTCTAATTTCTGCAGAGGTGTGGGCCTTGAGCTCGGGGACTTGGGTTGCACCTCTTCAGCCTGCCTCAGTTTATTGCCCACACTTCCTGCCATGATCGTGGGGATGGAACCTGAGGCTGGTGTATGCTAGGCAAGCGCTCACCACTGAGTTACACTGCCAGCCCCATCCAGTCCTGTTGCAAACTTACTCTTGGCTCATTTCCAGGCTGCTCTATTTCAGTGCTTGCCTGGACAGTGTACCTGAGACCCTAAATTCTCAACAGTGGCTCCCAAATTATAACTTAGACCCCATTATATCACCTTGGGGTCCCACATGGCCCAGCTTGTGGAAACAGTTAAGATGTTGCAAAAATGCTGTCAGATTAGATGTTTAAGAGTAGAAAAATCACAAATCTGGGTATCACAAATACCACAAAATTGTTCTTATATTTCTGTGCAAGTGCTTTGTTTTTGATATACTTTAAATGAAGTAGAAAATAGAAAATGTCTTAGGTGCAGCTTATGCAAGACAGTGATGAGCCAGTTTGTGGACTTAAAAAAAAAAAAAAAAAAAAGTTTAAGCTTCCTTTAGAAGTTTGGTGCTAGCAAATATTTCATAGCAAATGATAGATGGCTTGGATGATGGGGAAAAAATAAAGATGTGTACATATTGGTCAGCAGAGAAATTATCCATGGAATGACTTGGTCAACAGTAATCTAAAGGTGATTGAATCGTTTTTTTTTTTTTTTTTTTTTTTTTAGAGTATTGGTGAGTATTTTTACAGTATTGACAAACAGGTGGGAAGGATTGGATCTTACCTATAAAAACAATGGCACAGGTTGAAACCAAGATCCAGGGAAACCTCACAGCATGACCTGTAGCCCTGGAGTTGGAGCTTAAAAATGGCCACTTAAGGTTATTGACTGACCAACAAATCCTAGAGTGTTTAGAAGTGTGAATTATTTGTCTTTACCAGTTTACTACAGCTCACAAAATATGGCACGGATAAACTCTGAGCAAAGAATTTTTTTTATGAAATTGTATATTGTCTAAAGAAAACTGTTGTGAGAAAATACTAAAATGCATCCCTTTCGGTTACTGCTCCTTCCTAGCATGATTTTTTGAGGACCCTGAAAAGGATATAAATGTCATATTTACCCCAGCAAATATAATATCCTTCATCTAGTCAAAAGGTTAAGAGATTCTGCAATGTTTTTAGAACAACACAGGTGAAAAATTGACTTTATTTTTGGAAACAATTGAAGCTAGAAAATGCAGGTAACAGGCTTATCAAGAATCATGAACTTAGCTGGGTGTGGTAATGCACGCCTGTCATCACCGTGGCTTGGGAGGCTGAGACGGAAGACTGCAATTTGAGGCCAGCCTCAGCAATTTAGGCCTGAAGTAATTTAGTGAGACTGTTTCAAAATAAAGGTGGACGGAGATATGGCTCAGTGGTTAAGTACCACTGGGTTCAATCCCTGGTTTACCCCCCCACCCCCCCAAAAAAAAAATCACCAACAGACACCATTTATTTGTTTTAGAGTTTTATGGTTATACACAATGGTTGGATTCATCCCAACATACTCATATATGCATAGAAATTGATTTCAGTTCATAATCCCCCCTTTTCCCTCCCACCATATCATTTATAAGGTAAAGTTGGAGTATAATACCTTCCAGTTTAGCACATATTGCATCTCAGAAAAGTGGCCCAAAATTGACAACTACAGAAAATCCAAATGTACCAGAAGAAGGAAGAGACGTTGTTTATTAGCTGGTTGATCTTAAAGTCTCCAGTGATTTTATTTTTTTAAAGGAAGATAGCATCCAAGAAGGATTGAGGATGACTGTAATAAAATAGATTTTTAAAAAATATTTTTTTAGTTGGAGATGGACATAATATTCATTTTTAAAAATGTGGTGCTGAGGATTGAACCTAGTGCCCCACGCATGTGAGCCAAGCGCTCAACCACTGAGCTACAACCCCAGCCCCAGAAAATGGAATTGTGAATAATGCAGAAATCGTATGCCACAAGAAAGACAGCTGACTAGGAAGGCAAAGATGAACAACTTGTGGCTCTGAATTGTTAGGGCCCAAATCACCCCCTTTCAGTAGCATGGAGGACAGCATGGGCTTACCAGTCAGCAACGTGGTAGCTAAATAAGGGAGGAAATGCACGTCAGCAATAGCATCCCTCCTCCACCCAGTTAACATTCAATTTTATTAAATGAGTGTCTGTTTACATTCAAGGCTAAAATTTAATGTTTAAGATATGGATTTATTTATATTTGTCATTTTATTCATTTAACCGTTTAAAAAACATTTTAGACAACCTGTCAGCCACCAGCTCTGAATGAGATAAAGGGGATACTTTTAAATGCAGAATTTTTAACTGTTACCACTCAAAGCTTGGACCTTCTCAATGGATTCAATAATATGAAAGTAATTTGGTGTTGGGAAACTTGGCCCCCAGCATTTTCTGAATGTCCTGGTAATTCCTTCATAGACCAGAGGCAAGTGTGACTCAGGTATTGCAGGTGACTTGAATCTGTGGTTTTGATCCACAACCTTTAGACTGCATTGGGACATTTCCTATACCAGTGAGTCATTAGGTGAGCTAATAAAAATTGTATAGGTTTATAAGACTCTTAATCTATAGCAAAGCTTTTATGTGCTTCTGTATTTTTGCTCCTCCCCTGCTACCCATCACTTTTGGGCTATTACAGGTTGAGGAGGGAATCCCTTGTGGATTGCTTGAGCTTCAATAAAATAAAGACAGAAGTGATTTGGTTTCACTTCTTTCTTTCCACAGTGAATAGGGCCCAATATACATCACATTTCAATCTACTGAGGATCAATTAAGTAATTCAAATCACTGTATTGGAGATTTTGCACAACTGAAAAGTTTTCCTCCTCCTCCCAGAAATTGCTGATATTCCTGTGGGAGGACTAAATAAAGACACCATATTAAGAGAATCGTTAAGAAACCTGACAAATGAAAACAGCAGACGAGCAGAAGTCAGAAGGAGGCAAATGACTACCTCCTCTGTGACTCTTTAAAAACCCTCATCTGGGATGACGACTAGCAAGCTCATGTACTTTCTAATGTGTTTTTTATCATGACATGATATATTTTAGCAGGCACATTTGTGGGTGTAGTGAGTTTGTCTCTTACAAAAGATTCGAATCACAAGATGGAATATCTATTTAAGCTTTTTTTTTTGGTTGTTCGTAAATGCAATCTTGAAAGATCACAGAGCTAAAACTATACACTAATGGCCTACAAGAAGCCTCCCTCCCTAGCTTTGGAACAGAATAGCAAGGTGTACTGTCACCAGTAAGACAGGACATGAACAGATGACAATGTGGATGTATCTTTCTGAGCTTAAAATAAGAATACAAAAAAACTATCAAGCCAATATTGGTCATTATTTCCCTAGCTCTTTGTGCACACTTTTTAACATCAAAATCCCTTGTTAATATCATGTCACCTTCCTGGTTCCCCTTTGTATTCGAGATGTTCAGTTTCACCCCATTAAAGCCCAGACCATCGGGATTACCCTTGACTATTTGCCTCTGTCCATAATGCTCTGTCAGATTGGGTCATTGTTAGGTACTTGGTAAATGTTGGATGAATACTTTGAATTTCACTCTCTCCTTGCCATTTCTCCCAAGACCCACCTTGCCATCAGTCTTGCTTTCCAATGCACCTTCTAGCATCTTCAGTAATTCAAGTCTCCTGTTGAACCCAATCTGTTTGGTAGAATTATATGATTATCCATTTCAGAGGCACCTTCTCTGGTATCTGTTAGATAATTACCATTTGAAGTTCATCAGGTTTTCTTTAGTTCCCCTTCCCGCTCCTACTACCCATTTGTATAGCATCTAGGTAGATTTCTAACCTGACTTGAGTTTGTCTTTTAAAATTGGCACTTAATTTATTTACATGTGTAAATAAATACTATAGACACCTTTTGTCTTGGGCTTGCCATCTTACATTTTTTTTTTTTTTTTGGTTGTGCTGGGGATTGAACCCAGGGCCTTGTGCATGCAAGGCAAGCACTCTACCAACTGAGCTATATCCCCAGCCCTTACATTTTTTTTCATGTACTGTGTTTTTTCCTTTTCCCTTTGTTGAATTTATGGTTTTCTTTATTTTTCCCCCCAATTTTCCTTTTTCTTCATATTTTCCTGTTTTCTAAAACGTCTTAGAAATTACATATAACTTTTATAGTGGAATTTGAAGGAAATTATTTTAATTTTTTTTGTACTGGGGATTGAACCCAGGGACGCTCAGCCACTGACCCACATCTTCAGCCCTTTACTAAGCAGCTTAGGGCCTCACTAAGTTGCTGAGACGGCTTTGAACTTGTGGTCCTCCGGTCTCGGCTTCCTGAGTTGCTGCGATTACAAGTGTGTTCCATCACACCCGGCTATTTAAATATTCTTAATATTTTTCTTCAGTGGCTAAAATTAATCATTGTACATTACTCAATACAAAACAAGAACCTTACTTGTACTTCATTTTCCCCCACCCCACTCCTTACTATGTATGTTGAGATTTTCTTGAATATTGTTTTGGTTACTTTAGTTTAAAAGAGTATTGATTTTTTTTTAAAAAAATATTTTTAGTTGTAGATGGACAAAGTGCTTTTATTTTTATTTATTTTTATGTGGCACTGACAATTGAACCCAGTGCCTCACATATTCTAGGCAAGCGCTCTACCACTGAGCCAGAACCCCAGCTCAGTGAGTATTGATTTTAAAGTATCAGTTTGGCTAGTTCCTTTGTTTAGCACTTGTGCCCTCACTTCCTCTGTCTTCTGTGCTCTAACCTTCTTCTAGCATAGTCTCATTGCATCATAATTGTATGTTCATTTACTGTCTTGCCGGATGATAGGTGAAGACTCCCTTGCGTATCTCTGGAGTTTGGCCTGAACTGGAAGCATTGCAATTGTTTGAATGAAGTAAAGCCCTGCTCCTGTATTTCTCTTTAGCTCTGTGCTTTGATCAGTTTCCCTGAGTTTCTAGGAATCCTCATTCCTCCTGGTCTAGATCCTTCCATGGTACCAGAAAAGTGAGACTGTTTTGGATGGGGTACAATGTGATAGACATCACAATTATTAGGCAATAGAATGAAACTCTGGTCTCTAGAACATCTCCTGATAGGAGGCATGTTTGCTTTGCTCTTTGGCCCTTTGCCAATTGCTGAAATTTATTTCCTTGAAATCTTACATGCATGGTGATAGAGTACTGTCCAAGGTTGAGATGGTGGAGGGGTAGAGCACTGAAGGAGCAGCTGTGCATGAAGTAGTAAGTCGCCAGATGTACAAACAGAGGTAATGCTCATCTCAGGTGTTGGAGGTGGGAGGAATCATCGGGTGGTGTTTTTATTTGGCCACATAGTCTGCATATGAGGTGCAAGGCAAGAGTATTATCTTTTGAAAAGCTTTGCTAGATACTCTTCCAAAAGAGGATTAATATCCAGAATACAAAGAAATAAAAAAAACCTTAACACCCAAAATACAAATAACCCAATTAATAAATGGGCAAATTAAGTAAACAGACATTTCTCGAAAGAAGAAATACAAATGACCAACAGATATGTGAAAAATGTTCAGTATCTTGAGTAATTGGGGAGATGCAAATCAAAACTACATTGAGATTCTATCTTACTCTAGTTAAAATGGCAGCCATCAAGAATATAAAAATGAATGCTGAAGACTGGAGAAAAAAGGTACACTTTTATATTATTGGCAGGATTGTACATTAGTGGAACCACTGTGGAAATCAATACGAAGGTTCATCAAAGTCTAGGAATGGAATCGCCATATGACCCAACTACACCATTCTTCAGTATTTATCTTAAAGAATTAAAGTCACCATACTTGAACATATGCAAAATACAGATACCCATATTTATAGCACACAATTCATAAAAGCCAAGCTATAGCAGCCTAGGTGTCTGTTAATGGATAAAGAAAACATGGTACATCTACACAATGGCGTTTTATGTAGTCATAAAGAATGAAATTGTCATTTGTAGGAAAATGGATGGAACTTAACATGTTAAGTGAAATAAGCTTAACTCAAAGTTGTATGTTCTCTCTTGTGAAAGCTAGAGAGGAAAAGGGAAAAAGGAGTGGGAATCTCATGAAATTGAAGGTACAGGAAAGGGACTGGGGAGGGAGGAGAAGAGGAAACAAAATACTGGGGAATGATATTGGCCAAATTATACTGTAATATTGTGTGCTTATATGAATATGTAACAAATCCCACCATTATGAGCAATTATAAAGCACCAATTAAAAAATGGAAAAAGTATGTACTGATTGGTCCTGCCTTACTCCGAAGAGAATATTCTATCAAATTTGGAAGTTTACCTTTGGTTTGGAAAGTTTACCCTTGGTTTGGATTTCACCTTGATTAAATTTAAGTTGTCACTAAAGATTCCACACTAAACTTTTGTCCTCTTTTGTTTGTCTTGAAGTTATTTATTGGCTACTACCAAGGCCCCTAGATACCTTGGTATTTAGTCCAGCAGTTTATACTTAATTTTTATTCTTAAATATTTTAATCTTTTTAGTTTGGTTGGTATTTCTACTTTTCTTTCACCTCCCTGGCTTATGTCTATATAATATTGGGTGTTGTCCACAAAAAAGGCTTTTGTTTTTGTCTGGGCTGCTATAATAAAGTGCCATCAATGGAGTGGCTTATGCACAACAGAAACTTTTCTCACTGAGCCTGGGAAGGCCAAAATCATGGCATCAGTACACTCCGTCTCTATTGAGAACCTGCTTTCTCATTCATAGATGGCATCTTCTAATTGGGTCCTCACATGGTAGAAAGGACAAGGAAAGCTCTCTGGCCCCATTTTATAAGGGCACAAATCTTATTAGAGCCTCTTAAGACCCATCCTTCTCCAAAGGCCCTGCCTCCTCACACCACGTTGGTGATCAGGTTTCAACATAGGAATTTTGAGGGGACTCAAACATTCAGACTACAGTCACTGTTTTTAACGAGGTGGAAATAACTTCAGGGACCAAAAGCAATATTGTTATAGGAAAGGATAAGATGGGACATTCACTTAGAGCCCTGGACCTTAGAGAGTGTCCTACAGTCATCCTGGTGCAATAGGAGACCCACAATGAAGTGAATTCCACCACTAAGACCTTCTGGCCTATGTTTGATTTTTCTGCTTTTCCTCTTCCCACCACTTTTACTCTGTCTCCATTCATCTGTGTGCTGTAATGGAATGCCTGAGACTGGGGAATTGATAAAGAATGGAACTTTATTTTTCATACTAGAGACGAGGAAGTCCAAGATCAAGGTGTTGGCATCTGGTAAGGGCCACTCTTTGCTTCCAAGACAGTACCTTGAACACTACACCCTCAGGAGGGGAGAAATGCTGCATTTTCACAAGGCAGAAGGGTGAAAGGGACAAATTCTACAGGAACCTAATGCTATTGTGAGGGAGGAGCACTCGATTCCTGATGTCTTAAAGGTTCCACCTCTTAATACTATCTTATGGATGATGCCTGACTTTTAGAGGAGACAGCCAGGCATGGTGGCACACGCCTGTAACCCCAGTGGCTTGAGGGCCTGAGGCAGGAGGATTGCAAGTTAAAAGCCAGCCTCAGCGACTTAGACCCTGTCTGAAAAAATAAAAAGGGCTGCAGTTGCAGCTTAGTGGTTAAGCACCTCTGGGTCCAATCTCTGTGGAACCTGGGGAACTCGTACACATAGTCAGGCCTCTGAAGCCTCAGGGAGTAACGGTGGTTTTTTGTTTTTTTTTTTTTTTTCCCCTCAATGATCATCGACATTTACCCATAGCCAGCAAGAGACAAGGTAAAAGAAAGCCAGGTTTGCAGTTTTGGAAGGAGACTGTAGGGGGGGTGTGTGTGTGTGTGTGTGTGTGTGTGTGTGTGTGTGTATGGTTTGAGTGTGAGACTTTTTGCTATAGTTGCATGTTCAGGTTTGCAGTAAATAACTTGCTAGTTGGCTGAGCTCTTCTCTCTCTCTGGAATGCCCAGTCTCTGAACTATGTAAAAGATTCAAGCACTTTAAATCCGCACTCACATGAGATTTCACTCAGAATAGGCCTTTATGAATATTCATGTTGAAATATTTAGCCTCAGGGTGTGAAATATTAATCTTTTACCTGAGTTTTACATCTAATTCTTTTTCAATGACACAGAGAAAAATTAAATGTTACCTGCCACCAGGGGCATCATTAGGACGAGCTCTTTGGATTAAAACTCTGAAAGAAGAACTCGGTCTCAAATAATTTTTTGCTGTTGGCCGTCATGCGACAGGCAAAATTTGCAAAGGTATTACCAATTGTTTTTCAACAGTGACTTCTTGTCTATTCATATTTGAGAAGCAAGTATTATTAGAGGTCAGTTTCCGTTGTAAGTTTGAGTCGTCTGTTATTTGTTAGGATTTGTTAAAACAACAACAACAACAACAAAAAAAACCCATGTCCAGAGAGAACAGTGCTTAATAGAGAGAACAAGTACTCTTAATGGAGCAGGAGAAATTAAGAAATGACATTGGATGTATCATTGTGGTGCACTTTTGTCTTTGGTTTTTGATTTTTGCTGGTTCAGATTTTTTTTTTGTAGAGGTGGGATGTCTAAAGAATGGAGGGGAAAAGGCAGTAGGAGGATAATTTTGTTAAAAATATGTCCTTTTTCTAATAAAAATAAATGCTCACTGAAGAAAATTTAGAAATAATGCATAAAATATTTCTGAACCTATTACCAGGGGAAACCACTGTTATCATTTTAGTTTCTAAAAAATTATACTGTCTCTCATTCTCTATTGAAAAATTCAAATATGTGTATTTTACAAAAGCAGAGCCAGACTGTGCTGTTCTGTAATCTATTTTAATCATTTTGATGGTTTTCTTGACATCATTTAAAATAGCTGCATAATAATCTATAATAGGGATGTATCATAATCCATTTAAGCAATTAAACATTTTGGAGACTTAAGTCATTGCAATTTTTTTTTCCCAAGTTTAATTTTTAGTACTGGGGATTCAAACCAGGACCTTGCATACTACATAAGCTCTCTACTGCTGAGCGCTGCCCCTAGGCCTACAATTTTATGTCACAGGTGGCATTTCAGTGAACATCCTTAGATTTCTGCATATATCTGTTATTTCTTAGGATTAATTCCTAGAAATGGAATTGCTTAATCTGTAGGGCCGTTTTAGCACTTTGGATGCATAATGTCAAATTGTCCTTTAGAAATACTGTTCCAGGGCTGGGGGACAAGGCTCAGTGGCCAAGCATTTGCCTGGCATGTGTGAGGCACTAGGTTTGATCCCCAGCACCACAAAAGCAAAACAAATAAACACCATTCTGATTCATGCTTCCATACTCTACCTAGAGCCAGTTGTTGTTATCGTAAGACATATTTGCAAGTTTTTTTTTTTTTAAAGCCAGTAACTCATTGCTGTTTTAAATTTGAACTGATTTAAAATTCCACCTTAATCTCAAATGAAGTGTATTTTTTCTTAAGGGTAATTATTTCTTGATGAAGAATAAAAGAGCAAAAGAAAGGCTTCCTCTTTTTTTTTCTACTAGGAGATAGAATCTCTTCAAAAGAAATGATTACTTCACATCAAGGATTAGTAATAATTCCCTAGCTGTGGAAATCGCTGCATTGGTAGGACATTCCTCTCTTGAGACACAGATCTTTTTCTACATCTTTTTATCGTAATTAAATTCTTTGTGATGGAATTTTACCTGTGCATAATTCACATTTACATTTAAAAAATTAATTTTGGGTTTGTGAAGCGATATTGTCCCATGAGTCTAATGACTGTGATAGTGATTTGGGGTTATAATTAAGAATTGAGTGGGTAGCCTTGGGCATAGGCTAACCAAGAATAAGTGGATCACTTTCATCTTTTGGGTTTAATCCTAGTTGGAGAGAAGAATGCCAGGTAGCATGAAAGGATAGTAACCCATAAACAGTATTTATATTCTTTTGGAAGAATTGCTATTACAATAATGAAGACGTTACTCTGGGCTGCAATATTCGCTAATAAAAGTTCACTAGCATGAACATGAATTGACCTCACTGGCTCAATTCTGAACTCTGATAAAAGGTTATCTCCATTTATTTTGGCAGCTTAAGTTGGAAGATCAGCCTGGGTATTGGGAATTCCAATGAAAAACTGTAGCCTGGAGGCATCTTGCTTATGTGTGCTTATTTAAATGCTCCAGGAAGTCTGCCTGTCTTCATTCTCACTACTGAGGCTGTGATAGCTATTGGGCCAAAAAACGATACTAGATGACTCAGCTGATTTATCACTTTTGTTTTAAAGGATTCTCTTCCCCTTCTCTTCCCCAATGTCACTGTCCCCTGCCAGCATCTCAAGAAGCCCTTTGCCACAGAACATTGAATTTGCTAAATAATACACAGGTCATATCCCGCCAGGCCAAAACTCTTCTGGAAATCTCTGCTGGCTGCCTTTGCCTGTGGAAAGACCTAGTGATGGTTCATCTGCCAATTAAAGGCCACTGCATTCCTGGCCATCGCTCACCTTTCCAGTTTTATCTTTCATGCTTTACCTATAGTGTTCTGTACCCTGAGTAGGAGACATCTTTCCTGTCTTGACAAAAGTTCTCCTCTCAGCCTGGAATGTGCTTTCTCTTCATTTTCACAGATATTCCTGAGACACAAGTCTTGGGAGACCCCTTCACCATCCGTGTTCTGACTTTTAAAACCCAGAGTGTGTACTTGTGGGATACTTCTTTCCCCCTCTGATTTTCTGAGTATTTTACTCATATTTATCTTTAAGATACCTTTCACCACCTTCTGCTTTACTTACAGTAGGTTATGTACCTGTCTTATTCTTATAGACTAAAATTTGGGATCAGGGACTTGAGTTTTATTTTAATTTTTTTAGATCCTTGTACTTCCTAGAACAGTGGAGGGCGACATTATTTTTAAGTGCTTAAATTATGTTGAGAAACTCTTGCCATATAATTTGATTTTGGGTGGGTATTTCATTGATGGCAAATTTTGAGGACCCAGATTATAAATTGGCTGTTTTCTTTCTTTCTTTCTTTTTTTTTTAAATGGCAGTTTGGAAAAACTTGATTTTTAAAAACTGTAATATGAATTGAAGTTTTTTTTTTTTAAATAAAGTTTAGAGGGAAAATTCCTAGTCTTCTACATCAGGATTTAAGTCTGACCTGAGAAATGGCAGTGAAATAGTATGAATTTTCTATTCACCCCACTTCTTGATTCTGTCAGTGTCAGATCAGTCCTACCATAGTCCTATCATAGGATTGAAATTTGTGGCATTTTTATGTTCATATGGTCAACAAATATAACTGTACTTAATTAATCTCTAGACTACAGCTTGTAGACTCATTCCCTTTCCCCAGCTCGGGCTGCACCTGATGGTCTCCCTTCCCCATTCATCCTCACTCTCTGGTCCCTGCAAATCCCCTCTTCAGATTCCTCTGCAGAAGTACATCAATAGCTCTCCCCAGACTCATGGCCTCCTGCTGATAAAATCCAGATTCCAGCTTTGCAGTCCATGCTCTTGCTAATCGAGTTCCATTCGACCTGGGCAGCCTATCTTGCTTTCTTTGGTGGCAGGCACAATTTACTCAGTCCCACATTTTAGGAGTCCTTTACATCCAACGTGCTCAGTCTTTATAAATGATCCCCAGTCTGTGCTGGATATAGCTTGACTTCTTCATTCTTCCTCTATCTACAAATTGACTGTCTACATCCTACTTCCTCCCTGGGAAATCCCTTTCCATTCTGGTCTTTGTATTAACGAATGGGTCTGTTTTGCCCATTTGGGCCTTACCGGCTAGCTATTACACTGTCTCCCCAAATGGTCCGAGTCCTTGCACAAGGTTGGTATTTAGATAAACATCTCAAGATGTGAGGCAGGAATCATGATGTGTTTCTTTTGCATGGCCCTGGCACTGTGCAGTCTGATTGGGATACTCCGAATATCTGTGTCTACCTTGGGGAAAAAGTTATATCTATTATAGGTCAGGCAGCCTTTCAGAAGTTTTAGGACATTTCCATGGTAATTTCATGTAGTATAATGAATTTTTCTCCTTCCCCTCCCCGTTTATAAAACCCTTAAAAAATAATCCACTGAATTCTACCATAGTAGTGTTCATAGGATAATTTCAGAGCATTCAATCAATAAAAAGAAATAGCATCCTCTTGTGGATGGTCAAGGCACATTTGTACCTAAATCACAGTATAAAGTGGCTGGCCATGGAATGAATTTTGTCATTGTATGTGTGCTTCAGGACTTCCAGTCTGCCTCTGTCAATGTAAGCCAACTTCTACAAATTTTCTTAAAAACAGCCTTCGAATCCTCTGACTTTATAGGTGTTACTGATGGTATCTCTGTGTCCTTTGCCTAGGCTGGTCTGGTCCAGGCAGCCCCCATGAGAAGAGATACCATTCTCTGGAGGGAAAAATGGAAATAGGACCAGAGCTTTCTGGGGGCTACTTTGAAAACTCAGCTTCTCTTCCTCCAGTTCCCCTCCCCCTTTTCTCCTGCTCTTTTTTAATCCCAAATTGTTTGAAATATAAATGTCTAAATATTATTAAAAACTCATCATTGCAAATTTTCCCTTATCTCCTATTAGTTTTTTTTTCAGAATAACATCCAAATGAGCTCTACTTGTTACTCAGAGTCTTCATTTTATTCTAATATAACTTTTAATGGGAACATGAGTGGATCCACCCATGACAGTAAACCACATCAATCATGGAAAAGCCATCTGCAAGCCTTAAAAAGTCATCATCGTATTTACATGGATAAAGAGCTTTGTACTTTCTCCACAAGAGGGCAGGAAAGTCTGGGCTGTAAATGTGATTTTTCAAAAAATCTTTATTGGAAGAAGTGCATTACTATTTATACACTTGAAAATATGATTTTTCCTCCCCTTTAACAAAGTTGTACAAATAGACGATTTTTCAAATCTCTTGACTTTTCTGGGCAGTTGCTCGTCACTTTTTGCTTCTCTAGATTCTTATGGTTGGGCTTAGTGTTGCTATGCTGGTCCTCATTGACTTGTGATTTTGATTCCTTAATGGGGGAAAGCAAAAGACGGATGTTTTCCTAGATGTTTCTGCTAGGGAGAAAATAATGCCTTGAGTCCGAGGAAAAGAAAAGGCCTATGAAAGATTTGAGACCAATTCTGATCGCGTATATACGCTCGTGCATTCTCCTGGTTTTATTTTTATTACTCGCCGCTTCCCACTGGCTCCCACCCCCACACTTCTTTTGTCCTTTGTGTTCTACAAGATTTAAATTATAGGCCATGCTACAAAACCCATCTGAATCTGTGATATCAAAAACTGAATGCTTCTCTCTTGTGATCACAACAGGGTTGACTTAATATATTAGGTCTCACTGTGCTGGGATAACAATGGGATATGCAATGGGATATGAAGGAGGAGACATTTGACAAATTCCGTTTATTTTCATAAAAATACAGTTGGTGAAATATTGGAAGGATTTAGAATTGGAGGTTGAATGCTCCTTGAATACCCAGTACCCACTGAACATTTTTTTTTTTCCTTTTTAAAGAGCTAATAGACTATGTGAAAGATAAATTGTGTAAAACAATAAAGCATTAAAGACTCAATTTTTGTTTAAGGCCGATCACGATCCCCCCTGTAGTGCATGAAATTAAAATGTGTGCAAGGAACCAAATGATTGCTTCAGAACCATGTTTTCGGTGGTCTTTGTCCTCTTGAAACAGTTAGTGCCGCTGAAAGGAAGTGAAGTGGCAAAAGATTCATTCAGAGAGGATGTTTGTACAGAAGAATTATTGACAGCTATGGACAAAGTTAGTAGGCAGGGCATAATCAGTGACAGGCATGGCAAAAAGATGGGAGTAGGTGTCACATGGGGACTTCCGGTGCTGCTGAAATGCAAATGCACCCAATATGACTACCTTGCACAGGGTAATCACAAGCAACACAGCCACCCACACGTGCCCTGGATCACCATGTGGCTGTCTAGAAACCAGGAGTCATTTGGCTCCTCGCCCTTTAAGTACCCATGGTGATCTGTAGCTCTAGGAATGGTTTTCTTAAAAAAAATGCCTTACTGCTTCATTCCTACTTAAAGCTATAGATGGCCATGTGGGTTTGGGGGGAAAAAATTAAACTGTAGAACACTTTTAACAGTCCTCATAGGTTATTCCTGTCCTCTGAATGTCTTAAGTGGCTTTTTTTCCCCCTTAACAGCCTGGCATCTTTTCCAAACACTGATAGTGGGGATTATCTATTTTTTTTCTTTGTGAAAGTAATGTAAAGAGGTGTGTGTGTGTGTGTGTGTGTGTGTACACTACCTGAGTATGTTGTTTATATATTTTCCTTTTACATTATAACCCATTTTGCCTGAACTTAACATGGTTAGTCTTGGTCGAGTGATATCGCAGCAATTTTGGCTTCCTTCCCGAAGGCAGCCCTTTGCAGAGGGAAAAATGACAAAGTTGACTAAGAATTCCAGAACACAACGCGAGGAGTAATGCACCGAATGGACTTTACCCAAAGGAAACATGAGGAAAACATCTTATTATAAGATATATATTTAATATGTTTTTCATATTTGGAAAGAAAAGTTAATGTCTGGGAATGTCTTTTGATTCTCTAGCCAGAGGATCAGTGGTGTCCTATGTCTCCTCCCCACACACCCCGTCTTCAGATTAGAAATGATTTATTTACAGAGAAAAGAACGGTACTTTGATATACTACACTAATGTTAAACATTTATGGGGTTTAAAAATATTTATGAATGTGTAAAAGTTATTAAAGTAAATGTGTTTTAAGTTACCTTGTGATCAGGTAGAGTATGAATACAAAACCAGGAAATTTTATAAAGGAAAAAAGACAAAAAAATGCACATGAGTAGATTTGTAAAGTTTAATAATGTTAGGGTATGTTCCTGTGTCTTATTTTGTGTATAATTTAAAAATACATAATCCTGTAAAATATAGACTTAATATACATAGGTACGTTTTGGACTCAGGATAAATTATAATGTTAAAGCTCCCAAGAAAATTTCATTATAACTCTTTATTCCTACTCAGTCAAAGATACAATAAAAATTTTTCTTATTCAATAAAAACCCCCGTAATTTGCTATTTATGGGGAAAAAAAGATCATTTAGAGAATATTAGACTGCCAATTTTTGGGTGGAGACATTAGTTTTAGGGTAAGAGAAATTTTGAAAGTTTTTTCAAGTGTTCTGTTACTTCATAAGAAAAATGTTTGTTAAACTTTCTTAAATTGCACATACAAGGAAGATACAAAGAGCCCAAGGAGTATTTCAAGTTAACCTTAAAGTACATGCTTGGATTCCTTTATTAAGTCCATTTTTTAGGAGCATTTACAGTGCTTAAAAGGATAAATCCCTTCTAGCAACATGAACAGCATATGTAATACAAATCAAGCAAGGTTATCTTTAAAAAAAAATTGTTTTTCGAGGAAATCAAAGACCCCAAAAGTTAATACTTTAAAATAATGAGGTTTAAAGTTCTTTTCTCTTTGCATCGGAGATTTGTAAGCATACTTAAGAAAAAAATCCTGTTTTTTGTGTGATCATCGGATGAGAGTTGAGAGGTGAAGAGACCAACTTCTTTCCTGGTCCTGGCTCTGCTGGGAGTTCAGAGCCAGCCAGGACCCCAGCAAATGAAGGCCTCACTAATCTGCTTTCATCGTGGGTGAGCTGGACACATTCCTGGGACAGCTAAACTTTATTATGCATATCATTTTAATTTTACCACCTTAAATTTTTTCCTAGGCTGTTGATAATTGCTGAGCACTGCAGGCGATTCCTACACACATCTAGGATAGTCATGGTCACTTAGATTGTGCAGGAAATGAAGAGTTTAAGCCTGTGCCCATTATTATAGGATGGGAGGGCCCATAGACTCCCTTTACCATTTTATGGTTTGCTTTGGTGCAATAGCAAATTATTTTAAATATTGTGAAAAGGAGTAGTATATGCAAGGTAGTTAAATTTTCAATTTAAAATATCGATCTGAAGAATGTTACTTAGTTAATCAGGTAGTTGTAAAAATGTGTACAAAATTGACCAATTTCTTCACAAAAACTTTGTGTATTTTAAAATTGACATGTATTTGGGGCTGGGGATGTGGCTCAAGCGGTAGCACGCTCGCCTGGCATGCGTGCGGCCCGGGTTCGATCCTCAGCACCACATACAAAGATGTTGTGTCTGCCGAAAACTAAAAAAATAAATATTAAAAAAAAAATTCTCTCTCTCTCCCCCTCTCTCTCTCTCCCTCTCTCTCCCTCTTTAAAAAAAAATTGACATGTATTTGTAGGGCACACTATAATTCAATATGCATATACAATGTGTAATGATAATGTAGTCATGTTTTAGTTGAATGACCATCAAGATCTTGAGGATTTTTCTCAGTGTTAACTGTTGTTCTGCTACATGGGGAAGTGGAAGATGAACTGACGCATAAAATAAAGATTGGGACTAACTGGGATTTATATGGAAATGTAAGAGTTGTCTTGGGGGGGCTGGGATGTATCTCAGTGATAGAGCACTTGCCTAGCATGTGTGATGCCCTGGGTTCAATCCTTAGTACAGAAAAGAACAGATTTTTTCTTTTTTTTTTTTCAGTGCTGAGGATTGAATCCAGGGCCTTGTGCATGCTAGGCAAGCTCTCTGTTACTGAGTTACATCCCCCCACCACCTTTTTAAAAAACTGTTTTAGTTGTAGGTGGACTCAATACCTTTATTGGTTTATTGTTTATTTTTATGTGGTGCTGCAGATCAAACCCAGGGCCTCACACATGCCAAGCAAGCGCTCTACCACTGAGCTACAACCCCAGACCCCAAACCCTTTTTATTGTTTTTATTTTGGGACAGGGTCTCAAGACATTGCCTTGTACATGCCATCCTTTTGTTTCAGTCTCCTGGGTCATTGGGGTTATAGGCATGAGCCACTGCACCCACCTGGGTGCTTTTTTGTAAACGAGGTTGCCATGAGGTTGCAGTGAGGATCAGCCCCCACTGAAGGACAGGTTTCAGACTAGAACAACCAAGTCGGTGCTCAGCTTTGACTGCCAAATTCAATTTTTGGGAGGCAACAGCAAGATGGCAATCTAGATAGAGACAGAAAAGAGATTTCTACTTTTTTCAAGATTCAGAGACATGAAGTAAGTGCTGAGATCGCGGCCACATGTACAAAGATGGGGAAACCCCACAGGACCCCAAGAGTCTTAAGAGAATAGACCACAAATTAAAACCAGCTGAAGATGTCAGCAGGTGGCCCTGCAGAGTGACCAGGAGGGAAGGTAGAGTGGGGCGTTGAAGGCCTGGAGGACTGCTCAGGGTCTAGCCTTTGAATCCCAACTGTCGCACAAAGAGAGCCCCTGTATCCTTTACTCAGATGTACTAATTTATCACTTTGGCATTCTCTGTACATGTGCTCATCTATTCCTTTAGAATGGGTTGCCCAAATCCTGCCTCTGACCCCTTAGTCTTTCTTATTCTCTTAAATAATCGTGTCCGACTTACGAAGCCCGCCATGGATACACTGCTTCTCTGAAGACACAGTGGGCGTTCAGCTCATCGCCTCTCCCAGTGCTCTTCTTTTTGGCATTTCTCCTCTCCCTTCAGTTCAGCCTTCAGTCCGCGATCACTCTAAATTTAGTTGCACTGTAAGAGCAAGTCATTGTTAAGACAAATTCTGGCCCTCTTTCTCATTCTGCAAACATTACCTCCATCTGCCAGAATAGCAGCTTCAGAGCAAATTTTTTTCCGTGCATATTTATGTGTAGTGCATGTCGATCGTGCTACACACAGCTCCTGTGTCTCCATTACTATTTCCAAACATGCAGGTGAGCTCCCTATGTAGACTCGAGATTTCATCTTGATCCTACATTCTCCATTAGACTTAAAGTCAAGTAGCAGTTGGACTTTTCTCACTTCCATAACCTTTGAGGGTGCTGTAATAAAGTTAGGAGAGGGCTGGGGATGTGGCTCAAGCCATAGCGCGCTCGCCTGGCATGCGTGCGGCCCGGGTTTGATCCTCAGCACCACATACAAAGATGTTGTGTCCACCGAAAACTAAAAAATAAATATTAAAAAATTCTCTTTAAAAAATAGTTAAAAAAATAAAGTTAGGAGAGTCAGGAAATAATTTTAAATAGTAATAGCTACCTTTTATTACATGCACAAGGCACTTAATACACATACTTCAACCTTCAAATACATCAGGTAGGTTAATGTTTCTTGGCCCTAAGACCAGCATCATCTCCCTCCTGCCTGTTCTCATTGCTCTTCATCCACCCAAACCTTTACATTTCTCGAAGTCTATATTCTTTTTCACCCCAGGGTCTGCACAAATGTTTTTTGTCTAGAAATTCCTTCATTATTTTTGAAGAAGCCTAGCTATGGAAGGAAGACAAGAGTTAAAAGGGTCGAGGGAGAGTTGGTGTGTGGGTTTTGTTCACATGTTTTTTAATGGCAACCATTTATTCGTTAGAGCAGAGGGTGTGAGTGGAAGGTGACAGGATGAAGATACAAAGGACAAGGACTCTCATGGAGACTGCTGAAGAGAATGGAGATAAAGGCATACAAGTGAAGAGATGAACTTTTTACAGCTGGGGAAATTCCTGATGCCGCAGTCTGGCTGGGCACAATTCAGGAGCCACTTGTCAAAAGAAACGAACTTTATTTTTAGAACCACACACACCAAACAAAACCGCTCCTCAGGAAAAACCCTCAGAGCCCAACTGCCACCACCAGCTTCCCACAAGCCTCTCCACCTGCCACAATTCTCCTGCTCTTGAGGCCGATTGGCTGGGTCGTGTGGGCGGAGCCAAAAAGTCCCCCAATGAGCAGCTCCGTGGTCTGAAAGGGCAGGGAAACAGCCCAATGAGCATCACTGCAGAGGAGCCAATCAGCTAGATGTTGCTGGGGCGCTGTGAGCCAATCATCAGCTGGCAGTCTGAAAGTTTGCTGGGGCCCCTTTGGCTGTGGCTCTCAGCACCTTGACAGGTATCCCAGAAGTTGAGGTAGTTTATTTCTATTTTTTTTAAAATTGATAGATAGGCACAGTCATTTGCTTGGCTGCTCAGAGTGAGGAGGCTAAAGGTGTAAAGGAGGATCGGAGGTGAGGGTGGATGGTCATTAGGACCAAATCATCAGTCTGAGACCTCTGGAGACAAGGGATACCTGTGCTTCATTCTAGAACTGGAGTCCTGGAAAACATGATTCTGGAAGTATCTTGCACATAGGAAAGTATGGGAACAAAACATCTGTGTAGGGTGCCTGTGAGAGCCTGATGGAATCTTGGGCTGATGGGGGGAACAGCAGAGTTTTCCCTGTGTGGCTAGAGTGGCACAGTTATAATACATAGGGCTTATGGGTAGGAAGGGATGACACTTTGACCTGGGTTGGAAATGAGAACTTTTGGGGGGAATGCCAGTGTGATGGATAAAACTGATCCAGTTGTTGTCCATGCCTCAGTCTAGTTCTAGTTGAAATGATAAAAATATGGGCAACACTGAAGCATTTTCTTCTGAACCTAGATGCCTTAAAAAATATAATTGGCTTATAAATAACACAGGCAATATCTTACAAGGCAAACTGTAGTTCAACTATCTCTTAAATTGGAAACACTTCTAAATGTTAGTGTAACAAGGACTGAATTTGTTGAGAAATTTCCACTGAGAATTGGAACTGAGAGATGTGCAATGATAGAAATGGAAATCTCTCTCTTATGAGCCTTTGGAATATAGACCTTTTTACTTTCCAATAATTTTCTGCCTGAAGCACTGACATGTCTAATTAATAATAATATTCTATTAAACAGTATGATTAATCTGAGAGATCATTATGCACAAGTAGATTAAAAAAGCAACCTAAATCCCCTTGGTCTGATTTAAGATAAAATAAACCTGAATTTCTTATCCAGAGAGATTTTTTTTTTCCTCCCTCCTGTGTGATGTAACTCGAGGGTACATTCTATTTCTGTGATTCTTTCAGGTGTGTTCTTTAGTATCTGATAAACTTAAAGGAGATTTATGAATAAATAGCTCCTATTCAGTTGCCCTCAATTTAATTATAATTTTGTATAAGTTTTCATATAAATATTCAAAGGATTTCCGTTAGGTAATATCTTTCAGTTATATAATAAGGGGCAGAGCTGGTAATATTTCACTAATAGGAACAAAGATTTGAGGGAAATGAGGCAGAGAAGGACCCCATGGGATGTTACGGGGCAAATCTGGAGGCCTGAGACTGTCCGATTCCTGTGCTGGAAGAGTGGCAGTAACATTGTTTTATAAGTTCAGTGATCGAAAACAACATAAATGGTCATGCTTTCTCAAAGGGCTTTACTTTAGGGAAGTCTGTTTTAAGAGTGGTTTAAGAGTAGTTCCTTGAATGTTCCCTTTTTTTTTGGTCATCAATGTGTGTGATAGATTTTCCTGCTGCCAGATACTGGAGTATAGTGATTACAGTCTAGTTTTGGGGGCCCCTTGGCTTCAGGTCTCAGCTTTGCCACTTCTCAACTTTGAGAGTTGAGACATCAACCAACATGTCCAGAGGCTCAGGGTCCTCATTTTCAAAACAAGTTTCGGGCAGAAGCTCCCCAATTGGTGAGTCCCGAGACAAAAGGTCGTTGGTGATCCCTGAGGCCCTGTCACTCCAGGACTCCAGCAGTGGGACAAATCGCATTGATGTCCACATGTGTCCCCTAGTGGGAAAGTGGAGGTGGCACAACTGGTTGTGAGAATTTGAAGTACTTGCTGGATTTCAAGCCTTTAGCTCTGTGCCTGGGGCCTCACAGTTGCTTAATAAAAGCCAGTATCTGTTGTTATTTCGGTTGAAAATTCATTATATTTTTAGACCATATCTAAGTTATTTTTAGGGGCTCTTTAGCCTAGTCAATTGTATTTTACCTGGAATTTAAATGTTAAAGACTTATCTGTCAGCTAAACAAGGGTGTCATATGGTGGTTACCTAAATTTCATAATAGTACTTGAACTGGGATAATATTTTACAAGTTCTCACACCATATTACAGTTTCAGTTTATGGTCACTATTAATTATGAGCAATTTTAGCATTTAACTTTTTAAAAAAATCTTAATTTTGTTTAGTTTTTTTCTTAATTTTAATGTTGTGCTGGGGATTGAACCCAGTCCTCACACATGCTAGGCAAGTGCTCTACCACTGAGCCACAACCCCAGTCCAACATTTGATTTTTGCCTAAACATTATCTCAGGACATCTTGATCATTGACCAAATTTTAGAAGTTCATGAAAATGCCCCTTATGTACATCTTCCCACACATGATCCATCCGTCATATGTCAGTGTATTTTACATACACTGCCCAGATATTAATAAGTGTTGATAAGGATTAATAATTTATACAGTTGGAGACAAAGGGTACCTGTATTTCATTTACTGATATTGGAAATAGTTGTGATAATTCCTCCCAGTAATTATAATAGGGATAAAAAAGAGCCAACAAAAATGGCAGAAATACATCATAATTTAGATCTGACATTTTCAAGTGTAATTGGAAAATGGAAAAAATATTTTCTGAGATGCCAAGATAATAAGAACAACTTTGAAGTGAAAACACATTTGGATACAGTATACTGTCAAGTGGAAGTTGTTTAGAAGACGGGGGTGGGGGGGACAATGTAAAAATTTATGAATGTGAATGCATGCTCTTAGAGTGCAGTGAGGTTGTTCATGTTTTCTTCCCAAATATTTATCTGTCCTTAAAGCGTGCATGCATTTGAGCCAAGTGTTCTTTATGTAAACATCCATGAGCACATACAGACGGACGTGGTCCTACGAACTGTCAGCTACAATAGAAACTCTTTCTGTGACAAGGACAGGGAGTCTAAGAAGTAGCTTGCTCAAGGCCACGCAGCTCTTTCATGACAGAATGGTCAGAACTAAAGCCCAAGGAACTGGAATGGAATTTCCACCCACTCCCTCTTTCTCTGTGGGTGACTTCAGGAGCCCTGAAAACAGTGAGATGCTTTCTAGCTCAGGTAATTCTCCAGTTTCTGTGATAAGCTGGTTAATACCTTTGATTTTTATCACTGCTTAGTGTAGTGCCAGGAACTCGGGCTTTAAAGCCAGATGGACCTAGGTTCAAAATTTAGCACGGACACTCGGGGCTGCCACACAGCACCATCCGGGGACAGCATACAAGTAGTTTATGTGAATAGGCCCTGTGTCAACAGGCAGCTCAGGGAGGGTCAGCCTTCCACACACCTTGACAACTTGTCAGGTGTAGTATCAAATACTGCCTTGTGATTTTTGAGGGCTAATATGAATAGAATTTTTCCATAGTAGGGGCCAAGTGTTAAAAGCCATTCTTTTTTTAAAAAAATATTTATTTAAAAAAAAAAAGGCAATATCACAACAGACACTACAGAAATACAGAAGACAATTAGAAATTATTTTGAAAACCTATATTCCAATAAAATAGAAGATAGTGAAGACATTGATAAATTCCTTAAGTCATATGATTTGCCCAGACTGAGTCAGGAGGATACTCACAACTTAAACAGACCAATAACAATAGATGAAATAGAAGAAGCAATCAAAAGACTTCCAACCAAGAAAAGCCCAGGACCGGATGGGTATACAGCGGAGTTTTACAAAACCTTTAAGGAAGAATTAATACCAATACTTTTCAAGTTATTTCAGGAAATTGAATTTGGCAGAGCTCCTTCTTTTTCTTTCTATGAGGCCAACATCACCCTGATTCCGAAACCAGACAAAGACACCTCAAAGAAAGAAAACTACAGACCAATATCTCTGATGAACATAGATGCAAAAATCCTCAATAAAATTCTGGCGAATCGGATACAAAGGCACATCAAAAAAATTGTGCACCATGATCAAGTAGGATTCATCCCTGGGATGCAAGGATGGTTCAATATACGGAAATCAATAAATGTTATTCACCACATCAATAGACTTAAAAATAAGAACCATATGATCATCTCAATAGACGCAGAAAAAGCATTCGACAAAGTACAGCATCCCTTTATGTTCAAAACATCAGGAAAACTAGGGATAACAAGAATTTATCTCAACATTGTAAAAGCTATCTATGCTAAGCCTCAGGCTAGCATCATTCTCAATGGAGAAAAATTGAAGGCATTCCCCCTAAAATCTGGAACAAGACAGGGATGCCCTCTCTCACCACTTCTATTCAATATAGTTCTCGAAACACTGGCCAGAGCAATTAGACAGACGAAAGAAATTAAAGGCATAAAAATAGGAAAGGAAGAACTTAAATTATCACTATTTGCAGATGACATGATTCTATACCTAGAAGACCCAAAAGGGTCTACAAAAAAACTACTAGAACTAATAAATGAATTCAGCAAAGTGGCAGGATATAAAATCAACACGCATAAATCAAAGGCATTTCTGTATATCGGCGACAAAACTTCTGAAACGGAAATGAGGAAAAACACTCCATTCACAATATCCTCAAAAAAAAAAAATACTTGGGAATCAACCTAACAAAAGAGGTGAAAGATTTATATAATGAAAACTACAAAACCCTAAAAAGAGAAGTAGAAGAAGATCTTAGAAGATGGAAAAATATACCCTGTTCATGGATAGGCAGAACTAACATCATCAAAATGGCAATATTACCAAAAGTTCTCTATAGGTTTAATGCAATGCCAATCAAAATCCCAACGGCATTTCTTGTAGAAATGGATAAAGCAATCATGAAATTCATATGGAAAAATAAAAGACCCAGAATAGCAAAAGCAATTCTAAGCAGGAAGTGCGAATCAGGCGGTATAGCAATACCAGACTTAAAACTATATTACAGAGCAATAGTAACAAAATCAGCATGGTACTGGTACCAAAACAGGAGGGTGGACCAATGGTACAGAATAGAGGACACAGAGACTAATCCACAAAGCTACAACTATCTTATATTTGATAAAGGAGCTAAAAGCATGCAATGGAGGGAGGATAGCATCTTCAACAAATGGTGCTGGGAAAACTGGAAATCCATATGCAACAAAATGAAACTGAATCCCCTCCTCTCGCCATGCACAAAAGTTAACTCAAAGTGGATCAAGGAGCTAGATATCAAATCAGAGACTCTGCGTCTGATAGAAGAAAAAGCTGGCTCCGATCTACATATTGTAGGGTCGGGCTCCAAATTCCTTAATAGGACACCCATAGCACAAAAGTTGATAACAAAAATCAACAAATGGGACTTACTTAAACTGAAAAGTTTTCTCTCAGCAAGAGAAACAATAAGAGAGGTAAATAGGGAGCCTACATCATGGGAACAAATTTTTACTCCTCACACTTCAGATAGAGCCCTAATATCCAGAGTATACAAAGAACTCAAAAAATTAAACAATAAGAGAACAAATAACCCAATCAACAAATGGGCCAAAGACCTGAACAGACACTTCTCAGAGGAGGACATACAGTCAATCAACAAGTACATGAAAAAATGCTCACCATCTCTAGCAGTCAGAGAAATGCAAATCAAAACCACCCTAAGATACCATGTCACTCCAGTAAGATTGGCAGCCATTATGAAGTCAAACAACAACAAGTGCTGGAGAGGATGTGGGGAAAAGGGTACTCTTGTACATTGCTGGTGGGACTGCAAACTGGTGCGGCCAATCTGGAAAACAGTATGGAGACTCCTGGGAAAGCTGGGAATGGAACCACCATTTGACCCAGCTATTGCCCTTCTTGGACTTTTCCCTGAAGACCTTAAAAGAGCGTACTACAGGGATACTGCTACATCGATGTTCATAGCAGCACAATTCACAATTGCTAGACTGTGGAACCAACCCAGATGCCCTTCAATAGATGAATGGATAAAAAAAATGTGGCATTTATACACCATGGAGTATTACGCAGCACTAAAAAATGACAAAATCATAGAATTTGCAGGGAAATGGATGGCACTAGAGCAGATTATGCTTAGTGAAGCTAGCCAATCCCTAAAAAACAAATACCAAATGTCTTCTTTGATATAATGAGAGCAACTAAGAACAGAGCAGGGAGGAAGAGCAGGAAGAAAAGATTAACATTAAACAGATACATGAGGTGGGATGGAAAGGGAGAGAAAAGGGAAATTGCATGGTAATGGAGGGAGACCCTCATTGTTATACAAAATTACATATAAGAGGTTGTGAGGGGAATGGGAAAATAAACAAGGAGAGATATGAATTACAGTGGATGGGGTAGAGAGAGAAGATGGGAGGGGAGGGAGGGGGGATGGTAGAGGATAGGAAAGGTAGCAGAATACAACAGTTACTAATAGGGCATTATGTAAAAATGTGGATGTGTAACCGATGTGATTCTGCAATCTGTATTTGGGGTAAAATTGGGAGTTCATAACCAACTTGAATCTAATGTATGAAATATGATATGTCAAGAGCTTTATAATGTTTTGAACAACCAATAAAAAAATTAAAAAAAATATTTATTTTTTAGGTGTAGATGTATAGAGCACAATGCCTTTATTTTTTTAATGTGGTGCTGAGACTCGAACCCCCGGTCCTGCCCATGCTTGGCGAACGCTCTACCACTGAGCCACAGTCCCAGCCCCAAAAGCCATTCTGAGGAGGGACAAATATGTACAGGAATACATTGCTTTAGTAAATCTCACAAATATACATGAATTGGGGCTTACTACCCCAGAAATTGTAGTGATAGGGATAAAAGCCAGGGCAGTGGATCCCATCTTCTGTCATTGACCTTTAAGAAGTCCTGGCCCCGGGGCTGGGGATGTGGCTCAAGCAATAGCGTGCTTGTCTGGCATGCATGCGGCCTGGGTTCAATCCTCAGCACCACATACAAAGATGTTGTATCCGCCAATAACTAAAAAATAAATATTAAAATTCTCTCTCTCTCTCTTAAAAAAAAAAAAAAAAAAAGTCCTGGCCCTATATTCCTCCTTCCATTTGAGATCCTGGGCTGAAGCTCTGACCACCTCTGATGACATGTTGAGCAGGATGAGCCTCTGAAAAGTTATGAGGTCAGGGAGAGACTGGGTGGTGACAGTGGCAGTAAACAGAGGGTGGAAATGAGGATGGAAGGGGGTCCTATCCCACCCCAGCTCAGGTCCCCATTTGTGAGGCTGGTGAGAACTTTGAGATTCTTCTAAAACCCATTGTCCCTTAGTGTGTAGAATGGCTCTGATCCGAGTCTAGGAATCATTGAGAGAGACTGAATTGTACTTCATGGTGCTTACTGCAAGTCTCTGTGAAATTAAGAAAATGAATTGTTTTCAAATAGTTGCAGAAGAAGCATTTACATATGGACAAGATAATTATGGTGTAACCAAAGCTTGCATTATTTAAGTAGGGGCTTTGGTAGTCTAATTTAGTGGGTGTCTGTATTAGATGGTTTTAATAACAGCCCCCAGTGAATCAAGCCTCCCTGAGTCCACACCCCTTTGTAATGAGATACGGTTGCGCTTCCCTTCAGGAAATGGAATCCCTCTCTAGGAACTCGAATCTGGGTGGCTACATGACGTGTTTTGATCATACCACGTGATCAAAGTGATGTTCTAGACTTCTACCTCCAGGTCTGGTAGCTTCTGTGTCTGTAGAGAGGAGACCCATCCACTAGGTAAAGTGGTCCAGTCTATTCTGCTGGAGGCAGACCCTCGTGCAGCAGCCCCAGCCAGCACCCAGTCCCCAGCCTTGAATCCTCAGTTCCACTTAAACCACTGCTTTGCCGAGTCTACCCAAGTCCTTGACACACAGATCTGTGTGCAAATGAAAGGTGATTGTTCTGAGTCACTGGTGTGGTTTATATACAACAATAGATAAATTAATACAATTATCTACAATTCCAGTTGCTAAGCAGACTGAACTAAAAAGCCTTTATTAAAATGATGGGTCCCATCTCCAGAGAGAAGATTGCTCTTAATCACGCTATTGGTCTTCTGTCTTCTCAACTGGGGGTCTAGTGGGGAAATGGTTGTCTTGGGCCTCTGTAATTCTGCACCCCCTCCCCCATGGTACTTTATAGGGAGAATTCCAGATCTATAGTGAAGTTAAAAGAATACTAGAACCAATATCCAAATACACTTTACCTAGATTCACAATTTTTAACATGATGCCACATTTGTATCAGTTGCCCTGTCTGCCTGCCTTATTTTCTGTAAAATCATTTGAAGGTTGTAGATGGCAAGTCACTTCACCCTCATAATTCAGCATTGATCACCCAGGGAAAGAGCCTTTTCTTCCATAACCATATTACCATTCTCACACCCAAGAGAATTGGCTCCCATTCAGTAATATCATCGAGCCTATAGTGTAGATTCAAATTTCCCAAATTAGGGAATGTCCTTTGTAGATGCGGGGGGGGGGGATTAAATACTGACTCCTTATCAAGAAATCCCATTCCGGGGCTGGGGATGTGGCTCAAGTGGTAGCGTGCTCGCCTGGCATGGGTGCGGCCCGGGTTCGATCCTCAGCACCACATACAAACAAAGATGTTGTGTCCGCAGAGAACTAAAATAAATAAATAAATAAATATTTAAAAAAAAAAAAAAAAAGAAATCCCATTCCTTATTTTCTGGGTCACATCTCTTCTTGTCGTCTTCTCTCTTCTCTATGCATGGCCTCATGATACTAACCCTAACCCCAGCCCCCTCCTCCTGCCTTCTTCAGGCTTCTCTTTGCACCACTGGTCTCTCCCTCTGAGGAATCCTTACCACCAGCATCTTCAGTGACACCTGCCCTGTCGTCTTCCTTTCCCTGACTTCACATCCCCGCCCCCCCCCCATCCCCCAATTGGCTTCATCTGTCCTCCTGTCTGTCTCGACAGAATTTAAATCATGAAAGGGACTGATGGTTTCTTTACATCTTAATCACACTGTTGCTCCTCTGTCTTCTCAACTCCACCAAAATACTCCTAAGGGTCACCAACAACCTTAATCATATCCAAGGCAATGGTCACTTCTGTGTCCTCACATCCCTTCACCTTCCCCTTAGCTGCCCACTCCCTTCTCCTTGGTGACATCACATTCTCTCCTGGCATTCTGCCTCCTCCTTGGTCTCTTTTGCTGGCCTTGGGGCTCCCTAATCTTCAAGTGCTGGAGAGTTTCAGGGATCTTTTGCCTATTAATTTTTCCCTGACTGACCTCTTTGAGTCCCATGACTTTATCTCTATGCACTGAGAGATTTCCAACTTCATATCCAGCCTGGACCTCTCGTGAGTTCCAGTCTGTCATCGCCAGCTGCCTCAGGGGTACCTCCCCATTGATGCTGGGAGGCATTGCATACCTAACTTGTACCATACAGTTTTTGGTTCCCTCCCCAGGGTTCTGTCTCATCTTGGCTGGTTTATCCACTACCCCTAAAGCCAAGGAGTTGACTTCATCTTTTTTCCTCACCCTGCACAACCAGCCCATTAGCAAGACCTTTTGCCACCACCTCAAAGTTTTCTCATCTGTGCTGCTCCCTTTCTTGATAATATTCCAAGCCACTGTCATCTCCGGTCTAGGTGACCATGAGCTTTTGAGGTGGTTTGATTCCTTTTTACTCCCTAATGCCTTTCTCCAATGATCTTTTGTCACTCCTCTGATTAAAACCTGCAAAATTTGTCCACTGTATTAAAGACAAAAATCTAAACTCCTTACCTGGGTTATAAAAACCATAATCTAGCCCTGCTTGCCTGGCTTTGCCATTCCATCTTGCTTACCTGCTGCAACCCAGTTGGCCTTCTCCTTTGAATACCTCAGCCTTGGCCCTTCCTCAGAGCCTCTTTCCTTGCTCTTGCTTTTCCTGTGTTGTACTTCTCCCAAATCTTTGCATGGATTTCTCTTCCCCTGCCTTCAGATCTTGAGTCCGGTATGACTTTAGGAAAAAATTTCTTGACTATCCAGTGTAAAGTAACCTGCCTACCCTCAGTTACTCTGTGTCACATCTCTCTACTTTCTTAAGCACTTACCTGTTCTGATACTGCTTACTCTGCTTACTAGTTTCATTAGCCTGTTTTCTGTTGTGGTAGTAGAATACCAGAGACTGGGTAATTTACAAAGGAAAGGTTTATTTAGCTCCTGGTTTAAAAAAAAATCAAGATGGGGGCAGCTCTGAGTGGTAAGAACCTCATGTAAGGGGCATCACATGGTGTGTCAGAGTGGCAAGTGGGTATGTGTGGGAGAGAGGAGGGGTGAGAGGAGCTGACTCATTTGACAACAAATTCAGAACAGTAAGAACTAATCTAGTCTCAAGAGAAAAACATGAATCCCTCTTGATGGTCCCATCTGAACACTGTTACATTGGAAACCAGATTTCATCTGGAGTTTTGGTGGAGACAAACTATAGGCAATAGTCCATTTGTCCTCTTTACAGGTAGGGAGTTGGCTTAATCTGTGATCTTCTCAGTGTGGTGTCTTGGGTAGTTGGAACAGTGGAACAGTATCTGGGAGGTGGTAAGTAACTATGGAACATAAAGGCATTGGTGGGGGACACCTGTGCTGGAGATCTGGGATGTATCTGACACTTCTGACCAGTAGCCAACTCTTACAGATTTTGATTTTTCTGAAATCAATCTCCTCTATGCCATCTATCTTGTTCAACTCCTTCTGTTGGAATGTAGTGCCTTTGGACACTTCGTTCTGCTTTTTCATACCTAATACCTACCTGTCAAGTAGTAGATAGTCAATAAATATTTGAAAGAAGAGAATGAACACAAATGCAAGAGCCTGGCCAAATGGTGTCATATAAAAGTAGCTCTGAGAAAACAATCCAAGATGTACTAGACAACAAAGCCGTATTTCCAGCTAAAATTTAGACACACAATGTCTAACTTGTGAATTTAAAATACTTAAAAAATAACACACATTATAGTTAAATCTCAGAGTAATGATCAACAGATTGCTTTTGAGGCCACTATACTCTTCATTTCAGTGTTTACAATTCTAACTCTTAATTTTTTAATAATTTAAATAATTTTTAATTTTTAAAATAATTTTATATGCAAAGCTATAAAACCAACCAAAATCCTATTTTCTCTACATACATATAAATGATAAAGATAATTTAAGGCACATAACTGGTTACAATTATTAAAAAGATTTTTTGCCTTTATACCTTATGATATTTTCAAAATCTGTACCACATTACTAAAATAGTAAAACTAGGAGTAAAGCTATCCACACATACGAGGACCCTAATCTAACCTTGGAAGATTTGAGTTTCATTCTTATTTTTGCTACAGTACTCCCTGGGTATCCTTTGTGTTTCTAAATATTGAAATCAGAATACACATGTCCATGTTGGTTAGTGAAATATAGGAAGCTGTAACTTTATAGTATTTTCAGACAATGAATATACTGTATATTTTGCATGTAATTTTTATCTCCTTCATCAAGTGTAACAATATGTTGAATTTGCCATGGGCCTTTAAAGCTTCAGTGTTGTGAAGAGCTCTGCATGAAATTTTAAAGAGACTGGACCTTTCATCTGCACAACAGCAGGGCTCCTCACTACAGGGACAAGAAAGGAAGAGAGGGAGAAAGCACATTTCTGAAGCAATAGCAGAAAAAACAGCAGACGCAATTATTTCATCAAAGGTTGATTTCTTTTTTTCTATTCCATGTATATATTTTTTTCCTTCAAATTTCTTAGTTGGGGACTGCCTACCTTGCTGCCTCAGTCTCCAGGTGTATGTTAAATTTGCAGGTTTCACATGGTCAAAGTGGGAAAATTCATAAAGATGTTTGTTTTAGAGGGTGATGTTATTGATGATAGCATTTGAATGCATTTGCATGGGATCTGCAAGACAGGAATGGTGCAATGAACCAAACATGGCATTCCCTAGAGTCCTGAGTCTGTTTGTCTGCTTGGGGGATATGAACGTCGCAGATGTATTTTGTTCCTGACTTTGCTTTTTCCCTTGTCTCCCATAGCATTTGCTTGTATTTTTGCTCTCAGAGGGCAAGAGAACTTCAAGTTACCATCACTGTGGTTGCTACTGACATGATTTCTTCTTATCTGGGTAAGAGCTGGGCTCTCCTGGTCATGGATTCAGTTTGTAGCATTTCTTGTTGTATTGTTACCAGCAGAAAAACCAAGTGTGGGCCACCACATTGTTTTACTGTGATTGTGAGAAATCATCAGAATGGAATGCCTGGACCTCTCCATGGGCTAGATAGAAACATCTCACTGAAAGCTCTGGAGACTGTGTCTTTGAAGTTGGGGGAAACTATGTCCCCTTCTAGGTGTTAGACCTGGCATTTTCTTCATTGATCTGTTGTTCATCTACTTTAGTCCCCTGGATGAATTAATCTAAACTTTATCTTTCTTCCTCCCCTCTAGGATGTTGGGAGGATGGATAAAATATTTGCCTGGGCTTTGAGGACTGACTGTGGAGTAAACCCTCTTTCTCCATCTTAGTTTCCCACTGGTACTGTAACTAATTATTACAAATACAGTGGCTTAAAAGAATACATTTTAATTTTCCCCTAAAGTTCTGGAGGTCAGAATACAGAATGAATCTTACAGAGCTAAAGGTGTTGGCAGGGCTGTGTGCCTTCTGGAGGTTCTGGGGGAGAATCTCTCTCCTTGTCTTTACCCCCGAATGGAGGCTGCCTGCATCCCTTGGCTCATGGTTCACTTGATCCATCTTCAGAGTGCATCCCTCCCACCTCTGCTTCTGCCATTCTGTGTCCTGTCTATCAAGATCCTTGGTCACAAATACAAAGTTCCTATTACCATGTAGGATAATATGTTGATAGATTTTTGGGGATTAGGACACAAACTTCTTGGGACATTATTTCAACATTTTATTTTTTGTAATTTTTATCTGATTTCTTTCAATTTGTGGATATGCAGCTAATTCCTTCCTTGAATAGCAGTGACTATGAACTTCTTAAATACACAGAGTTTTGTCCACATCCTTTCCAAAGGTCTTCTAAGCATCAAAACTGTTATCAGTTTTAGGGGAGCAAACTTATTTTGGCAGTGGATCCCTAAATAATTAGGACCATTTTCTCTGTATTTCTGGCCATGAGATTTGGAGGAAGCGGATTCTTTTGGGGTTTAATCACTTTGGCTCACTCTGGTCCTTGAAGGTGTGAATGTCACAATCCCAGTTATTAAAAATTTCCTTGCTGAATTTATTAAAGCTCCCTTCCCATTTTTTTTTTTTCACATGGTACCGGATAGAACTGGTTATGGCTTTGGGAAGATCTCTGCCTTCTTCATCACCGCTTCTTCCTCGTGTTCCTGTGGCACTTGGTGCACGTGCGTGTTACAATCCCTGTCTTTGAGGATTGTAGTTTTTCACTTCATGCTGTTTTCCAATCCACTTTCCATTTGATCCTCAAATCTGTTTCTTCTGATGACACATAAGATAACATCTGACAAGGCTGCTGTGTGCTATCCCCAGTACCTAGCACTTTACAGGCCTTTAGTCCTCTCTGTCCTCCCATGTGGTTTATTTTTTACATATAAAAATCCTGAGGCTGTGGTCCGCTGGTCCACACAGCCCGTAAGTGCCAGCTCTGGGATTTGAACTCTGACTTGGGACTGGGACTACCTCTGCCTCCCAAGCATAGCAGTTCCAAAAGAGCTTGCCTTCCCTTTGTGTCCATCATGACCTCCCTCTACTTGGGATTAGGGGGTGAGGGTTTTAATTATGAGGGCTCTTTTTTATAAGTTAGACTCTCAAGAGAACAGGGGATACAGTCACTCTGGAGAACTTCTTGGGAACTACTGTGCTCCCAACCAGATGTCTCAAACCGCTATAACCACAGGTGCCTGTAGACGATTTCCAAAGAATTTAAAGGTTACTTTCAACAGCCAGCACAGTGCCAAACAGAGCCCCAGCTGTCCTTTCCTTCTACCTCACTGGTGTCCAAACCTTTTTTTTTTTTTTTTTTTGGTTGTTAAAAGCAGCAGAACATGTTTTTCAAAAGTTGTTTTTGTTTTTGTGTGTAGACCCTCAGTACATGAAACAGATTCATTGGTGGAAAATTCACATGCACATTTATCTAACCAGAATGGCTGCCAATCTTTCTCAATGTTGAGGACACAGTACCCTCTCAACCTGCACGTCTTCTCTCTTACCCTACTTGCTGATGGTTGATCCTTGTGATGGATCCATCGAACCCTTACCATTTGTCTCATCCACAGCCCAGTTGTGCCAGGGCGGTGGGGTAGGTCCTGGGAAAGCCAGGGAACATGCCTGGAGACAGCATGGGAGACACAGGATTTAATGGGAAATCATACGAGAGGTTGGTGACTGCTCCAGGAAGTGTTCCATGGCACCAGGCTGACAGCAGCCCCCTCTAATGGTGCTATGCCAGGCAGTGCCTGTTCTCCCTTCTAGTGTTTGGTGTCCTGGAAGCTGGCTGGACAAGTGACATGTATCCTTACCACAACACAAGTAGCAGGATAACCAAGCTACTGCCCCCCCCCCCTTTTTTGGTACCCAGGATTGAACCCAGGGGTGCTTAACCATTGAGCCACATCCTCAGCGCCCCCCCTTGCCCCCTTTTGAGACAGGGTATTGCTAAATCGCTGAGACTGGCTTTGAACTTGTGAGCCTCCTGCCTTAGCTTCCCAAGTCACTGGGATTATAAGCATAAGCCCCCTCTTTTTTAGGGATGAGACACCCGTATTAATACATACTGCAAGGAGAGAGCCACGTGGTACCAACACAGAAGCCTTTCCTTCACTGTGGGGGGAAAAGCATTCCATGAATTGTAGGTGAAGGGATTAAACTGAACTGCGTTCAAATCCCTGGGCTACATGTACAAACTGTGTGATCCTTGCTAATTTTCTGTAGCTCTGTAACCCACAGTGTTTGTGAAGATGAAGTGTGATAAAGTGCATGGAAGTCCTTGGTGCTTGGCACAGGGAGATTGTAATTGGCAACTGCCCACTTTGTTATTTCAGGTGGCCTCTCATCTCTCTTCTGACTCACTTTGCAGAGCTGTTTGATTCTAGCTTTCTGAGGCTCATCGTGATTTTCTTGATTTCGGATTCCAGGGGGAAGCTCTCCTGTGGTCCTGAGAAGCCAAACATGGGGCCCCCAGTACAACTCGCAGCTGGATATCAGCTCTTCTGGGATATGGTGGGAATCGGGTCACAGAGACAACCAATGGAAGGAAAAGTTGACGTCTGTATGCAACACCAACCGCTCCACTGGTTTGAACTTGCAGAAAAATCACAACTTTCTCCATGAAGGTTCAACTCTCTTTGGCTCCTTTGTTGAATCCATCTTTGCTCCATCTCTTTCTGCCCAGGTATGTGCAATATAAATAAATCATACACATGTCACAAATGCATGTTTGAGAAAAGGCAAATGTAAGTATGTAAATTATCTTCACTTTGCCAACTCTACTGACCCTATCCTCTGCACCATTTCAATAACTGGCTGTTATTATAGTGTGTATTCCAGACTATTTTGTATGTATTTATATACTTAAATAATGGTATTGCACCAGGCACCTTATTTGGCCAAGAGCCTTCTTAACTTACTGTGTCTTTGACCTTGTCTGTCAGTACGTACAAAATTGTCATATTCTTTTAAATTTCTGCAGAGGTTTCCACACATGGTTGAATCAGTATTTACCATGAGAGTCTTGGTAACGATTTAGCTTTCCAGTTAATATTAAAATCAAGGTTTTAGTAGATATTTCTGGCTTAAAAGGCATGTACCTAAGTAACATTTTGGTAGATACTACCCAACTGACCTAAGAGCTATGCCAGTTGTGCTCCTATTGACAGTGTGCAGGAAGGCCTGTTTCCATATATAAAATAAACCAATAGTGCATCTTTAATATTTTTATTTTTAAGTAATCAGATGATTAAGTATTTTAATTTCTGTTTTCCTCATTGTGTGATTAAGCATCTCTGCTGTTTTTTCCACTTGTTCTTTAGAATACCATCAATATCTTTTTTTCTCCAGTTTGAGTTGTTTACCTTTTTTATATTGCCTTATAGGAGTCCTCTGCATGTTACTGATTTTAGCTCTTTCTCTGTTAAATGTATCATGACTGTTTTCTCCCAGTTTCTGTCTTTTAATGGTGGTGTGGTGTTTTGGTGACTTTTGCAACATATATGTATACTTAAAATTTTATCTAGTTATTTGCTTTGCTATAAAATGTTTTATATTTTTAAGGAATATGGCTGTGAATTAACTTTAAAAATGTCTCAATCTCTGAGACAGGATAGTATTTATATTTCACAAATAAGAAAAGCTAAAGTTCTAGAGCAAACTTAAGCAATTTTCAAATCAAATCAAGTATTTATTGAACACCTATGTGTTTGGTGTGTTGAATAAGAAAAAATATATAAAACATGGTCTCTACTTTTAGTGCAGTTATATTTGAATCACAAAATCTTAGCTAACCAATGCCATGTATAATTTTCTAAGGTATACCTAAGTACTAAATTTTGTTACAGAAAACAACTGGTATCAGAAATTGAAAAGGACTAGGTCAGCAGGTTTGGAAACTAGCATCTGGTAAAGGTTGTGAGCATAATGGAAAACTTGAACTGAGGCTTAAAACCTGGGAAGGATTTAGTTGTGTGGTTATAGAATCATATCAATTTTCTGTTTCTGTATAATAAGTCCCCCCAAAACTTAGTAGTTCAAAAACACACTCATTTAATTTAGCTTGTAATATTGCAAATTAACAATTTTGGCTGGGCTCAGCTGGCTGGTTGTTCTGGTTGGGCTGAGCTTCTGTAATCTGGTCTAGGACTGCTTGTACTCCTTCAGTCATCTGATAGATTGTGTGGGTTGACTGGCTTGTGAAAGCCACATCTGGGAAAGCTGGAATGACGGGGGCCTTTCTCCAGGTGGGCTGTCAACATGGGTTTGCTGCGAAAATGTCTCCAGTTCCAAGAACTGGAGAATGGAAGCCATAAGATCCTTGGAGCCTAGGCTCAGGACTAAAACACTGCCATTTTTGTGCATTATGTTCATGGAAGCAAGCTGTAAGACCAAGGGTGGGAAAAATTCATCCTTCTTCTTAAGGGAGGAGTTAAAATATTATGGCTATTCTTGCAAGCTACTGCAGAATTCCAATTCAGATTCAGGTTGGTTAAGTGACTTAATCCTTGTATGTGTGTTTGATCATGCTTAACTCTGTCTTTGACAAGGCCTGGTAAATATTCAAGTACTAGGAGAGTAGAATTCCAAATACAAAGGGTGTATCTCCATGGCAGAACATGTGTTTTTTGCTTTTTTGGGAAATTTCCTTTTCATCCTGTTTAAAATAGGATATTTGGAAAATGCTGTCTGCTTTTCTAGATTTGCCAGAATGTTGTGTAGGGTGATCTTCTCATCTCCTCCTACCTGACATCTTTTTAAAGCATAATGAAAGGGTGTAGGGGATGAGGTATTCAGTTGTGGGAATAAAAAAATGTTAGGAGTAAACCAGAGAGTTACAGGAGAATGCTCTGATTTAAAAGAGCCAGATTCTATTTTTGTTTTCTTGTATCAATCTTCATTTCCAGGTTAGTTGACCACTTGGGAATTTTTGGTTTAAATGACTGGTGTAATTCCTTTTACTGTGTCTTGGCCTTGTAGAAACGGTTGCAGAAGTTTTATCAATTCTTGTTTTTATTGTCTTGAGGTAAAGGGAAGTAGCCAATAAGTCTGCTGTCCCCCCCTCCTCTTTTTCCCTCTCTTCTAGTAACCTTGAGGGCTTCTCAGTTCAGACAGTAGATGTGTCTTTTGGGTACAGATAAACCTGCTGGTTCACATCTTTACTTATGAAGTTAGGGTCTCTTGGCCAAACCTTTAATTCAGAATGCAGCATGATTAATGTCAGGGTGTAACCTAAAAATCTTTTATTTAAGATGACCCTTTTTAAACAACTCAGGCTGGCTTTCTGTTCTTAGTTCGTGCTTAAAGGTCTCAGACACCTTGAGAATTCTGTGTTGATTCCTCAAAAGCCTGATTCCCTCCAGTTCTTGTACGTGTACAAAGCGATGCTAATTAAAACAAATATGCTACTCAATAAAAGACTAGTGTATCATGGCAGAGCTGTCTGAGCGCTGGAGCCAGAGTCTTGTTTGAATTAGGAGGATGTCTGCTAAGTTGAGGCACCCCATGGAGACGTATAAGGCCAGAGCTTCCAGCAGTCCATACTGTCTTTATTGAGAGACATATTTATATCTTCCAGACTAGCAATTAATCACTCAGTGGGGTTTTGTGGAGGGGGAGTCATATGCTTACAGAGAATCTTTTTGTGCTGCCAGGAACCACAAAGCATGGGCACAATTAAAATGCTGATTTAATTTATTATATGGAGGCATGGAACAAGAATGTTTAAATGATGTTGACAGGGCCAGAATTTCAGAACCACCTTTGTAAAAATAGAAAACAAATGCCTACCCCCTTAAATTAAATTATATTAATAACATGTTTCTGTAAGTTGCTTGGAAGCAAAATAAAGCTCTTGACATTAATTAAAATTTGAAGATGTTGTATCATTTGTTGTTAATGTGCAGCCTTTGTTAGGGGAAATACATTTCAAAGTGATCTATTTATGAAAATTAAACGGGGAAAATTGCCTATTGAGCAAATGTCGGTTAATAAGGCTGCCTTTCTTCGAAATGTGGATTCTTAAGTAACTAAAATGTTTTTATACTTTAATAATGGTTTCTATTTTTGATCCTCTCAAAAATTGCCTTTGTTACTTGAATTTTGATATTTCCACATAGAATTCCATTGTCAGGGGAATTATAAACTTTAAAAACCAGGAAGGCTTTCATATATTTTGGGGGTGTTGGGTAACACGTATTTGGAAAGAGAATTTCATCTAAAATCAATGTGGTTAGGCATGTGGACCTCCTCCAAATACCTCCACAGGACCAGAAGCCAAAGGGCGCCATTAGCAGCCTTTAACTAGTTCTCCTCTAATGAATGCTATGTGCTGCGTCTCAAAAAAACAGCACTTTCCTGGTTTCACAGAAACCAGAAAACGCCATGAGATAATGGGATAGTTGTTCTCCCTGTTGCACCGCAGAGAGGGCAGCTAATAGAGCCACCTCTGTGAGGACCTCACATGCAGATAATATGCTGAAAAGCCACCCATCTCCAGTGTCATGGGGAAAGGGGATTTCTTGCCCCAGGTTAGGATTTTTTCCTTCTGATACTAGTACAAATACATTGGGCTTGGGTTTTCAAAGTTGAAATCTAACTAAACTCTTAGTGTTGAAATAATGCGTTCATCGATGAATGAAATAAAAAAAAAAAAAAAAACCACAAATGCTACATGTTATCCCTTGCCATGTCAGTACTGTGTTTGTGGGGCCTGACAGCCCAATTACGGCTTGGGAATTAACTGGCCTCTGCTGGTCTTGATAATTCTGGAATAGGAGTGCAAATGGAATGGAAGAAATGGAGTAGTTTGTCTAAATGTGCTTCCCCACTGGTTAAAATTCAAGCAGTCACAGTGGAGGCAATATTTATTTTACGAACATTTACATGGTATGAGTTTGCTTTTGGGAAATGTCCCTGTTTTTTGTGGGAAAAATTCTTTTGACTTGGGTAATAAATAATAATCAACCATGGTTGACATTGTAAGAATTGTTTGTCTCTCCTCCCTCTCCTCAATCTTCCACATCCATTTAGTCACCAATTCCTGTCGCTCAAGCTCCTCACTGTCTCAACCTTGTGCTCCCTCATTCCTCCCTACCTCCAGGGGCTCCCCAAATGCTCTCACTCCAAATGCTGATTTGCTCATCTGCTCTGTTGGAGGCCATGAACCACATCTTTTTTTTTTTTTTTTTTTTATATTTATTTTTTAGTTTTTGGAGGACACAACATCTTTGTTTGTATGTGGTGCTGAGGATCGAACCCGGGCCGCACGCATGCCAGGCGAGTGTGCTACCGCTTGAGCCACATCCCCAGCCCCATGAACCACATCTTGTTTGACTTGGCCATAGTGTCTGGCACATAGTAGGTGATCATTATATATTTGACATATTAATGAAGGCTTTTATTTAAATCATTTGTTTTAGTCATTCTGAACAGGGCAGAAGGGTGAGCATAGGTGTGATTATTGCCCCTCCTCACATTTGGCAATGTCTGGAGATACTTTGGGTTGTTACAGCTGAATGGTGTGCGTGGGTGGGGTGTGTTTGTGTGTATTTGTGCGTGTGTGCATGCATGCATACACCATGCTGGCATCTGGTGGATTGAGGCCAGACTGCTGCTAAGAGTGCACAGAATTACAACATAGAATTATCTGGTCCAAAATGTCAAAAGTGCCAGAGTTGAGAAACCTTGCTTTAATTTGTTTTTTCAACATCTCTGTATCTAAAACAGACGGGCGGTGGTAGGTTTCTTCATTCTAGATAGTAGAGGACACACAGGCAGAGATTAAATGACTTAGCCAAGTCCACCCAGTATAAGGTAGTCATAGAACTGGGAGTTGTACCCCAGCCCTTGATTCCAAATCTAGGCAATACTTACAATTTCACTCACTTAAATCCTTACTGTAATTTTTTAATTTATCAATTTATTTCCATATATTTTAGCCTTGGAAATATGTCCATAGTCTTACTCAAAAGTAATAATCAGGAATTAAGGCAGAATTTTTTTTAGTGTGTTCATTTGACAGATAATGCTTCCTACAGAGCCATGCATAGATCCTATTGACAAAGTTCTGAAACATGAAAATGGCTAGATATTTTTATATTACTAAAATTGAGGCCAAAATACCTGAATTAACCGTTAGGTATTTTGAGCTAATGCCTAATTAATTTTTTTAAGCATCATTCCTATTTACATTCGGGAAATAGAACATAGCTGCTTCAACTGCATGAATGTGTTCACATTACCCAAGTTATAATTTGGAAATAAAACTACTGTATGTCTATATCTAGATCACTGTGTATTGTTTGGCCATTGCCTCTCTAGAAATAGCAGTAGAGATGGAATAGGGAAGATGCAGATAAGGCCTCCTCCAACGAAGTTGGTCAGGAGGGTAAAAACAGCTCATTGAAACAAGAGCAGATCATGTGTGCAATAGTTTTCAGTGCCCAAGACCCTGAGGGAGAGACAGATATTTAAGATGTAATCTGTACCTATGTAATTAATGGGTAATAAGTATGCAAGTGTCAAAACTGATGAGGCTGCAGGAGGGCCAAATAAATGGCAGAAGCAGAAAGCACATGGGAGAAGGTATTTATATGGGTAAGGTCTGGGAAGGTGTTAGCCACTAAAAGATGCAAAATGCATTCTTAACCTAAGTTGGAAAATATACCATGGGTCTTGGCATGTTTCATTACAAACATATTCCAGAGTGAATTATTCTAGATATTCTCTTTTGTCAATTTGAAAAATAAGAAATACTAACTCTTGGCTGGTCCAAGTGCAGTAGTGTTTATAAGGACTTGATCACAACCGGTGAAAGATTTCTTTGTTCTTTTTCTGCTCACACTGCTTTACTTGACTAGCCTTGAGAAAGAAAATCCTTATCATAAATCTTTTCTACAATCTCTGTCCTATGTTTTCTCGATATCTAGATGTTATTCAAGAAGTGTATTGAAAGATTTTTATGAACTATTTAAAATCCTTTCCATGTTGGATTGCTGATCCTTGCAGCTGTTGAGTTTGGGTTGTGTAGGGCTGTATGGCCCATCATGAGGGAATGCCAAGTACTTCCCATATAAAACCCCTAAAGCCACTTGAATTACACCTTTAAGAATATTTAGAAAAATGGAAAGCACCATTATCTCCACCTATCTTTGAATATCATCTTTGACTTGGCATGCAAACTCATGGCTTCCTCCCAGATTGGGATGAGGGGCTACTGTAGAAAAGCTAAGTCAAAATGGGGAAAAGATATTTTTGGAGGTAGAGACGAGCATAAGCTTTCAAAAAACTTATTTTTTTATGAAAAAGAAAATATATAGTAGAAAATGATAATTTATTTATAGGAGGGAGAAAGCATTTGAGAATCATTCCACCAAGAGGCAGAAGTAAAATCGCTAATGGATTGCACTTGGAACTTGTCTTTTGAAATCCACATTGTGAATGTTAGAGTGAACCTTTTTGGCTGATGAACACGGTCATTTCATGGTCCAATTTACAAGTGGCTAACTACATAGGACATTTAGCAAATTCCAGTTCTGAAATTAGCAGTTGAAGAAAAATTTGGATACATCCCCCAAACACATCATGAATATTTAAACAAAAGCATCACATTCGTGACAAAATGTCACATTCATGTCAAAATGTGTCACATCCAAGAATTCCAGTGGCAACCAAATAGTTAAACTGTCCATCTGATCGATGATACTTCACTTTGAGATCTTAAAATTGAGAAATCTCAAAATGAACTATTGAAAAGAAACAGGTAACTTCATGATTTCATTCCCCAAATCTTATTAAAAAAATCTTTCAATCCAGTTTATTTAAAGTTCTGCATTTAGCAGGAATGTTTGAACATATTATTCAAAAAAGCAAAATTAAACAGACCTTGAGGTGACATTATTTTACACTGAGATATTATACAAATATTTTTTTAGCTCATGGAATATGGCAGCTGAAAGGATTAATTTTAAATTTCAGTCAAACATGTCTACATTGTAAATAGTAGAAACCGTGGTTTCCAGATCACTTGACATCTTTTATTCAGCTGGATAGAGGAACGCATTATATCCCTTTAAGTAGGACTGGTGTTAAGCAGAACTGTGAAGGGAGGCAAAGGTTATTTTCCATTTGGTTTCAGATTCTCCTTTTTCTGTTCAGTGTCCATTTCTGTCAAGGCCTACTTTCAGAAAAGGGCCAGGCAGACTCGTTCACAGCAGAGGAAAATGTCTGAAATTGACTTTGTGATCACTTTTGGAGAAGAATGACGAGGGGACTAGAAAGTCATATCGGATTGAAGGAAACTCAGCTGCTCCCTGTAGGGCAAGGCAGGGGGATGGAGGTGGAGCATGGGATGTGGGGGGGTAAGGTGAGATGGTGCTCGCAGAAGGCAGCACAGCTGACCACATCAGTGTAACAAGCAGTAATAATGCAGGTTCTTGAATAATAATCAAGGAGGAGGATTTGGTCTATGGGACCAGAAATAGGAAGTGCAGATAGTGATTGATCCTAGGAGGGCACATTTTATCACTCATGAACCTGTGCAGAGAGAATAAAAATTTGAGTCATCCAAAGGCACATACCCAGCTGAGGCTGGGCAGTGTCACACTCTGCTTTCTTGTTTGGTCTGTTATATTGTAAAGAAGTTTTTAAAAAAATTGTGGTCTATTTAGTGCCACATTTTCTGCACTTCTTTTGGTGACTTCGCTGTTTAAAATGCCTGCCAAGCATGGTATTTGAAGTGCTATGTATATTCCTAAGCACAAGAAGACTGCGATGTGCCTGAAGACAAAATTTGTGTTTTATGGGCCTCATGTAGGAATGAGTTATAGTGCTATTGGGTGTGAGTTCAAAGTTACCTTATCTAATAGTATTCATTTGTTATTTGTAAACTGAAACATACAGGGCAGGGTTTTATATTGATAAGTTGATGAAAATGTTGTGACCAGAGGCTCCCAGGAACCCAACTCTTTTTTCCCAGGAGCAATAGTTCAGTGTTTGCTAATTCAGGGTTTTCAGTGACTTCATAGAACATAACTATGAAGAATAATGAGAATAGACTGTAATAACTTGGATGGGTCAAAGAAATTGATTGGACACTGCAGCATTTCTCATCTCTTAAGCTCACATCCTTGGAATTTTCTTAGGAGCAACATATTTTCAAAAGCCCGCTGGCAAATCCTGGTCTTTCGATTTTTTTTTTTGTAAAATAATTATTCTGCTTGTATGGGAAATTGGCAAGCTCAACATTCTATTTATTTAAACATCCTGCTAAACTAATAATTTTAGAATTACATTCTTTGATTTCATAGATATTGTGTGCAAATTTGCTGCATTTCTCTTAAATAGAATCATAGTAAAAGAATGGTTTGAATATCCCCTAATGCCCCCCTTTTCCCTTGGCTTTAAAAAGAAATGTTTGTTTTCATACTTTTTAAGGATAGTCCTTGTCCTCAGCCTGACTCCTGGGGCTGGAATTAGAACCAGGTATGCAGTTTATGAGCTGGGTGTGTGTGGGGGGGTGTCTTAAAACATCTAAAGAATGCTCCACAAAGCATATCTGAGAAAGCTTAGAGGAGAACAGGATATCAAGTGGAGAATAAAGTGGTAGTTGGGGAACCAGAGAGATGAAGACTTCAGGGAATCCCAGATCTGGCCATGGACAGGGACAGATGTAAGGCCAGAAAGGTCAAGTTGAGGCCAGCAGGGAACAAGAGCTGAGCGTGTGGAAGAAGGCCAAGGGGAAGCTCACCAAGGTTAGTTGATGTTGTTACTGTAGGCCCCCTCTTCTGGGGCCTGGGACCTAAAAGTAGCAGGACAGAGCTGGACACTACCTGATGTTCTAATTGTATTAACGTTAGTAACCATGTGTTTCATCATGCATCTGTTGTATATTAAATACTAAATACAGGTTAATCCTTCCTCTGAAAACCTGGAATACAAAAAGCTACAGAATTTGAAGCTTTTTGAGCATTGACATGATGCCACAAATGGAAAATCTCATACCTGACCTCATGGGACAGGGCGCATACAAAATGTTGGCAGACTGAAAATCCTGTATGAAATGATCTTCAGGCTCCGTGTAGAAGATGTATATGAAACGAGTGAATTTTGTTGCTTAGACTTCAGTCCCATCCCCAGGAGAGCTCATGTTTGTGAACATATTCTGAAATCTGAGAAAATCCAAAATTGGAGACCTATCTAGTCCCAAGACCAGATAAGGGACACTGAACCTGTATATATAGTACAGACCTTATTTTGAAGTTTCAGTAGTCTGTGGAGGAAAAGACAAAGTACACACATGAAGTCATACACATACGAAATCATACACAAAGTTGTTTGCATATGAAGTTGTACACAAGAAGACAACACATTGATGATTGTATCTAAAGTTTGACGTGTTAGGTGCTAGGGAAAGAAGTATCCAAGTGGGGAGGATCTGTAATCTCATTTGGCTAAATGTGGAGACAGCCCTACAAAGGTTTTTCATATTTCTCAAAACAAAGGTAGAGAATGGAAAATTAAAGCATCTTGGAAATTGATTTAAAAGTACTCATATAATTTAAGACTACGTATGTCCTAAAAAAAAAAAAAAAAAAAAAAGTTTGCTGATTACATTTAAAATCACGCAAAGTCTCCCAATTTAGAAGTGCTCATAGAATATGTATGCTTTGTCCAGCACTGTGCAAGGGGACAGAGAGGTCACATTAATCAAAGGACAAGAGTAGGGCTCTTTCCTTGAATGTACATTAAGACGAAATTCTGAGTAACTATCAAACGCCCAATGTGAGATGGCAAGATGGCGTTTACAACTTATTTTTGTATAAGTGATGTTTCTTTAGGTTTTTATTTAGTTCTCTTCCTTTAAATATAATATAAATATTTTTTTCTGTCTTAAGCATTTTTCAGCAGTTTGATCATGGTGTGTGGAGGTTTTTTTTTTTTTTTTTTTTTTGAAGAAAATCCTGCTTGGGGTTCTCTGGGACTCTTGGGTTTGTGGCTTGTTTTTCATTAGGAAAAATTTTGATACCTCTGTAGGTACTTACATTTTTTTCTTGAACTTCAGTTACACATGTGTTAGAACAGTCAATGTTGATCCACAGATCTTTTTTTTTCTTATTTAAAAAAAAATCTTATTTTCCTTCTTTGGTCTCTGATTTAGTTTGGAACACTCTCTTAATCTAGACATTGACTATGTTTCATCTTCCAACAAAGGAATTATTAATCTTTAGTGTTTGTTTCTTAAAATTTCTAACATTTCCACTTGAGTTTTTTAACAGGCCCCCATCTCTCTGCTTAAATTCACTATCTGTTCATGCATGTTGTCCATCTTTTTCACTAGATCATTTAACACACAAATCATGGTTTGAGTCCATGTTTGATAATTCCAACATGTAAGTTCTCTGTTTGCTCCTGTTGGTTGGGTTTTCATTTGAAAATGGCTTATTTTGTCCTTTTTGTGTGTCTTAAACTTTTTTTTTTCTTAAATTGATTGCTGTGTGTAGAAGAACTGAGGACAGTGAGTGAAATGGTGTTTTTGCCTTGGGAATTGGGCATTCTGCTGCTGCATCAATGATGTTGGTGTGGAGGCTGAATCAATGTAGTCAGGTGTCAAACTGGATTCCAGGTTCCAAAATTGTGACTGCTGTCACCTTGTGCTTGCAGTGGGATGTGTGCATGGGTTCCTTTTTCTCAGTGCTCCTATTGTTCCCAGCTTGCCTGAGCTACAGAGGGTGACTGTCCTCATGTCCTCACTCTTCCCAGTGGTAAATTACTGTTGCCTTTTAGTTGGCATTGGGCTTGTGGGGGCCCAGCCTGGGTCTCAGACAGGCCCTGTATCGTGGGTTCTAGAATTGGGGTTTTCCCAGCATTCTGTCCTCTCCTCCCATGGCAGCTAAATTTGCCTCATACCTGTGGCTGGTCTTGGGTGGGAGAGAATTTCTTGTCCCTCTACTGGTAGTAGCTGACCTCTGCTTGGCATCAGTGCAGAGTCCTGGGCCCAAGATTTCATTCTTACATGGCAAACACAGGGTTTCTGCTTCTGCCCCTTCTCTAGAAGCAACAGGTCACCTGGGCTCTGGAAACAGAAGAGTTTATTGTGCTTTAATTTTTTTCCCCTTCTTTGCAGCTTAAGTCAATTATCTCATTAGACACAAGGGTCCATGGAGGTGCCTGTTCCTGTCAGCAGATGTGCCACCAAAGGGGACTCTCAGATTTCCTGTCTTGTCCCTAATATTTATTCTGCCTATAGTACCCAGGGAAGTCTCATGAGACTGAGAGTGATTGGAAATGTTGCTTATGTCTGGGAGCTTTAACTGTTTCAAATGGACACGTTAGCCCATACCTGACTTTAAAAAATTAATTAAAATTTTGTCTGATTTCTTCTTACTTGTATCAGGGGACCAGTTCTTTCTCCCTTGCTCTGCAAAAGAGTAGTTTGCATACCCAGTTGCTTTGGAAAGGCTTACCCCTGTTGGGAATTCAGGTTATGTGGTATTATGGCTGCAGTTCTCTGATGGGCTCAAGGATAGTTAAAATTTTGTAGATCGTTTGCTTTTTTGGTGGCTCGTGGTAGAGTGGGAACAGTGTTCTCTTTAAGGCAGTCATTTTCTTAAGTGGAAAGGGGCGGTGGGTGTTGTAGTCAATGTGTATGTATGCAATTACCATATTAATCAGAAAAAAATCGTGGTATCAATAAGAAAGCATTAAAAAAAAAAAGAAACTGAAGGGAAGAACACAAGGACTCTTTTTACTCCTTGGTGTGGGTTGAAGTAGCTGAAAGAATATTCACAGTGTTAACCTTGAACTTCCCTGAAGCTACATCTGACTCCCTAGCCCTAATGTCTTTAAATTCTTCTCTCTTGCTTTTTCCCTCCTCTAGAATAATCAGATGGGAGGACTGAGACTGAACGACTCCTGGTTTAAAACGGGTAAAGGCTTTAGAAGCTGGGTGAGCAATATTGGGGTTGAGGGGGGCTTCTGGCAGCAAGAGAAAGGATTTTTTTTAATCTCTTTATTTTTCAAACAGTGCCTACATATTACAGTTCAAAATCCAATCACATCTTTATCTGGGTCCTATTTTTATCTGTTTTCTAAAGTTTTTCTTTGTTGTAAGCACTTTTCATTTACAAAATCAGTGAAAACACCCAATAAATTACACTTCGTAAACATGTAAGATCATAATGGGGAAGAATGTTTTGGGATATGGAAAGATTTCTGAACATTGAGAGATAAGTTAACTGTCCTTGTTACTTGTGAGATATTTTTCTTCTTTAAAGCATTTATTACACACTCATTATTCTTAAGTAAGTCTTCTATTGTGCTCCTGAACTGGTATTTTGTTGTTAAGTGAAAATACGTATAGAAAGAATTTTACTCTATTTCTTCAAATCTAAGATGCACTTTTTTTCCCATTTTAATTTTTAAAGGTGGTGTGTGTTTTATAGTTGATTATCTGCCATGGATTAATTGGCATTTTTCCCCCTGGCAAATAAAATAGTACATCTTAAAGTTGGTGGAATATTAGGTTTGAGGAAATACAGTATAAATAAGCGATTTTACAGATTAGGAAACTAATAACTTACCTGATTTTTTTTTTTTTTTCTGGTAGAAGCAGGTGGAACCTTCTTGATAAGGAATGATATGTAGCTGTGCCTGAGATGTTTTAAAACCTCACATTTGGATTTCAAAAATGAACTAAATTATATTCACTTTCAACTATGTCATAAAATATGCCTCTGTTCCTATGTGTTTTTATTTTCCCCTCTGCTTTTCATTTTCATCATAATCTTCTGACCACTCTGTTTTTATTACTCCTTTTACTTTCACTACACCTGGTTGCCTGTACTTAATATTCTTCAAGGAATCATCCAGTATTATATGCACACACAGACACTGCGCTCAACTGAGCATTTGATATTCTAGTTCTCTCTCCAAACAGGAGAAACGTTTCTAGAAGATAATATTTCAGTACCATGCATATGATGGCCGAAGCCTACAGTAGGAGAAACTGGTTAGCAACTTCATATTTAAAGCTTGCTTTATTTTTGTGCTGGGGTGGATTGTAATTTCTTGTCTTTGACTCACAGAGATCCAGTTATCTTGATTATGGTGTCTGTATATCAAAAGAGGACTGAGTTTTACTTCCTTTTCTCAAAAGAAAACTGGTAAAATAATTAAAAATTTTGTTTAGTTACAGGAAGCAAAATTAGGTTATATAAAATGTGTGCATGACATTGACATGAAAAAGTACACTTGGGTCTTTAATGGACTTGCTAATTGTCTTTGGTGTTGGATTATAAATGTATATAGGTGGGAGGTCAGATAATTTGGGAAAGTCAATATTCTTTCTATCAACAGAATTCAGAGCTGTTCTTTGAAGAGCTGTCATTTTCATGGGAAAACAAGACCACATAAGGAAAACTATGTCCTTTCCTATGTTGACTTAGAACATTTGATTAGGTTTGGTAGCTTCTTTTGGGTATGGTGTCAGTCACTCCTTCTCATTGGGTGCATTGGGTTCTCCAGTACTATATATAGCACGTTCTTTGATCCAGGTGTTCAGCTCATGAAGAAGAGCAGTAAAATTATGATAAGCAAAATAAATTGATTGACATCAGTTTTGACATGTCTGTGGCCTTCTCTTAAGCCAGCTGGGCTCATTTTTGAGAAAATCTTTTACCTTCAGTATCAACCAGTGTACTAAAGCAGCAACAACCACCAAATTGACTCTCTGTGATATTTTATCACATTGGAATGAGAAGAAAGTTCATAATTGGTGCTGTCAAGGAAATACAAATGCTTCTGAAGTAGCAGTGTGATTGGTTGAATTTTGGACTTGGGTCTTGTCTGTATATTTCAATTTTGGGCATTAGGGAAGTGAAAAGAGATTAGAAATAAACTGATCACACAATTTCAGGGTTTCAGGAATCAGGCGAGATTTGCAATAATTGTTTGGATTGTAGTATAAAGGCATGGGATATGAAGCAATCGTGTCAAAGTTTTGGGAGGAAAATAGAGAATCTATCAGAAATTCATAGAAATATCCTATCAGAGGTCTGGGGTTGTGCTCAGTGTGAGAGTGCTTGCCTTGCATGTGTGAGGCACTGAGTACAATCCTCAGCACCACTACTAGTATTTTTTTTTTTTAGTTGCCCCTCTACAACTAAGAAAAAAAAAAAAAAAGAAAAAAATCCTACCAGAAATCTGTCTTTCCCCTTACATTGAATAATTGAAGTGTAAATATAATCCATAGTGAATGTTTCTATATCAATGTTGTTTAGTTAAGAAATAAAAAATGCAAACAAGGAAGAATTGACCTATTAAGGTATTAGATATGTGTGAAATCATCTTTGGGGTTTATTTTTAAAGGAATTTAAAAGGATAACGCATATCAAGACATGACACCGAAATGGTAGAATGAATGTAAGAGCTTAATCACTAAATATCTATTGTGCTGTAGTTTCAATTTTAATCAAATATATGAGAATGTATTAAAAATAAATGACAAGATTTTACGGCTTCAGTGAAGGTTCATTCAGAGTAGTGGGTGGGTGGGGGGAGCCCTTTTGTAAAATATGGAAACCATCTTGAGTTAAACAAATGCCAGAAAAAATTATAATTGTAAAAATGAGATGTCGACTATCGTTATTACAGTGGCTGTGTTGTTTCCAATAACAATTTGGCGTTTTATTTAGTCTGTAACAATCTACAATTGAAATGTAAAATAAAGATTTTTCTTTTATTTCCTTCTGAAGTTCTGTGCCAAGCTAAGCAGAACTGAATGAAACATCTGTGGGTGATTAAAACAAGCTTTCCTATGGGTTTTGAATAGAAAGTAAACATGGATTTTATCCATAGTCAACAGCATTTACAAATGTAAAGAGAGGAAGCTACTGAGTTTTTGAAGAATGAGCTGCTAGAGAGGAAATGGAAGGATGGAAGGGCAGATGGCGATAATCAGTTCCATACGGGGAAAGACTTCTATGGAAAAAAAACTACAGTGAGCTGCTCTGGTTGGGTGCTACTTTACTGAGCCAATCTTTGTGTCTTATTTGCCGTCTTTGTCTTTCTAGAATCGTTCCCTCTCAGGAGGCCAAACAAATATGATTTTGTTTAGGAGTCTATATGGATCCTCATGGGTAGCATGAGCCTTTGCAAGGGGGTTATCTAGACAGATGCTCACCCATCTCTTCCACCGGGAATTTGACTTGACTTTATTTTTGGGTCAGTTGTAACTTCCCAACTTCTTGAGACTCTGTCATGTAGTGCTAAAGAATGCAGATTGAGGATAAAGCAGGATTCAAATTCTTCCTCCCTCGCTTATTAGCTGTGTAAACTTGAGGAATTACCTAAGCTTTCCATGCCTTTTTTTTTCATCTGCAAAATGAGGACAATTATAATACAGTAGTTCTCCCTTCTATGTGGGGACAGTATTCTAGACCCTCCCCAGAGGTTGCTTGAAACCACATGCAGTAACCAAACCTGACATACACTGTCTAGTACTTACCTAAGGTAAAGGGGAATTTATAAGTGAAGTACAATAAGATGCTAAGAATAAGTAATACAACAGAACATTATGGAAAACAAAATAGAAATCATAACCATATACTGTAATAAGGATGTGTTTCTCGAGTTGAACTAAGCTAAAGGGAGAAGCTCTGAATTCAGCCAGTCAGTATCAGCAGCAAGCAACAAGTACATAAACCCAGAGCTCCTGCAATTGGTTTGGTCTATCCCTGGTGCCTGGGCCAAGGCCAAATGTGAAGTCCTGTTCCCAGTTCCCTGTATTTTGCATCACAACTATGTATTTGTTTCTTTTATCCCTTTCTTCTTGATATTTTTAAATACCTCCAACTGATTCACTGTTTGCAGTTGTGACCTTGACAGGATTCAAAAACTCTTTGTTCTTAGCTGCAAATATCTAAAGCTTTCAAAAAGATACAGAAACCTCTGTATTTAATTGTTGAGAAAGGTCTCCCCACTGCCACCTTATTTCAGTTTTCTTCCTGCTTGGTGATGCTTGCGGCAGCCGCCTTCTGGGTCCCTGACACCCTGCCTCAGTTACGCTGCTTCGACACGCAGAGGTGTTAATCTTCTTTTGTTTCCTCTGGAAGCCGTGCGCCAGCTTTATAATTATCCAAGGTGGTAACAGCTCTTAAGAACATACTGTCACCTTGAAATCAAGTGGGTTTTAGCTGAAAACTGGGGCAAGGGCTTAAAGATGTTGTTTCTTCCAGCTCTGAACAGTGAGGGAGAATTGGAATGTGACATTCCCGGGTTGTAATGATATTTAGATGATGGAATCCCATTACCTTGCATAATGTGGTACGTCGACATTTATTCAAACATGTAATCCTTGTCATTGAGCGTGGGCAGGGAAAGATTGCCACCTGGAGTAGGAGCAATGCAGGATGACACTACAGAAAAATGACATAAAGCCTTAAATAATAGCAATAATGATTTTCTACTTGTCATTTTTACAGTTCCCGTGATGTCCTGTGGAACTGTCTTCACAATTCTAAGTGATTGCTGTGGCTGTGAGCACTGTTCCGGGCACACCTCATGCAGATGTGCTGAGGACACATTAACAGTGATTATATATAGCTGTTAAAATATATATTTTTTAAATCCTCAGAATCACATTTTGTAATCAGAAGAATTTTATTGTTGAAGGACTTGTAGGTGCACTTGCATTTGGATTACACGTATATTTCTTTTACACGTTTGATATGTTGAAGACAGAAAAAGTAGTCACTACTCGATACCAACTTTGTGGTAAATGTTCAAGAACAGTAAGGTAGTGCACTTCGTACTTAGAGATGTTTAAGAGGAGGATTTTTATCAAATTCAAATATCCCATGTATGCCATATGCTAACAATTCATAAATTATTTGAATACTATAAACACAAAAGTGTAGCCAATTCAATCTTTCAGGGCTCTTGGAGGAACATGGCAACAACCTACAATCACATAATTCCATCTGTTGTCCTGAAAAATCACACGGGAGGAAAGCAATATTACAGGGAGAAGGTGGCGCTTGGTGTGAGTAATGAGAAGGCATCAATCAATGAAAATCTATAGGAAAGACCATTCCAGACAGAGGCAATGGTAGTTGCAAAGGCCCTGGGGTGGAAATGAGACCATGTATCAGAGGAATGGAAAGACCATTATAGGAAGGAAAAGGGAGAGTGGTAGGACCTGAGGGAGAAGTAGGCAGGAGCTTGAACTCGCAAGCCTTATGGGCCAGAGGGAGGAATGCACTAGATGGCATTGGAGCCTTACAGGCACCGTTTGGTTCGCCCTGTAAAAGATCACTTTGTTATTGGAACAATTGGTGAAATCTGAATAAGGTCTGTAGATGAGATAATAAAATCGTATCAATGTTAACGGCGTGACTTTGGTAACTCTGTTTATGAGAAAGAATGTTCTTGTTTTCAGAAAATACATCTGGAAGTATTTGGTGGGGGGAGGCTGAGATGCCTCGAATACTTCATGTGTGTGTGTGTGATGGGGGGTAATGATAAGCAAATGTAGTGTTAGTTTTTCTGGGGAATTTTGGGTAAGGTTACATAGGAATTCTTTGTTTTATTCTTGTACTATTACAGTTCTTTAAGTTTGAAATCATTTCAAGATGCAAAGTAAAAAAAAAAAAATCAAGTTGGCCTTGGTGTGAGGAGTGACGGGTGGGGGACAAGTGTGGGATGAGGGAGAGCAGCAAGATGGCTCTACAGTGGTCTAGGAGAGCAACAGGGGGGGGGAGCTGGATTGAAACAGTGGCAATGAAAGTAGAGAGAAGGGGTCAGATTCCAACTGCATACTGTTTCTTGGGCTGGTTGTGAGAATAAGTGGTCGGTGAAGCAGTGGTTGAAAAAATAGCAACAACGTATGACCTTCGGGTTCAAGGATAGGGTGAGGCCACTTCCTGAGATGGGAGAACCAAAGCTGGAGAGAATGTGGTAGAAGCTATGCAGATAGTTGAGGTTTGGGGGTACTAGAGTTGGTGCTAGTGGTACCGAGTTTTTTTTTTTTTTTTGTAATATTAAAGGTTATGCCTTAATCTGGCAAAATCGAGGGTCATGTAGTTTTGCTCTGATTGACGGCAGGGATCTCTGTCTTTGAAAGAAATGTGGTGTTGGAACATGTTGTATAGGTGAATGGATTGGTAAGAGTACCATACTACACTAGCTCACCACTTGGAGCCATTCCTCACTGTTGCTAGTGAGTCCAGAACATGATAGAAGAATAATCAGAAAAATGTCAAGAAAATATATTTAGGTGATCTGCATAATTGGGGCTTGCTGTAATAAGTTCAAACAATATGGGAGGAAGAAAGTAGAATTTCCCTTCTCCCCTAATTCCAAGTCCCAGAAATAACCTCTATTAGCAGCTGGTGGTTTTCCTGTTAGATATTTATTCCTTATTTCTAATCTTTTCTACACATCTATCATGTATTTTCTTTTCATAAAAACAAGACTAGATTAGTTATGCATTGTTGTGTAACAAATTTCCCCCAAATAGAACCACTATCTACCCTCTCATGGCTTCTTTGGATCAGGAATGAGACTGTGCCTCAGCTGGAGGTTCTAAGGTCTCTGGTGAGGACTGAGTCAAGGTGTGCCTGGCTGTGGTCTCATCCAGGACTTCAGAGCGGAAGGGTGTGCTTCCAAACTCTTGTAATTGTTGACAGAATCCAGTTATTCCTGAGGTTGATAAGACTCTGTTGGCCAAAGACTTTCCACAGTTGTTTGTGACATGGGTCTCTCAATCCAATAGTTATCAACATGGTGGCCAAGTTTTGTCAGTAAGGGGAAAGCCACCACCTCATTGTAACCTAATCTTAGAATATGGCAAAAAGATATTTCACTTCTATTAGAAATGACTCACTAGGTTCATCATACTCAGGAGGGCATAAATATGGGACTTGTTGGGGGTTATTTGTAAGACTGGCTTCCATGGGGATCGTAGTGTATCTATAATTATGCAACTTGAATTTTCCACCTAAATGTGCTGAAATATCCTTCCATGTTAACCAAAACACACACATACACACCCCTAACTTAAATTCTTTTAAATCATTTTGTGGTATACTTTTGTATGGATACATTACAGTATACTTAACATTTCTCCAATAGTTAAAATTTAAGTTGCTCTTATTAATTTTACAATGACCCCTACACATATTTTTTTAACATAAATACTGTTGTATGTCTTAGAAATGTCTCACTGAACAAAATGCATACGTATTTAAAGATTTCCTATACCAGATTGTCCTCCCCAAAGACCCTACAATTCCTTGAAGAATCTAAGATTGCCAGCCTGCGCTCGGTGCTGGATATTAACAATCACTTAAATTTTTGCCTATCTGTTAAAAGTGGCATTTCATTGTTGTAATTTCTTTTTACTACTATTAAAATAGAACAAATTTTCATTTGCTTATTGACCATCTGTATGTGGTCTTTCCTATTTTTCTATTTGTATGAGTTTTGTTCATGAAGTAGTTAATTATACCAGATCTTTCCCCCAGCCCCGTGCCTGGAACAGTTCACATAACTAGGCTTGTTGAACTGAGACTCGCCCTCATCAGATTATGTCCTTGGCACCCTCTGGCAGGCCCAGGCTCTTACTCAGTTCTGTTTTTCCCCAGTCTGTATTAGTTCCCTTTTGCTGTTTTAGCACTGAAGAGTGGTTTAAGCAATACAAATTCATTCTCTTAAAAATCTGGAAATCGGAACTCCTAGAACAAAGGTGTGGGCAGAGCTGGCTCCTTCTGGAGGCTGCGGGGTCAGTCTGTTTCCTTTTCTAACACTGAGAGGCTGCCTGCATTCTTTGGCTCTTGGCCCTTTGCCTTCAGACTCTGAGGGAAAAAATCTTAAGATTTTTTCCCTCTATGACCTTTTTCCTTCCCTCTGACCCGGGGACCCAGTGTTTACAATTGGGTTCATTTTCCCAGTTCAAAGTCACAAATGGTATTTTCAAGTACAACCACGTTTTTGAAAAGTCACATATTCACTGGTTTCAAGGATTAGGACCCGGGTATCTTTTAAATGTGTGGGAGAAGGATTATCCAGGCCATACAGCATCTAACATACGTTTTACTTCCTGTGTTATTGCTTATATTTTCCTCATTCACCCTATCACCACTAAAAAAATCAAAGGGGCATGGTTTTGATTTTTTTTTTTTTTTTTAAATTGCTCACCAAGAATAGTGCCTGAAGCCGGGCATGGTGACGAATGCCTATAATCCCAGTGACTTGGGAGGCTGAGACAGGAGAGTGGCAAGTTCAAAGCCAGCCTCAGCAATGGTGAGGTGCTAAGCAACTCAGTGAGACCCTGTCTCTAACAAAATACAAAATTGGGCTGGGGGTGTGGCTCAGTGATTGAGTGTCCCTGAGTTTAATACCTGCTACCAAAAAAACCAACTACAATGACAAAAAACCCAACCAAGAATAATGCCTGGCATGTTAGGTGTTCATTCTTTATATCATGTAATAGCCAGTCAGTACTTACATTCCCCACCTTATCTCATGGATATAAATATTTAAAAATAATTGGTCTATTGGAGTCAGCATCTAAATACAGCCATGTGTCGCATTGGGCCGACGTCTCTCTTCATCAGTTGCATTCCTTTCTCTGCTCTTGGGATTTTTAAACTCTTTTTGGAAAAGAAATGGAGCTTTTGTTCTGTAAGATTTCCCAGTTCCTGACTGGATAGTTTCACGTGGTGTTTAACACGTTTCTGTGTCCTTGTGTTTCCTATTGACTGGTGGCTCTGACTAAAGGCTTGACCCCACTCGGCCTTGAGTTGAAGAGTTTTGGCAGAACTCTGACAGGTGCTGTGGTGTTGAAGCCAGATTTAAAGTTAGGTAGTCAGTGTAGTTAGATAAATCGGGTCTAATATCGAGTGAAATCTAAAATGGAGGAGACCATGCGGAGAATGACTCAGGGAAAACACAGGACAACTCATGGAAGTCCCGAAAAGGCCCTAGGCCAAAGTCCACCTCAAAGAAATGTTAATGAACAGCCCCCAGCGAAAAGGTGCTGACTCAGAAGTCCTTCCTGACCAGATTACTTCTTTGGCCCACCTGTGTCCCACCCCTCGGTCCTTCCCACCTACATTCCATTACTGAAAGAACTATAAAAAGGGGAGACAACATCCCTTCCACGGATTCCACCTCTTGGGTCCCCTTCTTCCTCCGGGAGAAGCCTTTTCTGCTGTCCTTTAATAAACTTCTAATTTCTACTCTGACCTTGCCTCGGCCTGCTTCTTTGGTGTTATTCTTCAACATCGGGGAAGCAAGAACTCGTCACCAGTCAACAGCGGTAACAGTGTGGCTTCTGGTTACATCATATGGAGACACCCACTTTGGTCGTTTCTCTTCTTGTACTAAGATTGACCAGTAGGCTTAGGTGCTCTGAGCCTGATCCACCCATTGTAAGTTTTCCTATCGGTTTACCTAATGGTTTTAGCAGCCATCCATGATCTTTGTCCAGAAACTATCATTTTTGCAACCGTTAATGAAATAACTATTCTATTATTTATTAATATCAACTATATGCTTACCCTGAAATAGATTTTATAAAGGACAGGATAAATTCTTGAATATTTTGTTAACTATTTTTCCAAACAGTGAGTGGGTGCTCCAGAAACCTTCAGAACTGACCTCTTGAAGTGTTGGTATAAATGCAAAGGTTTTCATGTCTTCTGTGTTTGAATCCATTGTAGTCCTGCTTTTTGATATTCACACTGTCCTTTCCTTCATTAGGGGGAGGACCTTTGTGCTGACTGTTAAGTCTTTTCATGTGGCCCTTATAGTCTTTGATAGCTTTATCCTGCTCTGGTGTAACTAGATAGTTCAGGCTTATCTTGTTCAATTTCTGCTCATATCTGGACCCTGTCATTCCCACAAGAAGTTCTGGTTCTTATTAGTGACAAGCATCATTAGTTTCTTTTTTTTTTTAAATTTTTTATTGTGGGTTGTTCAAAACATTACAAATTTCTTGACATATCATATTCCACACTTTGATTCAAGTGGGTTATGAACTCCCACCTTCACCCCATACACAGATTGCAGAATCACATCAGTTACACATCCATTGATTTACATATTGCCATACTAGTGTCTGTTGTGCTCCGCTGCCTTTCCCATCCTCCCCCCTCCCCCCTCCCCACCTCTCCCCTCCCCTCCCCTCCTCTCTCTCTACCCCCTCCACTGTATAACCCTGAGGGTCTCCTTCCATTACCATGCAATTTCCCTTCTCTCTCCCTTTCCCTCCCACCTCTCATCCCTGTTAAATGTTAATCTTCTTCTCCTGCTCTTCGTCCCTACTCTGTTCTTAGTTACTCTCCTTATATCAAAGAAGACATTTGGCATTTGTTTTTTAGGGATTAGCTAGCTTCACTTAGCATAATCTGCTCTAATGCCATCCATTTCCCTGTAAATTCTATGATTTTGTCATTTTTTAATGCAGAGTAATACTCCATTGTGTATAAATGCCACATTTTTTTTATCCATTCATCTATTGAAGGGCATCTAGGTTGGTTCCACAGTCTTGCTATTGTGAACTGTGCTGCTATGAACATCGATGTAGCAGTGTCCCTGTAGCATGCTCTTTTTAGGTCTTTAGGGAATAGACCAAGAAGGGGAATAGCTGGGTCAAATGGTGGCTCCATTCCCAGCTTTCCAAGAAATCTCCATACTGCTTTCCAAATTGGCTGCACCAATCTGCAGTCCCACCAGCAATGTACAAGTGTACCCTTTTCCCCACATCCTCGCCAGCACTTGTTGTTGTTTGACTTCATAATGGCTGCCAATCTTACTGGAGTGAGATGGTATCTTAGGGTGGTTTTGATTTGCATTTCTCTGACAGCTAGAGATGTTGAGCATTTTTTCATGTACTTGTTGATTGACTGTATGTCCTCCTCTGAGAAGTGTCTGTTCAGGTCCTTGGCCCATTTGTTGGTTGGGTTGTTTGTTCTCTTATTGTCTAATTTTTTGAGTTCTTTGTATACTCTGGATATTAGGGCTCTATCTGAAGTGTGAGGAGTAAAGATTTGTTCCCAGGGTGTAGGCTCCCTATTTACCTCTCTTATTGTTTCTTTTGCTGAGAAAAAACTTTTTAGTTTGAGTAAGTCCCATTTGTTGATTCTAGTTATTAACTTTTGTGCTATGGGTGTCCTATTGAGGAATTTGGAGCCCGACCCCACCGACTGTAGATCGTAGCCAACTTTTTCTTCTATCAGACGGCGCGTCTCTGATTTGATATCAAGCTCCTTGATCCATTTTGAATTAACTTTTGTGCATGGCGAGAGAAAGGGATTCAGTTTCATTTTGTTGCATATGGATTTCCAGTTTTCCCAGCACCATTTGTTGAAGATGCTATCCTTCCTCCATTGCATGCTTTTAGCCCCTTTATCAAATATAAGATAGTTGTAGTTTTGTGGATTGGTTTCTGTGTCCTCTCTTCTGTACCATTGGTCCACCCGCCTGTTTTGGTACCAGTACCATGCTGTTTTTGTTACTATTGCTCTGTAGTATAGTTTGAAGTCTGGTATCGCTATACCGCCTGATTCACACTTCCTGCTTAGCATTGTTTTTGCTATTCTGGGTCTTTTATTTTTCCATATGAATTTCATGATTGCTTTCTCTATTTCTACAAGAAATGCCGTTGGGATTTTGATTGGCATTGCATTAAACCTATAGAGAACTTTTGGTAATATCGCCATTTTGATGATGTTAGTTCTGCCTATCCATGAACAGGGTATATTTTTCCATCTTCTAAGATCTTCTTCTATTTCTCTCTTTAGGGTTCTGTAGTTTTCATTGTATAAGTCTTTCACCTCTTTTGTTAGGTTGATTCCCAAGTATTTTATTTTTTTTTTGAAGATATTGTGAATGGAGTGGTTGTCCTCATTTCCATTTCAGAGGATTTGTCGCTGATATACAGGAATGCCTTTGATTTATGCGTGTTGATTTTAAATCCTGCCACTTTGCTGAATTCATTTATTAGCTCTAATAGTTTCTTTGTAGAGCCTTTTGGGTCTGCTAGATATAGAATCATATCATCTGCAAATAGTGATAATTTAATTTCTTCTTTTCCTATTTTTATGCCTTTAATTTCTTTCGTCTGTCTAATTGCTCTGGCCAGTGTTTCGAGAACTATGTTGAACAGAAGTGGAGAGAGAGGGCATCCCTGTCTTGTTCCAGATTTTAGAGGGAATGCCTTCAATTTTTCTCCATTGAGAATGATGCTAGCCTGAGGCTTAGCATAGATTGCTTTTACAATATTGAGGTATGTTCCTGTTATCCCTAGTTTTTCTAGAGTTTTGAACATAAAGGGATGCTGTACTTTGTCGAATGCTTTTTCCGCATCTATCGAGATGATCATATGGTTCTTATTTTTAAGTCTATTGATGTGGTGAATAACATTTATTGATTTCCGTATATTGAACCAGCCTTGCATCCCAGGGATGAATCCTACTTGATCATGGTGTACAATTTTTTTGATATGTTTTTGTATCCGATTCGCCAGAATTTTATTGAGGATTTTTGCATCTAGGTTCATTAGAGATATTGGTCTGTAGTTTTCTTTCTTTGAAGTGTCTTTGTCTGGTTTAGGTATCAGGGTGATGTTGGCCTCATAGAATGAATTTGGAAGTTCTCCCTCCTTTTCTATTTCCTGAAGTAGCTTGAAAAGTATTGGTATTAGTTCCTCTTTAAAGGTTTTGTAAAACTCTGCTGTATACCCATCCGGTCCTGGGCTTTTCTTAGTTGGTAGTCTTTTGATGGTTTCTTCTATTTCCTCAATTGATATTGGTCTGTTTAGGTTGTCTATATCCTCCTGACTCAATCTGGGCAGATCATATGACTTAAGAAATTTATCTATGCCTTCACTATCTTCTAATTTATTGGAGTATAAGGATTCAAAATAATTTTTGATTATCTTCTGTATATCTGAAGTGTCTGTTGTGATATTGCCTTTTTCATCCCGTATGCTAGTAATTTGAGTTCTCTCTCTTCTTCTCTTTGCTAGCATGGCTAAGGGTCTGTCGATTTTGTTTATTTTTTCAAAGAACCAACTTTTAGTTTTGTCAATTTTTTCAATTGTTTCTTTTGTTTCGATTTCATTAATTTCAGCTCTGATTTTCATTATTTCTTGCCTTCTACTTCTTTTGCTGTTGTTTTGCTCTTCTTTTTCTAGGATTTTGAGATGAAGTATGAGATCATTTATTTGTTGGTTTTTTCTTTTTTTAAGGAATGAACTCCAAGCAATGAATTTTCCTCTTAGAACTGCTTTCAATGTGTCCCATAGATTCCGATATGTTGTGTCTGTGTTTTCATTTATCTCTAAGAATTTTTTAATTTCCTCCTTGATGTCTTCTATAACCCATTGATCATTCAGTAACCTATTGTTCATTCTCCAATTGATGTATGCTTTTTCCTTCCTTCTTTTATCGTTGATTTTCAGTTTCATTCCATTATGATCAGATAAGATGCATGGTGTTATCTCTACTCCTTTATATTGTCTAAGAGTTGCCCTGTGACATAATATATGATCTATTTTTGAGAAGGATCCATGTGCTGCTGAGAAAAAAGTGTAACTGCTTGATGTTGGGTGGTATACTCTATATATGTCAATTAGGTCTAGGTTATTAATAGTGTTATTGAGTTCTATAGTTTCCTTATTCAACTTTTGTTTGGAAGATCTGTCCAGTGGCGAGAGAGGTGTGTTGAAGTCTCCCATGATTATGGTGTGGTGGTCTATTAGACTCTTGAACTTGAGAAGAGTTTGTTTGACGAACATAGCTGCACCATTGTTTGGGGCATAAATATTTATGATTGTTATGTCTTGTTGGTGTATGGTTCCCTTAAGCAGTATGTAGTGTCCCTCTTTATCTCTTTTGATTAACTTTGGCTTGAAATCTATTTTATTTGATATGAGTATGGACACGCCTGCTTGTTTCCGAAGTCCATATGAGTGATATGATTTTTCCCAACCTTTCACCTTCAGCCTATGTATGTCTTTTCCTATCAAATGCGTCTCCTGTAGGCAGCATATTGTTGGGTCTTGTTTTGTGATCCATTCTACTAGCCTGTGTCTCTTAATTGGTGAGTTTAAGCCATTAACATTTAGGGTTATTATTGAGATATGGGTTGTTCTTCCAGCCATATTTGTTTATTTCTGTTACTAAACATTGTTTGTTTTCCTCTTTGATTATTTCCCCCCCCCCTTTTACTGTCCTACCTCCCACTGTTGGTTTTCATTGTTATTTTCCATTTCCTCTTCCTGTAATGCTTTGGCGAGGATGTTTTGAAGAGATGGTTTTCTAGCTGCGAATTCTTTAAACTTTTGTTTATCGTGGAAGGTTTTAATTTCATTCTCCATCCTGAAGCTTAATTTCGCTGGATACACAATTCTTGGTTGGAACCCATTATCTTTCAGTGTTTGAAATATGTTATTCCAGGATCTTCTAGCTTTCAGAGTCTGTGTTGAAAGATCAGCTGTTATCCTGATTGGCTTACCCCTAAATGTAATCTGCTTCCTTTCTCTTGTAGCTTTTAAAATTCTCTCCTTATTCTGTATGTTGGGCATCTTCATTATAATGTGTCTAGGTGTGGATCTCTTATGATTTTGCACATTCGGCGTCCTGTAGGCTTCTAGGATTTGGGATTCTGTCTCATTCTTCAAGTCTGGGAAGTTTTCTCGTATTATTTCATTGAATAGACTGCTCATTCCTTTGGTTTGGAGCTCTGTACCTTCCTGTATCCCAATGACTCTTAAGTTTGGTCTCTTAATGTTATCCCATATTTCTTGGATGTTCTGCTCATGGTTTCTTAACAGTCTTGCTGAGCTGTCTATGTTCTTTTCCAGTTGAAATACTTTGTCTTCATTGTCTGATGTTCTATCTTCTAAGTGTTCTACTCTGCTGGTAGTATTCTCCATTGAGTTTTTAAGTTGGTTTATTGCTTCCTGCATTTCTAGGATTTCTGATTGCTTGTTTTTTATAACCTCTATCTCCCTGTATAGTTGATCCTTTGCTTCCTGGATTTGTTTGCGTAATTCGTTGTCGAAGTGATCTTTCATTGTCTGATTTTGCTGTTTAATGTCTTCCTTGATACTCCAGATCATCTGAAGCATGTATATCCTGAATTCTTTATCTGACATTCCATCTGCTGCAGCTGTTACCTCTTCTAAAGTTGCGTTGACCTGCATTGCTTGTGGTCCTTTCTTTCCTTGTCTTTTCATACTGCTTGCGTATCTTTCCTGCAGGTGCGGGCGGCGGCTCTGCTCTCTCCTTATTCCAATTGGGGTGTCGTGGCTACCACGCCGGCAGGTCACTGGGCCTGTTCTGGGAGCTGGCGGCGGCTCTGTTCTGCCCCTACTCCAATTGGGGTGACGAGTGTACCACGCCGGCAGGCCACTGGGCCTGATCCGCCGGTCGGTTGCAGGTTTGCCTACCCTGCAGGCGCGGGCGGCGGCTCTACTCTGCCCCTACTCCAAATGGGATGACGTGTCTGTCGTACCGGCAGGCCACTGGGCCTGTCCCGCTGGTCGGTCGCAGATCTGCCCACCTTTCGGGCACGGGTGGAGGCTCTGCTCTGCCCCTACTCCAATTGGGGTGTCGTGACTACCCCGCCTGCAGGACGCTGGGCCTGTTCCTGGCACGGGAGGCGACTCTGCTCTGTCACTACTCCAATTAGGGTGGTGTTTGTACCACGCCGGCAGGCTCCTGGGCCTGATCCGCCGGTCTGTTGTAGGTCTGCCTACCTTGGAGGCGCGGGCGGCGGATCTGCCCTGCCCCTCCTACCACGCCTGCGGACCCCTGGGCCTGATCCGCAGGTTGATCACTGGTCTGCTCACCCTGCGGGCACGGGTGGCGGTTCCGCTCCGCCCCCACTCTAATTGGGGTCACGTGACCACCACACCGGCAGGGCCTGATCCGGGCGTGGGAGAAGGATCTGCTCTGCCCCTACTCCAGTTGGGGTGACGTGTGTACCACACTGGCAGGCCACTGGGCCTGACCCGCCAGGCTGTCACAGGTCTGTTTACCTTGCAAGCGCGAAGGGCGGCTCTGCCCTGCCCCTCCTACCACGCCCATGTACCACTGGGTCGCGGGTCTGCCCACCTGGCGGGTGTGGGTGGCGGCTCCGCTCCACCCCCTCTCCAATTGGGGTCACGCGGTCACCACGCTGGCGAGCCGCTGGGCCTGCTCCGGGCGCTGGCGGCGGCCCGGCTCCTTTCCTCTGGCTCGAGGACAAATTGAGGAGACTCGGGTGACTGTGCCTCACCCCCCCTACCAGGAGACCAACTGCTTATGTCACCGCTGTTATTGATGAAGATCTCTCCTCCGCCGCTTTCTGCTGACATCAGATCTCTGCCATGTTGGTATCCTATGCGAATGGCAGCATTTCGTTCCCCTTGCCGGGCAACCAAAGCAATGGGTGAGTCCTGACCGGCCCTCAGCAGGACCCAGACCGAGACGCAGTTTCCGCGGGCTCCTAGTCCTGGTCCAGGGAAGTTCCGGGAGCCGGAACTCGGCCGCTCCGTGCTCGGTGTAAGCTCCTGTAAGTGTAAGCTCCAAGAAGCAGTCCCCGCGGGCTCAGTTCCGGAAGCCGGAATTCGGCTGCTTAGTGCTTGGTGTATGCTCTGATAGGAGCAGGGTCCAAGAAGCAGCCTCCGCAGGCTCCGCAGCCCTGAGCCAGGGCGGTTCCGGGACAGTTCTGGGAGCCGGAACTCGGCCGCTCCGTGCTCGGTGTAAGCTCCTGTAAGTGTAAGCTCCAAGAAGCAGTCCCCCCATCATTAGTTTCTAAATAGTCTCCAATTTTGTTCTTAAATGTTGAGTTATTCAAAAGAATGTTTTCAGATTTCTAAGTGATTAGTGTTTTGGCTTTGCATTTGATATTTTTATTATTGCCCACTTGTCAGAGAATGTATGATTTTCTTTACAATTTACCATTAAACCTATTAAAATGTTTTATTGGCATTTGAAAGAATTCTATAGTTGTTAAATAAGTTCATAAAAATTATCATTTATTCTGTTGATTTTTTTTAAAAAGGACTTTTTTTAAACATGTTAACAGACCTTTGTTTTATTTATTTCTATGTGATGCTGAGAATCCAACCCAGTGCCCACACATGCTAGGCAAGTGCTCTACCACTGAACCACAACCTCAGCCCATAGTCTATAGATTTTTAAGATGTTAAAAGAACCTATATTGGGGTTTGTGAATTTTGTTTCTAAAAACATTTTGCCTTATTTTGAAAGACATTATTTGTGTCTATAATACTAGTGTCTAGGTAGAAAATCTAATTTTCATCTGTAAGATGGCTAATTGGAAACAACATAAGGTTAAATTTTCTCTTTATTAAGGAGTAGACTCCACAGAGTATGAACACAAGATTTTTGCTTTTGTAGAAAAGGGTTTGGATTTTCTTGGCAGCTCCAGGAAGAGCTGAAGATACCAGTGTAGGGGCATTAGATGGCTAGTTAGGGGACGCAGTGATTTGGCAGTAGAGTGAAATGCAAGGAGTTAGGTGAACAAGAAGTTACTGGACAGTGGTCAACATAATCATTATCCATTCTGTGTATTTCCTTTTAATGTTACCCCTCCGTAACCCTGTAGTTTCAGGAAAATAAAGATATTTGCAGAATATGAGTGCAATAAGGATTGCCTGTGGTCGTGCCTTTTCATTCCTGGAATGCTGTGGAATTACAACAGCACTGGCAATGAGAAGCCTCGGTGCATCACCTGAACCTCCGCGGTGAGGACAGCCTCCCTCGGGCAGAGGTGGGATGTGTGACAGGTGGTGGTCAGGTGGCATGTCAACACTCTAGACTGTGGCCTAGCAAAGAGAGCCCACCACCTATGAGTCCCCTTCCCTCTCAACTATTTAAAAATACAATTTTACACATTCTTTCATTTTATTAATGAAATGTTATGCTTCAGACCCGGAGGCCTGCCTGCCAGGTGGAGCCTGAGCAGTCTGCAGCTGTGTTTAGGTACAAAGCTTTAACTAAAGAAAATAGAATTTGGGTTTCTTTAATGTATCTCATGATATTTCCCCAAATTTATACCACAGTTAAATAATTTCTAAAGAGATTACTGACGATAAAACTTTTGTCCTTGGGCCAGGACATTGAAAACCTTGTGCTCAAAATGATTGTTTTTGGTTGTCTTTCCAAAAAATTAACCCTAAAATCCAATCCTTACATTTTCTTGGAAATGTTATCCTATATTCCTTTCTTGATACTATATTCTTTTTTTTTGGTACTGGGGATTGAACCTAGGGGTGCTCAACCTCAGAGCTACATAGCCACATCCCAAACAGCCCCTTCCCACCCTCTTAATATATATTTTAAGACAGGGTCCATCTAAGTTACTTAGGGCCTCCTAAATTTCTGAGGCTGGCTTTGAACTTGCGATGCTCTTTCCTCAGCCTCCCAAGTTACTGGGATTATAGGCGTGCGCCACTGCACCTGGCTTGACCCTACTCTTGGTGTACCATCCACTACTCTGTTCTTTGAAAATCAGGCTGGCTCTAATTATAAAACAGACCCAGTTATTTCTCACCCTCCGACGACTACAGCCACATCGAAGCTGCATCCTCTCTTGCCTGGACTGCTGCAGTCGCATTCCACATGGATCCTTGCTTCAGTCCAGACTGTGCCTTGCCTATTCTCAGATACCTATTTTATGTTGCCTCAAGTGAAATCCGGAGCTGTTGCCGAGGTCCCTTAGGCTTTACTATGTTCAGACCCCCTGGATCTCTCCTCCTCTGCCACATCTCCCTTGCTGCGGTGCCCTACCTCCTAGTCGATGATGAGGCGTGCAAGGTCTCTCCTCGGTTTTATTGCAGGTCGTTCCCACTACCTGGCACATCTCTGCTCCACGTGCATGTTTTGCTTCCTTCATTCAGGTCTCCACACAAATTTCACCTTGTCTAAAAGGCCTTCTCAGAAATAGCCCCTTCCCCTCCTGGTTACTGTCTGCCTCCTTTCTTGGGTTTGTTGATTCTTCTCTGCCCATTTACTGACTCAGTGAGTCTCTGATGTGATGTCACCAGTGCCCAGTCAACACTGGGTGAATGAACAGACGAAGGCCAATGCCTGCTGGGTTCTACACCTGGAATTGGCACCCTAGTTTCAGGAAAGGCACAACTCAAGTTCATGATTCTGGAAGGCTGGATATAGCAACCCAAAGCTTCTCTGTATGGGATTATAGTCTCACTATGTGCAGAATGGCATGTTGAATAACAATCTCTCACATCTGCTCAATGTCCCACCATTTCTAAGCTCTTTCCTACATGCTATGGATTGAACATGTCCCCCCTCAAGTTTGTTTCTTGAGAGCACTAATCCCCCCCAGCAAGGTATTTGGAACTGAGCCTTGAGGTGGTAATTAAATTGGGTTGGGCTCGTGACAGTGGAGCCCCACGATGGCATTGGTGAGCACGAAAAGGGATTGAGACCAGCATTCCCTCTTCTGGGGGAGAGTATAGCAAGAAGACAGCTTTTCCAGTATTTGAAGGGAGTTGATAAATGTTTTTTTTTTAGAAGAATTATACATGAAAACTTGTGGCCACTGGGATGTGAACTGCTCTTAGTTATTTAAAACCATTTCTATTAAAAAAATGGGAAAAATATATTCTAAAGATGGATTGGACTATGCCCACCTGCTGATGGAATGGTAAGTGGGACATAAAAGGGGACATTTTGCAGGTGAGATTTCTTAAGGCCCATTCTGTGATGCTAAACAATGTCACCTTCACCACATTTAGTCTAGTCCTGAGAGCAGAGGAGGTCAGAGTCAATCCAGATTTTAAGAGGGGAAGCAGACTCTACCTCTTGACACAGAAATGACCCCCCAAATGGTATTCTGAAAAACCATCATCTTTTTATCACCAGTAGAGAACGGAGAGCTTTCTAAGATCATGAAGAAAATCATCCTTTTGAAAATAGTGGCTTTTCTTCAGTGTATTAAATATTTAAGAAAACCACCGAGTAGTACCCTTATATGCCATTGTTCCTATTGGTTGTGACAGCACTGTTAATACTTTCAAAAGAAAGAGTAACAAATTGTGGAACCATATGGGGAACTCCATATTTCATAAGGGCATAGTTAGTGTTTGTACTTTGCAACAGGAGTTGATGAAACTTACCATTACGTCATTTGTCACAGGCAACTTGGACAGGAGAATGTAAAGCAATTATTGCCACTCATCTCCACTATTACCTGTGTTACTAATACACAATCTCGCCATGTTCAATAAACCTAGAAATGGAGAATGGACCTGTTGGGCTATAGTATTCCTTCAAATTGAAAAAAATAGTAACTATACAGATGGCATTAAATTTATTATTTCTCTGTAACATTTAGAAATACTCATAGCACAGTTCTGGGCATATGGGGAGCCCTGGATACCTTTTTGCAAATGTCAGATGTTTTAACTACAAAATTATCTTGTTTGGTTCCAGACTTTTCTATTATGGGAAAGAACATTACTGGGTTCTTGCTCTATTCACAGGAATATGCAGTTGAAATGAAGATAGCATATCCAGTGATTGCTTTTAAATTTACTTTATTACTATCATTTTTGATTTTTGATATTCTGGTCTCCTGTGTTCATTTCTTACCCTGTTCCGCTCCCCCCTAGTTCATCCTCTGCTGTTGGCAGGACACTCTGTCTGGAATTGCTGAGTTAACAGCTTCCTCTGCTGTGATCACGAAATTCTAATCTTTCCCCTCACGAGAGAACTTTCTGTGAATTCTAAGTCCATATGCTGCATATCCCCATTTTGCCTCTGAAGTAAGTTCCAGACACGTGACAGACATGGTCAAACTATTTATAGCAAATGTCCACAGGAGCATTTGCTCTCAGCAACTGGGAAACTGGGTTGATTCACAGGAAAGGTTCTGTTTGACTGGACTGTCATAAACAATGAGATCACAAAAATAAATACTTTACATCTGGCTGTCTGGATTCTGAGTTGCCTGGATATTTCTGGAAAGAAAGAAGCCATGTGGATCATTCAGCATCATATTGTCTACATAATTATAATATGTTCTAAGAAGTACAAAAATTGTTGGCAGGGTCGATTCTGGAAATAGCTTTCACTCTCGCCATAAGTGAGCAGTCAACTTTGTTGGAATCTGCTCAGTGTAGGCAAGAAAGCACTGGGATATTTCAGTATGATTTTGTGATACTGAGTTAGAAATAAGTTTTTATTAAATTCATGGGTTACAGTCTTCTCCCCCTGCCCTTTTTTTTTGGTATTGGGGATTGAACTCCAGTGATTAACAATTGAGCTACAGCCAAAGACTTTCTTTTTTCTTTTTTTGAGACAAAGTCTTGCCAAGTTGCTGAGGCTGGCCTTGAACTTAGAGATCCTCCTACTTCAGCCTTCAGAGTTCCTGGGATTACAAGCATGTGCCACGGTGCCCAGAGGTTAGTCTTACTGCAAGGAAGTTGGTTAGCTGCCTCAGAATATAGTTATCATGTTTTTCTGCGCGCCCCCCCCCCTTTTTACAGGGTGGTTTCATAAGATGCTATTTAATTAGAAAAGAGCTTGTTCACATTCAGAAATATTTCTTGATATTCAGTTTCATAATAAATCTAGGTACACTAATGCCAGATTGATTATCTTCTTATGCATTAACCAAACATTCAAATGGTTTTAACTTTACTGGTTACCATTAGCCATGGAAATATAATTCAGTTAAAGGTTAAAAAATCAAGAATTCTAATAATGGGCCTGAATATGTGTTAAAACATACATTTTTCTTGAAATATGTTTGCATTAGGGATAATCTATATTTGTTGATTCTTTAGCATACTATTTGCACTTGAAATGCTTTTTCTTATAATGCACAGTAATAAAAGGTAATATTATATTTGGAAGTGTGTTGCAAGGGAAACTGGTGGAGTTAATCCAATAACTTGGAGCTCCTTGGAGAAAAGACACTATAGAAACACAAGGTATTATTATCGCTATTATTACTGTGTGGAGCTGGAAACCCCGTTTGCACTTTGTAAAAGCTGGTCATTTAAGAAGAATGCAGAATTGTCATAGAAGGAGTTGAAACAGTTTCATATTTTGAAAAAAAAATGCATGCAGCTAGGTAGTAGGATAAAATTTTTCTTAAGGAAACTGGCTTAGATTTCTTGTTACTGTTCAACATTTTTAAAGGCATTGCTCTGAATGATTATTTTCCAGGTAAATGATTGAATTGAGTGATCTTAATAGTTGGGGATGTTAGTGGTCACCTGGAAATAAGGTCCTTTGTGTTAGGATTTGCAGTATACTGACCATAGGGATTTATTTAAAATTTTTTGGTGCATTATATTCATACATAATGGGTTTGTTGTTTCATAATTGTTCATGTACATAATATCATTTGGTCAATTTGGTCAATTTCATTCTCCTTTCCATTCCATCCCCCCCTCCCTGGTCTACAGATGGCCTGGTCTCCCTTATTTTCATGAAATCCTCCATCTTCATTTGCCTTGGCTCTCTCCAGTTTCCACATACAAGAGTGACCCTTGGTATTTAGATGAACAGATTCCAGGATGCTTAGAAGGATGTCAGTTTCACATTGATCTCAGAACCCTTGTGACTAGGAGTAACAAACATCGGTGTTGGCTTAGGAAGTATCAATATTAGGGAGACAATAAATGTAGTGGAAGAGAGGTTCCTGACAACAGGTTGACTGGTCTACATTCAGATTTTGCCTACTCGCCATGTGGCCTTAAAAACAAGAGCAACAACAAACCATTCCTTTCTCCACACTTCATGTTTTTCTTTTATAAACTGTGTTGGCAAAAACCCTGATGGTGTGGGTGAGGCCTCAGATGTGGAGGTCATGATGCCCAGTAAATGCTGCCATCATCCCAATTAAAGGTGACCTAGAACTACACTGATAGCTAGTAAATAAATTGCTGGTAAGATATTATTTTCTGCGTAATTCAGGTTTCTGTCTTCTACTTTCTGCTTTTCTCTTTGGAGAATGAGAGGGAAAAAATGAAAGGTCATGAAAATTCTCTAAATTTGGAGGCAAGAGGGAAGTGATTCATAAAATATGTTGGTTTGGTGTAAGATTTGACCATGTAAAAACAATGAAAGGAAATGAGATGTGTAAGTTGGGATCATGTTGGCCGAGTAGCTGCAAACCTCCAGTTTCTTGACTGTATCATTGTGGGTACTGATGTTTCCAGTTCTTTGTTGAGTATCATGTTGTAAATGATCTCTTTAGGGCTCTGTTTTAGGATTTTAGTACAGGTATATCTGCTTACTGCAGTCACTTAAATATATATATTATATATTTGTAGTTGGACACGATACCTTTATTTTACTTACCCGTTTTATTTCTTTGTGGTGCTGAAGATCGAACCCAGTACTTCACATGCACTAGGCTAGCGCCCTACCACTGAGCCACAAACCCCAGCCCCTGCAGTCATTTTAGCTCACAAGTCACAAGTAAATATGTTTCAACTTTTTTTCCTCTTGGCAGGTATGTGTCTTGAGAGAGGATATTTTAATGTCCTCAGTTAACTTCATATGAAAGAGACAGATATTACCCAAGTTCATTGGCATATGTGGTCTTGAGCCTGAAAATAATCATGAATACCAAGAGTGGCTTTTTGAAAACATGATAAACATTTTTAGGGTGTCAGAGTGAGGGTTTAAAACCATATTGGTTCAACCACATGTCTGATTATAGCCCTGATGAACATACAGGACTGATACTGGAAGCAACTAACTTTGTGGCTATGGATGGCTCAGCAGGCAAATCTTGATTCAGCCGGGAGAAGTGATGAACCTAGTTCTTCAAGATGGTATTTAAATTGGACCCAGATAAAAATCTTAAGGTAGTTATATTTTACTGAGGACCAACAAATTCTACTTTCTTTTTTTCTTTGTAAAAAGGAATACATGTCTATTCCTGGATGCTCCTTTTCTATATGATTTTATTCCTGGTTTCCCATACATACACACATGTATTCATTTTACTTTTTCTGTTATTATGTTTTGTCAAATTATTTATTTATTCATTCTCCTTTAATTTTTTCCTTGTCTTCTCCCTGCTGGTGTCAGATGAATTCCTTTTTCTGCAGAAGCTCAGCAGGAAATGGATTAATGCAGCTGGAGCACAACTACTGCTGCGTTAGGATGCTGGGGTGACCTCTATATTTGAAAAATAAAGGAAAAGAAAAGTATCCAGCCACTAAAAGTCAGGGGAAAAAAATCTTGATGCATCCTGTTCATTTCCACCATGGAAATGTTTGCAGCATCTCTAAGATACATTGTAAGAGAAAAATCATGAACACACTCCTACACACACTCATTGCCTCCCATGAAGCTTCATGCAGAGGAAAATGCTAAGCACAGATGCAGAGTCTGGGATATGTTTTAATACATCCCAGGTTAGCAACTCACAAGGAACCTAGGATATTGAGGTGCATGCTTGGTATAGCCAAAAATATGGCATTGTCCCTATCCCATGCACTTAAATTGTTTTATTTCCAGCAGTGAAAACCACCTCCCAGATTCATCTTCCAAAGATAGAACAGGTTCACATTTCTAGCCATCTTTCATAATGTCAGACTGATGGTTGATCATTGCCTGGGCATCCTTGCTGCCGAGGTCAACAACAACTAAGCCAGGACTGAGAGGATGTCCATATTCTTTCCTGCTGGGTCACTTGCTTGCCAAGAGTATTTTTTTTCCTATGACTAATATTCAGTGAAATATCTGATGTTTAAAAACATGATTGCGTAGCCTTGCAATTGTTATTAAATTCTTTTCCTGGGCTATAATGCATAGGCTTTGATCTAAAGTCCTACCGTTGCTGGAAAGACTTGTATGATTACGATAATGTGCACTGCTCTTTTTGCTATTCCTATAGGGAAAATAAACCCCACATTAGTTCCATATTAGTACCTGACTTGGAGAAGTTAAAAAGCACCAGAAAAAGGTTAAACAGAGTCAAGTACACATAAGAGAGCAGTGGTTATTAGTGTTCAGGGAGCCATTAAAAAATTCTGCTTATACAGAAGAATTTATTGGTGCTCCTGCTTCTGGCTGCTTTATGCATTTTAATAAAGAAGTAGGCTGTGCATGTGTGTGTGTGTGCTTGCACACATTTTATGGCTGTGATTGAACAAGATCTTAGCTATTTGGTCTGTCGCTAATTTCATCCTTTCTACCCTTCTTCAAGTCTCCCTCTTAACTTTCAGCTTTTCAGACCATATTATGATTCTGAAAATTCAATTCCATTTTTATTAAGGCAATGCAAGAAGTGTGTGTGTGTGTGTGTGTGTAGATACACTGGGAAGACTTTATATTGTGAGATGTTTGAAGATAATTAACCAGAGAAGAAACTAAATACAGTTTCATAAATCAAGAAAACTTCGTGAAATTCTATATTTCTTGGTGCTTTGAAATTTTAAAAAGCTGTCTATTAGGGATGACATGTGGGTTATGGTATAAGGAAGTGATTTAAGCATATGCATTTAACTATCCCTTTTAAATTCTCACTGAAACAACCAAAGGAATATAAAATTAGAGAAAAATGTATGCCTGTGTACTGGAAGCCAGGTTACAGTGCTACTACTTACATTTAGAAACTGGTAGACATTTTTGCAAAATATACTGTAGACAAGACTGAGTTATGAGATGAGAGCCAGCCAGCATGTGAAAGAAATGTTTCCCTTCCAGGAGGAACAGACCCCGAGAAGAACCCAATTGTAAGCTTGAAGTATTAGGGGTTTGAGGACAAAAGTGATCTTCAGGAATGGGAGGCTTGAGGGATGTACACTGATCTATCTTATATACTAGGTAGAGCATTACACAGTGCTCACTCCTAACTTGTATTCGGGGCATGTGTAACTCTAAATTATATAGAATTTGCTGTCACTGTCAGAGCTAACCCTTTACTTTTTTTTTTTTTTGATCCTGGGGATCAAAACTGAAGTACTTTATCATTGAGCTATATCCCCAGCCCTCTCCCCCCAACCCCCAACTTTTTTTTTTTTTGAATTTTGAGACAGGGTCTTGCTAAGTTTCCTAGGCTGGCCTTCAACTTGAAGTCCTCCTGCCTCAGGCTCTGGAGTCTCTGGGATTACAGGCATGTGCCACCTTGCCCAGCTAGCTATCTGTTTTGATATGTTCCTTTTAATGCATTTTTATTGTGGTAAGAGTACATATTTTGTGAGACTTAAATATTTTTATTAAGATTTGTTTTATGCCCCCAAATATTGTTTTTCCCAGTAAATGGTCCTTGTGCTCTTGTCCCATGTGTTTCCTATTGTTGGATGGAATCAACACGTTGGTTGGTAAGTCTTTACTGATTTTTTTTGTTCTGTCAATTCTTAAGAAATGGGTATTGAAATGTCTGTCAATTATGGTTTGCCTATTTCTCCTTGTAGTTTTATCAAGGATATAGGAGTTTTTGTCTCATACTTGGAAGCAGTGCTATTAAGTACATAAAAATTTAATACTTTAGGTTGTCCTAAAAAAATTAGTCCCATAGAGATGTGATATTCTTTATTATGAAATCTGATTTGTATAATACTACTTTTTTGATTAGTTTAGTAATCTTTTTCTTTTTTTCCCATTATATTTATTTTAAATTTTATTTTCTAGGGACTAGGTCTTATTTCATGGTCCAGACTGGGCTCAAGAAGTCCTCTCACCTCAGGCTCCTGAGTAGCTGTAACTATAGGCATGCATCACTGTCGAGCTTATTTTTTGTTTAATCCATCTGTGACTTTGCATTTTAAGTGTTTTTTTAATAGGCAGAATATAGTTAAGTCTTGCTTTTATATTAAATCAGACAGTCTTTGCCTTTTAGTTGTGTGTTTAGATCATTCACATTTAATGTGATTATTGGTTTGGTTACTTTAAATTGTCATTTTTTTGTTATCCTATTTGCCTTATTTTTCTGTTTGAACTAGTTGAACTCTTTAAATAATTCTGTTTAATCTTCATTTGGGTTCATTAGCTGTAATACTTTCTTTTGGTTTTTAGTCGTTGTGTTAAGTTATATAGTACACATATTTAACTTATGATTTGATGTGGTGAATAACATTTATTGATTTCCGTATATTGAACCAGCCTTGCATCCCAGGGATGAATCCTACTTGATCATGGTGTACAATTTTTTTGATATGTTTTTGTATCCGATTCGCCAGAATTTTATTGAGGATTTTTGCATCTAGGTTCATTAGAGATATTGGTCTGTAGTTTTCTTTCTTTGAAGTGTCTTTGTCTGGTTTAGGTATCAGGGTGATGTTGGCCTCATAGAATGAATCTGGAAGTTCTCCCTCCTTTTCTATTTCCTGAAGTAGCTTGAAAAGTATTGGTATTAGTTCTTCTTTAAAGGTTTTGTAAAATTCTGCTGTATACCCATCGGGACCTGGGCTTTTCTTAGTTGGTAGTCTTTTGATGGTTTCTTCTATCTCCTCAATTGATATTGGTCTGTTTAGGTTTTCTATATCCTCCTGACTCAATCTGGGCAGATCATATGACTTAAGAAATTTATCTATGCCTTCACTATCTTCTAATTTATTGGAGTATAAGGATTCAAAATAGTTTTTGATTATCTTCTGTATTTCTGAAGTGTCTGTTGTGATATTGCCTTTTTCATCCCGTATGCTAGTAATTTGAGTTCTCTCTCTTCTTCTCTTCACTAGCATCGCTAAGGGTCTGTCGATTTTGTTTATTTTTTCAAAGAACCAACTTTTAGTTTTGTCAATTTTTTCAATTGTTTCTTTTGTTTCGATTTCATTAATTTCAGCTCTGATTTTAATTATTTCTTGCCTTCTACTTCTTTTGCTGTTGTTTTGCTCTTCTTTTTCAAGGATTTTGAGATGAAGTATGAGATCATTTATTTGTTGGTTTTTTCTTTTTTTAAGGAATGAACTCCAAGCAATGAATTTTCCTCTTAGAACTGCTTTCAATGTGTCCCATAGATTCCGATATGTTGTGTCTGTGTTTTCATTTATCTCTAAGAATTTTTTAATTTCCTCCTTGATGTCTTCTATAACCCATTGATCATTCAGTAACCTATTGTTCATTCTCCAATTGATGTATGCTTTTTCCTTCCTTCTTTTATCGTTGATTTTCAGTTTCATTCCATTATGATCAGATAAGATGCATGGTAATATCTCTACTCCTTTATATTGTCTAAGAGTTGCCCTGTGACATAATATATGATCTATTTTTGAGAAGGATCCATGTGCTGCTGAGAAAAAAGTGTAACTGCTTGATGTTGGGTGGTATACTCTATATATGTCAATTAGGTCTAGGTTATTAATAGTGTTATTGAGTTCTATAGTTTCCTTATTCAACTTTTGTTTGGAAGATCTGTCCAGTGGCGAGAGAGGTGTGTTGAAGTCTCCCATGATTATGGTGTGGTGGTCTATTAGACTCTTGAACTTGAGAAGAGTTTGTTTGACGAACATAGCTGCACCATTGTTTGGGGCATAAATATTTATGATTGTTATGTCTTGTTGGTGTATGGTTCCCTTAAGCAGTATGTAGTGTCCCTCTTTATCTCTTTTGATTAACTTTGGCTTGAAATCTATTTTATTTGATATGAGTATGGACACACCTGCTTGTTTCCGAAGTCCATATGAGTGATATGATTTTTCCCAACCTTTCACCTTCAGCCTATGTATGTCTTTTCCTATCAAATGCGTCTCCTGTAGGCAGCATATTGTTGGGTCTTGTTTTGTGATCCATTCTACTAGCCTGTGTCTCTTAATTGGTGAGTTTAAGCCATTAACATTTAGGGTTATTATTGAGATATGGGTTGTTCTTCCAGCCATATTTGTTTATTTCTGTTACTAAACATTGTTTGTTTTCCTCTTTGATTGTTCCCCCCCCCCCTTTACTGCCCTACCTCCCACTGTTGGTTTTCATTGTTATTTTCCATTTCCTCTTCCTGTAATACTTTGGCTAGGATGTTTTGAAGAGATGGTTTTCTAGCTGCGAATTCTTTAAACTTTTGTTTATCGTGGAAGGTTTTAATTTCATTCTCCATCCTGAAGCTTAATTTCGCTGGATACACAATTCTTGGTGTTTACCTTGCAAGCGCGAAGGGCGGCTCTGCCCTGCCCCTCCTACCACGCCCATGTACTACTGGGTCGTGGGTCTGCCCACCTGGCGGGTTTGGGTGGCGGCTCCGCTCCGCCCCCTCTCCAATTGGGGTCACGCGGTCACCACGCTGGCGAGCCGCTGGGCCTGCTCCGGGGGCTGGCGGCGGCCCGGCTCCTTCCCTCTGGCTCGAGGACAAATTGAGGAGACTCGGGTGACTGAGCCTCACCCCCCTTACCAGGAGACCAACTGCTTATGTCACCGCTGGTATTGATGAAGATCTCTCCTCCACCGCTTTCTGCTGACATCAGATCTCTGCCATGTTGGTATCCTATGCGAATGGCAGCATTTCGTTCCCCTTGCCAGGCAACCCAAGCAATGGGTGAGTCCTGACCTGCCCTCAGCAGGACCCGGACCGAGACACAGTTTCCGCGGGCTCCCAGCCCCGGTCCAGGGAAGTTCCGGGAGCCGGAACTCGGCCGCTCCGGATAGTTTACTTTCAAGTGGCATCGTTTCATGGAGAGCATAAAAATCGTACAACAGAATACTTATGTTTCTCCTTTCCTGATGTTTGTACAGCTATTGTTGAGTTTTACTTTTTGATTGTTGTATGGTATTTGTTACACATGTCAACTATTTTTTAAAGATCTCTAAATAAGAAGAAAAAAACTTACCTATGTTAAAATTTCTGGTTATTTTCATTCCTTTATGTAGATCCATATTTCCATTTAGTATTGTCTTCCCTTTAGTCTAAAGGGCTTCTTTTGACATTTCTTTTAGTTGCATTTCTGCAGGTCTTTATTAACTAATGTTCCCCACAGATATTTTCACTTTGTATAGGATTCTATTTCTCTTAGAGAGTTCACTGGGTGCTGCCCTAGTTCCTCTGCTGGCACTCCTGGCCTACAAACATAAGGCAGAAAGCAGAGGTACTCTGCAGGTTCATCTCATTTGTTTTCTAGCTCTTAGGGATCACTGTTGGCTACTGCCTGGTGACCAGTATCCTTTTTTTTTGATATCAGGGATTGAACTTGGGGTCACTCAACCACCGAGCCACATCCCCAACCCTATTTTGTATTTCATTCAGAGACAGGGTCTCAGTGAGTTGGTTAGCCCCTTGCCATTGCTAAGGCTGTTTTTGAACTCGAAATTCTCCTGCGTCAGCCTCTAGAGCTGCTGGGATTACAGATGTGCACCACCATGCCCCACTTTGCTGAAATACTTTAGTTCTTCATCTTTGTTTATTTATTTACAGAATTTCTCTTCTGTTATCTTGTGACTTTTTTTTTGACTTGTTGGCATATTTACACAAATAGTTATCTCTTTCAAATTTTGACTGGATTCCCAAATGCATGATGTTCATCTTTTCCCCTGTGGTAATCCTAAAAATGTGATTCCATCATCATCTAAGTTCTAGTGTTGCAGGTGAAATGTCTGCCAGCACAATTTCTTTTCTTCCTCTTTTGTAACTTGTGCATTTTATCTTGAAGATGATTATTCTCATCATTGGAGTTGAAAATAATTGGTGAGTGTACATCCTTGCCTTATTTCTGATTTGAGGAAAGATGAATTAAAGTTTCACCATTAAGTATAACGATAAGTCATGAGCAACTAATAAAAAAAATAAATTTAGAGGAAAATGAAAAAAAAGTCAAGAGAGTTTCTATTTTTAATTCTTGAGATCTTTAATCAAAAACAGTGCTGAATATTGTCATGAGTTTTTCCTCACTGTATTAATGTGATATATTGCACTGATTTCCAATACTAGATTGACCTGATAATCTTGGATAGACTGTACTTGGTCATGGTGTATTATCATTTTATTACTGGATTTAATTTGGTAATATGTTAAACACTTTTTTGCCTCTGTTCATAAGGAATATTGATCTATAATTTTTAAAATGATATCTTCGTTAGGTTTCTGTGCTGGCTTTGTAAAATGAGTCAGGAAATACTCCTTCATTCACTATTTTGCTAATGACTTCATATGGAATTGGCAATTAAATAAAATATTGGGTAGAATTCACCTGTAAAGCCATCTGGGTTTTTTTTTAATCATAGGAGAGTTCTTAAATATAAAATTCAATTTCTTTAATGAATATAGGGTTATTTAGACTGCCAATTTCTTTTTTATGTCAATTCTGGTAATTTGTGCTTGTCAAAAAATTTAGAATTTTATCTAAGTTGTTGAATTATTGGCAATTTATCATTTTAATTCTTTAGGATCTATGATAATGACTACTTTATTATACCTGATATGGTAATTTGTATTTTTATTGATTAGTTACTTTGGGGGCTTCTTGATTTTTTTTTTTTTTTTATTATTTCAAAGAACCAACTTTTTCAATTTTTATTATTTTCTATTTTATTGACTTCTAATTTTTATTCTTTTTACCACCTGTGGGTTTAATTTTCTCTGCTTTTAGCTTCTCAAGTTGGAAGCTTAGATTATTGATTTTACACATTTATTATTTCAAAAATGGAATCATTTAAAGCTAAAGCTAAAAGTTTTCCATTCAGCACTGGTTAGGTTACATCCCACAATTTTAATATGATGTGTTTTTATTTTCTAATGGTGTGACTTCTTTGACTACTGGTTATTGAAAACTATTCCATTCAAATACCAAATGTTTGGAAGAGTATTTTATAGACTTAATTGTTTTTTTTTTTTTAAGAGAGTGAGAGAGAGAGAATTTAAATATATATATATTTTTTTTTAGTTTTCGGCAGACACAACATCTTTGTATGTGGTGCTGAGGATCGAACCCGGGCCGCACGCATGCCAGGCGAGCATGCTACTGCTTGAGCCACATCCCCAGCCCCTTAATTGTGTTTTTAATATTTATTTTTTAGTTTTAGGTGGACACAATATTTTTATGTGGTGTTGAGGATCGAACCCAGTGCCCCGTGCATACCAGGCAAGTGCCCTACCACTTGAGCCACAACCCCAGCCCCATAGACTTAATTGTTACTGATTTTTAATATTATGTGGTGATCAGAGAATGTATATGCTTTCATTTTCCCCCCTAAAGCTGGGATTTGAACCTAGGGCTTTGTGCTTGCTAGGCAAACACACTACAACAAAACTACATTCCTTGTTCCTTTTTTATTTTTATATTGAGACGGGGTCTTGCTAATTTTTCCAGGCTGACCTTGAAGTTGTGATCTTCCTGCCCCAGCTTTCCAAGTAGCTGGAATTACAGACCTGTGTCAATACAACCAGTTATATGATTTTAATTTTTAGATATTTGTTGAGATTGATTTTATGATCCAGTACGTCCGTCTTGGTAAATTTTCTTTGTGCTCTTGAGAACAATATGTGTTTTGCTTATAACATTTCTACAATAAAAGAAATTCTATAAAAAATTGTAAGTCACTAATGCTGATAGTTTCAAATGATCCTCTTTTGATAGAATAGCAAAACAGTTGATGTTTATCTTTAGCTCTCTCAGTAGGATTATTTATTTCCTTTTATTCATAAATCAAAGTTTTCTATGCTGTGCTTATCTTTCTATCAGTATTCTTTTCAGATAATTTTTCTTAATTTCATAAAATATTACACTAGCATGTTGCTAGTACAATTTAGGATGATTGCTTATGATACTGGTTTTTTTTTGTATTTTTAAAAGTATATCTCACCTTCCCATATTAAATAAATGAAGTTATTATGTTAGTATTTTAGACTTTAAGTATTCATGGACTCAAATTGCAAGCTTATGTACTGTTATACATAAATATCAGTTGTGAAGCAGATGCCCCATTGCTTGTTTTCATTCACATGAATTAATACATCAACGAAGTGAAAGGAATAAATTTAACAACAGGATTTCAGACACCCTACACAGGCATATTAATGCTCATAGGAATTTCTGTGCCTCCCTGTGTATGTTGAACTTGCTTAGCAGACAGAACATCACATACAAAAGTCCTTTGATGAGAGTGGGCCCGTTTCACTTGAAGTAAGGCTGGAACGTGGAGAAATCAAAGGAGATGGATAAGAAAACAGGGCTTGAACTTACACGGCCTGTGAGTGTTCTGAGGATTTTGATGTTTATCCTGGTAGCAGAGGGATTGTATGGAAGAGATTTAAGCAGGGAGATATAGCGTGCTTTTGAAAGACGGCTCTGGCTAGGTGGTAAAACTAGTTGGAGGGGGTTCAAGAGTGAATGTGGTAAAAGATCAGGGAAAGGATTGCCAGTGTTTAGGCAAGAGATAATGATAGATTAGGTTATGGTGGTGATGGTGGAGATAGAACTGGAATGATCGACAAGATCAAAATAAATGTCCTGGTCATAGATTTGCTGTGAGGAGTAAGGGAGAAGAACATGTTAAGAAAAAGACCTAGGTTTCTGGTCTGTCCAACAAGAAACGTGTTTGTGGGGCTGGGGATGTGGCTCAAGCCGTAGCGTGCTCACCTAGCATGCATGCTCCTGGGTTGGATCCTCAGCACCACATACAAAGATGTTGTGTCCACCGAAAACTAAAAAATAAATACTAAAATTCTCTCTCTCTCTCTCTCAAAAAAAAAAAAAGTTTAATGATACACGAACACATTTTTTTCTTAATATTTTCCCATACAATGGAATTTGGGAAATTCTAATTCTATTATTGGTGGTGGTGGTTGTACTGAGAATTGAACCCATGGGTGCTTGACCACTGAGCCATATCCCTTTTTATTAAGGCTGGATCTTGCTGAGTTGCTTAGGGCCTTGTTAAGTTGCTGAGGCTGCTTTTGAACTTGAGATCCTCCTGAGTCACTGGGATTATAGGTATACACCACTGTGCCCAGAAAAATATTACTACTTCAGGATTAAGGACTAATAAGTAACTGTTAGAATTTAAATGTTACTAAACTATTATCTTCCTAATTTTAGTGACTTTACAAGCCATTGCAAGCCAGAAGATTTAATAGTAAAGAAATCTCTGGTATGCCTTTGACTTTTTTAGAAAAAACTGTTAAGTGTGTGTATTACAATAAAGGAATAACTCATAGCTAACATCATACTTAATGGGGAAAGACTGAAAACTTTTAGGATCAATAAGACAAGGACGTTTGCTCTTGTTACATCCATTCAACATTGTACTGGAGGTTCCTGCCTAGGCATTTCAGCAAGAGAAATCAGCATCCATATTGGAAAGGAATAAATAAAAACATCCCTATTTACAGATACAATTTTGTTTATAGAAACTCTGAAGGAAAACAAACACACATAAATTAAAGCTCTTCAAGGTTGTAGAAAAGATAAGTATACAGAAATCAAATATACTCTGAATACAGCAGTGAAAAGTCTGAAAGTGAAATTGAGAACACAATTACATTAATAGTAATGTGAAAAAGAATAAAATACTTATTTAGAATATCCAAAAAGGTCCACCAGAAAACTTTTAGAACAAATAAATTCAGCAAAGTAGCAGGATATAATATCAATACTCATAAATTAAATACATTTCTGTACATAAGTAATGAATCCACTGCAAGAGAAATTAGGAAAATCACCCCATTTACAGTAGCCTCAAAACAACAACAACAACAACAAAAAACACTTGGGAATCAACAAAAGAGGTGAAAGACCTCTACCATGAAAACTACAGAATGCTAAGGAAAGAAATAGAAGACCTCAGAAGATGGAAAGACCTCCTATGCTCTTGGATAGGCAGAATTAATAGAGTAGAAATGTCCATACTACCAAAACTGCTATACAGATTTAATGCAATTCCTATTAAAAGCACACTGACATTCTTCATATAACTAGAACAAGTGATCATGAAATTTATTTGGAAAAATAAGGACTGCCTTGGCTATTCTGGGTCTCTTAGCAAGAGGAGTGAAGCAGAAGGCATCACAATACCAGACCTTAAACTACAGAGTAACAAAAATGGCATGGTATTGGTGTCAAAATAGAGATGTAGACCAATGATACAGAATAGAGGGCACAGAGACAAGCCCACATAAATAAGATTGTCATACTAGACAAAGGTGCCAAAAACATGCATTGGAGAAAAGATAGTGTCTTCAACAAATGGTGCTGGGAGAACTGGAAATCCATATGAGTGAAATGAAATTAAACCTGTATCTCTCACCATGCACAAAAATCAACTCAAAGTGGATCAAAGACTTACACACAAGAACAGAGACTCTTCACCTAAAAGAAGGGCTGACTTAGAAGGTGACTTCTTTAACAAGACTCCTAAAGCACAAGAAGTAAAACTAAAAAATCAATGGGATGAATTAAAACTCAAAAGCTTCTTAACAAAGGAAACAATCATGTGATGAGAAAGCTTACAAAAAAAATCTATCACATGCATCTCAGAGCACTAATCTTCAGGATATATAAAGAGCTCAAAAAAACTTGACACCAAAATACCCCCAAATATCTCAACAAATGGGCTAAGGAACTGAACAGACACTTCACAGAAGAAGAAATACAATTGATCAACAAACGCATGATAAAATGCTCATCATTTCTAGCAATTAGAGAAATGAAAATCAAAACTAGGATTTTATCTCACTCTAGTCAGAATGGTAATTATCAAGAATACAAGCAATGAAAGTGTAGGTGAGGATGTGGGGGAAAAGGTACACTCATACATTGCTTGTGGGACTGCAAATTGGTGCAACCACCATGGGAAATAGTATGGAGATACCTCAGAAAACTTCAATGGAATCACCATTTAACTCAGCTATCCTATCCTTGGTTTATACACAAAGGGCTTACAATCAGCATACTAAGGTGATGCAGCTGCATCAATGTTTATAGAAGCTCAATTTGCAATAGCTTAACTATGGTACCAATCTAGATGCCCTTCAACAGATGAATGGATGAAGAAAATGTGGTACATAATAGAATATTACTCAGCCTTAAAGAAGAATGAAATTATGGCATTTGCAGGTAAATGAATGGAACTAGAGAATACCATGCTAAGTGAAATAAGCCAATTCCAAAAAACCAAATGCCTAATAATTTCTCTGATAAATGGATGCTTATCCATAGGGGGGTGGGGGAATGGGAAAGAATGAAGGAACTTTTATTTGTGTAGCGGGGAGTGAAGAGAGGGGTGGGGTTGTGGCGATAGGAAGGACAATAGAATGAGCCAGACATTATTACCCTGTATACATGTATGATTACACTACTGGAGTGACTGCATCATGAACAGCCAGAGGAATGAGAAGTTGTGCTTGTGCTCCATTTGTGTACTATATGTCAAAATGCATTCTGCTGTAAAATAAAAAGAATAAAATACTTAAGTTTAACCTAGAAGGTGTACAACTTGTATTCTGGAAAACTAAAAAATATCATGGAAAGAAATTAAAGATATAAATAAGACATCTTGTTTCCATGACTGTGGAAGAACTCACATAGTTAATACTCTTTGTCTACAAGTTCAGTACATACAATCTTTATCAAATTCTTGGTGTTACCATTTTCAGAAATGGATAAGCTGATTGCAAAATTCATGTACAAATGCACTGGATCTAAATACAGACAAACAAAAAAAACAAAGAGCAAAGATGGAGGACTGTAAATGCCCCTCCCCATTTCAAACTTACTACAAAGTTACAATAATTAAGTTTGACCTAAAAGTAGACACATACAGCAATGTAATGGAATTGAGATTAAAGAAGTAAACCCTGACATTTGTAGTCAGTTGATTTTTCTATGAAAGTGCTGAGAAAATTCAATAGGTGAAGAATAGTCTTTCGACAATGTTTCTGGGACAACTGGATATCCACATACAAAAGAAGAACTTTGGATCCCTACTACATAACATATAAAAATTAATTTAAGATAAAAAACCTAAAGAGCTAAATCTACACATTGCTAAAGGGAAACAGTACATATATTTTCCTGACCTTGGATCAGGTGATTTTTTTTTTTTTAGAAGTGAAATTTAAAGCACAAAGAACCAAAGAAACATTGATGGGTTAAATTTCCTCAGAATTACAACACTTTGGTACTTCAAAGGACACTATCAAGACAGTCAAAATAACCCACACAACGGGAGAAGATACTATCAAATCCTATCTGTTAAGGGTCTATTATCCAGATTATATAAAGAACTCTTACACCTCAACAATAAAAAAGACGATCTAAATTAAAAATGGGAATATAATTTGAATAGACATTCCAGAGAAGACCTACAAATAGCTAATACATGAAAAATATTTAACCTGATTAATAAGGGAATGCAAATAAAAATCAGTGGGATACTACGTGTGTCACCCACTAGGGTTGCTATAACAGAAAAAGATAGGTAATAGCAAGTGTTGATGTTGAGAAATTGTGTTCCTCATTCATTGTTATTGGTAAAGTAAAATGTATAACTGCTTTGGAAAATGGTATGTTAGTTCCTAAAGTTAAACAGAATTACTGTGTAAGATGGCAGACTGGTTCTAAAATTCATGTGTGTCTATAAAGAGCTAGAAACAGCCAAAGCAATGTTGAAGAAAGACAAAGTTGGTGATTTTATATGCCAGATAGAAAAAAAATGTTATTGCTCTAACTTCCTGCACAGAAAACTATCATTTGGGATATGGAAAAGAAGTTTCCTTTGCACTGGATCCCATTTTTACTAGGTGAGTTGGTGGTATGTGCACCTCCATATGCAAACCCTTTCTGACAAACCTGCTGTACAACCAAGGCAGATGGAGAACCAGGAAAAGTTATGAAAAGCCTAACCTACAACAAATCTCAAATCAGTCTTAGGTTCTTAGGCTAGCTCTTGAAGAAAGAAACCCATGCTTGGTTTCAACTAGTATGCAGTCTCTTAGAAATTGCATGCATGTTCAGCTTGTCAAATGTATCAGTAAACCTTAGTCTAAACCTTCTAATGGAACAGGAAGTCATGTGTTCAACCAGTTTTCTATGCAGAAAGTTGAGGCAATTAATACCAAAGAAGACAGGAAGCAGCCTTTGATCAATATTTTTGTTGCACTTCTTTAAAAATGCAGGGATAAACAGAACTGGCATTATCCTTGTTATCTTTCTAGGTTCTAACACCAATTCTTCATATGGATATGTTAACATTGCTATTTCCAACTTTCCATTTTTGTCTTCTGCATATCATTTCAAACAAACTTAAACTATATTGGCTCAAAAGAGTGCTTTCTCAAAAGGTAGAAGAAAAAGGCACACGAACAAAGATATCCCTCTGTGTTAGATCTCATCATGACATTTGTCTATAACACATTCAACAAAGACCAGGAAGAAAAGCAAAAATGTGTGTATTTGTATGTGGAGTTTTTGCTTGTATACGGACAAATTCTTAACAACCCCATGTGAAGAGGATTTTGAATGAATAGAAACTAGAAGCCATTAAAAGAATAAGAGGACAGAAAGCCATTTCTTGAAAAAGAATATTTATGTTCTATATTTTTTTTTGGGGGGGGGTTGTTGGCAAATGTCTTGCGTATTTTTTAGAACCGTTTCCTACTGAGTTCAATTATTCTTTATGCTTCCTTTGTGGTTTCTGTGTCTTTAGTTATTTCCTCTGCCTTCTTGTTAATTTTCTTGTCTGAAATACAGTTTCATCCATTACCCTACAAGATTATTGTCTGATCGGTGTTTATTTTTAATTCTCTAAATAACCAATTTTATCAAATTTTGTAGGGGTGTGTATGGGTAGGAATGAGATCTTGATTTTTTTTTTCCTTCTGTTTGGTGTGTTTTGCCTGGGTGGTTGCAGGATTTTTTTTTTTTTTTTTTTTTGTAGATGGACTTACCTTTAATGGGGAAAAAAAGCACTTGTTCAGCTTTCCCTTTATATCAATAGAAAGATAATAGTTTTTCTATTGGGTCCTTGTTCTGCCATCTCAAATGTTGACATTCAGTCAAGTCAATTGAAGTGGTTATAATCCACAGAAGTATAATTAATGTCAGTGGTGTTGCTAACATAATCTCACTCAGTATGAAGGACATGTTATTGAGGATTTTAAAAAGGAATGAGTATCAAAAATAATGGCCCAATATTCTGTATCTTAATAGAACATAGAATCAGAGAACACAAAATTCATTTGGAAGAGTGACATTTAGCAGGTAAATTGTCCGAGTAACTCTCTGGTTGACTGGGCAAAATCAGATGTGCAAGGATGAGTAGACAAAGGACAGAATAAAGGGTTTTGGGAAAGCTGAACTGGCTGATGGGAGAGCCACAGGGATAGTCTTGGCTGATGAATTGTCTATTAAACCCAAAGCCCTGAATGATAATGCAAGCAAGAGTGTGTTTAGTGAGAGTTGATAGGCAACCCACAGTTCATAAGCCAAAGCCAAAGCCAGGAGGCCAACTAGGTCACTGAATCAATGAAGAAGTCAGAGTTAGAAATGACTTTCCAAAGTCTGGAACCAGATTATGGAAACTGGTAGCAAAAGGCTGACTCTGGGCAGGTGGTCCTTGCACAGACACAAGTTCATTTGGCCTAAGTTGTCTTTTGTTGGATTGATCAATGGCAGTATGTACCTGAGTGGTTAATAGGGCCAGAAACAAAGCTGAGGAATAAGCAGGACACATTGTGTAATGGAAGGAACTGATGAAGTATTGGATCTGCTGGTGGAAGATTGGGACATCTCTGTCTTAGATATTTACTGAATAACAGACTTTAGATGAAGTCCTACTCATTGGTAGGGATTTGAGTTAATAACTTAATGAAATTCCTTCTGGCTATAAGAATGCTATGATTTTTGCCTCTTTATCTTGTTGGAACATAGAAGGCCAACTACTTACTCTGGAAGCAAACATCAAATGCCATTTCCTGTAGAATGTGCTTTTACACAGCTGGAAAGATGAATGCTTCTAGAACTGATGATCCTGAGTCATAGGCAGGCTCAGATTACAATGCCAGTCAGCAGCAAGTAGGATATTCCTGAAATTGACAGGTAGAATTTTCTGTTCTTTCCAGCTACAAGATGATGATGATCTGTCCACATTTAAATGGCATGTTAGGGGTGGGGCTGTGGCTCACTGGTAGAGCGCCTGCCTCACATGTGTGAGGCACTGGGTTCGATCCTCAGCACCACATAAAAATGGCATGTTATACTAGGTCTATTGTTCTTTTTTTGTGTGTGTGTGAGATATTTTTTACTTCAGAGGTGACAAATATCTGTGCTTTAGCCTGCTCATCTCTGACAGCTTCTGGTAATTCACAATTGATGTGACTCATATACCTACCAGGATCTTCTTAGTATAATCACAGTCCCCTTTTCTCTGCAGATACATGATCTGGCAGACATAGGTGCTACACTGGAAAGTGGCAAGGCTAGATTCTACAATGATCATTGTGTCCTGTTAATTGGCCAGATGCTGCAGGTTTTCTAAGAAGACAGTGAAAAGCCAGTTAAGAATTTCAGGCAAGAAACTCTATTCAACAGATATTAGTCAGGTGAGTAACAGTACCAGGCATTGACAAGGAACTGGAGATTCAAAAGTGAAGCAGCAGGTATTGTTCCTATAATCAAAGAACCTATAGACATGAAATAAAAAGGCAATTACAAAACGGTATGAAAGGTACTATAGTGGGAAGAATTACAAAATAAGAATATTTAAGGAAAATAATGAAATTGGAGGGGGTGGTCAAGGAAGGCACATTGGAAATGGTGATATATGTGAACCAGGAGCCAGATGAAAAATAAGGAAGAATATCACAGATCAAGAGAGAGAACATGGAGCACTATGAGAAGTGAAGGTAGCTGGGGGTGATTGGAAAGCCATGTACTTTGAACAGACTGGGTCATTTGGACTCAAAAGTCAACATGCATGAGGCTTTATGTCTGAAATCATGCTACATATGTGTGCATATAAGCCAGAAGTGTATGATGAAAGGTAAATTGTTCTAATGTCATTGTTATTTTTATGAGGAGAGTATATTATTGAATTTTTCACTTAAGATAATACTCACATAAATTCTTCTATTTAGAAGAATAAAAACCAATTTCTCAACTAGTAAATTAGAAAAATGGAAAGAGAAAAAAATTCAAACTAAGACAAAGAGGAAGGGAAGAAAAAAAATGACATAAATACAAAACCTAAATTTGGATGGTAGATTACAAACACAAATCTGTCAACAACTACATTAAAAGTAAATGGACTAAATTAAAGGACAAAAGTTATCAAATCAAAGGATAAACATGACCTAACTATGTGCAATTGATAGACATATAAAACATAATGATAAATATTAGAAGTAATAGCTTTAAAAACAGTTGAAATTATCTATCGTACAAAGAAAGATGTATTACCTTGTCCTTACAATAAAATACATGGAATCCAGTCACTGAATCCACCTCTGGATGGCTATATACTTTTCTTATTCAGTAACAATACTCGATATTCTGTAACATAAGACTAAACTATAAATTTACTAACTACCAATATAAAGTGAAACGATAGGGGAATGGGAAAGAGGGGGGTGTTAATCTACACAGTACACACATAGAAAAGGAATAGATGCTTAGCTGCTATAATATAATTAACTTAGAAATCGGCATCTGAAATAAAATCAGAAAAAGCAGAAAGCAGAAAATAGACCTTGTAAGAATAAGTCAAGACTTCATATTGGGGATTAGAAAATACAACTGATTTGTAATAAAAATAATATCAAAATTGGAAGAATACAACTAAAGCATATTTGAGAGGACAAAAGCTGATAAACTTCCACCTTAAATGCTAAGAAGGAAGAAAGTAGTGAGCACAAAAATAGCAGTCAATACAATAAATATTAAACTTTCAATAAGGAGGACCTAAAAACCTAAGATATTTGAAAACACTGATAGAACTTAAAAACTCCAGTGATTTTTATTAGGAAATAATTATTACCAGGACTGAATAAAAGAAAATACAGATATGCTGGATGTAACAATGATAATAAGAGACTATACTGATAAACTTCAGGCTATAACTTTCAAAGTTATTAAAAAATGGACAAAATCTTAGAGAAAAATATGATCCACCATAACTGACTCAGGAACAAATCAAAAACTAAAGTAGTAACAAACCATTAAATTTAATGTATATTAAAAATATTTTCACCAAGAAAACTCCAATACCAGTAAAATTGATATTCAGGGAAAACTAATTCCAAACATATTCTCTTCCAGAGTATCAATTAGGGTATTCTTGATGCCAAAACTTAACATAGATCAAAGTCATGTGGGAGCTGGGGTTGTGGCTCAGTGGTAGAGCGCTCGCCTCACACATGGAAGACACTGGTTTGAGCCTCAGCACCACATAAAAATAAGTAAGTGAAATAAAGGTATTGTGTCCAACTACAACTAAAAAATAAATATTAAAAAAAATCCATGGGTTAACATTATAATGAAAGTCCATGAAAAAAATCTTGAACAAAATATCAGCAAGCTAAAGCCTGTAATATATATAAAGGATAAAGAATCATGAGCAAGCTGTGTTTGCCTAAGGAACACAACTTTGGCTCAACTTGAGGAAGTCAGTGAATGTTATTTACTACATTAATAGACTAAAAGAGATCATGTGACGATCTCCCTAGATGCAGACCAAATGTTTTATAAAATTCATCATACTTTTAGAAAACATGCTTAGCAAATTGGGGCCAGAAAGGAAGTTTCCTAAGTTGTTCAAAGGTGTCTAAAAAATAACATTCATAGATAATTGTGAAGCTTCTGAAGACCTATATTTGAGATTAGCAAAAGAAAAGGAGATCCCCCAGAGCTATTTTATTCAATAATCTATTGAAGGTTCTACCAGAACATTGGATAGAAACGAGGAATAAAAGGTATCAGGATTGAATGGTAGGAAAGAAAACTATTTGCAGATGATATGATGATGTAGAGAATACAAAAGAATGCACAGAAAATTTATTAGAATTAATGAGTGAGTTTAGGCAGGTAGTTGAATATAAAATCAATGTAAGAAAATCAATTGCATTTCTACATGCCAGCAACAAACATTTAGAGAAAGAATAAAAAAGATGCTTATAACAGCATGAAGATGTGAAGCATTGAGGAAGAAGTAGAACAAAGACGAGGGACCTTTGTGGGAAAAGGTGTAAAATTTATGAAGAGATATTAAAGAAGACCTAGCTAAACGGAGAGATAAGCCATGCTTGTGGATTAGAAAAATTGATATTGTAAAGATGTCAATTCCCTTTTAATTGATTGAGATTCAGTGCAGTTTTATTTAAAATCCGTATAGGACTTATGTTTCTTTTGTGGAATGTGATAAGCTGCTTGTAAAGTATATAAGGCTATGAGAGGGGATCAAGAATAACTTCAGTGTTCTTATTGAAAACAACCAAGTTCAGTAAGTTGCCCACGAAGGTCAAGATTTACAGAGCAATAGTAATGGACAAATGTGGGCAGGTAAAAGGCACAGAGCACAGGAGAGGCATTAGGCAGCCCAGAGAGGGGTCCATACTTCTGAGGACATTTGATACGTGGCAAGTGTAGTAGTGTGGATCAGAGCAGATTCTGTGGTGAGTTGTGCTGGACGTCTGGATAGGAATACAGGGAAGAATGGAATGATGCCCTTACCTTACATGATACACAGCAGTCAACATCAGGTGCATTAAAGACCTTAATGAGTCTTTAACATACAGTTTTTACACAAAGCTTTGAGGGAAAAAAAAGATTATTTTCATGACTTTGTGCTAGGGATTTCTTAAACATGACACATAACACCTAAGCATAAAGGAAAAGATCAGTGGCTTTGTCTCCATTAAAACTGAGAATTTATCAAAAGTTGACAGTAAAAGGAATTCATCAAAAGAAAAATAGCAGGGCTGGGGTTGTGGCTCAGTGGTAGAGCGCTTGCTTTGCTTGTGTGAGGCACTGGGTTCAATTCTCAGCACCACATATAAACAAAGGTCCATGAATAACTAATAAAATATTAAAATAAAAAGAAAAATAGCAACAGTACCCCAAAAGATGAACTTGGAGAAGTTATTGGTAATACAGAATCCGACAAAATTCTAGTATCCAGAAGCTACGTGGAATGCCTCTGGGATGCTGGAGCTAGTACTACACAAAGTGTTTCCTGAACTTCTGCACAGCTGGTTTCTGATTCATTTCTGCAGCCGGGGACGGGAACCGATGGGATGCTTGGGAGGAGATGAAGTATTTCCTTTGTTTTCTTTTCCCTACCACAGCTGGTGACATCTTCAACTTCTTTTGACATATCCAGAAATTATTTCCCTTTGACTGGGTGCTACAGTTTGCACCTGGAATGTCCCCCAAAGGCCTATGTGTTAAAGGCTTTTTTCTCTGCTTGGTGCTATAGAAAATTGGTGGAAACTTTAGGATGTGGGGCCTAGTAGGAAGTTAGATCTTGGGGGACATGCCTGGGAGGGGGATCGTGGAACACCCATTTTTTTCCTCCTCTTTATACTTCATTTTTGTTGTGAGGGGAGCAGCTTGCTCTACCACATACTTCTCAAAACAGTGGGGCCAATGACTACGGGCTGATAATTCCAAAACTAAGTCAAAATAAACCTTTCCTACTTTAACTCGATTGACTGAGTACTTTGTTACAGTTATGGAAAGCTGACTAACACAGTGGGCAAAAGGCTTTCTGTCCTAAGCCCTGAGCTAGCTTGCTCACCTGCCCGCTTTCCTTTCTGTTCCTTCTCTCCCTTTTTCCCTCTCCCTCCCCCCCCCTTTAAAAGTCCCTACCCTCAACTGACTTCATTCCTACCTATAGGGCAAGGAGTCTGCATAGCCAGTATGTGGGCCTCTATCTGTAATCTCAACTACAGTCCCATAAATGGTATGAGTGAGCTACTTTCTAGCATTAGCCTTCCCCTTCCTCCTCGGAAATACCAGTGGGTATGAATTGGCAGATCTCCTTGATAACTGGCATATCAGCTGTACCACCTGCCCCCACTTACCTCTGTTTTATGTGTCCAAGTTACGGACTGATCTTCCCAGAGCTAGAGGACAAAGCACCAATCCCCAGAGACTGTTTAACTTTTTTGTTTCTCTGCCCTGGAGCAGAAGCTATTTCCTGATGTTAACACCTGGCTTACTGCAGGATCCCTACATACCTTGTTTTTTTTTTTTTTTCTTATTCAGTTTTTCAACACCTGTGTAAACATTCCCTGCATTCCATTCCTTAAAAATACCTGGTGTCCGGTTGGGGTTGTGGCTCAGTGGTAGAGTGTTTGCTAGCATGTGTGAGGCACTGGGTTTGACTCTCAGCACTGCATACAAATAAATGAATAAAATAAAGGTCCATCAACAATTAAAAAAATATACCTGGTATGATTTTTGTTTCTCTGACTGGACCCTGATTTACACACACACATTATGAGTCAACAAAGGCAATGCAAGAGAGGTCTTGGCAAAAGTCTAAAATAGGTATTTCCAAGAAAAGGCCTATAAGTGCAGGGGAAAATGCTGAATCACAATGATCAGATAATTACAAAGTAAGAGCACAGTGAGATGGCATTGCATACTCACTAGACTGGCAAACGTGAGCAGTCTCACTATGCAAGTGTTGGTAAGGTTTGGAGCAAAGTGATTTCTCCTACAAATTTGAGTCTACACTGGTACAACCACTTGGCAGGTGACTGGGTACTGCTGGGAGAGTTGAGATCAACAAACTCACTAGTTTCTATCACTTTTCTCTTGTGTGTTCTCCCTTGAGAAACTCCTACCTTAGTACAAGAGGATCTATGCATATGAATGTGCATTGCAGCATTGCTCATAAAAGAAATAAAAAGCAACAGGAGAACAGAAATTGGGAGTGGCCTCAATATCCATGAACAACAGATTGGATAATTGAGTTTTGGTATTCATATGACAAATGTAAAACCCATGAACTACAGTTCTGCCCATCAATGAATGATTTCAGAAGTATGTTTCCTTCAGTCAACAAATATTTGAGTGCTTGCTAGTTGCCAAGCACTCTGCTACATGCTGAGGATGTGTAATGGAGCTTACGTTCTTGTAGGAAAAGACAAAAACAATAAGGATGTTTAATAAGTAAGCTATTTAGTAGAATTTCTAAGCAATGTGTACTATGGAAAATGAAAAAAAAATGGAAGGGAAATCTGGAATTTCTTGACGTACAGTAGTGGGTGTGTGTGTGTTTTAATTTTAAACACAGATGTCAGTGAGGTCTCCTTAAGAATGTAGCCTTACAGCAAAGACAAGAAGGTGGTAATGGAGAAAGTCACAGTGGGAAGAGTCCTCAGGTGAAGGGAATAGCCAGTGTGAAGGCACGAGGTGATGGGACATGCGATTGGATCAGAGGCAGATCGTGGAGCTCTTCATTGACATTGATTTTTTCTAGTGAGTTGAGCAGCTGTTGTAGGGCTTAGCGTAGCACAGTGCCAATTTATATTTTAAAAGCATTGCTTTGGCTGCCATATTGGGAATAGACTTGGACATAGGGCCACATTGAGCAAAAGCCCCACATCTGTACAAGAATGCATACGGTATGTGTTCACGTAAAGACCCAGGGTGGCTAAATAAAATAACATGTAAACACACCAGTTTTGGGGTAAACACCAGTGGTAAAACTATAATGAAAGCAAGGGGAAGAGGGTAGAGGTAACCTCTGGGGACCATTATGTGATGCATTGGGGACACGGAGCCCTTGAAGTGGCCATGCTTTCTTCCTTAGTCTGGGTTGGATTTTCACTTAAAATTTTAACTTGTAAGTGTATATATGACACACATAATAATTAAAAAATAGAACCCACAAGAATTTTCCTTTTTAGTGTGCCTGAACTATTTATCCATTGACATAGGTTGTTTTTTTTCCTAGATTAAGAGGAAAATTTTAGTGTGCCCCAATATGTGGGAAATATAAATGGCCCAACGTTGGTGCATTGTTTTCTTGTGCATATTCCTGATGTGGAGGTATCAATCTGGCTATTACAATGATAGAATAAAATGGAGAATTGGATGTCAGCCAGGATATTTATAGGACGGGAACCTCCAATTAAGTTAAACACACGTATCATCAGGAAGTAGGCATTTGAGCACCTGCTACATGCAAAGAAATTTGGGAGCGTAGAGGACTATTCAATCTGATCATCAGGATGGGATCAATATAATACTCAGTTACCTAGGACATCACTAAATTATTAATTGCTAAATTGTGTGGCACCAGATAAAAACTGCTGACTGCAACATGTAAATCTCAGACATGGTGTGCCGATACCATTCTTGTCTTTTAGAATCAATGATAACCCAAGTACAGAATTCTGTACTCAATTTTTATCAAATTCATGGAAAATTATGTAACATGATTTGCTATTTTGCATTTGTATGAATTTTTGCTGTTTAGTAATTTCCCAAACAGTCAAGCTGTCAGGCACATCTTTCTCTTAATGATTCTTCATCTGCCCAGAATTTTCCCATGTTTCTCTTACCGTATTAGATGGTTGCAAAACTCCCTTAGAAAAGTGGACTATTCTTTGTGAATATCTGTTTTGCATATTCTCTGGTACAAATGAGATTATGTATTTTTGCTTAAAATGTTCCTGCTGGGCTGTCACAGTGTAAGCAATCAAGAGATGATGAATACAATGACTTTCGAATTTTAAATTTCAGTTAATTATTTAAATAAGAACATGAAAACAAACTGATATTAGGGAATTGTCTTCATCAAGTGTACTAAAGGATGCCTGTAAAATCACTTTTGGGGAACACTTCAATAGTACTTAATTTTAGTAGTACTCTGAGGTATTGATTAAATATATTAGTATAGCTCCAAATAATTATTACTAATTGCCATATCATAAGTTATATTTTATATTTCTGTCCCACACACATATAATCAAGTGTTAATAGTTTTCCTTCTTTTCAGAATTCCATAGGAAAATTATCTTAAAGTTTTGTACCCAGATGGACTCCTACTCTGGGTGCCCACAGCAACATATTCCCAGAATCAAATTGGCCATGTTGATTGCTTGACATGACTCAGGTTTCATAAATACACTTTGAGAATCACAAAAAGTTTGTGCTGTGCTTTGATATATAGTTAGAGTCCAAAATAAATGGTATGCCTCAGTGAACTATTGAAAAGCCTGACTTTACTATCATAGTGATTTGGTCTGTTATTCATGGATTTGCCTTAAAATACTTTATCTTCAGAAACATTTGCATATGCTTACAATGATCTGGTAGTTTTACTTGATTTTTTTTTTTTGCTAAATTCTATCCATTCCACCTTCTCAAATCTGATCACCGCATCCTTCTAAACTGTGTTAATATTGAGAATTATCTAAGAGGAAAGGTGGAAATGAGGAAAGTATGGCCTCAGAGGTATGTGTTGATCTTTTGCTTTTATTTTATTTGACATTGTTTTGGCCTTAAGCAAGAATGGGAAATTTGCTTTTGTGATTCGCTTGCTTATATAAAGGAGAAAAGAACCTTCTGCCTTTCCCCCCCCTTTCTCTTTCTCTTTCTCTTTTTAAGAAAGACATCTTTAATAATTCTGTTTTAGGATTTCTTCAAGGTATGACATGCACCTTAGATTAAAGGCATTCATATAGTCAGCAGGAACCGAGCCTCGGTTTGTATTAATGTCTGTAAGGGTCGATTCTCTCCCAGTGCTGTTCTAGGGATGAAGTGAACAGCAAGGCGCCACAGCTCAGAGATGAGAGAAGAATAACTGGCCAACTGAGTGTTAAGACTATTCTGGAGCCATGCCTGCTTGGGAATTTGAAATGTCCTGAAGGGTTTGTGGAAACTTGGGTTAGTCTAAATTTGACTTTGTTTCCCCCCAGTTGTCCTCATTGGAAAATTTAAGCTACAGCTTCTCTGGTGCCTTTAAGGGGGTATTCCTTGCAGTGTACCAAAGCGAGTGGCATTGATGTTGGCATGAGCTAGGTGTGTGGAGAATAGTGTAAGAAGACTGCAGTGCGCCCTGAGGTAAAGAATGCACAGACATTGAAATTCAGCAGGATTGGGGGCTTTTCTGGGGCTTCTCCAAAAGGTACCCTTCCCACTTTAAATGTTGAGGTATTTGGTGGGAAGGTGCTGTTAAAGTTTACATATTAAATAAACATTTCTCCAGGCTGCTTTGATCCCCAAATTTCTTATCTTGATTAACCAGGATCAGTTAGTGTTTTTTTTTTTCCCCCTTCTGTAGACTGAGAGTTCCGTAGTGACTTCCTTGAGGGAAGGGATAATGTCACTTTCACTCTGCCTCTAGGATGCTCACTAGTATTTGTGGAGAAAAAGGCTGAATGAGAGTGCCCATTTAGCTTAAAGTAAGGTTTTCTATTTTAATGACCTAACTATTAATGAAATAATTACCCTCTTTCTCCTCCTCTTATTCCTTTATTATCTCCCCAAAAGTACTCATTGAGGGCTTATATTTAACGGCTAATACAATCACCTCATTGGCTAGATTATGTTAATAGTATCAACTGGGAAGAGCTTCATGTTTTTTTGTTTTGTTTTTTGTTTTTGGCACTGGGGCTTGAACCCAGGGGTGCTTTACACTGGGCTCTATCTGTAGCCCTTATTTATTATTTTAAGATTTTGAGACAGGGTCTTGCTAAGTAGTCCAGGTTTGCCTTGAACTTGTGGTCCTCCTGCCTCAGTGCCTCTGGTTGCTGGGATTACAGGCTTGTGCCACAGTGCCCAGCAAGGGTCCCTTGTTTGAAGGTATTACATTCTGTTGGGCATTTGCATATTTATTTGTAGACCCATACCCTGCCCTTTGCTTGGTCTTTTCAGTTATTACAGGGCAAATCCTGTTTCTCAGGTTCTCCTGTTAACCAATTTCCAGTTAGGCTTGGCCCATGTCGGAGACGGGTGGGAAGAAGCCTGGGCACATCTTCCTGTCTGTCTCATTGAGAATGGGTGCCTGGCAGTGGCTGTGTCTCCTCCCTGGCTCCAGCTCCCACCCAACACAAACCCTTCTGCAGTGGCCCCAGTTTCTGCTAGGGACCCTAGCTCTTGAGCTCTGGCATAACCTCTCACCCCTTCACCCCTCTTTCCCAAGGTGGGGAGCAGTGGTTGCTTTCCTTCCTTCCCTCCCTCCTTCTCTATTGAGATGAATTCAGATGCCATAAAAATCTAACCTTTTGAAGTGTACAATTCACATGGCAAGACGGAGCAGGTGTGCTAGCTAAGGTCTCTCTCCCTCTTGTAAAGCCAATAACTGATGCCATCCCAGTGGTTGTACCTTCATAGCTCATCTCCTAATCACCTCCCAGGCCGACCCTTCCAAATACCTTCAGTATGCTTTTGGGCATGAAGTTTCTGAACACATGAACAACCCCCCGTGGCTAACTCACAGGCTGCTCTTCAGTCTCTTTCTTCCTTAACTTCTTTGCCACATCTCCCCGAGGTGTGATGCCTCTCCTTGAAGATGGTGGTGACTGTGGCTGCCAGGAGGTTCCTTTCTGACCATGCACCTCATCCTCCTTTTCCTATTGTTCCTGTTCTGTTTTGTGAAGGTTGTCCTTTCCCAGGGGCTCTTCTGACTCTGAGATTGTTCTCCAAGTGCATCCTAAGACTCCCTTGGTATTGTTATTTTGGTGCAGAGCTTTTTCAAGGCTCCAGCTGCTTAATGGCCATTTCTAATGGGCTGTGCACTGCCTCCAAAATGCCACCAATGATCTCCCCAAAACCTATTCCTTTACTCCTCCTTCATCAGCCCCCCCAGTTGCTCAGGATGGAAACCTACACCAGACTGACCCTTCAAACCTCCATCCTTCTCCTTTCCTCCCTTCTCTTCCCTTTTATTTCTCTTAGGTTTTATTTCCCTTAGTGCTCTTCTTCTAGCCACTCATCCCACCTCGGATTTCCCAGGCAAATGCAGTCATGGACTTGTGCCTGAGGCCTATCCTGGGATCTGGAGATGAGGTGACACAAGTGAGGCTGAGATGTAGCCTCAATTCTGGTTCATGTCCCATGAGGTCACAGGTGCAAGGAGTTAACCAAGCTGGGTTGGAGTTGTGTCCTTTCCCTGTGTGAACAGTATAAGCTTTAGCCAAGTCTCAGATTTTATTGGAACCTCTTTTTCCCCAGCTGCAGGAAGCCATCCGTGAAATACATGAAGGTCTTCTGAAAGCAAGAAGCCAGGGAGAGATGGGCCCAGCGTTGGGAACTTCCCGTGGCTCTCCTTTGGCAATAGATTGCCCAATGCATGTGACCTTTCTCTCCACTGTTAGGAAGCTTCCTCCTAGTAGCTCTGGAGGTGGGCGTACCCTACTAGAAACTGAACAGCCCACCTTCAACCTTTTTGGAGAAGAACATTCTATGGAAGGCCTTTGATGTCTCCTGATGTAAATAAAGCAGGTGCGGGTTCCGTTTGTCTAGAAGCTAGATCCCTCTCATCAGCTTGCCCCTCCTGCCCCTGCTTTTGAAACTACTTTCTGTGTTCTGTGGTTTTTTCACCATTTTATTTCCCTTAGCTGTTACTTGTCATCCAGCCCATTCCACTGAGGGGAACCTCAGTCCCACCACCCACGCAGGACGTGAGCGGGACCCAGCTACAGATGCAGTTGGCAATAGTAGCTACTTTGGGATTGTGAGTTAAATGAGACAATATACATTATGAACTTCATGCAGTGTCTGGACATAGGAATGCTGAATAAATGGTCGCAGCTGGACCCAGAGTCCTTTAGCCCCATTCATCTGTCCAGAAGTATGGAAAACCTTATCTGAAAGACCTGGCTAAGAACTCATGGAAGATATTAACCACAGTGTTTCAAACATGATGGTGAAGCTCTCACAAGACATGCCAGCAGGTGGTTGTAAGGGTTTTCTCACACTGAATGGTGCAGCTGAGTGTATGAGGCTCTTTATTCCAGTATATTCCTGATATAATTGGAAATATCCTGAAGCAGATCAGGATCCAGTGCTCTGGTCACGTGGTTTTTTGATGCCAGACATTGTTTGACAGAAGTGGTTGCTCTTTTGGTTAGGAGTTGATTTTCATAGTACCAGTGTATCAGTGAAGGGGGTTAAATTTCCTTAGTTTATTCAGTTACTACACATAAAGTAAGAATTTTCTTAAACGTTTTAATAGAAATTATATATAAGGGGCTGGGATTGTGGCTCAGTGGTAGTGTGCTCGCCTAGCATGCATGAGGCACTTGGTTTGATTCTCAGCACCACATAAAAATAAAGACAATAAAGTACATCAACAACTAAAAAAAATTTAAAAAAGAAATTATATATATTTAAGATGTTGTGATCACACTGTTGTGATGCGCTTCGTGCTCTCTCTCACGCATAGTGACTGATTACTGCATTCAAGCCAGTTGACATGTCCATCTCTTCACACAGTTAACATTTTGTGTGTATTTAACAACAGTTAAGATCTACTTTACTACCAAATTTCAGGTATAAAATACAGCGATACTACCTATAAGCCTCATGTTGTCTATTAGATCTCTAGAACTTATTTATCTTGTATAAATAAAGCTTTGTAGATGTTAACCAACATCTCTCCATCTCTTCCCTCCAGTTACCTCTAATAACCATTATTTTTCCTTCCTGCTTATGAGTTCCACTTTTTTAGGTTCCATATGACTGAGATCATGAAGTATTTTTTCTGAAGTATAGGGCTAAAGGAGTCATGGTATACACATGTAATGGAACAATAGTCAATCTTAATGGAAAAGGAGATCCTACATTTCTAACAACAGTAACCTAGAGGACATTATATTCAGTGAAATAAATTAGGATTTTCTGTACTTGTCAGAGAATTATTCCATGATGTGAAAGTTCATCTTTTTTTCTGTGTGTTTTCATACATGTACTTAGGGTAATGATATCCATCTCATTCTACCATCTTTCCTTCCCTCTGCCCCCTCCCTTCCCTTCTCTCCCTTTTGCCATATCTAAAGTTTTTCCATTTCTCCCATGCTCCCCACCACCCCCATTATGGAGTCGGCATCCTCATATCAGAAAACATTCGGCATTTGTTTTTTTGGGATTGGCTTACTTAGCACAATATTCTTGAACTGAATTCATTTATCTGCAAATGCCATGATTTTATTTTCTTTTAATGCCAAGTAACATTTTATTGTGTATATATACACATTTTCTTCATTCATTCATTTAATTAAGGGCATCTAGGTTCTACAACTTAGCTATTTTGAATTGAGCTGCTATAAACATTGATGTGGCTGCATTACTATAATATGCTGTTTTTAAGTCCTTTGGGTATAGACTGAGGAGAGGGATAGCTGAGTCAAATGGTGGTTCCATTCCCAGCTTTCCAAGGATTCTCCATACTGCTTTCCATATTGGCTGCACCAATTTGTAGTCCCACTAGCAATGTATGAGTGTGCTTTCCCCCCCACATCCTCGCCAACACTTATTTTTAATAGCTGCCATTCTGACTGGAGTGAGATAAAATATTACAGTAGTTTTGATTTGCATTCCTCTAATTGCTAGAGATGGTGAACATTTTTTCATATATTTGTTGATTGTGCACCATCTTCTGAGAAGTGTCTGTTCAGTTCTGTGGCCCATTTATTGATTGGGTTATTTGGGTTTTTGGTGTTAACATTTTTGAGTTCTTTATATATCCTACAAATTAGTGCTCTCTGTGTGTGGTAAAAATTTGCTCCCATTCTGTAGGCGCTCTCTTCACCTCATTGTTTCTTTTGCTGAGAAGAAAATGCACATCTTTTAAAACCAAGTGAGTCAAGTCAAATCTCTTTCGTTATAAATGGTCATTGGCACTTCGAGTCTCATCACTGAGGAGTTCTCAATTTTTGATTTTCACAAATCAGTTTATTTTGTGTATTTCACTGTAAAAATTCTACTTTGTTTAAAATTTGAGCAATATTTCATGGATAACTTACAGTTATGGCAAGCAGCTTTTCTACTTCTAGAAGCTATTGGATATGTGGTGGTTGAGATATGGTTAAGGGTCCCCCAAGGGCTCATGTGTTGAATTTAATCCTCATTGTGATGTATGAAGGGAATGGAAATTTAATTTGACCATGGTGTTTAGAGGTGGGACCTTTGGATAAGGTCATCAAGGTGGGGTGCCCATGATTGAATCCTGGAAGCTATGAAAGATGATATGTCATGAGCTTTGTAATGTTTTGAACAACCAATAAAAAAAAAAGGAGAGAGAGACCAGAGCAGTCATATGTATACTCCCTGTTTCTTGCTTTAAGATACCCTGTACTGCCTTGAGACTCAGCCAGTAAGAAGGTCATTACTAGATAAAGGCCCTTGAACCTCCAGACCTGTGAATTAAATAAAGTAACCCAGATTCAAGTATACTGTTAAAATAATGAAAACAGACTAATACATGATGCTTTCTCTTTTAATAATGTGTACATGGTTTAAAAAAAGGGGGGCTGATCTAATACAGATTTAAAATCCAACATAGTCAATTAGGGGATGCCTTGTAGAAGTGACTTCTCAGCATGGTCTCTGTACTGGGTTGAATAGTGGCCCTGAACATTCATGTCCACTTGGAACCTCAGGATGTTACTTTATTTGGAGGGTTTGGGCAGATGTAGTCAGGATAAGGTCATACTGGATTAGGGTGGGCACTAAATCTAGTGACTGGTGTCCTTAAAAGAAGGTCATGTGACAATAGAGGCAGAGACTGGAGTGATGTAGCTTCAAGCCAATGAATGCCAAGGTTTGGCAGCAATTACCAGAAACTTGGAGAATAGGCCTAAAACAGATTGTTCCTCAGCCTGTGGATGATTTTGGACTTTTGGCCCCCAGAATTGTGTGAGAGAAATTTCTGTTGTTCGGAATCCCCCAGTCTGTGGTAGTTTGTTACAGTACCTTGTAGGAAACTAATATACTAATATTTTATATGCCTTAAGATGCCCTGGATATTAGAAGCTGTTACTTAAATTTTGTTTAATTTAGCACTTATTTTATAAAGAAAAATGATGGAGTAAAAGGAACAAACCAGTAAATAACTGTCTTGAAATCGTGGTGAGGAAATCTGCAGTGAATTAATTGAAGGCTATTAAGAACAAGGTCACAGTCAGCAATCAGAGGAGTACTTTCACCTAATTAATGGAGGTTGGTTCATGTTACTGAAGACCTGAAAAGCTTTTATGCTCAGAATTACGTTTCATGCAGTGTGTTGGAAATGGGTAGGTCAGGGAGAAAATTTGTGGGAAAAGGTTGAAAACTTCTTAAAATTCCATGATCAGTTGAAGGTGATAAGACGATAATAGCTAATTCCTTCACAGTCCATGAGAAGATTTTACTCAAAGAAATTTCAAAGGGGGAGACCAGGCATTTTACGGACTGTGTTGAATTATCTTGTGTCTTTGGGACCATTTTCTGGCATCTTAGCAGTGGCCACTAGTTAAGAGTAATTAATTTATTATTCATGAAAAGGAGGAAAAAACCCTGATTCCAACATATTCTTAAGCTATAAATCAAATCTCAATGAAGTTATGAATTTGAAAAGGCTGAATATGGCAGTGACTTAAATATCAGTTCTGAGTAAAGACAGAAAAAAATATTAGCAGAGTGGCTTTTGGTAATAAATCTACATTTCCTGAAAGTGGGATATAAATTATAAGTTGTTTTTCTATGGGTTCTGTCAGAAAAGTTAAAAAAAAAATATATATATATATTTCATTTGTCGGTAGGAGAATCACCCTCCTAGCAGAGGTGTTCTGCCGGTTTTCAAGGACTTTTTTTTTTTTTTTAAGCTGCTAACTAGGGATCAGGGGTTGTCTTGCAGAGAACACGTTTATATACTCTCAGCTCCTAGTGCCGACAAATAATAGTTTCTTAAAAGAGAAAAGACAATTAGATAAGAAGCTCCTGATGGTCTTTGGCTCCAGAGAACTGAAACAGCCTAAACTTACCAACAGTTTATCAATTGCCCCAAACTTAGAGATGAGTTTTTCTTATGATTCTGTGGGATGGCAGGGCTTGGCTGGGTGGTTTTTGGCCTTATGTGATGTCAACAAGGTTTATCCACTTATTTGCATTTGTTGTCATCTTGGATGGACTGCAAGTTCCAAGAACAGTTCACTTAAATGTCCTTGGCTTTGCTGCCTATCCATGAGTCCTTTCATGAGGCTTGTTTGCCTGCTAACATGGTGGTCAGACTCTGTATGTTGCTTCTGAGTTTTAGAGGTAAAGCAGCAATACCAAGCCTCTAGGCTAGGACTGGATCTGGCACAGTGTCACTTCCACCTGAGTTACAGGGCTAGCCTATATTCAAGGGTAGGGAAGTGGACTTGACTTCTTGATGAGGAGAGTGACATGCTCATTCAGGGAGAGAAGAAATCGGCAGTAGCTATTTTTTGAGAAGTCCTACCATGATCTTGTTATGTACTTCTTTTTTTTTTTTTTTTTAATTTTTTATTGTGGGTTGTTCAAAACATTACAAATTTCTTGACATATCATATTCCACACTTTGATTCTAGTGGGTTATGAACTCCCACCTTCACCCCATACACAGATTGCAGATTCACATCAGTTACACATCCATTGATTTACAAATTGCCATACTAGTGTCTGTTGTGCTCCGCTGCCTTTCCCATCATCCACCCTCCCCCCTCCCCACCTCTCCCCTCCCCTCCCCTCCTCTCTCTCTACCCCCTCCACTGTATAACCCTGAGGGTCTCCTTCCATTACCGTGCAATTTACCTTCTCTCTCCCTTTCCCTCCCACCTCTCATCCCTGTTAAATGTTAATCTTCTTCTCCTGTTCTTCGTCCCTACTCTGTTCTTAGTTACTTTCCTTATATCAAAGAAGACATTTGGCATTTGTTTTTTAGGGATTGGCTAGCTTCACTTAGCATAATCTGCTCTAATGCCATCCATTTCCCTGTAAATTCTATGATTTTGTCATTTTTTAATGCAGAGTAATACTCCATTGTGTATAAATGCCACATTTTTTTTATCCATTCGTCTATTGAAGGGCATCTAGGTTGGTTCCACAGTCTTGCTATTGTGAACTGTGCTGCTATGAACATCGATGTAGCAGTGTCCCTGTAGCATGCTCTTTTTAGGTCTTTAGGGAATAGACCAAGAAGGGGAATAGCTGGGTCAAATGGTGGCTCCATTCCCAGCTTTCCAAGAAATCTCCATACTGCTTTCCAAATTGGCTGCACCAATCTGCAGTCCCACCAGCAATGTACAAGTGTACCCTTTTCCCCACATCCTCGCCAGCACTTGTTGTTGTTTGACTTCCTAATGGCTGCCAATCTTACTGGAGTGAGATGGTATCTTAGGGTGGTTTTGATTTGCATTTCTCTGACAGCTAGAGATGTTGAGCATTTTTTCATGTACTTGTTGATTGACTGTATGTCCTCCTCTGAGAAGTGTCTGTTCAGGTCCTTGGCCCATTTGTTGATTGGGTTGTTTGTTCTCTTATTGTCTAATTTTTTGAGTTCTTTGTATACTCTGGATATTAGGGCTCTATCTGAAGTGTGAGGAGTAAAGATTTGTTCCCAGGATGTAGGCTCCCTATTTACCTCTCTTATTGTTTCTTTTGCTGAGAAAAAACTTCTTAGTTTGAGTAAGTCCCATTTGTTGATTCTAGTTATTAACTTTTGTGCTATGGGTGTCCTATTGAGGAATTTGGAACCCGACCCCACCGACTGTAGATCGTAGCCAACTTTTTCTTCTATCAGACGGCGCGTCTCTGATTTGATATCAAGTTCCTTGATCCATTTTGAATTCACTTTTGTGCATGGCGAGAGAAAGGGATTCAGTTTCATTTTGTTGCATATGGATTTCCAGTTTTCCCAGCACCATTTGTTGAAGATGCTATCCTTCCTCCATTGCATGCTTTTAGCCCCTTTATCAAATATAAGATAGTTGTAGTTTTGTGGATTGGTTTCTGTGTCCTCTATTCTGTACCATTGGTCCACACGCCTGTTTTGGTACCAGTACCATGCTGTTTTTGTTACTATTGCTCTGTAGTATAGTTTGAAGTCTGGTATCGCTATACCGCCTGATTCACACTTCTTGCTTAGCATTGTTTTTGCTATTCTGGGTCTTTTATTTTTCCATATGAATTTCATGATTGCTTTCTCTATTTCTACAAGAAATGCCATTGGGATTTTGATTGGCATTGCATTAAACCTATAGAGAACTTTTGGTAATATCGCCATTTTGATGATGTTAGTTCTGCCTATCCATGAACAGGGTATATTTTTCCATCTTCTAAGATCTTCTTCTATTTCTCTCTTTAGGGTTCTGTAGTTTTCATTGTATAAGTCTTTCACCTCTTTTGTTAGGTTGATTCCCAAGTATTTTATTTTTTTTGAAGATATTTTGAATGGAGTGGTTGTCCTCATTTCCATTTCAGAGGATTTGTCGCTGATATACAGGAATGCCTTTGATTTATGCGTGTTGATTTTAAATCCTGCCACTTTGCTGAATTCATTTATTAGCTCTAATAGTTTCTTTGTAGAGCCTTTTGGGTCTGCTAGATATAGAATCATATCATCTGCAAATAGTGATAATTTAATTTCTTCTTTTCCTATTTTTATGCCTTTAATTTCTTTCGTCTGTCTAATTGCTCTGGCCAGTGTTTCGAGAACTATGTTGAACAGAAGTGGAGAGAGAGGGCATCCCTGTCTTGTTCCAGATTTTAGAGGGAATGCCTTCAGTTTTTCTCCATTCAGAATAATGCTAGCCTGAGGCTTAGCATAGATTGCTTTTACAATATTGAGGTATGTTCCTGTTATCCCTAGTTTTTCTAGAGTTTTGAACATAAAGGGATGCTGTACTTTGTCAAATGCTTTTTCCGCATCTATCGAGATGATCATATGGTTCTTATTTTTAAGTCTATTGATGTGGTGAATAACATTTATTGATTTCCGTATATTGAACCAGCCTTGCATCCCAGGGATGAATCCTACTTGATCATGGTGTACAATTTTTTTGATATGTTTTTGTATCCGATTCGCCAGAATTTTATTGAGGATTTTTGCATCTAGGTTCATTAGAGATATTGGTCTGTAGTTTTCTTTCTTTGAAGTGTCTTTGTCTGGTTTAGGTATCAGGGTGATATTGGCCTCATAGAATGAATTTGGAAGTTCTCCCTCCTTTTCTATTTCCTGAAGTAGCTTGAAAAGTATTGGTATTAGTTCTTCTTTAAAGGTTTTGTAAAATTCTGCTGTATACCCATCGGGACCTGGGCTTTTCTTAGTTGGTAGTCTTTTGATGGTTTCTTCTATCTCCTCAATTGATATTGGTCTGTTTAGGTTTTCTATATCCTCCTGACTCAATCTGGGCAGATCATATGACTTAAGAAATTTATCTATGCCTTCACTGTCTTCTAATTTATTGGAGTATAAGGATTCAAAATAGTTTTTGATTATCTTCTGTATTTCTGAAGTGTCTGTTGTGATATTGCCTTTTTCATCCCGTATGCTAGTAATTTGAGTTCTCTCTCTTCTTCTCTTCACTAGCATCGCTAAGGGTCTGTCGATTTTGTTTATTTTTTCAAAGAACCAACTTTTAGTTTTGTCAATTTTTTCAATTGTTTCTTTTGTTTCGATTTCATTAATTTCAGCTCTGATTTTCATTATTTCTTGCCTTCTACTTCTTTTGCTGTTGTTTTGCTCTTCTTTTTCAAGGATTTTGAGATGAAGTATGAGATCATTTATTTGTTGGTTTTTTCCTTTTTTAAGGAATGAACTCCAAGCAATGAATTTTCCTCTTAGAACTGCTTTCAATGTGTCCCATAGATTCCGATATGTTGTGTCTGTGTTTTCATTTATCTCTAAGAATTTTTTAATTTCCTCCTTGATGTCTTCTATAACCCATTGATCATTCAGTAACCTATTGTTCATTCTCCAATTGATGTATGCTTTTTCCTTCCTTCTTTTATCGTTGATTTTCAGTTTCATTCCATTATGATCAGATAAGATGCATGGTAATATCTCTACTCCTTTATATTGTCTAAGAGTTGCCCTGTGACATAATATATGATCTATTTTTGAGAAGGATCCATGTGCTGCTGAGAAAAAAGTGTAACTGCTTGATGTTGGGTGGTATACTCTATATATGTCAATTAGGTCTAGGTTATTAATAGTGTTATTGAGTTCTATAGTTTCCTTATTCAACTTTTGTTTGGAAGATCTGTCCAGTGGCGAGAGAGGTGTGTTGAAGTCTCCCATGATTATGGTGTGGTGGTCTATTAGACTCTTGAACTTGAGAAGAGTTTGTTTGACGAACATAGCTGCACCATTGTTTGGGGCATAAATATTTATGATTGTTATGTCTTGTTGGTGTATGGTTCCCTTAAGCAGTATGTAGTGTCCCTCTTTATCTCTTTTGATTAACTTTGGCTTGAAATCTTTTTTATTTGATATGAGTATGGACACGCCTGCTTGTTTCCGAAGTCCATATGAGTGATATGATTTTTCCCAACCTTTCACCTTCAGCCTATGTATGTCTTTTCCTATCAAATGCGTCTCCTGTAGGCAGCATATTGTTGGGTCTTGTTTTGTGATCCATTCTACTAGCCTGTGTCTCTTAATTGGTGAGTTTAAGCCATTAACATTTAGGGTTATTATTGAGATATGGGTTGTTCTTCCAGCCATATTTGTTTATTTCTGTTACTAAACATTGTTTGTTTTCCTCTTTGATTGTTTCCCCCCCCCCTTTACTGTCCTACCTCCCACTGTTGGTTTTCATTGTTATTTTCCATTTCCTCTTCCTGTAATACTTTGGCTAGGATGTCTTGAAGAGATGGTTTTCTAGCTGCGAATTCTTTAAACTTTTGTTTATCGTGGAAGGTTTTAATTTCATTCTCCATCCTGAAGCTTAATTTCGCTGGATACACAATTCTTGGTTGGAACCCATTATCTTTCAGTGTTTGAAATATGTTATTCCAGGATCTTCTAGCTTTCAGAGTCTGTGTTGAAAGATCAGCTGTTATCCTGATTGGCTTGCCCCTAAATGTAATCTGCTTCCTTTCTCTTGTAGCTTTTAAAATTCTCTCCTTATTCTGTATGTTGGGCATCTTCATTATAATGTGTCTAGGTGTGGATCTCTTATGATTTTGCACATTCGGCGTCCTGTAGGCTTCTAGGATTTGGGATTCTGTCTCATTCTTCAAGTCTGGGAAGTTTTCTTGTATTATTTCATTGAATAGACTGCTCATTCCTTTGGTTTGGAGCTCTGTACCTTCCTGTATCCCAATGACTCTTAAGTTTGGTCTCTTGATGTTATCCCATATTTCTTGGATGTTCTGCTCATGGTTTCTTAACAGTCTTGCTGAGCTGTCTATGTTCTTTTCCAGTTGAAATACTTTGTCTTCATTGTCTGATGTTCTATCTTCTAAGTGTTCTACTCTGTTGGTAGTATTCTCCATTGAGTTTTTAAGTTGGTTTATTGCTTCCTGCATTTCTAGGATTTCTGATTGCTTGTTTTTTATAACCTCTATCTCCCTGTATAGTTGATCCTTTGCTTCCTGGATTTGTTTGCGTAATTCGTTGTCGAAGTGATCTTTCATTGTCTGATTTTGCTGTTTAATGTCTTCCTTGATACTCCAGATCATCTGAAGCATGTATATCCTGAATTCTTTATCTGACATTCCATCTGCTGCAGCTGTTACCTCTTCTAAAGTTGCGTTGACCTGCATTGCTTGTGGTCCTTTCTTTCCTTGTCTTTTCATACTGCTTGCGTATCTTTCCTGCAGGTGCGGGCGGCGGCTCTGCTCTCTCCTTATTCCAATTGGGGTGTCGTGGCTACCACGCCGGCAGGTCACTGGGCCTGTTCTGGGAGCTGGTGGCGGCTCTGTTCTGCCCCTACTCCAATTGGGGTGACGTGTCTGTCGTACCAGCAGGCCACTGGGCCTGTCCTGCTGGTCGGTCGCAGATCTGCCCACCTTTCGGGCACGAGTGGAGGCTCTGCTTTGCCCCTACTCCAATTGGGGTGTCGTGACTACCCCGCCTGCAGGATGCTGGGTCTGTTCCTGGCAAGGGAGGCGACTCTGCTCTGTCACTACTCCAATTAGGGTGGTGTTTGTACCCCGCCGGCAGGCTCCTGGGCCTGATCCGCCGGTCTGTTGTAGGTCTGCCTACCTTGAAGGCGCGGGCGGCGGATCTGCCCTGCCCCTCCTACCACGCCTGCGGACCCCTGGGCCTGATCTGCAGGTTGATCACTGGTCTGCTCACCCTGCGGGCACGGGTGGCGGTTCCGCTCCACCCCCACTCCAATTGGGGTCACGTGACCACCACACCGGCAGGGCCTGATCCGGGCGTGGGATAAGGATCTGCTCTGCCCCTACTCGAGTTGGGGTGACGTGTGTACCACACTGGCAGGCCACTGGGCCTGACCCGCCAGGCTGTCACAGGTCTGTTTACCTTGCAAGCGCGAAGGGCGGCTCTGCCCTGCCCCTCCTACCACGCCCATGTACTACTGGGTCGTGGGTCTGCCCACCTGGCGGGTGTGGGTGGCGGCTCCGCTCCGCCCCCTCTCCAATTGGGGTCACGCGGTCACCACGCTGGCGAGCCGCTGGGCCTGCTCCGGGGGCTGGCGGCGGCCCGGCTCCTTCCCTCTGGCTCGAGGACAAATTGAGGAGACTCGGGTGACTGAGCCTCACCCCCCCTTACCAGGAGACCAACTGCTTATGTCACCGCTGGTATTGATGAAGATCTCTCCTCCACCGCTTTCTGCTGACATCAGATCTCTGCCATGTTGGTATCCTATGCGAATGGCAGCATTTCGTTCCCCTTGCCAGGCAACCCAAGCAATGGGTGAGTCCTGACCTGCCCTCAGCAGGACCCGGACCGAGACACAGTTTCCGCGGGCTCCTAGCCCCGGTCCAGGGAAGTTCCGGGGGCCGGAACTCGGCCGCTCCGTGCTCGGTGTAAGCTCCTATAAGTGTAGGCTCCAAGAAGCAGCCCCCGCGGGCTCAGTTCCGGGAGCCGGAATTCGGCCGCTTAGTGTTTGGTGTATGCTCTGATAGTAGCAGGGTCCAAGAAGCAGCCTCCGCGGGCTCCGCAGCCCTGAGCCAGGGCGGTTCCGGGACCTTGTTATGTACTTAAAACTAGTACCATTCAGATTTTCTCACATATTTGCTACTCTAACAAAATCTTGCATTCTTTCCCAGTTTTTGGTCCTTTAGAAAATGTGGTCCTGATTGTCCTTAACAATTGGTACTGTTCAGGGCTAGGAAATTTGACTCATTTGAGATCACCATGATGCTAGCATGCCCCATTTGAGGTTCAGCAGTAGGATGCTTATCTAGCATGTCCAAAGCCCTGGGCTGGCTCCCCAGCAGAGGGAAAAATAATTGTAACTAGTTAGGCCTTACTCTGTACTCGGCACTGAATTTAATTCATTAAGTACATGAGGAAATCCTTACCCAAAGCATCTAAGGAAGAGATTTCTTTTTTTTTCTTTTTTTTAAGTGTGAAAGAGTAAGATATGTTCTAGTGAGAAGGAAAACAGAGGTCTTGCCTAGTTGAGAGGGGTCCCTATAGGGGATTGCCATTTAAGCGTTCTAGTCTAGGGTCTTACATAGCTACTCGCTAGGGGCATTGATCAATATCTGTGCTAATCAGGTGTTGGAAAATGTCAAGGTATTGGTTAGACCTGTGACATACTGATTGGTTGTGCCCTTTTAGCCCTTGAGTTTGAATTTTTTTTTTCTGTAGCTTCTGCTCAGATCCATCCTACTTTCCCTTTTCCTGCCTCTCTGGGACAAAGAAATCTGCTGGAATGTTTGGAATGTTTCTACAAGTTAATTTTTATGGAGCAGCCTGTACATTTAGATAAGCCCTGTTGGGGGGGGGCATTGCCTTCACTGTCTGCCTCTATCTGTCGTATCTGTTCATGTTCCCCCCATGAAGAAGCTACCCTAATTGCCACTGGGGACAGAGGTGATATCCATTCTGGCTACTTGAAGCTGGAAAGGGGAGTTCATAGGGGAACAGTAGTGAGGGTCTTCCAACAGAGGCCTATCTAAGGGCCCCAGGAGGTGGGAGATTTTATTCTGGATTTTATCAGTAGGGCCTTCTGGAGCTGGGGCATCTCTGTATCAGGGAAGTCCAGAGGTTCATGGTGGCAGTTGGTGGGAGACTGGTTGAGGTATATATATATATATATATATATATATATATATATGGCAGAGGTCATGGCAGGATAACAGTGAATAAGAGTTTCTTTTTCTTTTTCTTTTTTTTTTTTTATAAGCAACGCAAAAGGAATAGGTGTTTTGAGCTAATTTCTGAAGATTACAAAGCTAGTAACTCATTAGCGCTCAAGGTGTGGTATGACATGCTATTGATGTGTGAGTGCAGCCCATTTTAAGGCTTTAGGAACATTAGCAAATTAGCAGACACATCCACAACGTTCAGTGTGTATAGCTGCATAGGTGTCCTCTTGAGCTACAGTTAAGATATAGAATGCCATCTGATTTCTATAAAAGATTTTTTTAATTAACATTAACTCTATTTAGGAAAAGGATCCCTTTAGCTATGTAAGCTATGTCACTAGGACTGTCTTGGAAAAGTTGGTTAGGACTTTCATGTGCCATATGACATCCTTTTAGAGGGATAAATACCAGGGCCAAATAATCATACCAGTAAAAAACAGATCAAGTTCTACCTACATAAGAGGTTAGGAAGATTTGCAGGTTTCAAATTGATTTAGAACAAACGAGATTCTGGCAGAGCCCTTTGTGATAGTTATGAGGCACTGCCTCTTGTACAAGAACCCTTTCTTTAAAAAAAAATTTAGTAGTTGTTAGATCTTTATTCATTTATATGTGGTGCTGAGAATCGAACCCAGTGCCTCATGCATGTGAGGCAAGCGCTCTACCACCGAACCACAGTCCAGCCCAAGAACCCTTTCTTTATAGCTTCCTGTCTTTATTTACTTTTGGTGAAGCTGACACAAACATATGTCCCAAGTACATTAAAAAAATTGTCTTTTCTTTTAACTGTCATGTATGACTGTGCTTTGGTTATACTTTCTTGTAAGGTGTTTAAGAAAAAGTCAAAATTGATCTTGTTCCTCTCTCTTGTTAGAGTTAGCTGAATTCCTCAGGGGTCACTCTTGGCAACTTTTGAGAAGCCTCTTGGCTCCTTCAGCTCCTCCTCTACCAGTTGTGCCATCTTTAGATGGGTCCTGTGGTCTTATTGACCACATGTGGCTTCTTTTGGAAGCATCAGGGACATTTCCTCCCCAGTGGCCCCCTTCTTGCCGACCGTATTGTCTCCCTGTTCTCTAGGGTCCTCACCTTCCCCCTGATCAGGAGGTTGGGTGATTTACCAGAGTTTCTGGGGCCTTGGAGGAATCCTGTCATTCCTTGGATCCTGGCTGACTTTGTACTGCCTTGACTTTGGGCTCCAAGTTTGGTTTTCAATATACAGAAGGCCAGTTTTACCAGTCTTAAAATGGGAGTAAAGGGTTTTAACTTAAATGTCTATAATTTTACAGTTACCTTGTCTATTTTGTTACGGTCACTATCAGTACTGGGAATAAGCATTGAATCCTATCTGTTCTTTAGATGAGGACTTATTGTATTGACTCAGGTTGTTTCATTAGAAGTAGTACTTCTGTGAAACACTGACAGGCAACAGTTACAAAGTTTTACAAGGAAAATAGAAAAATTAACAGGAGAAATGGTGTTAATGATGAGAAATAGTTATTATCTGATGTCTAAATGTATCCAATTTATGTTTTTGTACTTAAAGCAATCAGATATAAGACAGGTTCTAGAATGACACTGCTGCCCTTCTATGTCAGATACAATGTATAAAAGATAGCACTTACTTGAATTGCCTGAATTCAACCTACAAAAGCTTTCATTTAACAAACTTTTAAATAACACTTACACAAAGTTCAGACAAACATTTAGTTCTCAGCTGTATAAATGCTTCTAGTCGCATATATTTAGGGTGTCAGCTATGTTGTAATGAGCTAAAATACACTTGCTTATTTAACCAGTTAGGGAGTAATCATTTAAAAGGATATTTATGTCCTTGATTTTTAAAAATTGAGACTTGGAGCAAACAAGAAACTTGCCCCAATTCTCCTAGCTGTTAAGTGGCAGAGCCAGCCTTGGAAACTAGAAGTTTCTGATTTAAAGTTGGTGCTTTTGCACTGAAACACGATAGTTTGTTTTAGGTCCACTATGAAGTTTCTATTTGGAACTGCTGTCAAATCCATCAGTACCAGATTCGTTGACATCCCTGCATTTGGCTCACAGAATTTCCCTGAAATAGGCATTCCTGTTCTTGGAATGCAAACCAGGACAAGGCCTCAAGATGTCTCCATTAACAGAAACGGCCCTTAAGCTTTCTGATTTATAACTTCTCTAAAAACCCACACATTTTTCAGAACTTCCGCAGTTCCTTGACAACCTCTCCCCTCAAAAGATCCCCTTCCCATGTTCACATTCTACCCACCTGGTGTAGGCACTTCTGTATCTCAGGTGTTGGTCTTTTCTTGTGTAATATTAGCATATCTTAATGACATTTCCACTGCTGAAGTCCTAGGCTGTGGCTCTCGAGACTATGGAGGATTTTCCAGTGAGTTAAACAAATACAAGATTGACTTTTACTATTTTGAGCATTAGATTCTTGTCATGTTCTCTCATGAACGTTACAGTCTGTTAAACTCTTTACTACTTTCCTTTAGGCCATTAGTACTTTCTGAACCTTTCTGTATTTTGCTTTGATGTTAATATTTTACATTTCTCGTCATGTTTTTACTGCTCACTATCATTAAAAAGAGTTAAATTGCTCAATCTCAGGCTTTGGATTTTTATTCTAACTCTTTAGTTCTCTGAAACCTGTTTCTATGATAGAAATTACAAATCATCTGGAAATTGGCCAGAATTATGCATTTGTTTAAATGCTTTAATTCTAATTTTATTTTTCAGAGATGACAAATAGAGGTGCAAGTAGAAAGGGCTATAAAAAGATGGACTTCTACCCTTTAAAACTATCATAATACTAGTACTTTAATAGTAAGAATTAGGAAGTCACATTGGCACTTTCCTCTTGATTTAATGACAGAGTCAAGATTTAATTCAAGGTTGAAATTGGTATTGCATCTTAGACTTAAAATACCAGTTGAGCTTCTTGAACATTGTTAATGTCTTTGTTTCTGAAGAAATTTTTAACTCTAAGAAGTACAGTACAGAAATAGAGCCACAAATTATGATGTTACATTTTTGTTTTCACTCAATTCAAAATGCTTACTAATTTTTTGTAATTTTTCTCCTTTCTGCACATATTACATTGAAATGTATTATTTCCAAACATAGGGATTTTTTGGAGTTCTCTGTGACTTCAAATTTAATTCGAGTGTCATCAGAGAACATACTTTTGGTGACTTGAATGCCTTTTAATTTATTCAGACTGCTTTTATGGTCCCCAATATGATCTATCTAACACAGGCTATACATACGTGAAGCACATGTATGTTCTGTTGCACGGCGGGGTGTTATGTGACTGTCAAGTAAATCAAGCTGGCTGGTAGTATTCTATCCTTTACGTCTTCACTAAATATATGTCTACTTGCTTTATCAATTATTGAGATGGGTGGAAATCTAAGAGTAATTGTAGATTTCTCCCTTTCCTTTTGCATTTCTTTCAGTTTTTGCTTCATGACTTCTGAAGCTCTGTTACTGAATTCTTAAGTGTTTTTGACTCTTCTGTCTAGATGAATCAACTCCTGCATCATTTGGAAATGGACTTCTGAATCTCTAATAATTGTCTCTGCTCTGAAATCTACTTTGTTGCATAAAAGCCACTCTCACTTTCTTACAATTTATGTTGGTATAGAATAATTTTATATTATACACAAGTCTTCCGTTTTACTGTAAATATTTAATTTTTTTACAGTAGCCTAGAGTGGGGTATTGATTCCTCCCATCTGCTTATCTTTGCTTTATAATTGAGGTGGTTATACCTCAATTATAATGTGATGATTGATAGAGTTATGTTTGAAAACCATCTTTCTATTTGTTTTCTGTATAGTTCTTTTTTTTATCATTTCCTGCATTCCTTTACCTTATTTTAATACTTCTTTTGATTCTGTTTTATCTCCTTTGTTGTCTTATTAGCTCTGTTTTTTTTTTAATTGGTTGCTTTGGACTTTGTAGTATACATCTTTAACATAGCATCATTTACCTCAAATATGTAATAATATATGTAATAATCTCTCTATATTTAATATGAATATAAAATCTTACATATTTAAATCTCTGTAATATGTTGCTATTAGTTTCATTTTAAACAATTATGTTACGGAGATATAAAAAATTTTAACATATATGACAGAAGAATGCTTTACAATTCTTATCACATATATAGAGCACAATTTTTCATATCTCCAGTTTTACACAAAGTATATGTATACCAATTTTTGTCTTCATACATGTACTTTGGATAATAATGACCATCACATTCCACCATCATTTCTAACCGCATGCCCCCTCCTTTCCCTTCCCACCCTTCTGCCTTATCTAGAGTTTGTCTATTCCTCTCATGCTCCCCTTCCCTACCCCACTATGAATGATCCTTATTTTATGGAGATTTAAACTAAAAAAATGTTTCTGTTCATAGGTTACTTGCTTCATTTCTGGTATCATTTATATTCTCTTTGAAGCATGTAACTTACCATTTCTCAATATAGGTCTGCTGTTGATTAATTCTTACAATTTTTGTTTAAGAAAGCTATTTAAAATTCATCTTTTTCTTTTTTTTAAAGCAATTTTCACTAGATTTTTCTCTCTAGTCAGAATTTAAAAGGGGCTGAAGAGAATGGGGATACTGCTCAGGGAAACAGCTCCTTCCAAGCATGCTCAGGCCTTGGGTTTAATGTTTAATCCTCTCTCTCTGTCTCTTCTCTCTTACACATACACATACACACAGTGGTGCTATACTACCTTGCAGCCTGTGTTGTTTGCAATGAGATATCTGAAGTCTTCTTTATCTTCATTCATTTGTATAGAATGTGTCTCTTCCCCAATCCCCCTGCTGCTTCTTAACATTTTCCTGTTTTTTTTTTTAATGATCATTTTTAAAATTGTTTATTCTCATCCAAGGAAGTAGGTTTTGTTTGGCTGTCCAAGTTCCATTGGGCAACGGAACCTAATATCTGTGAGGAGTTTTAGGATTTTTTAAATTTTCATTTTTAGGATGTTTATCATCAGTTTTATGCAATTTGATGATGGAATGCTTTGGTTTTCTTCATTTTTTGCACTTGGGATTCATGCAGCTGCTTGGATCCATGAGCTTACAGTTTGTATCAAATTTGGAAAAACAGCTATAATTTTTTTCAAATAACTGTTGTTCCCTCATCCTGTCAGAGATACTAATTAGGTTGTATTTGGCTATTTGAGATGGTCCTACAGTTCACCAATGATTTCTTTCCTTTTCTGTTTTTTCCCCCAAACGTTTTATTTCATATACTTTTTGTTGCTATGTCCTGAAGTTACTAATTTCTCTACTTTACCTAAATCCTGTTAATCTCACATAGTATATTCTTCATATCAAACATTTTATAATTTATATCTCTGCAAGTTCAAATTGTGTCTCTTCATAGTTTTAATTTGTGCTTTGATAATAAAATTCTGAAAAGTTCAAAAAAAAATTACTACCCTACTAGATTTCTTCTAGTTAGTGTTTGTCTGGCTAATCTCTTCCTGTATGCTTATTTTCAGCCTTTGAAGGCCCATAATTTTTCTTTCTTTCTTTTTTTTTTTGGTGTTACTAGAATTGAACCCAGGGCTATTTACCACTGAGCTATATCCTTCACCCTTTAAAAAATTTTTATTTTGAGACTGGGCCTCTCTAGTTGCATAGGCTAGACTTGAGATCCTCCTCCCCGAGCCTCCTGAGTGGCTTGGATGATAAGGCTGCACCACTACACCCAGCAAGTACTACCCTGTTGAGGCATATCTCTTAGAAAATCCACAGAACAGTATTTTGTTTAATCTTCTAATCTGACTTTGAACTAGAAAGCTTAACCTGTTTACAAAGTCTTGCTCTTAATCATTGCAAGAAATTGGAGAGTGTGGTATAAAAATAACTAACATGGGGAAGAAGCACAGATGTTTAAGAAATCACAATGGTCTTGGACACCGGCCCCACCTTTAATGGTTTCTGACTTCCTTTCTTGACTAGAGAATGGAATTCCAGTGGCTCCCATCAGATCCTCTCTGCTCTTGCCGTGTAGGCTTGAAGAGGCAACAAGGTCATGACCTTACTCTCGGAATTTGGGAGACCACACTAAGGAAAATCCCCTACCTCCTGCCCCACACAGGAATGGGTTTCTTAAAGAATTCATGCACAGTATTATTTTGTATTTTGCTCAAAAGTTAATTTTAAGCAAAGCCAGTCTCTCTTTTCAAATAACTGTTCTGCAGTGTGTAGATTTTCCAGCTGTCTTCACATTTAGTTTATAAGTTCCTTCTTGGGCCATTTCTTTATAAGATGGTTGTACAGCAAGTTGGGGTGAAATTCTTTTTTATTCTAATGGACTATACACTTTGCAAGGTCATTTATAATAAATACAAGGTAACATGCCTATTACATAAAAATAAAATAATTGTTTTTGTGAAATGAATTGGAAGATGTGGCATAATTAGACAGTGGGCATTTGTATTCTCCTATTATCGTTTTAGAGCTGCAAAAAATGGAAGTAATTTATTTCATCTTGGTAATGCTCCTTCTTTCTGGTCCAACAATTTATCAGAAATGTTAATCCAGCAAGCCGTAAGTGGAGGGGGTGAGAGGAGAGAGGGGATTTAAAATTAGCCTGGAAATATTGCACAACTCATTAAAAATGTAATCATGCGTAAAATGAGATCAATGAAAATTTATCTAAAAGTGCAAGGAAAAGGCATTTTCTAGTATGATACTGGATTTAATAGACTGGATTTTAATTTAGTCAGTTTGCTACAAAAAAATCCCTCCAGGCTAAATAAAACCGTTTTCCCTCCCAGTTATTGTACAGACAGCTAATTTTCAGACCCCTTCCTTCTGATATCCAATCTTATCTCTTGCTGGATACGGGTTTCAGTATATTGCAGAATTTGTTTTCTTTACATTTTCCATTACTGCTTTCATTTGCATGATAAATGATTAGAAGTAGAAACAGGAAAAAAACCCCATGCAGAACATTTCTTTATTAATTTTGTTTAAATTACAGTAACTTTTTTATTCTTCTTCCCCTCCCCACTTAACAGCCAATGTATCTGAGAGTAATATTAATATTTTGTTGTGCAGCTGGAGAAATGGATTACACATTTTTTTTTGCCTTGCACTTTCCTCAAGTAACATTTTTTACTTTTTCCGTTTATACTTCGCATTTTGATTCCTGTCTTGCACTGTGAATGCTATGGATGGATTTTTCTCTTGTAAGAGACTCTTGTGTTTAAGCCTGAACTTTAGGTACAGAAGCTTAAAATATGTTAACACTGATGTACAGAAGAGTTCTGAAGATTTATTTGGCACATGATAGAACACAATTCTTGAACAAAGAATTGGGTTGGTAAGATTTAGCTTCATTTAATAAAGTCTTCTGCCCCCTTTGACCTGTTTTTTCTAGTCTGGTGATTTGGAAATGTGAAGCGATGTAACTAATGAAAGTATGAATGAAAATAATCTGCCACAAATTCTACATGAAAAGAAGTTGGCTTTATCAATAAAAATTTGCCTGGGTGGAAGTGATGATTCAGTCTGACAGAGTGATTCTGGAAAAATTTTTAAGAGTAGACTCATGTATGATCATCTTAAAAACATTCAAGTGGATAGCTTTTCTTTTTGTATGCACAGATATTAAAATAGCTCCCTGTTGGAGACTGGGGTTGTAGCTCAGTGGATGAGCACTTAGCATGTGCAAGGTCCTGGGTTCAATCCCTATTACCACCAAAAACAAAACAAAACAAAACCAAAAAAAAAAAAAAAAAAAAAACAACAAAACTCCCTGTTAAAACAACAGCAAACTGTATTACTCATTGAATGTTCCCTTGACCATTCTCTTCCTTTGAGATAACACATTGTTCAGTAGCAATTCTTTTTTTCTCTCTGTAAAATAGAAATTGATCTATGGAAATGCATTAGTTTTAATTAATATTATGTCATAGAAATTGTCCCATTTTAACATACATTTGAACTGTTTGATTCTGTTTAACCGTTGCAGGATATTTCACATTGTTCTCAAAATAATCTGGAAAGAACCTAAGTGTTCATTAATAGGGGAATGATGAGCCATGACCGAAAAACCAAAACAACAACCCCCCCACTCCAAAACCTGTACATTTCTGTATGCACAGTTGAAATATCCCTGTGCGGAAGCCACCAAGAAGTGGAAGAGCACAGTTCTGTTTTACCTAATTTATACCTGTTTTACGGTGGTTGCATTGTCATTCATTTCTAGTTTGTTTTTTATCCTAACCATCAGAATTATTCTCAAGGTGGTTTTAAACTTTTTAAGTCTATGTGTTTTTGTCTATTGTTTTGATCCTGAATCTAATTTTATTTCATTATGATCAATGAAGCTTAAATGATTTATGCTTTATTGGAGTTGATGAGATTTTTCTTCGTAGCCTAACACATGATCAATTTTCTTTTGACAGTGTTCTTGACTATTGAGAAGAATGTTCTTTATTGAGTTCAGTGTTCTATTTTACATCTATATTAGATCAAACTTGTTAACTAAGCTATTCAAATATTCTGCATTCTTTATGTTCATCTATTCTATCTGTGGGTTCCTGAAAGCTGTGCGGTTAGACATGATTCGTGTGTTACATCTTATTGGCAAATATCCTTTTTCATTCATTTAAACATTTTAAAGTTCTGTTTTTCTTTCCCATAATAATAAGAATTGCCTGTTTTATCTTTTCTAATACACTTACCTTCATTCCTTAAGTTGTCTTATTTTCAACATGCCTTGTTAAAAAAAAAAAGCTATGAGTTTTTTTTTCATTGCAACATGAAAACTTCTAATTTTAATAGATAATTGGTCCTTTATCCAGATTACTATTACCAGTGCATTTGGACTTGTATCATATTTGTTTGGTATTTGTTTTTCTATACACTGAACCTTTTTCTTAATACTGTCGCTGCCTATTTTTTGATGATTGGATTATTTTATTGCATTTTTTTCTCAGGTGGCTTATAATTTCTTCCATTTCTTTCTTTCCAGTATTTCCACTTACTATTATTATTATTATTATTTTCTTGATACTAATGGCTCCTCTTTCCACCATCACTTGGATTTCCTCTGGTAATGCAACCTTGATGTGCTTTTACTGCTATTTTCTACCTTCTCTTGACACTTCTCAATTCTTTAGAACCAAATTGCAAAACTATTTTTTATTTGCAATCAACATTTATTTGCATTTAATTAATTTTCCTGATTTCTTTGCTCACTCTATTTTTATATGCCATCTCTGATTTTTTTCCCCCATAGTTGATTCCTGAGGATGTCTTTTAATTTTTCTTATCTTCTTAAAACATGGGACACTTATTTCATGAATTTGCTTGTCTTTCACTCTAGTTTTCATGTACATGATGCTGTGAGTATAGAAACTAGCTGTACTGTGTTTGTATATGGTGGACCTCATGTCAGAACATTTTCCTCTTAGAATATTAGTGTTAGGTTGCTCCATCAGAAATTGACACCAGCATGATTCTTATTTTCTTCTGTGTTACATTCTTTCAGGAACAGTTCAAGAAAAATTTTTATTATAGGTAATGTATTCACATAACTTAAAATTAAAAAAATCATAAAAGTTACCCTTAAGAATTGTTGCTCCCACTTTTTTTCCCCCACCTTGACATTTTACCTTCTCAGGTAAAAATTTCTATTAGATTCTTGTTATTTGCAGTAGATCTTTATTCAAAGGAAAGTAAACACAGATCTGTATTTCTCTCCCTTCTTTACGGAAAAGGTAGTAAACTACATCATTTGCTTTGCATCTTGCTTTTTCTCAACAATGTGTATGCTGGAGATCTTTTTACATCAGTCAGCCGAGGTATCTCTCCTACTTTTATTCAATTGCATAAATTGGTTGGAGATGTCCATTGTTGCTTCAAACCAATCCTCTATTGGTGGACATTAGGTCATTTACAGTCTTTTGCCATTATGAATACCACAATGAATGATACTCTACAGATGTCCTTTAATGTGTGCAGATAGACCTGTAGGTATGGATTCCCAGGAGTAGGATTGCTGAACCCGAATGTACATGTAAGTACATTTCTGGGGATGGCCAGATTCCTCTTCACAGGGCCTATACCTGTTTCCTGTCTCCCTTGGTGACAAGCAAGGTGCCTTTGATTCCTTGGTTGGTTCAACAAGAGCGTTGCGAAAGTTGTGTATTTTTGCCAGTCTATGACCTGACAAATCGTATCTCAATGCAGTTTTGATTTACCTTTATCTGACTGTAAAGAAGGTTGAGATTTAAAAAATATGCCCAATGGCCACTTCTGTGCCATTAGGGAGATCTGTCTTTGTAATAAGTTACAGTTGCCTCTTCTCCCACATTAGTGACTCGGTCTTTAATCTTGGTTGTGGTGCCTTGTGACATGTGGAAGGTTTTGATATTTATAGTCCAATTTACCCATCTTACATGGTTTCAGGATTTTGAAGTCTTACTAATGAAGCCTTCTCCCACTCCATTTTTAAATTCTAATATTTTCATATTTTGCCTTTAAACCTTTAATCTCTTTTGGAATTTATACATGTGTACAACATTAATTAGGGAAACTATCTTTTCCCCCAGAATGCTACCCAGATGTCCCAATGTAATTTATTACAAAGTTTTTCCTTGTCTTAGAAGTTTGAGCTATTATCTTTATGATGTGATAAATTCCTGTGTACACATTTTGGTCTATTTCTGGATTTTCTTCTCTGTTTGCTGGCGTATTTCTCAATTCACACACCATTTGTACAGGTGTAACTGGTGTGTTTAGGTAGCTAATAGGTCTATTCCATCATTTCTTTTTCAGAATTTTCCAGTTTATTTTAAAATTTATTTTTCTATGCTAATTTTAGGATCAATTTGCCTAGTTTTAGAGGAGAAAACCCTGTGGTTATTTTTATTGGAGAGACTGGACTTTGAATCTTCCTTTCCAAGAACATGCTATCTTTGGTGAACCCTGATGCACCAGGCTGTCCATGTTCTTCAATGCACTGCCCTCTCTTAGTACTTGTAGTATTTTTAAACTTGGGGTCATTACCAATGAGTAAGTTGATCATACACCTTGCTTTTCCTAGAAGAGTACTGTGCCTTTTATCCATGTATAATTCTGAGAAGTCTCTTTTTTTGCCCTCATAGTTATATCCCAAGATGCTAAAGTTACTACGTGAAGAGCTGTACTTGGGTGTTCTAGAATAATCCATCTGACTTTGTGAGAACCAGTCTCATGGAGCTGTAAGACCCAAGAAAGAGGCAGGCAAATCCATAATTGCCCAGAGTGCAATTTATTGGGGACTTATTAACAGAACTGTGACCTTGGGTGGCATCAAGACCAGGTGGATCTCTGCAATTTGGGTCAGAATCAGGGACATATAGAATGATCAGGATAATAGTGACTTCATCCAAACCATAATGTGGCTGTTTAATCTCAAGCTGATCTCACAGACTTCAGAAACATTCCTGGGCCCAGTTGTAAGGCTCCGTGTACCACTCTTGGTTTTTTTAATAGGATGGTGAGACACTATGGAGGAGAAGGGACCAGGCTCCACAGGGGCAGTCTTGGGGGGGGTCTCAGTGAAGATGGCTGTGGTCCCATACACCTCTTTCTCTCTGAAGTGCACACCACCTGTTCGTTTATAGATCAACCTAACTTCTATAAATAGCAGCAGCAGCAGTAAATATGCAAATGGATCTTTGGGGCCAGGACACAAAAGTAGGAACTCAGCACTGTTGGGGAACTTCTGGAGGCTAGTGACACTGACCTCAGCCCAAGGCCTTTCGGTCCCCTGGCCATCCCACTGAGCCATACGTGGTCACTGACCTTGGGGTCTGTGAGATTGTTACTCCCCCTCCTAATTTTCAAGAGGAAAGTAAAATACTGTAACAAGAATTGCCACAAGGGTTGTGGTGGAAGCAGAGCCCTCTCTGGAAGAGTTGAGGGTTTCTTTCTTGTCTTTGTCATTCTGGACACTGGCTACATTTTTAAAAAATTATATTCACACACAAACACACTCTAATCCTCTTCCATCCCACTCTGTTCTTTCCCTTTTATTAGGCAAAATTTGAAATTGTTGTATATATTCTTCAAAGCTCAGTGTGTCTTTTTCTGTTTAGTAGCTTTTGTGATGTCGTGGGAGAATTTGTTGGCTGTACCTTCCACTGACTCAACTTTCAGCTTTGTCCATTACCTCTTACTCCCTATTTCCCCTTATATGCAGCCTTTGGTAACCACTGATCTACTTTATAGTTTCGCCTTTTGGGGACATTAAAGATGCTTGTAAATGGGATTGTATAATATACAGCTTCTTGTGATTGGCTTCTTGGACTTCACATGGTCAAGGATCATCTATGTTGTAGCAAGCACTGGAACACACATTTTTATGGCTAGGTAGTATTCTACTGTAGGGATATGTTACATTTTGCTTACTCATTCATTAGCTGATGTGCACTTGACTAATATGAATAGTCTTTCTATGAGCCTTTGGGTATAAGCTTTTAGGTGGACACTCATCTCCATTTCCTTTATGTGTGTACCTAGGAGAGGAATGGCTAGGTCATATGGCAACTTCATGTTTAATATTTTGAGGAACATGTTTTCCAGACTATCCACACAATTTTGCTGTTCCTTTAGCTACACATAGGGATTCCTATTTTTCATTTGTTAATTCTTACTCCATTGGTACTTTGCTGTGGTGTTGGTTTTCCTAAAATACTGAGTAATTTTTGTATTCTTGGTGTTTTTTGTTTTAACATTAAGTTTTTGATAATTTATTATTTGGGTGGTCATTATTTTTGGTGGCTATTCAACAGTGAAATCCTGAACTACGTATACTCTAAAATCACAAGTACATACACCAAATACATACTCTAAAATCACGACCAGATGTTCAGAAAATAGAAATGGAGCTTCCTAATCAGAAAAAGAAACCCAGAAACATAAGACACCACTTCATTGAACTCTTCTTATTAAAGTTCATTAAAATATTTACAAACTACATGAGCTTATTGCTTCAGAAGGGACATTTGTCATGTAACATAGCACTGGCATCTTGGTGGTTTCAGACACTGAATCCCAGTGTCAGATTTGTGAGTGTGGGTAGCGTGGCTTGGAGGGCCGGCTGGTTTGCTTTGGGAGTTGCCTTGCTGAAGGGGCCCTGAGATCTCCTGGCAGTTCCTTGCGTAAGCTGAACCCTCTCACATCAGAGTCTTCTATGCTGATCTCTGTTTAAAATGCTTCTTGCCACTTTCCATATTGGTTCCAGGGACTTGATTTGATAGACGACCAGAGTCGGTACTGGACTATGGAGGCCAGGCCCAGGCTTCAGGGAGAGGGATTTCTGACAACCAGATACTATGTCCAGGGTTTGCGCACATGTTCTGCAGACAAGACGGTGCTCAGGCCGGAACGTGGTTGGCAAAGGCAGAAGGCAGTTCAACAGCCGGGACTAACCTGGTAGAACTTGAGGTGTGAGGGCTGTAGACTGTGGGTATGACAAACTCGAAGAAGGACTGCCAGTCCCAGGGGGGTTAAGAGTAGGAAAGCGAAGTGAAGGATGAATGTTAAAGACTTTGGAGGTGGATGTAAGCTACGAAGCCTGAATGGGCCGTGGCCACCTTGGTTTTGTCTCCTTCCCATGGGACAGACCTGATGCCTCCTGGATAGGCAAGAATGACCACGCCTGTGTTAGTTGGCTTTCCATCACTATAACGAATACCCAAGGAAATCAACTTATGAAGAGAAAAGGTTTATTTTGGGTCACAGTTTGGGCGGTTCTATTCTATGAACAGTGCCTCGGGCCTGTGGTGAGGCAGCACATCATGGTGAGAATGCTGGGGCAAAACCTCTCCCCTTATAGCCAGGAAGCAGAGAAGGAGGAAGAACTTGGGTCCCACAATCCCCTTTGAAGATCTCCAATGTCATAAAAGCCTCCCACAGGGCCCAACACTAAAAATTTCCACCACCTCCCCACAGTGCCAACCCGGGAACCAAATGTTTAACACAGGGACCTTTGGGGGACATTCAAGATTCAAGCTCTATCATGCATTGTCAAGGCCACCTGGCAATAGGGAGGTAGCTGGGCTACCTCCTTCAGTGGTGCACACCTGCAATCCCAGGGACTCAAGAGGCTGAGGCAGGAGGATTGCAAGTTTGAGGTCAGCCTTAGCAACTTGGACCCTGTCTCAAAATAAAACAATAAAGAGGGGTAGGGATATAGCTCAGTAGTAGAACACCTCTGGGTCAATCCCACTACCAAATCCAAACAAACAAAAAACCCCAAACAAAAAGGAGTTACTGTACATTTATTTATCCTGACAATATTCATCGAATGTTGATAGAAAAGCTATTAAAATCCTCTGATAGTTTGACAATTCGCTCTCCAGGAAACATGGTACCTCTTTTGAGTTTTTCATTGCTCTTAGAAATGTGTGTTTTTGGCTAATTAGAAAACAGTGAAGTAGTTTTTAAAATACTTTACATAATTTGAATATGTGCCTAGGATGTGAGAATGTAATAAATGTTTTCTATGTGTTTCAACGTTTAATAAAAATTCTCACCAAGGAATTATGATAAGTAGGAGTCAGAGTAATGTGGTTTCTAAATTACATGCAGGCCACTGGTTTTGGTAAAATTTAGAATATTAACTTAAAAATTTTACTAAGTGATGCATAAGGCAATATTGTAAAGTATTTTATAAAATGGAGTTGATGGGCAAACTGTTAAAATCCAGGCTTAGGTGGACCATCCGTGCCCATTGAATTTGACATTCACACTGTTTCAAACTTGGGCTGTTCCTACAAATCATCTTTAATACCCCTACTCGGTAATAGCCCTCCCTTTGCTATCGTCTTGTGCAATTTAATAACCTCATTTATATCCATTTTGAACCATCTCTCTCCAGCGGGCATTACTTCCAATCTTCCCTTACAGGGGAAATCTGGGGATTTGATCATTTCAGTCCTGTCACACAGCTTTTCCATTTCACTTTCTGTAAGGCGGTTCCAAGATGGGACCCAGAAAATTGGTGTGCAAGTAAGACAATTTCCTGCTCCGGAGTCCTATGTTCCTCTTCTACTCTGAACCACGGGAGAGACACAGTGGCCCACATTTATTTCAAGAGATGCCGGAACATATATTTTATGCTAATTATGCTTCCCACTATGAGGGTTTCTGCTTATTTCCATACGTCCCTCTCCCTTGCCACAGAGCAAGTACTTTCTTTTACATCAGGAAGTGCCAATCTCACAGTAATTAAAAGCCACAAAGAAATATTACTCCATAAAAACAGTGGTTCTTAAACTGTTGACTTTCCTGGTGGTCGCTACAGGACATCTTTGATTTTAGGTCCTTTACATACTGTGATGCTTAATGAACAAGATGGATTCTTCTGCTTTGTGGATAAATATTTTCTTTTCCCTCCATCACTCTCTGTCCCAGAGGTTGTCTTTTAATGTCTCTGTGGAGATCTGTCTCTGCCCGGCTGACCTCTCAGAATGTGAGGGCCTCAGGTCTGTGCTACGGGAGGACTAGGAATCGTGCTTTCCAATATCCCAACTGTCAGTGTTTCGTCTTGAGAGTTGGCAAGTTGCTTTGAGAACAGGCAATAATAAATATGTGGCATGATTATTGTCATCTCATGATCTATTGAATGATCCTGGGAACATCTGTGTGGACTGTGTCCCTTTCATTCCTCATCCGCTCCCCAGGATGGGCTTCGTGGGATTTGCTCCACGGTCCCGTGCGCTGTGTGGTTGCTCTATCAGCCCAACTTTCCCCAGGTGGATTGCAATCTCACTGCTTGTTAAGGTCTCCAGATGGAGTTGCATTTATGATTAGATGTACTAGTGAGTTCTGAACTGGAATAGTCTTATGCTCTATAAGAATGCAAAGACAAATTTTGCCAAATTTTGTAATTATTTAGAGACAAAGTATACATGATCTAGCAGGGAAGGCCTTGTTGTTCACACATGGGATAGTATATTCTATTGAACATAACTTGGAGACCTTGTACTTCTTCCCTCTTCCAAGTACTGGGGATTGAACCCAGGGGTGCTCTACCAATGAGCGACATCCCTAGTCCTTTTTATTTTTTTATTATGAGACGGGGTCTTGCTAAGTTTCTTACAGCCTCACTATGTAGCTGAGACTGGCCCTGAAACTTGGAATCCTCCTACTACAGCCTCCCTAGTTGCTGAGATTCAGGTGTGTGCCACCATACCCAGATGACTTAGATGCTTTCTAGAAAACTATAAATATAAGTATAATAAATTTCATGTTTATTCCACAGCAGGGTCCCATATATACTGTATCACAAGAATAGTTAACTGGTGGCCTATTAAAATAAAAAAGGAAGGTTGGGCACAGGGATAGAGGAACATAAAAAAAAAAAGTTTGCCATAGTTTTTCTCAGCTAGATAAAAGAATATAGATGCTCCTATACAGTTCCTCCTGGGAATAATTGTATAACCACATTTTCTTTTTTTGAGTTTTTAAAAAAAAAAATGACAGCGGAGTGCATTACAATTCTTATTACACATATGCAGCACAACTTTTTGTATCTCTGGTTGTATATAAAGTATGTTGACACCAATTCGTGTCTTCATACATGTACTTTGGTAGAAAATGATTTCCATTTATTCTCGAAGACTTCGTATTCGTGATTTATGGGCAAAATTGGTAGATTTTCATGGATTTTGTGATTGAAAGGTGTTATTAACATTCTAGTGTGAAATAGAATATTGGAAACTTTTTTGTTGCAAGCAACAGAAAACAAAAGGCAACTTAAGCACGAAAGGGATTTTATTGGATCACACACTTGAGAAGTTCAGCAGACTTGAGGCACAGCTGGACCCAGGAGTTGAAATGGTATCATGAGGACTGAACAAATTCTGAGACATTTTTATTTTGTTTTCCTCTGTGTCAGTTCATTCTGAAGCTCTCACCTGTGCTGGGAATATAGCTCCCAGCGTCTCCAAGGTGATAGGATTTTCCCAGGAGAAAGTATTTTTATCTTGGATTCTTCATCCCTAACCTGGGAATGAATCTGATTAGACTTGAATTATGATCACTGCTATTAGGGGGACGGAATAAGGCTGATTAGCAAGGTATGAATTACCTGCCTACCCTCTGGAGGTACAGCCAACTACTCCTGAATCACAGACAGGCAGGATTAACCCTGGGCAATTTTCAAAGGAAAAATCTAGATGGAGAATGACGGAGAGACAAAATCAGCAGATGTCTTCTACAAATGGGGACTAAAGAGTGGCAGGTGACATTTCCAGGGCATTGGAGAGCTGCTGAGCACGTGGAAGGAAAGCTGGAACTTTTGATGCCTAGTATGGTGTAGCCAGCACTGAGTCTTTAATTAAATGACATTTTTCATTCTTGATGATATACTAAACATAATGACTTGATATTCAAATGCTTAATTTTTGCTCCAGAATATGAAAATAAGTCTCGATCATTTACTCGTCAGGGAGGAATGATGAACTGTGTACTGAATCTTAAAATTACTGTACTGGCTTAGTTGTGAAAGGTTGGTGAGTCTCTTCCTTTTCAGCAGAAAAGTCTTTAAGGTGGAGAACTTTACTACTCTGTGATAGTTTGTGCTTCTTTTTTCTTTAATTTTTTTTTTTTAGTTGTAGATGTATACAACTACAACTATTGTGTGTATTTATTTTTATATGGTGCTGAGGATCAAACCCAGTGCCTCATACTTATTAGGCAAGTGCTGTACCACTGAGCCATAATCCCAGACCCTAGTTTGTGCTTCTTAGAAGCACATTTTGTTGTTTGCGTCTTTTTGACTTTGAAATGAAGAAGGCAAGCTTAGTATGGAGAGAGAAAATACTGGCATTTGCAAATTGAGCTTCTGGGAATTCACCTGTGAATGCAATTTCCTCATAATAGTGTCTTGAAACACAAAAAGTATTGCGGTAGACTGTCCTGACTTTGGAGATTGGTTTCCCTTTGGTGAGAAGGACATAGAAACGAAATACCACCATGTACTTACCCCATCATTATTTTCCTGTCACCAGCAGGGGGTGGTGGGATGCAGTTGCTGGTGTTCAGCAGAGGTAGGCACAAGGTAGCAGCTGCTGTGCTACCTGTGGAGGAGAGAATTTTCAGGCAGAGAGGGGGGGAAGACAGTCTTGCCAATAAAATAGAAGCATGGAATCATACAATGTTAGAGATGAGAAGGATTTTTAGACCATCTGGTCCTACCTGACATTTGTTACAACAGAATGAGTTGTTGAGAGGTCATGTGACTTGCACAGAATAATTTTTGGTCAGTGTGGACAGCATAATGGTAAACATAATGCTATAGTCTAAATCTCAGATAAACCCCCAGACTCACAAGTGTAGAAGATTTGGTCCCTAGCCTGTGGTGCTGTCGGAAGGTGGTGGAACGTTTAGGATGTGAGGCCTAGTGGAAATAAGTCAGGGCATGGGTTGTGCCTTTGAACAGGATATTGGGGCCCTGGGTTGTTCTTGTTTCTCTTGACTTTCTGGTCTACATGAGGCAAGTAGGCCTCCTCTACCATGTGCTTCTGTCAAGATGTATTGCACCTCTGCGAGGACCAAGCAACCATGGACTGAGATTGTTATAAGCTGGAGTCAAAATAAAACTTTCCTCCTTTTAAATTGACTATCTCAGACATTTTGTCACAGTAACAGAAAGCTGACTAACACACATGACCTTTTGTAGTTAGACCAGTATGTAGTTTCCAGTTTTTCCACTAAGTATACAGGCTTGAGCCAGTTACTTCGTACATCAGAATGCTTCTTAAATTAAAATTATAGCAGGACATAAAAAGTGCTAAGGTAGGTGAAAGCATGCTTGTGTGTCTGACATATAGTGTGTGCTCAATAACTACTGGCAGGCTTCTCCCTGCTAGGGAATATCTGATTGCCCTTTACTTGAATCACCTCATTCCCATCTTGAAGTGACTTTGTGAGCCTTCACTTTATAAAACCATCATTAATTAACACCATCATTAATTAGTGTTAAAAATCTCTTTACATTTCATTTCATTGATTTTTTTTTTTAAACCAGTTCTCTATGAAGACAGGGGACAGGCCTGAGTAAATATTGACTTTGTACTATTAGGTGATTTGTGTATTAAACTACAGGGAATGAAAAATAATTTTCTCTATACTCTTCATAGCTCTTAACTGGGACTCCTTGAAACAACAGACAAAAAAAAAAAAAAATAACAAGGAAGAACAAGTGCACATCCCTCAAACGTGGGAGAAAACTCAGAGACATGAAGGGGTCTTAAGAATAGACCTGAGGAAGTTGTCTTAGACCTGAGGTGTAAACATTGTTTGCTGAACCAAGAAGGAAGGCTTTGGGGAAAGGCTTAAGATAAAGTGGCCAGGATGAGTACTGCTAACAGAAGGCAGGTTTGTTTGGTAGATTTGGGTTGGTACCTTCTCCATGGATACATCATGATTTAATCATCCTACTCCTGGTGCATAAAGGGAGACACCCATACAAGTGGAAATTTCCATTATGGATTTAAATTTCCTCTATAGAACAGCAGTTTTTCTTCATAGCTATTTTTATGCGTGTAGTTTCTCAGAATAATGGACCAAAGATTTGGGGTGGCATATTCTAGTTTTTCTGATGTACTTTGGATCTGGAATGTTTCCAAAAGTCTTGTGTTCAAAGCTTGGTTTCCAGCAAGGAATTATTGGGAGATAGTAGAACTTTTGAGAAATGGGGCCTAGAAGGAGCTCTATAGGTCATTTGTGGGGCCCTTGAAGGGAACTGTGGGGCCCTGGCTCCATCACTCCCTTTAGCTTCCTGGCCATGATGTGGGTGGTTTTGCTCTGACACTTACTCTTCATCACAGGCCTAGAAGCAGTGGTGCCAACTAACCAGGGACTCAAACCTCCAAAACTGTGAGCCAAAATAAACCTTTCCTCTTTGTAAGCTGATCTCTCAGCTATTTTGGTACAGTGAGGGACAGCTGACTGACATACCTTCTATAGCCATATTTTGGAGTGATGTGTCCTGAGCCCCATCAGAACAAATTTTCCCTCATAAATAATTCACATTCTAAAATGGATCCAACACAAATATAAATACAAAGAGACACATGTAACACAAGAGATCGCAGAGCTCAGTCTGGCCCTTGCCTACCTTTCAGACTTAGCTTTTGACCTTGACCCACTTACCAGGTCCTGCCACACTGGTCTTTGTGACATTGCTCCAAATGGTCAGACTAGTTCTTTACAGCCTTTGCACTGGCTGTTCCCAATGCTGGGGACTTTCTTTCCCCCTTCTTCTGTCTATTCTTCATTGTTCAGATTCTTTCAAAAGGGCTTTGGTGATCGGCCATCCTGCAGTGGTCCCCAGACTTTCTCTATGATCATGGTACCTTTTTGTTATAGCATGTGGTGTGTGTGGTGTATTGTCTGTTGCTTCTCATCCGACTTTTAGCTACATAGTTACTGTATCGTTAACTGTTGTTTCCCACTCTCTCATCAGTGCTGAAAGCAGGACCTGGCACTGGTGGGCCCTGGATAAGAATTTTCTGGGTAAGAATGAAGGAGTGACTTTGAACAAGCCGGGGTGGGGTGGGGGGTGTGTGCAGTGTTATGCAAGATGGGTAGAGGTAGGTCCGGACTAGGCTTCGAAACTACTTTTACTCCAGACTCTGTGACCTTGGGGGAGAGCTTTACCTGTCAGGTCTTTACTACATCTTTGATAAAATGAAGTTAGATCATATAAGCTTTTTTTTTTAAAGCTCTTTATTCTGAGATTATACGTCTCGTTTCTGCCAAGCTGAACAATCTAATAAGAATTGACCCTCCTAAGTGAAAGCAATCTTTCAGATGGGCCTCTGTATCAAAGCCCCATCCATAGGCCAGGTGATCGCTGATGGCTCTGGAAAATCAGACAATAGATGAGAAAGAGGCTTTGTTACTTCTTAAGAAAGAAAGAACAGCTTTGTCTAGGGTAAAGTCTTCCATAAGTATTTAAAAATCTTCCTGATAAATGGAAAGAGGGTAATAGTAATTAAAGCATAACTACCTATATGATTCCTTCTTGAGCCATTTTAGGGAGAGATGTATGAAATCAACTTTGGGGCCTTTACTTCTGTGATTTCTTTCATTAACACTGAAAGTGCAGAATTACTTTCTTCCCTGTGCCATTTTGCTTTTCAGAACAGAGTATAATGTTAAAACACTCTGCGTGGCTTCCCATTGCTTTTTTTTTTTTTTTTTAAATGACCACAAACTTGGAGAACCACACAAATTTTTTATGTTATGGTTCTGAAGGTCAGAAGCCCAAACTAGGTCTCACTGAGCTCAGATCAAGATTTGGGCAGGGCCGCATTCCTTCTTCAGCTGGGAGCAGGAGGGGGTATTCCTTTCCTTTCCTTTCAGGTTCTAGAGGCTACCCATACTCAGGGGCCCACAGCCCCTTCCTCCTCCTTCAGAGCCAGCGTGGCCCATGGAGTCTCTCACATCACATCACATCACTCTGATGTTGATTCTCTCTTGACTTTGAAGGATTCTTGGGTTGCACTGAGCCCACCTATGTAATCTAGGATCTTCTCCCCCCTGAGGTCAGCTGATGGGCAGCCCCAATTCCATTTGCTCCTTATTTCCCCTCTGTCATGTAATGTATCATATTTACTCTCTGGGAGGTAGGACATGGATTTTTCAGGGGGCATTATTCTGCCTACCATATACTACTTTCAGAAAAAGTAGTCACTACCAAAGAGTAGACTCCATGTGCCGACATGAAATAATGTATGTATTAATATGTGAGAACAGCTGCATTTTTGTTTTAGCAATAAGATAATGTCCATCTAGTCTTTTGGTTTATTGGAGGAAAACTTCTATATAGGGTAAGTTTTGTTCTCAGTAACTGGCTAAAATTACCAACAGTTGGAGCTTTCTGCACCAGATCTCAGGAAGCCTACCTGATCCCGGAATCCTTTTCTTCGTCCAATTGGCACCATCTTGTTTGTATTGAATTGACGGAATGTTGACACTCCCAATGAAGTAGATATGTTCTTCATTAAAGATGTTCACATACATGGTTTGCTAGAAACCCTTTTGCCCTGCAATTGTGGGTTCAAATGGTTTCTGTAAGAATCTACAAATAGGACCAACCACACAATACAAACCTGGACCATTCCCCTGAGGAACATCAGGTGTGGATTTCCTGCTTTACTTACCTGGTAGCAAGATACACATGGAGAAAGGAAAAGTTAACTTCTGGCCCTGATTCATCACTTTTATGGAAGTTAAATTCTTTTGTTTTAATGCACACTTGATTGAGCAAGCATTTATTGAGGCAGTTATGGTTTGTAGAAGAAAGAGACAGTTGAAGAAAGAACAAATGAATGTAATGTAAATCAAATACTTGGCCCTTTTATAGGAACTACAAAGCCTTAAATGTGTGTTCTTAACGGTAATTTTTACAAAACTCCAATAGGAAGCTTTGACAGTGATTGTTTCTACAGGGAGATGGGTTTTTCCTTTCACATGCTAATCACCTGCTCCTGGAGATATTTCTCTCCTTGACTGCAGTCACGGAATTGAATAATTTATGGAATGAATTTTGTTGTAAATTTATTGTGTCACAAGCAGGTTGTAATTTCACTAACTGTTCACTTAAGTTATTAAGTTGAAAAAAATGTGCTTGATAGGATAGTGCATTTGGAGGGTCTCCCCCCCCGCCCCCCGCAAGTTCACATCTTATATATTTTCAAACAGAGCACTTGCCTAATTTTTATTCAGAATCTGATATGAGAGAAGGAAGCACCTATTAACATAAGTGGAATTGCATTTTCACTCTAATGTTGAATTTTGGAAGTCGTAAACAAATTATTGAAGATTTTATAGAGACAGAAATAGCATTAAACCCCCAGTGCCTCGGTGCCACTGCCATTGTTCTGTGAATAATTGTCCCCAGCTTGCTGATGTCGAATGAGGAGTTGCTGGTATAAAGGTGAAGATACCCTAGAGGGGGAAAAAGCCACATAATTCTTTAAACATCGCTTCATCTTTGAGGTGAAGATAATGGCAAATGATCACTCCCCCAAATCTTACCCTATCCAAATGGACTAAAATGAAAGTTAAAAAAAAAAAAATCTTTAAAAATCTCTCTCCGGGGTGTCTCATTGGCCTCCATCTACATTCACCAGGTTCTCAGGGCTCCCTTTTAATGGCCATTCTGCTGTGATAAGAGGCAACATTTGGCCACTGCAGAAACCTCTGCTTAGTCTCTGCCCCCAAAGCTCCAGCATTCAGCAAACACGCATTTGTGGTTTCCTGTTATTTACATTGAAATTTTTCTATTGACCCTGCCAGTGTGAATGAATTTCAAACAAGTCGTTTCTTTCTCGGGCTAGATTATTTCCCTAGGATCCTGGTAGGGGTGACTTTTAATTCCTCTAGGAGTTCCCTCTATTCTTGTTAGCGCCCTGAGGACTTGCTTTAGGTTTTTCGCCTTGTCACCTGATGTGTGCCCCACTTCCCACATCTTACCCTGGGTGTTCCAACCCTGGCCCAGGGGATGCTGGGTAATAGCCATTCTTCTTGAACAGGAATACATTTTAGGCCTTCAAAATCGACGTTTTCACCATCTGTTACATAAAATCTAGAAATGTGATGGAAAAAACAAGTTGTAATTAACTAAGAAATGAGAGAGTCTTTGTCTTCATGCATTTAGAGTTGAAGAAACAGCCTTTCAAATTTGCATGAAAAGAAATGCAGCTTGTCTTTTTACTTTTTTGGGGGTTTTTAAAAAGTAACATGCTGTTTTTGTTTGTTTTGTGGAACAATTTTGGGGAAGTGAAGGGGAGAGTACAGAGAGTTCCCACACATTCCCTCCTCCCCTTCCCCCTGACCATTTGCCCCTTTTAACAAATGCATTAGTACATTCATTAAAATTGAGACAATGTTGACAGACTACTGATTAATTGAAGTCCATTGTTTGCATTAGAGTTCACTCTTGGTTGAATTAGCTTTTCATTACTGCAGTGGAATATCTGAAGTAGGCTACTTAATAAAGAAGTTTATTTAGTTCACAGCTTAGGAGCCTGGCACAGGGTCTGGTGAAGGCCCACCTTGGCCGCATCGCATCATGGTATGTTTGTGTGATCATTCTCCTTTCCTTAAAAAGCTACCAGATTCAATTCTGGGGGCTCCACCCTAATGACTAATCATGTCCCAAAGGCCTTACTTCTAAATACCATGGTTGGATTGTACTTCCATCCTCTTAATACTGTTAACATGAGACTTTGGGAATTAAACTCCTGCTTGAATTTGGGTGGGGATGTAGGAAGAAACTGGTGAGATACCTAGCTGGGGTCCAGGTCCTTAGTATTCCAAACAAAGAACTGGGGAAGACACACAGAAGTAATAGGCAGAGTATAGAATTTTTTTTTTAGAAGTGAATAGTAGGGCAGAGTGGTTCAAGGCCCTGATGTCTGGGTAAGTATTCCGTGCTAAACTTTGCCGCCTTCCCCTCCTTGTGAACCTGAATGAAGATCTTGCCCAGTTTTATCCCATTGTTTACTTTTGCTTAATTAGAATATAGAGTTTATGGCAGGAATCAACATGGTGAGAGGCCCTCACTGGTAGAAGTTATCATGGTGATAGGCCTGGATGGTGGGATTTGCCCTGGTAATGGGACTTACAATAACCAGGAAAATGAAGACTCATCTCCCCATCTTGTCCTCCACCTGGCATTTTTCTTGTGACTGGCCTTTGCCATCTTGACATCCCTAAACTCCTATCCCATTTCTCCCTGAGAGACACGATCCCCACATTATTCTTGGGTGACTGAGTGGCTGGAGGTCTCTCATCTTCTGCAGTTGCTTCAGGGTAATGGGGTATTGTCATCTTTGCCTAACTGGCGATCACAAAACTGTCACTCTGCCTAGCCAACCAAGAGATTGGGGCACTGAGGTCCATTTGTGAGATTGGCTCAAAGACCTGCCACAGCACCAGCTGGAGATAACTTCTAGATGAGAAGAGATAAACTTCCTTAGTAGGTTTGGCAGGGTCCGAACAACAAAGCCAGAGGGAGCATCAAAAGGGGTTCTGCCAAGGGTAGTAATCAAGACATCCAGTTTCAAATTTTGACCACAATTCCTCATGACTCTGACAGTTGTTGCCAAACCACAGAGGCACAGCCTGTTAATTTATTTGCTGCCCATTTTATTTTACATAAAGAGGGCATTTTCCCTCCAGGAACAGGCTAGTCCCTCTTTTCAGTGACTAATAGATACAATCCTCTCTGGGTTTGAAGAGTGACTGCTGCTAATGAATCTATCTGGTTCTAGATGGTAGTCAAGTCTTTTGCTATTTCCTCTGGACTAGCAGATGTTTAGATAAACCCTGGAAATAGGAGAAGGAAGTGGATAGTCTTCCTATCCCTGTGCCCACTCCAATTGTTTTTCTTAATCCCACCAGAAGAAGGTGGCATTATATAGCCTGTTGAGCTCTAATGGATGCTGTTAGGATGTGATTAGAGATTATTAGGGACTGTCTATGTTTGGGGCTACATAATCATACAGCAAAAAGCAAATGCAGAACACATATGCCTATATAGGAGGTTAAGAATCTTTGTCTCTCCTTTAAAATGGCTGTATATGACTGTTTCAATTAAACTTTTCTATAAGCTGTTTAAGACCAAGTTAAGAACCTCTTGGCTTCTTCAGCTTTTTCTCCTCCAATTGTGCCATCTGTCAGGATGGATCAGGCTCCCTTGGAAGCATCAGGAACATTTCCCTCTCCAGTGATCATTGTCTTTGCAGAATGTGCAGTGGTTGGCTTCCTGTTCTCTAGGGTCCTTATTATCTCCCTGATCAGGAGGGTGAGTGACTCACTGGAGTTGAAGGGCCCTTAGAAGGGTCCTATCATACCATGGGGTCCTATATGACCTTTGAAGGCAAGGGCTAAAATATTAACCACTTTTTCTTTAGCCTTTTCACTTCCTTTGCTTTGGTATCCAAATTTTGGTTTAAACATCCAGCAGGCCAGTTTTCACCCATCTTGAAGTGGGAGGAATGGATTTTCACTTCAAATAATTTTACAGATATAACTTCCATTTAATTGGGGCCACTGTTAATACTGGAAGTCAGCATGATATCCTGTCTGTCCTGAAGATAATGACTTATTTTCTCAAATTAATTCAGGTTGTTTTGTTAGTGTTTTTGCAGAAGTACTACTTCTACCAGGCAATTGTTACAGAGCTTTGAAAGGAAAATACAAAATGAAATTGACAAGAGCAAAAACATACTTAGTTTGTACAATACCTTTGAACCAAGAGACATAATTTTTTTTAACACTAAAGTGTTTTAATTATTTTAAAAACTTTTTTTGTGTTGATGGACCTTTATTTTATTCATTTATTTATATACATTGCTGAGAATTGAATCCAGTGTCTCTCACATACTAGGCAAGTGCTCTACCACTGAGCCACAGTCCTAGCCCTGATCACTTATTTTTTATTTGTTGTAATTAGTCATACATGACAGCAGGATGCATTTTGACACATAATACATAAACAGAATATAACTTTTCATTCTTCTGGTCATACATAGATAATGTAATCATATATGTACTAGTAGAATGAATTGGACATTATTATCCTATCAATTCAACTGTCATGCCCTTTCCCCTCCCTTGACTCACTAATGTATCTTGGTTTTTAAAATTAGTTGTAGATGGACACAATACCTTTACTTAATTTGTTTATTTATATGTGGTGCTGAGGATCACACCCAGTGCCTCACACACGTTATGCAAGCACTACCACTGAGCCACAATCCCAGCTCACTAATGTATCTTTGATATCTATTTAGCCTCTACAAAGATACATAAATTTATCAAGTTAATCACAAATGAAATCCTTTACCAGGTTTTACTTTATTTTAAAACACTTTTACAACCTTGGATACCTTTTGTAATTTGCCCTCTTACTTTGGTTCTGTATTAGATCTCTCTTTATTTTGAGATCACAGTAATATTTATAACAAAAATTTATCTTTTAGATAACATTAAATGAGCTTAATTCCAGTCCACTTTGGAGCCATCTTGATATTGAGTAGATAGAGGTAGAGCCTTATCTCAGGTGAGGCTGCCTTTTGACAAAGTTGAAGTGTTTATTTTTGAGGATGATTTTTCCCCCTCCCCCCTCATTAATTACAATTCTAGAGTCCTCATTATTTTCTGAATCTATCTGAATATCAGTTAACATAATACAACATTTTATCTGAAACATCATTCAAACAGAAGGCCTAGAGGGCTTCTATCTTTTTTTTATTTTTAGAAAAACTAGCAATTTTATTTTTTTTACGCAATTCCTTTATTTTACTTATTTATTTTCATGTGGTGCTGGGGACAAACCCCAGGGCCTCACACATGGTAGGTGAGCATTCTACCACTGAGCCACAACCCCAGCCCTGGTAAAATGTTTTCATGTTCTGCATTGTCAAAACATTTAAACAAATCAGGCTTTATTTTTGGCATTATCATGCCAAAAGTACATCTAAATTTTAATTCCAGTGCAAAAAGTGACATAAAAATTTTGTCACTTATTGATGACCAGTTACCTTTATCCAGTTATAAAACATTAAATTACAAAAATAAAATCTGAGTTATAAAATAGTCATTTAAATCTTACAAATGTATGTTAGCTTGTAGAATTTAAGAAGCCAAGAATATTTTAATTTATATTTATTATTCAACTTTATATTTTGATCCAGGGCCTCACTAAATTGTTGAGGCTGACTTTGAACTTGAGATCCTCCTGCTTGGCCTCCCAAGTTGCTGGGATTATAAGTGTGTGCCACCATGCCTGGCTTGAATTTCTATTTAGCAGTTGATGTTTTGTGTTGTAATTTTGAAAGTTAGATGTCTCCTTTAAAAAACACATTTATAAATGTTTATCCCATTTATGTTAAATAAATTTAACCTAGTTTTTAACTATTAACCTTAGATTACTAAAATATTAGACAAACTTACTTAAGATTTTGAGCTATCTTTTTTTTTCCTCTGATGAAGAAAAACCTTAAAAGCAATGGGAACTGTACTTTATTTTTTTATTTATTTTTTAATTTTTTATTGTTGGCTGTTCAAAACATTACATAGTTCTTGATATATCATATTTCACACTTTGATTCAAGTGGGTTATGAGCTCCCATTTTTACCCCATATACAGATTGCAGAATCACATCAGTTACACATCCATTGATTTACATATTGCCATACTAGTGTCTGTTGTGTTCTGCTGCCTTTCATATCCTCTACTATCCCCCCTCCCCTCCCCTCCCCTCTTCTCTCTCTGCCCCCTCTACTGACATTCATTTGTCCCCCTTGTATTATTTTTCCCTTTCCCCTCACTTCCTCTTGTATGTACTTTTGTATAACTCTGAGGGTCTCCTTCCATTTCCATGCAATTTCCCTTCTCTCTCCCTTTCCCTCCCACCTCTCATCCCTGTTTAATGTTAATCTTCTTCTCATGCTCTTCGACCCTACTCTGTTCTTCGTTACTCTCCTTATATCAAAGAAGACATTTGGCATTTGTTTTTTAGGGATTGGCTAGCTTCACTTAGCATAATCTGCTCTAATGCCATCCATTTCCCTGTAAATTCTATGATTTTGTCATTTTTTAATGCAGAGTAACACTCCATTGTGTATAAATGCCACATTTTTTTTTTATCCATTCATCTATTGAAGGGCATCTAGGTTGGTTCCACAGTCTTGCTATTGTGAATTGTGCTGCTATGAACATCGACGTAGCAGTGTCCCTGTAGCATGCTCTTTTTAGGTCTTTAGGGAATAGACCAAGAAGGGGAATAGCTGGGTCAAATGGTGGCTCCATTCCCAGCTTTCCAAGAAATCTCCATACTGCTTTCCAAATTGGCTGCACCAATTTGCAGTCCCACCAGTAATGTACAAGTGTACCCTTTTCCCCACATCCTCGCCAGCACTTGTTGTTGTTTGACTTCATAATGGCTGCCAATCTAACTGGAGTGAGATGGTATCTTAGGGTGGTTTTGATTTGCATTTCTCTGACTGCTAGAGATGGTGATCATTTTTTCATGTACTTGTTGATTGATTGTATGTCCTCCTCTGAGAAGTGTCTGTTCAGGTCCTTGGCCCATTTGTTGATTGGGTGGGTTGTTCTCTTATTGTCTAATTTTTGAGTTCTTTGTATACTCTGGATATTAGGGCTCTATATGAAGTGTGAGGAGTAAAGATTTGTTCCCAGGATGTAGGCTCCCAATTTACCTCTCTTATTGTTTCTTTTGCTGAGAAAAAACTTTTTAGTTTGAGTAAGTCCCATTTGTTGATTCTAGTTATTAACTTTTGTGCTATGGGTGTCCTATTGAGGAATTTGGAGCCCGACCCCACCGAATGTAGATCATAGCCAACTTTTTCTTCTATCAGACGGTGTGTCTCTGATTTGATATCAAGCTCCTTGATCCATTTTGAATTCACTTTTGTGCATGGCGAGAGAAAGGGATTTAGTTTCATTTTGTTGCATATGGATTTCCAGTTTTCCCAGCACCATTTGTTGAAGATGCTATCCTTCCTCCATTGCATGCTTTTAGCCCCTTTATCAAATATAAGGTAGTTGTAGTTTTGTGGATTGGTTTCTGTGTCCTCTATTCTGTACCATTGGTCCACCCGCCTGTTTTGGTACCAGTACCATGCTGTTTTTGTTACTATTGCTCTGTAGTATAGTTTGAAGTCTGGTATCGCTATACCGCCTGATTCACACTTCCTGCTTAGAGTTGTTTTTGCTATTCTGGGTCGTTTATTTTTCCATATGAATTTCATGATTGCTTTCTCTATTTCTACAAGAAATGCCGTTGGGATTTTGATTGGCATTGCATTAAACCTATAGAGAACTTTTGGTAATATCGCCATTTTGATGATGTTAGTTCTGCCTATCCATGAACAGGGTATATTTTTCCATCTTCTAAGATCTTCTTCTATTTCTCTCTTTAGGGTTCTGTAATTTTCATTGTATAAGTCTTTCACCTCTTTTGTTAGGTTGATTCCCAAGTATTTTATTTTTTTTGAGGATATTGTGAATGGAGTGGTTGTCCTCATTTCCATTTCAGAGGATTTGTCGCTGATATACAGGAATGCCTTTGATTTATGCGTGTTGATTTTATATCCTGCCACTTTGCTGAATTCATTTATTAGCTCTAATAGTTTCTTTGTAGACCCTTTTGGGTCTGCTACGTATAGAATCATGTCATCTGCAAATAGTGATAATTTAAGTTCTTCTTTTCCTATTTTGATGCTTTTAATTTCTTTCGTCTAATTGCTCTGGCCAGTGTTTCGAGAACTATGTTGAACAGAAGTGGTTAGAGAGGGCATCCCTGTCTTGTTCCAGATTTTAGAGGGAATGCCTTCAATTTTTCTCCATTCAGAATGATGCTAGCCTGAGGCTTAGCATAGATTGCTTTTACAATATTGAGGTATGTTCCTGTTATCCCTAGTTTTTCTAGAGTTTTGAACATAAAGGGATGCTGTACTTTGTCGAATTCTTTTTCCGCATCTATCGAGATGATCATATGGTTCTTATTTTTAAGTCTATTGATGTGGTGAATAACATTTATTGATTTCCATATATTGAACCAGCCTTGCATCCCAGGGATGAATCCTACTTGATCATGGTGCACAATTTTTTTGATATGTTTTTGTATCCGATTCACCAGAATTTTATTGAGGATTTTTGCATCTAGGTTCATTAGAGATATTGGTCTGTAGTTTTCTTTCTTTGAAGTGTCTTTGTCTGGTTTAGGTATCAGGGTGATGTTGGCCTCGTAGAATGAATTTGGAAGTTCTCCCTCTTTTTCTATTTCCTGAAGTAGCTTGAAAAGTATTGGTATTAGTTCCTCTTTAAAGGTTTTGTAAAACTCTGCTGTATACCCATCCGGTCCTGGGCTTTTCTTAGTTGGTAGTCTTTTGATGGTTTCTTCTATTTCCTCAATTGATATTGGTCTGTTTAGGTTGTCTATATCCTCCTGACTCAATCTGGGCAGATCATATGACTTAAGAAATTTATCGATGCCTTCACTATCTTCTAATTTATTGGAGTATAAGGATTCAAAATAATTTTTGATTATCTTCTGTATATCTGAAGTGTCTGTTGTGATATTGCCTTTTTCATCCAGTATGCTAGTAATTTGAGTTCTCTCTCTTCTTCTCTTCGCTAGCATGGCTAAGGGTCTGTCAATTTTGTTTATTTTTTCAAAGAACCAACTTTTAGTTTTGTCAATTTTTTCAATTGTTTCTTTTGTTTCGATTTCATTAATTTCAGCTCTGATTTTCATTATTTCTTGCCTTCTACTTCTTTTGCTGTTGTTTTGCTCTTGTTTTTCTAGGATTTTGAGATGAAGTATGAGATCATTTATTTGTTGGTTTTTTTCTTTTTTTAAGGAATGAACTCCAAGCAATGAATTTTCCTCTTAGAACTGCTTTCAATGTGTCCCACAGATTCCGATATGTTGTGTCTGTGTTTTCATTAATCTCTAAGAATTTTTTAATTTCCTCCTTGATGTCTTCTATAACCCATTGATCATTCAGTAACCTATTGTTCATTCTCCAAGTGATGCATTCTTTTTCCTTCCTTCTTTTATCGTTGATTTTCAGTTCCATTCCATTATGATCAGATAGGATGCATGGTATTATCTCTACTGCTTTGTATTGTATAAGAGTTTCCCTGTGACATAATATATGATCTATTTTTGAGAAGGATCCATGTGCTGCTGAGAAAAAAGTGTAACTGCTTGATGTTGGGTGGTATATTCTATATATGTCAATTAAGTCTAGGTTATTAATTGTGTTATTGAGTTCTATAGTTTCCTTATTCAACTTTTGTTTGGAAGATCTGTCCAGTGGCGAGAGAGGTGTGTTGAAGTCTCCCATGATTATGGTATGGTGGTCTATTAGACTCTTGAACTTGAGAAGAGTTTGTTTGACGAACATAGCTGCACCATTGTTTGGGGCATATATATTTATGATTGTTATGTCTTGTTGGTGTATGGTTCCCTTAAGCAGTATGTAGTGTCCCTCTTTATCCCTTTTGATTAACTTTGGCTTGAAATCTATTTTATTTGATATGAGTATGGACACTCCTGCTTGTTTCCGAAGTCCATATGAGTGATATGATTTTTCCCAACCTTTCACCTTCAGCCTATGTATGTCTTTTCCTATCAAATGCATCTCCTGTAGGCAGCATATTGTTGGGTCTTGTTTTGTGATCCATTCTACTAGCCTGTGTCTCTTGATTGGTGAGTTTAAGCCATTAACATTTAGGGTTATTATTGAGATATGGGTTGTTCTTCCAGCCATATTTGTTTATTTCTGTTACTAAACATGGTTTGTTTTCCTCTTTGATTATTTTTCCCCCCTTTACTGTCCTACCTCCCACTGTTGGTTTTCATTGTTATTTTCCATTTCCTCTTCCTGTAATGTTTTGCCAAGGATGTTTAGAAGAGAGGGTTTTCTAGCTGCAAATTCTTTTAACTTTTGTTTATCGTGGAAGGTTTTAATTTCATCTTCCATTCTGAAGCTTAATTTTGCTGGAAACACAATTCTTGGTTGGAACCCATTTTCTTTCAGTGTTTGAAATATGTTATTCCAGGATCTTCTAGCTTTCAGAGTCTGTGTTGAAAGATCAGCTGTTATCCTGATTGGCTTACCCCTAAATGTGATCTGCTTCCTTTCTCTTGTAGCTTTTAAAATTCTCTCCTTATTCTGTATGTTGGGCATCTTCATTATAATGTATCTAGGTGTGGGTCTCTTACGATTTTGCACATTCGGCGTCCTGTAGGCTTCTAGGATTTGGGATTCTGTCTCATTCTTCAAGTCTGGGAAGTTTTCTCGTATTATTTCATTGAATAGATTGCTCATTCCTTTGGTTTGAAACTCTGTCCCTTCCTGTATCCCATTGACTCTTAAATTTGGTCTCTTGATGTTATCCCATATTTCTTGGATGTTCTGCTCATGGTTTCATAACAGTCTTGCTGAGCTGTCTATGTTCTTTTCAAGTTGAAATACTTTATCTTCATTGTCTGATGTTCTATCTTCTAAGTGTTCTACTCTGCTGGTAGTATTCTCAATTGAGTTTTTAAGTTGGTTTATTGCTTCCTGCATTTCTAGGATTTCTGTTTGTTTTTTATAACCTCTATCTCCCTGTATAGTTGATCTTTTGCTTCTTGGATTTGTTTATGTAATTCATTGTTGAAGTGATCTTTCATTGTCTGATTTTGCTGTCTGATGTCTTCCTTGAGACTCCAGATCATCTGAAGCATGTATATCCTGAATTCTTTATCTGACATTCCATCTGCTGCAGCTATTACCTCTTCTAACGTTGAGTTGACCTGCATTGCTTGTGGTCCTTTCTTTCCTTGTCTCTTTATACTGTTTGCGTTCCTTTCTACTTGGTGAAACTGTTGTGCTATTGAATTTTCCCCCTATATATTTATATTGGTCTTGTATAGTTGCAAAGTCTCCCTCGCAGGCGCGGGCGGCGGCTCTGCCCCTCCTCCAATTGGGGCAATGTGCCTACCACGCCGGCAGGCCACTGGGCCTGCTCTACCGGTCGGTAGCAGGTCCGCCTACCTTGCAGGCGCGGGCGGCGGCTCTGTCCCTCTGCGGGCCTCTAGGCTTGTTCTGTCGGTGGTCGCAGTTCTGCCTACTTTGCAGGCGCAGGCAGCGGCACTGCCCCTCTGCAGGCCTCTGGGGCTGTTCTGCCAGTGGGTCGCTGGTCCGCCTACCTGGCAGGCGCGGGGGGTGGGGGGCGGCTCTGCCCCTCAGCAGGCCACTGGGCCTGCTCTGTGGGTGGTCACAGTTCCCTCTACCTTGCTGGCGCAGGGGGAGGGGGGCGGCTCTGCCTCTTAGAAGGCTGCTGCTCCTCTTCTGCTGGTGGGTTGCAGGCCCGCCTACCTTGCAGGAGTCGGGAACTGTACTTTAAATACTTTATAAAAACCAACACTCTTGATTGGCTGACTTCTTAGGAAAACATGTGGGTTAATGATTTTTTTTAAACGATTCAAATTAACCTTTTTGCTAAAGGTTTATTTAAGTCACATAATCTAAAAGGCATTTGGATCCATTTCATTTAAATTTATGAGCACTCATTTATCTATAAGTCAATTTTGGTACCATGTAAATGGTATGTAGACACAAGCACATGTGTGGACACAATATAAAATATACAGGTGTGCACAAATATGCATAAAACTCAGTGGAAATAGATTTTATAGCTTTTATCAGTTACTAAATCCCCACAGGTAGGACACAAAAGATCTTCAGGTGTTTATCATGTAGTTTGTCAGATTTAACCCTTTGGATATTGGAGCCTGATAATGATGTCTTTTGTGTGACAGTGAACAATAGAATATAGAATAGAGGACTTAGACTGGGGAAGGCCTGTATGGTAAGGGTGGCTGGGGTGGGGTCTACCAATCATGTGTGAACACTGAATCAGTGGTTCAGGTCACCACTTTGTCCATCCGTGAGGTTAGATACATGTCAGCCATCACTACTATTTCGCCTCCTTTTTAGGATCTTACAAAGGAGATGTTATCTTTTCTAGTGCATTTGAGAATTAACCCTTGATTAATTGGCCTCTGAATACAGACAGCAGAAAAAAAGAGGACTGAAAAATTCCATTTAGACAAAGTAAAATTGGAACAAAACATGCGCAAGACCAAAGGCATAATCATCAGAAAAACCAAAAGCTCAAAAAGACAGAGGTTTAAGAAAAAATACAATCATAATGATTCTGGTAAATGAGAACATGGAACATCTGTATCAGACCAGAGGACATGTTAGATCAGATTAGAGTTAGCCCAGATATTTAAAGAATGTGGGAGACGATGAGGTCTGGGGAGAGGGAAATGTTCTCAAGAAAAAAGAAAACTTGTACAACATTTATGTCTTCAGTGGCTGGATTCAAAAGTGGCAGTTTCCTTCTCTGGTCTCAAACTGGTTTTGGGTAGTTTCTTAGGCAGTTAATATTATTTGGATGCAAACCTTGGAGGGATAGGTATCAGGCGGCTAAGTAGCAAGAAAAGCTGACATTTCAAACATGAGAGGCAAAGGGCATAAAATAGGGCATCTTGATCCAGAGATGAGAGGTACCACTACCTTAGATGTGAATTAGAGTTCTTAATGATTTGAGTCTTAAGTGGGGTCCCATGAAGTTCTGTTAGTGTGGAAATAAAGATAAGCAGATAAAAGGAATAGAAAGGGATGTCCTTATACTGATAGGTGCCAGGATTCAAAAAATTCAAAAAATTACTGGCTTTGAGATATATCAGTCAGAATAACAGCCATGAGTTTATTAGAAGAGATAGGAAATGGGAAAAGGGGACCCTCTTAAGGCAAACATTGGGTGCTCTCAGAGAGGAGAGAGCTTGTCCTGTACTTCTGCCTTCCAGTTTCCAGAGAGTTCCACCCAGGAACTTTTGACTTACGGCATAAGAAGTGCATGGACCATCTCTGAGAGAGAGAGAGGATGTGTGAGATTACTTAGAGTTGGAGATTTTAAGTGAATAGAGTCTACTTGCTATTGCCTCAATTTTCTGCCCCCCTTTTTGAATAGACATTAGAAAGATCTCTTTTAGGATTTTTATGTTGACCTACCAGGATGACTGGAGATTGTAGTAGTTATGATGATAGTGGAGGGCCCAGGATAGTACTACTGTGAGTATGTTGTGGGCTCAGGATGTTTAATACCTACAATAGAGATGAGTTTTCAACATGAGTAACCTTGGCTGAGCTATTTCCTTTGGACAACCACAGGGTTGGGTAAGTGAATGGTTTTACTGGGTGCCTGTGATGGTGGGCTTTGTCTTAATTCTGGCACACACTAAATCTCATTGTGGCTCACAATTGGATTATTCGGTCATGTGAATCTTCAAGTAGCAGGTGCCCTAAGAGTTTTTAACAGCTCTATCCCCCTGAGTGTGGTCAAAGGTATCTAATTGTCTCCAACCAAAGAAGTTGAAGCCAGAAGGAAGAAGAAATTTTATATTAAAAGAAAGAAAACAGAGCAGATTGAGAGGTTCCAGAAGACCCAGTGCAAGTGCATGGAAGGGAGATTGAACAGTACTGGAAAGTCGGGCAAAGTCACAGGTCTTCACCCTTCTGGGCTATAGAGTGCCCAGTGCTCTGAACAGAGAAGCCTTGCTTACAGAAATACCCCAAGAGACAGTAAGCTCCTCAGTCCAAATGAGGTAGTATCAGAGAGCCTGATAGAAAGGAGAAGGAGACATTGGTGATTTCACCTGGGAATTTCCAAAGGGGGACTGGCTTCCTGGCTGGATCGCCAATGACAATAATATGGTGTCCAGTTGGAATCTAGGATCTTGGCAACCCTAATAAAGAATTGAACAAGACATGCTGAATTAACAGGCAGATCATTTATTTATCGAGAGTGAAAGTAACAAGAGTGGGATGAGGGAGAGAATGACTCAAGGCCCCATTGTCTGGGCGTCTTGTCTTACATGCTGAGCTGTGCCTCACTCTCTTCTCTATGGATCTGATTGAAGACCTTGCCCCGTTTGTTCCCATTGGTTACCTTCTTTTCATCTAATTAGAATACAGAACTTGTGGTGGAAGTAGCCATGGTGATAAGCCTCTAGTGGTGGGGAGTTGCTATGGTAATGGTACTTACCTTAAACAGGGACATGAAGACTCATCTCCCCATCTTGTACTCCAACTGCATTTTCTTTTACCCTGCCTTCGCCACCTTGACATCTCTAAACTCCTACCTTAAAACCATAGTACTTAACAGTCTAAGCATTCTGACAAGCATATAATGATGTCTGCCTGCCACGACAGTATTAAATGAAATACTTTCATTGCTCAGCATGTAGCTTTTTGAGACTGACTTTCATTTAGCAATATGTATTTAAGTTTTCCTCTCTGTTGGGTAGTTTGATAGCTCATCTATTTTTTCTGCTAAGTAGTTGACTTGTGCTTTTTATTGGTGGCTAACATTGTATAGTGCAGAGGAAGAAAGATATTTTTCTCTTCAAAATTTGTAAACCAAATCTCTCAAGACAGAGAACTCAATAAAGGGTTTATTGAGCCATTACAGACATTAGTAAGAAAGACAGGATTGGTCCTGGGACACATTCCCATATCACCTAGCAGCAAGGCTAAGTGACAGTTGGAAAAATGTTGGCCACATATAAAAGTCTGGTTATTTTACAATAAAACTTCAGGGAAGGAAGGTGCAAGTTGTTTATATAGAACCCGCGTTGACTGTAGATGAGAGCAGTGGGGTTACATTTGGGAGGGGGAGGATTTGGAATAGGAGTATACATCCCATAAAGGGAAGCAGTTGTTGGTTGGGCTTTAAGGAAGACATGGCAGTGCCTAAAGGGTCATTGTAGCATATAAGGTTTTAGCATTCAGGAACATGAAACACTATTTTTCTCTTTTTATCCTCGGGCCTTTGTCATTAAGGACCCTCAGAATTTTTTTTCACCTTCATAGTCTTAGTTGGGACTGACCCCTATAACAAAACACAGTTAAATAAGAGAAAAGCAAATACAAGGCTATTAACCATAGATACCTCCTGTATATATGACAGATACCCAGAGACACGAGTAAATTTCCAAGTGATGTCTTGGGATTCAGGTTTAATACTACAATATGCAGAAGTTAAAAAAAGGTATAGAAGAGTACAGGGGTTATGGGAGGTAACCAGGATGAGCACTTGAAACAAAGGTGAGGTTTGTTTGTTATGAGAATTAAGTCTCTGCCTTCTCTATTGACATGGATATTCTTTGGGGTCATCTTTTCATCCTGGTGGTAAAAGGGATGATATGTTACAAATGGAGATTTACTTTGTAGATGTAAATTTCACTTAGAAATTAGGGTGGAATTTTGTCATCAGAGCTTTTCCTGTGGCTGCTTGTTCTTAAAATCATGAGCTCAAAATTATCCTATATCTTGAGAGGCATATTTTGTAGTGGAATGTTCTTGTCTCTCACAGTAGGACCTTACAATGTGGATAAAAAAGGTTTGGAGATCCCCTTTCTGCTCTTCTAGGTTCAGTCTGACATTTGTATCCCCCCTATCATTGTTAACAGATTTAACTTACCAGCATAATATATGGTTGAAAAATGAGATTGATAAAACAATCCACATGGGAAAATCGAGCTCATTACTTTGATCACATTTCACATATTTCTGTTAGCATTTTACCTTGATCAGTTAGAAATGACCTACAATGTCTCATCTCTTTCTAAGAGAAAAGAGGCTTGTTCCTAACTTTGCAGACATCCACTGGTCTAAACCAATCCAGGGAAGTTACAGTTCTGTTTATCTATACCTGTTTAGTATCCTGCAGATTTACAATCCATAAATAGGTACCTAATCCCCAGTGTACGTTCAAAACCTATCTGTATATAAGGAAAAGATGACTGAAGAATATGGAACTTGAAACATTCTGTATTAGTCAGTTTTTTGTTGATGTGGACAAATTATCTGACATGAATAACTTAAAGGAGGAAAGATTTATTTTTGCTCATGGTTTCAGAGGTTCTAGTCCATGATCAGATGGCTCTCCATGGTTTGGGTTTGAGATGAGGCAGAACATCATAGCAGAAGAAGTTGGTAGAGGAAAGCTCAGCTCATGACAGCTAAGAAGCAGAGAGGAGCTAGGGACAAGTATAGTCCAAGGGTACATCCCCAGTGATCCACCTCCTTCAACCACACCTCACCTGCCTACATATCACCCAGTATTTCACTTAAATTAATTCATCAAATGAATTATTTTGCTGAGGTTACAGCCCCCAGTGTCTCATAATTGCCTTAAAGTCCTACCTCAGAACGTTGCTGGGTTGGGGACCATGATTTCAAATCATGAACTTAGGACAGTTCCAGATCCAAAATATAACAGCATAACTGTGTGTGAACAGGCACACATGTATTAGGAGGCAGGTTGTGGCTGCTTTCACTAGGGTGTTTAGAAAAGGGCTTTCTGAGGAGGTGGGATTTCATTTTATGATCAATGGATAACAGCATGAATATCTGGGGAAGGGTACCAAGGTATAAGGAACAGCAATAGTAAGTGACCCTGAGTGGGAGGTGATAGTGTTTAAGGACCTGAAAGAAGATTCACGTCAGTGGAGCTGAACAACTGGGGGAGAGAATAGAGGAGGTAATGTATGGAAGTCAGGTAGGAACTTCTAGGCTATGATACTGTTTTTGCTCTAAACATATAGACAACAATTAACCTTATCCAAAGAGAAGTCTGATCTTTGACCTCAGCTTCTGGGAGTGAACTTGAACTATCTTGCCTTATGAAGGGGGTCTTTGTTTAACTGGGGATCTTGGGCCCACTAGTAGTGTAACAGTGTGGTTTATGGTGAGGGCTTTGGGTCACAAAGTATTAACTTAACCTTTAGCAGGTCTGGAAATTGGAAACCAGCCTTGTGGGCCGTGTATCTATGTGACTAAGTCCCAGTAAAAACTCGGGATGCCAAAGCTTGGTGAGACCCACCAGTTGGCAGCATACCATGAGTATTGTCACACATCACTGCCAGGGAAAGTTACTGCTGTCTTTGAATGCACTGGGAAAGGATAATGAGAAACTGCCTGGACCTTTCCTGGACACTGCCATAGGCTCCTCTTCACTTGGCATCTCTTTCTACACCTGTTTACCGTAGTAAACCATAACCATAACAGTAACAGTTATTATGAGTTCTGTGAGTCCTTGTAGCAAATTTTTGAACCTAAGAGTGGTTGGGGGACTTTCAATTTGTAGTTGGGGTCAGTGATCTTTCAGACTCCCTAACTGTAGAGGCCATTCGCATTGAAGCAAGGGAGGAACAGGTTTGAGGTCTACTTGAGGACGATGGGTTTGATTGCTTTGTTAGGCCAGTATTACAGATGTGGTGGATTTACCTAGGGTGACAGCAAGAAAGATGGTGAGAGGTGATAAGATAAGCATGTTTTATTGATAAAGGTGACAGTATTTACTGATGAATTGCCTGTCATGTTTGTTGTCACAGACAGGTATCTATGACTAGTAGGTAAATCCCACCATTAAATACCAATAAATTTTAAGTGGTATAACAGAAAGACTTGCTAAGATATGTAGAAAACCCTTCTCAAGTTTTCCAAGCAAGGCTTTGGAACTCATTCTCTCTTTAGGACTTTATCTTAAAACATGTTTGTTTCCATACTATCAGTGGCCATGGATTTTCCAATAATGATTCTCTCGGTATGTAATTCAAAGCTGCATAGTAAAGGAACAGCCATATTACTGGAGTTTTGAATATTGGGCATGCAACAGGAAACAGGTGCATTCTGTAAGGTTATTATGTCCTGGTGTCAAGCCTCAAGTCACAGGACATTCCAGAATTTCATGAAAGATTTTTTATTATTTTTATATTGGACATAAAATGAAGACTGACATTGAAGAAATGTGCTCATTGCCTGGCAATCAAATCACAAGAAAAATGTACTATATGTGAGTTGGAAGAATGATAAATTGCATTTGTGTCTCCGACCATACTAATAATAAGCATGTGGAGAACCCATTGGACTTTGTTTAGGTTTTGAGACAAACAGGTGTGCTCATTATTGTAGTCTACCTGTGGGTAAAAGTTTAAATTTTGCCTCAGTTGAAAAGGATATTATGATGTTTTCATCACTGTGACCAAAATACCCAATAAGAGCAACTTAAAGGAGGAAAAATTTATTTTGGGCTCTCAATCTCAGAGATCTCTCAATCCCTAAATGTCTGACTTCATTGCTCTGGGCCCAAGGTGAGGCAGCACATGGTGGTGGAAGGGCTCCATGGAGGAAAACTGCTTAGCTCATGGTGAGGTTAGGAATAAGAGTGTGTGTGTGGCATGGGGTCACAGGAAGAACGACCCTTTGGAGGCATGCCTCCGTTGAGCTCCTGCCTATAGTTACAGCCCAGTCAGCCCATTCAAACTAGAATGAACTAATTAGGTTATAATTCTCGCAATCCAGTCATTTTGCCTCTCAACATTCTTGCATTACTGGGAATTTTGGGCAACAATGACCCCAAAGTGTATGTTTTGCCTCTCAAAAGTGTATGTTCATCTCACAATGCAAAATACATTTAGTCAATCTCTAAGAGTCCCACAGTCCAAACAACTCTAGCATTGTCCAAGTATGGAGTCTCACCCATGACTCAAGGCAAACTTTTTGATGTGAGATCCTCTAAAAATCAAAAGCAAGTTAAATATTTCCAATAGACAGTAGCACAAAGTAAAGATTCCTATTCCAAAAGGCAAGAATAGGAGCACAGAAAGAAAGGATGGGACCAGAAACAAGAAGGAAACCCAGCCAGGTAAACAGGTCTTGGTAATCCCTCAGAAAGCATCCAGGACATGTGGGGGCAAGGTACTATTTACACAGGGCCCCACTCTTTTGGCCTTGCTGGTTGAAGTGCATGTGCTCTTTTAGCTTGCTTCTATGTGAAGCCAGCAGATTTTCTTGGCAGATAGTTCACATTACTGGCATTTCTTAACTCCTGGGGTGTCCATTCTAGCTTCACCTCCACAGGGGCTCCAACCCTGCTACACTTTGCCTGACCTTCCAGAACTTCCTCTGAAATCTTAGTGGCCCTTAACTTTAGTGTCCTGTATTCCTGCAGAACGAGCATCATGTGGACATCACCAAGGTCTGCGGTCAGCAAGCCCAGTACTTGGGCCCCTGGAATCAAGGCTGCAATGGCTTCTGGGTGCCTGCACAGCTCAGCATGGTGAAACAGTTCTTAGGCCCTTTTGTGTGTGCAGGGAATCCCCATGATCTCTTCTCAAAGAACTTTCCCTTTTGGATCCTTGAGCCTACAATGGGCATGGTATTGCAAATTCCTGAGAACCCTGCAAGCCATCTTTTTATTATCTCTCTACAAACTACTTAGCATCTCTCCAGAGGCCGTAAGCTCTTTAACAAGCACACTTTCCCTGGCCCCAGCTTTATGAGCCCTGCCCCCCTTTTTGGCAGACTGCAAGTTTTTAAGATTCTTTAGCTCTGCTTTCTGCTTCCATTTCTCAAAGTAAACCTGGATAAAAGCTTCTAGCAATATCCATGCCACTGAATGAATGCTGTGCTGCCTTGAAATTTTCTCAGCCAGATCAATTAGTCTATCAGCTTTAAATTTAGCCTTTCATAAAGCCTCAGGACATAGGCAAGACGTAGGCAACTTCTTTGCCATACATAATATAATATGAGTGGCCTCGGGTGCAATCCCCACTGAAGTCTTCATTTCCCTCTGAATCCTCATGAGTGAGTCTGCATTTCTGTCTGGTCTTGTGAGTTCCCCATTGGGCTCTGCTTACAACATCCTAAAGCTTTTACATCCTGCATCTCCAAACTTCTCAAAAATTCTTGGGCAAACCAGCTCCAAAGGCTTCTGACCCACATGGTCAGGTTAGTCACAGCAGTGACCCCACTCCGTGATACTGGTTTCTGTTTTAGTTAGCCTTTTGACACTGTGACAAAAAAGCTTGACAAGAACAACTTAGAGGATGAAAAATTTATTTTGGGCTCAGGGTTTTAGAGATCTCATTCCCTAGATGGCTGACTTCATTATTCTGGGGTGGCTGAAGGGCCAGCAGAGGCAAGCTGCTCAGGTCATGCTGAGGTCAGGAAGCAGAGTGGAGGGTGGTGGGGGGAAGTGGTCACAAGAAAAACAGCTAAGGGAGGCCATGGCCAGCGTCTCATTGGGAGGTGGTTCTTCCTGCCAAGGAGCATGTAAGCCACCCTGAAACTTAAAGTCTCAAATAACGAGTGAATAACAAAACACATATAGCCAGAAATATGTTTACAAAAATGAAGCCCCTGATAGATCTAGTCCACATGGGTGCTGGGACTAGATGAAGAAAGGATGGCTTCTGTGGTTTATTTAAGGGGGTACATCAAAGGCAGGGATAAGGTTTCTAGGGCAGAGTCTTGCTTGTGATGTCTAATAGTCAGCAGGTTGATTGGCATCTTCTCAGGTCACACCCATCTCAGGTGCTGTGTGGGATCTTTGGCAGATCTTGAGGGGGAAGTTCATCTGCATTAGGTGGTCAGTCTCTGGGGGGGTACCACAGGAAGTTCCCAATGCTAGACTTATCCCCTCAATAGGCTATGATGTGCAACATGGTCCACACACAGCCCACACACGGCTTGTGACAAACAGTCCTTCCAGGGTGTATTCCCAGTGACCCACCACCTCCAGCCACACCCCACTGCCTACAGTTAACACTCAATCTGTTCAGTCAAACTAGGATGGACTGATAGGTTATGGCTTTCATAATGTAATCATTTATCTATGAATATTCCTGAGTTACTAGGAGCTTTGGATGGATATCTCATATCCAAACCATACATATGAACTTAATACTGACTCTTTGTTGTTGCTGTTGTTTACTTTGAGACAGGTTCTTGCTAAGTTTCTTAGAGCCTCTATAAATTGCTGAGGCTGGCTTTGAACTTGTGATCCTCCTGCCGTAGCCTCCTGAACCTTGGAGATTACAGAAGAGTGCCACTGTCCTTGGCCCAACTCTTACTAATTGCCTTTTTTTTTTAAAATAGAATCTTTATTTAGCTGACTTTCTATACTTTCATTAAGTTCTGCTGGATACCAGGAGCTAGTTGGGGCCCTCGGGATTACAGAAGCAAAGAAGACATCTCTACCCTTAACAGTTTCATGTTTTGAGTGATACTTCCTTGGGGGCAGGGAGATGGAAAGAACGGAGTGAGCTTGTGTAGGACAAGACATTTCCTTGGGTGTTGAAGCCAAGATGGTATGCTTTGAGGACAGAATAAAAAGTAGCATGAACTTGCTCATGTTAAGTTTTATTCTCTTGTGACTCACTTCCATCGTGGGTAGATGAACAGGATCAGGCATTTAAGGGAAGAGGCCGTCAGTTCTTTTCTAGTAAAAAAACAAAACAAAAACAAGAACAAAAAAATTTCACACCACTTATGAGCAGAGGAAACCTCTTCCCGAAGATTCTCTATGTATCCTTGCTTTTCTGCTAGTGTCATTCCTCCTCTTCCTGTCTGCTAGTGTCTCCATTTGACTTTCTAGGACCTTCCACCTTGCTCTGGGCTCTGGGGAGTTGAGGATGCAGAACTCCATCTGCGTGCAAATTCTTTGAGCTGAAATAAAATAAAACAATGAACGAGCTTTCCAGTAGCTTTTAGTGTGTAGAGAGATACATAAAATTCTTTAAAAAATATAAGAGAATATTGTGTACCAATGGGAGAGAAGGTTCCAGGGAACTCGGATCCTATCTGTTGGTGGTGTCTGGGCTGGGATGTGGAGAGGAGGACTAGGCAAGGTGGCCTGTCACCGCTTGTACTGGCCCACTGCAGCCACTGTGATGTCTTTAGGAATTTTGCCTACTTAGTTCAAAGTAACCACAGGGCAAGTATTTTTACTATAGAAATCGACCAACACTATAGCTTTGCGCTCTCTCCACTCAGGGCTGGTTAGTAACTTCACCAGCACCCAACTGGTATGGGGAAACTGATTCTGGAATGTCCTGGGATGGCACAGGGAAGTCTCTGTGTGTGGGACATGGCTCAGGCTGAGCCACGTAAGCAATGAAAGACAGGATGGGGGTGTGTGGGAGCAGAGCAGCAGCACAGAACAATGCAAAACTCAGCATGATCCTGCGGAAGGAGATACAGGGGAGCATTCAGAACCAGCCTGCAGGGTAGGTCTTGAAGAACTTGAAAATTCAGCTTAGGAGTTTTTATGCTCCTTTTGATAGACAGTGGGGAGCTACGGCAGGTTATGGAACATGGGAATGAGATGATCAGAGATGAAGTTGCACAGATTATTTAATGTGCCAGCCAAGTTCAACTGAAGGAGTCCTTTTAGCCCTTCCATGTCAGCCACTGTCCAAATCTCCTAGGTCCTACTTTTCACAATTTCTGTTTGTTGTATCCCTTCATTTCCATTATCAATGGGGGAGCTATCCCTGGATTACAGGAATAGGGTTTCTGACCCTAAGAGACATTTTCCATAACAAGATTGCATTTTGGCATTTGAAGAGGTGCAGAAGATCAAGTAAAAGACCTAATCACATTTCCCCCAATGAACAGCCAGTTGTTCCAATTCATGGGCTAGTTCATCCCTCTTCCTCACTTATTTTCAGGTCATGAAGATTAAGAGCCAACTAGACTGTCTCACTGTGGTGGGCTCTTACCACTGAGTTCTGGTTATGATCTGAAGCCCTCTCCTCCACTGTGCAGTTTCCCAAGATGCCATAATAATTGCTTTATTGTAATCTGGATTCCCCCAGAATTAGACTGTGAGGCAGGGTAGGGCATTGGTGAAGTGAAAGGATGGGAAAGTAAATTCTAAATCATCCCCAAGGGTGCGAGTTATCATGGTAGGTAATGCATTTTGGTTTTTAATCTCTGCAATGAAACTTGCAGTAGCTACACTCAGAGTGCTTACTGAGAGACCCAGTTGGGATCCTTCACAAACTTTAACTTATTGGTTCTTTGTAACAATTTCATAATTTCCTCTTTTTACAGTTGAGGGAAATCAAGACACAGAGAGATGAAGTCTGGGTCCAAGGCCACTGAGTGAGTGGTACATCCAGGGATCTACAGGATTTCATGGATTTCACTGAGGCAAAGAGAACTATGTTTTTAGGACAAAGTGTTTCAAAAGTGAGGGCTTCTGAAATTATGTCACTGGCAAACACTGGTTCAAAGTATTGCTTTTGCCCTTTGGTAGTTAAGTGTTCATGACAACCAAGGTCTGGCCTCTAGATATGTTGCTTTAGTTTGGAAAAGAGCAGGTGATGATTTCCCAAAGAAATCCATATTTAAAAAATAGTGGTTAAAGCACAATAACCACTTGGATGGTTTCAAAATAGATGTGTTAAAATTCTGGGTGTGGAGTTTGTAATACGAGAAAACACAGCAAACAAAAATTCCTCCATCTCTGTGTATCAAATATTGCAATGGAGAAAACCATTCTTTTGTAATTAAAAATACTTTTAGGACACTAATGTTGTCAGAATGTTTAATTTTTAATTTGCATTTCATTACTCTGTCCCGTGGATGTAATTGGAGCTGGCTCACCCCAGGATACTGTGTAATAAACTCCTAACCTGAGAAGAAAAGAGTGATAAAGAGAACACCCTACGGTTTAGGTGGCCATTTAAGTCACTTCTTTTTTTAAAAAAATAATATATTTCTTGCCCTTTCTTCTATATCATTTTGTGCTTTCCAAAGCTCTGTTGGTCATTAAAAAATTAATTGCTTCAAGGCATTATTTTCAAAAGGATTACAGATAAATTACCTTAACAATTAGACTTTGGTTTGCAAAGTAATAGCAAGAAGATAAAATATTTCTATTACATGGACCTATGTTCAAATTAGAGCATTGCTGTGCATGATTTAAAATACACTTGATGAAATATTTTTCTTACTCATATCTTAAAAGCAGTATTAGTATGCTCCTTCAGCACATTAGCTAATTAATCTTATAGAAGATTATCTGAAGACAGTAACAGTTTCAAGAAATGTGTAAAAGTTGTTGGTCAGAAAGTATGCTAAATCAATCTAGCACCTATCATGTGTCATAAATAAAAAAATTAAGCACAACAGCTAATGTTTTTGTGTCAGCTATATTTGGCACAGTGTTTTACATATTGTACCAACAGTAAAAGCTTGTTGAAGCTGAGATGTAGCTCAATGGTAGAGCACTTGCCTCGCATGCTTGAGACCTTGGTTTTGATCCTAGCACCCCCCCCCCAAAATTGTTGAGAGAATGGATAAATAGATATGGAATATGTGATGTTCAATTTTATGTGTCAATTTGGCTAAGCCATCACACCTGGATATTTGGCCAACCATTGCTCTAGATGTTTCTGTACAAATATTAAGATGATATGACATTGAAGTCAGTAGACACGGTAAAGCAAATTACCCTCTATACTGTGGATGGGTCTTGTCCAATCAGTTGAAAGATTTAATATAAAAAAAGACTGACCTTCCCCTGAAGAGAGGGAGCTGTGTCTCCTGAGTGCCCTTCCCACTCCATCTGAAATGTCACTTGCTTGAGTCTGTAGCCTCCAGTTGTTGAACTTGTCTGTTTTTCTTTCTTTCCTTTTCCTGTCTGTGTATCTGTCCATCTGTCTGCCTACCTGGCTCCCCATCTACCTGTCTGTCTACACAATCTGTTGTATGTGGAAAACCACTGAGTAACAGACTGCCATTAGCAAGATGTGACAGATGCAATTATGTTAAGAATTCTGAAGGCAAAAAATTTACTGTTGTAAAATCTTGAGATGAACATTAATTTGGTTATTATCATTAAAAACTGTGAAACAATTTTGTTTCGTGATGAACATTTCTCTTCTCCAAACATCCTTTGAATTTACATTCACTTCCTTGTTAAAAGATGTTGCTGCTGCCCTCTTATTAGAATTTGTTAGGAATCTAAGATCTAGAAAATTCTCTCCTTCTTGGGTACATTAACTTTACATGGATGACCCTGAGCAAACCACTTAACCCCTCAGTCCTATCTGTTCAATGATGTTAAAAGTTACCAGTTTCACTGATTTATTCAATGGGCTTTAGAGAAGAATCACTAGGTCTTTTCGGAGTGCAGCTTAATATTTAATTTTAATGTGAGTTCAGTAATGCCAGCACTAATTCTTTGGGTATTTGTTACCTTGAGCTCCAGCTGTGTATGTGGGATTACAAATTTGTAGACTAAGGGAGTTGAGAATGATAATTGAGGGCTCAGCAACAGAACCTGAGCACCAGAGAAGAGAAACAGAAAGTGGCCATGTAGGAATTGGAGATGATTGGGGAGATGAAGACTGGAGCTATTAATTCACTCTCTAACCTATATGAGATATATATATCAATCATACTGTTCCTTTAAGCAAAAAAAAAAAAAAAATCTTATAAAATTCACCATAAATCCAGCAAAACAAAAGAAATCTATGAGGACGTTTCCTTTTAGCCATCCCCCCCCCCCAAAAAAAAAAATCTATGTAGATTAAAGTTCCACTGGATAGATAATTAATCGTAATACTAATGGATGAGTTCCTTTTCCATATAAACTGTTACGATTTCTGATGTCTAATTTGATGAAAAGTTCCACAGGGGTGAACTCTGCCTTTTGGGAGTCGTACGCATCATTTTAATTTTTGGAGCCAGTTGTCAGTTCCGAAGTGGACGTCTGTACGGTGTTCCTGCAGTTGAGGGAGATGGGTCACTTTGTCAGCACGATAGGTCTTCCTTCAGCAGCAGGGCTCTGAAACCAAGGCAGCATTGTCTGTGGGAGAAACATCTGTCCAATAAACATTTTAAGAACTGCAGCGATTGACTATTGTCATCATTTTAAGTGCAGCCCTCTTTGGCAGTCCGGTATGGAAGATTACCTCTTTGAGTCCTTTGCAGTAGTGATTTTGACATTGGTTGCTGGAAAAGCCAACCAAAATTCCTTGAGAACTTGATCAGTGAGGTCCTCACAAATTGTTTCACATTTGAGAATCTTTGGCTCCTCTGAGGATAAAGACTGTCTCCTTGCTGGGGAATAAAGGGCTTCAAGGCGGTCCAGATAGTGACCAACTGCTGTAAAGTTTATACTGTTTCTTTGATGTCCCCAGAGATTTCATGTTTACAGAAAAGTTTCGAATAAATTTGCCACTCATACATGTTGGTACCTTGTAAGTCTTATGCAGGAAACCAGAGAGTAAGCTCCAGAACATGGAAAGGAGGAGAAGACTAGTGTATCACATGTGAGTGAGGACCAAGGAGGTACTAAGGCCTGTAAAGCCTTAGTAATGGTTTTGGAGAGACTAATGGTTTTGGAGACTGAAGGCTAGACTGGTTAAAAAAACTATATATATAATTTTAGAAAAATCTGAAACTAAGAATTGAGGTAACAACCTTTATTTCATCTAAAATAGATTCTATTCTAACTTATTTACATATACTTATATATTTATTTTATATGTGTGAGTGTGTGTATGTATATATATAATATATATATTATAATTTTTTTTTCTATGCTGGAGATGAAACCTAGGGCCTTGGGTGCACTAGGCAAACACTAAACTGCTCAGCCCCAGCCCAGTAGTAGTACTTGAGAAAGAAATGATGTGCATTTAAGGGGGATGTAAATTGAACAAGATGGCTTGTGCATAGTCCTTCAGACATGGCACCCTGTGATATTTAGTTGTGACTCAGCCCTGTAACAGCGGAGAAACTGCTGTTGGCTCATCATTTGCAGGAAAAGCATGGCTGGCATTTCTTTGGGGAAGGGAAATGTCCACTGATGCACAAGGCCACTTTTCATTTTCTTCCCTTTTTTGCATTATTGGAGACTCAACCTTGAGTTGTTCTACCAAATATTTCTTATTTTGAGACAGGATCTCACCAAGTTGCCTAGACTGGTCTTGAACTTGTGATCCTTCTATCTCTGCCTCTTGAATAGCTGAGATTACAGGTGTGCACAGGTGTGCATTGTGCTGGGGACCAATTTGTATTTTCAAGAGGAAATTTTCATTTAATTTGTTTTTGCCCCATCAGAATTCTTAACAGCATCATGCAAACCTCACTTCATTCTTCAGTTTATTGTAATCTCCTATGTCTACATGCAAAAGAAAGTGGGGCTTTGAGGCAGCATGGAAGAGCCACAATTTTGGGGGCCTAAAGCTTATTCAGTTTTTAGAGTTATCTTTAAGAAAACACAAAAGGATGAATACAAAATTAAGCATAGAAATAAAATTTTAAATTGACAAAACAAAATTATAAAGCTCACTGTAGTACTATTCCCAATAGTTAGGACATGGAATATGATTAAATGTCATCAGTGGAAAAAGGAATCTAGAAAATGTGAAATATATACACGATAGAATACTATACAGCCAATAAAAAAGACAAGATTCTGTTATTTATGACAACACTGATAAACTTGGAGGATATTATGGAAAGTGAAATAAACCAGGTGCAGAAAGACAAACATCACAAATTCTTAGATCTTGGATCTCATAGAAGTTGAGGGTGGTGTACTGGTTATTCGAGAGTGTGAAGAGTAAAGGAGATGAGGAGGGGTTGGAAAATAGGTACCAAGTTATAGCTAGATGGGAAGAATAAGTTCTGGTGTTCTATGGCATGGTAGAGTGAAATAGCTGCAAGAGAGGACTTCTACTTACCATTAAGAAATGGTAAAAGTTTCAGATGATAAATATGTTAATTATCCTGGTTTGATCATTAACCAATGTGTACATGAATCAAGACAACATATTATACCTCAAATATGTACAATTATGTCAACCACAAAATTTAAAATGTGGGCAGACGCAACAAAAACTACATGATCCAGAAGAATAAGGTATCATTTTTTATTGATTAAAACTACCTGATATTTCTCTCCTGTGATGTTTTTTTCTGTATGGTTTTTGGTTGCCAAAAAGTCTTGACAATGATTTTTTCACATTGCTATCAATTGAGAGGACAAAAAGAGAAATCAGTTTTTTTCTAGTATGATTGATTGATGTTTGCATTTTATTATTGATGCTTAGGGGAAGTTTATTTTAGTGGTTTTTTAAAAATGCCATTTATTTTTTAAGATGGGTTAAGATTCAAATTTGGGAAAGTTGCTATCCAGTTTCTTTCTTACATAGACTGTGGCATTTCAAGTTTTCCCAGGTTGTGAACCATCTTTGGTCTCTGAATCGACTATGCTCATTGTTGATCTTGTCCCTGTACGTGGTAAGTCTTCTGTGGTCTTCAGTGATGTCACAACTTCCTGTTTGATCATGAAGAAACTTAATCTTTCCCACCACATTCCTTTGAGTTCCTCCTCCTCATTAACTTAAAGATCACACAATCCATGAGTATGTTTATTATTGCTAGTCAACATTGGTCTCTTCCTTTTGTCAATTGTTGCTTTTGGTATGGCTTAAACCTCTTGGATACAATTTTATTTTTCTGATGTGTGAGTCATTTCTATTGATTTTTTTGGCTCTCATTTTTATCCCTTTTGTTACATATTCCATTATTTTTTGACGTGAGCTTTCAGTTCATTAGTCAATTTAAAGAAGATTGTCTGTATACATCAAAATTGAGATTCTAGAATCTCTTCTATATTTTATTAAAACTTTGCAAGACATCATTCTAAATTGTAGTTAAAATGGTGTGTTTAAACATTCCTATTAAAAAAAAAAGCTCGTATGGTGTGTTTCAGATTATACATACTGTACCATTGCTGACAGGAGACCGCTTCTATTTTGACAAAATACGTTGATGAGTGTTGAATCCTCCACTGGCAATTTTATACATCCAATGAGTGGAAGATGTTTTTACAGACTAGCTTCTGGCTCCATGTCTTTCAAACCTTGTCAGATCACAATGGAAGTTCTGACTCTGCTCCTTCATAACACGTACCTGGATGAATGGGCACAGCGGGGAGAGGGGCGTATTCCCAGCCATTCCTTCAGGAAGGCAAGCAATATTTTAATTGCACTTGGAAGGGACGGTAAACCCATCACTGTCTCCTGGACAGGTATTCTCGGCTTCTCCTTTACCGGAGAAATGCTTGTGAGTCACTTTAATGCTTCCAGACACAAGAGGGGGCTTGTGGCAGGGAGGTCAGTGGAAAGAGATGGTGTCTTCACTAATTATTGATAAAAATATCTCAACTTTGAGAATGTTTTGGAAACATACTGCTAGAACCCCACCCCAGGGGTTTTGGAAGAGGAGGTGCAAGTGAGGTCAAACCATAGTGGAGAGCATCACAGTGAAGCTGCTTCAGCTGTAAAGATAAAATCCAACTTCAGATAATCTGCTGAGCTCTGCTCTTGATCAGAGCTCAAATAGGTCTCTTTCTGGGGCATCAACTTTTCATTTGTTACCTAAGTTAATTTTTCCATAAAAATATTTTCTAGCCATGTATCATCTCCTCCTTCTGATTTTCCTCCTGTGGTCCCCCATCCATGTGTTTAAGGACGGTGTGGGCCTGTGCAGCTTCCTAAACGTTGATACATATTTTGAGTATGAAACCGTGTGTTTTCCAAGCTTTTTCTACTTGCTCTGAAAATGGTTCATTTCTTCTTTGGTTCATTTCAGAGACTTTGTGAAAGCGTCTCTCACAATCTTACACCATCATATATATATGATGGTGTGAGATTGCATACATACATACATAGACATGTGTATATATGTGTATATATGCTGTTTTGGGTATTTGGTTTCAAGACAATTCAAGTTTAATTTTTGCCTTTTTTTTTTTTTTTACTATGGGGTAACTTTTTAGAAATTACATATGCAAATGACTTTTCTGTTAGGTATGGCAATTGGATAATGGTCCCAAATTCCCAGATTTGCCATGTAATCGTGAATTAATGCTCTCTGCTCTTGTAGCACATGCTCGCCCAGGTGTGTGAGTGGGCAGCCATCTGGGGCGATTCAAGGGTCTGAGGACTGACTGGCACCCACAGTTTAAAAGACCAGTGGTGGAGAGAGGTAATTCCACCTGGTGAGGGAAAGCCATGAACTTCAGATAGCCTTTGGTCACCTGATCCTTTGTCTTTTTGTCTATGGTGTGAGAGGAATTCCCCAGACTAGGGGACCCTCCCCATCAACTTTGTGAACTTACTGTTTAGAGATACAATATGTTGGTGTCTGTTTTCCAGGTAAACAAAATCTAAAGATCTTCTAACACAGTTCATGAGAAAAGAAAGCAAGATCTGATGATTGCGATTATTTTCAGGGTTACTCTGTCAATTAAAAAAAAATGAAATTGTGTTATTTTCAAGGAAATTCAATGTAGTTCAGATGTGAGAAGCCAAGTGAACAAACTGTGTGTTTTCTCGCTGTATGACTCTAATCTCTTTCTTTAGGTCGAGGTTAAGCGGGTCTAGAATAACCGACATCTGTGTGTGTAATGCAATAAAGTGTAATGAGTGTGGCGACTTTTTCTAATTTACCTCAGCTGGATATGCAAATGAAACGATTAAACTTATAACCCATAACTCTATGGGGAAGATGGGTGACCAGAGTGCAGAGTATTTACTGTAGCTAATGGGAAAGTTGTTAGATGATAGGAATGTAATATGTTCTATTTGCAAATGTACTAAAGAGCTAGTTAGCAGTGTAAATGAGGATTTGGTTATTTAGGAATAACCTTCAAATTGGCAAAATTAGTCCCAACAGCACGATTTAAATTAAGAAAAATCAATCATTTATTTTACGGTGTTTGAATCTCCTAACTGCAGCATGTTATGTGTATTTAGAGATCCAGTTTTATAAGCAGGAGGTTGGTAGTCTCAACGCGGCAGTGAGCACACAGTATACAGTTTTTTTGTTATTACATAGTTTTTTTTTTCTTTTCCCAAGGACCTGAAATTCCCAATGATCAATTAGTTAATACCATAATACACATATTGGGAAGGCAAGGGTCAGAGTTAAAATAATAACTTTATAGATGTGAAATGTTAGTATTTCAGCCAATGTCTACAACTATCTCTGAAGACGTGCAGAGTAAAACCTAAGCATTTGGTTTCAGCCAGTACTCAAACAATGATTTTTCTACAGTAGCCAGTTTTTTTTTTAATTTTTATTTTTGCAGTGTAAGGGTTCAAATTCACGTTCTGGAGCATGCTAGCCAAGTGCTGTCCCATTGGTTTAGGTGACATGTCTCATGTCCTCCACTGCATGTCTCCAGCCTTCAGGTCACCCTCCCTCTTTATACCCAAATGGCCTGCCCTCAGGGTTCTGCTGTCACAGGGAGAAATGAGGAAATAGCTGCACAACAGTGAAAAAGAGGTGACTACTCCAAGTTGAGGAAGCAGAGAAGTCCCCTTTCCAACTGTCTAAAAAAAATGTGTATAAAGCCAGTCATGCAAATATGTACACGTATGATTTGGAGGGTTGTTGAGGTTGATTTCATTCATGTGCCTCATGATGCTGCAGGGCCCACCTTGCTATGTAACCTCCTCCCTGGGCCCAAAGGATCATCTGCTTGAGCACCAAAAGTGGTCGGAAGTCAGCAGGTGTGTGAACTTGCTGATACACAACTCACAACTCTTTTGACCCATAAAAAGGTAGTATCATAAGATTCATCCTGATCTGTTCTTCCTTACCATAGGCTGCCATCTTTGCCCTGTTGCTTCATAGGAATTTTCTAAAACCTGCAGATAAGAAGATTTAAGTGCTGTCTTTGCTACATTATTCTGATGTTTCAAATTAAATATGCAGGTTCCTGGGAACCACCTGCTGAAGCCAAAACCCATTCATGTGTGTTCTCATAAGCCTTCCGGGATTCCTCTGTTTTCTTTCTAAGCATTAAAGCTTAAGAAATGTAACTTGTCCTATACTATTTCAAAATGATGTCTTTTAAAAATGATCCGTAAAACCTAAATTGATTACTGCTCCATTTCTTTTGCTACTCTTCTGGCCAATATGTACTATTATTCTGCATTGGAGAGGAAATGAGGTAGAGGCTTAGGATACCACTATCAAACCCTGGCCTGAATTCACTAAATAAGAGTCATGTTCCTCCCTTGATCTCTGTATTTCTTTCAGCAACTTCCTCAAGGCTATGAGACTGGACTATAAAATAACACTCTGGATACAGTATGAAAAACAACCTTGTCACTAGAACAAATTAGGATATGCTGACCATGAAAATATTTTACTTTCATCTCAGTGATAATTCAGTCAGTTCAATAATTTGGAATCCTCAGTGGATTCTAGGAACTGTTGAGTAGAAATTTGATGTGACACGGGGTTTTGACAGAGTTTCAAACTCTCTGCCAACAAATGATGAAGGTAGAATAAGGTTAGAGCAGAAAAAGTTGGCCAGTGCTGCCTTTCCAAGGTAGCAGAGTCACACTACTGAAAATGGGACAAGATGGCAGTGGTGTCTCCTGGTATATGATACACAAAGGACACAATGTCACCTCGCAGTGTTCTTGTCAGAAATGTGCAATCCGAATCTAATCTAGAGGAAGCATCAGAAAAACCCAAATTGAGGGATATCTTGTAAAATAATAATGCTGTTATCTTCCAAAATGTCTATATCATGAAAAACAAAGGTTGAACCTCAGATTAAAGGAGACTAACTAGGCCAGACAGTGCTTCTCATGCTGAATGCTGGGCGAGACAGTGTGGGCACAGGTGGAGAAATAAACATGGGCTGCTTAGGAGATAATCATACTGTGATGGTGTTAAGTTCCTGAGTTTTATAAATCTTTTACAGTGATGTGAGGGGGGAAAAAAAATCTTCATTCTTGGCAAATACTTTCTGATATATTAAAGAGGTCAGGGAGGGGGTGTGATGTCTGTAATTTACTCTCAAGTGGTTCAGAAAAAAATAAGTGATGGAGTAAGTCATACTGGTCTTACAACTTTTAATTAGAAATTATTTTGAAGTAAGTTTTAAAACATTCTGCATAAAAAACTATAGATTTTCACTTTTTCTCCTTTTGACTTTGTGTAGTTCCATGTAACTACTGAAACAATGCGTGAGTTAAGCAGCTATAGAAAACGTGGCAACATATGAAATGATGGTACCAAATGTTCCTAAGACCAGGGCACATTTTTTTAAATATGGTGGTTTATTGATTCTAAGATTGTATTTTAACATTTTGAAAGTCAAGATGACTCTTAGAATTAATTGATGGTATGTGCAAAAGAATGTAGATTTTTTCTTATTTGGTGCTACTCAAAATGATCTGATGAGACTCAGATTTGATAAAATATGGTAGTTATTGGCCCTATGGTAAGACCTGGATTAATTTTAAAAAGAATAATAAGTTGGCAGATTTTACTTCATGAAATCGTGGGGAGGTTCTAGCTCCTGTGTGGTACCTCAAGCTTTTCAAAAGTATCCATTGAGGACCAAGAAATATACATTCAAGGAAGAAATTCCTCATCCAAGTATAACATCTCAATCGTGTATTGATTTCAGTCCCTCTACACTGGCATCCTGCTTACCCTACATCACCTGATGGGGAGAAGGAATAGGGATGGGTGAGAGAACATTATGAGAAGAGATGACGTCTATCAGTAAGCCATTGTACCCTTAATTTTTAGTTTGGGAAGGTCTGTATGTTTCTCCAGTGAGTTCCTGGCAGCTCATGACTTAATATAACTCTCAAAAGAGTCTAGCTTTACTACATATTTAGATGGTTGGGTCCCTCCCACAGGTCATCCAGGCCAACAAATGAGCTGTACAAAGCTGTCTAGTGGTTCTCAATATGTGGTCCTCATACCACCAGCAGCAGTATCAGTTGGAAACTTGTTAGATACACAGGTTCCTGGGAACCACCTGCTGAAGCCAAAACCCATTCATGTGTATTCTCACAAGCCCTCTGGGATTCTGAGTTTGAGAACTGCTGGCCTAGAGAAAAAGCAGAACACAAAGGGACACAGGCTGACACCACTGGTGCTTTAGTTTAAGAGGGAAGAGCACGTGGACCTGAGAGTGATCTTAAGGCTGCTTATTTCTGAGATGCTGTGACTCCTGACTGCTGTGCTTACTTGGCGGCCCAGGACACTTATTAAAGGAAGAACCATCTGCCCTTGTTGGCTGAGTTCATAGCACATCACTCGTGAGGATGGTGGCAGGTCTCGGGAAACACTTGGCACTGTGAATGATCCCAGCATGTGCAGGGCATCAACATTTTGGAGGAGGTTTTCCAAGTTTCGCCACATGGATTTCAACTGTGAGGTTGGTTTTTGGTTTTGATGGTGTGGGGATAATGTGTTCAGTAAGGTTAGTGGAATTGATCTGTTGGTGATTTTTAGTTGTTTTCCCCAACATAATTTCAAGTTACTCAAATGAATGGGTTCCTCACTCTGTGAGGGTGCAGTGTGCATCTCTCAGTTGTTTCTGTTGACACCTAGTATTTATTTTTGATTTTTAGCTCTGGATTGGCTTCAGCTGATGGGTTTCATCTTCATTATGGGTTCTGTTTTCCCCTGCTTTGTATGCCTGGCCATTTTCCATTCAATGAGGTGTTGTGAATTTTACTTGTTGGGTACTGGATATTTTCATATTCCTGTAAATATTTTTGAAGTTTGTTTCAGGACATGGTTAAGGAGAAATTATTCGATCCTTTTGGTTCTTGCTTTTAAGATGTGTCAGGAAGAGCTGTGTTGAGTCTAGGTCTCATTCTTTGTCACTGCTAACACCCTTAGGAGTCCTATGTCCAGAGCCTTTTGAATGAGGAAGTTTCACAGGCCAGCTGGTGGGTAAGCACTGCCCTTGGTCCTGTGTGAGCTCCCATTCTGTGGCCTCTAGTCCTTCCAGGAGGTTCTTTCTGCCTCTGGAGATCTCTGCTGCCTGCTGGGCAGTTCTTCGCTAGCATTCTGCCCTGGGAACTCGGCTGCTCAGGGAGTCGAGGCCTGTGCCTGGGCTGCCCTCACCTGTGTGCTGTGGCCTGGAGACTCTCCAGCACTGGGTTGGGGCAGTCGTAGGGCTTCCTGTTGCTTAAGGATTGTTGCCCTTGGAACACTGTTACTTCACGTCAGTACAATCACTGCAACCCTGTTTGGGCCAGAAGTAGAAACTCCTAGAGTCTTAACAGTTAGAACAATACCAAGGTGCCTTTATTAAACAAAACAAAACAAAACAAAACAAAAGAAGACAAACCCCAAATGCGCTGGGGCTGTAGCTGTGGCAGAGCACTTGGTAGCATCTGTGAGGCCCTGTATTCAATCCCAGTGACTGGGTAGGGGAAAGCCAAAATGCTGGTTAAAGCTTGGGGGATATAACCGTTAAAATGATGTAAGTTAGTGAGCAATCAAGTAAGTGTGTGTGTTCAGCACTAAATGAAAGACTAAGGAGAGCCCAGAAAGAAAGTGTCACACTGGTTAATGGGGTCCTTCATGTACATACACGTACAGAACTCGTTGCCCTGGCTAGTTATTAACAAAACTCATAAACTGAGTTTGTATATTCATTCTGCCAGAATCATCTGCATATGCAGATCCCTTCTCTGGGTTCCCTCTGGAGCTTTTCACATTTAGTGATGGTTTCTCTAGGGGACAGTTGACATCTGAGTCTTTTAGGTTCCTAAAAACAAACTCGATGCAAAATGAGAACCATAAACCTTGATAGCTCTCTTCGTTCATTGGAAATAATTTCCAGGTATCAAAATTTCCTAAGTTTGTTTGTGTAAAGAGACCACACCCTGAAATATTAGTGAAACTATACTGATGTGAACTGGGGTCATGGAATGGCCTGGAAAAGTAGGGGCTTTTCATGATACCTGAAACGGCAAGAAAGGGTAAGTCATAAGAATGAGATGCACAGGTTTAGTGTGGATGGGCTCAACTCTTAAATAATAAAAATGCTCAGAGTCTATCATGGCACCAGAGTATTTTGCTCTTCATTTTAATTGGGAATTATATTATTTACAAGTGAAAATGGGTGTAATTCAAAACACTGTCAATTTAGTAAAACAGTCTGTTATTATTGAAAAATGCCCTGCAAATTGATGGGGTGTTTCATATATTTCTACTATTTTCACATCTGAAATACAATTAAAGACTGAACATACATTATGGTAAGTAGTCACTAAAATTTGCCAAGAGGCAGTTTCTAAAATACAGACATAGTGGTTGGAGATGGTTAATTTACTTCTTTAAAGATTCAACTTGAATACTAATTGAGGATGTAAATGTCACAGTTTGCAAGCTTTGAGAGTTACAGTGATTATTCCACAAGTACAATATTTGAATAATCATAACAGTTTTTTCATTATGAAAAAGAAGAGGTGATCATTCAGTCAGCCTAAGTACAGCAGTTATACTCCTACTCAGACATAATCCAGATTCATTGTATTCCTTATAATAAATATGCCATTTATAATTAGATGTTAGTTACTAGATAACATGATTTTTTTTTTTCAATTTTGTGGTGCTGAGGATTGAACCTGGGCCTTGTGCATGTAAGGCAAGCACTCTACCAACTGAGCTATATTCCCAGCCCCAGATAACATGAGTTTTTGATGTCTGATATCTGAATCCATACAGTTACAGAAATATAAGCTAACTAAAGGATGACTCCTTTTCTTAAAACAATTCACAAAAAATTGCATTTGAGAAAAAGGATTTTAAGACAAATTCTATTTTTTGAGTGATTCCTATGCTAATGGAAGTTTGTCTAAGATAACTTGACCTATGACCAAATTACTTTAAAAGTTGATTAGAGCAGAATTAAAATTATTTATCTAAAATAACTATCTAAAATGGTATTTCTTGAAGCCCCCCGCCCCCCAAATCAGCAACTTCAGCCTTACCTGGATACTCGTTAGAAATGCAAATTATCCAGCCCCACCGCATCAGCCAGCCACCTGTATTTCAAGGAGCCCACTTGACACTGATATAGTGCAAAGCTGGAGCAACTCTGATGAGAAAGGAGGATTCGGTGGTTGCAAATAGATGCCAGAAAAGCCTTCTTCTCGAGAATTTCCTCCACCATTCATTTGTATCTCTGAAGCTGCTGTCGTATGTTTGATTTTGAACTGTTAGTTGAGGGTAATTAGGATCTGAATCTCTTTAGAAGGAATAAGGGCAGGCTTCTGAAATCATTTTTTCCATTTAATGTCCAAATGATCATTTCATTGCTTTAGATGAAAGTAACGAATTTGTCTTAGGATTTCTAAACTGTAACTAACTCAAGTTAACCAGGAGAGTTTCATCTAATTGGATCATCAATTTACTCAGTTTCATCAACTCTTGATGGATAAACTCGGCAGAACTAATCTGAATGCAGAGATTGACTTTTTCATTTCTCTTTCTCCACCCACAAGTAGGGGGAAAAGAACTAACTGCTGATAGTTATTGCTTTCATCTGTACCATTTCCAGCTGGGATTTACTGTCATGAAACACACTGGTATTTGCTTCAACATCTTTTAATAATTGTTGCAAACTAGAAAAAAAAAAGGCAGTGAGCTCTTACCAGTAGGAGAATTTAAGGTGAAAGCAGGCGATTTGGGTGCTATCACAAAAGAATATTACGTCTTCTGCTGGGGTGGGAGTGGTGGGGTGGCACTTGAAAGGTGAGTTTGAGAATTTTTCTACCCTCATAGGACTGAAATTTCTTAAATACTGCATCACCTTAAAGGATTGATAGTGTTATGAAAATTTATGACTCTGCACAGTGATAGAAAATCATTGCTTGTGATGAGAAATTTCTCCTGTGATTTGCAATAGAGGATATTTGCTCTCTTTGAAACTTGCAATGAGTATTGAGTATTAATATTATGAAATTTAATTTGACATTTAGGCAGTTGTCAAATTCTTTAATTTATTCTTATTTGGATGGCCTCACGAGATTCATGCTCTGATAAGCAATGAAAGTTAGCAGTGGCTAAATCTTACACGAATTTCAGATAAATCCAGGGTTCTTATTTGTACTCAGTGGTAGATGGCATGTGCAGATAGCTTCTGAAAAAATGGGTTAATTTTGGTAATCCTGTGCTTTATGGATAGAACATTCCCGGACAGCGATTATAAGCAATAAAGTTGGGAAAGCAAATTGCCAAGAAATACATATGGAAAACATTTGGGTAATTTTTTTTCTAACGATCTCATGTGTGATCATTACTGGATGCCTTGTAATTATTTCTGTAATTAAATGCTAATAAAATCACTGGTTAGAGCTTCTGGTAGGATTCCCACTATATAATGAATACAGTTTCAAAGAGTTTGGATAACTCTATAGATTTAGGATTATAAATTGATACTGATGGGTACAGAACTCTCCCTTTCCTAGTTAAACCTCTCAAAGATGGTTGCTTTTCAACATTTCTAGATATTTTGTGGATTTTTCTCCTAAATCATGTATAGGCATCACTAGTATTTGCCTTCCCCCTATAGACTTCATCCTTGATTTTGTAGTAGATGAGGGACTTCGAGCCTTTTGGTCCTGCTCGCCTCCCCATCCTATATCTACACTTCTCTCTTCAGTCTCCATACTGGTGCCATAATTTTGGGGGAAATTAATATATAACATACTTTTTAAGCATTTTCAACTGAGCTATACCATGTCCTATGATTTGATTTCCTATCTGAGCCTCATTTTTGTTTCCCTAGAGATAATGGCAGTCTTTTTTGTTGTGTTTAGTTTTCTGGGGTAGATGTCATTAAATCTTTCCTCCAAGTTGCTTCCAGAGCTGGGAAGCTCGCCTGAGCATGTTCCCGCAGCTCAGGGTTGCTGGTGATGCTGGGGCTGGGAGGGAACCGGCTTCACTCCTGCTCCAACCCCAGCCAGTTGATGTCAGCCAGCTGCTTGTCTGGTCTGGAGGCTCAGGGATGTACTTTACCATCTTCCTGGGGCCTGGTAGAGGGTTGGATGGTGTGCAGGGGGCATGTGTCTCACGAGATGGTCTCTGTTGAGGTGTTTTTTGCAGATGTCGGTTCTGCAGAGGCAGGGAGGAACAGAGGGAGAATGAAGTTTCTGTGGGGGCTTGGGAGTCTGTCACTTCATGTCCTGCTTCTCCCAGCTTCTGTGTGGTCCCTGTTGCTGCCCCCCGTGTCCCCCTCCCATCTGTTTTATTGAAACATAGTTCACAAACCATGTAAATCACTCATTTAAGGTGCATGATTCAGTGATTTTTAGTTTGTTCACAAATGCATGCACTGAACACTACAGTTGATATGAAAACACTTTCATCATCTCAAAAAGAAACCCTGTACCCTCTGTCAGTCACCCCTCTACCCTGCCCACCTGGGCCACATGCAACCACTCATTTGCTTTGTACCCTACAGATTTCTATACTTTACATTGCATATAAATGGAATTATATTTAATGTGGGCTTTGATGATTGGCTTCTTTCACTTGGCATGCTGTTCTGAAGGTTCATCCATACTGTGCCTTGTATCAATACTTGGTTGTTTTTTATGGGTGAATAATATTCCATGTATGAGTATTTTACATTTTGTTTAATTAGCTGATGGATATTTGGGTTGTTTCCACATTTTGTCTATTCTCCAAAATGATGCTATGGACATTTATGTACAAGTTTTTTGGAGGACATATATTTTCAGTTCTCTTGGGTATATTCCTATGGCATTTCTGTGTTAGAACTTCAGAAGAACTGACAATATTTTTCATGTATATCTACCATTTTATGTTCTATCAGCGATGTAGGAAGTTTCTGATTTCTACATCTTCACCAAAACTTACCTTTTTGATTTCAGACATCCTAGTGGGCATGAGGAGTATCTCATTGGGTTACCCTGTTTTCCATATCCTATGTCTCCCTTCATCTTGGTTTCCTTTCTTGTTTAAGTGTGTCCTCCAGTTGCTTTCTGAGACACTTAGAACAGAAGGTAAATTATTTTGGGTCTTGAAATCATAAAATAGTTTTATTGAAATGATACAGAGTAACCTGGGGGCATTTTTTTTTGTTCAGAATTTTGTATTCTCTAAAAGAGTTTACCAAATTCTGTAATCCTTAGGTGCTACACAGCCTGGGTTCACCTTTGAGAAAGAGACACCTCTGTGTTCTGTGATCACATGGGCTCTGCTGTTGCACTACCTGAGTTTAAATACTGACCCATTTGCCACAAAACCTCTCTGGGCTCAATTTATTAGTAACATGGGTTGTTGAAAGGGTTAAATGAGAATGCTTGGGAGGTGCTTCATATGGTTTCTGATGCACAGTAAGTGCTGATAAATAGGAGCAATGGCACATGATATGGATTTATAAAGGTGCTCAAAGGTAAACACAGCACTAGGGCGTCTCTCCCTATTTTCCCACACATTTCTATAAAGTTTTAAAAATATTGTGTGAAATGAGTTTTTAGGAGTAGACTTGAAGCTTGGTGAAGGACTCTAACTTGACTGGTGTCTATGGATCATCTTGTTCGTCATCTCTTTCTTTCCATGGCTTCTGGCTCCATGACCGGGACCCTGGGTAGCTGTGTTACTGGTATCTATTGGTCTTTCCTGCTGTGCCTGGCAGTGGTCAGTAAGTGTTGGTTGAATGACTGGAGTCAACAGGAGTTAGGTGGAAATTCCAGAACCCTGCAATTGAGCTTTTGGCAAGACCCCATCCTGACCTCCCTCAGCATTGGCCGCTTGGATTCCCAGACCTTCCCCTTGGGACTATCAGGATCACTTTCCTAGAGCCTTTATCTCTGTTATGATGGTAATAAAGTCAAGGCCACCGATGGCATTCAAGTTCATGACCCAGGCCCTGAGACTCATCAAACATGGAAGCTGGGTCACATCTCCTTTTTCTTATGGTAAGACTCCTCAACATCTCCTATTTGAAGAAACTCGATTAAGACAGAGGAATGTAAAGTGACTCTCCCTAAGGTCAGGCAGATTCCCTGGCAGGACTTCGAGTAGGAAATGGGGTTCTGGAGCTTTCAGCCTGGGATGGTGGTGGAGGAAGATGAGCTGGCACACGTAGCAGGTGCAGCTGCTGCCCTGAGCCAGGTGGCCTTGGCTTATAGCAGACTCCATGTGTGGTGCATGGCCAGTTCCTGTGCATGGTGACGGTGTCTAGTTCTGTGTGTCTCTGCTTTTCTGATGGTGGTTTCCTCTGGTTCCCTGTACAGCTGCCCAGGAGCTGAGGACTTAACTTACCAAGGAGTGATGCTCAAGTACCAAGAAATGGGGACTGGTGGCTAAGTTCTCATGTTTTACTGTCCCTTAGATATTTCTGATCTATGTGGAGGCTCAGAGGGTCCCAAATGGTTGGACAAGCCACAGTCACCTATAGCAAGAGCTCCTTGTTGACAATTCTTTCTGGGCTTTTCTCTCTTCACCGTCTTATTTCCCTATTACTTCAATTGTATTTCTTGAGGTTGCTCCTGGATAAACTACCTGCACTTAAATCTTTGGCTTCTCAGGGGAACCCAAAGTAGAACATGCCTACCTAGCCTTTGTCCAGAGAGCATCTGAGGCAGAAGTGTACGATATTCCTCCACAGTAGAGCATGTTCAAGATTGGCTTTGGGTAAAGAGACGGGGGAAAAAATATAGAGCACAAGTGTAGGCCTGGTGATCTTCACATTTCATAAAATTCAGAAATCTCTGGAGGAATCTTGGGCTGGCAAGCTTCTTCATTGGGTTTTTGGATCCTCTCCAAGTCCTATCTATCCTTTGTGCCGTGTTTCTTGCTCATATGAAAAATAAACTTTAAAAAAAAACCAAAACACTGCCACAGAGTGGAGTTATGAAATTTTTCATATTGAAAGCTAAAGAAGAGTGCGGTGACACACCAGCCACCCAGGGAGAAATCCCTCTCCTTACGTTATGCCTCATACCCAGGAGGTGCTTAATATGTTTTGGTTGAATTATGCTCGAGGATCTTTCATTCTAATTAAGGAGGCGAGACATACACTCAGGTTAAGTAATTTTTAAAGGTGTCATTTAATTAAGGACAGTAATTAACAGAATAAGTAATAAATGCTTAGAAGCATTCCTCTAGGGGCCGAAACCTTTTAAAGTGAGGAGAGCCGTATTACAGAAGTGGTGAGAATTATCCAATCCCTTCTTTTTATTATACGAATCCTGAAATGAAGAACATTCTACAGAGTTCCTTTGCTCAGTTGAATGTTTTTACATGAATGTGGTTGGAGTTGGTGTTTTGGGCTTACCTAAACCTCATCCCGCTCATAGATACTAGAGCCTAGCCCTCGATTTCCAGGGTTGCTTTTGTTTTATTTTTAAATTGAAGATACTCGTTACACTTGGGGCCTTCTATTGAGTTAGGGAACAGGCCATTGGTCTCTTTATATTTTCATTCTCCTATTAACTCATCAGCTAAAAGATAAATAAAGAAAAGGCATCTATGTTCTCTGCCCCCCTTCTACCAGGATGGGAAGGGTAAAGAGAGGGGAAGAAAAATAGGAAAAAAAATACTAGAATTTGGGATGACTTTGTTTTGAGATCACTACAAAAGGATGGCTTGTTCCATATCCATATCAAACTCAGTTGCATTCTCTACTGCCCACACTTGGTGAGAGGTCAGGGTCAGTTTTCAGTCTCCTTGTGTTATCTGAGAGACTGAAGACATCCGTCTTCCAGATGAAGAGGGAAGAGATCTCACATCTGGTCAATTGTGGCCACTGCTGAGATGCTGCCCTGGGGCCACGGGAGCTCTGGTCTATTGGTGGTGTCCCTGCCGGGCTTGTCCATGGCTGATTAGCTGTGGCACTGGGTGTGGCTCATAGGTTTTTATGCAGTTACTACCATCCAAGGGCTGTTGCCTGCAAGGTACTGCCCCTTGGGGGACCTATTCTTTGGGAACCATTTTTCACCTGGTGGTAAAATAAAGCTGGATGACAAAGAATTTCAGGCTGGAGTGAGGGCAGAGGACAGGAATAATATCTTTATTTCTTTTTATTTTTTGCTAATGAGTTAGTTGATAGTTGAAGGAAAACTTTGAGACTTCCAGTGAATATCACCAAAGTGAGAGCTGCTTTGTGCAGATGAGGGAAACTGTCATAGGGCAAGAAGTAGAGAAAAACCTTGATGACAAGGTTCTAGGAAATAGATTCCTTTCATAAGTTGTTGTAACATTTTTCCTAAAAAAAAAAAAAAAAAAAAAAAAGTTGCATTTTGAACAGGGAATTGATAGGTCGCCAGAGACACCGATTTCCTTCTATCCTGGTTGCGTTCAGATCAGATGAGAGGAACACAGCATGGAATTGTTTGTTAGATGAGAAGGGTTACAGGAAAGCCTTGAGTGAGATCCCAGTTGGTGGCAGTATGGCTGGAAAGGAAGGAAGGACAGTCCGGCTGGAAGGAGCAAGGAATACTATTGACTGTCTCTTCTGTCAAAGGCACAGAGTGAACAGCATCACCAAGATCCCTGCTGTCAGGGGCTTGCCTCCTAGAGAGGAACACGGTTAAAAAAAAAAAGAAAGAAACCACAAATAAATGAAGAAAAATTTCAGAAAGGAAGATAGGAGGTGAAGCAGGGACGACTGGGGAGCGGCAAAGAATTTTGATTTGATGTTGAAAGGGTCGAAAAGGCCTTTGTAAGGAGATGACGTTTGGGCTGTGATCCACTTCTTCCCCTTCCCTTGCCTCTTCTCCACTCCATCCTGCATGAACTCCAGTGTATGAACAGGTGCCCGTTAGCATCCTCCCTCTCAGATCAGTGCATACCACGAGAATGTGCTCACTTGTAGAGATCTCACTGACCTCTGTAACCCCAGAACCTAGCACAGTTCTTGGAATATGGTGGGCATCTGTAAAGGTTTGTCAAATGAATACATGAGCAGAACAATCCAGCTCACCAGGAGTCTAAAGAAAGGATTCACCTTTGAGAAATCCCCATAGTTGGAGCCGGGGTCAGAAATAGGGGGACCAAGGAGGGAGTGTTGGCATTGACGTTCTGCCTTCCTACCCAGCTAGCCCTTGATTCTGTGCTGGCCTCGCTTTGTTCTCTGTAATCTGGAGATGCGTTACCAGCATGGTAGCCACCAGCCTCTTGTTGACTAGCGATCGCTTGTAATGTCACTAGTCCTAGTTAAGATACACTTAAAGTGTCAAACATATTCCCAATCTTAAAGATGTACACAAAAAAAGGTTGTAAAATATCTAATGAATACTTTTTATGTGCTAAAATATTTTAGAAATACTAGATTAAATAACTGGAAATCAAAAGTTAATTTCACTATTTCTTTATTAAGACAGGTACTAGAAAATTTAAAATGAAAGACTGGTTGAATGCACTGCTAACATTGCATTCCTGTTGCTCTTTCCTGTACTCTGTTCCCTACTAGACAGATGAGCTTACCATAGCTGACTGTTTCTGAAACAGGTGGTATAAAGAAGAGGGATCGCTGTCACTTTATTTCCTTCTCAAAAATATAAAAATCCCAACACATCAAAAAATACATGGATGCTAGATGTGGGAGGTATAACATTTTGTAGCCAGGGGATAGGTCTGGTAAAAAACACATCTGGAACTACTGCTTAATTTATAAATTTGTAAGTAAATTCTATTTATTAAATGAAGACGATTTTAAATTTGATGGGGGGAACCCTCATAATATTTACCCCCAAGAATCTGTTCCACCATTTCATTTCTGTGTTTTTGCTATTCATAGGTGTTTCTGCCAGATGATAATTACAGGACTTCAAGTTTGTTTTTTAATGATGGAGTACAATCCCAAGGGTGCAGCTAGAGGTGTCCCAAGGCTGTTTTTTGCCCTGGCTTCCCATAAGACCCTTAAAAAGAAAAAGCAGATGTTATTTAGATGCTCTGCTTTTATCCTATTAATACCATTTTTGAGATGGAGCTCACCGCGCCTGAATGTTAAAATTCTTTTCCATGTCCCAAATTATGAATGCGCCATGTTGCTTTAATCCATCACACTGCAGTGGCTTTATTAGATTAAACATCCTGGTGTGCGTCTAAAGCACAGTGGGGTTATTACATTTCCCTTTGAAAACCTGTAAAGACAAAATACATGGTTAACAAAACAGAGCAAAATCCGTTTGCAGGTGTTCATAGGCGATGCCACCCCTGATAGAATCTGACTTGCTTCTTCCTTGCTTGCAAAATGCCTTTTAAACAGGCCGAAGACATTCTTGAAGAAAGAGAAATTGGGGGGCAAAAGTTGGTCTCCCCTCCTTTTGATGTGCTGCTAATTGCACTGTGCCTACTGCAGAGAGTGCGATGAAAATCTGGAAACTTTATTTTGTTAAGCTTTACTTTGGACTACACCCTGGGTGTGCCAATAACAGTTCTTTATCATCCATATCTCCCAGAGTGTTGACTCCTAACGATTGATTTTTTTCCCCCCTTGGCAAATATAATTAAGCATTTGAAGTATTCATCAATCGGTACCCAGTTACTACACACACTTGGTGGGTGGCTCTTGGAGATTCTCTTAAAAACTCAGTTTCGTCCCAGCACTCTAAAAATCCTCATCTGCCAGAGCAATTTGAATTTTGTTATCAGCGTCTGCAGGAAATCATAATTCAATAAAGACGAACTCATTTAAAAATGTTTCATACTGGGCATGCATTAGGTAACTTAGGTAACTCAGAAGACCCAGGGGAACAAATGAACTTGGGGGTCGACACAGGAAATCGGAGAGGTACTGAACAATGTGAAGGGAGTTTTTTTGTATTTTTTAAGAAGCTGCAGCCAGATTAGGAGGTAGGGTGTGTGTGTGTGTGTGTGTGTGTGTGTGTGTGTGTAAATGTGTGTGTGTGTGTGTGTGTGTTTCAATCGGTGACACAAGTAGTCTTTACATTTGTTCCCCTAATACACTAGCATTTTCTACCCGTTCCAAATTGCAAACTGGCAAATACAAAAGACCCTCTATCAATATTTCAAATAATAATAAGCGAGAACCCCTGCATATGTTTTTGTAATCTGCTTGTATGACCCTGGTTTTCCTCCTTGAATGAGATTGTATCTGTCTCTTGTCATCCTCTTCCCCCCCCCCTCCTGTTCCTTTTGTGGATGGAAGATTATTGCTATAGAAAATATGGCCATGCCATTGGGAACTGTACCTCCTGCTCAGGGGTGTGTGTGTGTGTGTGTGTGTGTGTGTGTGTGTGTGTGAGAGAGAGAGAGAGAGAGAGAGAGAGAGAGATTGATTGATTGATTTCAGCTACATCTGCAGACTGCAGCTGCTACAGTCTTTGAAAACCAAACCAAACCAAACCTGGGTCCTTAGGAAACTGTAATTCCTGAACAATGAATCCCTCCTCCCAGGACACTGCACTTTTTCGTTGCTGTTCAGAACAGTCTGCTTGTGGTCTTCCCTGCAGCTTATTTGCTGCTCAAGTTCACCGTTTGACATATACAGGAATATTTAAACAAATTTTTTTCCCCAGAGAAGTTTGTTTCATCTTTGGAAGCCCCGGGCTTCCTGCGGACTTCATAGGAACCCCCTCCTCTCTCCTCCTTTCTTCTGTGTGCTGCTTATCTCTGCACCCCCCGCTTGCCCCTTTGCTTTATGACCAGTTCCTTCACACAGTTTTCCATTTGCCTCGCAAAGTGGGTTCAGAAAATAACCTTCCTTGCCCATTTCCCCTTCTTTGCTTTATTCACACTTGTTCATCTTTTGCAAAATATCGGCAGAGTCAAACTTCCAATTTATCCTTTCTTTTTTTTTTTTCTGAATGTTTCACTATGTTTGGTTATTTCCTCACTGTTAATATTAAACCCAGTGCCTAGAGAGATTATAGTCTTTTCTAAACTTGGGGGTAGGGGAATAAAAAATGTGCATTTTATTTTGCTCCATGGTCCTATCATCTAAACATTATTAGATACTAGAACATAAGAGGAACTCATCCTGGTTTGATGGATGGAAGGCTGTGTCCTGCAGAGAAATCAAAAGACAGATTATAGCAGATAATTCATCATCTAGAGAGGTACATTCTTACCTTTTAAACTTTTTTTTATATATATTTCAGACTAAATCAACCTTGATGTGTGATTTGATAGCTCAACTTGACAATCAAAGCCTTAAAAGAAGGGAGATTTTCAGAGACTTGGGTAGTTTTCCTTTCTCTTTTAAGCTTCAAAAGTAATTAAAGCCAAACTATTGATTGCCCTTTAAAGATTGTATGCTAGTTCTAATAAGTCTTTCAGAAGGAGGAAGAAACCTGAGATCAGTTTTTTTTTTTTTTCTGATCAGCACACATTTCCATACTAACATTTAAGTTTTTTATCAGTTAATATTTTTCTGGGGGAACTTTTGGTGCCTTTTCTTCTTAGGATAATACAAGGAAAGCAGTTGGGTTGTTGACATGGACCTGTAGTGGGAAGAGTGGGTCCCTACTCTCTACATCTGTTCAATGTTTCTCTTGCCTTTCATTTTCTAAAGTGTTACATATGGAATACATATGTCTTTCTGTTCTCCTACCACAGGGGAAAAGAAAGAGGGAAGAAATAAAACAGAAAAAACTCACAAGGAAATCAATAAACACCTGTTATTCCCAGATCTGCAGTTATTTGGGCTCAGAAGCGCCTGCAGGCAAAGTTAAAACAAAAATCCAAGAACGTCTCTATGCCTTCATAGATTGCTTGTAGCTGGTAGGAGGCGTTTTTTAAATTTTATTTTATATTTATTTCATTTTGTTTCATCTTATTTGGTCCCAGAGTAGATCCTTCACCTTCTGTTATCTCACCGCCCCAGATTTGTTCTCTCCGATGTATATTTCCGATTTCCCTCTACACCATGTTCTGTATTCAGCAAGGTGGAGCCGCTTTTGTCCACCACTCTAGGACACAGCCTTGCTGGGCCCTCACCGCTGCCAGGGCAGGTTTCCTACCTTAGATTGCCCCCTGCTGCTTCTGGACCATTAGAAATAAAGTATAAGATGTCATGTTTGGGATCTACCATTTAAAAGTTCATAGTCAATGAAACACATTGGAAGCAAATCCTGTGAAAAAAGGTTTAAAATATAAGTAATAATTGGTAGATACTTTACCATCTCATGTAGATTTAAAATTTGAGCATGTATGGCCTTGTGTATATGTACATGCATGTGTTTGTGTGTGCACATGTGTACTTTCCATGGAAAGTTAGCTACTAATTAGAAGGCATTGCTTTAACTAATTATGAGCCACACCTTGCACTCTGTCTTTTGTCTGTTACAGGCAATGTGGTTCCCATCAATTGGTTCCTTCTCAAGTGCACAGTATACTTTTCCCAAAATACCATGAACTCTCTAAGGGCAGAAGGACCATGACTCGCTTGTTTTTGTGTCTTCTGTCCAGCACCTGACACAAAGAAGCGCTGTTAATCTCATTAGATTCATTTGTTCAACAGAAAAGATCATCTCTCAAGTTTAATCTGCCAAATTAATTTTTATTGGGCTTGGGATTCAAAGGAATAAATAATATAGACAACATTTTGGCAGAAGCACTCCCAGTGAAAGGACAGGAAATTTTTAGTTATCCCTCATGTCAGAGACAAATTCCACATTGGTGGCTTACACTTTCAGCTTTCAGAATTTGCCTTACTCATCTTTCGCCCCACATATGTTTCTAGGACACCAGTTTTAATGCTTGGGTTACTGGTTCTTACCCATGATTCTCTGCTAAACCTGTAAATGACTTGAGAGCAGGAACCTGTCTGATTGATTTGTGTATCTCCTGTTCATCCTGGAAATGTCACTCTGTTAAATAGTCAACACATTGAAGTGGGATTCTAATGTCCTGCAAAGAAAATGAGCATTTAAAATGCGGGAGAAAGGAACTAAAAGGATTTTAGATGTTGTGTCTACATTACAGGACAGCAATGAGATTTACCTGACCATAGTGCCAAAGCAAGGATTGGACCGTGGAATGAAAGTGTGAAATGAACCATGGTGGGTTGCCCTACTGCCTCTCCTCTCTCTCTCTCAAGCCCCCAGTGACGGATGCCAGCTAAGATTGACATTCCGAGTAACCAGCCTTATAACACACCTTGATTTCTATATCCATAAGATTTATGAGACTCTTGGGTGGGAATGAAGGAACCTGACCCCTCACTTATCTGAATAACCATACTTCAGACCTTGGATTTCTCTGTTAGTCCTGGCCCACAAAGGAGGAGCTCCTGTGACGTTAAGTGTGTATTTATCAGGATAGCAGGAAGAAAGGTTGATATGTGCTCAGCCAGGAAACTCTCACCCTGTGAGAACCCAGGGTTCCTCTGCCGTCTCTGGTTTTAAGTATATGTAAATGAGGTTTATGAAAACCATGTTGGATTTTTAATCTTTGTTGATCTCTGTTTATTTAAAAAAATCTTCTTTGGACCTTGGGTGAGGTACTGCACACCTGTAATCCCAGCTACTCAAGTTGAGGCAGGAGGATCACAAAATTGAGGCTGGACCGGGCAATGCAGTGAGATGCTGTCTCAAATTTAAAACGGCTGGGCATGTAGCTCAGTGGTGGAGTGCCTCGGGGTTCAGTCCCCAGTGTGTGTATTTGGGGGCACATTCACACTTGCTTTGGGTTTCATTCTTCTTTCCTCCAAGGCAGAAGTAATTAACATACTGACTCTCCCCCACCCCATGTTGTCACTTTTTTATACACACATAGATGCCTAACCCTGTGATATGTATGAGTCACACATACGTGCCCCTAAAAGTATCCTTCAATTTTGCCTACCTTGAAAACTTGTATTTCCTATTTCAGGTGTTTTCCTGCACCTGGCAGATTTTTTTTTAATAACATGGAAATTATTTCTAAGGTCCTCATCCATGATGCTGTGTATATTCCTTTTCACTGTTAAATATTTCATGGAATGAATATGGCCCAATTTATTTATCCAGTCACCTTCTGAGGGATGGTTGTGTTGCTTTTACTTTCTGCCGTTCTCAAAATTGCTACAAGAAATGATCTTGCACATGAATGACCTTGCTCTCTCTCTCTCTCTCTCTCTCTGTGTGTGTGTGTGTGTGTGTGTGTGTGTGTGTGTGTTTGGCGTATATTTAGGGTATGTTCTAAGAGGAAAATTTTTGGCTTATAGAGTATGCACTTTTTAACTTTGCTTGATGATGCCAATTATATTCTAGGGTGGTAGGGCCAATTTACATTGTAGCTCTATAATTCTCAGTGTTGCACACCTTGCCAACCCCTGGAACCCTCAGACTCTTAACTTTTTGCCTGTATAGTGAGGTAAAATTGTATTTCACTGTGTTTTAAATTTATATTTCCTTGATAACTGTGAGGTTGAGAATCCTGTATGAATACTGGACATTTAAATTTCCTTTCTGAAAAATGCCTGTTCATACCTTTTGCCATTGTTTGCTGCTAAGTTGTCTTTTTTCTTTCCATTTTGTAGAATTTTCTTACATTTTTCCGGGTACTAATTCTTGGTAATGAGTGTATAATGTCTTCTTACATTTAGGCACTTGCCTTTTCATTTCCTTTATGTTATAAAGAGTAATTCTTGGGGCTGGGGTTGTGGTTCAGCGGTAGAGCGCTTGCCTAGCACATGCGAGGCCCTGGGTTCGATCCTCAGCACCACATAAAAATAAATAAAGATACTGTGTCCAATTAAAAAAGTATTAAAAAAGTAGAGTAATTCTTCATTTTAATTCATTGTTATGTATCAATCTTTTGCTTTCTGGTTTGAGCTTTTAAAATTTTGTTTTAGGAAGTCTGTCTCCACATGGAAACCATAAAATTGTTTTGTTGTGTTCTATGGGATTTTAAAAAATTTAAAGTTATGTCTTTGGTAAAATTCTCAGTCTTCCTGGGATTGGTCATTATGTATAGTATAAGGTAGGCATCTAAACTCATTTCCACCCCCCACCAACACAGATAATCATTTAACCCAGCACCTTTATTAAATACTCCATCCTTTCTCTCCTGCTATACAGAGCCAACTTTCATCAATCACATTTTCATAAACATGGGAGTCTATTTCTAAGCATTCTGTTAGATCTTTTGGTCTATTCATTCATCCTCTGTTTCTTGATTTCTTATTTTCAAGGCTGAAACAGAATTGACCTTGAAAAACAAATCTATTATTTGTATGACTGTAAAAATTGACTTAATGGGTGATATTAAATGATTAGTTGGGAAATTTGTTTATAATTGTATATGTTAGATTTTCACTTCTGTGACCCAAATACCTGACAAGAACAACTTAGAGGAGGAGGAAGCTCGGTTTGGTTCATGGTTTCAGAGATTCAGTCCATGGTTGGCTGACTCCATTGTTCTGGGCTCAGGTGAGGCAAGACATAGAAGGATGTGATGAAGGAGTACTGTGTCACTCACGGTGGCCAAGAAGCAGAGAGAAAGTGAAGGGGCTGCAGGAAAGATGACTCCTTCCAGTCATGGCCCCAGTGATTCTCCTCCACCCAAGCCCTACCTGCCTACAGTTACCACCCACTTAGTCCTTCCAAGCTAGGATGGACTGTTGAGGTTACAGCTCTCATACCTAATCATTTCATCTCTGAATATTTCTGCATTAACACAGAAATTTTGAAGGGACACTCCTTTCCAAACCATAACAATTACTATATGTTGTGACAGTTACTTTTAGGCACATTTTTCTGTGTTCTAATGCCACAGTAGGTCTATTGAAAGAACAAAATCCCCATGTTGACCATCTAGTTTTGTGATACTTGAGCTCTTATATGTAAATCATCAGTGAATTTTTGTCACAGTGATTGTTTCTTAAGTGGAAATGTTAGAACTGTTGAGGTCGTTTGTTTATCCCTGGGCAGAAGATCACATAGAAATTAGTGATGTTGTTTTCACTAGTGAACATTCAGTAGTGTATCATTATCATGATGGTATTAGAGAATGAATATATTATATACAAGTATATAAAAGAGCAGGTGCTTGTATGGAGTGAGAGATGCTGTGTGTACATCATTTCATTATATCTGAATCCTTGGAACAGTGAGATATGAGTCTTTGTTTTTTACTATCTATGAAACATTCTAGGAAACAAACTTCAGATTTAGTTGTTTGGAGGGAAGGGATTGTCTGAAGTTGGAATCTTCACTAAAAGATTAATAGGACTGGTTTCAGGAAGTTATCTCACTTGAATTGTAATAAAAGGCATACATTTTTATTTTGTTTCTGTGGTATCCTATATATATACACTTGTATTCATTAAAATAAATCACAAGGAAATCGTGACTAAGGGAACATCTCAAAGGTCTTATGTAATCATAAACTACTCTGTCTTGATTTTTAGCTAAGATAATATGAACTGGGATTTCATTGCTATGTTTAGTACTGTTAAATCACCCTGTGTATGCACAGGTGTACTTGGATAAATTTCAGTAGATGTGGTCTCTATGCACTATACAGATTCTATAAAAATTCATGTGCCAATTTTTGTGACTCCATGTACTACTCAACTTTTGAGTTAATGTATTTTCTCTTGCTAACGAGAATATGTTCTCTTTGAAATTTATTTTTGTCCTAATTATTAAGTACAGTATTAGTTACTTGGTTTTAATGATACCATGACCAGCATAATTTTAGATACGATAATTTTAAGAGCAGGATCGTTAAATGCATGATCTCTGACTTTAAAGCCATTAAAGTAGCATCTCACCAAAGACTGGATATCAAGGTGTGCTGTTTAATTTGGTAGAGGTACTGCTGCTCTTGTCTGCAATCTCTTGTTGGATCTAACTACACTACTGTTTTGAGTGCCCTTTAAAAGTGAAGGACAGATTAGACTACTTAACCAGTATCCAATTTGCTTGGTACTTGGAGTGTAAAATACAGTTGTCCTTCAGGAAGGCTCCTTCCACTCCACCCAACCCCACAGATACTAAAACCTGAGGATGTGCCAGTTCCTTATGCATAATGATGCAGTATTTGCACCACATCCTTCTGTGTACTTTGTCATCTCTAGATGACTTACAATACCTAATACAATATAAATGCTAGGTAAATAGTTATTATACCCTATTGTTTCATGACAAGAAAAAAATCTGTATGTTCGGTACAGATACAATTTTTTTTTTTTTAGAATTGGAAATATTCTTAGGATATTTTTGGTTGCAGTTGGTTGAATCTGCAGATGTGGAGCCCACTGATAGAGAGGTCCAACTATATTTTACACTGCTCCCTAAATTCCCAGTGTTTCCAAAGGAATGAATGTAGGTAGAGGGAAGAGCCGAGTGGGAGGCTAAGTGTCTCCCCTTGGCTTTACGTAAAGATGTAAGAGTAGGAGCCCCATTTGGAATGACATTTTCAGGTTTATGTTTTGCTGTCTTTACTGTCATTAAGAAAGTTCGGAGTCAAGCTAATGTTCTCAAGCTATGGTCCCTGACCAGTGGGATCAGTATCACTAAGGAACTAAAACAAATGCAGATTGTCTTCACCCCTAGCCTTCTGAAGGAGACCTCCAGTGGTCCAGCTCAGTGACCTCTTGGTGATTCTGGTGCACACAAAGTTTGAGATCTACCGTTCTAAGTAAAGTAACGAACATTTTTCTTTGGAAGCATAAGTTAAGCACCTTTGTATGCATGAAAGTTTATTGAGGATTTTTTTTTTTTAATAACTACATCACAGTGAAAGAAAAGTGTTCCTAATTTGTGTTATATCAGCATTCCTCCAGGACTTTTTCTTGCCTGGCTAATTTTATTTCTCAGTTTCTTGTTGTTTGAGGTATAAAAGTATTTTCATTCTTGACTTGGTTGCTTTGTAACCATTCAGTTTTCTGTGTGAATAATGACTTATCGAGGGCTTTTGCAAAAAAACACAATATTTTTCCTTACAGAAAAAGAGGAAAATGTACATAAATCTTCCCTTTCTATGCTATTTTTATCTAAATTGATGTAGGAAAACTTTTTGCATGGAAAAAAGGTTTTATTTACACAATTTTTTAAAAGTCGTAAAATATGCATAACATAAAATTGACTGTCATAACCATTTTAAAGTGTACAGTTCAGTAGTGTTGTTTGCATTGATTTTTACTGTGAAACCAACCTGTAGAACTGCATCTCATACAGCTGCAACCACTGAACACCAAATTCCCATCTCGCCTTCTTTCTAGCTCCTGGCAACCACCATTCTACTTTGTGAACCTCTACGGGTTTGACGAGTCTACACGTCTCCTGTAAGGGGAATCCTTCAGTACTTGCCTTTTCTGTCATTGGCTGATGTGGTAGTGAGATTACATCATTGTGACCAAAAAAACCTGACATAAACAACTTAAAGGAGGAAAGATTTATTTTGGTTCATGGTTTTCAAGGTTTCAGCCCATAGTTGGGTGGCTCCATTGTTATGAGCCTGTGGTGAGGCAGAAAGGTATGGTGGAATCTCAGCTGATGATGGCTGGGCAGCAGAGACAGAAGAGAGAGGAAAGTGGTTGGGAAAAGATATTCCCTGAGGGCATACCTCCAAGAACCCCCTCCTTTCCATTAAGTCCTACCTCTTAGAGTTTCTACCACCTCCCTGTAGTTCATTCAGCCATGACAGATTAATCCTTTGAGGTCAGCACCCTCATGATCCAATTAATTACCAACAGCAACACCTCTGAACATGCTGTGTTAGGGATTGCCGGAGATACAGCAGGAGTAGGAGCCGTTTATTGTAGGACAACAGGGATATTTATACATTCCACACAGCTTATCTTAATTAGCATAAACTAGATACAGCAGTCAACCAATAAAGAATCTCCACAGTTAATGGCTCGATGGTGTTACTTCACAAACCACTCCCTCTGGCAAAATGCCAGGCGCCATCCAGACTTGTTTACAGACTCTACCATTTGCCAGGTGCCATCCTGACTTGTTTACAGACTCTAACAAGGGATCAAGCCTTCAACATACGTGAGATATTTTTTTTTTGGAGGGGAGGGATACCAGGGATTGAACCCAGGGGCATTCAACCACTGAACCACATCCCCAGCCCTATTTTGTGTTTTATTAGAGACGGGGGCTCATTGAGTTGCTTAGCGCCTTGCTAAATTTCTGAGGCTGGCTTTGAACTCAAAATCCTCCTGCCTCTGCCTCCCGAGCCACTGGATTATAGGCGTGTGCCCCTGTGCTCAGTCCACACGTGAGGTTTTTTGGGGGGACACTTCACATGCAAGCCATATCAGCTTAATATATTTTTGCATAGTGTCCTCTTTGGTGTTGTAGCACAGAATTTTCTTTCTTTTAAAGGCTCTACAATAGTCCATTTTATTTATCCATTCATTCTTGATGGGCATTGCTTTCTATCCTTTTGTGAAAAACGCTGCTGAAAGCATGTGTACTGATAACCTCTTTGAGACCCTGCTTTCATTTTTTAAGATACCCCAAAGTGGAGTTGCTAGGTCATATGATAGTTTCATTTTAAATTTTTTGAGGAGCCTTTATACTGTTTTTTTCCTTCATACTGTTTTCGATAGCAGCTGCCCTGATTTACTTTCTTGCCAAAGGTTTATAAGGGTTCCATCCTCAATACTACTTGTTATTCTTAAAAACAAAAAAAGGCTCTCCTGATGGATGTGAATTGATATTTTATTGTGGTTTTAATTTGCATTTCCCTCATGATTGAGCATTCTTTCATATGAAATAAAGATTAATCTTGTGGATGATTGTGGATTTTGACTGATGAAAAAAGGAACAGGTATCCCAAGTGAGTAAAGAGCCAGGAGGAAAAATGAAGAATAACATTATCTTGGCTGGAAACAGGAGATTATGAAGGAAAGGGGTGGTGAAGTAGAAGAGGTAGAGAGAAGGTGGTTCTGCTTGGTTGAGGCATTTACTGTACCGTACATACATCATAGGATGCTTCTGAAGAATTTCTAACCCTGAGATTATGGGAATAGTAGTTCTTCTCAAGGTGTGATACGCTGGCTATTGTGTTTTGAGTCAGGCATGTCCCCCAAAGGCTCATGTGTTGAAAACTTCATCCCAAATTGAGCAGTGTTTAAAGATGGGATGTCTGGGGTTTGATTGGATCATGGAGGCACTAACTTTATCAGCATATCATCCACTGATGGATTCATAATTTCATGGAATTACTGGGAAGTGGTGGAAATTTTAGGAGCTGGGGTTGAGTTGGAGGAAATATGTCCTTGGGGGTGTGCCCTAGGGGACTCTTTCTCTCAACCCTTTTCCTGCTTTGCTTCTCAGCAACCATGAGGTGAGCAGCTTCCCTCTGTCATACGTTTCCGCCATGATGTTCTGCCTTGCCTCAGGTCCACAGCAGTGAAATCAACCCACCATAGACTAGAATCTCTGAAACTGTGAGCCAAAATAAATCCTTCCTCTATTAAGTTGGTTTTCTCAGACATTTCATCACAGTGGTAGAAAGCTGACTAACACATGGGCAGTTGTTGATTGAATCTCAGGGCCTAAGGATGGCGCTAAGTGAATGTTTTCCTAAGATCCTCATTCATATTTAAGGTCTTGAATAACAAATCCATCATCCAAAAAGAGTGTTAAATCATAATCCTCAGAATGTTCTTAAAATTTTTAAATCATCTCCACCTTCAAATTTGCCTTTTTTAGTTACCACAATGGACGTCTGAAGTTAACTACAATAAATACACAAGACACACGCACACACATTCAGAACAGCTGCTCTAAGCCACTGAAAGCTTTTACAGCTGGGTAGAACATTTGTGGTGGACTGAAAAAATGCTCTCTCCCCCTAAGATATGAGGCCCCAATCCTGAAACTTAAAATAATGCCTTATTTGGAAAAAGATCTCTACAGATGTCATTATATTAAGAATTTAGGAAAAGGGAATTACCCTGGAATATCTGGGTGAGCCCTAGCTGCATTCACAAGTGTCCTTATGAGAGAGGGACACAAAGGGAAATTTCAGTTTCTTCTCATGTGAAATAGAGGAGAGATGCGAGTTGCTGGCTTAGGTTAGAGTGATGTAAATACAAACCAAGGAATGCTGGCGGCCACCAGAAGCTTCCAGAAGAGACAAGGAGCAAAATGTCCCCTAGATACTCTGGAGAGAGTATAGCATTACCAATGCCTTGATTTTTGTCCCAGTGATGCTCATTTCAGAGTGTTGGCCTGCAGCAGCACGAGAGAAGTCTGTGGCAATCTGTTAAAGTGACTACAGGAAGCTGATACAGTGGGTGGGAGCACTGAAACCTGATTTCCTGGGGGAATAGGTCGGCTCTGCCACTGGCTGACTGTGGGACTTGGTGTGTCGAACTGATCTGACTGTTCCTTGTCTGTAAAACAGAACTAACTACCAACATAACCTACTTCCTGGGGTGGTGGTAAGAACCAAATGAGCTTACCTGGCCAGGGTAGCTCAGCCCTTACTGTCACCACCACCAGCTTCTCTTTCCCTGTCACCATGCTGCCATTTCATTTTTTTTTCAGACTATCCTCTGCTCTTCAGGACTGATGTTTGATTATCTTAAAAATCAGTTTATGTACTCTGATTTGAAGCTTCTACCACCTTCTTACTCTATCTGAAACTCATGATCTGGCCTGTTATTGAAGTTTTTTCATTTTGGCAAAATACGGGCATCCCCACTGGTAGCAACAGATAGGAGAATGCTGAAGAGGATCTAGTGATGGCTGAGGGCACTGCGAACATCTGTGAGGCCTTTGTTGTTTCTTGTTCTTTCCTCTTCCCCCTCCATCATCATCTCTGCCGCTTTCCACCTATTTCTTTTCTTTTTTTTTTTTATGAGGGGGGTATGAATTATTTTTCCATGTGTACAGATTGCAGGATCACTGGCTATACAGCCACATTTATACATACAGCAGTACTAGTGTCTATTGTATTCTGCTGCCCTTCCTATCCCCCCTTCCCTCCCTTCCCTTCCCCTCACCCCTCTCTACCCAATCTACTGTGACACATCTCTCTCTCTTTTTTTTGTTACCCTTTCTTGTTCCTCCTCCTCTTCCTGTGTGAAATTGTCCTAAACTGTCCCTATCTAAGCACAGGTGAGAAGCCAGTTCTTGTGTACAAGTTCTAAAGGAAGAAGATGCTGTGATAAAAACAACCCCAGTGTTAGATGAAGGCTTGCTTCCTTAAGTGGCAGCCCAAGCGGCTGGGTGGCCTTTCAGAATCACAAAACTCATCAATTAGGCAACATCTTTGATCTCTCAATAACTTGAGAATTTAAATTTTCAGCCTCAGTCTCTTCCTTTCCTACACATCCCTACTCGAAGGCCTGGGGTTAGCCAAAGACCAACTGTACTTACTAGGAAGACCTTGTCTGCTAGTAGGGCTGGGCCTGCGAAGAGTCACCATTAGACTCCAACCCTTCAGAGGCCAACCTCACCACCTTGCTGGGAAATGACCCCAAGGGACATAGGGCATGGTCTCTATACTTCCTTTAAGTCGTACTTGACTTTTATCTTCTCCGTCACCTCTGTGTTGTATTCATGCGTAGAAAAAATGCTGATACTGAGTTCCTGCTTCACAATAGTGGCCAAGACCCACCCCTTGCCCTCAAGTCAGTGCTTCCAATCTAGTAGGACACAAAGGCAATTGAAGGGACAATTCAAATACAGAACGATGAGTTTCCCCACTGGGTTAGTTCAGGGCAAAATACAGGATACTCTTGTCCATGGCAGAGTCTTCCCTGAAACTGAACCTGGGACTGGCTTCTTTAAAAAACAAAAAGCTTCTCTTACTTGAAAACTCACAGCTTGCTGTTTCTAATTGAACTAATTTCTATTTCTAATTTAATTAATGTCATTGGTAGCTATTGTTAAGTACTTAGGTTCAAGTTTGCTTTATAGCAGATACATTTTCCTCTGTTATTACATAATTTTAAAAGATCTAATTAATTTAACTAAATTTTATGTCACCAAGTGTATTATGAATTGCAAAAAAATTAAAGTCATTAATTAAAAGGAAAAAAAAAAAGCTTCTCTTACTTGGTTCAATGCAGGTTGTTTACAGCAAGTCTTTGAAAAGGCTGTAATGATGTGCTTCTTAGCTCCACACCAAATTTCCGAGTATTTACTTGTCTAAAAGTAGCTTGGGAACAGATTTTTCCCTTGTCACTTTGTCGCACACGGGGGAGTTCTCAGAAATTCTGAAGAGGCATAGAAATGGCAAATAATGCAGTCCGGATGAAATGTTTAATTGTGGTTGAATTTCAAAAGTATTTTGGGGTTAATTTATTAACAAAGCAGCAGTTTATTCAGGTCAACAAACATTTCTAAATAGGAAAACTACCTTTGTGAAATAAGGCACTTTTCTGGAACTTATTTTTGAGAAGAAACGAATAGAACAAAAGGTGGTATGGATAACTCATCTGCTGGTGAGCCTGTGCTCGGTGTGTGACTTTGCCCTAACTTGGTTTATTGTGGGAAAAATAAAATTCTGAACACATTGGTAGTCGACGAGGTGGAGACAGTCATGGAAATTGGGAGGAGGGTTATGTATGTGGCTGATACATTTCACACTTACTAGATCCACTCCCCATCCCATGAATTCATCACACCAGGGTAATCTGAAGATGTAATACTGTTGCCAACATGGCGAGATGGCAGACTTCTACGTTTATTTTTAAACAGAGGAAGAAAGACCCAGGCTGGAGAAAGCTTTCAGTTCAGAGCATTAATTCTCTTACTGACTTTAAAATCTTTGGAACTAAAAGACACTAATGTAAATTGAAGTGGATTCCTGGGACATTTGGATTAAGAAAGAAGGCAGCTACACATTTGGTTGATTTTTTTGAATAAGTGGAAATATCCTGTGCTTGTTCTGATGTTGGTGATCATGGTCTGCTCTTTCCAAATTTCCAGTCCTGCTATTCATTAGGAATTTCACTTTTTATTGCCACCCTTTGGAACATTTGTTTTGCTAAACATTCTGAGCTACTATATCTTCCTAAAGATGATGCTATACAAGATCAACCTATGTATTGCCAGAGGCATTAAAAATCCCTAAGTAGAGTGTCATGGACCCAGAAGAAGCCTTCGCCCTAAATAACCCAAATAACTCTATCCTGACTTTCTCCATAACATCTGTTGTTATTGCCTACATTTACACACACACACACACACACACACGTTGGTTTTTATAGTTGGACATAATACTTTTATTTTATTCATTTATTTTTATGTGGTGTGAACACAGAGTCTCGCATGTGCTAGGCAAGTGCTCTACCACTGAACAACCCCAGCCCCTGTTGCCTACATTTTAAAGTGATTCCTCTTAGCAAACACCACAGCTGTGTTATTTGTGCCTTAACATAAATCATCTCACTGGGTCTTCCCAGAAGAAAACTGGAGATACCAGAGAACTGGAATAAGAGATCAGGCCCAAGTAGGTGTACGAGGAGGGTATGTTTAGGGTAGCATTTGGGAGCACAGCAAGGGAAGGTAGAAAGATAGTTTCCAGTGAGTTCATAGTGTGACCTCTTGTTGGTGACCTGCCATACTGAGAATTCCCATTGTGTGATGGTGTGACCTCCCACTGGGGCCCAAGGTCTGTAAAGACTGAGTCTGTTGATTCACTGACATTTTGTTAAGAAATTAGTGCCATTCCCAGTATATAGTATGTCCTCAATAAGTGAATGTGAATGAGTGAGTTGCCTGGCATAGAAATGTACCATGAGGGTGTTTTACTCTCCACTGCTACCACCTCTTCCGTGTTAATTTCTAAAATGCTTTAATTTTTCCACCAACTCTCAAATGTTTTAAAACAGTGTTCATTAAAATCAGACAAAAGTAGTTTCTACCTTTTCTCTACCCTGCTTTAAACACTTCAGATGTTCTAGCAACTAAATAAACTCATTACAGACATTAATCAATGAAGTATTTATTGACCGCATATTCCATTCCCAGGATTTTTTTTTTCCTGGAAGAGAGAAAGGCCAATCTGTTAGTCCATATTTTACTTTTATACTTATAGGAACCTAAAGCAAGCAATTAGGACTTTTACTATTTGGTGATGCAAATATGCATGATAAATAATAGCCATTATTTTAATCTTTCAGATTTCATTTTATGGCTGCATTATGACCACTTGTCTGATGTATTTAATTTTCTAAATTTCTGTTACATGAAAAATGGAAACTGTATTGATTTAACATCAGAAAAATGTACAGCAGTTAATATAAAAAAGCTGCATCTAATTTTGTTAATAAACTATAAATGGCAAAATGACATACAGTTTAGATTTTCGAAGCATTGGGAACCCACATTTTTCTGTAACATTAATTATGTAGTTTTAGTTTTGGCAGGAGAATAATTCTGCAGCGTGATATTTCTACTTTATTGTTCCTTGAAGTAGACCTAAAATGTTAATATAATATGGAAAATTGTCCCTGATGAGTTACGCACTAAGCTAGGAAGATATAATGCTTGCATTACAGAAGTTGCAATTGCACAGACTTGAAGATTGGACACACTTCAAAGGTAGTAGTGATGACTACTACCTTTTTTTTTTTAAATAACCAATGACAAATTTAATATTTATAAAGGATATAAAAATACACACTGTCTCACTACTGAAAGTGGAAAAATCATGCCAAAATCCAGTAAATGGCAATACATTCTTCATCTGTGTTGTTCACATAACATCTTTAGGGTGTTGTCCAAGGAATTACTTGAAATGGAGGAAATAATAAGGGAATACATGGTGATCATATGTTTTGGAAAAAAAAGGGGATCTACAGATAATTTCTTTACACAGATCATATCTAAGTCCTATTTATTTTTTTTAAATTCTAATTTGTTATGTGTGACAGCAGAATGCATTACAATCCATATTACACATATAGAGCGCAAATTTTCATATCTTTGGTTGTTCACAAAGTACATTCACACCATTCATGTCTTCATACATGTACTTAGGGTAATGATGTCCATCTCATTCTACTGTTTTTCCTACCCCCATGCTCCCTCCCTTTCCTTCCCTCCCCTTTGCTCTATCTGGAGTTTGTCTAATCCACCCGTGCTCCTCCCCCACAACCCCATTGTGAATCAGCATGCTTATATCAGAGAAAACATTTGACATTTGGTTTTTTGGGACTGGCTAACTTGACTCAGCATGATATTCTCCAACTCCATCCATTTACCTGAAAATGCTATGATTTTATTCTCTCTTAATGCTGAGTAATATTCCATTGTGTATATATGCCACATTTTCTGTTACCCATTCATTAACTGAAGGGCATCTAGTTTGGTTCCACAGTTTACCTATTGGGAATTTTGCTGCTGTGAACATTGATGTGGCGTGTTCCTATAGTATGCTGTTTTTAAGTGCTTTGGGTATAAACTGAGGAGTGGGATAGCTGGGTCAAATGGTGGTTCCATTCCCAGCTTTCCAAGAAATCTCCATACTGCTTTCCATATTGGCTGCACCAATTTGCAGTCCCACCACTAATGTATGAGTGTGCTTTTCCCCCCACATCCTCACCAATACTTACTGTTTGTATTCTTAATAGCTGCCATTCTGACTGGAGTAAGATGAAATCTTAGTTTTGATTTGCATTTCTCTAATTGCTGGAGATGTTGAACATTTTTTCATATATTTGTTGATGGATTGTATATAACCTTCTGAGAAATGTCTGTTCAGTTCCTTGGCCCATTTATTGTGTTCTTTGTTTTTATGGTGTTAAGATTATTGAGTTCTTTATATATCCTAGAGATTAGTGCTCTGATATGCGTGTGGTAAAATTTGCTCCCAAGCTGTAGGCTCTCTATTCACCTCACTGATCGTTTCTTTTACTGAGAAGAAGCTTTTTAGTTTGAATCCATCCCATTTATTGATACTTGATTTTAATTCTTGTGCTATAAGGAGTCTTACTAAGGAAGTTGGGGCCTAATCCAACATGATAGAGATTTGGACCTACTTTTTCTTCTAGTAGGTGCAGTGTCTGGTTTAATTCCTAGGTCCTTGATCTACTTTAAGTTGAGTTTTGTGCATGGTGAGCTGAAATCAGTGAAACTGAAACAAAAGAAACAATTGAAAAAAATTGCCAAAACAGAAAGTTGGTTCTTTGAAAAAATAAGTGAAATTGGCACCAAAATAGACTGATCGACCAATAGTACAGAATAGAGGACACAGAGACAAACCCACATAACTACATAGTTATCTTATATTAGACAAAGGTACCAAAAACCTACATTGGAGAAAGGATAGCCTCTTCAACAAATGGTGCTGGGAAAACTGGAAATCCATATGCAAGAAAATGAAAATAAATCTATCTATCACTACTACCTTTAACACCGTCATGGAAACATTTTATTAATGTCAGTTGTCACATACTTGTTGTTTTCCATCATAAATGTGAACATAATTTGTTCTCCAAGATTATGTCTAGAATCCTAGTCAAGTTTAATAGTTCAGTCTGAAAGGCTACAGACTGGGTTGGAATTGTGGTTCCTCCATTTATTAGCCAAGTCACCTGTCTCAGTTTCCTCATCTATAAAATGGGGAGAATAACTAGAATGAGGATGGCATAAGTGTTCAGAATCATGACAACGGCAAATACGCTCAACAAATATGAATCAGAATTTCTGTGGATGAATTAACAAAAATTCTCGTCTTCACGAATGTCAGCTCCCATGACATGGTAATATCAGAATTCTTTGAACCAGGTAAGTGCATGACAAAATACACTGAGCCATGGATTTACTTGGCATATCATGTCTGGGAAAAGAGCTTGGTGTTGTAAGGTGAGGTCAGACTAGCATAGCATTCAAGCTGAGAAAAAATGGAGGTCCCTCTATATTTAGGGATATAGGAGTTCTGCTTTTCAAAAGTGGTAAGAGATGAGGCCAGAGAAGAAAGTCAGGGGTAGGTCCAATGTGTAGAAAGGGAAAGGTTAGCCTGAGGACAGTGGGAAGTCCAGAAGTAGGAGACTGCTCCATGGCTTGGAGTTTTGAGCAACACTATTGTGCTTGCAATGCAGAAAATGTATTGGAAGGGTGTTGGCTGGTAGAGAAAGTGAGTTCAGCGGCTGCTCAGGGGCAAGAGAGATGGTGGCCAGGCTGAACCAGACTAGTGGGCCAGTGGGCATAGAGAAGGGACAGATGTGAAATCCACAAAGAAGATAGTTGCAACTGGTGATTGTTGAGGTGCTGTGGGTGAGAAAAAGGTAAGCTGAGCAGTAATGGCCAAGGAACCTGGCAGTGGCCAACCAGGACATCACTCACGTCCTTGACAGGGGCCTGGTGTTGTGGTGGTCCACAAACTTGCAGGAGTGCTATCCGGGAGGAGACAGCGCTGTATACAGACTGCAGTACAGGAGGCCCTCAGTATCTGCTCTTTTGTATCTATAGATTGAAGTGACTGTGGACCGAAAATATTTTGTTTTTATTTTTGTACATCCTGGGCATTGAGCCCAGAGCCATGCAAGTCTTAGACAAGTTCTCTACCACTGAGCTATATCTCCAGCCCCTACCAAAAACATCTGAAAAATTAACAACGTTAGTACTGAACACTCAGACTTTGCTTTCTTTTTTGACCACTATTCCCTAAACAAGATAATCTAACCACTGATTAGGTATTATATGTAATCTAGCAATGATTTATGTTACACAGGAGAAGTACATAGGTTATTTATATAAAGGGCTTCAGCATCTGAAGATTTTGGTACTGGGTGGGGGCACGTGGACCCAGGAACAAATTCCCTGCAGAGACCAAGGAGCCACTAAACTTGGTCATAGGTTGGAGATGAGGAAGGTACATAGAATTAACAGGTGTATGCTATTAAAACTAGAAGGTAAGGGCAAAACTGAGGCCAGTGTCCTGGTGAGAACAGGGCATCGTCCCATACATTGTCACCAGGATCAGCACAGTATAGGAAGCCTTTTAGCTTTAAAAAATAAAAAAATCTAATTTGACTGTCGTCTAGTGAATACGGTTCCCAGAACAGCCCTTCTAGCCTTTGGATACCCTCGGCAATGCCACACCTCTGGTGACTGTCCCCTTGTCTGCCCTGGAGCCTCAGTACCAACAGTGAAGGGTTGTGCCTTCATCCCTGAGGCAACTTGAAGTTCACCTTTGAATCTGAGATTTTCTTGGGCAACATTTCCTTGTTCTAAAGCTACTTTGCATCAGGATCTCTCCCCCACCCCCAGGGCCAGTGGACCCTGAGGAGTCAGAGTAGAGAGTTCTTAATTCTTATTTGTCCACATCTGTTTGTGATAACATCCACTTCTCCATACTTAATTCTTTCAAAACATTTTGTGAAAAACTGAAACAAGATGAATTTTAGCTAAGTTTTTCTTAAAGCACGGCTCTAGAGATGAGTTAGGTTGAATTCAGCTCACTGAGAAACTGACCCATTTTTCACAAAGTTCAAGTTGGACCCATCACCCCAAAACTTGATGAGAACACACACCTCTGAATGCAGTGCAAATCACAGCGCTGGTGGGTGGGAATTTAAAAATTAATGTTGTTCAAAAGTGAGCAATCAAATCTTTCATAAGCCAGCTAAGAATGGTAGAGTTGTTCATTTGTGGGTATGAAATGTGAATCTCTTTTTTTTTTTTCAGTTTGCTTAATATTAGAAATTAAAGAAGAGGAAGATTCAAAGCATTTCAGGATATTAGAAACCTTCTTAAGGGGATCATTATAGCAAGCCTTACTGAAAGTAAACAGATCTTTCTTGCTTTTAAAGTAGACAAACGGTGATGGTGGGAATGAAATTAGCACTGAAAGTATTAAAATATTGATAGCAATCATTCCATGTCCAGGCTTTGCCAATTAATAATTAATTTTACCTTGAAGGTAAGTGTAAGAGTCAGACTTTTTTTTTCTGCTTTCACTAGGCAAGAATGTTTGACTTTTTCCTCTCAATATTATCAAGTCGCTGGCAAATAACTCATATTTTTATGTGGTTAATGGCTAGAATTTTTGTGTGTCTTTGTCAAATGAAAAAAGTTTGCTCTGATCAGTTTGGAAAGGGTGTGAGTTGGTCTCTGATTTTTATGTGGCATAAGTGGATGCTGTGGACTTCTCACAATGTACCTGTTGGTTTTCAAAATTTCAAGGGGCACATTTCAAAAGTAGAGGGAATACTATCCTCATTCTCTGCATGCAGAGGTTTACAAAAGGGTTATAGGTTGCTGCAAAATGCGTGTTTTCTCAATGCAGTAGGAAGCATCTTTCATTATTTATCGCTTTTATTTTGGCAAGATAGTAAGTAATGAATGTCTCTCAATATCATGGGTCACCAACATTCTTGCTACAGAGGCATTTTGGTGTTAACACTTACATGGTATAACCTCTTTTATCCTGCCCTAACATTTGGCGGCCAAACTAGGTCCTGATTTGTCTTACGTTAGATGTCTATTGAATTTTGTGTTGTGTTTTCATTTTGTTAAGTTAAGAAGGTTTCACACTACAGCTTTGATAGGTGCCAAATCCTGTATTAGATAAAAACAGACTTAAAGTAATTTAATGTCATATAAAAACATGATTATTAAAAAATAATATTCTATTTCTGAGTTTCTAAAATGGACAATATGTGTCACTTTTACAAATTAACCTCGAGTAAAACTTGAGGTTAAGTATTTTAACTATGTAACATTTAGTCTTATAGCTCTAGGTATTCGAAATATTTTCAATTTAAGATATCGACAAAGTAGGAAGCTTTTTCTTTTTGAGAGAGAGAATTTTTTAATATTTATTTTTTAGTTTTCGGCACACACAACATCTTTGTTTGTATGTGGTACTGAGGATCCAACCCAGGCCGCACGCATGCCAGGTGAGGGCGCTACCGCTTGAGCCACATCCCCAGCCCAGTAGGAAGCATTTTCAATCTGCTTATTGCTGCCTAGCCCATAACAAGCAATTTTCAGAATATTAATTGAAATATTAATGTGAGACTTTCAAACATTGACTATTGGTGGGGGTAAGGAACCGAAGTAATTTTTTTTTTTTTGGGTGATCACTTTTGTGAATGGAAGTGAGGTTCCTTGCAAGATTTCTAAAGCCACTGTATTTATTAATGGAATTTGTTTGCCCTACATTGTTTGTAGCAACTCCTACTGATCCAAAGGCATATGTGGTAAAACCTTTGCCACTGAGAGCTCCTTGCACACTAATGGTTTTGTGAAGTTACAGATATATGGTCATGTCAATGATTTCTACAATTTTTAGGTACTTAGACATTGCCACTTTTAAAATGTAAGTGAACCAGAATTTATAAGGGTCTTCATTTTGTTATTTACAGTAACTTCTGGGGTTAGGGGTGGGGTACTATAAGAATCCGTGAAAACAAAGGTGCACCAACAAAGTATAGTATTGATCATTTTTCCAGATTTGGCAGAGAACACACTTAAGGTTATTTGTATCGGTCACCGTAGAATTTCCAATGTAAGTTGAGAAGAAACACTGTTTTGCATACATCCTTCAAAACTGTGTTAATTATACTCAATTATATCAAGAGTAGACAAGGTAATCATTAATTGTGCATTCCATGTACATCTATTTTAATGATGAGGTTGGATGCCTTTACCCCCATTTCTCCAAATCGTTTTTTTGTACATTGTTATGTGATGTCATGAATGAGTGTAAACAGTTTCATGAATGGATGAAATCGTGTAATAGGACCTTAGCTTTTGGAAGTGATGAACTGAGCTCATTGGCATGGAAGGAACTATTTGCAGCCTATGACAATGGAGGGAAAGATATTGATCATTTGCCACTGTTTGCCACTGTTTTGATGTCATTACACAGAATCTCTGACAAATATGTCATCCACTCCAACATACTTAACATGATACCATGGCAGCAGAAGTTCAGGAGGAAGTGGGTCTTTGTAGTGGTCTCTTCTAGGAAAGCAAGGTTTATCTGGGGAAGGTTCAGTGGCTGCCTGCAAAGCAAACCTGGATTGATGGGGTATCCAGGGCGTATCTGCATATTCCTTTAAGTTTGAAGCATTCTTAAAAATTATTTTGAGAGGTAAGGGAAGAAATGCACAGTGTACATTTAAAATGACTTAGTAAAATGATATGATTTTCCAAAATGCACATTATTGTAATTTAGCCAAGATAGGTGGCCAATTGAATGTTCTCAGAAATGTAATTGTCTACATGCTATTTGCAAGGCCCTTTCTGATAGAGTTAGCAAAATGGGCCTTTTTCTTTCAATATCCATTTGGTTAGAAATGCATCCATTACTTATAAATGATGACTTTTGGGGGGCTACTATAAATACAGGTAAAAGGTAATTTCTAATGTGAATTTTTTTCTATTTTTATAGTTGTGGAAATTATTTTAAAATATGTTATCTTAAAATTCTTTTCAGCTGTGTATTTGCTTAAAAAGGAAACAGAAGTATAATCTGGGAAAGATAATCTGATCCAAACACAATATAGTTCTAGCCATGTGTTTCATAGGCAGGCTTTCAAAACTTGAGTGGAAATTTTCTCTGAATTATTAAATACTGATCAGTACATTTTTCAACATTCATTATGCTGACATAAGCCAGAAGCAATTAAAATACAAGAATAGGATCGTATCTATTATAGAAATGGCACTTGTAGCTGGCAAGAGCCATGGTTGATGCATTGGTAGAAATACTGGTAGTTTGGTTTTACTGTTATTGCATATAATCACAGGCTGCATAATGACATCTCGGTCAACGACAGACCACATACACATCAGTGGTCCTGTACCATAGTAATGGAGTGGAAAAATTCCTATTGCCTGCATAGTGTTTGAGTTTTAAGCTAAGTGCTACTATAAGAGTCAAAAAGTTAAGGATTATAAAGCTTCTAAAGTAAAAAGTTACAGTAGACAGGATTAATTTGTTATTAAAGAATAGTGCTTTTGAATGAATGTAGTGTGACTTAAGTGTGTAGTTTATCAAGTCTTCAATCGTGTATATGGTCATACCCTAACTTGCACATTCACTCACCGACTCAGAGCAACTTCTAGTCCTTCAAGGTTCGTTTGCAGCAATACTGTTTTTTTTTTTTTTTTGTCCTTTATGCCCTATTTTTTCCACTGTACCTTTTCTCTGTTTAGATACACAGATATGTGTGTAGTGTTAGAGTTGCCTGCATTCAGTATGTAGTACAGTAACTTGCTGTGCAGATTTGTGGTCTGTAGAGCTACACCATCTAGCTTAGGGGTGTGGTAGGCTGTACCATCTGGGTCATGGGAGTACACTCTGTGATGCTTGCATAATGACAAAATTGTCTAATGGTGGGCTCTTTTTCTTCTTCAGAATTTGTCCTGGTAAATGATGCATGGCTATACAAACATATGAACCAAATTATACAAAGGTATTTTCTCATTCTTGTTGGTAAATTCCACTCTCAGTAGTACATATTAGATTCATTTTCTCCTTGAAATATTCTTATTGGAAAATAATTGCCTGCATAAATAAAAGAGTAAGCTTTGTAAAGATCAGAGTTGTCTATTCCATGTTAATGCTGTATGTAGATGTCTGGTATCTCCAAGACATAAAGCTGGGGCTGTTCCTTACCTAGTCTTAGTAGCTCTTTTACCTTTCATGATTTATTTAAACAGTTTTTTTTTTAAAAAAACTCTCTGTGCCTCAGTTTCCTCAACTATAAAATAAAGCAAAAGTGGTATTTATTTTGTTAAGATGTTATCATAATTGATTTAATACAGGTGTGTAGGATAGTAATTGAAATAATAGCAACACTGATTATTCTAAGTTATACTATATTAATAAGTCCTTGGCAATTAAAAAACATGTATTTTTCTAATTATAAAACAGTACATTTTGACTTGAAAATTTCTTAAGTACCAAAAGATTTATGTATGTTTTATTCTTTTCAGTTATACATGTCAGTAAAATCTATTTTGATATATTTATATAAGCATATAACATATCTTATATAACATGTTATATGCTTATATAAATATATCAGAATAGATTTTGATTTACTGTGGTGTATTCATATATGTACATAGGAAAGTTAGATTCATTCCTCTTCCTTTCCTATTCCTGTCCCCACTCCCTTCCTTTCATTCTACTTTGTCTAAGCCACTGAACTTCTATCGATCCCTTATTGTGGGTTAGCACCCACATATCACAGAAAACATTTGTCCCTTGTTTTTTTTGAGGGGGACTGGCTTACTTCACTTAGCACAATAGTCTCCAGATCGATCCATTTACTGGAGAATATAATAAAGTCATTCTTCTTTATGGCTCAGTAATATTCTGTGTGCATATATACCACAATTTATTTATCCATTCATTTGTTAATGGGTATCTGAGCTGGTTCCATAGCTAAGATATTGTGAATTGTGCTGCTATAAATATTGATGGGGTTGTGTCACTGTGGTATGCTGACTTTAACTCCTTTGGATATATACTGAGGAATGGGATAACTGGGTCAAATGGTGGTTCCATTCCTAGTTCTTGAAGGAATTTATAGAACATCATAAAAATAATTAATTGCCCCACAGAGGTAATCACTATGAAAAGTTAGTCATTCATCTATAAGCATCTTCACTTTTTCAATGGTATTTGTGTAGCACATTTTCCCTTATGACTTAATTTTCAACATTTCATTGACACTCCATGATGTCTGTCTCCTTACTGAACAACATACAATGGTATATTGATTTTGATTCAATTTGAGAGTCTGTCTTTTAAAAATCCAGTTTAAATCATTTGCCTTTATTGTGGTAATTGATACCTAAATATATTTAGTATATTTTCTACTAACTATATATTTTCCTATTTTTCGTCTTTCTCCTGCCTTTGGTTATTTGTCTTTCTTTACCTTGCCTGCACATTTTTTTTTTAAATTTCTACTGAATTTTAAGTTTGTATTCTATGAATTCTGTCAGTATTTACTCTGAAACATTTAACATTCACACTTTGTCTTCCTAACAAAGTAAAAAGTGATGAGAATTTTATTCTGTAAGATAAAATAAGAATCTTGAAATATACCTATGTCCTGTGTTTCATGTTGTTATTGTAATTAGTGCCAGAATAATCTGAATATAACCCAAATTAGCTATTATTGACTTTGATTTAAGAAAAATTTTTTTCAATTCTTTGCTTACTGTTACTTCTTGTATTTCATTCATTCCAGTGACATTCATTTTCCTTCTAGCTGGTTACCTCCTTTAGTCGTCCTTTCAGAGATGCTTGGCAAGGTCTTAGGATTTATATCTTTGAGTTATTTTTTTTTATGACTCTAGAAGGATGGTGTCATTGGGTGTGGAGTTCATGTTCTTTTTCCAGGGCAATTTGAAGTCACTGCTGTCTCTGTACCTGTGGTTACTGATGATGAGACTCTTACTGGTTTGATTGTTGTGCCTTTAAAGATAGTTTTCAGTTTCTCCTTTCTCTTACTGGTCTGTGGTTTCATTACAGTGTTTTCATTGTAGATTTCTCTTACTTAGAATGGAAATCGATCTTCTTTTTCAATCTAAGGATTTCTATCTTTAATCCTGGATAGTTTTTACATATTTATTTATTCTCTGTAGTTTCTTAGACAACTGTTACGGTATGCTGGTGCTGGTGCTTTCCATTTTCTCCATCTGCATTTCTTTCATATTTTCCATATTTCTAACTTTCTGTGGTATGTTCTAGGTTATTTCCTTAGATCTACCTTTTGATTTGTTTAATTTCTTTCTTGTGCTCTTTAATGTTATTTACTTTCTTGTCATGTTATTCTTTTATATTTGTTTTAATTAGTTACACATGATAGAAGAATGCATTTTGATACATCATACATAAATGGAGTACAACTTCTCATTCTTCTGGTTGTATATGATTTAGAGTTACACAGGTTTGTAAACATATATGCACATAGGGTAATAATGTCTGATTCATTGTATTATCCTAACTACACCCATACCCACTCCCCTCCCATCACTCTCCTCTGCCTAATCCAAATTACCTCTATTCTTCCCTAGCCCCTCACCCTTAATTGTGAGCTAACATCCACATATCGGAGAAAACATCTGGCCTTTCCTTTGGGATTAGCTTATTTTGCTTAGCATGATGTTCTCTAGCTCCATTGATTTACTGGAAAATGCCATAATTTCATTTTTCTTTAAGGTTTAGTAATATTCCATTGTGAATATATTCCACAATTTCTTTATCCATTCATCTGTTGAAAGGTACCTACATTGGTTCATAGTTCAGAGCAGCTCAATTCACAATAGTTAAACATGGATGTGGCCGTTTCACTATAGGATGCTGATTTTATGACTTTTAGGTATATGCCAAGGCGTGGGATAACTGGGTCAAATGGTGGTTCCATTTGAAGTTTCCTGGTATTGTGATGCCTCTTGTTTCACTTCTATCACTGAGGATTGCTTCGACTATTCTGGCTCTCTCATTTTTTCCAAATGAATTTCATGACTATTTTTTCTATTTCTATGAAGAATGTCATTGGAGCCTTAATAGGAATTGGACAGATTTGTATGGTGATTTTGACAATATTAATTCTGCCTATCCAAGAACATGGGAGCTCTTTCCATCTTCTAAGGTCTTCGTCAGTTTCCCTCTTTAATGTCTGTAATTTTCATTGTACAGGTCTTTCACCTCTTTAGTTAGATTGATTCCCAAATATTTTATTTTTTTAAGGCTATTGCAAATGGGATAGCTTTTCTACTTCTCTATCAGTGGATTCATCATGGGTGCATTGGAATGCAGTTGATTTGTGGGTGTTGATTTTGTATGCTGCTACTTTGTTGAATTAATTTGAGTTCAAGACATTTTCTAGTGGAGTTTTTTGGGTCTTCTAAATACTGAGTCATGTTGTTAGCAAATAGTAATAATTTGAGTACTTCTTTTCCTTTTTATATCCTTTTAATGTCTTTTTTTAAAATCTAATTGCTCTGGCTAGAGTTTCCAGGACTGTGTTGAATAGAAATGGTTAAAAAAAAAAAAAAGCATCCCTGTCTTGCTCCAGTTTTTAGAGGGAATGCATTCAATTTTTCTACATTTAGAAAGATGTTGGCCTTGGGTTTATCTTGCATAGCTTTTACAATATTGAGATATGTTCCTACTACCCCTGGTTTTTCTAGTGTTTTGAGCATGAATGGATGCTGAATTTTGTGAAATGCTTTTTCTCCATCTATAGAGATAATCATGTGATTATTATATCTAAGTCTATTGATTGATTTAACTTTGGCTTGAAGTTCCCTTTACCTGATATGAGGATAGAAACCCCTGCTTGTTCATGAGATCTTTGTGAATGATATGTCTTTTCCCATCCTTTTACCTTCAGTCTGTAGATGTCTTTGCCTATGAGGTGAGTGCGAGACAGCATATTGTTGGGTTTTGTTTTTTAATCCAATCTGCCAGTTTATATCTTTTGATTGAGTTTAGGCCATTTGTGTTCAATGTTATTGAGATATCATATTTATTCCCTGTCATTTTGATTTATTTATGGTTTTTAATTTGGATTAGTTTTTCCTTTGACTATTCTTCTAGCATAGTTGCTCTCTTTGCTGGTTTTCATTTTTATTTTTCATTTCTTCATGAAATATTTTATCAAGTATATTTTGTAGAGCAGGCTTTCTTGTTATGAATTCTTTTAACTTTTGTTTGTCATGGAAGGTTTTAAAATAATTTTTAGTTATACATGGACACAATACCTTTATTTTATTTGTTTTTATGTGTTGAGGATCAAACCCAGTGCCCCACACATCTAGGCAAGTGCTCTATCACTGAGTTATAGCCCTAGCCCCTCATGGAAGGTTTTTATTTTATTCTCAGTTCTGAAGCTTAATTTTGCTGGGTATAATATTTTTTCTGGTATCCATTTTCTTTCAGAACTTTATATATATTATTTCAAGACCTCCTAGTTTTGAGGTTCTGGATTGAGAAATCAGCTGAGATCTGGATTGGTTTTCCTCTAAATGAGAATTGTCATTTTTCTTTGAAAATTCTCTCCTTTTTCTGTATGTGAGGCATTTTTATAATAATGTGACTTGATGTGGATCTGTTGCAATTTTGCACATTTGGGGTCCTGCAAGCCTCCTGTATCTGATTTTCCATTTCATTCTTTATGTTTGGGAAATTTTCTGATATTATTTCATTGAAAAGATTGTACATTTCTTTGGTTTGTATCTCTAAGACTTCATCTATCCCAATAAACATTAAATTTGGTCTTTCAGGTTATCCTATATTTCTTAGAAGTTTTGTTCATGGTCTCTTATCATCTCTCCATGGTCAACTTTATTTGCAAGATGATGTATTTTTGTCTTCATTGCCTGAAACTCTGTCTTCCAAGTGGTGTAGTCTGTTGGTGATACTTTCCATTGAATTTTCAATTTGTTATATTGATTCCTTCATTTCAGAGATACCTGCTTGAATTTTTTTCAGAATCTCTCTTTATTGAAGTGATCTTTCACTTCCTGTATTTTCTCTCTTTACACTGTCATTTACCTTGCAGATTAGTTTAAATGTGTGCGTTCTAAACCCCTTCTCTGACATTTCTTCCACTGTGGTGACAATGGATTCTGTTATTGAAGTATCTTGGTTTGTTTGGGGTAATTTGTTCCCTTGGTTTTTTTTTTTTAATGTTGTTTGTGTGTCTAACCATTTAACAGTATGGAGGTAATAGAATTTCTACACTGTAGACTTACAGTGTCCCTGAAGGTTTCTAGTACTTTACCATTTAGGGGTAGACAAATAATAAGAATAACTAATGCAAAATGTACATGGTGTATTAAACCAAATAGTTCCTGGTATAATGTCTATAGTGTTGTCACAATAAGCAAAAATGATAAGATCAGTTATTATTTACAATAAAAACAGTTTGCAAAAGGGTTTGTAATTACGAATGGTGGGCAGAAAGACAACAGAAGTGACATAGGATGTGATGATCATGAGGCAGGAGGAGATAGGATAGAAGTAAAAAATTAAAGAGGGCTGGGGCTGGTAGACTTCTTGCCTAGCACATGTGAGGCACTGTGTTCAATCCTTAGCACACATTAAAAAAAAAATAAAGGCATGCTGTCCATCTACAACTACAAAAAATTTTTTTAAAAATTAAGGAAAGAGTGAAAGAAAAATAGAGGTTGGTGGTTAGCAGAAGAAAAGAGAAAGGGATTCAAGGCAAACAGATAAGTAAGAAAAAATATATAAAGTAAAAATTAAAAAACTTAAAAAAATACAAAACTGAAATATACTAATGCAATTTCCTAGTCCTCAAAAGAACTGATCCATGAAAAAAATAATTGGTTTAAAAAATGCTAAAACTGAGAAAAAAAGAAAAATAATTATGAATATGTGTAAATGCCCATGAGCCATTAAGGTCACAATTAAGCAGAAAAAAGAAAACAGGAGAAAAAAAAAAGATGTTGATGAAAAGTTAAAAGAATTATTTCCATTAAAGTTCAAAAGAGTTTCAGCTTCCCTTCTCGGCAGTTAGGTGGGGTTGTCTGGAGTATGATTCTTGATCTACCTTCAGGGTAGTATTGCTGGGGTGAGAGGTAATCCTGGAGGTGGAACTCCTGGAGGTGGGGTTTACGCTTCATGGGCTCCAGGCTCTTAGCTGGATGCCAGTTTTGGTTTGGAGATTTTACCAAACCCCTTCCGGGGCCAGAAATTGCTGGTCCATGCTAGAAGACTGTACCCCAGGGATCTCCCCTGGGTTCCACTCACGTGGTGGATGAACCAATTCTTCGTCCACTATGTCACTTGCAGACTCCATGTTTCCTGGTCTTGGTTTCAGTCTCCAAACTCCATCTCTCCTGTCCTGACCCTTTTGAATTCCAGGCTGTGCACCTCTCTCCCAGCTGGTTCTGCATAAAGTCTAATTAGAGGGAGAGTGTGGTTTCTGCCACCCGTTGTTCTGTGTGTAAACCTCTTTCCACATTTGGTTTTCTCCTGGTCACTTAGGCAAACTCTGTCATGTAGTGTGTGTTTGCCAGGGAGATATTTTGGGCTAAACCTGGGTTTGCCAGGAATTAGCTTCCTTGGTGCCAGGCCCCTCACCATGGCTGCCAAATAATTCTTTCCTCTGTCTTCTACGGAGAGATGCGTTTTCTTTCCTCGACAAGGCTGTTGTGCAGCGTGTCTCTCCGTTTAGTCAGAAAATGACTTTGATCTCCAGACTCTTGACCCCAGACATGCCTCAGACCTCCTAAAAATGCAGGTTCCTTTAATTCCCTCACCCCTTCACTGTGGTCATGGAGGGACTGCTCCAATGGCTCTGCAGCCGCAGCCACGGTGCTGGCAGTTTCTTCCTCATGTTGTTATATCCAACCTCCTGAGTCCCTGACCTGCTGTGAGTGTCCAGTATTAAATTCCAGTAAAGTCTCCCCCCCTTTTTTGTTCATTCACCCACCTTGCTGAGTCTGCTTTTTCGTTTTTATGCCTCGCCATGGAGCAGCCAAGTAAGTGACCTGCTCTAGTCTGTCATCTTGAGACCTCCTTCCCGTCCATACCTTGAAAAAAACCCCATCGTTAGGTTGGGAAGAGGAGGTGTTCTGGGCCACCATGTCTTGCTTCATGGAGGAAGCCCAGGACTGGAAGGAGCCAAGCCAGGCTTGCCATCCTGACTTTCTGTATCATTGCTGAAGTCTTCCTCTACTTCTTCTCCTAAGGGACACAGTGGCTTATTTTTATAGACCCTATAAATGAATTTTTCTTATTTTCAAGTCTGATGAACCTGAAAGTTTTTCTTTAAATTTCGTCCAAAAATTCTAGATGGATTTGGGAAGAGAGACTTCATACCTGCACTCATCCTGTTTTCTTGGGTGTAAGAACTGCGCATATTTTTATTGTATTGGAATATGCCCTATGTATGATATGGCTTTTTAACCTGTTTTATTCTATTAAATGATATTCTAAACCATGACGTTTTAGTAGTTATTGTCCATAGAATAAATGTATCATCCATCTAGGCCGTTGCATATTAGGTTGTTTACATTTTTTTTTTATTTTGCTATTTACAAATAATACTCCTGTGAACATCTCTTTCTCTAGCTCTCGATCTCATTTTATCTACTTGGTAAGCATCTATGTTAGGGCTATCTTCTTGGAGGTGGAAGAATTACTGTAGAATAATATAGGATCTTAATAACTTGTAGACTTGGGAAACAGTAGTAGTGGGAAATGTAATGGATGTATCATGAGAATTGTGAACACTAAGAAAGAATAGGATTAAATGGTCAGAGGAGGATAAAAATTCAATAAATTAGAACCCAATACTATAACTTCAAATTTCCATTTAGTTCAGTCATAATTGAGTCATGTTGAGTGTTATAACTAGTGGTTGGGGAATGGGAGATGAATAAGATAAGCTCTCTTTTTCCAAAGAATATAGGTAAACTCTAAACAAAGAAGAATAGAAAGAACTACAGGGTACTCTCATAAAAGGTCAGATATAAATAAGTGCATTCGAAAGATAACAGGAAAGTGCTTTGAGATCTTGAATAAGGATGTACTCAGGCCAGGTGGCAAGTGGCCATTTCTACTTGATGTGTAACCATGACGTTTAACCAGTAAACACACACACAGTGGTACTAGGTATCCTTGCCTCAGTTAACAATTTTGTGAGTATGATTGTCTCATTTGCTTGCATGAGAGAATTACTACTTCATAGGGCTCACTCCTAGTCCAGATGGAGTCAGAACACCACCACCAAAGTTGTCCCCCAGCTTCCTTGCCACAGTCACACCATAATAGTCATTCCAAACTTCATCTTCCCTATGGAAAATTCAATGGGTCTGGCCTCACGGGTGTTCGTGTGCTTTAGAGGAACCTCAGCTAGTATCTCTGCCACAGGACTACAGTTCATGCAAGTCAGTCATAGTGTTCCCCTGCTAATGACTAATTTAGACATTGTTGTGATTTTGGCATGAAGAAAAATTTTTCCTGAAAACATTTTCATGAAAATGTTTGCTATAAGTTGGGGAAAATGATAAGAGGTCCTTGTTTCACTGACAGTTGTTGTACCTGGATATTGCACTTGGAACTGCTGCAGGCCCCTTGCCATTAGCCTTCACATAATGTCCACACAGGGGAGAAGATCTTAAGAGGGAGAGAGGGAACCTGACTTTCAAATGACCTATACCGAGAGAACTACTGATACTGCATAATACGAAGCCATGTATTTTCTATTCGCTTCCTTTGCCACGAAAACTAGGGGGAAAATTATCCAATAACAATGACTTTGGGTCAAATAAAACAAAAGGTAAGAAGTTCCACTTTTCTAAGATAGGTTAGCTGGTACTCACGGCCTCGTTTATGCATGTTTTCCTCTGTGGTACTCTGTGTCTTGACTTTACCCCTGTCATTCCCTTTCAAACTTTGTTAATTACTGAAATTCTTTTATTATTTCAGATGAGTTCCAAATGATCAGCACCTGCCTCTCAGGTCAAAAGAAAAAAAGTCATAACATACTAGATTAAATAGATTCTGTAAAATCAAGTGTATAAGTTGAAGATTCTGACTGGCCATTGCAATTTGAGGTGAGATGTAGCAAGTGATCATTTAGAGACTCAGTTTCAGATTGTCCTGTTAAGAGTATTCTAATTCATGATAAGTACTTGCAAACTGGTGGATTTTGTTTGCGAAACTTGCTTCACAATCTTTAGTTTTTTTTAACCTTAAATGAGAATGGGAAGTTCACGGGAACAGCAAGTTAACCTAGTCGTATACCTTAGTGTATTGAAAGCTTCTAATATGTTAAGATTGGTATGTAATAGTATTGAGTGTCCATTCCTAAAGGATCCATTTTTATAAATATTCCCTACTTAAATGAAGAAATGAAAATGACAAAGCTTTTGTAACTCTTGAAACATCCCCCAGTGCAACTCGAACTTGAAGACCATTTTAAAAACATTGTTATAAGACTTCTCACATGTCACATTTTCCAAATTAAATTAAGAACCTTTGATTCTTCCTTGAACCGCAGAATTGTGTCATATTTAGGTCTATCCCTGGTGCTCTCAGATTTAGGCACTGTCTTATTTGTACATGGCTGTGTCGTGTCCCTAGAGCAGCTGAGAGCTTCCCAAGGCCTTTTCCCACTTCCATATTGCACTGTGTCCCAGTCAATTACCAAACGAATTGTACTGGATTCCAGGAAATGGTTCTTGGACAATTCTGACCATTTCACTTTGTTAAAAAACAAAAAACAAATTAAGGATTGGACTTTAGATATTATAATGTGTATATGAACATCTATTTTTGGTAGATTTTGTTGTTTTCTCAAGGCTTAAAATTAATAGATGCTCATTGTAGAAATTTCAAAAGTACGAAGAAAATAATCACTGTTAAATATTCACATATTCTTCTAGTCTTTGTTTCCTGAGGTTGTCCCTTGGGATCTGTAGGGGATTGGCTCTAGGGTCCCACCACTCTCAGATATCCAGATGCTTGAGTTCCGTATATAAAATGGCATGCTTACCACCTAGGCACATCCTCCCACGTGCTTTAAATTATCTTTAGATGACTTATACCTGATACAATGAAGTGCTACGTAAGTAGTTGCCACACTCTAATGTTTAGGGAATAATTACAAGAATGCCAAGTATGGTGGCACAGCCTATAATCCCAGCAGCTTGGGAGGCTGAGGCAGGAGAATGGAGAGTTTAAAGCCAGCCTCAGCAACTTAGTGAGGCCCTAAGCAACTGGGTATTTTATTGCAACCCTGTATGTAAATAAAATGCAAAATGGGGCTGGGGATGTGACTCAGTGGTTAAGTGTCCCTGGGTTCAATCCCCAGTACAACAACAACAATAATAATAATATGACAAGAAAAGTATGTGTTGAGTACAGACAAAATTCTTTAATGGGCAAATATTTTCCATCCATGGTTAGTTGACTGTAGTAGTGGAACCCACGGATACTTAAGAAGGCGAACCATAGTAGTTAAATAAATGGCATCCAAATTCTGCTTTTTTCATGAACACATTGTGAACATTTCTCTGAGGCCTTAAAAAGACAATAATGTATTTATTTTAATGTCTTTGTCAGCTATTCCATCTTATGAAAATACTATGGTTTATTTAACTCACAGTGTGTTGTTAGGTATATAGTTTCTAATCTACTTTGTATATTATACATTACATAATGCTATGATATTTTTGCATATAATGTATCAACTATGCAAAGATGTGCTTAATATAAGTTCCTCAAAAAAAGGGGGGCCAACTGAATCAAAGATACAAATGTTTTTAAGGCTCTTACTATATTTTTGCTTCAATACATTTATAAATGTACCTGTGACATTGGACTGTGATGTTGATTACCTGTGATATTGGTACTGTTTAGTTGCAGTTGAATAATTGTGCCTTAGAAAATGAATGGTTCTACTAAGTATGTTGGAGCTTAAATGACAGTAAAGACAAAGCTAGGTTAGATTTATTAAACAGGGTGGATAATAGAGCCAGGGTACCATGTTATTTAAGAGAGATAGATGGCTTTCAGACTCTGTATTTTGAGCCTTAGATCCTTAGGAATTCCACCATCCAGGGCTTTTTTATTTTCGGTTTGATTCTGGGGATTGAACCCAGGGATGTTTTAGCACTGAATTACATCTCCAGCCCTTTGTGTTTTTAATTTTGAGATAGGGCCTTGCTAAGTTGTTGGGGCTGGCCTCCAACTTGTGGTCTTCCTGCCTTGGCCTACTGAGTTGCTGGTATTACAGGTATGGACCAGGTATCATCCAGGGCCTTTTGTATCCCTGGTTCTTGCTGAATTTAAATGTTCTGAGTTACATTGCATCTTGTCTTTCCTCAAAGAATTTAAGCAGGGATGCACTCAGTAACAAGTACCTAGGACTGGGGATATAGCAGTAATACATCATGTGTATAAGATGGGTGAAGCTCTGGGTTGAGTCTCTAGCACTCCAATACAAAACACATTGTAGAAACATAGTTTTGCTTTCTCCTCTTGATTTTGCATTAAGAACATTTCTTGAAGATCAAATATAGGGAAAGTCTTGATACAGTAGAAATGTCATTTTGTTTCAGGGAAAGGATAATTGTACAAAAGGACATGTTGAAATGGAATTTTTATGTTTAAAGAATTTAAGCTATTTACCCAGAAGCAGAAATGATTTGGGGTTTAGGAAAAAAAAATCACAGATAATTTGAGATTCATGCATTATATTTGATTTGAAGTCATCTTTCTTCATCTAGATCTATCAGTCTAATTCTAAGAGAAACATCGAAGGGGTTTGAATGGATATATATATTTTTTTAATGTAAAGAAATAGTGTTTTTTTTTTTAAACGGCTTTTCACAGTGGTAGACTTGCAGCTGTTAACTAATCCCATAACAAGCGGTATTTACCCACACATTTTCCAAATTAAATATGGGTATATGCAGGCCTGGCTTAAGATCCTATAATACAGACACTTTGCCTGCTGAGGAAAAAAAAAAATTAAAACCAAAATTGCCCCAAGGATTATAAGCATCAAGGGAGAAGTGAGAATAAAAAAGGCTGGGGGGGGGGGGGAGGCGGTTGGTGGCGGTGGTGATGTGTGTGATGGTGGTGATGTGTGTGATGGTGAGGATTGTCCACTTAGGACAGAGCAGGGCGAAGGTGGATGGTTATGTTAAACAATTATGCACGTGCCTGAATCTTGCTTAAGAGATCTGATCAGCTCTCCTGAACAAACCCTGCTTATGTCACCAAGGTCGGGGGGCTAAGGATTGCCAGAGTGGCCAGTCCTAATGATTCTTCATTCCTGGGAGGTGTGAGAAATTTCTTTCGGAAATGCTGAGCAATTTCTATTTGCCCTTTCCTTTACAAATTCTTATTCAGAGGGTGAAAGAACATTTATGGTCCTAAGTTTCATTTGGATTCAGTTCAATACAGTTTTTGAAGACGAGAAATGAATCCTGCACTGGGTTACAACTTAGATTTGCTAGCACGGCCCGCCATAGCCTCTCCTCCCAGCCTGCACATTTTTTGAAAATCCCATTAAATTTTATTCAGGAGTCCCTTACCAGCCAAATGTATTGTTTCCATGGATACAATTAATGGGGAAAGCAATTTATAAGACTGATGTAAAAAATGAGCACTTCATCAGCCCCCCTGCTGGTCGCATTTAGAGACTGAAGGAAGGAAGTCGGCTCTTGTGGGGTTGCCAGAAACTGCATGTGCAGAGGAGGCAAAACAATCAAGGCAGAAGTCAGGAGTGTCTCTGAGTGTGAAGAACCAACCCGAAGACTGTACTAGGAATCGGAAAATGTCACTAAATTGTGACATCATCACACACCTTTTCTATTTACAGAATCTATGACAACCACTAAAAAAAAAATAAAAAAGAAACCCTTAAAAAAAAAAAAAAGCCCAAACCAGATGTCCCTCTTCCTTTAATTGCTGGAATAGGTTTTAGGGTATTTGGTAGAAGGCAGGCAGACCCAAGAGAAGATGAAAGCCTTGGAAGAAATTAACTTGCTAGCTCTTAAATTATTCCTACTGCAACATTTAAATTTCAGGTAGTTATGTCTCAATCATCAAAATTTCTCTTGATGAGTATTTTAGTGAGGGGATGTCCATATTGGCACTTCTCACTTTCCAACTAAGTGAAAAAAAGGACGACATTGTCTTTTTCTAGGCATTTAAACGTTCCTTAACTTCAGCACCCCCAGCCAGGCCCAGAGTAGAAATCTAAAGATGTAAAAAAAATTCAGAGCACTTATTCAGAGCCATACCATATTGTGATATGGTTCAGAGGGCATTTGAATGACTACTACTCTACCCTTTTTTTTGTTTTTTGTTTTTGGAGCCTAGCCTCAACTGGAACATTGTGTGTTTGGTTTAATATCCTCGTATGGATTGTGACCCTGCCTAAAAAAATAAAATAAAATAAAATACAAAAATGGGGAGAGTTATTTTATTACTAGAAATGTTACTGGATACACCAACATTAAAAAAACATATATATATGAAAAGGCCTATCTTATGGTGAATAGATGCAGTTTAATTGCTTGCAAGCAAACACATTTCAAAAACTATTTGTTGATATTTTTAGCAACACAGCTCTACTGTTTTTGTTGTTGTTTTTGAGATTGCCTGAAAGGTGGCTGTTAAACAGGCACTCTCCCCTGCAGAGGGCAGTCTACCTCCACAAAATAAATCCAGTTCCTGGCAGCATTTAAGCGTAGAGAACAAGTATGTATAATTATTTTTTAAGCTGTGAATGTAAATAATTCTTTTTCTTTTGGATGAGGCTGAGGGGGGAATAAAAAAAAGAAAAACACCCTCTTCTGCATTAGAAAATTATGGATTGTGTACAGCTCTGGTGTGTGTTTTCCGTCATGCTTTTATGGATTGTCTCGCTGACCAGTTTTTAAAGATTGAAGGCATTTCTGAATAAGCATTGAGCAAGAGAGATAACAAATAAGGTCCCAAATGGAGGGGGAAATGGTAATCAGAATAAGAGAAACATCGGGCTGTAGATTAAAAATGTATGTATATGAAGATTTTTGAGGGCCTACAAATGGTACCCCCAACACAGCAACAGTCAAACAGCACGGGATACATTTATTTTAAATGCGGAAATTAATTTCAGTTTGAAGAGGTTTCTATCAGAGGCTGGAGATCTTTAATCTGAAAAGTGCAAGAAAATAGGTATTTCTTTCGGTCATATTTCTCTCCCGTTTGATGTGCGTCTCTGTCTGGGAGAGGAATGGATTAAATAGAGGCAAGTGGTCCAGGGGAGAATCGGAACCATCCCAGAAAGGTCTGAGGAGCTGCACGCAACCGCTGCGCAGATAAATGGTGACACACAACAGAATTCCCAAACAGTGCAACCCGCTTTTCCTGGACTTTAAAGGAGACGTTCCACTTTCTGCTGACCATGGGGAAAGTGTGTAAGAGATATTGTTAAGGCTGATGTTAAAGGGTGTGTGGAAAAAAAAAAGATGGAACTGCAAGTGATCACTTCCATAAATCTGCTTCAGTGGGCAAAATCAACCACCATCCTGGTGCAGAAATTCATAAACCCCGGGAAAAAAAATTACATGCTTTTTTGTTTATTGAAAAACATTAAAAAATGTGTAAAACACTCCTTACATACACAATCACTAATGTAGGGGGAAATGCTCAGGAACTTACGTCTTGGGAATATTACAGGAATCTGTAGCTCATACCGATTTTCACATCGCGAATGCAAGTTTAGAAAGACCTTTGAGAATTTCTCTTCTGCAGGCTGCCTCCCTGTTTCCTCGCAAGCATTTTCTTAGTTCCCTTTCAAAAGCAGTTTGAAAATGTGATTTTTTTTTGGGGGGGGGGAGTGTTAAGATGATTTTGCAAAGTGCCGTTTATTTCCTTCTCAATCCATCCTTTTATTATTAATGTGCAATTATTATATAGCAGGATAACATGAGCACAAAATTTATTGTTTCAATGAAGAGGAGGAACTGCAAGTGGTTTGGTGCTTTTTTTTTTTAAACTTAGATTTTTGGAGCTGGCTCTAAAATCCTGCAGCTTTGTAGTCTGCGATTTATGACGGCTGCGGTGGAGCCAGGTGGAGCAAGAGACGCAAAATGGCAGAACAATGACTGTAAGGGAGGATCGTGGACGGGACTCGTCAGTTGCCAACGGGAAATTTAATCAGGTTACTCACGGCGTTGTGATCTCTCTCGTTAGCCTGCTCTGAAACTATTTTGAAAATTTAAATTGTAAGCCTTTCAGAATTTAAAACACAGGAAGATTCAGAACTGCATACATGATGGTCCAGATGTTTATTTTGCTACTGTGAATTTTCATGGTAGCAATTTTATTTTAATCAAATTCTTTATTGTATTGAGAGTGCACATTCAGCAATCATGATTGTTAAGGTCAACTATTTGCAAAGGATTTTATTTTAGCAAGTTATTAGGATCAAATAGCCTATTCTATATTATATTGTTGTATGATAGTTTTCCCAACCCAACATGTAATTTTTCTTTTCTAGAGCTGTAGAACAAGTATTCAGTATTGGCAAATATTGAACTTGATTGTCATTGGGAGATATTTTTCCCTTGTGCTATCATTAACAGTTGGGTATTGCTTTTGCCCCCCAATCACATATTTAAAAGGTGTTTGTATCATGTACTTTCATTTTAAATGAACACTCCTTAAAACTTCTTGAACAACAAAAATTTGATAACAAATGTACAAAGTATTAGGCCTACTGAATATTCAAAAAGGTATAAAGTTGGACAGGCTGGTTATTTTCCATTAAAAGTAAGGCTTTGAATCTGTGAAATTCATGTGCATTTTGTATCATAAATACAGATAAAATAGATGGAAATGTTGTAGACACACACTCTAGGTAAATGGATGGATGTGTATTTTTGTATATACATATAAAATACACACTACCTCTTTCTACAAAAGATTTCTCTATTCTTCCATGGCCAGTGAAGTACACATAACCAACTCTTTTTTAGATTACTACTGTTGCCTCAATGTTAACTTCTATGATTTATCTAGTGCATCATTTACCTTACAAAATCTACATAGGATTTGTCTTTGCCTTCCTGACATTTTGGGAACAGTGTGTACAAAGGGGTAGGTGACTTTGATATGGCTTGACAATTTTAAATAAGGTTTCAACTTGTATATGTATGTACTTATGAAGTGATCTTAACACCTGATTTTTTAAAAGAATTATCCTAAAGTTTGAAATATTCTTTTAAATTATGAAAATGAACACTAATACCCCTTTCCCCCTCATCTCATGAAAATTTAATTTAATGAACTTTTGCATTTGTTTGGAAAAGGAGAAACATTCACCCTTCTGTCACCAGTAGGCATTGTCCTGGGTTTTCCTGCCACCTTCTGTAGCTGAGTCGGGGGGGGGGGGCGGGGGGGGGGGAGAGAGTGAACTCTGATTTTCTAGCCATTCTGTGTATCTTTGTTGCTAAACTCTTAATTCAGTTTGAGTTCGTAATATTTGTGTTCACTCTTATTACACCTACGAAATTCCTTGGAATGCCCACTCACTTTCTCCCATTCCTTGCATTTGTAGATGAAAGGCAAATGCAGATTTTAAAAATATAAATAACTACGACGTGGTTGGGACCATTCATCACTCTGCCTGGCTGCTGGTCTTTTGTTTCTGTTTTCATGCTGTGTGCATTACATTACATTTCTGAACCTGTTGTGTGTTTCTTCTTCTTCTTCCTTTTTTTTTTGGTACTTTATTAAAATAAAAATATGTTCAGTCAGCAGAAATCCCATTGGTTCTTTTGCAAATCTTGCCCCACAGGCCTTTGCAGGACAAGAACAGATTGTCTGGAGCCTAATTCGGAGCATTGTTTTTTTTATGAGGAAATCAAAAGTATAATTGTTAAAACCCAGTGTGTCCTTTTATGTCTGAAAAGGAGAATTAAATTGCTGGTGGCAAAGCAACAGGGGAGAGAGAATGGATGCAAGGCAGGCCTTCTGGAATCTGGGGTGCGTTGTTGAAAGGAACAGGAGAACACACTTCAGAGTGTACCCAAGCCAGTGTGTACGTGGCAGGTAGATTGTGGGGCCCAATGGGCATGATGTGTGGGGAATCAAATGGAACCAGTGCAGTGACAGGCTCTCCTTGGGCCATCCAGTTTGTGGCTGTCACATGCTTTCTTAAAAGTCCCAATTTGCAAGCAGTGCAGACACCACCCTGATTAAAACTTAGGAGGTGGACTACCCCACCTAGCAATTTGGCCCTTCCTAGGATAAGAATCTTTCCATGCTTGAGGGCTTCTTACTGGGACACCTGCTTTTTTTTCAACCTTTCCATAAAACAGCTACTTTAGCTCTTGGCCCTGTATGTGTTCATTTTTAATTCTGAGGAGGGACAGCTAGAAATTTTGTTTCATCTGTGTCCATTTTAGGAGATTGGATAACTAAACAGGGTGTCTTAATTTGAGACTGGGCAGCATGATCATTCTAGGCTTCTGAATTTTAGTGACATTCAGAGGCCATCCTCCAGAGGTCTGTGCCACCAATATATGCAGACAGTTTTGAATTTAGCCAGATGACTTATAGCATCTTTGTGTATTTCAGGGTACACATACAAGACAAGTTGCCACGAAAACTCGTCATGATCTGGTTTTAATTGGGATTTTATGAAATAGGTTAAGAAATAGAAGAGTTGCTGTGGATCCTGATAAAACCCTGTGGCATACAGTGGCAGACAAATGGTTAAAACATACACTCATTGGAGTATGAAGGCATTCTTCTCTGCTGTCAGATGGTTTGACCAGTGTCAGCCTATCCTGACGAGAGCAGTATACCTTCATTGCATCATAAATAAAACAGACAAATTACTTTCTCCCCCCCACCCCAGGATGGAATAAGCATCACCAGAGAGGGGAGGGAAAAGGATTAAAGGGGGGAGGGGTGATTTGGAGGGTGTGAGTGGGGAGTGAAGAATTAGAGGGGAAAGAAAAAAAAAAAAAAGATCTTTCAGCCCCTCTATGAATCTCGGCATGGCAGCCGAGAACAATGAGAAAACCAGGCAATTACCTAGAATCCTGTTCCTTCATCCAGACATAGAAAATATATTCCTGCACCAGCTCTCCTTCCCTCCCCCACCCCTCCTGCGGCCTCCCCTTCCCCCGTCCTCTATCTAATTCAGTTCTTTCGAAGAAGGCCCAGCACATGTAACAAAAGGAGGTTTCCCATGATGGGCCACTCAGGCAGGACTGAAGGGACTAGCCTTCCATATGTCTGCAGCAGAAAATGATTTTTGAAAAAAAAAAATATATATATATATATATATATAAATATATAAATAAATGATTTTCTGTGCCCCTTCACAGACTATGGTAACCTCTGAAACTGTAGCAGTGAAAAATGAGCACAAAGATATTTTATAACCTGATCTCTCTTCCTGATTCCTCGAAAATCAGAAGGTAAAGATACGGAATCACCTGACCCCAATGCACACATCCCTTTAGCATCTGGAGCTCCCATCCTGATTGTGACTGGGAACTCAGGACTTTGAAGCAGCTTTCCCTGGGAACTTGCCAGAAGTCCCTGAGGATTTCTTATTTAGTTGTTGCAGTCCTGCAAGAGGCTGCCCCCTACCCAAACTTTTCCTTCCATGAGGCACCATCGAGGGAGGACGCTGGTAGCCCTGGCGTTTTGATAGGTGTTGCGGGAGTCCCTGGGAAGTCGGTGCTTCATTCCTGTGCATCCTGGCCACAACACTTCCAACACAGAGAAGGTTGGGACGTAAATAACGGCTTCCTTCTGGGACCTCAGAGTGGGATGCGTGTGTCCTGTTATGTGGGGAACAGGAACGTTTGACTAACTGGTGTGTGGAAGAATGACATTTAAGTGAGAGCAAACTGTGAATCCCTGTCACTTAGATTCTTAGATGGCCAGAAATGACCTATATGTGATATCCCATGTCCTGAATGAGTTTCTGCCCAATCTATGGGCAGGACTGGTTTTGCATTGTCCTGAGAGTTGATGGCTTGTAAGGCACCATCCACACTCCTTGTCCTGACCAGTAGTTCATAAAGTGAGACAGCTGCCTGGGGTTAGGGTGTGGTTGGCAGCTGCTTTGAAAAATTCCTCTCTGTAGTCTTTACAGTAGCTGTGCAACCAGTATAAAAAGTGGCATACTTAGGCCTTCCCATGGCAACGTTCAGTCCAGATAGTGCTTGAAAGAGACTTTAGTTTCTTCCTGGAAAAACAATTAGCAAAATTTCCCAGACTAGCAGATTGCCAAGACCACCTCCCTGTATTAGCAAAGAACACTTGTTGGCATTCACAGGCTTGCTTAACCTTTTCCTTTAAGTTAAACAGACTTGCTGAAAAGTCTGTTGTTTCCAGTGGAGTGCTGGTGTTTGGTTTCAAAGTGGATGCAAAGTGCTTTGACATCTATTGTGCCTTAAATGTGATTTACATCTCATATTATGCAGGTTTTACCTATTTAATTCTCACAACTTGGTAAGTGAGTCATGAAGGGATAGAACCCTGCTTTAGGCTTTGCACCATCCCATAAGATCTGACAGTTTAGAACTGGAGCCTGATTCAGATTGCAGTTTTGTCTCTTGGCCTGGTGTGATGTTGGGGAAATGGACCACTCTTACACTGGCCTAAACTTCCTTACGTCTAATTTTCTGCACAAAAACTGACTAGGAATCTGGTGAAGTTAAAATATATATATAATGAAGTGTTTGGCAAAGGACAAGTCATCTAGCAATGTTTGTTGTAATTATTCCAGTATGTGTAATACTCTATATCCATGGATTCCAAAGTCACACACATAACCAGCCTTGGATTAAAGATATTTTGGGGAAAAAATGTCAGTTCTGAACATGCACTGTTTATTTTCTGTTATTTTGTAAACAATAGAGTATAACAACACTTTTTTTTGTATTTACATTGTATTTGGTATCATAAGTAATCTAAGATGATGTAATGGGAGGATTGTGTAGATCATACACAAGTCCCACATTATTTAATATAGGGGACTAGAGCATCCTTGGATTTTGCTCTCCTGGGGTGGGTGTGTGTGTGTGTGTGTGTGTGTGTGTGTGTTGGGGGTGGTGGTGGCTGGAACCAACCTCCTTAGAAATTTTTGTCGGTTAAGGCTGCAGTTAAGTAATAATACGCCTAGACTAAGCAACTATTTTTTCCAGGGTGTTACATGTTTAGATAAACTCTTAAAGACAGAGGTATTTCTTGATAAATACTGGAAGTGTTAGAAGATAGCAGTGTTAAATTAAAAAAAAATTACCTGAAACAGCTTCAAATGTCCAGAGAGAGCTTTCTCTGTCTCCTTAAGGTCTCATCTGAATTTAACATAAGTTCTAAAACTTGGTATTGAGCCATACTGTAAACCAATCAAATTCCTGATACAGTTTGTATAACATTGAAAACACCTGGTTGGGCTAGGGATATAGCTATAGCTAAATGGTCCAGCACATTTGGGAGGCCCTAGGTTCCAGCACTGCAGAAACCCAAGACCCAAACCAAACTCAGATACTCTTAGCTATTGGTTGTTTAGATATTTAGAGCAACTTCCTTGGATCCTCTTGAATACCTCTTGAGCATTTTCCTCCCATGACCTATGTGTGTTATTATAGATGATCCTTAATTAGGTGAAAGTCTCTCATTTTCCCAAGTTTAACATCTACAAACTTTGTATTTTAACAAAACTTGATCCCAGTTCAGATTTTTCCTTGTCAAGATAATTATTTTCAACCTTCCTGCTTTGCAAATTCCCACAATCAAATCCTCTTACCTTATTATAATTGTCTATACTCCCTACAATTAAAAAAAAAGGGGGGGGGAATTGTGCACCTAGTATGATGTGATCTATTAGAGCCCATGGAGCTGAGAAGGGCTTTACCTTACAAATCCCATGTATGAATACAAATGTCTGAAATCCAGAGAAATTCCACAAGTCCAACAGAATGAAGCAGAATGACCTTTCTGGGATGGTGGTTGTACTGAAAAGCCTGTACCCAGGGATTGAAGATGCTAGGGATTGAAGATGCCCTGGAAGGATTCCAGCCCACAAAAGACAGTTCAAGCCCTTAATTATGTGAACTTACATGACTATACATTTTACTGGAGAGAATAATTTTTAAAATGATGTAGAGCAATAACTCCAATTTAACACTTGCATTGTTATTTTTAAAATGCATTTGATAAATCAAAGTTTGAAGTGTGAGAATGACTTCCTCTTTGGAAGAAAAGCAGACGGAAAGGGTTAAAGATCATGTGTTATTTAAATATACATTAACTCTTATCATGCTTTTTGAATGTTGAGATCTGTTTTTTAAATGTAGGAGAATGACAAGTAATTCTAGGGGGACATCAGGGCTGAGGGGATATGATATCATATTAAGATCACAGTTTTGTGGATCTGTGTGGGGCTTTTCCTTCATGTAAAGGTCTGTAAGAACCTGTCATCTTGCTGCTCTCGGGCTGCATTAATGTACGTGGTACCCTTCAGCATCGTTGATACCAACCTCGATGGCATTATGATGGGTATTTATAGTCCCATGTTAGTAATGTTAAATCCAAATGGGATGAATAAAATAAATTAAGTGATAAAGATTTTAATGTTATTAACAATTGATAATATTTCTTGACAGCATGCACGCAAAAGGAATAGCATGTCATTAGCCAGCCTAGGTAGACTTTATAGTCTGTAAACAGAGTCCTGGCAATTCATTTTGATCTTACTTTCTTAAAGTGTCTCCTTCCTACACTTTCAGTCTTTTTCCTTCTTTCCTTCCCTTTCTTTCTCTCTGTTCTTTACCTCCTTCTTTCCATCCTTCTTATATTCCTCCCTCCCTTCTCTCCCCACTCCATGTCCCTTTTTCCTCTCTATCATTTTTCGGTGTGAAGACGCATTTTCCACCATCTCTAATCTTCACCGCTTAGCAGTCATCTGGCGATTACCGTCTGGAAATTGACCATTGCCTAGCAATCGTGTGCGCCGACCTGCCTGGCTCTGCCTCTTTCCCTCTGTCGCCTCTGTCTGTCTTCCTGAGCTACTGCTTTCCTCACCCCCACGGTCTTCCGCCTTCCACCTCAGCACTCTCCATCCTCCCGCAGATGCTTCCTGGGGTTCTTTTTGAAATGGATGCTAGCCTTTTGTTCCAGTCCCACTCGGAAGCCACTCGGGTCAGGCAGCTCGCATCCTCCCTGGGGCAGTGCTGTGATGAATTTGGGCCTGGCCGGGCTGTTTAACAACTCCATCGCAGAGTGCCAGCCTCCTCCAAGGCTGAAAGGAGCTGGGATGGGCTTCTTCCAAAGGCTCCACTCAAGTTGTGAAATGCCAGAGATTCCCGTGGATCTCTAAATTATGTGGCAGGTTTTTTAAAAATCATGCCTACTCAATAAAAGTGAATTTTCTTTCCCAGGAATCACGGCTACTCTGTGATCTTATTAGCTGAGCACTTAAATTTTCCTGGGATCTGTGTCATTTGGATTCAGTAATGTTTTTATTCAAAAATTTCAAGTCCTGTCAACCTTTCTATGGCTGATAGTCAATTATGCCTCAACTTATCTGTCATTGACATGGTTTTTCCTTAGGAAGGACTTGATCAATTTTTTTTTTTCTTGTGTTGCTGGGGATTGAACCCAGGGCCTTGTGGATGTGAGGGAAGCACTCTACCAAATAAGCTATATCCCCACCCCCCACTCTTTTTTTAATGCTTCACATTGTAGAAATATTCAAAAAGTTGACCACACTGAGGGGGGTGTGTGTGTGTATTTGTGTGTTAGGGTGGAACAAGAATTAACTCAGGGCAAATTATTTATCCAGTTCTACATGTGTGTAAAAAATTGTCTAAATTAGAACATACCATCAGCCATCCATATCTGTGGGTTTTGCATCCATGGATGCAACCCTCTGCAGCTTGACCATATTAGGAGAGAAAAACTGCATCTGTATTGAGCATGTGCAGACTTTTATTTGTCATGATTCCTAAACAGTGTAGTATAACAACTGTTTACATAATATTTGTGTTCCATTAGGTATTGTAAGTAATATACAGATGATTTGAAGTGTATGGGCTAGGGCTGGGAGTATAGCTGAGTATGTTCTTAGCATGCACAAGGCCCTGAGTTCAATCCCCAGTACCTGAACAAATAAATAATAAGTGTATATGAGGATGTTATATGCAAATACTATGCCATTTCATATGAGCGACTTGAACACTGGCAGATTTTTGGTAAGAAAATTTCATTTTCTCTTATGATATTGAAACTTACAAAATTACATTATTTTCTAATATGTATGTGGGTTTAATGTGGCTACCAAAGGGCAAATAGTGGCCTTTAATTGGAAGTACTTATATAGCCAGAAAAACCAGTTCTGCTGGGGACCCTCTAATGGTACTGATGAATGAGAAAACATTGAAACTTACGTGACTGTGTGCATATCACATAGCCTCTTTGCAAATCAGGATGAGTTTTTCAGCTGAACTTGATTGAGAAGATTCTCATACCTTTCCAAGCTCCTCTAGAAACAAAAAACAGGAGGAAACTGAGTGTGTGTGTGTGTTTCCAGTGGATGTGATGAATGCTCTCAGGAAGGATAACTCGGCCAGAGTTAACAGCTTGGTACCCTCTTTCTTATCCTTTCTGGAATTCATTAAGTTAATACACTGTTGCCTGCATGGGGCACCTTCTTTGATGGCGAGTACAGTTAAATGCCTATTTAGACATGTCACGGACTAACCAATGCAAGAAGGTGCATGAAGTGTGGTGAGGGGTGGAGTGGGGAGAGAAAAAGAAGTGTTGCTCTATATTTTTTAGCTTAAAAAATGCTTCTTCTTAACAATTCTTTGCAGCTGGCAGAAGGCTAAGGTTTCTCACACTATGAAAGGAAGTCAGACCATAAATAACCCAGTCAGGCACACCTGGAAAGAATAAAATGCCTTTCTAGGCTTTACACTGTGCTTAGAATGGATGCCAGTCTGGTGAGCACACTCCCAGGGCAAGGAAGAACGTGTAAATGCCACATCAGGAGACGGTCAGGGAAATGTTTCCATTTTTAATCTCCAATTTCTAAACTCGGTTTTTGGGAGAATATAATGGAAAGGCGCTTTTCAAAGTTTGATACCTTGCCGCTGTGTTCAGGGCGATGGACTTCTTCAAGAAGTAATCATAAGATAAGATAAAGGTAGGGTTCTTTCAGAACCAGAAACTCAAACACGTTGTGGAAATTGTTACAATTTTCACACTTTGGGATCCAATTCAAACAGCAAAGAGGAGCAACACATTCCTCATCTGATGTGCATAAAAAGGCCCCACATGATCCAGTGATTATGAGCTCTTTTTACTTTATCTTCTTTTAGGATATCATGCAAGAAGTTTTTGTTTTATCATTCTCTGGCTAGACACAAGAAGTTGCAGTTGGTCCTCTGGAAGTCGTGAAAGCTCTTTTTGGGACATTTGACTGTTAGTATTATCTGTGAACTCCCTCCTATCTGGTTCAGGCCTTTTGCAAATTTTAAGGTAGGGTAATTTGGCCTTCCCAGAAGTTGGGCACAGCTGAAGGAAGTCAGCAGGCTTTTGGCTGTATCACTTTTGACTGGAACGTGTGCATTTGCTGCCTGCCTTATCTGCACAGTAGGGTTCATGTCTAGGCCACGGATGGAGGGGAGCACATGACACACAGGCTGGGCGTGCTGTGGAATAGACCCTTCCTAGGTGAAGAGAAGAGGGGTGGTCTTGCACATCTCGTTCCTTATTCTGCTGACTTTTCCATCTGGACTTTAGAATCTGAGAAATCCATTTTTGTTTGGTCTTTATCAACTTTTACAGATTAATGCTAACTGCAAGTTGACGGTTGAATACGTTTTTAAACACTTATGCATTCAGCAGGAAAGAACCCAAAAAAGTAAGTTTGGGTCTAGTCATATTTTCCCCTCCTTGCTAGCTTTATCTACAATTACTGCCTCCTCCTAATGGCAGACTGAGATTCTCCTTGGTGTACCTGCCCAGTCCTCTGGGGAGAGTTTGAACCAGGGAGCACCCGGACATCCTGGTCCCCTGTAGAACATGAAAATCTCTTTAGGTAGCTTCTTCCTAAAATATGGGCTCTGCCTCCTTTTGTGAGGCCGGAAGGGAATGGGGGATAATGAATAATTATTAAATGCCTGTTATATGCTAGGAACAGATGGTACTAAAGGGGCGGGGGTTTACTGTTTTTGTACCTTTGTCTGAAGGGGCCTTTTTACTTAATGATTTTTTTTTTTTTACTGCTTTAAGACTTTTGTTTTTTTGGTACTGGGGACTGAACTCGGGGGCACTCAGTCACTGAGCCACATCCCGCCCAATTTTGTATTTTATTTAGAGACAGGGTCTCACTGAGTTGCTTAGTGCCTCACTGTTGCTGAGGCTGGCTTTGAACTTGCAGTCCTCCTGTCTCAGCCTCCCAAGCCACAAGGATTACAGGCATGCGCCACCATGCATGACTATTTTAAGACATTCAGAAGGAATCAAAATCTTTTTCTGAACGTACGTGGATTAACATTTCTTGAATTAGGTTTTATAGTAGACACACTAGAATCCTATTTTATGTTATAGGACATACTCCATTCAGAATGAGGAGACTTTAAGCATTGACTTTTGTAAACAGCAACTTAATAAGTGTTTCTGAAAGAGGAGTAGCAAGGAGAGAAGAGGGAGACAGCCAGTTTTCAGTTTGTGTATGCTGTGAAAAAACTAGTCTGTTTCAATCATCTGCTAATACATTTACTCAGTTTTTCTTTCAATAACTATATACTGGTAACTTCTCTATGGAAGGTGTTCATGGTGTCATGGGGGAATCAAAGAATGACAAGGCATGGACCTTACTTATCCCCAGAAAAGATGTGCCTAAATGTGCATCATTTATGGGGGGGGATGTGTTACAACTTCATCAACGGAATTCTCTAGAACAAATTTTTAAAAAAAGACAAATCAAGAAATGAATGAAAATGGTTACTTCCCTTCTTAGATTAATGAGAGTTCCTGCTGATCTTAAGAAAAAAAATCATTAACTTTGAATCTTGAAGGAAAATTTTGTTCCACTAAACAAACAAATGAAAGTATGTATTAAGCATGCTTAGAGTGATTCTAAAAGCATGGTTATCTTAGCTAAAATATGAAAAAAACATGAGCTGATTCTTTGCTTTGATCAAAATGGCAGCCAGCAGTCCTTTTTGATATGCTTGTCTATAGACCAAATGCTGAAAATTCTATTGCCTTCTGATAAAGTTGGAATTTGCAGTTCATAGAGTTACTACATGTCCAAAAGGAGAAGAGCAGCAGTTTTAGAGTAATGTGCTGCTAATGTTTCAAGTGTTGCTTTTCTGATATTATTGCTTAAATTTCCAATGGTGTAAATTAGACCTTCTAATCCTCGCCTCAGCAGTAAGCAATAATTGAGGATATTTGATGGTTTTTATCCACATGGGAGAATGTACCGCATAATTCAAGAGCAGTAAATCTTTGCGTCAGTCTTATTTATATTGCATTTCTTTAGTTTCAATATTTTGGGGGTGGAAGGAATGGTTAAATAATATTTTCTCAAGTGACCAACCAGTAACAGAGAAACAAAGTTAATAAGGAAATTCATGGGTTAGCTTATATTAACATGCATTTCTCACAATTGACTTTAGTTTTCTCTCAGCAACTCTGTTCCACTCTCTTTCGTAATGCTTTTGGTGAGTTTTGGAAGCACGAATCATCCTTTTATCTCAACATCTCTTTTGATTTGTTTTGTGGTTTTTAAAGTCAAAGCATTTTTAGTGCATCTTTTAGTTCTTTTCAGGTTCAAAATTGAATGGAGAAATCGAACACAAGGGTAAAGTGTACGATATTATTAGCTAGGAATGCCATCTAACACAAGTGGGTATTATACGTCATGGTGTTATATATAAATCTCTTTCCTGAGTTTATAACTTTACTGTCAAAATTCACCTGGGGGTGACGCTTCGTAGGTAAGAAATCTTAATTGAAGAGAGATTTACAAAACCAAACCTTAAAACACCAGAGAGTGTTTCTAATTTTCCTAAGCATGGTTTTTATATTTGTATTCTGTCTAATATGGCACTATGATTTTTAGCACTAAATTTGACAGGCAGTAAATCTAATTATTACCCAGCATATGAAAAAAAGCATATATATAATGTAAGAGAGCTGGCATCTAAATATTTTGCTTTCACATTCACGGAATATTTGTTAACAAAGTTTCCTAAGGATTTAAAAATCATTACATATCACAGTTATACCACTAATAAACTAATTATATATGTTGTTTCTACTCTGCAATTAGGTATAATTATACTAATTGCATAAACAGATGATAATCAACCTGAAATTACTTTATAAAACAAGAACATTTACACAACAATAATGTCATTAAAAAACATAAGTCCCTTAAAAATGAGACAAAGCCAGCACCACCAGGAAATTCAGTAAGGGATTAAGTGTCTCTACTGTAGGTATAATAGGGACGCTGTCACCTTCCCATTACCCTAATGCACTCCATTCCTCTTAGATATAGTATGTTTAAATCCTGAGCTGTGAATTTCTAGGCCTTTGTGCCTTTGTCTCACCACCTTAACATTTTTAATGTAGTTTTTGTTGTGTAAATCTATATAAGTGCCATCACCCGTCAGCTGTGACATCTGATGGCATGAGGCCGACCCAGTCTGCATGTATTAGGGCTTTTTGTGTTTGTGCAGTGGAACCTGCTTAAACAAATTCCCGTTGAAGGAATAAAACCTGTTCAAGGAATACATTTTCCCTGCTCTGAAACAATAGCTCTGTGCTGAATGGATGCTCATGAAAAGAATAAATCACGTAGAAGGGGAAAGTTCTTTGCCTCCACAAGGCAAGAGGAAGGCAATGATGATTTTGACCCATGCAGGGAATAAATCTCTAGATTTGTCTGCTTAAGGTGCAGACCAATCTAGAACACATGGCAGGAAGCCGCCTTGAATTCATTGCTGAATTTTGGATTGTCCAAAGTGCATTTCAAATACCCCAAAACAATATAAAAGAACTCAACATTTGTACAAAAAAAAAAAAAAAAAAAAAAAAGAAGTCCCCAACCCAGCAGGAACACTCTGAATGTTCCTTACATAGTTGAAATTTTACTCTTCAGTTGGTGGTAGACATCAGTAAACCCAATACCTGGAGGGCTGTAATATGGGTGAAATCGGCCTCCATTAAATACAGTATTTACATTGTGACTGACCTTTTGTGTTATCTGAGAACAATATCTTATGAACTCTAGATCTGTTATTAGATATCCCTTGAGTAGGATTTGTGTCGTTGACAATGAATTTGGGGCTTTAGAAGTGTATAGGTCTTTGGGGCTTCAGCTCCTAATACTTGGGAGAGCTATGCCATATCAAAGACCAGTGCCTTTTGTCATTTTAATTTGTAGCAGAGCAATTGGAGAATATTTAAGAGCATTTAAGGACTTCAGATGCCATCTCAAGTTCAATCTGAGAATGTGAAGATAACCATCTTTACATCCTGGTTTCTCAACAATTAAAACGCAGTTGACAAAATAATATAAATGTCATCTTAGCAGCTACTCCCTGCTGATAGAATGTAGACAAACAGGTGTTCAGTAATACTTGCTGAACAAATAGACAAATACAGAGGAAGAAAGAAAAAAAAATCGTATTTGGGTTTCTCCAAAAGGAAAGGTAGGATGTGAGCTTTGTTTTGTCTGATGGTTTAGTGATGTTATTTGAGTCTGGGGACAATCTCACTTTATTTTCTTGGATGACACAATAATACTTACTCAAAAATTCTTGGAAATGGCACATAGGCACAAAAGAAATGGTGGGCTTTTCCATGTAAGGAAGTCTCCCTTACAAGGAACTTGGACAGGGTCTGCAGTACCAGTCCCAGGATCACTCCTCAGAAGGGAAAGAGAACAGGGAGTCTAAGAGGGAACTTTCAAAGTATTGTAAGAATTATTGTGTATATTTAAGGTATACAATGTGTACTATAAGATACAGTAAAATGGTTACTACAGGGGAAAAATGAACTTACCCTTTGTACCCATTGACACTCCCCATCCCTGCTCTCCTGCCAGGACAAGAACAGCTAGTCATTTATCTCTGAGCCTGGGTCTTCAGCTTCTCCAACGATCCAGTGTATTGGATACTATTCTTTAAAAACCATCCTTTTCAAAAAAAAATTAAAAATTCTAATTAGTTGTGTGTGACAATAGAATGCATTTTGACAAGTCATATGTAAATGAAGTGTAACTTTTCATTCTTCTGGTTATACATGATGTAGAGTGACACAGGTCATGTAATCATAAATGTACATAGGGTTATAGTGTCTAATTCTTATTCAAATAAGTCAACACAGGTTTTTGTTATTTTAGACTCGGGAGAGTAATTGATAAAAATGTGGGGACGAGGACTGGTTGCTTCTAGGGTTACTGAACAGTTGAAAGAAAATAGAATGATAAGATCAATGTGCTTAGTTCTTGGCTTAGGGTCTTTCTATTAGAGCACCAAAAAGAATATTCTGTTTTGTAGCTACAGAGCTGAAGAAATTAAAAGTAAACCTGAAGTTTGACCCCCCAAGGTTGCTAAATTGCCAAATCACTGCCAGCCATACAAGAATAATGATTGAGAAAGAGTGAAACCTCAGAACTGGGGTAGAGATATGGGGAAGGATCAGATGATTCAGAATATAATGAAATCCCAATCCAGTGAGTTGAATAAAGCAGCCTTCTTGCCTTGTCTGACTTGAAATGACAGTGGCTTTCTTGCAAAGGGAATCCAATACTTCTGATTGTCCTTTTTCAGCATCATGCGCCATCCCCAGACCTGTATCTAAAAACAGATCCCAACATTCCCTGGAATGCCAATTACAAAGTCAAAACTGCGAACTTCTGCTAATTTTTATTTGCAAAAGTCTAGTAATATGGGCTAGGATTGTGGCTCAGTGGTAGAGCACTTGCCTACCTTGTGTGAGACACTGGGTTCAGTTTTCAGCAATGAAAATAAATAAAATCAAGGTCCACCAACAATTAAAATATATATTAAAAAAAGAAAAAATGCCCAACAATGCATACATGAATGTATTCCAAAGTTAAAAGGGGAAAAAGGAGTATGATTTTATATTTGGCTGGATTTATGTATATGCATTCACTTATAACAAATTCTAAATTTAATATGGTAGCTCAAGTGTGAGTGCTCAATGCCATACTAGTTATAAATGTTGGAATGGATTTATCGTGTTGGCCTGACTCTACCTCCTCTAAGAGGATTCAAACAGTAATTACTTCAGATATGTAGACGTGCCTTAATAAGAGTATTCCAGGTGTTGAAAGAATGCTTAAACAGTCCTTCTCTGTAAGCCAAGAATGCTATTGGGAGACAGAAAGTTCCATGGTCAGTGAGGAAACATGGTAACATGGCAGAGGCAAAGTAGCAGCTCAAAACCAGTACAGACAAGGTGAGCGTGGATATTCCAATAGATATCAAAGTTCGTGTGATAATGGTTCAACAAGTATTAATATTTGCTGTTAGCTAGGTTTAACATAGATGGGCAGCTCAATTAAGTTCTTTCTAATATGAGTAACTGAGAAAAATTGCATAGCTTCTGAACCAGGGCCTGGTTGAATCTCCACAGTATTTATGACTTAAGCCCTAGTCTGTGGAAGCTTATACTTTCATATTTTTAAAAAATACCTTTGAGAGGGAGAAATCAACAAGAATGTCTCAATTTGCATCTTGATATTTATTTGCCTTTTTCAGAGGGGCCTGAGCCATTTACCAGAGTAACTGGAAACTTGGGGAAAAGGAAAATACCTAGAGTGCTCAGCAAATAGTAGACATTAGCTCTGAGCTAACACCATGTCCTACGGACCTGGAACACACTGTGGTACTTTGGTCAGTATGTGGGTTTTATAGGATTCAGATGATGAAGGTTTGACCCAAATCTGTTTCATTGTAGGCTCAGAGGGGCTTTAAATGCAGTCTTCATTTATTTCTGTAATTAATAAAGGTATTGTTGGAATATCTATGACCAGTAATGGCAGAACCCCATAATGGCTTCTGACCTTTTAGAAAGGACTGAGTGGAAGCTGCTGGAATTCCTCTGACTACCAGGAGAGTAAATTAAGAGCAATATCATAACTCAGTAGCAATACAGCAGTGTCATCAAACACTGCTTGACAGAGGTGGAGACATTGATTTCTACAGATTCCTCAAAAAACTCTTTAGGATGAAGAAGGTAGAATGCTGGTAGATCATATCATGTAGGTGGTCATTTCACTGAATCAAATGATTCAGTCATGGAATCTTTACTGAAGTAAATGAACATACCCTTAACTATTGATCTTAGAAACCTTTATCTCAATAAATGTAGAACATCAATAAAATTTTGCTTACACTTGGCATGGATAGCAATATACTTTTTTTAAAAATTTTTATTGTTGGTTGTTCAAAACATTACATAGTTCTTGACAAATCATATTTCACACTTTGATTCAAGTGGGTTATGAACTCCCATTTTTACCCCGTATACAGATTGCAGCATCACATCGGTTACACATCCACTGTTTTACATATTGCTATACTAGTGTCTGTTGTATTCTGCTGCCTTTCCTATCCTCTACTATCCCCCATCCCCTCCCCTCCCATCTTCTCTCTCTACCCCATCTACTGTCATTCATTTCTCCCCCTTGTTTTTTTTCCCCCTTTCCCCTCACTTCCTCTTGTATGTAATTTTGTATAACCATGAGGGTCTCCTTCCATTTCCATGCAATTTCCCTTCTCTTTCCTTTTCCCTCCCACCTCTCACCCCTGTTTAATGTTAATCTTCTTCTCATGCTCTTCCTCCCAACTCTGTTCTTAGTTACTCTCCTTATATCAAAGAAAACATTTGGCATTTGTTTGTTAGGGATTGGCTAGCTTCACTTAGCATAATCTGTTCTAATGCCATCCATTTCCCTGCAAATTCTATGATTTTGTCATTTTTAATGCAGAGTAATATTCCATTGTGTATAACTGCCACATTTTTTTATCCATTCGTCTATTGAAGGGCATCTAGGTTGGTTCCACAGTCTTGCTATTGTGAATTGTGCTGCTATGAACATCGATGTAGCAGTGTCCCTGTAGCATGCTCTTTTTAGGTCTTTAGGGAATAGACCGAGAAGGGGAATAGCTGGGTCAAATGGTGGCTCCATTCCCAGCTTTCCAAGAAATCTCCATACTGCTTTCCAAATTGGCTGCACCAATTTGCAGTCCCACCAGCAGTGTACAAGTGTCCCCTTTTCCCCACATCCTCGCCAGCACTTGTTGTTTGACTTCATAATGGCTGCCAATCTTACTGGAGTGAGATGGTATCTTAGGGTGGTTTTGATTTGCATTTCTCTGACAGCTAGAGATGGTGAGCATTTTTTCATGTACTTGTTGATTGATTGTATGTCCTCCTCTGAGAAGTGTCTGTTCAGGTCCTTGGCCCATTTGTTGATTGGGTTATTCATTTTCTTATTGTTTAATTTTTTGAGTTCTTTGTATACTCTGGATATTAGGGCTCTATCTGAAGTGTGAGGAGTAAAGATTTGTTCCCAGGATGTAGGCTCTCTATTTACCTCTCTTATTGTTTCTTTTGCTGAGAAAAAACTTTTTAGTTTGAGTAAGTCCCATTTGTTGATTCTAGTTATTAACTTTTGTGCTATGGGTGTCCTATTGAGGAATTTGGAGCCCGACCCCACCGACTGTAGATCGTAGCCAACTTTTTCTTCTATCAGACAGCGCGTCTCTGATTTGATATCAAGCTCCTTGATCCATTTTGAATTAACTTTTGTGCATGGCGAGAGAAAGGGATTCAGTTTCATTTTGTTGCATATGGATTTCCAGTTTTCCCAGCACCATTTGTTGAAGATGCTATCCTTCCTCCATTTCATGCTTTTAGCCCCTTTATCAAATATAAGATAGTTGTAGTTTTGTGGATTGGTTTCTGTGTCCTCTCTTCTGTACCATTGGTCCACCCGCCTGTTTTGGTACCAGTACCATGCTGTTTTTGTTACTATTGCTCTGTAGTATAGTTTGAAGTCTGGTATCGCTATACCGCCTGATTCACACTTCCTGCTTAGAGTTGTTTTTGCTATTCTGGGTCGTTTATTTTTCCATATGAATTTCATGATTGCTTTCTCTATTTCTACAAGAAATGCCGTTGGGATTTTGATTGGCATTGCATTAAACCTATAGAGAACTTTTGGTAATATCGCCATTTTGATGATGTTAGTTCTGCCTATCCATGAACAGGGTATATTTTTCCATCTTCTAAGATCTTCTTCTATTTCTCTCTTTAGGGTTCTGTAGTTTTCATTGTATAAGTCTTTCACCTCTTTTGTTAGGTTGATTCCCAAGTATTTTATTTTTTTTTTGAGGATATTGTGAATGGAGTGGTTGTCCTCATTTCCATTTCAGAGGATTTGTCACTGATATACAGGAATGCCTTTGATTTATGCGTGTTGATTTTATATCCTGCCACTTTGCTGAATTCATTTATTAGCTCTAATAGTTTCTTTGTAGACCCTTTTGGGTCTGCTAGGTATGTAATCATGTCATCTGCAAATAGTGATAATTTAAGTTCTTCTTTTCCTATTTTTATGCCTTTAATTTCTTTCGTCTGTCTAATTGCTCTGGCCAGTGTTTCGAGAACTATGTTGAACAGAAGTGGTGAGAGAGGGCATCCCTGTCTTGTTCCAGATTTTAGAGGGAATGCCTTCAATTTTTGATACCTTGCTTCAGAGTTATGAAAATGCTCTGATCTTCAGCTGTGCTTTAATCTGTGGAACATTGCATTATCCCAGATATCAAGCTAGTCTGTGACATTAATGACTGTTCTGAAATGATTTGGAGAATATGAGATAGCAGACACTGTAGATTTGGCAAGGTGTGTATAGGCCAGAGAATGGGAGAGGTATCCAAGAAAACACCTGGGTTTAATTGCTAAGTGGAATGTCTGGAGGGTCTATTTATTTGGAACATTTTAGGATGCCTACTGCAGTTTGAATCTTTGTACCACTAGGAAAGAAACACAACACTTAGTGGGGCCATTTACATTTTAAAAGAAAAATATACCACATTTTGCTACTACTTGAAGCCACTACTTGTCAGGTGTAGCAGATGCTTCGAGGGTCTCACCCACACTCTCCGACCCTAATTTCCTTTCATCACTTCAAGGAAACTTAAAATTGCCAGAACCTGAATTCTTCACCTCAGGGATTCCTGTGACTCCCAGAGCATTCTCTCTTGCCCATTACTGGAAGTATCTTGATATACCATGATACTGTAGGAAGACTGCATTAAGTCTCATTAGGCGAAGCATAGCAGAAGGCTCCAAGGTTTGGAATTAAAGCCATGTTCTCCCTGTTAAATAATTCATCCACTGAGAAACAGCTCTCTAAGGTGCTTATAGAAATGTTTAACGATGGCATACGGGTAAGCATTCAACCTGATCTGTCTGTGATGCATGTTAAATGTTTTACCTATCCATGTATTTAGTATATTTAATTGCAAACATTTTCAGGTAGAGGTGGTACATGGGATCTCAATCCAGTCTATTTTTCTCAACTCACAGTCTCACAGGGACATTCCCATGACCAAATGATTAAGGAGGGAAAATGGATGCTTAATTTCCACTGGTTAGGCATGATAAATTAGCGCCAATCTGAAATAGACTTTTCCAGTATTACAAATATACTCTGGTATCCTGGCCTTAACTTGTGTACATCAGTTTAATGCCATTGTCAACTGCCATAGCCAAATGCCCAACAAGCAAGCTGAAGTCCCCAGTATGATACCATATCCACCAGGGATGACTCTCTCAGACCATGGAGTAAAGGTTTTGAATTTCAGTTTGCTTTCCTTATCTGTCCTTCGTTAGTATGCCCCATCATTCTTAGATTCACTGGAGGGTTTATTTCCCGTAATGGTGTCCCATACCACATAGCTTCTGAACATGAGCTCCCTTTACATCAAAAGAAGTAACGCAATGAGTGTAGCACATGAGACTCATGCAGTGTCCTGAAGCTGCAGAAAGTTTTACTTTTCTGTACTGCTCAGGGTTCTGTGCAGGACACAAAAACCACCTGAGGTATTTTGAGCAGAAAGGCATTTAATGCAGGTAATCAGGCACTTATGAAGTCACTGGAAGACTGGAGGAGAGAGAATCAAGGACAGTTTTAGAAGCAATGAGGTCAAGAAAACCCCATGCAGATACTTAAAATGGTTGGAATGGTGAGTGCCCCTCAGTCAGTAGTGTTTGGATTGTTTCTGGCCTCCTCCTCTGCTTCTTCAGAGGCTTGCTATCTAAGGGACACTGGCTTCCATCACAGGAACTGTAGTTACTGCAGTGAATTAAAGGGTGAGCCAACTCACTTAAACATTTTGGAATTTTTATGACATGTGACAAACATGTGCAAGAGGGTGTTCAGGGATGGCCTGGAGGATTGTTCCTGTCGATAAGGTTACTGCTATATAATAGCAACAGGAAGGAATATGGAGCCCAGAGGATGCTTGGGGGCACCTTCTTGTTCTGTTCTAGTGATAAAATTTAATGAAAGGCTCTATCACTACCTGAGATCTCTCAGGAACAAAGGGTGAGGTCATCATATTGGATAAAAGAAACCTGGTCAGCTGAGTTGGAGAAGGAAATTAAAGACAACTTGGAGGAGAGGAGGCAGAGGGGAAAGTACACCTACATCTGCCCATCTCATCTTATGTGATGTGTCTCATAAATATTTCTGTATCTTACCTGCTTTCCCTTTCTCTTCCTGCTAAGTTATATATATATATATCAGTGATTATTAGCATTATAAGCATTGTCTATAGGTCCTGGACTGTTGAAACATGACAGTACTAGAGAAGGTCTTGAACTTATAGCTGGATATATGACAACTGGAAGGCCTTTGGGCTTCTACCATTGAGGAAGGAAGGAAAGAAGGTTTTAGAATAGATAAGGAAGGTGGTATTCAAGTTTTTTTTTGTGTGTTTTTGCTTGGGGGAGAAAAGTGTGAGGAAGAAAAGCACGTTAAAATGGACAAAGGGTGGTCTTCCAGTGAGCATCCTGGATGCTCCTTGGCCTCCCAGGATCTGTCCCTCCTTCCTGTGTCTTGTGTTCTTCCTCATTTGTGACTCTTGATTCAGGCTGGCCCCACTTCTGCTGAGAAAGCTGATGAACACCAGTCACTTACTTTTCTACCACCCACCTTGGCCCCTCTCGTAGCTGGAGTGTGAGCACTTCATCCGAACTCCAGGGAAACCCCAGAACTACAGGCAGGCAAACCCTCAAGGTCACCTCCTTGGGAAAGGCAGTGACTGGAGAAAGACCTTCCCTGGAACTCAGTGCTGGTGCTTCAGTGAGAGCAGCCCATGTTACCTGCCTGTGCTCTCGGGTGCTCAACAGTGACACAGGAGTGTCCTCTTATCCCTGGATTTAGGGTCCTTTTTTTGGTGCATGTGGAGGTTTGTCCCAAATCTTACTTAACTGTAAAATGAGAATGACGTCTCTGACCTCAACTGTTGAGATTAAAGGAACTAATAACTGGAAGTTGATAGACCTGTGCTTGTCTTTTATTGTTTCATTTTAAATAAGCAGCAATATGGGAGTATTCAGTGTTTGAGGCCACAGGAACGGTGCTTTTATTATATGTTACATGACTTACTGAATATTGCTTTTATTAAAATGTCCCAGGGAAGAATACTACCTGGATGTTCTCAAGAGCGCAAAAGGCTCTTGAGCTGCCATTGGCCATTCTGAGACCAGCGTTGTTAACTTTTGGCTCAAGCACTTACATCACACTGATTCAGAGGACAAAGTGGGAACTGCAAGGTAGCAAGATGTACTTTTCTGATTGCCCTCAGAGATCCATGAAGTTGGTGACTTCGTTAATAAGTGTGCTGTTTGTGGTGAAAGGCAGTTTACTTTAAAATTATTTTATTCAAAGGGATGTTCTATATAAAAAGTCCAAGTAATGATTAAATGAGTAGCTATATATCCATCATTCAACTGGAGCCTCTGATTCTCTCCAAATACTGTCCCCTGCCTGCCTTCCAGCAATATGCATAAAAAACATCTGGAATGATGTATAGACAAAGTGTTAGAGGCAGGAATCATGGGTTTTTCACTTCATTTTTTTTTTTTTTTTAGTCCAGAGCTTTTAGGACTATAAGTTTTTTTTTTTTTTTAAATACACTTTTGGTTGTAGTTAGATACAATATCTTTATTTATTTTTATGTGGTGCTGAGGATTGAACCCAGCACCTCGCATATGCTAGGCGAGCGTTCTACCGCTGAGCCACAACCCCAGCCCCAGGACTGTACATTTTATGATACAGGGAAAACGGTATATTAAAAAGACGTAGTGTATTATACACTAGGTACAGCAGAAAGTAACTGATAAATTAGAAAACGTAAATGCAGTAGGCTTGCTTAACATACACTTTCAGAAGCACATTAGCAACAATTATTAGACAATAAATAGTATTCAGTTTTTATTGCTCTCTGAGGTTTGTAGTAATTAAAAGGATGGACCCTGGAACCAGTGTGGATAACTTTACACCCAGCTGTCACACGGGCTGTGTGGCCTCCAGCAAACCACATAACCCCTTGGTGCCTCAGTGTCCTCAGCTAAGACTGTGGGTGATTATGGAATTAATCTCAAAAAATGGCTGTGAGGATTTGATGGGTGATTACTTGGAATAGCCTAATGATATATAGGGTTGTGCAAGAAAAGCAGAATTCTGGAAAATGTAGTGCGGCCTCCTCAGACAGACACATTACAAAGACCACTTCTTCTATTGGCTTGCTTGTGAGCTCTCCACACGTGAGGAGTTCTGGGCGTTCTGATGCACTCGTTGTTTCCAGTGTTTTCTGTTCTGGTCTTTGCTGTCTTTATTAAACTCATTCCATCCTTTTTTAACTTCAAAGAATTTTGTTCTCAGATGGTGGCTCTCCCCTCTCTTGTTCATTTTTTTCATTTTCCATTTTTCCAAATGATGAAATAGCCTCTCGGTCTCACTGAAATGACAAGTTCAACGTTATCAGTTGTTTCTGTATTAACTTTAGGTAATTTTTCCTTAATGCCTGATACTTATGCATTAAGATCTATATAGAGGGGTTCCTCAAATGACTGTGCCCGAAATTCATCAGAAAGCTTTGTTGAAAATGTAGACCCCTATTCCCTACACTTGGATATTCTGAATTGGAAGTTATAGGATGAGACTCGAAAATCTTACTCTTAAAAAGCTATCTATGCTAAGCCTAAGGCAAACATCTTTCTAAATGGAGAAAAATTGAAAGCATTGTCTCTAAAAACTGGAATAAGATAGGGATATGCCCTCTTTCACTACTTCTATTCAACAGTCCTTGAAACTGTAGTCAGAGCAATTAGGAAATTAAAGGGAAATGGATAGGAGAACTCAAACTATCACTATTTGATTCTATATTTAGAGGATCCAAAAAATTCTATCAAAAACTTCGAACAAATAAATTAATTCAGCAAAGTAACAGAACATAAAATCAATACCCATAAATCAAATGCATTTCTTCACATCAGTGAGGAATCCTCTGAAAGAGAAACTAGGAAAACCACCCCATGTACAATAGCCTCACACACACACACACACACACACACACACAAACAAACAAGCAAAAAAACAAAAAAAACACAACTTGGGAGTCAACTTAATGAAAGAGGTGAAAGACCTGTACAATCCGTGAGGTAAATAGAGAGCCTACAGAGTGAGGGCAAATTTTTACCACACGTACATCAGATAGAGCAGTAATCTATGGGATATATAAAGAACTCAAAAAACTTAACACCAAAAAAGCAAACAACCCAATCAATAAATGGGCCAAGGAACTGAACAGACACTTCTCAGAAGATGACATACATTGAGATAACAAATATATGAAAAAATGTTCAACATCTCTAGCAATTAGAGTAGTTTTGATTTGCATTCTCTAAGATTTCATCTCACTCCAATCAGAATGGCGGCTGTTATGAATACAAACAACAATAAGTGTTGGCGAGGATGTGGGGAGAAAGGTACACTTATACATTGCTGGTGGGAATGCAAATTGATACAGTTAATCTGGAAAACAGTATAGAGATTCCTTGGAAAACATGGAATGGAACCACTGTTTGACCCAGTTTTCCCACTCCTTGGTCTATACTCAAAGGACTTAAACAGCATACTACAGTGATGCAGCCACATCAGTGTTTATAGCAGCTCAATTCACAATAGCTAAACTGTGGAATCAACCTAGATGCCCTTCAGTATATGAATGCATAAAGAAACTGTGGTATATATAACAATGGAATATTACTCAGCAATAAAAGAGAATAAAATCATAGCATTTTCAGGTGAATGGATAGAGTTGGAGAATATCATGCTAAGTGCAGTAAGCCAATCCCCAAAAAACAAAGGCCAAATGTTTTGTCTGATAAGTACATACTGATCTATAATGGGGGTGGGGGAGTATGGGAGGAATGTAGGAACTTTGGACAGGCCAAAGTGGAGGGAGAAGAAGGGAGGAGGCATGGGGGTAGGCAAGATGGTGGAAAGAGATGAACATCATAGTATGAAGACACAAATGATGTGACTCTACTTTGTGTACAACCAGAGAAATGAGAAATTGTGCTCCCTATGTGGACTATGAGCACAAATGAAAGATTGTGCTCCATATGTATTCTGAGTTGAAATGCATTCTGCTGCCATGTATAACAAATTAGAACAAATAAGTAAACAATTATAAGAACTGCTATTCTTGGTATTATCATTGCAGCTATTTCCTAAATACTGTGAGAGATTTCCATTAACTAGGAGGTCCTAAAGAATGTTCAAGTTCAAGTTTTCTGTTTTGTTTTTGCTTAAGGATTTATTGCAGTATGGTTAGAAAAATGGAGTGTTTTTTGTATAATTTTTCTGTTTGGAGTTTAGTCAGGACTTCTTACTTCTCCCCATTGTGTTTTTTTTCCCCTGTTTTTCTCTACTGGGGTTGAACCCAGGTCTAAAGCATGCTAAGCAAGTGCTCTACTATGAGCTCAAACCCAAACCTCTGGTCAGTATTTTTTTTAGGTATTAAATGGTAAAGTAATATTAATATCCATGGATACTAAAATGTTAGCTTTGTTTGGGGGTAATTATATGTATTCCATTTTGTCTATTTAATCTGTCAAGTATGTATTCTAGATTTTCCTGTGTTTTTTTAAAAATACATTCTCCTTTTAAAAATATTTCAGGACAGTGTCATTCCATGTTTAAAAATTAATGATTATTAACCTTGGCATGGTGGCACATACTTGTAATCCCAGCTGCTCAGGAGGCTGAAGCAGGAGGATTGAATACAAGTTCTAGACCAGCCTGAATAACTTAACGAGATCCTGTCTCAAAATAAGATCCTAGTTCCATTTAAAAAAAAAAAAAGTTCCAACTTGACTATATTCTGTACCTTTCTTCAGCACAGTACCTTCTTTATTTAATGATTTAGCCTTAATTTTTGCTTTTGCTGATATTAATATTGAAACCATCCCTTTTTGTTTTCTGTTGGTCTGTTGTATTTTTTTGCCCACCTTTTTACTTTTCAATTTTCTGTGTAAATTTAAGTTCTTAAGTAAATTTATTTTTGTATTTTTTTAAAAAAATAATACAGGAATTTTTGTACTTGGGTGTTTGTTTCTATTATCAGTAGCAATAGGTTTATCTATATTATTCTTTGCTTTCAGACCGTTAGTAAATGTTGCTGTTTTCTATCTTTTGAACCAGGAATGGTATATTCTTTGCTGCTAAAAAACAAATTGTCAGAGAAACATTTCTCTGGGATAACGAGAAGGGAAAGGAATCTCTACTCATCTTTACTGTTGACAGCTACCCCATAGGAGCCAGCCACGGGAAACAGCAGCCATTGCTACAGCTCAAAATGGTGGCAGGAAACCATTCATTTTTTTTTTTTTTTTTCCAGACTTGGTTGTGAAATCGTTTTAGTATCAAATCATCTATTTTAAGACCATCATGTATATGCTCCTAGTGTAGCAACCCCATGTTGTTTTGTTTGTTGTAATTGAATGAACGTATAATAGGGAAAGAAAAGGAAAATAATGAAAAGCCATTGAGATGCTTCCATATAAAGACAGATTTTAAAATAATTAGTAGTTTCATTCACAGGACAGAATAATGACCTGAGAAGGAAGTTGCCTCAGTGTAAATGTTTTTTCACATCATGAAATTCTTTTCGATAGACTGCTAATTCATATTAAAAATTATTACATGAATCTCTTTGAACCCTGTAAAAATGGGATATTATTGTGCCTTTGTCCAGAGATGGGTAAGTTGATATGATTTTCATTGTGTGTGCTTTTTGTTTTTTATTATTTTTAGTTATATACGACAGTATATAACACCCAGAATGTTATTTTAACTTCTTATACATACATGAAGTGTAACTTCCCATTCTTGTGGCTGTATACCATGTAGAGTTACACTAGTCATGCATTCATATAGGAACACAGGAAAGTTATGTCCGATGCACTTTATTTTCTTAGCTATTCCCATCCCCCCTCCCTTCCCTTTATTTCTCTTTGTCTAATCCAATGAACTTCTGTTCTCCCTGCCCCTTTATTATGTGTTAGCATCCCCATACCAGTGGTTTTTTGGTATTGGCTTATTTCACTTAGCATGATAGTCTCCAGTTCCATCTATTTACCAGCAATGCCATAATTTCATTCTTCTTTATGGCTGAATAATATTCCATTGTGCGCATATATATATGTGTGTGTGTGTGTGTGTGTGTGTGTGTGTGTGTATGTATGTGTATCTATCTCACGTTTTCTTTATCCATTCATCTGTCAAAGAGTACCTAGGTTGGTTTCATAGCTTAGCTATTGTGAATTGAGCTGCTATAAACATTGATGTGGCCATGTCATCATAGTATGCTGATTTTAAGTCCTTTGGGTATATGCCAAGGAGTGGGATAACTGGATCAAATGATGGTTCCATTCCAAGTTTTCTGAGGTATCTCCATACTACTTTCCAAAGTGGTTGCACCAATTTTCAGTTCTAACAGCAATGTATGAGTGAGTTAACCTTTTCCCCCACATCCTTGCCAACATTTATTGTTAGTTCTATTCTTGATAATTGCAATTCTGACTGGAGAGGAAATCTCAGTATAGTTTTAATTTGCATTTCTCTAATTGCTAGAGATGTTGAACATTTCTTCATGAATTTTTTGATAATTCATATTTCTTTGGTGAAGTGCCTGTTCAGTTCCTTTGCCCATTTATTGCCTGGGGGGGTTATTATTTTTTAATCCAGGCCCTGGCTCAATACTTGGAGATAGTGTTTTGACTAAGCAGTGATCAAAATCATTCATACCTTCTCCAAATGTATCTTTGAGTCGAATTTGCTTCATGCTGTTTTGAGATTGTTTTCCTTAGATGCCTGAAGCTCACATTTCTGCCTTGGCAATGGAATGAAATAACACAAAATAAGACCAATTTTTAAAAAAATTAAAGGAATCACTGAACAGCAAATAAGAAATGGAGAACTATTGGTCAGTGTGGGTGTGGCTTGTTGTGGAAATCTACAGATGATGATCATTTTTCTGAGGCTTTTCAATAAGCTGGTAAATGAGCTGGGCAAACTGCCTGCCTGCTGGCTTTGGTTAACCAAAATGTCTAATATCAGAATGCACAGAATGTTGTATGTCACACACAATGATGTGCCTTGATGTTTGCATGTAAGTGATAACCCACTAAAGGTTCTTCAATTTATTGTCATTTTCAACTCTCAAAGGAATATTTTATAAGACTTCATTAAAAATTAGATCCTGTTCTACTAATGTCAAGCATTCTTGCTAAATAGTAGAATATTTGTAGCCATGGGGCAATATTACTAAATAAATTGTATGTATTGCCAAGCAGTATACTTTGAAATAAAGGGCCAATTTCCTAACACCAAGAGCTGAAGATTGTCTGATAAGTGCAACTCTTCAAAGGATATCTTAAATCAGAAATGGCTTGGCCCAGGAATCCCGATTATTGGCAAATTCATTTGAACACAATTAGATGGCACATTGATACATTACTCACTGTGAAGGAAACCATTTCTCAAGGCTGCTTAGCCAAGGCTTTTCATATTCTGGAGGAAAATATGGAAGCCAAATTTGGAATCACTGCAGCCTCTTTGGAATAAAGCCCGTTGGAAGGAAAACAGATGTATGGAAGAGTGTTTCAGGGATTTGTTCCCCTTCACAAACAATGTGCATTTCCAAGTTAAAGGTCTATGTCTGCGTGCTTTTTTGGTGTCCTCTGGATTTCCCTAGGAACTGATGAGTTATGTTAGTTTCTTTTCTAGTTCTGTGTTGGAAAGAACTGAAGATATGAAGATGGTTCTCAAATATGAGTATCAGTATCTGTGCGGTAAACAGACACGTGACAGACAGCTCTGATACCCATCCTTGATTTTCTCTGGCCCAGTTGGCTGCCTTCATGTAAGGGCACATGGGTTACATGGTGGCTTGCCATGTTGTTCTCAACGAATACACTACGTTTTGTTCAATCGAGCTTAGAAATGCAGGTAGAACTAGTATGAGGCCCCTAAGATTTCTTTTTAAGAAATTTGTGATTTTCCTGGATAGCAGAAAAGATTCTGGGTAACAAGGGCCACCTATTTCTGGAAGGAGGTTGGAAAACAAAAAGTTGTAAAAAAATGAATGTGGGGACTGGGGATATAGCTCAGTGGATAGAGTGCTTGCCACACATGTACAGGGCCCTGGGTAAAAAAGAAAGAAAATGAATGTGGATTTGAAGTAAATGAAAAGAGCTAAAACCAGAGGGACTGAAAGTATTCCAAATGTCTCAGAGCATGTGCATATATTTATGTTCCATTGTTTGTGACATAGCACATGATGTCACTCAGTATTGGTTCCTGGAGGGGAACCTCAGTGTGCCCAACATTAACCATTGTATGTGATGGACCGTGCCAAAAGTTTAAAGAGAAACACATTTCTGGATTGCTCCAGTATCTAATTAGATACTGAGTAGTGGGAGAATGTTGAATAATAAGAGCAGGAAGAAAAATCTGGCATGTCTTTTGTTGAAATTTAATCCTCTGGTTCCACCCCCTCCCCCTACTCTGCAGCAGTCTGAAAACTTTTCAATCACTTTTTTAAGGATACAGTGAATTTTATCACAATTTTATCAATCAAAACCACATGTGCTTCCTCCATTGATGACAGAGAATAACAAAATCATATTTGTTAAACCCAAAACTCAGGTAATAAATAACGGGGATGCAATGTGAAATCTAATGTTCTCTAAAAAGAAACAAGGAACCTTTTCTCAAAATTTGATTTGCAAAGTAAAATGAACTTTCTGAAGAGGAAACCATATGAAGTTGCACTTGAGGTTCAGGATCTCACCCTCCCCCTACCCCCCATACGACTGACTCAGTTTTTTCTGTTCTGAGACAACAGTGCTCAGCGAGGGTGCTCCTATAAACCACCCAACCTGTGGATGTGCCTGCGAAGTACCCAAAGTTAGTGATGCAGGGCAAGCTTTCCAAGTGTGGGTTCTGGTTATAATTGATGTAGATCAGGGGTCAGAAAATGACTGAACTCAGGCCTAATTGGGGACAATGCCTGTGTCTGTGAATAAAGTTTTATGGAGACACAACCATGCACATGGACTTGTGTGTCATCCATTGCTTCTTTGCTGGTGATGCAGAAGTGAGCAGTCATAAAAGAGACTGAGTGGCCCCCAAAGCCTAAAATATTTATAATCTGACCTTTTACAGAGTTTACTAAGCCCCCTTCAGATGATCAAGGAGAGCCAGACAAAATACAGACATAATAACTGGCTCCTGGGGAAGAAGGATTAAGAATTATGGTAATTTAAGAAGTATTTCCTTCTGATTCTTGGACCCTGACATTCCTTTGTTTTTAGTGGCATAAAGAAGACTAATCCTGGGTACACGACAAAGGTCACCAGCAGGCACTCAGAGTCCTGAAATTACTGAAATTATTTGCTCTTGGGTTGGGTTCTGGCAAGTGACCAGACATCTCTGAACACCCCCGTACTCATATCCTGGATCTGAAATGCACAGTAGTCCCTTTAAGGTGTCTGGAAGCTTTAGGTTTCTTCTTCAACATCACCATTGTCATTGTGGAATGGTTTATCCTCACATTAGTCTCCCCAGAAAGACAGGCGTGGCTTTGGGGGGACTGATGCAAGTGAGGGTATCATTTTGTCTGGTTTTATTTTTAGCTTTGGAACCGGTTTGATTTTTGGAATGCTATCAATTTTAATATGATGGTGCAAAGAGAACAAAAGAAAAGTAATCATACCTTGAACAAGATCTTTGATCACTTAATTGATGAATTAAAGACTCTCAAAGGCCGTGCACCAGGGGGAATGCTTCAGATTTACCGGTAATTTTAGAAGTGCTTTCTTATTAGTTCCTGATTTCCAGCCGTCCTGCAAAAGGTATTTCAAAATGTATATTAACGTCAAAGCCAAGCTGCCTCCCTTCTCCAATGGCTTCAGAGCTCCAGGGAACTTTCCTAAGAAGGCCATGTCAGGATATTTGGAAAGGTTAATTCATCTCCAGGTGATAGGAACCAGGTTGTGTCCATTTGAATTGAAAGAATGAAAGGAGGAGGGGGGACCAGAATGAGATGCAGCAGGAGGGGAAGGCTTCATAACGAGTAAAAAATACCCATGAAATGTGTACGGCCTGTGCAACTCTGCTGAAAAGAAATTAGGCTGGGGGCAGCTAAAAATCTTTATGGTGATGTTAAAGGACGCTCCTCTGATGAGAGAGTCTTCAGGTGATGAATGCTCCTTCCCGTCTCGACACCCTTGTTGGTAAGGCTGCAGATGGTCATCATTTTAGCAGACCGGTTTGATTTTGTGTGTTGCTTTTTTAACAGAGCTGAGATGGCAAGACGATTTTTCAGCACCTTATTCCAGCTCTGGCTTGTTTGTGTATCGGAAGCATGGAACGTCTCTTGAGTGTATACTCTTGTCCCTCAGAAAATACACTGAATTGCTGTGTTTGGAAAGTCCCTGGGCACCAGGAAATGCTGGTGCCTTTATGCCTTCAGTATGAAGAAAGGGGGAAGCAGCTAGTGGGAGCCATCTGTATCTCGGGGGCAAGAAGGCAGAAATGGAGTTCTTCATTGTATGCACTCCCATGGCCAAGAGAATGAAATCTTTTTATTACTTGGGGACCAAAGTTAAATTGGGAGCATCTCCACCTGATTGTGATGCGGAGCTGTGGGCTGGAGCCTTATGTTCTGGTGCTGATATTTTATGAGCCCATATTCAGATTGCTCTGTATCTTAGTCCATTCCAGGTGCTATAACAAAAGACCACAAATTGGGTAGTTTATAAACAACAGAGATTTCTCACAGTCCCAAAGTCCAGAGAGGCCCTCATCAGGGCTGACCTGATGCCTGTTGAAGACTGCTTCCTCAAGACAGGGCCTTCTTGCTGTGGCCTTCATGGGAGAAGGCCAGTGGGTCTCTCATGGGCCTCTTCTGGAGGGCGCTAAGCATATCCCTAATCACTTCTCAAAGGCCCCACTTTCTAACACCATCTCCACAAGGGCCAGGGTTTCACCATGTGAATTGGGAATGGGGGGCACAAACATGGAGACCTTGGCAGCTGAGCATAGGAGCACCAGTGATTAGTGGCAGACACAGCTGCAGAGCTTGTTAGACAGTTTGTGTTGAGAGGCCTGTGAAGTGGGCTATTCTGAGATTGGGGTGGAGAAAGGAATTAACTAAATGTGGAATGTTCAGGCCCCCCAAAATCATTAGGGGACACCAGGAATTCTTTTTTTTTTTTTGGTACCAGGAATTGAACTCAGGAGCATTCGACCACTGAGCCACATCCCAGTCCTATTTTGTATTTTATTTAGAGACAGAGTCTCACTGAGTTGCTTAGCGCCACTCAACTTTTGCTTGAGGCTGGCTTTGAGCTCTAGATCCTCCTGCCTCAGCCTCCCAAGCTTTTGGGATTTACAGGTGTGTGCCACTGCACCTGCCCACACCAGGAAATTCGAGTACAGTTTTGGGGTCCAGCTTTTAAAAAGTTTCAGATAGAGGACTTGACATCAGTTATCTATTCATTCAGTCAAGTTTTGAGTATTATGTTCCAAATAAAGTGTCAGACACTGAAAATACAGCATTAACAGACAAACATGGAAACTACCCTCATGGCACCTCTAGCCCTCGGGAGAATGGATTAAACAAACACACAAAACCCATTAGAAAGCCAGTTAATGACTCATAAAGGACCTGAGATAGTTAGGGAGGCAGTGGGTCCTCATTCAGAAGGAGGCAGAGACGATATCTCTGCAGAGATAATGTTTAAGGTAAGGACTGAAGCAAGGGGAGATGGAGGATGGGTGTTCTGGGGAGTTGAACAGTTCTGAGATAGGAAGAACTTTGGCTCTAATGCTGTCAAGGAAGGGGTCAGGGGAAGACTTGGGTCAGATCACCCAAGATTTGAAGGGCCATGTGGGTAGGAGGTTGGAATATTCTCAGTCACAGGAAATCTGAGGGTTTCAAGCAAGGGAGTGACATTTACTTGGTATCTTAGACTTTCCTTGGCTCCCACATCAAGAATGGTTTATGAGCGTGGGAGGGGAAACAGGTGATGTGAGATTGCATGAGCCCAGACTGGAGATAATCCTGGAAGCTGAGATGGGGAAACGGGTATGGATTCACGGACACTGAAAAGAAAGATCTGCAGGTTGGAGGGAGGGAGGGAGAGCAGTCAGACAGGACTTTGTGGTGGTTTCCATCTGATCATATGGGGAAGAACACGTGTAAGGTTAAGTAGGGGAAACCCGGAGGCAAGACTGCAGCCACTGGAGATGGTTCATCTGGGGTGGGGAACCTGGGGAAAAGTAGTGCTTATTAATCTAGTTTAAATCATTGATTCTTAGGTATTTGGAAAGTCAGATTCCTTTAGAATTGATAAGCCCCCTCTTCACTAAAGAAAAAAAGGGGAAAAAAAGGCAAAACCAAGAAAATAGTGCTTTTATATGTAACATTGAATATAATTTTAAGGACCATATGAACTTGATCCATGGGTTCACAGACAGTAGCTTAAGAACACTTTCGAATAAATAGGCGAAGGACTGCCTTGTGGAACAGAAATCTTCTAGAATTAACACTGTTTATTAAACATTCTAGATTAAAGTCTCTTAAATTAGCTCGGTGTCAGATTCCCAACTGAGTAGATGAGATAAATAACATCTTTTAAAAATTCAATTTACAGAGTTATTCTAAGATTTAAATGAGACTGTTATCTTAATTACTGTGACCCTGTAACTACTAATGCTTTAAACAGGAACCCCCGCTGCAGTGTATGTAGTTTGAACCAAGAACAACTTTGAATAATGGTAGCTATGTGTGGCTGGCCAGTAGGGGCTACCTGTAGACATGGGGACCCAGGAAGTGGTTCTAGTGGAATCTGACGTTTTGCTCATAAAGATGTGGAGATTCTTTGACTACGTGGTTTCTAAATCCTTACCCTAGATGGTCATCATCACAGCCCAACTAGACAAATATTGGTGAGGTCCAGTGGGGAAGTAGTAGGTCAAGGTGTAGTACTAAACAAAGTTCTTAATGAATTACTGAGTTGTGGTGGCAGACCATGTTGGGTTGTCACCTCCATCTGAATCCACAAACTCTTAGTCATCTTTATCAAAGGGTGGCCATAGGACAGACCCCAATGAGCCAGCAGATATTTCTGGTAAAGCTTTGCGAAGTCATAGACCTAATTGGTAAGTACGTTTTGAACTCTACCTTCCATCCTGGAGTATGGAAATGGTACCGTGAAATACAGTAGCCATTTCATGACAATGAAATCATCAACTATGAAGCAAAGGTTAAGAGAATCGTAGAGATTAGTTTCTTCTCATGAATATGGACCTAGGAGTGGAATTGAAGGGTCATTTGGTAATTCCATGCTTGTAGCTGATTGAGGAGTTTAAAGACTGATTTCTACAGTCGTGATGTCATTTTGTGTAACCTCTTCAAAAGCATGAAAATTTTTCACATTCTTACCAACATCTATTCTTTTGATGAAAAACACTCTGGTGGGTGTGAAATGGTCTCTGATGGTGATTTTGATTTGCATTTCCTAATGAAGAGAGGTATCATTTAATGTGCCTATTGGCCATTTGTGAGTCTTCATTAGAGAAATGTCCACTTAGATACTTGGCCCATTTCCTCCCGTTTTTAAAAATGGGCATATATAATGTGTATTTATGGGGTGCAGAAAGAGTTCAATGAATGTATACAAAGTATAATCATCAATGCGTGGTAATTAGCATTCCTCTGTCCTTAAACATGAATCATTTATTTGTGCTGGGAAGCTTTAAACTCATTTCTTCTAGTTCTTTATAAAATATGAAATTAGTTTTTGTGAACTACAGTCATGCTACTGTGTTATTGAACATTAGAATTATTTCTAGTACCTATCAGTATTTGGGTACCTATTATCCAATCTCCCTCTGTCTTCCCTCCTCTACTTTTTCTGTTTCTGGTGACCACTAGTGTCCACTCTACCTCTACAGTGTCAACATTTTTAGCTTACACATATGAGTAAGAGCGTGCAGTATTTGTCTTTTTGTGCCTGGCTTATTCCACATAAGAGAATGTTCTCCACTTCCATCCATATTGCCACCCATGACAGGATTTCATTCTTTTTATGGATGAATTGTGTGTGTTTGTGTGTGTGTGTGTGTGTGTATGAGAGGAGAGAGAGAGAGGAGAGAGAGAATTTATTTATCCACTCATCCATTAATGGAAACTCTCATTGATTGCATATCTTGCCTTTGACCATTTTTAATTGGGTTGTCTTTTTATTACTATTATTATTTTTTAAAGAGAGAGAGAGAATTTTTAATATTTATTTTTTAGTTTTCGGCGGACACAACATCTGTGTTTGTATGTGGTGCTGAGGATCGAACCCGGGCCGCACGCACGCCAGGCGACTGCACTACTGCTTGAGCCACATCCCCAGCCCATTGTCTTTTTATTATTGAGTTGTAACAAATATTCTTTTCACATTTTATGGGTTGTCTTCATTTTCTTTATGGTGTCATTTATAGCACAAAGGTTTTAAATTTTAATAAAGTTCTATTTTTTTCCTTTTGTTACTTATAATTTTAGTATTCAATCCAAGAAGTGTTTGCCTAATCCAAGGTCATGAAGATTTACCCTTAAGTTTTCTTCTAAGAGTTTTATAGTTTGAGCTCTTAAATTTAGGTCTATGATCCATTATGAATTTGGGTGTGTGTTTGTGTGTGTCTATGCATTTGTCACAGAACTGTTTGTTAAAAGCGCTATTCTTTCTATATTGAGTAGTTTTGACACTCTGTACTTTCAACTTTATTGCATTGGTGGACATGTCTATCCTTACATGAGTACTACTGTGTCTTGATGGCCTTATAAGTTTTGAAGACAGGAAGTGGAAGTTCTCCAACTTTTAATAAAAGATTGTTTTGGCTCTTTTGGGTCCTTAGCTGTCCAGAGGAATTTTAGAATCAACTTGTTGGTTTCTGTAAAATGTCAGGTGAGATTGTGTTGAATCTGCAGATTAATTTGAGGACTATTGCCACTTTAACACTGTTGTCCAATTCATGAACATGGACTGTGTGTCTGGTAGGCTTTCTTTCTTGGTAATATTTTGTAGTTTTCAGTCTATGGACTTTGCATTTATTTTGTTCAATTTTTTCCTGTTTTCCATTTACAATAGTATTTTAAAAATAAATTAATTTAATTTTTGCAATGTTCAAGTGTCTTAAGATACGATTTTATTATACAATATATTTTCTTAAAATTTCTTTTCTTGTATCCTGTAATCTTTCTGAACTCATTTATTAGTGCTAATATATTTTTTAGTGAATTTCTTAGAATTTTCTGTAGATAAGAAAGATCGTGTCATCTATAAATAGAGGTAATTTTGCTTCTTCCTTTTCAAGTTACATACTTTTTTTTTTCTTTTGTTTTTGCCTAGTTGTCCTGGCCAGAACTTGTAGTACGATGTTGAGTAGAAGTGATATGAGCAGACATCTTTATCTTGTTCCTGATCTTAGGGGGAAAGTCATCATTTAATGTTAAGTACAATGTTATATGTATGTTTCTTGGGTATATTCTTTATCAGGTTGGATGTACTCTCTGTTCCTCTAATTTGTTGAGTGCTCTTGTCATGAGCTGGTGTTGAATTTTGCCAAATGCTTTTTCTGGGTATATTGACATGATCATATTTTTTCCTTTATTCTAATAATGTGGTATATTACATTAATTGATTTTTAGATGTTAAACCACCTTGTGTTCCCGGGATTAATCCCACTTAGTCATGGTGGGTATTCCTTTCTGTATATTGCTAGGTATAGCTTGCTGCTGTTTTGTGGAGGATTTTTGTGTTCATATTCATGCGTGATATTAGCTTGTATGTGCTCTTCTTGATTTTTTTCTTGCAGTGGCTTTGTCTGGTAGGTTAACCTTCCAGTAGGAAGGTGTCAGGCACTAAATCCCTGTGCCAAGATAGGGGCCTCGTAAGAACCAAGGAGAACTTGGTAGAGAATTTTAAGAGGAGGCTGGAATTCCATGACACATCCCCTCTTCTTCTTGTGCTTTTATTATATGTATGTTATAGCTATAAACAACACATTGTTACAATTACTACTTTAGCCCATTAAATCCCGTCATCCAAGATATGGGACATGTATAAAAACTTGAGCAGCAATTATACCACTTATGGTAATTTTTACAATAAATATTATTTAGAATTCTGTTTTAAGAAAAGTAATATATGAATGATTAAAGCATTTGAAAAGAACATTTTTTATACATGAAAAAATATAAAAGGATATATAAGCTCTAGATTATGATTTACAATGTATCTAAGGTACCTGTGTCAATTTTGTGAAATATTTGCAGAATTGAAAACTTAGGACTTAATAGGTTAATTGTATCTCCTTTAAAGAATTGGAGAGAATGTGTGTGTGTGTGTGTATACATATATCATTACATATGTACACACATATATATTTACATTTATAGAGTTCATAATAAGTATTTTTTTTTACTCTTTGTGGTTCTCTTCATTTTTTACTATGGATTTGAATTACTGTCTGGTGTCACTTTTTTGTGAAGTAAGTTTATTTTTACCTGCCTGTTCTCTTATTATTGAATATATTATGTTTTTATGTTATGGGCTCCAAAATAATAAATATATATAATCAATTTTATTACTGTATTTTAAATACAGAGTAATCAGCTTCATTGCAGAATACTTGTGCATGCAGTTGACATGCCGTGATCACATTCACCTCCCATTACCTTTCCTTTTATTTATATGTGTGTATACACATACATATGTATATATATAAGTGTATTATAGAATTGCATTTTAAATCAGTTAAAAGAAGAAACAAACAACATAGTCTGTTGTAGTTCTCTACATAGGTACCCTTACTGGCGCTGTTTGTTGTTTTTCATGAAATTGCATTACTCTTTGGTGTGACTTGATCTGAGCCTTTAGAGCCTCTTTAGTTGTTCTTGTAAGGCATCAGCAGCAAATGATGACAGTTTTTGTTATCTGGGAATAATCAATTTCACCTTTATTGCAAAGTATGGCAAAGTATGGTTTTGCTGGATAGAAGATTCCTGGCTGATGGTGTTCTGTCATTAGCTCTTTGAACCTGTCACCCTACTACCTTCTGGCCTCCAGTGTTTCTAATGAGATGTGGATCTGCATCATAGTTTGATTTCCTTGTATTTGAGGAATGTTTTTTTCTTTGTTACCTTCAAGATTTGCCTTATTTTGGATTTCATTGATTCAGTGTGTGTAGGTGTGGACATCTTCAAGTTTGTCCTAGAGTTGACTGAGCATCTTTGTGTATAAATTGTTTTCTCATCCCATTTGGAAAGTTTTTAGCCATAATTTATTTGAATATTGTTTCTCTGTTCTCTTGCCTCTCTTCTGGTAGTCCATTATGTGTATTATTACACTTAATGGTGGCCTCCATTTCCCCGAGTTTCTTTTCATTTTTATTGATTGCTTTCTTCTCCTTTTCAAAATGGCATAATCTCTCTTAGTCTTCCTTCAGGTTTGCAGATTCTTTCTTCTGTCCCTTCCACAATTGAGCCCTTGTAGTAAATATTTCATTTTGGTCATTTTGTTTGATCTCCCAAATTCCCATTTGGCTCTTTGTGGTCGTTGCTGTCTCTTAAAGACATTCTCCATTTTATTAATCATTATCATCTTACCTTCTTCTAATTCTTTAAGCTTGAATTCCTGTAGTTTTTAAAGACGTACTTGTAGTAGCTGTTTTGAAGTCTGTCTGCAGAGTTGCCATCTGGGTCCCTTGGAAGCCATTTTTTTAATTAAATTTACCACCTGTGTATTGGTCAAAACTTCCTGTTTCTTTGCATATCCTGTAATTTTATTGAGGAGAAGATCAGAAAACAAAGCATCTTCAGATACTGACCCTTCCTGTTGGGGGTTTTTGTTGTTGCTTGCCTGATCCTTTGCTTGTTTGGTGATTTGGCTGGAATACTTTTACAAAGTCTATTTCTCGTATAGTTTGTATCGTCTCATTGCCCTGCTAAGTCCTTTTCCCCTCACCCCTTTAAAAATGTTAGCCTTGCTGCTCAGGGGTTGCCTCTGAGTTACAGCAGGAATTGTTCAGTGTTTGGTCAGACGTTATGTTTAAGTTTCTGTGCTGGTGAGACTATTACCCTAGTTGATGGCTCTGTGTGAAGTTCGGAGAAAGATGCAGAAAGTTTGTTTTCATGTCTGCCCCATCCCTGGCTCTGATTCTCCGGAGTTGGTGAGGTTAGCGCATGTATTTGTTGTTGGATATTTGGTTTTTCCTACTTTTTGACCATCACAAATGATGTTGTTGTGAATTTTCTCAGTTCCCAGAGATTACTGTGACCCTAAGAGGTCTCTTTTTGGGTTTCTTTCTCCCTAGTTCTTTCTATTAAACTTTTGGATGCTCTGATGATTTCATGTGTCATGGTAAGCCTCCTCTAAAAGTTCTCCTTGGTTCTTACAAGGTCCCTCCCTACCTTGGCCCAGGGATTTAGTGCCTGACCCTTCCTGCCAGAAAGTTAACTTTATCTTTTTCTTCCACCTGAGTTAGAGTGTCCTTTCTGCCTCTTGTGTCTTGGATATAGTTCTTGCCTTGAAGAATCATATGTAATGAAAACCAGTGAAGTCCCTCAGTTTCAAGTGCCTTGAATCAGCTATTCTGTTTGTTTGATTCCACTCATTGATATTTCATGGATGCTTTTGTTTGCTGCTCATTGTCTTGAGCGCCCTCACACCTGTCTTCCTCTTTCTGTGCTGCAGTCTTCTCAGACCTGTAATTGTCCTTAAATATGTTTTAAGTTTCAAGTCATTTTAAGTTTTCTGAGGACTTTTGAGGTCTCACATTCAGAGAGAATTCCCCCAATGCCCTTCATACCTCAGTCCATCTTCTGTCCTTTCTCTTTCCCTCCTTGCTTACTGCTGAGCATTGACCTTCTTCTCATTCCACACCACCAGAGAAACATGGCTGCCTGTGTGACGGGCTTTCAGTGAAGGGTTCAGGGTCAAGGCAGGGGATGGCATTGCACAATGGGGAACAGTTGGGATTAGATGCTAACGCTCCCTCCTAACAACTGTTCCTTCATCACCTGAGAATTTCTCAATGGTGGTTTTTATCCTTAAGCCCAGTCACATTGCTGGCTGGCTTCTGTTCTTTGTCTCTTTTTCTTAATTCCTTTGTCCTATTTTTTTCTTTTCTTCATTTTGAGTTCTCCAAACCCTTTGTCTCCTCCTGCCCACTTTTTCCCCCTTCTTGAGTGTTGATTTTTTTTTATTGTGGTAAAATATACATAACATAAAACTTGCCATTTTTATGCACAATTTTTTGGCAGGAAGGGCATCCATAGGGTTATGCAGCTATTATGTATCCATTTTTAGGACCCAGTTTTCTATTACCCCAAATAGAAACTCTGTATCGCTAAATGATAACTTTATATTTACCCTTAGTCCTGCACTTCTACTAATTGCTGTTGTGTTTTCTATCCCTATGAATTTGCCTCTTCAAGGTATCTCATTTAAGCGGAATCACTCAGTGTTGGTCCTCCATGTGTTGGAATGTTTCAGTTAGCATATTTATTAAAAAAAAAAGATTTATCCATGTTGTAGCATATGTGCAGTTTTGTTCCATATTTAAGGCTAACTGTGTTCTGCTATATGCGGTATTACTTTTGGTGTATTTGTTGTTGGATATTTGTTTTTTCCCACTTTTTGACTATTGCAGATGATGATGTTGTGAATATACAGCATCTGGTTGAGTCCCTGCTTTCAGTCACTTTGGGTGTATACCTAGAGGTGGAGATGCTGCATCCCATGGCCATTCTATGCTAACTTTCAGAAGAACTGTTTTCCATGGTAGCTGTGCAAATTTATGCCTCACTAGCAATGCACCTGGGTTCCAGTCTGTTTATATCCTCACCAACTTTCTGTTCTTTGATAATAGCCATGCTAATGAATACAAAGGGTATGGCCCACTTGAAATTATCCCTCCGTTTACTCCTTCCAGGCAATGAATGAAGAGTCCTTTTATTTTATTATGTAGAATGAATTCTCTGAGAAAATATGGAGAAGCACTATATTATAAATAATCTACTTTTAATTAGGAAATAATTCTAGACTGAAGTCTATAAAGGCTCATAAGCGCCCATGATTTAGAATCAGATTTATCAGGGCTTATTCTTTTTATCATATTTGTTTCATATATTATCACTCAATAGACAGGAGGTATTAACTTAGTCATTTATCACTACATTTGTTTCATATTTTCTCTTTTATAGTTGGCTTTGCCTTGGTGGACTTCCTAGCTCATCAGTGGTTCCCTGTCTATAAGCTGAATGAGACCTTTGGCATGTGGATTCTCCACCAGGTCCAGAGCAAGTTCCCCACTGATCCGTTTATTGGTTTAAAATTCCTGTTGTATTTTCCTATTTGTATCCACAGACACTTTCACATTCAGAATGAAGCTTTTCTTTACATGTTGGCAGACCCATTTGTAATTACCTTTCCATAGTTTTCCAGTTGCTTTCAAAAATTATCATTATTACAGATTTCTAAGGGGTATGCCTTTGGAGCTGTGTGTGCGTGTGAGAGGGAGGGCGGATGGGGGAACTGAGGTTTGGAAAAGGATAGAGGAAACAAATTAGCAGGTGGAAAAGGTTAGCATGGGAATTGATCTTTTTGAGATGTGTCCCTCAATTTTCTTGAGTTCCAGGAAATCTTGATGCCATCATCTTTAGCATTTAAAGAATTCCTGCAAGATGGCATTTATTTACGACAGAAAAAGTTCTAATACTTTGGAGATGTTTGAAACCACAGAGAAAGAGTAGCAATAGGGTTCACAGGTTTTGAGGGAATTACCATGTATACGTCTAAAGTTAATGCCAAAATTCTAGTAAGATAATTATGATTGAAGTAATAAAATATGCATTAAACTTTTTTTTTTAATCTAAGGAAATTAATAATTGTTCATATTTAATGCTCGGTGGTTTAAATATCTTACATTTATCATTTAATTTGATTATTTCAGTGACCCTGAAAAATACATTTTTTTTTCTGAGTCCCATTTTGTAGATTGTTTTTGTTCTCCTTTCAAACTAGAAACCCAAAACAGAGGGTCCTACTTGTTGTTGATCAGTTGCTATGTGCTGGCTACTGGACAAAATTTCTCATTTACTTAGCCATCATAGAAATAAATATTATTATTATTGCCATTTTATAGCTGATAAGACTGAGGTCACAGTGCTCATTGAACAGGTGAAGGTTACACTGAGTAAACCAGAATAGCAGCTCAATTCCAATTCTCTTTCAAGTTTCACTTTTAGAAATTCTTAATCTTGGGCTGGGGACATATAGCTCAGTTGGTAGAGTTCTTGCCTTACATGCAGAAGGCCCTGGCTTCAATCCCCAGCACCCAATGGAAAAAAAAAATTATTAATCTGAAACAATAGCCTGAAGTGGTTGTTTAAACTTAATTAAAATTAAAAAGTCTTTTCCTTTACCATACAACCACATTTTAGTAGCTCAGTAGCCAATGTGGCTAGTGGCTGCCAGATAGAAATGCTGCACAGCACCACTGTCCTATCAGTGCAAAGGTTGAACAGGGCTTCTTAGGAATCCTGTGGGAAATGTCTAAAGATCTTTGCCACACACACTTAAGCCAAAGGAAAAAGTGGCATCAAAAAGGGAGGAAGCAATACCAATGACTTTATTACTTGTTTTGTTTATGTAGGGTGCAAAGAAAATTATTTATTGAGTATGCATACAGCAGGGAAGGAGAAGACACACTCCCTTTGTCTACATATGGGAAGTAGCAGAAGGAGGTGGTGGGGAGGTTGCCTTGGTAATCGTGGTAGTGAGTGGGTAGGTGTACAAGTGTCCACAGGATGCTATTTCTGTTGCAGGTGCTTGAGGTACATATTAAAAACAGACATGGTCTAGTGCATGGTTTGTGGATCCTCTGATATCTCAGAACTCCCAGAAAAGCTGACAAAGTATTGTCTCATGCACCGCACAAGACCCATGCAGACAAAAACCATTCGCTCCGTCAACAGTCACCCAGAATATTGGCTGTTATTTTCTTCCTCAACATATGTGGGAGATAGATTGCCTCAGGCAAAATAGTATTTTACACATGGTTTCCCAAAAGCCCTGTGCATATTTAGAGCTCTTCTCAAAATGTTTGCATTTGTTCTTCCAAAAAGAAATTTGCATGACATTTTAGAATTACATTCTGTCTAGAAAGCAAATCCTGGCTTTTCATATTTAAATTCAAAGCTTTCTGATGTAAAATGTGCCAGGAAAATGTATGTTCCAAATTAGGTTTTTCTTAGAGGCAGCAGACTTTTTTTTTTTTTTTTTTTGGCCATTAAAGTAATTTTAGGGAAAAATTCCTAACATCATGTTATCCCTCTTTCTTGGTTGAGAAAATCGTTGATGGTGACGGAAAGATCTGTTTGGTCTTCAACTTTGAGAAAATTGAGCCTGAATTCCATTTTGATGGGACTGCCCACAGATACAGCATGTGCTGTTATTGGCTAGTCACATGATGTCACAGTTGGTCTATGTAAAAGCCACTTACAGAATATTTGACAGCAGTAGCAACACAAGCAAAAACAACAGAAAACAAAATAAAAATAAAACAACAATTGTGATTCTTAAGTGGTTGATAAACATTAATGGCAGAGATTAGTGAATTACTGAGATTGAATGGAGAAATTCTCTAAATAAAATCCTTAAAACACACCCTCCAAAGTGACTTCACTGGCCATCATCATGGAGGAACCCAATAGCGTTGAACGCTTTACTTATTCTTGGTTTGAAACATTGGTATTTATGAGAGGAAACATACCCTCAACAGTATCCTCTTTGAGTAAATATGAAAATTTTAATGTTAGCTGTGCATATTTTTCAGCAACATGCAAATAAATATCCAATTGGAATTGGGTTTAGGAAGTCTAGTTAATATGCAGGGTGAAATAAGCTTCCTTTGATATTGTACGCGACATGAGTGACTTAGCAATCGTAACTATTTCTACTTGAAAAGGTTAGGGTTCCTTTTGCTATGAGGTGAAGGTCAAGGAGAAGGTGTTTTGCTTCGTCTTCAACATTGAGATGGGCTAATTAACCATCCAGGACAAACAGTTGTATCTCTGGCTGAAGAATTCCAGAAGAGGAGCCTTGCTCAATAAGGAGTATCAAGCTTACGTTAAGTCTTGCTGTGTGATTCTTGACATTTTTCCATTTTTGAGCTACATTGCTCATCATTCGACTAAAGACTCTGTGGCAAAGTAAATAATTTTTTTTTATGTTCCCCACTCCCACATACTCTCTACTGTAGAGCACCTACCATGACTGAGTGTAACATAGATGGACTAGAGCTCAGTTCCAGTCTAGCATCACAGATGAATGTACACAGCTGTAGGTGGGACTAGAGTCAGGGGTAGGGTTGCTTGGTGTGATATATAGTTGCAGAAATATCTCTGCCAACTTGTAGCCATGTCCCTACATGAACCACTATGATGTCACAGGAAATGGGACAGAAGCAGAGGCTAGACGGGTGCTCGTATGGTTAAGCTTTTCCCTGTTGATCTTTGGATCCGGCAGCTATGCCATGAAGAAGCCTGGGCTAGAGGGAGAGAGAGCACAAGGAGCTGGGACCCCAAGCTGACAGCCCCCAGACATGTGAGTGAGGCCATTCAGCCTCAGCCAGTTCACCCGCTGACCTCCGTGATCAGCCAAGCTGGCCCACTGTAGCTTTGCCATCTGCTGGCTCCCAGAACAGTCGAAGGATCACCCTTGTTGTTGATCTCTTTTATTTCTTGTTATTTAAATTTCATTTGTATTCTTTCCCTCCATTCCTTCTGGCTGCTTTTTTCCCCCCTTTCTTCTTAAATTAGATGCTTATATTATTAATTTTTAGTCTTCTAATGAAATCAGGAAACCTCGTTTTATAGGTGCAATTTAAGAAGGTTTAGCGGCGGTTGCTTGCGGGGAGCAGGAGGCATCACAAGCAGTTCAAGAATTTTGCAATGCATTTAGATGGGATTTTTCTTTGCTCTAAAATCCCAGGTAGGTTAATTTTATATGTATCAGTTTAGGTTTACAGAGGTCTTATAAATTACCAAATGGTATTTTGGGTGGTAGATGGTTTTTGGTGTTTCTAAGATGAGCATAATGACCTAATGGAACTTTTTGAGAATTAAATGAGATAACATGTGTCAAGCATTTGACGTCCATACTATGTTATTTATTATAATAGTTCTTAGGCAGACCTCATTCATATCCCAGCATGGAAACTTGCATTGAAGGCCGCAGTTAACCTGGCAGGGCCTCCCATTGTATTGGGGAACCAGACGCTGTGTTCTGAGGTCACTGGAATATGTCTCTAACTTATCTTGGGCTTGCCAAACTCGATTGCTTTTGATTTATTACTTTGTTTGTATTTTATATGTAAACCATGTCCTCATCATATTCATTAGATCTTGTCCCTTGATATCACGGTTCAGTGGTTCATCATGGTCTCTCTGTGTTCTGAATATGAAGAGACAGAGGTACTGAGGGGTCTGCAGAGTCGGTAATGACATTGAAATAACACATCTGTATTCTGCATTATTGTTGAAGCATCTGAACACTTGGTTTCTCCTGAAAATATACCAAATCATTTAAAACATGAAATTAATGACTTAAAAAAAAACCCGATTTTTTTGTGACCTGTCTTACTCGGGGTAAGTTTTCGCCATTTCTAGTATCCTGGCCAAGGCTGGGGGTCTCTGGGGCACATGTAAGCTGTTGATCCAGATCCTCAATATATGTGGCACCTGTGGCTTTGTCCCAGAGCAGCTTTCCTGGCTCTTTGTTCTTGAATTTCACTTCCTTCCAGCAGAGAATTACTCTTCTTTCTGTAGTTAGAAACGATTTCCCTTTTGGACTCTCTCAATCATTGAAATTCTTTATTTCGGCACAATGCACAAGCATGAGGTCTTATTTTTGGATCCATCTTAATTCTCATGGAATGTGTGCCTCACTTAAGGCCCCAGGACTGCAACAGTAAATGGGATAGTTCTGGGTGCCCTAATGCTGACGAGAGTGAGCAGGCCAGGGGAGAGCCACCACCCACTTCCTCTGTCATGCAGCATTGAAGCAAAGTGACAGTTGTGCAGGAGGAGACAAACCTCTGTGATTGTCTTGAAAGTGTGGGTGGTGTACATAGCATGGACTATGTTATTTAAATCTTGCAGAGAGTAAAATACCTGTACATTCCACCTTCAGTGATGTCATCTAATAATTGATAGCTCAAAGAAAGCATCTCTTCTTTCCTCCTGCTCTGCAGCAGAATTGTAGCTTGGTTTGTCAGTTCTTGATTCACAGAAAAGGTGGTTGGAGGGACACTTTTACTAAGTAGCACACATGGGTACATGCCACTCTTGGACTTTGTGGATTAAAAAGACACATTTACCTAGAGTAGAATCTTTATTCTGGCAGAACAAAGTAGAAATGAAGAGATACTCAGCAATTTATGTTATATTTTAGGTTGAAGGACAGCAAACGAACAGTCTTTAAAAGAGAATACCAAACACTTCCCCTAAACATTTCTGTGTCCAGATATGCCCCCTTGCCATTTCAGACTTGTGGGGCCCAGAATGAAGTTTCTTTTTCCTGGTTTTGCAAATTTCTTCACCGTTTTGCTGCTCCCTTGATAGAGATTATAAATCGTCTTCAGTAAGGTGGCCGATTCCATTCCATTTCTTAAAATATGTGAGTTTTATACTTTACCACTTAAAAGTGCTCTGCCTCTCACTGACACAAAGCATTTTGAGTTGAATGAGAACCACTAAGAATTCTGTTTGTTAACAGAGAAGACGGTGTTGAATCATAACAAGAGCTGCCGCCCCTCCAGTAAATTGAGATTGCACAGTTAGCTTTCAGTCTTAGGTCCCCAAATTACAAGAAGCTTATTCTCCAAGTGCTTTAAGGAAAAACTGTGATTACAGTTTCTTTCATGGCTGTCTTGACTTAGTCCCTGAATTCTCTTTTCTTTTTTGATTTTTGAGATGGAGTCTTACTATATTGCCCAGGCTGGCCTTGAACTCCTGAGCCTAAGTGATCCTCCTGCCTCAGCCTCCCAAATAGTGGCAGGCACCTGACAATACCTGAAATCCCTTAAAGGCACCTTCCAGGTTGGAGTGGTGGAGGAAAATTCCATCTGGTTGGTTCTGTGCAGGGTTTGGGAGTGGTGCCGATGGGGAGGGGCCGCTGGGAGTGGAGATTCTTACAGTTGGAAGAAATAACTACTTAAAGCAAATGCTAATGATTTAAAATGTTATTCCTTCTGTGCTTTTAGAAAAAAAAATAAAAGTAATAAAGGCTCACAGCCTGGACCTCATCCTCAGTCACTCTGCTGGAATTCCCAGGAGGGTCTCAGTTCCCCTCTCCTCCCTTTAAAAATGGTGGACCTGGAACCACTTATAGAGGAGGTTTAATAAGAGGTAAATGTGTTTTATATTTTGTATCTTGTTAAGTGAAAAAAGATGGATTCTCGCAAGTAGTCTCTTGGTGCAGATTTGAGTGGTCTGTGCATGAAAACGTGGGGATGCTTGGCCAACTCACATCTCTGTTGTGGTCCCCCATGGCTACTTAAAGTCTGCCCTCCCATGCCACCATCCTCCCCACCACAGAGCCAGCAGAGATGCAGTTGCTTCATTTGTAGAACGGATCTGCAGATCCAGGAAACTTGTTTCTGTCTGATTTGCTGATAATTTACTTCTCATTTGATTTGGGGTGGGGAAGAGGAGAAGAAGGATGGAGGAAAAAAAAAAAACCCACTGCTCTCAGCTCACATAGTTAGACTGTATGGAAAAAGGGATTGCTGTGCAGGTCAGAGAAAATCAGGATTGAAAGCAGCTGAAATAATTTATAAAGATTTATGCAAAGGTTGCACGTTTATTAGAGGAAACACTGGGAAAGCCATGCACCTGTGACAAAGTGACCCCCCCCCCAAATAAAAAAGATCTTCACCTAAAGGAGCTTATTGGAAGCTGGATCAGAGAGAATGACTTAGAAATGTATTTTATCTTAGATATATAATTTTACAATGAGACACGTTCCCTTTCTGGTATTTTTTTTTTTATGACCTTTGGGTGCCAGATAGCACCATTCCTGCTGTCTGCTTTCACTACTCGGCGTTAAAGAAGCCCATTATATCTGTCTTTGATCCGGAGATCGGGATTGCTAAAACTGATGGCCACAATTAAAGACAGTCCTGTTGAAAACCTGACCTCTGTCTGCTCTCAACTGCATGTAAACTTTTCAATATGGATGTAATTTGGTATTAAATTACCCATGCTTTATTGCTTTTTAGTACAGCCCTGTCTGTTGCCTTTTAAAGATAAAGGTAACATAAAAGAAAAATTGTGGTGTGTCTGCATAATTATGTAATTATAAACTTGTTTTCCTACATTCAGAAAACCCTTTGTGTGTGTGTGCATCTATTGAAAAGTAATAGGCTGGTAGGATTGGAAAAACAGCCTTTATATTTTTTCCTCCTGATCTGTTCAACTTAGACATCCACTGTACAACATAGGTCAGTGTATTTAACTATTCTAATCTTGGCTTTCAGAGGGTGTTCTCGGTTTGTAATGGGTGTAGCTTTGTAAAAGATTCTCTGCTGCTGCTTTAGAATTGGTCCAGCCAAAATAGAGTTTATACTTGGGTACTAAGACAAAACCTACCTATTTTTTCAAAGCTTGGGTCCATCATGGTCATATCCCATGGTCTGGAATCAGCCCATAGTGAGGATTATGTTAACCTCACTGTGCTTGAAATTAAAAACAACAGCTGTGATTTTCACTTCTAACATTCTTCTTTGTGATTGGGGGTGGGGGGGGGAACCAAAAGCAAGCAGGGGAGACAGGAGCCAATTCCCTTTGACATTACAGAGCTCCCTGCCTGTACCTCTCAGGCCCACTAGCTGCTGCTGTTATTGCAGACTTGAAGAGCATAAGCTATCATTAGAGTCTGATACAGGTTTCTAGAATGGCATTTGGTGGTGAATAGAGATGGAATATCTGTTTAGAGGGAGAGTTGAAATCACAATCCCATCATAAACATGGAGGGAGAAACACTCTCAGGTCTGTGGAAATGGGTAATAATTCTGCTTGTAAATGGAAATTTTTGAGCTTGCATCCTCCTCTTGTTAAATGTTCCATGGCAAGATTTTCTAGTAGAGCCACATAAAAAAAAAAGCCACATAGATAAAAAGTGATAACAAAACAATGCACAGCAAGCAGAAGAGACTGTTGTAGATACCTTACAACATAAGGAAGGAAAGATTTCAAGTCGGGGGCAAAGTGTCTGCAGAATGGAGTTCATTCCATCTCACCTTCCTCACCAGAACCACTGTTGAATTGTATGTCTGATGTGCTGTTCCCTGAGCTGCCCTTCAGAGCACACTGAAGGACTGCAGCCTGACCCATGAAAACATATGCATTGCACATTTTATTGGCTGTCATGCAAAGAGGTAATTTCAGAATATCAAGGAAAATTTGAAAATAGATTCCATGATAAATTTAACCCCCCCCCCCACCTCTCCCAGCATAGCTTGCTTTAGGAACTCAAAGCAAAAGAAGGCTCAGCCCGACTAATCTTTTGTGAGCTACTGTTTGAACAGGGTTCATCGTTTTGCACTCATTCCTGTACCAAGGGGAACCTCTGAGATTGCTAGTGGCAGTGGTAAGATGGCTGAGGCATTGGGAACAGTGGGGATCACAGATTGGATATGAGGCTAGGTTTGAGCTCTCCATGATAGACCCATTTGGTTATTGGTATTTCAGTTAATTAAAAGTATGTTAAACTTTGATTCCTCAGTTATACCCTGCATTAGCTTTTTTTTGTCACTTAACAAATACCTGAGATCATCAACCTATAAAAAGGAAAGATTTATATGGACTCGCAGTTTAGGTGGTTTCAGTCCATGACCAATTGGCCAGTTGCTTTGGGCCTGTGTGGTGGCACAGTGCATCATGGTGGGAACACATGGCAGAGGAAGCTATCCATCCCACAATTGGAAAGTGAGAGAGGAAGAGACTAGGGTCTCAAAATCTCTTTCAATGGCACACCCCAGTGGCCTAAGACTTTTCACTAGGCTCGCCTCTTACAGGTCTCACTATTTCCTAATAGTGCCACAGGCCAGGGACCAGGCCTTTTAACCTGTATGGGCTTTGGGGGAGCATTCAAGATCTAAACTATAGTACTCCCCAGGTGCTCAGTAGCCACACGGGGCCAGTTGCTGCCATTTTGAATAATGGAGAGAACTTTTCTATAGTTGGAGAAAATTCTATAGTACAGTATTGAGCTACTTAGTAGAACCTCAACTACACTCTCACCTTGACCAAATCATTGCACTTAATTTTAATCATTGGTAAAGTGGAAATAGTAATGTGCCTTTTTCCTGGAGTGATTGTTGGGAAGATGAAAAGAGGTATATTTGGAGCACTTAGTAGGATAGCTAGAATGTTGCTATCCAATGCAACTTTCTGTAGCGATACAAATATTCTAGATTTCCATTGTCCAGTTTGATCACCACTAGCCCCATGTGGTTACTGAGCACTTACCATGAGGTTTCTGTGATGGAGAAAATGAAGTTATAATTTTGTACACTTTCAATTAATTGAGAATAAAATTTAAATATACACATGGGGCTAGTGACTTTTCTGCTGGACAGTGCTGTCTTAGAATATGGTACTTGCTTGATAGACATTAGTTTTTATTTCTATTGGATTTTCCATCAACTTAAACAAAACAAAACAATGGTCTGTTTTGAGATTTAAATGAGAGAATGTTCACTAAAGTACTCAATAAATAAGCATTAAATAAATACTATTTAGCATATTTTGTCACTATATACTAAATATAAATACGAGGTTTATAGACACAAAAAAGTTATGAATAGGAATCACATGGTGTTACGAAATAATAAAGGACTAAATAATACAGTTGTCATCTCTTTAAATGCTCCAGTAGATTGGAATTCCAAGAAAGTTAAAACGTATAAGTTAGTTCAAAGTTCTTGTGAAAAGATTGCTTTTCTTTTGTTCCTTTAAATTTGTGTTACCATTCATATCAAGACCAAATTTGACATTTTACAAAAGGTGATTGGATGAGTTGAGGGACTTTCTGCTATTGAGTGATTTAATCTGGCCCTGTTCTTGTTAATTTTTGCAGCATCTCCGGTTTGGGGGTGGGTGGGTGGGAAGAAGCCTCTCTTTTGAAGGGCCGCTGCTTGAAATTGTGCAATGGAAGAAGAGTCTCTATGGTGCTAAAGTGAAGGGTGTTAGTCAGATCTACAAAGCAAGCGGACCTGATTTTGATTTCCTTACTTGCAGAATTAGTTGAAGGCAGCATCTCCAAAATTCGAGGTGGTGTTTGTCCATTCCCTTGTGTTGTTTTGTGGGAGTTTATTCTTCATCCCGACTAAATCATGAGCTTCGTGAAAGCAGAGCTCAGGGATTTTACTCGCCCCGCATCTAGTGCAACCCTAGTATGTGGATATTCTAAAAACACTTGTTGACTTATTGATTTTTCTCTATTGCCTTTTTTTTTAAAAAAAAAATAAAGTAAAATTTTATCATGCAGTTGTGGCACAGTGAAAACACATAGGCCCTCTGTGGCGATGAATAATGATTCTGCATATTTGTATGCTCCCTAAACACTGGTGATTTTGCTATTATAGCCAAGGACACCCAACAGTTGCAAAACCTTGATTTTAGAAAAATCAAATTGCTCAGGATTGTCAGCATCACCTATGAGCGCTCTTTAAAGATCATTACTTATTTTATCAGGATACTTTTTAATCTTGGGAAAAATACCCAGTTTTATCCTGAAACAGTTGGTAAACATTATAGTGTCTATGTAAGAAAATCCTTATCAATTAAAATTGTGTAGATGAGTGGCTGCAATTGGGGGAACTTTAACAATCCAGTTCTGCAAAAAGATCTGAGAATAATTTAGCTCTTTTTATTCAAATATTCCACCAAATACTGCGATCTGTATCCAGTTCAGTCGTTTTTTGCTTAACACCCCCCCCCAAAAAAAAAAAAAACCCTTTAAACATTAAAGAAAAGCCAATTCTAAGAGAATATGCCTGCTCATATAGACTTGGACTTGGAAGTAGAATTTTAGAGTTGAAAGGGACCTTGGAGTTCAAATGGTCTGGTACTACTGAGGTTAATTAACTGACTCATGATTACACACAGGCAAGATCGGGTTCAATTCAACTCTGAAGGGCCCACTTGACTTGCCAGTGTGGACGCAAGACATAATTCACTTAAATAAAAATGCATCATGAGCTCAGTGCTAGTTTAACCCCAGTTATTACAATGGTGCTACCTTGTGGGCCCTCTGCTATGTTTTTATTAATCCCTAACTCCTCATTGAGATTACTTTATTTAAATGTCACCACCCAGCTCTAAAATATGCTTTCAAAATAACCGTGGTGGCCATGGGATACAAAGTATTGGGGGGGAAAAAAGAAAGGATCCCCTGGAAGCCAACTTCTGTTTGATATGTAGACATGCTTCAGTGCTCTGGGGCCCTGGTGCTGGTACTGAGTCAGCTTTACAGCCAGCCTGGACATCCCAGCTGTGCACGGCATTCAGAGGGGGACTGCCAGCACCACTGGCAGGTTGTGCCTTGGAGGCATATGGGTCATTGGTGGAGTAGGATCAGAGAAAAGGTATAAAAAGTGAGCTGAAGCAAAGGGGTCTATAAACTAAAGTCTTATGATGCAAGGTGGGGTGGCGGAGGCTCCTGGCATTAGACAGAGAGAAGATCAGAGTGAGTTAATAAGTTTGGGGTGCTGGCGACTGAAACCAGATCACTGGTGCCTGTCAGCTGGAGAGGGGCGTTATCCCAGGTGGATGGCGACCTGGTCAGCTCGATTACAGCGTGTGCCTGAGTATTCATTTCTCTGCACTCCTGTTCAGTTTTTTCAATCCTTTGTCAAAAGACAGTGAAGGGTTGGCCTTTTCTCCCCCATGCTGCTCTGGGTAAAGGCAGAAACTGATGGTGCCAGCCTTAATTCCCCAAAGAAAAGGAGATCCAGATTTATGTGAATACCTTTAGTTCTGAAACGAAAAAAGATAAAACAGGTTGCATTCATGTATTCATGAAGCAGGCAGTGTGTGTATTGGCGAATTCTGTACAAATTCACTTATTGTTCCAGCCCTCTTATTTCTGAAGACCCTGTGCTCATTTTCCCTCAATAACATAAAAGCAGTTTTAGCACAAGTGAATGTTCAAACTTAAAACTAGGTACCCACACTTCAAAAAAAAAAAAAATGCCCTCTGCGTGTGTGTTTGTGTGCAACAAGTTGATTAAAAGATCAGTGTGATTCCACTGGGAACAAAAGTTTCTTTCTCCTTTATGAGATTTTCTATCAGTGAAACGAAAGGGCCTCTTCCAGCTAGGAGAATTGTGATGACAGGTCAACATTTTGACATCTTGATAAAGATGGTGAGTTGGGACGAGCTGCCAATTTTCCTTTCTTGATTTGTGTTGCTTGTCTTGCTTTTCCATGGGTAGCTGTTGTGTCTTTGATAGCTGGAATGACAACTTTTAGGGGGACTGCAGGAAAACTGGGTCTAGGGTCTCAGACGGCAATCCTCAGATGTTTGCGTGTCTACAGATCACCCAGGGTACTTGTTAAAAAGAAGCAGAATGCGACACAGTGGGTCTGGAAGGCAACCTGGGACCCTGTTCTTTATATAAATCCCCCAGGGGATTCTGATCGGCCGCCATACCTGGAAGGATATTGGTCTAGGACAAAGGTGGACAAATTACTACTGCTCAGGAGCCAACCAGTGTAGCCCATTGCCTTTTTTTGTAAATAAAGTTTTATTGAAACAGCTGTGCCCATTTGTTTTTGTATCATCTGTGGCTACTTTTGCACTAGTGTACATGCGTGCATGGTTGACAAGTATATGGTAGATATACACATGACCAGTTGCCATAGGGACCATATGGCCCACAGAGCCTAAAATGTTTGCAATCTGGATATACTTAGCATATATAAATATTTATTTACATCTATTTTGAATGCCCTAGTGTTTGACCATATAAAAGTTAAGTTTAAGGTGGATGATTTGATCTGAGGTTAGAAGCTGGGTGTAGTGTGTGCCTTGATAATGTACAGGGTGTGCTGTTCATACACAAGTAAGTATTGTCAGTTTGTGATCCCAAAGCCAGTTCTATTACCTGTAAGACTTGTGACACGACTTGTGACTGAAGTGTTATATAAGTTCTTTCAGCCTCAGTTTCCTAGTCTTTGAGAAGGGGAGGATAGAGGACCTTAGGGTTGTGCAGACTCTGGGGGAGGTAATGCAATGAAGTGCTCAGTGTTGAGTGGGACACACGTCAAACGCTCAGCGAATGCTGGCTCTTAGTATGGTGGACATCCTCATAGGTACCGTGGCTACTAATCTATAGGATATTGAGGTCAACAGAGGGTGCTACCTTGCCTGTCTCAGTCCCCTGAGATGACAGTGTTCAGGACTGTGGATGGCCCACACCCTGAGTCTGTCGATTCTGAACCAGGCTTTTTTGGAGGCATGATCTTCTCTTATTAAATGTCATTTCCAATTTTCCCCTTGAATACACAATTTCAAGGAGGTGCCTGTACCTTTGGAAGTGGTTATTCCAGTCTCCTTTGAAAAATATTACTAATCGTAGCCATGAAACCCCATTCCCCTTCAAAAGTTCCATCAAACAACAGAGCCAGTGTGTGGTAAATTAAGATAAGGACTGCGGGGAACCTGTGTGCCTTGTTACGCTTTCTTCAATCTGCAGTGAATCACTGATGGTGGGTGTGATACAAACGCATATTTTTATGCAATTGTGAAAAGATTTGCCCATAATCTAATGGCTGTTCTGTTTATTAACCATAGGCTAAGTGGTTAACAAAGAGGAAGAAAAAAAGAAACATAAAATGAAAAAAACAAAACTTCTGAACACAGATGCAGGTTAAACACTGTCTTTGGCCTATTTAGAAAATAGGCTGAATTTGTCCTTGAATGAGGAAAGACCAAAAAATCATGATCACCACCACCATCACCATGAATTTCTGCTATACTTAGGGCAGGATGAGGCACCCTTCTCTGTGTTTAAAGTCAGTGATTCTTAGTAATGATTTTTTTCTTCCCACTGGAGACATTTTTCCCCCACAACTGGGTGGATGTTGGAGTGTCGGGGAATGTGGCTGCTGTCCTGTGGGTAGAGGCCAGGAATGCTCAAGGTCCTGCAGTGCAGTGGATGGCACCTGTTTTTCCCTGAAAGATGATGATCTGGTTCCAAATGCCAATCAAACTACTATTGAGAAACCTCGACACCCGGGGAGAGAACTCTAAGTTGTCTAGTTGCTGGACCAGCTCCTGGTTCAGGTGATTATTAATTTTAACCCATTTCTTCCCTCAAAACCACGTCAAAAATCCATCTCCCTCCTTTGTGGCTTTGCTGCCAATGGTTGCAGAATTATCTCCAGAAAGTATGCTTCCTGATTAAAAGCAGTACATAAAAATAAACATATTTGCCTGTTGAGAATTATAACAGAAGGAATGATTTCATCAGGACATGGTTCATAGATTTTAGAGGTGACTGAGTTCTTCCTTCATGGTCATCTAGTCTAGCATGCTGTTGTAATTCACAATGATTTTGAGTTGCTTATATCCTAACATTTATTTTGAATTTTAATCACTGCATATTTAACTTAATAAATTAAAATACTTAAAAATAGAGAAATTTTAAAGTCAACTAATTAAAAACTGTGCATTGGTTAAGATTAAAAAGACCACATTAATAGTATGTAATAAACACTAATCAGAAAAATATAATTGGCTATAAAACTTTTTCCTAAAGATTAGTTTTAGTAAACATATTTAACTTCTTAAAGTATTTTAAGAAGAAATATTAGATGGCACTTCAGTGACTATAGGGTATGATAAAGTCATCAAGGTGATTTTAAAATTTCTGAATTTTGGCAGGGCTTTATGGGGACAGCTCTGAGGAGGATCAGTTGGATTGGCTTCAGGTCTAGACTAGAATACTTGTCAATTTTGCTCACTCACCTGTATGGTAGGTGACACTGGTGTTAGTAGGCGGAGTTGTGGCCAGGATATCTACACATGGCCTTTTCATGTGGTGTTTGTCTTCCTTACAACGTGGTGGCCAGATCCCAAGTGTGAGTATTTAAGGCAGGAAGATGATGTGTTTCCTTTTGGTAATTTAGTCTTAGGTGTCATGCAGCATCACTACCTCCATAGTCACAGAAGGTGAAGATGTGGGCCCTGCTTCTTGGGGGTATCAATGTCACATTGTAAGTATAACATGTGGGATGGGAAATACAGTCTGCCATTGACACCATTATATATGTTTGATTTTTACAACCATCTTGTGTGAATCCTTGTCTCACCTTTCCCACTTTATTTTCCATATGATGTGACTAGAGTTCAGATGGCTTAAGTGGCATGCCCATTGTCACATAGCTAGATTGTGGTTAAAACAAAGCAGTTTTGGGTGTAGAGAAGGTTTTCTTCACCTTGACAAGTCCACTGGGACCTTTGCTTTCCCTCCTCCTGGGACTGTCATTGAGCAGTCCCAGAAAGGGCTAAGGTACCCCTAGAAACAAAAACCCCTGAAATCCTTAGACAGGTTAATGAGAAGCTATTTCCTATTTTTGGCTCAGTCAGTCAGCTTACTTTCTTTTGGGTGCTAAGACTGGAAGGTCATAATTATTTTCCTGGTCAGCCTCATATGGACATAATTACATTGACCTCATTTCCTTTAAAGTGTCTGAAAGTTTTTAATTATTAAATATCTCATATGTATAAAACAAAAAATACTCATTATTAGCTTTAACAGATCTTCTCTCTATATATATTTTTAAATAGGACAAAACAGACTTTTAAACCTTTGCTTTCCCTCCCTAAAGACAACCACTATTCTAATTTTGCCTGTTTAATTCACAAGGGCATTTTAATTCTTGACATAACATTTTTATCTATCTATCTAGAAATAACATTTTTAATGTCCATAAATGCTTTCATTTTTCAGCATTACATTTTTTGGGTTTGTCTGTATTTGAACTTTTAGAAATAGTTTATTATTTCACTAGCTAAGCAGTATTTCAATGGATGAACAGACAACACATTACAGAGTGAGCATCCTCCCCCGTGCCTGCTTCAGCACATGCAGTCCTCTCCTAGGACTGATCCTACAAATGGGAAAGGCACAACTTCATCTTTCTAAGAATGGTGAACTATTTCCCAACTTCTTTCCCTACAATCTATGCTACATAACATTTCTAGTTTCCCCTTTTCCTTATTGACACTTGCAATATCAGTCATCATTAAAAAAAAAAAAAAGAAAAACAATCTAATGGTTTGGGGTGACATTTTGTTGTTGTAATTTGTCTCATGCATTTGAATACCTTTTTCACAAATCCATTGCTTGTGTGGATGCCTTTTATCAATAGCTTGTTCATTAGCTTTGCCCATTTCTTTGTCCTTTCCTCATAAATGTGTAGGACAGGGCTGAGGCTGTAGCTCAGTGGTAGAGCACTTGCCTAGCAGGTGTGAGGCACTGGGTTCGATTTCTCAGCACCACGTATGCATACATAAAATAAAGGTCCATCAACAACTAAAAAAAAATTAAAGTAAATGTGTAGGACATCTTTCCATATTTACATCGATGGCTTGTCTTTTCACTTTGTTCATATTGTGTTTTGTTGTACAGAAGTTCAGATTTTAGTGCAAGCAAAAATTATCAGCCTTTTTTCATGGTTTTCACTTCTTGGGTTTTACTTAAGAAATACTTTACTTGCTTTTGTTACCTGTGCTTTGGAAGTTGAGACAAATAAAAGTACATGAAACTAAAAAGATGTGGCACCGCAAATCAACCAATCAGCAGAAGAAAGAGAAAAATCCTGTAGAATGGGGAGAATATCACTTGATTTCACTCACACAAGGAATCTAAAAAAGTTGAATTGAGAGAAGTAGAGTGGTGGTTACCAGGAGTTGTGGGGAAGTTGGTTGAAGGAAACAAGATTTTCACTTAGATGGGAGGAGTAAGTTGAAGAAGTGTATTGTACAACATGGTGACTATAGTCAATAGCACTATATTGTATTTTTTAAAAAAAATAATTATTTTTTTACTTGTACATGGACACAATATCTTTATTTTAATGTGGTGCTGAGGATTAAACCCAGTGCCTCACGCATACAAGGCAAGCACTCTACCACTGAGCCACAACCCCAGCCCTATATTGTATTCTTTAAAAATGCTGGGAAAGTAGAAAAAAGTTGTTATCATGAAAAAAAAAAAAATCGGTGAGGTAATACATATGTTAATCGGATTTGGCCATTCCACAATGTATACATACTTGAAAATATTGTGTTGTATACAGTAAATACAATTTTTAAAAAATAACTACATACTCAGAATAGAAAATTTCCCTACTGGGATGTCATAAGGATGTACGCCCATGTTTTATTTTTCAAGTTGAATGACCTTCTTGTGTGGAAGTTCTAATCTGTGTGTGATTTATATTTTGCATTTTGGTAGAAAGTGACTTAATTTTCTCCCTTTCTCAATGGATGGTTTGTTGTGCCATCCTCAGTTGTTGAAGAGTCCCTCCTTCCTCCCACTGATCTGCAGTGGACCTCTGTCTTGCACATGCCTAGTTCCCATCTATCTGGAAGTCGATTCTGAGTTTGTTCGTCTATTTCTGTGCTAACATTAGGTTGTTGTATTTGATATCGTTTTCTGGTAAGACTTGATATCTGATGAGGTAAAAGGTCCCTACCCCCATTATTTCCTCTTTCTAAAATTTGTCTTAGTTATTCTTGACTCTTTGCTGCTACGTGAATATTAGAATCAGTCCATGGCCAAGAAATGCTCTGTTGGGGTTTAGCTGGTACTGTGTTTAGTTCACAGATTATTTTAACGTCAGTTTCCATCTTCAAATAGAGTTTTACAGGGCTGGGGCTGTAGCTCAGTGGTAGAGCGCTTGCCTGGCATGTGTGAGACACTGGATTCAATTCTCAGTACCTCATTTAAAAAAAAAAGTGTTATGTCCATCTACAACATGCCATCCATGAACAAAGTTTAATTCTCGATCTTTTATTGACTCTTAAAGGCTCTCTCTTTTTTTCTTGCTGGCAACTATGTGGGTATCAGATAAGCTTTTCTGGAAGTGTGCACTGGCTTTTATCCCTTGTGGGTTCCTTCATCTTATGGCCATGGATGAGTGTGCTGTGGGTATGGGATGCTCATCCTGCTTCTGGTCGGCCCATTGCTTAGGGCTTTGCTGCTTGAGTTCACCTCCTATAATGGGAACAGGGTAGAGGGCAGGAGTTGGAGGAAGACACAGGAAACAGGCCTCAGGAAGAGACCTGGGAGTGCCCGTCATTGTGAGTACACAGTTCATTCCTGGACTAGAGCTCTCTGTGTGTACTGTGTTCTGTATATTTGTGCTTTGGAACATGGCTCCAAACTAAACTGCTTGGGTTCAAATCCCACCTCCACCACCTAGTAGCCTGGGAAGGTTGCATACTTATTTGTACCTCAGTTTCTCCATTTTTTAGGGAGGAGTCTCATAGAGTTATTGGGAGGATTCAGAGGTAATGTCAGTGTAATGCAGAGCACAGTCCTGCGCTCAACAGGGGTCACCTGCTGGTTGACTCACCATTATTATTGTCTTTGGATTCAATCTGATTCTTTTCTGTCTGTGCTCTCTTGAAATGAACATAACTCCGTCTAATCTGTGAGAGGATGGCAGTCCCCATTAAACACACTGAAAATTCTTAGCATAATGAAGAAACTGTTGGATCCTGGTTAAGGCAATTTCCAAACTTTACTATCCATCTGACTCCTTCTGTTCCCAAAGAATACCTGTGAACATTAGCACCATTCAAAATCCATAGAAGACAATTTGAGGAACAGTCCTTATAAAAATTCTTTATTTTCCATATAGTACTGGAAGTAGTTCCTAAGATTTTAAGAGAGAGAGAGAGAGAGAGAGAGAGAGAGAGAATTTTTTTAATATTTATTTTTTAGTTTTCGGAGGACACAACATCTTTGTTTATATGTGGTGCTGAGGATCGAACTCCGGCTGCACACATGCCAGGCGAGCGTGCTACAGCTTGAGCCACATCCCTAGCCCTAGTTCCTAAGATTTTTAGTGGAAGGGTTGGAAACTGAGGTTATGGTTTGGAACCTAGCATCAGTAGGAAATCTGAGAGTAAAACATTCTTTCAGTGTATTTAAAAAAAATCTGTTTTATACATTAATCAAACAGCTACTACTGGTAGCAAACATATTCACACTACATTGCCATGGAGAAAAAGGGGAGTAGGTTATTTATTTAAAAGTAAAAGTGTCCTGTTTTTGATGGCTTTATTGCAACCTCTTTCAGGGTAAAATTTGATTTTACAAGAACCTCGTGAAGTTCCCTGCTAATGAAGAAACTGAGGTACGTACGAATGATTTTAGTGACTTTTCCAGGACACTAAATGGTGGAAATGGGATTTCAATCTGAGAAGTTACCTTTGGTTGGTGGCGATCTGCCAGAGCGCAGATACCTGTTTTCATTTTGTGGCAGCCCTGTTGGACTTCTGCATGGGGGAAGGAAGGCCGGATTATTGGTATCTGCCATAGTTCATTGACTGCCAGTTTTTTCTTTCTTAAAAGAACTCAAATTACAATTGTAACTGGTATTTTGGGAATGTTGGGAATGCTATTGAGACGGATACTGATTTTTTCCCCCTGTTCTTTTTCACTTCTCAAATATACTTTCTTACTTCCCTGGTCATATTCCTTATTAAAAACAGCCCGTGAAAAATGTTTGGTAGTTGTTCTAAGTCAAGAAGAAAATGCTAAGATAAAGCAAAGAGGAGTCGTCTACCTGGCCTCTCCCCTCCGGACTTGCCGGAAGCTCAGTCACTTGCCCTTCTAGTCTTAAGTCAGTTGAGGCAGAAATAGTTCCTGAGTTTTTGTCTTTTTTTTTTTTTTCCTTTTTAACCAAAATCATTAAGTCTTTATCAAGAAAGATAAAGTGAAACTAGTTGGAAACAACCCTTTCTTTCCTTTCTTGAAAGGTCCTTTTTTAGGAAAGCTTGTCTAATCCCTTTTGCCCCTCTGGGACCCCCCCCCCAATTCTGCAATGGATGTCATTAATGACATCCTGTTGAATGTGAAAGCTTCTGAGGCAGGGACCTACCTGGAGGAAAGGGGTAACCAGAGCTAAGGTGTGACCTCTCTTGGCCAGGGTCACTGGTCTTCTCAATGCTTCATCCACTTTCCATAAGGGACATTATGCCCATTAGAGGGTTTTAGGAGTTAAAGCAGTCGGTCCACCACAAGGCTGATATGCTGTGATATCTCCTGTTTACGTGTTATTAAAAGAAAATTTCTAGTTTTAGTTCCGTGTGCTTCTGAATCTTCAAAACAATTATAAATTTCAAAAAATGTTAATGGATTGTGTTGAGTTCTTTCAATACACTAATGCTAAATAACATGTTGTGTGAACATGAAGTAGGAACATTTTGTTGTTTTATGGTTTCATGAATGAATTTTATAAATGTTTTATCCTCCTATATTTCTTTTAAAGTGAGCTTCTTTAAAAAAAAAATCTAGGAATTACTTAAGCCAAAAGTGATTTCTTTTTATGTTTATCTGTGAAAAATATATTCTTATGGAAATGGATGGCCATGGTACTTTGAAACTTTAAAATACAAAATGAGGCTTGCTTTTCATTAAAAAAGAAAGGAAATAGTAAAACTTGGAATACATAAACATTGTTGCCTAGTAAATTACAATCACATTGCTATTGGATTACATGTTGTATTGTGTTAATGCTTAAAGATTGGTTTGCAATGATGCCAGTACAGGCTATGGGTAGGCAGGATATGTTACTATTAGAAGATTCTGTGCTAATAATTTGCAAACAGAAAAGGAGTAATTTGACTATAGTAAAATTGGCTGGAATTGTAAGTAGGCATTTCTTTATAATTGAGAAAGACTTTCACATGTTAGGTCTTAACTCTGGCAAGATTCATTAGACATGGGCCCTTTTATTAGTGTAAGAAGTGTCTTTAGTGCTGCCAAGTTCATTTCTCAGTGTTGACTTGACAGTTGGATCAAATGAAGAACTTGAGCTTAATCAGTGAAAGTTTTTCTTCTTGTGCATGTCCCTGTTTTCACTGGAGAAATAATGGACATATAAAAGGTTTGTAAAGCAGACGCTCTTTATTTTATACTGTTTTCAGTCCACTACTATGAATGCCCTTGGACTGGTTTCCTTGCATGAACATTAAGAGACAGGATGCAGCTGTGATTCTCAAGTGTCCACTAGTGGGCGCTGTAGTGCTTTCAACTTCCTGTCTATTTTAAAAATCTGGGTACAGCATTTTTTTTTTTTTTTAAATCATGTAGTAAATACTGAGTTTCCTTCCTTTTAGAGATGCTGTCCTGTCAAGAGAGACACCAAAAATACATTTGGAACATTCTATCTACTGAAATTATTTACTAAAATTTTTAGAACATAAAGCATGGTTGAGGTTGCTACTCAGGTTTTGCTAGCATGCATTTGTATTTGTGAATTGTCACATTTGTTCTTGTTTGATAGGCATACACTTTGAATTCCACATTATGCAGAACGGAAAGGTACTTAATGCTGTAGTCCAAATTAGCAATATTTATTAGGAGAAAACCCTGCCTTTTCCTATTAAAGAAAAACATTTAACAAGCGCGGTTTATGTGATTTTGAGTATGAAGCAGGGCAGTTGTGGCTAAGATGTCTATTTGATAGTTAGAGCAGAATTTGATGCTTTAATAAGGGAATCCTCTGTCTCCCTCATCCATCATCCACCATCCTCATCCATCCAAACACCACTGTAAATTTGTCAGAGCCTTTTCCATATTCAGTACTTACATAAATAATGGCTGCCGTGATTTGAAAAAAGGGAAATGTGCATTTTCTGGCTAGGTTATATATCTGATCACAGTCATGGCGGCATCTCCTAGTTTTTGTTTTGCGTCGCTCAGCCTCAGTGCATATAATTTAAGCCCCAGAGCCAAAGGACGTTTTTGTGTGTTGACCCCTTTTGTGGTTACTACTTGCCAAAATGAAATTAGTTTGGGGGGGTTTTGCATCAGCAGACGAGACGCAGCCTCTGCTCCATTACTATGCTTTTATCATTGCCCATCGCCTCTCCTTCTCTCCTTTGCTATCTTAGGGATTATGCGGGTTCTCTGCAATATTCTGAAATTAATCAAAGCAAGCAAAACCCCATGCCTTATTATCTATCACGGGAACAGAGTGGTTTCCACAATCCAGACAGCTTTGTGATGTTGTCCAGTTGAGTAACTAGAATTTTATTATCTTTTTGAAAAAAAAAAAAAAGGTTCTGGTTTTTACACAATGAAAGCTTTTCATGTTAAACTTGTACGAGCAATGGATCGCTCCACGTGAGTGTGACAAAGGATGTGAATTTAACTGATAGGCTGTTTCCCTTATTTAAATAAGGAACTGATCTGCGAACAATGTCCATTTCTTTCTTTGATTTTTGGCTTAGCAGGACAGCTGTAAGTCCCTAATACAGTGCAGGTCATAGGAGCTTTCTATGCAACGAGACAGGGGCAAACTGACAGCGTGCTTATCCAGTCTGGGCCCTGTGTTCTATCTCATCTTTTTATAATCATGCTCTACAAATTATTTGTTTCCACTAAATTAGTGGCCATTGTACAGATTGCAGACACTTAGTTTGATTGAAAGTAATAAAAGGAGATTATCCACTGGGTTGGTTGAGTGAAGGTTCTGATTTGACCCACTGCCTGGAGAGAAAAGAATTAATCTTATAAACCCGACTCACTTCTGCCCTGCTTTGAGAAACTGCCAGGAGTGCATTAGACCCCCCTTTGTCTTTAGTCCACTGAAAGCTAAAGGTGGGTGGGATAGATCCAGCCGAGCAACCAAATAGACAGTGGCTGTGTGCTACGCTTTGACTGGTATCGTAAACCAAGGTGGGAGGGAGGGGATCTTTTTCTTGTTCCTTCTCCACATTCTTGGAGGAGGAGCAAGAGCAGAATTTTTTGAAATTAAGTTTTAGGTTCTGCGATTAGAATATAAACATACTTACATATGTTCTTTTGTCTTGTCCTCATGCAATAGAACATCATTCTGTCCAGTTTTATGGGTGTGAACAGAGATGCAAGGAGGTGAAATGTAGGGTCCTACAGCTGATAGGTGGATGACTTAAGATCCAGCTGGCATTTAGCTCCAAAGTACCTGCTGTAAATACCATGTTCTCCTGCCTCTCCCAAGACAGCAAAGCTGGATCCCGGCATGAGACTGCTGCGTGCTCACCATCATCAGGCTGGCTCAGGGAGGCTCTTGGGAAAAGGGAATGAATGACTGCATGTTGAGGGCAGACTCCTTTGTCCCTTTTAGAAGATAGCATGGTGAACCTGGCTCATGTCTCCTGACTACAGGGTGTTGTGGCTGGCCTCTCTGATCATGCCTCCTGGGTTTCCAAGAGCTTAAGGAAAAGTGGCCTTGTGACAGCTGGATGTCAGAAACTAGGACCAAGGTGCAGTGAGCTGCCTTTGGTGGGACCTTGGAGGTTGGACAAGGTATTTGGCACCAAGTAGGGAGAGCAAACCCTGAGGAACAGCTTCCTATGCCTCATAGTTAGAAGACTTCCAAGGCCCCCTAATCCAAATGGAAAGTTCCAGCTTAGATGCACCAAACACTAGACTCCAAGCCTACCTCAACCTTTGAACCTCCAAAAGACAACCTTTTCCCAAAGAGCTATTTTCAGGAAAAGCTTTAGGCAAAATCATAGTGTCAACTCTGATCTTCATTGTAGGTTGTGTAATTTCCAGTGAGCGGCTGATGCTTTGCTGAACTTCAAATACTGGTTATTACTTCTTTCCATTTATGGCGGCTGCCACGGTTGAAGGAGGGAGTCCCTTGACAAGCATGTCTTGCATCCGCTTCTGTCTTGCTGTGTGTTTGATTTCTGTTGTGGGAGCAAACGGTGCTAGAGATGGAGATAGAAAAGAAAGAACCATTATCTTGGAACTGTCTGTGGGAACATTAATTAGTAAAGCCATTATGGAAACCAATATGGAGGTTCCTCAAAAAATTAAGAATAGGTCTCGGACATGATCCAGCAGTCCTGCTGCTGGGTGTATAGCTGAGGGAAATGAAATCAGTGCGATGAAGGAGACACCTTGGCTCCCACATTCATTCCAGTGCTATTCACAATAGCTAAAGCATGGAATTACCTATGCACGGATAAAGAAAATGTGGTACACAGTGGAACACTCATCTCCTTCAAAAAGGAAATCCTGACATGTGCATCAATGTGGATGAATGTAGAGGACTTTTTTCTTTTTTCTTTTTTTTTTTTTTTTTAGGCAAAATAGCTGGGCTCAGAAGGACAAATGCCTAATGGTCTCAGTTATATTGAAATCTTAAAAAAAAAAAAAAAAAAAAATTGAACTCTTAGAAAGGTGGTTACCGGGGACTGGTGAGATGGGCAGTTGGGGAAACACTGGTCAAAGGATACAAAACTTGACTTATATAGGAGGAATAATCTCAGGACATCTGTTTACAACATGGTGATGATGGTTTATATTAAGGTATTTTGAAATTGCTGATGAGGTGAACTTTAGGTGTTCACAAGATAAAAAACAAAGTATGTGAGGCAGTACATACATAAAGTGGCCCATTTGAGCTATCCCACGAATGCTTATTTCAAAACACATACATGATAAATAATACAAGTTAGTCAATTAAACATGGTGGAAATAGTTCCTGTCTCTGAAATTCTTCAGGGTTGAAGGGTGTTTTCCTTTGATGTTCATCCTTTGGTTGCTGATTATTGCAATCCACTTTCTTCAAGTTGCCCCCGTTTTAATGTTGAAATCAGGTAGGATAAAACGAAGGAGGAAAGGAAGAGTAAGAGAGACTGATGGTCAGGGGGATAAACCAAGTGGCATCAGGTCAGCAGCGGGCTCGGAAGGCCACTGTTCTCGTTAGTATGCCAAGGGCTGTCCTGTGGCTTGAGCCAAGGTGTTTGGAGGGAGATGACCTCGGCACCTCTGGAGGCCTGGTCTGGGTGTGTTCCATAAGTTTTGTGCATGTATATTTATTGTTTTGTTCATGGATGTGTTTGTGCCCACGCACACACTTGGTGTTCAATTTGGGTATTTTCCCCCCTGATCTGTTTTTAGGATGCTTTTATTGTGCATGAGTGGAATAGAAGGATGCAATCACTGTTATCTGTTGTGACTGATTCCAAAGTCAGTGGACTAACCTTGATTTTTGGACATGGTCCATTTAGGTCATTTCAACCTACGGAGAACCAGCCCGCTGGTGCTTCTATGGCATAGAAATCCCGTGCCCCTGTCTCACCCAAGGTTTGGATATGAGAGAACCAATGGCTGGGAGGTGAGGGACTGAGTCTGTTTCTGTTTTCTTCATAGATCTCAGAGGTTTTTGTCCAGAATCTGGAAGAACCTCGAGGGGCCCAGGATCCCGAGCTGGAGTGATTCAGTACACTTTTAAGTTCTGAACTGGGGGCTGTTGGGGCTGACCTTTCTGTCCCTGTGCTACCAGTCTTGGGGAGAGGTGTATCAGGATCCCTCTGCTGAACCCCTTGGGTCTCTGGCTAGGGTTTTGCCGGAGAGCCACCAGAGTATTCTTGTTGTGTAAAAACCTCATCTGTTTCTTCCATTCCCATCCCTTCTGAGAGCAGGAATTAGCCAAGGAGTTTCCCTCTTGCCTTTTGTCTCAGCCAGAGTGGAGCTACTGGTCTGCAAGTCGTTCTGCAGATGGCTCCGCAGCAGACATCCAGCTGGGCCGCCTTGACCCGCAGAGTGTTTGTGTTCCTGTTTGACAGCCAAGACAGGGAGCAGGAGAGCTGTTTGCATTGGGATCAGCCACAGCGGTTTGTCCAGCAGCCGTTGGTTGAACAGCTCCACTGCTTTCTGGAGACCTTCTACCACGAGTGAAGTTTGGACGAAGGACAGATGCGTTATCTAGGAAGGAATCCTGGTTCTTCTTCCAAAAATGTTCATTCATCGTCTGCGCCAACAAACAGAACGACTCTCCAGTGTTCTGTTGATGTAGGGCCTGTTTCTGGGGAAGAAGAAAAAATATCCTCAATGACATTAGTCCTCCTTTACTTTGAAGCAAGTAACAAGTGCCAGTTAATATCCATTTTATAGAGGAGGAAATAGAAGCATCAAGAAGTGCAGCAGGTCAGAGCCTCTCAAACTTGAATATATTCTCCGAGTGCCTAGGGACCTTGTTACAAATGCAGATTTTTGAGCCAGTAGTCTAAAGGGGACATCGGGAATCTGAATTGCTAACAGGCTCCACGGTGGTACTGAAGTCACTGGTCTGCCCTCCATACTGGGAGTTTCAAAGATGTGCATCCTTTGAGCACACACTAAGCAGGCAACACACCAGATGAAGCTACTTGCCTATGTCCCCAGGAGGCAGAACAATACAGCCATCTCATTAAAGCTATATCTAAATTATTTCAAAACAATTAGTTAAAATAGGAAAGATGTCCTGGTTGTTTTGACCATATGGTACAAAAATAACCCGATTGGCAAGTTTGATTTTTAGCAGAATTAGCTGGTGAGTCTGGTTTCAGGCAGCCATAAGGAGAGCAGGCCTTGGATAACAGAAGTGTGAGAAATTATAGCCAAGCTTCAGGAACTCAGTAGTGCTTACAGCAGAAGGGAATCGCCAGCTTATAAATTCTTGTTTGATTCCAACTAAAGCTCAGGAATTCTGTGTGTGTGTGTATGTGTGTGTGTGTGTGTGTGTGTGTGGTTCCTCCTAACTACGCTTCTGTTGTCTGTTTCCTTGTAACCTGTTATCAGAGCAGAGCTGGCAAAAGACAATCTTTCCCATGTGCTGCTACTCACAACGATCGCACAATTTGATGATGACTCACACATCTGTGTGGAGATAGATGCTACTGCCCTCAGCTGCAGAAGTTTATGCCTTTCTCTTCTCCAGAATATGATTACCCAGAAGTAATAGTCATCTAATGGGGAGCAGGTGTAAGAAGGATCGCAGTCATTTTGAACAAAGGGAATGAATATAAATTGCAGCATGAAGGATTTAGGTTAGACATCTACATGCGGGGACAATTCTCTCCTGACAGTAAGAGCAGAGAAACGTTGGAACACCAAATCAGAGCTGAGGTGTGGCACACTCTGGCACTTGAAAGAAAAGGGGAGGTGGTTTATTTTCATGCTGCTTAAGCATCTCCTCTCAGAGGGAGGCCATTGAGTTCTGCAGTAGCTGGAGATAATTTTCAGTTCTGTGATTCATGAGAGCTGAATTCTGAGACCATCTGATTAAAAACTACGTCAAAGAGCCACATATTCTGGAGATCATTTCACATCATCCTCATTGATATTGAGGTGTCATTTTAAAAAAAAATTTTGGGGGGGTCATGAAGAGGGGTGGGGTCCAAGAAGTATTTAAGACTAATTTCATAGACTTGTTTCCTTTGGGTGATTTTCATTATAGAAATGTCCCTTTCTAGGGGTTTAAAATATATCAAAAGTACAACATTATCTGGAATAACGAAGGGATCAGAAAGTCCCATCTGATATTCCTTCTCTCACTATTTAGTATCTTCCAACTTCCGACAATTTATGGAGTGGCCTTTTGTTTGCCTTTCTGATTGGAATGTCAACCAGGGGATGCCCACGGGTTCTGGCTGTCCTCACTTGGCATGAATTAGTGCAGTAGGCAGTGATGAAGGACGTCCGTACATTGATCCAAAATTGCCACATCGCTATCATTTTTGGAAAGATTCGGTATTAAAACCTGTATCTCGAGAGAGAGAGTGACAGTACCTGAAAATAATGGAGATTAAACTTTCTCAGGTTTTTGGAGGATCCTGAAAATAAAATACTGTGTGTCCTCTAGGTGACTAATGGCACCTTCTTATAAAAAGCATCATAAGATATCTCTCTCTCTGACTCTCTCTCTCATAAAGATGAGAAATGGGCATTTGAATTTCTATTGAATGTTTTCTAGGTCCATTATATATGGGGGTCAGTAATAGCACATGTTCAATAAAATTCATAGCAGGCAGAGAGGAAGGTGGAGAAATTCTACAGACTTTTGGGAACCAGATAACTCAAACTTCAAGAAGGCAAAGGGTTTTGCAGGGTGGGATTGGGGCGGGGGGGTGTACCAGGAATTGAACTCAGGAGCACTCAACCCCTGAGCCATATCTGTCCCCCATTTTTGTCTTTTACTTAGAGACAAAAGGGTCTTACTGAGTTGCACATTCAGATTTTGAAAGCAAAAATAAAGAAGGTAGAAAAAAGAAGATGGAGAATTTGAGAGTTGACTGAGACGGGCCTGGTATTTTCAAGACTGTTACAGGGATGATTGATGGGACCTGGTTCTGTATTGTGTTTGGTTGTTGCCTCTACCCCTGTCCCAGAATCAACCCCTGAGTGAGCTCTTCCATAAATCAAGCAGGATCAGGATGAGAAAACTGTTGTGTGGTGGTAGTTGTTTTTGGTTATTACATCCAAGTTATGTAAAGCTAAGCCAACACAGTAATTCATTCTCGTCAGCTTGCCAGATTACTAGACCTGGGAGGTTGATGAGTATTTGGAAAGAAAAGAGATGAGAATTTGGTCCCTTGAACATTTTTCTTATTGTACATAGTCCTATCAATTTGCATTTCATGAATCATTCATTTTCAAAATTTTGCCAATGAATGTTTTTTCAATAAATAAATAAATCCAAATTTTAAAAAGTCAACAAGTTAACCAACTATTATTTATTATAAGATACTAGAGGCCAGCCTGGAAAACCAGCCTGGCCAACTATTATTTATTATAAGATACATTTTATATAAGATACTAGAGTACTCAAAGTATAGGAAGCAGATTATCTGAGAATAAAAGATTGCCTGTATGTTAAACAAACAGCTTTATAGGTGCTTCTGTGAGACCAGGGACTAGGTCTATGTAGACCAGTCCTGGCCGATGGCATTGTGGGACGTACTTCTGCAAAAGTCAGCTGGTGGTTCAGATGTCCCTGAGCTTGAGGGGATGGAGAATCTTCTGAAGATCCCTTGGATGTTGGCTATTTGGGATCTTCATAAATGAGACAGATATTCCATCAAAAATGGGAAACATTGGTATATTTTTACGATATCCTCATAAATGAAAGTTCACATCATTTTGACTAAGCCAGGCTTGGAGAATTTCTTACTATCTATTTTTTTTTTTTTGCTTGTTTCTCAAAGATTTAGCAATTCTGTGGCTCTTTCAGATATAGATGGGAAACTTACTTCTTTTGAGAAAGTCCCATTGCATTGAAACTGAACTGTGTTGTTTTTCCATTGTAACAAACCTGAAATGACTTAGCAATTTCACTACAGAAAGTTATCTATCAGTGTTTGAAATGAGAGATTTTATTATTAATTTACAACTCTGAGCTGTAACTTTTATTCTTCTTTTTTTTTTTTTTTTGTGGTACTGGGATTGAATCCAGCAGCACTCTACCATTGAGCTACATCCTCAGTCCCTTTATTTCCTTTTGAGACCAGATCTTGCTAGGTTTTCCAGGCTGGCCTCAAACTTTCACTCCTCCTGCCTCAGCTGTGCCACCTTGTTTGGTTAAGTTATGACTCTTTATTCCTATTGCCGCTGTGTAATGTGAAAAGCTTTCTGAACCAAGAAGCCCTAGTTGGGAGGAAATGAACTGAAATGCAATGAACACCTATATTCTGGGGTCGAAAACTGGACATGGATCCTAGATTTCTCCAAGCATAATGTACCCACCTACCATTTTGAATCTTGCTTCAGTCTGATGGTCCAATTGTTCACCTAGATTTTGTCTTTGGAGACAAATGCTGTATAGGAAGGTATCCCAGGACCATGCTCCACTTCAACATTAGAAACATTTGTAGCTTTTTTTTTTTTTTTTTAGCATAAAAAAATCCGGGCCTGACTTAGTAATCAGGTTGACTGGTACAGGAGGAGAGACTTGAAAGGTACTTTATTTTATAGATGAGGGAGGGGATGGGGAAGGGCCCAGGGAGAGATTCAAGTTGAAATGCAGATGTCTGCAAAAGGGTATAACAGGACCCAGAAGTGGAAAATTGAGGAAGACGACAGAGTTGAAAGGTACAACAGTATTTCAGATAAAAACTTTATGGATTCCTTCCAGTGCTACGTGGAGTGCAGTTAGAGCAAAGTCGTCGGTTTTGTGTATAATGTGTTCCACAGCCGTTAGGAGATGCCAGATGTGTGTGTATTGTGTGCTTTGGACAGACAGTGCTAATGAGACCCTGCACATGTTCGCTTTTCTATATTTGCAATCGGCTACAGCTTTAAGGGGCCTGGGCCTTGCAGGGCATCTTCTAGGTTCATTGCAAGTGAGGCCCTCCTGTTGTGTGCTCTGATAATTTTGGCAAAAGATATGATGTTGCTTTTAAGACATTTGCTCATTTAAGTATTATTTGGGCATTACCCATAAAGGGCCTGCTCCAGTTTTAAGCTTGGATCCCTGGAAATTGTTTTATCTTTAATGATTCCATAATAGTACATGTTACTATGGCTTAAAGGAAAATTAAGATGGTCAGGCATCACCAAGTTGAACTTAAAGGAGTAAACAATTATTCTAAAGATCACAGTTGAGTTCTTTGTTAGCTCATTTTGCTTTGCTTTTGTTTTTTTTGGCCAGTTATACTAAGGCACCCAAGTCCTTGGGTCTTTGTAATACTGTTTCTTTCTTCCACTGTGTTAATACAGATATTAAGTCTAATAGTATCTACTTAGCATAAACAAGAAGATAAAATGATTTCTATGATTGAAATGTTTGTTATTTAGCATTAAGCATCTTCCGACTCCCGTGTGTTTTGCATTTTAATCCACTCGGTGCTTGGTTTGGGGATTGCTAGATTAGTTTTAATCCCCTGTCTAATAGTGGAGTAGTGGTGAGATTTATTACACAGGCAGGGTTTGGTTCTTGGATTTAAGAGGGCTCACGTGCACTCTTCATGCATATTAAATTTGGGAAACCACTGGTTCAGTATAAAAGGTTGGGGAGACATCCTTTATCTCAGAAAGGTTCTCTTTAGGCACACAAAGTGGAGACAGCATTTATTGCATTAATGAAAAGCAAATTGATTACAAGTGCTTTTCTCTTTGGGGGGTCAGACAAATGTTCTCAGAATCTGTGTGTGTGTGTGTGTGTGTGTTTCCTTCTTAAAATGTATGCCACCACCATTTTAGTTTTCTAGATACTTCCTCACCCCAACTTTTGGGGACAGGTCAAAGGGAAAAATACTTTGATATCCTGGGTCCTTCCCAAGAAATATGGGGAAGGATGAGTATTACTGACCAGGGAGTAAATATTTTCAGAAACCAGAGAAAAATGGGATTGTTCACTATTCCTGGAGAACTTAAAAATTGGCAATTGTTCTCCACACTAATGTAAAAAGCTGTTATTTGAAGACTGGAGGTTTATTAACATATTTCTACATTGGCTCTGGTTCATATGATGTGAGAAACAAAACTGAAAAATTCTGGTGATAGAAAACTCAAACTTGAGAGCGGTGACCTTCACATTTTTGTGGTTAATGAAGAAGAATGAAGCTAAAACTCAACTTGGAGGAGGAGTATTTTCCTTTGTTTCTCCTAAATGATTTCATCTTAGGGGAAAGAAAGGAATGTTGTAGGGTAAGCGATAAATAGGTGCTGAGGACCACTTGGGTGTTTGGGTGAAAAAATCAGATTTTTATTGCAGAATACCATCCAGTATTTTGAATGAGTCTTATCCACTGATGTTGAACTTGTGTCTCATGAATTTGACCTGTGGCCCAGGAAATCTTAGTTTGTCTTTCAAGGCTGCTTCTCCTCCTCATTAAGGCCTTGTCCTCTAAAGAGTATTCTCTTAATACGTGGTCACTAAAAGAGTGCTCAAAAGAGGTTAGTTCAGAGCCATCATTAAAATTTACACAATAATATTGCCTTTTTATGATTTGGGAGTTCAAAAGAGCCATTCTGTATTCCCTATTTTTTTTCCCTTTAAACTTTTGACTATTGGGGCTGGGGTTGTGGCTCAGTGGTAGAGCACTCGCCTAGCACATGTGAAGCCCTGGGTTCAGTCCTCAGCACCACATTAAAATAAGGTGTTCTGTCCAACTACAACTAAAAAGTAAATATTTTTTTTTAAAAAAAACTTTTGACTTTTGATTTTATTTTCAAGTTTTTATCTTTTTCATGAAATTTTGTGTCAGCTATGAGTGTAAGTAACACCAGGTTAGTGTAATTGGTTTCCTTCAGGGAAAAAAATGAGAAATAGACACATTCTCTTAGGATATTACTAATACAATGATTTTAAAACCCACTTAACATGATTACTCATCCATATGTTTAGTAATGTAAGCAAATGGACTTAATAGCAATTTTACCAAATTTAGACCCCTAGTTCACTTTTTAACATCTTTGAGCATCAAATGTGAACTTGGTACTCTTTCTAAAGTACATTTTGGTTCCAGATTCTGTGATCCTATGAGCTGTCCAGAGATCTGCAAACTTACAGAATTTCGGTTGTGAGAAGTGAGCCACTTTTAAGTGTTGATTTTTCTGTGTGTGTGTTGAATAAAATGTTATAGATGTTAGCAGTGTTTTCTTCTGCATTTCATCACCATCTAAATGTAAACTCCATGAGGAGTTTATTTTCACTTTATTTTAGCCAAAGGCTAACTATTTGCCTGTTGGTTGTTGCATACCCTGCTAGATGTCACATTCAGCAAGAGTAGATCACTGCATGGACGGGTCTGTGGAGATGTCCATGTGTCTCTTGAATAAGGTCCCAGACAACCATTTTCTAAAATAACAGTTATCTTCTTTACCCCTGGGAATAAGTTCCAAGGCCTCCGGTGGATGCCTGCAACTTTAGAGAGCACCTGGCTCTTGTTTCTCCATCAGATTTCTTCTCCCGATACTCAAGGTGTTGATTATGTTAATTAAGCACATCAAGAGAGTAGTCCTAATGATAATATAGATCAATTATCACCAAATATTATAATAAAAATGATTTAAAAGTTGTGAATTTTTATTTCTGGAATTTTCCACTTAATATTTTCAGACTATGGTTGATGATGGTTGTGGAAAGCAAAATCATGGCTAAGAGGGTAACTGTACTCTGGAGACTTAGACTGGGCTCCTCATAACATGGGGGCGTGTAATCCATGACCAGCCAGACTGTACGAAGGAAGTAGCAGGAGCAGTTCAAATCTGGGGGACAAAATTGGGGGCAGTATTTTTATAATGTGTATATATATGTAATATTAATAAATATATATCATAACAATGCAAGTATAAAAATGAAAACAATCAGTTACCAAGGCAAAGGTGATCAAATTGGACATTGTACATATATTTTTTAATTTCTAAAATTTTATTCTAACTTGTTATATATGACAGCAGAATGCAGTTCAATTTGTAATACACAAGCAGAGTACAATTTTTCATTTTTCTGGTTGTACACACACAGTCACACCATTTGTGCCTTCATACATGTACTTAGGGTAATGATGTCCATCTCATTCCACCATCTTTTCTACCCCATGCCCCCTCCCTTCTCTTTGCTCTATCTAAAGTTTGTCTTGTAGATAGTTTTGAGAGAATATTTTCACTTGATTTTAACCAAAGGCCAAAAAGTGATGAAAGAATATTTTCAGATGACTAGTTGTATTTAAATGTAGGATAACTATACTACAGAACAGTATTTTTCAAATTGAAGGTGCATATGGATCACCTGGGAATCTTCTTAAGATGCAGAATTTTATTCTGGGAAGGGGCTCAAGATTTTGTTTTTCTAACAAATTCCTGAAGGATGCTGATGTGGATGGTCCATGAACCACATTTTGAATAGTAAGGCTGTAGCACAGCTACAGAGTGCCATTTATGCATGCATTAAAATCAGCAAGAAAATCCTGTCAACATTCCAAAGCCATTTGAAGTGTACCTACTCAAAGAAGCTTTCCTCAATAAAGCACTCAAATACTTATTGTGCATCTGCTATTAAAGACTAGTGCCCATGCTAGTCTCTTTGTTTATTAAAATTGTTAGGCAGCATCGGAGTTGGGGAGACACTACATGTTACTCATCATGAACTCCTTGAGGATGGGAGTTATGTCTAAATCATCAATTCGCCTAATATCAGGAAGTTCACAATCTTCTGGAAACCTCAAGAAAATGACTTTTTATACTACATTGCAGGAGGACTACAATGTACTGTAAACTGCTATGGGAGCAATTGTTCTTTTTAATCATATAAAATGCCATGCATATAAAAGAATACAAGATTATGTTTACGTGCAACTTAAATACGGAAAATATAATGAAGACTCATGTATTCATTTTATTTGTATTTGTGTATCTCCTATCCTCTTCCCTGGAGGTAGCCAGTATCTTCTGTTAATTATTTGATTTTATGTACATGTTTACATCACACATGTATCTATAAACCAGTGGCTTTTTTGCATTGTATTGTTTTGTATTTCATAGAGATAAAATAAAATATGTGCAAATTATGTGTTTTTCTATGCATTGCTTGTTTTTGGAGATTTCTGAGGTTCACTGGTGTTGCTGCATGCAGTTAATAATTTATTGAAAATGATTGTTGTATTTTATTCTCTTAGTAATGGACCACAATTTGTCTATTCTGTTAATAGGCATTTGGATTGCTGCTTTTATGTTACACAAAAACGTTCTTGTGCATGTCTTTGGGTAACACATGCAAGGGTTCCTCTAAAGTTTATCTGGAAATGAATTCCTAAGTCATACAGTGTGAGCACCTTTGCTAGGAAGTGCCAAATTGTTTTTTTTTTTTTCCCTAGAGTGGTTGCACAAATTAACATTCGTTAGTCGTGTCAGTGGGTTCCATAATGTTACGTATTATTAAAAATCTTTTAATTGGAATAAAATATCATCTTAACCAATTTTGAGTGTACACTTCAGTGGGGTTAAATATATTCACATTGTTTTGTAACCAATCTCCAAAACTTTTTCATCTTGTGAAACTGAAACCCTATTCCTCTTAATCAGTAACTCACTATTCCTCCTCACCAGCTCCCTGCCCCTGGCCAAAACTGTTCTATATTCTGTTGGAACAAAGTTGATTACTCTAGATAGTTCAAATAAGTAAAACTGTACAGTATTTGTCTTTTTGTGGCTGTTTGCAAGGTGTATTTATGTTGTTGCATTTTTCAGAATGCCCTTCCTTTGAAGGCTGAGTCCTATTCTGTTGTGTGTATATAATGCATTTGTTAAACCATTCTTCTGTTGACTGCTCTGCTTAGGACAGTTGGCTGCTTCTACCTTTTACAGGACTATGATCTAGTAATTCCATTTCTTGATCATATGTTATCTCTATTTTAACATTTTTGAGAGACTGCCATATTGTTTTCTGTAGTGACTACACCATTCATGTTCCCATTTACAGTGTGCTGAGATTTCAGGTCCACCATGTCCTTGACAACACTCATTATTATTAAATAGTGTCCACACTGAGGGGTATGAGTTGGCAACTCATTATTATTTTGATTTACATTTCCATAATAAGTGATTTTTTTAACAGCTTCTAATACATCTCTTGGCCATTTGTATATTTTCTTTGCAGAAATGGTGATTTAAATCCTTTGCCTAATTTTTGATCAGGTTACATGTTTTTTTGTTGAATTTCAGAAGTTCTTTATATATTCTGGATAAAAACCCTTGGTCAAATATGATTTGCAACATTTTGTCTATTTCAGTAGATTGCCTTTTTACTCTCTTGTCCTTTGATGCATAGACATTTGAAATTTGTGGCCCATTTGGTCTATTTTTACTGTTATTGGTGCTTTCAGTATTACATTAAACAAATCATTGCCAAATCCAGTGTCATGAGGCTTTTCTCTTATGTTTTCTTTTACAACTTTGTCATTTTAGGTCTGATGTTTAGGATTGTCACCTGCTTTGAGTTTGTTTTGTATATGATGTGAGGTAAGAGTTCAACCTAATTCATTTTTGTGTGGGTAACTAGTTTTCTCAACACCATTTGATGAAAAGACTATCCTTTTCCAATTGCATGTCTTAGCACCCTTATTAAAAATCATGTGATATGCAAGAGGTAATTTTTGAAATCTCTTCTATGCCAGTTGTCTATATTGCTGTGACGAGTGCAGCCAATCTTGTGGGTTCCAGGGAGAGGTAATGGGGGATTAGAAAATAAAAACTTGCTGACTCAGATTTTGAAGATTAAATAGCTATGATCAGGTGGGGTGCTACTCTCTGATGGTGAAGCATATCTGAAGAGTTACACCAGCAATCTTTATTTAGGTATGCTCCATTATCAGTTTAAAGACTACGGACACATTATTCTTTGTGTTCAGGAAAGTTACAGGACTAGAAACATTTATGCAGCTTTTCCACAGTTGCAATGTGCAATGTTAGGAGCTTTGTGTAATGTTCAAGAAAGTCCATTGTTTAGGGTTACTGTTAAGCAGGTAGGCTCAAGAGGAACACAGCTGGTAAAACATTGTGGTTGTCTAGCAAGAGAGTTCCTCTATTCCCAGGAGCTGTGTGCCTGAGATCAAGGTCAAAGCTGATAAGACTCTGGTGCAGAGCCTCCTCAGGCAGGGCATTACCACAGCAGCTGAGCGTCCTGTGCCCTTGCACAGAAACATTCTCAGGTACTGGGCAGGCCACAGCCATGAGGTCATCAAAGACTCCCAATCTCAGTCACTGCTCTCCACACTACATGTCAGTCTTTATGTCAGTACCACTCTGTTTTGATTACGGTACCTCTAATAAGTTTTGAAATTAGAAAGTTCAAGACTGTCAACTTTTCTAAGACTGTTTTTTGGCTAATTAGTATCCTTGAGATTCTAAGTGCATTTTAGGACAGGTTGTAAGAATGTGTCCCATGACAACTCAATTGTTTTGAATCAATGGCTCCTTCAGGACTTTTGAATAACCATAATGTTAGAAGGAGGAGTCATAGTTTTTTTCCCTTCCTCCTCCTTGTCTCATGTCTGCTAAGGTCTGAGCAAACTCCATTCTAAAGTTCTTTTAAAAAATACATTGAGGGGCTGGGGTTGTGGTTCAGTGGTAGAGCACTTGTCTAGCATGTATGAGGCCCTGGGTTCCATCCTCAGCACCACATAAAAATAAACAAATAAAATGAAGGTATTGTGTCCAACTACAAGTAAAAACTAAATAAATATTTTAAAAAATACGTTAAATTTCAATAGGGGCTGTATTGATTCTATAAATTACTTAGGTTTGTATTCACATTTTTAACAATAAGTCTTCCAATCTATGAACTTGGGACTTCTTTCCTTTTCTTTTTTTTTTTGGTGTGTGTGTGTCTTCTTTAATTTCTTTTAGCATCACCTTGTAGTTCTTGTGGAAAAGTTCTTTGCATTCTTGGTTAGGTTTATTCCTCAGTAATTTATTCTTTCTGATGCTATTGTAAAAGAGATTATTTTTTAAAATTTCCTTTTCAGCATATTTAATTGTTAGATGTGGAAACACAACCTTTTTTTGTATTCTGCAGTTTTGCTGTCTGTGTTTATTCTAAGATAATGTCATCTGCAAACAGATAATTTTATGTCCTATTATTGCCCAAATTCTCTAGCAAAGGACTTCAGTACTATGTAGGATAAAAGTGCAAAAGCTACCAGCATCCTGCCTTGTTCCTGGTCTTTCCTCTCTAATCTTCAACACTGAGTTGAGTGTGGGCATTTCATATCTGGTATTTTCTTTTTTAATATTGTAGTTTCTGTATATTTTGTTCGTTGAGTGTTACATGTTGTCAGATGCTTTGTCCCCATTAATTGAGTTTCCCGTATGTCTTATTTTCTCAAATTATTCCGTTAAGGTTCCATATATTGCACCCAGTTTTCTAGTTGTTTTATAGTGAGGAAAGGGACAAGTGTGACAGTTATCATTCCATATGACCAGAAGCCTCTGGATGTGGATTTTTCCCCCCAAACTTCCTTTTTCATATCTATTAATTACTAACCATCAATATCTTGGATTTTGTTTCTCTAGTCACTGGTATATTTGGACACAGTTCCATCGTATTCTTTGTTTTCCATGTACATTCTTGCTCCTATTTCCTTCTTTATTGCCATATATTTTGCTGATTGATCTTGCTTTGCTGTTGATATTCATTTTGTGGTTAAATAATAGTTAAAAAGTTTGAAATCTACTCTCTCATATATCAGAGGGTCTAGTAAGAGAGTTCCTCTATTCCCAGGAGGGTCAGAACTCTTAGTCCTAAAGAATTTCTTACCATCATTGTAGTTTAGTTCTAATGTTTTGTTTTTAATATCAGAATAAAGTCATTATTAATATCATTGCCTATATTTTATAGGCAATATTTGCATTTATATCCATGTTTTTTCTATTATTTGCTTGTCATCTATTTCTGTATTCTAAGTATCCTTTTAGGATTATTTTTCTTCCTTTAGAAGTTCTTCAGGGATAGGTCTCTTTATAGTAAGACTCTCAGTTTCTGCAAACTCATAAACATGTATGCAAGACACTCCAACTCTTGAGAGAGAATTTTGTTGCGTATGCAGTTCTAGACTGAAGGTAATTTTGTCATTACTTTGAAGCACTATTATCTTCTAATGATTATAGGATTGAGGAGTCTGATAATTGTAATTATTCCTCTAAGTTTTGTAGTCCTTTGTTATTGGCTTCTCTTTAGATTGATATTCTCTCTCTCATTTCACTGCAATATATCTAGGCATGGGACTCTATTTTCTGCCTTGGGATTCATTGTATTCTCACATCATTGGAATCATGTTTCTTCTTAAAAATTTACAACCATTAGCTCTTTAAATTTTCTCTTTTTTCAACTAGTGTTCCACTAAAATAAAATTTAGCTTCAATTATTCTTTCCTGTTCATCTCTTAATATCTCTTTTATATTCTCCATCTCCTTGCCTTTGAATTCTTGGTAATTCCTTCAGATGTGTTTTCTATTTTATGAATTCTCTCTTCAACCAAAATACATTGGCAATGGAATCCAACCATCGTGCTTTACTTCAGGAGTCATATTTTGGTGTCAAGAGTTCCATTTGTTTTCTATTAAATGTATGTGCTAATTCCTGATATTCTCTTGTTGCATTTTTATCATCCTAACTATGCTCTGATTTCTTTAGATATTTTTGTCCATAGCTGTTGATGTGTCTGTCCCCTTCACTCCATCAGCTGTCCATTGAATGAGGGTGGACTCTGACCTGAAGATGTTATCTTTTCTGAAGATGAGGAATTGGAACTCAAGGGCAAACATTTAATCTCAAACTGTGTGAACCTGAACCATGTAATTTGAGTAGCCGTGGGGTGGCCATTGGCACCCACGAAGGATTTGTGGATGAGAGAAGATGCTCGTGTGACGTTGTCCCTCCTTACTCATTGTTACTCTGTCCCCAACTGAAGGTTTCGGTGACAAGTATGAAGTTCTAGATCTGTTGAGACCTTCCCTATGACTTGTGGGTCAATAAGAATGTGTCTGATTCAGAATATTGTTCTTATTGCATTTGTAAAATGGGGAGAGTAATTTCTATTTTCCAAAGTTCTTGTGAAGGTTTTCACTCATGAATGTAGAGCAACTGGCTTGGAATAGATTTTCAGTAATATTTGCCTTAAAGTTTTTCCCCACTCGAACCTCAAGCTGAGGGTGCATCCTTTGCTTTACTTGTCTGCCCCATGTCCCCTGTGCTTTGTGCTGCTACTTCTTGAATGCTCATCCTGATTTCCCATCAGATTTCAAGCTTCCTGACTGGGTGAATTCTGTTATGTGCTTTTTTCTACTCTTTTGTAGAAACCTTCCTAGAATTGTGGTCAATAAATGTTAATTGGATAGCAAAAATACATTTGAGGTCTATTATCAGGGAAACTCAGGAGAATCAAAATCAGTCCACTTAGTTACTGCTATCTTCATAAATCTGGCCAAGCACAAGCTCTGGTGTCTCCTGATGCAGGAAAGACTACCCCGAGGTGAAGCATTCTGGCCCTCTGTAAATCCTGAAGACTCTCTGTTGCTTTATTTGTAGTTTTTCAAATCAAATCCTATAAGGAAATCCAATATGTGAAACAAAAACAAGCAGAGGCTTTGTGGCTAAGCAGGAGCGAGAGGCCCTGAGCCCCATGACCCATTGCCTCAGTAGACACTGAGGCACCTTGGGGCTCTGTGGAAAATATTTTGAAAACCATTACTTTGGATTATCTAGAATAGTCTGGGCAACCAGCACTTATCATGGGTTTTTGCTGAATTAAAAAAAAAATGTAAAACCAAAGCAGCAATGTGATGTAACCCTTCCCAGAGTGATTATGAAGGTTTTAGGAAGCTTTTGGGGATTGTTGTCGAGCCTTTTATAATTGATGGTGTGGGGACTTTTGGCTACTATTACAGGCAAGAGTGGTTTTGATGAGGTAGGATGGAAAATGTTCTGGTTTTGATGTCAGAGGACGTGGGTTTGATTTTTTCCTTTCCTTTCCTTACTGGTCCTTTGACTTCAGGCAACTCTGTAACCTCACCAGGTCCCATCTGTAAATTGTGAATGATCATCCCATCTATTTCACAGATCTCTGAGCTGAGTTTAGACAAATAGTTTAATAATCTGAAAAAAAAATCAGTACTATATAAATAGATATTTTTAATAGTACGATTAAGGAAGTAGAGAAAATACGCTGTATACAGTTAACAACTTCCCCTCAGTCTCAGCTATTTTCATCTTGCATAGACAGAAAAGGACCCAAGAAAAGACTGCCCCTCTAACCGAAATAGTAGGAAAGAGATTGCCTACTAAGGCAGAAAACTTAGACACAGTGTATTAGTGCACTAGAACTTGCAACAGTAACAAGACAATGATGAAGGCTGTGTGAGAAGTAATGAGATCTCCCTCCCACTCACAAGCAGAACATGTTGGGCAAAGTTTAGTAATGGGAGGTCTTAATTCACACACTTAGCAGCAACACTAAATAGCCTGAGAAGAAAACTTGGACTTGACTCTGGCCTGCTAGTAAGAAGATGAAATCCCACTTTATCCTGCTGCAATGGTGGTATAGGAGGCTTGTTAGAAGATTTAAGTCATATTCAAAATGTCCAGATATCAATAAAAAATACTTATACTAAGAAACAGGGAGATACTAACTTAAATGAGAAAATAAAATGAACACACACCACCACAGACATGACAAAGGGTAGCCTTTCCTGATAAGGATATCAAAGTAGCCACCCTAACTGCTTCAATTGGCAATTTGATCATGCTTGAGACAAATGAGAATGTAGAAAATTTCAGCAAAGAAATGGAAAGTGTCAGCACAGAAAAACATACCCAAAAAGAACTAGATGAAAATTTTAAAACTACAAAGTACATAAATGGAAATAAAAGCTCAACGGATGGGCCCAGTAGAACAGAAAGAGAAAAGGATCAGTAAGATTGAGAGCAGAACCAGAGGGGGGGGGGGGAAAGGAGACTGAAGAGGAAAAAAAGAAGAGACTATTTAAAAAAAAAAAAAAAGAATGATTATATCACTGAAGTTGCCAAAGGAGAAGAGAATAAGGATTGGGTTTTTAAAAAGTTTTCAGAGATAGTGGCTGAAAATTTCCCAGATTTGTCAAAAGACATGAACCTACAGACCCAAGAAGCTGTGTGAACCATGGAAGGGATCATCCCACACGTATGTACTCAGGTAAAAATCATAGTTGAACTTTTGGAAGTGTAAAGACAAAGAAAAAACTTGAAAGTAGGCAGAGACAAATGGTGTATTATCTCTAGAAAAATCAATTCAAGGCACAGTGTTGTTCATTAGAAACTGTGGAGCACAGAATGAAGTGGCATGGAAGTCTTTTTCAAGTCTCGGAAGAAAGGAGGAGTCAATCCAAATTCTATTTCCAGAGAATATACCTTTCATGAAGGAAGGAGAAAATCAAGGTAGTCTCAGAATAAGAAAAAGGAAGGGCATATATTTTTTTTTCCAGAAGATTTATCCTAAAGGAACAGCTAAAGGAATTTTCTAAACAGAAATAAAATGAAAAGGAGGAGGAATATTGGAATGTGAGAAAGGAAGAACAATAGTGTAAAAATATGAATATTGACCTTTAATAACGGCTAGAATTTTCTAGATGTCACACTTCTCAACTTTGCTTGAACTTACAATGTCAATATTAGTACACAATGATGAATAATGCTATGCATAGTTTAATTGCTAGAACATACTCTGAAATAGCTATTGAAAAGAGATAATACTTTAAAAAAACCCTGGATAAATAAAAATTATAAAATTTGTTCAAGTAACTTACAGGAAGGTATGTTAAAGAAAACAAAAAAAATACAACAAAATGGCAGTGAAACTCCAACTATATCAATAACTACATTAATTAAGTCCCAAGATTTCAATTCTGTGAATATTTTGACAAAATTGACAGACGTGGTAGAATAGACTGGAAATCATAATCTATATGATTATACATCCTTTATATTTTCAAATGTATTTGAAATAATTATTTTCAAATGCTCTGATCTTTTACCTGTTTTCTCAAAAGAATAGAATACTAAAAATAATATTGGTTGCAGAGTGATCATGAGTAATATGTTGCTCGATTTAAGTTTTTTATAGATGTCCTTTATATAGGTTGAAAGGATGTAACCGGTTCAGTATAAATAATCTCAATATACCAATCAAAAAGTTTGGCAGAGTTGATTTAAAAACCATATTCTTCAACTATCTGTTGTCTAAAAGAAAATCATTCAAATGTAATATATGTAAGTTGACATTACAGGGATGTAGAAAGATATATTATGCAAGTATTAGTAAACAGATAGTAGAGGTGGCTGAATTGATAGCAGATAAAACTGACTATGGGGCAAGTGAAATTAGTAGAGAGGCAGATTATACAATGATAAAAAACCAAGAGGACACAGTGATCCCAAATGTGTATTTACCAAACAACAGAGCCACAAAATGTATGAGGTAAACACCAAAGAACTGAAAAGAGAAATGTATACATCCACAGTTATAGTTGGAGAATCCAAAATCCTTCTCTCAACAATTACTAAAACAAATAGAAGATCAGAAAGGATGTGCAAAAGTACAGTACAGTCAAGAAAAGGATCTAATTAACGTTATGGAACATTCCATCCAGCAATAGCAGAAAACTCATGTTTTTCAAGTGCCCATGGAATATATGCCAGGGTAGACCAGATCTTATGTTATAAAACAAACAAACAAACAACAACAACAAAACCCCCACGAAATTCACAGTGTGTTCCATATGACAGTGAAATCAAACTAGAAGTCAATCACAGAAAGATAACAGGAGATTCTCCAAATACTTGGAAACTAAAGCAACGTTAGTCTAAATAATTTATTGGTCAAAGAGGAACTCTCAAGGAAATAAGAAAATACATGGAAGTGGATTAAATTAGGTGTACGATATACCAAAACTTGTGACACATAGCTAAGGCAATTCTGAGAGGAAAAGTTATAGTACTAAATGGTTGTATTGGAAAAGAAGAAAAATCTCAAATCAATAATCTGAGTACCCACCCCAATGAACTAGGAAAAGATCAAAATAAACTCAAAGCAAGCAGAAGGAAGGAAATAATAAAGATAAGAGCAGAAATCGATGAAATAAAAACAGTAGAGAAAATCAATAAAACAAAAAGCTGCTTCATTGGAAAGATCAATAAAATTGACAAACTTCTAGCATGACTGATGAAGGAAAAAAGAGAATACACAAATTACTAATGTCAGGAATAAAGCAAGGGCTATCACTGGACCCCACAGATATCAAAAAGATAATAAGAAAATAGTATGAACAATGCACATACATATTTGACAATGAATTACTAGAACGCACATGAAATAGATAATTTGAGTAGTTCTTAAACTCTTAAGGAAATTGAATTGATTTAAATCCTTCGTAAAAAGAAATATCCAGGTCCTGATGGTTTCACTGAAAAATTTTACCAAATATTTGGAAAGAGAACTCCAATTATATTATGTTCTTAAAGGTAATAGATGAAGGAACACTTCTTAACCTTACCAACTCACTCAATGAAGCCATTATTGCCATGAAATCGAACCCAGACAATGACAGCATCAAAAAAAGAAAAAAGATAAATGTCTTTCATGAGTACAGAAATAAATGTCTTAACTAAATAATAAATAGAATTTAGTAGTATATAAAAAGAACTATACATAAATTCATTCCAGGGACACAAGACTAATTTAATATTTTAAAATCAGTCTAGTTTACCATAATAACAGGTTAAAGAATAAAAAACACATGATTACGTCAATGCAGAAAAAGCATTTAATAAAATTGAATGGCCATTCATTATTTTGAAAAATAGTCTAATAACCTTTGAATGGAGGAGAACCTTGCTCAGTTTGATAAAGAACATCTAAGGAAAATGAACAGCTAACATCACCCTTAGTAGTGAAAGACTGAATGCTTCCCCCCTGTAATTAGAAACAAGGGAGGGATACCTGTGCTCACCACTACTATTCAGTAGTAGGTCTATGATTCATAGGGAAAGAAGGAAACAAAAAGATAAAAGGCATATATGTCAGATTTACAGATTACATGATCATCTAAACCTCCCAGAGGTAGTGAGTTCAGCAATCCCTAGATACATGATCAACAATAACATAAACAATAACTTAAACTCCATAAGAAGACAAATGACTCAATTAAAAACTTGGCAGGAGATTTTTATAGATACTTCAAAGGAGATACACAGATGTACAATAAGCATATGAGAAGTTGCTCAGCATCATTTAGGAATGTCATTAGGGAATTGCAAATTAAAACAACAGTGAATTGCCACTAAACATTTACTAGAATGACTAAAATCTGAAACACAGATAACACCAAGTGTTGGTGATGATGTAGAGTAATAGGAGCTGCCATGCTTTTCTGGTGGAAATGCAAAAGGGTGAAGATTCTTTGGAAAATAGTTTGGCAATTTCTTACAAAACGGAACAGTACTATCATGTGATCTGATAATCATACTGCATGTCATTACCCAAATGAGATGAAAACTTAAATTCACCCAAAGACTTGCACACAAATGTTTACACCGGCTTTATTCATAATTGCCCAGAGTGGAAGCAACCAAGAATAACAAGTAAAAGGATAAACTAACTTTGGTATATCCATAAATGGAACATTATTCAACAATAATAAAAAAGAAGCTAACAAGTCATGAAAAATCATGGAGGAAACAAATATATTGCCAGAAACTTAAATACATACTGCTAAGTGAAAGAAAGTCATTTAAAAAGGTTGAATATTGTATGATTTCAACTATATGACATTCTAGAAAATGCAGAATTATGAGGCAGTAAAAGAAGTGGTGGCCACATGTTGTGGGAAGGAAAGACAGGGACGAAAAGTTGGACCACAGGATTTTTAGGGCACTGAAACTACTCTGTATGAAACTATAATAGTAGATACATCATTAAAAACTGAGAGAATCTACAACACAATTAGTGAGCTCTAATGTAAATATGAACTTTAGTTAATAATAATATGTTGATATTGGCTCATTTCCTGTTAACAAATATAGTTTGACAATAATATGTTAGTGTCAATGTAAAAAAGTGTTAATATAGGAAAAGCTAAAGAAGAAAGAGTTTTTTTTCCTGTAAACTTAAAAATAACAATGGTCTGTTAACAGAAAAAAAGACTTTCACAATTTATAAACAGAGATATATTGATATAATTTCTGTATATGTTTTATCAGATATATATATGCTTTAAAAACTAGTAAACTCTAATGACTCTGTAAATGGAGAGCTATACCATGTTCATGGTGTGTCAAAGATTTGACATAGTAAAGATGACAGTCCTCCTTGCTTTGACAAATAGGTTTAAGGTAATTTCTATCAAAACCTCAATGTTTTTTGATAAAGACAATATTCAAAATGTATTAGAAAATGCAGAGGAACTACAAATAGTGAAAACAATTTTGAAAAGGAATAAAGTGGGAAGAATTAGTCTTTGCAGTTTCAGTACATGCATGGTACATATCAGGGGGATAAATGATAGAATTATCCACACACTTTACAAATATCAGATTCCTGGATTAAATTATTAATATAATTATGCAAGTTGCAAATCATTGGGATAAACTGGGTAAAACATTCTTGGAACCACTCTCTACTACCTTGGATACTTCTCTTGAAATCATAAAGCTACTAATTTCAAAATGTTTATCTTTTAAGGTGTATGTTTATGATATTGATTGTGATGATGACTTCCCACTGTATACTTAGTACCAAACCCACCACATTGTATGTTCAACACATACACATTTTTGTGTGTTAGTCATTTCTCAATAAAGTGGTTTTAAGTGAAAAAAAAAAGTTTAATGAAAACAAGAAGCTTGTTGCTTTTGTGTTTGTTGTTTGCTAGTGAGTTCTCAGCTTTGATTTTCACCCTTCTTTGTTTTATTGTTAAGTAGATACTTGGGCCTTGCAAGTGGCTTATCTCACATTTGTTTCTAGTTAGGTTATAGAAAGTGGGGGCCCTTGGAAAGGGCACTGAAACTACCTTACCAGTCTCAACTTTATTCATGAAGTGCTCCTTCATTGTCTCAGTTCTATAGTTCAGTGCTTTTCTGCTCTGCTGGGCTCTGATACAGCTACTTTCACTTAACAGCCTTGGGGGTAGTTGATTTCTGTAGTTACTAGTCTTTGGGTTATCCTGTCACCTTTTTTTCTCTGTCGTTTATTTCAATTCCTGCATAACAAATTCCCTGCATTAAATTCTGTTTGAAATTCCTAGAGTGGTTCTATTTTCTTACTTGACCCTGACTAATGCATCAATATTGGGCAAAAGAGAGCTAGTGCCTTGTGACAAGAATTGCTCCATAGAGAAAAGGCAATTTTCTTCTCATTTCCTTATCTCAGAATGGGCTCATCACTCCTAGAAGCTTTGTTACAGCTGAACCTTTTGTGATGTCAAAAGCAAGGGGTGGATATCTTAAACTTGAACAGTAGCCAAAATTTGGTCCCAAGATCATTGAGATATTTGGGGCAAAGGTGGAAAATGAAAATAAAGTCATTTCAAATTGGAACACAGTTTTCCATCTTGGAAGAGGACACTTGGATTCAGTACCTGTCATTTTTTTTTTCTCTAGGAAATCTGCTTGAAAAGGCCAAATAAAAACATATATTTGTCCAACAGCTCCAGTAAATTAAATCACTCTCTGTTGGCGTTTATCGTAGACTTTAAAAATTTTATTTAATGTTCCTGGAAAAAAAAAGTGAAGGATGAACATAAAGGCCAACCATTTAGTTTCACCAAGGAAGCATATTGAAAATAGAACAAAATATTAACAACTACCATAATTTTATTAAAGAAAAAACTGCTTCATAAAAGAATAGCTGTGATATCAAGAAATGGCTCATATTTTAAATTTAAGAAAATAGTGCCATACAAAATGACTCGACTTGTTCTTATTAGTTTTTCTTTTTTTCCTCCTATACTGGGGATTGAACCCAAGGACCCTTAACCACCAAGCTACATCCCCAACTCTTTTTATTTTGATTTTGAGACAGGGTCTCACTACACTGCTTAGGGCCTCACTAAATTCCTGAGGCTGGCTTTGAACTTGTGATCCTCCTGCCTCAGCCTCCAGAGTCAATGGCGTTACAGGCATGCACCACTGTGCCTGCTTCTTTTTTACGGTGTTGTTTTATTTTTTTAAGACAAATATACCCATAAGACATTAAGAATTTCCACTGGTCTGGTACTTGGGAATTATTGCCAGACGATTCAATGCTGATTCCATAGTGCCTCTCAGAGATGATATTTCTATTTATAGATGGATAAAGATAGCACTTACAGGGAAAACTTTTGTTTGTTCACTCGGAGATGTGTTTTCTTGTTTTGGATTTGCTAACAGAAGTGGAAGGTAAGGTTTTCATGAGAGATGGAGATTCTGTATCTCTATGAATCTGTAGTTATTAGGGGGAAAATGGTTCAATGAGTTGGGGAGAAATTGTCCTACTTTTGCCTGGAGACAACTGTTCTCTGCATACTCAGAGATGGCAACACTTGGAGCATCTGAAAAAAGTTCCCTTAATATAGATACTTTTTCATTGTGAACTCCAAGAACAGTGACAACAGAACAGTGGTACTCACCCAAGTGGCTTTGCAAGCATACAGACTACATGGTAGTGGTGACATGGTCAGTTGGCCAGCACACCTGAGGCTCTTCCTTCCAATACTCGGAGATGTTCTTGGGAGTGAGGAACTTTGAAAGGGAAGAGTAAGGTGCTCTCAGTGCATGGAGTAAGAGTAAGAACTTGGTTTGATTGGCAGTGATGAGACTTCAGTCATATCCACTGAGTGGAAAACTGTGATAACTCTCAGTTAAGCTTAGTACGTATTAGATTCTGGTGCATAGCACTTGATACTTAAATAACTCAAATGTGTATTTCTTCCTAAACTTTTGATAATTAACTGGGTAATTCATGAGGTCTGTTCTACCTTGACTGGGGGCGGGGGGGGGGGAGCTGAGTGGGCTGGGATAGCTTTCCGTGTCGGCGGTCTTAGGTAGAATGGCTGGAGATGCTGAGACTAATGGGGCCTCTTCATATGTCTCTGTCAGTGTCTAGGAGGCTAGCATATGCATTTGCACATGGTGGTTTTTGTTCTCAGCAGTAAGGATCAAGTCTTTTTTGATCCTGAATGCATACCGTTGCTAATCTTCTTCCTATTGACAAAAACATTCATTGGATGGTGTTCAAGCTCAGATTTAAAGGGAGATGAAGTGGGCTTCACTCCGGATGGAAGAAGGTGAAAGTCATTTGTAAAGGATCATGGATATGGAAAAGGGAGTAATTTGTCTTTATATTGCAGTTTACCCTATGGGGAACTGGTGAGGGTCTCAGCTTTGAGATCATAAGATACATAAGATTCATCATCAGGATCTTCAGCTCTATTGTTAGTTTCCAGGTGTTTTACAGTTGTTGCTGCCATCACTGGTAAAGTTTTTGCTTTGCTGGAAAACATCAGATGCTGCAATTTACGATTTTTAGTATAATGCCATTTACTAAGCTGTTGTGTTGGGGCTCTAAACTCAGCCCTGTATATCCTGCTTTGTAATTCTGGAAACTGGAGCTCTCTGCAAACCCCATTTTTAAATCTGCCATTAGGCTCCCTATTAGGTACTGGTACTAGGAGCCCAGTAGATGGATATTTTAAGACTAGAGAGGAAGAAATGGCATTCTCTATTTTGTCGGCTTCTTAAGAACCTACAGTCAGATTCTTTTTTCCTATGAATATCCTTTCAGCATCATTTTGTAACCCTGTCCATGGAATTTCCTTTCTGAATCCTATTGGTGGTTTCCCTGACATCCTTGGAACAGTTTCATTATGTCCCACTTAGACAGACTGGTACCGGGTTATTAACACCCAGTTCTTAGTGCCCCCAGTTTAGCCCAAACGCCTTAGTTTTAAATAATTCCAAGCTCTTCTCTTTATTCTTCCAGTCCTGGGGTGGTTGATATTTACTTGATAAATTAGAGTTCTTTTTGTCTTTTTAGTTTTTATTATATTTTCTGTGGTATATTAATTGGCATATTGCCTGGACTTTGATAAATTGAGGTGGGAAGAAGTGGAAGTTGGCCTGGAACTTTTAAAGCACTACTGTTTGGGATTAGGCAACAAGTGGGCAAAACAGAGAATGTTTAGGATGCCAAACTATATAATTGGGGAAAAGGAAAATTACAGCTCATCCTTCTCAGAAAAAAAGATGCCAAATCAAGAAAAAAATATTAGTATACCAAATCTAGCAATTTATTTTAAGGATGCTATTTTAAGACGTAGACTTGTTCCTGGAGTACAATGGTTGGTTTATCGTAAGAAAATCAATATATAATTTACTGATTACGCATTGTTACTTAAAGAAGAAAAATAATATTTTTCTTTTTAATCGATATAGAAAAAACTGGTAAAATAAATCATAGCCAATTATGAATAGGAAGAACAGGGTGTATGATTACTAAAACCTAAAAGAACCTAAATAAACACTATTCTTACTAGATAAATAATTTAAAAAACATTCTGATATTAGGAAAAAGATAAATGCACTGACCACCATTTCCATTCAATATGGCACTGGAGGTCCTAACCAATGCAAGAAGGCAGGAAAAAGAAAAGGTGTACAGTTGTAAAGGAATAAATAAAACTGTCATTCTTCATAGATGATATAATTGTGAATGTAAACAAACCAAAAGAATCAATTAACAAATTATTAAAATTGGTGAAATCAAGCAATTTTCCTGGAAACTTGTGAAAAAAGTGCTCTATATACTAGCAGTAAGTAGAAAATAAATTTTAAAAAGACACCATTATGAAGAGTATCAAAAGTATGAAGAACTTGGAGTCTAACTGATGTTCTACAATACTTGTAACTTGAAAATCAATAAAACTTTACTGAACAATATTAAAGATATAAATGTAGAAACAAATGTAGCATGTTCATGCATGATAGCAATTCTTCCAAAATTCATCTGAAACTTTAATGTAGTTGCAATCAAAATCCTAACTAGGAAAAAAGAAATGTAAGAAATGAAGTATTGGCAAGAGCTTTTTATTTATTTTACTTTCTGTGGAACCACTGGGGATTGAACACAGGATTTGATAATTCTTTAGGCAAGTGCTTTACCACTGAGTTACATCCCGAATCCTGTTTTGTTTTGGGACAGGTTCTTGGTAAATTGCCCAGGCTGATCTGGAAATCGGGATCTTCCTGCCTCAGCCTTTGGCAGTATCTGGGAGTATAGGTATGCACTAATACATTAGCTTACCAAGAGCCTTTTAAAGGAACATATTATTGGGGAATTTCTTACTATATGTCAAGATGTATTATTGGGATAGTATAGATAAAGTGTAGACATAAATTAATAGGTCAGTGGAACAGAAAAGAAAACCAAGAAACAGAACAACTTGTCTGTATATATTTGATCTATGTGTCAGTAGAGATTTTTTTAAGTAAATAATGTCAGGACAGTTGTTTGTATATATGAAAAAAGAAATGAAATTGGACCTTTATTTCACATTACACAAAATAATCAATTTCAGGTGGAATGAAAATCTATAGATGTAATAGGCAAACAACAAAACTTAGATAATTTAGGAGTACATGTTCATGCTCTTAGGATGGGGAAACATTTTTTAAAGAAGGTATACAAACTCTAACCATAGGGTAAATATAATAAATAGAACTACATTTAAACTTTTAACTTAAATTTATAAGGAGGCACTACAAAGAGAAAGAGAAGAAAAACCATCTCACAGGGAAAGATATTTGTGAAAGATAACTGACAAAGGGGTGGTATCTAGAGCCTATAAAGAATTTTGGCAAGTGAATGATAATAATAAGAATCCAATGAGGAAAAAATAGATGAGCAATCTGAACCCTTCACAAAACAGCAAATCTAATTGGCCAGTAAATGTATTTTTGTAAAGTTTAACCCTACAGGTGATCTGGGTACTACAAATAGCCCCAAACTGGAAATAACCAAAATATCCACCAACAGTAGAAATGGATCAATAAAGACTGAGATATTTGCTAAAATGGAATAATATAGAGCAATGAAAATGAACACACTGAAGTTGCATGTGACAAAATGGGTCAATCTTAAATTGAGCACATGAAATAATCACTGAAGAATCCTGAGTCTGTTAGTATAAAAGAGGCAAAATGAAATACCTTTTGAGGATTATGCAGGTAGGAAAACTGTGTGATAGAAACACAAGAATATGGGTACCTCAACTGTCAGGAGAAGGACACATCTTACAGTGTTATAAGCAGGGAAGACTCAAGAGAGGCAGACACGGGGTGGGATGGGCTGATTTCTAAGGAGATGGTCAGGTCTCCTTTTGAATGTGGTTGGAGGTTGCCTGGGTATCTGCTTGATGATTTTTCTTTTAAATGTACATTTATATTTTATACCATTTTGGACATGTAATAGATTGCATGGTTCAAAATGCATGAATACATCTTCTATATTTTTATTGCTCTTATCTAATATGGAAATTGCAGAAAGTTGAACATGAATACAGAAATGACATTGTGTTGAGTGTTTTGAAAGTTTCTTTTGAAATTTGCTTCTTTCAAAAAGAAGCAGTTTCTTTTTTCTTTTTTGGTATGTATACAAATGTTTATCAATCATCATTAGCAGTTAAAGTTAGATCATTTGATGAGTGACTGACCATAGTGCTGTACTAAGAACTCATGAGGTATGCGTCTCAAAGCCAGTTCTTTTCGTGGTTCAGCAGCTGAGCCTCACTGGCCTGTGTCTTTTTGACCTGGGTTGTCACCATCTTGAAAAACTGTAACCCTCAAAAATCGCTTATGCACTGGTGAGCTCAAAGTGCCCAGAACTCATTGCTATAGAATCACCCCTACGTTCATGGCCCCGAGTAGAACTCCATTTTGTCACTTATACATCCAATCTTTCCTTTGGGGAGCAGAATTTCCGCCTAAAAAAGGAAAAGCAACAAAACAGCAATTATGTAAATTGAATGGAAGAAAACGAGTAGTGTCCTGTTTGAGGTAATTTTCCCCATAATGAGTGTTGGGGGAAGGGGGAGAATGGGAAGGAAAGAGGTTAAAAATTGGAAACTGTGTGTGTGTATGTAATAAGCTTGTGCAGAAAGCAGATGTGCATTGTAGAAGCCATGTATAGAGGCAATAATCTGTGACAGAAAGATTTACATAATATTCTTTCAGGGCAAGTTCCCCCATTTTAAAAAGATGGTGAAATGCAGACGGCATGCCTGACTGGAATGAATCTAAATCAGGTAAATAATTTGCACTCTCAGATTATACTCCCTGCCTGCCGCCCGCCCCTCGCCCTGCATCCACACTTGCTTAATAGATCTATTACAGCTTAGAGGGTAAAGAGATCTGAAGTTACCCCCACTCGTGTGTGCAGCGTGAGAACATGGCGTTTGAACAGGCAGACGGTACTGATAGGCAGTTCTGACCCCTGGGCCATAACTAAAAATGGGTGGATTTACAAGTGGAAGAAAAATTTACCTGAATCACCATGGAATATTGTTCTAAACACTCTACCCAGAAATAGAACTCACTTTGAGGGACTCTGGGCTTCAAGGGGTTCTATGTCTTGCCTGCATTGAGTCTGAGCTATAAGATGAATATTACAACAACTTCTTTCGCAGAAGTTTCCAGCAAGTATTGGAAAACACCCTGGCCCAAGAAGGAAAGCAGGAGCATCAGGTGCTGTATCCCTCCTGAGATGTGACCCAGAACAGTACAGGGATGAACTCCAACCGCTTTCCTTTAAATGTGATGATGGTTCTTACATTTTAAGTTTTTCCTGCTTTTATTCATCGGCGCATCTCTTGCCTATTACTCTATCCATCACATTCATAGGATTCAAAGTGCTTTCTCCTCTGTGCAAAAGTTGGTCTTTTGTGAGTCTGCACCTAATATACTCAACAACAACAGCCCCTGATTCCAGATTTATGGTTTCTAACTTTTTACGTGCAGTAGCCACGAGCTGTTGGAAGATCCTGACTTGGATACTTAATACCCTATCTCTGGTATACAAGTGCCAGTTAACCTGCACACCTCTTTGTTAATGTGATGCTTAAGTACAGCTAGCATAATTAACTACCTGTAATTATTGCACAAAGCAATTTCAAATATTGTTTCACATGTGTAGAAAAATTTTAAGAACCCTTTAAGTATTTTTTTCCCTTTGAGTGTTGTGCATGAAATACATTATCTATATGTATATGTATGCGTGTGTGTGTATATATATTATATATATATATGCTTTTAAAAAGCAGCATACAAAATATTAAAAGGAAGAAAACCATAGAATGTATTCCAAACACCATTGGTGGTGTTGGTTTTTAATCTTTCCACTTTATTTAAGATACCTATATTAGTATGAAAATGAAACAGGCAGAGATCATTCTAATCAGGTTCTAAAAAATGTATTTTATTTGGTGAATGTGCCTGATTTGCCAAAGCACGTCCCTGTTCCAAGCGACTGTCAAATATTAGTACACATTTATCATCATAAAATGATTATTTTGACTTTCCTTTTTTTAGAAAAGGAAAATTTGTGTGTGTTTTCGCACATGCATACATACAAAGGGCAAAGCAAGGAGCCATCTCTCCAGGGTAGGCTATTAGTTGGCCCTGCTCGGAGGAAAAGGCTCCCTCAATGGGATTATGTTCCCTCTCATAACCTATCAGTTGTCTGATCAGAAATTCATAACGCAACCCATCTATTGCTCAGCTCGGCCAGGGCTGCAGGATTGAATTTAAATAGGCAAATGCCAGACTTGGGCGTTGACATTCTCTCTGTCTCTCTCAGTCTTACTCTTCCTCCTGTCCTCCTCCTGATCATGCTCTTTTCCTCCTCCTCTTCACTCTCCTCGCTCTGTTTTGAAAATTCCCCGGCACAGCACCATTTTGCATTAGCCTTGAGCTTGTGTGCCGGGAAGTTACAAGGAAATGGAGGATGGAGGGGCAGGGAGAGGGAGGTGTGAGAACGAGATGGAAGGAAATTGAAAATCGTTGCTGTCATACCCTCGCAGGGACAGTAAAACCTGGCTGCTTCTTTTTTTCCTTTGTCTTTTTGTATTTAAAGGAAAATATTTCAGGGTAAGTGACTTAGCAGGTATCTTTGCTCAACCAGGAAGATGTTCGTGTGTATAAAGTTGACGTGCGTCCTGTGTCGCAGCGGTTCTCTCTGCCTAGTGCGTGATGAAGAAAACGCACTGGAGTCTCTGCCCTGTCAGCCTCGGCTTCTTGGAGTTGCCTGGCTACCCAGGTTGTCAGTTCTGGACAGTTGTAACCTGATGACATTTAACTTGGGGCAGATAAAGTAGTGATTCAGAATCTCTCTTCCTACTCTCCTTTCCCATCTTCTCCCAACCCAGTAAATATAAAGCAGATTTATCTTAAAGTCCCAAACCTGCAGTGGAAGGAAAATCTATATAATTGATAACACATTAAAATTATCTGTATAACTTAAATGTTGGGAATTGAAGGCTTTTGTGTTGAGAAGGGGGAATGTTAATCACCCTGTTTGGGATTTGGGGCAAATGATTAAAAATTGACAACGGCTCTGAGAATACTGCCTCTGGTCCTGCCTCTCTCTCCTAAAGAAGACGGTAAAATTCATTTGACTTTGTCAGGTTGCTGTGCTGATGAATTTCTGCTCTCCTTCCCCAAGTCCTTTTCAGCAGGGTAGAAGGTGAATCCTAAACTAAGTGTCATTGTGAAGTTTGTGAACTTCATCTCCAGAATTTTATCCTTTAATGTTTCCCTGAGTAACACTTGGTTAAAAAGAAATGCTTATTTGTATTTATTTTTAAATCCCCATCAATTTATTGGCACTTAAATTTATTCCAGGGGGCAAACTCCAAATAAATTTTGTCCACATGGGAAAAACATATGGCATGGAAATCTTGCACAACTTTTTAGCAATTATCCCAGGTTTAATAAAAACGAGCCCCTGCACTATAATGTTGTGCTATTTTTGCCCAGGGAAGGATACCAGAAAGAGCTGCTGAGTACAGTAGTTGTAGGAATTATCTCTGTGGGAGAGAAGCAACCTCCCTTGTGTCTTTGGTGGTTGAAAACGCACTGGCTTTAACTGATGAGGGATTCGATAAGCAGAAGCAAAAGGATCAGAGGAGCCTGTGCAGTAGTCTAGTTAGTATGTCCGCACCAGGACGTGCAGAATTGACTTTGTGACTGTGTTCGTTTTCAGATGTCTGCACTAACCTGGAGACACTTAGTTCATAGAGTATTCAATTAATGCAGTATTTGGTCCACTTATAATAGGGGGAAAAATTTCATCGAAAGTCAATGAAGACCCCAAGAAGTCTCCTTCCTTCAGAGGTTTGCTTCATATGTAAGGGAGCCCTTCTACTTATTGTCCTTGTTATTTTCTCTGTTGTGTCAGATCTGATGTGTCCCCAGGTGTTGCTATTATTTTTCTGGAAGGGCAAAATTGTGCATTTCTGGTGGGTCAGGGAATAACAGTAGCTTCATTGAGAAATAATTCACAACAGCATAATTTACCTGCTTAACAGAATTCAGGGGCTTCCCACATATTTAGAATTCTGCTGTCATCACACTCATTTGTAGAATGTTTCATCACCCCACAAAGAGAGCTCTATCTCCCCTCAACTTCTCCTGAGTTCTGGGCAGTCACTGTTACGCCTTTTATCTTTGTGGATTTGCCTAACCTGGACATTTCCTATAACAGTAATCCTATGGAATGTGGTCTCTCAGGATGACAGATATGGTTCTAAACATCTCCTGGGTACCCCAACTTCTTTAAGAGTCCAGAAAGAAGCACACACAGATTTGAGAGCAGTGTTGGGGTAGTTGCCCTTGCAAAGTCCTCGGACCCCAAATAAAAGCACCATTTACTCTACACAGCATTCTTCATCTGTGTGAGGAGACGGGTACAGGGGAGAAGGGGTGGCCAGGAATGAAAAGCTGCCTTGAAGTTGGTTTGTGGGTGCTGATCTTTACTGCCCTAGAGTTTTCCCCAATTTTCAGTGGTATTTATGCACTTTGGAAAGAGAAAAGGCCAGGAGAATCTACCTATTGCTCTCCAAACACAAAATATTCATTACCTTTTCTTCCTTTAATAATCGCTGAGACTGAGGATCAAGTCATGTATGGGTCCTCTAGTCCTTCAGGCTAAAATAAATCAGAAGAGCTCCAAAAGAAGCAAAAATGATGAATATGGTTTTTATAGCTCACCTATTTTCCCATGTAATATACCTCTGGTATAGACCATGTGCAGGTGGAGAAAACTGGGTGAAATTTTCATAGATTCTGAGAATTCTTTTTGAATCCATAGGTAGGCAGAGATTAATGAATCCGTAAATAAGCAGAGCTCCAAATGCCAACTTGATGACCTTTGCCAAATTTTACCTTTGCCTCATGCCTATTGGTTACCTTTATGTTGTTCATTTGCAGCCCCCCCCCCCATCACTAGCTTCCTATAAGCTAGCTGTGTAAGTCAAAGATAGTTTACCTTACTCTGTTTAAGCTTGGTATGTATCCCAGCCTGCCCCCCTAAAATGCTAAACTATCCATTTTTAGGTCAGAATCTGCCAGCAGCCACAGACTGGCATCTTCCACAGACCTTCATTGCCGTCCAAGACTCCTGCACCTGCAGCCAGCTCAGTGGACTGTCCTTAAGATTCTTTCTCTGGCACCCCCTTCCAGTTCCTCCTAGAGACTGTCTGACGGTCTGGGCTTCCAAGAAAGCTGCATGGAGAGAAGCCCAAGCAGAAGACTGCATCTTTCCTCGATGGTTTTATCCAGAACACAATTCAAACCCATCACTCTCTCTTAGTTCATGGGAGAAAATACCTAGCCAGGCAAAGCACTTTGTTTTTCAATGGCTCTTTACTGTTTGTTTCCATGTCTCTATTACCTCCTCTCTGCATTGGTTGTTTTCTTTTCCACATGTGTTTATTTTTTTTTCTCTTACCCTGGGAATCTTATTCTTACTTTAAGAGCAACAGAATTTGTTGGAAAACCAATTTTATACACACAATGAATCTTTATCTCCATATTATTATGAGCAAGAAGTACTAGGGAGTACATGGGACAGAAAGCACAATAAATTTATTTCTCATTTTCAGCTATAAGCCAGGGTCTAATTCTGTCTAGAGATTGATTAAAAAGAAACACTGGGTTTTGCAGAGCTCTGGCAGGGTGGGCTTATATCTGGGGTGCAAAGCTGGCCCTCACTGTCACTGTCTTCACCTCCCCGACTTGACTTCTCTTTTAATCTGGGAGCTTCCAGGCAGCCAGTAGGGCTTGCGGTCAAGTTGAGCCGCTCCTAGGTTAAAGGCCACGTTGGTCTTGTCAGTTGGAATCTCTCTCAATTCAAGGACATGTTCACAAATGATTTCCATTACCCAAGCGAATGCCCATCCAGCTCCCCTCCCCCACCCCTTCTTTCCTAGAGTTGAATAGGAAACGTAAAACTGGAGACACCTGGAAAAAGGAGGAAATTCGGATGTGACAGGAGGCAAGGACACAGTTTAAAACACACCCTCTGAAATTAGGTCACCTGAGGTTCTTCTGCTTTAGTGGAGGAATTGTTGATTCACATGAGCCCAGGAGAAGGGTTGAACCACACACAGACCGGAAGGACCACACACGTGTTGATGGACTTTGTCAGTCATTTTGTCCTTTAACTGTACGGTTCAGCAGTATGACCTGTAGGAAATCCAGAACCCATGCAGTTCATTTCTGGGGCCCCTCTGAGGTCTAAATGCCTGCTTTTATTGGGTTCCTGGTCCCCATTGGCCACACACTATCGGAATTTTTTCCCCCCAGGTTTTGGTTTACTATCTGTATTTCCCAGCACCCTACATAGGTAAGTCAGCATTTACCCAAACCACTCACAAAAGTCATGTTGAAACAATTCTTTTCAAATTCTGCAGTGACACGAACAACTCTATAACTATGTTGCATGCATGTGTTATGGGAGGCTTTTTTTATTAATGATCACTAAAAATTTCCGACTGTCTTTCTCTTTTGGCTTCGGCCTTCTTATGGCCTAAATACTTTTTCTGTCTTTCACGCCCTCCTCATTTCTTCTCTCCTCCTCACCTCCTAATGTCTATGTCGGTACGTGAAAAACAGTTCAGTACTTTCCTTGGTTTCTTTCCACTTTTCCATTGGGTTCATTTTCTACATGCAAAATGGCATTTGAAAGGATTTCCTCTTTGAAGATGTTTCCCTCCTTAGCCTAACTGCGCTAGCTGTTAAAAGTCACTCTGCCACAGGGCTCCAGAATGGGTGACGATAGGAAGTCAGAGTAATATCAAGCCACTTTTTTCTCCCCCCTTAACAACTTTGGAGGATTCCTGTCATAATTTCTTAGGTAGTTCTACTTGTGCCATTAGACATGACATTTATAGTTTTTATATTGCATCAGTGAGTTGATTTTGAATCACCGAAATATTTCCATTTGAATTCTTAAAGGAGGTAAGGAAGTTTTTTTTGCCCTCTTCTAGATTAGAAAACATTAAAAACTACAGAGAAATATAAAGCAGAAGGAACTATTTGATAGTTCCAGAAGTAAATGTGGAAAGGTCCTTTGGAATCCTGCTAATGAATATAAGTATGTCCGTCAAAGTCAATGTTAAGAATTTCTCAGGTTGGTTGTACAGCTTTATAAACAAATAAGTAAATGGGTCTGGTGGCTAGTGAAAATGAAAGAAGAAATTTAAACATATTTGGAATATAATTTGAAACTAAATTTCTTAGAAAAAATGAAACTTAAGAGGAATCTGGCAGATAAATGGTTATGTAAAATGAGACATGATCAGTGTTTGAACATTTCCAAACTTTTAAAAAGGGTGCTCTCTTAGCTATTACTAGAGTCTCCCCACCAAGCTGTAATGTCATTAGAAATGATAAATAAAAGAGTAAAATAAAAATAGCATTTTATTATCAGAATTCAGTGATAGTAGATCACAGGTAGAATTTTTGCTCAGATGAAAATACATTGTTAGATTCAGGCTGTCCTTTGTATTTTGATTGTAGTCAACCTGTAACCAAAATTTAGCCTCATGGGGTTTCTGATAAAGTAGAAAATGTGGAAAATCAGAACTGAATAATTTCCGGAGCCCAAATGACAGTTCTTTCATGTGTAATTCTGCATTGCTGGTTTCCATCTGTGTTTCTACACCGGCAAAGCTTCAGTCTTCTTGGTTTGTAAATCCTGAAAGGAATTGCTTGCAGGTTAACAGAGTTTTTGTGATGTCATCAAATATTTTCTGATGAGAACTGGTCATCTCATACCCATCCTATCTTCACATGAATATTTCACGTTGGTAAGTGTGAAAAACAAGGCTTAATCTCTTGTTCAAACACTTTAAAAGGTCTAGGCATTTAACATGTATGCACTTTTTTGAGAGAGCCCCAGTGGTGTTGATAACAATTTTAGCTAGGCATGTAGAACACCTGATGGATATGTACCATGGACACACACTTATACTACAGTTCATTGGGGGCTCCTGTGGAAGGTTGTAGAAGAATACAGAATGAGCTCTCTAAGAGAGCTTCAGTGGTCTCAACAGAACAAAATAAAAGAAAAAAATTATTCTAGGGCTCATCATTAAATTAAAAAATGTAACTAGGCTGGTTTGATAGAAATGCACCATTTTAAATAACTACATCTAGTTTTCAAAAGCTTTGAAGAGATTTTCTGTCTCTGTAGATGTGTATGTATATGGGTGGGGACTGTTCCTTGCTGATGAACATTTCTTTAGCAGACAGATCCACTGAACAAAGTTCTGCTTATAGCCATGGAGGATGCAGAAGCAATAGTAGCTACAAAACAAGTTAACCTGTACTATGTCTACCATGCCTAGGACGATATAAAAGTAGTCATGCATCATTTAGTGATGGGGATACCCTCTGAGAAATGTTTTGTTAGGCAGTGTTGTCATTGTTCAAACATCCTAAAGTATACTTGGAGGAACTGAATGGCTATTAGTGTCATTAGGTGGTATAATGTTTTCGGGTTATATGGTGTTTGGTGGTCTATCACTGAAATAGTTTTATGCAGTGCTTGGCAGTTCTTTAGGAGAGAGGTGATAGAGTATCAGTCAATCACAGGAAATCCCCAACCTCATCCCTACTCTTTGGTTAGCTGCTAGAGAAAGGAATATTTGAATTATTTGGTGGTTATAAAATACTGAATTCATGTCCAGTGTTTTCAGTTTTTGTCTTGCTCATTAAGTATGACCTCCATTCATTCTTTTCTGCTACTATATCCTTTCTTCTTGTATTATGTGTTTCAGATAGCTTTTTATGGACTATGAGATACCTTGTCCCAACCCCGTAGAGCAGATTTTTAGCCAAGTGCCCCTATCTGTTTGCACACTATGTTCACTGTGGGTAGTTAAGGGGAGATTGTCATCCTAATGAATGTGAGTGCCCCTTTGTAGTTGGTGACCTGTAATTCAAATAAATCCTCCGACCCATAAAGAAAACTGCAGAGGAAAGTGTACATGGAAGGCATCTCCCTTGCCAGAAGGAGATGCCTGCATGGAGGATTAGCTTCTAGCATGGTGGTTCTTCACTTATTTGGGATGGTAGATTCCTTTAATAATCTGCTGAAAGCTACGCACACTACACATGTGCGTGCACACTTACACACACACACACACACACACACACATTTTGCAAAGTAATTCAGTAATTCAGAGGATCCATGCAGTCTCTGAAACTTCTAAGTGATCCTGTTAAGGTGAACATCCCAGGTTAAGACCCTCCACCCCCATGTAGAAAACCCACAAACTGAACAGTCTGTTTACCAAGATAAAAATCCATTTTTGGAAATTATAGTGTCAAGGGACCATAATGAATGACCCTAACAATTGGTGCCTCTTGGGATTTATCCCCCTTCCATATTCTGCTCTTGTGTCTTTCCCATTCTTTGAGTTTTGCCTGCCTTTAAGTCTCAGCTCTGTCTCCATCTGGATATTTAACTCCAGTTTCTGCTGTTTCCTCCTCATTCCAGTTCTTGAAGTCTCTTTCCCATTCCTGCTCAACTCTTCTCTCCATCTGTTTCCCACATGCCTTGGTTCCTCAAAGGGACTTGACAGATTAGTTGGTGGTGCTTAGAGGGAACAGGTTTTAGGATGGGTTACATTGTTTTAGTAGCAGTCACTGTGCAGTGTGCCAAAAATATAATGATCCCAGTTTGATTTTGTCAACAACACACTGGGGGAAAGAGAACAAAGGGAAGATGTGATAGTGACATTTCACAGGCCCAGAAGTTTGGGTAGCAAACAAAGCATATTGTTGTTTTATCAAAAATGTTTCATATTTAATGTCGCTGTGCTACATAAAGTGTGATCCAGGAGAACGAAGCACTGACTTTGTTTTCAAGAATTTGTAACAATAAGATCTTTCCAACTTGGAAGGGAAAGTCTGATGACCCATAGTTGGATCTTTAAGTTATTTAATTCTGTGCCACATTTTGAGTGGGCCAATGAAATTTTTTCAAACTAATGAAGACAAAAAATAACAAAGTGTCTATTTTGCAATATACCTTAGAATTAAGTAAATATTTCTGAGAATAATCTATTTTAAAGAGTTGAAAATTGATCATGGAAGTGAAGTGTTCTCAATTACAGATGCTGATTTCTAGGTTGACTACACCCATATTTTTTGAAGTGTTTATCTTGTGCTTATGAGTTCTTTGCAAGTAATTTTATATTTACAAAAGATGTTATATAGTATATTAGAGAAGGAGATAAGGGACCTCATGTCCTGCATGAGAGTATGGTGTCATTCATGACTTATTGCCTTTGTAATTTTGATGGATTTTTTTGGGTATGTTTTCACTATTAAAAACTCACACACATAGACTTAGCATAGAGTAAAAATTAAAGAATTTAATCAAACCAAATGAGGTACAATGACATAAGAAACAGAAAAGCCTCTCTGACTATATTGAAGAGAGAAGAATTATGATATTTGAATTTTTGCAAACTTCCTACTCACTCAACAAATACAGCCATCTTTACCCTCTATGTAACAATCCTCTGTTGAAGATAACCCTACATGTTGACCAGTATTAGGTTGGTCAGTGAACTGGGGGCTTGGAAATATGAGAAATTAAGACCTGGTTATTTTATACTACAAGGATGGTACTTTGATTAAGCCTTACAAAAATCAAAAATTTTTGCTGCTTGTTAATTACAATGTTTACTGCCAATTGCTCATATTTAGTTATTTTTTATCTAAAACATGGCAATTTTGCTTGCCATTAGTTAATCTGTTCTTGTTGTACTTTTTCTATTTATTTATATATGCATGAATGGTACTGGGGATTGAACCCAGGGATGCTCTACCATTAACCCACATCCTCAACCTTTTTTATTTGAAGACAAGATCTCAGTAAGTTGCCCGGACTAGCCTGGAACTTGGCATACTCATAGTTCAACCTCAAAAATCTCTGGATTGCATGAATGACTCAGAGTGTCATGTTTAGTTTGTCCATTTTAAAATAGCAAGGTAGCAAACTGGGCATGGCGGTACACACCCATAATCCCAGCAACTTGGGAGGCTGAGTCAGAAGATCCTAAATTCAAGGCCAACCTGGGCTATTTAGCAAGTCTGTGTCCCAGAAAACTTAAAAGGGTGGTTCTTATTGATGGAAAGACTCTGGGTTCAATCCTCAGAACTGTTTAAAAAAAAAGTGATAATTGAACTAAGGTCCTAAGATCATTGTGAGGATTAAATGAGAAACTACGTGCAACTTGCTTAGTATAGTTCAGTGATCATGCTCTCTCACTATTATCTTTACCATTGCTAAGATTTTAAAAAGGCAAATGTGCAATTATAGGGATGACACTGCTACCAAATTGAAAAAAAAAAAAAACAACTTATTTTTTCCCCTTGATAACTCGAAAACATCATGCCAGTCACTGGATGAAGAATGAAATATAGCCTCAGTAATAATGCTTCTGCATTTTGGTATAGACACTGTGACTGAATTTAGCTCCTTTTCCTTAATGCATAGAAAAGTGTCTTTTACTTAGCAAGTCCTGGCGTACATTGAATTGAATTGCATGGAACTGAACTTAAGTTACAGGAAAATTTCTCTTTTATCTCATTTGCCTAGAAACCTTGTCAACAACAGATAAAAATAAATTGGAGGAATATATTTTAAGACACTTAAGAAAGATGGTCATAGTAAAGTCTCATCAATTGACAAGGTATCATTAGATATGCTGAAAAGTATTAAATAGGCCAAAGGGACCCTTCTGGGTGGAGAGATACAAGGGGAAGAGTTTGGCTATTGGTCAGACCTGTACCAGGGCAGGGGAGCAGAAGTCTTCCTGACGGGAAGGGACTGTACATCCCAACTCTCTTAAAGACCCGTTCTGGTTTTTATTAAGGTGGTGGCTCTCAAAACAGAAATTCTCTCTGATTTCTGATATTGATGGAAATTATTTTTAGTCATTTTATATAGCATATTACTTAAATTTGGGCAAACATTAAATTAGGCATTAATTTCCTATGCATTTAGCTTTTTATACAGCTATAAAACTAAACAGAAATCTAGATTTACAGATTTCTATATAAATTTACTATAAAAACCATTAAAGTTTAAATTAACAGCATTAATTTAATGTTCTATGTGATGTTTTGCCGAAACCAAAGCACTGGTGGTGGATTTAATCATAGAAAAATATATTTTCATATTTAATATTTTAGTTATTAAGTTGATCCTCTGGATTTTTTAGTCTGATGGGATTATCACTTTAATAATTCTCATTATCATGGTTATTTTTCCTTTTATATCCTGAATTCATTTCAAATACTGATCCATCATTTTGATGAGCCAATCAATTTAATAGTGCAACTCAAAATACAGTATTGAAAAATTAAAAAGTGTTTAATTAAAACATTCTTCACTATTATCTTCTACATTTATTGAAAATAAATTGTGCATGTTCTTATGTATAAATATAGAGTCTCGGTATTAACTGAAACTGGGACTATTCCAATGGAACTATTAAGGTAAAGATACTTTGGAGTTTGGCCTATATTAGTGTGTCATGGGATGAGGACATTTTCTCCCTCTACCTTTCACAAACCCTGTGTTCCTATGGTGTCCGAAGAATTCATTTGGTAAGTACCTATCATTCTATGTTAAGTTGGCCTTTGGTTATTTCTCATTAGATGCTAAGTATTAAAGGAACACATTAATCTACGCCACTGTCAGTTTCATGATGTCAAATCAAAATCTCAATTTATTAAAGAACTTAAGTCTACATCTTATTCTGTGAAAATGGCTCTCAATTAGAAATTATCACTGCCAGAGAGAAATTTTGTCTTTACAGTCTACATGAAAATCATGAGAGACATGATGTGATTATCTCATGTTCAGAGTTTTCAGTTTTGTAAAACTTGGGCTGCACATACAGACATGAAGGTTGTTTGAATACATGCCCTGAGAGGTGGAGGTGTAGATGAAGTGGAAGGAGTTTCTAAGATAAAGTGGATCATTGGCTGTCCTGACCATGTACGGAGTTAAGTTTTCAAAAGAAAAATATAGATAACTTTGTTACAAAGGGCAGCCGTCCCCAAACATTTTTAAATTGAGGTAATATTGCACATGATTAGTTTAGCACAAGAAACTTCAACGGCTGAGCCCTACCAAATATGTCACTTAGTACTTCATAACTGTACTTATTCTATTGCTAATTTTAGTTGTTTGCAAAGCTTCTCATAAACAACTTGATTTTAAGAGGAAATTTTTACTCTGTGGCATTGATTTGTTTTGAAAACAAACTCTGTGTTTGTGTGTGTGGTTTAAACAGTAATTTTCTTTGAAGGCATAATCTGAAGTGTCAGAAAACCCCAGGGCTGGTATTAGCTCTGCCAGTTACTATCTCAGAAACCTTCAAAACGTCTCTCTGCCTCAGTGTCCCTATCTATAAAATGGGATTAATACTATGTGATCTGGCCCCTCAGGGAGTGAGTTGTAAAGGAGTAGAGTAGTGCCCCTTATTCATGGGGAATATATTCTAAGACCTTATAGTAGATGCCTGAAACCACAGATAATTCCGCAGATTAATGTTTTTTTCCTCTATATGTATGTACCTATGATAAAATTTAATTTATAATTAGGTACAGTAAGAGATTAACAACAATAACTCATAATAAAATTGAACCATTATAACAGTACACTGTAATAAAAGTTTTGTGAAAGTGAGGTCTGTCAAAATATCTAGGGTACTTTTTTGACCTTCTCATGACATAGGATAACAGTGCCTATGAGGTGAGATGGTGACATAGGCTTTGTGACACAGTGTTAGGCTACTACAAAGTGTTACTTGAACATAGGCAATTTAGTACTGTAACAGTTATTCTGACATCTCATCACCTATAATTAGGATGGCTACTAAGTGACTAACTGGATGGTAGTGCATGTAGAGTGGATACACTCGACACATTGGACAAAAGATGATTAACATCTCAAGCTCCATGGAGTACATGGTTCAAGGTTTCATCATGCTGTTGAAGACAATACAAAATTGAAAGCTTATGGTTTTCTTACTTCTTCAATTCTCCATTTACTATGTTTGGACATGGTTGACTACAGGTAACAAAAACAAAAATGTGGATAAGTAGGATCTGTTGTAGTTCAAGTTTATTGTGCTGTGAAAGGGTGAAACTTAAGTGCACAGGTGTTATCACACTCAATATAGACCCCAAATCCAAAGCAAGTGGATTTAAATTCTTGCATATTTGCAATTATTAAGATTCCCCAATTCTTTTACTTCTATTGGACATCTGTATTTCCCATCTTTCATTTGTATTATTAACAAGTTATTTCATAACAGATATTGGCAAACTGCAGGCTGAGTTCTGCCTTCCATCTGCTTTTATAAAGTTTTATTGAAACATAATCATGCTCAGTGGTTTATGTATTGTATGTTGCTGCTTTTTTATTTTATTTAAGGGCAGTTGAATAGTCAAGCTCTAAAATGTGTACTACCTGACTTTTCACAGAAAAGTTTCTACCTCCATTATGTATCACTAAAGTCTAGCAACAGAGATAGTCCAGTTTTTTTTTTTTTAACTTAAATCTTTGGTAGTTCAGATCTTAAAATACCACCATCTATCCTATAAAGAACTCAGTAGCTCCAAATGTCACCAGCCTTAACCCTTTTTCTCTGACCCATGAATTCAAAGGTGTGGACGTCTTGAGATCTTATTTATTTTCTTGCACCTTTCCCAGTTTATTTCTTTAAAAAAAATATTCTCAGTGACTTGAATGATGTTTCTGAAAACTTCTGTTTGAAATCTAGGCACATTTTAAATCTAGTTCATTACCAGGATGTGACAGCGTGTGCAGGCTAATGTTTCACAAATTTTTAAGCTCAAATGACGCATAGAATAAAGTAAATTACCAATCCAGCAAATAGATAATGAGGAAAGATAAGACACAGTGGATAAGTTCACATTTTAAATGCATTTATCTGTTTTTTTTTTTTCATTTTCTATTTTCTTGTATGTAAGTTTTAGGCTTGGTATGCTATATTCAGATGAACAGGAAGTTATCTAGTGGGAGAGATAGGGAACTTGGCAATCTCTGTAAGTTTACTTTCCACTAATTTAGAAAAGTCAGAGGTGTCTCATTTAAAATACAGAATTTTAGAGCTGAAATAGACCTTAGAGATCAGCATTTCCCAACCTTTTTTGACCCACAGACCATTTTCATAGTAATTTATAATCTTGTCAACCCTCTTAGGAACTTTTTAAATCAGTTCATCATTTTTGTATGATATTATGAGGAGGTAATTTTAAGGAAAAGCTATTTTTCTTAGATTAGTGTATTATTAAGGATTCTACCAATCATTTTATTAACATAGTAAATTACTGATAGTAAATGAAAATATATTTTGCTTTTTCATTTAATGAGTGATAAATACTTCAAAAATTCACATGAAAGAAAAAGTATGAATTTATCAAAATAAAATAAATTGAAAAATAACATTATTTTCTCATATCACTTTGGAATTGAATTGTAGATTAGCATAAAAAGAGGAAAATTGGGCTGGGGCTGGGGCTCAGTGGCAGAGCACTTGCCTAGCATGTGTGAGGCACCGGGTTCTATTCTCTGCACCACATATAAATAAATAAAAAATAAATAAAGGTACATCAACCACTAAAAATATCTAAAAGGGGGTGAAATTGTTTTTGCAGTCTGATATTTGAAACCTTCAATTTTATATTATAAAAATTAATTTATTTTTGTAATTTTTGTATTTGTGCTTTAAATGATGAGATCAGTGGTTTGGGGTTTCTCTTTCTGAAGATATCATATTGACTGAAAATTTTAAGTGAAAACCCAAATTGGATCTAATTGTGTGTATGTATATATATATATATATATATATATATATATATATGAGTATGTATGTTATTTTAACACTTTTAAAGTACTAGATGACTATTGAGGTGTCATATAAGACTTTTGATGATATTAAGGTATCCTATAGATTGCTTGAGGCAGTTACTGTAATTATTACTATTTTAATCTCCTCATGAAGCTCCATTTTTATACATCCCCCTTTTAGGCTGTTAACTAGAGGTCCATGATGATCATGCATCAGCTCCATGTGACCATGACAGACAGCTGCAGACTGTGCAATGGCTAAGGATCCTTGGTGACTGGCTAAGGGTCTGGGTATAGCACATGCACCTTTGCCACTAATCTCACACTCCTTCCACAGACATTAGAAGGTTCTTGAACCCTCCCATTTTATAAGGAAAGGGTATATCAATGTCTTTTATGAAGAAATGGAGACGGATGTTATTGGTAATAGCCCATGATTTGTTCATTGTATGTATGAAGAAATTGGAGCTGAGAGAATTTAAATGATACTCTCATGCAGTAGTCTAACAATGGCTAAGCCAGTGTCAGAGTGCACAACCTCTAACACTCAGGGCACTGTTAGTATGTTTTGAACATGCCATCTAGTATCTTGCTACCCAAATGCATGTGATTCAACAGTGGTCTGGTTCTGATTTTGAACTGGAGACTCATTAGTTAATTGAGTTGATCCCATGCTCTATTCAGCAGAAGAAGGTCTACCTCAGTATTTCTTAAATGTCTCTTTTGAAAGTATTGATTCATAACAGGTCTTTCTTTATAATACCCCAATGCTCTAGTTATAATTATTTGTATATAAGTTTAATACAACAAATACCTATTCCATGCAAATGAACTCATGAACCATTTATTGGACTGAATAACTTTACAAAATAATGGAAGAATTTGGAGGGTACCCTAATGTAGTTGACATTTTCAGGACACACAGATTTTCCCCCAAAACAATGTAGAATAATATAGATTAAATGGAATCTATTCTGTAGAGTGAATTGGATATAACTTTCCTATGTTCGTATACGAATGCATGACCAGAGTATCTCAATATCAAGTACAACAACAAGAATAGGAATTTATACTCAATGTAGGTATGATACATCAAAATACATTCTACTGTCATGTATAACTAAAGAACAAATAAAAGCAAAAAAAAAAAAAATGGAGTCTGTTGTATAATGTGATCTCGGCTGGTCAATCCAACAGAGTTCATTCTTCAAGATATGTGTCCATTTCTCAGGTTGCTTTGGTCTTGATTGTTTACCTACAAATCATGATGATGAAATGGGTGGTCCTGTTTCTTCAGTTGATTGATTGTTGACTGTTCATTTATTCAGGATCTATTTATTGACTTGCAATCTTTCCTCTCCATCATTAAATTTGTCAGATTATGTTATTATCCAACTCAAGACTATGTTGTCATCTTTTTAGAGACTATTTTAAACCAATCTGTGGCTATTAATAGGAGTTGAAGGTTTTCTTTGTGTGAGGACTGATGTTTACTTGCTCATCTACAGCAAAGAAGCAATGCTAACCTATGAGAAAAATGTGGGGGGAAAAAACATTTAGAAATTTACTTTGATCAGAGTATGTGTCTTTACAAAATGGGAGTTTACCTTGGGTCTCTGTTCTTAGATGTTGACATTTCCCAAGCAATATTTTAGAATTCTAAGGAAAACAACTACCCAGTGAGCGATTAGACTTTTGCCCAGGGTGTGTTTCTTCTGCTGGCCACATTCATCCTCCATAGAGTCACATCACCACTGTGCACAATCGTAGAGCAAAACCTCTCATGTAAATTTGGAGAAGTATCTTGACCACTTCTGAACCTTTATACAATAAAAACTGGACTTCCCAACACCAACACTCAAAGCATCAAAGTGTACAGTTAATAGAGTGTTCTCTCGCCGATTTACCCATTGTTTAACTCTCCATGATGAGTCATTACAATGATCATTCTTTGGAAAAATACATTTCTGATGTTGGTATAGACAGTGTGTCATGGAAGGAAGCCATTTATTATAGGAATCTTGCCTGAAATCCTAATTAAACACTTTTGTTCTTGGGTCACACCATGAGACAAATGTCTCCGCAGTTTTGGGGGTAGCTGGGTTGGACTGAACGTGAGATAGCTCATTGCTTTAAGACTTGACCATAGCAAACTCTCCCAGCAAACTCAATTATGAGAACATTAAGTGACATCCTTAAAAATGTTATGTAAGAAATGTAAACATATATGCTCCTTTGCCATGATGAAAAGCCATGGAGTTCTAAGTGGAAATGTGATTACAGAGTCACAGTGTACTTACAAAAACTTTAAAGATGCTTCCCTGTTATGAATAACAACGCAACGTCACGCTGAACTTACTACCCAAATCAAGTGCCTTTAAGTAATATTTCCTCTTTGGCACCCGCCCCCCTCCCAGTGAGGAGGACAGAGAATATAAAAATAAGAAAACAGACTTCCTACTTTGCTTCTTTACCATCTCAGTGGGAGTCACCAGTGGCAGATTATTCACGTAGCTATGTTGTAAAATCGTAGATTTTTAATATCTGAACTACTGAGTACAAACATAACATTTAAATAAAAATAATGCGGAGTTATTTATCTTCACCAAATCTTCTCCACCCTGTAGAGGATGTGAGCTGTCTCTTTAATAATGCAAAGGAGTAGTAAATTTCAAGCTGAGGATGGGCAATAACAAAGAGAGTGATCTCCACGCTGCCCTAATGTCAGTGGAGTGGCTTAGGAGGACACCTTATTAGTTCTAACAGGCTGGTTAGCGCGGGGTCACCTCTCTGCCTCCATCTCCCCGGCAGGATCACTCATCTCTGGGCTATATTTGGGAGGGAAGAAGTGAGGGGGAGGGGAAGGAATATATTTAGAGCCTCTCTCATCTCCCCGGCATTTACAGCTGTTTATTTTTATTTGTTGTCCAATTGCGTTATTCTTCTTCTCTGTCTCTCCCTTCTCGCTGTCTCCCTAGCTGCCTGTTGGTGTATCTGTGGTGAGATAGAGCAGAAACCCTCTCCATGGTTTCTCTTCTCCATTGTTTCATTTTTAGAAATCATCTGAAATAAGAGTAGTTTATAAATCTGTATTCAATGAATATCTACTGTACTAAAAACATTTAACTGGGAGAAGGGCCCAGCATAGCTAACCTTCCAATTAACAGGACCAGCCGAAAGGAATAGGAGAGAATTCAGAGAGATGCACATACATACCTTTTTCTGTCTTAAAACACTGAGATCCATCATATTTTAGAATTGCGTAAATCAACAGAACAGTGTAAATCAATCACATTGGAGAGTTGTGCTTAATACGTTTTCACAAAAGAAAAAAGATGAACTAACTATCCTCCTTTTAAACATGAATTTCTGTGCTGTCTTTGATTTTTTTCCCATCGTAGCTACCAACATTGCCCCTTTCTCCTCCCCCACCCCCACCCCCTATTCTCCATCCAAAAATGAATGCAAAGAAATGCTATTAGGCTGCCTGGTTATGTATTTTTTATGAGGCCATACAAGACGCTGCCTGACCCCTTGCCGTTCACGTTATAAGCACACTGAAGATGCTTTTCATTTGGGTTTTGCTTTTCAGCCTGGATGACCTCTATTTAAAAAAAAAAAAAGTAGAGGAGGAGGAGGAGGTGGGGGTTGGTGGGAAGGCCTAATATGTGACCCCAGGGACTAGTCGCTTCAAGGATTACATTTAATTCATATGATAATATTGAAATATAACGTTCCTGGGTCTAATGTTTGGGTTATTTTCTCTTTCTCTTTATTTCAGGGACTCATTGATGAGTCCTGTCATAGATGTTTTTCATCAATTTTGGTGTAGAGAGCTATAACTCATGCACTAGGGTCAGATTCTTAAAATTACCTTTTTTTCTCTCCCCTCCTCTTAGAATTCACGTCATAAATACAAAACCTCTCCCTCTCCATAGTTTCTCTAAAAGACATAGAGTAATTAATTTTTCTAATGTGTGTCTACCGAGAGTTCTGTTTTAGTTAACAAAACAAATTTTATTTTGGCATTTCTGAAATCCATTCTGAACAACTGACCCCCAAGTTCTCTATTACTGTGAAGGCAGACATCTGTTTAACTCTTTCCTTTTTGGAAAGATACATTATGGTATTCCTTCTTACATGTCATGTGTGATATTTAGATAACCACCCACATTTGGGTCCTTGTGCCTGGTACATACATACTCTGTAATACTTATTTGTACATCACTCTTAAATTGTCCTTCTTTTTATAATTAATGCCCTTATCAGTTATTGAATGTCCCCTGTGTGAATTTTAGTGGACATTACAAACTTCACCATTAAAATGTTTTCTGCCCCCTGCTGCGAGGCCACGTTGCTCACTGTATTTAAGTTTGTGGTTAATGTTCAAAACCTATTTGTAAAAGCATCCCTGGCTAGTTTTTAGAATGACCTTCCTGTTAAAGTTTTTTCTGACATCACATCTTTTTGTCTTTGCTAGTTGAAAAGAACAGGTGGAGGAATGGAATTAAACTACATGTCAATAACCGTATTTTGAAAATGTTTTTATTCCTTTCGCTTAATAGTCCGGTACTTAATTTCTTCAAATCAGCTGCTGTTCATCAGTGCTACAGCATGTCGCTTGTCTTGGAAGCAGGTTCCTTGGAGGGACAGTAACATTTCACTGGAGCTAATAAAGTCAATTAGGATAATATTATACAGTAGGCCGCTACAAAATCAGGTGCATTTTGCACCAATAAGTCTGTTTTAAATTCATTCCAATCTTATACTTCACAAGGAGCATATAGAGTGCTGTTATTATTAGTGACATCAGCTTGAAGATGTATATTTAATTGCAGTCTTTCTCTTTTCTATTTCTTTTTAGTTAATGCAAAAGAAAAAAAAAGAAACCCAGCAAATTTGTGGATATGTTCACACGTTTTCATTACCACAAAAGTACTGACAAAAACTGATCAAAGCCGGGAAATTCATGGCAGTAGCTGAAACCCCATCTCCAGCCAGTCCCTTATTATTACCCAGGTATTGCCACAAAATGTGATTCAGCAAATAAAGCCCCTGGCTGCGGGGGTGGGGGTGGGGGTGGGGGCTCTGCAATCAGAGCCCAGCAAAGTGGGTCTGCAATGAGGTTTTCAGAATGACTCCTAATTTTCCTACATTTGTTTGCATCACAGTCTGAACATTTTTGACATCTGGGTGACTGGTAGAAATGCACATATGTCTCCATGTATACATAGAGGACATATATTTTTGTCTTTGTCAGTCACTGTGTGTGGGAGAGGGATGTTTTAAAACAGAGTCCAGGTTCTCCTTTGTAAGGCATTAAGCTGTGACCCTCCTCCCGCCTTCCCTCCCACTGTAGCCCTGGACTTCATGATCCCTCCTTGACTGCTAGCTTAACATAGAGTTGTCTTTTTTTTTTTTTTATTTTTTTTTATAAACCCAGTCACAACACAGAAAGAGGAGGGAGAGAGAGAGAGAGAGAGAGAGAGAGAGAGAGAATGTGAGAGAGAGAAAACAGTAAAAACCCTGAAGGATGGTTCTCAAAAATACTAAAGGAACCACAGGGAATTCCTTTTGAGAGCAACAGAAAGCAGGCTAGCTGAGGTAAGGTAGATGTGGACAGTCTTTTCCTTCTTTTTTCTTCCCTCTCTGTCTCTTTCTGTGTAAGTCTCTCTCTGTCCCCCCCTCCCTTCTCCCATTCTCTCTCTCCCCCCCTCCCTTTACATTCATATGTTCTGTCTCTCCCTCTCTCCTGCTCACTAGCTGTTTCTTTATGGATCGGGGAGGGCGGGTGGGTGGGGGAGCTACCTAACTTCTTCCCTGCTTAAGCAATCTGAGAACGGAACTCATGTGAATATGCAAATAGGACTGCCTGGCCGCGTTGCTGACACGTGTATGTGTTGTATCTCTCTCCCCACCTCCCTGTCTTAGCGTCTGATCTTCAACAGATTGCTGTTGTTTCTTGTGATCACCAGCACAGCGTGCTGGAAAGAGAGATTGGGGGGGGGGGGGTGGAGAGGTGGGGATTGGAGGGAGTGTTGTGGGGCTGGGAGGCAGGAAATCATGACATGATTGCTGTGACTTTTTTATATTAATGTGTGGCTTTTTTTCTAGCTCATTTGCATGTCAAAGTGGTGGAGGTGTGAGGGCAGAGATTAGTATGGAGATGACATAATGATGCAATGAATTAAATGTGATCACTTCTCTGAGCGGGGGTGAGGTGGGGGGGGCACGAGGTTGGGAGGGGGGGTAGCCAGTAAGACAGACGGAGTGAGGGAAGCTAGCGAGAGGGGAGCGCTGCTTCTGATCTGCACCGCACAGTTGATTGATGTCACCAGCTCGCAGAATGCATCTTTTTATTGTGATGGTGGTGATGGTGGTGGTGGTGATGCTGATTGCGATGATTACACTTACCGTTAGTGTGAAATTTGAATTTTAAGTGGTCAGTGCTGGAGCTCCAGCGCACGTGATTATTTGGTCCATCAGTGCAAACCCTTTACTGTCAAATTTTAACACCGCTCCACATTTGCTTTTATTAAAAAAAAAAAAAAAAAAGACGATGCAACCTACAGGAAAGAGAAGATTGCTAATCTGTGATATTACACAGTGGGCTGGAATACCAAAGCTTTTCATGTGGCTTCACTTCTATTTTTGAGTATGCAAAAAAAAAAAAAAAAGGTTGGGGGATCTAGATTAAAAACATTTTTATTATTATGAAGAAAAAAAGAATCTTTCATTGGATCGGTGGGGTGGCAAAGGTTTCAACCAGTGACAATAAAGAAAACGCAATTTCATCTCTGGCATTCAGCATTATCTCCCTTTAATAGCAAAACCAAACCAGACTGATGGCTGAACAAAGCAAATTCTCAGGCGGCTGGTTGCAGGTCTGAACGCAAGAGTAAAACCGAAACATTTTTTTTTCCCCCTCCTTTTGCCTATTTTATATGCAACACCTGAAAATATGTACAGAATAGTTGTAAAAGAGGGGAAGAGGAAGAGTTTTTTTTTTTTAAATACTTCTATAATTAAAAAAAAAAAGAACATAAATACAGACTACAAAGGTCTTTTAGACTTGGGAGATTTATTTGTTCCAGAAGTCAAAATCATTCTGTCTGCCAGTAAGTTTTCTTCTGATTAGTCTGGTCTACTGCTTCTTTGGGAGGATGGACTTCCTACAGTATAGACAAATCAGTATAGAAATTAAGGACTAATTGTTATGTGTGCAATAACCCTGATGATATAAATGAGCACTTAAGAATCCACAGAACATCACTAACATAAATTTATTGAAAAAGAAAATCCAAAGCAACTCCATTAGTTTTTCTCTGTTATTGTTAAGGACTTTAAATGGATTTCCTAATTGGATAATTTTATTCACAAGAATAATACACAAATGGAAAACAAGGGTGGGGGTGGAGTTGGCCTTTAGAAGGAGGAAAATCTCTGCCAGAGCAAACCACCATCAACTTGGAAAAAAACCTGCTCAGGGTGCCAGGATGGAGGGTAGAGAATAGCAAGTATGCGTGAGAACCACCTGACCCAGTGCGGCTGGGGGAAGTAGAAGGATGTTTTTAGCATGTTCAGGCAATACAGAAGATAAATGCACTCGCCTCCTTTTTATGATATTTAAAACAGTGTCCATCATTATTGTCCTTCTTCAATCACATGCATTTCAAATTCGTTTCGTTCTGTTTTCCTAGGATGCAGCATCCCTGTTCCCCTTCCTTGATTCACTCTCATCCACATCTTCAGCATTTCCTGTCCACCAAGTCCGTCTATCTGGAGATGCACTTGGACTCAACCTTGCTCCTCTTCCTTTTCCCAGATAAAGGCAGCTGTGCTTACTATAAACTTGGTCTCACCAATTCTGTGCATGGACACTATTAATAGAAGAGCGTATCGTGTCCTGTGCTTACACCCTTTGCCTGCCAAATACATGCAATACATCAAGACAGAGGAAAGTTCTGGAGTGCTGGTCTTGAGCAGCTTTCCTCCTACACATCAGCACCTGTATCCTTATTCTCCCTGTGTCCCCAGGTAGTACTGTGGCCTCCTCTGTGTCCTGCTTTCTCCTTGCCTTAGTCTCCTATGCCAATAAAGAAGAAAGGCAGGGATGAGGATTGTTACTATTGATCTGCCCAAGGGGATCATTAGGCATCCGTATCAATCTACAAATCAGTGGGCCTGTGTTACTAGCTTGGGCAGTCATTGCCAATTTGTTCCTATTAGATGGCTGAGCCTGGAGGTGTGTGATGAGCAGATTGGGGCTTTATCTCAGCACTGGAGAGGATGCAGGCTTGCTGACAGACAGCAGAGGTTCAACGGAGTTTTGTTTTGGGGGTGGGGAGAGCGCAAGGGAGACAGGGATGCTTATGGGTTTTGTTTTTGGGCCTGAAAGCTGTCTGCACCTTAACTAGACTGCCAGGGTGGACCCTACCCCATCCAAACTGAATGAGCTCTAGTTGGAACTGGCCCCTGCATCACCACCTCCAGCCGTGACATCTCCCCAGAAAGCTGTCCACAGAAACATCTTCTCTTGTAATCTTTTGTGATCCTTTTTGGGATCAGCATCAGAACAATTGAAATGCAAACATTTTTTTTCCCTTTTCCTCCTCTAGCAGTATATTTACAGTTGAGCAGGTGACATTTTTAGCTGGTATTTTCTCTGTAGTTCAATTAGATAAAGCAAAAGTTAAAGCTGTGGATAATTTTGTTTGGGAAATCATATTTACCTTTTCTCTTTGAATTGAAGTCTAGGAGGAAGTGTGTTCTCACTGCATTCTTTATTAGTATTGTTTTTTAATCTTTAAAGATCATCCTTGTCTTGGGCTTTCAGAGAGCAACAACTATGGCAAAAGCCACATTCTCTCACATGCATGTAGATGTGAAAAATAAAAATTGTTTCCATGGGGGAAGGGGAGGGAAAAAGGATAATGAATGAATAAGCACAATTTATGTCGTTACCGCTGCTAGCGTGACATTTCCTCTTCATTATTTTGTGAAAACCTCAATTTTAAACCTGGTTTTACTCATTCCTGACGTGAGCATTATTCAGTATAAATATCTGTCCATTGCCAGGCCTCGGTGAAGCTCCCAGTGACATTTCTGCTTTATAGCTTTCTGCTGGGGGTGGGGGGGGGGAGACAAGGAAGGTGGGCTGATGCAGAGAGGGAGGGAACCAGGCAGCCTCCACTTCCTGGGAGCTCTGTTTTTATTCAGCCACTGAGTTTGTTCCTTGTGAATAATAATCTGTTCTTCCCAGCTGGGGTTGGGGGGCAGTGGCTAAAACTGCCCAACTTCAACTGAATACTTAGCTCTTACCATCTGCTTGTGAAATTGCTCATCACTCCAAGGGGGGGCAAAATTTTTTTTTTTTTGTGTGTGTATATGTGTGTTTTTAAACCTTTCATATTTTGAGTGTTGAAAATGAGACAATCGTGTTTATAGTGAACACCCATTGCCAAGTGGTTTTGGTTTGCTTTTGGTGACCCAACATATTTTAACTTGATTTAAAAAAAAAAGGAAAGCCCCTGTGGCGCTTTAGAAGACTTTCAAGTTCTTCTTACTATGTATCAGTTGGTACTGGCATTTTCTCACCTGTGGGTTGGTTGGTTTAGTTTTCCTGGCCTGTCCCCAGTTCATCTACTCTAAAGATGCACACACTTCATTGCATCCGACAGGAGCCTGCTTGTTGGTGGTGGTGAGTGGCTCACACAACTTCACAGAAACAAATCTGTGTGGAGTAGATGATTTTGGAAGTTAAAACTGTTTTAGTTTATCATGGACCAGACCTCCAGGCTGCTTTCATCTTTGTGGCATACGTATAGAAATCGATTTGGAGTGGACTCAGAAGAATGTTGTAAGAGTTTGTTTTGCAAATATTTATAAACCTAATTTCTTTGGAGTGGAGTCTTCTGAGAGAATGGTCACTGTACTATTAGGCACAGAGTTCACTTGGAGGAGGATGCTGCCAAAATCTGTTGTTTGTTTTATGGTGAAGGGCTGGGAATTCAGATTGGTTTGCCAGTGACACGCTGTCAAAACCAGAGATATCTGGAGAGGTATTTTATTAATCCTTAGGATCCCCTGTCCTCGTTTCTTGAATCAATGAGAACTTCACAATGAGCGAAACAAACAACCCGGGTACTCTGATTTTCGACTGAAGGACAGAAAATGGACCTTTTTGCATGTCTCTTTAGCAGGGAAGGGAAACCCATAATTTTCTCATCACACAGGGCTTATTACTGAAAGATGTTGACAGTATGTAGCAACTTCATAGGAACTTTTAATCAAGCGAGAGCCTGGCCCGTCAGCCAGGACATTTATAACTTCGGATTCACCTGGCTCACAAGCCATGGACATTGCTCTGATTTCTCCCATTCTGATAGAAAACATTTTGATTTCTTAACACACGGTTTATCTACCCATATATCTCCCTAGTTTTCCCTGTTTTATTTAGTGTGGCTTCTTATGTGCCATTTCTTCATGAAACAATTGGTACATTCTCAGCACGCTGTTCTGAGTCGAGAAACCTCGTCTAGATTAATGGTCAGTGTCGCACACACGCACATCTGTGTTGTGATAGTACAGAGGCGCTGAGAATTACTGACAAGATCCAGAATAATTCCTAATGCTGTCGAAGGCTTCATTTTCTCCTCGGAATGATGGATGAGGCATAAGAGGTGCCTTCTGAGATCATTATGTGCATCATTCTGTTAAGTGTTATTAAAGTCCGTCTGTCTTAGACAGCAGAAACTGTATCTTCGCCCTTATCTTTCTTCTGTTTTTAAAAAATAGTAACTGTGGATCCCTTCCTAACATGAGCTCTTTTTGAGATCATCTCCCTGTTAATTTGGGTCATAAAATTATTGAGGATCCTGTTTTTCTTTCAACCTAAAATTTGATAATATTAATCCACAAGCAGATTCTGGCTTATTTTTAAACCTTTAATTCACAATAAATGCTTTAGGAATTCATTTTACTATTTTAAAAAAATAAGGTGTGACAAATACCAGAATGTGGGGTATGGGTTTCACTCTGTAACTTCCAAGATAGATCATAGTCTTTTATTTTGTGAGTTCCTGTTATTTTAAATACCACTGTTGCTTTGTCACCTCAAATTGATGAACATGCAGGACAAGTTTGAATTGGATGAATATTACACTGAATTCCTCCCTAATGGGCAGATGTATTCAGAGGTGACAGTGCAGAAGCTTGTCAACCAGAAGGAAAACTTTGCTCTCCACTTGGTCAGGGAAAGTTTGTTTTTACGAATTGGTACATCTGGAGGGAGGGCGAATTTCCCCCAGTGCACAGGGCACTTGCTGCTTTCAGCAAGGCTGGGTGAAGAGGGGTCAGGAGTGAAAGTGGCACATGAGCTGCGAAGGTAAATTACAGACCGTTCCTATTAGATCTCAAGCAATTGTACCAGAAGAGAAGAATTCACTTTTAAGATTCAGAGCTCTTCCCAGAGTTGCATATTTTCCTGGAACCTATACTAAGAAAATATAACTGATTTTACAGAACATTTTCATTATTACCCAGTAGCCCTCCCCATCACCTTCTATTTATTTATTTATTTTGTTATTGTTTTTGAATAGTTTGCAGGAGTATCATTAGACTCCCAAGGCTTATCTGAAGAAAATGAAACCAAAAAGAAGTAAATCATCACATCTTTTTAAAACACGGTTTCTTCTTTTCAGAGATTCATTGAGATCTAGAAAGGTTCATTTTTTTCTTTTTTTTTTTTTTAACTTTTAATAGAATTATATAAGTTTGATGCACAGCTGGGATAAACCCAGCCATCCACAGCACAGCTAGTTTTTGAACATTTAATTTTATATTTGAATAATTCTTCAGATCAGGCTGTAATCATGAATGTCATATAAAAAGTTTTTTTTAAAAGAAATTACATTATTTCACAGATGTGCAAATACTTCTGAGAAAAAATTACATTGATCAGTTTTTAATACCCCCCTGTCTCACCCTTCAGTCAAAGGGAAAAATAGCTTTTTTCCCCCCATCTTTGTCTTCAGAAAGGTGCTAGATTGTAAACATCTGAAGGAAATGAAAGGGGGTTGGCCAGTCCACCCCAAACTCTTTCCAGATTTTCAATCCTTTCAGCAGCAGCCTTCAGTTCTCAGAAAAGAGGGAGGGTCTAGGGGGGGAAAAAGGAGAAAGGAGATGTCTCTGTTTATTATTAAAATTTAAAGTGAAAAGCATCGCTATAACTGGCTAATTTTGAATCTTCTCATTGAGGGGGCTTTGAGCAACAAGAGGCAAAATTTAGACAACGTGTTCACCGTGGTGATTTGGGAAAGATAAGGCATTTGCCGCTAATTAAGATCTAATTCTGGGAAGAGGACAATAAGCAATAGATGATTATCTTTTCTTTTATACTTTCTGAAACAATAGTGTATAGAGACTTGATTCAAAAAAATAAAAACGACTCAGACAAACAGGCTCATTTTTACTTAGGCAGAAAGATGAGTCTTTGTAGAGTGTTTCTGAAGCAGAGTCTATTTATTCTGGTTTAAAGGGATTTCGGAATTTCTGTGTTTTGCAAATACAGAATATTTCTGGAAGCAACAATTGAAGTCGCAAACGGTGGCTGTTTGAGGAACAGTCACCTGTGGTTGGGAACACTGCTGTTACTCAGGGCTGAATGACCAGGCGCCTTTGAATCCGAAACAAACAATTTAATTAGAAGCCTGGAGTGCGTGCTTTTCCCACGTCTCTGTCATTAATATCTCAGACCAAGTAACAGGGCACAGCCTCCACACCCATATAGTATTTGGATATTTGATATGCCCTCATAAAGATATTCTGCAAGTGGAAAAAATTGCATTAGCATTTAGTCCATGGATAATGATTTGGTTAAGCTACAGTTTTTCAGGATTTCTTTATTGTCCCAACTTCTTTTTTTTTTTTTTCCTGAACCCAAACAGAAGAATCTACAGAAATACAACAAGGTGCTATATTCAGATCAGTAGGGACGAAATCACAATTGCCCCTTTGTCTTTCCCAAACCATACGTGCCAGATGCTCTATGAGAAAAATAATCTATAATGTTGGGTTTATTTTCAATATGCAAGTCGTATAAAAATATGCAAGCTCTGATCACAGTGTGCTGGAAACGACTCCATAAAAATGTGTAACGAAAGCTGTTACTATAAGCGCAGCTCATGTATTGGAACGGCTGAGACAGCTTGATACAGTTTAACACTTGTTCAATTATAAGGAAAAGAAATTCAGAAGGGAACTTGATTTAGATAAGAATTTTAAAGAATCCTTGACATTTCCCTAGTAACTTCTCCTTCCAATCAAAACTGTAGCCTTGCCCTCGTCTGTCCCCTTCCCTTTTCACATATTGAGGGTCCAACTCATTTAGAGAGCTTGGAACTAAGAGGCACCCTCGACTTGACCACCTTTTCCTTCCAAACCCTGCTCATATTTTAGGTTTTATTGAGGGGCTGGGTCATAGCTCTTTGCAAATTATTTCAGGTGTCTGCTCTCTTTTATTCACTTAAGAAATGGAAGAGAAATCATCTGGTCGCTGGCCACACTTCTCTGTCACGCCCATTTCTTTTTCGTTTAAGTGATGTCATCTCACTTTCCTGGGAGATAGATTTTTGTGCCCATAAGAAAGGTTGACAGTGATATTAGTACCAAACCTTTAGTTCCAGGAATTTGTACAGATGTCACTGTTTTCTCTCCATTTAGCAAACGCTCGACTGATAGGACTACCTTGTGTGTATGTGCGAATGCATGTCTATAAATAATACACAGGCTTTAAATATGTGTGTGTGCACATGGATGGATGTTGTGCTGTTGTGTGTGTGTTCCAGCCAAACTCGTTCTTGGGGTAACTGAATACATAAAGAACATCAGCTCCCACCGTCAAAATTCCTTTTGTATACCTTGACTTTTAACTTTCTGAACTGAGTGGTCTGTCTCTTCGTGTCATATGTAGGGTTTCCTTGCTAATCGTGCATATTTTGAGAGTGACATATTAATAGTGTTTGTTTAATCTAAAAAATTGGCACCTTAGCATCATTTTAAAGTTGGTCTCCTCAGGGTGATTTAAAAAAAAAACAAAAAAACCCAAAAGTCAAAACTCCAAACCCTAACCAAAAGAAACCAAAAACCTCCAGATTAAGCTAACCCAGTTCATGGAGTGTTTTTAATATGAAAGAATATGACTTGCTTAACCTTGACTAAAAATATTAATCTCAGGCATTTGGGGGACCCCCCCCCCCAAATCCAGTGTTTGTGACCAAGGCCCTCTGTAGGCAGCAGGGAGAGCCATGTGTCTGCATCAAGGGGAACAAATGGCCCACAAGTCTTCACTTACACTGTAGCCTGTTTTGACTTCTCAGTTTCCGTTCATTTCATGTTATTTGGGTATTTGTAAGTGGATGGAAGAAACAAAGTGCCAAACTTTTTCAAGGAGTTTTTCTCGTCACTTGGCATCCAAGACACTTAAACAAGGTCTGTGCATTAACGGGCTGGACTAGAAGTGGGGAAATGGGGAAAGCTATCTTTTTTCCTTTTTTTTTTTTTAACTTTCTATAGTGGTTAGTGGGGGCAATTTAAAGAGGGATCCTGGAATTTCCAGACCCTGACTCTATCTTCTAAGTCATTTCTGTACCTGGAATAAAATGTTGCTGTAGAAATTATTGACATAATGTTCCCCATGAGGACTCATAGCCATCAAAGTGAAATCTCACAATAAATTCAGAGGCCACCTGGAGAACCACCATTAAAGAGCTTTTTAGAGGGGGGGGGACTTGAAAAGCTTAATTCTTCTTAAATATAAGTTCACTGATCATGTTTCTGTACCACTTTCCTTGAGTTGAGTTCTTTACTTTTAGCTTTGTTAAATAATCCTTTAAAGCTTTTTTTTGACAGCAAAAATGCTGCATTTTTGTATAGATGACATCACTAGCCCTGCTCCAGACACAGGGAAAGCCACAAGGTTACGAAGCAATAAACCACAGTCAGAATTTCTGTGGGTCTCGGGAATAAAAGCCTTAAAACGTGAGGTGGGTCTCGGTGATCTGTGGGACAAACACTCCCAAGGACAATACCAGAAAGATAATTGATCCGTGTGGGGGAACATTTCCTTTTTCTTCCTTTCTTTCTTTCTTTCTTTTTTTTAAGCTAATTAGTCTTTGCGAAGTCAAATAACTAATGCTGTTTTACACTTAGCACTTAGGCGGAGCTTTCATCCTGAAAGTGCTTTGAAAACATTAACTAATTAATCATTAGCTAATTTAGCAACTGACGATAAAAGTTGAGAGACTAGAGGAGGCTGGATTCCACCAGTGTTGGGTGCACAGAAATCCCCTGGTGGAGTCGAAGCTGGGGGACGTCTGTCTGGAGCAGAGCTGGATAGCTCAGGTCGCCAAGTGTGGACAATTTACAGGACCATGCTCAGGTAATAACTGTAGATAACACCAAGAAAACCTTTAAGACACATACTCCTGAAAAATCTTAACAGGTAATGGTCAGCTTTGTCTTTATTTTCTTTTTATTTTATTTTTTTCATTATCACTTAAAAAAAAAAAAAACAAGCCCAGCTTAGCAGAGGCAGCCTTAGCACATAACTGGAGACTAAGAAGATGCTTCGGGTTGAAAGTGTGTAATACATCATTATTTCTCACAGAGGTCAAATCGGAACAATGAAGCAATAGATGTGTTCTCTTTGGACTCGGAGGACTGGCGTGAAGTAGGAGTAACCCCAAGCAGAATGGGAAATTGTGTGTGTGAAAGATCTTTTGCAGTGAAGCTTCCTAGGTCCAGTGCAATGTCATCCATGAACGCTGCCCTGGAAATCGAGCTTAGTTTAAGAAACTTGGTGCAGCCACCTAAGAGAATTCTCTTGTGTATCTCGACAAACAACGCTTTCCAGGGGGCTTGTCTGCTCAGCACTGTAGCCCCATCCATTATGTGAATGAGATGTGAAAATAGTTCCGCGTTTCTCTGAGCTATCAGCAGACCGCACAGGCTGAGTTTCTTTAAAAATACGGAGACAGTTCATCTATAGACTCTCTCTGAATGAGTGAGTATGTGTGGTCCGGCTCGTTTAAAGAAAGAAACACTCCACAAAAGCCACCAGTATTATAGAAGGTGGTACCAGTAACTGCATTTTTGAAGAATGAATATACTGTGCTTTGCATTCAATGTGTTCTAATCCCATGTACCCTTTTGCTGCAATGAGGAAAAGCAAGATTTCAGAATATTAAAAAAATGTCACACTTGAGAAATGTGTTCTTGTTTTGCTCTTGCCTACCATTACTGAAGTGTTGGTAAACAAGGGGAGCAGAGACAGATGTTGTTTAAATTTTTCAGTGTGAGTACTACGGAAAGATGACTATCTGATGGAAATCTTTCCACCAAGCAAACTTTGATAATCTTTTTGTAGATGGCAAAAGGCAATGGAAATAGACAGTGCCCATCTAAGACAGCCGATGAGTTTACTGAAAAATTATTTAGTGTTCTGTGGGAGAAATTTAAGTGAAATGCTTTATACACAATTCCTGGGATGGTACTTGAAAGGTTTCAGTCCTGCTTAGAAGCATTTCCGGTTAATACTGAATTGTACTGTTGTAAGCCTGAGCTTGACTTCTGTTTTACCTTAAATAGCCCTCTTCTTCTTTTTCTTCTTTCTTTGTTTCTTTATTTTGTTGCTGGGGACTGTACCCAGACATGAGCATGCTAGACAAGTGCTCTATCACTGAGCTACACCCCCCAGCCCACTAGCCTGTCATGAATACAAAGCCTATGTCTCCCATTTCCCTACTTTATCTTCTGCTTACCTTTTCTTATAGCTTGATAGTTATTTTTTTTTTTAATTGACAACTAAGTTTCAAATTACATCCCTAATTTGGGAATTTAAAATTTTGTATCTTCCTGTTAAAGGTGCTCTATTTTAGAGGGGAAAAGAGGGTTCATATTTAAACATCACTTTTTTTTTTCAGTTTAACTTTTGCCTTTGAGTATCAAAGCTCCTTGATTCATAAGCTTGGGGTCCTCGCATCCTCCACCTGAAATCACTATAGGCTTAGAGATCTTGCCATGATGGCAAAAATTTTCCCTATCTTTCAGGGCATACCTGACAGCTAGCACCTGTGAATCAACCCACCCCTTGAGCTCTACCTGCAGAACTTTCACAGGAGACCTTTAGAAAGGTCAGGAGCCTCGATTAGCCTGTAGTTAAGGAATTTATACAAGGGAGATTGTTATGCTCCCATTTGCACGGATTCTATCCTATTCTTTTAAAAATACGATTTCCTGTATCAACTTGAATCAAAGCCATACAGAGAATAAAAGCTAATTTCTTTGATACTGAAATTAGAATTTTACAATAGTTGTTGCCAGTGGGGGTGATTTTGCCTCCTTTCCTGTACTTCACAGGGGACATCTGGTGAGGTCTGGAGACCTTGCTGGTTGTTGTAACTGTGTGTGTGTGTGTGTGTGTGTGTGTGTGGTGGGGGGATGGGGAGTGTGCCAGTGACTGTATTGGTTGGAGGTGGTTCACCATCCTGCAATGCACAGGACTTCCCTCTGTAACAAAGAATATCTGACCCCAAGTGTGAGCCTTGTGGAGGCTAAAAATCTGCTGTCAACCATGCTTGGAAAACACAACAGCTTTTGGGGAGGCACTAGCTTTTTAATAGTATTTGTAGGGAAAAAAAAGTATTTCATTGGAGAGAGAGTTCTTGCTCCTTAAATATTACTTCCCTCAACTCCAATAGCTTCATAGAGAGGGCTAGAAATGGTGACCCCACATCCTTTCCATTTTCTCACTTTTAAAAACCATGTAGCAAGGCAGCCAGAATGAAAGGGAAGCATGCGGATGAGCAGAGGATGTGCTGGTGGAAATGTGAACAACTTGCAAAGCCCTGATGGATTTTTATTTTTTTAAAAGATACTTTCAAGGCTGCATCCCATACCATTTAAGAACACACAGAAAGAGACCTTATGCTTATGAAGTCTGCGCCCGTCTTCGTTGGTTCCTGACCAGGAAGGTTGCCTTTCCTATTGTGATTTTAGGGATTTTTTTTTTTTTTAAATCTTTCGCAGAGCAGATTGTAACACAAACAGCTTGTGAAAATCACAAGCTGGAGATTGCAAAAAAGGACCCAAGGTCACTCGCTGTTGGTGATTATTTTTCTGGGCGGTGTTAACTTGTTACTCCAGAGTACTTGCAAGGGACTCGAAAAGGAGGCTTTTGCAGAAAATTAAGAAGCAAAATGCTGGGAGGAGATCTCAGAGGGAGAGCATAATGATCTATAATAGGAACTGATGCTTCAACAACAATTTATATACTTCTTGTCCCTATTGAACAGTGAAAAGTGGACTGGATGTCTCTCCAGTTACCTCTGTCAGCCTTTTGAGCTGGCTCTACCATTTAAAAGGAAGCGGAACTCGGCTTTCCCAGTAGATGGCATTGCAGTCTGTTCCGTGGTGGTGGGGAGCTTCCGTAGCCAATAGGACTTTTTTTTTTTCCCTCTGTGCTTCTTGCTTGATAATGTTCCCCCTTCCCCCTTGCATTAAATACTAGCTTGAGGTTATAAATAAGAATCTTGTTTTCGCTAGTTACCTGTAACTCTCAAAAGATTTGATTTAAAAAAAAAAAAGATACAGTAGATAATTTAATATGCCTATATCAAATGAAAAAAAATATATAGACCAGATCTGGGAGTGTGGCATATGGATAAAATATGCAAGCATGGAAAATTTTCAGACTACACTGTTTCAAAATGAGAGCTGCCTCTGGTCTTCATCTGTATACTTTCTGGTATTAATCCATTGTGCTTAGAGTATTGGTAGTGGAAGTGAAGAGAAAGCCTTAAAAAAAGTTTTTTTTTTTTTTTCTGTATCAAAGAATTTCCAGATACAATGTGTTCCTCTTGACTGAACCCCTAACAAACTTTATACCCTCTTTTTTAAACAACTTGTTCAAAAATTCTCTTTTTAAGATATTATCTGTCTGAGTTTCATGTGTATTACATGTAGGACAAAAAGTACACAGACTTTGTTTTTTTGGTTAATTATAAATATTGTTTTCATGATCTTCTGTTTCCTTCTTTTAAATTGAACCTAAAATCACAGCAGTAATTGATGGAGTCAGCAAGAGTTGTCACTGGCTGTGGTTGCAAAAAGATGCCAATGTATGCTTTATTATTATTATTATTATTATTACCATTATATTATTATTTTGCTTACTATGAAGTGAAGGTCCCTGAAGAGTCATCAGTACATTAAACTGGATTTCAACCAAAGAGAAAAAAGATAATATGGAGAAAAGACATACTTATAAGTATAAATATAAATATATATAATCTCACAATGCTTTATTATGTAAATACCTTTTAAAATAGAGGCTGAATGTATTAACTATAATCAAAATAGATTTTCTTTTTTTAATGAAGTTTGAAGATGCGAATACTACGTTTATGTGTCTGTGTTTTAATAGAATCTATATCATCCCTTAAGAATCCTTTTTTCCCCCCTGTGAGCCTTCCATGTTCTCCTCATAAAAATATTTTTCTAAAACTGTCCCCGACCTCCAAATGAAGTCCTGTTTCCACTGAATATACTCAATATTTTCCTGATAGTCATTTGGTAATAATATTTGACTTCCATTTATCAATACTGTTTCTTTCCATTATTTTTTAATCACAAGATTATGAGCTGTGTATTTAGTTATTATTTAAGCTAAATGGTGTCTTTGGCTGTTAGCTCGAAAAGATAATGTCCCAATATCAGGATTAAGTTTTCATCTGTATCAACTGGCTTAAAAATACCCAACTTGATTCCTTTTGAATTAACCGAGTCTTATTTTATTTTTTCAATATCACCGATCACCATAGTAACCACTAGCTGTCAGTTCAGCTTCTGACATTTTTCTCATTTGGTAAGATTTCAGAATTGCCATCCTCCCTGCCAACATGTCATGAACAAGAAAAAAAAATTGCATGAAAAATCTAATGGGTGTCTGGTCTGATTGTCCTCATTCGTGGCAGGAAAGACAAAAACTGATGAATTGTGAAATGTATTCAGAGGGATTCAAGGAAGCGAGTGCCTGGGACCCCCCCACCCCCACCTCGTTTCTTTTTGTTATGCTTGATGCGCCATACATGCTTACTCTGACACTTGGGTTTGTAGAAATTTAAGATTAACAATTTTTACATTCACCCGGCTGATCTCTCTCCCTTACCTTGTTGTTTTTTTTTTGAAAGTCATCATTAAAAATAAAGTTACCAGGGCTCCTACTTAGCATGACTTCTCAGTCGTATCATAGATTTTAAACAAATCCAAATTGGCTTCCAATATTTAAGATGTTGTGCTTGCAAATGTACAACTCTGTTTGGGAGCCAGATGTGGACTGTGAATTCACTCAGTGGGTTTTGTGTATATGTACGTGTGTATGCGTGTGCGTGCTCTCACGGGTGGTTGAGAAAGGACATTAGGCCTATTTGAAAAAAGAAACAAAGCTGATTGTAGGTATTTTCTAGGGGTTTGTTTTACATGATGAAGAAAAAATAATAATAATATGGTATTTTGCAGTTCTTTGCAGTATTCCAGAGTAACAAATAAATGAGGGTGGGGGACAGCTAGTGAATTTCTAGCCCACATGTGAATTGGCTAGTAAATGAAAGGAACTATTTCCATACTTAAATGTTTTCTTTCTTTTGATGGCCAGAACTGTTATAGCAAGGACAAAAAAAAAAGGGGGAAGTTACAAAGTACTTTAGCTGATACAGATCTACAAATTAATGAATATACGTTACTGATAGGGCACAAATGTATAGCTCACGTGTGGCTCTTATCACTGACACCTAGGCAAGACATTTAATATGTATGTGGCATTAATGCAAAAAATATATATAATATTAAAGATATTAGTATGTGTCTGTATGCATACAGATGTTCATCCTGTTACTATATCCTTTAGCTATGCAGGTGTACCTGGGTTTGATAAAACTCTCCAGAGGTGCTATTGTGAGCTAGATCAGTCTTATAGAATATTTTTTCATGACTGTCTACAAATTCAAGCTCAGCAGCAGGAACTCATTCCAGAAACATAAAGCTGATTTGATAAGCAGCAGTAGAATCCTGTGCTTTTTTTACTAAAGGGTGGACAACCCCAGGATCATGCAAGCAGACACTGGGATGTTTCCACTTCACATTTCATACGCTCTGGCTTTAGCTGCTTAAAAAAAAAAAAAAAAAGTCAGACACTGGACGGTTTGGGATTGTGTTGTAGAATTTATTACAGATTTTTTAGTCTCAAATATATTTAAACATTACATATGGCTAAGAAGGAATGGAAAGGCCCCATGAAAAATATGCCTATGAAGGACTAAAGTCCCTTAATTTAAAAAGAAAAACCACGTATATATTTTTGATGCAATTTATATGAATATTAAAACATTTAATGTTCAGTGGAGGTGGATTGATAACATGATTTTGTCATTGATGATTAATGGTGTGCCAGAAATATACATGCTTAAGTGCATACACATGTATACAGTTATCAGATGTGTGCAAAATAAGCAATTTGGCTCATCGTGCCTTTATTATTTGATTCTTTTTAAATTTAAACACTTTGGAGAAACCAAACGAATAATGCCTGAATGTTTACTGCTATTATTGTGAACAAATATAACCCTTGAGAAATAACTAGAAAATTGATATTGAAGCTTGGGGTATATTTCAAACACATATTTGGGAGTGGAAAAAATAGAAAGTATTTTTTGAATACTGGCAAATAAATTTACCTCATAAAAGAAAAAAGCCAGAAAAATATAAATCTTTTAATAAGAAATAATAATATTTTTATATGCTGTGCTTTAAAATGAATGGCGTAAACAGCATATACTTTAATGCTTTTATGCTTTATAAGATTTATAACAATAATCAGCAAAACCTTGTAACTGTGTTTGCACTTTACGTGCCTTGAAGCCATTGGATCTTGTGGTTAATTGTATAAATTCCATACACTATGGGAAATCACGATGTATCATTTATATTCAGCATGTGTCATGTGTATAAATATTAAAAGATATTAGCCAAAAATGGCTGATTATTCCTCAAACATTTTGTGATAAATCTTATCTTTTTATGGTTTGGGTGGGGGAAACTAAATATTTTATGTTATTTGGAAATATTCTTTAAACAACCTAGATTTATTATGAATATTTTAAACATTTATAACTGCCTTAAAATATTTGCAGACTTAGCTCACTTAACAGCCATATACGGGGGTAAAGTTATTTTTTGTATGCAGCATATACAGGCAGTTGGGACGTGGAGTTCTGTCCAGGATGGCGTAGATTGTCCACTCTGCCAGCCTCATGTATATAAAACACCCATTTGTGGATGGGTCCAGTTCTATGCAATCACTATCTTAGATGAAGGCGGGATCACCACATTATTTGTGTGTGCAGGGGTGTTTTGAAATCCGTGTAATTAGAATCCTCATCTTTTAAAAATTCTTTTCATCTATCCTAGACAGCAAGGCAGCATGCATGTGAATTTTTGTGTACGAATACTCCATTTTATTTCCCGTGTGTACTTGAGATATTTAAAAAAAATGTGGGTTGTATATATTCCAACATAAATACCTAAGTCAAATATACGAAAGGCTGACATAATAGCAAGTGTAAAAAATTAGGAGTGCTACATATTTATTGAGACTGATAGAGATGCCTAATGAATAAACAAACACAGGGCTGAACTGTTTTACAAATGTATTTGGCAACTGCCCGTAGCAGTGAATGTGTACATTTTGAGGGGAGGAAATGTCAGAACAGTCTTGTAAATACATGCAGCTGGAAAGAATAAAATAAAAAATGATGACTAGTGCTGACAGGCAGACTTGGGGTGTATGATATACTTTGTTCATTTGATTCTTAGAACTCAGTCGGGGGTTAAATTGGAATCCAGACATCAAAGAATTCTTCCACCAGACCCAAATTTTGCCCGTATAATTTTTTTCCTTACAGTTGTCATAATTTTAGCTAATTTCACAGTGCAATAAATTTTTACCGTTTGAAGTCTTTTCTCCCCCCTCCTTAAATATGCACACAGTGTGTATATAATATATCTCATGTGAACTCCCCACACACCCGATACTGGGTACACACACGCATAACAGTGACAGACACACACATGTGTCTGCAGCCCACGTGCCTGTGCACGCACCACCACCGAGGAAGACATGGCCAAGGCAGCCGTCGCATTTGTCTGACCCGAATCCTGAGGCTCCGAAGGGAAAAGGCTGTTTTCAGTAGCGATACCTTTGTTTCATTTTTCTTTTTACTTTTTTTCCCCCCTCCTCCTGGCTGTTGTGTCTGCAAATGTTGGAAGCATGTGGTGCCTGGATATTTGGAGGTTTTGCAGATTTCTGTGTGATTTTTATCTGAAGGTCAGGGCTGAGGAAATACATCAGGTTGGGATGTTTGCAGTGTGCCATTTAGCCTTGCTCTTCTTATCAGATCATTTTCTCACCTGGGCCACAAACAGGGAACTCCTCCACAGAGAGAGTGAAAATAAGCATTATTGTATTCATACGCACTTTTTCTTTTTTTCCTTTTAAAGCCTCATAGCCCTTATTTCTATGTATATTTAACTTTCAGCCTTCCTTGGGTTCTGTTGGCTTTTGATTACAATTCCATTTACCATTTTGCATTTCTTAAATAAACTGTTAAAGGTAAGTGTGTGTGTCTGTGGCTTTCTTTCTTTCTTTTCTTCTTCTAATTTTTTTTTTTTTTGCCGTGTAAAAAGTAAAAAAAAAAAAAAAAGTGATAAATCACATCCATAACACAATGTGTCATTTCTGAGCCATTGGTGTGAGTATACTCTTCTTGGTTGTACTTTAATATGCCACTGGTGATAAAGAAACATGGATAAATTCAGTCAGAGGATTTTGTTGACTTGTGTTTTCCATGGATTTGAGGATCTTGTTTTGTAGTTGATGAACTTGGCTATTTTCAAATGGGCTGTCCTGCTATGGAGAGGGCTAATTTTGTCTCTGCTACCTCCAGAGTAGTTAAGCAACTGTAGTCCCCATCCCCTGAAATGAACATGGTTTCTGGAAGCCCCAGATGGAGGGTTTCATACCATGAATCAGTATCCCAGAGTGCCATGGGTGGAGCAAATGTTTACTTGTAAGTAGATTTCTGTAAACTTGGGCCAGAAGGTAAATTTTTAAAAGATAAAATTTTTAAAAATGTAACTGTCCAAACTTTTATTACTTCATGCACTATTCAAAGGGCATGCAGAGCCAAGGAAAATGAACTCCCTGGCTGTTCAGAGAAGATCACCTTCCATTGATGGTGGTGAGTGATTAGCAGACAGGAGCCATATTGGAGAATAAAAGCTATTAAGAATAAGTATTGGTCATGGCTTTTGGGAACCAGTGAGCGATGCCTATTGGCTTTTAGGAGTATTGGGTAACTAATTGTGGCCCTTATTCCAACCAGTTATGCATTTACAATTAAAGATGAGAATATAGGTCACAAAGTTGGCTGTAAAATCTTGCAGTTGGACCTCTGGAAGATCCTAGGTGACCCTCATTATGGTGGACCTGCCATTTTTCATCAATACAATTACTCTTGGAAATAATTCCTGAGGAGTAGATCTCATTGGGAATTCTGAATGGAAGCCCTCTCTAATTTCCCTAAGTATCTCTCTGGTTCAGGTGGCTATGAAGCTGCTTGTTGCTTTTCTAGGTAATTATTTATCTTCTTCGCTACTCTGATTATGGTCTCACTGTTAGACAACTACTATCAAAAGTATCTAATAAAGACTTGATGTTTTTTAAAAGAGGAATTGGTGAGAGACTATCCAAAGCTCTGTCAGGCTGTCCTTTGGAAAAGATAAACATTTGCTTTCCATCTTGATGTCATCTTTTCAGGTTATTATTTGGTCACTAATTTATTTCACCATTAGTGAATTATGGTAGATTACTGCTTGGATGCATTAAAAGCACCAAGGAGCTGTGGTCCTGTGGCTATTTCGGGCAAAGTCATAAGCACACGCTTTTTTTTTTTTTATTGTCCTCCCAGGGAGCAGAATTTGAACTTAATATTCCATGAAATAAGCCATTGTAATCACGTTGGGTTAATAGAAGAAGTAAAATTGCCTCTCCTCTCACAAGACATTAGAGCAAGGCTGCATTATTAAAGTTTTCTTGCGGACAGGCGGTTTAAAATATATCCTCGGTGGCTGACGCAAGTCCTTTCAGTGTGGATGACAGCTTTTCAGATCTTAATAGGCTGCTCATTCCTGGTGCCTGAGCTCCGAGCATTTCTTCTTCTCGAGCCAGGCTGTGACATGATGGCTAAAATCTGGCATCATATAGTGCCATGTGGCTGAGCAAATCTTTACTCAAAAGTAGATTTCTGTAAATTCGTGTTGATAGTGTTTTCAAGTTCTAATTGTTTGCCTATCAATATTTATTGAATACTTATCCATCTGGGGGATGCCTCCTTGGAACCCACAGCTCATTGGTACATGTAGGACAGCAATGGGAGCCAGTCAATGACGAGATGCTCTTTCATTGGCCTATGTATTGTTGAGTCAATGCAAGACATTATTTCAAGATTCCTTTTTTAAAAAAAAAATCTTGCCATTGAGTCACAGTTGGTCTGATGGTAAGCCATGTCTAAGTAAAAGTTCAAAGAAGAAAGCAATAGATACTTACGTCTTGCTTTCTCTCCCACATCAGTTGCTGCATAGCACCTGCTAATGTTCATGTTTGGCTCCAGCTAACATAGGGAGAGCAGGTACTGCCTACCAGGCCTGATAACAAATATCACCACTTCCATGGTTCTCAATTGACTTTGAACTTAATTTGAATTGGGGACTATATCTCAGGATGCATTTTTCTCCATGTGACTTTATGAGCAAAGCAAAAAGGAGTTAGTTATCAAATGGTTTACACAGACCATTTTCCAAGTCAAGTCTTGTCTAAGAAATAGAGAATCCTGGGCACTTGTCCCTCAGCTCCTTAGGAAAAAGACAGAATGGTTGTGAGGGTTGGGGGTGGACTGGTTTGAGGGGCGTGTTCCTTTTTCTGCCTTTGTTCTGTTTTCTCTCTCCCCACGGCTTGTTTCTACTCAGCAGGACTGGACAGATGAATGGCCGGCCACCCTGGTGGGGATGCCCTGTGGCTCCCAGGGTTGGCTGGAGGCAATGCTTTCTTACTGGCATTGCCTTTGACCTGCTAGTTAAGAAAGTAAATATGTAACTTGCATGGCTTGGCCGATGCCCAGTGATGTAAGGGAAATTATCCCTAGTTCCCCAAATTGTGCAAAATGTAAGTAGCAAATCTCAGTTGTATAAACTGATTATCAGGGATCTATGTTTGTCCTTAAATATGATGTACAAATAGATTTATGGTAAAGCAGATAGAAAAGGTGAGATTTTGATCTTCCTATTTAATACTCAGTATTTGTAAGTAACTGATTATTATTTTTCCAGAGACTCAGAAAGCTTTATTGAACTGCTTTGACACCCACATGGGGGTTGGGCACTGAGAGAAGACACAGGAGAGTAGAATTTCATTCAGCAAATGTTTATTGAGCATCTGCTTTGTTCCAGGCACTGTTTTAGGACTCCATGATCCCAGATATAAAAGACAAAGTCCCTGTCTCCAAGGAACTTGCTTAAAGCAGGAGACCCTTACTTTCTTCTGAACACACAAGAAGCAGGGTTAAACATTGTGAGAAATCTGTGGCTTCTCATCAGGTCCCATACTTAATGACCACTGCTACCTCCACAGATCCTTTGCTGTATACCAGGGTGGTGGACTTCAACAGGTCGAGTTCCAGGATTTATAGATAGAAACAAGTTAACTGCTGCCTGTGGTTTTTTTTTTCTCTTTCAGTATATGTGTAAGTACATATTTATTTCCCATGATAATCCTTAAATACAGTCATGCAAATACACAAGTAAGTTATGTATGTATATCCTATGTATTCGAAAGCATTTCTCCCGTTATCTGTTGCACGGCTAGCCCTTTGTAGTTGAGTGTATTTTATCTTTGGTGCATAAATAGTTAGCCCTTTGCCTGTATAACTTTTGCTTGAAGACAGTTGCTTGGTGTTTTTGGTATTGACATAATTCATTCTGTGCTGATAAGTTTTAGCCTTTTTCCCTAGTCAAATGGCATCTAAAATTTAACTAAACATTTCCTCTGTGTTTACTCTTGGAGTTGATTTGGGTGGTCGGGGCTGTTTGCTTATTCATGAGTCGTATTTAAAATGCTGTCTTTTCTAAAACACCCTGTAGGTTTCTACACTATGAATTTGCAGCTCTGCTACCAACTGTGTTTCTAAAGTTGTACAATTTATGTGTGCCTTGACCATGATAAGGTTTTTAAAAGAGTATTGTAAATATGCCTGGCGACTGCAGAGGTTAATGTGACATATTCTCAAAGAACATTGGCCTGGACGGATCCATCCAGAGCAGTGGACCTTTTCATCCTAATTTCAATTTAATAGGACAACATTGACCATTTTCAAAGGACAGAATTTTCCAGGCAGAAAAATGGAATAAAGAAGATTATGAAGTCATGAGAAAGAATAAAAGTGTTTTTTAAAGCAGATCAATAGCTGGCTTAAAGCCCTTAGATTATAAACTGATAATGTAGAGGATTGAAATAAAAATACGGAGTCTGGGTATATGAGTGATCAAGAGAGGGAAGGCAGTTTATTAAAGATGAAGGAAAAAAAAGATGCAAGAGAACCTTTCAGAGTGCACTGAGTAACATTTATGGTGGGTATTTCAATGTACTCTGCATTTCAATAAAAAAACAACAACATGCTTTTAGTTAATATGCTTAGGTTTGTTCCAGTGTCTAAGGAATTCCCTGGTGCTGACAAATAAATTTTGCATTCATGTGATGAGGTGAAACACATACAAACTTTCTCAGGGGGACACTGGGAGCTGCTGGGCATGTCGCTAAGCAACTCTTGCATACGTACGGGTCTGTCTGCCTTCAGTGGGTGACATGAACACTACAGTTCTCACCACTGGGTTTTCTGCTCCAGTGGGAATGACCTGGCTGGTTGGCTGGCCTGGCTGCTTCAGTAAAAGAGTCACTACCTCCTATGAAGTGATTATAGTACTTGCTCCAGAGACAAAGTCTTAGGAGAGGGCATGTGATTGGTCAAGTTTAGGCTGCAGTCCACTGCAGATTCTCAAGTGAGAGTTAGGGCCTTGGGCCTCCCTTCTCCGCAAGCCTGCCCTACTGTAAAGATGACTAGCAAGAAAAACCGGTATGCTGAGTTTTCAGAAAATGATCAGTGTTCGTTACACCGTCTTAAGTGTATGTTATCAAATGACTATCACAAGAGCAAGGTGTTAAGTGCCATGTGGATTAGTATGAAAAAGAAGACACTGCTCTTTAGGCACAGTATTTTAAATGACCAGGGTCACCAAGAAGCAGAAGACTGGAATATGGGGGAGAAGGTCTATTGTGGTCCTATAGGAGGTGGTGATGGACTCTGAGGCGAAGGTCAGGTCTACTGTCCTAGTGATCACCAGGATGCCAGGGAGTGTTGCTTGGTCTATGGTACACAACCTGCGTTGCCAACTGGCCTGATGTTTGGGTGCACGGGTAAGTGAACCAGGACCAGGCTGAGGATCTGGTTGTATCCCACTTACTCAGGCAGGAACCCAGTTAGTCACCTTGTCTGTTAAATGGTGCTCACAATAACCTTATAGTGTTGGTTTGAGCGTTGAGATGATTTGTGAGAAGCATCTGACATGGACTTGGCTTATTACTCTCTTAGTGTCCGTATAGCTGTTGCTGTCAGTGCCCACCCACCCTGTAGCCCCTTGGCTCGCCCCTGAGTTCACCTGGAGTTGAGGTAGACAGTTGCAAGCTACCCTTGGCTTCTCCTCTTAAGAGTCTCTCTTTTAGCCTGAGGGATATCACAGGGCCATGGCCTAGGCCGGACCAAGCACAGGGCAGTGTGAAATGCTAGTAATTGAACACCTTTAGAAGCAACCTCAAACCAAGAAGGGACTTGAACAGAGTGGGGGAATAAGCGCTCCCCCTCTCCAGCCTGTGGTGGAACAATTCCGAGGTTCCATCTAAAAGGCTGCGTCAGAGAGGTGCTCCAGGAATTAAGCACTAGAGGCCCACAGTGGTCAGGATCCCCCTAGTGGCTGTGACTGCCTTCTCCTCCTTCCTGACTCCCTCCCTTGTGCTTCCTGGGTTCACCTCCCTGCTAAACTCCTTGCACCCATGTCCTTGAATCAAATCCTGCTTTGGCGGGGAGCCCAACTGAGACAGCTAACTGACAAATTGTTAAAGGAAGGATCAACCCCAAGGATAAAATCCATTCTGGACAAATATTTTGTTATCTAAGCTTTTAAATAAAGAATAAAGACATAAAAGTAAGTTGAGGTCAAAAACTCTTTGAAAAGTAATGGATTTTAAAGACTTTGACGAGAGGAGGGAATGATGGGCGATTGTTATCACTAGGAGAAAAGCATGCCCACAGCCCTCCCCAGGGCAGTGCCATGTTCTCAGACACAAGTGGATGCTGCTCTGAGTGATGGCAGTTCAGATTTCCCCCAGATCATGACTCAGAACTCTGTGCCAAGGGCCTGGATCTGGGAATGAGTAGGGGGAAAGAAATGAAGAGGATACAGGTGCATAATTATGAGCAGAGAATAACAGACAGTAGGAAGATTGGTTTCCTATATCTACGATCCTCGTTGAAGAGTTTCTCTAAGGAGCACATGACCTGCAGGCTTCATGGAGGTGCCTTATTCTCTCTGGTGGAGACTGGCCACACCTGCCTTCCAGTGCACTACACATGACAACCTTGGAGGCCTTCCCCAGGTTATGGCCTCTACCCAGGTCATTCTTACATACAGCAGACTTTTAATTCATTTAATATTCTATCACTTTCAGATCTCAGTTGTGTCAGTTAGCATTTGCTGCATAACAAGTCATCCCAAAACAATAGTCTTACGGTTGCTGACATTTCTGAGGGTTGGCAATTTTGGCTGAGTTTGTCTAGGATGACTCACCTCTACTGTTGACCTGGGATGGCTCATTGGAGACCTCAGCCTTGACATCTGGGATGCCTATGCCTGTCAGTCACATTGCTTATTTGTAGGAATACTAACCTGTGCTTTATTTGTGGTGTTGGAGATGTTCCAGCAACATGATATAACATGATAGAAGATGCAGATCTCGTGAGGTCTAGGTACAAAATTCGTGCAGTGTCTCTTCCACCAGATTTTCATGGTCAAAGAATATCATGCTGAGCGAAATAAGCCAATCCCACAAAACCAAAGGCCAAATGTTTTCTCTAATATGCAGATGCTCATTCACAATAAGGCGGGAAGAATAGTGTTACCTTAGATTAGGTAGAGGGAGGTGATGGGAGGGGAGAGGAGGGAATGTGGGGATTGGAAAGATAGTAGAATAAAACAGACATTATTACTGTATGTATATATGTGAGTGCATGACCAATATGATTCTGCAACATGTACGCTCAGAAAAATGAGAAATTATATCCCATCTTTGTATGATATATCAAAGTGCATAAATGCATTCTACTGTCATGTATAACTAATTAAATAAAAAAATCAAAAAGCCTGTCATGAGCCCATTTCAACGAGTAAGGAAGTAGTTGCCACTTCAGGTAGGAGCTGCAATGAACATGTGGCCAGTTCCAGGTTATGAAACCTATTCAAATACCCCTTTCATAGGGATGCCTTGCAGTTCTTCCCTGCTGGGCCTTGTCAGGACCCCGGTTTATTTTCTTACATTGCTCTCTGTGCACTTTACTGGTCCGAATGCACTGTTGAGTATGCAGTTGTTAGTGTCCATCCCTCTCTGACCTCTGTGTATCACAGTGTCCTTGGCATTGACCTCAATTGACCTCATTGACCTCAGGGCAGAGTGAGTAACTAAAGGATGGTTTTGGCAGCAAGTATAAAATGACTACATTGATGGGGAAGACTCATTTGGAGAAGTTTGAAGAAGTCAAACTTGGAAGCTGAAGGAAGCCCTTGACCACGTGTTTGCTAAGATCATACAAGGTAAAGTCATGAACTCTGGCACTGGATTGTAAAGTGTGCCAATAATCTATTGGGAGTACATGAAACACATAATGAAATTAAAGGCATTTCAGAAAGTTTAAATGAGTCAAAAACACCAAATAAGAGTAACTGAACAAGCTTTGGCTTTGTACCTAGAATTACCACATGTTATGTGATCATTTTTGTAACAGAGAAATTGGGCTATGTGTAAATGAATCAGAATTCAGTAATAAATTATAAAAATGAAAAAGTTTATTAAATCATGCCTCATTTATGCAGTGACTCTAAAACACCTCCTGAATTCAGTACATTTGGCTCGATACTTTGCAAGATGTAAAGGATCTAAGAAAGGTCCATGCATCATGGCATATTGTGGCAATCTAGTGCACATAATGTCTTTTTTAAATATTGAAATATGATCTACCTGGGAAGAAGGTCTCCATAATGTAACTTTGGAATGTAGAGGATGCTTGGGGGAACCTGAGTGTCTGGTCACCATCACTGTGTGTTTTTCCCCGTTTCTGACTTTTTCTGAATCGAAAATTGGCTCTGTGCCTACTCTGCCCCGTGGGAGGACTCTCTCTCTCTTTGGCTACAGGGTGGCTTTGGGTAATGTTAAGTGCCTGACAGTCTTAGACCAAAGAAGGTGTGTTTCTTTTTGGTGTCCTACAGGTAACACTCTTTAGTCCGCCGTTCCTTTTTAGGTAGCCCTCCAGCTGGGTCTACCTGCTGGGACACTGTCATGACCCTGCACTTGCTGCCACTGCCTACATACTAAAACTTATCTTTCATTGCCCTATTCCTCCAGGGATGCCCTCTCCATTCTTCTCCATTCAGCCATCTCCCAGAGATGAGAAGTTGCTCTGAGGTTGTGTGATATCAGGCTGATGGGTGGAAGTTTTGGGGTCAGTGCTTTTTTTTCCACATCTTCTGTCCCTGTCTGGTCTTCGAGGTGAGGATGTGATGTCAGGGCATGAGGGGGTAACAGGAAATTAGCATGGATAGCTTCTTACTATATGTGGAACCTCAAACTGAGAACTTTCAGATGTGTATTTGATGGGGCTCTTAGTTACAGGCATCAGAATTGACCACAGGTAAGTCAAAGGAGAGCTACCGAGGGTTTGCTCATAGAATTCGTGAGAAGGCCTAAGATACAAATCCCAAGCTGGGCTTCCAGGAAAGTTCTAGAAACACACCACAGAATAGACCAGCCACAGGAGGCTTAACCTGTGCTGCAGTCTGGAAGCAGATCCCATAACCGGGAAGCATCTAGTGACCTGTGATCTGTGTCCACATAACCCGTGGCCGGTACTTGGCCTCTTTCTCTGCATAACCCATGTGTGCTTCCCGGTTCAAGAGTCTAGGTTACAGGGGAAGCTGGGACATGTGGCTTTAGCTTTTTCTCTGGGAAGGTGGGATAGTGTGCTTGTGTGTAACTGTCCAAAAAGAAGGAAGGAGCACTTACAGATTTTGGAAAGCGACCACTGTGAATGTCTTCTCAAATCTGAATCAACCCATTGTGAGTTGTTTACTACGGCATAGATGATTTGAACAGCTAGAGGAGCCCCACTCTAAAACCTTCCAATTACCCTGGCACCATTGTTGGTTGTCCTGAGGAACATTTTTCTTTCCTGGCCTCTGAGATTGCTCACCTACACGTACAGTTGTTAAGAAGATGATTTTAATTGGGAGTCAGAATTCTTCAGACATCTCTGTAAAAACAGATGAGGTGCACAATTTCCATCAGAGAATTTAGAAAAGGACTCGGAAGAAAATGCCACCTCCTTCCCCTGCCCTGTGGGCTGGGATTGTGCCAAGTGGAGAAAGGACCTGGCAGGTGATGGGGCCCAGGCAGTGGGTCCCTGACACTTGTTGTTGAGGCTTTTATGGTGAAGTTGTGCTAATGTCTTCAGTCACTTCCACAGAAATGACAAGCTGAGTTGTGGACCAGGAAGGCCTGAACTTTTATCAAGTGCTAGTGTCTTTAAGAGACAGCATGGGAGAAATAGAAAACAGGCCTGAGGAGGGTGCCGAGTCTGCTTTGTCTCTCTCTCTCTCTCTTTTTTTTTTTTTTTTAACCACTAAGATAGAAGTGAGATCTTTCTATAAAGACCAAAATGGCTCCATGAGAATTACCATAGTAGACAAGAGGTCTTTTACTTTTTATGCGATGCGTTTGTATTGAAAACACATGTTGGAGGCCAAAGTAATTTTCTTTACAGACAATGAATCTTACAACTGGTTCAAACAGTTTTTTAAAAACTTGAATGCTTTACCACTCCCCATGATTGGTGGGCCTCGAAAAATGGAAACACACACACACACACACACACACACACACGGGCAAGGGAGAGAATGAAGATAAGAAAAGCAGGAACAAAATGGAAGTGTTTGAAAAGTCTTAAGACCTTAAGGAGCACAGAGAGCGTTCAAAAGCCAGTTGAGTCTGCTGCCTGGGAAATTGTGATTACTGTCACTTGCAGTATACTTGAAGGAAAATTGTATTTATCATTTTCAAAATGTCAGTAATTTGTTAATTCATCTTTTTTTTTTTAAACTAGAAAAGAAAGAAAGCTGTTGTGGGAGAGAGCACTCGGGGGTGATTTCGATTCAGGAAGGTTCTGTCTTTGCCGTGGTGTTTTTGTCCTTATCTGGCGATGATCAAGGCAGTATCTTTAAACAAAAGGGAAAAGTTGTTGTGACCTTCACTGTCAAACTCAATTTGAAATGGGCCACAGGACTTTGTGTTTTATTTTTTAAATTAGCTGTTCCTGTCTCTTTGGTGTTTGTCCACAGGCTGCTCCTGCTACATGGAAAAAGACATGCAGTGGGACACTTTCACTGGGTTCTATGTTGTTCTTCATTCCCAAGTAAACAGCACCGTGCACCGTGGGGCCTTTGGAAAATGCTCTGAACCCAAGTGCAACTTGCTGACATTGTGGAGTGTTTTTTTGTTTGTTTGTTTCATTTAGTTTTTTTTTTTTTTTTTTTTTTTTTGGTACTGGGGGTTGAACCCAGGGGTCTCATGAGCCATACTCCCAGCCCTTTTTATTTTATTTTACAACAGGCTCTCCCTATGTTGCTCAGGCTGGCCTTGAACTTGGAATCTTCCTGCTTCAGCCTTCTGAGGAGTTGGGATTACAGGCCTGCATCTGGCTGACATGGTTGAGTTTCCTGTTGGGGCTTGGTTAATGTATAAAGCAGTTTGTCTTTGAGTCTTGGTGATTTCAGCTAGCTTCTTCCTGCGTTTCCCTTTTCTCTTTGCCAGACCGCAGCAGATGGCTTCTCTTTGGCTTTTGGGGGTGTGGTTATCATTGTGTTAGCTTTCTTGTTGTTGCATCTCTGAGTATTCTTTTGTTACTAGTTTCTGGAATTGTGAATTCTAAATCCAGGAGTGAAGGCAGACCTGTGCACCTTTGACTTCAATCCTTCTAGAACAGAAGGAAACTGGATGCTGGAGAAACAAAAAGACTTATTCAAGGTCATGCATCCAGTTTGTGGTCTGTAGACTTTCCATCCAAAAAATCTTCCCCTGACCCAGATGGCTGATGAGCAGAGAAGACACCATGAGTCAAGGGAGGGCTGCTGCTTCTCCCAAGTGAGCACATCATCCATCTGGGACAGAAATGGGTCATAAAGGCTTTAATTTACAAAATTAAGTTAATTTTAATGCCCTAAGAGGGCAGTGTGACAATAATAAGATTTAAATTTAGCGATGCTGTCTTACCATTTGGCCTGACAATCTTGATCAGTTTTATGAAGTAAGAACTGAAGGACACTCTAGAAAGTTACTTGCGACAACTAGGGAGACATGGGTCCTCACCTGGAATCCTGAATGGTCCTTTCAGATCTTTTGGCTACACTTCCCCATGATGGGCAAATCTGGAAACACTTCCTCATGTTCAGTTGCACAACTACCCTTCCCCAGGGAAAAGGAAGGCAGGGTTTTACCATCTCCTTGTATCCTCTTAGGAATGGTTTTGTGTTCTTTCGCCACAGATGAATAGGGTTTGCACAAATAAAGACAAAAAGAGAAGCATTGAAGAGGAGGAGGAGGAATGATGGGGAGGTAGCTCAGCCAGGGGAAGCCAGATCATCAGGGTTCCTGCTCCCTTCCCTTGCATTTTGCAGGCCCCGTTATTTACTGAAAGTTGTAGATTGTTATGTTACTAAAACTTCCATCAGAATACGATTTACCTGGAAAATCCTGGGTTAAAACCAGAACAAACTGTGTTCACCTCCCTTTGGTGGAAGATCCCTAGATGTCCTTTGTTTTAGCTTTGTATCTTGGACTATGGAAAACTTTCATGCTGAAATTATTCTTCACAAATGAAAATGCTAGATGCACCCATATGCCATCATTTTGCAAGGCACTGCAATACTAGTTTTTCTTACAGTGGATGATGCCTCGGGTGGCCGTATTTCAGGAGGTGAAAGAATGTGACTCAGGGTCCTAGAATAGAGTGTGATACAGTCTCATTCTTGGAAACATAATCATTTCCTTTCTAAATGGCAAATGTGGTTCAGTGCTAAAGAACCCAGCTCTGCCCATTGTTAGGGGTGGAAATTGCCTGTCACCTGGGTCTGCATCGAGATCAGCAGCGTCCTCCCCAGAATGGTGCATCTTTCAATATGCAGACCTTCTCAAGGGTTCTTTGACATGGTCTGAGCCTCTTTCTATTTTATTTATCATTCTCAGTCTTGTAATATCGCTGTTTACTAGCTGCGCACCCACTGAGCTTTTCTTATCTACTCACCCCCAACGTGCCTGTGCATGGGGGAGGTGGGCCTTGCAGGTTGGGCTTCTTCACCAGGTTTGAGCAGAGATGTGTTTTCCATTTCTGCCAATGTCCACAGTGTCAGCTACTACCACAGAGGACCCTGTTCCTGAAAACACGTGGAAGGAGAATCTTCATGGACTCTATCTTATTAATAAAGCACACCTGCCTGGAATGTGTTTGGCCCTGTGTGTGGCCCTGGGTTCTATCTCCAGCATCACATCCACACACAAATGTGCAGAACAAAACTCTTGGTGCAGCGTGCCCACACAGCACTGGGTGGTTCCTTTCAGGGCCTCCATGTAGCCTATAGGGTTTCAACATTCAAGAAAAATATAGCTGCACCCCATCCACACTTTTGAGCATTTGTCAATGTTCAGAAAAGAGAAGTCCAAGCAAAACTTTAGCAAAGATGTGGGACCAATTTAGTTATTTTATACTAACCACAGGGGACATCACCCTCCTACAAAGAGCTCAGTGTCTTTAGAAACCATCACTTATTTCACTGGTAAATATATTTAGGGGAAGTGCATGTAGATGCCACTTTTACTCATTTATTTTTCAAACTGTAATACAGCACATTTTGGGTTTCAGTATATTGCATTTTAAAACTAATGATGCATTCATTCTAGAGCAAATCTTATTTCTAAGCCCTAATTTAATAGAATTAAACTCTAAGCTGAATTGGTTTTATGAGATAAAACTCTGAAGTTGATAACTGCATTTAGGAATAGTTCAGGTATTGAGTTTCTAATTTGCTTCCTGAGCATGGAAATCCCTCAGATAATCAATATTGACTACCTTTAATTGGTAGGAAGGGCTCTTGCTGAGTTTTCTATCTTCTGCTGAAGGAATTAGCTCTGCACATGGGTTTTCTGTGCTGCGCTCTGATTGGCCACAATTGAAGAGCTCTGAACATGAGTTTATGTCAAGTCGGATGTTGTTCCTGAGCAGTTGACCACAGCTATGTTCACCTGTGTCCAAACAGCAGTGGGGCTTGGGAGCCTTTTTCTGGTGTGCCTTATAGATTTTCTGGGTTTATTTTAGAGTTTCTTGAGGACTAGAAATAGAATCTTTATTGCAGACATTATTGTTTGCCTTTGGTGGGGAGCAGAGGGCAGGCTGGGAAAGATAAGATCTGGAGCTTCCGAAAGGTGGGAACCTTTCTAATTATGTCCGACACTGTCAGTCAGCGCTGATGCCTTCTGGAAATGAAAATCCTCCTAATTGTCAAAGGAAGTAATCACAGATGCCACAGGCATTTGAAAATGGATTTCTCCAAACCCATTAAAAATCAGATGCTAGCTTATTTTGGTATACACGTATATTCCAAATGTGAATTTAAAATTCAGACAAATGTGTGTTTTCTTTTGGAGCAGAAGAGACTCATTAACCTCATCCTTGATGCAAAGCTCCTAATAAAGGTCTATTTTTTTTTCTTGCCAACCTGGGGTAGGGGACTGTTATTTAAAGTTATTAAATTTGAATACTGTGGAACTGCTACTACATCCAACTTCATTTTTTTTCAGTAATATGGCAATTGAAAAAGTTTTAGTTCTTATTCAAGACGGTTAGTGTAAAACTTCTTTAAATTATGGAATAACACACAAAATAGTCTCACCACCCATACATTATCATTGCCAATTGAAGACTGTATATTTACATATATTCTAGTTTTTCCCCCTTGTGTGTATGCATACATACACATATACACATACGTTGCACAAACACTTATATATGTAATTTTATATAGTTTATGAAATTAGGATCAAAATGTACATATGTCTTGTAAGCAGAATTTTAAAAAGTTTTCTCTTTTTTAGTTGTAGATGGACACAATACCTTTATTTTATTATTTATTTTTTATGTGGTGCTGAGGATCAAACCCAGTGCCACACACATGCTAGGTGAGCACTCTACCACTGAGCCACAACCCCAGCACCTGTAAGTGGCTTTTAAAATTTAAGATTATATTGGAAACATTTCCCAATGTTATTAAAAACATTTTTACAACATGACTTTTTTAGTGGCTCTGAAGTATGAATGCACCATAATTTATTTAACTGATTTCCTTCTTACCAGGCATTTATTTCTTGCAAATTTTTTGATGTTACAAATGATGCCATGATTGATACCCTTGAATGTAAATCTTGTACAACAGTTTTTAACACAGCACTATTTCATTTGTATAGGAAATCTTGCTCCAGATACCCATACTTTTTGATGCTTCTCTGTATGTTTTCTGACGTAAATTTTCTTTCTCTTCCATTTCCAAAGTTCATCGTGAAATGTTGTATACATTTAGGTTATTTGTGAAGTTCGGTTTAGCTCTGTGCTCTAGTAAATTCTATCTGAGGTTATTATATTTTCTAGAGGATGACTAGATTTATGTGTTTTATACTCATCTATAAATTTGCATTAATTTTAAGGTATGTATGCTGAAGGTTGAACTCATTCCCAAATCAAGGAGAACTTCAGTGCTGGTGTAAAGAGGTTCAGATGGTTCTTCCTCCGCCTTTAGAAAATCCCTGTGTTATTGGTGGCCTTGCCATCTGCTCCCGTGGCCACCCACCTGCCACACCCTTGCTGTTAGTGACTCAGGGAAGTTGGCTTTCTCTCTCGATCAGAAAGGCCACTACATGTGAAAAATCCAGCTATGAGAGGCTGGGAAAGTAAATCGTGGATCTGGCACATTTCAATGCAAATAAATTACATTTTGTCAGCTTCATTGCCCTGAATTTCATGGGCAAATGTGGGACATTGAATGGCTGGCATTTGACAATTAAAAAAAAAAAGAAAGAAAGCTCACGCCTTATTAATGCAAACAATCTCTGATTCAGATGGCTGAAGGCAAGGAGCACTTGATATTTGAGTAAAGCCAGTTGCTGCTTTTCCTTCTGTTCATGTGGATTTCTTACAAAAACTTTAGGTGCTTTTTACTTTTCATTTCATTCCACACTGGATTAGAAACCCCAGTGCCTTTCCTGGAAAGATACTGGCTTTTGGAGACTTGTAGAAACCAAGACACCCAGGGGCCTTGTTCATTTTCAAGGGCCCATGCAAGTCAGAATGCCCAAGTTGGCATCAGGCATGCCTCCCCTAACAGCAGCATCTTGTGGTTTCTATCCTGTGGTTCACCTCCCGGAAAATGTCTAGTCAAAAACCCCACATACAGTTACAGCCTGGTAGCATTTTATGTCCTAGACAGCAACCAGAGGTCTTGGGTCACCTAGAACCATCAGAATTGGTTTGTCTTTTAATTTTTTGGTGTGCATTAGGGGGTGGGGGGAATGGGATTCTTTTCTTGCATTAAGCAAACTTTGTATTGGCCACTTCCTTTCTATTAGGTCATCAACCCACGTTGATGAAAGCAAAAGTCAACTCCTAGTTCAATTCTGTGCATTAATCCTTGTGGCCACATTATCATCTCTCTAAAATAGGAGTAAGTGTACACTTTTTATAATGTACTTTATATACCAGAGAGGCACTACAAGACTAAAATTCTAGTTGACCTAGTAGTTTGGCTTTAGTACCACCTGTGTGTGTTGTTGGTCAATTCGGGAAAAGGGAAATATCCACTCAATCGACCCAGGTATCTATTTTGATTCTACTCTAAAACATAAACATGGGAAGTTGTGTTGTGCACATGTGTTTGTATATAGTTTGTCGGGTTCAGCTGAAAGGCCCTACCAGAGTGCTATCCTCGGTGTCAAAGAAGTTCTTTTATTGTAGTCTAGACCAAGTGGAGAAGGGAGACAAATGACCAGTTCTAGTGCATATGCCAAAAATAGATCCTTGGAGACTCTGGGAAACTTTTTCACGTCTCATCAGCAAAGTGCAAATTGTGCAAGGACCTCACTCTCGCCAGCACGATCACATGGAGATAAAATTTTGACCTTCAATCTTGTCCTTTCTGAAATACCCCAATAGTAATATAAAACAAAATATAAAAGGTAAATAATTTATAACAAAATACTAATTTCAACATGACAATGCTTAGGGCAACCACACTGGGGTGAAGAAGTCACAGGCAACCACCTGTGTGTGCACTCACCTGTATGGGTCACCTACACAACGCAGGTGGATGGAACTATATGGTATTGGTGAACTGGTTTCAATAAGAGGTTCTGTCATGGTTTTCTAACTTGGCGAGTAATTCTTAGTAGAGTCTGGAACAAAACAACCTGATTCTGTCCCCTGATTTACCTGGCAGTGGCATTCCTAGAAGGCCCATTTATATTCACACTGAGTATTAAATAGTTTGTTTATGTGTAAGAGTATTTAGGCTTAGATAATCTTGAACACGCTGTGTCCTTCGTGAACGCTGGTGATGTTGGGAAGTCTTGCAGGAGATAGGTGGGACAGTTCTCATTGCCTTATCCACTGAATGCCCTGAGTGCTCCATTTTCCGTATCTTAGTGACCACCAAAACTGTCCCCAGGAGTTGGAAAGATGCAGCCATTGTGGAAGATTGGAGGGACACAGATCAGAGATGCTGATGTTTAATATTTAAAAGAAATAAAAGTCCCCGAGGTATCAAGTTCAAAGGCAAGATAGAGCAGTGTAGTCTATAGGTTGACAAGTGTTGATACAATGGAAACGTCCCCTGTCATAGATTTCAGTGACTCTTCAACTTTTAGCTTCTTAGTCCCCTCAAGGGAAGACATTTATTGAAGGAATTTGAAAAAATAGGTGCTATGTTTGGAAAGCTTGGCAGGTACCAAGCACAACATCAAGCAATTTTTAAACACTGTTTTATTTGAAGCCCCACCTGTAACTTTTGAAGATGTTATTTTATCCACTTAGCAAATGAAAAAATAGAGGCTTGAAGAGGTTACAAAAGTTGGAACCTAGATGGATATCCCAGCTGCTAAGTGTCAGAGTAAGATTTTGACAAGTCTATCTGCCTTCCAAGATATAATAGAACAGTACCCCAACAGGGAGAACTTCAGGAAGGTATGGTTGTCGGGGTCTCCCTCCTTCTATAATATGATGATGGAATGATCCTAAAATATGCTTTAGCAGCATCTAACATCTGGTCAAACCTCTGGTTGAACATTTGGGCTCTAGATTCTCTTACACCCTGGGCTCTGTTGGAATTTTTACTGTGCACTGAGTTCTAGTGGTTAATTTCCCCCTTCTGTAGTGAGTTCTATATTTTAATCCATGTTAGAGCTCTTTGCAGAAAAAAAATAGTTTGTAACCATGTTTTGACAGCAGTAAGACAGACTGTAACTCGGAAGTGGAGATATTGTGGTCTTTTGTAATTGTGCTTAATCACAATATGTTTCAATAAAGGGAAAGTTTTGAAGGGGAAAAAAAATGAAGGAGGAGGAAAGAAGACGACCATAGATGTGGCATAGAGCTCCATGTTTACCCCCAGAGGTCACCGCCATTTCTGATGGGTCCCTAGATTTGACAGAGTCATGGGCAGGGCACCATGGCAGATACCGGTGATGATGCAATTCATATTCTCTGGGATCCCTTGGACTGTTGGGGAGCTTTTTCTCCAGCTGCTGCTGAGGTGCCTGCTGCTCCTTTCTAGAACCTTCCGCAGAAGGTTGGCCTCGGGTGAATGGAGCCATTTTGCCAGCAAGTGCTGGGGGTTGTAGCTGTCAGCCCATAGCCCTGGAGTCCAGTGGTCATAACAGACTTGAGTAAGGGTGGGAGGGGGCTCAGGAAAGCTTTGTTCCCTTTCCTCAGGGCAGGGCAGACACTGTCAGGCAGTGAGATGACACTGTCATTCCCTGAGATGGGAATGAAACTGGACTTCGCCGAAACCACATTCTTGCTGGCTCCTTTCTCTGCTCCATCCTGCACTTCTCCAGAGAATTCTTGCGAATAACTCCTATGCCCAAGAATCTCCACCTCGAGGTTGTTTATGTGAAATCAAGCAGGAAGCCAACCCAGTTTTCAGTAGGAAAACTGTGTTGCTTGCCAACCTGAACCTGGCCATCCGGGTTTTAAAAATAAGGACCGTTTTATTGAACATTTTCTGTGTCCCAAGCATTTCTACTAAGAGGTTTATACATACGTCTCTTTGACTCTAAAACCCCTTTCTAGTCAGCTTAGAAATGTTCAACAACTTGCCCAACAGCAGGCAGGTTAGTACTTGATGGAGATGACTTTTGATTTTAAAAACCCGGGATCCGAACCCTGTTAGAATGTGCCTCCCTGGCTTTTAGCCTCAGGATGGCAAGCCCTCAGCAAAGGAAGTCGGGGTTTCCCGGAGTCAGTATGGCTTCCTGAGAAAACAAAAACAAAAAGAAACAAAAAACCCAACCAAACAAAAAATTTGACAAACCATTTTCCTCTCTTTTTTAAAAACAAGTGCTAGATTGGTGGATTGCGCATGTTAGAGTGTGGCAAATCCAGAATGTTGACAAAAATCACTTATGTATCTCTGAAGACAAACAAAAACATGGACTGACGGGTAGACTGTAGTTTGTTGAATAATCACTCTCAGTACATTTTATTAACTGGGGAGAATTGTCCTTATTTTATAATCATTCCAGACTTTGAGGCCCTGTTATCTTTTTAAGTTTGAAACCAGGCCCTGTTACATTTTTAAAATTTTAAATCAGTGACTTAGATGAAAGCACAGAAACCACACTTTGCAGTATGTGGGCTTGGAGAGAACTAATATCTTGGTTATCAGAGCTGGTATTGTAAAGAAAAATTATGACAGAATAGGAGACTGAATTAAAACAAAGTAAAATACAATAAATTTGTGAATGTACACTTTAGGCTTTAGATGCAAAATGCAGAGCACATGTTACTTAATAGCAGCAGTTCATATTAAACACACTAGGATTTGAATTGATGCCATACATAGTGAGGCTGCTCAAAGAATGACTGTAAGCTTAGACCATATTAAGAGATGTATAGTGTCCAAAGCAAGGGAGGTGGTAGTCTTACTGTACCACTGTGTACTGTAAGTTCAATCGTCATCTAGGAATTTTTGTCATGATGTTAGTAGAACTCGAGCACATGGAAGAGTTGTTCACAAGAACAATAATGCATCTGGAAATTAAAATAATGCGGGAAATAAAGAGTTGAGTTGTTTATATTCAGAGGAGACAACTTAGGAATTTGAAGTCTTCAGAAGAATGTGCCTGGGAAGTGGAATGAGTTGCTGCTGGGTTGCTCACAAAGGGCAAAAAGTATATATACAGGTAGAGGGTTCAGAGGAGACAGAAGCTGTTTCAAAATAAGGAAGAACTTTCATGTAATTTTATTGCCATTAAAAAGTACAGGTTGAGCCCTTGTGTGAAATTTTTGGGACAAAGAAGTGTTTCTGATTTTAGGTTTTGGAATATTTGCATATGCATCTTGAGGATGAGACCCATATCTAAATGTGAAGTTCATTTATGTTTCTTACACACATAGCTTGAGTATAATTTTATGTAATAGGTTGACTATTTTTGTGCAACAAGCTAAGTATCACAGTGCAGGAATTTCTACTTCTGGTATCACATCAGCACTCAAAAAATTTCAAACTATAGAGTGTTCTGGATCTTCAGATGAGGGATGCTCAACCTGTATTGAGCTGAGCCACCAACACTGAAGCTGGTAACTCACCATCAGGATGCTATCAAAGGAATTAATGCACTGAGGAGGTGGTTTGATAGTATCTAAGGAGCTTTTTTATCTATTAACCTATGATTTAAAAAATTCCCAGTTCATGCTTTGGAATGTTTGATTTATACGAGTTTCACAATGAATTCTAGCATTCAGATGTTTTGAAGTAAATAAATTCATTTGTCTCTGTGGAATCAAGTTTCTTAAACTTACTTGACCTTGGACTACTGTGGTGGAGGGGTAACTTCCGTGTTCTTTGGGATGCACTATTGGAAATCCTGTAATGAGGAACTGGCTGGATCTTGTTCTCATCCATTAGGAATCAGGTGGCATTGCCCTAGTTTCTTACCAGCTTTTTCCTTGGCTTAGGTTTGAAGATAGACAGTTGGAAAAAAAAATGGAAATATGAAGCTACCAAGTACCCCTAATGGGGTCTACCTTGAGCTGGCCCTCTTTGGTTCTGAATTCAACATGGCCCTGTGCCTGTCATCTCAGTGCTAAGATGAACACCAGCTTCAGCTGATACTTAGGGAAACACCACAAACTCTGAGAAACAAAATTAGTTGACTGTTCCTTTGGGTCTTATTAATTTATCACTGACAGTGATAAATATTAGTTACCAAATACTTAGGATGTGCCAGACATGGTACTAGGTGCTTCATATACATCATCTAATTTAATCTTAATAACTCTACAAGGGAGGTTTTATTCATCCTATATGACACATGAGTAAGTTGAGGTCTCTGGAGGCTACTGAGTTTGACATTTTACTCAGCTGCCAACAGGCGGTTGCAGGATTTCACTCTAGTTTGCCAACTCCATTTGTGCCGAGCAGACTCAGCTCACCCAACTGGGATGATTGCGTCTGGCCTGAGACACTGAGTCAGTTTCCACCAAAGCCCTGATGGGAATGCTATTTCCAGGGACCAACCTAATCTACTACAGACATGGGCTTCTGTAGTGTGATGCCAATATTTGGGATGGAAACAGTGGTGTCCTTAAGGGCTTGAAAAATTCTCAGCTTTTTGGAGAACTCCCTCCCCCTCAAAAATGGCTACCCAAAGAGAAGGCAGTACAAAAACGGGGGGGGGGGGGAGGGCACACTATGTATTTGAAAATGATTTTAAAATAAAAAAAGTACCTGGCCATACGTTTTCAACCAAGAGGTATCTTACTGATAATTGGGATGTGAAAACTCAAATGGCTAATCCTTCCTGAATTTTTTTTAATTTTTATTAAAAATGTGTCTTTTAAAGTGTCCTACCACCAGGTGTTAATTTTCTGTGAACTCTGAAAGGTTTGCCTCTGAGGACCAGAAGTCCCAGCTTCTCGGGGAGACTGTGCATTTTCTCATGCACAAGTAGGTAGCAAGAGGGCGCCCAGACATTTGGCTTACTTCTGAGGAATCTGAGGCTAGTGCTCATTCATGCATATTTACAAGGTAATTAGTTGTCCATTCATTCATTAGCGTGTTTATGGGGCTACTTGCAAAGCCTCAATTGCGGCTTGGAGAAGAGAGACAGCCAAGGAGGGCCCCGGGGGAACACTTGGGTTAAACAGAGTCACAGCTTGATATGTGGAACCCACCAGTCCCCAAACCAGAACTAGTTTAGTAACTCAAATGTGACTTGTCAGTCATCCACAAATGAGGTATTTAATTGGCTCATTCATGATTCACCTCCCAGAGTCAGGCAGACGCTCAGGGATGATAGACAATTTGTGTTTCTTAAGCTTTCTATGTCCGGGCAGAAGTTTCCGTATTTCCTTTTCTTTAATGCTGATTTAAATTTAGATGTAATTTGCATACAGTCAAAATCATCCTTGGCATACAAGTCTGTGTATGTTGACAGACAACACAGGTGGGTAACCACCAGCACCATGGAGTACAGACAGTTTCAGTGTGTTTTAAAAGTAAGGAGTTTTTTTTTTGCTGGACGCGGTGGCCTGACCCAGTGGCTTGGGAGGCTGAGGCAGGAGGATCCTGAGTTCAAAGCCAGACTCAGCAACTCAATGAGGCGCTAAGCCACTTAGTGAGACCCTGTCTCTCAAATAAAAATACAATATAGGGCTGGGGTTATGGCTCACTGGTCAAGTACCCCGAGTTCAATCCCTGATACCAAAAAAAAAAAAAAAAAAGTAAAAAGTAAGGAGTTTTTTGTACTTAATTTTTTCAAAACCCAGGGAATGGATCTGAATTGGATATCTCTGTCTTCATGGAGCCAGAGGAGGATGCTTGGAGAGAGGACGGTTGGGGGAAGGTTCTGATTCCTAATGATCAGCCAGGCATTTGGGGGAAGCATGTTGGAGTGAGTTGTTCTGCTGACTCAGAATCTACACAGGGCTGGGGATCTAATTTTATAAAGGTGCTTTTCCCCCTTTCTTGCCTGTAAACTGAGGATAACGGCAATGCTTTCTTTTTCGCCTTTCCTGCAAGGCCCCCGGGGTAGCTGCTAAGTTGCTGAGGATCGTCCTGTAGCCCTGCAGGCTGGTTCCGGCAGGGCAGGGTGCTCCTGGCTCAGCTGCTTTGCATTCCCAAGGAGCTCCTCCCGGATATCAAAGAGAGCTGGTTTGTAGAACCTGTGTTTTTGAAAATCTGTCCCAACGTCAGATCTGAGGGAAAACACATCGAGCTCTTCAAACCGTCTTCACACTTTCAAGTCCCCTCTGCATCTTTGTTTTCCCAGTTCCAGGTCCTCCTTGCTCATGCTTCCTGTGGTTGCACACATTTCAATACTTAGTTCCTTCAGTCATTTCGAAACCACTTCAGACTCATCTCCTTCAGGAAACCTCCTCTCAGACTAACCTCTTGGAAGAGCCGAGTGCACAGCTGCTTGTAAAGAAGGGGAGCTCCTGCTGCTTCCCGCTTCTTCAGTGCTTGTCTGGGGTCCCCGCAGCCTGTTACTACCCTGGCGCACACAGAAGCAGAGGCCTGGGGTCAAGGGCTCCGCGTTTAGAGTTGGAGCTGGCTAACGTGTGTCTGTCATAGGTATTTACCTATTGTCTATCTCATCTTTATCGTATCTGTTTAATCCAATCCATTTCTGTCATGTCGATACATCTATATCTATCCATCTACCATCTCTCTAACCTAAAAGCTATCATCTATCTTTCTATATGTCTGTTTGTATGTCAGTCCATCTATCCATCCATCCATATCTTTGTTTATTATCTCAGGATCTCAGTTTCCTCATCTGTAAAGGGGGATTAATAATAATGCCTCATAGGGTTGTTACAATTAAGTCAAACAGCATAAGGGACACCCCCCCCACACACACATGCATGCATGTGTGTGTACTTACAATATTGAGAATAATTCTCACAGGAAGACTCCATGTAGTCATCGTCAACATATCTGCATTGTTTTCCTGACCTCCTTTTCTCTTTCCTTCTTCCATCTTCGGTTTCTCACTGGGGACTTCCCTCCAGCCCTACCCTCAGTCTAGTCCAAGTACTGGTAGCAACACAGCTGGTGCTGCCCCACCCTCCCCTCTCTCGCTCAATCCCTCGTGTCTGGGGCGATGTGCGCACATTTCACCACATTTTATTGCCCTCTTTTCTATTAGTGGTGTGTTCCTTTTTCAGCTTACTTTACTGCTATGGTTTCATGTGGTCGCTCCATCAGGGTCGGCACATCTGTAGGCAGCCGTTCTTCTGGAACACATGTTTGCAAGTCTAGTTCTGAGTGAGTGTATCATGTAACCATCATTGAAGGGTCCCTGGGTTGTCAAACAAGGGTGAACTAGCCCACTGCTCAGTTTTAAACGGCTAAAACCACAGCAACAAACAAAAATACCCCCAAACAATAGAGTATCTCACAGCACATCAAGATCACATAAGTTTCACTGTCATAAAGTTTCCTGGAGCCAAAGCCACGCCCATTTATGCATCATCTGTAGCCCTTCCTCTAAAACTGGGGCCAAGTTGAAGAGCTGGGGTGGAGACCCTGTGGCCAGCAAAACCTGAAATATTTACCATCTGACTCGTCACAGAAAACGTTTGCTGACCGCTGGCTCAGGGTCTCTTGTTCTAAGTAAATGCACAAATGAAAAAAAAAAAAAAAAAGGAGTATGTTTTAGTGGGAAGTGGGGGGTGGGGGCCAGTGATCTTGGGAGAGCCGGCTTTGGGGCGCTGAGGCGTCGCAGGCTCAACATTTCCTATTCCCGCTCTGTTGCATTTAACATGTTTGATGGAGTGATGTTAAGTCAGTTTGCATAAAACTTCCATGTCACTTGCCCGATTCTTTGCCCAGGCTGTAAATCCAGATCCTGTCATCTTTGAGTACTGGGTTTCACAGACACAATCCCTGTCCTCCGTGGCTCAGGCTTTGTTTCTTTGTGAGCCACAGTTGATCTTCCTGAATTTTCTTTTATCGGTGTTCAAAACCCGGCCTTTTGTACTGAATATCTTCACACGTTTTAAAACAGAGCAACTTCGGGCTTTTCAGCTCTGCACACGGAAGGAGTCTGGGCATTGTCTTTCTCTGGGCATGATTGACTTGTTCTTTAAATAAAACTCCATCCTTTGTTCTCAGTTCCCCGCTAACTGCCATATTCAAATTGTTTGTTCTTGTCTAAAATAACTTCACTTTGTGCCAGTTATTCCGCAGTCTTACAAACAATTAAGCACAGTGTTTACAAAGTCAATTGACACCTATTCTAGAAAAATTCTGCAAAAACAAAGAAACCCAAATAACAAAATGGGGGAAAAAAGAAATCAATCAGACAGTATTTTAATTTGTACATAATGAGTTGCTGAAAACTTGTCCAGGAGTTGAACAGTGGATTCACATGTTTGTACAGTGGGGGCTCCTTTGGCAGAGAATTAAAAAAAAAATGTTACAAAAGGCCTAATTCTTATCTGGGTGGGCTGTGCTTTCCTTGGGCCCTGAGAGCTGGGTGAGGGGAGATGGCAGTAGGCAGGGAGGAGAAAACTCCCTCCGGATTTTAGGGAACTCATTCCAGGTATCTGTTCTGACTCTGATTGGATAGCTTCTGACATGTACTTATGGATGTGTTAGATCTCTTGAAAAAAAAAAAGTAGGATAAAGTTTGCTTTGTTTTTCATTTACCCACCATATTACTACAGATTAAGCATCCCTACCTGAAAATCCCAAATCCAAGATTCTTCAAAAGCTGAAATGTCTTGAGTTCTGATACGATGCCATAATTGAAAATACTAGGGCTGGGGTTATAGCTCAGTGGTAAAGCGCTTGCCTCGCACATGTGAGTCACTGGGTTCAAACCTCAGCACCACGTAAAAATAAATAAATATATTTTAAAAAAGAAAATACTGAATCATGAAACTTTGTGCACAAAGTGATTAAAAGTTAAAAATAAATTCCCTTTCAGACTATAGGTATAAGGTATACATGAAAAATGAAAGTTATTTTAGACTTGAATCCCACCCCTAAGGTTTCATTCATAAACACACATACCATGTTGGAACAGGTACTGGGCCCAGGCTGAAGACCATACCCTGAGGAAAAACCTGACTCCAAATGTCCGTCTCCTAGCCATGTGTCCATATCATCTGGCTGCAGCAGCTCTTGGAGCCCCAGGCTGGAGGGGTGCTTCCTGTTCATTACACTCCTGTGCAGACACTGGTAGCTCACCCAGGACTTGCCCTTCCTCAGCCGCCTTTCCCCGGTGGCAGCAAGAATCAGGCAGCCATTATGGGGTAGCGTGCAAATACTGGTGTTCACATACAGTACTTTCGTTGTGAAGTTGGACTGCACATGTACACACTAAATACTCATGTGCAAAGAAAATGTAGTTTTCATGTTTCATAACAGATCTGCTCTTGCCTGGTTGTCCCCATTTGGCTGGATATCAAGGAAAAATAAAATCAGGTCTGATTGAGTAACTTAAATGACTTCTTGGGGAAAGGTCTCTTGGAGGATAAAGCTTTATTCTTTCATATCTTATCCTTCATTCCTGTTCTCCAAGAGAGTCTTCAGGAGGAGAAGGGAAGATGGTGGGTCATGCACTCAGGACCCTCGTGCCGTGGCAACATTGTCCTGTATCTGGATGCCTGGTTGTAAGGGGCTCTGCTGTCACTTATGACAAGATTCACAACTCTGAGATGATGCTCTTATTTCTCTGAGCTTGGCAATGCTAGGCATCTCTCAGCATTGACCCCCACTAACCCCCAGTGTCTCCCTGGACCCAGTTCTCATGACTCCTGGGGTCCAGGTTGTTTCCCTGTGGTCCATGGCTCTCAGGATTCCTCAAGCCTCACTGTGTTCCTGAGCCCCAATGTTTTCAGTTCATTAGCTACTTTTGGGTCCTTCCACAGGACACCAGCCAACTGACACTTTCCTTGTGATGTGGGAGTTAAAAGAGACTCTGGAAAACTAAGGCTGTCCTCCTGACTCTTCTTGGTTGTCTACAGTTTGACGGCTTTGGTCACTCCAGGTTGGTACAGGGTAGGGGGATTGACCTAGTATGGTCTTTGCTCATGACAAGGTCTATTAAGAAGGAAGCTCTGTCTCTGCATTAATTTTCCCTTAGCCTATTCCACATGCCTCCCTCTCCCCTTCTGATGCTCTTGCCTGGGACACACAGGGCAGGACATGTGTTTCATTACCCACTTTCACCTGGTGTCCTGGTGGGAGGAGGCTCTCTTTTTCCTCTTCCGGTTTGCTGGAGTATTTCCCTTCATCCCCCTCCTTTTCCAGTCACCCTCACCCTCATCCCCAGATGGAAGAATGAAACGGCTCCCAGGGGACATAGTTTATGGAAGAAGGAATGGAAACCATATTAGTTTTTTCCTTTTAAAAGACAATGTTGGTCTCCCCTCAGTCTGTGGTGTGCAAGGAAGACGAGGCGTGATGGGAGGCCCCTGGGGGTGCCCAGGCCTGAACATGGCATTGCCCAGAACCACAGCGGTCCTGTGCCCTGTAGGCTCATCGTGAGCTGAAGACACAAAAGTCTTCTGTCCTTGAGTGAGCTTTAGAGCCCAACACACTCTGGAACACAGGGGACGTTAAATCTTCCGTTGTCAGATGACAATATCGGAAAGTTCTATATCAAAATAAATTGTTGTTGAGAAAAAAGCCAATTCCTGGGGATCAGGCCAGGGAAAATCGTGTTGAGTATTTGAGTGAAATTAGGTTGGACTAAATATCCAGGGCATCCTCAGAGGCAAAATAGTCACATACATCACTTTGAGCTGAAGATAAATGTGGACCATGAAAGGAACAGTTACTCCCCTTTTTTTCCTTTGGTGGTAGGAGCTTTGGGGACTCAGAGAAAGGGCGTCTTTTAGCAGAAGGAAGACATGTCTTGTCTCCTTTTTTTGTCTTCTCTTGACTGATTCGCTCCCCGCCCTTATCACTTCCTGTCATTTCTACCCTCCAGGGCCTGGTATCCTTAGGGTTGTCCGTCACTCATGCTCTCATTCATTTAACATGTATCCAGTGCCTGCTGGGAACGGAAGTCCCCGTTCAATGCAGATGGTTGGACAAAAGGATGGGCTTGTGTCTGATGGGGTTTGAGAACTTCATCGAACAGGGGAGGACCATGTCTTTGGGAATGGAGACAGGAAGACAGGCTGACGGAAGTGGGCAACGGAGAAGAGAAGGTAGAGGGAACGTGTTAGCAAGACCAGGAGGAAGGATCTGAACTACTGAGGTTGGTTTGGGTCATGGTCTTCAGGGTTAGGGTTTGGTGACAGGATGGCTGGAGTCATGAACTCGGTCACATGTTGGCAGCATCAGGCCTTCTCAGGGCAGCCTAGGGTGAGAGTGGAGCTGGGTTCTTGGGTGCTGATGGGCCATCCCATACTTGGGATGCTTCCTCTTTTCCTTGACTCTGGGAAGTAAAGAGAGCTTGGTCCCATGCATTTATTATGATGTATTCAAGACAGCTGCATGTCCATCCCATAGTACCTATGTATTCTGTTGAATTCCAAGTTTATCAACACTATTCATTTTTCCCCCATTCATTATAATTGTTTAGGCAAGGACCTGCCAGGATTATCTTTTAATCTGTCAGCTCCTCCTATACTTGTGTCCGTTTCTGGAAAGTTCTGAAAATGTAACTGAAATATTCCAAACCATATTCTCCATCCACTGTACAGAAGTGACTTTGTCTGTTATTGAAGCCAGGCCAATATACCATACACCAGCCACTCAGTGAGGGAAACTAGAAATACCACTGACATTAACAGCAGTTGTCTAGATGCCTCCCCTTGACTGTTCCCGTCAGGATTTTAGTCTACTGTCTTTTTTTAGCTGTCTTCAAGCCCCTGATACATCCTTGGTCTTTTGGTGTGGGTATTTGAGCTTCCAATTTTCCCTGTGGACTGAATTTGATCTCTCAGGTCAATGTAACATTGCAGAACCCTCTTGGTTCACCTGTGGCTCCAGAGAATTGCAGCATCTTCCCAGCCTTCTAGCACACACCATGTATGCATGAACACATGCACATAGGAGGTGACTTGCAAGGCCTTGTTAAATCACACTCTGCTTTTTCCTTCCATGTGTATAGCTTGATGTTTGGAAATGAATGGACTAGGAAATATATATCCCTTGTTGTTGACATCGGACTCCTAAATGTGAAAACTCCTCTTAGAAGTAGCACTTGACCTTGGTAGACCTTTTCAAATCCATTGTTTCTCTTAGTTCTCTGGAAGGTATGTTAGGATTCATTGGGTTTCTCCAAGTGCAGGACTTAAGTCTCAAATAACTGATTTTTTCACCAAGGATACCTTAAATTGAGAATACACTTTTTCCACCACCACCCCCCAACCTGGGAAGGGGGCCATTTTCATGATGATTTACCCAGGAGACTAATTGTTTTTTAAAAAAGATACACTAAAAATGACAGAAGCTATATTCATATAAAAATCTTTTATTTTGTTTTAGTAGGATATGTGAAATTGCTAAACAAAGTTAAGTTGTCACTCTGGAACTGATCTTTCAGATGTTCCAGCTGGACACTGGCTTTAACAATTCTAAGGGCAGAGACAGACCATGGTGAGCAAGAGCACTTCATGTCTAAGTGTGACAAGTCAATGCTGGTCACATTGCATCAGCTAAATTGAATCTCATGGTCATGTCAGAGTAGATGGACCAATGTGAGCCTGCCACATGCCCTAGAATGTGCACTGGGCATTTGCCGTGAGCTCCAGTGACAGTCCTACTGGAGGATCATTGTTCTCTCTTGCTTTAAGAAATGACTTCTTCTTTTTTTAATATTTATTTTTTAGTTACAGGTGGACACAACATCTTTATTTTTCATTTTATGTGGTGCTGAGGATCGAACCCAGGCCTCACGCATGCTAGGCAAGCGCTCTACCTCTGAGCCACAAACCCAGCCCGACTCTTAACTTCTTAAATCTTGAATTTATCCCATTTAGGGTATCTCCCTCCACCCCCGGCAAAAAGAAAACCTGATAAATAAACCATTTCTGTTTAGGAATGTCACCTTAAATTGATTAAGCTTACACATATTTGTTGTCTTCTGGATGGAGGCCTTACATTAAACACGGTCGTCGAGTTGCTTACTGTCCCTAGGTGACAGACTTAACCAACACTTGCAATGGAGTGAGATGGCTATTCTTCCACAGCTGGCTTCGGTGTGGGAAGGGAGCAGCAAGAAGATGCTCCTCAGTCTTCCTGGGGACCCTCCAGACAGCCTCCTCCTATTGAAAGATAGTTCCTTGTCCCATAGTTTAAATCTCTGCCCTTTGGTTCTGGTCTACAGTTGTTTCTGTCTTTGGGCAAAAGCTTCATGTGCTTGAAATAAATACAACTCCACTTCCCTCCATTTTCTTCTTCATTCAAAGTGAGTGCAGTTTTTTGCTCTCAACCCCTCCCTCCTTTCCTGCGTTCCTTCCTCTCCTCCCTCCTTCCTTCCCCCGTCCTTTTTTCTTTGTCTCTCCTCCCTACCTTTCTTCCAATTTTTTTGTCTTTCCTCTCCATCCTTCTTTTTCTCTTCCCTCCCTTGCTCCCTCCCTCTCTTCCTCCGGTGTGTGTCTCTTTTGAATTCTACCTTGTTCCAAGGCTGGATGTGGGAAAAATGCCAAGAACACAAGGACTGAAGTGTGTTTCATCATAGATGAGGCTGAGAGAAGAGCAGCCTTGTGTACCTGGAGGGAACAGAGGAAATTTAAGCCTACTAGTTCTGTTCTCTCCCCTCCCCTCCCCTCCTTTTTTTGGCACTAGGAATTGAACCCAGGGGGGCTTAACCACTGAGCCACATCCCCAGCCCTTTTTATGTTGTTTATTTAGAGACAGGGTCTCGCTAAGTTGTTGAGGCTGGCTTTGAACTCGTGAGTCTCCTGCCCCAGTATCCTAAGTCACTGAGTTTACAGGCGAGCACCACCACACCAGGCAAGTTTAGTTTTCATGATTACCTGGAGGGAGCTACTGCGCTTCCAATTGGAGTGGAAGCTACCCTGAACCTAGAGAGGCTCATGTCTTGTTTCTAGGTCCTTCAGACAAACAGACAAGGACACCTGTCCCTCCCTTCTCTTCCCTGTGCCCCAGGCAGCCTCTTTGCAGAGCTTGGTCTTGGGGCGTTGAGCACCCCGCAGAGGCTGCTTCACCTATTGCTGTGGTGTGTTTTGTTTTTGGTAGCTGAGGAGCCTTGACATGGAGTTGCACCTTTGTTAGCAGAAGAACTCTTCTAGTCATTTCGGAGGGTTTCCACCTTCCTCTCTTCCACTTCTGCTAGTCTTTCACTGTCCTACAGATGGTCTGCAAAGTCTAAATCAGGTCGTGTTTGTTCATTCTTAAGGGCACTGTTGGTGGCAGACCCACTGGGGGGGGGGGCGATGTTTCTGCTCTCCTGTGTTTCCCTCCACCTGCAGAGAAGCCTGTGGGTGTAACTCCTGGCCTTCCTTGGAACCACTCCACATGTATTCACCGCTTGGTAAGTTTGGAAAGAGTAGACAAGGCATTGGCTCAGCCCTGTGCTGCTTCTCCTGGGACTTGCCTTCTCCCCAGCAGTACCTGATAAGCTCTGATGCTTCTGGGCAAAGTCTACCTCTTTCTGTGGTTACTGATCAGACATTAGGTGGTGTGCGTTCTGCCTTAGCCTTTTTCACTAGTGAAGGTGGTGTCTGGACTTTCATCTGTTGCTCCAGTCACTTATCTACTTGTTCAGAAGCTGAGGGAAAGGGGCCATGATTTCTACTGAATTTATCCCATTTAGGGTATCTCCCTCCATGATTTCTACTGAGCCCCATTATGCTGTGAGATTAAGAAATGTGTTTGATGGCACAAGATTAATCAGTGCTGTGGGGAGCCAGAGGGAAGGTCAGCACAGGCATTCCAGCACCAACCTTGGGTTTCTGTAATCCTGAAGGCTCTCCTGAACCACTTCTTCCTGAGAAACTTCTGAAGTGACTCTAGCTCACTCCCACCTCTCCTGCCCCCTGTCTAGGGTGTCAGTACACTATACAGCACATTTAAGTTCAATTTCTGAGTTTTATTTTCTTCATTTTAGAGCATGATACCATCCTCGTAAGTTTTTTTTTTTGAGACTACATAATATCTGTGTAGTATACCTATGTATCTGCACTTGTATCCTATAGTATGGTACCTGATGTATAGAAGATGCTCAGTATGTAATTACTATTCTTACCTTGTATTTTTGCATAATTTTATGCCCTGTTTGATTAAGATCCTGACCTTCCTAAGGGTGAAAACTATGCTTTACATTCCTTTTCTTGCCTTGCAAGGAATTGTTAACTGATTTTAAATACATTTTTGAAACAGTTGCTGGAAGCCTATGTAAAACAGGTCTGCAGCTACTTTTGAGAACTTCTGGAAGTCTAGTTTGGGCAAGATGGACTTCCATCCCATTACATATTCTTTACACAAGGCTGCATTAGGCATTTATTTAACTAAATATTAAATATGGCTCTCAGATGGGCTGCTTTCTTACTGCAAAACCCTCCCCAAGCTAACGCTTATCATCAGACACTGGGATAGAGGGAGTTTAGGAGAAAAACATTCTTCAAAGAAATGACCAATTTTCAAAATGTGTATATGGGAATTGAACATGTGATATCAACATGTGAACAAATCGTAAAGCAAAATAATGTTGGATATAAGCTTCTAAAGGACCTTGTTTAAAATAATTTCATTTGTTAAACGTTAGCTATTAAGAGATGCCTCCTGGATGAAATCTATGTGTTTGGCCAGTTTGTTTTCCACCTTTGGTCATCAGGACTGGGCCACAGTGGGGCTTCATATGCTATCTCTTAGGGTCTTTCGTTGGCATTCGTCATCAGGTCAACCTGGGACTTCCATCTGAACAGCCCCATGTCAACTGGAACTTTTCAGAAACTGCTGGGAGGCAGGGCAACCTGAGCATATAGCAGAGACCTCGAAGGTCACTGTCATCTAGAACAGAAACAATATGGCTTCCAGCATGCCACAAAAGCCCACAAAACTGCAGTCAGGCAAGGGCCATCTCTGGCTAGATGGGGACAAAGTGAGTATCCAACTGCCTGTGTCCATCCCTGCAGCAAGGACCACAGTGAACAAACTTACCCCTCCCTCGCCTTTCCCCATCCATTTCCCCGACCCCTTCTTTTTTCTTCTCTCCCCCCTGTGGGTGCAAGGAGCAATGAGCTGAAAATAATCATCCTTGGTGGGAGAGTTTTACAAGAGAAAGTTGTGGGATTGCCAATTATTTTATAATTAGGTATTAGATTAACCATGTGAGGGAAAGAAAGTCAAGGAATGAATTTGCAGGAGGCTATAGAATCTGCACAGGGTGCTAAGAAAGCTGCGCCGGTTAATGTTAATAGGCGTCATGGAGCCGGATCTCCCAGGGCTGCACAGACTCATCTCCCGAAACCTCCCTCTCCCAGCTGTCATTTTGCCCATTCCCATCTGTTTCTTATGCTCTAATAAACGATAGCACTAATTTATTTAGCACCTCTCATCAGAGCCCCTAGGGCTACTCCAACCCTGCAGGGATTCTCTGCCAAAGTGTGACGACTTTGGAGTGGACACACAGCCTGCTGTTTCTGGATGTCAGTACCAGACTCTGAAATAGGACTTTGCCTTCAGGGATGCTCACCATCAATGGTGTGATTTTTCCGTTGCCCTTTTCAAATCCCTTTAGCCTTGAGAGTGGAAAATTTGGGCCATTTCTCCAGGGCTGGGAACACTCTGGGAGTGGCTTGCCTGCAGAGGGTCTAGAATGTTTGTAGGTATGTTTTGTGGTTGCTTTTGGAGATGTTTATTGGCCCTCTTTTGGCTCTTTTGGATATATCTAAAGAGAAAGAGAAATATGTGACATTTGCATTCTTGAAAGTACTGTCAGTCTTTGAGCTACTTGCTGGTCTGCCAGGTGCCTGGGTGTTTCTTTGGTGCTCAGAAATGGTGGACCTGAGAACAGCAAGTGTGCTCGACTCCTTCCTCCATGAGGGATTTCCTTTAGACTTGGAGCTTACAGGCTACTGTGTGCTTGCCTATTGGATGATGGCAGGGAAAGGCGTTGTTTGCAGTATTGAAAAGAAATTTGGCATACAGGATTTGGAATGCAGTAAGACAGTCAATCCAAGAAGTTAAAAACACTCATTGATTTCTCATAAACCGATGGTTTGAATTCAGAATTTTTGAGCCAAGTGCTATTTGTTGATGTTGACAGTATGTAGAAGAAAGGAGTGGCAGATGTCAGAAGCTTTAAATATTGAGCCTGGGAATCTCACGTGGGATAGGAAGTAGAAACAACATGTAGGGGTTTGTGTGGGAGGGATTGGAGAGGGTGACAGCAGCAGGGTTTCACTTCCCAGGTACCCACAGGCTTCTAGCTTACCACAGCGAACCCCTTCTTGCCTGCCAGTTTTGAAATTATTTTAGAAGGAAATACTTTTCTGACTGTTTTGGAGAACGTTAAGAAAAAAGATTGGCTTCATAAAATTCAGAGCAATGTTACTCAAAGTATGTTTCTAGCAGCTCCAACCTGACAAGATGTTGGACAAGAGGAGCCTACAATCAATTAAATCTGAGACACACACCTTAAGTTTGTCTTCCTTCTGGAGATTTCTAAAGCACAAAAGAATGTTAAAGGTTCAAATAGGTTCTGTACTAAGGAGTCTGGCTTGACTCCATTTACCCAGTATTTTCCAAACTGATTTGAGCACAGTGTTTTTGTTGGTTTATTTTCTGTATCACATCTCTGTGTCACCCTTTTTAGGGAACAGACTTTGGGAGATACCAATGTACCATCAACTTTCCTGGTGTGTATTCTGTGAGGCAAAATATGCCTCAATGCATCCACCTTCTCTAGTGTGATTTTTGAGATGCTTTTAAAATTATCTGTTCATCATATGTCCTTTCTGTTCTCTGATTCAGTCAAAGCGCCCACTAAAAAACATGCTAGGCTTGCTTCTTCCTCTTGTCCCATGGGTTTCAAATCTTGCTTATCTTGATCAGAGATCAGAAAACTTCGGAAACTTTTATGTAAGGGGCCAGATAGTGAAGACTCTTAGATTTGCAGCCCTACTGATATTGGTAGTCACTCTCGATCTTGCCATTATAGCACAAAAGTAGCCCCAGATGATGCGTAAATATCATCTGAATTGAAGGTTCCCCAAGTAGAAAGGACACACAGTGGCCGTGTCCCAACACAACTTTATTTGCAAAAACAAGCAGTGGCAGAATTTGCCCCAGGGCCCTGAGTATATCAATCCCTACTCTAGAATCCATGCAGAGTCGACCTTTTTTTTGGGTAGCCATTCTTGGAGTTCCTGGTGCTGTTCTCACATTAGTTGGAGTATTTATTTGCCACTTACTTCATCCTGTCTAGTCATGTTATCTTTTATATGTCATTTATATTGTCTTGATGGACAGTGGACCCAGGGATCACATGGTGTCTCTGTCTCGTGGCTGTACTAGCCTGTCTTCCTTCCTCCACTGTGGCCTTTCTGACCATCCTTTAGTTTATCTGAACTACAATTTTCCTTTTGTTTCTCTCTGCCCAATGAACTCCTACTTGACCTGAAATCTTAGCCTACTCAAGTTTTCCCTGACCTCATGGATTTGGTAAAGCTTCCTTATTATAAATACTCAGAGCTCCATTCAAATGCCTCATAGACCTTGGCTGAAGTGCCATTTCCTATTTATTTTTATGGTTAGATGATTAAGATCTGTCCCTTTCCTTGGGTGCTAAACTCTACCAGGACAAGGATGAACTTGGCTTTGCTTACCACTACATCCCAAGCACATAGCCCAGTGCAGGGCACATTGAATGCTCAGAAAGTTTGCTGAAAGCAAGAATGCATGAACTAATGGTCGAATGATTGACATGTGTCCATTCATTCACCCCTCGCTCAGGCTTTTGTATAAGATCTTGCGTATATTTTCTTAATAATTATCTAAGGGGAAAAAATTAATCACTGTTGTTTCTTTCCGTATCTACAAATGACATGACTTCCAGCTGTGACTTCCCGTGACATCAGTTAGAAATTTATAGGTTATGCCTCATGCCACGTTGTGTCACTTTCATCCAAACATTTGATTTCTTTTCAAATTGAACTCGGCTACAACTGCCAGGCACAAACTTTACAATAAATGATAGAGGATGATTCCTTTCTACTTGGGGAACCTTCAATATCTATGTTGAGCAGAGCTCAACTGGGACATGAGCACCCAAGAGTAAAGCAGTATACCTGCCTTCATTTTATATATTTTTTAATTAAAAAAAAAGATAGTAAGAGGTGCCTTTTCTGTGACAGCCAACCTGAGAAAAGCTGCCAAGTGGAAAATTCTGAGTTAAGATGCAATTGTGCTCTTAATTGTGTTTTAGGGCCTTTTATAAAAGTCATAACATGGTGAATTTGGAATGAATAGTTGATTTTCCTTTGAAACTTGGGCATCTCAGCTGGCAGAAACCTTAACATAACTGAACTATCCTGCATTTTGAAGGCTTTTAGACAAGAAAGCTTCAGCCCACAGTGATACGGTGAGTGGAAATCAGAGCCCTAATTTTGGGTTCTCATGCCCAGAATGAAAAACAAAACAAAACAAAACAAAAAACAGCTTTAAAGAGAAGAAAACAGATGCTTGAAGGATATGGATAGGAAAACAAAATCTCACCTGGCCTGGCATCAGACCCAGTTTTAACATTTTGGTTATACTGGTAATGCCAACAAAGGTGTCTTCTTTGTGCCCAAGGATTGCATGAAGGACCAGGTGTTGGGTCCTCTTAGGGGTCAGTGTCTCAGCTGTGCTCAAAGCCAAAAGATCCGTTGTGAATGGGCTGCCAAGCATCAGGAATCCTCAGGTGTGTGGTCTTTGGGCTGCATCCATGCTAGTACTCTGGACTTGGGATGTACAGGAATCTCAGAAGAGTATATTTGAAAAGGCTAGCCCATGTGTGTACATTTCAGACCAGAGTGTCTTCGACTTCCTACTGAATCTAGCACCCCAACAAGTGTCTTCTCTCAGTCATATGTCTGTTGTGGGCAGCAAGAAGGATGTATGTGCATCCTCAACATGGCTCTAAATTTTCAGGCATTTACACAGATAAAGATTAAGCATAAATATGACAATCTGGCTTCTTCAAGCCTCAGACTGAACAGGCCAGACACACCCTGGGCAGGGTCCTGCTTTCAAGTACTCCTATTTTCCAGTGTTAGGGATACACTGAGAAAACGTTATCTCACTATGTCATAACAACTTATTGGGTAGGGGTTATTTTAAGTGAAGACTGCCGCTCAGAGGATTTGGATAACAGGCACAGCGAAGCTGCTCGGGTACAGGAAAAGATAATGATTCATTTCTCAGAAGATTGGTTTGGAGTTTTCTGTCCCTGTGTTCCTTTAGAAATGCCACCAAAGATGTTTGAGTATGCTGTTGGCCATATTTCTCTAAGCAGAAGACACCTTGGTACCACTCCATGGGGAAGAATGATGGCTGAGTACATCACTCTGGGGAACTGTGGTCACAGCATGCAGGTGTCTGACAGGACTTCCTGAGTAACATTTGATGGCGCGCTCTCTGCTTCATCTCTTCCGTCTCTACCAAGGCTGCTTACAGCTTAATGGTCAAAGTAAAATTTTAGAGATGGATTCTTGGCATCTGAACCCAGTCTTCCACTTAGGATTTGCATCACTTTGAGAATAAAGCTCTCTAGACCTCAGTTTTATTATTTGTCAAGTGAAATAATAACAGTACTTGTTCCCTCCGTGGATTACAGGGGCTGGAGTGTGATATTACATGGAGAGTACTGAGCACCTAATGAATGGGGTGCTGCTGCTGCTGTCTGTCAGTTCCTTTGACCGAGGCAACCTCTGGGAATCTCATGCCTTCTGGTACTATGACACTTTTTCTCTTTGGCATCTCAGAAATACCAGGGTGGCTGGTAGTCCAGTGAGTAACCTCAGTTTAACAAAGCATGGTAAAGTGTGGTGGCTTAAAACAACTATTTGTTGTTATCTTTCCTCACTTGAGGGTTGATAGGGTTCAGCAGGGCAGTTCTCAAGTTCTTGCTTGGAGTCTCAGGTGGTTACAGTCAGATGTTGGCTGGCATTGGAGTCATTGCAGGTTTGCCTGGATGGGGTGGTGAACATGATCAGTTGTCCAGCTGGTTGGAAATTAATGGACTTTCAACTAGAGCACATCCACTCTTCCTCCTCTTTGTGTACATGGTAGATCTTGCCATAGGGCAGGGTTCTGAGAGGGTACACGCCATGAGCAAGATTTCTACAATGTGGGGAGCCAAAGTCACCACATTAGTGAAGAGTCACTCCCAGTTCTGGCACCTTTTACCACATTCCATTGGTCACAGTAGTCATAGAGGTACCAGATTCAAGGTGGCAGAGAACACACTTCACCTCTTGATGATGTGTGTCAGGGACAACTGCAGAAGATCTGTGAGAAATGTTGTTGCAACTGTCTTTGAGGTATATCATCTGCCATGGTTGGTATGCAGTGAGATTTCACACCTGACTAGAAGACAGTGGCTTGTTAAGACTTTTCCCATATTTAAACCAATCCACCCTGGCATCAGTGCATTAGACAGACTCTAACAATAGGCCATTCTGAATGTGTTCCCTTCCTACTTAAGAGCCCCCTCCCTGGGGAGCCCTACTGCCTCATGGTACCTGTTGTATCTAGTCCTACTCTTGACAGTAACAGCCAATTTTTACCTTCTCTTTTCATCATCACAGTAGTTTTTAGTTCTTGAAAGTCTCTTCTTCATCCTTTCCTTCAGAGGGATTAGAATTGGTAGGCATAGCCACATAGCTCAGCCTCTTGAAGTATGTGGTGTAAGAAGATTGGTGGATGGGCCTGAAACAAAGTTGTAGGTTTCTTATGTCTAACCCAGTGGTTCTCAACAGTGCATTTTTACTTCCAGGGACTTTTGGCATGTCTGCAGTAAGTTTTTTAGAGATGGATTGTTGGCATCTGAACTGGGGAGCAGGGGTCCCTGCTGTTGGCATCTAGTGGATAGAAGGTGGGGATGTTGCTAAATAGACTACAGTGCACAAACCTCATGTCTCCCTCACCCCACATCAAAGAATTTTCCAACCAAAATGCCAGTTGTACCCAGGTTGAGAAACTCTGGTGCTGATCTCAGCTACTATTACCATTTGGAGAACATTTTCCTGGACCCACAGCACTGAAAGGGAGTCTCAGTCCCTGCTCTGCCATTGGGAATTCACTGAATGGTAGCGACTGGCTGCCGCGTGTACCATTTCTCTTGTTGCTGGATGTAAGGAGCACCCAGTTGCATGGGCCCCTTGAAGAGTTGATTAGGCAAGAAGATCAGCTTCGTTGCAGCCTTCCCAAAACAAGAGTATCAGTTTCTGATTATTTCATTGGAATAATAGCTCATGTGTGTGTATGTGTGTATCTATATATCTCATGATATGTTCATCCTTGTGCAGACTTTAAGACAGGTTTTCTTAGTCTTTTTTTTTTGTGTTTTTGCCTCTGTTTATTTCGATGAAACTCTAGAGCTTCCTGAACTTCTCTGAATAATTAGTCCAGCTCTTTGTTGCCTGTTAAGAAAAGACCCAAATTGGGAGCAATTAAAATATGAAAACAAATCTGGAGTGCAGTTGGAGAAAGAACAGCAGAGCCATGAGGACTTTCCAACAGAGTGTGCATTTTTCTCCCTTTTCTTGAGGCATTGTGTATTAATTGTCCTTTATTGCACCAGCAGGGACCCCAAATGAAGCTCTTTAGAACCTCTGGTTGAGAGTGTGGGCGTCTGCCTTTTTGATGCTTTGATATAAAGTTTAGCAGAGTTGCCAGGGTCTGAAACCCCCACTGACCCTTTCCTAGTTCGAGCCTCGTAGGAGCCTCAGCTGGACCCCATCCTGCTGGTGGGTGGTGATAGGACCTCTTGTAGGTGCCATTTGTACCTAAAATTGCACAGCACGAAATCCATCCATCTGTGTGATATGGGGCGGGGGCTGAGTTAATATCAGATAACCTGATAAATATCACCTTGCTGTGAACTCCTGGATAAACTGAAATCCCATTGCCATTTCCCTTTTAGTCTCTGGCAACAAGAGGTGTTAATTAGCTACATTGCCCCTAAATAAGCATTTGCTTTCTTTGCGTGCAGTAGGATCTCTGTTGTACCATAAACAGTTGCAAATGATAAAATAAATCAATATTTGTTAATGTTATGATGCAGCAGCATCCCCCAGATCTGCAAAGAATGATTTATAGACTCCAGCATTGCAAGCCTGACCTGTTCGGGTCTCAGAAAGCACTTAAAAAATAAATTTACCCTGGCCTCTCTCACCCCATTTCAAAAAGGGTGACAAAGATGAAGTAATTTATAAGTCACACTTTTATTAATGCTTTTAACTTTCATACACTTGGCTTTGTTGGCCTTCCAGTGGCATTAGTGCAGGCCCTGGTTGAATGGTAACCTTCGGCACTTTGAGGGGGGTTTGGAACAAATGATCAACTCATAAATAGGTGCTGGGCTCCACATTATCCTGCCGTAAATTCACGAGACCTTTCAAGTACATCAAGTAAGAGCGAGGTGAACTAGGCATCTGGCTCCCAGTTTACAGACTAATGCAGTCCTAATGAGAATCTGGGCAAAAGGTTTTCCAGAATGGTGTCCAGCTCCCTACAATGGGTGAGTCTGCCGGTGGCCAGGCAGAGGGGGGTCTTGTAAGGCAGGAGTCACCATGAGGACCCAGTCTGTCTGTTTTCAGGGGAACTGAATGGATGTTCCAAAGCTGTCGGAGCTCTTTGGCAGACAGAGCAGGAAAATAAGGAATTGACTTGCACTTCACAATCTGCCTGTCAAAACGGTGATTTTGAGACTCCCGGTTAACGGGTGTCTGTAACATGAACAGGAGAATAAGTAGAGAAACTCCCCCCGAAAGATGATAATAGCCACCTATTTACTTGAAGTCTTTAAAAAGGAGTCTGTTGAGGTTCTCAGGATTAGCGATGACAGGGTATTGACCTGTCAGAGCAACTTTGAGATGCAGGCACTGCTGCTACTCTCCGGAATGCAGCGAAGGAGTCAATGCATTACATTGATTGGGGTGGGGGCAGTGGCTGAAATCGCTGGCCCTCTCCTGTTGAAGTGCTCTGGACTTGATTCAGAGCGTGAAACTTTCAGGTATGCCCATAGCTGTCAGCTCCAGAAGTGATAGGAGCCAATGCCCAGGGCCGATTGCAAGCCATCAGCTATGGGGTCATCTGGGTTCCAAGCCCTGGAGGAGCTTCCATGACTCCTCCTTCCTCATCCCCAAACTCAGTAGTCACAAGCCGTGTTGTTCAGTCTTTGCTTCCGTGTCCCTCACATCCTGGTCAGTCCCTTGGTTTCAGAGCAGCTGAGGCCTTCAGTGTCTTGTGCCAAGAATCTCAAACCGTTCCCAGATGATTGCATGACTGGGTTTCTTTAAGTCTCACTTTCTTTTGTCACCTCGCTTCTTGGAAACCTCAATCATGGTGACTGTCTGCAGAATCAAGTCCAGTCTTCTTGGTCTGGATGTCCATGGTTCTTCAATCTTAATCCATTTCATCTTCTGTACTTCAGCCATTTACCTGGATCCAAATCTGTTGAGCAATCCCTTCTCCCTTTCTGCAGAGTCTTCGTGTCTATCGAGTCCCTACCCAAACTTCAAGATTCATCTCTTCTTCAAAATCCCCTTTGCAAAGTCTCTTTTAGAGACAGGGGCTGGTAACTTTTAAGGCACATGGACAGAGATAATAAATATCTTCAGTGCTCTGGGCCATACAGTTACTGTCACATCTGTTCAACCTTGACATTGTACAATGAAAGGCATCCACAGACAATGCAATATGGAATGAGTGGCTGGTTCTGATAAAACAAAGGTAGGCGGTTGACTTGGCTCTGGGTTTAGTTTGCTGATCTTTGGCTTAGATACACGACAAACTCATCTTCCAATGGCACATGGCAAATTCAACTCTTTTTCATATACTTTGTTTTGCTAGCTTCATACAGTTAGATTCTTAGAGAGATGAAGCATTAATTATGTTTCTATCATCACCGTGATTCAGTTTTGAATTACCTTCTGTTCAAATAGATGTCAGCCAGATACTTCAATGTAGGTCAACAGAGCTGAGAGAGATCACCTAGTCCTACCATTTCATATATGAATCTGTGTTTGGAGATTATACATACACACACATACACATCCCTGAGGTCTTGTGTGTTTGTGTAAGCATGAGCTGTCACTGATTACCTACATCTAGATTCTAGGTCTCTCCTGACCAACTCATTATCTACCATTTTATTTTTGTAGATGAAAACAAAAATAATAAGCTATAAAAGCCTAGGGGAACACTCTTGAGTTACTTGGCCAGTGGCCGCTTTCCCTAAGTCTCCTGATGCATGTCAGGTCACCCTAGTGTCTTGGAGGAATTATCAGTCTTTATGAGCTTGGTTTCACTGAGAGTTAGAAAATGAATAAACACTAGATGAGATCTGGGTCTTTTCAGGCTCCTCCCGGATAAGTTCCACACAAGTGACACAATGTGTGGTGTGGTTAGAATTTGCTGAAAGATGTCCCATGTGGGTTGGATGTTTGAAGGCCGTTTCTAAGGGTTTTCCAGAGGACACCTCTCACAGGGGGCTTCTGTTGCTACGTTCCAGTTTACACTTAAGGATGGGTTTGGCTGCAGAAGTCCGTGGTCCCTGCTGGAAAGCATTCTAGTATACTAAGATCAGAGAGAATGCCTGCTCTATCTGCAAGTGTGAGCTTTGGAAGACACAATCTGGTAGTTTGTTGTACTATAGAAATAAAAAAAGCCGAACTGGATGGGACATTGTACATAATGATACTGGATCCTATTATCGTGAGTCTTGTTTTCATGATTCTAATCCTCACTGAGTGCTTACTCTAAGCCAGGCTTGAGGCTAAGTGTTGGGCACGTGTCTACATCCACATGCCATGTTCTCTCTGGCATTCTCTTATACTAAGAGATGGGTCCCTGAAATTGGTGATTTTCACCCTACTTTTAAGTCTAGTGATTTAAAAAAAAAAAACTCTTCAAAGATTTCGGGGTAAGCTGAATTGATTGCAGCATGATGAATCCTCATGTTTCAGTGTTTGGCATGCAGGCTGTACTCTGCAGAAGCGAACTCAGGCAAGTCAAAAGAGATGGTATTAAGCTTTATATGAAAAACATTGTATACATTAAGATTTGTATAGAAATCCATTTTTATCATGAGTCATCTGCTGGGCAACTTTTTTTATTTAATCATGAAGACCCCAAGCTTACTCCTGCATTAAATCCAGACCAGTTAGAACCATCCAAAGATCTTACTGGGTATAAGTCATGTTAGAGGTGTTCATTGTTTGTTAATTTAATTTAAAAAAATAATTGCCATGCTCTTGGTTTTGATTTTATGATCTTAGAGTAAGAAAGAGGGTCTCTGTGGCTACTTTTTATTTCTCCAAATGGCAGTTGACGTATCTCCTTATTATCAGTTTGTCTGATTTCATTTAAAATATAGAAGCTAATGGAAAAAAAAATCAAGGGTGCGGATGCCATTCCGTGTTCCCATCACTCTGCTCTCCCTGTAATTATGTATATTTTTAATTGCAGATGTTGCTCGTAAAGAGGAATAACTGGGCCAACAGACTCCAACATGATGACTAGAGAAAGCAAAATCACTTACAACTTAAGAGTGATACCCAATAATAGAAGATTGAAAGAAATGAATTGCTACAATGAGTTAAATTAAATTCAGCCCAACTAATAGTAGATTAAGCAAACATTACAAATTAAAACCAAAGCTCCAGACAAACAAGGAACAAATCTTGCCTGGAGCTGAGCTGCCAAGGGACTCAGCTGATAGCCGTGATCTGTGCCTTTGCGCTGGGAAGGAGTCCTTGACTAGCACAGGAATTATTGGGCCTGGAGTACAGGAAAAGGGAGGGAGTTGGGCTTAACCCCGGGCATAGCTAGCAAGGCCTGCTTGCCATTCAGCGCAGAACCCTTGCTGTCTAATGAAGACCTGTCGTGCCATGGGCTTGCAAGGAGCTGGCTCAAAGATATTATGGTTGGTAAAAGTCCCAAAATGAATGAGAAAAAGTCTCTGGGTTTTGCAGAGGTAGGGAAGGAATGGAACACCCACTGATGGTTAGGCAGCAGCATGACCTGAGACCTCCCCATCCCCTGCTTTTATAGTCTTATTGAAATACAGATACAGAAAAGCACACGGAGAGGAAGTGCACAGATCCATTGATCTGTACCTATGCAGCCAATTTCCAGATCAAGAAACAGGACAGGATTGGAATGGAGAGAGTTGTAGTCCTGGTCACTGTCCCCTAGGAATAGCCACCTGGCCTCTCTGCCATTGCAATCCTTCCAGTGGGACATTCTGGCTCAGCAGGGTATCTCACCTCCCACCTTCAAATTAGAGAGGTAGAGGTAGAGATGACAGAGTCCGAGGAAGGAGCTGGGTGAGGGGGTAACAGCAACAGAGATTTGGTAAATGGATGTTGGCAGAGTCAGAAGGAGAGACTGGATACATTTTGGTGTTTCATTTTTGCTGGCTCTATTTAAAGTGGGTTCATTGGAGACCCAGGGCGGAACATGTACCGTAGAACTCATATCACCATTTAGTGCAAAACAGTTTTAAAACATTGCCTGCTTATTCTGCGTGAGTCCCTAGTGAGAAGTAAGTATTTTCATTTCTGCTCTATAAATGAAATTAGGCATAAAGAGAATAAGGCTGCTTCCATGTTGGGAGTTTTCCCAATGAGCTGCCACCTTATCTGCCCTTTGTGCCCGTTAGACCCTTAGGCTATCTGGCCATCTTCACGTGTGCATTTGTTCATTCGTGTGTTCATTCATCAGACATATCTTAAGCTGCTTTTCTGGTGTTGTGCTAGGTTGCATGGAGGATATTAATGTGAACATCACATAGTCTATATTGGGAAAGGGATAGTTCTTATAGAGTTTTACACCTCAAGTTCCATTAGGGAACAAGCAGGTGGTGTAGCTGTGTGATCTGGTAGGGATGAGGCAGTTGGGTGAAGACTGTGGCAAAGTGGAGGTCCCTGCCTGGTCTGTTTATTATGACATTATAACTCCTCAGTCCAACATGCCTGTGATCAGGATTAAGGGAAGACAGCAAGTTTGCATGCCTTTCTAGAGCAGGAAGAATCCAACTTGCTGGAAAAAAAAAAAAACCAAGTGCAATGTGAATACTGTAGCAGAAGTACAGTGTGGAATGGGATGTAGCTTAGTGGCAGAGCACTTGCCTGGAAAGGAAGCTATTCATGAAGGTAGGAGGAGAGAGGAAGGATGCTGTAAGCTGATAGAAGAACATCCAATGTGGAGGTGGGAGGGCTTCAAAGACAGGTTTATAGCATAAGATCTTAGAGTTGGAAGCTACATGGAGGCCCAGTCTATGCTTGGATTATCCAGTGATGGAGAACTCAGCACCTAGACAGCTCATCCTTTGCAGGTCTCTGCACTGCCCTGGTTAGTGGATGAGTGGGTAGCAGCTTGCTGATGAAGACCACAGTGGACTTCAGAATCAGCCTGTCAGGGTTCAAGTCCTGGACTCCACCACTCATTAACTATGGTTCCTTGGGTAGGTTCTTTTAATCTCTTTTTCCCTCAGTTTCTTTACAAATAGTAATGATGGAACGGTTGCCAGGACAGAGCTCAAATGCACAGGTCTGCACAGTTCTGACCCCTAGAAATACTTAACTAGAGATGTCCAAGTTCAGAGCCAAGTGAGGCTTGGAAATTGGGCTTGACTCCCCAGCTGGTGATAGACTGCTGAAGCCCGAGAAGAGCTCATCACAGAAGAATGAAGGAAGTCTTGTGAAGTGGGTGGTCATCTGCTTATTACAAAGGGGTGGGACCGGAGATTAACACTGATGCTTTGGTGGGTGTGAGCTGCTCACTATGGCTTTTTGTGCCCTGGGGAATTTGGGCTGTCCATGTCACTTGTGATCCCAGACTGACTAAAGGCTGGTGGAACCTTGTACAAGGTAGACTCAGATGTCCAGGTCGGGAGGTGAGAGCTGTACATGGTCTAAAATAACTAAGTGAAAAACACACTTTGGATTGGTTTTCATCATGTCAAAGAGACAGAGACATTATTGAGATGTCACTGGAGGTTGCAGGTATTAGTGCTTTCACACTGCAGTGGGGATATTAGGTGTCTACGTGCTGAGCTTCGTTTCACAAAATGGTTTTTCACATTTGGTGTATTTGTACTTTTGAGTAAACCTAAATCTGTGCCACACAGATTATTTTTTTAATCTCAATTCTCCTAGATAGTTTGTATTATCCCCTTATTTTTGGATGGAGATATGAGGCCAAAAGAAAAGAAGCATTTAAGATTATGGGATCATAGAATTTGGGGGGGCTTTGAAAGACTCTGGAAGTCATCAAATTAACCCTATTTATAGTTTAAGACAGATGCTCATAATGGCAAGTGATTTACTCAAGACCTCATGACTAGTCTAGACTTAATGAGACTTCTCTCACTGTTTATATTTGAGCTCTTCCATGTTTTCTAGTAGAACAACCCTGGCTAAGTCCTTTAACCTCTGAACTTTCTTTTCTTTTGTCACAGGAATAATAATACTGTAATTCCAAGGGTTGTAGGAAAGCTCAAATAGGATAGCAAATGTGAAAGTACTGAGTAAACTCTTTATAAAATGCACTAAAACCTTTAGCTCTCATTGTTGTCTGTAGTAATTCAGCAAGAGAGCGAGGAACTGAGAAATGCAACTCAGAAGAAATCATTGGGTTTAAGGACCTTGACTGTTATCTAGCTTGATAACCAAGTAATTGAAAACTTTGTTACATGTCTTATTAAAAAGCCTTTGAGGGCATGGCATGGAAAGAATGGAGGATCTTTGATTGGGCACAGGGGAGGGATGGCAGGGGAAGGGGGTATGAGGGTAGGAAAGATGTTGGAATGAGATGGACGACATTACCCTAGGTACATGTGTGACTGCACATATGGTGCAATGCTACATCATGTGCAACCAGAGCAATGAAAAGTTGTGCTGCATTTGTGTACAGTGAATCAAAATGCATTCTGCTGTCATATATACCTAATTAGAATACATAAATAAATAAAAATTTCAAAAATGCCTTTTAAAATGTGTATTTGTAAACTTTCCATGCAAATGGAAAATTTTTGATCCTTCCTGAAAATGTCCCATGGGGGCCCCCACTATTTTGAAGACTGAGCCACAGTGTGAGTTATTAGAAATGGCTCCATGGGCTGGGGTGTGGCAGGGGGATGCAGCATGTGCCCAGCACATGCAAGGGCATGGGCTCCATCCCCAGCACACCTCCCTCAACTCAGCATGGCAGGAGATGGTCAGACGGAGCTGTTCTGCTTCATGTTTGCAGGGCTGGGTTGGAGCAAATGATTTAACTCTCTGTTCAGGGGCAGCAGGTTAAGTAGTGAAGGAGATGGTGCCAAGATGGTTTAGGCCTAACTGGAAAATACAGATATAAGATCTCAGTCCAGGTCCAACAACCAGAGCAAGTGAACTAAGACCAAAATGTACGTAGCCAACCTGCGCTTTCTAGATTTGCTTTTTGCTTTGTTGCAAAGGATGAAGAGCCAGACGTTGTAGTGTGCAGATTGCAAGAAAATGCTTGGACTGCTGCTAAGAAGAGCAATACAAAGTCCACATGGGAGGGAGACTGAACAACAGGGAAAACTGGGTAGTGTGGACACATTGGCCAGAGTAAATAGAATTTCGATGGTGTAATGATTGCTAAAAGCTACGGGTGAGGTTAGGGAGGCAATTATTGTTTTTGGTGACAAGAACCCAAAGAGAGACTCGTTGTGACATCTCCATTCCTCCTGTGCATGTTCAGCAACCTTAGACTGCTTAGGGTGATTCACACAAGACAGATGAAATTGTCTTTGTACTTTCCTGCCCTCTCTAAGACCCTGTAGTTCACTGACTCTCCAGTAAATGCACTTCCACTGTTAATAATTTAAATGATGGAGTAGCCTCAGTGAGAAGACGCCCTGTGAAGCAGACAGTACCACGTGGAGCTGCTTTCAGAAGCCCATGACAGTTTGGGACTGGGTTTCTGAGCATCTGAGTGGGAGGGAGCCCCTCAGGCGAGGGGGCACATATCTCCATGAATGAACCTGCAGGCCAGGCCACCCATTCCCCACCAAGAAAGGGGCAGAGACCTCCCCTTCCGGTAGCGGCACTTGTGTGGGTCAGGAGCATTTTTGGCTGCATGTGGGGGGGATAGTCCTATTACTATGCACACTGCCTACTTCACATAGCCCACCTGCATTGCCACTCTGTTGATGCTTGTCATGGAAAGACAGGAAGTCTCAGGAAGAGTCTGAAGGAGGCCTTTTAATTCCTCCTGGGAACTGTGGCAGGGTCACCTCTGCTCCAATAGCAGGGGAGAGCAGGAGACTGACATCTGGTTCCTCCACCCATCTTGTCAGCATTCCCCGGCTCTTTGGGAAACACTGGGCTTATTCCTTGCTACAGATGCATTACAAAAACAGCCAGGCAAGGTGGCCCACACCTATAGTCCCAGCCCTCAGGAGGCTGAGGCAGAAGGATTGCAAGTTCAAGGTCAGTCTCAGCAACTTAGCGAGGCCCTATGCAGTTTATGGAGACCCTGTCTCAAAATAAAATATTAAAAAGGGCTGTACATGTGGCTCAGTGATTAGGTGCCCCTGAGTTCAACCCCCAGTTCCAAACAAAACAAAAACAACCCGAGCTTTCCAAACATATGATAGAGTAAAATCTGACACTGTGTCATTAGATGACGGTTACAAGTCCTGCTTCTATAGAGAGTAGTTGGACATGTGGATATTCTCAGGTCTCTCTTCCTTTTCTAGAAGGTTCAATTCCAAAGCTGCTTAGAATGCTGAGCTGTTACCCTTGTGGGTTATGCACTTTGAAACTATATGCTCACTTGTACCTCTTAATTCTTTCTGGTCTAAGCTATTTCTCTGGCTCCCTGGAGATTCAAGCCAGTGCATCCATTGCCTCCCTCCTAAGCTCACATGCTGATGTGGGGGCATGTATATAAACCAGGGCATCTTCTTCAAGCTCTTCTTATATCTCTTACCTAAGATCCTCCCACCCTGTCTGCTACCTTCAGATTTGTTCCTTTCAGTTCCATTCAACTGACACTGATTAAATGACATTGATTAAATCAATTAAATTGTTTGAAAAGCAGTAGGTTAGGTTCTTTAATGCTGGGTATGGGTATATCTATCTGCTTTGCTTTTTTATCCGTCTGCCCATTTGTCCATCTGTCTTCTCTCTACATGGAACATAGGATATAAAGGGTCCGCAGTTTTATAATCTGTGGACTGGCTTCTTAATGTATGCCACTTCTTTCTGAGGTTTAAACTTATTCAACATCATCATCAACAACAATAATAATAGCATTAAAAGGAGAATCTCAGCCACTGTCACTGGGGTGAGTGAAATTCAACAGGTTTCCCTATGACATTCATTCCTCCATTATTTTCCCAGAGTTGTTTTGATTCAGACAAAACATTCTCGTGATCCAAAGGTTTGGTCATGACCATGTTTTCCCAATCTTCTTCAAAAATTTTCATCATGACATGCTCTAGAGAAGGAAACTGGGTTGTTTTCGGGGTGCCCATCTCTTCCAGTCCCCAACAGAAGGGTCAATATTGAGAGTTGGGATTTCCAAGGGTGAGTTCCTGAGCATGTGTGCTCCACCCTGGCTTTGAACCCTGGATTCTCCACTTTTATCTGGGAGACTTGGAGTGAGCTATCATCCTGGATTGTAAAATGGCTGTAATAATATACTAAATTCGTCGGGATCTCTGGGCAGATTCAACTAAATGAAATGACATGTGTAATCTGGCTCAGTGTCTAGATCAATGCTTCCTCAAAGGCATGTTGGAAAGAAACCAAGCCATCAGAGCCCCGAGTGGACGGTTAGGTAGATGGTATTTCCCTTTAGAAAATAAGTAATCTTTAGCATCATTTAATGGATTATATGGGCGCAATTCACTTCATGTATATACCTATTTCCAAAATATATATCTAGAGTTTTCCTAAATTTGGACATAAATGGATTTGAATGGTCTTGGGCTGAAAAAGGAAGAAAGGAAGGAGGGAAATATTACAAGGTACTGGCGGTCAGCGACCTGCCACATTAGAGCAGGGCAGGGTTCTACAATCATGGACGATGAAGCATGCACACAAGCCGGCTTTCCAGGTGACTTCTCTATTGAGGAGGTACCCACATCTCAAATGTGAGCTGTCCCTGCTGCCTGACCTGGAGGAGCCCAGCTGGATGTGGCCATCCTTTCTGAATTCACAGTGCTTATTTGTACCCATTAGAACGTTCCTGTGTTAGCTATGCTTAGTAATAGTTCTTTTGCTCATGTGGAATCCTCTTCTAGACCAGAAGCTCAGTGACATTTTCTCCATTCTCTTTGCCTTCATGCCTGGTGGGTGGAATCGCGTGGAACACTGCCATGTGCTGAGACTGGGCTCAGCTCTGCTGACAGGATGATGGATTCCTCTAGTCCAGAGCCAATAAACCCTTACAGAGGATCAGGGCTATGCCAGAGTTGGAGGGGGCTGAGGAGGAGGACCTGTAGCACAGGCCCCACTTGATCTCATTCCCCCAAAGTGGCGTCTTTCACCAGTTTTTAAAAGGCATAGCATTTTGCACCAAGGTTGTTAAGATGAAGTAAAAGAGGAGAACAGCGAGCAGGCAGGGCTAGAAATGGTCCAGGCAGCAGTGGGGGAGGCCTTGAGACTATGGCAAAGGACGTCACAGTGGTGCTCCTCTTACCTACCTTACCTACCACCAGTGTTATAGTCCCTGTCCCCACCCTGCCCCTCAGCCAGTCCTTCCTGTCAAAACCTGACCATACATCTGCAAGAAGTCCACTCTTCTTTGATCTGGATTGCCTCTGAAGTCACATGTGTACTGAGCCAAACTAGAGCCATGGCCTTAGGACTCTTCAGGATCTTGTCCTGGCTGTCTCTACTGAGGCCATATTTACCTCTTGGCTGTTCCTCAAACCTGCCAACCATGTTCCTCTCTCAGGGTCTTTGCACTTGCTATTCTCTATGTCTGGGCAGTTGTATTCTGAATGTCTACATGGCTGATTCGCCCCCTCATTTCATTCAAGTCTCATATCAAATGTCATCTTCTCTGACCACCCAAGCTAAAAAGCACTCCTGTCACTGTTTCCATACTCTCTATTGCTTTTCTTCATAGGCCACACAAAGGGAATCTTACCATGCATCATCTATTGGGGCACTGTGTCTACCCCCCACCCCCGCTAGAATATAAGCTTCATGAGGACAGGGACTCTGACTAGTTTGCTCTTTGCTGCATCAGATCACTGGAGTAGAGCCCTGCACACATAACTGCCTGATACCTTTGCAGCACCTGTGAATGAATAGTGAGCAGTTTTCATCCATCTGCCCATTCATTCATCCATCCAGTCAATGGTGATTGAGAGTCTCCCACATGCTAAGATGAGAGCAAGTTCCTGCTTTCTGGAAATTGGAAATATTGATAAAGTGATAGATAGGTGTAGAAATGTGCACACACTATATGAAGAGAGATTTCTAAAAGAGTTTGGCAGGTGTAAGGGTCAAGCTTTGGTCAGAGTGCTTTCTCAAGTCATATTAGAGAAGCAGCAGATAATACACTGACAGCAGCACACTTGCTTGCTTAAAACTGAAGCCCCAAATAATTATGTAATATAGGGATCTTTGTGTGTCTAGTGTTTTGGCCACGTAAGATCTCCTGGTGTTTAGAGAACCATGCAATGTGATCTTGCAGTCACGTTCTCATTGTCAGGAAGGCAGAGCTTTTCGTCTTTCACCCCAAATGAAATAGAAGCAGCTGCATTTTCCCTAAGTGAGACTGGGCTTTGTACAAGACCCACATATTTTTCAATAAGAGACTCACATTTGCCATGATGCTAGAAGCTTCTAATGGGCCTCAGAGGGTTGTAAATTATATCAAATAATTTTCCAGATACTAAAGGGTTGTTTTTTTAAAGGCTAGAGAAGAGAAGTATGAGGATAAAGCTTTCCTTGGACCCTGAACGTCGTATCTTCTCTCAAGCACGTTTAATAAATGCTTTTGATGTTTAACATTCATTCATTCAACAAACATTTCCCAAGAATCAGCTATGTGAGTGGAGCTTGCCTGGACTGTGGGCCCGGTCCTGGGTGGCTCACCATTGTGGATCCTTACGGTAAAGCTGCTAGAACTAACTGTGCTTCAGTTTTGTTTTGTTCTGTGCTTGCTTTAACATCTTTATTGTTACTGTTTTATGATATCCTGATTGTAGCAAGTCAGAAAAAACTGAGGTCTGTAAATATGTGCAAAGCAAAAGTAGCTCATGTTCTGTCCTTCCCCCTCATTCCTGGCACCACTTGATATTTGTTTCCAGTAATTTGATGGAAATCTTTCTATACCATTCTCTTTGTTCACACGCATGTGCACGCACACACTCAGAAGATGTTTACTTTGCTTTACAAAACTGAGATCGAAGGACAAACATAACTCTGAAATGTGCTTTTCAAAACTACTAATGTGCATAAAGAACACCTTTTCAGGCCTTGGTTCTTTTTAATAAGTCCATTGTTTCCTATGAAGTGAATATAACAAAATGTAGACCCCCCAGTCCCGTATTCATAGGTATTAGGTGAATCAAAAATTTTTAAAATATAATATTCAAGGTTTAAAATAACCATCCATTACCTATATTCTTATGTTAATGTTTTTTATTTCTGTTCTGTTCAGTAGATTGATAAATGTGATTATGATGTCAAAGGGTAAAGGGATTTTTAATCTTTAATGAGCACAGCTTGATGACCTTGCATACATCTTGTGGCAATTGCTGTTTTCTTAGCAGTAAATGTGTGTCCTTTTGTCCTTAACCCTATCCCCAGTACTGGATGTCGTCATTTTTGAAGTTTTGCCCAAAACGACAACTTTGACACACGGCAGCAGTACTTCACTGTAGCTTTGGTTGCGTTCACCTGCCTGTCCCTGGTGTGTTAATCACATATTGGCCCTTTGCATTTCTTCTTCTTTAAATCTCTACTCACATCCTTCTGCCTATTTTTCTAGTGAATTGTCGTTTTTTTTTCCCCTTAGCGATTTGTTGAAGTTCTTTGCGTAATAGAGTAATTCTCTGATGATAACTTACTTCAAGAACACAAGCTGCATTATCATCTATACCTGCTTATCTTTGTAATTTCTATCTTGTTTTGATCTTGTTGAGAAACACTCCAAAATATGATAAGCCAGAGACTTTGGGGCCGAGAATCATGTGCATTTGTGGTGCTGGGTCACTGCAATGGCACATTCTGGGGTCTGGTACTATAGTGTAGCTAAGATAGAGGCACTTCCTGAATCAGTCTTTTCCTTCATTTTAATGTATGTTTACTTGCTGGCCCTTTATCTTGGGTCCTATCATAAACATCTGGGATACTTCTGCTAGAAAAATTTTGGCATTCTCTCAACCACAAAATGAGACTATTGAAAGTTGTGGTCATCAAAAGGTGATTTAGCATTTCCTCAATTGTCTAGGCCATTTCTCACACTGGGAGACGTCTATAGCAAGGTATCTGGAGTTGGCAGGGGGCGTACTGACTACTCCTTCCCCTATGGAATCGTGTCTCTGATTGCTTTGGCTTTGTGTCCTCTTTGGCCCTCTTTCCTGAAGGGGTCATTAGAATTGCCTAATGCCTCTGGCAGTGTGGTCCCATCATCCTGGAAGTTGGGTTTTATAAAGAATCAATTTAATTAAAACACATCGTGTGTTTTGCATCTAACATATTTTTAAGGCATAGTTTCCGCAGTCCTGGGCTTGGAGGACTTGAGCACACCACCACAATAATTGACTCATTTGTTCCCCTTGACAGAACTAATGTACTGTCCTTCATAAACAAGGGTGACTTCAGAGGGATGCATGCTTTTAGGTGAGCTCTTTGTCTAATGGCAAGGCTAGACACACGAGTGTGGATTCCCCTACACAGTTCCCTGTCTGCCTTTTTACTAAGCTATTAGGGAAAGCCAGAATGGTACTGCTGCAAGGAATCTCGGGCAGGAAAACTGAGTCCAAGAGAAGTCCCATGCACAAGGTCAAGTCTCATGGTATATGGCCGTATGCTGAGTCTTTGTGGATTTATGATAGCCATAAACCCTACGTGACAACACTTGCATCAGGGTCATGTAGACCCATCAGCATATGAACATTCTATTGGTGGTATGCTGGGCACGTCAGTAGTTGAAAAAGGTACTTCAGAGCCACAGCTTAGAGCAGGAAGATGATCCATGGTTGTGCCAGTGGAAACAGAGGGAAACAAAGTGATATGTCTGGAACAAATGGAGAATTAGCCCTTGTGTCCTGCTCTTCCAATCTAGCCTCATGTCCCCTCCTGGATGATACAGGTAGCTCTTTGAAGGGACCAGCACTTACAGAAAGACTGCCTCTCACCTAAGGGGGATTATATTGTCTTATTTATTCCTTGGCTCTTCCCTAGTTTAGGGGCTCAGTAAATGTCTGTGGAATTGTGTTGAACCAGTTTGAATTGTCAAGGTACCCAAGGTAGAAGCTGTATCGGTGACTAAGATTTTGTTTCACCAGCGAGGATACAAGACGCAGCTCGATGAAAATAAACAAAGCCCTTTTTAACAATTCCACCAAGAACATGTGCCATATAATTGAATCTAAGTACAAATAAAAGGCACCTGGTACGGCTTGTTCCAGCTCCTCTTTTATTAGCATCTAAGTGGTCACATTCATTTGCAGGCAGTGCCCCTGCTGTTGGTTTTTGCTCGTTATTAGGAGGTTGTAGTCATGGGGCTCTGAAGGGAGAAGCTGTGGGTCTGTAACTACCAGGCCTGGCAAGTGGTCGAAGACCGGAGACCCACTAGCTGGCCTGCCTTTTATACAGGCAACGTGTCAGAAATTGTCAGAAAGCACAGTGTCCCTTCCCAGTGGGCAGCTCTCACACAGGGGGGCAGGTTTTTTCTCTTCTGTAGATAGATGTGTGATGAACTTCAGCCCAGAAGATGCCACAGGGCTCTGGGTCCTGAACCAGGGGGCAGCTTGAGCCAGGCACCTCAGAGGATGATGTGGTCGAGGTGCTGTTGGACAGAGAAGCCAGCTGAGGACGCAGCAGGAGCTGCAGCCTTGGAGAACCCCGAGGTTTCATTATTTTGATTTAAACTGGCATGAGTAGAATTTGTGGATGGGCTTCAGAACAGAGGGAAAGAGGAAAAGGAGGGGAAGAAAAGCAGACCATAAATCACAATGATTATTTACGGGCCAACAAAGGGCACACTTGCACCAGGATCGCAGCCCCTAATAAATATGTTCATGTGGCTTGTGAGGCTGCGCTATGCCCCCAGCAAGGCTGCCTGCCTGCACTGTTATTGTTGTTTGTTATTGAGGGGTGTGTGTGTGGGGGGGGTAGTGATGGACAAAAATCAATATTGGGACTTTGGATTATTTTAAATAGGAAAATGAAATTCTTTTTCGTCTCCCACATCCTTCATGGCTTAGCTGGAAACAGTTTCCAAACCTGGAGACAGAAGATCATCTTTGGGGTTTATCTTTCCCCTTTTCCTCATCTGCTCAGGAGGTTTCAAGGCAGAACATGGCCCAAACTGAGCTGCGTTTCTGCATCTCTCTTCTCCTAGAAAGTGGGGGAGAAGGCTGTTTTCTCCCTGTGGGAAGCCTTGGGTGGAATCTTTGCTGTGTCAAGGGCATCCATAGATGTGGTGTTCCCAAGAAGCCTTGGTACCAAATTCTGAATCCAAATGTACTCCTCCCCTCCCTTTTCTACCTTTGAGGGTGAGAGTGATGCCCAAAGGAGAAGGTCAAAGAAACCTGCCCAATTCCAGTTCCTCTATCTGGATGCTTTATAGCTACATCCTAAATGCCTGATGCTTGTTTCACATAATGGGCCCATGTGGGCATTCTTCTATGGCTTTGTAAATAATAATGTGCACCATATCTTGCCATTTCTAGAAACTCATTTATAGATTTTACTCATTTAGCCGTCAGATTAGCCCTTTGAATTAGCTATTAATCATTGCCATGTTATAGAAAAAGAAACTGAGGGTCTGACAGACATGTATCTTAGGATTGCCAAGTTCAGGATTCGTATAATAAATGAAAAGCATTCAGTTCTCACATGGTTGGTGCCTCTGGGGTAGCACAGGGTTCATCACAGGGCTAGAGTCAGGGCTTGCTTTTATGCTCTACCACAAATTTGGAAAAGAGCCATGAGATTTAAGTAAAGCTTTCAAAACACTTGGTGTTTGGGAGAACTTCTTTTGGGGCCCTTTTGACATAGGAAGAGTTTGCTGCATTGTAGGAGTGTGCTTCTGATGACTTAATATGAGCAGACTATTTGAGAAGCTCAAAGAATGTGTAACTGAGGCATCTGACAGGATTTTTAGCATCTGAAAAATCTCTAGATAAAATTGCCAAGCCCCTTCCCCTCCAAACATGTCCTGTGAACATGCAGTGCCTGTCTTACTGCGCCAACAGACTTCCAAAGGACTTGAGCATCCTGTGGTGACCTCTGACCACCACACTCCCGCTTCTGCTAAATCACTTTATCTTGGAGCTAAGTCTGAGGTCCTTCTGTGTCTGTGGTGCTCATTGTAGCTAAGGAGCTCAGCCAACTTTCTGAATTTCCTATAGAACCCATACTCAAGGGGTATGTGTATGCTCTGTGTGTGTTCCTGTGGGAAGAGTTTACTGAAGTTTCAGGAAGATGGGAGAATGTAGAGATCACTAATTGGCATCTTTTATACTAAGGTTCCCATTAGGGATGCCTGTACTCTCTCGTATTTCTTCTTATGTGCTCCTTATACCCAGTTCCAATCTGTTTCAAATGCATTTCATCTTCACTATCACCTTCGTTTCCTTCTGACCTTTAAGCTCTCATCTTCCCCTGGCCCGTCTTACCAAAGGTAAGGTGATTCCCTCCTGAAGAGGAATTGCAGTGCCAGCTGAGACTATTTCTTTCCATCCTATTACATAAATAAACAGCAAAACACAACAAACAAAAGAACCCAGTCTGGAATGGACAGTTGGTCTGAACACTGTAGTAGTGACAACAACATGAATACCTTTTACTTTAACAACGTCAGTAACTATAGTAGCTCACAGTCGGAGAAAGTTTTCCGATTTTCCTTATACATGAGCGTATTTTATATTCACACACAGTCATGTTATTCTAACCTTCAGATGAAGAGACTGAGGGTCAAGGATGCAGTACATGCTTCTCCTTCTTGACCTACCCCATTCTTTAAAACATCAGTATAAATCCAATTCTATGCCAGTTCCTGCCTCTGTGCTCGTTGGCTTCTGAGTTTCATTGTAATTCAGTGAATCAGAACTGGAATATTTCAACCATTCTCTGACCATCACAGATGTATAATTTCCAGTGGCTTCCCTGGGCCTTGAACACTGAGGAACTCACATTTTGCTTTTTGACAGCACTAAACATTCATCCATCAGCCCCTCGTGGGCCCAGGGATCCCTATCCATTTCTTTCTTTGGGAGATGCAGAAGTACTGTTCATGAAGGCTGTAGCCTTGTAGGAGCAGGTCACCGGGCCTCTTTAAATGTGTGACTTGGTACACTGAAATTTTGGACCGATTCTCTCTCCCTTGGCTGCTACAACTTGGCGGTAACAAATGGCCTGTGTTGTATTTCTTTCCACATTACATTTTCTCAACCTGGAAACATTTTGGCACATAGATGTAGGATTTGTTACAGCCGTCAGCAAGGCAGGGGTTAAAATTGCTTTATCTGCAGGATTTCATGAACAAGCCATGAGCCAGTTTTTGGTTCCATTTGCTCTCTCAGTAGGTAGTTTCTCCCATTCTTTCCCCGAAGCATGCATTATCTGGACCATTATGGATCCCATCAGCAGAGGCACCATGACCTCTGGCTGACCTTGACCTGCTGATGCCCTCCCTTGCACTCCAATTACTAGGATATGTGGAGGCGACCACAGTCTTTCTGAGTCCCTCTAAAGCTTATAGCTCTGTCAGGTCCTCACCTCCTTTCAATGGCATTGGGCGATTTCTAGAGCCCGCCAGCATCTCTTCCCATGTGACATGTGTACTCTTTCTGAAATGAAAACTACAAAGCTGTGGTTGGTCTTTCTTCTTGGAAAACTGTTATTTTCCACCGCCTGGGCTATTTTCCTTGGATGATGGGCTGCAAGAATGACCATTGAGAATATGATGAGATTAGTTAATTTCTTTGCTACCAGCAACATTTTTTTTTTCTCCCCAATATGGTCAGAGCATTTAGAGTTTTGGTGACTTGATACTTTGAGTCTCTTGGCATCTGTCTTAGATATCATCCTCATCCCTGAATTGACAATATCTATGCAAGAGATTTAATGGTTTGGGTAATACGCTATTTTTATTAAATTTTTCCTGAGCATGAATACGTTGCTATGTTTTGCATTTGGAAGCAAAATAAAATTAGATATCTGTTATATAATGTGTTGGTGACATTATATAACAAGTCATCCTACTGGAAATAATGACCCTTGCTATGCAGTATCCCCTTTGCTGTGACTCTTACCAGGGTTGTGTGTTACCTCGTTAGCAAACTCAGAGACCCCACAGGGTCGAACCCTGTGGGTTTGCTGGTTTTGTAGATGGAAAACATTAAAATATTGTCAAATTCATAAAATGCAACTTATACCAGCAGCACAAGGCAAAACCTGTTAGGAAGCAGGAGAGGTCACCCAGATCAGCCCCCTCTCCAGGTCGAAGTGTATTTCAGTCATGCTTCGAAGCACCTCTTAACTCATACTCTAACATTTGTTGACAAAAAATAAAATTCCCGATGCAGTTCTAGGATAGTTAAGGAATGCGTGATCAGTATCAAAGCAGGGAACAGCATGTTCAGGAGACTCAGAAGTGCCTGCGATCCCTGCTCTCTAAGATCTTATAGGACACCTTGTGTGTTTGTGCCACCCTTCCTGGGCATGACCAGGTTTTTAATAAAGTAAAATGATTCGATTCCTGTCACTGCTTACCAGCCAAGCCTGCGTTTCCATGCTCATTGAAAACCAGCGAAGCCTGACTCTGGTTTTGCAACTTGCTAGAGGTTGTGTCTCAGATCTTAGCCCTGAATGTGGCAGTGTAAGCTGTCAGGCAGCCTGTCCTGGCTACGTTCACAGATGGGTCCTCTAAACTAAGAGAATGAATTGACTCTATTGAAGGCATAGACTTCCAGACAAAGCAAAGTCATGGGAATTGTTTTTGGGCTCTGGACAGAGTTTTCTTGGCATGCGTATCAAAGCCAAATGCTCAGGACATCTGACCTTCCTCCTAGAATCCTCACCTCGGTCCGAGCCTGTGACTTTGCCCTGCTCCTGCTGTCTCTTGGGTGGCAGTTCAGGATGCCCAAATCCTGCAGTCTTGGGTCTGCATTTCCTTCAGCCGGTGGCTACTCCAATCATGGACTTGTGCTTCAGGAGCCCAGTGTTTGTTGCACATAAAAATGTAGCCAGTCAGTCCTGAGTGTTTATGAATAGCAAGGGAAGTAGCAGTTTCACATCCTGGGTGGACCTTTTATGATGAAAAGCACAGAGGCATCCTCCAATTTTTGGTTCAAAATTGAACTCAGAATTTTTGCACAAGGCATTATCCCAACATGAAAATCACAAGGTTTGGATCTGGGATGTAGGATCACCGAGATTCTAGGCAATATGTAAATGATTTTTCAGTGTGACAAGCACCTAATGTACAGGCTTCTACTTGGTACATAGAAAGTATACAATAATTAGTCAAATAGAGAAGGTGAGAGGCTGTTGAGTCACAAGACTCGGGTTGAGTCTTAGCTATTTGTGTGTGTGTGTGTGTGTGTGTGTGTAACCTTGGACAGACTGCTATTTGAAGGCTTTATTTGTCTCATCTACAAAGTTGGTCCCTATCCCCGCCTCACCATGATCTCATGGTCATAAAATAAAATCTTGGTGACAAAAGTGCTTTGAATAAAAGACTGTCCCACCTACAGGTGCTGGTCTCTTTGACTCTGTGGGTCTGATGCTTATCAGGCATCTCATTAGCTGTTTGTCTCCACATGAATGGACAAAGGGCTGGGCTAAAGTGCATCTTAGAAGCAAACGTTTCTCCCCACTTTCTGGGGTCTGGTGAAGGCTGTAGTCCAGTTCTAGTCGAATCACTTTCCTGTGGCCTTTAACCTAAAAAGATTATATTTCAGAGGGAGGTGGGTGAGCCATAGAGGACCAGCCTGCTGTCAGAGAACAAAATCAAATTTTTTATGTGATGTTGCTGCATTAAAAGGGCCAATCTTGTGTCATGTAACACGTGAGTAATGGCTGTAGCATGTGATGTCAAAATTTTCCACACGCCTCATAAATAAGCCCAGCCACACCCCTCCCCCCAGCCACCACCCAAGGGCTATCCATTTTTGAACCTCAGCTCGCATCCCAAATTAAGAATGCATTCCGAGTCAAGGTTAAAGGTACAGTATCCCCTTTCAAAAGGCACATGTCAGTGTCTCTGCTGAGGATGATGAATCACGCTGGAAACAGGCTATCAATTGTCAAGATTCCTCCTCCTTTTCCTTTTCTTTTTTACCTTAAACTTTGCTGAATTTCTGATGCTTTGGGGGAAAAAAATAATAGATACTATATTAGGCCAAGACTTGATGAAAGAAAGAAATATTATTTCAAGAAAACCACTTGAGTGAGATCCCAGGGAGGTGAGGAGTTGGGGGAGGGGTGTCACACAGTCAAATAGCCCAGTGGCCTTCAGGAATGAAGACCCCAGATTCACAAGAGCTGTAATTAGTACAGCAGCAGCGTGGACCAGAGCGCTTGCCATGACCAGAAGCACATTTTCATCTGTGCCGCGTCCACTTGCTTGGAGCTGCAAGGCACGGATACTGACATTGGTGAGATAACCTGAAATGCTCATGTTGCTTGCTAAGGGACGGCTGCTGCCTTTTCGTAGTCTAAAGTGATCAACATATGTGACTTTCAGAAGTATGAATCCCAACCCTCCCAGAGTATCAGTCCCTTTCTTTGAGTCTTTAAAGATCAGTCAGCAATAAAGGTACAGGGAGATTTTTTCTGCAAAATCTAGATTTATGGAAGTCTCCACCCACCCCCACCCCCCAAGCCAAACTGCCTCTTAATTTTTCCCAAAGGATCCCCCCCCACCACCCTTTTCTGGAGGGTCAGGAGGAGGAAAGAACCGGCAGCAGGATGGCACAGAACCAGGGCAGAGACTGGAAGGGAATCTGGCTTAATGTTGGTGGAAGCTCAAGTCCCCCTGGTCGGCTGGCTGTGTCCCTCCCTTCTCTCCCCACATAACAAACAAAGGCAGCATCTTCTCAGATGATGCCGCGCGTGTGTCAGAAGCGAACGTTCTGGGAATGTGCTCGGTGACCCGCTCTGTGTAACAGACGTCAACCCCAAACCATACAGAAGTTGCTACATCTGTTTTGGCTTTGTTCGCAGCACAGAGGGGCGGGGGCTGTGCTCGATGGTCAAGGGCCAAACTACATGTCATATTTCATTACCTTCATTAGCTACTACAGAAGGCTGCATTCAAAGAAAAGGTTGGCATTAACTCTTGAGCCGCCAGCCTTTTCCAACAGGCGGGTTCACCTTCGCCCACTGCGTGCCGTTCTGTACCCTGGTGCTGTGGGCTCTGATTGAACTAAACTGTAAATCAGCCCTTAGGTCCCCGATTTCACCCTTTTAACTTAAAGGAGGCAAGCTACTGTTTTCTCCTAGGTAGCTACTTACAGGACGGCTGAACATCTGGAACCGATTAGGACAAATGCTAGTGTAAACCCAACGGGGAAAGCATATTTAGAATTAATAAAACTTTCCCCTCTTATTTTGTCCACAGTTGTCTTTTCCTTTTCGACTTCACATTATTTCTGTGATTTAGCATTGCCAGCCTCTTTCTCCGTTGCCGGAGTGAGATAAGATCATGTTTATTGCCGCCTAGATGTTTTTGTGGAATTTTTCTTGGCATGCTTTACTGTGATGACGTTGGACTCCAGTGGTCACCCCCTTCCCCCCCCTGGAAATAAGAGGCTATTTCTCCACATTCATCTTGCATTTCTTAAGGCCCCCTTTACAATGGCTGAAATAAAAGTGGGTGGACATATAAAGTAAATCTTGATACTGTAGGGCTGTAAAAATGGTCTGTTTCCATACTGCATGTTGAATACATCATGATTCTATTTAAAATCATCTGTGGGCAGCATGTGTTGTTATTTAATATTATGAAGAATGGCCCATTGGCCGGCTTAGGTCAGCACACACCTGGATGGTAGAATTAGGGAGCCTGGAATTTTGATTCCTCATCCGGGCTTTGCCACTGATTTATCGCCTGGCATTAGACAAAGCCCTTGCCCTTAATTCTCCCATCTGTAAACTATGGATCATTATATCATTACAAGGGTTCTATGAGCTCGAATGACTTCATTTTAAGATACTTTTATAGAGCCTGAGAAGACAATGCTTTGGGACACTACGCCATTTAGAAGACTACAACACTCATTTATTTTCATTAGTACATATCTGAAAAATCTGAATGAGTGGTTTGCGAGTGTGGTCCCATACCAGCAACACCAGTATCACCTGGGAACTTGTTGGAAATGTAAATGCTCTGCCTGTGTCAGATTCCCTGAATGTGAACCTCTGGTGATGGGGTAGTTAAGGTGTACGGTCAAGTTTGAGAACCACCAATCAATACATTTGGTTTCAAGTGCAGGAATCAAATCCCCAAAGCTCTGTCAGTTGGAACAGGTGTCAGAGTAGCAGCTTATGAGGATGGCACCTGAAAGCCACTCTGCCCCTGTAGGGATCAGGGATCCACTTTATGCCTGACTTACTTAAGAAGCTGATGCAAAATTGGTCTTCTGTTTGTAAATGAATTTTAGTGTTTCCGTGAGTGTTGTTGGGACACGAATTTCAACAGCCCACTTTTTATAATACCTATCTAGTAATATTTTGGGTATTGTTTAACACTCCAGGAAACAACAACAAAAAAAACCCCTTAAAATAAAGATTGACAACCACCACCAGAATAAGGCCCTCAAGCTTTCATTTGGGACACAAGGGTACACAGGGGCAAAGTGACGTCTCAGAGGACATCTAGGAGGTCTCTGAAGTTGGCACACTAGAATGAAGATACTTACTTTGCAGATTATATCTTTGGAGGTGGGAGGAGATAAATGGCAGAAAATGACATGGAAGGTCAGAATTCTGTGTTCTTGTGTGGCTGAGGCACAAGCATCCATCTTTTCACAGTTTTACAAGAATTATCATAAAAAATGGCCACAGAATGGACACACAGATATGTGATCTGCTTCTGTAAATCAGCAGCGGTATGTAAATTGAAGATGCAGAAATCCCCGCTGCAAGTTGACTCCCTCTACATACCTGAGCCTGGTGCTGCTCTATCCCTATAATGACTGTTTACACACACACACAAAAAAAAAAAAAAAAAAAAAAGAATGATAATTCCCTTTTCATCTTCTTTTGGTGTTTCAGGTCCCCATAAGATCCAGGATGCATTCTGAACCTGAGAGAAGGGCCACCAATGATGACAGTTTTTTTCATTATAGCCTCGGTACAGCCAACCCAGTTTCCCCCACCTCTAAATTTGTCCCTAACTTTGGTCCTACAATGAGACCTTTTGCATGGTAAGTTTCAGCCTGGAGCAAATTTTTATGGCTGAATTATAAACCCTTGGAAATAGGGGTTTATAATGGAAATGCTGACACAACCTTAACTCTGGCGGCGAGAGCGCAATGCGATAATAAATGAGGCAGAACGGCAAAGTGCTGCTTTTAATTTATCATTTAGTAGGAGAAAAGGGCCTTGTTTACTTCTTCTTTTTCATCTTCTTCTCTGCTTCCAAGACTTGCAACCATTATTTTGAAATGTATTTTATAATAAAATCTCAGTGGTTATGTAGCCCGGGGCTTGAGTGTCCATTTTAGAGAGAGAGAGAAAGAGAGAGAGGGAGAAGGACAGAGAGAAAAAGGGGGAAATTTCTGAAGCCCAAGAGACAGAATCTGCAGGCTGATGATGTTTTGACTGTGGAGCGGCTGCTTGGCAGTGTGTTTATTACGGGGCAGATCTGCTACTCTGCTGTGATCTGTAGAGGCTGTACGCAGGGTCCTATTTTGACATGTCTATCACGGCAGCAGTAAAAACAATAATATTTGTAATGCCTTCTAGCACTTTCTGTTCCAGACCTCCGTGTGTTTGGAGCACAGAGATGACAGCTTCTGAAGTTCGTTCCATCATGAAGTTTAGTTTCTCTCCCATTCCCCACGTTCCCATTTGGTGGATAGAGAAACTGAGGTGATCTGTCACTGGCATGATTTCTGTGAATTCAATTCAATCCTTAGTAGGGTTCTTTATGTGAAGACCTTGCTCTCTCACCATGGACAAAGTACGAATGAAACAAACCAAAGGAATGGGGTCCAACATTCTGACACTAACAGCCTGTTGTACAGTCACCCAGGCACAGGGGGTATTCGCCTACCCCTCCTACCCCTAACCCTGGCTCTGCTGTTTCTCTCTTGTTTTTTTTTCATGAGGAGCCCACAGATAGTCTCAGGTGTATGTGAGATATTTTCTATCTATATTTTATATTCTATATTCTCTACTGTCCTCTCTATACCCAGATGAGTGACGTTAATGTACTCTGGTTTGTCTAATAGGAGGGCTCAGCAGAAGAATAGGGGGAGGATGGGGTCATGTTGTTTTCTTGTGACTTCTTGCCTCCCCATGTCAGAATTGGTCACTTTTGTCTATTGAAGACAGGTCCTGTCTGCTCTTGCCTATGGCTCTGCAGTGATTCTGGTGACCCTTCTGTTCCTTGGTACCCTCAGGCCAAGGTAGGGGCAACAACTCTCCACCCCAGGGTGCTTCACTCTCTCTTCGAGGTCACACCTTTGCAAATAGTCCCTTCCTTAAAACCCTCCTCAGTTGTACCATCTGAATGTGTGTGAGTTGCTTCCTGCTGGGCCCTGGCTGATTCAGAATGTATACAGAGTGCATGTGTGTCCTCCCCCCCCCCACCACGTTAAGAAAATAGTGACAGTGTTTAGGCAGAGAATTTATAGAGTCGGTCTCTGCAATGTTGGGATTGTGGTGAGTACATTATGAAGTCACTTCTTATGATTCCTTGGCCAGATAATGCATCCATCATACCAGGCGGCAAGCCCCTGAAATTACATCAGATTTACAACATAATAAACTTTCATTAAGATGGAGCTGAATGAAACTTCTTCCCCTTCCTTCCCAGGACTAAACAAATGCCGTTCGAATACCAAATGAACCCAGGTATCACCCAAATTGGTAATGGTGGCATGAGGGGTATTAGAGAGGATGAAACCAGGAGCCCCAGCACATGCCAGCGCATGGAACATCCTGAGTAGCTTAACGGTACTTATATTGTTGTCATCAATTTTCTTCAGTCATCCAGAATGGGGCACACGAGGCCACTTGCTGAGGTTGATCTGTGTCTGCACCCACCATACAGATTCCTGAGTGCATTTTAATCATAGTGTGTCTAGTGCTTTATTGAAGGCTTTACACCGTTCTGTTGCTTTTTCCCTCTGATATTGCACTGGATACATCAGTGGTGATCATTTGTTAGCATTCCAGAGAGGAAATGCCCCCACGATAGGATGGAAGTGGCTCACCAGAAAGTTGTCTCCTCAGAAGACGTAATTCAGAAACATGGCCCCTGGAACACGCGGGTGCATCTCTGCACTCTCTCAGATTTACTGAAATGACAGTTAAGGTATAAAAAAGCATAAAATCATAAGGACAAAAAAGCCTCGAAGAGGAAGTGATGGTAGATAAGAAATGTCAACAAAATTTTGGAAGCTACGACTGGATGGATGGTAGCTCATCTAGGGGATGACAGGAGGATGGAGCTACCTGCCTGAGAAAGCTCGGTTCAGAATTGAGCCGATCTGAGGTGGCAGAACATGAAAACCTTGGCCACCGGAGACATGGGCTGCCTCTGTGGGTGCAGGTGTGGGCAGGGCTGGGAATCGGAGAACTGGTTGGGAGTTAAATAAAAGGCAGTGGATCCTCTAGATTCTCTGACCCGGTTTCCTAGGTGAAGACCTCTTTGCCCAGATTCGTCAGAAGCTGGGGGCTCTTGTGAGCCAAGAGCAGGGTTTGGGGAACAGCTGAGTGACGGCTGCTATTCCATCAACACAGGGGATGACACGTGTCTGCACCAAAGCTTATCACCTCCAGAATGGAGACTAAAGAATTATTATTATTATTATTATTATTATTATTATTATTATTAAATCCCCAACAAAACTGACCATCCCAGGAGAAGAGATCTGCAGAGATCTCAAGGAAACACCCAGGACCCTTGATGAACACAGAGACCAACACCCCACACGGAGTTTCTAGTAGCTGTTAATGTGTCTTATTTGGAAATATGAATAAACAGTGTTTCTCCACACATTTGAGGAAACATTAACTTTGATGACAGGAAGGAAAAAAAAACAACAAGAGAAAAGTGAATCCAGGAAATAGTGCAGATAGCAGAAGGAAACGTGCAAACAAAATTAAGGAACTCAAAGAAGATGCTGCCACCATGAAATCAAAGCAGCATGCTACTGAAGGTTGGTCCAGGTGAGAAGTGGCCTCCAAACACCCAGGCAACAAGGGAGTGTGGCAGAAATTTCATAGAAGAAGAGGGTGAGCATTTTGGAGAGGAGGCCAGTGTCAATCTGGGTAGCACTGACATTCCCATCGATAGTTCTGGAAGCTTAGAAGACAATAGGTCATTCAATACCAAAAGGATAATGGTGAGGGATAAACAAGACAAGCTCCAGGTATCTCTAAAAACCAAAACCAAACCAAACCAAAACAAAACAAAAAAACAAGGATTGTCATGATCGACATGTTTGAACATATTTACTGGAAATCCAATATTATGGCAGAGAAATTGGGGGTAAATTAATAGTGGATATGTGCAAAACCAAGAAGATGAAAAGGTGAGGACTTTATGAACTCCCAAGTTGTGCAAGAAGAGAACCGTGACTATAATAAACCACGTGGCTTGTGTGTGAACGCTGTGTATGTAGTAATAATCCAATGTAGACCGCAAACATTGGTTTAACAAAGAAATTATTATATATCTGCTCTAGGCCAATGGTGTGTATTGTGTGTACAGAGGTTTAGGAGTTGTCAGAGATTTGAATTTGTTTTTCCATAGTAGGAAATCAAAAGTTAGCATTAAAAGAACAAAGAAAATCAAGAACCATCTGTAGATGCCAGGGGTAGGGCCCCATGGTGGAGTGCGTGGTTAGAACAGGCACCCTGCATTCCATCCCCACCACCCAAACTGAAACATCAAGAAAGCAGATTAGTTGGCAACATGGAGGCAAACACAAGGAGAAACAGCTGAAAGAGGTTGACAGTGGTTTCCTCTGGGAGCAGAATCAGGACTATGAAGGGTGCAGCAGGAGTCTACTATTCCCGGCCTTGCAGAACTACTTGCCATTTCTGCTCTATACATACATTATGAAAAAAATAAGTGTAAATTTAAAGAAAATCTGGAAGAAAGAACCTGTCTTTTTTTTTTTGCCCTTTTTGGACACAGTCAAGGAAAATAGGATCATCATGTACTTGTGAGGCTTTCTCAGTGCCAGCCTGTACGTTAGATCCTTGATGTGTATTTCCTCGTGTAATCCTGAAATGTTGCTTCATTTATTCCCCTTTTTACAAATGAAGGAATTGAAGTTCAGAGAGGTTAAGTGACTTTTAAAAGTCACACTTTTTTTTTTTAATGATTCCAGAGCCCAAATGTTTGCCTGTCTCCTCCTTTTGCCAGCTCTCCAAAGAACCAAGCAGTTTCCTCCTGTGACTTGCTCCTGTTGCTACTTCTCTAGTGAGGTTTCACTCATACTCATTTCTCATGTAGAGACCACTCTTTCCCCATTTCCCCATTGCCTCCCCTTACTTCCTCAACATATCCCAGCTTTGACAGCTGACTCTTAGCACCGAGTCTCTACCAGGCTAATGCTGTTGCTATCTGGGTTAAGGTAGGACTCATGTCCATTGAGCAGGTTATCTAACGTTAGTTTTCTCATCTGGAAAACGGAATCACAACAATAGCAACCACCTTATTAGACTGTTGCAAAAATTAAATATACATAAAATGTTCATAGCAAATATCTGGCATTATTACTATTGGCAATAAATACTATTGACAGCCTTATAGTTGATGAACAATTGGCAGAAAGTACATGGTTCTTAATGAATAATGACTAAGTCTCCTAAAAATGAAATGGCCTTAGGTGCTGCAGACCATGAACTTCTTTCCCACTGGCTTTTCTTCAAGTTGAAGTAACAACCACAAAAATGAATAGATATCCACCCTCAGCCTCCATTCTTTCCAGGTGTCCATCTTCAGTTGGGCTTTTCTAGAGGTGCAGATTTACATGCTGGAGGTTTTGGGAGTTTCACTTGGTAAGAACATCACTGGCGAGTATGGGAATGGGAGTGGACAGAGGAAGGGGTTGAAAAGAGGACTCAGTGGACCCCATAGGGATTCTGAGGCTGGACTGGCCTTTTAGAGTGGTCTTAAATTGAGGAAAGGGGGTTGGGCCTCTGTAAGTTCACATCACCTAGTCATTGGATGCAGGCTGTGCCCAAGGTGAGTCCCTTCAGCTGAGTGTCAACTGAGTCATCAATAGCCAACTCTCCTGGCAGGTGGAGAATTGAGTGCCTTACAGACGAAGGGGATCTGGGCTGCCCATCTGGGCCTATATCTTGGCCTCCATTGTAGTGCCCCTCTTGCTAGTAGGCAACACTCTCATATTTCCTGGTATCTAAAGTTCAGAAAGAAGGCAGTCCCATAAATTCAAGTAGTTTTCAAGATGTTACCTGATACATTAGAATTAGGTGTTAGGTGATCAACTGCTAGTTTGCAGATTGGTAACACGGCACTGGGTTGTTCCTAATTCACAGCACATATTTAACTCATCTCTGTGGTGGAGAGAGGTCTGCTCCACATAGTAATTCAGGGACTCAGTCTTTCAGGTCCACCATTTTTCAGATGACTGCTCGGAACTTGGATCATCTTTAGTGCAGAGAAGGACAGAAGCAGAGGTTCATGTACCAAATTTTTGGGGGGAGGATGGGGTGGGTATCGGGGATTGAACTCAGGGGCACTCGACCACAGAGCCACATCCCCAGCCGTATTTTGTATTTTTTAAATTTAGAGACAGGGTCTCACTGAATTGTTCAGTTTTTTGCTATTGCTGAGGCTGGTTTTGAACTGGAAATCCTCGCCTCTCAGCCTCCCGAGCCACTGGGATTAAAGGCATGTGCCACTGTGCCTGGTTCATGGGCCAACTTTAAAACTTCTTTCCAGAAGTTATTCATGCCATTCCTGCTTAGACTCCACATTTCAGACCTGTTTATTTGGCCCTGTCCATCTGCACGAGGAGCCACAGGTAGTGAGTGAACAGTCAGTACTACTGGTATACCTCACCTACATTTCACATTCTCAAAGGGGAAGAATGACTGAGAGACCTAAGCTTGACTATTATCCCTAACTTATATCCTAAATTTGAGTCCTTAAATTGCTGTTCATAAGTGGGCATTAGGGAATAATGGGAATCTTAATATTTCATGAAAATTTTTATGTATATTGCATATGTTTCTGGGGTAGAAAATCCTTTTTCATCAAGTTCTCAAGGGGTCTGTGATCCCAAGCAAATTAGAAGTCACTGCCCTGTAAGTCTCTACTTACTAGATCAGCATTTGGGATCCTCTGTCCAGCTAAGGAGAGGCTCAAGCTTTACCTCTGCACAGGTCTCAAGATTCAGATTTGTCAGCTGCAGACAGGACAGGCACGTGGGGTTGCCTTTGTACTGAGGCAACTCAGCACTTGAAGCTTGAGTTCTAACCTCAGGGGCATCTTTCTACAGCGATGAGGACCCAGCTCTGGCCAGGGGCCACCCTGCCTTCCGCTCTCCTGTGAGCTTTTCTCAACTTCATGGGCAGATTTCCTTGCTTATAAAGTAGGGAATCATGTTTAGAGATGGCTCCATCCAGTTCTAAGTTTCTACGTCTCTGGGGATCATCTGTATCTGAAGTTGGCAACTGTTTCTTAAGTGGTCACATAATAAATATTTTCAGTTTTGTGGGCCATGCAATCTCTGCTGCAGCAGCCCAACTCTGCCTTTGTAATGTGAGGCAGCCGCACACAGTATGTAAATCACGGGCATGGCTGTGTTCCAAGAAAACTTTATTGACAGAAACAATCACTAGGCCTTAGTTTGTGGAGCCTAATCCATGCCAGGGATTCCCAGCATTTGATCACAAGACCAGCGCAACATAACCTGGGAACCACCAGACAAATTCTCAGGCCTTACCCCAGGGCTGCTCAATCAGAACCTTTGGGGATAGGGCCCTACACAGGCCCTCGGTTAGAATTCTGATGAATGTTAAGGTTTGAGAAGCACTGATATCACTAAAAAAGCACAGCGATTCCAGATTTATGCAGATAGGGTGCCCTCTTGCTCAGGTAATGAGGCAGGGAGCGTTAAATAAAATAGCTAGCTTTAATACTCCTGCTCCCTCGAAAGTCCCCAAATTATCTTAATTTCCTCATCTTCCCAAGCAAATGATCCCTTTCTCTTCTGTTCATCATAATCACTGCTAATGCTTTTAATATGGAATAAACAAAAGCCGTAGCTTTTACAGGCATGTCTTCATTATTATTATTGTTATTGAGTAACTGATATTACCTTTCATGTGTACCTAGGGACTTCCCTGTAAATAGCAAATTCATATCTAAAAAAGCAGCCCTTGACTCGTAACAGCACTTAGCAGCAATGGTGTACTTTCATGACAGGCAGTCCCTGCACTTTTTGCAAATGTTATATTTTGGTGCTTTCTAGATATACATTATAGTGTGGGGGTCATTTTGAAATAAATGCATATTATCCACTTTTAAAATATAAAGTTAGGGCTGGGGCTGGGGCTCAGTGGTAGAGCATGCGCCTGACATGCGTGAGGCCCTGGGTTCGATCCTCAGCACCACATAAAAATAAAACAAAGGTATTGTGTCCACCTACAACTAAAAAAATACATAAAAAGTTAAAAAAAATATAAGGTTATTCATTAATTAGAATAAATCAACAGAGAAAGATGAGTCAACATCAGAATTCCACAGGAATGAACCTTGTTAGCCCCCAGGAGTCTGCAGTGGATGACTTGGGGGGTCTAGATTAGGTTAAGAGAGAGGGAAGACAGTTTAAGAAGGTCTTGGGATAGTTATTTCATCATAAGTGATCTTTGATTCTGAATAATAGGAGCATAGCATTGGTTTTGATTGTCATAGACACATGTCCGTTGAAGGCTATATACTCAGAAAATTAGTCATGGGATAATTTCATCATGGTGTGAGTGCCATAGGACGTACCTAGGTGGCATAAGCCTGGCACCCAACGTGGTCTCATGATGCAGTCAATACACAGTAATCGAGCTGCTGAAGTAAAATGGCATATGGTGCCACAATTAACTGTTTAATAAGTGAAAGAAACACAGCCCTACAATAACCCTAAGAAATACAGGACAGTAAATACCTAAACCAGTTACAGTCATTTATGAGTATTATCAAGTATCACATACCGTATGTAGTAGGATGTGCTGTACTTGCACATGGCTGGCAGAGCAGTAGCTTTGTTTACCAGCACCACAGGTATACTATGCTGCACTGTGACATTACAGAGGCTATGACATCACTAGAAATTTGAAGCTCCGTTTCGGTTTTTCAGGAACACCATCAGATATGTGGTTCCTCATGGATCCACATGATAACGTGGCACGTAACTGTACTTGAGGTTCTTATTCACTAGGGCCTTATTTACCTTTGTGGAACTTCAATATTTCATCTTCCCATGGGGCCAGTCTGGTGGGGTAAATGAGAGAGATGAATGAATGAACATCGTGTAGGATGCGGGATAGGCAACCTCATTCTTTGGGTCATCTCCTCTGTCAGCTACCACCTTGGTCGTCGTCCTCCTCCTCCTCCATCATGGTCATTGGTGTCACTTTTCTCTCACATGAATTACACTCATTGGTAACTTGAAAGTGAACCGTGGACAATCACAACTGGATGGTTTTATTCCAACATGGCCTTTACAATATTCCCTGATTTTACTCTGGTGGTCTTTGAGTGTGTGGATTTAAGCTCCGTCAGTGAAGGAAAAAGTCACCTCCAGAATTCTGCAGGTGTTATTTTGCAAATGATGGGAGGCTCAGGAAACTGTGGTCACACAGCAGCTTCTGTGTCCCAGACAGGAGACCTGGTTATTGTGTCCTATTCTCTGCGGCCAGCTTGCAGGGATCCCAGCTGGACCCCAGCGTGTTCTAGGTCTGTGAGTCCCAGAAGATCAGGAGCAAACTTGGTTCTAACTGTCTCTTCAAAGATTTTCTCAGCTTCCACTCACCGGTAAACATCCCATTTAGATTCTCACGGCTAATACTCCTCTGAACCTCAGTTGCACCTTCCTATGGGCTCCCCTGCATGAATGGGTCTTGACCTGCCTTGAACTTGGATACAAATTGTTGGTCATTATTTTTGAATGGACATGGTTTCTAGGGTTATTTTTGAATTGCCATTTGACCACTTTATTTGCATGAATTAGATAAAATCATAAGCTCTTGGAGTCAGGAATAAGATGTCTGGGGTCTTATGAATCCTTTCACATGTAGCACAGTGGAAAGGCTCATGTGTGGGAAACGATCGTGACCTTGAGGAGGCAATAGTTGAATACATCAGTGTTTGTCCTTGTTTGTTAAGATCTTCCCTAGGTCTGATTTTTGAAAATAGTTAAACTCAGCTTATAAAACTGGAGACTATGCATTGCTGCTCCAAATGGAGGGGATTATTCTGATTCTGAACCTGCCTTTGAAGAATATTTTATATTTTACAAAGTATTTTCACCATTTAACACTGGTAACGACTTTTGTAAACAAGGGAAGGTAATTAACAGGGAGAAATGAAAATCTCACAGTGAAGTTGCACACTGAGCTCATGGTGACTGAATAAAACAGGGTGCCCATTAATAGATGCACGAGGTAGAGTCAGACCTGGAAATGCTGACGGCAGTGTGAGTTGAAGGGTGAATTGTGGAAAGTGCTCCTTCAGCAGTAAGGGCAGACGTTAGGGCAGCATCTCTCAGACCAGAGTCCTGCATGGGGTTGTTCACTGTACCCATTTCTCTATTGTTACCTGGGTCACTTCCAGCGTCTGCTGTCATTTCCTGGGTGTGACGTCTGAAGTCAGCTTAGCACTCAGCAATCAGCTCAGCTTTGCCATTTAGTAACCTCCTGGCCTTCTCGGTCCCATCCAGGATGCTTTGGGGTTCCTTAAAGCAAAAACAAAACGAACCAACCCCACCAGCTCTGCTCTTGCTTTCCTGGGAAATCTGAGGCAGTCACTTTCCTGAGCCTCAGTTTCCTTATCAGCAAAACGGGGTTGAACTGACAGCTAGCCACAGCGGTTGTGAGAATGACATAAGGTGCCTTCTGCTAAGTGTGTAGCACCATCAGGGACACAGAGTAAATACTGATGAAAGATCAACCATTGTTGTCATTGTGCAGAAATGCACTCAATGTCACGAGGACGAAAGGATCTTCGGGACAATGTTGTCCACATGGTAGAAATGAATAGATGTTGCCTTAACTGTTTAAAATTTAACTCAGCTTTCTAAGGGAGGCTTGTTGATCCAGGCAGTGGCAAGGAACAGAGAGGGATCCTTGTGCTGCACGTAATGGAAAGGAAAACTGGCAGCATCCCAGCCACGGAGACCTGTGTGTTAGATGTCATGCACCGTGCTGTGCAAAGCCCGGCCACACTAGGCTGTGAAATACAGGAAGGCGAGACCTCCTCTGTGTAGGTGGGTGGAGAGGAAGAGGAGCTCTCTCTCCCAGGGTGCTGCCTTCCCTTCCCTTCCAGGCATTAAAGGATCGGCCCAATTCAGCTGCACAATGTGCAAGGATGTAAATCCGATAATGTTGTGCCTTTAAAAAACAAAGCAAGCAAGCCGTGCTGATGGCTTCTATGGACAGCTGGCTCACCTGAAGAAGTGGGAACGGCTCGGGCAGGAATGCAATAAGACCCAGGAAAGTGGCAGCATGAAAGGGATGACCTTTATTTGCAATCATGGCTGAGATTTACAGTTTATTACTGATAGCTTTTATAAAGAGCCATTCAGTTCAGAGGTGAGAGCTTTGTCATCTGGAAACGCAATTAACTTTACCTTATCCCAATCCCCCTGGTCTTAGCGTGAAGCAGCACTCCAGCACTCCAGCAGGATCATGATTTCCCCTTTAATTTCATTTCTGTCTATTGCATCCCCAGGTCCCTGGCATTAACGCGGTTGCATATTTTCACTATTATTATTTTCTATTATTGCTACTCCCTGTCATCGATAGCCAGGAGGCACTTGTGTATTTTTTTTTTAAGATCTAAATTATTTGATTTCCAAAGGAAGAAACCTCAAAGCAGAAAGTCTTTTTTTTTTAAATCGCAGCAGTTAGAGTGGCATGCAGAACCAAGACGCGCTATCTTAGGTGTCTGAAATTAATTACAGAAATGGAGAGGTTGTGTAAAGGCGGAGTTGTTGTTTTACATAAAGATGGGACCCTCAGAGCTGAAGCCCTTGCACTCAGCTCCCATCCATGATAGACTCGCGGTGCAAAGAAAAGACGCCTGCTCCCCGTGCCTGCGCAGACCCACGAGTGTGTGGACGCAGCACAACACAATTTGAAACATGAAAAAATGAAAGCGATTTTGGCACCCCTGCTGTGTGTGTATGAGAAGTCCCGAAAGGTCTATTTTTGTTTCACAGGTTCAGTTTTATGACCCTCTCTTGTCTGTTAAGTCAGGTCTGCAGGAATTTAAGAGCCAGACACAAAAGCAAGAATTTAGTACTTTTTGCCAGTTGGTTTAGGTTATTTGAAATATAGCCTAGTATATTTTCCACACTAGGCTGCTGCCAGGTAGATCAGAGGAGGGACGTGGCTCCCAGAGCCTGCATCCCCAGCTTTTCAACCTGCACAGAATCGAGGGAGAGGAGCGAGATTCTACCGGGGGCTCCGTCACTCAGCGGTGCATTGTCTGAGGCTCTGAGGCTCCTGCAAATTCCCCTTGCCTCCAGAAAGTCCCTACACCTGCCTTATAAAACCCCAAAGGGAAGGACTCTTTTACAAATTTTGAAGGCTCTCTCTGAAAACTGTTTCCTCTGGGGTAAGGTAGAACCGAATAATTACTACCCCTGCGTTTTTCATCCCGATTTTATTGTGGCTATTATTTTCATCAGTGTTAGAGGTTAATATCCCTATTTTTCCCCTCCACTGCCTAAATATAACTGGGGCTCAGCACACAGCCAAACTAGGTAGCAAAGGAAATAGCATCGCCTCCGAAAGAGGTTCGGATTAGCCCATCTGAAACGAGGGTTTGGGGCCCTAGGGTAGGAATTACCCCGCTGCAGCTGATAGCAGATAGATTTAAACCCATAGTATTTCTTTTTTCAGCTGAGAGAGGTCGGGTTAAAAGACTCCGGAGGTGAATAGAGCATGAAACGATGCACTTATATAACTATATTGGCGCCACAATAGAATGGCATCGCTAAGAATAAAAGCATCCGAGGGCCATCTTTAATAGGAAGAAGGAAAAGCAAAGATGTTTCAGGCGCACCTCCTTAAGGAACTCTCTCAGTCAAAGCAGGGTTGAAGGTGCTTCACTTAAGGGCTGTGCTAAACTTGAAAAGGATATTCTCGACTGCCCTTGCCCATCCAAGTACCTTTAGAATTAACCTTTGGAAATCTCCTGTTTTAAATCTTGTTTGTTCCCCAAGCTGCATCTAGACTAAAGCATGGAATGGGAGGAGGCAAGGGTGGAAGGAGGGAGCCATTTAGATGGCTGTCAAAGGAGACTGGGGACCAGATCTGAGCTTAGAACAGGTACTGGCCCGGAGATGGGTGAGGGGAGTGGATATGAGATGCATTTTGGAACTAGAGCCTACAAGACATAATTTGGGTTGAATGTGATCACAGGAGCAAGTGATTTGGGGTTCTGGTCTTGAGAGAGGTCAAAAGAATGACTTCCTGGAGCAAATGCACCCTTGCACATAATATTGTTGACTCAGTTCTAAATGCTATAGAATCAAAAACCATTCTCGCTAAGTAGATCACCAATGCCTGACTCTGAAAAACAGAAGTGGTGCTCACTTAACCATCTGTGGCTAAGCAATGACGCCCAGCTGCTTCTTGCACAATTGATGCCTTATTTTTAGGGGGCACCTGTAGACCAGTGTCGCGACCCCCTTGCCAGCAAGGAAGACACGACACAGGATTCTTCTTTCAGCGGTTTATTCAGGCCTTAACTCTACTCTTCTCTCAAGCGCGCTCTTCTCCACGCACCCACACACAGCCTAATAAAGCTTACTCAAGTCCAATCAAAAGCTGCCACGTGGGGTTTTCTCATAGGGTATTGAGGGACAGCGCACCAACTTTCCCTAATAAGGAGTTGTTTACCAAGATCCACAACGGAGACTGGCGCCATCTTCTAATGGCAGCAACGGTCTACAAACACGGCTCACCACAGACCAGCATCTTTGTTACTTACAATCAGCATCAGCAGTGGATGTTGTGGTATGAAGATGACTCGGGTGCTCACAAATAGAGAACGGAGCACATGGGTCTCTGAATGTCTCTGAGTCACCAGCACAGACCATGCAGGCAGTGCAGGCTCATAAAAGGATGAACTCACATCCCCTTTCACTCAGTCTTCATTCATTTCCTGAATACCTATGAGTAGATGGTCAGCACCACGCTCCATCATTGGGACTTGACAGTGAATAAAATAGACACAATGGCCATTCTTGATTGTTATTCAAATGAATTTGGAGAGATTTTGGACCAAGTGGTCAAGGGTAAAGCTTAGCATCTCTTCAACCTTTTAAAGGGGTTGTACCATGGAGTGTTACAGTCCCTGGAACTAACTCAGTTCTAGAGGTCTTCTCTACCTGCTTCCTCCTTAGCTCTTTCCGTCCACTCCATAGCTTTAGGTACCATCTGTGTGCAGATAATGCTCAAATATGTGTGCTATGCTCCTTCTATCCTCTGATTCCAGCTGCGTATATCCAAGTGATTACTCAGTGTTTTTGCCTGAATGCCCAAGAAGCAGCTTACCTTAACTGGAGACAGATCCCATTCCTGATCTTCTCCTCCATACTCCGTGCTTCCCGTCTTGGTCAATTTCTCCACCCCTCCTATGTCTCCTCTGACTGCAAACATAGGATCCTCTCACCTTCCCATCCAAGCCACCAGGGATTCTGCAGATTCTACCTTCCCCATGTCTTCCCCTCTCAGCTTGCCTCCTCCCACTCACCCCACCCAGGACCCTGGTTTGCTCTTGCCTCCTGCCTCCTGCCTGATCTTCCTACTTCCACACTTGCCTTGTTCTCCTTGTCCATTTCCTATTCAAAAGCCAGAGAAAGTACAAACCAGGCATTGTTTTTTTCCACAGCCAAAGTCTGAGTCTAGCCCTTCTCTGCTCACAACCCCTCCTGGGCTTCCTGTCCCTACCCTGGTCTCCCCGCCCCTCTGCAGATGTCTTCTAACCCTGGTTTTGGCTTTCACCGGTAGCAGGTGAAGTAAGCTTCATGGCATCTTATTTGCCCAGGAACTTTTATTTCTTTTTCATTTTTGGGTCCTGGAATTGAACCCCAGGAATGCTTCTCCATGAACTATATCATCAGTTCTTTTTATTTTTTATTTTGAGACTTAGTCTTGCTAAGTTGCTGAGGTTTTTCTTGAACTTATGATCCTTCTGCCCCAGCCTCCTGAAGAGCTGAGAATGCAGGCATGCACCACTGTGCATGACGGATATTATCTGTCTTAAAGACCCCCCCACTCCAAATTGCATAAGCTTTAGGCCCAAGGAAACCTGGGATTGCCCTGTTTATCACTCTTCCTCTTTCTTACCTCTCTCCATCTTTATGTTTTTTTAATGTAGTAGGCTCATTCCTACCTCAGGACCTTTGCATTCACTTTTCTTCTAAATTTCATTATGGCTCAGTCCCTCACTTAAGTTTCTGGTCATATTTCTCCTGATAAAGGCCTTTCCTTATGGTTCTATCTCCGTATTACCTATTACCTACCCTTTGTCCTTTCCCATGCTTTAGAGTTCTTCACTGACACATTATGATACATATACTTGTTTATTGTTTGTCTCTTCTACTGGAATGAAAGTTGCATATGAACAGGGACTTTGTGTTATTCAGTGCTCATCCCCAGAATCAGGCCAGGGCCTGGCTCATATCAGTGCTCTGTGAGAATTTCTTGGGTGATTGAAGGTGGGGACCAATTAATATAGAAAGTCTTTCATGAGAACTGACAATGTATTATAAGGGTAGAGAGAAATACTGCTTGGTGGTGAGATCTATAGAACATAAAGAAGGGGATGCAGTGGGACCTAGCCATCCAGATCAGCGCTGTCCTCTTGAATTTTCTGGGATGATGGAAATGCCTACATTGGCATCATCCAGTATGGTACCCACCAGCCGCTGTGACTGATTGAGCATTTGAAATGTAGGTAGTGAAACTAAGGAACTGAATTTTCAGTTGCCTTTGATTTTACTTCATTTTCTTTCAATTAACATATTCGATTAACTTATTTCATTTACTTTAAGCAGACATAGAGGCTAATGGCCACCATGTTGATCAGGATAGGTCTAGGGACTCTGAATCCTTTATCTAGGACAACACTACACAGCCAGATTCCAGAGCTGAGACCAAAAACATCTCTCCTAATGTTAGAAATAGCAACTCGAGATCTCCACAGATAATGCCAGTGTGAGAAATGAATCATGCTTGTCAAGCTGCCTCAAGATCCTCCCAAGGCAGGAACTTTCCAAGAACAGTATCCGATACGCAGCTCCACAGTCGGTCCCCAACTTAGGATGTTTCCACTTGAGATGTATTTCACATTATGCTGTAAAAAAGTGTACCCCTTCATCCATTCTGCTTTTCACCTTCAGTAAAGTCTCCAAAAAATTGCCCAAGATACTCAGTACTTTATCATAATGCAGGATTTGTGTTTGATGACTGCCCAACTCCAGGCCAAAGTAAGCATTGTGAGATCATTTGAGGTAGGTAGGTTAGGCTACGGTGTTCAGTATGTTAGGTTTATTCAATGCACTTTGACCTAGATATTTTCAACTTTCAATAGGTGTTTTGGGATGTAACCCCATTTTAAGTAGAGGAGCATCTGTGATGAGAATTTTTATTATTATATTTTTTGGGGGGACAGCCAGATTAGATACACACACCTGCCATATAAAGTCAAAAATAAATGGCGAGCTGACCTGTACCATGTAGAAACAGAAGCTGTGGGCCAAGGATGCGTCACAATTGTGATAAACACAGAGTCTCATACTCAGGCAGGGATACAAACTGTCAGAATCCAGACAAGAACGAGACTAGCTCACTGCAGAACGGGTAGGTCTGAAAAACATCTAAGGCCTAGAGTTGATGACTAATCTGGCAGGGTTTGCACACCGGAGCTGGTCCTGTTTCGGAATGAAGGGTGTGGGTCCAGGGGCCGGAGGTGGGGGAATTATCTCCCTCTGCCTCACTCAAAAAGATTCTGACCACATCTGGAAAGTTAGCTGTGGTTCGCATCCCCACAGTTTAAGAGGGAAATAAAATGTAGAGGAAATAAAAGAAAGGCCACAAAAATGATCCGAATGTTGAAAAGAGAGTACCCGAGTGGCCTGACCGAAGAAGTAATTTATATCCTCCCCAAAGAAAGGCCTCTGTGGGGGAAGTGACCACAATCTATAAATACCTTCAAGGTAGCCGTGTAAATGAGAGAAAGGGATTAGTCACCCTCTTCCGGAATGGCAGGCCCAGGAGCTGTGGCCTAAAGCTAAGAGAGAAAAAGTACTGTAGCCGTTAGTAAAAATTTCTTTTAGGCAGTAAGGGCCGGAGAGTGGACAGAGAGAGCTCTCAAGGGAAGGAAGCCAAGTCCTGTCACTGCACTCAGAAGCTGATCGAATGAGATAGTAATGGAAATAAAAGGAACATCAGAGCAGGGACTTATTATGTCCTGTGCAATAATTGGTCTGATATGGCCGGAAATCTGCCTTTGGCTGTGGCCCATGCATGAGGCCTCCCAGAAAGGTAAAACCACGGCTCAGTGTTTATCTAGACACAGCGAGGACAAGCAAATGAGGAAAATTCCCTTCTGACAGTGGCTTTAAATAGGCCCCAGTTTGAAGTTTCATGCGACACGACCTAATTTGCCCACCCTATCCTCTTTGGGCTCTTGGTTTGTCTAAGCAGCTCTCCCGAGGAAGGTGGGCTGAGAGGGGCCTGCTGTCAGGACACTGTCCCAGGGTCTCTTGCTTAGCTGGAGGGTCCTGCAGCACTACTGGGAACCTTCCAGAATCAGTCCTGCACTCCCTAACCCACAGAGACAAAGCAGGGTTGTGGCTACTTCAGTAGTGAGCACCAAATGCTTCCTCACCTTTCTCTGTCCTCACCTGAGTCCTGAGGGCTTCCTGAACTGATGGCTACTTGAGTATGCTGGTCATCCCAGGGCATTGTCACCTCCGTCTCCAGCATCCTGCACCTGTGTGCTCAAGGAACTTCAGAGACCATATCACCTTGTATTTTTTTAAAAAACAAAAACAAAACCCAGAAATGTCAGGTGACTTGCTCAAGGTCACACAGGTTAGTTTGAAGTCAGTCCAGACTCCTGAATCTTTGCCCTTTGTTTTCCTCATGGCAATGTTTTGTCTTGTGAGGGGAGAAAAATGACACATCCATCCCCCATTCAGTCCATACTGACTGTGTGGTAACGTACAGGACACTGCATAAGACTGAGCAGCTGTATCGCAGGAGGAGCTGGGATAGGCACCAGATCCAGGATGAGTGATTTTTAAAGCAGAATGTTTCTCTAACTCAAGGGGCACACAGGGCATCCACTGTAGGTAACAGAAGAGACCCTAAGGCATCCATTTACATTGTTTCATTCTTGAAAAAGGTCTACTTTGTATTCTGTTGTGTAAATACTATTGATACACCGTGATATGTGCCTGTGTGTGTGTGTGTGTGTGTGTGTGTATAAACTTAATAATAAATTATGTGCTCTTCAGTAACAGCCTAAATACCCAAAAGCACTGCCTTCTAAAAATGTCAGATCTGATAAATATATATTTTAAAATTTTAAACTGGAATATTGGGGTCACATAAGTTTCTAGGATGGTAAATTGAATTACTCTGACAATCTTCAGTCTTTATAAGATGACCAATAATTACGTTCCTGCCATTTCAGTAGCACAGTTAGAGCTAATGAGTCTCCTTCCGTTAGTGATCTTGTCAACTTGTAAAGCAGCTGGTTACCCGGCCAGCGTTTCTGGTGTACTGTTGTAGAGCAAGCCTAGTGTCCTTCAGCAGCCATGGTTGTTCCTATTCCTAGAGTTACATGTACAGTAGAGAATTATTCCCTGTGATCTTTGTTATGTGGCTTTAAAATCTTGGTAGCATAGTGATATCCACTGCTGGAATAATTTCATTTATCATGTGCATTATAACCTAGTGCTATCTCCCTTTGACAAAAGAGGGAACATGGGCTCCGATATCTTGCCAAGAATTATGCAGCTGGGAGGTAAAAAAGCTGAGTCACCAACTTTCTTTGTGTGAAGTTCACTGTATCGATGATGGTTAGGATAGCCTACCACACCTGCCATTGCCCTGTGTGAGGACATGAGTGTGATGTACCACCCTCTGTTACTGCAGCCACTAACGTTTTGTAGTTACGATGCGATGAGCTTATGTTTCTGAAAAAACATTTTTTTTCCTTAAAATCATAGCCCTTGATTACCATGCTTTCCTACATTGGAGGGATGTTAATTCTGACTCTTGGAAATGCATGTATCCAACATGGATTTGTTGATTGCTTGTTGTTTTTTCTAACATCATTTCCATGTTTCCAATTCTTGTATTTTGATGGTTTCCAATACCCCACTTAATGTTTGTGTGTGCATGAGTGTGTAACCGTGCACACTCACACACATATCTATCAATTCATTCAACAATTTCTTTTCCCTAGATTGATAGTGAAAGTGAATTTTATTTAAGTGACTTGATCACAGTATCAGTTTTGACCCATTATTGCTCTGGGTGTTCCGATATTAGCAAAGCTGACTAGAATCTTGCTAAACTTTAAGGTGTTCTCATTTTACTGGCTTTCCTCTGGGAAGTTTATATCTCTACCCTATTTATCTTCCCATCAAATGCTATGGGATAATTTTGATACTACTGTGTTTTGTCTCCACTTTTTTATTACAGTCTATTACAGTTGTACATATTGATGGGATTTACTGTTACATGCACAAAATATAAAAGTATAATTTAGCCACTATCACTCCCCAGCACTTCCCCCCCACCCTACCTCCCGCCTCTTAGTCCCTTTCCTCTGATTTCCCTTTGATTTTTACGATATCCACCCCTACCTTTGCTTTCCATTTTTCTCTCTAACTTCCTCAAATGACAGAAAACACATGACCCTTGACCTTCTGGGTTTGACTTATTTTGCTTAGCATCATGGTCTCTAGTTCCATCCATTTTACTGCAAATGCCATAATTTCATTTTTCTTTATGGCTGAATAAAGCTCCATTGTGTGTGTACCACATTTTCTTTATCCATTCCTCCACTGATGGACACCTAGGCTGGTTCCATAGTTTGGCTATTGTGATTGGGCTACTCTAAACACGGCTACGGATGGGATACCACTGTTCTCACTGGGCCTGCTCTGTGGACTGGCTAGAGGCTCCTACCTCAGGTGGCTTGCCTTCTGAGAGCCGTATCTCTTTGGCAAGTTGCGATCTTGTGCAGGGTCTGTCTGCCTCGGTGCCAATATGACAGTAACCAGATGCCTTTTCACTGTGTGAAACATTGGCACCTCCTCCTGATCCCCATCAGCAGACATTGCTGGCTCTTCCTTTCCAGGACCTGGTCCCTCTTTCCCGGCAGCATCAGAAGAGGGCTTTTTTCTTGGTGGTGGTTCCCAGGTCCCTTATCTCAGATGGCGTTCAGTACAGCTCCAGGTAGTCAGAGAGTCTCTTCAGCAACATCCTCTTTCACTTTGAGGATGCTTGTGATTATATTGGGCCCTATCCCAATAATCCAGAATAATCCTCTTATCATCAGGTCATCTGATTAGTAACCTTAGTTCCTGCTACAGCCTTAACTCTTCTTTGCCATGTAACATAACATAATCACAGTTTCTAGGATTGTAATGTAGATGTGTTTGGGACACCTTTATTCTGTTTACCACAAATGCTGATAAATCTGAAAGCATCATTCTCTTGAATAGTAGGTAACTATTTTCCCCCAGCCTCACAGTCCTGGGGATTGCAACGTGGGTACTCTACCACTGAGCTACATCCTCAGCCCTTTTTACTTTTTATTTTGAGACAGGGACTTGCTAAGTTGCTGAGGCTAGTTTTGAACTTGCCATCCTCCTGCCTCAGCCTCCCAAGTTGCTGGGATTACAGGTGTGTGCCACCATGCCAGGAACTACTTTCTTTATTCACATACTTAAGCCATCTTTTATCTTTGGAGCTGTATCTGTACACTGGAAAGGGACATCTGTTGATCACCAGAGCCAAATAAATGGTTCAAGAAGGAAAGATTCAGAGGGATGGGCTCATGGGCAATAATTCTTCCATTCCTCAGACGCTGTGTATAGGATAACTGATTTGTTGGTGTATCAGGAAATCTCCAGCAAAAATATTTTTCCTTTTAAATATCTTTTAGCTTCAGTAAAGAAGCAATTTTGGTAATTGAAAAGGTGGAGATTCTCATTGTACATTTTAAGTCATTTTTCAGTTGTAACAGGTTTGGGGATTGTCAGTGACTTTCAGTATTTATACAAAACCGAATAATTACCTCATCTGGAACTCCTGAGTATATATATAGATGCTCATGCACATTAAAGTTTGAATAAGAATGGTGGCATGGTGCTATTAATTCTGTAAGCATTTGGTGAATTTGTGTAATACACTGTACATTACAAACTAACATAACATTATTGTGAAATGTCATTATGACATTTTCCAGGTCATATTTTCAATCAATCTAAAAGAGCTTGTTAGGAGCCTCGCAGCTTGAGATGGTTTGCCCGGTGGCTTACAGATGTACTTAAATCCTCATGAGGTTTGTGATCTGAGATGGATGAGGCACAGCATAGGACAGGTAGAACTTTCCTTCTAGTCTTGTTCTAACCAACAGTGCCACCACTGGGGAGTTTTTTTTTTTTTTTTTTTTTTTAAATAGCTGTGGGTCTTAGATTCCTGAACTACCAAGTGGAAAGGTTAGCCAAGAATTTCATCCAGTGTCAAGATCAGGGTTGCCAGAGTTAGCCAGTAAAAATACAGGTGGCCCAGTTTAATTTGAATTTCAGGTAAACAATGAATACTAGTTTGGGCACCTGTCACAAATAGGTATGGGGCACAATTGTATTAAAAATTATTCATTGTTTATCCAGACTCAAATTCAACTGGGCATTCCCTATTCATGTTCAGAAATAAAGCAGTTTCTGGTGCAGGATGCCATTTTTCCCTTCCCTCGGGTGTGGGAGGCATGTTTCCTCTTGTGTATAAGGTCGGTTTTCAGTTTCTCTACACTCATGATGCCGGGTTGCCCCTACTGATCTCTCAGAGTTGGCAGGGATGATAAAAGTCCAGTCTCAGTGAAGCTTTGTGGGTCAAGAGATAGGTTGGTATCTCAAATTTCACCTGTTATCTTCTTTTTTCAAGTTGGTTAATGCTATAACATGTACATAGTGTGTGCAGAAACAAAGACAAACAACAGGTGTGTGTCTATACAGAGAAGCACAAGAATCTTTGCCAACTGTAGAAAGGCTGGGTGGATGTTGATCTCAGGAAGGACTGAGGTGACATGCAGCACCTTTGGTTTCCTCTTGAAAGGTAACAGCTTGAAAGGGAAGATGGGACTTCAGGGTAGCTCAAGTTTGAAGGATGAGACATTGGAAAACCTTCAAGGGGGTTGAGCTTGGTGAATGCTGAGCAATAGAAATGTAACATAGTTTGAGTAAGTAGTACATAAGAGTTAGTTCATGAGGTGTTTGGATAGATTCTTGCCTTCTCTCCTCCCTTCTCTTCTTCACCTTGCTGTATGTGCCAGGAAACCAACCAGTATGGACCGTAGCCACGGGAGTGCCTGCTCTCTGGTTTCCAGCTGGTTTTTGGCAAGTAGGAGAGAGATGCCATCAAGGGATTGGAGAGTAGGGGGAAAAAGGCTTGGCCACTGCAAGTAGCCAAGCCTTGTCTGCATCCCTTTTAACAAAGGCCCTGGAACCTTTTTGGTGTACTTTGCTTATAGCTGTTCTGCCCAAGAGACAGGATACCCTGGCTTGGTGTACCTTCAGGTCTAGGGGTGGAGATGGCTCCCTGCTATTGCTAATCTAAGGCACACCATTCTTTCTTGCTTCCCTGAATTCTGTTCTCTCCTCTATAATCAGCGCCCTTATTACAGGATCCTCAGTCTCTCCATCTGAGTGTGCCATCTGCTACCTGGCAGGGCTCTGGCTGGTAGAAGTGGGGATCACTCTCAGCTGACTGACTGTATGAGACTATGGGGTTCACAGAGGCTGTCACTCTTCCGAGATGACATCTCTCATAAGTGGTAGAACTGAGAGTGAGACCCAGTATGTGCACATGAATAAGAAAGAAATAATAGCGAAGATAAAATATGCAGGGAGACTGCATACTCCATAGAGAGTCTGGTGATGGACTTGGAAATAACATATTTTTCTTAATTGCTTTGGGAAATATTCTAAGGAAACCAGCCTACATCACCATGTATTTTGTCTCTTTTTTCCATTTTGAGGAAGTCAAAATGGAAGTCTTACATGCTTACTTAGGGTCTTTTAAAAACTTGAGAAGCAAATAAAAAAGTAGGAACAAGCTCCAAATTTTGTGATTCTCATCTGGTGCTCTCTGCTCTACAGCACACCATTTCTGGTAACTTCTGTTTATCCGCACACCACTTTTCTTGAAGTCCACATAATTTTAACTTTTAAAATAAAGATTTTCTTCTAAACGTAAAGGTATTCTTGGGATGTTGTTGCTATTATTATTATTATTGACAAGCGGAGTGATATGATTAATACCATGTTCTCCTTCTGAGATAATGGTTATGAATGACTAGACATTAAGTCATCTTCCCCCGCCCCCCAATCAGACTGTTCCCCATGAGTTTTCTTTGCTACCAGCTAACCTCAGCATCGTGAACAGGGGCCACTCCTGGGGACATATGCCATATTGCTCTGCTGTGCTCTCTTGAGCGGTAGGGTGCCCTGCCCCTTCTGTGCATCCAGAGTTCATTCCACCTTCCCTACTCTTTCCCCACCAAACATTCACCAAACTAGCTTTAGCTAGTCTCAAGTTCAAGGTCTTCTTGACTTCTGTCAGCTTCTGACCTCTGGCCTTATCCCTATTAATACTTGCTGGGTCAACATCCATTGGTGACCTCAGAAGAACAAGGAACACCGACACAGCAGGAATATGGTGCCAATGATAAGGGGGATGATGCTATCTCTTATTCCAGGATGCATAAGGGTTTGGTACCCCAAAGATCCAGCATGTCCTGGAAGACTCGTGATACATGCATAGGAACCAACCTGGTGCTACAACTCAACAGTTTATTTGAGCAGAAGAAATACAATTTGGAAATTTTAAGTTCAGGTATCTTAAAAGTGTGAATCAGCTGGGCATGGTGGCGCACACCTGTAGTCCCAGCACTCAGGATGCTGAGACTGGAGGATCGCGAATTCAAAGCCAGCCTCAACAATAACAATAACAACAACAACAACAACAAAAACCAAGGCACCAAGCAACTCAGTGAGACATTGTCTCTAAATAAAATACAAACTAGGGCCAGGGATGTGGCTCAGTGGCCGAGTACCCCTGAGTACAATCTCCAATACCCTCCACGAAAAGTGTGAATCAGTGAGCCAACAGGTTTTTGAAGACAGATAAGGATTTTGTTAATGAAGAAAAATGTTGCGTCCGTATGTTTTTATTTTAGCTAATTTTACAAAACTGGATTTTATTCATGTTGCCACTGTAGCAGACCAAAGTGACATAAAAAGGGAATATTTTTTCCATAAAGGTGTAGGAATACAAGGGCGATTTCTTTTTCTTTTTTAACTCTAATGTCATATGATGTACCTGTCTGAAGAAATTCTGCTTTAGTGATTAGGTAGGTCAGTAACATTAATTTTTATTCTCTCCCAATCCCTAAAAACTTGAACTATATTGAAATAAACTGAGAGTAACCCTTGGGTTTCCTCTAAAGGCTAGCTACAGGGTTCAGTCACAGCAGCCCATTTTATGTGAGTTTCTTAGGCAAAGCAATAGCCTGGCCAAAGGGTGGAGAGAAGATACAGGAGACAGAGTTTTGCACCTTCATCTTCATCAGGAAAACAAAAGTACCTTTAGTTGGCACTGTACTTCTTTTCCAGAGAGCTGGGCCAGAACTAAACCTATTATTTTTTTTTTCATGGAACTCAAACTAGACCTGTTATTTTTTTGTCCTATGTGGACCAAATAATTTGTGCAGTGTTTTCCCAATTTAGTTTGGACTGGTTATTGGCCTTGAACCAAAAATGAACCAAATAACTTTGGTCACTACTGAAATGAAAATGTAACTGACTCAAGTCCCAGGTGTCCTTCCCTGGTGTTTGATTTAAAGTCTAAATTGCAGCATTTGGCCCTGTGGCACTCAATAGATGACCCACAGCCTTTCCCAGCCTCAAAAGTCTTCCTTTTATCCTTTTCTGTTTAAATTAAGTATGTAAATCAGGCCACCTTCTACCTGATGTAGGTAGCCACATCAGTGTTTAGGATCAGAAGTACTGTATCTTTTGCTGAACTGGTATTTTCCCACATACTTTGAAAAGAGGAGGTTAAGAAATTTTAGAAATGCAAAATATTTCAAGCTCAAACCCAGACACATTTGCATTGCAAAAGCTGCCACTTACTCTTTTGCTGTAGAGATTCTGTCTTTCTTAACCCTCAGATAGTGACTAGGGTTGCTTGGGGAACCCATAAGATAAATCAAAGAATGTGAATGAGTTTTTTGTGTGGTCCTTGGAGCAGGAGGGAAAGGCTAGGATTGAAGGGAAATGAGGGTGGGCCTTCTACCTATTTGAGAAGGGAATAAGAGGAAGAGAGATGGAGGAGGAAGAAAGAGGAAGAAGTAAAGGAATTTGGGAGAAACCAAGCCATCAAAGTAGAGTCTTGGAGAAGGTGCAGGCTGCGCTTCCTGGTCCCAGGCATTGGGATTATCTGAACTAGCATGACATTGACTTCTGTGGGACACAAGCCAGAAGATTTAAAACCTGGCTGCTTGTAAAAATCCAACACACAGGAACCAGAGAGCAAAGAGCTACAGATGACCATGAATCAGGGAGAGGCAGGGTGGTTCAGAGTTCTTGGACTTGGGGACTCTGGGACCCTTGCTTGTGTGCATTTGGCAATGTCCCATGGTCCCTGGTTGCTTCTTTCCTGTTGCTTCATTTTGACCAAGCCGCCCACATGGCTGCACTTGCCTCTGAACACAGGTCCCTCTTCTCGTGAGCTGGAGATCATTCCCTTTTGTATCGGCTGTTTTCCTTGGAAGCGTGAAGCATTAGCTTTAATCAGTTTATAGAGCCCCTGACCTAATTTTACATCTGCAATAAGATCACTATGAATTCTCCGATTCCCCACGGAGGATAGAGCTCTGCCCTCCCCCTCCCCTCTGCCGTCTTTCTTTGTGATGGGTGTTAGAGAGCCCGGCAGGTTCTGTTCCACACTGCATCGCTCCAAGAACAAATTTATTTATATATTAATTTTATATAAAAAAAAGATTTCTCATAGGGAGCCAGAGATTGAATCACAGGCAGAAACCTGATTTGAGGTTGAAGGCAGGACCGCAGTGAGCAAAGGCTTCAAGGGTGGGAAGAGGCGGGGATGGAAATGTGCTTCCCTGGGCTCTGCACCGCTCCCCTGTCCCCTTGGCCCGCTGGCGCATGCTGAATGCTTGACTTGTGTATTAGTTTCCTACTGTTCTATAAGAAGTGACCACAAATGCAGTGACTCAGAGCAGCACCCATTTGTGATCTCGCGGTGTCTGTGGGCCAGGAGTCTGGGTTCTGCATGGTGGTCCTCCCGGCTCGGAGTCTTACAAGCTGAAATCAGGGCACTGGATGGGCTGCATTCTCATCTGGAAGGTTAGCTAGGGGTGGATCCACTTTGGGCTCCCCCAGGTGGTTTGCAGGATTCATTTCCCCTTGGGTGTATTGTTCATGGCAGCTTGCTAGTTCGTAGGCAGGAAAGGAGAGGGTCTCTGACCTTGATTGAGACCCTGTTTGTTAAAGGGCTCCTCTGAGTAGGTCAGGCCCACCCGTGATAATCTCATTTTTTTATTATCTTAAGTCAACTGTGGGGGGATTTTAATTATATCTGTGAAATCCCTTTGCTGGACCATGTTCTGTTAATCAAAAGCAAGGACCAAGCTTCACACCTCCTCAAAAGAAGGGTATTATATGAGGATATGGCTGAAGGTCACCTAAGGCTGTGAATCCCTTACTGACCTCATCAATGCTCCAAGGTGCCCAGAGTCCCCCCCAAATCTCACTTCAGCTCTGCCCTAAATGTGGTCAAAGGAGTGGGGAAAGAAGTGTCCTTCAGAGTCAGCTGCCTTTCCTTCCTGCTCAGCAGAGTCATTTGTGAATTTACATGAATGGGTTCCTGTGGATAATAACCAAGAAATTGGAAAAAACTAATTAGTTTATTCATAATTATACACCTCACTCAAGCCCATTGGTTTCACCCTGTTTTTTTTTAAAATTGCTTTCATTTTGTAAATGCCCCAGACTTTAAAAATTTGATAAGGTTTGATATCAGACTTCTCCATGGTTTTTAGGACATGATAAATCAGTTTCAAAAAGGGATAATTGTTTTGTAATTAATAAATTGTATTTTATAACATTGGGACCTGTACATTGAAGAGTCCTAGCTAATTTTTTTTTTAAAAAATCTTCGTTTTTAAAGACTTAATATATGAGACCTTAAAGGGATATTTTATTTCTAATGTGTTTATGGGGTAATATGTAGGAATGAAATCCCACCTTGTATTTACTTTTTCTTCCCATAAGACTGGGAGAACCCCAAATATAAAGTTGCTCTTGGTAGTAAAAGTCTTTGAGAGTATTCTGCATTCAGAAATCAGTCTTCCTCGATGTGATGGTATAGATATGAGGTCTCCCCAAAGCCTGTGTGTGAGACATTGCAAGAAAGTTCAGAGGTGAAATGATAGGGTAGGGAGAGCCTTAACGTAAGCAGTGTGTAAATCCCATGATGGGGATTAACTGGTGGTGACTGTAGGCGGGTAGGATGTGGCTGGAGGAGGTGGGCATTGGGAGCATCCCTTTGGGATTTATTTTTCTGAGGTCAGGGGAGCTCTCTCTTTCTACTTCCTGGTGGCCATGTCCTGAACCACTTTCCTTCACCACAGTCTTCTGCCATGATGTTCTGCCCAGAGCAAGGGAGTCAACTGTCTATGGACTGAGACCTCTGGAACCAAGAGCCTCCAAATAAACCTTTATCACTCTAACTGTTCTGTTCTTGTCAGTTCTTTTGTCACAGAGGAAAAAAAAAGAAAAAGAAAAAGCTGACTAAAACACTCACTATGTGTTCTTCCCTCATTCACAGAACTCAAAGGCTATGCCTAAGGAATTGAACCCATGATATAGAAAACCATGATATCCTTTAATTTATGGGTTCATGAGCATCAAAGCTCCAATTCCAGAAGTAAAGCTTCAGGGGAAGAAATTTAGAATACCCAAGTGGATAAAGGTGCTGGAAGAGAAGGATTTTAGCTTACCTCTGCTAGTTCATATTTCTGCCTCTTTTAACTTCTCTTTCCCCTTTTGTTTCTCTGTAATCCCCCCCTCTGTCTTACCAGTGGAAACACGCAACTCTGAAGCCAGGTTTTGGAGGTAGCTGTTCTGACCTTCCTGTTTAGCAAGACTCTTTAGCTGGACTTCCTAGTATGCATCTCCCATCTTCCCTTCAGCTGTGGCCATGTGCCTAATATCTGGCCAATGACAGAAACGACATGTGCAACTTCCAGGTCATGTCTTTAAAGGAAGAGGCAGGCCCTCCCCTTTCTTTTTCCTCCTCCCTTCTGACTGGATTTGAAGGGGCAGATAGGGGTGGGAACAGTCGCTTTTGTGCATGGATGGAAGCTGTGTATTAGGAATGGCAAAGCATCAAAAGAGGAGCCCAGATGCTAATAAAAATGTGGAGCGACTATGTCTACCCTACACTTTCACATGAGAGAGAAACAGACTTGATCACTTGAGTTTTGGTGTCTTGGTTAGGTAGCCTCATGGACACTACAAATGCACCAGTTTTGAGAGTTTCAATCGTCAAACATGGGGGCGGAGGGTGGGGGGAAGCAGCGTAGGTGACGGTAGACCACTCTCAGGCAGACCTAGATGAGCTTTAATGCTATTCTGCTAACTCTAAATGAGACTCAGTCTGTTTTTCTTCTGTAAAATGGGAATAATAATAAGTACCTCAGAATACATTGTATAAAACCAGGGGATTCAATGGCGCACCTAAATAGAAGTCATCTTTGTGCTTATCGAACTTGAGGTGTACAAAAGGGAAGATACAGAAGTGAGCCATGTGTAAGGAAGGCCAAGCTGTAAGTTGTGAATGGGCAAAGGAGATTTATAAGCAGAGGACTCTAAAGAGGGGTCACGTCAAAGTGAGGAGGCTTCCTTGTGACCCTGTTGGGGTCATACATATCTAAATGAGTAGGCGATCATACATCCTTCCCCTAGTTCTTAAAGTATCCTTTATTTGAAATGTTTGTAAACAGAAATATTTCAGATCTTATTTCCTTATTTGGGGAAATTTGCATATGCATAATGAGGTGTATTGGAGATGGAGTTAAGTATAAACACAAAATTCACTCATGTTTTCTATATACCTAAATTTTATATGATCTTTTTGGTAGGCCCACTTTTTCACTGTGACTTGTCACATGAGGTTAGCTCAGCCCTGTCCCATGTGGAATTCTCTATTTGTGCTGCATGTTGGTGCCCAAAACATTTCAAATTTCAGGTTTTGGATCCAAGTGTGGGATTAAGGAATGCTCTATCTGTCCAATAAATGTGGGGTTGGGCTGTTCCCACCAACTATTTATCCCCACAAGGTATAATGCTATATTCATTATTCTCCTTGCTCATTGCTATAAACATAAGCCACCCTGTTAGTAGCAAGGTGACAAAATGACTAAGTGATCAAAGCCCACATGGTGCATCTAAAAGAGAGTTTATCATATTATTTTCAGAGACTGGATTGGAGCTAAGCTAGAAATTCCACTGTGTGATGAAGTTTCTCTATATAGTTAATATTTACTACTGAATTCATAGTACTCAGTCCAGTGCCTGGTATAGAGTGGGTGTTCAATAAATATTTATGGAATGAATGAATTTCTGGTAACGTCAGTTCTCATGGTCAGAAGTTTCAGCATGGTGAACATTCTAGAGGGCTGTGCTAAAGTGGAATGAGCCCGTTCAGAAAGCACCAAGCTCCCCAGTGTTGGAGGTATTTGGGGAATTGCTCAGGATTTGGCAGAGAATGTCATACTCTGAATGGGGGCAGAGGCCCTGATTTCCCAATGCCTGCCAACCCCGAGAATGTATGTCTTCATGATATAGGTGTGGCTTGTGTCTGAGGTATTTGAAACTTATTTTTGAACTTTAAACATTTTCATTGAAATAATCCCTGGGCTCGAAAGTTGCCGAAACAAAAGTTTTATGGAGAAGTCGGGGTAAATTTAAGACTGATTTCTGTCCCAGCAAGTCACCAGTTCTGAATGGTATTGTTTTCCTGTGCTTCTTGGACACAGGGTGTGCATGGAGGCTTCAGAAACCTGCAGACAAGAGACAAGGACCCTGGTCCAGGTTCTGTCATTCCCTGCTGGTGCATCATGCAGGGACCCTCCAATTCTTCCCTTTGCATATTTCCATCATGAAAGTCGGTATATCATAGTGTAATGATGACTTTTGGGGTCTTTTTCTACCACTCAGCCACGACAACCTCATTGATATCTTGTCCACATCTCAGTGTACAAGAAATATTGGATTAAAAAAAAAGTTCTCTACCATTCTCTTGGGGAGAAAGATGGAGAAATAGTTCCCTGATTTTTTTTTTTTTTAATGGATGAAGAAACCAAATCACAGAAAAAGAGTAAACTGCCCCAGTACTGACTTTCACAGCTGGTGTCCTGGGTATTTTACTTCTAGGATTGCTTTCGTGTGGTGACTGAGTAGGTCCACATCCCTAATGGGCGGTGGTAGTTAGGACCAAGGACCGCTTTCCAACCCATGGGGAAGCTAGTTCCCAGCCATGTGGGAACCCCAGTGAAGTCATGTGAGATGAGGGAGGGAGATAAGCATCCTGTGCACATTGCATCTCTGTCCTCTGCAAAGTGCGCTCCCGCCCTTCCATCCCAGCCTTCCCCATCTTTTCTCATTACTGGCTTTCCAAACCCCCCACCTCTTGCCATTTCAGATTCCCACAGCTGTTCTTAGGAAGAGACGCTGAAGCATCTGTGAGCCAGCGTTTGTTCCTGCATATCCTTACGGTGACTAATGGGTAACACCTGTCCTGTGGAGTCCCTCCTGCACTCTTACGATTGGATTTATCACTGCCGTAGTTTAACCATAACTAGAAAAATGTAGCTCTCTAAAGTTCCTATAATGTTGAGGCTCCTAATGTGGTTTAAGTTATTCCTTGCATCATAAATAACACACACGGCATTATTATGGACCAATATCGTGAAAAGAAAAGGCACCGAGATCGTAAATAATACACACAGCAGGGGTTTGAGGGGACTCGTGAAAATGCTCCAGGAAAAGAGTGGGCTCCTGATACAGGAGGGGTGGGGTGCGTAGCTTCTAGGAAGGCTTGGGGTTTCGGGGCCTAAGCTGGCAGAGAAATGTCATCCCGTCTGTGAAACCTTTCTGATTTGGCTGACCTCATTGTCTAGTCAAGGGTCACATCTAGTCTGAGGTCAAGGTCAGCTTGATGAAGGACAGCAGGAGCATCAATCCTTCTGCACATTTTTTTTCTTGTCCTGCACACCCTCATTGCTACCAGAAAAGGTGGCAGGGGAGGGGGGGTACGATCTGAGCCAGTCCATGTTGCATGAATGATCTTGGTCTTTGCAAGGACCAAAAGTCACCTTTTGTGATGGCCTCTTTTTGCACCCGTTCTGTTCTGTCAGTCATCCCATTGAGGGTAGCTGCCATTTTTTTTTTAAACCAGATTAGACCTATTGGATTATACTCTAAAGATGAAGAACATGCGACCCCTCCAACAAAACGGTTTCCACTTTACCTCAAAGGCTTCTTGTTCTCTTTGCTTTGAGGGAAGGAGAAAGAGAGAGGGAGAGCGTGTGTGTGGTGCCCTTTATTTGGACTTTTATCTCAACCTGGGAATACCTGGTCTTCTGTTTTCTTCCTTCTCATGTAACTCTTCATTGATTTTCTTTAAATCAAACAAGCCACCATCACACACTCTTACAAAAGAAAGTCAGCCACGAGGAGCCCTAGGCTTGGAATAGAAGCCAGTCTAATTTTAGTTGCCAGTGAGCCTCTGAGCCGTGCAAAGTGGTCAGAAGTTCATCTTGGCATGTGCAATCAGGACCCAACAAGAGAGGCCACGGTCACCCAGCCTTGGGGGGAAGGGAAGCCATGCTGATGACAGGTCCCACCATGATTTCATGATGAGGCAGCTTGTCTGCTACAAGGAGGTCTTCCAGTCTTTTTAAAAATTAAAATTGCTTCGGATTTATGGATTCTTCTGTTGGTGGCATCATGGGTGTGGGTGCTGTGCCTCATTTCGATAGGCCGCTGAGTGCTGAGCTCCTGTGTTTCTTCATGGGAGGTTTGATTCTTTGCCTTCGGCTGAAGTCAGAGGCTTGGACTAACTTTGAGCCCACAGGGCAATTTCCAGGATGTGTCTGCAGGGCCTTCACAGACCATCCCTGTAACTCTTGTTATAAGAATGTTACATTATTTTAAAAAAAGGGAATCGTTTGATTTGTTCATATTAATAAATTCCAGAAGTTCTTGTAGGATTTTTTTTTAAAGGAAGATGTAGCATGAAGAATTACTCACATATTATGCACTATCTTGAAAAATAGTCCTGGCCCCATCTACTTATTGATATAATTAAAACTGGATTAGTAGGATGGATTAGAGAGTTTCCAAGGCCATTAGGGAGTCTGAGTTCCAAAAGTATCCTGCCTTTTTACCTCCATTCCTACTCCTTTTTTTTCCAGTTCACATTTATTTATGTGGCTATATCCAACTTACACAAGCCAGAATCTTAGACATAAGACCTTGTTTGGCAAACAAAAGGAATGGTGGGAAATAACATGGACTGTCTGAAGAGAAAAAATCTTTAAAGTTCAATCAGGCCCTGCAGATATGTGGGCGAGTAAGGGGGAATCTGGAGTCAGGTTACTTGTATTCAACCATAACTTAGTAGCCAAATGACTGTGAGTAAGTTCATGGATATCCACAGCAATCTGGGAATTTCTGTTTTCCTCATAAGTAAAGTGGGGATAATAGTAACATCTACTCTGTAAAGGTGTTTTGAAGACTAAACAAAATTGTGTATGTAAAGGGTTCTTGCAGTAAATATCCAATTAAAGGTAGACAATAATGATATGTTAGCATTATTATCATCATCTAGTCAAACTCCTGTCTTTTGGGTAAAGGGAAACTGGGGTTCTGAGATGTGTGAGAGATTTACCCAGGAACTCAGGGCTACAGGCAAACCTTTTCCTAAGTGTAATTTTTAGAAACCTCCTCTCACTGATCTCCTCTCTCTCTCTCTCTCTTTTTTTTTTTCCTGGTACCATGTTTGTTTCTTCCTTCTGTTGAAACAGAACATAGGTAGCAGAGCCTGCCCTCCATCCAGGTTCACAAAGCCAAGGCTGATCAGAGGTAAAACTCTAAAAAACAAAGGAGCCTTTTTATGAGAGCCAAAGTCAGATCTAACAAATGTTTACTTAATAAGGTAACTCTTTCTGCAAACAGGATTCTGGTGCATATGGGAATGTATGGCACTTGGAACAGCAAGATCTGCTAATAGAATAAGAGCCAGAAGAAAGGTCAATACCATGATTCTGAGGGCACCAGAGAGGTGTCTGCTTGGTTGTGATGGTCTCTGACCTCCAAGTCACAAGCCATGCAAACCTCTCTCGACTCAAGATGAAGAACTTGGTTCCAAGCACAATAATTCTCTTGTGTGCTTCACTCCCTTTTGCCCCCAGAATGAAAACTGGATTGATATGATATTTAGAAAGGCCTATAACACACCTAGTCAGGGAAGATAATGAACAATAAGATAGTGGGCTAAATTCTAGAACTTTTTCAAATGAAAACTTTTGTAGTTGATGTGGGTTGTGTAGCTGACCAGTATATCCATAAGGCAGTAATTTCTGAAGATCCTGGAGTTCCTGGAGTTTGTAACGTGGATAGAAAGACAAAATACAGGAGATGTTTGGGGGGAAGTCCAAGAGGGTATAAAATGGAATGACATTTTACACACATCATTGATTCTCATTGTTTGCTGTAGTTACCTTCTACAGAGTTTCTTCAAACACTGGGTTAGTGCATGCTGAACCATTGCTCCTAGGGGAAATACAGGGTAGACCCTGCCAGCCTGTGGCCACAACATTTTGTCAAGCTATCAATACATAACCTTGTTGTATGTGTGTTTCTGTTTAAAGACACCTCATTTAATATATATTGTTAGTTCATTAACATTGAACTCACAGCTAAGAGCACTGTAACTCATGACTGAATAAAACATGTATTTTTTCCTCTTAAAGCACACTACACAGCCTTCCTGTGCTAAGAAAAACTAAATGGCACCTAAGCACTGCAATAGGAGTCATTGTAGGCAGCAGAGCCACCCCAAACAGCTCAAAATGTAACAACAAGAGCAAGAAGTGGCACTAAGCCTGCAAAAAGGACATCTGTTTGTGGCGTAAGTTGAAATAAAAACATGGCCTTGATCCACCTCAGCTGGAGTCATGCACAAGATTCTGTGCCTTTCTGCAAGGGACCAGGGAAAGTGCTCTGAGTACTAAGTGTGAAATTACAGGTCAGTTTTAGCAAGCAGGCAAATGCCCAGGTAATGAGGACCTGCTATACCTGCAAATATCATTTGTTGATACTGGAGATGTGAGGAGACTGATCTGTCCCCAACAGAGTATCCATCCTGAACAGTGAGGGGAGATGTGCCACAGTCTGGCTGGGCACAAATGCCGCAGTCTGGCTGGGCACAAATCACGAGCCACCACACAGCTTGTAGATTCAAACAGCAACTCTTTATTCCCGAACTCACACCAGCCGTCTACAATCACGTTCTGGGGAAATCCACGTTCTCTGCCCAAATCCACGTTCTCTCCCAAATTCACCTCCACTGGGCTTCTATCTCCAAAATATACTGTCTGAATCCCGTGAGAACTCAAGGGGAACTCAGGCAGCAGGATACGCCCTATTCCCAGCAGGAATAATCTTAAACCTTAAACCTGGAACCTAAACTGGGAACGCCCTAAACACGATTATCTTAAAACCGGGAACACCCTAATCTGCCTTGGTCCTTGAGCAAGGTCACTTAACATTCAATGTCACTGCAACATGTCAGCAACATGGGGTACGCTGGCAAGGAAATTGTCATACCTACTTGGCTAATGGCTCCCAGCAGAGATGAGCTTGGACATTTGTCATTTTCATCATTCTAGCATCCACTTCCCCTTGTCCTGGTAGCACCTTGCTGAGACTGGGGTATGTTCTCTAGTTTTTACGTGTTGGAAAAATAGATCAATGTGATAGGTTAATGGTATTTGAAGGTGAGACCTTTTTCAAGTAACTAGGATTAGAAGAAGGCATGAGGATGGGACCACTGACAGTGTTAAATGGCTTTATAAGAAGAAAGACGTGAGCTGGCATGCTTACTCTCTTGCCATGGTACCCTCCACCATGTTATGAGAGAGCAAGAAGGCCCTCATCCATGTCTGTGCCATGCTCTTGGACTTGCCAGTCTCCAGAACTGTGAGCTATGCAAACATTTATTCTTCGTAAATTACCCAGTCTGTGGTACTCAGTGAGAGCAACAGGAAACAGGCTAAGGCATGCCTCAATCTTCCTCTAGGAAATAGCTCTTTCCACTTACTCTATATGATTTGGAGGTCTGATACCTCTCCCAACTTCAGGATGGATTGTGATCCTTGCTTGACTAGCCAGGGTGTCTTGTCCCCTTGTTTCAGGAGGAGGCAAATGACCCCAAGTTGGTAGTGAAACTCAAAGTGTCCTCCTGCTGGGATTATTATTCGCAAAAAAGATGAAACTTGAAGATTAGGGACCATAAGGAAAAGAAATCCTGTCTGGAAATAAAACCAACACGTGGAAGAAGAGTGAGGGTCAGCAGGGAATGAAACTGGGTGCTATTTCTAAACCTACAAATCCACTCATGTCAGAAGAAAACTTTGGAATTTTAAATTGCATGAGCCAGTCTTTTTGTTTTGTTTTGTTTTGTTTTTGGTGGTGTTGGGGATTGAACCCAGGGTTTAATGCATGTGAGGCAAGCACCATTTGGATGTATTTTGTTTCCTCAGCTCATTTGAGTTGGATTACAGTTGAAAGACCAGGAGAGTCCATGGATGTACTCCTGAAGGAGTTGTGAGTAAAGAACAGTCAGCTTCTCAAACCAGTTTACATCAAAAAAGGAAGGTGCTAGAAGCCACAGATACTTACACATAAACCAAACCAAGTCATTTCATCAGATCTCAGGAAACCCAGGGTTTGGGAATGGACAATTTAGGAATTAGAGTCATCCTCTTGTGTACAAAGAGCCCCAGGTTGTGTTTATCTTTCTGTCTCTCTGGACCTCAGTTCCATCTTTCTTCCCTCTTCCTCTGCTGCTAGATCTTGCTCCTGGGCAGGCTTGGTATTGTCAAGTTTTAACACTGTTCCTCTTGTCAGTTGCCCAGTTTCTCAGAATCCCCAAACCCTTGGTGAGGAAACCCTTTGCTGCCTCCTCATTTCTCAGAAGACCAGCCTGCACATTCTTTCTTCAGATTACTACCTAGTTCAGGTGAAATTGGTGTAAGATGTTGTGATTATACTAACACACTGACAAGCATCTCTCATACAGGGGAGGCTAAAGCTTAGGAAGCAACCAATGTCAGATGGGGGCATTTGGAGTTTAGGTTGTGGCTGTCAGAAGCCCAGAGGACCCAGAGGATAGTTAACTCTTTTATCGTTCTTTCAGGAGCCCTAACTACCTGGTTTTGAACATGAGAAAAAATACACACTTATGCTAAGAAAATTGTTTTTATAAAAATTATTTTAAATACACAAATGCACAAATATATGCACATTAGAATAAACATTTTATATATATATATATATACATATATATATATATATATATGCACTCACATATACACATATAACCATATACAATTAGGCCTTTGTTTACAATCTTTGCAGTACAAGGTCAGATGTTTTGAAAGCTGATACACAATGTTATGCATTGATTTAGAGTATATGAGTGTATTTTAAAAACTAGAATGGCTTACAACACTATGGGTTGAAAACCCTTCAATGGTTTTCTATTAAACTGTGCATTTTCCTCTCAAGGCTCTCTAATCTAGTTTATGGCCCTACACTTCTAGATTCTTTATTCAAAACATTGTACTCGGTGCCAAGTACAGCATGGGCACAGAGTACTTGTTCAATAAATACTCATCAGAGGCTTGAATGAGTGACTTTGTGCCACAGGTCTCTAATGTAGTTTGCAATCATATATTTGTGTATTCTTTATTCAAAACAGTGTACTCAGTGCCAGCTGTGGCATGGGCACAGAGGACTTGTTCGATAAATATTTGGCAGATGGATGAATGAGTGACTTTGTGCCTATGGATTCAAGGACCTTCTTGCACTGGCTTTCAGGTGAGGTTCTCTGTCCACACATTTTGAAAAGTGATTCAGAGATGCACATAGATTCTGGGAATCCAGGTCTGTTTATTCCTCATAATGGAGTCCCCCATGCTTCCATTAAATGGATGCAAAATGCTGTCTTTCTATTGAGCTTTTAACAGATGAGACTGGAGGTATTTCTTAGAATAGCGCTCTGCCCAGTAGACCTCTAGGCCCCATTTTGGATTTTTATGCTCTGTAGATGGTTATCACGGTCCCCTAGGTTGTTATTTAGTCAAATTATGTTCATTTTATCGCCTGTGTCTTTCCTCATATTTCACTCCCTTTGATTTGTTTTTCTTTTCTTTTCTAAATTCCCATTGAGGCATCACATTACCCCTAATTGCCTGCAGTGTTCCAAGTCTGGTCTCATTGCTGACACAGAGAGACAGACTCTTAGCCATGGCTCGGGATGCCCCTGTGTGCGTGGCTGAAAATTTTACTAGCTCAGAGAATTGCCGAACTGCTTCGCTTGCCTTACCTCCTGACTGCTCCCTGCCGCTAGCTCGCTGCTGTGTGGTGCACTCGATGACTGCCATCCAGGAATCCCCTTCAAGTTAAGTTCCATCTTTAAGTTTATCCCTCCCCAGGTAGATCATCTGCATTTTTACACCAGTGCTTCATTGTGATATTTTTGACATCTATTAATCGAAGATCTGCTCACCACTTGGCATTGTGTACCAGTCTTCAGCTGCTATTGGGAACACCTCCCAATTTGTGTCATCTGCAGATAACATTATCATGATAATAGTAATAAGATATTCCCTGGCTTTCTTGATTCTTCATAGCATAGAGCTATGTGTCTTTGCAGATTGTGTATTCCAGGTCCCCTTCTCACATCTCTGCCCATTTCCTGTGGTTGCTGGTCTTGGTTTAGGATCTTGTTTTTACTTCCTGTGACGGTGCTAAAGGACCCATCCAGACTTTCCTATATAAAAGGGCTCTTTAAATGCTACTTACCAAGCCTAGGGGAAGCTGTCAGCCCTGGTTTCTCTCTTCTAGTTGAGTTCCTTCCTCTCCAGTTCTTTCTCAGAGGTAAGATACATCCCCTGGCCCTCTAAAGGAGATTGTAGATTGATGGTTATTGAGTGACTGAATTAGTAAACCAATGAATGAATGAACAAGGCACTAAGGCACTAGCCTCATCATAACCCTGTGGCATGGGCACAGAGGACTTGTTCGATAAATATTTGGCAGATGGATGAATGAGTGACTTTGTGCCTATGGATTCAAGGGTGCAATACGGGGAGCTAGGGTGATGGTTACTTCCCACTGATTTTATATAAACCCTGGTGTTCTTTGAGCAATCCAGGCAACCTCCACGTAGGTTGTAATTCAGTCCCACGCAGGTTGCCCATCAAGTAGGAACCTTTACCATCTTCTAAACTGAACTTTGCATTTATGCTTTTAACTCAACTCTTAGATTTATCCACTTCATGAGAAGTCCAGCTGCATTTTATTACACATTCCAGCGTATGTGGCATGGGTGTGCCCCGCTTTCAGATCCTCATCTTTTCCGTGGGGCTCTCCTACAAAGTTGTACACAGGTTGGCATTGGGAAGGGATGCCTAGCACTTTCCAACTACGTTGGTAATGCTTTACTTTTTCACCAGCTAGACTTTGTTGTATTATCTCATATCTCTTTTTGATTTTTTAAAAAATATTTCTTAATAACTAGTAAAGAAAATAAATGTTATAGACTCTGCTTTCAAAAGACTTCCTGTTTTGAAGGAAGACTTGGATAGTGAATTGCTATGATAAATTACGAGAAAGCACTACAGATGAGATATATCTGGCAATATGGTGACTCTAGAGGGGAGAGAGCAACTTGAACCTAGTTGAAGGTGGCTGTGGCATTACTGGGATATGGAGTGACAAACAGAAAAAAACACTGAAAGGATTCTTTGGGTAGAACCTAAGGACCGGATAGAGTGCACCAGGCAGACACAGCAATAAGGATGCATTAGGGAAAAAACCAGCCAGGGGGAAACACATAGTACATATAGAAAGTAGTATAGGTGGTCCAAGATGGTAGAGGGAATGTATGTGAGAGTTTGGAAAGGTGAGTTTGGAAGAGATTATGCATGTTTTACCTGCTAGGCAAAGACATTTGAATTTTATTGTATAGGCCTAGGGCTTTTCAACAGGATAATGATATGATGAGATTTGTAATTTGGAAAAGTGACAGCTGTGTGAAAGTGGGGTGAGCCTGCAGGCAGGAACAAGTGACCTTGAAGGGTGTATGGTAGAGATGTTATGAAGAACATGCCAAACAGGGAACAGCATGAGCAACTGCATAAAGGAAAAAGGGGACTTCTCTGAAGGAATAGAGTCTAAGTCTTCAAAAATATTTGGTCAATGACAAGGACTGAATAGAGCTAGAATGGGATCTTAAATGTCACACCAGGAAACGCAAACTTTATTTATGTGGTATTGAAGAACTATTTTAGGTTTTGAAAAAAAAATTTTTTAGAAGCCATGACATGAAATACAGTATTAGGAAGATTTAATCTAAGTTTATGATAGACTGAAGCAATCAGAGAAAAGGGGTGGAGACCTGTTTTGCTTTGGTATGACATGTAGTTAGTTTTGGGGTTTTGTATGCTGTCTTTTTTATATATATATATATTTAAATTTTTATTGTTGGTTGTTCAAAACATTACATAGTTCTTGATATATCATATTTTACACTTTGATTCAAGTGGGTTATGAACTCCCATTTTTATCCCGTATACAGCTTGCAGAATCACATCAGTTACACATCCATTGATTTACATATTGCCATACTAGTGTCTGTTTGTATTCTGTATGCTGTCTTTTTAAATTAAATGACAACATTTTCAATGCCGACACCTTATAAATATTCTTTTTTGCCTATTGTGACATGTGTCTTCATCTATTTCCATTTCATTGATGGACAATGTGAAATTTTAAAATGTTTGGTTCTAAATTTTCCCAAGAAGACATGATACCATGATTTCAAGTGCTTCCTACAACATAGTTGGTAGGACATTATACCCATTGTCTATTGGTCTTATTGCATGTATTTGTAAAAAAAAAAAAGGGTAGAACTCTCCCCTGGAGAGATTTGACAAGTTTCATTAAACTTTATGATAACAAAATAATTTGTTCTCTAGGGTGTAGATCTTAGACTCCAAATAATTCTGAGAAATCAAGGGGAACTGCCTCTTTTGGAGCCTAAGCAACTGGGTGTGGTAGGAAAGCTATATTATTTGTGTGTGTGTGTGTGTGTGTGTGTGCGCACGCGCATGCGTGTTGCCACAGTCCGGCTGCAGCAAAATAACTGGGGGGTGATGAGCAACTTGTGTACATTGATACAGCAGGAGTGGGAGCCGTTTATTGTAGGACAGGAGGGGTATATATACATTCCACACAGCTTATCTTAATTAACATAAACTAGATACAGCAGTCAACCAATAAGGAATCTCCACACTTAATGGTTCACTGGCGTTACTTCACAAACCACTCCCTCTGGCAAAATGCCAGGCGCCATCCTGACTTGTTTACAGACCCTAACAGTGTGTGATGTAGAAAAAGGAAATTCCCTGGTAATACTAACATCCGTTAGCCCTCTGAGTGAAAAAATTAAGGTGGATGGCTATATATATACACACACATATATTTATCTGGGGAGAGCTGGCCTCAAGAGATACATGTGAGTGTAATCAGCACAGAGATTAGTTGTTAAATCCATAGAACTAGTTAGATCACCTAGTCAGGGCTTTGCTGCAAAAACAAAACTTGGAAATCATAAGACTTAACACAGATATTGATTTCTCACTTATCAATCATGCATGTTTTACCTGCTAGGCAGACATGAGATGCAAATATGGGTAGTTCTCCACTAAGCAAAGATCTGAGGAATCCTGACTCTGCCTGCAGCAGTGCCACGATCTATCCAGACAAACCCACTTGTTAAATAAGCATGTTCCATTTGTTTTTTTATTAGCCCCTCTACTTTTGTGTGTTTTTTTAAAGATTAGCAAAATTGTTTTTCACTCAGTTTTAGAATTTATTGAACATTAATAATCTAAAACACAGCCCTTGTTTAGAAAAGTCTGTACTTTGGTAGTAAGAGGGAAAAAGGCTTGCCTCTTAATAGTAGGAAAGTTTAGACTCTGGTTAATTACAAGTATGGGGGGGGGATTTTAGTCTGTTTTGTTTTTATATAAATGATGATTTCAGGGCATTTGTTATCTTGCCTAAGGAATGACTCAGAGTATTGGATAATTTGGTTAATTTAACTTTGATGTTGGGGAAACCAAAACAGAATCATGCCATTATCTAGATGGCTGCTGCTCCATTGCCTTGATATTTTAAGAAAATTGGCCCTCCACACAGGAAATAGTCTCATCAGTGAAATCCCACTCAGAGTAGGACACAGTCCCAGAAGGGGTGGAAATAAGCCATTGGCCTCCTTGGAAGGGATTTTTCTAATCCATTTGCCCTGGAAGATAACTCTGTATATAGTATTCTGCCAAGACACAGCAGAGGTGCTATCTTTATATATCATATCTAGGAATGGTTTAAAACTGTTATTAAGCCTTCTTTTATTCCACATATAAGAAAGAGATTTATAATAAAAATTATAAATAAGAGACAAAGGAACTCTTTAGTTCTTCCTTGTTCTTTTTTTTTTTTTTTCTGCCTGCCTTTGCCTGTTCAGTGATAGAACAATTTATGAATCTGACAGATCCTCCCCTGGATAATGGTAAGAGTAACATAGTGCTCAGCCGAGTAACTCCAGGCCACTAAAGGTTATTAGACTGTGGAGCAACAGCAGCAGGATTGACGCAATAATCAAATGACATGCTTGATTTGGGCTCTCCCTGTCTCTCTTTCCACCCATTCCCCTCCCATTTCCTTCCCTCCCTGTAACTTAAAAAAAATTAAGTACAGGGAATATGAAATTGAATAGGTTGGCAGAGGTAGACTCTCAATTTCCACAAACAACATTCACTCATAAAGTATGAGAAGTCTGTGCCAAACGAGTAAATGAAAATAAGGAACATGGTTGTAAACACATTTTGACTAAATTTTTGGTTTGGATCGGGTAACCTAAGAGGCAGGGAGAGATCATTCCAGCCACCTCACTGTTAGACCAACCCTGGATTGTAAGGGACACCAGAGAAATCCTCAAAGCCTATCAATAACTTGAGTGAAACCAACACAGACAGGTCAGAGTTGTCAGGAAAACGGTGATTTTGGCCAAAAACAAATGATACTGTGTGTCGAAAACTGTGGGGTCCATAGAGCATGTTCATGAGAAAGCAAAGCTCTTAAGCAGGCACCTTATTTACTGTCTCAATATGGTGGCCAGCAGCCGAATAAGGCTGTTTTGGTTTGGCAGCACTAGTTTGTACAGTTGAATTTTAATATCTTCAAGGGAGATTTTCATGGTTTGGTCCACTGGACTTCATCTCACTCTATTATCTTCTGCTTCTATATTTATGGACTTTAACTCCTGGTCTGTGAATGCCTTTATGTTTGACCTCAAAATCCATCCTTTGCTCCTAGTGAGAGCACAGAGTGACTTCCAATTGAAAAGAAGAGGAAATCTTGAATTGGCCTCCTTGTTCTATCCTCATAAGGAGATGAAATTCAGTAGAAACTACTAAATGTCACCATTGTTCAGGGGACATGAAGGAAGTTAACATATTATGAGAATACTACTGTGCTGACACCCAGCACAAGATACCTTCAGCTTTTTCAAGACGATGAAAGAAAAAGGTCCCTCAAATATCAAGAAACATACTTTATAACCAGAATAGTCTGTGATGAATGGGGTAATAATATTCCACCCTGCCTATAAAGAAAAGTGGTATGGACATTATTGCTTTTTTGGACACTGGAGCAACTGTATCACTCATTTCTGAGAGGTTGTCAAAAAAAATTGAAGGGTTTAGATATATGACCTTTTACAGGAATTACTTCAACAATAGCTTATTCTACCCAGTCCACTGAAGTTGCAGTTGGAACAATGAATTTCCTGTTGGGAGATGCAAATTGTGGGCTAATTGCAAGATTTAATTCAATCTTTTTAGAGCAGTTCTTGAAAAATTGGGTTCCTGTTCCACTATTTTACGGGTCAATACCAACTCTTCTGTCACAGAGAAGAAATAATGGAAGGAAATTGAAGAAGAGGGAGAAATGGTAATATTTAGAATTCAAAAGATGTCAGATATACAGACTTGGTTTGGAGGTAAATAGGTTTTGCTTTGTGAGTCGAAGTAGTCACAGGATAACAGAGGCATCAGACTGATACAGAGCACCAGGAAATAGGCATGGTGGATGCCCACCAGATATGTACAATAAAGCAAAATGAGGACAATGATTATGTGTCTTTTCTTTGGTCACTCCAGTACAGAGTACCATCCTGTTAATACCTGCCTAGATCATGCAAATGATCTCCCCCAAAGGAAACATTCCAGAAATAGTGGGGTGAGGTAGAAGAGAATGTTTGCTGAAATAGATAATCGAAAGCTCCACCTTCAGCCTGTCAGTTTTGCCTCCTGAATAATTGCATCGGAAGCCCTGAGCAAACTCCATCCAAAGATGAGCTTTTCAGATTAAACGGTGTCACCTTCAGTCATCAACAACTCCCCAAATCTTCTTTGTCAAGCACCATATGTGCACACCAGAGACATATCCAAAGGCTACTGGCAAACATCTTTGGCTAATGAGTGCAAATTAATAACTACTTTTGTACGTCATGAGAGATCATGCCATTTTAATGTTATGCCCTTTGGGTGAACAAATGGGACAAAGATCTTTCAGATACTAATGAATAGTGTCTTACAAGGATTAATTTGCCCAACTTTTTGCAGGGTTGACATCACATGCAACATGGCTTGATTTGTTGGGTCTGTGGTGGGATTAGCTCTATGTAGCTATAACGGGGGTGGGGAGGAAGAGTTTGATCTTTAAGTCTCTTTCTTGTTACTTGAATAGGATGTCATTCTGGATCCTTCATGAAGTGGCATTTCATGGAACTACTGTGGAGGGCTTTGCAGGCGGTATCGTCATTCATAGAGGTTGTCATCCAGATGAATGGTGCCCCCTAGGGTTGTTATGCTCAGTCATTGCAACTGTTTGCAGTGGTTTTGGTGGCTACTCATCACTTCTTTTTGTGTGACATTGTGTAATGCTAGTGGTAAATATGATACTCCATTGGATTAATAAGAATCTATTATCAGCAAGGATTCATAATCATTTGGAGTAGGGATAAATAGCTTTTGTTGTTTTACACAAGAGTTGTATGTGTATCGTGTCTAATAACAAGGTGTAATTTTGTAGCTATCCAATTTCCATACATTAAAAGTAGCATGTGTAATTTTTAGTGTTAATTAAGGGGCAGGGAAAGAGGCCTTCTCTTTTGTAGCATAAGTTAATAGTCCCTTTTGACTTTTAGGGAAACTTTGAAATAATAATATGTAAACATGCTCATATCCTTTCGCCAGTGAATTCCTTTCAGGACTGTAACAGAAATGTTTTTATAAGGGTACAAATGTCTGTTTAAGTGTTGTCTATTGTAGTTTGTAATAATAAAGACAGTTAGATATATAGACTTATCTTAGAGTGGGAATTTCATTCAATCAAATGAAGAATGTACATGCAGTGGAATGTTCTGGAATGGTAAAGAGTGGAGCAGTTAGACTGGGTATAGTGGGCAACATTTACAAGTGGACATGGGTCCCCTGTCTGTTTATAGGAATCAACCTAAGATACATTGTTAAGTGGAAAAATACAAGTTGTAGCATGACTCTAGGATAGGACCCCATTTGGATAAAAAATTTCAGGAAATACAAATTATACACAACCTCCCCATATGTATGGAAACAACTATCTACAGATACATGGTTTAAAAAAAATCAATGACAAAAATAATGACAAACTTTACAATTTTTTTTTTTTTTGGTAATTAGAAATAGACCTGCAGGTATCCTCATTCAGAATACACTTGAAGGCTTCGCTTGGTCATGTTCAAGATCAATCACGAGCTCACGTTGACAATGTGCATCTCCCAGGCAGGTAGCTGCAGTCTCACACTGGATGCTGAGACCAGCAAGAGCTAATCGTTGGCTTTTAGAACAAGAGAGAACTTGATTCTTCCTCAATGATGACAACCACAGTCTTTTGCGGTGGTTATTTACTCTATAGGCTTGAACCCAAATCTTGGCAAAGTGCTGCTATGTACATACACTCCCTTGGATTCCCATTTGAAATAAATAGTCACAAACCAGGCTGACCACATCCGCTCCCACCCTTCCAATTTTTGTGTGCCGCTCAGAATCAAAATGATGCAATATGGAACATGTGCCTTTGCTATACAGAATTCTGAATGCTGGTGGCAGAAGGGTTGGTTGTTGAACATTCTAGGTGGTGAACACTTAGGAGAACCTTAAGGAAGCTAGGGAAACACAAACCAATCTACCTACACAGCCTCCTCAAACATCTTTTAGTACATAATTTAGGGGCTGTCTATATAATTTAGATGCATTCCATTAAGATGCTATTTTTGCAGGTGTTTACAATTTGTGAACTGGAGAAATGTCTGATGGAAAGTAATACTTGTTAGTAATACTAATAGTAATACTTCTCACAGGCATATTGGAAAATGGCTAAAGCTTTGGTTTGAAGATGGTCCTGGAAAGGTAGCTTTCTCCTGTGAAGATCTGAATAATAAAACATCATTCTACGCTTCTGCATTGGAAATTTGAGGAGATTATAGGGTGCTGAGCAGTGTATTCTTGATATGCATATTGAAATATGGAACTACCGGAGAAATTTCTGCTTAATCTCAGTATCAGAAATAGATGGACTTCTGTTTGTTTCATTTTGTGGATACTGGGGATTTTGTCAATGATTACTGTCTGCCTTTTTGGCTTTGTTGTTAGAAAGTCCTAGAACAAAGTCAGTGGACGATCCCTTTAGAAAAAGTCCCATTTTGCGTTCATTCATTTCTGAGTCCATTTTATACCCTCTTGTTTTTTTTTTTTTCTTCAATCAATTCCTAACTTATGTTATTTGTGTAAATATGAAGAAGCTACAAACATTTTTTAGGAAGAATATTTAAAAAGTAGAAATGATTAAATAAGTGTGGATAGTCCTGGAAAGAATGGTATTCCATCTCCAACATGGTGGGGCTCTGGAGTCAAGGCTCCATGGAGCCCATCAAAGAGTTCAGAGGCGCTGTAGGAAACAAACCACCCAGATTTGCAAAGCTGCCTGGATTGGCTGAAATGTAGGCAGGCACATCTGAGCATTTCTTCCACCTCTCCCACCCTCATCTTAAACACCATTACATAGCATGAGAGGGAAGAAGCTACAGAGAATCTGTGAAATAAAGTATAGAGAGTTACTCTGGGGGCATGACAGAGGAGCCCCTTCAGGGAGAATGTGGACATTCAGGATTCAGACTCGAGTTTCAGACTCGAGAGAACTCAAGTCTTAGCATTTCCCTAATTGCCACTTAATGGCCACTTTGGTCCCAACTTGACTTGTGAAGTGAATATTTTTATAAAGCTGGTATTTCTGTATGTGGTCACTTTCTAAATAACCTGATAAGGAGGTGGCCCACTTTTGCTCATTTAAGTAACCAATAGAATGGAAACTCCTTTTAATTTTGCACTTTAAAAAAAAAAAAAAAACCTGTGCAAAGCCTAGTCACACACATACTTTGGCCATCTCAGAATCAATTGGGAACATGAGGAGGTCACCTCAGGGTGTCCTTCAAGTGAAGGCTTCTTTCTCCGATTATTTGACTTTTTCCAGCTCCCTTGGATTTCATAATGAGAGACAAGATTGAGGCAGGGGACTGCTTTCCTCAGTAATTTACTGTGGGCTGAGAATCTGGGGCTTGGAACTTCTTTGTCCTTCGAGAGTCATGTCACTGGACCCGAGCCCTGAGAAAAAGGCAACAGAAATATGTTTAATCTTTAAAATAAAGTTAACCTTTTAAGTGTTTTTGCATTTGTATTTTGTGGATTTTTTTTTTTTTTTGAAGGCATTTAAAGCATTTGAAAATGACTACCATGCTCTTACGGATAGAATCTTGCTGAAGGAAGTGATTGGCATTTTTTTTTTTTTTTTTTTAATGATTTGGAAAGCAAAGGACCAAAGAGAAACATGGAACAATTAGCCAGTGATGCATCTGGGCTTGAATAAAACCTCCCCGACCTGTTCTTCCTGCTCTGACCACAGCTCCCACGTAAGTGTCAGAAGTCCAGTTTAAAGGATGTTCATTTTAATACAGTGAATCTCAGCTGTTAGGGAAGGAGACTTCCCCAGCCTGCCTATGAGTAGTCACTTCAGTGTGTGTGTTTGATGGTAGTTAGCAACACAAAGCAAGCTTGGTGCCCAAGGAATGTGGAGAGGAATGTTAATTCTGGGAGCAACCATAACTTGATTTTCTCGATTTCCTTGAGTTTAAAGTCTCAGCCACAATATTACATTACCAAAGTTATTTGCATTTGAAACATAATACCTGGGGGTTGATATTTAATTAAATTACAGTGCTACCTCCAGGCTGCAAGGAACCAGGCTGGCATGCTGTGTGGAGGTGCCAGCAATACCTTTTGCCCTTCCTGAATGACATGACAATCTGAGGGCAGTGTCCCTGGGGGGACTGGGAGGGGGAAACTCTGGTACGCACGGTTGACTGGCTTGCACTTGAAAATGCAGATGTGAAAGAGGTCATGGAGCATGGATCATGGAGAGGAGCCCTGTTTTTCTTTGAGGCCTTGAATCTCCAGGCTCCATATTTTCTATAAGACCTGAAGGAGGAGAAATGGTGAATGAGAATCCCTGGACCTTATCACAGCCATGGTCTAGCCTGGATCAGCAGGGTCCCCAGTGGGAAAGGAAACTGGTTCCTCTACCCTCGGGTTCAATATTGCTCAGGATACCTGGGGTGAACCTTTCTCTGACCGTCTTGGAAATTCCTGGTAGTCAATAGAAGGGGTCACCATGGCCGCTTAATCACAGTCCCTGCCATCTTTAACCCTAAGCCACAGACTCAAAAAAAAAAAAAAAAAAAAAAAACAGCTGTAGAGGCGGGAGCAACTGAGGTGTGAACACAGAGCCCTGGCCATCTCATCTCCTACAGGGTTAGTTCTCCACAGGGGGAGATTTGTGACTAGCAAGGTGCTGCTGGCAGCTACTGAGTGGACGTTAGGAATGCTATTGGATACCCCCAGTACACAGAGATTTATCCAGCTCAGAATTTCAAGGACTGCAGTTGAGAAATTGTAACAGGAGACTGTGAAGGAGCGGAGTTCAGCTACAGGGTCAACTACCAAGGTAGACAGTAGTCTATAAAATCCACACCCTGTGTATAGATCCGGGCTACCAGGGAAGTGGAAACCATTTTGGTATTCAAAAGAAAGCAAATTTGATGCAGAGATTTATTTTTACGGGTATCAGGGAGGATGAGAAGCAGAGACAATGGGGGAGAGGCCAGGCAAAGATCAGCAACAGCAGGAAGCCACTCTCATTCTTTGGCCAACAGACAGAGGGAAGAGGTAGCATTGCTGGGGCAGGTAGAGCCACAGCACAGGCTGGGGGCACTGAAGCTATAGCAGATAGGGAGGCACAGAGGAAAAGAAGCTTCTGGAAAGGCAACCTAAGGAGAGGAAATGTAAGAAATTCTCGGATTTCTCCTTTCTTCCCTCTTCCCTGCCAGTGGCTCGAATGGGCTGAGCCCCTGCAGGAAGCCAGCAGACATAAGAGCCTGGAACACCATCTTCAGGGAAAGGGGATGGTTGAATGTGAGTGCACACTGGCCTAAGACTGGCCTGTAAAATCTCCTAGAGCCCTAGGAACTCTCCAGAGCATCAGAACCAAGAGAACAATGGTGGCATCTCGGAGCAGCCTCCCCAAAAGTTCTCTTACATCTGGAACCATTTCATTGTGGAATACCATATTCCTAAACCTTGGAACCCTAAGCTTAAAAGAATGTCCTTGTCCTTGAGAAAGCAAGTGCCAACCTGGCTGCTGCTTTTTCACTCGGCCTCAGACATAGCCAGCATGGTGTGCTGCTGGCTGGCCTCGTGACCCGATGAGGAGGCTGGAGTCTGTGTGCAGGCAGCAGGGCTGGGTGGAAACCCACGTTAATGTGCAGAGCCCACGTGGATCAGGCTTTGACTCGTTCTAGTGGCGGGCTCCTGCTTCTTGCTTCCCTGAGAAGCATCCTCTCGGCAGGTCCTGCCCCTCTCTAAGCTGGGCTGAAAGGACAGGGTTGTGGGAGCTTAGGGAACCTGCTGTGACGGGTTTTATTTTTCCTTCCAGTGTAATTTGAAGAATCTAGACAAAGCAAAGGAGATTAATTTATTTGTTTTCCATTTGAACTGCCCAACAGGTCCCCAAACTCACAAGGATAAAAGTGATGGATGTTGAGGAGTTTCTTCTTTATGAAAGTTCTATAGATGCTTAATTATTTTTGCCACACTTTTGATTATCTGCACTAATGGAGATGTGGAGGGCACAAATCAATAAAATCCCTTGATAATCCAAAAAAATCTCAATGTTGCCATTAGTGTTGACCTCCTCCCCCACCAAACCTTTTATCGGAGCTGCTAAAAAGTAGCTCTGTACCCCCTGGGCGCTCAATATATTCAACTTGTTGACAGGCTGACTGATAAAATTGTCTGATTTGGGTTTTATCTCTTTTTCCCTTCTCCTGCCCACTCTCTGGGGGAGGTGCTAATGAGCAGAAAAGAACAAAACCGCAGGAAAAAGAGACTGCAGAAAGCCAGGGTAACACACAAAATGATTAAATAGCTCCTGTATCCCTGAAACTTTATCATGTCAGCTTTGTAGGATTTTTTTTCTTCCTTTTTTTTTCCCTGAAGTAAATTGAAATAACTAAAATGGGCCAAGTATATGGGGCCTTCACAGACCCTTGCTTTGAAGCTTTGAATAGCATAGCTTTTGTACGGTATTCGTGTTCTGGGGAAAGATTTTTAATTGTTAATCTGAATAAATGGTGCCAATATTGGTCTTCATGCTGGCAAATGCCCAGGCATTTTCTTAATCGGGTTGAGGGCAACTGAGGGTTGGGATGGTGATGCTGTCTTAATCCCACTAGGGATGACTGCATGCAGAAAAGGGCTCAGGAAGCAAGTTAAAATGTTTCCTTGTTCCATTTGGGGTTTGCAAAGCATATTTATCCATTATCAAACATGGAGTCACAGAGACCATAGAAAGAACACCGGAATGTAGCAGGCTGTAGATGCATGTGGTGCATCTGCCCAGACTTTTCTACAACCTCCCTTCATACTGTAGGGGTCTGGAAGAATTGATAACAAATAAAGTATGCGAACAGGAGATGGCTTCAAAGTCCCCCCTTGCATTATTCTTCAAGATCCTCCAAGAATATCCCTGTTTGGGTCTAGTCTCTGAGAAAGACGACCACCCTTCTACCCATTGTCCCACGATGCTTTCCTAAATGAATTGATTGATGCTTTCCTAAAGTATGCAGAGGTGAAGTGAGATGAAAAAGAGAGAAAATGAATTGGCATAGGATTTGATTCCCATGAGGGAGCCAGAGACCGCCGGTCCCTTTGGTCTTTGCTCTCCACAGAGGAATGAAGTTTTCTGTCCACAGGAGAAAAGCAGAGCATCTCCTGATTTTCCTCTCTGTATTTCTTTCAATCATTTTTATTGCAGTTGGCCAGATATCATTTGAAAACGATTTCATAAACATCAAAGTGGCTGTGAAATTCAGTGTTTGTATCTGGCAGGTAGCTAATAAAATCAAACTCCGGAACCACCTGGATTTGAGGAATTAGGGTGATGTTTCAAGGTTCAAGCATGGAATCCGAACCAGCATGAATGATTAGAGTCAGGGATTTGTTACAGGGCTTAGATCTTGCCCAACTGTGGAAGCTGCTAGATTGGTCCATGCAGATCGCTACCTGTGCATCTAGTGTTGAAACTGAAGTTGCCATTGGTCAGTTGGACCAGTTCGGAAGAAAAACTGGAAAAGGAACAAGGCAAGGAGGGACTCAAAACCCACAAAGATAACTGAATCCAGGCACAAACTGAAATTGCCATCTGTCTCTGATCATTGCTAAATTCAACTGCTATGGGTGACCCTTAAGAGAAGATGGACCCTTTGATCAAAGAGCTACAGGCGCATGTAGCTAATGACTGAGAAACTGAATGAGCAGAAGCAGATGTGATTCCAGGTATTACTGCCTGTCACCAGCACGATCTAGCAGATCCCCAACAATGAGTGTATGCTGCTGCCACACCCAGCCACTGTACCAATCTTCTGAGCATTAAAGAGGGAAGGGCTGCTGTCCCATTTCTGCCTTCCATATTTTGTACAAGGTGTCACTTGTGGACAACACTAACACTAATAAAGCATTCAGAGAAGAGGGTGCTGGGAAGCACAGTTCTAGTTTAGTTGACAAAGTGCAAAGCCATGATTAAAATTGTTCATCTTCTTGCTTTCGGTGGGGGTAAATTTCAATGCACTTCTTTATACAAAAGTTTCCAATAATTGCTATCCACCAAATTCCTGTGTCTTTGTTTTTACGTTTCTGTTTGCTTAATACTTGCTTAAAGGTTTCTAACTAGTTTTGAAGAAAACGCAACCAAAGTTTAGGGTAACTCATTTATTTACAAAATGAATACTATATAGAACACTTATAAGTTGATTTGTAAAGTACGTCTTCAAAGTTTAAATCTAAAACTTGATTGATAAAAAAATTAATAATCTTCAAATAAGGACATATTTTGAAATAATTTTCCAAGAATTTTATATCTGTTTCATCACAAGATCTTTGTATTTCAATCAGTTTCATTTTGGGGTGTATGAAGAAGTAAATTTTAGCATCTATTTCCATGGAAATATAAAATGAGTGCAATTAGAACATCAGTCATTGATCTAAATGAAAAGTCATGGATGATGACAGAGAGATACATTGCATCTTCTGTCACCTTCTGGATTAAGCCACTGTTTTTTGGCTTAGCCTTAGACTAAGATAAGACTTATTCTGTAGTTATGCATATATAGCTTTTCTCTTGTCAGTGATAGTATTTCAATACCTCCATCAGGATGGTAAATGTCAACATCCATTTTGTATGAGTCACAAGGTCTCTTCTACTTTCTTAAGAAGTAGAAATTCAGAAATTAAGATTCCTTTCAACATGGATCTTTGTAGATGTGCACTCAAGAACACTTCAAGGGTTTATTGTAAGATGACAAGCGTTATTGAATATTAAAATAAGTGAATAGTTGTAGACTTTCACTATACATTAAAGGTCAAAAATCCTATATCCTTAGCAAGGTGCATGATGGGAATAGCACCAGCAAAGCCAGAACTCACATTTTTTTTTCTCTCCTCACCACCATTGACCAGAGGAGCTACTTGCCCCTGTGTGTTAATTTTATCTGTAGGTGCCCTACAAGTTGTCCTTGAAAAAGAAGTAGGAATTGTCCCTGCAGAAGGAAAAAGACAGCTGCTAATATCAGTCATCTTTCAGATTTATTCATCTGATAATGTGAGTCTTCTGTTGCAGATATATATCTCATTCACAACTAACATAAGCTGAACCACACAGTGCAGGTCTACTGAATGCCTTCTGGATTAATTTTCTAATACAACTATGACTAATAATAGTGCAATTATAAAATAAAAACCCTAGGTTCATTAGAGATATTGGTCTGTAGTTTTCTTTCTTTGAAGTGTCTTTGGTTTAGGTATCAGGGTGATGTTGGCCTCGTAGAATGAATTTGGAAGTTCTCCCTCTTTTTCTATTTCCTGAAGTAGCTTGAAAAGTATTGGTATTAGTTCCTCTTTAAAGGTTTTGTAAAACTCTGCTGTATACCCATCCGGTCCTGGGCTTTTCTTAGTTGGTAGTCTTTTGATGGTTTCTTCTATTTCTTCAATTGATATTGGTCTGTTTAGGTTGTCTATATCCTCCTGACTCAATCTGGGCAGATCATATGACTTAAGAAATTTATCGATGCCTTCACTATCTTCTAATTTATTGGAGTATAAGGATTCAAAATAATTTCTGATTATCTTCTGTATTTCTGAAGTGTCTGTTGTGATATTGCCTTTTTCATCCCGTATGCTAGTAATTTGAGTTCTCTCTCTTCTTCTCTTCGTTAACATGGCTAAGGGTCTGTGGATTTTATTTTTTTTTCAAAGAACCATCTCACTCCAGTAAGATTGGCAGCCATTATGAAGTCAAACAACAACAAGTGCTGGCGAGGATGTGGGGAAAAGGGTACACTTGTACACTGCTGGTGGGACTGCAAATTGGTGCAGCCAATTTGGAAAGCAGTATGGAGATTTCTTGGAAAGCTGGGAATGGAACCACCATTTGACCCAGCTATTCCCCTTCTCGGTCTATTCCCTAAAGACCTAAAAAGAGCATGCTACAGGGACACTGCTACATCGATGTTCATAGCAGCACAATTCACAATAGCAAGACTGTGGAACCAACCTAGATGCCCTTCAATAGACGAATGGATAAAAAAAAATGTGGCATTTATACACAATGGAGTATTACTCTGCATTAAAAAATGACAAAATCATAGAATTTACAGGGAAATGGATGGCATTAGAGCAGATTATGCTAAGTGAAGCTAGCCAATCCCTAAAAAACAAATGCCAAATGTCTTCTTTGATATAAGGAGAGTAACTAAGAACAGAGTAGGGACATGGAAATGGAAGGAGACCCTCAGGGTTATACAAAATTACATACAAGAGGAAGTGAGGGGAAAGGGAAAAATAATACAAGGGGGAGAAATGAATGACAGTAGAGGGGGTAGAGAGAGAAGAGGGGAGGGGAGGGGGGATAGTAGAGGATAGGAAAGGCAGCAGAATACAACAGACACTAGTATGGCAACATGTAAATCAATGGATGTGTAACTGATATGATTCTGCAATCTGTATACGGGGTAAAAATGGGGGTTCATAACCCACTTGAATCAAAGTGTGAAATATGATATATAAAGAACTATGTAATGTTTTGAACAACCAACAATAAAAAAATAAAAAAATAATAAAATAAAAACCCAAGACAGATCCTAAAACACACGAAACACCAGGACAACAGGAGTAAACCTCAAATTGTCTTGGACACATGAGGTCATAAGATCACTCTACTCAAAGGCAAAACACTTTTTTGTTTGGTGTGTGTGTTTCTCTGTTTATTTCATTGCTCATTTTAAGAACCTGAAGCAGATTTGCTCAGCTCTGATCTTTCTTCATTGGGAAACGTATTCTGGGGAATTTTAGGCCTTGACTAAACCTTCAGAAGGTATATTAGAGTCTTCTTTTCTCAGTATAAAACCTTGGTGTCGCTAAGAAGTAAGTATTGAAATTCCAAATCATCTTTCCTTGCCTTTCTTAGGAGCATTGATCCCATTTGGTTTGCTCTTACCGAATTTGAGATTATTCTAAATAAGGCTTAGTTTAGAAAGCTGTACCTATTTTTATTACCAACCTAATTGGTAGAGATGGTTACTAATGGAAATAGTTTCATTTAGAGAGATTTAGGATAATTTCTAAAATTATAGTGTTTGCTGCAAATAAAAACATATCCAATCTTGAAAACTCTTACTAGGGTTCACCTTTTTAACCAACTAGCAGGCATTTGAAAGAGAAAATTGGCTTTATTTTGCTAGCCTGTTTTATAAATTGTTATCCATCCCAAATGCCCAATTCTCTCTAGTCTGTTTTCCCAAAATATCTGTCTTTAACCCTTTGGTGGTCCTGGGAAGGAAGGCTGTTCTGCCATTTCATCCTAAGTGATGCTGGCTTACAGAAATGTTTTGGGTTAAAAGAAACTCTTGTTTGATTTTATTTTGAACATAATGTCCCATTTGCATTTTCTTATTGTAGCCTGTCACTTGGTGATTTCAGAAACTTTGCTGGAGGAGTTTGGAGTGTTTTTTTCCGCCCCGTACATCACTGGTTTATGTGTATGAGCTGCTTTAAACTGCAGTGATTGCTTAAAAAACACTATAGTTACTTAAAAAAGATGACTTTGATTGTGTGTTTTTTGTTCCCATCACAATAACTCTTTGCAGGTGATTATTAAATTAGAGATTTTCTTTGTTTTTCTAACAAAAAAAAAAAAAAACCTTTTTGTGTCAGCGCCAATTATGAGTGGTAATTTTTCACATTTTACAAAAGATTTTTCTGTCCTACCTCCACGCCCCTCCCCCAGATAAAGAAGGGCTTTGACATTCTATGACAGGGAGGGTTTTTTGCATACACAGTGCTTTTGACTTTTCTTTTAAAAAAATCTGTTGACTCTATTGAAATGTGACAGGACAATATTTAACCTGAATAGAGGATGTTGACTCCTCTTATTAAAACTGACAGTTAAGGACGTTTCTCTCTTTATTCCTTCTGATACACACAGACAAGTCTTCACTGCTAACTAGTATACAAAATCAAAAACAAAAAAATACGGAACGAAGAGATGACTACCTTATAAACAATATATGAATGACAATTGCAAGTTTAATCTAGCAAAGAAACCTTTTTTTATCCTTTAAGAAAATTAAAGCCCTTTCAAATTAGGTTGATATATGAAGACAGACTGACATCATTAATTTTCAAGTATTCTCTCTTCTTTGCTGGCTGCCTTTTCTCTCAAAAGATATGGAATATTTCTGTTGCCCTGGGCAGGACCACAGCGACACCTATGGAAAGAGTCCAGGGCCTCTTTTGAGTCTTATGTGGAACTGGAAGCTCTTGTTTCTTGGAATTCCTCTCTTCTTATGTGAACTCTTGGAATAAAAATGGCGGACATGGAGGTTGTCCCTGAACTCATGTCAACTGACACTTGGTCTTTTTGTTTGGGGAAAAAAAAAAAAAGACTTGAAATATCAAGCTTTCAAGTTCTTTCTGACTTGTTGGGCCAATAAAGAGCCTCATTAGCATGAATAAGGCTTGAGTTCCTTTCATTTGTACATGGAGTGGGCCTCTCAGGAAGAGCACAATTAGGAACCGGATGCCAACTTTCAGAGATAGACAGGAACCATATGGAATTTAGATGTCTCTGGGTACTTGCCTACTCTCTTCAGCTTCCATGAGTTAAACCTCTTAAAAGAAAGGGTTTCCTAACATATAATGTGCTGAATTTTTATGTGGCCACTGAGACTCAGGATTTTTTTTTTTTTGTGTGTGTGTTTTTTTATGTGGAGGGGGAGGGGGTATTATACAAGGATTAGCAATGGAAATAATTTTTGTTGTAATGCAACTTGAATTATAGCACAATCACAGATGGAACCATTTGCTGCAGTGTAGGCAAAGATACCTTTTATTCTACTGCTCTATACGGAGCATTCTCTCTTCCACATTTATTACCAAATAAGGTTAGTTCCAATGGTCACCAAGTTTTTCAGCACTTACATGAAGAGTCAGAAAAATAGCTCTGTGTTCCAAGGCAACCTTCTGTATTAACCACACAGTAGAATCAGACTTACTGTGCACCAGTACTTTGTCAAGTTTGTCCTCAGAAATTACTCTATTTGTGTTTCTCTGATGTAGCCTTGAAAGGGGCTGGATAAGTCTCATGGTAAAGGTTATACCATGGACCATTATACTGTGAAACCAATTCTAGATTTCTTCTCTGGAAAGTAGAAGGCCCCAACAGTGTTTCTATGGGACCCAGTAGAACCTGTGAAAGAGACCACCCTTAGGTATTCAGTGTCAGAAAACATGAAAAGATGTGGAAAGGTTCTAGTTTATCTGTGTCAAGATTGTGGGTCAGGATGCCAAGTCTGTCATGGTATCTTAGTTCGAGTTTCCCCAAACATAGATCCTAGGGCAAGGATTTGATACAAATATTTCATCTGGAAAATGGCCACATGGTTTGCTGTTAGAGGATGTTCACGCCTCTTATTAAAACTGACAGTTCTAACTTCCAACGGGAGTTGGGGGAGGGGAAGATGGCACAGGGAGGGATGTTATAAAGTTGGTTAGCTCTTTGGGTACCTGGAGCTTTCTTCTTTTGGATCCCATCAGAGACTTTATGGACCACTCATTACAATGGGACCATTGAGGGACTAGAAAGATACTTATCCACAATTCACAGCCCTTGTTGGTTGAGGGTCACTCCTGAGTATTAACTTCCCAGCATAGCAGGTGTCTTTTCTTCACTGGTGGGATACATGGCCTTGACTGAACAAAGCAGAATGGAAGTGTCAGTGGAAATTGTCTACTGGTTACTTCTGTGGTTGAGCAGCTGGAGTACCCTTGGTTCACATGGTTTAGAGAATTAAACACTGTTACAACTGAGTATGCGTGTGTGTGTGTGTGTGTGAGCATATGCAAGGGGGATGATTCTTTGTGTGAAGGTGTGTATTAGTGCTCTGACTCTAAAGCAGAGGCACATGGCTCTTGTTAGACACAGAGGGAAAATTATTATAGGAAGTAGGATGGAGCTAGAAATTTTCAAGTTCTTTCACTGGCTGTTGTACCTCTAATGGAATATAAAAGGCAAAAAGGAGAGACCCTTGAATGACCTGGAAGAGAAACCCATGAAATGAACAACACAGTTGCTAAGAAAGCACAAGGGTTATACAGCAGATGGAGTTATGGGCCATGGCAAGTGATGGTTTCTCTTTATGTCACCTACTATTCATTCTACATAGTATGGTCCAGTAGAACTTTCTAAAAGATGGAACTACTCCGTATCTTGGCTGTCCCTTAAGATATCTGGTCATTGCAGGTAGCTATTGTGACTATATTAGTTAACTCAAGCTACTATAACAAAATACCACAGACTGGATGATTTAAACGACAGAGATTTATTTTCTGGCTGTTCTTACTCGGCTCCGTTAGTCTAAGGTCAATGTGTCAGCAGTGTTAATTTCATGCTGAGGCCTGTTAGGTTGGCTTACAAAAGCTACCTCTCTGTCTCACATGGTCATTTCTCTATATAAAATTTGTACAGTCCTTGTCTGTTTCTGTCTCTCTCAACCAAATTTCTTCTTTTTATAAGACACCAGTCAGACTGGGTTAAGACCCATCCTGAAGACCTCTTATCAGTTTAACCACCTCTTTTAAGACTTTAGCTCTAAAGACAGTTGACATTTTAAGATACTAGGAGTTAGAACTTTAACATGTAAATGACGGGGTACAATTCAGTCCATATCAGTGACTGAAGAGCTAAATTTCTAATTTTAATTAAACTTGCATATCCATTTGTGGCTAGTGGCTACCATGTTAGACAGTGTGGTGCTGGAAGATCCACCTGTTAGCCTTCCTCCCATGAGTTCAGAAAAGTCCAGAGCAGTGGGGTTCCTCCTTGACCACAAAGGAGATGGTTCAAGTGACACCCCAGTCAAGGAGTTGTGTCCTAGCGCATGTCTACATCAGAGTCAGAACTCTTATAAAACAGTGAAATTCCAGGCTGGAAGAGACAGAAATGCAGATCCCGGAGTCAAAAATTAAATGGAGCCTCTGGCCAAAAAAGGGCCATAAATTTAGAAGCGGGATGACAGCAGAATAGAACATACTGAGCCCCAGACACGTGTTACAACTCTGGTTATAATGGGTGTCGTCTTACTCTTGAGCTGCTACAACCCTTGATGGTAGAAGGAAAACTAAAATTTGTTAGCCAGGGGTAACTCCATTTCTTCTAGTTTAAAACAGTCTATAGGTTGGCTTCATTCTGTTTAGGATAACCATTGGGTTAATGAATGATTCAGACATCCTTCCAGGGAGGGCTGTTTCTTTGTTCTGGAACCACCTAATCTCACAGAACCTTTTTTTTCAGTAGCTTCTGGATATAGGGGGAGAGTGTGTCTTGCTGATGGCAATTGATAAGAGGGCATCCCCAGTAAGCATGCTGTCCGCGAGTCTCCTCTATGGCCTGGGTAGCCTGGCTAGGTCCTAGACATTCAGTGCTGATGCCCACTGAGATTAAACTGGACCTGGCTGGTCTCTCCAGGGTCTGTGTTGGGCTCACAATGTGTGATATCATCTTGTATAGAAGTTTTTTTTAAAAAAAATCATTCTACATCCACCCCTTAGGGGATACCTGGTCCTCCTTGATTACCTATATCTTAGCACAGACTGTGAGAACAAGAGAGCTACCTCTAGCCCCATGATTCTTAACAGGGAATGACTTTTCTCCTTCCCTAGGGGACATGGTTAATGTCTAAAGATATATTTGGGTGAGTGCACACATCCTGTGATGCATAGAGCAACCCTCACAACAAAGAAGTAAAAAAGACTTCCTCCTAGTCCACTCATTTAGACGCTCCCTTTGACCATTTCTGAACAACACTTTGGTAGCCCCCTATCTCTTGGTGCCATGCTTAAAGCGGGGACCTCTTCGGGAGACTTGGAGCTTGACCTTGACCTTACCAGGAGAATCAAAGAATGAGTCCCACCATGTTGTAAGAAATACGTATTTAGGATTTTTATCACCTCTTGATCCTAAACTTTCTCTGGAGTTTTGACCCCAGAGGGAAAGTCAAAGTCTTTGTACCCAACGTGTTACTTGCTTCCCTTTTGCATCGTTGACATTTGCTTTGTCCTGCATCTGATTTGGCTCCCACCAGAGGAGCTTTTGTGTGTCTTGCCTTCCCTTCAAGGGATGCCCATTTATTTAATGGATGATGACAATAATCTATAGTAGGGGAAATTAATAGTTTAATATTTCCCAAACATCCTCCTCCCTGTTATGCTCTGGCTAATAGCTCCGGCTAATAGGGTTACTACAGAGTTGTTTGGTGGGTGCATGGTGCCTGGGTGTGTCGGACTGGCATAAAGCAAGGGTATCTGGGAAGTTGCCCTTTTCTGTCACTTGAATCCCTCATGGTGTGAAGGGGAAGTCCCATTTCCATTCTTGGCAGTAGTGTTCATCGTTACTTCCAAACAGCTTAAACCATGTGCTTAAGCTCATTCCAAACAGATGCTAAGTGGAGAGCATTAGAGTAGGAGGTGAAGAAAGGGACTTGGGGAGCTCCTCATTGCTTCCCCATCCCCTTCTCTTACCCAGCCCTAGGCAGCCTATACCAGAGTCTGTTCCCTGGTCCCCCACCCCAGCTGTGACACACCCATCCAGACCAGTAGCAACAGTGAGAAATGGGAATGTGTTGAGAGGAACAAGCTTCTGCCTCCCTGGGGCTCCCAGCTGCCCCGTTGGCCTGTACTATCCATGACCACAGTTGGCTCTGCCCTTGGCACCTCATGGCCATCCTGGGTGCTTTTTCTTTGGCAGCATGATGCAGGAGAGCTGTTGGTCTCCAGGCCTGTGCATACATCTCCCTCACTGCTGTCTCAAGGAAGCAGAGCCCTTTGTGGCCAGTTCTTGGCAAAACACACAACATTCTAAATCAGGCTGGGCCAAGAAATACAGGCCTAGTTTTCTTTTTATATATGAAAGCCTTTTTTTTTTTAAAGAAAAAAAAAATCTTTAAATTTGTTCTTCAAGAAGAAATAAACCTTTATTAGACCCTATGTATTGCTGTAAATTTGATTGACCAGATGTTTGTCAGATTTAATATACGCTGTTTAAAAAGTTGTTTTCTACATCTCGACCGAGGCCCATTCTGGTGAGGAAGGAGCCGGTTTATAGGAAACAATGAAATCATTTTTTACACCTTACAGATGCTCTAATCCTATTACAGACTGAGGTGTTTAAAATTCTTGGTGTTTTTTCACTTGATTTTTATGGTGAGAGTGATTGTGGAAGGAGAGGACCAAGGCAAGAAAATATTTCAATGAAGCATTCCTCAAGGGGGCCTCGCTCGAGGTGAGTGGAGGGAGGGACCGGCACCTGGAGGGGTCAGGGCTGTTGAACAGTCTGAGGGTTGTGCTTTTAGGGATTCTTTGTGGTTGGTTTTGCTTTCTGGCCCTGGCTACTGACTAAAGCTGAAAGACCACTGCCGGAACTTTGATCGATGATGCCAAGCTCTTGAATCCTGGGAAGCTGCTCTGCTGGGGAATTTGGGACTCATTTCTCTCCAGCAGCCCTAAATGGAATATGGCTTCCAGTATCCCCTGTGGTTCTCTCCTGAAAACAGGCTATTAGTATGGCTCTCAAAAAAGGTGGCAGACCCAAATGCCTATCAGGGCCAGACGACTAGCACCCCAGATCTCACCAAAGGGACCACAGGGCCCTCAGTTCTGCACCTTGTTGCCCTGTGGGAGTGTGAGTCCAGCAAAGAAATGTCTCCTAAGGCTTAGCACACAGAATTCACATGCAGGGTCTATTCTTCCTGAGGACCCCGCGTTTTCAGATCTTATTGTAGTAAAACATGTGTACCTAGAAATCCATCCCATGTGAATTCATTGTCTCCAAATAGGAATTACTGGCCCTAGTAAAAATGGTTTTAAACTTTGGAAGCTCTTATTGTTACATGAGGGTATTCAATAGGCGAGACTATTATGTATTATCCCCATTTTCTTTTATGAAAGAAAGGACATTTAGATATTCCCCCATTTGTTCCCAATCACAGTTCCTCCTCCGAAAGAAGAGTAGGAGAAAAGGAAAAAGGTCATTTCATATGTAAGAAACCCCTTTAGAATAACTTTATTTCTACAGAATTTCATCTAGTTACCCTGTTTTCTTTAGTTTCTTGGTGAACACTCCATCGCAGGCCAATGGTGATCTACAAGCCTGAGTAGATTGATTCTACCGATTGACACTGGCATAGATAGCTTTTTTTAAAGTTTGTTTCAGTTTAATATACCAGGCTTTATTAATTTCCACATTTGCCATTTTTTTAATGAAAATATTTTATTTTTATATGGTGCTGAGGATCCAACCCAGTGCCTCATGCATGCCAGGTGAGCGTGCTACCACTTGAGCCGTATCCTCAACCCCAGATTGCTTTCTTAACAGCATCAAAATGATGAGGGTGATCTTGGGTTTCACCTTGTCCCTCACCAGTATGCAGCCTGTGGCTTCTGACATAAAGAAGGGTTCATGAGATTTGGAAGAACCTTGAAGATTGTTGGATTCAACAGTTTATCCTACATTTGAAGCCGTTGTTTGCTGGGTCATATAAGCTCACTGGCTCAATAGCCTGTTCCATAACTATTTAAGTAACATGAGAGAAATGGGATTTTTTTAACTTACAAAAATAATACAAGCAAAAAGGAGAAAAATAAGTATAGCATGGTTCTACTTCTGTGTGACGAGCTCTATAAACCTTTAGATGCATACCATCTTATCTTTTTTTCTAATTGTGTGTTTATTTGGGATGTTCTTGCCTGTGCTGTTTTTACTTCAATTCATGGTGAACATTTTTCTTTACTCAATAATCCTCAATGACACTTTTTAATAGCTCAGTAGCATTACATTTTATGAGATAATTTAATGTTTATGGTTATATATTCATATTATGTCTCATTTTGAATTTTCTGAGCAACAGTAGAATCAATATCATAGTAGCTGGAGAACCCACCTTCTGAATATTTTATTTTGCTTATTCTTTTTTTTTTTAAAAATAGTTCCCTAGATCTCTATGAAATTTCTTATGCCTAAAAATTCTTATACCTAAATGCAAGTTCAATTCATCTGTATTCTCAGTTTAAACTATGTATAGATTCTTTAGGGAATCAACAGTGAAAGAATTCTGTGCCAATGGGTATGTTTCTTAGAGTGGGTGTTATTAGCCAACCTGTGAACAGCAGCCCTGAGTCACTTTGGTAAAAATGATGGCAAACCCTGGTCGCATTGATAGAAGGGAAAGCATTTACACCCCGTCATCAGGTCTTAGCATGTAGCTCTGGGACCATCACTAGTCAGGAAGCCACGTGTTTGAGTATCCATGGGTGAGTTCCATCCTAAAACAGTTGAAAATGTACGAATAGAGTTAGAACTAACTCTCTGATTTAACTATTTGGCTTGGGAAGAGATGGGAAATGCTTTGCTCTAAGTATCTGGCTGCATCTTCCTATATTATTTAAATAGATTGAAAAAAATTATAAAATGTACCTTTTCCAGAGAGATTTAGAATCTCTTTGTGTCAGATCCAGTTTGTACAGAAATGTGGTAAATCTTCCTTGTGAGCCCTTCTTATCCAGATTATTGGAGGCAATTTCATTAAATGTGTCATGGTTTATATCCCCATTCAGAATCTTCTCGCCATATACCTCACCCTTACAATTTAGTTCTTTCTTAGGGAAAAAAAAATGCACTTTTCTGGAGATTTGGGCATATCTAATTTTCATGCCATTGTATTTTTAGAGTACTCTGCCTACTGTATTTTGAACTATCTTCTCTGAATGGGAGATGAGCAAAAAGAACTTCTGCATTTGAAAGAGGTTTAATTTTGCTGCCTAAGAATCACAGCCAAGTGTGAGAGGATTTCTTGGTTCATAAAGTCAAGGTTAATTTTAGAAAAATAGTGTTGGTGTCCTAGTTAGCTTGAAATTGAATTCTGACAGTTGGAATTTGTTAAATTCATCCTGCATTTTTCACAAATCCACATGAGCAGTGCTCCAAGGTGCTATCAACTGACTGAGTATCACCTCACCCTCCTTGTTTTTTGAAACATTATCTCAGACCAGTGTGTGCATACTTATTTATTGCCTATTGCTACATTGGTATATAAGTGTCATGAGGGCAGGAAGTAGACCTATTATCTAGCTGAGTGAATGAATGAATGAATCCCCAAAACTGAATACATAACTAGTGGTATTGTTCATGTTGCTAAAAATGTTTCTGAGTCATGAATATTGTCAAGAGTTAGTTGAGATACTGTTCTACATACTGAGCTGATAACAGTTAAATCAATGACTACCTCCTTGTATGCATCTTTAGAATCAAACAAGGAGCAAGCCAGGATAGGGGCAGTGGGAACACCTTTGTCCAGGTGTGGCTTGAAAGGGAGCCATGTTGCAGAACACACAACCTACTTGCTACTATTTCCGCACTGAGGAGTCCTGTTTTGCAGATGCCACTGTACCAGATATACTTACTGAGGCAGCCTTGATTTCAGATTAACCTATTTGTCTTTGTGATTTCTGTATTTTCTGTATCTTATTGTAGTAAAATTGCTCTTTGGTCCCATATCTCCATTCCTTCATGTGGTTAACAGCTAGAAAAACAAGGAGGAAATAAAAAGAAAAATGATGTGTCCGTGTGTTAGCATTATTGTACAAAAGGGACCACGTATCCTGTGTTCATCCCTAACGTCAATCCAATCCCCCATCATTCTTCTTAGTTAATGTTGCTCCAGATTTATTTAAAATTATGATTAACTAATGTAGTAAATAAAATTGAAGCCGGGCTCAGTGGTGCACGCTTCTAATCCCAGTGGCTTGGGAGGCGGAAGCAGGAGGATGGCGAATTCAAAGCCAGCCTCAGTAACTTAGTGAGGCCCTAAGCAACTCAGGGAGACCCTGTTTCAAAATAAAAGTATAAAAAAAAAGGCTGGGTATGTGGCTCAGTGGTCGAGTGCCCGTCAGTTCAATCCCTGGTACCAAAAAAAAAAAAAAAAAATTGAATAGTAATTTGTTAAGCCATCTTTTAACAGGGATGTCCTTGTGGGCAGAGATGAGGGGATTTAAAATAAAGGACCTTTGGTGGCAAATGCAGGTGTGGTGTAGAGCAAAGCACTGAGCTCTGTGGCATGGTAGACACTGGCTTAGGGAATGGCATATACTGTTGGCCCTCCCTGTCTTCAGGCTCTGCATACATGGATTCAACCAATCACAGATGGAAATATGTTTTTAAAAAATTGCATCAGTACTAAACATGTACTGACTTCTTTTCTTCTCATTATTCCCTAAGCAATAGAATATAATAACTATTTACATAGCATTTGTATGGTATTAGGTATTATAGGTAAACTAGAGACAATGTAAAGTATATAGAAGGATGTGTGTAGGTCATATGCAAATATCATGCCATTCTACAAGAGAGACTTGAGTATCTTTGGATTTAGGTATCGTTGGGGGGAGTGTCCTGGAACCAGTCCTCCATGGATACCAAGGGACAGCTGCACTAGGTCCTCCGTCATTTGTTGACTTAAATTATTTAATCCTTATGTGATTGTTCAGCCATCTATACAATGGAATTCATAACTTTTTAGGATTGTTAGGGGATTAAAGATGCTTATAAATACTTAGCATGTGTTCTGGCATATTCTAGGCATGTAATAAATAGCAACAACCACAAGCTGTGTTTCCCATGCTGCTGGTGAAGTATGAGAGAGGCTTTCTAAAATTTCTATAAGTCTCTGATTTCAAAAAAGCCACCAGAGGAAGCATTATCCAGGTGAGGAGTAGATATTTCAAAGTGTAGCGATAAGCGAGAAGAGTCTTGAGACCTTTGCATTTCACGTAGGATTTCTGTTTATCACAGATTTAGATGCACACTCACTAACATAGATAAATAGCCGGCAAATCCAAGGATTGGGAGATCAAGTTGACGCAGGGACAAGGCAGGACTGTGTAAGAAAAATGAAGGAGTGAGGACCGTGGAGAACTGGGAAAAGTAGATCCTTCCCAGAAGCATTCAAGTTCAAATTTTAAAAATATCATGTGGCACAATACCCTATGTCTGTGGACCACATGTGACCCCTCGTCTGTCACTGCTGCCGAAGAATGAATCCAATACTATGGATTCCTGATGAGAAAGTGAAGGATATAATCTTGAGAAGACAATAGATAAATTATCTGATCTTCTCTGATTAAAATAAAAACAAATCTTGTACCTTAAATTTCCTTTAAAAATTTTTTTCATGTTTTTTTAATATTAAAAGTTCTCAATAAATGTTTGTGGACAGAAATAGCTTATGAAGAAACTTTGGGGGGAAAAAACAAGAAAGCATGAGAGAAGACAAAATTACCTTATAGTTCTATCACCCAGAGGTGACCCCTTTATATAATCACATTCTCCTAGAGTTTTCTCAGTGCCCATGTAGTCATATAGACATCACAGAATTATACAAAATTGAGACCAGGCCATAAAATTTGTTTCATTTAGCCTAACATTATAGTGTATTTTCTTGTGTCATTAAATGCTACTTGAAAAGCATGATTTAAAATAGCTACATGATATTTTATCAGGTGAGTGGGCCAAATTTTATGTCATCATTTAACAGTTAAACATGTAAATGGACATTTAGAGTCTATAATTTTTCTCTCTTTTAAATAATATCGTGATATAAACCCTTTACCTGTACAGCTCTGTGTAATTCTCTGATGTTTAGGATCAACTCATGGTCAAGGGGGATGAATATTTTCAAGAGTGTTGATAGATGTTGTCTGGCTGTCATGCAGAAAGGCTGTCACAATTTATACCCACACAGCCCACATCTACAAGTCTTCTGCACCCAGGGCTGGCAGTAAAAAGTGAAATGAGTGAAACTTGGCCACTGTTATAGAAGATGTTATCTTTTTGTCTTATTTTCCCTTTCATTGATTATTAGTATTTATCAGTCCATTATATTTCTTGGCGAACCTTATTTTAATACCATCATTCAGCATTCTCTGGGACAGAAATCCTAGCTGAAATGTGAAGGTCTCATGAGTCTTCTTTCTTATTGTTCATCAGTTTTTATTACATAGCTACTGTGTCCCAGGAACTACCTAGAATTGGGAAGACAGCAGTGAGAGAAGGAAACATCTGCTCTTGTCAGATTTAAATGTAATAATGTAACCTTTTTAAATACAATAATGTCTGGCTCATGTAAGATTTCAGTAAGTTACTTTCTATCATTCTTGGTGTAGATCTGAGTGTGTCCTAATAGTGTCAAATGCTGTTTTGTGAGCAGGGATGTTTCTAGAAGTTTCCTTTATGGAGTTGGCTAACAATGCCTAGATTTTCCTGGGTATGACTATGGACCTCATATAAATTTATTTCTTTAAAGACCAACAATGTAACCAGATCCCAAAATACCTGTGACAACTCAAGCACCCCCTGACCTGAGGGGAAGTAAAACCGAGCCAACACAAAAAGACCTGATGGCTCAACCTATCTTCCTTTTGCAGATTTTGCAAAAACATGACTCTTGACTGTGCTACTTTCTCTCCGAGCCTTACAGTGGATCTTTCCCTGGGTGAGGTAGATAACCAGAGCTTGGAAAGCATCACCCACACCCCACCTAGGTGGGATCATTGAAAAACAGTTAAAAAATAAAAGTTCAAAATGGCCAAGATTCTTATTTCTCCTTGATTTCAGACCCTGTGCACAGTGTCGGGTTGGAGTTGGCATCACGTGTAACAAAGAATCACGGAACCTTAATCAGAATTACAGGTTCCATGGGACTAATCCAGTTCCTGCCCCTCATTACAGTATGTTTTCAGTATGGTCTGATACAGGACAGCTGGCTTTTTGTTTTTCAACACGATGAGGTTCATGCTCTGGCCACAAAAGATTAGTGGCTAAGTAGAATCCAGGTCTATTTTAGCAGGATCTCAACTTGCTTATTTGCAAAGGGTCCAAAAGGAGCAAGGAAGGAGGTAGATAGAGATGAGCATCGTTTCAAGTGCAGCTTTTTGTAGTTGGACAACAAAGAGGTTGTTGGGGGGGGGCATAGCAAGGAGAACATGCTGGGTATTGAATTTATATTAGAATAAATGTTCTTTCAAGAAAGCACCACTTGGAAGCTAATATCAAATCCTTGCCTTTTCCCAAGAACAAATGGTTCCTTTACATCTGAGTTTTGATGAGCTGCTTACGCCTGAGCCTTAGGCTGGTGGGCTATATGCAGAGGGCCCTGCAATTGTGCAGTCCTCTTGGTCAGCCCCTGGAACAATATCTCATAAAGATCTTAAGCAGCTCTCCCTTCTCTTGTCTAATGAACTCAGGAACTGGGAATGAGATGCAGAGCTGATTCCTGGATTAAATCTTCTGAGCCTTAAACCAGGCTGGAATTGGAAGTAAAGAGGAGACTGGAACCAAGAGAGGAGGATGATAGGCTCCCATCTTCTGCAGGAGCCTAGCAACCTGCTTGGAGAACCCACAAATGACCAGTGGAGATGGGACATGAATAACATAAGGCCTGTTTGAGGTCCGTAGTGCACTTCCTGCGTTTTTTCCCTCTGTTTTTTTCCCCTGGAATTTTTGAAGCAAGGAATATGTATTCACGTGGCAGTCAGTCACTAAATGGCTGTGTCCTCTGGTGACCAATGAGGGGTGGACTGGGGCAGGGAGCCACAGGAAACTTCTGGCACAAAGAAATGAAGTCAAATGGGAATTGGTGGTCTCCAAAAGGTGGGTGGTCCATGGAGAAGCGAGTTTCAAGACAGAATCCATGGAGGGGGGTTGCACACAGAAATAAACAAACAAACATGTAAACATGTATCCTCTTTCGCTGTATTGAGCACCAAAGACATGTCTGGGGGTGCTTCGCCCCCGTGGAGGAATGAATGAGCTGCAGCCCAGGCAGGAATAACTGCATTCAAAATATTTCAAATAGGCCCCAACCAGCTTTCTTTCTCTTTCATCTGGTTTTCTTTCTGAGCTTCTGCAAATGTCCTTTTCCTCTTATTTTTCTGCTGCTCCGTGGTGCTTGCACTCGTTTCCAAGGAAGGACGTGAACATTCTTTCATATGGCAAGGTGAAAATAATTTTATTTTCATCACTTCCCTCACCTCCCCCTACCCCAACCCTGTGATGGATTTACTTGAAAAAAAATAATGACGGGGCTTCACAAACTGGCCTGACAGTTGTGATGCGGAGAGCGAGCCAGCTGAGTAGGGACGGTGAGGCATCTCTGTACCTATTATGGCAAAAATCGATAATGCTTTCTGTAAATTGCTCCTCCCAAAGGAGTTGAACAAATGCAGGAGACAGGGGAAACCATCATTCCGTGTGAAGGCTCTGCACACTTGGACCAGTGCAATTATGAACAGGCGGGCGGTTAGGTTCGAGTGTGTGTGTGTGTGTGTGTGTGTGTGTTCATGGTAAGAATTGTGTGTGTGTGTGGGGGTATCATAAAATTTTAATTGTCTGCCTCTTCTCTCGGAAAGGCATGTTATTCTATCTGTCCTTTGGAGGTGGGAGGGCCTGGGTCTACCGGTAAATTCCTTAGGAATTTGCAATGGGTGGATTAAGGCCAATAGCCAGTCTATTTAATTGCCGATTTCCTATCTGGGGACTAAATTGTTCTGATGCTTTTCTAAAAACTCTCTTGTAAGGGCTGTGGGAATTCCATACTGTGTCTGTAAACAATCTTGTATGTTGGGCTGTGTTGAAATCTTCTTTAAGTTCCAAATCTCTCATCTGAATGATCTTTGAAAAGATAATATATCTCAAGTTCCTTTAGGGACCTGTTCCTCCCAGCCCACCCATCCCAGGCTCAACTTGCAGAAGGGAGTTGGAGTCATTTTCATCACGATGATTCTTGGGGGCCATAGCTCCATTTGCTATTTTTCCTAGCAGGAGATGCCTCAAAATTAATTACTGATCAACAAATTGATGGGAATAGACAAATTATGTCTACTAAAATAATTTTCAACTCCATGCTTTAGATTAGGGAAGTGAAACATCTGGAATGCAAAGGTTTTGTGGAGGTTGTTGTGCAGGTAACTAAGAACAGTGGAAATACGCTCTGTTGGAAAGATCACTCGAAGTGGAGAGTAGAAGAGCGAGGTTTAAGAATCAGCATTGCTCTTTCCTAGTTCCATGACCCATAAGTTTCAGCATCAATGACATTATCTATAAAATGGAGGTGACCCATCCATAAGCTCCCTCATGATGTGCAAGAAGGCTGTGTGAAAATCCATTGCCAACGTTAAGGCACTCTGTGGATGTAAATTACTTTGAGCATTATTGAAGATAAGCAAGTTAGACCTTGGGGGAGTATTTGAATGGAAGACCAAGTGGGACTGTCTGTGGCCACACTATGGACTTGGGAACCTGTTCGTGAAGGTTGGTTTCCTATGATACACAAGGCTTACAAGAAACCTACGTGTCAACCCATGTTGAAGTTAAGCAGATACATTGGTAGGGGATGTAAAGTGAGGGTACAAGCAATCGGAAATTTAGCTGAGAACCATCATCCGACAGAATCACATTTCCATGGGCTTCAACTTGAGCCCAGCAGGTAGACTAGGGGTGGACACTGTATCCTCAAATGAGAAGTAGCTATGACTTTAGAGGAGCTGGGGCAGGGGCAGAGAAATAGAAAACACTTTTACAAAGCAATGTAAGCTTCTCAGAGAGAGAGAGAGACCTAAATTCTATTTGAAGAGATGAGACTCTGTCTTGGTTTCCAATTATTTCGTTAAACTGTTAAATTAGTGGAAGGAAGAATAACACATTGCATGCAAGGAATTGCTATGAATCCTCAAGTAAGAAAGTTAAAAGCAGCAAAAGACAGATGATGAGACAAGGAAGAAAAAAGGAGACCATAAGACTTGAATATTAGAAAGAAGGAGGACTACATACTTTGGGGAATTGAAAATAATCGCCATCCTCAGGACCCCAGGTAATCACACAGTAATGTTGGAAACATGTTCCAGTTGGTTAGGAAATTGGGAATAGATGCTAGTATCCACGTTGAGGGAGTTAGGCAGATATCTCCATGCATTAAAGAATTTGACTACATAGAAGGTGAGCCAGAATGCGGGGTGATTGGGAGGGCACTTGGATAGATGGATACTTAAGGATGCAATTTTAAAAACAAGAGTCACAAATCTCTTAGGGAGGAGCAAATAAATGGAATCCTACCAGGCTACTAAGAATCCAAGATCAAGCCATTCTCTACAGGAAATGAGCCTGGAGTTGAGGCGAATGGAGTCACCTAATCTAAGAACAGGCCAGAAGTAAAGGTGCATCTTTAAAAAAAAAAAAAAAGAAAGAAACATTGCCTGATGTCTGCCCCCTGCTGGATGCAGCTGCCTTGATTCCTAAAGATGGGAAAAAGGGAGCAATGGCAAGGAAAAAAATTGACCTATTAAAGTCAATAATCCCAGGATCCTAATGTATCCAAATGCATCTGAATAGCATATTAAAATTACCAAAATTGTCTTTTAAAACCTACTGATGTGGGTCACCCAAGCAGCAGGCTCCCAGTTGTTAATAATTAATACTGAGCGTCCTGGGGAGGAATCACTGTGGATAATTGTAGCCAGTAAGTACAAGTCTGGCAGCCCAGTGTGCTGCGGGTCAGAAAAGGGCAGCGAGGAAGGTATCATACATCACGCGGGTGCCAGCCGCTGGGTATTGGTGATCTGCTTCCTCTGGCTGTTCTTATTCTTCTGATGTGAGAGCCTTCTAAACAAGGCTGTGAATTGGTTTTCATGCTCGCATTGACAGATTGGGAAAGCAGTTTGTTCTACCAAATTTAACAATGATATATCATTATCACAACTTTGGGGGAAATCTATAAAATCAATAAGTTTGTAGCCTGAACAGGATTTGTATCGCTCGCTCGCTGTGCTGGTGTCAAAGCGTGAGCATATGGATTGAGTCACAGCCTGAGATCAATGGAATTTGTGGACAGTAAGCTCAATAACAAGCCCTTCTGAAAAGAAATAGATGTAAAAAGCAAATTTACTAGAGTATAAAAAAAAAAAAAGCTAATATCTTTTCCGCGCCTGGCTGTAAAGTGCTGTTTGGCTGCTGTTGGCTGCGGGTACTTTGAAAGCTGTCTAGGGTATGTGCTTGCAATTCTGAATGCTACTGCACCAGCTTCATGCTTTGCATGTACCATTGGGTGCTTCTGTTTGCAGGGTTTGTACTAGGAAACTGGCCAAGAAAGGAGGAGGGGGAAAAAATAGCCCTTTATATTGTAAACTGAATAAAGAATAAAACCAGTCAGTGTGTCTGCCGGGGAAAGACCACGGTGGCTTTATTTACTTTGTGCTGGTAGGACTTGCTAATGGAGAAAAATAAAAAGGCATAATTAAATAGTTTAATGAATTCGCAGCTCTTTTGTTTGAGTGGGACGGGAATGCATGTTCCGGAGAGGCCTCACAAAGAGCTTGGCTGGCAGTGAGTTAAAAGTAGGAAATCAGTTCTTTGAAGGCATTTTTATACTTCATTATCCCAGCATGTAAAATGACTTGTACTAAACGATCGAGGATTTTATTTTTCACTCTCTCTCTTTCTCTCCCTTTTCTAAACAAAAGAGAGCATGGGGCGGCTGGTGTCTAATTCCCCTCCGGGTCCTGAGCCGGGGGATCAGCCTGTCACCAGGCTGGTGGGCCAGTCCCTGCACTCGGGCAGCATCCAGGGCTCTGAACAACAGCGGAGCCCATGTTAGCAGGCAGCGCCTTCCGCCTTGCGCGCCTAGGGTGAGCTCCACAGGCCCCTAGTCGCCTCCTGCTAGGCTGTGAATTGGTGTCCTTTATGGTGTGTTTCTGCAAAGCCAACATTACTCACTCTTCCCTCTCGGGATAAAAACCAAAGGGGAGAAGGAAAACCTAAGGGAGATTCGGCTAAGTTTGGAGAGCATCATCCCTGTGTCCCCCCTGACTTGGTTTCCTTCTGGGCCATAAGGAGAACTGTTTGGGAGAACAGCTCCTGCAGGGAGGGGGAGCCAGCTGCTCACCAGCGCCCAGCTCTCCTCCCCTCTAGCCACTTGATCCCATGCTCAAAGAGGCCACCAGAGCACTGAGAGGCCGGTGTGACATAGCCCCGTTATCAGAAACCAAGGGTCAAATGCGGCTTGTGCTCTCTAGGGAGACAGAGTTGAGCCTCGCAGAGGTCACTTCACACGGCCACCTGGGCAGAGGGCTAGGGGAGGGCCAGAGACTTCCGGGGACTGAGTTTGAGTTCAGATGCATTCTGCTGACTGGCTGGAGAGAAGATCCAAAGGAAGGTGGCCATCGCTGAAGCAGTGTGGCCTGGACCTTGAGCCCTGAAGCTAACTATGGTGGCCAAGGAGATGTCTGTGCTACCTCAGCCAGGTAGACCTGTATTTTTAAAACTGTGACTGGCTAATTGAGCTCAAACTCAGTGTCACAAACTTGGTGGTAACAAAGCTTAGGGAAAATGAAGCCCAGGATGACCCCCGGGGGTTTCTGGGTGTCAGAATTGTCCTGACCACACTTCCCCCACCTCTCCACCTCCACAGCAGCCACATGTGTGGAGAGAGAGAGCAGAAGGGTTATTTTTCAGTGACTTGTTTTAAGGGCTTGCCAGGCTCCTACCCTCTCTCCCTGCCCAAGCTGTGGGAGCTCAGGGCTTCCCAGAGGGTGTGGCCCGGGGGCTGGACCTGGGACTTCTCAGCAGCTTGAAAGCTCCTCTATACATTTGCTGTTATTTCTTCCTTCCAGCCAAAGTGAGGGCTGTCTCCTGAGCCTTCTGTGGCAGCGCTTGGAAGGCGACAGAAAAACAACCCAGCTGAGGTGGTTCTAGGTGACACACCTAATCCATCTTTGCAGGAGAAGGGCCCTCTTGGGTCTGAAAATAATTATTGCTTCTTTCCATCAGACTTATTTTTCCTGTCTCTCGCCCTCTGCTGTATTGCACTTGGGTCTTGCCTCCCAATGCAGGGCACAGTGTGGGTTCCAGGGCTGTCTCCACCTGCCCCCTCAGTAGTGTGCCCTGAGGATCCCTCTGTAGCATGTCTGTACCCTGTCTTGGGGAGGCTGGTTCTTGGTGACCTTTTTGCTTTGCCCCCATGAATATGCAGAGTCAGCTGCCAGTAGCAGGGAATTCTATTGAGTTTTTTTTTTGTTGTTGTTGTTGTTATTGTGTTTTTTTTTTTTGGCAGGTTGGAAGATTTGCATTCACAAAGCCCCTCTCTATTCCTTATTTGCTTATAAACAATGCTCGCTATTTGGTTCTTGTTAAATTTTACCTCATAAACAAATATTACTCTGGGAGCCCCAGCCAATAATTGTTTAATCCTGACTTCTTTTGTTTTTTTTGTATCCCTATAATGCATTGACTATAAACCCACAATTTTAACTTTATTGGAGGATGGTTTTTCTCCTCCCTTCTCTGGAAAGCTGAAGGTTCATCTCCGGGTAAGAACTTGAGATACTTGGACCGATGGACGAGAACAGCAGATAGAGTGTCTTTGGGGGAAGGATGGATACAGTTAAATCCTCTGGTTAAATAAACCCCAATGGACAAGCTCTGCATTCTGTTCCCTCTCTTTCTTTGATGCTGGTTCTGAAAAGCGTGAAAGAAAATGCTTTTCACAATTAGCCCTAACTTTTGAATTACAGCATTTCTTTCAGTACAATGACCAGGCGATGCAGTAATTTACAGCCAGTCCCTGGCCTTGCTGAGTAGCAGGGAAGTGCCCTGGAAGTGACTGTTAATATTGATCAGTGAGGGCTAGAGAGAGTTGGAGACCCTCAGCACGGCCACTTAAAGTGGGCAGGAAACCCAAATTGACCAGTAATAAAGTGTTTGAGGTTGTACAAGACGGCTCCTGGGAAACTGCTGTTCCAAGAGGGGAGGCTGGGGGGAGCAGCTGTCAATTATTCTTGTTTGATACCCAGTTACTAAACAGGACAGAGCGGCCTGGGAGCCCTTGGCAGGAGGCAGCGGGAGGCAGGCACAGGCCTGGATGGCCTGGAAAACCACCTTTGTCCGCCTAGGAAGAGCACACAGCGGTGGGAGGGCTCTTTCTGCATCCCTCATAGCTCACCCGTCAGGGTGGGTCCGCACCCTTAATTTTAGAGGAGGGGTAAAACCTGAGCTGTTAGCTACCTTCCCTCCCCACTTCTGTGCTGGATATCAGTGGATAACTGGACTTTGGTTTTGGCAATTCTTGGAGTTGTGGGTGAGAAAGAGCGGTAATGAGCTCACCTGGCATGCGTGCGGCCCGGGTTCGATCCCCAGGACCACATACAAATAAAGATGTTGTGTCCGCCGAAAACTAAAAAATAAATATTAAAATTCTCTCTCTCTAAAAAAAATAGACATACTCTTAAAAGGTAAAAAAGGTAGAATTAGGAATGAAAATGAGCTTCTGTTATGGGCTTTGGGTAGAGTTGAGAAGCGATCAGGAAAAGGACATGACTTTTCCCTAAGACCAGCAAGTTTTTAGAGGGATCCCGCTGTCATCCCCATTTTACAGATAGTCACTACTAAGGATGACGGCGTGGATCATGGGTGCCAATGTAAATGCTTAATGGTCTAAGGAAGAAAATGTTGTATCTTTTGCTCACCCATCCTAAGGCTCTTGGCTGCCCCCTTAAAAGACAGGCCAACAAGAGAAAAAAAAAAATAGCCCAGCAAATTTATTTATCAAAGTTTGATGTGAAATGACAGTGTTTAGAAATGAAGGCCCAAAGGGACAAAGTGACTTTTCATGCTAAGTGGGATGAAAGCAGTAGGTAGTGTGAAGAAACATGACTGGACCAAAAAAGGGGCCATGACCATGGGAATAAGCTGGGGGACTGAGTGGATCCCATTTGTCCCTGTTCTTTTTGACCTCGCTGTGTGACTTCTTGTTAAGTATGGGGCAGGATCCCTCTGGAATGGGGGTCTTATGACTCATTTTGAGGCCGGGTGGGTCAAAGAATTCCTTCATGAGCCTGCTTCACCCGGAAAGACCGGAAGGTCTGTGAAAGGTTCTTGCTCCTGATCCCTTCCCCTTTCCCTTCAGATCAGAGCACCCTGGAGGGTCTTTTTCTGAGCCCAGACAATACATTAACTCATTTTAACCCTAAAAACAACCTGGCAGGGGTTTGGGGGTTGGAACTATTATTGTTTCCCTAAGGGAATGAAGTAACTGTAATTATTTGAGGAGAGGAATCCCACTATTCTTGGGAAAAGACTATGCAACAGATGGGGAGTTTGTGGGAACTCCTTCCTTCTTGCCCCAGGCCCTTGGCAGTAGAGTACAAGGCATCCCTTCACCCACCTGGGACACCCTGGTCTTTTGGGCTTTGTGTTATTAGTCTTCCAATTCACTGGGCTTTTGTTGTTTTAAACCAGCTGCATATTCTTAATTGAGAGGTGAGTGATTTAGTTAAAATGAATATTGAGCAATCAACCCAAAATAGATTATTATAATCAATTTAGTTGAATTAAAAGATCAAAAAGTATTGACAAAACCAAGGCTTCAGTTATTCCTGTGGAGATTCTACTTTTTCACATCTGACCCCAGGCCGCTCAAGCATCCCTTGATAAGTGACGGATCTCATGTACAACTATTTGGAAATTCTTCCAATGCCAGTGAATATATATTTCTTCAAATGAGGAAATATTTCAAGTGTGCAAATAAAAGCACAGAGATAAATATCTGTCTCAACCACCTAGTTTTCTCAAATCTGAGCAGTTCGTGATGTTGGCTTCTGTTTCCATTTTCTAATATGTAAAAGCTCCAAGTCCACGTGAAGCCTTCTATGGGTACCTCTCCTTGATCTTATTTCTCTTTCTCCCCCCACCGCAAAAGAATGAATCACTCCTGAATTTGGCATTTATCAAGGTTTGCATGGTTCTCTTTTTTGACCCATGTATGACACCATAAATGGAATGTAGTTTTTGTTTTGCCTCTTTGTGAACTTTGTATAAAAATTATCATAATAAATGCATTCATCTGCAGCTTGCTTTATTTCACTCCTTATAATATTTTGAAAATACCTCCACATTCATATATGTAGGACTTTAGTTTCTGTAGAATATTCCAAAGGCCTGTTTTCTAAATAACCCCACTATCATCCTCTCCAGACTCTGGGGAAACCTGTTTTAACTGGCAGTCAACACAGGGGTTACTGTGGGTGCAGTGATTTTAGCCTGAATCCCACGGGGAAAAGCAAACACTGAGGAAGTTGGGCAGAAAGTGCTTTTAAAACTTAGATGACAACTCATTTAAATAAGTTGAATTAGATTTTTAATTTTTTTATTAATTTAATTCATGGCATCCTAATAGACTATGTCCACTTTTTGGTTAGGTTTCTGACTCCCAACTAGCTGATTTGGTTTGAAATGGACAAACATTAATTTAACAAACATTAAACTCCTACTATGTGTAATACGCTAATAAACAGTCTAGGGGAGAAAAAAAATGAGTCAAGTAAGAATGGGCAGAAGCCAAGTAATTAAAACACCAATCGGTGAAAGCAGCAAGCCTGCGTGACCAGAGGCTCTGGATGTGGAAGCTGGGAGAATTCTGGATTGGGTAGGGAAGGTGCATGGACACCTGGGCAAATAGCTTCTGAAGGAGGGAGGACTTTCTCTTAAAGAAAATATCTCATACAAAAGCACAGAACTGTAAAAAGTGGACATTGTTGTGGGGCAGCAAGCAGTTTAGTTTGTCAGGTCTTCAGGGCATGCAAGGGAAGGTGGGAGGCTGGGCCTCAAATACTCCTTTGAAGTCCTTCCTTGGTGGCCCCCACCATGCTCTCCAAGGCTGGGAAGAATCTCTGTGAGATACTGCTAGTGTCCAAAGCACTATCTTGTCAAAGGAAAGGTGGCAGGCAATGGAGACAGACTTCTTTGGGGGCTGAACATGTAGTGTTAAGAGAGTAGAAGTCAGGGATTCTGAAGCAGGCTCTGTCGGGGAGCAGCAGTTTGATAAAACTAAGGATGGGGGGAGTGATGCTTTGTGGGGTGGAGAGAAGGGAGGGGACATAATTGTTCAGCACATACTTAGTTTTAAAGCACAAGGGAGGGCAGTTCACTGAGTATGGGTTTAGAACTTGGAAGCATTGAGATGGAGCACATCCAGCAAAGAATTCAGTTCCACGGAAGACAAAGCAACACCACAGCAAACCAGAAAGAAGCACCCCAAGGCCCTGGAGGAAATATGGCCTCTCTGTGATCTTTCTAGTAGATTCTGTCAGAGCCAGCCCAGGTCCTGTCACGCTGACCTACATGTTCAGTCTATCCTGGCCCAATGTCCAACTGCTTGTCTGCTGTGTCTGGCCTCTTAGGTTCACTTTGCTTCCTGCACACCAGACTGGAAGTACTCCATTAAATCCCTTTGGGAGCAACCTTCAACCAGTGACTGAGGGGACTTTGTGCAATGGTGGCTTGGAGCTGGCTCATACAGGCTTTCAAGATCTGATTGCTAAATTTGCAGGAATTTTGCATGTCGGTTATTAAACACAGTCGTTATTAAAAATTAAATTACACACACTTACAATTAAATAAATTATATTAAGAGGAAAGGTAATCGACCATCACTTACCAATTATTTTACTGCTCTCCTCTTGAGATGATATCTTTTGCGTCTGTAAATTGGCAGAAGTATTTAATGGTGGCTACTAGGCTTCTCTTCCTAACTCCCCATTCAACGAAGTTACGCTGGTAGCCTGAAGTTGGCCATGGTGGAGGTGTTTACACCATGGGCATTGGACAGTGTCACAAATCAGGGTTCCCTCATCCTCCTTCCCTCCCTTCTGAGAATTAAAAGTGTACCAGCACACAATGGAATTGGTAAATGAAGACTTGAGCTCCTTTACCTCTGGGGTGGGGCAGCTAGGATGCAGTTCTGCACTGGATCCCAGACTTCTCTAGCAGGGAGAAAGTTAGGTTTCTAACAGTGGTAACTTACTTGATAACACATCATTTGGGGCTCTCTCTCTCTCAATCTCTCTCCCTCTCCTTGTCTTAATGACACACTCCCTCACCAGCAATTCTTGGCTCATGCTAAAATAAACCACTTACAATTAAATCCTTGTTTCAAGGACAAGGCTCCTAGGACAATCCAACTAAGACAAATAACAAGAATTGCTCCTCTTTCTGGTGAGGGTAAACGACAAGGCAAGGACAGCAGACATACACACCCCTGTGGGTGGCAGGATCTTGACAGGTTGCATGGGTGACATGCTGGGGATTAGCCAGCAGGTTTCTTTTCTCTCTGAAGCATAGTCATAATAACTCTAAAATGATGGACTTCCAACCTCATTTTATTTTTTAATATTACTTTTTTCCCCCTCTCTTCTATGTCTGAGAGTGCTCTGTGAATGCGACTTCTTGTTCATTCCTTGAAGAATAGTAGGATGGCGAACAAGTGGTGGTTTAACTGTTCAGAAATGGTGATTTCCAGTCCACCCAAATTTACCACTGCAGAGAAAAAGTCACTTCATAACTGCAAGTGCTTTTTTATTCATTCATTTTTAATATTGAGATTCCTGTAGTACAAGTGACCAAAGAGTATTTATTTCTCAGTCTGCAATTGTATAATCTGAAACTGTGTAATTTGCATGGCTTTGTGTTTGTTACTGGGGGAGACATTTGTGCTCAGTCACATCTATAGATATTTCTGGCTTGGTAGTATAATCTCAATTCCACAGAGTAATTTTAAGTATGGATGGGCGTGCCACAGTTAGCCATATAGATAAAATTGGCTTGGTTGATAGGGTCGCTGGATGCTCCCTTTCACCTGGCTTTTTATTTTCCTGCTCTTAACTCACTCGCCTTGCCTTGTTATAACTGATCCCTTGAAAACATACCATAGTGAAGCAGAAAAATTTTTAGTGCATCTTAAACCTACCGATTGCCTGTCTGTGCTTTCTGTCCATCTACCTGTGTGTCCACCTTAATGTACTTTTGTTTAGTTATTGGAAAGTCCAGTCCAGTGTCTGCCACGAACCTCCCGAGACACTTAAATCTTTCTTCCTCATGAAATGACTCAGGTAGGCGCAGTCTACCAATCTCCGCACACTTCTTTATTACTAGTTCGTTACAGATACCATTTCATGGCTCTCTCTGCTGGTGCTGTAGGAAATTATAGACCTTCTTCCTATAAACCTGCCCTTTCCCCTCCCCACATCAATTTTTTTTTCTGCTTTCTCTTGCATTCTGGGTTTCAATTCCTATACGAACCCAGAAAACCTGTTTTTAATATTATTGGCTAATTAATATATATGTTTGAGAAGAATGACTTTTTTTTCTTTCCTTAGGTGGGTTATTATTTTTAATGATTGCTTTAATGGTACTCTGGGATGTCCCTGCCTAGAGAGGACCTTTCTTTCTGTCCATAATGAGACATACCTCATTTGCACTATCCGGAGATTTATGGAAGGATGGGGGTGGGAAGGGAATGCACCCTTCCAATTTATTACATCTTAAATGACCTGCTCCCAAAGCAAGAACAAATGAAACAAAACAGGTTGTGGAGCAGCGTCTGCCTACTGCTTATTGAGCTGGAGAGGGGTTCGCTGACTAGTCTAAGATCGGGAGTCAAGAGTTATAATTTCATTTGAATCACTCTTTTGTCTTCTGTATGCCTTGGCTCTTTCTCCTGCCCCTTCACCACCATGGCTCCCCAGGTTGGGCAGTCTTGGCGTTGTTGCACATAATTACACCAGTGTCTTTAGTTCTAATGGTTGATTGCACCACAACTTGAATTTGGGGGTGGAAACGAGGTGAAAGAGCAATCTCTTTATTTCACAGAATTCAGCACAGCGGGGTCAGCTCTTAGATATATGATCTCAGAAACATTGATAATTTAAAATAAAATGTCTGTCCCCCTTTTTTTAATGAAAAGTGGTTAAAAATTCAGTTCAGTTTCCACCAAAATGCTACTTCTAACACCCAGTCAATGAATTTTGGTATTCTGGACTGTCCTAAACTTTTTTTTTTTTTTTTTTTTTTAAATTTTTAGTTTTAAGACAAGGTCTCACTAAATTGCTTAGGGCCTGCCCCATGAGCTGAGCCTGGGGCTGTCTCATCATTTTAGGGTACAGAGTAACAGAGAATCTCCCCGCAGTGTGACTGTCTTGGTACTTGTGCCAATGCAGCTCCTGGTGAAGGGGTTCATACCTGCACTGGTAGGAAGGTTGTGAGTCCGGGGCAACACCCTCAGGCAATTTACATTCCTGTTCACTGGGTTTCAAGAACTGGCCAATGTATAGTTATATATTCCTTGTTCTCCATTTGCCTGTCTGTGAATCCTGGAAAGAGAGAGAGAACCCCATCATTCATCCCAGTTTTTCTACATTGCTGGGGAAACCAAAGGTGCCTTTGGTCTGTGCCCCATCCAGGCTGTGTCACTACGGCTAACAAAATGTCCCCAGCCAGAGGAAGCCCTTCATCTTTGCAGATCCTGACATTTCAGCTCAGGAGTCTCCCCTTGGCCCCTTCGGGGTGGTCTGCTCCTACAATTTTGCAGCCGTTTGCCACCCTAATCCTCCCTTCACCCATGTGAACAGAGGGGTGCGGTTTTTATTACCCCTGCACTAAAGTAGACTCTGAATTTGAAGAAATTGCTGCTCACGGCGACTGCTCTCCCTGCTTCCTTGATTTTGGAAATGAAGCGTTTCATTCTAACCATGGTTTGAAGACTATATAAATGCATTTCACACAATACAAAACACCAGCTGCACGTATACAGATTCTAATATTTTTTCATTAAAAACCCTTTTGCTTCTTTGCCTGCTTCTCTTGAAAGGTGCGGTGATAGAAAGCTCCCACATACCTGAGATTTCTTCTTATTTTTTTTTTTTCAGACTGAAACTTCAGAATATTTTCAATATCTGCAACATTATCTTTTGAATAATAATTACCTCTTATATTAAATTATAAGACAGCAGGATTCAGGATTAGATCTCTCCATATTATTCTAGTGAAGGAAATTATGACAGGGGTCATTTTTTAGAATTATGTAGCAGGGTAAAAGGTCCCAGGCAGCATTAGGAGGCAAAGGCGTTTATAATTAAATTGTAATTTAGGCCAGTGATTTATCGTTTTCTCAATGAAAAATTCGGTGCTGCCGAGAGATCCTAAGAGGAACTTTAGTGAGATACAACTTAATGAAATAATAAAAAGAAAAATTATTCTGGAATAGATTGTATTACAGTGGAGAACAATTGCAGCCTGCCTTCTGCCGGCTTTTCCATTATCCTATGTTTCAGGGGTTTTCTAATTTAACTCTCATTTTCTTTTGTGGATAAGACGTGGCATAGGAATTTTGAGTTTGATGTGTCAAAAACGTTTCTGAAGACTTTAAAAATATAATTAAAATCTTTCGCTTTTGTTTTTAATGTGCACCAATACATTTGGAAACATTTGCCAATATGCTTCCAAGCGACTCAAATTGGAGAAATTCTACCTTGGTAACAATCACAACAACAAAACAAATGATACCTGATTGATTTATTTTAAGATAATAGGTGATTTTCCTTTTGTTGTTGTTTGTTATTGAGGCTCTTGTCCATGAAGGTGGCCCTGTGTTTTTGTTTAATAATTCCCTTTGTATCTAAACTTCTGTACCTCCCTGGGATGAGTTTGGGGTCTGATATGTATATGAATACACAGTCATGGATATGTGAATACATAAACCAGAAGGGAAAATGCAGAATATGAATTGTTCATCTTTCATGAAAAAGAAAAATGCTGGCAAGATGGAAAGTTTAAGAATGGAGTCCTTTGCTTTCAAAAAAACAAAAAAACAAAACAAAAGACCTTTCACAAGCTTTCAGTATGAAGTCAGCGATTTCACAAAACTAATTTTGACCAAAGATTTGTATCACGATAAGGCCAATTCAGTTGGTGTTTTGAGCACAGAGATTAAACAGTTGAGTTATTAAAAAAAAATGAGAGTACATCTTGCACTTGTGATGTGATTGTTACATTTATTGTAATTCAAATTGTTCACTTATTGTTATATTTTAATTGAATCCCTAGAACCTTGATTGCTTTAATGATCTTGGTGGTGGTTCTTTAAAAATAATCAAGTTAATAAACTTTTAATGGCATGTGTTTTAAATAATTGATTGAAAATGGTGTAAATATCTGTTTATCCAATCATCTGTAATAGCTTCTTCCCTAAACACCCAATCTGTTGGGGTAAATAATGTGTGTTTCAAAAAATGCACTGTGTATTTACATAATAGGCTGGAGGTGTATTAAGAAAACAACCTGTATTCTCCACTTTTTGTGTTTTCTTCAGTAGCAGAAATCAGCACCATTCCCTGAGTAAATAACAACCCATATGTGAGGAATTATCTAACTACAAGGTGATATAAAATGTCCTGGAAGGACCTATTAAGAATCATAATCACCTAGGCAATTTCATCTTTATTTCTTAGAACACATCTGGTGGGTCTGGGATCTAACTTTTGGGGAGACATATCCTCAGTGGCTTCGGCTTTTAGGAGAGGAGTGCTCTTTAATATTTAATACGTGTTATTTGAAGATTGCCTTCTGGATATCATTTCAATATGAACCCGATATTTCTTATCCTCTATTCATTCTCCATCTTCTGAACTTGAGTTGGACGGGTGCTCTGTGGTGGCCCCAACACTGTTCTTCAGGTAGGGTTAGTGATGGTTACCAACACATGCTAGCTGCACAGCCTTGACAAGTAGTGGAACTATTCCTCATCTCTGAAAACTGGAGTAATAGTACCACCTGCCTCCCAGGATTGTTGAGCGCATGCACAGAGTTAACACGTGGGAAGTACTTATGTCAGTGTTTGGTATACAGTAAGCACTTAAGAAATACTAACTCCTCTGTTTACTTGTAATTACAGTGCAGGACTGTCTTCACAGGACAAATATTGAAAGAAATTGTTTTATTGAAGGGCTTTAATAATAATAAAAAAACTTGCCAATCTAAATTTTACCCTAGATGAAAAGCTTTTGAAAGAAGAGCCAGTGGAGAAACACACCCCATGAGAGGATAAGACTAATCAGAAGATGATCCACGAAATGTGGCCTTTTCGTGTGTGAGAAAATGTCATTCTGTCATTTCATATTCAATTCTCATTTTTTTTTTACTTTGCAAATAATTTTGGGCTTAGAGAATAATCGCAATGTAGTAGAGAGGTTTCCCAAACACTCCCCACGAGTTGCTCATAATGCTCACGTTTAGTATAACACAGGGCAGGACAGAAAAACTTGGAAACTAACACTGATACAATACCATCAAACTATGTAAAACTTCTTTTAGATTTCACGGAGTTTCCCACTAACATCCTTTTCCTGTTTCAGGATCCACCTGGAGCCCACATTGTGTTTAGTTGTCACGTCTCTCTAGTCTCCTCCGATGATAATTCCTCCATCTTTCTTCGATTTCTATGCGCTTGATGGTTTCAGAGAATACTGTTCAGTTAGTTTATACAGTGCCCTTCAGTTCAAGATTTGGCTGATTTTTTTTTTTTCACGGTTAGATTGAACATTGGCCAGAAGTGATGTGACTTGTCAGTTTACCCTATCACAGGGATGTGACATCAAGATATGAGTTATTAGTGGTGGCGTTGATTACTTGTTTAAGATGGTAACTGCAGAATTTCTGTTTTTCCTTTGGTGATATCAAGATAAAGATTTTGAAGGAGATTCCTTGAGAGGATGCAAATTTCCTGTTTGTTCTCGGGTTTTTTTTTTGCCCAACAGTTTTAGCATCATACCTGACCTGCAGTGATATGGTGGTAACTGGCTGTTTCCTTTGTTTCTTCCATGTTGAATAGTTTTAGTCTTCTGAAAGCAAGAGCTTTGTCATCTCAGCGTGCCCCCAGCTTTTTGTGAGAACTTCCTTATTCTCTGGCACCCTGAGACCTTCTAGACTCATCTTGGATTTAAAGAGCTCCGTTTCCTTTCATTAGCATTTACAAACAAGGATGTAGACTTCAGGTGTATTCACTATTACATGTCTTTGTTCCTAGGCTGCCTGGGAAAGCAGAGCTTGGAAATTCAGCTGTGCATAGCACCCATGCATGCACCATGTCTGTATGTACTTGTGGAACGTTCGGTCGTCATTTAGAATTGTATCTAGTTTTCTTTATGACTGCAGATAAAATGTGGTGTAAGCATTTAAAGAAGACAATTAGTGGGTAGAAAAAATAAAGCAGAGACATTCTAAAACTGAAATTTAGCCCATATCCAGATTAGGACTGTGAACATAGAATAAAAATTCAGTCAATCTTGATTCTTTAGTATATGAAACAAAAACAAGAACTTTCTCACTCTTCTTGCCTATCTGTGTCTTGGGGACCCAGTGATGACTCACCTTGAATTCTATTGTGTAGTATCTGGCAACCTGGGAACATTGCCTCACCAGTGATTTATCAAATACAAATGTAATAAGTAATTGAGAGAATACATTGATGCAGTCATTCCTGCATATCCTTGGGGAGTTAGCTCCAGGACACTCACCTTGCAAAAATGCCAAAATCCATCCATGCTCAAGGCCCTTATATAAAATGGTGTACTATTTGCACATAATCTACACACATCCTCTCATGTATTTGAAGTCACCTCCAGATCACTTATAATACCTAACATAATGTAAATGCTGCAACACTCAGTACAATGGAAATCATTGTTAAGCTGTGTTGTTTTAAGAATAAAAACAAGCAGGGGAGTTTCAGTGGAGAAGATTTTGTTTTGTTTTCTGAATATTTTCAGTCCACATGTTATGGTTTGAATGTGAGGTATCCCTGCCGCCCCTCCCACCCCGCCCTCAAGCTCATGAGACAATGAAAGAAGGTTCAGAGAAGAAATGATTAAGTTATGAGAGCCTTAACCCAATCAGTGAATTAATTAATGGGATTAATTGATAACTGAAAGCAGGTGGGGTTAGGCTGGAGGGAGTGGGGCATTAAGGGTGTAGCTTTGGGGGGTATATTTTGTATCTGGCAGTAGAGTCTCTCTCTCTCTGCTTTCTGATCATCATGTGATCAGAATTTCCCCACACTTTTCCGCTGTGATGTTCTGCCTCACCTGGAGCCCCAAGAAATGGAGCTGGCCTCCTGTGGACTGAGACCTCTGAAACTGTGAGCCCTCAAATAAACTTTTCTTCCCTAAAATTGTTATGGTCAGATCTTTTAGTCATAGCAGCAAAAAAGCTGTCTAAAACACCACACTTGGTTGAATCTGTGGATATTGAGCCCTTGGATACAGAGGGCCGACTGCAAATATTTGTGCTGAACAAAATAGTTTGCAAATGTCATTTGTGACTCTGTTTTATCTCTCTTCAAAATACCTGAATTTGTGACAAAAATCAATGACTTCCTAAACTTTATTCACTCCATAAATACTTCAAACTAATCTTGAATGCCTCATGACATTCACATGATCTTTATTTACTGATTATTTCTTGGTGTTAAAAAAATAATAATTCAGAAATAGAGATTTTTTCCCCCATAAACCCACAGAATGATTCAGTCTTGAAGTAAGTCAGAAATAAGTGATAGCATATGAGAGTTAAATTCATTTCCAAGAGTTAATTGGAGACCATATTACCAAAAGCGCTATAGAGATTTAATGTAATTCTGATCAAAATCCCAATGACATTCCTCATAGAAATAGAAAAAGCAGTCATGAAATTCATCTGGAAAAATAAGATTCCCAGAATAGCAGGAAGAGTGAAGCAGGTGGCATCACTATACCAGACCTTAAACTATACTACAGAGCAATAGTAACAAAAACAGCATGGTATTGGCACCAAAACAGACTGGTAGACCAATGGTTCAAGAATAGGGGACACAGAGACTAACCCACAAAATTGCAATTATCTTACATTAGACAAAGGTGCCGAAAACATGCATTGGAGAAAAGATAGCCTCTTCAACAAATGCTGCTGGAAAAATGGAAGTCTATATGCAACAAAATGAAATTAAACACCTCTCTCTCACCATGCACAAAACTAAACTCAAAATGGACCTAGGAATAAAACCAGAGACCCTGCATCTAATAGAAAAAAAAGTAGAGCCTAATCTCCATCTTATGGTATTAGGCCTCAACTTCCTTAATAAGGCTCATTTGGTGCAAGAATTAAAATCAAGAATCAATAAGTGAGATGGATTCAAACTAAAAAGTTTCTTCTCAGCAAAAGAAACAAACTGTGAGGTGAATAGAGAGCCTACATCTTGGGAGCAAACCTTTACCCCTCACACTAATCTCTAGGGTATTTAAAGAACTCAAAAAGATAAGCACCAAAAAAAAAAAAAAAAAACCAAAAAAAAAACCAAAAAAAACAAAAAACCAAATAACACAATAAATGGGCCAAGGTCCTGACCAAACACTTCCCAGAAGATGATGTACAATCAGTAAGCAAACATATGAAAAAATGTTCATCATCGCTAGCAATTATAGAAATGCAAACAAAAATCACTCTGAGCTTTCCCCTCACTCCAGTCAGAATGGCAGCTATTATGCATACAAACAAATAAGTGTTGTTGAGGATGTGGGAAGAAAAGGTACACTCATACACTACTGGTGGGACTGCAAATTGGTGTAGCCAATATGAAAAGCATTATGGAGATTCCTGGGAAAATTGGGAATGGAACCACCATTTGACCCAGCCATCCCTCTCCTTGGTCTATACCCAAAGGAGTATAGACCTTAAAAACAACATAATACAGGGACACAACTGCATCAATGTTTATAGCAGCACATTTCACAATAGCTAAACTGTGGAACCAACCTAGATGTCCTTCAGTAGATGAATGGATTAAAAAAAAGATGTGACATATATACACAATGGAATATTACTCAGCAATAAAAGAGAGTAAAATCATGGCATTTGCAGGAAATAGATGGCGTTGGAGAAGATAATGCTAAGTGAAGTTAGCCAATCCCCCAAAGACCAAATGCTGAATGTTTTCTCTGATATAAGGAGGCTGATTCATAGTGGGATAGGGAAGGGGAATCTAGGAGGAATAGATGAACTCTAGATAGGGCAGAGGAGTGGGAGGGAAGGGAGGGGGCATGGGGTTAGAAATGATGGTGGAATGTGATGGACATCATTATTCAAAGTACATGTATGAAGACACGAATGGGTGTGAATATACTTTATATACAACCAGAGATATGAAAAATTGTGCTCTATATGTGTAATATCAATGGTAATGTATTCTGCTGTCATATAAATAAAAAATTAATAAAAAGTTAATTGGAGAAAGATAAAATGAAAAAAACAAACTATCTTAATTTGACCCCCCACAATTTTTTTCAATAAGTTCCCCCTCTTTGCTTCCTTTCTTCCTCCTCCTCTATGATTTCCTATTTTCCTTTATTCCCTGACACTAACTATTGTGTCCCTTTTTGATGATGTGTAAGCAAATGGGTGTTATTAGGATTAATTGCTACATGCTGGATGTAACGGTCACTATTGATTATTGTGTAGCTGAAGCTCAGAGTTCACCAACACTTCATTCCTAACTAAAATCAACATTTGAATAGTCTCCCTGCTTTCCAGAGGTATCTGGAAATATAGAAGTTATCAAAGTCACTACAAAATAGATAGATGGAAATTAAGGAAGGACTGTTGTCCAGGTTTGCTGCAGGAGAAGGAAAGTGACTAAAGAGGAAATGAGAATGCCCCTTACCATGCTCACAAATCTGATGGTGTTGATTGGGTTAACATCACACACATATCTACACAGCGGAAGGCAATGAATTCAGACTTGGGCAATGTGCTACTTTCAGCTCCTATTGATGTATTTTTTTTCTCAGTACTGGGGATTGAACCCATGGGGGCTTTGCCACTGAGCCTCATCCCCAGCCCTTTTATATTTTATTATTTTTTATTTTGAGACAGTCTCCCTAAGTTGCCCAGGTTGTCCCTGAACTTGCCATCCTCCTGTCTCAGCTTTTCAAGTTGGTGGGATTATAGGCATGTGCCACTGAGCCCAGCCCATTGGTAGATCCTAAGAACCAACTGAGGAGTTATCTAGGTTGAATGGGCAATAGGAGTTAGAGTTGTATATCTTTTAGGGATGCCTCTTTGGTTCAGAATTCTTGACCCAACAGACTATTTTTCCTTGGCTAATGTTGATTCCAACAGCCTCTAAAAGTGGCAAGTATCACAGTGTCAGCTTCAGGAAGAATTTCAAGGTGCTGTTTCTTATGGCAACCTTTTTGTAAGTCAAAAGCCCTATCAGTCACTGTGGCAGATTCTGCTGGTAACCGACCCACATCTTATGGACACTCCCCCTTCCACAAGGAAGGCTACTTATCAAGAAAAGGTCTGACTCTCAAGTTTTTTTTTTTTTCTTCCATTTTCCTGGCTATATGCTCAGCTTGGCAGCATGTGGGTGCAAACCCAGAATTGCCAGAGCCTGAATGCCATCAGAAACAGTCCTTATCCAAAGACAAATGAAGGTCTGTCTTCAATAGATGCACCTGTTTCTTTTCATGGTTTCAGTAACTCTGAGGCATGCAGCACACTGTCCCAGGGGCTTTGACCTCCAATGTTCCACTTTCTCAGTAATGTAGCCCATATTCATTGATCTCCTTTTCTTGCTTGTCTCACTCCATAAAATCCTATTAGTTTTTCCCAAGTAAACCATTTGTATTCTAATCTTCATCTTGGGATATGCTTTGGGGGGAATCTAAACTATAGCCAGGCCAAGCTGAAGTTGATGCTTATAAAAATTTCCAAACCCCCTATATTCTCTCGTGGTGGCTCCTGTATACATATCTACTTTTTCTTCATTCAGTTGATTCCTTTCTAGAGATCTTGGGTATGAGCAGGTGAGCAGGAAAGAGGTAGGGAAATTAGATTGTAAAGTCAGGAGAGGGAGGAGGAATCATGCACTTATTTTCCTGAGCACCTGCTATGAGCCAGGCACTGGACTTCATATTAAGTGCTGCATAGAGGTTATCTTTTCTCATTCTCTTGACAGCCCTGGGAGGAGAGGTGATGGGCCTTATTTTTATTTTGAAGATGAATGAAGGTGATATGCAGACAGCCCAAGAGATGTACACAAGGTTACAAAACTGCTCATCAGTGGAACTGGGTTTGGAGCCCAAGCTGATGTTCTTTCTTTCCTACTGTGTTGCCCTTTTACAAGAAGACCTGGGTCAAGAGCCAGAAAACATGGCTTTGAATCCCAAATTTCCTACTGACTAGTTCTATGACCTTGGGCCACTAGTTTTATTTCTTAGAATTTGTTTTTTCATCTCTAAAATGGGAAATAACAAAGGGCGATTGTTATCATAAAGAGTCTTATCCAGTCTCAGCCCATTAGGTACACCAAGCAGGTCATTGTCAAGCAACGAAAAAAAGAGTAGTATAGATAAATTTGGGTAAAAGAGTTCCTGAAAATTATTTTCTGATAAACCAACCCATGGGGGCAGGGCCGGGGCGAACCCTTAAACATATGGTGCGTTGACACTACCCTGTACAAATACCTCTGCAGTAATAAAGCAGAACTGTGCAGCCTGGCAGGCTACCCCCATCTCCACAGTGGCCACCCCATGGCCCTCACCTGCCTCAGCTTCGTAGAGTATTTGACTTGTTGAGTTCTCGGGTCAATCATGGCCATTTTTTTCCATTGGTCAGTAAGTGGCTCCATCATTATGTGGCCTTTTGTTTCATATTAGTCACTGTCAGGTTGGCTTTGTATTTTGGAAAGCTTCCAGCATTCATTACCATAATGAAAAAAGAAATAAGAAGAGAGAGGCAGAGGGGAGTAGGCCAGTTTCCATCCACAGAAGTTTGTATTGTTCACACAAAGACTTGGGAAGATGCTGGAAGGTGTCATCCTTGCTCCCTGTTCTTAGTCTGTCAATGAAAAGACGTCTGCAAACCCGTGTTAAAATATATATATATATATATATATATATATATATATATTTTTAAAAGAACAAAACAATCTCATGATGATTTGAGTGTTCAGAAATGAAGATGGTGTTGTCCAGAATAGGACCATGAAATCGACAGGCTTAATTGCAGATCTATTTTGTGACTAGTTGATTGATAACGTTACATTTCTTTTTAAGTTGAGAGCCAATGGCAGCCGTTTCATAACCCATAAAGAGACAGGCAAACTATAGGTTGCTTCCTTTACTAATAGACAAAGGATTTCTAAGAAAATTTTATAAGTGGAAGATGGGCATTTTGTTTTGTGGATTGCAGAAATTTCCTTTATGGGACCCTAAGAACCCAAGTTTGTGCATATTAGTTAAGAGCTCATGGTGAATTCTTTCTTCTCTTTCCTCTGCCCTACATGAAGAGAAAAGAACTTGACTTTCATCTTAACCTCTATAGTGCAGGGTATCTGGTGGTCTGTGTTCTCACTTGTCATTTCTTTGCCAGCTATGGTACTGAGAGCCATCCAGCAATACTTCTTGATGTAGCTCAGGCCCCAAAAGTCTTGAGAAGCCCTAATCCAAAGTGAATCTTCTATAAATAATAAACAGCAAATAGGTTCCATTTAGTTATATTAACCCCCAAATAGGTCAGGCACATTGTTTAAAAATGCAAACATCACAATAAAACAGATTCCCTAGATGCGGAGTTTGATGTGTATGTGCAGATTTTCTAGACATGGTACAGGAAAAAAATAGCGCACACCTATACTTTGCTACTTAAAATATTTATATATTATCTCTGAAAAGTGCTACTTTTGAAATGCTATTTATTATAAGCTGATAGAGCTCAAGGGCTCTTCATCCTCCGAGATGTCCTTCTTGTTTTCCCTGATTGCAGAGTAGTTCCTGCTAACTTTACTTTCTGAGACCTGTGGAGTCCTTGAGAGGGTTGAAACTGCTGCCAAATTTTTTCGTGATTTCTTGCTGAACAACTTGGCACTCATCTGCAATCCTCTTTCATTTCTTCAATGGGTCTAATTTCACACATTAAGAATCTTATTGTTTGCCAGCCAAAATAAAATGGCATAGTTCAAAACTATTTATACAATTCAAAACATTTTCCCCCCCATTCGGAGCGCAGTCAGTTTGCCTTTCTCCTTCCATCTTGTGTTAACTTGGTTTCTTTCATGCCGGGAATAATTAGACAATTAAGTGCTGATGCGCTAGAAATGAAATGGCATTTTTTCCTTGAAATTCTCACTACAAGAATACCTGCTCTAATTCACGTTCCTCCCTAACGTCAGATGGGTAAAGTGTTCCATTATGAGTATGAATGTGTACATCCCAAAGTATTTGCTCTTGGCCAACGATACCACTGTAATTCCATTGAGAAGTGGTAGTAATTACATTTTCCTAGTAATTACTTGCAATTAAAAATATACAGAAGTGACCTTCATGACTGTGTTGAAATCTCCTGACCCTTTAAAACTAGTTACTTCCTTTAAATGCTGCTTGAATTCTCTCTCTTATCCTCAGTACTCCCTGGAAATGCTATAATTAAGAAATAGTACAGAAATCCAGTGTAGTCAGGATCTGGCTGTATATCTGGCTTGATTCATTCCTATGAAGAGGATCTCAATTCCCAGCAGGATTGCGGGGGTCCCCTCTGTAGCTTCCCGATTGATCTCTGTCTGTTAAAAGACCCCAAATGCTTCAAAGTTCAGGAGAGAATTCTTCCTCCCATCCTCCACCTTTTCCTTCCTTACACATCCATTCATTAGAAATGGATCTCTAAATCCAGGACACACTCCAGGGGAGGGAAAATTATGTTCCTTTTCTTGAAAGGAGGAGTAAAAAGTAATTTGTGGACATATATTAAAGTGACCAGAATCCTGGAGAATTTCAGGCAAAGTGATGATTCAGTCTTCAACAGAAAAAGGTTGACATGAAAATAGGGTGCAGGCCACACTGACCCAGGGAGAGGCTGAGCTATTTCATTATAATCTCCTTTAACCATTAAATCCGAAACCCTGTTAAGCCAAGGACCACATCACCTTGGCTTCTCGGCTCTTCAAATCACTTGCATATAGCAGGTGCTGCTTAAATATTTTTAGAATCACTAAATCAATGAATCGGTAGCTCAGTAAGTCGAAAATAATGAAGAACAAGTGATTGTGTTACATAACTTGAGAGAGAGGCATTCCAAAATATGGAGAAGATGCTTTACAGGAATGATACTGCTTGGGTCAAATCAGACTCCACCATGTACCAGGTATATTTTCTTGAGAAGTTTCTTAATCTCCTTGAACCTCATAAAAATGGGAGTATTAATGGAATCTATGCTACAGAGGTATTATAGAATCCATGATATTGATTTTAGGCAAATACTTAATGCATGATAAATACTTAATACAGGTTAGCTATTATTATAACCATTTTCACTAATTCTTCAGCTCTTCACTGGTACCCGTGGGATTTGTACTCATACTTGCCTTGTTCTAAATCTCATGGTCTTAACTTCTGCACTTTCAAGACCAGAGGTCATGGCTGATACTCTTTCATGGACAGTAATAGTTAACTTGGAGTTCCTTTGTCAATATTTGGATACAAGCACTGTAATACTTAGTTTTTAACCAAGACTTGGACTTTTTTATTCAGTTGTAGAGGGAGCCCACAGGGCTGCTCAAGGTCTACTGATGGAGCAGATGTTTTTAGGCTAGTTCATAGATAATAACCAGTAATCATACCATCAGGACCATTTCTAGAACCCACTTGTTTTGACTGATGAACTCACAACAGGATCTGTAGCAGCAGGAAGAGCTCATTCCAACTAGTTTTGATAACTGAGAGAAGTTGGTAAGCAAATGAGAAACCTTTAATAGCTAATGGACAACAGTTTCTTTTGGCCTTTTACTTTTATACTGTCTGGTCTTATAGGTGGGAGCAATGGATCTATATGTCATTTATCTATTGATGAGTAAGCCACCAAACCCTATAAGTTGAAGACAACTGCCATTTAATCTGTTCCTAATCTTTATGCTAGAGATTTGGGCTGGGATGTTGGGGCTTTGGTCTCACTTAGTACTGGATGGCTGTAGTAGGGGGAAGTGGTCCAAGATAACATCCCTCATTTGTCCAGTTCTGGGCTGGTGGTGGGGTCCCTGTCTTTGGTATCTAGTGGGACTAATTTACATCATGACTTGAGGATTTTAATGGCAGCCCAAAGAGGAAAGGCCCAAGTACACAAGTGCCTCGGTTTGTGTCATGTTTACTAACATCCTGTGACCAAAGTGCCTAGATTCAAGGCGTAGACACCACCCTGTGATTGGGGGAGCCAAGGGGCATGTTGCAGAGGGTGTGTGAAAGCACAGGAGAACTCATAATAACCATGTTTGTAAACAGTGGCCACAGTGTGAAAAATAGGTTTCAAGTTCATGTTTGCAAGGTGTGAAGCAAGTTCTTCCACAGTTTTTGAAGCGTTTGCAACTCAGAATTACACTGGCCCCAAATTAATTTATAATGTGTTTATTATGGAACTGCTTCAAGCAGGTTCCTAGGGGATCACACAGCTTTAGTGGGGATCACAGAAACCTTAATGCACATGCCCTGCTCACATGCTAAGATGAGACCAGATCTCTATGTCCGCAAACTGAGCTTTGGCCTCTGTTGGGGTGGATGCAAACCCTTGTTTTTGCTTCTTAAGTATTGCATGTCTCCAGAGCTGGCTAAGCTTTGCTAGCGAAACTTGATAGTCATTTCTTTTTTCCATGGTTTCTTATGAAAATTAAAAACCTCAGGAACTCTCAGCAATTTCACTTATTCCATCTGACTTATAACATAAAACTCCTTATAAGGCTTTCTCAGGGAGCTGCCATGTTCTGCTTGGCCCATCTCCCTGTGACTCCTATCCCCTTAATATTTCTTTTTCTTTTTTTGTACCAGGGATTGAACCCAAAGGCACTTAACCACTGAGCCACATCCCCAGCCCTTTTAAATATTTTATTTAGAGGCAGGGTCTTTCTGAATTGCCCAGGGGCCTCCCTAAGTTGCTAAAGCTGGCTTTGAACTTGCAATCCTCCTGCCTCAGCCTCCTGGGCCACTGAGATTATAGCCATGCATCACCACACAGGGCTCTCCTTAATTGTTCACCTAAGTCAAGCAGCTGTTTAGCTGCAGAACAGGTGAAGGAGGGGTCTAATTTCTCCTAGAGCCAAGGAAGCTTCTGAATGGAGTCTGGCCTTCTCCTTGACTGATTAGAAAATGTGCCAGCAGTGCCCCCCTCGAACCACACAGCTCTGACATGCTGGGAAATCAGTGACCGCAGGAAGTCAACCTGTAGGACCACATGGCTACTTCTCAGGGATGTCTTGAGTCCATTCATATCTTCTGCGCCTTCCTAGAATCTTACTTTCCCCACAGCGTCATATGAAATCACAGCAGTAAATGACATAGAACCTTAGGAGTTTCAAGTAACGAGAACTTATGATGATATTTTGAAGGGAAAGAAATACATCATCTAGTTTTCTCTTAAGTTCACACCTCTAAGTTTAATTGATTATGTCTTGGAGCAACAAGCATCAGTCCTTTGAGAAGTACTTCTTAGATAATTTTAAATGAGTTGCTCTGTACTAAACTCACTGACCTTTGGCCATTGTCTTAGTCCATTCATGCTGCTAAAACAAAATACTTCAGGTAACTTATAAACAATATGCATTGATTTCCTACACATCTAGAGGCTTTGACGTCTATGATCAAGGTACCAGCAGATTCAGTGTCTGGTGAGGGCCTGATTTCTGGCTCATGAACGACACTGTGTCCTCACCAGGTAAAAGGGCAGCTCTCTATCTAGGGCCTCTTTTATATAGGCATCAATCTTATTCATGAGCATGATAACTTTATGGTTTAATCACTTGCAAATGGCTCCATTTCTGAACACCATCACCTTGGTCATAAGGCTTCAAAGTATAAATTTTGGAGAAACACAAATGTTCAGACCACAGCAGCCATAATATCATGTATACACTGAAATGTTTATGTCCTCTTGCGAATTTGGGGTTTTAACTTGGCGGTGGGGTGCGGGGGGCATTGTCTTAGAGACAAAACAGCACATGTGGAAATTTGAACAGAAGAGTAATGTTCAATATTGGTATTATTAAGTCTTAAGATGCTAATGAGGTTTCTCTTTCTGAGGTGCACGCTAACAGAAATGCTCTGTGGGGCCTCTTTGTAGCTTAGCCTTTGCCTCTTGACCTTTAACAACATCACACAAATTTATCTAGTAACAAAAGACCCAGAAGTTTGGATATTTAAAAAAAATAAAAACCATAATTGAAAGAAAAATATCTCTCTTCTAACCATTTTTCTCCTAAATGGTAATGCTAACAATTAAACTCCCACTTCCCAAATATGTACAAAGCGGGTTCTGTTCTGGTACAGGTGACAAAGAGGTCAACCCTCCCCAAACAATTCTGCTATGTTCTACTTCTTTTTCACTATATAGCATGAAGATGTAGATTTTAGAATGGAGGTTTTAGAACTCTCCTCCAGATTAGATTTGGAATCCAGAAATGTGTACCACAGATGTTATAATTATCCCATGGCTCTCACATGAGTTTAGACATGTCTTACTTAGTACAGTGAATTTGACTGCTTATGAGTGGCCTGAGGCCCATCATAAACAGAGCAAAGACAACCTGAAGAGCATAGGAGAGGCTAAGATCTTTTTGCATTGATCATACTGGGCAGCTCTTGTGACCAGTCAGTTACCTTCTTTGGGCATGAATTTCCTTCTCATTTCAGAGAACGTGCAAGAATTCCTATAAGTTGGTTGAGTTTGTCCATTACTGAATATCTTTGTTGTCCAAAACCTATTATGTAGGGCACAAACCCATGTTACTCCAGGAAAAAGAGATGGATTCATAGTTAGGTCTGGAAATATTTTGGAGGTCCATGTCAGCACACTAACGATTCAGAGAAGTTCAGTATAAAGAGGACTATTTAATTTTGCTTAAGTCATATTTGTTACTGATAATGTGAGCACATTGCTTTCTCTCCCAACACACAATAATATCCCACAATTCAGAGGCTGTTGCTTCAGACTAGCTGTTTAATCTGCATATTAGGCCAGATTCTTGGCCAACAACACACCTAGATCCACAGTGTTGGCTCCTTGTGGAAGAGCATTTATTCTCTGACTTGTTCTTATGCCCATTGGCTGGCTTAAGGGTTGTTCAGGGAATGAGGTACAGGGGGCTTGCCATTATAGTTATTGTAGATGTCAGATTGGGTACATGATCCATATTATCACCTAATAACCCCCTGTTTTACTTAGGCTTTGTATCCTTGTGACCAAAATACTGCCCAAGAACCACTTAGAAGAGGAAAAGTTTATTGGGGACTCATGGTTTCAAAGGTCTCAGTCCACAGATGGCCAACTCCATTGCTCTGGGCCTGGGGTAGAACATCATGAGGGAAGGGTCCGGCGGAGGGAAGCTGTTCCCCTCACCCAGTCAGGAAGCAGAGCAGGGGAAGGGCAGCCAGAAAGATGAACCTTTCCAGGGCACCCCTCGCGGCCCTCCTCTTCCAGCCACACTACTCCTCAGCAAGTCCATTCAAACTGGGATGGACTGACTGCTACAGCTCTCAAGACTGAACCGTTTCACCTCTGAATATGCCTGCATTAACAGAAGCTTTTGGTAGACACCTCATATCCAAACCGTAATTCACCCTTTTAATGATGTACCATGAAATGTCTACCTTATATTTTGACTCATGTATTTGTTTCCTATGACTAATTTATCACAAACTTGTTGGCTTTACACGACTGAAATTTATCATCTTATAGTTTAGGAGATCAGAAATCTCAGATGAGACTCAGATGGGCTAAAATCGAGATGTTGTCGGGGTTGTGATTCTTCCTGAAGGCTACAAGGGAGAATAATTCTTCTTCTTCCTCTTCCTCTTCCTCTTTCTCTTCCCCTCCCCCTCCTCCTCCTCCCCCCTCCCCTCCCCCTCCTCCTGCCCCCCCACCCTCCCTATCCTCCTCCTCCCTATCCTCCTTCTCCCCGTCCTCCTCCTCCTCCTCCTCCTCCTCCTCCTCCTCCTCCTTCTCCTTCTTCTGGCTATTGGCATTTCTTGGCTCTTGGCTCATGGCTCCCTTCATCTTCAAAGTCAGGAGAAGTCAGTCTGTGTCAAGATTCCAATTCTGGTTCTAGCTATGCTGTCTCCCTCTTCCACATTAAACAAACAAAAAATGTGACCTCAAGGGCCTGCTCAGATATTCTGGAACAATCTGTTTTAAGGCCATCTAATTCCATGCTTAATTCCCCCTTGCCAAGGGACCTATCATATTCTGGGGACTAGGCCATGGACATCTTTGGGAAGCTATTATTCTGCCTACCATAATCCATAATCCACCATTGAAATCGTTCTCTTTACTTTGACTCCACGGATGCTCAGAGCCATCTAGTAATGTACCATACTTCATCTTATTTTCATAATCTTATTTTCCTATATACTAATTCTCTCCTAAAATTCACATCATCGCATGTGCCCAAAATCTGTACATAATACTTTAATATAAATAATCACTATTACTAATGAACCTCTAGAACAGATATTGGGAAACTACCACTTGGGGCAAAATCTGGCTCCCTTCTTGTTCTTATAAATAAAGTTTTATTAAAACATAGCTGCTACTCTCTTGCCACACGGTAGAGTTGAATAGTCATGGCACCAAGACTATGAGGCTCCCAAAGAAGAATTATTTTCTGTATATGTGGCCCTTGGGATAGACCTTCTGAGACTAATGGGGTGCTGTTTCTCTGTATGTCATTGTGACAGGTCCCTTGAAGTCTTTGAAACTTGTGCATAGTTAGGTTTTTGGGGTTACTCTCAGATTTTGGATTTAGTAGAGATTGTATAATTGCCCAGGGAATTTGGGACAGTGTGGACCTAATAAAAATTACATAAGGTAGTAAAATTATGTTTGCTTTATTGAATCAGATTGTATCAACATATTTATAAGAGGTTATGCAGTGGCTTAAGAGTAATTAAATTTTGTTTATCAATGATTACCACCCCATGTTCCCCAGTGCTCCATCTCTGAAGGCTATGAAAGGAGTGGGCTTTGAGCTAATTAATATTTCACAAATCTAATGATAATTTGTGTGCTCACTCATAATTCACATTATTGATGGTTTCAAAATAGAATGACATTTTAATAAATACCATTTATTTACTAGACAAAAACATAATGAGAGACACCTGTAAGAGTGAAAGTGGTGGAGATCTCTAGGGTATAGTCTGGCTTTAAAAATCTCACAGCTGTTATTTATCTTTCTTTTATATCAGTATGTAACAGGTAGCTTATCAACTGTGCAAATGATGACATTCCTTATGGCCATTCCAAGGGAAGTGGATCTGAATTTTCTTCTAGAGGGTTACTTACTGCCTTCTGTGTAATCTTTCTTCAAAGCAACATTACTGGAGTCTTGCGCATAAAAACTCGATTTTGAGTGTAACTTATACATAGAGCAAAGCACTGGGTATTAAATCTAGAGAACAGGATCAGGTACTTACCTTGGGGCACCTGCTACCTGAAGAGCCTATATTTGATAATACTAACCAGGCTTAGCTCATAGCCAGGGGTTTTCAACTTTTCAGTGACTTAGGAACACTAACCAGAAGCCCAGGGCTCAACTTGCTGCAGACTCTAGATTGTTTTGAATTAAATTTCATTCTCTACCTCTTGGTCAGTCTCTCTCTCTCTCTCTCTCTCTCTCTCTCTCTCTCTCTCATCATCCCCCTCCTTTCTAAACTCAATCTCCTTGTATTTCTTGTAACTATAATTTTAATGAAACAAGTCTTTTGAAGTTCATGGTTTACTTTTATAATTCACTTTTGCATGCTTCATTAATTTGGCAAGACATTTTTGCCCTGACTTTGGACAATGATTCTTGGGGAATAACCAACAATTGGATCAGTAGCTGTTTATCACTCTTCTAAAGAAACAATTATCTTCTATAAAAATGCCCTTTTGTTCCATGCTCCCTTAATTTTCATACCCATTATAAACCAGGAATGATGACAAGATGCTTCTGGAACCAAGTTCCGCCATGTTGGGACAACTCATCTTTCATTTTTGTAGTGAAAAATAAATAATGAATAGTAGTTTACTCTTCCCCATCCACTGAGACATCCATAGAGGGGAAGTCTAATTCTTATATTCTGTAGCATAAGTAAAAATTATTTTTTGAATCAGTTTGTGTTCTAGTTCAAATTTCTGGACTTGGAATTTCGTCCTTGGCACTCACTCTACATGCATCATCTTTGACCTATGCTCATCCTACAAGCTGATGATGCAGTATGGGTGATGATCATTTCTACATAGTAAGTGTGAAGTTTATCTGTGACACAGACAAATCTGTGTTAACTCTACATCTTTTTCCAAAAGGATCGAGATTAAGATTTACCATATTTATATGATGTTGTCTGTCTGGTTTAGGATGAGATAAATTCCACACATACGCACACACACACAAACAAAAAACAAAACACACAAAAAAAACATGCTGTTGACTCTGAGTTTCAACCTTAACTTAAAACTCCTTTCTATTTTTGGAGAAGTTTCCCTTTAATTTCTTTGTACTTTTTCTACATGGAGACCAATGAAAAAATCACAAAGTCATTAAACACTAGGAAAAGTGTTTAATGATAGCTTAAAATGTGACCATCATTAGCAATTGTTTAATAGAAATGATTTTTTTTTTACCATTTTCTATTCTTTCTCGGTGTTGGGGGGATGCAGGCTTTCTTTGCAGTTGGAAACATTTTGAAATGTGGTGAAGCCTTCAGTGTTTGTTATAGCTATAACCTCTATGACTTTGAGATTTTAAATCAACTTCTATTTGGAATATGCTCATTTTTAACTAAGGCTGCATATTATGACTGACAGCTCCCACCCCTCCCCCAATAATTTTGATTGCTGTTTCTAGATCTTTTCCTTAAACCAATTTTTTTTTCATATTTATAGGCTTCTGGATTTTTTGAACTCTTCTGAGACCAAAAGAAGAATAAATCAAAGAAGAACTCTGACCTTGGTATGTAGACACATCCCAGGTGGGATGTCCTAGAAATTATCTAGGGAATCTCCTTCAGAGAGCTTTGTTTTATTCAAAGTAGTTGAAGGTTGATTTCAGCAAGGAGGACATTCTCCTGTCTGATTTCTTTGACAATGATTTGGAAGATGTGTGACATAAAAACGAGCAACTTAAACTTTAATGGTTTTACTTTCAAAATACCTATATATCTTTCTAATATTCTGGCATGAGTTTGACTTTGGCCATCGCAGCTCTGATGGCATCTGCCTGCTAAGATGATGTACTTCTAACTTCTTAATATCTGGTCCTGAAAAAAAATGAATCCAGTTGCTAGAGATTCTGTTTGCATATAAGAAGAAACAGTCAGCAGTTTCTAGGGAATGTGCTATCATCACAAGACGTGAATTTTAATAATTTTGACATTTATCATGGCTGGTTTGGGCAGGTGCCCTGTGGATGGTTCATAGTTTTGTTCCTTGTTGAGACTGAAAATGACTCTGGGTCTCTATTGTCCTAGAAATGAATGAAACACAATGATGAAGAGATTCATAGAGGAGTGGTGTTGGGGTTTGTTTCTGTGGCTAGAGTTGAGGAGGTGACACATTCGTTCACCAGCAAGTTGTGGTCCGAATTTTCCCACATAAGGGGAGAGGAAGAGAAGGGGGTATGGAGTGTCAAGGGTTAATGGAGGCAGAACGAAGTTGACATTGGCTGTTCCTGAAACCTCTTGGCTACCATAGAGAAAGAAATTGTTCAGAAAACACCCTTGGACCAGGGAGCATTTCATCCTCCAGCAAAACGTCTTTCTCACTGGCCTGAAATATACAAGGCAAAGTGTTGTGTTGCCTTGGGAAATCCTTTTCCAAGCTTGGATGTGAAGAGGGTGATGCTGTTAATCACAAGCAGGGGCCCAATGGTGGATATAAAGGGCATTTGTTTGTTGAACTATGGAATAGACTAGATGCTTGGTATCAAATGCCTTGATCAAGTATTTTAGAAATCAGAGCTGATTTCTTTAAAAAAAATAATAATAGTCTCTGGAGAGATTGGCTTATACATTTGGCCATTTTGTTTTCATTCATTTCAAATAGCTTTAAAAATTAAGTGTATCTATGAGCCCAAGCCATGCTTGGATTATGGATTTGAAGAAGTCAGTGTGCCTGACCCCAGATAGGTAGTCCCAACCTGTGGTCAGTCGATGCTTTTCATCCTGGTTAGCAGAGTGACATCTGTTTAGACAGAGCAACCAGGTTTAAGCATATCGAAGCCCAAAGCACTTGAATTTCCTAACAATGAGGACATTGGGTGTTTCTCTTTGTGTGTGCTAATGGTATGGACTGATTTTGCAGAATCACTGCAGCAAGCTGTAAATGATGTATGAAATGAAAAATTCCTGTCCAGTGCACAGAGCGAATATATACAGTTCTATGCAATCACTGCAGTACTGGGCTATTTGTTTTAATATTTCCTTCAGACATATAGTAATTTTTTTTTGGTGACTCATTTCCAGATGCTTGCCATTGGCACATAGCTCAGATTTCCTTTATACATGTTTCAAGTGCATTTCAGTGTTGTTTAAGTATCCTTAAATTAATAAATACTGCATTCTAGAGGATTTGACCTTTAAAAATATTCTGAGGAAGATCAAAATCAATATTTTTATTTTGAAATATTTGGGAAATGCTAAGGAGCCCAAGAGGTAAAATTAGAAATCATTTAATTCCGTTATGGAGAAATAATTAACATTTAGTATATATTTTTGGAGATATTTTTCCTTCATAATAAGATAATATTCTTTTTATAAAATTTCATCCCATCAATTTATTTGTGAATTTTTATTGTCAGTCACCAACTGGACTTGAACTCTTCTTTCCATGGTGTTCTAGCATAACTTTCAATCCCTGTATGTTCCTCAGTTGTCCTGATAAGTTTTGCTCATTCTATTATTGAATGGTGTATATTTCCTTTTTTTTCTTCTAATTTTGCTCATGTAGATAATTCCCTGTGTTACACAGTATTGTTCATGTGATTTGACTAATTGTGATATATATTTGGTTATGCCAAACTGGCCTCTGTTCTTTTCTTTCTAAATCTTCCTGACTGACATTTGTGTTTCACATTGAATTTGGACAGTGACTGAATTGTATTTGGATTTTCTCATATGGATTCAGCCTTACATAGCAGAAATAAGTCACCTTAAGTCATGAGGATGTTTTAGTCAGGCTTCTGCCTATTAGAGTTCTCTCTGTACAGTTCCCTTTTTGTACCACTGTTGCTGTATTTGGACAAAGAATAATTGTGGCTTCATAATATTAATTAGCAAAATTCCTCCATCCTCCCCAGGCTCCGGAGCACTTTAAATAGCATGGAGTGACCTCCCTCCTTTAGATCTGATACTACTGTATCTGGCTCATTTTGGGCAAAAAAAGTTCTTTGAAGACTCTAATTAGCTTTCAGAATTATTGACCTGTTCGGGATGCCTTCAATCTCTTACTGAATCAACTTCAGTCATTTATGTTTTTCTGTTGAATTATCATTTCACCTGGAGGTTAAATTTGTTAACATAGGTGCAAACGAAATCTTGTCGTAATTTACAAAATAATTTTATAAATCCATTGTTAATCCATTGTTAATTCTTGATAGGAATCAACATTATCTTCATTAGCCATGCCAAAGGTAGTTTTAAGGAACCAGCTCTTAAATTGTCTTACTATTTACATAGCTTTTTTCTTAAAAAAATTTTTTTTCTTTGTAGTTGTAGATGACAGAATGCCTTTATTTATTTTTATGTGGTGCTAAGTATCGGACCCAGTGCCTCACACATGCTAGGCAAACGCTCTGCCACTGAGCTATAACCTTAGCCCTATGTAGCTTTTTTTCTTGTTAGTTTCTTAAGTAATATGCTTAGTTCATGTATCTTGCTTTGTTGTTGTTTACTAATAAATAGATTTTTTGGGAAAATATTCCAGCTCTTCATAAAACAGCTCTTACCTGGTCTGTAGACAGCCGTCAGTCTTCTGATTTCCTCAGCCCGGCCTACTGTGCAGTCCAGGGAGTCTCAGTTATTGGTGACGAGGGTGGCAGGGGTGAGTCATCTGACAGTAGGAGAATAGGTCTTTTCCTATTTTCTTTGCTCTTATGACTTTTTGCCACCATTTTTATTAGGAATATACATACAGAATGAAATATGTGATATGTATGTAAATTACAAAGGAGACTAATGAAATGAATACCCATAAATGCATGACCCAGCTTAAGGTCAGGGACATTAATGGGACCGTGGCTTCTCCCACATGCACTTCTTCCCTAGTCCTGCTCCTTAGGTCGTCTTCCCTGGAAACGGATAGCCACCATTGTGGATACTGTGCTCAGCACTCTCTTGCCTTGCAAAAAAAAAAAAAAAAAGGTTTTTAAAAAATATCTATGTTGAATTGAACAACATGTTGAGATGTTTGAAATTTTTGAGTATCATAAAAATTTCATCACATTGAATGTAGGTTGAATGTGATGAATTTTCCCTCAATATTATATATCCAAGATCCATTCAGGTTCTTATATTTCACTTACTTCATTCACTTTACTACTGTACAGTATAGCCTTTATGGGAATGCCTCATGGTTTTTCAATCTGTTAATTAAATTAAAAACATTTTTTATCATAAAATAATGTTGCTTTTTAATACTCTGGAATGTTTCTCCTGGTATTAACATATAAGAATTTCTTTGGGATTTATAAATACCTCATATTCATAAAAGACTATATTTATAAATACACAAAGTATAAAAGATTAATATGGTCTTATAATCCTTTTAATGTCTGCAGAACCTTAGTATTGATCTGTCTGCCTTCTTTCTTACGATTCTATCTCATCATGAGTTTATCAATTTTATTGCCCTTTGGAAAAATAACAACGTTGGGTTCTGTTGATCATTTCACGTGATATTCATTTCTTAATTTTTCTCACCTCTGCTTTTATTTCTCATTTGATACTGGTTTAGAGGTTGGAAGGGTAGATACAGTTTGGCCAACTGAAGAGCATAGAATGGTAAAATATTGGCCGGACATGCAATGTTGTTGATGACATTCACTGGAATCTAGGAAATGCTCTTTCAATATGCATTTTAAAGTAGATAGGTATTGGGTGTCCTAAAGTTCAGAAATGTCAACAGAGAGCTCTTCAAAACGTAGGCTCCCTTGATTTCCATTACGGGTTAATACTGGGGATGTTTTAGGACTTTTATTTATCTCCCCAACTTATCACACTCCCCATGTTCCCAGAATGTTTTTGCTCCTTTCTCTTTCCCTGGCTCTTGATGAAATCACATTTCAAGATGGAAATATGCCTCCTAGGGGTGCCAGAGCAGAGATTATATCATAGATAGTGTTTCTGTAATTGATTTGATCTGCTATCCCAATCAGTCTTAAATGCACTACTCTGTCCTTAAACTATCATTGATTTTTATTTGCTTTGGTTACCTGTGTTTCCTGTTATATTATTTTATTTCCTCAGTTCTGTCCCTTATTCTTGGGTAGTATCAATTTTCTTTACCTGGTGTGTCTGTCTTTGAAAAAATCCTCAAGGATGATGCTGTTAAAGGGCCATTTAACTGAGTGGCAGACATTCTTCCTCTGTACGTATGGAATAGAGAGAGATGTATATGGGTTAATGTATGCACTTATAGAGAGGAATATTACAGCTCTTTCATGATATTTAAAACTAAATGCCACCGTTGTATTTTTTTTTTCCTAAGTCAGCCTAAACTTCCCTTAAAGGAAAGCTGAGAAAAGTAGTAATTTGGAACTAGTTGGCTTAACTTAAAAAGCTCCCCTGTGACATCAGAGTGTTTCATGCTATTGCTTTCTTAGACTTCCTCATTAAAATATTGACTACTCTTTTTCTTCAGTAAATGCTAATCCCAGCTCCCACGTACCTGTATTTACATTTCACTGCAGGCTGCCTGCCAGGTTAGAAATAAAACCAATTTGTTAATATCACCATTTCCTTTTCAGCAAAGAAAATATGCATTAAATTAAAGGTTTTCTAAAAATAATAAGAAACAGCTCCTGTTGATACCAACCATTTAGTTGTCTCTCTGGCTTAGGCTGTGAGTGCCGGTGTTATTAATGGCCTCCGATGCTCCGCTCATCTCTGCTCCCACCATCACTGTGCAAAGCTCCCGATCCTAAAGCCCCCTGTCACAGGCCCTGGTGTTGGCGTTCCTCCCCTTCCTCCTCCTCATTCCTGTTTTTGTGCTTTCGCTGGTCCGTGCCAACACCCATCTGAGGATGCAAAACACTATTTCTTTTTTTTTTTTTTTTTAATATGAGTGAATGTGGTTAATCCTCGCTGAGAACATGCTGCTGTGTTGGAGCGTTCTCCCCAGAAATCTTGGAAATTTCCAACTGCAAGAGGGTTCCCATTTGATTTATGATTCATAAGTGGATCAGTGTTATTAAAATCCACAGGAGTCCTTTGTTCATGCAGTCATTCTGAGGGCCACCCATCACGCCCTTCCATACACTGTTTCCAACAAAGCATCCTCCTGGAGCCCATTGCTGTTTCTTAAATAACCCTTCTGGAGAAAGCAACTAATTATACAGCCGAACACCAAGTCGTATTAGTAATTGTGGAACGTGTGTGTGCGCGCTCGTTGGGTTATCGGAACTCGCAAAGTCAAGTGAATTTGCAAACCAACCTAACCGTTATTAACCTTATTAATTAGCATGCTTTGCCTGGCTGGATGTTACTCTTTACTGTGCTAAATATTTTATTTATAAAATGGATGGATATTTCTGGTTAGTCCTGTAATCCTTAAAGAAAAGGGAGTCGTTGGCAAAGGTCACTACATCCTTTGGTGCAAAGAGGACTTAAACTTGGCCCCTAAGAATGGGCACACTTTTTTTTTTCTTTTGGTTTCTCTTGCTTTGTCTCCTTCTTTCATTATATTTTCCCTGTCATTTTTCTTTGCTAAAACAAAGAATGGCCTTTGCTTTAGTGAGGGTAGAAGAACAAGGTCTTATTGATAATCTTCATGTTCTGCTTCTACTTTGGGGAAAAATGTGAAAGAAAAAAAAAAGGTTTCACCTAAATGAAACTGGCAAGCTTTCTTCCAGTTGACCTGACCGCCTGTAAGATTCGGGGTCTTCAGTTCTTATTACGGAGTTCATCATGGGCCTCGACATTAGGAACCCTCTTCCCCTCCTGGCCCTTGTATTTTTTGGTCATTTTATTCCATATGATTCTCCTTCCGTTTGGATGGGGTTGTCAGCCTCTCTTGCATCATTGTGTTCGTATTTTAGATGGGTGCACTGTCATGTCCAATGGCTAAATTCCATTTAAACTTGAACTAGATGCAAGCCCACAGCTTGATGGCCTTGCTGCTGTAGCTTTGGTCCTGAAAGTGGCCAGCACCGAGGCGCTGCTCGGGAAGACATATTTAGCAACGCAGCATTGTGTCATGAGGGAAGCCACCTCATCCAGCTGGTAAGCAATTTATGCCCTGAAGCATGAAGATTTCATAGCCCTTGTAATTTTATCCTTCCTGGTGTCGCTGCAGGTGCTATTTTTATTCATATAAATATTTAATCTTCTATAAAACTTATTAAGCTGTTGGCCTCCATCATATTTTTTTGGCAGCAAGTTCCCCAGGTTAAAGGGACACAGTCAAGTACAACAGCTTAGCTCAAGATCACAGTTTTAAAGAAAGGTATAAAAGGTGATTTTTCTGAGATTTAAAAATATGCCCCCAATAAAGCCATTTGGGGTACAGCTAGGACGTTGCTCCGTAATGCTGTCGTGGACTGAGGGGCGCTAAGCTGGCATCTGAGAGATCAGGAAGAAAGGCCAGTTGAAGGTGAAGTGAATGTGGCTAGTGTATATCTTTGGTGAAAGAGGAAAAGCATATAGAACATGACGAGTCTTCCCTCTCTTAGCTTCCAGGCCTTCATGTTAAGAGTTTTTTATGACCATCACATGGTATGGAAATAACACGGAGATATTTCTCCTTCTTCGTCTTCCCTTAGCCTCTTTAACCAGCTTCTTTTAGCATATCCCCCTTTTCCTCTTAAAATCACACATGCTTCCCTGAGTCTTGGTCACATGGGGGACCAATGAGCCACATTGGGTGATGTCTTCTCCTTCTCTTTAGACAGTGGCCAAGTCATCGAGTGGAAGTTTCTCCTGTTGATTTCAGCTAATGCAGATTCCCATTAGAGAATTTAAAGATAAGCCGCTTCCTTGAAGCGCATTTACTATCTAGATGAATGTGGATTAATTCTGGAGTCGTATATTTCTTGGTCTTCCTGGATATTGGTAGCATCACTTGACCTTGGACATGATGGACGCTTGTACCACAATATAGTATGACACACTTCAAGCCACACTGGCTTAGAGGATGGCTCAGAGTCCATCTCTTGTGACAGACCTAACAGAGAAAGTTTGTGATTCTCAAGAAGTAAAAGTGGCTCTTTGTGTTATAAGTGAAATGCAAGTCATGGTATATACAATGAAGTTTTAAACTAGGAAGAAATGGAAGGAGGACAGTAAGAATTTAGAGAGGGAATTGGTTATTGTTGACCACGTCAGGAGAAGGTGATGCTTAAATTAAATGTGTTAATTATTAAATTAATTAAACCTGATATTTGGATAAAGGGAATGACAATGAGGGAGTGGGGAAGTGTGAAAGTCAAGAGTGCCAGTTAGAATTGGCAGCAGGTTCTGTGGCTCCTAAGGTGGATTCTATCTGCAGAATCATGAGTGATTTTGTGTTTTGGCTCAGTCCATATTATGTGGAACTAGATTTAGAGTTAGTTCCTTTTTCTACTGATTATTATCTCTCCAACTGATATAATTCTTCTAAATATTCTCGTAGCTCTCAGCGTTAGGACCTAGTATTTTCTTGAACTTCCTCTTAAACACTCATTTTTTTCTCATTAGTTGACTTCTTATGTTAAATAAATGGCCAAACTTATCGATATGTGGGCAAAATTCAAGATGGTATAGCTACTTTGGAAAAGGATTTGAAAGTTCTTTTTTAAAAAAAATAAAATAAAATTAAGCATGCATGTACTCTCTGTCCAGAAAAAAACACTTCTACAGGTTTTCCCAAGAGAAACCAAAACTTATGTTCACACAAAAAAACTTAACATTTATAGTAGACTTATTCATAATTGACCAAACCTAGAAACAGTCCAAATGTCCCTGAGCTGGTGAATGGATATATTGTGGTATATCCACATGGTGGAATACTACTTGGCAGTCAAAAGGAGTGAACCTCTGACAGATGCAACAACATGGATGAATGTCAGATACGTTCCGCCAAGTAAAACAAGCCAGACTCCAAAATCTCCATGCTATTGATTGCATTTACATTACATTCTGGAAAAGGCAAAATTATAGGTTTACAGAACAGAACAGTGATTGCCAAGGCCTGGGACAGGGCAGAGTGCTTGACTAAAGATACAGAGAGAATTGGGGGGAGTGATGGAATTTTTCATTATCTGGGTGATATTAGTGTTTACATGACTGTGTATCTAACAAAATTCATGCAGCTGTGCAATAAAAAGGGTGAATTTTTATTTCATGTAAATTGTGCTTCAATAAGCCTAACTTTAAGAAGTGGCCAACAGTCTGATGTTTTCAGATCTGACATGATGACCTTACATTTGTGCCCTGTGGTAGAATTTTCAGTGCCTCTCAAACCAGCAGCTCTGCTGTCTTAGGAGGTTTTAGTTATTAACTTCCATCATCCCTCAAAGGAATCTTTAAAACTCCCTTAGTTTTTTTTTTTTTGTATGTGTGTGGACATGCCCAAAGACCTTATATTTGATGGTAGGAGTTGTCTTTGAAACACAAGTGTTATTTATGTAATTAAAAGATTCAGCTTCAGACAGACTGTTTAATATGTGAATACATGGCTCTTTTGAGAGATGACCTGATAGAATCCGACATACCTTCTCTGCTATTTGAGTGATAGAACCACTGGCCTTACAGCAAGTGGACTTTAATTGGAACCCTTTAAACCAATCCACACAACCATTTCTCCAGATCCAGGCAAACTCTCCAGTCTCATTTCTAAACTTCGACTTGGGCTGCTCAAAGGTTATTGAAAGAAAAAAAATCCTAATACTGGCCGTATGGTATGATAAAACATCGGTTGGCCTTCAGTGATGCCAAGCCTTCTCCTATAGTATTTAAAGTCATTTATATCTCATCTGCTTCTGAAATAGATTGTCTTTGGGAAGCAGATACTTTGAAGTACACTCATTATTTTTCTATGCTACATTCCCACTTCCACATCCTCCCCTTGGCTGACGTGGTCTCTGTATCACCTTGCTCTTTCTGCATCTCTATTTTCTTCTCAAAAGCACCATGATGTTGGAAGAGATGATTTCTTCAGTGGTCCCCGGTCACCATCATGTGTCCCTTCATTGCATTTGTCACACTGCATTTAAATACTCGTTCATCTCCTCGGTTAGACTCTATGCTCTGTGAGAGTAGGGACCATGGGTTCCCCTACTGTGTGTGGATCCTCCCACACGGGGAGGCCCTAGCACCATACTTACTGAATGAATAAATAAATCGATCTATTCAGAGAAAAATTTAAAGTCGCTATGCCACGTCTCAAAATGGGCTCTGTTCCCAAAGTCCCACTCACCTGAGAAGTTTTCAGACTTTTCTGAGTGCAGGTTGTGATTGCTCCTGAGGCTGCGGTGGAGGCAGGTGGGGGTCACAAACAGGGGTCTTTGCCCCCGTGAGGAAGAACAGCCTACCCTACTGTAAGCCAGTCCAGTTCCACCTGAGAGAATGAGCTTTTCAGCACCATGCACTATGGATTTTGTATAGGATCTGCTATTAGAGTTTTAGTCTGACACTCATGGTTTGCATTTCCTAAATTTCTTCATTAACAGATATTTGCTCAGTATCTCCTCCATCCCAGACGTGAGCAAGGTTTTGGGGGATGCGATGATGTACAAAAGGAGCCAACTGCTTTCAAGCCCTGTTACTTCCTGTTATTCTCACCACCCCGGGAAACTAGAGCAACTTTTATTCATTCTTCCCACTAGGAAATGAGATAGAGTTTGCGGCTTTCTGCTGAGAGCACAAGAAGTTAGTGGTGAGATTGGGACTGAAAAACAGAGCTTTGTGCTTCCAGCAAACCACGGGGTCCATGACACCAGGCAAGATCACTGGGGTGGGGTGCGGCAGTGGTCAAGGTACCCTTGGATTGGTGGCTGTTGAATTTGTCTTTGCATTGTGACCTTCCAAAGGACCTCCTAGCAGCTTATTCTTGAGAAAAGATGTGCCATTTTCAAACAGCATCAAGGACAGCCAATTAGTCCCAAAGATGGGAGGCAAGGTATTGAATTTTTAAATTTTCTTTTTGTGTATTTGGGGAAAAAACAACACAGCTATCATTCAGGGAGAAGGTGTAAAACGAAAACAGTTTTCTCAAACTCTTATGTCTGTCGAGACGCTACTGATCAGAGCGGCTTTCTCTCCCCCTCCCCACCCCTTCTGGTTCTTATTTTTTTTATTTTTTTGGATGGGGAGGGATGACCCTGCTGAGTTTTGGAGTATGCCTATAGCAGCTTTTAGCAAATCATGATCCCAGCAGTAGGTTCAGCTTTGAAGAAAGATTTACAAATCTCTCACTGCTTTATAAATATCTGCATTTATATCTTAAAGAAGAAGAAGAAAAAGCCCCTCACGGTTGTGCTCAGCCTCCTCACCCTCTCTCCCCCGCCCACTTTCCCTTTTCTTGCTTTCCTCTTTCAGAAATTAAAGATTGTGATGTGTGCAGGAAATGAGGGTCTATAAAATTGTGATAAAATGTTCCTGCAAAATTGCCTTTGAATTTTCGCCTTGAATTGCAGGCGAAATGAAATTGTTCGCTTTCAGCATTGCTTTGTTTTTGACCCCTTTTTGTGAATTCTCAAAGGAAAGAAACATATTCCCATCTTTTATAGTAATCAAATTTATCTGGCATCTCTCAGCCTCTTGAATTACTTATGCTAGAGTTGGCCGGCCTCAGGAAGACTGTGGCTGGTTTATTTATTTATTGTTCTAAAGTGAGGGTTTTTGACATGAGGTTCTCACATCATCCTGGGGGGGGGTATGGGAGAAAAATCAAAAGTGCTTTCTGACATCCCATATGTGTATGTATATATGTGCACATGTCTGATGAAGGTAAAAGATATCCATCTGATGAGAAATAATAGGAGGAACCTCACGATCATGGGTCATGGATGTTTGATTTAACATTTTCACATGAGAAAAAGAGGAAAAAAAATCTCATGTCACCAATGTAAAATTATACATTAAAGGGAAAAAGAATCTCAGGGAAAGGCTTTGCATTCACACACGAGTACTATTAATCGGCTGTAAACCTGTTTAGGAATCAGCTGATTTCTGTGACAGGTGTGAGTGCATCACCTTGGAATACTGGGACTTCAATATGACTCTTTCACATGATAATGCAGGCTCACAGACTGCACACCCGAGTCACCTGTAGCAGCCTTCTGTGAAGCTCGGGTCTTGCCCTGTAACCCCAAGTTTGCATGAAGCACGATTCATTCTTTGCTTTTTAATTCTGGTCCTTTATTTCTATCCTGGGGGTGTTGGGGGGAGACCTAGATTACAGGTGCAAACCTACAAAAATCAAACTTGAAATTCTAGATAAAATCTTTCTTATAATTGAGAAAATAAAATAATATGCATCCATGGGGAAAGAATTTATAAATCACATTATTTTTGTTTGTGGCCTTAACTTCCACGTGGCTCAATTTAAAAATTCGGTAAAAAGAATTTTTTTTTTTTTTTTTAACTCACGACTAAGACTTTACCCATCCTTTGTTTAAATCTCTACTTAGGAAACTGTATGGTGCATCTGACTGCTGTGCTCCTTTCACTTAAGAGATTTCTAAATTACACTGAGTTCACTCTGACGAGCTTGAGGGAGTTAATTCGTATTTTTATTGTTACTTACAACATAGGCAAAATACATTGATTCCCTAATTTGCTCACCATACTAATTTTTTTCAAAAGGCTCTCATTGTACGTTTCATTTTATTGCTTATGCACTTCTTAGGAACTCATAAAAATCAGGACTCTTTCTTTAGAATTATCCTCATTTAGGTCAGAAAGTGGTCCATAGAAAGTGAAGAAAATATAGAATGAAGATCCTCAGGGAAAGACATGGTTGGAACATCTCTCGTCGACTCTTCACTTCTGTGGCACTGCGAGGATTTGAGAAACTTCTGTGCAAGTCCTCCTCTAACAGATCAGCCTCCACTGATGTAGCAGGGTTTTAGTAGAACAAATCTTAGGGTTAAGCCAGCAGGTTTGATGTAAGTGGGAAGGTTTGTATTAAGTTAATTAATAACATTAGATTTGCATTAGAGGTACTTGTTTTAACCATAATTATCTGGGTCTTGATTTCTAATAAATCTTTGTAATCAAAGGAATCAACCATGCCATCTGTCACTTTTTGGTTTTGTTGAAAAAGAGAAGAAAATGGCTTTTCAAGGGGATACACATGCAAAAGAGGCGTTACAGCATTTCGCATGGAGCTACAGATTTCAAGAGGATGTGGCCTTTTCCTGACCCGTATACAATACATCAGCAACTTGAATTTCAGTTTCTCCTCTTTTTTGTTTTTCAATCAAAACTTTACCATTTATATAAATTCTTTAATCCACCAGAAAAATGAATTAATATGATTTTTAATTGTAACAGAAAACATCAATTATTTATTTGAAAGAATTTAAAAAGCAGTTTCTTCTGCCCCCTCCCAGAAGGCAGCATAAATACTCCCCTGATTCATCCACAGTAATTTAAATGTGTCCAGTTTCGCAGTTGTGCCTACGAATCAATTTAGCGTGGGTTTGTTCACATCTAAAAGAAAGTTAAATGCTGACTTTGAAAGTAGAGAAACGTTCCATAGATATCTCTTGCCTTCAAAAAGCACACGTTTGACTGTGATCCTTAAAAGCTTTTATTGAACTATTTTCTTTTTCTGTTTGCAAAATTCACAAAGAGCTGTTCAGTAAGCCCTCTTTCCTCTTTTCCCCAGTTCGTCCTAAATTTTCCCCCAGGGGAATAAACAGCAACAGTATTCAATTTCCCATTCTGAATGTATATGCCAACACAGAGGGCTTTTATTACAAGGAAAGAAATCAAATCATTGTCACCTAAAGTGCTAATTATGCCTGATAAATGTATGGCATACACTTAATGCAAAGAGAGCTTAGGAAATGATACACCTTCGATAATTACAGTGACCAGCCTCGCTCCATCAATCTAAATTTTTTTTCCATCCACGTTCATTTGGGTGGCTCTGTTTTTACTAAATGGCTTTCTTAAGCTTCACCAAGACCCACTTGCTGCTAATAAGAAAACTTGCATTAAGTATTTTGGAACTGTGTGCAGCAAGAAGGAGTGTTTCCTGATACACACCCAGATGAGTGTGCACAGATAAAGGGGACCCCAAGGGAGTACAGTTACATTCTTCTCCCTTTGGGGCACAGAACTGCAAAGGGAGGGTAGAATTTGCCATTCTTTACTTGCCTAATGAATTTGGGTGTCCAGTTAACTAAGAAATTAACTATTTCTACTTCAGGAGAGGCTGAAATCCTCTAACAGCAGACCCCTAAGCCCCCTTCCCAGGGACATTAAAAGCTTGTGAGTAGGCCTGGGAACCTCCCACAGTAAGATTTAGAGTTCATTCTTCTCCACGTTTCTCTTCATAAAAGAAAGCCACCGTACCATCCTTCCCAGAGCCAAACTGTCTGTGACCTCTAATCAAACCTGACATCCTTAAACAAACAATAAAAGTAGGTTTTAATTAAACTGAAAGATGCGTGTTTTCTTTGAGGCTTCTTTAAGTCTTCCTGTTCCTGAGTCCTCCAGCAAGAGGAGGAGGTTTCTCTGCACCTGCCTATAGTGTGGCTGCAGGATTGTTGCTTCATTCTCTGTGATGTCATGTCTGTCATTAGAGCCCATGGTCCCAGGGGATGCTGAGTTGTTTTGTAGCGTCATCCATCTGAGTTTCCATCCCTCACTTGTATACCTGGGCTTGCTGCACCCTTGGGTACTCAGGTATTGGGGCAGACTTCCTCACCATTAAAGAAAGCCACCCAAACCTCCCCCCGTGGTTTTGCCTTTTTTCCCCATCTCTGGACCACCTTCCACCTCAACTCTTATTGGCCTCTCTTGCACATTCCTGGCTCTTCTTTGTTATTGTTGCTTTCTTTTTCTCTTTGAATTTTCAAGAGGAAGCTGCTGGTTCTAAAGTCTGTGTTTTCGAAGACAGAAGCTGAGAATGCATCCATTGTCTTTTTTGGTTACCCATCTTAGAATCTTAGGATGTGCGTTTTGGTGGTAGGGGGAGTTAGCACTACCTCATCATAGTAAATACCCAATTATCCATTTATTTCTATTTTTAAAATCATAATGGTAATGTTGGGAATCAATGTTTAGATTGGTAGATAGTTATGCAGAGAGAGAGAAATTTAGAACAAAGGTGTAGTTTTATGGAATAGTTTATTTAAAAGTCTCGGTTAATAGTTTGGTATTCAATTTTCAAACTGCTCATTTGTTTTAGCCTTCTTTAAATCTTTTAGGGTTGCATTACATTTGGTATCATTAAAAATGGCAACACAATTGGACTTATTTACTTGAGCTCTGATTAATAGATCATAAAAAGTCTTCAACAAAGTAAATTAGAAGGGTTTTCTTGTTGGCCTGGAACATTTTAAGAAACTTTCCATAAATTTAAAAGACTAGTATTTTCCTGAAATCCATATGTTCTAGTTGAACAAATTTAATCATAGCAGTCAGAAAAATAAACATAATGTTAATCATAATATTATATCCTCATGGTAAAAGTTATGTATAATTTTCAGTGATGTGGTCATCAACTCTAGAAAAATAAGTTTATTTCACAAAATGTACTCCCTACAGACTGTGAAGAAGTTATTTGTTTTCGAAATAATAGCTTATTAAAGTCAGGCATGAATCAAATATTAAAATGTAAGAACTAATTCCATTTATTGATATACGTAAGAGAAATACCAACATATCCCCATTGACACTACACAAATTTTTCATAGTGGCATTATTCATAAGAGCTGAAATTTAAAAACAACCAGATGCATGTCAGCAGATGAACACATAAAGAAAATGTGATGTGATGTGATGTGTGTGTCTGTGTGTGTGTGTCTATTAAAATACTATTCAACCATAGAAAGGAGTGAAGTACTGATACATGCTACAACATGATGAACCTTGAAAATGTGCTAACGGTAAGAAGACAGACACAAAATAACACATATCATTTGATTTATGTTGAATGTTCAGTATAGGCAAATCTAGAAAGAAAGCACATTAGCTGTTGCCTGGGGCATTAGGATAAGGGGGTGCTTTGGGATGATGGCTTAAGGTACCCAGTTTCTTTAAAGGATGATAAAATGTTCTAAAATTGATTGTGGTGATGGTTGTATAAATTCTGAATCTACTAAAATCCACTGAATTCTGAATTGTACATTTTATGTGCATTATATGGTATACAATTTATACCTCAATAGAGTTATCATGGAAAATATTAAATCATATATTGATCTACTAAATGCTAATAAGCAAAGAAAGCCATCTGATTGCTTTTGAAACAGAAAACTATCATTTGCTTAAAGGTATTTCTTTTCTGGGCCTAGAGTGAAATTCTAGGTAAAAACTTGAGCTAACATTATGCTTATTGGAATTCTCCCTGAGGAATTGCATTTCTATTAGAAAAGAAATAATTTCTTTGAGAGTAAAATTCTGAAAATGTGTTTCTTTTTTTTCATTGACTGTCTTAAACATTTTGATATAAATCATTTTTAAAATTTAGGAAGAATGAGAAAAGAGTAATTAGAATTCAATTGTTTAAAAATGTTTATGGTTTTAAGCCTTTTTCAATTACATTTGAAAGTAGTTAGAACACTGTACATTAAATTTCACTTTGAAATTATAAAATGTCAGCAGTATCCCTTGGGTTTTTTTTAATGTAAAATTTAGCATATTCAAATCCATCTTTCTCTTCCATTGCTCTGGGTCCAAGGTGAGACAGAACATTTTTCAGTACCATATCAATTTTCTCTGTAGTTGGACAATGCAAGGTTTACCCAATTTTATTAATTTTCTTTTCTAATCTTTAAATTATTTTGTATTTTGGAGGTGTTTAGACATCAAAGATATAGTTTTTCATAACATTTTTTATCTTTCTAACAATTGTAGCATCCAGGCACGTTCTAGCTCATTCTTCAGGTAACTCTGCTATATTTACCTTTTCTTCATGTACATTGCTAAATGCTTTGCAATTTTGAACATTCTGTGTGCATTTTAATTTTTTAGAAGTTTTTGAGGTTTATTTTATGGATTAGCATATGAACTTTTGTATATGTACCATGGGAGTGTGGGAAAAAACAGTGTGGTTCTTGAGACCATCATTCCATGTAGATTATTAGGTCAAGTTTATAAATCATGCTATTTAAATCGTCTGTATTCTTATTGTCTTTTTCTATCCATCTAGTAATTAGCTAGACAAGTATGAATTACATCTTTATCACTATGAAGTAACATTATCGATGCTTTTTTAAAATATGTATTTTTTCTAATATACTATTCTTCTTTCGGTTCATATACCATGTTCTACATTTTTCTGTCTCCCCAGCATCAGCCGTTTACCTCTTTATTTTTTTAATGTCTCTTATAAACGGCACATAAATTTAGCTTTTGTTCAGTCCGATCCAACATTTGTTTTTTAATGAGCACTGTCAGTTCATTTACATTTAATGTAATCAGTGTTAGATTTGTACTTATATTAGCCAACATTTTATGTTTTCTGTTTGTCATCCCAATTATATGCTTATTTTCTCTTTTCCTGACATCTTTTGGATTAATTATTTTCATCATTACCTTTATTTCTTGCATCAGTTTGGAACTAATGCACTCTGTTTTCATTGCCTTATTGTTTGTCCCAGAAATTGCAACACATATAAAAATCTGAAGTTAATCAATATCTTTATTCTTTTTATTTTCTAGTTTTGTGCTTTGTATTTAACATAACATTTAATACTCTGAGAAAAACATTTTAAAAGCCACAGAACCATCCAAAATTTCCCCCCAGTGTAGGTTGCCACACGTTGGGGCCAATCCAGGCTCTTCTGCCCCAACCATGTCATTCTGGAACTCCAGCTTTATTACACTAGCAAGGCTCCACAACATTTGGATCCATTTTTTTTTTTTTTTGGAGGGGGACACACTTACTATGCCACCAGCACCATGCAATGGCTTTGTTTCCAAGTTTACAATGGTAAGAAGTTCTACAGCATCTGGAGGCTCTTGTAACCAATACAAAAGCAGTCTCTTATCTGCAAGGCCTGGGAGGTCTGTGCAGGGCTGCCTGGCTGGGCCAGCTGTACTTGTCCTTCCTGTCACTCATGCTGAGCTTGCCAGGTGATGTCCTGGAAGTCTGCCATGTAGCATATCCACATGTTTACTTTGCACCCAGGAGAACCAGGCCTTTACTCAGAGGCTCTGAAACCCTTCCAGTTTTTTGGCTTCTGTGCACATGTCTCTGGGTGTTTCTCACTTGGTTCCTGGGCGGGGGGGAACAACATGGAGGATGAGATTCAAAAACTATGTACAGATTCCTGAAAGTTACCTTGCCAAGACATGGGCTGATGGTTCTCAAAATCTCTGGGTTCCTTTTCTCAGTGGAGATCACATGCAGAGACCCAGCCAACAGGAACATCCACAGGAAGGTGTCCTGGATGAAGGCTGGCTTGCCACTGTCCTGCATTCCTTGTGTCCTGGAGGTCAGGCTGCTAGGAATCCCTAGGCCTGGCCCTCCTGAGCTGCACAAGAAGTAAAGACACCATCCCCCTGGATAAGATTTGTCAGTCATCAGGTCTGGTTGGGGGTGGCTGGATTGCCCATTGCTCAGGACTAGTGAATAGAGCTCTAAAGAGAAGGACTAGGAGGAAGAGTAGGGGCAAAGATGTAGGAGTTGCAAGAAAGAGAACTAGACTTACCTGGCCGTGAGTGGCAGGAACAAAGGAAGAGTTCGATGAGGAGACCCTCAAGGGATGGTAGTGGGAAGGGACATTATTAGTCAGAGATGGGAAATGGGTAGGACACAGAGAAGAGAGGGTCACATTGAGCTGGAGAGGAGACCGAGGGCTGGAAGAGTGGGGAGACAGGGGAGGAAGCTGGGTGGGGTGGGGAGAGCGGGAAGGAACAGGAGGAGGACGAGGCTGGGGCTTGGGGGTGGGAATTAGAGGCAGCTTGCTCATCATTTTCAGAAGATGCTGCTGGCTTGCTCTCAGCTTGCCATAATAGGTCAAAGTGAGCAACTGAGCTTGTGCCAACACTGATCCAGCAATTTATCTCCCACAGCATTGTTACCTCACCCCAGACTCAAGGCCCATTGTGATGTGTACATACCAGCCCTGCTGTCCAGGGAAGAGGTCCATTAGCCCAGGGAACTTGTTCCGGTGTTTAGGTTCAAGAATGATCATGAGCCTGGCTTGGTGACAGACACCTGTAATCCCAGGGGTTTGGGAGGCTGAGGCAGGATTGAGAGTTTAAAGCCAGCCTCAGCAACTTAGTGAGGACCTAAGTCACTCAGCAAGACCCTGTCTCAACATAAAATATAAAAAAGGGGGGGTGTGGTTCAGTGGATAAGTGCCCCTGGGTTCCATGCCAGGGGCGGGGGGTGGGGGACAAATGATTGTGGAATATAGGGCCATATCTGTTGGGATTGCCCATTCCTGAGTGCCTGGTGACTAGATTTAGATACTCTTGCCCATTGTCTGAGAGGCCAGACTCACGTAGGCCATTTAGGAGACTACTGCACTCGCCCCCCTATTTCCTTTTATTTGATATTTAGCTCTTTTATACATAGCTTCCCCCCCCACACACACACACACCTTATGTCTCAGAACTTCTTCCTGAATTATTTCGTTAACTGAGGATATTCTGTGGTAAGCTTTTAAAGTTTTTGAATAAAAAAAAAATATTTCTCCCATCTTAGTTTGTAGTAAGAACTCTGCCTCTATTTTTCAATGTTTGATGGCCAATAGCTTTTTGAGACTCACTCTCTCCCTCTTCCCCACTGGTCCACATTTGGGCACTGATGAGAAAACCCAGGTGCTCCTTCCTGACATGTGGGAGTGCACATTCAGGGCCCAGATCCTTGCCACAATTAAACCCCCCCCCCCCCCCCCCCCCCGCCGCCACCCCACCAGCCATCTTCTCTCCTTGATATTATCTGAAGCCACTTTTGAATCAGGTTGGGAGGCCTGCCCTGTTCTCCCCCGAAAGCCTCAATTATGTAAATAATAAACCTTTTCACACCCTCTTGGTGAGAATGTGGCATCATCAGTCTCAACATTAAAACCAAGATTTTGGTGAGGGGCCTATCCTGCTTCTCCATAGAGCCTCTAAAACACTGTTAAAAGATACTTTTTCTGGGTGTGAAATTATTTTACAAGTATTTCCTTTTGTCATAGGGAAAGTCTCTGTCTACTCTTTTGGCTTTTAGTTTTGCTGAGATCACAAGTCATCTGGTGGTTGACACTTGGGATACAATTTGTCTTTTTTATGAATGTATAACTGCTTACAAGAAGAGTGCAGTCTTTGGTACTCTGTAGTTTCACCAAGTGTTGCTTTTTTCTCCTTTTGTACTGGTGTTTGAGATCTGAACCTTTAGATGGTTGCCTTTGATCACTTCAAGGGAACTCTCTATCATCTTTTGATTTTTCTTCTTGCCATTCCTTTCTACTTTCTTTCTTGAACTCCCATCAAGCATATTAGGCCTTCTCACTATATATAACTCTTTGATATTTTTCTTTTTCCTCGGTGCTATACTTTGGATAATTTCACTTTGATCTATATTCCTCTTTACTTATTTTCTCTTCATCTGTTTCTAATCTGATGATTTACTCATTTGTTGTGTTTTTAACTTATTGTATTTCCTGTTCTAGAAGCTCTATTTTTTAACTTTATCGAATATGTTAGAACATATTTTTATAGTGCCCTACATGTATTTTCTTTTATCTTTGTGTGTGTGTGTGTGTGTGTGTTTGTGTGGTATCAGTGATTGAACTCAGGGACAACCAACCACCAAGCCACATCCCCAGCCCTATTTTGTATTTTATTTAGAGACAGGGTCTCACTGAGTTGCTTAGCACCATGCTTTGGCTGAGGCTGGCTTTGAACTTGCAAACCTCCTGCCTCAGCCTCCTGAGCCACTAGGATTACAGACATGTGCCATTGTGCCCAGCTCCTACATGTATTTTCAAGCTTAGTTTGTAGTTTCTAACCTTGATAAGCATTGGTGTTTTATAAGCTATGTCTGATAATTCCAATGCAGTTCTTTTATGTCATTTGTCCTTTTCTATTTTTCTTGTGGATTTTTCCATTTCCCTTGAATAGTGATGATTTTAAATTCTGGGCTATTTACTGTTCTTGGAAGTAATTAATTTGAGAATTTGGATAAAGATGGTTCCCTCCATAGAAGATTTGAGTTTGCTTCAACTAAGCAACTGAAGAATGTCTTTCAAGACCATCCTAAACCAAATTCTGACCTTAGATTTGAGTTTTCATTTTGGTGTTATTTGGGGGTTACTCACTTGTGAATGTAGTCTACAAATCAGTGAACTTGGCTTTTACTTTTTTTCCTTGGTATTGCCCACCCCTCTGCCCTCTTTAGTGCCCAGACAACTTTAATTCAGTCCCCTGACTGTAGAGGAGGGCTTGGCGAGCTGCTTCTGACTTACTCTTAGTTGCGGAATGATCCTTTGGGAGGACAGTTTAATTTGGAGAGTTTTGCTTGTTTGGAAAATGCCCTTAGAGCAAGCAGAACTTGAGTGCCTTGTCCCCTCTCTCCTTGGGTTTCTGCTTTCTTTGATATTTTGAACTGAGTTCTTTAACTCCCTTATCAAGTCTTCAATAAAATGTCTAACATCATTTGTGATTTATTTCACTGGGAGAATTGATCCACATAACCCACTCTGCTGTATGCACAGAAAGTGAAGTGCCAAGCATGATTTTCTTTTTCTTTTTCTTTTTCACCTGGGGCTAATGCTTGGAACCCAGGGCCTTGTGCATCCTAGGCCGATGCTCTACCATAGAGCTATATCTCCAGTGCATCAAGCTTGACTTTTCAAAAGAGGTTTTTTATTTGAACCACCATTCAGATTGTGAAGAAAAAACCTTGATCTTCAACAAGGTTTTTCTGGAGAAAATCCAGACCAAGGACAGAGACTACACGGCTACTATTTTCAGATCTCAACCCCACCTTTGTGGGAATCCTGGTCCTCATAGGTATGGTCATGATGGTTTTCCTCATTTTAAAGATGAGCGTACTGAGGCCCAGGCACATTGTTGAGCATTGTGTAGCTTGTTCTGTCCAATCCCTAGCCTGTGCTTGCAACCACCCCTGTGCTTCCTCTTGCTGGGTTCCAAATTATTCTAACTGTCCTTTTGATTTTGCCTCACGAATCATGAACTGTTACTATAAAGAGTCTCACTAGGCATGAGCTGATGTTTTGGGGGGGCTTTTGCAGTTCTCTGATTCTGGCCTCAGAAATGTGAGTACTAGCCCATTCAGAAAGTTTATTTCTGTTACAAAGATACGGTGAAGAAGAAAACTGTCTCCAAGTACAATGAATGCATCAGATTTGCTGACTCAGACTTTCTATGAGTAAACATTAAAGTCCGTAGGTAGAATGAGCACAAAGTTTATTAAAAATTTTTAAATACAAAACTCATACATATTCATGACAGAAAATCAGAATACATAAATGAGCAAAACCGAGAAAATAGAGAACTGCTTTTATCATACCCAAAGACAATGACTTGGAAATTCTTCCAAACTCATGTGTGCATACACATACTCTACATTTATATTCTAAAGGAGAATCATGCCACACATACTGTTTTGTAGCTAGGTTTTGGCTGCATTGTGTCATGTGACTTAATGATGATTATATGTTGAGTAGGAAACAGTATAGATTGAAACCAAAGCCAGAAACCAACAGGAAGCCAGACCAGAAACCTTTTCTAAAATACTGCAAGCTTCACTTAAAAATAAAAAGCATAAGATATCTTATTTTCCTAAGTGTTTTCTAATATTATGCAGTAATCGTTGCTTACCTATGGAACATTGATATAAAAACACTTGTTCCTTATGAAGCAGAGATAGTTATGATGGTTAACATAGAAAGTATTGTCCCATGTGGCTAAGGCTATTGTGACATTTTGTTCCTGTTGATTTTTTCCTTCTGAGTACAGTAGTTATTTCAAAGCATGTAACATTGAAAATGATAACCATAATATCCAAATGCAAAGATATTTGCATCTAGGGAGCTTTTTAACATACCACCTAAAAGCCCAGGGAAAATTAGTCTTTATTTTCATTAGACATTTGACAATCAGAAAATGTTGAAGGGCAAAGTTTCTCCTCCTAAGGGTGGAAATGATTCTGGAGACCAAGAACTAACTGGTGCAGAGTTAGTACAATTGTTCCTTGATACCCACAAGGAATTATGATCAGGATGCTCCTGTGGATTACAAAATCTGCTGATGCTAGAGTCCCTTATATGAAATGATGTGGTATTTGCATATGACCTCTTATATGCTTGAAGTTATCTCTTAATGACTGGTATAATACAATGTCAATGTCACATACGTATTTGTCACATATTGTTTAGGGGTTAATGGTTTAAAAAAAGTATACATATTCAGTACAGATATAAATTTTTCATGCATGGTTGGTTGAATCCATAGATACAAAAACCATAGATACAGAGAACAGACTATCTACTTCTAATTAAGGGATTGTGAACAACCAATGGAAATCTTAAAATTCTCTAATGTTGGGCAAATCAAACTAATATTCTCACTTTTAGTAATAAACCATTGCACGTTTTTTTCTGTGGGTTTTTTTTTTTGGTTACCGGGGATTGAATTCAGGGGCACTCAATCACTGAGCCACATCCCCAGCCCTATTTTGTATTTTATTTAGAGAGAGGATCTCACTGAGTTGCCTAGCATCTCACTGTTGCTGAGGCTGCCTTTGAACTCATGATCCTCATGCCTCAGCCTCCCAAGCCACTGGGATTATAGGTGTGCACCACCATGCCTGGCATTGCATGGGTTTTGAAGCCCTTGCTTATGCCTAACTTTTATAAGTCCTATAAGCCAAACATAGAAGGGTATGAACTTGAACAAATCATTTAATCTCTCTGAGACTATTTTATTACCTGAAAAGGTTTGTGGTTTAAGTTGTTTCCAGTTTTATTATGAAACAGTGTGGCATTGAGGACTGTCACCCATATCTCTGTGCATTTGGTCAAGTGTTTCAGTAGTAGATTCCTAGCAGGGAAAACATTATATCAAGGGGTATGCATATTTAAAATTTGGAAAAACAGTTGTCAGATTATCCTCTACAGGGTAGGACCAATTTATATTCTTATCCAGAGATCACAAAAGACCACACTTTTTGATATTTACTATTTCTGTTAACATTTGTTTTTTAAAATCAGATGGGCGAAAATACCACGTTATTATTCACTTCTGTCATGACTAGTGGGTTTGAGCATACTTTTCATATGTATAGGGTTTGTTCATATTTATTTCACACACACTGATTTTGCATATTTTTGACCATTTTCATTGGTTGGTTGGTTCTTACTGATTCATAAATAACACACATATATATATATTGTTTAGAATCATGTGTCAGTACACATAGATTTTCTTCTTTTCTCTCCTTTTTTCTTTTCTGCTCTTCTTGACCATGAACTTGAAACCTCTTTTTCTAAACTAGGATACCATTTCCATAACTTCAGAATGATATCTCCTTTGAGAGTTGATACAACCATCGTAGCCATTTCTCCTGATTTAAACAGTTCCTGTTTCCTCATATTGTCCCATCCTAATTATTAATAGCACTGACTTTCACTCTCCAAAGTGTCCCAGTTTGTACAATAAATTTTAGGGTCCCCCGTGGGATGAGTTTATTTGCAGAGCTAGCCATGCCAGAGGTATTTGGTTGTGTGGGTCTTTCACAATTTTTTCTTTTCTTTACGTGGTCATTGTCCATTAAGATCTTTGTATAACTGATTTTTCAATAAACTTGGAAATTTAAATATTTTCTTAGAAAATCATTTCGCTTAGGTTTTGAAAATTATCCATATACACTTGGACAAACATCTGTTTTCAAGGACATTGTGAGTATCATTTCAGTTCCTATGTTTGCGTGGATAAGTCCCATTTCTATTTCCTAAAATTATCTTTTTCTTTTTTGGGCAGACATTTCTCTACAGATTTTTTTCATTTCATTTATAAAATGTAACGTATTTTTGTTTAGTCATTCATCCAACTCTGCTTTCTTTGTCATCTTTTCTAGCTTTTTATTTTGAATGTTCCATTAATTAGTCATTCTATTTTCTTTCTCCAAAGTTCAACGTAAACCATAAAGTTTGACCTGTGGACTGCTTTTGCCAGGTCTCTGGCATTATGACATTCTTTATTCCATTTGTAAATGGTTAACACTTCATGGCTTTCTTTTCACTTCAGTAAACATCATTGCATTCCACTGTGAGGACCTGCCCCTATTTCTTTCATCCATCCCCACATTTGGGAAGTTGAGACTGTTGTGGGTTTTTCTCTGTATTAAAAAAAAAAAGGTACAACAAGTTTATTTGTTCACTTTTCATTTATTTCAATAGCAGAAAATTCAGTCTATGTACACAGTCAAGAGTTTAGTCTTTTGGTGATCTGCATTTCAAAATTTCTCAATAGAAAGATTATATTGACCTTCAAACTGATATCTGCATACTATGGGAATGCTTGCTCATTTCCTTATATCCAGAACACTGAAAAAGACTGGTTTTAGGCTAAAGTATGGCCATCCTGATGGGGTTGCTGTTAATGCCACAGTTGAGAGGGTTATGAGAGGGTGAGATAAAATCATAAAATGTTGAACCTTCAAAGGACCTGAAAACACATTTAGCTGCCTTATTTTTATTAATCAGGAAGTTAAACCAAATGGCTTTTTATGCTGTTTAATATTTTTACCCCCAAAATTATTGAATAAATGTTCTCAAATAATTTTTAATAGGTGATTATTATACTAACCATGTTATTTACTTTTATCAAGACAAAACATGACATATGTATATATCTACTGATCATGGACACATATTTATTGGATGCTAACTAGGTAAAATTTACAAATACCTAGGTAAATTTATGGTTAGAGGTGGTGTTTCAATGCTACATTTGAAATCCTCAAGAAGGTGGTTTTTTTTATTATTATTAATAGAGAAACAACCAAGAATTTCTATCACGAGAACCTCTGTGTTCACCTGCTTTCCTGCTTATTGTGGTTGCTTGACTAAAACCCACCCTCCTAGTCCCAAGAGATGCTATAGCAAAATTTACAGTTGACCCTGTTGCCTTCTCCTGCTTCCCCCAAACTGTTGGTTGATTTAATGGATTCAGCACAATTCAGTCATCAGCTAGTCATTCTTCCTAGAAGGTCCTGATGATCTCTTTCTGTGACTTCTTTAAAGAACACACTATAAATTGTCTTTGTGGGGCAAGTCACACACATGTGATCACTACTTCCAGTGACATGTGCCACACACAGGTCTGTGTGAGATGCTAGGAACACAGGCACAGGCATGTCTGCCCATATGGAAGGGCCAAGGGTACTTTGAGGGGATGTAGTCATGGGGATGTGGGGGCATGTGTGTTAGGAAGGAAGTGTGCCCCTTTCAGTCTGTTGGTGACTGTGGAGGAGCTGTATAGACTGGGCATATCTTTAATCAGTAGTACCTGTAAGACAACCAAATGGAGCTATACTCTTAGAGATATGCTCAGGAGGTTCAGAGCAAGGAAAAGACTTGGGAGTCATTGATCTATGCTTGCACCCAAGAGAGGATATGGATACACAGAAGAGGAGAGGGGATTAGGCCAGAATCCCAGGGTAGCCCCCTACCTCCCTGCAACAAGGATCAACTAGAACAGGAAAAATAGGGATGTGGTTTGTAGGTAAGTTTTACAAAAGAACATAATGCTCCAATCCATAGATAGATCAGTTAACCTCGGGTCTAAAAATAGGCCATTGAATTAGACAACTTGGAGATTGTTCTTTTCCATGTGGTGGTAAAGATGGAAGCCACATAACAAAACAATTGGTGGGAGAAGGTGTGGATTACCCTTTCAGGCAGTTCACAGGTGAAGAGAGGAGGAAGGCAGATGAGTTGCTACTAAGAGCAAGATAGAACCAGAGAAGAACTTTTGTTGTGGGGCCATCTTACGCTTGTTTCTGGACAGAGGGCTACAGAGAAAAGAGGTGCTGAAGGGACCCAGCAGAGAGAGAGAGGACTTTGAGACTCTGAGTGTTCTGCTAACAAATTTATGAAACATTCCCTCAATTTTAACCTGGACCCCATGTTAATGGAAACATTGGAATTGGTGGACAAGAACACTAGAAGAGATTGAGTTTTGAAGCATCTGTCAATCGGGGAAAAACAAAACTTTGCTTTAAGAAAACATCAATTTAAGCATAGTTCAATGTGTTTCTGGCTAAAAATGAATAGTATTTTTTTAAGTATTACACTTTGCACGGTATCTAGCCAATGTAGCAGGTAAAATAATTTTATGCATCAGATTTGGCTTATTGATTAATTTGGTGGTCACCTTTGGTACTGGTCATAAAAATCTCCTAACACAAATTTTATTACAATTGAACAGAAGAAAATCATTACTCTTAAAATTATTTCCAGAAAAGGGTTCATTTGTATTTGTAATCTTGAAAGGCTGATCTCACGATTTTATTTTAACTAACAGCCATTTTCCAAAACTTCTTGGAAGAACTAAGTCTCTTGATGACTTCTTTGCTGCACTACAGCATAAATGCCTTAAAAACTCTTTTGCCTAAAATATTATTTTTAGTTCTTTTGCAAAAGGTGCTGGAAGAGCCACCAGGTAGTAGATCCTCTGGGCTTCCTACTGCTTTTACGTGACCCTAAGAGTTAAACCACTCCTCGGGGGGATTTTTCTTTAAAATTAATTTAACTGAAAATCTCTTCAAATCGTATTGTTGGCTTCAGTGCAGGGCATGAAATAATTTTCCATCGTACCCCACCATTCCTCGAAGGTCAGACTTTGAATTGGACTGTTACTGTCTTGCTGCAGAGTTTCCAAGCTACGTTAATTTTGGGTCTGCCATTGATGGATGGAGCAGTTTGAAATCTGACATGTAGCAGGCTGACTTGAATGACCTGCACAGGCAGATGTCAGCCTGTTATTTCATGCCCGTTTGTCAGGAAGGAAAAACAGCGTCTGTTCAGGCTGTTCTATTCTGGGGTGCCTGCGTGGAAGTGTGCAGATGTGCCCTACACTCAATCTAGCTTCTGGGGGCAGGAGGTATAGGGTATTTATGTGATACGTTGTCACATATAGGAATACCCAAATAGTGTGTGCATTGTATTTTTATATGCCACTTTATATTTTGGTATATCTGAATATGTTGCATGGATGTTAACAGAGCTGTTTATCTTCAAATACATCTGCAACCAAATTGTTCTAAATGAACAGAGGGGTATATCCATTGATTGTGCCCTCATGCATCCTCCTGTGGATAGATCCCTTTCCTGTTGAAATCACTGAGCACACCAATACGGCAGAGGTACAAAGAGAGAGAGAGTGCAGATCCTTGAAGCTGGGAGATGAGGAGGTAGGAACCAGAAAAGCTACAGAGAGGCACTGTCGCCTCTCAAAGACTTTGCACAGAGCTGCAGGCAAAGGATCATGCCTAGGGTAGGAAGTCTGATGAACTGCCTGATAAAGTCAGAGAGGATGGAGTTTCATTGGGAGTCAGAGCTGCTTTCATGAGAGACTTGAAATAACTCTGAGTTCATGAATCACTGTGACCCGAGGCCACCCAGGCCCAAGGAGCACCTTCCCTACTTAAGCAGCCGCCTTGAAGAGGAGGAACAAATGAGGTGGGAGGGTTCCCCGACACTGCCCGAATCCCGTACTCTCTGCAAAAAGGCATTGGGGGAGCACGTGGACCTGCCCTTTCTCTACCCAAGCTTGGAACCAGCCCTACCTCCTTCATCTACATCAGGAGATTTTGTAGAGACACCGATTTGCAGACACTAACTTTTGCTTACTGATTTTTATTTTTATAAAGTAATATGTGCACATAACTTTGAAAAATCAAATCACACTAAAAGTCCTATGGATGCATGCAAGTAACACCTCCCTAATCCACTTCCCATCGTACCCCTGAAAGGAGGCTATTTCTCATTTGTCTAGTTTGTTGTTTCTGTATTTTCAAGTAATGCCACTCTTCCTCAGTTTATCCATCTGAGACATGATCTCTGAGCTTAGGTTTTAGTCAGCGTTCATGACTGTAACCAAAATAAATGACAAGAATAACGTAGAGGAGGAAAAGTTTATTTGGGGTTGATGGTTTCAGAGGTTCAGTTCATGGTCAGCTGACCCCATCGCTCTGGGCCCAAGTTGAGGCAGAACATCATGGCAGAGAGGAGGAAAGCCACCGGCTCGTGGCAGCCAGGAAGCAGAGGGGGAGCAAGTGCTAGGAATGAAATATAAACCCAAAAGCACACCCTCAGTGACGCCCTTCTTCCAGCTATGGCCTATCTGCCTACAACTGTCACCCGGTTAGTCCATTCAAATTAACCCACCAAATGGATTAATCCACAGATTAGGTTACAACTCTCATAATCTAATCATTTTTACCCAAACACATTCCTGTATTAACACAGGAGCTTTTGGAGGATACCTCAAGCCCCACTCCATCACAGCTTCCATTTCAGTGGATGAGGATTCAGTCCTGTCAAACATCACCCTGGCCTCCCCTTGCCCAGCCTCCCAAGTCTGTATGAAGGTTCATCTCTCTTGGCTGATTGGAATAACATATTCTGTGAAAGTTATTTTACTTTCCTTACACAGTATTTTTATTTTTTGCATTTGCAAAAATTTTCTCGGCAATTCTTTCTGTATGTTCCAACCCCTTCCTATTAAAATCTTCCAGCAGTTCAGACCTGTCCCGTGGTGGATCTGTGTCCGTTCTGCATTTCCACTCCAGCACGGGCAGTTACCTTCTACGTCTCCTTCACAATTGTGTCCCTTTGATCTCAATCTTTTTTTCATCATCTTGAAGACACCATACCCTATTGGCTATTTTTGGTTGTTTCTTGTGGAATTTTGGGTGACCTTCCCTGGATTTTAAACTCTCTTCTTTCTCAGCTTATTTTCTCATTTTCTTGGAGTACCTTGCTGGTAGCTTCCTCAGAAAAATGATGTTTTGAGGGCTGGGATTGTAGCTCAGTGGTAAAGCCCTTGCCTGGCCTTTGCAAGGCCCTGGGTTGGATTCTCAGCATCACAATCAAGTATTGGAAAGTAAATGTTTTGAGAACTTAAATATCTGAAACAATCTTTATTCTACCCTGAAGCATGATACTTAAAATTATTTTCCAACTAAAATTTTATATCTTATCTCAGATTGTTTAAGGTACGTACCTGTTGCCTAGCTGAGAGCCCGTATGCCATTCTGGTTCCACTTGCTTTTTATGACCATTCCCATTCTAGAAACATCTAGAATGTTCTCTGCATTTCCAATATTTTGTAATTTTACAACAGTATGCCTAAATGTGGGTCTGTTCACATTCACTGAGCTGGACACCTGTTAGGTAGGATCTTTTAATCTGAAGTTTTGTATCTTTTGGGTTAGAGAAGCTTTCCTGATAGAGTTCTCTGCTCATTACCTCTGGTTCTTTTTTCTTCTAGCATAGATTTTTGTTAGGAAATGTTGGACGTACCTGGATGTAGTTTCTTATTTTCTTACCTTCACTTCCCTGTTGCCTTTTTAATTCTGCTTTCAGGGAAATTAATTTTATCTTCTTACCATTCAACTGGGTTGGCGGGGGTGGTTGGGGAGGGGACATGGGACCCTTGACTCTTCCTTCTACAGACTTTCAGCAGTCCCATTTCTAACCTTTCTGGGATTCTACATGGAGAACCCACATTCTCCTCATCCCTCTGAAGACTTGGCTCAGCCCCACCTGCTCTGCTCAGGCAGTGATTGCTCCTACCTTACCTTTCTTTTCCCCAAACAACCGTTGACATTTCCCATTCAATGCAATCGTCTCTCCTGTTTCCCTTTTCCTTATGGGTTTATAGGGTTTTTGTTATTTTATTATTATTATTCCTTTTTTATTATTCTTTTTTATTCTCATTACTTCAGTGGGATTGGGAGAGGAAGCAGAAATAAACACACGTTCAATCTACCATGTTTAAGTGGAAGTCGATGAGGCTTTGCTTTTAGACCTGCTTTTAATGCCTTCGGATTTGTACAGGGAAACTCCTGCCTTAAGAGAAGAGAAAAAGCCTCATTTCTCATTCTGCCCTTGCCACTGACTCTAAACACAGCCAGTGCAATGGCAGGTTTCTGTTTTAATATTAACTCTCATGAAAGGATAAGATTAAAACCATTCTGTTCTCGAGAGCATGCCAATAAAGAATCTCCAGCAACTGGGGAGACTCCTGGGGCAACCGTAAACCCTAGTTTAGAGATTCTTGGTTTGGAATTTTCTATTTGTGGACAAATGGGTTTAACTTCTCCAAAACATATTAGTGGATTTTCTTGCATAAACAACAACGAAAGAAATCAAGAAGATAAAAAATACTCCAGCACAATGTATCTGAGCAAGGGAGCTGGTATTCGAAGGTTCAGACAGGACCATGGCTACAGATGCTAACTCTGCTAACTGTGGCCTTGATTAGGCTCTTGACAGAGGTACTGTTATGTTCTCCAGTAGGGTTCCTAGATATGAAAGGAGTGGAATAGACACAGAGTTTCCTCTCCACCTGCCTGCAAAGGACCATTGTACAGGATTTATTTCTTTGTTGTTTGTTTTGCATGTCTTCTATGATATGGAGCACAAGCTCACCTACTTGCCTACCTAGAAATCTAACAGATTGCTGATTAATAACTCTTCTTTATTTTCCCCTGTTCAGAAGCCTCAGTAACTTTTATCAGAGGTAAAGCCCATACACTATGATCTACTTTCAAATGCCTTTATTTTAAGACAACATTTTGGAACTTAGCATAGTCTATCTTAGGAGAAAGAAATTAGACTCCTGCTTCATTCATTCAGCAAACCTTTGTTGACTTCTGTGTATGTGCCTGGCACTGTGCTTGGTGATGGGGGTGTAGAGATGGGGAGTAACTGACCTCTTCTTTTGAAGAGCAATGTTCTAGTGAGAAGCACAGGACACACACATGCACACACTCATGCACACACACTTATGCCTACATGCACACACACATACACACATAGTCTTTATGAGCCATAAAATGATCACACTCCAAGTACTTTATTGGTATGGCTAATTATGAATGTGAAGTAAAGATAGATGCAAAAGGGTGCTCAATGACAGCTTGATTTTAATTTTTCTCAAACTAGAGATCAGTGGAGGATTGAGGACCCCACAAAGGACGTATCTGGGTGCCACATTCTCACTGTAGGATCTATATGTACAAAATGGGATAAAGAGCCTGCTGATGCTATGAACATGGTATCCATGCAAACTCTGTATCTGTAAAATATCTGAGAAAACATACTGGCAATTAGTGTTAATGGAGTTGTTATGACTTTTGTAATTAAGTTTAAGTGGTTGAGCTGCCTTCTCCATGACTACATTTTTCCCCAGTAAAAAAAAAAATGACCCTAACTTTAAAAAAAACAACATAATATAAAAGGTGCTATTATAGAGGTTTATTAATTTATTTAACAAATATTTATTAAAGGACAATTTTGTTTAAGGTCTACTAGATGCTAACATGCAAAATAGGACCCTTCAGGGGACTCATGGCATTTGAATTCATTTAAAGGCCTAGGACAAAATAAAAGTGAAAGACCTCATACCACCTCTAAATATTGAAAAGTCATAGGAAAAAACATCCTGTTAGATAAAGTACCTGCAATGCCTAATTGGCAATTCCATTCTTGCTCCTTGGTGATCCATTTTATATAAAGCAGTCAGACCTTCTAAAAATTAGACCTAAGTTTAAATCATTTACCTGCCATCCATCAAATCAGTCCTCTGTTGATCTTCAGTTAGGGAAAAATTAAAATCAAACTGTCATTGAACATCCTTTACATATATATCTTTATTTCACATTTGTGTTTTGCCAGAGAATAAAGTGCACAGATTGTGAACATTGTGTGATTCTTGAAGGATGTATGCATGTACATGCATGTGTGTGTGTGTGTGTGTGTGTGTGTGTGTGTGAGAGAGAGAGAGAGAGAGAGAGAGAGAGAGAGAGAGAAAGGGCCGCTGGGAACTTGAGTGGCATGTGATCCCCCATGCCCCTGGCAGAAAGTTGGGACGTTACCAACCATCTCAATAACCAACTCATCCAATGTCATCTTCTCCTGGCTTCAGGAAATAAGAAATATGAGGAAATTACACAGCCCTTTGCTAGCACAAGACATGTGCCTGTTTCCACCAGTAAGAGGCAGTCCCTTACCTTTATAATTATACTATAAAAAGACCTGTACCTGAATTTCTTTTTGGAAAAGATCACAAAGGAATGAAACACCATGGTTTTCAAGTTTGAGTTTTTTTCTCTACATCTTCCACCCCTCCCAATCACCTCAAATTATTTCTTTTATAGTTAAACTGATCATCTATGAGAAATTACTCAACAAATTATAAAGGACATAATTTTGGGAAAGCAGAAACCACATAGCTTATTTCATTGCTAAGGTTTTCTTTGACCTGCACTTTGATTAGTTTTTCTTACAAGTGCTACCATCAGTGATGTGGAAGGGCTTGCTTCATCTAGGAAGTTTATCCATTAATACCCAAGGAGCATTGGAGTGTTTACATTCCTGAACTCAAAGGACATATCTGCATGCCATTCTTTCTTGTGGTATCTGTATATACAAAAGGATTAAATATCCTGCTGATACTATGAACACAAAATGTATACTTTGCAAAAGCTGTATCTGTTTAAAAAAAAAAAAGCCTGTGAAAATAGGCTGGCACTTAGTGTTAATGGAGTTATTAAGGCTTTCATAATTAAATATTAGTGGTTGAGGTGCCTGCAGCATGACTGCATCTTTCTCCAGTAAAAAACTACCCTTAGTCTCATTTCCTAAAATTGGGCCAATTCTTCACATAAGTCACTTTCAAGGGAAAACTTCTTTTAAAGAAAGGAGTAGAACTGATCCCTTTTTAGGAGAAGAAAATAACAATATCAAGATATGAGTTCCCAAGTGATCCATAAGGGTCTCCAAATTTCACATTACATATATATTTCCACACTGTTGACCTCATACAGTGTTTGTATGTCTGTGTGGACATATGTATTTATCGATAGATTTTTGTACCTTGTTTTAATCACATCATATTTTGATCATTTCTGCATATAAAAATGTCAAGAATATTATCTTAATCACTTGATGATACTCCCTCTTGAAATCTTACTATAATTAATTTACTATTCTTTTGTGGGACATTTAGAGTATTTTAAATATTTTAGGGTATTTTAAATATTTTACTATTAGGAATAATACTTTGTTCAACACTGCTGCCCTTCAATTTTGGTTTTTGCCCCAGCTTTTTCCCCCAGTGGTAGACATGGGCAGAGCCATCTTTAAGGCCCTTCATATGCACTGCCTGGACTTTGAGGAAGGCCCTGCCATCCATGCCACCACCACAGCCACCAGCATGGAGAAATACTAGGTTTCTATTTTTTTCTTTTCTTTCTTCTTTTTAAAAATGAACTCCTTTTGTTATAGAAAAGTTATACAGAAGAATGTAGTCAAAAATGTGCACCCACCTCAGCAAAAGAAATAAAACATTTCAAATGCCCGTAAAGGCCTGATCCTCCCCACTCCCTTTCCTACAGCAGTAGCCTCTTTCCAAAGGAGAATGCGTGCATCTCTCCAGCATCTCTCTACTTCTAATGGATACCATTTCTTAGGCATTTCCTGTTTGGACAGGTGATGAAACAGGATTGAATTTTGGCTTTAAGTAGCACTTCTGTAGTTACCTATTAAGGGGTTTGAATAAAATTTCCTGATTTTTTTCAACTCACAGTGCCTAAATGATCCTTTGATTTTTTTTTTCTTGTCAATTTCTATAACCTTTCTACATGAGGGAAATCAACTCTGCCCTATTTGTGGGGAAAAAAAATTGTTTTTGTCTTTTAATTTTAAGACAATTTTTTTGAAGGACAGAAATTAAAGTACAACAAAGCTCTCAGTCTTTTCATATTAACTTTGTTCATTACCTTTAAGCTCCTAGAATCCTGTGTTGTGTCCACATAATCAAATTATTTTCCTCCTAGCTTCCTATGCATACCTTTATAAAGACAGGCACCTACCTGGGTGGGCGGAATTGTTGGGTGCTGATGAGAATACATTGTCCTTTAAAATGAGACAGTGATCAAAGAGCTTTTATGTGTCCACTTATGATCTCTACCAATTGCATGTGAACGCTTTCAGAACAAGAACCATTTCTTATTCTGTTCTGTCATCCCTGCCCCGTCCTAGCCCTTTAAGAACATGGAAATCATTCGACACATTTGATAAATAAGGAAGTGACCATCTATTTCTATTTTTCTTGCGGCGACTTCAGTGAAAACATTTTACGACCCTTTTAAAAATCTGTCCTGGGGCCATTTCCTTCCCATCTTCTCTTATCCTATCATCCTTTGTTAGATTGATCATTTTACGGAAAATTGTTTCTCTGCTTTATTTAAAATAAGCCACATTCCTAATTAAAGATGCAAAACATTTCATTACAGAAAAATACAAAATATAAACACAGGGAAACAAAGTACCTGTGTGCTTTTTCCACCCAAGACAACTTCCTGTTGTCATCTAACCCTGGGTCTGTGCGTAGATCTGTAATGTGTGTATAACTAGAGAGAAATGATCTCTAGCTCAGTGACACATAGCTGATACAGATAAGATAGATAGAGATCAAGTGTTTTAAATTGCAAACGCTTCTGGTTTGAAGCTGAAATTCCCTCACTTTTAAAATCACCTATTTTTTTCCCCAAAAATTCTGAAGCTCTGAATGCTGCATCCCAAGTTGTTAAAACACAATTTTTAAAAAAGATATTCAAGAGAATTAAAATCCACAGATAACCGGTATTTGTGGTTCATATTAGTTTCAAAGCTTTTACACACAGGTCCTCAGGGAGGGGGTGCAATCCATGCCTAAAATTCCTACCTGACCCAGGACCCTTTTCTAGCTTTCTCTTCCGCCTTCCCAATGGCTCTGAGTGATGAGGGCGGCCTGAGTCTCATCATCTCGCCCTTGTGACTTCCAACCAGTGCTCTAACATTGAACATGGTCTCAGGGAAATCTCTGAGACCAGAGGACACAAGCTCAGTATTTTAAGTTGCTGAGGCCTCCTGCTGCAGGTAAAACCAACAAGGAAAAACAGAAGTCAAATCCCACATCCCCTCTTTTTTCTCCTGGGATTGCTTCTTTATTGCATGGCTATCTCGCACACTTCTCCCAAAGAAATGACATTTTAAAAAAAATTAAATAGCGACATGATTGTGATTCCTCCTGACAACAACCAGGAAATTAAAAAGTTGAGCTGGGTGCTTTGACGTTAACTTAGACTGTTCCCACTTATTCCTCTGCAAGTCTTTGAGTGAACAGTGAGATACAGTGGAAGTATTTCCTGATGGTTTGCTTATGCCACAAGTTGTCGTAAATGTGCCTTTAAAACACCATGGATGAGCTGGTATAAAGGGGTGAAGGGTCCACTTCTCAGATTTGGCCTTCTCATGTGACATCTGTCTCCTATACAATAGTGCAGCGTTTGGTGACACCCAGAGCCCTAAAACCTAAAACCTGAAATCACTTGGCAATGTGAAATTGTTTTTAAAGACTTCATGGCAAGGTGAAGCTGACATTTGAAGATGATGTATTTAATTTTGTTCACTATAGATCTAGAAAAACAAAACAGGTGAAATGAAATCTCAAGATCAAACCTGTTACTTCTGCCAACAGAGCAACCCCCCGCCCCCGAAATCATCAAATTAATTTCCAACTTTGCTTTTGACCCTATTAAGGGCTTTTTGGGAGGAGGAATTAAATTTGGAAACTTTCATTTGTCTTGATTTTCTTGTTAAATGTAAACTGTTTCAAAGAAGGTTGAAATTAGACTAACATTTTCCAACGTGTCTACCTTTCAGTCTCACTGAAGAAAACCTCCGGAATTTTTTTTTCAGTGTGCTAAAATATCATGACACCTGTCTAGACCAATTAGGGAGAGAGAGCGGCTGAGTCTCTGCAATAGAAATGATGGATGGGCCGGGGATGGATTTAGTGACTCATTAACCAAATGCTATAAAGATATAAAAGTTGTTGTGGTTTTTATTTTCATTTACATCAAGAGGCTGCTTAAAGCTGCACCTCTCTCCCCATTACCTCTTTTCTTGTGCAGTGGAAAGAAACTATCTGTTCAAACCACCTCGGATTTCATATGCAGCCTGTCTCCTTCTTGCCCCCTTTTCAGATATCCCAATCATATTTTTAACTAGTAGGATTTCCAGGCTGGCGCAGGAAAGTGGCAGGAGTTTAGGTGTGCCTTAAATCTCTCTCTTTTTGTCCATTTCTCAAGCACAAGTGATAGACAGGCCATGAGGAATCTCCCCCCCCCCCCCTTTTCTTTATTACTCCATATCTATTTATGGTATTTGGTTTGCTTCTGTCTTCTCTTACCCTCCCCCACCTGCCCTCCTCTTCTCCTTCCTCCCTCTGATTAGCCCTGGGGCAGGAGCATCTTTCTCTGCTACCTTTGGGAAACACTGGGCCTTTATTCATATTAAGTTCATAATATCATAAAGGACATTTTGATTTGGGTGTAGAGGTGGCCCGGCCTGTAATATGAGTCCTAAACACTAACAGTGCAATTTTAAGAAGATGATTTTTTTTTTCCTATGAAGGAAGGAAAATAAAATCTCTGAATCTGCTGGAGTCAGACTCCCCTGCTTACTTACTCTGAACAAAAGGCAATCTCAGTCCTTGTGAATATGAAATTCTGGGCGACATACCGGGAGGTTGGAAACTGCGGCAGGAGATGGATGACACCTCCCTCAGTATTTACGTATGGGCAGCCGTGTTTGTGCACACACGTGCGGCACACAGGGGGTGGGAGGAATGGCTGGCTATTGGTACAGATTTATGGTTCCCATCGCTGCTTTCTGTCCTTTGGGATCAACTTTGTCACGGGAACACTGGCGAGGGTTTATTACAGCATGTGACAGCAGGTATGGGGCTGTATGTGCATTGTAGATTCATTGTCCGCCTGTATCAGGATTTATACGGCCACACACTCCCTTGTTTTCAAGGGCTTGGCATAGGGTCATTCATATCTCCCCAGGACTGGGGCCTGCACAATGCCCCTTGGGTCCAAACCAGGATTCCACACACCCGAGTAAGGACCAGGAGCACATTTAAAAAGGTTTGGTTCTCAATGATTCATGCTTTTAGTTTCAATATTTTTAGATTACTTAATGGGCATAAATGCAATGGAAGGCAAAGGGGGGAGACACCACGCAACAAGAAATGCAGAGGTTTACTTACAAATTCAGAACAATTAAACACATGTGCTCTGAAGCTAAAAGGTAGTCAGATCGAGTGCTAATTTATCATCTACTAAGGGCAAAGTAGGTATACGGCACGGTGCTATAAAGGGTAGTTCAGAATTGGGAAAATTCGATGCCTTGGGATGTAAATGGTTCAACTTTCTTCCCTCCCTCTGGACCCTAATTTCTGGTGAAGAACTATTATTTAGAATCAAACATAAGCTCTTTGGGGCTGGAGCCCCCTGCTAGCAGACTGTTCTCCTAAGCTTGAAAAATAAAGATGCTTTCCATAGGAGAAGTTGTTTTCTATAAATAATTCAATACATTTGAACTTCAAATCACCTAACTTTTTAAAGCTGTTTGGAAAGAAGAACTTAAAAGAAATGAATGGGAAAATTGGAATAACAGTAATTTTTAAAAGATTCTAACATAGACCAAATGATACATTTGATCATGAGAAAGTTTGTAAACTGCTTTCCTTATCCCAGACAGGTGACAAAAGATATGAATGGATGGGAGGTGGACATTTGGGGTAGTTATTAAGTAGAAGAACTGGGCGCTGTGCCAGGAAGTAGATATCAAGATCAACAAGACAAATCTTTAACCTCAAGAAAAGATACCCATAATTCTGGGGATAGTTCGCACTAGCTGATTAGCATAACCTGCCTCTTCTGTTACACCTCTTGAGACTCCTTCTCATTAGCAGCTTCTTTCTAAAAGCATATCAAATGTTTCCCAGGTGTGACAATTAATGCGAATAAATAGTGTAGAAAGATGCCCACTGCAGGTTTACTCAAGATTTCTTTATTCAGAAAAACTTATGTCATAAAACCCAAAAGTCAGGTTTCTCTTGATAAATTCATGGGTCATTTTTTTAGTTGTTCGTATCTCTGGGCCTCCAACTTTCAAGCTCATGAAGGATCAGAGGAGCTTGTGATATTTCTTCTACTGTCTCAACAGATTGATCTGGATATATCTGGCCTGGTTGGAATCTTTTCTGTAGTTTAGTAAATAAGGCCCTTCATAACACCCTTGTCTACCTCTTGCCTCTGCCTGTCCCAGATTCTAGCAGTGGTAGCCAGCTTCCAGAATATCAGTTCTCTTTGATCTTGCCTCCCTCTGTGCCTTCACATTTATCTTACCCCCTACCCTTTAGTGAAACTTCCTGGGCTTAAGTATCCTTCCTACTTGAAGAAACCATCCTAAATATTGTCTATACTTCTACTCTTTTAATCATAATGATGTATTTTTGTTTTCATGTTAATCCTTTCTACAATAATAAAGTAGATTTTTTTTTATGTAGGGAACCCAGATATTCATTACTACATCAGACGCAAAACTCCCTTTCTCTTAATCTCTTACACCAAGCATGGAGACTGGCACAAAATAGGTGCTAATAAAATATTCATTGGGATGAACATTGGAGGAGATTATGCAAGTTAGATGAAAGAAATGAAAGCAAAACCAAGCAAGAGTATCATGTAAAGTGTAGAGTCCCAGGGATGAATTTTACCATGTTTTAGAGGGATATGATGTTTGTTCAGGAGAAGGGGCCCGTGAATCTTCAAGGAAACCGGAGAGCCTGAGTTGGACGTTAATGGTAGAAAGAATGTTTGTTTGGCACATGGAAAGAAGGGATGAATTCCAGAGAAAAACGGTTCTGGAAGCAACGGGCAGTGAACCTCCCCATTGGTAATCACATTGGCTAGATCTCCTAGATGGTCCCCACTTCTTAATTCTTTTTGATGAAGGTCAAAGATCATAAGAATGTCTAAATATAATTAACTTTTCATAACTTTTTAGTATTTTCATGTAAATAGATTTATGAAACAGAGTGTGTGTGTGTGTGTGTGTGTGTGTGTGTGTGTGTATATATATATAAAAAATCTCCCAATTTTAGGTTGGAAAATGGGGTTACAAATTTCCTATGAAGATTCATGTGTATAGGTGAAAATCTGTTGGAGGCCACAAATAGATTCAAGGAAACTAAGGCCTTGGTGTTTTCTCTCATGGCTTTTCTTTGATTATTGTTTCTTCTTTAACTGCTTCTGTTCTGGATAGAGAAGCTATGTAGCTATCCCTGGCTAACACAAAGAGAAAGCAAACTCATCCTATAGCCCGATCATATACTTTATTTAGCCTTATGCTGATGTCCTTCAAGAATTTTCTTCTGTGTCAATCAGGGAATTTTGACAGCTTTCCTGCTCAGTGGTTTCAGGACCACTAGTGTGAGCATCACTTGGAGCTTATTAGAAATGCAGAATTCTAGGCCCTATCCTCTGCTTTCGAGCAAACTACCAAGAGCTACAAATGCCACCAGTCCTCGGACTGACCTTTACGTAATCAGATTGCAGCCCTCTTAACCAGGGCTTCTTACTTGAACCACAAAGACAAGGGAAATGACTTGAAAGGCTATTTTCTCCATTTTCCAAGATGAGTACATGAGTAGTACATTCTAGGTGCAGAGGTAAAAAGTTAATTCATTGGGTGCACATAGATGCCTTGGAGGATTAGGGCTTAATTTTCTCATAGATTCCTAACACAGAATCCTGAACTTGAAGGAAAATTCAAGTTGCATCTATTACATCTAAACTTCATTAAATAGGAGCACAGTGAGTGAGGCAGGTGTGAGCTGTGACCCTACTGAGTGAGATGTGTGCCTTCCCTTTGGTGAAGTGGCTTTTTAAATATTATTCTGAATTATCAGAAAACATAACCAGCTTTGCACAAACAGCAGCATTCCAAAAATTTAACAGACTTTGCATGCTTGATTTACAAATCCAAATGGTGCAGACCTAACTGTGGCTGAGTTAAGCAAATAAAAATATGGCACACTTTTCATAGCTCCACGTCTATGTTGTATTTAAATGATTTCGGAGTCCAGACATTTTTCTCAGGCACCTAAAATAATTTTTTTTTTCTTTTACCCCAGAGAATGTAGAACAGCCACTGGAAATGTGGTAATAGGAAAGATGAGATATTTCCATGGTCGGGGCCCATGAAAATGGGGCCATAATCGACGCTCTTTGGCAACTTTTCTCCATTAGCATTCATTACCACAGTCACATCTGTCCTGTGCGTGGAAGTGCGTGTGGGATTGGATGCTGGCGAAAGAGAAATGTCTTTGAACATGAGGCAGCGTGTGGCCTCACTACCTGGAGTAAGAAATCAGGGAAAGCTGAGGCACATTAGCAGTCAGGGATTTCCGTGGGTGACCTCCTTTAAAATTGGACCAGGCTTTCCGTGCCTGTTGTATTACACTCACACATTTGATGAAATGTGCTTATGAAGTCGGCCTATTTTGCTGGTTTCTTTCTTTTCTTTTCTTCTTCTTTTTTTTTTTTTCCTGGGGAATGGATTCCTTATTATCTGCTGAATTCATTTCACTGTCAATATTCTATAGAAAAATGATGGACATTCTATAATTTTGACTTTGATATTAATTCATAATTTTGATGGTTCCTCCTTAGGGCTTCATGCTGCTTCTCTCTCTCCCTCTCTCACACACACACACATGCACGTGAACCCCCACCACCACCACCACACACACAGCTTTCCTCCTCCTCCTCCATTCTGCTCTTGACTCTGGGTCTTGGGTTGTTGCACCCAAGCAGCTGAGCCCATGACAGCTACATCTCTCCTTATTGCCTGAGCATACTGCTCATCTTTTCTCATATTAAACCCATGGTAATGGCAATGAAATTCAGATTTATAGCTGGGAATCAGTCTATTTGTAATATAAACATAAACATTGGAGCATTGGAAACAGCTCAAGGAATTTTTTTTTCTTGCTTTGTGTTTCTCCTTTCTTGGATCTTCATGACTTACTGGAGTCTCAAACAAGTGCTATTTTAAAATTTTTTTTGGCACCATGTAATGTAATTGATAATAGTGTTTAAGCAGCATCTAATATCATCCAGCATAGTGCAAAGTGAGCCATCCCAGGATATGAGCTTAAAAAATTGCATTAACACTTAGACAAAATGAAATTTTTATACTTGATTTGCTCATGGTTGGACGAATGCAACTAAACACAATTTGAGCTGTCACTTTGCAAAGGGGAAAAAATATGCAACTTTGGAATGTTTCAAATGAGCCCAATATTAGATTCTATAACTCAGAGTGACACGGGAAATACTATTTGCAACATGATTGGTTCATTAATATTTGGTAATTGTAGTACATCATTTTAAGGGGGAAATAAAATGCAAACAAATGTTCCTTGCTTCTAGTCAGTCATTGCTTCTCAGCTGCCACCACCAGGAAAGGTTTGGAAGCTAAAGGATACAATGGATTGGGGACATTATATTTCCCCCCTCCCCATTTTCATTTTGGAAGAATAATTTTCATCATAAACTAACATGTCAGACAAAGCATCTACGTTTAAAAAAATATATTATTTCACGATTTTCCACATGCACATTTGATGTAAACCCTGGAGGTGTATTCCCTGAGTACCTATTACCTCCATTTTAGGGAAATTACATTAAATTATTAGTGACAAATTTACTTGTCTGCCAATGTATTTTTCTGGAATTTTACTACAACATCAATACTTGGCTGTTTTATATGGGCCCTCATTTACCTGTCTTTGAAGGCAGCCACCCCTTGGGGAGCTCTGCTGTCACTAACAGAAGCTAGAAACAGACTTTAAGTTTAACATTTGCAGTTTTGTATTAGATGGGGAAAAATATGTTGCACTTTAAAAATATAACATGCCCTTCTGAATTCGACAATTAGGCAACTTGTTTTGTAATCTGTCGTCTTGCTTTTGGGGCAGAGATGAAACAACACAGATCACCCCCAGGTTCAAGAGAAGGAACAGGGATGTTATGTTCAAAGGTAGAACATGTCTGCCAGGTGCTGACAGTGAGCTGGGCAGGTAGACATTCACGTTTCTTAGGTTCCTTTTAAGGAAGTTGGTGCCAAGCGGGTTGCTTGTGTCATGCAAGAGTCTCAGACTTCTGGGTCCCTTGCTGACATGGTGTCCTCAGAGCTTCTAGAAGGTGTGGAGGGTTCCAGGTGGGGTGGCTAGGGTGTCTCCAGGAAACTGAAACCTCAGAAGAAAGGAACCTAAATGCCCAAGGCCCCACCTCTATGCCATTATTCATTTTCTCATTTTTGGCAAATGTTAATGTTGGGACCTGATTCTGTATTCCTCTCTTACACGCCCCTCTCCACATTCTGTCAGCTTTGAACCCCACAACACCTGAATCTCCTGCTCGTTTAGAATGCAAATTTTCTTTGCATCCTGGTTTTATAATCAGAAATCTGGTTAGGAGGGGAAGTACCTGTGAGATGTAGAAGGAAAAGTTCCATCTCAAACTCCTTGAGTGATGAGATGGGCAAGCACAATGCACAAGGAAAGCTCAAGACGGAAACAAACAAGAACACAAGGCCCTATGGAGGGGGCATGCCCATCTCTCCAGTGTCCTGTTGATGTGGGATTCTTTTCCTTTAGGATTTACTGAAGCAGTACCTGGCTCCAGGGACATTTGCAGCCCTCCTCTCTGTCTCACTCCCTACTTGGTGTATCTGCTTTATGACTTTGTTAGTGGAAGATTTCAGCTCATTTTAAATTGAAGATGTGGGGTCCTCAATCAGATCAGTCTCTTTCTTGGTATTATAAAGGGTATACTAATAATTTGTTATCATAGACATTCAGCCTGGAGTTGGGACTTATGCAGACATTTTCCTCATGAATTCCCTGGAATTATGTTCCTGAGGCATCTGTAATTCCACATGGTTCAGACTTCAGCTTCTACCTCTTCTTCTCTATTCAATACTAGCCAGGAGCTTCCATTTTTAAGGTCTTTCCCTTCCCTCCCCAAATAAACACAACCATTTAGATCAAATTAACTAGAATACCTGTTTCAACTGACCTAAATTCATCCTCTGCTATGGCTTGGGAGATTTGACCTTAATTAAACCTCTATTTTGCCAGAGAATGAGACCGCTGGAGGGGAAGACCATATGAATTTCTACTTTCATTTCAGGTGGAACATCTGTAGCACCTGGGGACAGATTGTTAATGAAATATTTGTTTTATCCAGCCGTGCTTTGTTGAGACCTGGAAATTTGGCAGTTTGGCAAGTCTAAATGGGGAAGAATCGTAGGTAATGCTGCAGAAGGGAGACAATAAGAAGTCAGTAGTCCTGGTGGAGAAATAAGGGATAATGACTCAGGACAGAGCGGAAGAAACCTACGGAGCATGTGCAAGTAGATATCCTTTCCAGCTTCCTCCTCGATTTCCCTTCCCAACTTAATAAGGGTCCTTGGTGCTGGATGACTGATACTCAGCATTGTATTTAGCAATCCCAGCTACCTGTAAGATGGATAACATGATTCCTATTTTCCCTTTAAAATGATCAAGGTTCAGAGAAGTGTTAACAATTTGCTTGGAGTCATTTTAAGGCCTGGCTTGGATTCCCACCAAGATGCACCTTGCTCAAAGGTCTAGTTCCTTTCTTCTCTACTCAAGTACCCCCCCCCCCTTGCCCTCTGCGGCTGAGTGTTGAGTGAGTGTTGAGCTGATTCAAAATTCTAGCCCTTAATTTTTAACCAATTTTCTTTTTCCTGAATGATGATGTGATGATACCTCGTAGCCTTTGAGGATACCGTCAATGGTTGAATAAAGAGCAATTAATAAATGAAGGTGCAGCTCAACCAAATTTGGTCCCTACAGCATTGTCCTCACTAAGGGGAAAGGGTTGAGGATGAGCTTGGGAAGGAAAATGCATCTCTTCTGAAAGTGGGCTAACATGTACCCATCATCTCAACAAAGCACTGAGGATTCCCATCCATTAAAACCAGAATCTGTCCTAGCTGCAGAGGCAGCTTGCTCAAACCTACCCTACCTCTACCCCAACAGCTTCAGAAGCCTGCTGATTACTTTAAGGCAAACAAAAATTAGGGGAAGAAGTTTGGAGTTGGTGAGTGACAGCCAACTAGTAGAACTGTCATCAAAGTCTTTTGGGGTTTATTTTTATTTATTGCCCTAAGAGCAATATTTATGTTTCTTTGACCTTTGAAATCAATGCTTTCATTTATAAATCCCAATCCAAGAAACAGATGTGTGCTCTTGTACCTGTGCTTTTTGTCTTTGAGGTGCAAACTAAACAGAGCCTTCTTCGTCTGCTCCCTCCAGTGTCCGGGGTGCCCCCAACCATCCAATGCTGCTGTAGCTTGAGGTCTTTAAAGCTGGCTTCTGGGTTACCTTCATCAATCAGATAATGGCTGAGTGCTTGTTACAGACTACTGGGGGCTAGGGATTTGGGCAGTGCAGGAGAAATATAAGCTATGCTCCTCAATCTAGTCTGAGAAACAACTCATGGGCTTATGGAACATCACAGGATGGAAATTCGAGGTGTGGGATAGAAACTACTGTGGACACTCAGACCACCTGCCTGGGGGCAGTGAGGTGGGGTTGAGGTTTGGTAGACAGGAAGTGGCCAGAAGTGGGATGTCACATGGTCTACATTCAGGAGTATAAGGAAGAAGCAGAAGTAAATTCAGAGAGGGAAGCCAAGGGTAGGAAGCTCTGCAGGGCATCCATCCGGAGACATTGAAAGACCATGACTCTCTGAATTCAAAAAAGGCAAGACTGTTGACAGAAATGGTGATAGCTTTAATAGATCTTTTTTTTTTTCATTTTCCCTGTGATGCTCATTTTTATTAATTTTTTCATAGTTTGGGGTAGAATGTTCAAGGTGTCCTTGTCTTGAATTCTTCTCTTAAGACCTCTTATATTTAATTTTCCTTATCTTCCCATCTTAAATGCCACTGATATGGGAGCTGGTCGGTGTTTTAATAGACTGGGACATTTTTGGAATTAAAATATACATTTTCCCCCCATAAGCATCAGCTAAATTATCCATGGTTGTCAGCCATGACAAGTTATGGCCCATCACATCTCATGCCCCTTGTCACATATGAGGCCAGTATTCTGGTTCAAATTTGTTATCTGAGCTACTGAGGGAGAGAGACAGAAAATGAACAGATGCCTGGGATTGGCTTCATTGGAAACAAATATGTTTTGGGTCCACCTGGATCTTGGGGGCCATCGTGAGTTTGGTGCCTCTGCTTCATCTTCAGAGTTCTGGCAGAACCTGTGTTTCCTTTTTAGAAATTCAAAACCATCCCCATCAACAGCAGTCTGGCATAGAACAGAAAAGTTAGAGTTGTGGACGTCTGAGGAGTGAAATCCATGTGAGTCTTGAAAAAATTGCTTCTAATCAGGAAGAGACCTGATTTATAATATGAACTCTGTCATTATGAGCAGTAGAAACTTTTGTAAATTACTGAGATTTTTCTGAGCCACTCTTCCCTCATCTGTCAATGGGGATTGATAGTATTCCTTATTGGCTTATGATAAGAAATGACATAAAAAAGTGTGAAGTATCCAGCTGAATATTTTGCTCAGAGTAAAAGATCCTCCGTGTCTTATGTATCCTTGCACAACTTAAGTTGTTCTAATCCCAGGATGCATTAGAAGCCATCAGGCATTTAAGAACATCCCTGGAATGTGATGCCCATCTTACCTCTGATAGCCTGAGATTCTGGGATAACTCAAATATGAGGAACTGCCCCAAATATAGAATATGCTAATGATGATCACTATTGACTGATATGTAGATGGCGGGCAGCACTACTAATGTCCAGTTGTAACAAATTAATTCTTAGGCAAACTAATGGATTTTCCATTATGATTGATGGGACAGAACCTGATGGTTCAGAACACAAGAGTGGCTCTATCACCCTGTGGGCCAATGACAACTGGAAGACATTCATGGGTAGTAGGCCTTAGGCATCAAAGAGAGACCACAGTGACCTTATTTAGGATCCCAGGTGGATTGGAAGGGGAGGCATCTGGGGAGCTGAAGGAGGGTGTTATCATTCTCCCATTCAGAAAATGCCTCAATTATAATGATTTAAATGATTTTTTAAAAGCAGATTAACATTTTGGAATCCTCCTTATGGAACACTCCTATGACATGATTTCCCACCAGTGAGTTTCTCCCGCAAAAACAGTCCTTACCAAGACAATGCATTTGGCTAATAACAGCTCAGGGGACTGTATCTATTTGTCTATAAATTTATATTTTTCAGGCATGTACTTATCATCTATAAATCTCTGTTCAATAAACTGTAGAAATTAATCTTCCTGGTAAAACGTATTAAGGTAGATGGTTGGTTTTCTTGATATTGTTTTTCACATTTTTATTCATTGTATCCTATAACTCTTAAATTATGAAGGACTGTTTGGAATACAAATAATTATATGGCACGTACACGTGTACCTGCACAGTCCCCCGTGTGTATAGTAGCAGCTTCCCTAAGAAGAATGCCCATCTTGTATTTGTTTTCAATATTCAGTCCCTTTTATTTGCCCTAAGCTGTTTTCTTCACTTCATCGTCAGAACTGGATCAGGACTCAGCTGCCCGAGTGGTCTGGTCGGCAGCAAGATCCCACTTTACCAGAAGCCCCCACTATAAATTACAGCTGATGTCTCGGTTCCGTTCTTCCTGTTGCAAGGGTCACTTGCATTTCAAAATGGTGGAGAAGCAAGAGTCTGGTTTTGAGCAAAAAACAACTTCTCTGTGCATTTGCTGTTTACAAACTCGTCTGCACCTAATCTCTCATCTCAGCTCAAGATGGAGGGTTTATGATTAATACAGTCGACGCAGAAAATGGCCGAGTGCTTGGCTTCTTTTAAATATATCATGCTCAGTGCACACAGACTCCAAGCATCAGTTAGAGAGAAGTGACAGCGAACTTGACCTTTCTCTCTGAATCGCATGTGGAAAAAGGGAATTAGCCTGCTACAATAGCACTTGAACTTGCTTTAACTTATCACTTTCCTCTTTAGAAGGAGGAACGTACATTAGAAATGGGAAATCACCTTCAAGCCTCACGTTGTTTAAAATGAAACTGAACTTCCTTATAATATTAAATCGGATGTGTCTTTCAAAAAAAATTTACTAAGGTGATTATAAATGGCATCCAAGATTTCTTTTATCTTTTTGTTTAAACAAACTGATATTTGCATTAAGGATTGATATGCATTCTGTATGTTTATGTAGATATATTGAATTTTGCAATGGCTATTGAGCTCCTCCAGGTCAACATGGGAACAATAGGTCCACTGGTGAGGTGTGAGTTATAAAAGCTTTTAAATTGACTTCCATGTAACTGGAAATAAAATAAAGGACTATGGAAAATGCAAAAGGAGACCTAGCAGGGTTTTGTTTTGTTTTGTTTTTGATTTATCTCATAGTTGTCATTTACTGCTATTAGAAGATCTGGTTTGTTCTCCTTAGACCTGAAACAGCAGTGATTGACACAGACCTCAGCCAATCAAAATGTTTCCTTGTCAGCTGTCATTAACCTGGGATCAATTACCATGATTTTAGACTAATCTGAATGGAAAAGTAAAAGCACATTGTTACCCAAAAGCTCATCAGGTAAATATGCCACATAAAGAAATAGATCTTCTCTGACCTCTCTGACATTTTCAAACTGTTTAAAAGCTGAAGTTAATTCTTTCTGATGGCCTTTCATCTTTAGTTGACAACAGAGAGCCCCCGAGTGGTGACAGCTCTTGTCAAGTGGGACCATCTTATCAAAAACAATACCCTCCAGATCTTTCAATCCAAATATTCTAATCTAAAATAATTGCATTTAAAATTTCATGTCGCTTTTATGTCTCCCCAAACCATTCTGGTCTGAAACCACACGAATCTCTCCCTTGAACCCTCTTGAAGCTACAGATTTTCAAAATTGGGAGTTTAAAAATGCATCATAGAGGTAACATGTGAGCACCGAAATTGTACAACTGTAGCTGGAGTGAACAGCTACAATTTGTTCTGCTATGTCTTTTATTTGTATCTACATGCTTGAAAGGTGTTTCTGCAAGTGTCAGTCCCTGTTCCGTCTCTGTACTGCTGTACTTCTTGTGCTCAACCCGAGCAGCATAAAATTATGTCTCTGCAAATACAGCAAAGATCGGGAATTTGGCTCCGAGATGATGTGAATCATCCACTGAATATTTAGAATTTTAACGCTGGTGTTTTAGTTATATCTTCCGAACTCTATTCAATTTGTGATTTGGAGGAACCCTATGATTGACATGTAATTGTGAGCAGATAGTGATTTTATTTCACATCTGTACCGGATTCCAAGTCATTTACAGAAGGACTTTGCTATTTTGTGGATTAGAAGGTAGCTGCCCATCATCTGTTCCCAGTCCCTTTGAGAAAGGGACTGATGTTGCAAAGAACTGGTTTATACTTTAATTTCAAAAACACTTTTTTTTTTTAATGGAATTCTGCCATGGACCTATGATTTTCCTCTCCTCATGAGATATAGAATTCCTTCTCTTGGTTCTTGACTAGGCCCTATCACATTCACTCTTCCCAGCCTTTCCCATCCTGGGCTCTCCCCAGCCTTTATTTTTGGGGACATGCCCATTCCATTTACCTTCCCTTCCCTCTAGGCCTATCTTCTGCACTGGGCCTCTGGGTGTGTCAAACTTTTTTTTTTTTTTTAATAGTTTTACCCCTTTGAACAAGTGTTTTAGCTGAGCTTGCTCAAAGGGAGGATCCCATTTCAGATTAGAAGAAAGAAGTTCTCCTATTCCGGCCAGTTTTCATTGTTAAAATAGCACAGATGTGCTTCCCATTCATAAGGAGAAACAGGCTGCCCAGCTCTCCCTGCAAGTCAGTCAAAGGTTCCAGATTCAAGTTAAAAAAAGCCAAGAAATAAGATCCTCTAAGATCTTCCCTGATTTCAGCCCTGAGAGGAAGCAATAAAAGCAGAGATGTGTATTCCCCTTCAGTGTTAGCTTTTCTCTTAGATATGCAGCTTCGGCAGAATCTTTTTATTTTTCATTTTAAGCTTTTACTAAAGAAAAGGAGAAAAGAAGGAGATGAAATGGTGTTTACATCTTTCAAAAACCAACATGAGAAAGAAATGAGATGTTCAAAATAAGAGGCTCGACTTCAGAGCCCGATGTCTATCCACTCCCGGGAAAACTGCGTTCAGAGCCCGAGTTCTGTCCGCAGTCCATGCAAACCCGTGAGTTTTCATTTTCATTGGCTGGGGGACCAGTCAGAGATGCTCTGGAGAGATCAAGGCCCCATTGCCAACTTCACTTTTATCCCATTCCTACCATAAAACGTCCCCGCCGCTGCTTTCCCCGGCCCACACCTGTTCTCTTCCTTTCTTCTGTCAGGAAGTACATTTCATCTTTTCTTTCCAGACATAGACATCACTAAGGACATGACATCAACCTTCAAACTCAGCTCTTCACTCCAAGTGACATAGATGGAGGTAGCAGAAAGCCCGGAATCATGGCATCACCTGAACTTTGGATTGCAAAGATAAATTCTAATAGAAAAAGAGCAGAGTGCCCAGGGGTCAAAGTGGTTAAGGTTCAGATGCCAGAGGTCAGGGCTCAGATTTTCTGGTGTTCTTGTTTTTGTTTGTTTCTGGAGATCCAGATTGTCAGATCACATGCAGGGCCTGGCACATGCTAGGCAAGAACTCTGATACTTGCCATCAGCCCAACTTCAAGAGTTTAGATTTGATAAGAATTTTAGAAACACTCTGACTGCATCCTCCACCACCACTGTGTCAGGAGCTCAGTCTTGTACTGTTTCAGCAAAACCAATGGGCCCAGGGTTATTTACATGCCCTGCTCACAGGGCAGAGGAATGGAAAGGTTCTATGTGGTGAGCTCTATAGCAGCATTTCAAAGTAACTGTGTCTCCACACCAGGATCCCGTGGGGACACAATATGGCCTGATGAAGTGATTTTTAGAAAGGACTGAGGCCTCTAATGCCTGGACCTGGGCAATTCCTACTAATTTGACTCTCAGATGAATGAAAATTCACTTTCGTCTCCAAAAGAGAAAAATCACAAACATCCTGCTTTTAGAAACTTCTGCTGATTTTCTAATAAGTGTACTTTTTCACTCTGAGTCTCAGAATTCTTTACCTCCAAAAAGAAAAAAAAAAAAAAGCAAAAATTGAAAACATGTTTGATTTTTATTTTGTATGAATGAAAATAGAGACAGCATTACAGCATTTCTTTATTAGGAGCTTATCCAGATGTTTATCTGTCTTTTGAGCTGTAAGGAAAGACCCAGAATGGAAGTCCTGAGTGGATTAGAGCAGAGGGAAGACATGCCTGTGTCCTGAGGAGCCTCATCACCCCTGGGGAGATTCTGCCAATATTCTCTTGTCCCACAGACAATGATGAAAATCTGGATTTGGTTGCTGTGTAACAGAAGACCAATGTTAATTTTCTGAAATCTGGGTTTTAATCTTCAAAAATACTAGTGAAAATGCTTTCTATGTCTTCTGTTTTCCAAATTTTCATAGAATTAAATCCTTCATTTTGATACCTTATTGTCTTCTGTTTTAGAGAATTTCTACTCTCACAGTTTTCTTCCTCTCAGAATAAATGTTGGGGGTGTCACTGGAAATATTCTCTCCCTTTAACTCTCTTAAATCCTGACTTTCTTTTTTTTTTTCACTTCATTGAATCACATTTCCTTTTTTATCACTGTCTTTGCATTTTCTCTTTTGAAATGTGCCTTCTTTACCTCCCTCCTTCCAGATTCAGACACACTGTTCCTGTGTTTCTTTTAAGGGCTTTAGAAAATTATTCCAGAATTTATTCATTATTTTTTGGTAATATCAAAAGCAAATTGTTACCCCATGTTTAAAGTGTGTGTTTCTTTGCTCTGCAAATGCAGCTAATTTTATTTAACATTTTGCAAATGTTATAATTATTTTGTCCTTATGTACCAAGCAATGACAGGATGTTCTTCACACTGTCTCAGACTCCTTTTTGTTCCCAATAGAAATACATCATCTTGTTTTGTTTTAAAACTGTTTTATTGCAAAATAATTTACATACCATGCAATTTTCCCATTTTAAGTGTTTCGAGGAAACAGAAGATTCCTTCTCATTTAACGGCCTAGGTTTATTTATTATTTGAAACTGGAAAAGCTACAAAACATGATCAAATAGAAATCTTAAAACATTCTGGGAACCCCGTCTGTTTTAATGCATAATTTTCCTATTACAGCAGCGTATTTGCACCTCTGGAGTTAAGGTCATGGCAGCGTTTGCATTATAAACCCTTTTTTCCAGGGTTTATAAATGCAGCTGCTTTTGTTTGCTCAGGACTGAAGCTTGACTCATGAGGTTTCTGTGCAATAGAGCAGCTTTTTGGGGTTGAGTTTTCTTTAACTAAATTAAAATTTTAAAACACCACATTGCCCTTTTAAAAAAAAGTCATTGCAAGTGTCAAAAAGCCTCAGCAGGAATTGCTCCCCAAATAACTTTTTTTATGTATATGCAATTTTTAATTGCTTTTCATTTCCAAAAATTCTCCACCATGCTTAAGTTTGTGATTAATGTTATTTGCCTCAAATATTTACAGACCTAAATCCAACTTGGTTTAAAAACTAAAAAAAAAAATGTTATACACACTTTCTGTCTCTCGGTGTTAATAACAGAATTGTTTTACCGTCTAAAATGTAGTCTCAAAATGGCTTGAAAAGACAGAGAGCCTGTCACAGCTCATGACATGGAGAGTTTAAAATATTTAGAAAGAAAACCATTTACATTTTTAGCATCAATTTTGCCCTTTTCAAAACAATAAAAGCAGGTGGTAGAGGAATCAGAAGCAACCATAAATTATTAAACTGGTTTTAGATGTTAAAGAATGGAAATATATGATTATTGAGTGAGATACAATATTATAATGTCAATTTAAATGTAGTATAATTGAGGATCCTCACTCTGTTTGTACACAGTTGCCAGAAACTTCTAATCAGACCATCACTGGATAATTTTAGGAAATGTTTTACTTTTCAATCACAAACTGGTATGTATCTGCCTAAATATCACTGTATATATCAGAAGTCGGGTTTCATCAATTAAGTTAAATTTAATTAATTAAAAACATTTAACTTTTTCATGCAAATTTATATTTTGTGTGGAGAAGGTAGATGAAATTAATGAATGAATAGTTAAGAATGACAAACTGTTCTAAGATGCATAATAATTTGAAGGTAAAACTGCTCTTTCTTCCCCTAGAACACCTATAATGCTTGAGACAAAGGCATTTTCCATTAAGGTTCATCTCAGGAGAGACAACAAGCCCCCAGAAGTTTGTGACCCCCTTCCCCCCCATCTATGTCTTGTCCATCTCAGCCCAGTTTCTGTGACTTGAGGAAAAAAGGTTTTTTAAATGAAGAAGTGAGTGCCCTGCCCACTTGAAAAGAACCAGGGGGAGTGTTTTTCTTGCCATCTGACTTCCAAAAAATAAAACAAACCCAGCAAACACACAGAAAGGTTTAATCTGGAGTTGTGAGAACTAGTACAGGTACAGCGTGACAGCTATAGTTGATGGTTTCGCTGCTTTGGCTCCAGTTGAGGTTCCAGTGATGGCTGACAAAGTCTATGTCAAGTGCAAGAGAAGGGTTGTCTCAAAGTCATCTTGTCCTCAGATCCTGAGCTGCAGCCGTCCAAAGCCCTGAGTGAGATTCATTGACTTGGCTATGCACCCTCTTTTTTTTTTGACAGTTCTTCGAATTCAGAATATAATATAATATAATATAATATAATATAATATAATACTATAAATGTATATATATCTAAATATATATATATTTATTTTGGCTTGGAGATATATATATATATATATCTCCAAGCCAAAATTTCTCTAATCCCAAGAACAGAATCCTGAACTCTAGTGTTAAGAGTATAAACATGTTTGTTTCCGAATGAGACATTTAATAGTCCTTGTCTCTCCCAGTCTGATTAGTTTTACTGGGAGAATCTATTTATTATCCTGTTTCTTTAACAAAGAATTTTTGTTTAATCTGATTATTTCATAAATTCAGGAGTATGGGAAGGATGGAAAGAATCACTTGGTGAGTTCAGTGCTTAACAGGTTTATCCTTCAGTGTGGCATTTGGGGTAACAGGTGTTTCTCCTGTTGGCAAATAACACAATTCACCTCCAAGTGCTTTCACCCCAGCAAGGTGATACCTGTGAGCAAGAAATATATGAAGCAGAGCAGGGAATGCGCTGTGTTTCTGTGGAGGGGGATCTCCTGGGCCAACATGCCTTTCTGTATCCACGTCCACACTCGGGAGACCCCCAGAAGGAAAACAGTGGTGGAGGTGTGAAACCATTTCTTTTTGTAAGTCATTGCATTGGATTTTCATTCTAGAGTGAGAATAACCCCATCACGTCCTGTCCTCCTCCCTTTCCCGTGAGTCCCTGAATACCATAGTAGTTTTTCCCTCTAGTCAGTGCCATTGAATGGGAGCTCTCTGGACCCTGAAAATTCCAGAGTGCAGGAAAATAAAAAATAAAAAGCCGGCTTTTGTTTCTTCTCTGGTGGTGAAGCAGGATATTTTGAGGCCTGGCTGAGATGGTGAGGAATGAGAATGTGGCCTGCATGACACCAGTGTTTCATGCCACAGGTTCACCAATAGCCAGGAGCCATATTGGCTGACTGATTTTTCTCCCACACACAGTCTGACACAGTATTGACAAAATTTAAGTGCACATTTACACACGTCAGATGGGCCAGTTGAAGTAACAACTCTGGAGTTTTCATAGCCTAAGCAATTTAAATCAGTGTTTCTTCTTTCTTTGCAATGGACTAGAATAACATTAGGATGTGAACTGTTTGGGTGTGAATTTTTGGATGTAGCTGCTCTCATGTGGCATTTCTAGAATGTTTTCTTCAGTGGGAAAAAATGCCTTTGAATAATCCTCCTCCCTCTCTCCTTTCTTTCCTTCCCTCCCTTCAGTCCTCCTCCTCTTCCTTCTTTCCCTCTTTTTCTGTCAAGGTTCCCTGGGTCTCCCCTGTTAAATAGCCCCCCAGTGACTAAGATTAAAATCCATAGTCTGAATCCTTTTAATTTGAAAATTAAAATGTGGTTAGGGGCTGAGGATGTAGCTCCGTGCTAGTGTTTGCTTAGCATGTGTGAGGCCCTGGGTTCAGTCCCCAGAACTGGGGGAATAAAAAAGTGGGCATTCCTGACGGTGCCCTTGATACCTTCTATGTCACTCAGAGCTCCTTCTCCTTTTAGCTGTTGATGGAACCTTTCAGTTTCCCTTCTACTTCTCTTAGGGACAAGTAATGAAGGGCTTAGATTTGGATCCTTTTATATTTTAAAGTGGAGGAAATGTCAACTATTTGAGTTTGTCTTGATGGTTCATTTTCTGCAAGCTGGGAGGAAACATCGTATGAGTGACACAGGTGCATTCTGCAGGTGGCCCTGATGAGTGAACTGGCCCGGTGATGCAGACATCAGAGAGCAGAGGGGTGGCGACGATGAGCACATCAAATGTCTTTGCAGAACTGCCCACTTGTGAAACGCATCAGTCAGAGATTTGATGAGAGGGATTCCAAAGTTCTGCTTTTCTACCACAAAATTTCAGCTTGTGTACCCTGAGACTGAAAAATCAGAGATTCATGCCATTTAGAGGGAGCAGGATATCAGATTGCTATGGAGCTTACGGATAATTGAAAGTCAGTGGCCTACTTCTGCAATTTACAGAATCTGGGCATCTGCCAGCACTGAGGAGAAAATAAATAGAAGATAAAACCTAAGGAAAAAAAGAATAATTAAGACATGCTAATAATAAATCCAGTTATATGTATGTTCAATGGGCAGTTTTCAAAGCTCTGCATTTTGTTCACTTAAAGGAATTTGTGGGGTTTTTGTTGTTGCTGTTGTTTATTTGTTATTTGTTGTTTTTGTTTTTCTGTAAAATACATTTGAATGCTTTTTAAATCTGGAAGCAGAAGCCATAAAGCAAGCACGGCTTATGGACCCAAGTTGAAACTCACTGTGTCTTATAGTCCTTTGAAGAGAGAGTATGAATCTATTGGAGGGTAATTGCCATGTATTTAGTTATATGTTAATATTGTGTCACTTTAAATGAGGAAAAGCCACACGAAAACATTTTGCCTGAAAAAAATTTGTCATTGCCCTCCTTTGGAATATTAGCATTAACAGACATTGAGCTCTGGAGAAATTTTTTCATTTTCATAGAAATGAAAAACAATGTTGTTGCTGTTATTGTTGTTTCCAGCTTTTTAATAGTCTCTGAAACTGAGCAAATAAGTAATCACCTGGTCTATATTTGTAACCTGTTTATTCAAAGCACAGAGAGTCAAACTCAACATGCATGTTGTTATTGCCTAATATATACAAGCATTACGAACCCAAGTACATGTTAGGATTCCCAACAAGCACCACTCTGCTGCAGAGGGAGTTTTCTGCAATGATCTTTCAGATTCATTGTGGAAAACTGGGACCAGCTTCAAGACAGCAGGCAAGATAATAGAGAGGATGTGTGGGGTTCATGGACTAAAAGAAGTTCTCTGGGGTTTAAAGCCAATTTCCATACTTTTTTTTTTTCTGTCTCTAATCTTCATGCTAGATGGAGAGTGCAGTGTCTTTTCCTGGGTCATCTTTATGAAGTACATTCTCATTTATTTATTTGTGTGTGTGTGTGTGTGTGTGGTGCTGGGGATTGAACCCAGGGCCTTGTGCATGTGAGGCAGGCATTCTACCAACTGAGCTATATTCCCAGCCCCCTAATTTTTTTTTAAAATATGAAACTCTTTAGCATATACTTGATCCTTTTGTGGCCATTCCCATTGACATGACCCATATGGGGTTTGTCATGATGGAATTTGGTTGTAAGTGGCAGGATTTGCAGTAACAGTTAGTATGTAGAAATCTGAAATTCCTTCCCATTTTGTTTTTCTATTAGACTTTCAAAAACAATTGTGTTGGTAATTACTGAAAGTGTCTTCCCCATTTTATATATGAAGAACTGCTTGATATTAAAATCATATGGGATATCACTGTCCACTAACTAAGGCAATTTGAAATGGTTACATTTGAAATGGTTTTATAAGTCCTCATACAATAATTTTGATTTTACCACTTGACCCACAAAGTCCAATATTTTGACTATCTGGCCCTGTAAGAGAATGCTTAATATTCTCTACACCATCCTCAGGACCACTCAATTATATCCAAAGTCCATCCACCCCAGACACCCCCATATCAGACTGTGGACCCTGCAATGAAGACATCAGCTCTTTCCTCCACCACCAGTCCATCAAACCAAGTAAGGAACTCTGTGTAGGAATTCAGATTATAATACTCTCTGACCATTTAATTTATCCAGAAAAACCCAAATATGCCACTTATGCTTGGAATCCTGACTTTAATTTGGGGCTAAGGCTAGGAACAGGGATGTGGTGGAAATTCAAAAGATGTAGCTGCTTTCATTTTAGTATCAGATTCCCAGCGTCAAATTAGTTTTGGTCAAACCTAGGGCCCCCGAAATAAAGCTTTCTTCTGCATACTTACAGCAGAAAATAAACAAGAAGTGTGGTTGGCCTTGAATTTCCTTCTTATCTCCATGGTGAGGTCATTCAGTGAATGTCTTAGCTCTACTGCTGCTGTAACCATTTTTAACTATAGACAATAGAGGAAATGGTGGTGCCAGACATGGTTTCTGTTTCCAAAGTGCCTTGAAAGTACTTCAGTGACCATCTCAGCTGCCCTTGGATATTTCTTTAAGGTGAAGCTCTCAGGCCTAAATCATTTTTTTTTTGTTTTGTTTTTTGAACTCATGCAACATCGTCAGATAATTAAAAGGCAGGGAACAGCAGTTCTATATTCCACCAGAGGGGTGGGTCTAGATAACCACAGGAAGTGAATAAGGAACACACAGGTGAAAAATGTATTTCTTTAATCTCGTTCTACCCTGAGAGAGGGTTTAAAAACTGTTCAGGTGGGGCTGGGATTGTGGCTCAGTGGTATAGCACTCGCCTAGCACGGGTGGGACCCCGGTTCGAGCCTCAGCACCACATAAAAATAAAGGCATTGGGTTGTTGTGTCCATCTACACCTAAAAATATATTAAATATTTAAAAAACTGTTCAGGTATGGTATCTCATAGGTGACACAACGCCTGGCCATCTTCCTGCAAGAGATGGAGAGCACCCAGGGGCTCTAGATCATGTTAAAAAGGCAGTTGGCTAAGCTAATGCCCATCAGAGCAGCCCACCTATGTTTCCAGTGAGTTCAACTTGTAATTGCCTGGGAGGTAATTTTGGCCAATAGCAACTTCTCTTTTTCTCTTTTAGGAAGTGTTCACTAGATGCTTTCTTTCCAGGATTACAACATAGACCTCAATACAGAAAATTTGGGAAAATGGAAAAAGAAGAAGAAAAAAAATTTTTTTTTAATTCATAATCCTTCTACCCAGAGCCACCAGAGGCACTCTTCCAGACTGTTCCAGTGCACTTAGGTTTAATTTTTATTTTCTGCAGGTACATATATATGCATACACTCACAGGCAATTTTAAATAATGTGGAGATTATGGATTCTACTACATTTGATTTCTAGCCTGCTGTTTGTTTTAATTAATGATATAGTATGAATTTTTTACTCAGGTTTTAATGAGTATGTTGATGGCAAAATATTCCACATCATAATTATATAATAATTTATGTGTTCATTCTCCTAGTGGTGGCCATGTAACTCACTTTAGTTTTTTCATTCATTATAATAAATAATGGTGAAATAATGATGAAATTTTTAGGAGGAAATTCTGCAGGTGAGATTACAGGCTTCCAGGAGTAAATCCTTTTTGAGATCTTAAAAATTTGAATCCATTTATATCTTTTATTAGCTCTCCATGAGACCACATGTCACCAGCTTTCAGAATCCTTGTATTTTTATCCTATTTGTTTTCTTTTTCTGATTATTTAAAAAGCATCCCAATATCTTCGTTTTATTTTATTTTTATGGATTAATTAACCACTTGCATTGCATTTAAGAGCTATCAATTCCTGTCCTTGGCCAATTCTGTATTGCAGTGTCTTTTTCTTATTGTCTTGCATACTATCTTATGGTCATCAGAGAGTAATATTTGTAAATTACTCTTCAAGGAGACTGAAGGGGGCCAAGTGAAAGTAATCAGAATTAGGAAGGTTCATAGAGATTTAAATGAATGTGAGTGCTTCTTTCAAAAAGCCTTTCTTTGGAGGATGTAAAGACTATAAGTAAAAGGCCTTGGCTCTCCTGCCGGCTCTCTGGGGTGAGGCTCTTTTCATAGTGGGGAGGCCTTGGCTTGCTTGGATCTGTTCATTACATCTCATTTAAAACTAGAAGCTCCCTGGTTTTGTCCTATCTATATAGTCTGGGCATTTCAGAAAGTAGATTTCTCTTTATGACTAAACATTTTATGTCTTCCCAAATTAAATAATTAAAATATTGTTTTAGAATAAAACAGTTTACATAATAAAACAATAAAATTGCTTCAGACCAATTTTTTCTGTATTAAGAAATAATAACTCATTGCCCCTCTTACCTCTTTCCCCTCCCTCTCTCCTGAAGCTGATGTGTTTTGTTCCTGATCATGTTGTGCTTTTACTACACTCAGATGTACAATCCAGTATTCTTTATTCTGTGTTTTAAAATGTTATATTAAGCATCTATTTTAGATAGCTTGTTTTTTTTTTGTTGTTGTTCATTTAACATTTTCAAGATAGCTTTGCTTTTTGAAATATTAGAGTGTACATTTAAAAATGCCCATATGTCAAGAAATCTCTGATGGGGAGAAGGTAGAAGGTGACAGAATGGAACAGGGTGATACTAGTGTGCTGCAGAATCAGACCTCAAAGGAAGTATCTATTAAAAGCCTGTTCTATTGGGTTCCGGTGGGGATGGAAACTCATAAACCCATTCTCTGCCCTCAATGAGTTTTATCCTAATTGAAGTAAAAGGGGAGTAAGAATAAATACATAGCATGTTAAAAAAGAGTGGCAAGTCATATTAAATAATAGTACAAAAAAACTTTTTTAAATGTCACAGAAATATATTTGCTAATAAAACCCTGACTATTTTCTAGAAACAGGGCTATCACTTGTAGTGTTGAGCCCTTCTCTGGAAGTGCTTTGTGCCCAGTGTGAAGGTACATTGCAGGTCTGGAGTTAGAGCAGATGCCAGCCAGGGGTACGTCATGGTAAACCAGATTGGACTACGTTCCTCCTGTTCTAGAACAAGTAGGGTGGGGGTCACAGGCTAAGCCCATCTTGGCAAAGACAAACGAAGTGCTATGGATTTCAGTGATTCACTGTGGTATTAAAAACAACAACAACAACAACAAAACCCCAAACACCAAAGTCTAGGGATATAGCCAAAAGATGGCAGGCCTGGAAAAATGGGACAAGGTCCAAGGAGACAGGGAAAAACATGTTAAATGTCTTCATATTCCTACGTAATGGTCCAGGTACCATTTCTTGGGAAGTTTCTCATGATTTCTTGCCAGGGATGATGCTGTTTCTTTAGATATATGCCATTTTAGATCCTTCTCAGTGGCCTTTGATTTAATCTAGTTATCATGACCTTGTCTGCATTTGGAGATTGGTCCACTTGGTGTTCAGGGGCAAGGTATCGAACGGTCTGACACAATAAAGATCTCAGAATTTTCTTACAAACATTGGCATGGTTTCACATAGATGTAAGATGCTCAGCATTGTTGAGAGCCACGGCCAGGTCAAGATGGTGCCTGGCATTTTGCCAGAAGGGGTGGCTCCTGCTGCCTTGGGTGCCCGCTACTTTTGAGTTCTCGTGAAGTTCCCAGGGGAGTTCGCGTGGGTGGCGTTCGAGTGGGTTTGGGAATAAAGTTAGTTCCTGCTTGAATCTACAAGTGGCTCGTGACCTCCCGGTTATTTGTGCCCAGCCAGACTGTGGCACAGTATGATATTTATACCCCATTATCCAGCAACCCCAGCCCTCATGACCTTCCCCCAATACTGTGGGGTGGAGATAACTAAGAGGGAAGAGCCACCATGATCTGCAGTTACCTATCAGGCGAAATCCACAGCAAAATTCAAGCCTCACATTTTCCAAAGAGGATAAGCCACATAACCAGTGACTTGGAGAGTAACTGAGTCAAGAAGCCACAAAATAAGGACTCAGTTTTCTAAAGAGAGTCCTCATCTTTCTCTGTCCTGAAAGTGAGCCTCCTTGTTCTAGAAGAAGCATATTCACCAGTGGGTTGTTAGGGTTTTTTTGTTTGTTTGTTTTAATGACATTTTAATCTGGAATTCATTATTCATTGTGTGAACCATTTATGGAGTTCTCAATCAGCTGCCATCATTTTTGATGATCTGTACTAATGGAGGAAAGCAGTCGTGGAGAAAATCCAAGGCAATTTACACTCCATATGCTGTTAGTGTTTGCTTGTGAAATGTAACCCCTGGTTTTCAACTGCTGATGGGACCAGCTTCCTAGACATACAGCCTGTACAGTCACACTGGGCCCTGCACTCAGGACTCCCTCCTGGCTTCACGCTTTGCTGTCATTGCCTTGAAGCAGGAATCCTTTCTGAACCAGCCCCCCTTTCATTTTGCACTGTGCCCTGCAACTTATACAGCCCATCCTGGCTTCCGATGGACTTTTCCTGGACAGATTGCAACATGATTTTGCATCCACACTGACACAAAGGAAATACCAACCAAAGGCAGGCTGAGCGGCTGACATCTAACCTGTGGCTCTCCTCTGCTGCCAATGGAAAGAGAACTGACATGCAGTCGGAGTCCACCACGGCGGGCCCAGAGCAGGAAGGCAGGGTGTTTATTGCTCATGTTGTCAGACTTGAAAGGTCACAGAGCCCAAACTCATCCTCCTCTTAGAAGAACTGAGAAAGTATGAAGAAACCTATACTTTAAGGTAGTATTTTAAGAAGTATGTGACCCGTGTCACCGTTTCTCAGTTTCTGCCAGTGACAGAAAAGAGATGTGAACTGAGATTTCTTGGAAAAGAGCTGGTGTCTCTTTTTTTTTTTTTTTTTTTTTGAGTTTTCTTTTTTTTTTTTTAATTTTTTATTGTGGGTTGTTCAAAACATTACAAATTTCTTGACATATCATATTCCACACTTTGGTTCAAGTGGGTTATGAACTCCCACCTTCACCCCATACACAGATTGCAGATTCACATCAGTTACACATCCATTGATTTACATATTGCCATACTAGTGTCTGTTGTGCTCCGCTGCCTTTCCCATCCTCCACCCTCCCCCCTCCCCACCTCTCCCCTCCCCTCCCCTCCTCTCTCTCTACCCCCTCCACTGTATAACCCTGAGGGTCTCCTTCCATTTCCATGCAATTTCCCTTCTCTCTCCCTTTCCCTCCCACCTCTCATCCCTGTTAAATGTTAATCTTCTTCTCCTGCTCTTCGTCCCTACTCTGATCTTAGTTACTCTCCTTATATCAAAGAAGACATTTGGCATTTGTTTTTTAGGGATTGGTAGCTTCACTTAGCATAATCTGCTCTAATGCCATCCATTTCCCTGCAAATTCTATGATTTTGTCATTTTTTAATGCAGAGTAATACTCCATTGTGTATAAATGCCACATTTTTTTTATCCATTCATCTATTGAAGGGCATCTAGGTTGGTTCCACAGTCTTGCTATTGTGAATTGTGCTACTATGAACATCGATGTAGCAGTGTCCCTGTAGCATGCTCTTTTTAGGTCTTTAGGGAATAGACCGAGAAGGGGAATAGCTGGGTCAAATGGTGGCTCCATTCCCAGCTTTCCAAGAAATCTCCATACTGCTTTCCAAATTGGCTGCACCAATCTGCAGTCCCACCAGCAATGTACAAGTGTACCCTTTTCCCCACATCCTCGCCAGCACTTGTTGTTGTTTGACTTCCTAATGGCTGCCAATCTTACTGGAGTGAGATGGTATCTTAGGGTGGTTTCGATTTGCATTTCTCTGACAGCTAGAGATGGTGAGCATTTTAACATGTACTTGTTGATTGACTGTATGTCCTCCTCTGAGAAGTGTCTGTTCAGGTCCTTGGCCCATTTGTTGATTGGGTTGTTTGTTCTCTTATTGTCTAATTTTTTGAGTTCTTTGTATACTCTGGATATTAGGGCTCTATCTGAAGTGTGAGGAGTAAAGATTTGTTCCCAGGGTGTAGGCTCCCTATTTACCTCTCTTATTGTTTCTTTTGCTGAGAAAAAACTTTTTAGTTTGAGTAAGTCCCATTTGTTGATTCTAGTTATTAACTTTTGTGCTATGGGTGTCCTATTGAGGAATTTGGAGCCCGACCCCACCGAATGTAGATCGTAGCCAACTTTTTCTTCTATCAGACAGCGTGTCTCTGATTTGATATCAAGCTCCTTGATCCATTTTGAATTCACTTTTGTGCATGGCGAGAGAAAGGGATTCAGTTTCATTTTGTTGCATATGGATTTCCAGTTTTCCCAGCACCATTTGTTGAAGATGCTATCCTTCCTCCATTGCATGCTTTTAGCCCCTTTATCAAATATAAGATAGTTGTAGTTTTGTGGATTGGTTTCTGTGTCCTCTCTTCTGTACCATTGGTCCACCCGCCTGTTTTGGTACCAGTACCATGCTGTTTTTGTTACTATTGCTCTGTAGTATAGTTTGAAGTCTGGTATCGCTATACCGCCTGATTCACACTTCCTGCTTAGCATTGTTTTTGCTATTCTGGGTCTTTTATTTTTCCATATGAATTTCATGATTGCTTTCTCTATTTCTACAAGAAATGCCGTTGGGATTTTGATTGGCATTGCATTAAACCTATAGAGAACTTTTGGTAATATCGCCATTTTGATGATGTTACTTCTGCCTATCCATGAACAGGGTATATTTTTCCATCTTCTAAGATCTTCTTCTATTTCTCTCTTTAGGGTTCTGTAGTTTTCATTGTATAAGTCTTTCACCTCTTTTGTTAGGTTGATTCCCAAGTATTTTATTTTTTTTGAGGATATTGTGAATGGAGTGGTTGTCCTCATTTCCATTTCAGAGGATTTGTCGCTGATATACAGGAATGCCTTTGATTTATGCGTGTTGATTTTATATCCTGCCACTTTGCTGAATTCATTTATTAGCTCTAATAGTTTCTTTGTAGAGCCTTTTGGGTCTGCTAGGTATAGAATCATATCATCTGCAAATAGTGATAATTTAAGTTCTTCTTTTCCTATTTTGATGCCTTTAATTTCTTTCGTCTAATTGCTCTGGCCAGTGTTTCGAGAACTATGTTGAACAGAAGTGGAGAGAGAGGGCATCCCTGTCTTGTTCCAGATTTTAGAGGGAATGCCTTCAGTTTTTCTCCATTCAGAATGATGCTAGCCTGAGGCTTAGCATAGATTGCTTTTACAATATTGAGGTATGTTCCTGTTATCCCTAGTTTTTCTAGAGTTTTGAACATAAAGGGATGCTGTACTTTGTCGAATGCTTTTTCCGCATCTATCGAGATGATCATATGGTTCTTATTTTTAAGTCTATTGATGTGGTGAATAACATTTATTGATTTCCGTATATTGAACCAGCCTTGCATCCCAGGGATGAATCCTACTTGATCATGGTGCACAATTTTTTTGATATGTTTTTGTATCCGATTCACCAGAATTTTATTGAGGATTTTTGCATCTAGGTTCATTAGAGATATTGGTCTGTAGTTTTCTTTCTTTGAAGTGTCTTTGTCTGGTTTAGGTATCAGGGTGATGTTGGCCTCATAGAATGAATTTGGAAGTTCTCCCTCTTTTTCTATTTCCTGAAGTAGCTTGAAAAGTATTGGTATTAGTTCTTCTTTAAAGGTTTTGTAAAATTCTGCTGTATACCCATCCGGTCCTGGGCTATTCTTAGTTGGTAGTCTTTTGATGGTTTCTTCTATTTTCTCAATTGATATTGGTCTGTTTAGGTTGTCTATATCCTCCTGACTCAATCTGGGCAGATCATATGACTTAAGAAATTTATCGATGCCTTCACTATCTTCTAATTTATTGGAGTATAAGGATTCAAAATAGTTTTTGATTATCTTCTGTATTTCTGAAGTGTCTGTTGTGATATTGCCTTTTTCATCCCGTATGCTAGTAATTTGAGTTCTCTCTCTTCTTCTCTTCGCTAGCATGGCTAAGGGTCTGTCGATTTTGTTTATTTTTTCAAAGAACCAACTTTTAGTTTTGTCAATTTTTTCAATTGTTTCTTTTGTTTCGATTTCATTAATTTCAGCTCTGATTTTCATTATTTCTTGCCTTCTACTTCTTTTGCTGTTGTTTTGCTCTTCTTTTTCAAGGATTTTGAGATGAAGTATGAGATCATTTATTTGTTGTTTTTTTCTTTTTTTAAGGAATGAACTCCAAGCAATGAATTTTCCTCTTAGAACTGCTTTCAATGTGTCCCATAGATTCCGATATGTTGTGTCTGTGTTTTCATTTATCTCTAAGAATTTTTTAATTTCCTCCTTGATGTCTTCTATAACCCATTGATCATTCAGTAACCTATTGTTCATTCTCCAAGTGATGTATGCTTTTTCCTTCCTTCTTTTATTGTTGATTTTCAGTTTCATTCCATTATGATCAGATAAGATGCATGGTATTATCTCTACTCCTTTATATTGTCTAAGAGTTTCCCTGTGACATAATATATGATCTATTTTTGAGAAGGATCCATGTGCTGCTGAGAAAAAAGTGTAACTGCTTGATGTTGGGTGGTATATTCTATATATGTCAATTAAGTCTAGGTTATTAATTTTGTTATTGAGTTCTATAGTTTCCTTATTCAACTTTTGTTTGGAAGATCTGTCCAGTGGCGAGAGAGGTGTGTTGAAGTCTCCCATGATTATGGTATGGTGGTCTATTAGACTCTTGAACTTGAGAAGAGTTTGTTTGACGAACATAGCTGCACCATTGTTTGGGGCATAAATATTTATGATTGTTATGTCTTGTTGGTGTATGGTTCCCTTAAGCAGTATGTAGTGTCCCTCTTTATCCCTTTTGATTAACTTTGGCTTGAAATCTATTTTTTTTTTTTTGATATGAGTATGGACACTCCTGCTTGTTTCCGAAGTCCATATGAGTGATATGATTTTTCCCAACCTTTCACCTTCAGCCTATGTATGTCTTTTCCTATCAAATGCGTCTCCTGTAGGCAGCATATTGTTGGGTCTTGTTTTGTGATCCATTCTACTTGCCTGTGTCTCTTAATTGGTGAGTTTAAGCCATTAACATTTAGGGTTATTATTGAGATATGGGTTGTTCTTCCAGCCATATTTGTTTATTTCTGTTACTAAACATGGTTTGTTTTCCTCTTTGATTATTTTCCCCCCCTTTACTGTCCTAACTCCCACTGTTGGTTTTCATTGTTATTTTCCATTTCCTCTTCCTGTAATGTTTTAGCGAGGATGTTTTGAAGAGATGGTTTTCTAGCTGCAAATTCTTTAAACTTTTGTTTATCGTGGAAGGTTTTAATTTCATCTTCCATCCTGAAGCTTAATTTCGCTGGATACACAATTCTTGGTTGGAACCCATTTTCTTTCAGTGTTTGAAATATGTTATTCCAGGATCTTCTAGCTTTCAGAGTCTGTGTTGAAAGATCAGCTGTTATCCTGATTGGCTTACCCCTAAATGTAATCTGCTTCCTTTCTCTTGTAGCTTTTAAAATTCTCTCCTTATTCTGTATGTTGGGCATCTTCATTATAATGTGTCTAGGTGTGGATCTCTTATGATTTTGCACATTCGGCGTCCTGTAGGCTTCTAGGATTTGGGATTCTGTCTCATTCTTCAAGCCTGGGAAGTTTTCTCGTATTATTTCATTGAATAGACTGCTCATTCCTTTGGTTTGGAGCTCTGTACCTTCCTGTATCCCAATGACTCTTAAGTTTGGTCTCTTAATGTTATCCCATATTTCTTGGATGTTCTGCTCATGGTTTCTTAACAGTCTTGCTGAGCTGTCTATGTTCTTTTCCAGTTGAAATACTCTGTCTTCATTGTCTGATGTTCTATCTTCTAAGTGTTCTACTCTGCTGGTAGTATTCTCCATTGAGTTTTTAAGTTGGTTTATTGCTTCCTGCATTTCTAGGATTTCTGTTTGTTTGTTTTTTATAACCTCTATCTCCCTGTATAGTTGATCCTTTGCTTCCTGGATTTGTTTGTGTAATTCATTGTCGAAGTGATCTTTCATTGTCTGATTTTGCTGTCTAATGTCTTCCTTGATACTCCAGATCATCTGAAGCATGTAAATCCTGAATTCTTTATCTGACATTCCATCTGCTGCAGCTGTTACCTCTTCTAAAGTTGCGTTGACCTGCATTGCTTGTGGTCCTTTCTTTCCTTGTCTTTTCATACTGCTTGCGTATCTTTCCTGCAGGCGCGGGCGGCGGCTCTGCTCTCTCCTTATTCCAATTGGGGTGTCGTGGCTACCACGCCGGCAGGTCACTGGGCCTGTTCTGGGAGCTGGCGGCGGCTCTTTTCTGCCCCTACTCCAATTGGGGTGACGAGTGTACCACGCCGGCAGGCCACCGGGCCTGATCCGCAGGTCAGTTGCAGGTTTGCCTACCCTGCAGGCGCGGGCGGCGGCTCTACTCTGCCCCTACTCCAAATGGGGTGATGTGTCTGTCGTACCGGCAGGCCACTGGGCCTGTCCCGCTGGTCGGTCGCAGATCTGCCCACCTTTCGGGCACGGGTGGCGGCTCTGCTCTGCCCCTACTCCAATTGGGGTGTCGTGACTACCCCGCCTGCAGGTCGCTGGGCCTGTTCCTGGCACGGGCGGCGACTCTGCTCTGCCCCTACTCCAATTAGGGTGGTGTGTGTACCACGCCGGCAGGCTCCTGGGCCTGATCCGCCGGTCTGTCGCAGGTCTGCCTACCTTGGAGGCGCGGGCGGCGGATCTGCCCTGCCCCTCCTACCATGCCTGCGGACCCCTGGGCCTGATCTGCAGGTTGGTCACAGGTCTGCTCACCCTGCGGGCACGGGTGGCGGTTCCGCTCCGCCCCCACTCCAATTGGGGTCACGTGGCCACCACACCGGCAGGGCCTGATCCGGGCGTGGGAGAAGGATCTGCTCTGCCCCTACTCCAGTTGGGTTGACGTGTGTACCACACTGGCAGGCCACTGGGCCTGACCCGCCAGTCTGTGACAGGTCTGTTTACCTTGCAAGCGTGGGCGGCGGCTCTGCCCTGCCCCTCCTACCACTCCCATGTACCACTGGGTCGCGGGTCTGCCCACCTTGCGGGTGCGGGTGGCGGCTCCGCTCCGCCCCCTCTCCAATTGGAGTCACGCAGTCACCACGCTGGCGAGCCGCTGGGCCTGCTCCGGGCGCTGGCGGCGGCTCGGCTCCTCCCCTCTGGCTCGACGACAAATTGAGGAGACTCGGGTGTCTGTGCCTCACCCCGCCTACCAGGAGACCAACTGTTTCTGTCGCCGCTGGTATTGATGAAGTTCTCTCCTCTGCCGCTTTCTGCTGATATCAGATCTCTGCCATGTTGGTATCCTATGCGAATGGCAGCATTTCGTTCCCCTTGCCGGGCAACCCAAGCAACGGGTGAGTCCTGACCGGCCCTCAGCAGGACCCGGACCGAGAAGCAGTTTCCATGGGCTCCTAGCCCTGGGCCAGGGCAGTTCTGGGAGCCGGAATTCGGCCGCTTAGTGCTTGGTGTATGCTCTGATAGGAGCAGGGTCCCAGAAGCAGCCTCCGCAGGCTCCCCAGCCCTGGGCCAGGGCGGTTCCGGGAGCCAGAACTTGGCCGCCCCGTGCTCGGTGTTCGCTCCGATAAGATCAGGTTCTAAGAAGCCCCCAGGCACTGAACCCTAGCAATCTGTCTGCAAGCCACAGGCGAATGGCAGCCTGAAATTACCTGTTCTATGGCTGAATGAGCTGCGGTCAGTCGAAAACAGGGATGGTGACGTCAGCTTTCCAACATGGTGGCTGCTGGCCTCCTCTGTGGTCTGACCGGTGTGGAGAAGTGAGATGGACCGCTTCCTTCCCCCGTCTCGAACCCAGAATTCAGCCCTGAGTACGGTGCTTGCACGGCTGGCAGAAACTGCAGCGCTGTATCCCTGCGTCGCTATCTCCTCGTTTCCCAGCGTGCGCTGCAGACTCTAGCCGCGGGGCGATTTGCTGAATAAGCAGTGTTACCCTCCGTGCGACAAACCGTAGCCGATCCTCATGCGATGGAAATCCTTCCTCCAGGTTCCGGAGCACCCCACTATTGCTGGAAATTCCTAACAAGATAGCCTTTAGCCGTCCTGACTTGTCATACTCCAGCACAGTGAAGCAGCACACGGGGGCAATGCACTCCCCTCGCCGCCATCTTCCTCATTATCCGCTGGTGTGTCTTGACCTAGCTGGGCCAGCAGAATTGGTCGGGCCGGAGGAGCTATCTGATGGAGTGGGCACAACAGAGAAAGTAAAGTGGGCACAACAAGTCGCTGAGCTTCCTGAAGTGTGGGGAGTTGCTTTTGGGGGAAATCATGCCTGTCTTTCAAGACCTGTCTTTCCAGGACTGTCCTACCCCCACTTCTGAGCTGCATTAGAGGACAAGTCTTCATGAGTAACCTCACAAGAGCCCTTGGAACCCTCCATTATATTGAACCAAAGTTTGAATTTTCAATTTTCTATGCCCCACCATGAAGAGATGGTTGAGAGCCATGATTTACTATGACAAAAACCTGCAGTCAGAGTGATAATGTCACTTTCTTTATTTTACTACATTATTTTATGCAATTTTTATGCAATTTTTTTTTGCAAAAAAATTGCAAAAAATCCCTTACTACTAAAATTTCTTTGGTGCAAGATGGGGATATATGGAATATTCAGGAATTTGTCAATGAGGTATGTTTATGGGGAGAAATGTGATCTGCACAGAATAACAGTGTAGGCCTCAGTGTTCATCTTCTTTTCCAGCAAAGGTTACTGAAGTTAGCACTCAAAGACTATCCTGATATAGGAGGGAGACATAGAGGGAGTATATTCGTTTCCTGGAGTTGTAGTAATAAGTTATCATGGACTAGGAGATTTAAAACAATAGAAACTTATTTTCTCACAGTTATAGAGAATAGGAGTTTGAGAGGTGTAACCAGGGCCATTGCCCCCCTGCAAAGACACTTGGGGAGGACTCCTGGCTCCTGGATGTTGATGGCAGTCCTCATCTTGTAGAGAGAGCACTCCAATTTCTGCCTCCACCTTGACATGATCCCTGCCTTTGTCTTTATGTGGCCTTCTTATAAGGAGACCAGTCATTGGACCTCAGGCCCACTTTTATACCATACATCCTCATCTTAACTAATTACATCTTTGCAGATGACCTATTTCCAAATAAGGTCATATTCTTAAGTTCAGTGTGGACATGAATTTTGGTGGAACATGATTCTATTCAATACACACAGATTTTTTTTGAATGACTTCTGCTCAAAGGAGCTTGAGATATGGAATGAGAAAAGACAAATACAAACAGATTGTTAGCAGCTACAAAGTGATAAGATGCATAAGGAATATACAGATCAAATGTTGTGGAAGGACAGGGGAAGGAGAGGTGGTTGCCAGAGGGCAATATGAGGGAAGCTTCCATGGAAGAGGTGGCATGCTTGTTAGGTTTTGAACAATAAGTAAGACTGAGATGTGGGGAAATAATGTACTGCGAGAGTTTGAGAAAAAACATGAGCCAGCACAGAGGTGAGAATCAGTGAAGCACAGACACGTGAAATATGAGTTATTTAGGTTGGTTGAAGAGTATTCCAGAAGGTCGTGAGGACCATCGATGCCCAGCTACAAAAGCATTTGACTTTTGTTCAACTACATGAGGAGGTTTTGTTGTTTTGTTTTGTTTTAGGAAGGTGGTAGATTGCACTCTATGCTTTAAGTAGAATCAATATGGCAGAGGTATGGGTATGCCTTCATTCATTTCTTCATTTGTGTAACACATAGATATTATCTATTAAATACTGAGGACTCTAGTGGATCTAAAAATAGGGTGGTGCATTATATTGATGTCCTCTGTCCTCTACCCAGTCATGAATACAGAGAAGTAGACAAAAGGAGTTGAGTGTTATGATGGGATGTGCTATAATGGGCTCCATGAGAACATATAGAAGAAATGCTTATCCTAACCATGGGAAGCTTTTTAACAAGAGTGATGCAGGGCAGTTGGTGAAGAGGGCACTAAGGTGCTCTGGGCAGTGTTTTGGGGGTAGGGCCAGCAGCAGAAGACAAAAGAAGTTTCCTGCATGGTAGAGTGCTGCTTGGGGAGTGGTCATCACAGTGTGGGGAGAGATAGGAAAGGAGGTTACAAGTTAAGCTAGACAGAGGGACAGGAGCATGTTTAAACTCTATCTTGGAGGCAATGATATAGACCAAACTGCATAGTAGAAATACTTCCACCAACTTTCTTGTGGAGAAGAGATTAGAAAGTGATAGTGGGGAGCCATAAAATGGTAGCCTGGCCTAAAGCAGTGGAAATGGATCCAAGAAACCTCATTTGAGAACTTTTAGGAAATATAATCCACTGGGATTGGAGGTTGATGGGGGCTAGAGGTGAGTAAGAGGGTGGTGCCCCAGGTGACCCTCAGGCACAGGGGCAACCAAATGTATAGTTGAATGAAGCAGAGGCCAGTAGGACAGGAGTGGGCTTTGGGTTGGGGAAAAAAGGTAATTCAGTTAAGTGAATTAGAGGCTCTTAGAAAATATTTAGAAAGAAGCATCTAGGAAAGAGAGATCAATTTGTATATCAGTCAAGGTAGCTGGACTCAGATAAGTGTCAAGGGCATTAGCATAGTAATGTTAATCACTACCAAGAGAGTTGATACTGTCACCCAGGGGATGTGAATGGGGTCAAAATAAAAAAGGACCTTGGCCAGAACCCCTTTGAGCAAGGGCAGTTAAGAAATGGACAGGCAAAGGGGAGCGAGAGATGAGTCTACTAAAGAAAATCAGGAAAGAATGGAATCCAAAGGAAGATGATATTTCAATAAGGAAGTTGTTGATTCTTTTGCTGCATGTGAAAGGTCAAGTAAGTTAAGGACTGAAAATTGTCCATCGGATTTAGCAACTAAGCAGTCCTTGGTGCCCTCTGCTAGAGGACATTGGAGGCCATTATCCAGCCCAAGAGATGTGCTGACCCAGAAGAGGGGAGTGGAGGCAGAAATAAATAAGATGATTAATGGTCATGTAAGCAATCTCAGAGTGTGGGTAATAGGAACGATGGTGATGTTGACAGAGAGGGACTCGGAGGAAGAAGTCTTTTACTTGTGGGAAAAGAGAGATAATGAGCTCCATTTCTTGCAATGAAAGTATCCTGAGTAATACCTCTTGCTGTACCAGCAACCCTGAGACATACATCCTGAAGCATGTTCTCTTGGAGACCTGTGCAAGAACTTCCCTGGGCCATGGACAAGAAATGGAACTGCAAGGCATATACATAGGACAATTGGTGCCAGTAAGGATTTCTATAGGGTTTAGTAGCATTCTCCCATTTAATGCACCTACCAACTGTGTGTGCATATCTTTACTAATGCTTGGTATTATTTCACTTGCTAACATTTATCCATCTGGTAAATGTGAAGGGTATCTCACTATTGGTTTAAAGTATATTTCACCTACTGCTAGTAAAATCATATCTTCAGATACCTAGGGACATTTAGATGTTTCCCCTCCTTTTACTGCCTATTCATATCCTCTGTCCATTTTTTCCTGATTAGTTTGCTATCATTTTCATATTGTATTATTCATTGTGTATTTTTCATACTAACCGTTGGTTTTAGACATGGTACCTAGATTTTGTTGACTAAAAACCCATGATATCAATGTCCTTGGTACCACCAATATTTTGTTTTATAAGTTCTTTCCTATACCCTTTTCTGACATCATAATTTTTTTCTCATTATTTTGCAGAATTTTTAAATTGGTTGATGTAAAGTTGTTCATAGATTTTATTTTTCATATCCATGTCATCTGTCATTTTCATTCTCAATACTGATATTGCTATTTTGATCTCCTCCTTCTTTCCTTGATCTGTTCTATCAGTGGCCTGTTGATTTTTTTAATCATGGCAAAATTTAGATAATGAAATTTTCTTGAATCATTCCATTGCATAATTATTTTCAAGTTCCATTTTTTTCTACTCTCATTTTTCTTGGTTCCTCCATTCTACTTTTCTCTTTTTAAGAAAATTAATTTGTTAATGGGAAATTTGAAGCACATGCAGAAGGAGAGAGAAGAGTAAGATTAACTCTCAGGTATCATCATTTCCCTTCAGCAATACTAACATTCATTCAGTCTTGTTGCCTCTGTATCTCCACCTGCTTTCCCCTGTGTTCAGGGCACAATCCCAGTCAACATGTTATTTGCTCCACAAAAATCTTAATATATTTCTAAATTATAGGGAAATGTGACAATTTTTTTCACATTTTATTTTGGAAATTTTCATCTATATATAAAAGTAAAGGCAGTAGTATAATGAACTTTAATGTACCCATTGTCCAGTTTTGGCAACTATCAATTCATAATACCTTATTTCGTCTATGTCCATTAGATTATTTAAAGAAAAATCCATAGGTATATTTTTATTTGCAACCATCTGAATTTATCTATAGAAGCTAAGGACTTCTTCATAAAATATAGACAGTAACATATTCTTTTTCTTTAATTTGGAAAATATTTATGTACTTGGCTTATTGGTAACACAAATGTGTTGTACAAAGACGTGAGTTCCCTTACAAAACAGTAAGGTTAAAAAATTGATTTATGGGGTTGGGGCTGGGGTTTGTCTGGCTTGTGTGAGGCACTGGGTTTGATCCTCAGCATCACATAAAGATAAATAAATAAAGGTATTGTGTCTACCTGCAACTAAAAAAAATATTTTTTAAAAATTGATTACATATTAAAAATCAGAAAACAGAAAGTCCTCTAATAAACATACACATGTAACTTTGTCATGGGTGCAATTTTTCTGCCCAAATTTGGCAAAATAGGACATTGATATCTCTTAAAACAGCCCTTAAAATTATTCAATTTCCAGTGTCAATTTTCTACCCTTTAATTATACATATTGTTTGATATCCTTTTTTTTTTTTTGCTCGTTTTAGATATACATGATGGTAGAGTGCATTTTGACATTTTATACATACATGATGTGTAACTTATTCTAATTAGGATCCCATTCTTGTAGTTGTACATGATGTGGAGTTTCACTGGTGGGATATTCATATATGAACAGAGGAAAGTTAGGTCTTATTTATTCCAGTAACATTTTCATGTATAAAAATTGTTGATAATTTTATTCTGTGGGTTTCTTACTCCCTTCGCTGGTGGTCAGCTCTCAGTTGGTAATGTTACTCCTCTGAAGATCAAGGTAAGAAATTTTCTATCTTGTCTTTGCTATTCTGACAGATTTGTGGTCATTTTTCTTTTTCTTTGCTCTTCTGACAGATTTGCTGTCATTTTTCCCTGCTTGGGATTTATTAGGCTCTGTAAATATGATTTTTATTATTATTTCAACTATATTCTCTGCCTTGTTTATGTTCTCTTTCTCTCTTCTCTTTTCTTCCTTGTTTCCCTTCCTGTTTTTCTCCTGTGACTCCAGTTAGATGTACATCAGGACTTCTCCCTCTAAATCTGACTTCTCTTAACCAAGTTTTTGCATTTCTATGTTTCTTTCTTTCTGTACTATTCTCTCAAAGGTTCTTTAGGTATTTCTTCTAGTTCATTAATTCTGTCTTCATCTCTTGTCAACCTCCTCTTGAGCCTCTTCCTGAGTTTTTAGATTTTGGTGTCTAAGTTAGTTTTTTCCGATTTTGAAATATTTCTTCTAACTCGTTTTCCATTGCTCATGCAGTTTTCATTGTGAATTATCCTTTTCCTATACTTTATATTCTTTCTTATATGATTTTGATAATTTTAGAACATTTTGTGTCACAGTCTATGTCAGAATCAATGCTGGGAGAAGTTCTAGAGTGTCTTAATATCATGTTTGAGGAGATTTGCTGATTTTCCTTTAGGGTAGTTTTATTTTAAAAGATGCATTTTATAAATTTTGTGTTTTCTTTTGTGGGATATTTGTGACCTGGATTCCAGCATGTCTGTCTAAAAGGATGTTGTAGTACATTAATTTCTGAGATTTGGTCTTCCTGCACAGGTACTACTTTTTCCTAATCAAATCCCAAGTATAGATAAATTATATTAACTCCCCATTGGGGGGATGGCAACATCTCTCCTGGCTTTCACCAACGATGATCTCTTTGAGGACCCCAAATTACATGTAGGTCATTTTGACTCCATAGCACACAGGGCATACAATCTTATTTTCTGTCTCTAGCTGGTCACTAAAATCCTCTGGGGTTCTAAATTTGAAACACCCTTCTCCAGACTATACTATCGACATTGTTTAGCTCATGTGATCAACTCCCCAATTTTCAGCCTACTCTTTCTTTCTGGTACTAAAGATTTCTGTGAAATTAGTTGAAGATTTTTTTAAATGATATTTTTTTGTCCAGATTTCCTAGGTCTGTTTCAATGGGAGGAATTTCAGTGAGAACAGATATCACAGGTTTACTTTGTGAGGGGGAGAGGTGTGCAGATAACAGCTGTAGACAAAAGGGAAAGGTCTAATTAGCCCAGGTGAAGCAGTGCATGTTGGGATTTTCTAAAGTATTTTCCAAGGCCATGTCAGGGTTCTCTGGGGAAAGCTGTGATCTGTTGGCACGTCTCACAACCATGTAGCTGTAATTCCTCTACATCCCCAAACCAGTATAATGTGCAATAGATGAACCACATAGACTTTTGTACTGAGATTAATCAAAAACTATACTTTATTTAAAATAGGTTAGTATAGCAGTGACCAGAGCTTCACAAAGTTATTGGGAACTAATTCCTAAACCTGAGCATGTTTATTTTATTTGACTACTTAAGCTCCCCTATGTGTGTCACCTGATATCACTCCAAGGCAAGAGTTATGTCCAAGTGGGAAACACCAGTAACAAATAGTTATCACTAAACTTCCAATCTTCTTCATTGCCAAGATCTTCCTTTGTTTTAACAGTGAAGAAGATTGGAAATTTGAAGGAATGAGATGTACATCCATTTGGGGTTATGAGGGAACAAATATATCAGAACATTGAGTTTTGAAGATTAGACACGAAATCATGGAGGATGAATCAAAACCAAGGTGAAGAATCTATTCATAAGGACTCTCAGTTCAATATGGCCCCGTCTTTATATTGACTGGGCCCTGAAACTTCTTCAGAACTCCTTCAGAACAGATATTCTTGCCTCTAGGGTTTTATGCTACATCTTTTCTTCCTCTGCTTTTTCTAATAAGCCAAGGCTACATTGGCTTTCTTTACTTCAAGAGTTTTTAGTCATTGTCTAGATCTGTAGCTTGTCTCATAGTGTAGTTATGATATCAATCTTTTGAAGAGCAGCATTTTTCAGTTACTTTAGTAGGAACTTAAAAGAAAGAGGAAGTATACAATGTACCCACTGTTTTGATTGGAAAATTTGTTCTAATATTCATCATTGGTTAAATCATAAGTGAGAAGGATGGTAATATAAACACTATCCCTTTACGATGCTTATAGTTTAAATATAATACTTTTAAAAATCACTGTTGTACTGAAAGATTTCCAATTTGATCCTTGGAATTATTAAATTATTCAATTTCCAGTGTCAATTTTCTACCTTATTTCGTCTATGTCCATTAGATTATTTAAAGAAAAATCCATAGGTATATTTTTATTTGCAACCATCTGAATTTATCTCTAGAAGCTAAGGACTTAACAAGGGTCCAGTCATGTAAAAAAAAAATATTTCTGCAAATAATTTATCTGATTTCAGATGTGAACACAGGCATCCAGAATTTTGCTACTCACATAGCCAACACATCAATGTAGGAATAATGAAGTGTGATTTCCCAGTGTTGTGGTTGAACTGTTAATTCCTCTTAAAGTTCTAACTATGTTATCAGGGCTGGGGTTGTGGCTCAGTGGTAGAGTGCTTGCCTAGCACCTGTGAGGCACTGGATTCAATCCTCAGCACCGCATAAAAAAATAAAATAAAGGTATTGTGTCCATTTATAACTAAAAATAATTTTACAAAAAGAGGAATTAACACATATAATATGCAATCATACACATAGAAAAAGTTGTGGGCTAGTGCCTAAATTATAATATATGATTCCCTTCTCTTGAAAATATTTGAAGAAGACCAGGAGTTTGATCATTGTTTGGGAAAATTTGAGAAATTGAGAAAAAATGAGTTTGTTTTTTTTCTTGAAAAGGCAATAGGCATGTTTCTTAGATCTGTCCATTGAACAAGTAATGGTAACCGAAAAGCCATGAGCACATTTGGTGTTCAGATTGTGATTTCTAAATACCATTCTTCACTTAAAGGAACTCAGGCTTCCTAAGGGGTTGGCTGGTTCCATTCTGTATCAGGAAATCTACAGGTTAGAACCAAAATAGTTTATTGTACCAGAGAGAATAGAAACTGTCAAAAGGATATAAAATCAATGTGAATAGGCTTCCTTTGGCAATAAGTAGGACACTTCCAACATCAAAAAGAATAAGAAATGAAGTTCATTGAAACTTAAAGTCAAATGACATGAAAATAAACGAGAGAGAAAGCAATAGGGAGATAAATAAATCCAAATTAACTCTATAGCTACTAAATTGTTAGATTAACTTATTACTCTGAAAATTGGTAACTAAAAGAAAATAAATAAGTAAACATTTATCCTGTTTTTCTTCCATGAATTGTATTTCTGGGTAAACTAAATATTCAATTAATGAAGGAAAGTTCATTTATATAGAGGAATTCCAGCTAGCACATAGGGAAAAATTATAAAATTGAATGGTCACTATTTTAGGACCATTAATAATTAGTAATGCTAAAGACAGGATGCTTTCATTTAATTCTTGTAAGTTTTTAACACATTGTACCAGAGAATATTTCATACATAATGTATATTTTAAATAAATTATTACAGATAGTACATAAGAGAAAAAAGGGATAGGTAAAGCAATATCTAGAGCATTACAGAATCTGAATAATGGGAATACGGAAATTGTCTATTTTCTCTTTTTTTTTTTTTTTGAATATGTTTGAAAACTTTCACAATAGAAAGTAGAAGAAATGATTTTGGTTCAGTTCAAAGGACTTGACTAGGAATTTAAAGCCCTGAATTCTAGTTTCCATTTTGTACAAGGGGAGGTATTTTAAATAAAATAATTCTCTTTGAATATATTTCCCTATCTGTAAAGTTTGCACTACTACATCACAGAATTTCTAAACTTGTTAATTTTGATCTGAGGAAGGAAGCAAGGAGAAAGACTCTGTTTTGAATATATTGGATGAACCTATTATATTATATTCCCTTCTTTTAGAATCATAATTCATATTAGCATTTTAAAGCCTTTGAGAACTTCTGTATCAAACAAGGAAGCAATCAAATAATTGAACCTCTTCAGCTCAGTGTTTCCCAAACATATTTAATGTATATATCCTCCCCCTGATGAATTTCATTTAATACCTTGAAGCTTGGAGGGAAAACCTGGACTATATGATTTCTAAGAATGCTTTTTTTTTTTTTTTGCTAAAATTCTATGAGTCTATGATTTTGTAAGTCTTTTAAATGTCTACAGAAATCAAAATAACCAGTTAATACAGTGGGGAAAAAAATCAATCAAATCAGTTGTCTGACAGAAGTGCCTATTTAATTCAGTCCAAATGTTTTATCAAGTAGCCCCAGGTAGACCAGCTTGAGTGTTGGAAAAAAAATAATCTTGGCAGCATCCTATGAATCCAGGCTTTGTTGCATTTGTGAAATGCTGAGCTTGAGCAAAGCCACAACATTTATTTGGTCTATCACAGTGATCAATGTCGATTGTTCAACAATCAGATTGGCCCCGGTGATTGATGTCAATCAGAAATCTCAGTCATGGAAAAGTTCATGTCTGCACCTTCCGGGGATATATCCCAGGATCCCCAATGGACACCTGAAACTGAAGATGAGAGCAAACATACATACACACACACACAGACACACGCACACACTCACACACACACAGTTTTTTCCTCTACATATATACCCATGATAAAGTTTAAATTATAATTTAGGAACAGTTAAAGATGAACAGAAATGACTAATGATAAAATAGAACAATTATAACAGTATACTGTACTAAAATTGCCAGGATTGCAATGCATTGGGACCTTTATTAAGTAAAATAAGGGGTACTTGAACACAAACACTGTGATATTTCAGACAACTGATCTGATACTCCAGATGGTTACCAAGTGACTGACAGGTAGCACATATATTGTGGACAAAGGGCTGATTTGCTTCCCAGGTGGGATGGAGTGGGAAAGTGTGAGATTTCATCACATTATCCAGAGCAACACGCAATTCAAAACTTATGAGTTGCTTATTTTTGGAATTTTCCATGGAATATTTCTGGACTGTGTGTGTGGGGGGGAGGGGACATTCACAAGTATTTGAATTCAAAGAAAGTGAAACCACAGATAAAGGGTGACTTTAGTATTGCCAAGAGTCACTTAAGTTCTTTCTACCATAGCCTAATTAGACCTGGAATATATTTGTAAACACTGTATTTTATCCAAGCAGATAATGTTGCAAATCTTCATGCAGTTGTTCAAATTCATAGGGAGATAACTATAAAAACGTGGAGCCCATCAGGAAGGCTGGGTGGCCATCATTTAAATAATTTCTTCTAAAAGAAATTTAGATTTTTTTTTAGATCTTCCTCCTTGAAGATAAATGCAGAACTATAAAACTGAAATAAACCTCCTACTCTTGGCACCCAGTTTGAAGGAAAGAATAAGCCATTGAAGTTTTCTCATGCTTGCTCTTCTTAGAATTGTTTGAGAGGCTGGGATATGAGTTGGGGCAGGCTCAGGAGTGAAAATGATTAAGAATGTTCAATTCTGTGCCTGTTCTAACTATACATAATGAGTTTTTAAATTTAACTTTTCATTTTGAGATAACTGTAGTCATAAGAAATACAGAGAGATCCCATCTACTCCTTGGTCACTGTTCCCCATTAATATTAACTTGCAAAACTATCTAGTGTAATATCACAGCAAGAATGACCACGTACCATTTTTTTTAGGGCTTTATGAATGTCAAAAGTAGGGAAAGAAGAAGTAAGGGGTCAAGATATAATTTCTATACAAACCTACTTTCAGATTGCCTACTTAAGTGTTTTAAGAAAAAAAAATCCAAATTATTATATTTGATCAGGAACGAGACATCCTGATGCTTTCTCTTTCTGCATTGTGTTTGTTAAATATCAATATTTCAGCAACCAGAAAAAGAAACAGGCATATACAGTGTGATTTTCTGCACGTCCCTCCTTCCAAAATACATTGTTCCAAGTGCAAACCAAAGCAAATTCATTAGAAATCTACACCTATCCAAAAGATCCTGTGGATTGACAGACTTATAAAACTTTGAACCCATCATTTATTCTGAGTATTGCAAGAAGGACTCTATAGAGTACCTCTCTGCTTCAGACATTTGGAATGTCCAAAGCATCAGCAAGATACTAGCTGGTCCCTGTCCATTTTCCTTCAACAGACGTTTCCTTCCATGTGGGTCTGGAAGAAGCCTTTCTCTCCTTGCCTCCTTACATAGTAATTATTTATCCAAATACTTGAGCCAGATGAAACCTGCTGCAGCCATAGATGCATTATCTATTCTTGACCATCACCCAGGTCCTGTGGTGATGCAAACGTGTGTGTGCCAAGGGTAAATATTTGACCACTGTTCCAGCCACCATTGCACAGCCCTCGAGTGACCCTGCATTAATTAGCTGCGAATTTCAGGGCTTTGAATCTGATTGAATCAAAATATTGTTTTTACAAGTTGATGAAGGCTCTTGATTGATGTGGGCCCTGCTGATTCTTTAAAGGATTAAATTGTATGTACAGATTACAGAGGCTGGCTGTCACTGCTTCAATGGGAATTGTGTTTTAACAAAAGTAAAACAAGATAGTGCTATGGAGTGTTTTCTTTCCAATGGGTGCTGCGATCACTTTAGCGGGCATATGCTTGGGTCAGTATAAAAGAAATAGAAAAATGAAGGGAAGTGGTCTCAAGAAAAATATCAGGTAGAAATAGAATCAGAAGAGAAAGACAAAAAGAAATGGATTGGGGAGGCTAGAAAGGACTTAGCTTCCATTGATATTGAAAACATGCTTTGTGTGCACATCTCCCTTGGTACAGCTTGCCATATTTTACCCTGGGTACAGGAGAGGAACGCAATCATCGAAGTCTGAACTGGTCAAGGCTTAGAGGAATTGAGTGGCGTGTGCAGCATCTCTAGTGAGATACACTCACTTGGCCCCCGGGTCACACAGCTCTCTGCCCACTGAACCCGAGAGCCCCACCGCATGAGTGAGATGTGACAAGACCCAGAGTCCAGCCCTCGTCCAGAGAAAGGGCAAGACAAGAAAAGCCCAAGGGGGAAACTGGCACGAATAGAGATGAAAGAGGGAGGAGCACGGATTTCCCCCCCTGAAAACCCCTCTGTGTGAATGGGCAGTAACCGCGTGCCCACGGCAGGGGGCGAGTCTCAATCTGCTGCCCTCTGTATTTCTCTTACTCACACCCTCTTCAATTGGTCCCAAGTGGATGTTTTTTTCCACCTGCAAATTTACAAAACTTTAATCTAATTTCATTGTGCACCTGTTAACTTGAAAAATGACTCGTTCTCATGGACTCTGTGTCGTGTAATGAATCAAAAGCAATCAGCATACAGAAGAAACAATAAAATGGACGACAAATCATCGTGTGCCCAGAGCAGGGAGATTGCTGAAGGTCTTAGCCAGCAGCCCCTTGGGTGGCTTCTGAGAATGAACCCCTGGTTTTTAAGTACTTCTGGGAAAATGTCACTTCTCCTAGGTTTCTTTGGGGACAAATTAGTTGGAATCCTGGATGCCTTTTGAAGTTCTATTCTCTTTTCACATGAACGAGGAAAGGGATCCTGAAAATTAGTTAACCCTTAAGGTGTGGCGGGGTGGGTAGAACACCACAATAGGTAAGAGTGGTTCAGGAACACGGGAATCGGGAATCTGTAAGAAGTAAAAATTATATAAGCCCAAGGCTTGGTTTTTAAAAATAATGATACACACAAAATGACATGTGGACCATTTGATATAGCACGTCCGTCAATAAGTGCAAAACGGCAGCTTTAAAATTAAACATGTAAAAGTGGAAAAGGAGTGGACAAAGGAGAGGGCTGAGTAGGATCCGGGAGTCTGGGGGCCTTCAGAGGCTCCTTGGGAGATGGTTGAGTGGGAATGCAATGAGAGAAGGGGGAACCTACTGAGTGGCAAATGAGAAGTCCTAAAAATTGGGGCACTTGGTGATTGTTTGGCTTAGTGGAGACTCAAGGATGGTATGGGGTAAAGGAGCTGAAAGATGGTTTAGGGAGGTGGGCTCTTGATGGAGGACCTTGAATCTTAGAAGGAAGTGCACAAAGCAGAGGTGACAGAACCCTCTGCTGAGATCCCATTAGAGGGATGGCAGGGGAAAAGCCCTATGTGAGGACTCCCCTTGCCAGTCCCCAAAGGCCCAGCCAGAAGCCACACAATCAAACCTGAATGGAGCAGATCTTTAACTGGTGATATCAGATCACCTAGGGAATAAAAAAAATGTACACATTTCTGATCTCTAATCCCAAAGAATTTGATCTTGTAGGTCTGAAGGAGGTCCCAGAAATAGGTCATTGAAAATCCTCTCACCTAAGGGCTTCTAAACTTCAAATTGCATACAGATGGCCCGAGATCGTGTGGGCAAGATCAGAACATTCCAATTCTTAGGTTCTGATTCATTAGGCTCCCAGATGTCAGGCCCCCTTCCTGAGAGGAGCTCAGCCCCTGAGAACAGGGAGACAGGCTTCCCTGTCTGAATGGCATTTTATAGGATCGCATCTATCTAAGAAACCAGTCTCACTGTACTTTAGCATCACATTTAGTGGAAAGAGATAATAGAAGCCTTAAGTTTCTCTGGAATGTATGAATAATGGATTATTCATCTAGTTTATTCTTCCTGTTTTAAAAACCAAGCTGACATTGTTTCAAAAGAAAGGGAAGCAAGAAGAGAGAAAAGATGGGAGAAAGAGAAAGGGAGAGAGGGAGGGAGAGAAGCAGACAGGCTAGCAGGCTGGAGAGTCACTGAAGATATTGCTGAACTAGACCAGGAAGAATGTAACTGGTGAGAGAGAAAAGAGAGGAAGCTACGTGGAAAATTTTACACACAGTACACACATGCGTAGACACACCCACATCCATATGCACATTTATATATTAATCACACTATACATAATTTTATATTTATATATGTGAGTAGGTTTTTTTACATATATGAGGGATAGAGGGATAAGAAACAACCAATCAGGTGAAAAGCAAGCCTTTTAATTCTAACATAATACTTAAAAATATTATAGTTACCTATAATATTAGTACATATAAATATAATCTAATGCTAGATCATAATCATCATCACAGAATTAGCCTATTCAATACCTGTCAGTGGCAGGCAGCATTCTGAGAATGACACCTCTAATGTACTTGACTGAAACAAACATCTTACATCACACATAGCTACAGCTAAGACCACTGACCATCCCCATTCCCATCTTATAGCCTACACATACAAAAGTCCCGTTTTCCTTTTTGCAGGCAAAAAATCCTGCTCTCTTTCTGTGAAGGGCCAGGGGTCCTCTGTGCCGTGGCTTCTTTTTGTGCAGGGCCTCCGTCCCCCTACCCAAAGCAGGCAGGGAGAAATGAGGTCTGAGCAACGCCAAGAGGTCCAGGGTCCTCCTCGGGTTCCCTTCCTTCCCTTCCAAGTGGGGAGGGTCGTGAGGGTCTCAGGTGTTAGGTTGCAAGTTAGAGCGTGGCATGGACTTCTGGGGGCGCCTGCATCAGGTTAAATATCCTTGCAGAATAGCAGTGTATAAAATGCAATAAAATGCCCCCCTCCCCTCCTTCTCTATAACTCTCTTATTATCTTGGGCTCAGGTGTGTTGTATGAATATACAATAATGGGGCTAACAAGATGGTTTGGGGTCACGGAGGGATAAACCATGGCATAATCCAGCTCCAAAAGCTGTTCTGGTAATGAAAATTGTCGAGCAGTCTTGTGGCTAGTTTTGTAATAAAGATATACAAAGATGAATATAGGTTTCCAGGAATTAATCTGAGAGCATTTGATCCAATTTATACTGGAGGGGCTGTATGGAAAGCAGCCCAGTAGACAGGATTCCAATTTAGGTTGATAGAGTGCTTTGGGATCCCAGGGAGGAAGGGTTCCCTGTAATTGGGAGATGATTTTATTTTTGAAATGCCCATCTCTTGGCTTTGTCAAAGGCCACGCATCTGTCTGCCTCGCCTGTGAATACAGCCAGGCGCAAGGCATCGAACCCCGCGGTGCACGCTTCGGGTTCTGCATTCAGCATGACAGACAGGCTTCCAGTTTTATTCTTTCAGAGGGGACCCCAGGACACACTGCATTTTATTGTTGTGATTGTTTGGTGGACCAAGCCTCATTAGACCTACAGAGAGGGGTGGCTCCACACAGCTTTATGTATCCTTCTCCTTCCTCCCTTTCCCTTCTTGACCCTGCTCCAAGTGACCAAGTTTAAGGCTCCTAAGAGTTTTCACTCTAAAGCCAGGAGCAGGAGTCTAAGGAGCCTGCAGAAACTGTTCTCACTCTGTCCTTTAGACTGTGACATTCTCTGGCAGATGGCCAGGCTGGGGACAGAAGTAGAGACCGCTGAATTCGGGCCTCTACTCTTTAAGAACTGGAATTCTTGGCACGCCCTTAATAAAACAGCTTCAAACCAACCAAAGAATGTTGACTGCCCACCTTATTGTAACCTTATCTGTTGGGTACTCTGAGCTGCCAATTCAGGAAGAAGTTTTGTTTTTTTTTTTTTTTTTAAAGAATATTTAGATTTAAAACCTGTTTGATGCTCTCCACTGACTTTTTTTTTTAAGTGGCATTAGGGAATTATTTTTCTTGACTCCTGCCTGGGTAGCTGTTAAGAGAGCTCATGCTTAAGACAAATAAAACCCGTGCTTGTGCTTAAGATGAATCAGAATGCATTTGTCTTCTTCCACTCCCTTACAACTTCTAGACTTCTTATTTGTCATCTTACTTTGTCCTTTTCTCTAATTTAATTTTTTATATGTAGCAGTTTATATGGTTGGTTACATATGAGTTTTTGTATTTACAATTCAACAGGAAGTATTTATCAGAACACCTTTTTACACCTAATTTCATATGCTCCTCTCATGACCACCAAAAAGGTATTTTCATTCCTGACATGAATTATCACTTAGGATTTTCATGTCAGCATTAGAAAAGTTGATTATACAGATATTTGTCGTGTGGAAATGTAATATAATTACTACCGAAGGCCTTTTTATTTTACCCATTTTTAATTCTATCCTACTACTTTCTTAAATAGTGTGAGGCACCCTGCATTCTCTATACACACAAGGTGGTATCATATGTGAACTGCCTTTAATAACAAATAAAAAAGCAGTTTGCATTCAGCTGCAAATAGCCCACAGCTAAAATGAAGAATATAGCTCTGTAACCAACAAACCCAGAGAGAGTTTAATCATTTAGCCTACAGATTACAACTTAAGGCATTTTTAGAGGATTTTATATGTATATGAACATATATATTATATATAATACAATATAATATATAATATATGTATAATACTCTGAAATTTGCTTATTACTTATATAAATCACCTTTTTGCTTAGCACAAAAGATTAGGCTTTTTAGTTCACTTTTACTTTTACACTATCTTACTTTCGATTATCTCTGATGGGAGGTAGGAGTGATATGTCTAGATGCAGCAAATGAGAAATAAATGCATTTCCCCGTTGTCAGTAATATTTAATTTCTATCAACAATTTCTTAATTGTTCTTCTGAAAAGCAAAGCTTTCATGTGTCAGCCTAAATTGCAATACAAAAGGAACGAGAAATTATGCTGTTAACATTTCCCATTTTTAGATATTATTGATTAGATTAGAGAAAATTATGCCTTATAATTTCACTATAGAAAAGCTATGCATCTAGTCATACCACTACATTGAAATTGAATTGGGAAATGATTTTTTTTAATATAGTGTTTGCAGATTTTTTTTTTTTTTTTTTGAGAAGGAAATGTTGTAGCATCGAATTTACTCATAATTTGTTCTTATTAAAAACTCCGTCAGGGAATTAAACTTTTTAGGTCTGGGCATTGTCTTAAAAATAGAAAGCCTATCACATTGGCATCATAAAAATTAGACTCATTCTAATTTAAAGAGATTTGTGAGTGCATCTCTCAGGAATTTTTGTTGGTTTATTCAAAAGTTAGTAGACCAGTAGAAACAGACCAATGATGTTTAGCTTGCAAGTTAATGAAAAACAAATTCCCTACTGAAATAATCTAAGTATTTTTTCCTTTTAATATAAAGAGATCAAGTTCATGCCTCAGAAACTTTGAAACTTGAGAAAAACTCTACTAAATGTCTTTCTCGAATTTTTAAGATCAAATACCTTCTTTATCATGAAACCTCCATTTATTTAGGGACCTTAGAATTCACTCATGGAACTTTTGCCAGTGTGATATAAAGATCTAAAACAGACAAAAAAAATGAAAGGAATCAGAAGATTATTTTAATCTTAATCTTAATATAACTCCTTTCAAATGTACATGAGAAAAACCATACCAATGTCGTGGAAGAATGCTAAATCAATGTGTGTTTAACTTGAGATGGAAGTTCCCCGGTAGAAATGAGCATCTATTAGGGAAACATTATATGGGGTTGCATTTGTGATGGGAATCCTAAGGATTTTTCTGAATATGTTAACTTTTTTTGGATAACTCAGTGATGAAAGCTTATGGCAGAGCAAGTGTATTTCTGAACACAAATTTGTGAGGATGGCTTTGATATCTTTATCTTTAATGTTTCAAAGTAGCTTTGTTAAAGTCCAGTTCCTGTAAAAATGTATACGTGAAGTGTCAGATCACAGGAAAAGGAGGCTTTTAATATTCAAGGAATAATTGCTTTTTAAGGAAAGCTGGGAAAACTGCCTGCCCAGTCTATTTTTAGGGCACGAGACACTTGTGCACTCTGCCTTCTGACAGAGGAGGCAGTTCAAGGAAAATTCACGATTGCTGTTTACAGCAAGGGATGGATTTGTTCCTTTTCTTCCAAATATGCAGACTAAGATAAGAAGAGAGGGTAGGTTCCTTGTGGAAGGAATGGTTCTTCTCAAGCCCCACCCTGACACCACCAGCATTTGGGTCCTCCTCCAAGACCTGCCTAGATGTGTGCGTGTTTGTATACACAGTTTCCCTGGCAGACCTAATTTTAGAATACATAATGCATGATTTTGAAACCAATTTGTTATTGTAATAAAATATTTTTTTTAGGAATGCATGGAAGTACTGGAGAGGAGAATGTTAAATTATACATGCATTGTGGCCGAGTGGATTCATTTAGCTCCGTCTGCAGGTGAATCTCCCTGTGACCTTGGCACTTGCTGGCTAGTATAGAATAACAATCAAAGCTCAGATTGGAAATCCGACCATTTCCAAATATTAACAACTTCTTTCAAAGGAAATGCTGATTTCAGCATTTATGTTAATGGCAACATCAGTATCTCTTTCAGAGTTTTTAGCAGGAGGGGGAGAAGAAAAAAAAAAGCAGCCATGATCTTAATAGGATTAAAAGCCAGGCTTTTTATTTTCAAAATGCTAATTTGTTTTCTGCATTCTGTTTTCATATCGGGGCTTGTTATTCACTATCCCAGGATCCACAGCCCACTGAAGACTCACAGTATTGCAATGGTAACAATAGGAAAGTGACATAGAAGCTTTCTCTCAGAGAGGAATCTTCCCCAGAGCACCGCCTCCTGTCTTATGTCAGCCTGGGAAACAGCCTTCAGAGATGGAGGTTGGGAAGGCACAAGAAGCCTCAGAACCCTGGCCTTACCCCTTCATTTACCCCTCCCCATTAGGAAACCCACTTGAATCATTAGAGGGGCATTAATTGAAACAGCCTGTGACCCATGTGAATCAGATGAACTTCCCTGAGCAGGAGAAGTTGGGCTGTGAAGTCGAGTTGCCCGGGGCACATGACATTCTGTAATCTGCTTATCTTGAAGGCTTTCCACCAGCTCACCCATGGCTGCCTGTGGGAGCCCAATGGTGGGGTGCAGCAAGGAGACAATAATTTACCATGTAATTTGTTTTTGAGATTCCTTTGATAGATTTTTACCACCAGTGACATTTGCAAGCCAACAAATGGAGACACTTAAAACCCAGAAGCCAGCTCATCTTTTGGCTAGAATGGGCTATATGATGCATCAACCTGGTGCAGATGAGCTGGCCATGGCAGTGACATGAATTTGCCTTGGTTGCCAGAGGTTTGTTCCCTCCCTTCTCTCTTTGCTCTCTCTCTTCCTGTCCAGATGGGGGAGGAAGAGAAGAGGAAGAAAACCAAGTTCCATGCAGGTTGATGAAAACCGGGTGGAGCAATCCAAAAACGCAGGTAATTTTGAGCTCAGGTCTGTTCAGCAAATGAGGTGTCCCATTTGGGGAAATGCACGTTCCTGTTTGGGCCCAGCAGGTGTGCTAATGCAAGGCAGGTTCTAACTGCCTCGTGGAGGGAATGTTATCTTACCAATGCAAAGACTATTTAAAAGCCCACAAAGACATTAACAAAATATTCCAAGTCTCAAACTTCTGAAATCAAGAGGAAAGCATATCAAAGGAAAAAGAACCATGCATTGGGGTTTGCTCACTTGTGTTTTTAATAGTTGTTTAATGATCTATAAACTCACTTTTCTAAGAAAAGAAACAAAGGAATTTGGAAACTTTAAAAAAAATGGGACAGGTGGGGGAGGGGGGCTGTTGAGACATTTTCTTCAGCTGCTGAGAAAAACCAAACTGGTGACTTTCTAGGGTGCTTTGAATGGCCTTTGTGGTTTTGATCTTTTTTCCTTCCTCCTGGACTTTGTTGGGGAACATCAGTATGGAGGCTGTTTTCTTTTCCTTCCAGAGCAGTTGGTTTGTCCAGGGGATGGGGGTTGGTTTATTTTCTGTTTGAAGGAACAGCAAGTAAAAAGAGAGGCTGCATGTGCATTTTGCTTAGTACATTGGTTTATATTCAATGTTCTTTTTGGGGAAAAAAAAAATCCTTCAATTAGAATTTCTCACTGAAACAAAGAGTTTGTTCTGTTCAAGGTTTGCTTGTTGCCACAAAATTCTTAAGGCATATAATGTTGTGTCCTGTTGCCATGAAAATGATGTGTGAGTCATATCTTAATTAAAAGGGCTCTTAGGCCAGAAGATGTACAAGCAAATACTGACTTGGAATGGGAACCAAATAAATGGATGGAGCCTGCTAACTTTAAAAGAGATTCTGTTTTCACATGGCAGTTGAAGAAGTAGCGTGGGGTCTGAGGAAAGAGAAGACAGTGGAACTTGAGTCCATTTATTGACCTTGGCAACTGGTAAAGTTCTGTCTAGAGAAAATGCAGGTGGTGGTAACTGGCTGGAGGATATGCCCATGCAGTGTCCCAAAGAATGTGAGGGACTCTTCCAGGGATGACGGTGACAGTTGTTCTGTATCTTCTTCCAGTTCAGGGCAAGGAACTTGAGCTTCTGCTTCACATGGAGAATGAGTTCAAAGGAAGCCCTGGTTCCAAGACTGCTTAGAATGCTTGGGATTGAGTAGTACCCCACATGCATTCATGTCCACCTAGAGCCTCAGAATCTGACCTCATTTGGAGATAAGCATAATTAGTTTACAGATGTAATTCGTTAAGGATCTCGAGATGAAATCGTCCTGGATTTAGGGTGAGCTCGCAACCCAATGGCTAGTGTCCTCATGAGGAAGAAGAGGGGGAGCTTGGAGGCACTCAGACACCCAGGAGAAAGCTGTGTGAAGACAGAAGTGGAGATTGGAGTGAAGACAAGCCAAGGGTGACACTGGTCGCCAGAGCCACCGGAAGCTAGAGAGTGGCCTGATATGGATTCTCCCTCAGAGCCACCAGAAGGAACCAACCCTGCTGAGACCTTGATTTAAGACTTCTGCTCTCCCAGTACTGCAGGACAATACTGTTGTTTTAAGCCCCAGGTTTGCAGTAATTTGTTATGGCAACTCGAAGAAACCAATATACTCAGAAATACAGTCCTTCCTAACAGGAAGTAATCCTAACAGGACATAAACAGGACTATCATTTGCCATCTGCAGAGGCACAAGGCTACTGGGGCCTTAGCAGGAGGCCTCGAATGCAGAACAGTTTGTCTCTCAGGAAGGAAGACTTTCCCAGGAGGGGGCGCCCTGGAGCCCCAGCCCAGCCCAGCCTGCATTGAACAGGAAGTTTAGACCAAGGATCTTCTACCCAAGTGGGTACAAATCCAAGACTCTCAAGGACAGCTCTCTTTTCCTAGGGAGAAAGGAAGAAAGGGAAAAAGAAAGACAGGTTTTTATGTGAGTTACTTTCTTGCTCTAGAATTTGGCTGACGGTTTCTGTGAACACAGCACTTCCCCCCAGTGCTATCATTCTGTGATGTAGTGATGTGGGTTAAGGACACAATATAATGCTTTGTTGCGCTCAGGACTTTATAGCTTGCCGGGTAGGAAAGCCCAAATGAGATTTTTTTTAACATAAAAAAAAAAAACTAACTTGAATAGTAAAGAAAAGAAAACCAAGAACTAAACCTAAACTTTGAAGGGAGACCTGGATCTGCCTGAGTGATCTTGGACAAGTCATTTAACCTGTGGGAACCTTATTCTCCTTATTTCTAACAAAACAAAACAAAAAGGATTGGCTTATTCTTCCCCGAGTTCTGAGAAGCAAACAAGGTTATGTGTACTAAAATGATTTATAAACTCTAAAGTGCCCTGAACACCTGAAGTGTTGGAGCTAACCTGTGGGGAGAAGGACCCAGAGTGAATTTTTTACTCCTTAGCACCATCTTGTGTCCAACTTACTACCTGAATTTTCGAGTTCTAATTACAAAATGGACCAGAGGCCACTAAAGAATTCATTGGTGTTTTCTTCCTAATGCTGTCAATGAACAAATAAAAGAGTAAAATTAAATGAACTTTTGCCCTCTCTATTCCATGAGAATGAGCATGAGATACAAATATTTGACCATAGATGTTTCTAACTGCTCAGAAAGGACATTCCAAACCTATCAATTCCAGTATTTTTTTCCCCCAAGAGAATAGACATCTCAAAGTTACATTGCTTAGTTACCAGTATTTAAGACACGATGTGGAGATGACAGAGTTTTGGGAAGACTCCTGTCCAATCCTGATAACCTGAGCAGCCTTGACTTCTAGGCAGAGGGGGACCTTTGCAGTATAATGCTGAAGTTGCAAGGAGGGTTCACCTAGAAAAGCGAGCCAGGGGAAGCTCTAATGTTGGGCTAGCAATGGGCCCCAATTTGAGGCCAGTGGTACAGTGGGACTGTCATTGTGCTTTGTGTGGAGTATGAACTGGTTGGGGTGGGGATGGAGGCAGATAGGAAGGAAGGAGGCAGTAGGGGAACCAGAGTCTTAGGATGGTGGCAGTCACTATAATCTGGGTTGGTGATGTTTGCATTCACATCTTGGTAGAATACTCAACTCGATTTGAGGGCAGAGGTAGGGAGTTCCAACCTTTAAGGGATGGAATGAAGGGTTAGTGGTGATGAAGATGAGGCAGTAGCTATCATCTTGGAAGGGAACTCAGGTGTAGACCAGGGTGTTGGGTAGAAGCATGACTTTCAACCACTGGAATGGGGTAGAGTGACCTATGTGTATTAAGCCCTTGGCCCAGGGGAGCTGGGGCCATTGAGGGTGGGGATCATGGTACATGGTCAGGTTCACTTCCCAGAGGCTTAGAATAGAAAGAGGTTGAATCAAACTCAGAGGTCAAAGGTCTTCTAGATGTCCAAATGGAGCCTTGTGACAGAGCAGGACCTGCCCTGCCGAGTTACAACATGCTCTGACTTGAAAACAGGGTCTGTTAGACTTTGCTTTTGGCCTATCTCTAGGATGTGACCTGCCTTTGAGCTATAAATGAAGCCATTTTTTAAAATCACCCTACCTACTTTTTCATTATAAAGAAATTCCAAAGAAATGTTAAGAGCATTTGAGGGTTTGTAGTTCTTCATCTACACAGTGTGTTATCACCTCTCTTATTGGCATTCAGTCTTCCCACCTAAATGATAAACTCTTTGAAGATGGTGTCTAGACCCTTAATTTTTTTTCCTGTTGCACAAAGAATCCTAGGACTCAAAAACAAAACGTCATAGGAACCCCAAGCTTGGGGCCATAACCTATTCCAAGTGGCAATCAATTGCCCTCTGCATTTTGATGGGTAGCAAGCACCAAGGCAGGAGACAGAAGGATGGTGCATGATGCAGGGGTGGGGGCTGATATTATAACTACATTATTGCTGTTTCACTCAACATGGAGTTGGGCAGGAACCAATCATAACCCCCAATCCTGGAGATTATCATGTGTGATATTAATGCATGTGAAAATTGAAGCTTTAAACTCTGCACGTTCAGGGGCTAATTACCCTCTTTAATGTCCTTGCATCAACCAAGTCTTGGTCTTTGTCTTCCTTTATGAAGACTCTGGGTACTGCTGGTTAACTGAAATTTTCCTGAGCAGTATTTTGAATCACTGACATTAGAACAGCAACCGAATGGTTTACAGTATTTTGAGCAAAGTTCTCCTTTATTGGAGGCAAGGATTTTCCGCTTATCTTCCTGTAATGGTACAGTAGCTTTGCTAGGGGGTGAATTCTGAAGTATCACTTAACAGCAATCCATTTCCTTAAGATTCTTGATAACATGGTTTGTATTTCACCACTAATAAATAGGACCAGTTTCATGACAAAGCTTTTAAAAACATAGTAGCATTTGATTTGCCTGTTCTCGTGTCTTCCCCGCCGCTCTCTTTCTCTCTCTGTCTCTGTCTCTTTCTGTCTCTCAATAATTTTGTTTGTTGACCTTCTCGTTGTCACTTTAAAGACTCTTTGAACAGAGATACCTCTCTATCTTGACTGGTGTAGCAATTGAACCAGGATGCTCTCCCCAGCCTCCTCCTGGATGCACCCCTTGGTGACACTTTACAATTCAGAACTGCAGGGCATGGCCTCCACCCTAGAATATTTTAGTGACTACTCTGACAGAGAAATTCCTAAGATAGGTGCTATCTCCACAGATTCTCTGAAACATTCAGATCCAAAATATATTCCCCAAACCCCAATATTCTCTCGGCATGTCAACTTACCAGATTGTCTTTGAACGAGGATGTCAATGGCCATATTCAATTTGGAAGCCTAAAAATGTGTCCACTCTTATCAAACATTTTGCCGTATAGATTTTAACCTTGCTCTTTTTAAAAGCATGTAATTATTTATGTCCTTTCTTTCAAATTTGCGAACTCAGTACATGTAGGTGTTTTATTGTTCAGAGTTGAAGTGCAGACTTGCTCTGGGTATAGAGAATGTCCTCACAGCATAACTCTGATGCCCAGAGACAGACCAGATACACCACAGGGACTCGGAACAATTAAAATCGACTTTTGATTAGTATCAGTGACATAGATCTTGGTAGTTTTGTTTCCTTTTCAGGAATAGGCCTATAGGCAATGAGATTTTGTTGTAATCTAAAGAGAAAAGAGAAAGAAATCAAGTAGGGGAAGATTAGTTGTCTTGAGTAAAATAGAAGAATTTCGCTAATTCCACTTTGTAATAATTTGACCTGGTTAGAAGTTTTAGGCTTCTATTATCATTACCCTAATTTTCTAACTGTAGACCATGGCAAAATTTGATAGAGAATTTATAAACTAAAGTAACTAAACTGTTTCAAGGGTTTGAGCTAATTAATTCTGATATGCAAGTATTTAACACTTGTTATCTGCCTGTCTTTCCTAAGGCCTTCTATTTAGGAACAGTTCTTTCATTTTTGGACTGTTAGGTAATTGCATACACAGTAAATGTGGTAAAAAGTGAACTTTTGTTACAAAAGCAAATTCACATTTCACAAAGACTGGCCTTAACACATAGTTCCCATCTGCATGTGTATGAGAACTGAAACATGTTACTTGACTCAGGTCTTCTGTTTATAGAAAATTCTAGAACTCCAGGCTTCTATCTCTGAAAATCAAATTAGATCAAATCTTCATTGGGTTGTCAGGTGTAGCAAAGAAAAACATAGAAAATGCCTAGTCGAGTTTGAATTTCAGATGACCAACAAATACTTTTTTTAGTATAAGCTTGTCCCAAATATGGAACATAGGTATGCAAAATAATATAATATCTGTGTCTAATAATAATCCTGTAAATTATCTGACAGCACTAATTAGGAAGTGATTTAGATTAGGTTTGCTCCTTTTCTCTGATGATTTCATACCATTTTGCCTGTTTGGTTAATTAAAACTTCCAAGGTCTCTGTTTTTTGAATAAGAGAAAGAGCCTCCCAGTCTCAGGAAGTAGGAAGGACTTACACAAGTGAAACTTCTGAGTTTATATTACAGAACACAAGTGTGTCACACTCCTAAACCTGGCTACGGAGATCTTTTAAAAATTACACATGGTACTCGTGTGTCATGTACTGTTTACCCCAAGTAGAGTTCAGAAACCACCGAGTCCCCAAGCAGAGCCACTCCCACAGCACCTTGGAAATCCCTATGGATTCTGTGCTTCTGACTTGGACCCTCTCCAAACCTGCCTAGCAATGAAGAAGATGGCAAGGGCACTTCAGGTTTTGTGAAGTCCTAACTTGACGTAAGCACAGAGCCACAGGGCCATAACTGGGGAAACAAGCATGAACTCACTGGAAATCTTGGCAACAAATTAGAATTTTTAAAAAATCAGCCCTCTCCGTGTCCATAGGGACTTCATCAGCAGTTCTGACACAGATGGATCTCATAATGGGTTGTTTCGTTTCTGCTGCCACCTGTGTGTCAGGAGGGAAAGGGACCGGGGCCTTGACTTTGAGTGAAGTATTTGCTTAGAGATAATAAACTGAAACTCTTCTGCATATCTGTAGTCTATGAAATGGGCCTGGAAAAGATGCCTGTGGTTGGTAGATCTTCAGCACCTACCTGACATTTGGTGCAAGGTGCAAAACCAACTGATGGAAAACTATGAAAGCAAAACGGGGAAGAAACTTGATGGACATGCTCCTGATCAGAATAGGACTAGAAGTCTCCCTGCCCCTAGGTCTTTAGTGGATGAAATGTCAAGTGAAACAAGCCCTTTTAATTTTTCTACTAAACCCGGCTTTTAATAACAAGCATTCTGGAAAAAGAACAGGTGATGTTTGTTTTATGAAACATAACACCTGGTTCCTTTCCTAAACACGAACCTGCTTGCAGGACTTTGTCCTGGGCTCAGGCCTAACAAGGTTACCAGTGATCCTGCTAGTTAATTAATCAGATGCACAAGCTACAGATTGACGATTCTCTCCCCATCCCTGAATCCCTTGGCCTGCAGGGGATGGTGGTAGACAGAGGGATGGGGGAGAGCTGGAGTCCTCCAAAGACCTTTTCATTCTTGAGAAGTTCTGCTGTGTTGTCTTTATCCTTCTATTGGTTTCAAATATGGGAGCATCTGTACTGGCTGACAAGGAGGCGTGGATGGGAGGAAGACACCCCTTAGACACCCATGCAGCTTAAATCAGAGGCAGTATCCTGACCCCAGAGAAGAGTGTGCATCTTCTGACAACTCATTAGGTGGCCCACTGTCTTCTAAGCTGGACTTAGAAGGGACGCATGAGCTTAAGAGAAGAGTTGAAAGAGGGTAATTTCACCAGAGCCCAAAGTCACATGGCTGTTTCCATCAGCTGGATTTAATGTCCATCAGCAACCTGCAGACTGAACCCTGGACTTGTATTTAGAAATGTGGGGGTGGAGATGCAGGGGGAGAGAAGGGAGAGAGGAGAATATGAAGCTCTTTGTGTATTGGTGGGGTGGGGGCAGAGGAGGATGTTGGTGAACGAAAAGCTCATCCTTCACAATTTCGGTTTCTGCTCTTCACAGAGGTCCCCCTGGGCACCAGCCCACCCCACACCACTTTGGTACCTGTCACTAACATCACCGCAGCTCTCTGTGTTTAATCGACGTGCCCACCCCTTCCCCATCTGCTTTTTTTTTTTTTTACATTTTTTTAAATTTTTTATTGTTGGCTGTTCAAAACATTACATAGTTCTTGATATATCATCTTTCACACTTTGATTCAAGTGGGTTATGAGCTCCCATTTTTACCCCAAATACAGATTGCAGAATCACATCAGTTACACATCCATTGATTTACATATTGCCATACTAGTGTCTGTTGTGTTCTGCTGCCTTTCCTATCCTCTACTATCCCCCATCTGCTTTTTGCCATGAGAAAAAAAGAGGCCCCAGCAGTAAGTCCAGACATCGTGGTTAAAAAGAAAACAACTACAAAACCTCGACCTTCGGTACCACTTAACAAGGGAAAGAACGACCCCACCACCACATGGCGCTGGTGTGTGTGTGTGTGTGTGTGTGTTGGGGGGTGCTTTCCTTTAGAAAGTTCCAGGTGCCTTTGCTCTCGGACTGTTTATGAGTCAATGTTGTCCTCGTTTATAGGGGGTCTGTTTTCTTTCTTTCTCTCTTTAAAGAAACCTGTTATTCAGTGGGCTGTAAAATGGAAAATAAAGATCAGAGGGAGTGGAAATAATATAACGTACCTGGGTAGAAACACTAGAAATCTCCTATAAAACGTAAGACGTTTAGAAATTTGCACCCTATTATTTTGCCGTGGCCTGTCGGGAAGTCGTGATCCTACTGGTCCTTTTGGCCGTGTTCTGGGACAGCTTTGTAAATTTCTGTTCTCCCTTCACTTTGCTGGGTTGCTTTCCAGAGGAGGGAGGGTCCATGAAGAACCACTGTAAAATCTTATTTTCTTAGTCATAATTGCTTTGATGTGCACTGAGATGTTGGGTCTCCACTGACAGACTCCAGAGTGGCTTTGGTCTCCACGTGGCCGTCCTGCATGGTATGATTTGGGGGTTTGGGTGCAGCTTCTAGACATTTTTGCCCAGCCCATCCAGTGATCTAACAGACGGTATGGCACTAACAGAGAGTGTGTCCCTCCGGCCTTAGGGTCTTGCATCTCTGTGTCAGACAGCCCTTCTCACGAGTGCTCTGGACCTTCTGGGCAGAGAAGGTGCATTTGTGCTCCTGAGATTGACCTCCCACAATGGCTGACCTGGCACTGGGGTCTGCCACGCTGTGGGCCTTCATCTACCGTGTGCATTCTGGAATCATGGGCTGTCTGTGTTCACTGAGGCCTTCATAAGCCAGTTCTGTTCTGAAGCCACTTCTCCAGGGGACGATGCTCAGGAAGCTGGGTCAGGAGGCGACAACCCAGTTTGAATTAAGTCACCTCTCACCACTCCTTCCTTTGGTCCCCACATATCACCCTTCCTTCCTTTCTCTCTTTCCCCTTTTCTCACCACCCGGCCCCCATGACCCCACCGCCCATAAAACCCCAGATAGGTTTTTCTCCAGAGAACAATAAGCCTCCATCTTTGGTCCAGAGCTTGCAGGAAAGTCGAGGTCAACGTGGCAGGCTGTACAGCTTTCTTTTGAGGCAAACAGATGGTGAAGGTTAAATGACAGCTCTCTGACTGCCTCTTTTGAAGTAATTGGAGATAATTTGTATTTTGAATCAGAACTTGACCATTGTCAGAAGGGAAGAAGGTTAATATGGAAACGATTTTACATTAGCCCCTGTTTCTTGTGCTGCCCCCCTCCCTCTCCTTGCTGTCTCTCCTTCGGATCCTTGTCTCTTTAATCCTTGCTCGAGGCGATTGGTAAGATTGTCTCTGGGCTCAGTGTGCCTCGTTTTAGGCCGTGGCCGTTATGAAAGCCAACGACAGCTTATTAAGGCCAGTGATAATCTCTTCCACAGATGCATTGCTGCTTTGCAGAGGCCCAATTAAGGCAGCCCATCGGAAATCAGATCTTGTAAACCTTCCGCTCCTCACCTAGACCGGTTTGCAAACAAATACGCAGGCTGCTCCTTCACTTCTGCTCCCCAACACAAACTGACGCCACATCACAGAGAACAGAGTGTTTGCATTTAAGAAAGGGTCGTGCTCGTCTCTTACTGCCCTCCACCCTCCCTCTCCAGACACTTAAAAAAATTTATTTTAATTTCAAAGCCTGGCTTTGGGGGCCCCTCTGATGTGAAGTGTGGTATTGTTCACCTCCTGACTGTATCCGTTCAAAGAAGTTGGCAGCACTCTCTGGAATTCCACTCAGGGAGGGAAGGGGAGAGGAAGAAAGCCCCTTAAAATAGGAAATGCCTTGCATGTTCCAGAAAAGTCTTATGAGAGTGGCATGTGGATTCCCCATCTTCCTACAGTTGTCATAGATTCTACCAGAGCCATCAAACTAAAAGGAAACTGGAAAAGAAGTTTGGTATTATTGTCATTGTCCACCTAGGGGGAGCCTGGGAAAGAAAGATGCTTCCTTGTGGAGGTGGTTATGGTATTAATCTAGCAACCTCATACCTGCACCATCAGGGTACTGCTATGTACCCTGAGCACTCCAGAAAAGGTCAGGCATATTTATCATTTCTTGGCCCACTGGACATTTGGTCTAATGTTGTACAGCTGGTAAGAACAGGGGAGCCTGCACCCCTGCAGGTGAGCACTATTCCTTGGAGGCTTGGCACTCCAGGGGGAGCTAGCTAGGCAAGCAGTCACCTTGGCATCCCTGCCCCTAAGTGTCATCAGCAGGAAGGAAATGCTACCACCCACTGGATGAAGAGGAAGCCTATAAAGCAAGAAATTAGCTGCACTTTACCATAAAGCATCTTAATACGATAACCAAGATAAGAAATTGAAGTTTTATTCTGTGCCTCCAGGAAAAGTTTCAATCCAGAGAATCCAGAGAGAAGGAGGAACGTGAAGACTGAGGTCTGTCTACAATGTGTTTAAGTGCGATTTGCAACAGAAGTGCCGAAGGCAATATTGTATTTTATTCATATACATCTGGTTTATTATGGGGCACTCCCCCGCCCCCACTAACTTAGAGAAAGAAAAGAAGAGATCATTGTGTTATTCCTGCCTTTTTCTTACCCATCCTAAGTAAAGAAATGGCTGCAAAACCTTTAGAAGCAATTCAAGTACCTCGGTGGCTTTCATCAGTAGTTCTCTGTACAAGGAAAAGAAAAAAAAATCGTTCTATCTTTTTATTTTTACTTTGCTTTAATCTTATTTGATGATGTCTCAACAGGCTGGGACATGCTTTCCTGGATGGCAATTTCACCGCACCATATGTGTCTCTCACAAGATAGCAGAGTGAGATGAATCTTGGCAGGAAGAGAACTAAACACATCGACAAAGAAAAGAAAAATTTATTTACTTAACTCCCTGTTGCCTGCATACATTTCCCCCCTTGCACTGCAACTCCTGGCGTAGTGCTTCAGACTTGGTTTGTTATAAACAATTGTGTGCAACACAGCCCCCCATTTATCACTTTTTTTGATCATCTGCCCTAGTTTTTCTGGAAACCCACATTAAGCATTTCAGTGATCAGATGATGAAGCACAGTGAATGCAAAATCTGGTTATTCCCCCAGACCCTCTTTGTGGGAGGAGCCCTAAGCCTGTACCCAGCAGAAGCAGAAGCCCCTTCTACCCCATCTCTACTTACTTGGTATCAGAGCTGAAGTCTCCTGTGCATCTAATCTAACCAGGTTGGACCCTTAGTTCTGCCTGATACATAGTCACCTTCTCATCCTCAAGTTTGTTTGGACTTTGGGTTGTCATTAAGTCATCATTGACACATTCACAGGACCATTCTATGAAGAATAGGTTGCAGTCTAATAACTGTCAATTAGGTGTAAAGAAGGTACTCCCAGTGACTTTGGAGGTGAGCACTGGTTTGGGGCTCTATTGGAAAATGGCCATAACATACCGGTGTTCCATCATTTTCACGGCAGGGACTGCAGACTGTCTCAGAGCCCTGGTCTGGATTCCTCGGCCACCTTAAATGGGGAAGGGTGATCGTATGTGAATACTTTAATATTGTTTCATGCCTTTGGACAATAACTTAATGACCTTGTTGTGACCTCCAGTGAACTAAATCTTAGAGAATGAAGTTCAGTGAGCCATTTCAAAATGTTTTGAGATTTAGAAGGAATTTAAATTGGAATTAAAAATATAAGGAATGGCATTCATTTTAGCCACTATTTTGGGGTGAAAAAAAAAGCAGAAGGGAGAAAAGTAGCAGCTGCTCAAAGATTTTTCTCCAGGTAGCAATTTAAAGCATTTAGAAGCATTGTCTTTGGGGGGTATAATGTCCATGCTTGATTTGTTCATACAGCTGTTGAGCCAATGGGATACACAGCATTTGTCACCCCTTGGATCAGATTCACAGGAATGTGATTAAGATAGTTAGCAGAGAGTGTGACAAAGGTACCAGAAGGATGAAGTTCCCCTGCAATGCTCAGGCTGAGGATGGGAGTTGGGAGTTTGAGGAGACCTGGATCACAGGAACAGAGTTAAATTCAGAATTAGCTGTCATCAGATCTGCATGTTGGCAGCTGCGCTATTGTCCAAGAATCTCACAGAAAGATCAGTCTGGAACAGGAAAAAAAATTTTTTTTAATACATAAAAAGCAATACAAGTGCGGCACGACAAACAGGTATCTAATGTTCTTTTGCTCCTGGACAAAATGCCTTTCTTCCCTCATTTATACTTGTGTCCTCAGAGAACAGAGTTCAGAGGAAATTCAGTCTTCTAGTTCTCAGAAAAATACCTAAGATTTTGTGATTGTGTGGAGCCCATCCCAGCAGCTGGGTCATCTTTTCAGTTGGAATTCTGATTGTGGTAAGAAAATGAGAATGTTGTAAATGTGGAGTGGCATTTTCTAATTGTTTAAAAAAGTCAAGCTCCTTTTGTTAACTTAGAGGATGCCATCCATGTCTCTTGCTTTTCTAGAATCTGTCCCGGAAATGGACAGTGGGATCAGGATAGGATGATCATTTCTGAATGAAATGGCAGAATGTCCATCAGTGTATCGGATGGCAGGGCTAATTTTTCAATTACTAATGGTATCCTTATTAGGTGCTAGAAACATGTATAGGACATAATAGATATTTATTTCTCTTAATTGTGCACTTGCTTGGCTTTGCAAATTGAAAGGAGGAGGTGGGAAAAATTACCGAAAGCAGGGTGGAGAGAGGAGGTTACTGGCAATGATGTAATTTCCCTTTGGTATTTCGTCCCGCTAAAAACTCAAGATTGCCCTATTATGAATACCAGATCAATGCAATTTATTTCTTGAGTTAGGCCTCTAGTTAGAAGTCTATTTGGATGAGATGAGTAAAAGATGCATGACCACGTGCTCTTTCTCTCCCCCACCTGTGTGTGTGTGCATGCGCCCGTGCTTGCATGCGTGTGCCTGTGAATGCATCTCTCTCTCATACACGGGCCCCCTCCACCCACACAGCTATTCACTCACTCACAGCTTAAAGGCACTTCTGTACTAGGATGCTGGGGTTGTTTATATCCTCTCAAAGCAAAAGCATCAAGATGGAGTTAGCAAATATTGATGGTAGTTGTGTATACAGGTACGTTGTACACACAATATCCATTGTATGTTGAAAGAAAACAAAAGCTGGGTGTGGTGGCACACGGAATAGGGTGAGAATTGTTGGAGCCCAAGAGTTCAAGGCCAACCTGAGCAACCTAGTGAGATCCAAGCTCTTAAAAAAAAAAAGTTAATATAATACCTTTTCCAAAAATATACTAAAAATGTAAGCCCCCTTAAATCATTTGAAATCTCTGAATCCCACAGAAGATTTTGCTTTTAAGCTTCAGGAACAGGGTATGATAAAGCAGGTGTGGGTGTGTGTTTTAATATATCCAATTTCTCTGGAATGAAACAGTACTTAAATTGATATGAAAATGAGAGGTAACCTACATGGTTTGATAAACTGACTCCTTTGAGAAGAAAGAATTCTGAATTTTAGCGAGCTTTAAAGGTTTCAAACTGCATTAGGAGACAAAGAATATGAACTCTGGAAAAGTCTCTCAGGTTTGGATAATGCAAAGTAGACAATGAGACCCTGACGTTAGCTCCACCCCCTCACCCTTGGCTGAACATATCTCACAGCTGCTTTCTTATTTGTTAGAAGGGTAGTCAATAGTTCAGGAACCACATTATCTTTTTAATTAGATTTTTACTTTTAAGATAAAGCAGGTGCATAATTTGGTCAATTTTGTCAAATTAGTCCATTTGTACTAACTTTTTTTTTTTTTTTTGCTAATTGTATACTTAATAACTGCAATTGTGCAAAGACTACAAGGTGGTTTCTGTTGGATTCACTTTTCGATGGTGGGGGCCACTTAAAAATCCCCCCTCATTTTCCCATCTAAAGCCATATCAGTTAATTCTCAAGAGGAATCCAGACAAGGTGTTAAAACTGGGATAAAAGCATTGTAATACCAGAAAATCTGCTCTGTCAAACCACAGGCTGTCTGGCTGGTGGGAAAGCAGAAAAAAGTAAACAGTAGCGATCTCTCGTGTAACAGAAGATTTAGGTATAATTTGTTTAAATAGAAGCAATAATGATTATTAATTCACCCTTTGAATGTTAACAAAGACCTGGTTTTTGTTAGTTTGTGCTTTAGATTCATTTTCAAGCTCAAGTTTGTTTTAGGCTAATGCTCCTATCAATGGGAAATGCAATTAGCTTGAGCTCCCATTCCCCCTTCCCCCAAATATATTTGATGTTTGGTAATACAAAATAAAATACTTCCTTTCCAGTACTGCCTGGGAAACGTTGTGTTCACAATGGAGTGCATTTTTGTAGAATTCTTCTCTACTTCCCTGGGAAACAATAAGGAATTCTTTTTGTTCTTTGCCCACAGAAGGTATAACAAATGGATTTCAAAATACCTGCACTATATAAACGGTGCCTAGAAGAAAGAGAAAAATCAAAGCAAGAAATAAAAATTACAAAATGGTAGACTTGGACTACTTTAGCCACAATTTGTGTCTGCCTTCATTGTTGAAAAACTTTGGGAAGGATGTAGGTGGCTTGTTTTTCTCCTTTTGACACTGTAACCTTTAAACTAGTTTTAGTTCTACTTCATCCTGCTTGGTGTAAAAGGGACAGAATCCCTGGCCACAGGGATCCCTTGCAGTCTCCCAAAGGCAGCCCCATACCAGGGCTGCTGTCAACAGAGGCTGGCTCAAGAGCAGGTCCGGCTTGTCCCGTGAAGTTTATTGTCCACTCCATCAAAGGGTCTAATGGTCAGCAGAGGGGGCTAAATGTGTCCCCCGTGACCTGACATTAACGGAGTGGACTGGTTTAAGTGTTACTGAGGGTGTCTCAGAATGATTTGGACGCCAATACCCGTTTCCTCAATGAACCGTCATTTGGGTCATGACTCAATACAGCTTTGCACTGACAAAGCCCAGCCCCGAAGTGGTCCTGGGGGACCTGGCCTCACCTCTGAGACCAGCAGACACAGGGCTGATCAATGCCCTCTGACAACAAGTGAGACAGTCACCTTTTCCCTCACCCCTCCACCCTGCGCCACGGCCAGCCCCTCGCCCGTCTGACCAGCTTGAAAATGATAAAGATAAATTGTTTTATCTACACATAGAGTCTGACACAGGAAAAAAAAAAAAAAAAACGAGGGAATGAGGAGACCCACCCAGTTTGTCTTGAGTCTTAGATTCCAGCTTTTTTGCTTCTCATGTAATTTTGATGGGGGAAAAAAATCAGGCTGTATATCAAATGTAGAACTCAACTGATCCAGAAAAAAAAGGAGAGGGGAGAAAAAAGCCTGGATTGTGGCGAATATTTTCTGCTCAGATGTAAGCTGGCCTATAAACATTAGCTTTGTAGGTGTTTAGGAGACACAGGGCATTTTCTGTGTTTGGATTGGGATTTTGACAAAACCATATGCCGAGGAAATAAATTTAAATTATAAGGTTCTTTAAGAAGCAGTGTATTTTTCAAAAGGAACCAACAACATAATACTGATGTGAGAGATCTTTAGAAAAGGCTTGAAATACTTTTAAAAAGAAGATTCCCTGCAGAGTTCTAAAATAACCATTTAAAACATTTTTACATTCCTATTTATTTGGATTTGAAACAAAACTAAAGAAGATAAAAAAAAATGTAAATATTCTCTTCCTATCCTCACCAGTGTTTCCTTTGTGACTTAATAAAATACAACCCTGTAATAATGCCCGAGTAAGAATTGCAAGGTGTATAAAAATATATATGAAAAATATTGTCCATATATTTGAAATAGTTGACAATAAGTAGATTAAAATGTTTAAGATTCATGTTTCATTTGCTAATGATAATGCTGTTTTTATTGGTTTTGGTGTAAATATTTCTTCATGAAATAATTTTAAAAATCATTTTCTTTTAGGAAGAAAAGGGAAAAAAATTCTGTTAGAGACTTATAGCCTTCATCTAAGAACATACTTCTGAATATTTAAATGGAAAAAGAATATCAAAAGAAAATTTAATTTCAAAACATCACCTTTGGAGCAATTTTAAGCAGCTCTTTTATAATTTCGAAGATGAAACTAAAATTCCATATACATCTTTTAAAATCAAATACCTGTTTTCCTTTTCTTATTTTTTGGCAGCTGAGAACTGTCTTCACTCTTTCATTTGCTGAAGTCAACTGAGAAAGTAAATCAATGGGAAAAGAGTCAGTTTTATTTTATCAAGAATTGTAATTTGCTGGCTTTTTAAAAAATATCATTGATGTCTAATTTATTTACATAACAATTCAAAAGCACATTTTATTTATGTAATTATTTATACAGGTTATCTTTCCTTCTTGGCCGTACTTTTCTGCCTGTTTGTTTATACCTTCTTGTGGAGCAGGGTAAATACATGGTGTATACATGTTTCTCGGTGTTATTTCAAAATAGGTTTATGCCCTTGGTCACTGAAAGATGAGGCTTAGAAAATGAAGCCAAAGATTGTAACAAAAGATTGAAGTCCATTTTATTCTTTATATGCTAGCATTAATAACAGATTAATGTCTTTCTTTCTGGAAGCACAAATATTTATTATATAATTGCACTTTAAAAAATTAAAAAGGGCTAAACACTCACAAAGTGTCAAAAGTCAAGTTAACAAATTTAAAAGCAATGAAATGAAAACCCAGTTAAGCACAAAAGGGCCTTTTTGAATTTAGTGAAAAGCTATTGCAAGAACTAAAGAAGACGAGATCTGTGCCTGAGTATTCGGTTTATTAGGTCCAATGCTCTTCTTCAAAGGAATATCGCAGCCATGTGGCATTTAAGGATTTAGAGGAATTCTGAGAATTTGAGTGCTCTTTGCCAAAATGGATTCCGTGTGCACTTTAGCCATGAAAACTGATTTAGGATCTTTTACTCAATCTTTTCCCTCTGGCTGCATTTGTACATTTAGATAACTAGGACATTATCAGTCTGCTAAAGGTAGAAAAATTAAGGAGGGATGGACCCAAACAAAAATTATATGTATGAGTAAAAGAAAAGCCTGGCTCTTCTGTTTGCAGCTGGGAGAATGCAGGTGGGTTACAGAGCTGGCCGCCAAAATAGGAGCCTACAAGTTTTCACAGACTACAGCAGCATCTGGCTAAATCTTTATTTGCTCAAAGCATAGAAACCTGTTTGTCGATGGTTTTAAAGTAACGCTGGGCATGGTGCCTGTGTTCAGAAGTTCTAAAATCATCAGGAAAACCAGAGTTTGACTGCGCTTTTAAATAAAAGCTACAAGGTATAGCATGGAGCAGTCCTAAGTGCCTGAGGGAAGCACACAGCCCGGAGGGAGCCAGGACATGCCACCAGGGCAGACATTGCTTGTGACCATTAAGGACAAGTCTCTTTTCTTGATTCAGGTTTAAATAAGGCATTTTAGACCTAGTGTTTGGATAAAAAAAGAGCACAGAGTCAACCTTGTATTATGAAATCAAATCCCATTCACTATCAAGATTGCCGGCAAAGGGTACCCCCCCTTTGTCACCCGTCCCCTGTCCCCTGGATGTGGATAAAACCTGGTCCTAAGGTTAGAAAGGAAAGTGACAAGGCTCTTAAGAGACCTAATTTGGGACGAGAGCTTCTTGTCCCTGGGACTAAAGAAATAGTCAAAGAAAGGAACTCTTTCTGGCAAAGACTGAGAGGAAGAAAGTGGGAACTTTGAACAAAAGGAATGAAGTAGGATTTAATTTAAACCAGGGTGTTACTTTCTTTTTATTAGCTCTGATTGTACAGTTTTCTTTCTTTCTTCCTTTCCTTCCTTCTCTCTCTGTTTAATTTACAGCCAATTTGGTAACATGGGGCTTGCTCTGTAAATACAAAAATAGAGCCCTACAATAGCTTGTTGCGTGGGAGGGGAGGGATGGGGCATGTACCCTAGCTCCGAAGATCACTGAATTTCTACACAAAGAACAAATCTCTCCATCTTAAGTTGTCATTAGGACAGAAAGATTTCTTTTTCTGTTCTTTTCTTTTTTATCATTTCAATATATATAAAAAGGGCCCCCTCTCAAGATGAGGTTCCTGCTTTTGCAGTGTTGGATATGTTATTATTATAAAATGTGGTTATATTCTCTGCCTCTTACATTAACAATGGGGACAGGGGTAGGGGGTGGGTCGGAGGGGCCTGAAATGACAGAATGAGGGACACACAATAGGATGGCCGTGACTCTGAACAAATAAATAAAACATGTGAATCACAGGCTCTGCTCCACCTCCTCCCTCCCTCACCCCCCAACTGGGATTAAATTTGCTGTGGTCATTTCCCAAATGTCTTCCTGATTAAAAAAAAAAAAGAAAGAAAGAAAAGAAAAGAAAAAGAAAGAAAGAAAAAGGAAAAGAAGAAGAAAAAAATAAGAATAGAAGGAGAAGCCAAAGATGAAGCTTCAGCAGCAGCAACAGCAGCAGCACCCAAAGCCTTTTCTCACACCGTAGCTTAAAGCGAAGACTCTTCCTGGGGCTGGCAATCTCCACTCCTGCCAATCAATCCTACCAGCACAGACACGCATGCCGCTTTCATTAGCGAAAATGCTCCACATCTGATTGCTGTCTTCCCCCTATCCCAAAAAAAGGAAGAAAAGGGAAGAAGAAGAAGAAGAAGAGGAAGAAAAAAAAGCAACCTACAAACCCTATAACACCAACTCTGCCCCCTTAATAAACAGCTCCCCAAACTACCCCCAGCATCTCACTGAAACCCTAGCTGCCCGCCCGGGGCTCAGTAATGGGATTTCTCATACCCCTTCCTACAACCACCAACGCAGCTTAACGGCAACCTATTGGATGCACAGGGGGAGAAAAGGAATACATTTTAATAAATCGAGGGGAAAAAAATGATTTGGGTTCTGTAGCCCTGTTCTTTAGTAATAGAAAAAGGTGAGGCTGTTGGGGGAGAAAAGGGAGGGAGAATTTAATATTGCAAGAGATAATAGCAACTATGTTAATATCCGGAATTTTCAATGTACCATAAGTACATTTTGTTTTTCCTTTTAGCACGATTTATAATTAAAGATTTTAATCTGGCTTCACATTGAGTTAATAAGCCCTTTGATTGATTAGGATTCATAAAATTGCCATTTCCCGCTGATGCTTTGTGTTTCTAAGGATGTTCTTTTGAAAAGCTGGGTTAAGGTGAATAGGAAGCAGCCATTGTTTAGTCTGAGCTGTGCCAATTCTGGGAACTCGGAACTGCTTTATTCAGAGTTTGTCCTCTACAGTATCTTGTTGTTCAGCTAAATTAATGCAGATAGGATCTGCTGGGCTCCGGTTGAGCCATTTTTAGGGGAAAAACTTTTTTTTTTCCCTTAATTTCAGCAGGTGTTCTGCACAATTTCTGCCTCTGTGTCCTGACCTGTTCTTCAGCTGAAATAAATAAATAAATAAAAAGCATGATGAAATAGCATCAAATTGATAAACAGAATGTTACAAACTGTTTCAAAGATAAAGGAGAGAAAAGTACAAAGTAAATACACATGAATGCAGCAAACCCAGGAAAACTGGGCTCTGATTTTTCTTTTCAAAATTCAACTTCAGAGGCTGTGCAGCCAATAAATTATCCTTTTGCATTAATGGCCAATACTGCAATATGTGGGAAGTGTCCTCCTTCAGCTAAAGGGATGTCTTAGAAATGTAAACACAAATGAATAAATAGGAGAGGGAACGAGGCGGGGAGGCAGCCGGGCGGTGTGCTAATGCTGTTTATCAAGTTAAATAATATATCCTGCCACCCCCTCCCTCCAAAACCAAACCAAAATTAAGAGTCAAATCAAGAAACAGATGATAAATTCTGCAAGGAAAAAGACAGAAAGAGCATGTGAGAAGGAGGCTGTGATTTGAACTGTCCTGTCAAAAGGTCCCCTTTCTTCAGTTTATTGTCCCCTGGATGTCTATATGGGGGTGTACAAGGGAATTCTCCCCTCTGCCCCTACTTATTTTTATCAGGGGAAGAAAAGTGACTCTGTTCAGCTTCCGAAGGGCCTCACTGTGGAGAGTGAAGCAGAGCAAATTCCCTTTGTGTTTCTTGCTCTGAAGGGACCTGCTATTGTCCAAAGCCGGGGCCTCTTGTAAGATCCAGCCGAGCGGGGCTGTGGGCAAAATCTCCACCGTAACGCTCAACTTGCTTTGGAATTGATACCGACTGTCCTCCCCCATCATCCACCCTGATTTACTTGGAACAACCAACATTTTTTTATTTGGACTAGCAATGTTATGTTTGGACAACATTAGGATGTTTTTCAAATGCAAACATTTTGAGGACTAATGAGAAAAACCAGAAGCCATGTCCAGGGCTAGGGAGCCCCAAGGAATCATTCCTCCCAGGTGGGCTGGCAGGTAGCTCTGCTCTGGTTTCTCTCCTGCACCTGGATTTGGGGTTCGGCCTGCCATTCTTTTGTAACCTCAAAACCCATCCGGCCGCCCGTGTTGCCAAAGACCTCCTCTTGCAAGCTCTTCCAGTCCTGTTGTCGCTCTATCCTGGTCACAGCCTCCTCACCCCCTGCACAGTGACCTGGCCCACTTTGCTAGTCCCTCTTTCCCCTGAGGTTTCCGTTTTTTGCCACAAAACAGCAAACACCAGCACAATATAGATAGTGACCAAACTCGTGGAGTGAAAAAGAGGTTGGATTTCCAGACACATACATAGCAGGGCCCTAACCCTTCCCAGGGAGTCCACTGCTTGGCCATCGCTGACCTCATGAATTCCAGATGGGCAGACCTGATTGGTGGGCTTTTAAACGTGACTAATGAAGAAAATTTACCCCAAATGTGTGTGTGTATGGGGGTGAGGGCGGGGGTGGACCTCCTTACAAGCAAATAGAATGTGCATTCTGTTGTTGTTGTTGTTTTTTTTTTAAGGGATAAAGAATAAAGAAAACAAAGCCAGACACATGCATTTGCACAATGCAGAATAAAATAAATTTCAAACAAACTTCCCCTTTTTAATTTAATTTTATTTTCCTAACCCAAGTCCTAGGCAATGACAGCAGAGAAGGGATAATTCCCACTGCAGCATCTTACATCAGTTAAAGGTACCTTTGAATGAATGTCAGCTCCTTTCTACCTTTAGTGCCAGGCGATCGATGCTTCATTAGGGCCGAATTGTCATTTGCCCATGCAACCTTGAAAATAGTCCCTTTAATTACCTGTGAGGAAGTCGGGGACCCTCCTCGTGTCTCTCTCTCTCTCTCTCTCTCTCTCTCCCCTTTTCCTCCTCTCTCTCGTACCTCTCCCTCTTCTCTCTGTCTCCCTCTCCCCCACCCTGTTCTGCAGCAGAAGGCTCAGGGAAGTGGGGGCGGGTAGATGGGGGTCATTCACATTTATTCTCAGTCAGTCTGAGTACATCTCTACTTGATAGAGAAGCTGGGAGGAGAAGAGAAGGTGGGGGCTGGGGACTTGGGCAGGGGCAAAAAAAAAAGAAAAAAGAAAAGAAAGAAATATCGGACCCTGAGGTGAGAGGGCAGGGTTCAAGTCCAGACTACAGATCTATTGAAGAGGTTTCAGCCAGGCAGGTCTCCACTTGACTTTCTCATCAGCCAGCCTTATGGATTCTCAGCTGCTCCCTTTATATCACAGCTCCTTACATCTCCTCGCTGCTAATTATCAGGGGTTGCTAAATAAGTGCAGAAGCAGGCCCTGCTTGTGCCTCTGAAGAATTCTGGACAGGCTTCATCCAGGGCACAAGGAAAAAGGGGGACCTGTTGGCTACCTATTTTCGAGAGATTCACAGCTCGATTTAATCCCTGCCATTGAAACTGAAGGCGTTCCAAATAATCGTAGGCCTGGCAAGTTGAGCACTGGAAGAAAGTGCATAAATAATCGTATTTGTTATGCACTATTAAAAATTCAGAAAGATTTTAAATTCAAGTGATAATCTGGTCATCCTGAGGGATAGGCTTGTATTTAATAGCCAGGTATTTTTACCTATTCAATTATGATGAGAAATATTGTAATGAAGTCATAAACCTCAGCTGAGGAATGTTAATCACCTGTGTGCACTCTGTTAGAGAGCCATGTTGAAAAACACACCTGCCCAAGCTGAGCATCCTCCTAGGGTGGTAATTCAGTATTGCACTTGGAATCCTTCTTCACTCCCGTGTTCCCCTGGCACCTGGAAATATATGACTAAAAACTACAAAGCTCATCTGATCTTCTCTCCAGTGACCGTATTTCTATCCCAGCAAGAAGTCAGAGGTCAGAAATGCATTTTCCCCAAAATTTACACAACAGAGTGAAGTTACATTGCTCTACCCCCTTACACACACACACACACACACACACACACACACACACACTCTGAAGGCTTAAGGTTCCCAGATAAAATATAGGATACCAGTCCAATCTGAATTGCAGATAAACAACAAGCGATGTGTTTAGTATGAATACATCCCAAATATTGCATAGGATATATTTATACTAAAAATTAGTCAGCATTTATCTAAAATTCAGATTTAATTAGATGTCTTTTTTCACTTGTTAGGTCTGGCTACCCTTTGTAGAGTCTTCTTAGATCCAGACATTTCCTACAAATAAATGAGGGCAATGACATCAAGTCATTTCTGAAAAATGTCATCAGAAACAGGATTTATTCAAGAATTTTCAGGTTTAGATTGTGACACTGAAAAATGAGATACTGTGTACTAATACCTCTGCTCTGTCATGTCCTCTAATTCAGCCTTGATAGGTACACTCCACCAGTTCATCTATGACCATGGGCAGGTGCCTGTCTGTTTAGCTCAGTTGTATAAAACTGAAGATACCAGTTAAAAAAAAAATTAATGCTTTCCCTCATTTACCTATGCTCAGGTCACATTGTTATCACCACGTCCCCATCCCAATATATCACCCAGTACTGCCCAGGCTGTATCCAAGGGGCGGGAGATGGCCCTATGTAGTCCCTACACCCAGGCTCAATTCCTCAGGTCCAGTCACAAGCAGGGAGCCTTCCTGTGCCTAAGATCCTTCACTTAAAAGTGCATCGGAGAGGGCTGGGGATGTGGCTCAAGCAGTAGCGTGCTTGCCTGGCATGCGCGCGGCACTGGGTTCGATCCTCAGCACCACATACAAATAAAGATATTGTGTCCACCGAAAACTAAAAAATAAATATAAAAACTTTTCTCTCTCTCTCTAAAAAAAAAAAAAGTGCATGGGAGAGGCTGGGCATGGTGGTGGTGGTGCATGCCTGTAATCTCAGTGGCTAGGGAGGCTAAAGCAGGAGGATCACAGATTTGAAGACAGCCTCAGCAACTTAGCAAGGATGTAAACAACCTAGTAAGACCCTGTCTCAAAAAAATAAAAAGGCTGTGGATGTAGCTGAGTGATTAAGTGCCCTTGGGTTCAATCCCTGGTGCAAAAAAAAAAAAAACTGCATGGGAGAAAATGCATCCTGCATCCACCTTCAGAGCTTGATCTCACTCGGGGAGCAATGACATTGACATATGATGCTAAAAGGCTATGCAGGCAAGCAGAGAACAGGGCTGACCAAGGAGGCATGGGAGCAGTGGGCAAGGCATTCCTAGTTGTGCACGGGCAGCTAGACCTGGAGCTGTCTCTGTATGCCCAGTGTCCCTTGAAGGAACAGGAAGAATGGCAGGGTCCCGGTGTCAGTCTTGGTGTGCAAGTTCCTCACGCTTGCTCTCTGTGTGACAGAAGGCATTTTTGGAAACTAATTCATCTGTCAAATAAATAGAAGAATTGGGTTTCTAGTTAGGTGTTTTTGACTATGTATTTCTAGTACCTCATGGGGTGGGACATGGGGAAGAAACTTGATGAAATTGCATAACAATTTGCTGGGTTCAATATAAACACTCATAAAAATGAGAACGTGTTCCAGGGTGCATATGGGTACAGGCCAGGGAGTGCAGCAAGGCCATTGGGTCAGGATGACTTGATACTTTTGAGAAGTTGCTAGTTAGGAGAGCAGAGGAAGTGTGGTCTTTGAGATGACTACTACTGTCTGTCCCAAAAGAGGTTGTCCTTTGCCTGGATCCCAAATCCCCTGCATTTACAAAGCATAGGCCACGCGGTGAGTGCCCTGTGTGCACAGACAGCCCGGCTCACACCAGTGTCTGCAGTGGCCTCACCAGTCTGCATGTTGGTGTCTTTGCTTGGGGCTTATTCTAGATAAATGTGAATGTGGAACTCCTGGTTCTGGTTGCTTTTGACAAGCATTTGTCAACAAGCCCAGTATCTGGTCTAGAAACAGTGATGGTGATAAGAAATAAGATGAGGTTCTAATGGTAATTTTTTTTAACGGGGGTAGGAAGGAGCAAAAAATTGTCTTTGTGTGTGACTCCTGGGGGGGGCAGGCAACAGGATGTCTCCAAAGGAGAACATTATTTTCTCCTACTTTTACTGACGGTAAGATGATTTAGCATTTTTTGTTTGTTTGTTTGCATAAAGACAAAGCCTATGTTTTTAGGAACTTTTGATGAGATTGGAAGTTAGACCTTGGGGTTGTTGGGGTTCTAAGGCAAAAAGGACTCATTTCCTTAGTGGATTTACTTATTGTGAGAGAAAGAATGTCCATCCAGAAAGTTGATTTTAAAAGTGGTTTTCACTATTTGGGGGAAAAAAAAAGGATTTTGTGTGTGTGTGTGTTGTGTGTGTGTGTGTGTGTTTGTGTGTGTTTCACATGCAGAGCAGAAGTATTCTATTTCATTTCTACCCGTCTCGGGGGTCCACCAGCCCATATGGTCTTGGAAACATTTATTCCTAAGGGTGCTTGAAGCCACCTCCTCTTGGACTCATATCACATGAAAACCAGCAGCCATGTCAGACCAAAGACAAATACATTTTGTTTTAATACAACATGCCTACATGGAAAATCTATGACAATGAATGAGCTCCAAAATTCTCACCCTAATACCAGTCACTGCAACACATAGCTTGCTGTATGTGTGGGGAGAGTTGATCAACAGCTGGGATTTTTGGAATATAAATCTCTGCATTCAGAGCCTAGATGTCCATAGCAGTCTGTGAATTCCTACTGATATTCAGATATACGTGAGTGTGGGGGAGAACTGTGTCTGCATATACTGGGCATCAAAAAGCAATTTCTTGCTGCAGTGAGTTTAATGTATTCAGTAACCTTCTGTTTATTTGGATATTATTTGCTGAAAAACACTTGGAAAGCTTGGCGTGAGAGTGTAGGAAAAGTGGGGCCGAGTGTGGATAGAGAGCTTCCCCCTGCACACACCAACGGCCTGGACCACTCTGGCAGGCAGCGGAGGAGCTGTCTCTCTTTACTGCTCAGCATCAAATAAGGTCAGTAATGCTGCCGGTGCGCCTTCTTCTTTTATTGTCCATGTTATCGAGGAAACCTATAAAAGTTCCTGCTTTTGATATCTTGACCCACGGTGTTGCTTGCATGCTGCTTTGTGGTTTAGAGATTTAAAGAAACAGAGAGGGAAAAGGAGTGAGAGAGAAAGTTGGCCTTAGGTGATAAACAGCAGTGTAAGGCCAGAGGCCTTATGAAAAAAAAGAAGAGGAGGAAGGGAAAAAAATATAAAAAGAAGAAAAGCGGCCCTAGCAGCAAGGGAGTTTGGAAACGTTTAGGGGCGTGGAGGCTTAGAGGAGAGGCAGATGGGCACACGTAAGTGAGGAGGTAAAGTTGGTTGTACCCGAGGACAGTGTAGAATAGAATTCCACAAACTCATTTGCACCCTTGCTTGAATGCGGAGACAGGTGGATGACACACCTGTTTTCAGGGCCAGGTGTCCACAAAAGAAACATGGGTACCCGTGTTCAACTCCCCCAGTTTTCAAAGTCAAGTGTGTTTGACAACATGATTTGTTAGTTGGGGGTTTTGGTGAGAATTTAGAATTCTGTGCTGTCACCTTCCCACCTACACACCATCTTTCCTCTCAGGGGACTTATACCTATGCACATCCCTCCTCTGTGGCAAGTGATCCTTCTTCCCCTAAGGATCTAGGTCAGTGACTTTGGGTTTGGTGAAAACCATTGTTGTTGTTGTTGTTGTTATTTTGCCACCCGGGATTGAACCCAGGCATACTCTACTTGGCTCTTTTTATTTTTTATTGTTATTTATTTATTTATTTATACTTTGAGACAAAGTCTTGCTAAGTTGCTTAGGGTCTCCCTAAGTGTGGCTGAGGTTAGCTTTGAACTTGCAATCCTCCTGCCTCAGCTTCCTGAGCCACTGGGATTATAGGCATGAGCTACCACACCCGCTGCACGGTGCCATTATTGAGGTGACTGTGGAACACTGTGTGTGACTTGCATAACAACTCCATGCAAGCCAAGATGGTTATTGAAAAAGTGATAGGAAAAGGTGTTATTGGGAGTTTTCCTATTGACCAGGAAGGGCAGAGCTGTCTGTTTATTTTTCCCCATCTGCTTCCATGTGGGGTGTCAGACTCACCAAGGCTGTGATTCTAAACAGTTGTGATTCTGCTGTGTTTGCTAACAGATGTGTGCCAGGAGTGTGGAATTGGGGACTATGAGAAGAACAAGACCCCTTGCAGAGGAGATAGTGATGCTAGCATGTTTCCTTCCTTCCCAGTTGTATTGTCCAAACATCTCTCATCCTTGCTTAGACAGGAGACAGGATTCCTTCCTTGGAATATAAAATCTATATGACTTTCCATGAAGCTATAAATGCATATGACTTTTTCAGAGAGAAGTGATGGCACCAATACCTACTGAGGTTTTGTTTGTGGCATGCAGTGTTATGTTTTTCTCACTAAGTACATCTTTGTACTGGTCTTGGGCTTGGTGTTCACATGAAGGGTGACTTTTCCATTTTCCTGAACCATTAATTAGATTTTCTTCCAGTACTTCTTGATGAAATGTTTTCCAAACCCTGTGTGGCAAAGGAAACAGAAGACAGCTTAGGCTGAAAAGCTGGAGAAGGTGACATAAAGGCCTTTCTATGTTTGTTTTAGCTGGTTTGTGAAAGGGGGGATAAAACAAGCCCACCATACTCATGGGTGCAATATGTGCCTATGCCTGATGGCAATGTACTGCTCATGTTCCCACTCAAAATGTTTTATATGGTTCCCTGGCTGTCCCACCTCTTTTTTTCTTATTGATTATTCAGGGAACAACAACACAAAAGAATGCAGAAATGGTTAGTCAAAACCATTGTCCTTTGGTGTTCTCAGGTGATGAGTTCCAGAAACCCCCTCAATACCAAAATCTGCAGAGACTCAAACCCCTTTGATAAAGTGACACAGTATTTGCATATAACCTATGTAATCCTCCAATATACTTTAAATCACCTCTAGATTATGTATAATACCTGACATATTCTAATGCTGTGCAAATAGTTGTTACACTATATTGTTTAAGGAATAATGATAAGAAAAAAAAAAGTGTATACATGCTTAATAAGAATGCAATATTTTTTTTTCTGAATATTTCCCATCTGCAGTTGGTTGAATCTGCAGATGCAGCCCATGGGTGTGGAAATGATGGCTATGGGGGGCGGGGCTGACTGTATAATGCCAGAAAACTTATAAAGCAGTGAGCCCCATATGTGAAGAATGAAAACCGGGATTAAGTTATTTGAAGCAATAGCCATCTCAATACTATGTCAATAAGTCCTAAACTTCTGGTTGGTATAGATTTGAAACTACTGTGTTTTGTCTTAGAAGTCCATAGAATTTCAATAAACCCAAGGCCCTAAATGGTCAGCTTTGTGCCTTTTGCTGCATATCAGTTACTTCTGGTAGGAGTTAAAGAGTAGGCTGACTGTGACTCCAGTGTCATTTCATGGGTTTCCTGAAAAGTGATCTGCTGTAGGTATAGAGGTGTGCTTGGGGTGGCTGGTCTCTGCAACCTCAGATGTAGCCCTCCTGTTAAGCACAGTGGTACTTAGGTATTTTCAGGTGCTGGGGGCTACCCGCTTACATCATTAAGGAGACTGAAGAATTGAAATCAAAACCCAAGAAAACACTGCTGCACTTTCTTCTCTTGGGGCTAAAAGTACTATTGGCAATGCTGAACTCTGACCATCAGGTGCTGAAGTTTTGAAGATAAACATCAGCCAGAAACACTGTGTCTACTTAGGGCTTGGCTACTCTGTGTTGAGAGGATAAATTCAATTGGTTGTAACCAAAAGGGGTCTCTTGTCTGCCCAGCATGTGATGAAACAAATAAGTTATTGCTAGTGTCTTTGGGATACTTAGGTCAGATCCACCCTAGGGCAAATTAGCATGAAGTTGAAAGGTAGAGTTGGCTACTGCTCATTGTGTTAGTTTCTGCTGCTGCTGCTGCTGCTGCTGCTACTTCTTTTACTAAAGAATGTCATTGAATTAAACTATGCAAATACATCTTCCCAAATAATAAAACACAGATCCCTTAGTTACATGTATGCCTACCATGTATTACTCTCACTTTAATAATCGCAGATTAGTTCTTCCCGCCATAGAGCTTGAAAGTGTACTGTAGCCTCTGACAAATGCAGACTCTTGCAGGCTATGAGGAGTGATTCAGGGACAACCTCCGGAGAGGAGGCTGGCTTTAAAGAAACAAGCCTGACCTCCATGATGTTCCCCCAGGTATGTTCCTAGTGCCACCTTAGGTGACACACACAGTGGCATTGTTTAATACTCTGTGTATTCTAAATTACACAAAGATATAATTAACACATTAGGTCCATGACGTTATAGATATTTTGGCTTAGGTTACAATTCCATAAAATTACAATTTATGCAGATTGAATGAGTCGCATTTCTCTTCTGTGGTACATTGACTGCTGAGAGACAGTTACGGCAAGACTCTCAAAAAGTGGTACAAGAATATTGGAAGTTGGCCAACAGTGACCTTTCGGTTAGCACTACTCAGTGTAAACGGAGACTGCAGCTTCCAAAATTTTCATTGCCAAGAGCTTATTCTATTTTTTTTTTCCTGATGTAAATTTCACATTCTGAAAGATTTTTAAAATTATCTTTTCTGATGGAAACTTCATATTTCGAAAGATTCTTTCAGCTCACACAAATGTGCTCATTATGTAGTAATTCACTTTTCTATTTAAAGATATCTATACCTGCTGACAAGCATAAAGTAATCAGTGTGACTGAATTGGTGTAACTCAGGCCAACCCCAATCAAGTAAGCATAATGTATCCTTAGGACATTTGTTTTCAGGTATCTAAAACCACCTGGAGCTCTTGCCGTGATGAGGAATTTATTTTAAAGATAGAGGAACATATGGAACCCAAGTACCAAGCATCTGGAACAGCTGGATCCAGGAACTGAAAGGTGACCAGCACCCCAGGCAGAGTTTTTTTTCTTTGTTTCTTCTTGCTGGTTCAATTTGTAGATCTCTGTTCCCTGTCAGCAGCCTTTTCCTACTCCCCTGTATCATGGAAATGGAAGCTGTCCACAGTTCCCAACTTCATATCCCAGCTATGTGAAGGACTGGCTCTCTCAAGGGTGACTCCAATTCTGTAAAGGAGACTCTGCGTGACCCTCCTTGGGTCAGATGTCCACTCTGATCTCATCAACAGTGTGCTGAAGTCCACTTATACCAACGAGTTCCTGAGAGATTGAATTGACAGGAATTTGGGCTAAAACAATTGATTAAATATAATCAGACTTAAAAATTAAACATAATTAATAATTATTCAAAACAAGTCACTTCCTAAGGATTTTATATTTTACTATGATTTATGCTCTAGCAATTGTTCCTATCCTATCTCTTTGGTGGATTTACTGTATGTGCCACTATACATCTCCAACTCCATATTCAGTGACACCACATTGGAAGCTTGAAACCAACTAGGGTAGAATATTTACACCATGGAAATTGGCAAACCCTACAAATTGGGGGCAGGGGTGGTTTTTATTTTTCCCTGGATAGATGTTTTGTCAAACATTTACCAGCAAATTCCTTATTCTAATTTGTTCCAGGAGGCTATGGGACCTGGGTCTCTTTCCCAGTAAAAAGACCACTGACCGGATGGGGATTTGGGAGCAGAGTTATTAAGGGAATCACCATGAGCTGGGCTAAAATCAAAAGGCCAACAAAATCTAAAGTCCTTCCTTTTGAACTAAGTAAATATTATGGAACTTATTCATTGGTTTATATACTCATGCTACAAACTGTCACAAGGAAGATTCAGACATGATGGTTTGGCAATGACCACGGTGATGGTGATTATGGTGGTATTTATTGAGCACTGTTTGAAGAGCTTTCTATATAAAATCTCATTTGATCCTCAGACCCCTGATCACTCGAACTGAATTCAATTTAATTTAACAAATATTTACTGAGCACCTAATATGTGCCAGTTACTGTTGTACACATGTGAAACCTATTAGTGAGCAAAACAGAGGTCCCTGTGGCTGATGTTCTACCTGGTGCAGACAGACAAAAAAATATACATAATAAGGATACACCTAATAGTATATAGTAGAAGGTGATACATGTGGTGGAATGAAACCAAGAGAAAGCAGGATAAGAGAAACTGAAAGGTCTGGGAATGGGCAGGGTCCCCATTTTAAATGGGATGGTCAGGATAGAAATCAATGAGAAGATATTTGAGCAAAGACTTGAAAGATATGAGGGAGTTGCCTTTGTGGATATTTCTCTCTGCTCTAGACAAAGAACTACTATGAGAGAAAAGGCTGTGAGGCAGAAGCCTGCTGAGGGAGTCCAGGAAGCACTGGGGAGACCTAATGGGCAAGAGGAAGAGATGTAGGAAGTCATACAGGTAAAGGAGGCTGGGCTGTTGGATCACCATGCAGGTCCTTGTAAGAACTTGGGCTTTTACCCTGAATGAAATGTGGAGCCATTAGAGGATCTTGGGCAAAAGGTATCATGACATCACCCAGGTTTCAAAAGGGGCACTTGTCACTCTGGCTTCTAGATGGAGAATAGACTACAGGGGTGGGGGGTGGACAGGACAGAACAGAAAGTCTTCTGCTACAGTCCAGGTGAGAGATGATGTCCCTCTGACCAGGGCAGTAGCCATCGGATAATGAAAAATGGTTGGGGGGTCAAATTCTTTGTACATTTCAAAGGAAGAGCTGAGATTTCTTGATGGATTAGTTGAAGGTTATAAGAGGGGGCATGATTCAAGGATATTTTAGTTAGCTTTTGTGTCACTATGACCAACCGACCTGACAGTAACAAAATAGAGGAGGAAGGGTTTATTTTGGCCCATAGTTTCAGAAGTTCCGTCCATGGTCGGCTGAATCCATTGTCGTGGGCCCAAGGGGAGGCAAAACACCAGGGCAGAATGGTGGGGGCAGAGGGAAGCAGCTCAGGGCATGAGAGACAGGAAGCAGCCAGAGAGAGCATCACTAACCAAGGACAAAATATAACCTAAAGGGCAGGTCCCCAGGAACCTAGTTCCTCTATCTACACCCTACCTGCCTACAGTTACCACCCAGTCAATCCATACCAGTGGATGATTTGATCATTTTACCTCTGAACATTCTTGCATTATCTCAAGTTTTGGGGGAGGGACACCTCATATCTAAACCATAAGAAAGGATGGGTCTAGTGTTTTTGTCGTAAGCCATTGGAGGGTTGAAGCTGACCTCAACTGGAATGATTTAGGCTGGGAGATGGGCAGACTTAGGGGAGAAAAACAGTTTAGTGTAGTTGGTTTTCAGATGTCTATAAGAAAATCCAAATAATGTGGAATAGCCCGTTGGATATTCAAGTTTGGATTTTGGAAGTGAAGTCTGGGCTAGGATACAAAGATAGATGTCCATGGGACAGAGATGGTATTTAAAGTCATGAAACACATGTATGTGGTCACCAAGAGAATGAGGCTACCGATCCAGGAGAGAGAGAGAGAAATGTTGATGATGTAGGAGAGGAGGGAAGAAGAGCTGATAGAGATGGCAGGCCAGGCAGGATCTAGTACGAAGCAAAGGGATTAGCTTTAGATAAGAGCTTGAATAGTTTCTCCCTGGTAGCAAGAAGGCAGAGTGCGAAAATGCACGTGCTCTTTGGTGAGTGGCTGTGGTAGTCAGGAGTTTTTGGAAATACGTTTCTGATTCCTTCATTTCCCTTGGTGAAGTAGGAATCCAGGTCCCAGCTGAGAGAAGAGGCATGGACCCTTTGAAAGGAGAAAACATCATAGTCATCTTGGAGTGTGATATGAAATATATATATACACACATACACACGCTATAAATACAGCTATTGCCAGGTAGCATAGAAGGTCCATTTGAAATCTATGGTCATGGTGTGTGTGCAACTATTATTCCTATCACAATGAGGAAAGGTAGCCAAGAAGCAGTGAAGTTACTTGCCCAAGTCTACACAGCTAGTAGTACATGGAGAATGAGAATTCAAATCCAGGCCACCTGGCTCCAGACCTCATCCTCTTCAATGCCATGAAATAAGCTTTTATAGTTAACTAATGAACGACTGCGATCACAACTGCTACTTAGAATATTGTTATTTGAAAAGTCCTATCTATATAACATAGCAGATCCACAATTCTGAACCACTGAAAACAATACCCTTAATTAAAACACACACAAAAAAAGAGCCCTACATAAAAATTCCCAGTTAAGAAAGGCAGAAGAATAAACTGTGGGTCAGTGTTTCTTGAAGGGGAAGTTATCATTGAAAGGTTTTTCAAAAGCATCTAAATAGTAGGTGATATTAGCCTGAATGACTGGAAGAGATCCATCTAGACATAAGAGGCTGCTGGGATATATTTAGCAGCACTGAAGGACAAAGAAAGGTGGCCAGGACTGTGTCAGGCCTGAGCCCAAAACAAATTAGACTTGGAACAAAGATTCCCATTTGGAAAGGCAAGATATTTTAAATTTAAAACAAACAAAAATAACAACAAAACAACAACAACAAAAAACAAACAAACTATGCAACGCCTAAGTTCCTGGACATACAATTACAATTTGGGCGGGGGGGGGGGGGCGGGGGACAAACCATGAGGCATATATGACCCCAAACAATTCATAACCCCATTTCATCTCTTGCTCTTAACCAGCAGCTTGAAAACAATGTTCAGGGTTTCAGCAGGTTGGCATGTTTCTCCCAGCACAGAACACCCAGCTGGCCCCTGGATGTCTAGCCATAACCAAGCGACAGCGTTCAGTTCAGATCCACATCTGGTTGGGAAGCATTTTCTGTGCCAGAGACTGAAGATGAATAAAGTTCAGGCCTGACCTCATGAAGATGGTAATACAGAGATAATATAGATAAGTGAGCAGGCGATCATTGCACAGTGTGAAAACTGCACAGACAGCAGGATATAGGGACGACGGCATCTCTGGAGTCATAACGAGCTTATCTTAGTCAATGAAAGCCTCCAGAAAACTGAGGAATGAGGATAGTGTTAAAGTCATCCTGGAGAACCTTCTTCTTAAAAAGGGGCTCAGGCCAGTAGCAGGTGTATCCCTTTGGTGGCTCCGCATACATACTAATTTCAGAACTCTGATTTAGAAAACTTAAAAGCCTTGCCCAATATCTGGGATAAGAGAAGCCGGTTTCCATCCTTGGAAAGACATCTCTGGGAGTTCTGGTCACATCTGAATGGCTTAGGGGGAATAATGAACCGGGGACACTGTTGATACCTTTCAACTGCCAATTATGATGGAGTTGTCCCACCCACTCATCTACAAAAGTTTCCCTCGTAGGGATGAAGTTTAGATCCGAGGAGAATTCTATTTAAGAAGTTTCTGCTGCCCAGTAGCCTCCCATCATGCACAGCCTAAGATCACCTAATTAAGCCACTGAGAAGCAGGTGCATGAATTGGTATCTGTGAGCCACAATTACAAATGACAAAATTATTTCCAACACTTGAAATCAGAGTTTGAGAGTGTGAAAATCATTTTCCATTGAATTATGATCTAGGCGAAGGCATCAGTTGCAGTGCCACTGACTTCCTCAGGGATCCTAGGCCTCTTTCTGGGGTTTTACTGCAGATTCTGATGGTTGTTTCCTTATTTGCCACCTGAACAGTGAGCACTGTCCAGACAGCAGTTACGTCACACCTGCCTGCTGACCTCAGGAGGCTCTGAGAAGGCTAGAGCCATTCAGGTCTTGGCTATCTCTGAGTGGCACCTCTGCTATAGAGCTGCCAGCTGCCCACCCTGCCTGGGTGGGCTCCATGCTGTTTCTCACTATGGGAGGCTGTTCAAACACATCACGTGAGTGAAACCTGCTGAATTTGCTTCTCTAGAACAGCCAGGGTATTTTTTTTATTATTAATCCTATTCCTTGGCACCAACCTCCTTGATTTCTTCTCCTTTTCTATATAAGCTTTTTTAAAAAATGAACTTACCTGAAATTAATAACACATCCTTGAACCAGGGCAGCTTTCCCCTTAGCAGCCACACTGTCCAGTGGTAAAAATTATCAGCCACATACAAGGGGTCTAACCAGCAGAATGAAATATAGGACTGACCAGTGTCTAGATAATTAAGACCCTGGATATATTTTACTCTGTTTTCAAAGTAGAAGAAAAGCTGCTTTACCCTCCTCATAATGAGCATTGTTTTCATATCATGCATTTATGCTGGGTGACCTCAACTCTCAACATACTCATATTTTATTCTTTGCTGTCCTCAAGGAAACCCTAGCTTATTAATTGTTAAACACATTACGGAACCAGGGATTCATTACATGCTGTTTTCAATTCAGAAGGTTGGATGGCCAGCTGCCTGTCCTGTATCCAGGAGGTTGATGCTCAGTAATGTATCATTATAATGTAGCTGGTGTAATGAAGCTGAGGTCCTGGGTGTGATTCCCATGGTGCCAGTTTCCTGGCTTTCTGTCTATAGACCATAACTCTGTTCTGATACCGTGCTTCAAATGTGTGGTATTGGTTGAAGCCAGACTGAACAAAACAAGTCATCACTACTTCAGGGACAAGAGCTCATGGTGCGTTCCTTAGGGTTAGTGGATATGTCAATCTTTCTTCAAGATACTCCAAAGCAAAGCAAAATTCTCCCTTACTTGACTTCCCACTACACTTTTCTTCTCTCAAGATACTGATCACTTTCTATTCTAGGTGCCAATAATTAGCGTCCACATATTATCTTCTCTACTGGGATTATAAATTTCTTGAAGACATAAACCATATTGAATACATTTTTATATCTCTTACAATGCTGTTGCATGCTCAATAAATATTTGTTGAAAGAGTAGATAGAAGAATGGATGGATGGTTAGAGAAATGGATGAATGAATATGTGCATAAGTTATCTTTGCAAATTTGTTGGCTAGTACTTCTATTGATATCTGTCAGGGACAGATAACTCAGAGGTGTAAAATATGGTGTAATAATCATGCATTATGATACTATATCTTTCATAAAGCTGATAAATCTGATAAGGTAGTGTACATTGAATACCCATAATATGGCTGATAATGCATAGAAATTCCCTTCTCATTAACAGAAACAAATTCTTTCACATATTTCCAATATTCCAAACCTACTCTAACTTTCAGAAACATCGAGCAATTGAATTGTTCTGCACACCATCATACAGTATCAGTGAATTTAGTGGGTTTATTAGTTATCTATTTATCCATAACAAATTAACCCAGTATTTACCGGTTATAATAATAACTTTTCTCAGTTTTCCTGGGTTACAAATTTGGGTATAGTTTAACTAGATGATTCTCATTTAAGCCTCTCATGAGGCTGCAATCAAGGGGTCTGCTGAGGCTGCTGTCACTCCAAGGCTTGAGTGGGTAGGATCTATTTGCAGACTTTCTCATATAGCTGGTATTAAATCACGGGTCCTCACTAGCTTGGCCATAGCTGAAGCCTTCAGTTTCTAGCCTTGTGGGCCTCTGCAGAGCACAACTCACTCAAGACAGCCTGCTTCCTCCCATTGCAAGAGCTTTAAGAGAGTGAAAGAGAGCAAGAAAGAGGCTGCAGTCTTTTTGTAACCTAACATCAGAAGGGACCTCCCATCATGTTTGTTGTATTCTATTGGGTAGAAATGACTACTGTCCCACCCACACCACAGGAATGGATAACATAAAGACCAGTGTCCCAGGCATCAATTATGGGTTATCTCAGACTGTCAGCCATGGTGGGTCCCCAAGGCTCACAGAAGGACCATCTGTGAGCTGCTTTTTGCTTATCTGTATGTACTGTGTTAGATCAGAAGATGGTGCTAGATAAGAGATCATAGAAGCAAGGTGGATCACAAGGGAGGTTTCCTTTCTCCATGTTAACAGAAAGTCAAGGTAAATGTGGCTTCTTATTGGGAGGCTCAACCAACAACCTTGTACCCCCTGAATGCCACCACCCAAACCTCCTGCCTGCACTAACTACCTCAGCTCTCTTTAATAGATAGTGATAGATTTCCAGAAACTTCAAGTGCATGGATTTACTTTGCAACCATTGTGAGCACCTTATGTTGGATGGTGGGATTGCTTTCCCAGAAGGATCAAAGATCAAAATACTGTGTGGGTGGAAGAATGAAACTCTTTCTTGATGGAGTGAGTGAAACCCAATTCTGTATCTAGTTGTCTTTCGCCAGGGAAAATGAATGCTTCGAATTCCCTAAAATCCTCTAAGATTGTATTCCTTTGTGTCTTTTAAAGAAGGATGGCAGGATAGATAATAATCAAAGAGATACAATATATTGGACAAGGAGTGAAGGATATTTTCTAAGCCCCTTTTGCTTCGAATGGTCATTTGCCCTGAAAGTCCACTGTTAGTGCCAAATCTTCTTAACTCCTTAAGCAAGATAATGACATTTTATTAAAGAGCAATTGCTAGATTATTAGCCACTGGGCTTAAAACACTGAAGTGTCATCATTCTCCCACTTCCCTTGGCTCGGATCAACGTGGTTTAAGCTGCTTCTGAGATGTGAAGTTCATAGCAAGCAGCTCTCCTCATCCTGCTCAGAATTACCAATAAATTAGAATAACTAAGTGAGAAAGGGTGAGACAAAGGCAGTGTTGAAAGTAGAGGCCAGGGCCTGGGTCATTTTGAATATGAAACGAAGCATGGTTTATGTTTTGTATTTTATAGGTTTTAAAACAAAGCTAAAGGATAACATTAAGGATCAAGGTCAGGGTGTTATCTTTTGTGGGGTGAACAGGGTGGGGGTGGTGAGGTCACAGCTCATGCCCAAGACTGGGCCCCTCCTTTCTCTGTAACATTTATTTTCCCGAGCTTCTGTCTAATTAATATAAGGCCTTGCTCGAGCACACTGGCCCTCATTGGGCCTGTCACTCGTTAATCAAGCGACCCTTCTAGCCTTGGGTAATGACCTTGAAAGAATATATCAGCCCATGATGGCGGAAGTGAGGAATTAAATTGTTTCTCTGAGTGCTTATGGTCATTGCTGACAATTTATATCTCACAGCTGCCCTGGGCTGGCCAGGCTAGCCATTGCACGACAATCATTTTCCTGGCTCGGAGTGGATTGTGTGCTGGACAGGGACTGAGCTGGCCTCCTGTATGTCTCCATCTTTATGCTATTTCCCCCTCCCCCCGCCTTCTTTTAATCATGTCTTTGTTTGAGAGACAGGGATTGTACAAAGTTAAAAGCTTTGTCATTAAGGCCACCAAGAGCCAGAAGCTCAGGGTAAATCGCGTGTCTGGCGCTCCCTGGCTTTGTCTCCAAGCACACTGTTTTCGCCTCTGCTGATGTCAGGCTTAAAAGGGAAGTGTCTTGAGAATTATGTCAGCTCAAAACTCATAAGAGAAAAATTACTGGAAATATTAAAAGGCTGCAAAGGGTGCATTGTGTACAAGTGATTATGCCCGAACCCTTTCTGGGTCTCTCTAGGAGGTCAGGGAGATATTGGCTACTGGTCCTTAGGGGAATAGGCAAGGGTGGGGAACTTTCTCGCTTTTTACCTTTTATGGTAGTATATTTAGACCTAGTGGTGTCTTGGGGTTCACTAGTGTGCAGCTAAAATTGTCCCCTCATACCAAAACAAATGTTATCTGCACCTGAAATTAAGCACCGTGTGTCCTCTTCAAGTTCGCATACCCTCCTTCTCTTCTGTTTGCTTATCTTGAAACTAAGTAAGTGAATTTTAAGTGGTCTTTTCCCGCAAGAGTCTTTTTCATTGTTTTACCATGTTACGATGGGTTTGCGAAAGAATTCAGAGGAAGATTCAATCCATTAGATAACATCCAGCTAATAAATAGTGAACATTTGTACATCCCCTTACAATCTACAGTGACTGGGTTTTGCATACCAAGTTTTATACATATAATGATATGGCTTTGATTTGTCCTGGGCTTTCTCTAGCATTTGGACATTCAGTGGTGATTACTCAAAGTGCATGCTAAAATTTCAAAGAGGAGCAGTCCCCAGTAGGACTCACCAGAATCAGGCAAGTGTTGGTAAAACTCAGGGGGTTTATGATTCCTTCATTTTACTGGCTGGCTGCGTGGCACATGCACCTATTTGTCCTACTGAATGATGCTTTCCATACACAGGGAAAATTCTTTCTCTGGGGGTCTGTATAGTGTGAGTGCTTCTGTGAGTGCTTCAGTTTGCCCTTGAACTTGGGAACTGCCCTTCTTACGTGACCAAATTGTGCAGGATGGTTAGTAGAAGGGAACAGGCAATAAGAGCTTTTGTCTAATTGCCCAAGACCTTGCCCTCCATGAAAAAGCATAAATATTGATTCTGACCTCAGTCCACCTGGGGAAAAATTTGTATGCAAACTTGCAAAACTGATACCCCTGATAACACAAGTGCCAGTGGCGGTAGGTGACCCTAATACAAGCTGACCACATACATGCTGATCCTACTGAGGTTCACATCAAGATGCCTGGAGGCCAAGCCCATGGAAGGCCAGGGCTGCATCGTTTCACCTTTGAATTCTTTACCACATCCAGGGGGACAGCCAGCATATTGCTCAGGGAAGAATGTGGAGGGCTTCCTTCCTTCACGCAGTGTCAAGTGATGGGCTCCATACATTCATTCAGCCATCAGAACATAAACATTGAGCTGGTTCTTCTGCTGTTTGAGAACTGGGATGAAAGGAGTTACAGGAAGGTGACTCTGCCCTCTGCCCTTGTTTTCATGCATATGTTGTCATGGAAAGTCCACAAAACTGGAAGTCTAAGGTCTCGCTTCCAGTCCTCATGCCACCCTCCCTCACGCATCCACTTTGCAAGAGTCGCCATTCTCGGGGAACATCAGAGTCTATAAATTTAAAATGAAGGGGTTGGACTTGCTAATCTCCATGGTTCTTCCTGGCATGACATCTCTGTAATTCTAGAGGACTGCCTGTCACTTTCTGAGAGAAAAAGCCAAGTAATAGGAAAAGAATGTGTTTATGTATTTAAAAAAAAAATGGTCAGGATTGCCTGGTCCTTGCGCATGGGAGGTACCTATGAAGACAGCTTGAATTGGCTGATGGAAGGAATTAGCTGACAGATGAGGAATCCCTCTGTTCAAATCCCTTGGCCTCCTGACCTTCCTTCATACAGATATTCACGCCAACTACTTACCCTGGCTCCTGGCACAAACAGACCTGCCAGGGTGTCATTTTTCTAATATATGGTTCCAGTGATAAGGCTACTATTTACCTGAAGAATTTGCAAACAGAAATGATGGAGATTTTGAAAGTTTCTTCTGCTTTTTCCAGAAGTTCTCAGAATCAATCCATCATCCACTTTAGCATGGTCACTGAGTTGGCTTCAAATCCATCCCCACTTGTCTATTTTCAACGATGGAGGGCTGAATAGACACATCTGAGTTCCTTTGTTTGTTTTAGTAAAGGATAGAGTTTCTTTAAGTCAGAAATGAGTTCTTTATGAGATGCATGTGAGTTAGGGCAAAATCAAGGAAGGGAAACTTCTGGAAGAGGTGAAAGACACTTCATTGATCTCCTTTTTATTTTATTTTATTTATTTATTTGTTTGTTTATTTGTCTTCCCATCCTTCAGAATGTACACTTGAAAAAAAGAATCAAACTTTCTTGCCCTGACCCCAGTACCTTGTAAGTCACAGTGAAATGGGCCAAGCAGCAGGCTAACTCTGCCTTGTGGGCAAGTGAGGAAAACACTATGTGGTATGGAGCACGTTCACGTGAATGTTGGTGAACTCTGCCCGTGGGATGGGCCACAGCATCACAGAAAGCCTGCTCTAGCTGCTTCTAATGTGCCGTGTTGTGTGCAGAGTGTGCATGTCCTGCGAGGGCACATCTGATCACTTGTTCAGAACCACATTGTCCCTGTGTTAGGCCCTGAGTCAGCGCTGTGAGATCTCACTGTACTCACAGGCACTGTGTTCCGAGAGTTCTTCACTAAGGAGCTTGCATGTGCTTATTTGACTTAACCTTTAAAAATCCAATTTCTGCTAGGCATGGTAGTGCACACCTATAATCCCAGCAGTTCTGGAGGCTGAGGCAGGAAGATTGCAAGTTCAAAGTTCAGCAACTTAGCAAGTCCCTAAGCAACTTAATGAGACCTTGTCTCAAAATTTTTAAAAAAGGGTTGGGGATGTGCCCAGTGGTTAAGTATCCCAGGTTCAATCTCTGGTACAAAAAAAAGAAAAAAGAAAAGCCTAATTCCAAATCAGAAGTCCCAAAATACTACCTAAGAGGTCATGAAGTATATCCTCATTGTCTGAAGAAGCAAAAATAAAAGGACAGTGAACTCCCTTCCTGGGCATAGAATGGACCTAGGACACAATATTATAGTGAGCAAAGGTGAGCTTCAACAACCCTTACCCAAGTGGGATCCAGCATCTCCTTGGGGAACAACTTGGCCAGGCTGCTTGGTCCACTGCTCCTCTCTCCCAGTTAACCTCCCCATCCTCTGCACCAAGTTATTGGTTATAATCTTGAATCCTAACTCTGTACTCGCCCCTGGGCTAGCCCCTGGGGAGTGGGATACACAGCATGTGTAGGAATGCTTCCCATACCCTCAGCAGACCTGATATCAAGTGAGACAAGGAGAAACCTGGTGAGATCAGATCTACTCTAATGGCTGACGTCAGACTCCAGGGGAACAAGCATTTGTTGAACAAGAAGTCTAGGACCTACTTAATTTTTGCAATGATGCTTTGAAGGAGCCTACATTATGCCTGTTTTATGGTGTATCAGCTTTTCTGGCTGTTTGTGATTTTCTAAAGACTTCTTAAATCCAATGAATTTCTAATTTATTAGTTCCCAGTTTTTTTCACAGTATTTTTTTAAAAAATATTATTTGTTGTGCTAAAAAATGATAGACATCCTGATCTGATGCCAAACTTCATTGATTGAATAATAATGAATTCTTCTTCCTATAGCCATTAAGTAAGGGCATATTTAACTGTGACTCATTAGTTAACCAAGACTTTCATGCAAACTTGCTTTTTTTTTTCCCAAAGGGAAAGGAACTTGGTGCTTTGATCAAGGCTTGGGAAATCTTTATCATTATGGGAAAATACTGTCTTTGGAGACCTGAGATTCTAAGAATCTGGGGCTGGGAAACCACTACTTTCACGGATGGAATTTTAGGCTTATATAATAAGCAGAAGTGAAAAGCTTTGGTCAGTATAAGCATCTACCATGGTTTGAGCAGGGTACCAACTCCCAGGGAAAGCTATTCTTGGAGTTTTCCCAGATTTCCACCTTTCTCTTCTTTTACCATATTTTCTCACAGTGGTTTCCATGAGAGCCATTAGGGGGATAAGAGAGTGATGCTGGAATTTGGGGGCAGATAAAGTAGGGGATTCAGAGTGAGACAGAGATATCACAGCCCTACATCCCTGCCCACCTTTCTATCCATAGGATTGACATGCTTGTGTAAGGAATTACCAGCACTGTTCTGATGGATTCAGAGCTGGTCAACAGTGACTTAATAGAATAAATGATTCTTAACTGGGATTATTACTTATTAATGGCAGTTCACATTCCACAAGCTTCCCCGTGTGCTCCTCTCCATTCTAAACTCCTTAAAATCACCCCTTAAGGTAGAGGTGAGAATTTGAATTCCATTGATGTAATTCCTCAACCAGGTAATAGCAGGACCACTTCAGCATCTGTATTGTAAACTACTCTATAGTTGTAACCAACCAACCAACCAACAACCAGACCCAGTTTAAGCTCAATGATGCAAGGGAGGAATTCCCCTTGAAAAGCAGGCTATTCAGAAGTTTTTATTTATTTGTTTTGCTTTTGTTTTGGGGTCTATGATTCCTGAAGTGTTATATCCACTATTCTAGAGTTCTTATGAATCCAAAGAGTCATTTATATGTTGTATGTTATGATAGTTTCCTAGGTCCCTCTAACCTTGATTGAGAATTTTTTTTTAATCTCCCTCCTCTTCTGGGGTATTCGTTTGTGCCAACAGATTATCATTATCATTCTGATATAGGCAGGTCTCTGTCCTTCTTTTCCCTGTATTATTTTATGGACTCTTCACTCTTCAAAGGCAGAATCTATGTCTTCATAATCATCCTTTTTTTTCAGTGTAAATAGTAGGTGCTAAATAAATATTTGTTAAATTAAATTGATTTTGTCTAAATTTGCATTTAATCCCATAGATGATTTGGTTTATTCATTTAATAAACATTTATTTCACATCTACTACGTACACTTGCTAGACACCAGATGTTTGTAGAAATAATGAATGGCGATAGTAGACTCTTGCAGAGCAGAAGGGGCTGAGCAGTGAAGGAGCCAGGTGGAGATTTTGAAAGGCAACTCACCTGTTCTTCTAAAACCACTGAAAGATGCAGATCAACATACATGAGCTGAAATTTGCCAAGACAATGATTTTATAATTTTATAATTTTTCAAAAATCTCTTTCCCAGTTTAGTGAGAGCTGATGCTTAATTCTTTACTAAATAGATGCATTAGAAAAACTTAAGGCAGGTTTCATAGGCTATGCCTTTACAGTTTTATTCCTCCTCCTAGATGAACACACAGGATTATCTAATTCCAATTGAAATTTATAGAATTTGGTACAACTTATGGGAAGTTTTGGAAAATGGAACTTTGGGGATTAGACATAGTCATAAAATATAATAATTGTAAAGAGACACAAGACTCTGTCATTAAATCTTTAAAATGACATTTGATGTAGAAAGGCACCAGAGAATTCCATTAAATGTTTTTAAAAGTGAGATTTGAAGTAACACTTTTAAAATGAGCTTATTATCTGAAAGAAAACCTAACTTTTCCATCCCAAACTTGAGTTTGTTTAAAAAAAAAAAAAGTACTTGGCATGAAATCAAATCAAGTTTGCAATGAGTCCATATAAACCAACCCCAATGGAAGCAGTTTCTATATATTCTTTTATCTTTAATTATGTGACTTGCTTTGTACCTAAAATAGCATAATTTAATTTCTGAAAGAAGTGTCAGATTGTTTTTCCGTCCAATCACACTGCTAATAAACCTACTTCATTCCCTAGAAATTGTTGTTTCACAAACAAAACAGTGTAATTCCTAGTAGGTTATAAAGCATTTAACCTAAGCATCCAAGTACAAATTGTTACTCAAATCATGTCTTACTAGCAACTACCCCTAATAAAAGAAATAGACCAGGGTGTGATGGTAATTCCACTTTAGCCCATGCTGGCGGTAGCACTAGAAACAGAGAAGTGTTGGGGCTGCCTTCTGGAACCTTCAACCATTGAAGTCCCTGGGAAGAGATGCTCTGGTGAAGTGGTAAGGGGAAAGACCAGACATATGGCATGTAACCAGGAAGAATGAGGAGCAGAGAATGGTGGTCTGATTCTGGAAGTAAAAAATGAAAAAGAAATTCCAACTGAGGTCCAAGTTCAAAGGTACATGTTAAAAGTAGTACAATTCATGAATGAAAATAAACAATAGGTCCAAGGTAGATAGGAGTGGGAAAAAAAAGTTAATGTGGAAGGAATTCTAAAAATAAATAGATAGATAGATAGATAAATAAATTTTTTAAAAAGGCGAGACAAATAATTTAAAAAAAGATTTTAGAGAAATGTGGATAAAAGGACATAGAAAGCCTTAAAAACAGAAATAAAATATTGACCATTTAATCTTACGTAAATGAAGAAGAAAAGAAATGGATTTATATCAATAATATAGAAAATAGATTTTTTTCTCCCAATGGAAATTTTCTGTCTTCTAATTTAATTAGAAGTAGCAGAAAAAGTTTTAGGCTTGAAGACCAGAAGGATGGGTCAATTTGAATCCCCTGAAATTTAGCAGATCACCCCTTTCCCCCTGAGAAGTTGGTAGGATTGGAAATGTCAACACCTGTCTGCTTACTTCAGTGAGACTTGGGAAATTCACATTTTCCATTAGCAGACAGTGCCTATCACTTAGTGCCTTGGAGATGTTCCTGGACCTTGCAAACTGCCCTTGCCTTCTCCATTTGGCCTCTTACATGCCACGAATCTCCCAGCACTTCTTGTTCTGTGGCACAATGACCACTGTTCTGCTTAGCTGGGAAGGTATGTTAACCTTTTAATGCCACACTGGTCACCAAGTACCCATCTGATGCTTTTCAAAGACCTTTTTGGATTCGAAAATGAAGTCAGGCATCAGGGTAGAATAAGGGGGGAAAGAAAAATCTTACAGATAATTTAGGTTGTATAGATGAAAATTTGTTTTCTTTCAGGAAAATCTAAGAAAAACTCAAATTTGTTATTAGAGGATTCTGCTGCATATCCCTCTTTGGAGGTCTTTAAAGTTCTTCTTTCTTGTGGTTAAATATGTCTATCTTTGGCTGGGTCACCCAGCTGCCAACCCAGGAGCTACTGTCCCCTTCTACCTGCCAAGGTTCTACTGATATATCTCCTCATGGCTCTTGACTTACAAATGCACCTTCTGGAGGGTTAGGGGCTTGTGGATAAGGTAGCTTCACAGAATCAATCATTTGGCAAAAGCTAATTAAACAAGGCAATAAAAAGGAACTAATGGGTAGAACGTAAAAGTAAATCCTAGCAGATGCTTCTTTATTCAGGGAAATAAGACCTAACCACACGAAAAAGTAAATAGCATTTCTAAACATTGAATGCTGAATCTTAGATCAGTACTGTAAATAGTCTATTTAAGAAGAGATGATCTCAGTGACTAGACACAGTGACTTATTTAGACCTATGCCGTCCAAGATGGTAACCTCTAGCCATGTGTGGCTCACAAGTGCTGGAATTGTGGCTAGTCCTAACAGAGATGTGCTCTCTCTCTAAAATGCATTCCAGATTTCAAAAACTAAGAACTCGGTACCAAAATAAGGTGAAATATCTCAAAGGTTGTTTATGTTCATTACATGTTGAAATGATAATATTTGGGGTAAAATATCAGCATATTAAAGCACAATAATAAATGAAAATAAGTTATGTCATAGATGTTAATTTCATGTCTTTCTTTTCACATGTTTGAGTGTAGTTACTAGAAAACTTACAATGAAATGTGCAGGTCACATGGGGGGCTCATTGTCTCTTTCTATTGAACAGTGGACTTGAATTATTAGGACTTGAATTATTCAGGACCTACATCTCTGTATCTAAGGACTTCTTCTGGGGTTGAGGCAGATGAAAGTGATTGGGAATTCACATTCTCCCCTCCTCCCTACTGGCCCCCAATCCATAACTTCAGGAGTTGGTGTATAAATACCCCAGCTCCCTCCCCTCATAGTCAAGCTAGCTCTAATGTGTATATTTTATACTGTTTCCAATATTTTACCTACAGTTCCTCTACAGTCATTCTACTCTGTTGCGGCTCTCTGCTCTCCCCAGATGAGCCACACCCCCTCAGATTGCTTGCTTCAGGGACTGAGACCACTGAGGTAGCAAGGGAAGAAGGCTGTAGGTTTAGACAGGGCATTTGAGATGTGAGTGGGATTTGCAGATGTCGATGGGAAGGGACATCCATCTGTTCACTTATTCATCCATGAATTTTACTGATGAATATGGAAAAAGACAGACATTGTGAAAGCAGAAATGCCGCTGCCTGCTGAAGGAGCATGAGATGGGAAATATTTCGAAGGCAAAGAAGAGTAGGAGATAGAGCTAGAAATACAAGCCGATCCCCAAACATGGATGGTCTCAGTTGCTCGGGGTCTTGTAGGCCACAGTGAGGTTCTCATCAAAGGTGCTGAATGGTGGGAAGGCATCATCACTGCTGGGCTTTCGCAGGTGGTACTTGAATGGGAATTGGAAATGAGGTGAAGGGAGAATGAAAGAAAGCAGCACAGCCTGCTGGACCTGCAGTGGGACGATGAAGACTTCACCCAGGGTGCTGTGACAAAGTTGAAATAATCACCCTAAATGCTTATGGTGCTGTACAGCTTGCCAAGCTTTTTCACATGTTTAAACTTTCTTCATCCCCCATCAATCCAGAGAGGTAAACAAATGCAAACAAAAACAAAAACAAACAAACAAAAAACCTTTTGAAGAAAGAAATGGCAGGGATGGGTGTGTAATTGGAAAGTATCAGAGGTGAGTACCATAGCGGCAAGAGTGGCGACATCAGTGTCTGTCCATCTATCATCCAGCCAAGTCATTCGGCACACGTGCACTGAGTGCCTACTGTGTGTCAGACACTACTCTAGGTGTGGGAATGCACTATGGGCATGACAGACAAAATCCCCTGCCCGGTGAGTTTATGTTATGAAAGCCAATGGGAAATAAGGGAAGGGGAAATTGATTTGGGGAGAAAGTGATGATTTTGGCTTTAGATGTATTGGCTCCAAGTTTCAAGTTTCAAATTAAAAGGCCTCTGAACTGTCATTCTAGAGTGAGGGCTGAGCAAGAGGTATGTCTGAGCCTTACCTGCAGGTAGGCGGTGTTTGAAAATTTGAAATCACCTTCCAAATGCAGCTGCATGACAGCCCCATTCCACAACATGGAACCTTCAGTCCACTTTACGTTCAGGGTAGAGATGATGAACATTGGTACTTGAATCTATTTTTGCCTGTGTGTATGCGTATCTCTTTTGTGGAGTTAATGTAGAAGTGCACACACAGACACACAGGCTATAGTATTTTCTAACTGTACAGATCTGTGGACATCAGTCGTGGTAGGATTTAAGCCCTGATTATAAAAGAGGACTTGCTGCTCTAACTTCCTCTGTACAGTCCTGGTACATGGAGAAATTTGAGGCTATTCTCTTTTATAGCAGTGAGCATACTCGGTGTTGGGATTTGGGGTGAGCTGTAGAACTCCTCAAACTGAAGTGGTACTGGTCACAGCAAAACTGATAAGTGTCCAGTGGTGATGGTGAAGAGTCTGCAATTCGGAGAGGTGCCGATGCAACCGTTTATGTCTTTTGAATACTTATTTATTTCCTGGGGATTATTTGTCCCATGTTATATTCCATGAATGGCAAATGACCAATGGAAGCAATGTGTTTGCCTTTGCTCAGAAAATGTACTATTATTATGACTGACTCGACGTCATCCTCCAGATGGGCTTGTTTGACGGGTGTAGCCCGTCAGTCCAGCCACACAATCATTCTGTTTAAACAGCTGGTCAGATGATCAAAATAGTTAGACATAGATATAGCTCAAAGAAACATCTCCCAAATAGAGTCCCAGATTCCCCTATGACAGATTTGAAATAGTCACAGATTCCCCCTAGCCATAGGTCATTTCAAAGGAATATATTCCAGCCTATTCTTCATAATTTTCTTCCAAAGAAACAGAATTGGTAGATTCTTGTATTTGTCTTTACTCTCTCCTCTCCTCTCATCCTTCCTAGTTTAAACCTTGTCTTGTCTTCAGACCTCCACTCCATCTTTTTTGTTCAGGAATCCTTTTACATATTTGACTTGGTTATCATTAGCTGGGATGTTCTGCTCCAGTTTAATGTGGTACGGCCTGCACGTCCCTGAGTGCACAGAACTGATAATTGGCAGCCTGGGAAGCTGAACAAAAAGATGACAAGACTCGTGAGCTTCGACTGTGCTGTCCTTCCACACGCACAAATCCAATTTAGGTCAATGAAAGTCATGTAGATAAAGGCGTGGAAAAGGGGCCTTCAGAAAGCATATTTTCTAGTCTCATTGAGATTTGGAGCACTCTGGGGAGGAGCATGGAAGGGTGTCTGAAAAGTATTTTGGACGTATACCTTGTATATATGAGTTAGAATGCACTTTACTTTCATTTATTTACTTCTGAACATGTGAGTCCCTTTGTTTTAAGGGGGAAAAAATACATTGAAATATCAAGATTGTAAAATGACTAAGGCCAACTCAACTGCAATCATATTTTGTCTCTCATCACATATGAGGAGAAAGGGAGAAGGAAGGAGGAGGGAAGGACGGCTGGGACACATCAGGTGCCTTGACAGTTAGTCCCTTTTAGCTTGTTCAGTGGCCCACCCGTCACCAGCCTTCCACCTCAGACTTCTGGGCAGGGACAAGGAGAGATACAGAGTGCCTTGGCAGGAGATAGACCTTAGTGACTGAAGCAGGTGGTCAGTTTCTTTGAGCTTCAGTCCTAGATAATAGGGGTGATGATATCTTTCTCAGAGAGTAATTGATGGTTGCATAAGATGGTACATGCAAAGTTTGTTCTTATCCAATGGTTGTTCATACCAGTATTGGAAGTATAGAATAATACTATTATTCCAGAATATTCCACCTTCTCATACATAAAGTGGTAATTAATAGTAGGTATCTTAGTCAGCATTTTTGCTGCTGTGGCCAAAAGACCTATTTCAGAGGAGGAAAAGTTTATTTTGTGGTTCATAGATTCAGAGGTCTCAGTCCATAGACAGCTGGCTTCATTCCTTGGGGCTTGAGGTAAGTCGGGACATCATAACCAAAGGGTGTGGTGGAGGAAAGTGGCTCAGGACATCACATCAGGAAGCAGAGAGGGAGAGAGCTCTGCTCAACCCAGGTCAAAATAAATACCCCAAAGGCAAGGTCCCAGGGACCCACCTCTTTCAGCCACACCCTACCTGCCTGCAATTAAACAACCGTTAATCCTATCAAGGATTATTATATTGATTACATTAGATTCTCATAACCCAAACATTTACCCTCTAAACTTTGTTGCATTGCCTCACACATGGGGGATACCTAATCCCTAAACCATACAGAACCTAAACCATAGAGCAGTTATAAGACATAAATCTGAAAAAACAGGAATAGGTATCACTTAGCATAGTGTTTGGCACATCAATACATGGAAGTCCCTGTTAGTAGTAGTAATAGCAGCTGTATTCACCTGCCTCTCATTCATTATGGCTATAGTATGGCTTCTGTGTGCCACCTGCCCTTCCATTGTCAACCCTTCCTATCTCTGTGGCAGTATTTTAATCATTTGGCATAGCTGAGGAGCAGAATGGCCAACATCCACAGGCTCCATCATCCTGCTTCTCCAGTGCCTGCTCTGTGTCTCTTCCCTCGACCTCCTTGTATCCAGTCTTCTAATCTTGCTCCTTCAAGGCTTCTGACTAGCCAGGAATTTGTCATTGCTCAGTCTTTGTATGTTCTTATCTCAGGCCATTTTGTCTTCATCTCAAATTGATGATCTTGTGGATAACTGAAAGCTCTTCATTACAGGATAATTAACCAACACCACTGTCCTGTGAGCCACCCTTGAGGGAAGCTGTTAGATGATTTATATTCACACCAGCCTGTGCTAATACATCCATGAACCAGTCCCAAGTTCATGTCTCCGTCATCAGCTGGTCATTTGAGGATCTGGGTCAACTGTTGGTGTAACTCTGGACCTTCTCAGAACTGACCCTGAGTATCCCACAGTTCTCCTTGTAGGATGTGATGTTGATCTACCTATCTGACCTTATGACCCAATGGATCTGATACTCAGCTCACTTAGGGCATCTCTAGTCACATAGTCACTTAGAGTGCTTTGATCAGATTGAGATCACTGCTAAAACCCAGTTTCACTCTAGTGACTTGCTTGGCAAAGAGCTGTCCATCTGTCTCACCCGTCAGAAAGTGATTTTTAGCCATGTTCACAGATCTCTGGTTACCATGTCAGCCTTGCTACTCATCGTGCTAATTCTAACCATCCTGCCTGCAATGATTGAGTACCATTGTCTGACCTATATTATTTAAGAATCCTATTACCTGCAGTGAAACTTGGGAACCCTGTTTCATGGTGGCATTTCCTTTTGTCAACTCTGACCTACAGAGGACAGGAACCAGGGAGATTTTAGTGCTACCTCACTGCTGGGTTCCCTTAGGACTTTGTGAAGCCGGAGTCCTCTGGACCCTCTCAGGCCACTTGGTCAGGTGATGGGTTCTACAGTCTTAGACACTGTATCTATTCTAACATTCCCATCTCCTGACCCTTCTGGCCCATTCCTGAATATAATGCCAAAGCAGCTCTCCTTCTCTACCCCATAACCCTCAGCACCCCTAAGCTTTTAGGAACCATTCTAGTCAAGTACTAAGACTGGCTTCAGATATCTCTGCCTGATCATCAATCCCAGACTCATAAGAGAGTCTTCTTATTTCATTATGTTCTTTGCCTGTCTGCTTTTCCAACAGTCCTCTTTGAACATCCTTTAGACCTTTTCTCATGAAAGGTTCACATTTTACCATAAATTGGCCATGTCCTTTGGTCCCTTCAGTGTGTAGGTTATGTCTCCCTGAAGCAGATGTATTTTTTCTCCTCTTGAGTTTCCTGAGATCTAACCCTGGCTTCAGGCTGCAGTCAGTGAGGGGTCATGGGGATGAATCTGAGGACCACAGCATGACTCTACAGGAACCTGCTTCAGGGAAGATGTTTTCAGGGAGACAAGGTGAGGGAGGGCTGTTCTTATCCAGCGAGGGACTGAAGCAGGTTCTATCCCAGTTTGAGTTCTGGGGAGTCCAGAAGTTCAAGATTTGTAGGATCATCAATCCAAATTATTCTAATTCACATTTCAAGGTTCCATTCTTTTTCTATCAGATTCCTGACTTGGGCACAGGAGTTCAGATAAGAACATGCATTTACTCTCCTTTCCAGATGAATCAACAAATATGAAAAGCGTCAGATACAAGAGGAATTAAAATAGGGTGATATAATAGCAAGTGGCTAGATAGTGACTAGAGATCTGTTGATCGGGGACGTCTGCTTAGAAAAGGTGACAGAAGCAACTCATGCAGAGGTCTGAAGGGAGCAGGCGGGCATGTTTGAGACAGGGAGAAAGGAAAAACTGTCCCAGGTGGGGATGGTAAGAAATGCAGTGTGAGGGATGGTCCCAGGCACCTGTGCAGGACTGGTCAATGGGAATTCATTCCACACAGGCCAGGAAGCACTGAAGGCATGGGTTGGTGGATTAGTGCTGCTGGTCATGGCAGCTGGGGTTGGACCAGGGTGAGGAGAAAGCACAGCAAAGAAGAGATGAGAACCGGCTGGGTGGTAGCGTGGTCATGCCATCCCCAAACCAGAAAGATCTAGGCTTACTGGATATGTAGAAGTTCTCCAGGCAGGGGAGGAAGAAGGATGTTTTAAAGACAAGGAGCAGGATTGACAAAGCCCAAATATGAAAATATCTGCTCCGTAGCCCCCATTGCAGCCAACTTGTTCCCACGAGGAGCCGGGCCAATGGAGGGAAGACCTTGAAAATATCTAACCATTGTCAACTGTGGGCACACGCCTTTCTCCATGAAGCCAAAGTGGGATGATTTGATCCATTGCCAGTGAGTTTCTCTGTCCATCAAAGAGTCTAAAAGTTACCTGGAGCGTCAATCTTTAAGCCTTTGTAGGTTCGGTACAGGGAGATCTGTTCAAAATACGTCACAGGCCCTCAGCCTAGTTCTAATTTTGGCAGAATTGTCAAAGTCACACAAGGAGGGCAGACCCGCTGCTTCTATTTTTTTTTTTTTTTTTTTGCCATTTATGGTCTGCATCTCACTGAGCCACGGTTTTCATTCATGTCTGCACAATACCGGCTCATCGCGTCTGTGTATTTCCAGTGTGTACGATTCTCTCTGGACTTGGTGTGCTGCTTTTGAAGACTTGTTGGATGATGGAGAATAAACTGGGTCTGATTCAGTGTTATCCAAAGTTGAGCCTGTGATATTAAGGTGTATCATCTTGTCATGGCTGTGGGGAAATAATCTACAGAATCATGTATGGCCCCTAATCTGACTTCTTCCCCTAAAAGACAGACGTTCACTCCAAAGCACGCACTTACCCTAAACCTTCATGCTTCTGTATGGCTCATCTCATCCCTTTCATAGAGAAAGTGGAGGCCTAGGAAAAATAACCCCACATGCTAGAGGTAGAGAAAGCCACTCGCCATTTTGGGGGAGCCTTGATTAGTGTTCCTGGAGTGTTGGGCAGATTGTGATGGATTTGGATTGCTAATAGGGTGGATGGGCATTTAGGGGAAGTCATTTTATGTCAATAACAAATTACCAACCTTAAGCATGTTCCAAAGGGCAGCCCCCTATTGTCCTCGCCTCCTGCCTCAGCCCTTATCTTTTGCTGAACATCTATTATGTCTGGGTACTAATCCAACTCAGTCTCACAAAAATTTTGTAAGCTCGTTATGATTATTTCATTTTATTGATGGGGTGGCTGAGGAAAAGACAGGTTCACATTTTCTCTCATCACCCAAGTGAAAAATGGTAAAGCTGAATTTCATGCCTTTTCTGACACAGAATCCAAAATCTTCTCTTCTGGGACTGGATTCTGGTACTGTCCAGTTCTGCTTGAAGCAGTTCTTCCAGAAGTCACTATGGAGTGAGAGGCATCTTGTATTGAAGTTAAGGCATCTGGTGCTTAAACTCAGGATCTGTGTGTTTATAGTAAGCACAGTCCAGTGTGGCTCATGCAAACCACCTTGATTTTTCTATTGAATTTGTCCTTCTTTCCTGATACAGTTTCATTCTTCTCCCCTACCAAAAAATAAAACACCTGCCTGAGTCAGATTGTGCCCATCTAAAGAAATATAAAAAATAGGGGTAGGTGGGAAGTAGGACGAAAAGGCTCACTAAAATTGGAATAGGTACTAAACACGTCCCCAAGAGTGTCAGTACAAAACCAGAGAACCTAGAGACAAAGGGAGACTTCCTCCAAGGAAGCGGCCTGGTACTTGTAAGTCCGTGAAGGAGCCAGATGAGAAGGGTCGTGTTGGAGCCCTTTAGGTAATGCTGTCTATTACACGCTGCACAGTTTAGAATGGATTTCTAGACGCAAAATACACATTATCGCCTTGGTTCAGCCAGGAATAGGGCTCTCTCAGGCCGTATGCATATTAAAGTGTGTAATCCTGCCGTTACTATGGGGAAATAATTTACAGGATCATACAACCTGCTGTCTCCTGTCATCTGCTGGGACCCTGTGGTTGCCGAGGCTGCACATGGGGACTTAGCTACTGAGTTAATGTCACCTACTGTGTAAAATTGCACCTAAGCAGAAGGAGAAGCCTGATTCGTCTCGGTCAGGGCTACATGTGGTGAAGGCTTAACTAAGAGAAAAGCCATCTGAACCCCTGTGGCTCCTGGCAAGGGGGCGTCTGAGCCAGGCCTGCCTCGGAGACCTGCTTTGGTCTCATAGCCTAGGATTGTTCCGGCTAAGACACATGGGCATTGTGTTTGCAAGTCTGTGCTAAACTTCAGAGCATTTCTTTGGGACTGTGTTAACCTAAGAATCTGAGGACCCATCAAGGGAAGGAAACCTGGACACCAAGACCTCTTTTCCCCATAATGTTCTGTTTATTTGGGGGAAAGAGAGTTAGGAAGGTAGAGGGCCGTGAGGTGGGAAAATGGGGAGGAGCTTATCCACTAGATTGCTTAGGCATCTCAGGTACCAGGTCCAGGCCAGGCGGCACCTCTTGAGTTTGGAACCAGTAGCATTTTATATATACATAAACATAAACTTGTTTTTAAAAAATCTTGGCATCTGAAATCAGACTAGGCCCGAGGCTTAGGAGACCCTCTGCAAGATCTAGTCAACAACAAATACAGCCCCAGAGCCTAAACAAATTCTTCTTCCACTCTGGGTTTCTATTTTCTTGGTTTATAAAATAGTGAGGTTTGAATGAATTTCAAAGCCCCTTCCTCCCTAATTCCCAGCCTGCTGTCGCGGGCATTCCTGAGTCTTTGTGTTGTTTCTGGAACCCCCACGTATCATCTAGCAGGGTGCCTCTCACAGAGGGACAAAGTGCCAGTCCTCCTGCACCCAGAAGGAAAGGTTCTGCACCAGTGAGCCCACTAATGCCCAAGCTCCTGGTCCTGCTCTGTAGTGCCTCAACTTTGCTATCCTAGGAATAGTGCCATCTGTCTCAAGGCAGGCAGGAGAATCTCACATTGTCTGCTGCTGGGAGAATTCTTATCCTGGCCTATTTGGCTTCTGCTTTTATTTCTATGTATTTTGTGCTTATGTTTTCCCACTTCACCAGGCATCAGCTTTAATCCTGGCATAAGAGTGATTGGTGAGTAGTTCATGAACAGGTTTCCTTAGAATGAGGAAGACCAAAAGCCCCTTGACTTTGCATTTGAGCTGGACAGGATAGTTCACGGCTGAAGGGGGTAAGGGGAAGAAACCAGTTAGAGAGAAAGGGAGCAAGTGGTCAGCTCACTGCGGCACCTTCCTCCCATGAGTGACGTCAGCCACCTCCCAGGGAGAGGCCAAGCCATTTTTTTTTTATTTGTTTATCTCCACTATCAGGTGGTACATAGCTGCCATTCTGCATTTAGACAGCAGAGCAGGGAGGATATACATATATATTTATATTTATTGTATTTCTTCAAGCACATTCATCTGAAAAGGCTTGGGTTGATTAATATTTTCCGCTGTCCGGTAACCATGGCAATTGGGTCAGCAGATATAATACTTAATTTAATCTTCCAGCTGCCTCAGTGTGCTTTACCAGTATTCCGAATAATAGAAAACCTCTTGCCTCTGTCTCTCCTCTTTCTCTCTCTCCCTCCCTTTCTCTGTCTTTTCCTCTCTCACTCCCTCTCTCTCTCTTTCCTCTCCTATATTATTATCTTTGCCAGTGGCTCCCTCACATGACCTAAAAGGAATACACTGGTTTTTCCACCCCCTCGTTTCATTTTGTATATGCACTTAAAATAAATTCCGCTTCCCACCGAGCCAGTTCCCCCCTTCAACCACCCAACCACCCTCTTCCCCCTCCACCTCCGCTCCCCACCTCTCCCCCCCACCCAACACTCCAGCAGCCAATCTCCTCGGAATGACAGGAAACGTGGGAAGATCCTGATAGCTTTCATAGCTGCACCGTAAGGTTTATGAAACACACTCCTCAGCCAAATGAACCCATGCCGACTCTCCTCCCCGCCGCAGACCCAGGCGATTGGCTGAGAGCGCCTTGCTGGTCCGATTCGCTCTCCAGGTGGGTTAAGTGCGTTGCTTTGTCTTCATTTGGCCCAGTTCCCTTGTGTCCTCTCTCTTTATTTTCCTTCTCTTTCCTTCCTCCTCCTTCCCTCTGATAATTATCTTGCTTTTTTTTTTTTTAAGCTACCATGTTTTTGCACACACTCAGTATTTGGTTGGTTCTAGGAAAAATGGAGAAACTGACTTGGAAGCCTAGGGAGACCTTGGTGCAGGAGCAAATCAACAGAGAAGCAGTTTGGAAAAGAATCAGGGGGTGAAATGGTATGACATTGGTTTTGCCCACTTCCAAAAAATCTGATAGGAATTCTTGGATTTGAGTTCACTTGTTGCTTTTCTCCTTTGCTTTATCATCTTGCCAAAATTTCTTCTTACATTAAATGAAAACATTAAAGTTGAAATGATACTTTCTTCCCCAAGCAGGGCAAGTAAGGTGGGGTGGCGAGGAGAATATTTTAAAGACGGTGAGAAGGAAGGGGGAGGAGGAGAAATGGTTGCAACATGGGCTATAAGAAAAGTGTAGCAGTTTCTTCATTTCTGTTTATTTATTCATCAGACTTTTATTAATCCTGTCACTGACTCAAACAATAAGCAAATTTTCCTATTCGTAACCCCCACACCTTTTGTGTTTTTTTATAGAATAAAAATCAATTTATAGAGTAGAACAGGATTTTTGAAAATGAGAAAATAAACAAATATCCCCCTCATTTCTGCCTCGGAGGAGCCCAAACCCCAGTTTATTCTTTTGGGATTTCTTATTTTACTTGTGGAAGAAGTGTTGAAAAACGCTACAAGAAACTGCCAATTGTGTATCCATTGACTTTCACCCAAAATTGGGCCAATTCAGTTGACGACATTTTCCCCAAATGGAGGAAGTGTTCCCCCATCTTTCTTTGACAATATGTTTTTGTATAGATATGCATTCGGCATCTTTGCTCTTCAAGGGCAATTCCTTGTTCCTTCTCCCCCCATCCCCCACTCAGGAAATGGTGCATCCAGTTAAATCATAACATTGTCTGTAACTGACACATTGGTAATCGAAAGCTGCAGGAGCCAGGTTAGGGACTGGAGAATGGATGTGCAGCTGTCAATCTTGTGCAATAGGTGCCACTGTGAAGCCACCACCACCAAGAGCAGACGTGTGCAGTCAACTGCTTTTGCAGCTAGATCTCACATTAAGCCACGTGACATTCCTTAGGCAGATCCTGTGTGTATGAACAGTTAAAGTAAAAGGAAAGCCCATACTCATCATTGCGCCCAGCACCACAGACATTCTCTGAATCAGAGGTCCTGCAGATTTATCCCGGGCCACTGATGCTGTTTACCTAAGTGACCATGACCTATAAACCCTGGACTGTGATGCACATAAACAGCTAAGTATGGACATAGGAACAAGTGCCTCCAGCTCATCACCATGGCTACAAATACCTCACAGATGAAATTGTGGATGTTCCCAGGCCGCAGGTGCCATGGCGTGATTGCCAACTCCCATTTTAGGAATGTGTCATCTACCTCTCATCAGAACATCTCTTGAGAAATCTGGAAAGGGACTAATTGTTCTGAGTAAACACAGAACAGTGGGTTTAATCATCCCATCCTGAGGCCACATGATGTACACAGTGGACACTCTGTGAGCAAGACTCGTTGTCATGGTTGGAAGGATGATGCTCACCTACCGGGAAGGTGCTTTCAGGTTACAAGGAGCCAAGATGGCCTGAATTCACCTCAGTTAGTGGAGTCTATTTTAACAATATCCAGGAAAATAAGAGGCGTCTCAAAGGCACACAGATGGGCTACAGAAAGAACTGGAACATCATTCAGGGACATTCAGTAACTGTAATGGATTATCAGACTGCCCTCATCTCACAGAGTGACCTGGTCCATCTTCTCAGTCCTTCGGCAGCTAAAATGCATTGCTCCTACACTAGATAAAACCCTGAGTCTAACCCTGAGCACCTAAGAGACCCACTGATCTCTTTCTCTGTTCCCTTTTCTTTCTGTTGGCACCAAATCTCTACTCTCCTTGACTCATGGTGTCAGCACCTGGTGGCCTCTCCTCCATCAGAGTTGGACCCTCTTCCTTTGTGGTGCTTGGTGTCTGCTTTGAGCCCTTGAGAGGTCTGAGGTCCAGATTCCCCAAAAGCAAAAATATGAATGGTCAGTTACCATGAGATGTGGAGACTTCTTTTGAACCGGGCCACTTCCTGGGCCACTATCCCCACATCTATGATCCTTTGGTCAGTTAGTCTATGAGGTGCAAAGAAAGCATGAGGACCTCTTCAAAAAGGAATGAGGTGATGGTGGGCCTTCTAGGTTTCTCAGCCACTTCCTGTAATCATTAGATGTCCCCAGGTGTTCAACTTCATGCTGCCTGGTGTGTCTTACTGGCACAGGATGCAAGACCATCAAGGGGGATTGGAATGTGCACGTCTAAGCTGCTTTCCTTAATGGCCTTTTAGAAGTTCCCATTCATATTCAAAATGGACTGACCACAGATTTCTTGACCTATGATCCTTTTTTGCCTCATCAGTGACTTTTAAAGCTGTATCTGCAACGACTTTTTAGTGGGTTTGCCTCCTGGTAGAAAGAAATAGAAAAAAAAAAAAAACCAAAAAACAGATAACCTGATGATCATGGGAATCACGGTGTATCAAAATAAACACAGGGCTCTTTGTTTTAAAGAAAATCCTACATAACAGCAACCAGACCTTTTCCCTCCCAGAGGTGTCGGAGGGTTCTTGGTCCCTTCTTTCAGGGAGAGGTGTTGGGTGTGTTGGCTTCCCATCATGGGGGGAACAGGCTGACCCTCTGAACATCTGTCTTCTCCACCCAGAAGCTTTTCTTTCAGGGTTCTTCTAATTTTGCTAATTAATTTTGAGAGCTCTCTGAGACATTTTCCATTTTGTTCACAGTTTGAGTCCTGCTCTGACGTGTTCTCAATAAATGTCGTGGTGTCTTTAGAGGAATTCTTTCAGTGTAATGGATCCTTTGAAGGAGACTCATATTCCTGTTTAATTTAGATGCCCGATCCGATTGTCAGTTTCAATCCAGCAATGGCTTTCATTATTGATGGTAACCCGTAAATCAAAAGCACTCACATTTCACAGGGGGTGGGGGAGGCGGCTGGTTAACTGATCTAGAATTAGGGAACTTCTATATGATATGATTTCTTCTATGATGGTTAGGGTAGCTTTTCCTTTGAATTAGTTGGGTGTGGTTTTTTCATGCTGAAAATAGGTCTGTTCCAGAGGCTCAAGTTATGTGTGTATGTGTGTGTGTGTGTGTGTGCGCGCGCGCGCGCACATGCGTTTTACCAAACCACAAACATTGTCAGTTTGATTGGGTGGAGGTTTTTGTGACAGCTGTACATCTTCTCTGAGTTCTTCTTTTAATTGCTGAGGTATCTAAAACATTGTCAGTTTGATTTGGTGGAGATTTTTGTGACAGTTGTACATTTCCTCTGTTTGTGTATGTTCTTCTTTTAATTGCTGAGATATCCTCCTAGAACATCTTCGGTCTCCATTCATAATGTTCCTATCTGGGTCTTCGCAAGGGTGCTTTCGTCAGTCCCAGTATAAAGCTGTGCTTCTGTCTTGTTTGTGCAGCAGGTGGATATTTGTATCATAACATGAGGAACAAGAAGGCAGTTCAGCTGTTCTCCCAAATGTGTGACTTGGAAAGATCCAATATTCCGCTGTGTGAAAAACACAGATGTCCTCCCCCACTTCAGAGAATGACTGTCAGTCAGTTGCCACCTGTTCAGAAAAGGAACCGCCAAATGCAAAGTGGCAGCTTGTCACCAACTTCCCAAACTCAAATGCACTAATGAATTTATGCCCCTCATGTGTACTCATCTGCAGCCTGCCTAAAGATGCCTCTCTTTCTGGCATGGTGGCACTCCCAGGAATGTCCCTTGGGTGGAGGAGTCTGCAGTGCCAGTTGTATTTCTTGGCTGTGACCCAACAAAAGAGGTTGTGTTATAAAGGATGGGAAGGTTCCTCTCGATGTCTACCAGTCCTCAGGCCATCCAATTCTCTTTAGCTACACAGTATTTCATCCTAGATACCTGGAATGCCAAATGAGATACTTATTTCAATAAGCCAATTCTACAGTTTTGCCCATCACTCCAACCCCCAATTTCAGGTCTCATGAACACATAGCTCACACATTTTTGGAGGACTGGATAATATTGGGGGTGAAAGTTGCACCTGCTCCTTATTTCTCACCTCCCACCTCCCTGTAGTGGAGTCTTCTAGCATTGTTGAGATCCATCCCCCACATCAGAATGGAGGCATTCATTACTCCAACTGCTGGAAATGGTGGAAACTGGATGTTCTCAACAGGGTTCTCTGCCTAGTAGTTTTCCCAGATTTAACCCCTTTCCCCAAGGATAGCCTGCATCCCAACTCCAGAGCTCCCCCTTAGATGAGGCCTTGGTTTTAAGTGAATGACAGGGAAGCATCTTCCTCTACCCAATCCTGCTTTGTGCACCCCATCTCGGTAGGTATTGCTCTCTAGCATGCTCCTCAGTAGTCTTGAGAATATCCTTGGCAGTCTTTTATCTTTTATCCATCAATATCCATCAATGCATCCTTTAAAAGATGCTATAGCCATCATTCTTCTATAAATGAGCCCCTCCCCCCTTTTTTAACCTCTTCACAAGTCAACGTTCCAGTCCTTCTGGAAAATGATCATTTTTACTTATTGACCTATACATACACAGTAAAGAGCAGAGTTGTTGAGTACAGAGCTTACAAGTTAAATTTTATATAAACACATTATGCATACTCATGAAACCAAAAGCATAACACGATGCCGAACATGTCTAGCATTCCAGAAGTTTCCCCCATCCCTCCAGTCAACATCTCCCTACCAAAGGCCCACACTATTTCAAACTCCCTCCACACGGATTAACACGGAGGTGGTTATTTTGCACACTTTGAGTTTTTTACCTTTCATTTACAGCCTTCAAAATGGAGCAATCGCTGGTAGTACAGTCACCATTTCTGCTTTTAAAAAGCAATCAAAACATTTAGGAGGCACCATGCATGACAGAAAAAAAGAATCACAATTCAATATTTATACAAAGCATTGAAAAATATAAGCCATGGCGTTCTTAATGTTGTGCAGATTCATAACCACACAGACATTCAGAGTTTACGGAGAAGCATTTGCAAAATGCTACACAACCAAGACGTCAGGTTGACCTTGACTGGGTTGGCAGGGTGTTTGGGTTGGAGTTGGAAGAGTCCTCAGGCTGGGATTTTGAAGTTCAAGTAGGAGAAGCAATTTAAGCTCTGGGTCGCTTCCATTTTTGTTTGTTTGTTTGTTTTCTAAAGGAGTTATTATAAGGTGAGGTCTATTTTACTAGACCTCACCTTATAATCCCTGTAATTACCCCATTTTCCCAGCACTATTAAAGGTCCCACCTTTCCGAACCATGTCCTTTGGTGCACCTCCAAATCTTCAGTCCTGACTTTCTGAAGCAGTTGCTGGGTTTCCCAGGGAGTAAGTAGTATTTCTTGAGATCTATAACTGAGTCTTTCTCCAAGGGAAGAAAAAATTAAAGGTACTGTGTAATAAATGTTGCAGGGACTTTGTCAGACCATCTTTGAATGGCCCAGGAGTAGATAAAGCTAGAAGCAGATTTGTGTTTCACTTCCAGTCTGCACACTGGTCAGATCAGTTGGAGATAGTGGTAAGCTTCCAGGCTTCCACCTGCTTTGTCAAATCTTGGCCAGGAAATGAGAGCCCATGTGCTTCATGTGGGAAATTAACACAGGGGCTAGCTTCAGAGGCTCTGTAAGAACATGAGGGGACAATTCGGAGAGGAGAAATGATAGGAAGTTATTACCATCCCCAATGTGGACAAAGAGGAGGAGGAGGAGGAGGAGGTCCAGCGCTCAGAAGCCAGGCTATGTGGTGGAGCTAGACTCTTCAGGACAGCTGTCGAGCAGAAGCTGGAGTCATGGAGAAGCAGCTTTCAGGCTCACCCAAGCAGAAGGCACAGGAGAGAGCAATGGGGAGAAATGCCTGGCTTCTCCCTCATTCCCACCCTCTGGGTTCCTTCCAGTGCCTCCCATTTATCAGTCCCAATCAGAAGCCACTTGGCATGGGCACTGCCATTTGTAAAGGATGGCCCCTGGCATAGGGAGTGGAATAGAGGCCAAAAGGGATTGGATCTCGGAGCAAAAAGGGTAACAACCAACCAGTCCCCTTTCCCAGCCCTCATTAATAGAAGAGAGAATCTTCCTACTTTGGAGTGAAGCTTATTTAAAAAAACAAAAAAATGTTTCTAAGACAAAGAAAAGGCTGAGCTCTTGGTGTATCTTTGTTTTCTGGCCTGGGGACTTCCACGCGGAGGCTGTATGAGGGGGCTCTGTGTCTTGCTCTTGGGGGGTTTATGGATGCAGAGCCTTACTTTAGGATTTACAGGCTATCTTGGTTTCATAAATCAGCCATGAGCGCTGCGTGTGTGAGGGTCTGCAAATTCTAAACTAATATGTCGCTCTCTTTCTGTCTAGCATCATATTTATGTTAAGGCTCCATAAATCGTGTTCTCCATTTCCACAGCACAACCATGATGAAAAGTGATGTAACCAACCATGGGAAAGAATGCAAATTAAAATGCAAGGAAACAAAAATGAAATAAAAATTCACGCGACCCTGCAATTCAAAGCTGCTTATTTCAGAAATACGCCTTGAAGAGGGGAAGGAAATCGAGCATTTGGTCTGCTAAGCCCTCAGCCTGTCTTTGCCATATCAAATGTGCTTCTCGTCAGGGTCCTTGGGTTGATTTCCGGGAAGGGCGTTGGTTGTAACCATCTAAGCCTTAGCATATTTCCAGAGGGATCTCATGGACCAGTGCATTGAGGTGGGATTTTAAGTGCAAAACTCATCACTTCCAAAGGCCAAATCTCCTATCAGTGGTTGAAGACAGAAGTGAAACCCAAGAAAATGCTTTTCAGGTTTGAGCCAGGAATTCTGTGATTTCCAGGCTAGCTCAGCAGACCAGAGCAAGGTGGCTTTCAGCCATTCTATTTCAGCTTTGGCTGAAATAGATTTAGTGTATTTTATATGCACCCGTTTCTTCCCTTTGTATTCAGTTCCTAGAAGGCTTGACTGCCCCTGAGCCAAAGAACAAGCCTGCTAAATGGTTCACTTGGCTGGCAGAGGACAGCGATTTAAAAGGGAACCCACTTTGGATACAGAGCACCTTGCTTTTCTTGTGGGATATTTGCTTTTCAGGTTTGTTTATTACATTTGAAAACTGACTGAAATATCAGGTTATGCATTAGACCAAGGAAAATAAAAGGTAATATTTTAACATGCTAAAGGAATTCTGCCAGCCAGTCATAAGTAACAATCCATCACAATTATTAGAAACAATGTACTCTGTAGTAGTAAAGAGATATAGCCAGTATGCAGACACACACTGAATAAATTCCAACACAGTTTCCTCCCCTGCATGGGCAAATGCAGAAACTGTTTACTCCAAGAAGAAATAGTGAGAGGGGGCATTCAGCACCTCTTTTTTTTGTAGTTTCAGTCATTTCTACAAGTCTCCAACCACAGCTTGCCTCAGCACCTCAGGTTCCCTTGTATAAACAGTTTGGCCCTAGATTGCGGGGGAGGGGGGGTGTCTAAAAGACCCAGAGTAAGTTTATAAAATTCTATGTGTAGGCATCAACCAAAAGGGGGGGGGTCTGAGGAGTGGGAGAAGACAAATTGATTGTACCTAGAAGGTGGACCTCGCCTACCTATTCACAGAGAGGATGCCCTTCTTTGTCTCTAGTCTCTTTTCTTTTTTTTCCAGTCATATCTTCATTAGCAGAGAAAATGCCAGAGGCTGCCCCTCTTTCCTGTAGCCATTTGCTTTACGTAAACCAGCTAGCAAACCGCTCCGTTCATATTGATGTAGACATTACCACAAATCGCCACTTAGGGACCTGAACGAATTGACTAACTGGTTTCAGATCCAATACACATAACTTGATCAGACACAAAGTTTAAGTACACTTGCTGGCCTGCCAACTACACCTACCAGGAAGTGACTTTTTGGCTGCTAGTTGAAAGAGGACCTAAGGGAGGCCAGGAGGAAGGTGTGCAGACTGAGAGTACTGTGGCAGGTCTAGAGGTTTCCCAGAGACAAGTCCGAGGTTAAAAAAGAAAGACAGACAGAAATAGGGGATTATGGGCAGGAAACAGACAATTTCAGAAGCCAGGTAGATACTTGAATGGAGGGTGCACTTGATACAACCTTTCATCAGCTGGGCTTTTTATCCTCCCTTTTAGTCACTCTGAGGTTTAGGAACCGAGTTTCAGATAACATAGGAGATGATAAACTCAGATCAGAAAAACTCATAGCTGGGCAAGGGTCAGCTGGACATGCATCTGCTCAAGAGGCCACCATGCATCCAGCAACAATGGTGTTTGAGTCCATTATCTTCTTAAATACTTAGGAATTTGTGGAAGAACTGAGGGAGGAACTTGGTCGATCCTAACAAGTCAGGGCTGGTGTGCTATATGACCAAGGCAGAGGATCCCATGAGCCTGTTCATCCAAGGGACCCTGGGCCATCCCATCCTGATTAAATTGCCAACCCTCCCAGAGACAGTTGCTCATTCTGACCCAATCCAGCTACACCGAGTTTAGAACCTGTCACTCCTTTGGTTTATGAATTTTTTATTTCCTCTCATCATCTTGGAAGTGGGAATGCTATTTTTCTGTGACGTAAATCTTTCCCTCATTATATTGTATAATAGAACTTAGAAGATTGTGTGTGCAAATGGAATGAGCATATAGCCATGGAAGTTTCTGGAAAAAAAGTAATGAGAAAAATCTGTCACTCCACTTGCTGTGCCTGAGTCTGTCTGCATAGATGTGTGTGTTTGGGGGGTAGGGGCAACATCGATAACAGCGAACCTGATAGGATCCTGATAGAAAGAAATTTACAGTCTATTAGAAACTGACTAGATGAACATCTGTAAACCAATAGGGAATTCAAGAAAGCCTGAAAGTTAGAGCAGAGGGGAGGGATTAGTTCCAGGCAGAGAAGTGAAAATGGTTAGAAGAATGTATGAAGAATAAGAAGTCCTTAAAAAAAAATGGAAAAATACTTCTGACTTTAAACATAGACATATTTCTGTTTCTTTTATATTTATTTATTATGTATATATTTCATTTTTGATTATATCATTTTCCTATTTAATGTGCATTTATTACTCACCTAGGTTGTCTGGGCATAGTGGATGCAATGAGAAGCAATACTTCTGTGGTTGGTAACCAAATGGAATGTACAGTCTCCCTAGAGTTGTCTAGAAGCAGAATATAGAAGGTGTAAGGCATTGTTTTAGTTTGCTTTTTCACTGCTCTGACCAAAAGACCTGATGAGAACAATTTAATAGGAGGAAAGTTTATTTGGGGCTCACAGTTTCAGAGGTCTCAGTCCCCAGATGGCTGGACTCCATTCCTCAGGGCCCAAAGTGAGGCAGGACATTATAGTGAGACAGTGAGATGGAGGAAAGCAGTTCAGGATATGGCCAGCAAGAAACAGAAACAGAGAGACCTCTCCCCTCACCACAGACAAAATGTATAAACCCCAAGCACATGCCCCTGTGACCCACCTCCTCCTCCAGTCACACCCTACCTGCCTGCAGTCACCAACTGGCTAATCACTATCTGGGATTAACACACTGGTTAGGTTAAGACTCCCATAACCCTATCATTTCATCTCTCAGCTTTCTTGCATTATTTCACACATAAGATTTTAGGGGGACACCTAATGCCTAAATCATTACAGGCATTTAGCAAGAAAGCTTAATTCTTACATTCTGAAATAGTTTAAGATAAAGGTCACTTTTAAAGTGATACAGTGAAAAAAAAATATTGGTGGAACATATTGAGCACCAGAAATTGTGCTGGGGAATCTCTCTATATAATATCATTTAATCCTCACAACCATTTCATAAAGAAGAGACTTTGAATCCCATTTTACATTTGTGGCTTTGAGAGGTTAAAGTACATGCCACATGCTATGGAAGAAAACCTGGGTCTCAAATTTAGGTATTATCTGATTCCAGATGTTTTGCTTGACTTGCTGCACCACAGAGCTCTTCTGGGGCAATACAGAATCTGGTCCACAGTGGAAAAGGACTGATGTTGGGGTAGGCAACTAGAGGAATAAAAGCACACATATTATTATTTTGTGTGAGCTATAGTTATAGCAGCACAGGGAGATGGAGAGAGGTATCAGATTCCAGGGTCTTTTTGAAACTCAAAATATCCAGAATTGAGTGGCATGTAGGATTGGAGGTGGGGTTCAGAGTAGGTTCTTATGTCCTTGGGTGACTGAATGGGAAGAAGTTCTGACATTAGATAAGGTGGGAAGAAGATTGGTGTCAGAAGCAGAAGATAGCAATGAAATTCATTTTAATAGGTTTTGTGTAAGCAGCTAGTTGGAACCCAGATAAATATAACTGATAGTTGGGTAGATATACAAATGTGGGAACCATCAACAAAGAAGCCAAATAAGTTGAAGTGCTGAAAACAATCTTTTGTCTGTAGCTGCCTTGTTCAAAAACCCCCAATGAGCACAGTGGGCAATTGGTATTTGCTGGACCATCGGGTATACAAGAGTTTCTCAGTCCCAACACCATGACAATTTGGGTTAGATAATTCATGATTGTGGGGGACTGTTTTTTGCATTCTAGGATGTTTGCAGCATCCCTGACCTTAACCTATTAGATGCCTGTAGCAAACCCACTCCCCTCACCTCCAGCTGTGACGATAAAAAATGTCTCTAGACATCGCCAAATGCAATTTTATTTCCAGTTGATAACCACTGAGTTAGATCAAACACATTTCCTTCTTGTCCATTCTACCATCTAGAAGCACACATTCCTATTAATTAGATTCACTGCTACCCTTGTAACAATGCACACAATGAAAAGTGACTCTGATCGGAAGTGGTAAGGGTGCTGTGTGTTTCAGAATGCTTTGGCACCAGTCACTCGCCTATAGTTTGAAAACAAGCATATTTAAAATCACTTAATTATTAATTTTTTGTCTCAGTGTCTGCATTATATAGCTGGGACTCTCCATGTGTTCTCTTACATTTTTAAGGTACCCTGCAGTTGAGTCAGAGCCTTGTAATTATTTCTAGTCAATAGACTGGTAAAGAGAAAGTGACATGGATGATTTCCAGACTGAAATATATAAAATCCAGGTGCCTTTTCCATCTCTCTTCTCCTGATACAAAAATTTCATTCCACATGACCTATCTTCAAGGCCAGGGACAACTGGATATATTAGATATTGCAAAGACTTGACATGTCAAGTTATTGAGACTAAGGGGTTTATTTGTTACCACAGCAGAGCTTAGCATTATTCTGACTGATAGAAATCCCATTAACATTAAAAAACAGGATAAACAAGAATATTTTAATGAGATTTTTTTTTGCCCAAAGTATATTCACTTTATAGGAACATGATAACCACATGTAAAAACTACACTCAACAGAGTAACAAACTAAATATGTTGCAGTGAGAAATCTGACCTTATATATTCATTAAAAGAAATATTAGCTATCACCCAGAGGTGATTTTTTTAAAAATTTTGTCTCTTTTTAACAGAAGGTGATTTGTTAAGTGGAGTTTGTGTACATGAAATATGGAATTATGTAACATACCAATTTAGTTCTAATTTTGGAAGCTAATTTCCACATTGCTTAAACGAAAATAAAATTTTCACTAGTGTGAACAATGAGAACATTGTTTTCTATACTTAAAAAGTTTTACAGCAGGAATTGGGCAAAACTTCATAAATCTTCGGTGTAAAAAATATATACATACAAAAAGCTTCCTGCTTTTAGAAAATATGTTAGTGGAAGTACCAGAATTAACATGACAATTCTTACACTGGATTCTCAATAGAGGAAGGGACAGATGTTATTCCTCCATTGTGAACTGCAGAGTATTCTTGATAAAATTGTGGGCAAGCCTGCTGATAGGATTTCCATTAAGGTAACTTTAAGGTGTGAAATGCAGAGGCTTTAAGGTACTTTCCATCAGTGTTTGAATAACTGCAGTGGTATTTTGTGGGAACTGGTTCTACAACAGAAATTTATAACAGTTATATTGATGGTGCATCTCATGTTTTTCCAGTTAATATGTTTTTCATTCTTAAATAGCGTGAATGGAGATACCGTTATCATTTTGTGATTTTATTGAAGTGCAGTTCAGACAAATTTTGACACTATAGAACATAAGGTTTCAGTGACTGATTTCCCCGCTCTTGAAAGAATGCTAATACGGTTGTAATTACTGTGAGCTTTGTTTTATTCCATTGAAAAAAATTATCTGAAAAAAAATTATTTTAAGCATTCTGAGTCAGAACTCTGATCCTTTTTATAAAATGATGTTAACGGCTTTTGTCCTCGTAATTCTATTCTTTCAAAGATTCAAGGAAGACTATTTTGAAACTGGAAATCATGGTGAATGTTTTCCCTTACAACTGAATTTAAAAGAAAGATTTCCAAGATAATGCTGCTTGAAGTAAGAAAGTTGTGGAAGAAAATTTCTAGCAGTTATATTTGTTGCAGTTTGGATGGAGAACATCCGGTAACAAGGGTGTGTAATGTTAATTGCTGAATTATTCCAGACCTTTGAAAGGCAAATCTCAGTGCTTTTATAAATTATGCTGGATTCAGTTGGAAAAAAAAGCCCTAAATGGGATATCTAGAGAAGATATGGAATCATTTCTACGTCGCTCATCTCACTTTGTCATAAAATGATCTTTTTAATGAACTTTCAGTTCTTAAATCATATCTTAATGAGAACTTGCTAGCCAGATGGGATGGAAATAAAGATCAGATATAGTCAAATGTGCATATAGATTTTCATCAGGAATACATTAGAATCCCAAACATCAGGAAAGTACAGAACTGTCTTTTCTTACTCACTGATTTAAACGCTGGGATCAAGAAGTCATTTCCCCTAATTAATATATTTTAGGTATCAGAGAAAGTATTGATATTCAAATGCTGAAACCTTTCTCGATAATACAAATGAGTTACTTGGAAACTTGAGCAAATGTGAAAGATTCAAAAACTATTTAAAATAAAAATGATGATGATGATGACTATTAAAATAATAGTTTGATCTATGCTGGATACTATGCTAAACATTTTGTATGATTTTATTTAATCGTCACAGCAGCCATATGAAAGGGGAGCTATTGCTATTTCCATTTTATAGATGAGAAAACTGAGATTCAGTAAGTGGCCCAGGGCCATCAGCCAGTAGGTGGTTAAGCTGGCATTTGATTCTGGAACAGAAGCTTTTAGTCACTGCTCTGGCTTGGCATTCTCGCAGCTGAGCATACATTGGATGTCAAGTTCAGTAGTGACAAGGTGATGAAAATAAAAACAAAGATGATGTCTAGACCAACAGGCCACTTTTGCTAGGTTTTGTACCTTCTATCATACAGGTTTATTTTCTGGGCATCCTATGTATCTCTAAAATATAGTCAACCACCTGAATTGTTCACTGATCAAGTTAGTCAGTGAACTTTCCTCTCAGTAGAGTTAAAATATCACCCCAGTCCAATGCCTCTTGCATTGATGGGATGGCAGGAGGCAGACAATGGCTTTACCTGAATCCATCTGTGTCAATATCTATACCTTCTCTGTTATCTCCATGGTATCTCCAGCATGGTATCTCCAGCATGGTCTAGTCTTCTCTACAATGAATCACCCTGCAAGGTGCACCAGTGCTGGTTGGAGTAGGGGTAAGGAAGGCCAGAGGATTATTATTGCTAAGGAACGAATCACTCCCCACATTAGAAGTGTGAAACAAAAATTATGTATTTGCTTGGTATTATGTAGGTGGACATTGGGGCTGGGCTTAGCTGGGACAGTGCATTTCTGATGGGCTAACTTATATGTCTGCGGCTCCATGTGGGTCAGCTAGGGCAGCTATACTTTGCTCCATGTGGATTCTCATCTTCAAGGAGGCTGGCCTAGGCTTTGTTTACATGGTGGCACAGGGCCCCAGCAAGTAGCCAGAGCAGCTAAACTCCAGTGAATGAGGACTTCTCAAATTAGTGCATGCATCACATTGGCTAATGACTCATTAGCCTCAGCAAGTCATATGGCCTGTCCAGAGTTAACTGGGAGAAAACTAAACAATCATGTGGAAACAGAGAGGCATGACATTCATAAAAATCCTCCTGTGATTGATCCAAACGATATTTGAGTGACTGTGCCCCACCCAAATTATCCACCATTAACTTAATTCTTCATTTGATAGTCAAGGATCTTGCCAATATGCTTCTTTCCAAACTTATTTTTTATAAGCCTCAACTCAAGAATCCTCTACTCTATCTAGCCCATGTCCCTATTCAGTCTCTTCCCATTTCCTCAAGGTCAGACCCTTGCTATTTCTAAATAACAAGCTATTTCAGCTCAAGGAATGCTATTCTTCTACCAAACACCAATCTCTAGTACCATTTCCCATCATTTCATTTCTGCTATTGATGTTATTTTATAAGCCTTATTTTTTTTTCAAGCAGGTTTTAGGCCCTTAAATGTATGTATCTAAGATACAAATACTCGGTAGCTTGAATTGAATGGAGCTCACAGTGGAAGGAATTTGCCTCAGTGTCTGTGAATTTCTTGCAAGAGTCAAAGTGGTCTTGTTCTGAGTTGTGGTTTAGCAAAGCCTGGGTCCTGGCAGATCAGCATGTCAAAGGATGGATTCTTTGCAATATTTGAAGATTAGAAACAAATTCCATCCCTGTGGGGTGGGAGGACAGGGAAGGGAGACTTTCAGATACAGCAGGAGGTAAGGAAGGTTCTGGACTAGAAGGAAAATTGCATCACAAAATCCATAAAGTAAAAGAATCTTATTAATTTGGATTTTGGAATACACACCAATCTACCTTTATATTGTAGAATCGCCAGAATTATGGAATTGGTAGGCTTTCCTGGCAAGCAGAATTCTCCAATGCCAAGACAGTGCTATCAAGTTACACGGCAGACCAACAACTCAAGTTCTTATAACCAGATGGCATTCATTCAAGGCATGCTCATGGCTCAGCAGCCATGTGCCAGGCACTGCGGTAGGAATGCGAGACCCGATGGTGAACAGAAGAGGGGCGGTTCCTGCGTTCATAGTGCTCAGGGTCTTGGAAAAGTGATGGGGCAGCCGAGAACTCTGTAAGAAGTTGTGGCACTGGGCACTTTGAGAGTGGGTAGGAGCGTCCTTCCCCACACACGGGGTCAGAAAAGGACGGAAGGCTGCTGGCAGGAAGTAGCATCTAAGCAGAGACCTGAGAGAGAATAAAGAGGAGCCAGTCTGGAGAGGCGCATGCGCACACTCATGCATCCACACCGGTGCTTGGGGCAGTGCAGGAGCATCCCATGAAGTGGTTTGTGTGAAAGAAAGAGAGAGGAGGGAAAGCTTGTTAGATTCCAGACATGAGAAGACATTTCTTATAATTGGAGCTCTGAGGAGGGAAGAAAGAAATGGGACTGGGGAGGCGACCAAGAGCCTGGACCTGCAGAGCTCCTTGGCCACGTCCTGGAGCAGACCTAGGACAGACATCTAAGCACGGTCATAAAGCAGAAGGGCATTTCATCAATGAATTCATTTTAAAAAAAAAAGTCTCTCTACCTACCATAGAATTTTTGTTGCTGCTGTTTTGTTTTTCTCCCCTGCACGAGTGTTTTTTTCTTCACATACTTGAAACCAGGATTGTCCCTAACACTTGCATGTTCTTTAAAACTAGCAGGCAATGGTGGCTACTCCCCTTTACAGAAATGGGGTTTGGATGTTACAGAAGGACAAAGAAAGATCATCTTGGTTGGCTCCTTCCCTCCTCGCTCCATCCTGAGAACCCATGGTCCCCTGCAGATGTTGTGCAAGCAACTTGTCCTTCCCTCCCACCCATCTTTCAACCCTCCACTTGACTTTGCTATGACCTGATTTATTTTTATTCATCCTCATGTTTTTTGTAAACTTTCCAAATGTATGCAACTAGCCATCCATTCTTTCTGTACTCTTTGGAGGACAAAGTTGGTGGGATCCTTTTGTAGCTGTGTCTCTGAGGATACTTCAAACCTTATGAAAATTCCATTTTTTTGTTGTTCCTTATGGGAAATACTGTATGGTTTTAAAGGCATGTGTGTATATGTGTGTGTGTGTGTGTGTGTATATATATGGCTATATCTTTCCAGTTATCCAAGTGGAAGGTTCCTATTCCTTTTTCTGTTTTCACATTGTACATTTTTTTATGAAATATAAAGTCAAAATAAAATGTAAAGCAATGCATGTTTCCATATAACTGGAGGTACATAAATGAAAGACATTGAATTTCCAGAGAGGCCCTTTTTCATTGAAGGTATTCCTCTGACAGAATGAACAGATGCTAAAACAAGGGAAATTGGAAGTTGATTGTTTTAAAGGAGAGACTGCTTTTGAAACTATAGGCCCCTTATTCCTCCTGTGTGTACACATTGTAGCTTTTGAAACACCATTATATGTCACCCCCTGTGACACTGTGGCCTTCATCTGGGGTACACTTGGCCCTGAGCTGACCATTTCCCTTCACTCACCCGTGCCACACAAAGGGCTAAGCTCATCCCAGTGTCATCTGATATCCAGTGGCCCATCTGGTCACCAGGCACCTAGTTCCCTGGGACATGGAATTAGGCCATCTCAAGAGAATGCCGAGGGCGAAAGTCTCCAAACCTTTTCTGCTTGAGTTTGGGGCTTAATGCATCATGACTGGAGGTTTTCAAGCTGGTGTCTGAATTGTGAAGAGATGACAGTCACCCAGAACTTTAGACTGTGTTAGAGACAAAAGACAAAGCCCAGCCATCTCCCAGGAGATGTTCACCGGAGTAGCAGAGGATACTCCTTGGAAAGAGCAGGATCTCCAGATAGGAGTTCCCAAGCTTCTCTCGTCACCCAGGGCTCTGGGCTCCAGTTCAGGGTGCAGGACAGCTGCACCTTTCTTACCTGCAGACGCAGGGCTCTGACATGGAAAAGGATCTCCTCACGCTGCACCCCTGCAAACTGGACATTCTTGCCACCAAGTCCATGCACCGTCTAGCAGGGATTTCAGACTGTTTTCTTATTACTAAATGGCGAGGTATTAACACCACAATGCAGAAATTAAAAAAAAAAATAAAGGCAGAGGGTGGGGAGTGGGGGGAGAAAAGAAAAGACAGCCGCCTGCTCTTTTCTTCTTGGTATTATTATTTGTGACAAAGCCCTCGGTCCATTTTTCTTCATAATTTGCAGGACTCCTAATGGGAACAGCACCTCCCAATTACCATGGCTGCCAAAGGCTAATTTGGTTACCCTCTGGATCCACAATAGCGAAACTGTGTCGAGCCTTTGTCGATATTTGCATACTATACATACCAGGAATGTAAAACAGCTGCCTGGCCCCTCTCCCACTATCATGGCAATTATGGGTCATTAGCTCGCCCCCCCCTTCTCTCTTTTTCTTGTTCTCGTCTTCCAGGGTCTGGTAGGCAGTGGTAGGCAGCTGACGGATTTGCAGAGACAAGAAATGAGAAAGCGGAGCTGCGTGGCCTATTTGTTAAGAGTCAGAGGCTGACGAACTGCCACTTGAATTGCATGAACACAGCCCTGTGCTTTTATTTCTTGATTACCACCTCCTCCTCCTCCTCCTCCTCCTCCTCCTCGCCTCTTCATTCACCCCCTCCAGTCCCTGCCCTGGCTTCCCCCATTCTTGGGGAAGGCTCTTGGAGGGTCAGTACCCAGCCCTGCACGTGGCTCTGTGTATGCATTTGTCCTGGCAGTGTGGCCTGGACCTCAGGGCCAGGCGTGTGCCAGCACTTGGCACTGGGGGACACCCTTCCTTCCGGGGATCAGGCCTTCCACATACTACTAGATCAGCCCCCAGCCACCTCTAGCCGATCTCCATTTGGAAATGCAGTGGATGCTTCACTTTAAAATTTTCTCGTTGAATCGTTGAATCTTAACCCCATGGAGGAGGGAGGGGTGGGGGGTGGGGCAGGAAGAAGAAAAGAATAAGAAGGGGCTTAACCACTGAAGCTCTCTCTTTTGCAACATTGAGTTGTGTCTTGCAGTAGTTAATGGGAAGTTATGGTTTTGAATATAATTTTTCCCTTCAAGCTGCTAATTTTATTGACAATATGGATAGATTGAAAGACCCAAAGCTTTTGTGTTGTTTTGTTAAAGCAAATAAGTGAGGCACAAATGTAAATTACATCTCCAGGTTCACATTAGAGGTTTGCAAATAATACTGAGCTAATGGTTATTGCAAAGGAAAATAGCACTGGGATCAATATTCTATACAGTGGAAGGCGATACCTCTCTCTCTTTTAATCACCTCATTGCAGAAATGGCATTGAAATTTGAAATCTCATTTTCTCCATTTGTACAAATTGAACATAAATCACTATGAGTGAGGGGAGGTGGCAGGCGGCTTCACTCTTTGCGGGATTGCATTACTAATTAGTGTGGGGCTGAAGCCCTGCACAGCCTGGGAGAGGCATCCCAAGACCTCTGACCAAATATGAGATGCTCAGGAAAACCTGAATCACTGAGGGAGGGGCTGGGCCCCCTTCAGTGGGGAATGGGTGAGAGCCAGGTTAGCCCTGCAAAAGAGGGGAGACAAAGGGCAGAAGGCCCTCATGTGCTATAGCAATGTTTTCTAAGCTTTCCCACAGTCCTCTTAGATTTCAGTGGTATCAGGATGTTTCAGACATCACTGTCCCCACTGAGAAGCAAGCAAGATGTCAGCATCCAAGCCTTGCATTTTGCCTGTGGCTATAGGCATAGGAGCAGGAGTGTCAGAGAACGAGATGCCCTGCTCCACGTGGTCACTGCTATGTAAAGTCCCACACCCCCAAGTCACCTCCTGCCCTGTAGCACTGGTCTCCATTTCTCCCCTCTTCCCTTCCCTTTCCTTCATTTCTCTGCTTGTGTACACTTGCCCTGAGTGGCTCTCATAGCTCTAAGCTGAGTGATAGATATTATTTACAGAGGATATTCAGGGATGTCAAAGGCCTCTGATGTTGTGCCCACTCCAGCTCCATTTCTCAAGTCGCTCAAACATTCTTGCAATGGACTTGATTGATTGGCCACGGGGCCATCATGGGAAATAGGCTTCAGACCTTTTTCTTCCTCCCTCAGCTGAAACCTCCCACAGCCCTGCACTTCTGGGGCTGGCCAGGTGTGGGGGATATGCCTTATTTCATAGGTAGCAAAAAATGACTGAGAAGAGGGTACCCTGGTACTTTGGTAGGAGAGAGGAAAAGACAGGGTTTGCAAGGCTGGAACAAGTTCTGGATTTCAGAGTTGGTTCTGCAAGATTTTGAGAGACACGGCACAGGGAAGAGTTGCAGAGAGTCCTTAACTTGTCCTTGCAGCTGGCCACTTACCCTCTCACTTGAAGTAAATAACATTCTGCTGGATGATTAATGGAGGATGTTTAGTTCATTAAACTTGATACCCTGAGGGCAGGATGAGCTAGTAAAATATTTATATATTTATACATAAGGCTGATCCCATAAGGGCCAGTGTGTGCAGATGAGCCAAAAATGGAACAAGTTAGTGTCCATCAAGGCCGAGACCAAGCAATGGCCATTAATACCTGTGTCCCCATGATAGAGCCTCTGGGGCACCTTAAGATTTGGAGAAAGGCATCTTCTTTTCAGTCCCAGCCAGGAAGGGAATTTAAGAGGCCACAGAGCCCTGCCATGTGGAGACCACCACAGCACCCCCAACCTGTAAGGACATGTTCGTTCTCCTCTGTCTGCTGGGCCTTTGGCATGCCTGGGGAGAAAAGCCGAGTGACTCCCATGGACTTATCAACACCCTGAGAATTTCTCATCCTTTTTCTTATCCTCAGCAGCCACAGGAGAGTTAAAAATAGGGGAGGTTAGGGGGAAAACTGGAAACAAGTTTCATTACCTAAGGTCCCTCTCGCCCATTTCAATAGATGAAAGCAAAGAAAATAAAGCAAAATCCATCCAAACAGTAAGCAGGTGGTGGCCACTAATAGAGAAGAAATAAAAACCTTTTAGAAATCAGAGCCAACTACAAAAAACACTGACAAAGTGGAATGAAAGTTCTGAACAATCAGTTCAAAGAAAAGGGTGTTTGAAATAAACCCTTAAAAACATTTCAAATGCTGAAGGGAAAAAAATAGCTGCTTTAGATATTTGAAGCCAGGATGACTTAATCTGGAGAGAGGATTTTTTGGATTCTACTGAAAAAGAGAAAGAAAGATGGATGGAAGGGAGGAGTCTTTGAATGCAGTGGTGCTCAGACAGAACACACATCAGGTGCATGGGGACTGCCTTGATTGCCAATCACAGGCTGATCACCAATCCTGGGCTGACCTGGGGCTTTTAACCTCTGTACCTCCATTTGCCCAGCTATAAACTGGGGTTACTAATAGGCATGTCCTCTGGTCCCCTCAGGTCCCTGAAGAGGAATAATAGGATGATGGGCCTGATCCTACAAACATAGAATATGTAGCTCCCATTTCCTGCCTTCCACCTGCAGAGGCCAACCAGGTGTCCTTGCTAAGCCCACTGGGAGACCTCACCTCTTGGGTGAATTTCCACATCCACTTACGCACGCACACACTCATTCATCCATTTCGTATTAGGTGTACATGGTGGCACTTGATAGCAAAGAGAGGGCAGACATTCTGTTTCCTCCCGCAGGTGGATCACAGGCTGAGCAAGTCAGGCAGGTCACTGGGGACCAGCATGAGATGCTCTGCGGGTGCGTTGCTTCAGGAGGTGATGGCCTGGCTTGTTTCTGGCAGACAGGCAGAAACGGCTGTCTGTCAAGGCTGGGAAAGGTATCTCAGCCAAGGAACAGCATGCCCAGAGGATGAGAGGGATGCGTTTTGAGACTCAAAACAGGGTTTGGGGTCAAGGCACAGTGAAAAAAGTGGTAACTTTGCAAACAGGTGTTTGTGGAAATCACGAATTGCATTCTAGCGGGTCTGGAGGTGGGAAGTTAATTGTTATGGTGGCTCTCCAGGCATCAGCTACCCAGGATTTCTTTAGTTTTCTGAATCAGCATCCATAGAAGGTGGTTTCCATCTTTAAGTTCATCTCCTTCATAAAGAAGGAAGGGTAGGTGGGGGGCAGGTTCAGAGCAGGCCACACGTCCTTTTGCAAATGAAGGAGTTTGGATTTTACCTGGAGTGGGGTCTGTGACCCAGGATCATGATGAGATTTACATTTCGTTCATATCCACACCCTGTCATATGTTTGTGCTCTCATCTATTTTGTGAAAGAGCTAGGAGTCCTAGGGATGGGCACAGAGAAAAACACATGAAAAACAATAAGAACGTTAGGAAATTTGCTTGCATGAAAAAGAGAACCCAAGACTCCAAATACACAGGGTGTCAGCCTGTCCCAGTTTGCCCAAGGGAGTCCTGGGATATACCTTTTGTCTCAGTATCGTCACCAGCTTAGTATCTGTCCTTGGTCTTATTTTAATTATTATTTTTAAGAAAGTTTCATTACTTACATTTAAATATGCCAGAAGGGGCCGGCAGACCTCTGATTTGTTCTGTAAGCTTCTGCTGAGGTCTCACGGAGCTGGGTTCAGTGAACAGAGTTCTCCTTTTAACTAATGGTGAAGTCTGCCAGGGATGGTGGCTCTCCCTCCTGTCACATAGCTCCATAAGCAAGGAAAGTGACACCCTTGACTGTCTCGGGGGCAGAATGCAGGGTGCTTGCTGATGAGGCACAGAGGCTCATAGGGTGAATGAAATCCTCGGGTGACAGGTGGCTGCTGCCACTACCCCTCCTGTCTACCTGTGCAAGGGCCAGTACTGGGGCCCAGGAGCTACAATATGCCATGAAGACATCGCAGGCAGGGCCCAAGGGAACTGTAGGAAAACTAGGATACTTGAGCACGGGAATATGTGTCATATAGGACACCTAGGCTGGTCTGCCCTGCCACTGAATGCAGACTGGTCCAAATGCCTTTGCAATACCAGCTTTGTCACTTAAACAATTTAAGTCCACAATGATTTATTTTACTGTCTGCTAACATTTTGATTTCAAAATAAAACCTTTGGGCAACAATGAGATCCAAAAACTAAAAACTCACAGTTAAGGAATAATTACTGAATTTTCCCCACTTAAGTCAACATGTAACTCTCTCAAAACGTTTATCAGTGCTACCTACCTACTGTGGCAAATGACTGCATAAAGAAATACAAGAAAAACATTGCTAACAAACATCGGCATCTACTCTGAAAAGTCAGGGCGGGGTAAAGCTTAGTGGTAGAGTGTGTGCTTAGCACGAACAAGGCCCAGGGTTCAATCCCCAGCACCAGAAGACAAAAATATAAAAGAAAACAGTAATTTTGTTAAGAAGACTCTCCCGTAGATGATGAATTCATATAAATCCTGCAGATATCCCTCTAAAGAGGCTGATTTTTCACTTGTATCAAATAACTCAATTTTTTTCTTGAATTTCATTCATTTTTTTCTAAATTCCATTATTTTTATACATGTGCAAAGCAGAAAGTTTTTATAGTTCATATGTTGGCACTTTTATCAAGAGAAATACTGCAAACAGTTCAAAGAATAGTTATTTTGTCAATGCTATTATAGGTTTCACAAAGAACACCAGCTAATTCAAATAAATGGTTTATTTTTTAACTTCCGATTTAAAAACTTGAAGTAAAGTTTTCAAAAGTTTCTTCCAAAGTTGAAATGCCTGACCCTATTATTTTGCTAGTATAATATTCATTTTTAAGTGCATGGTTTAGCTTAACATTGAAGATAAAATTATTAGTGTTTGTGCTGATAATGCACATTCAAATTTTGATGAAGCATTGCTTGGCTGAATGGTAAAAACAATATCATTACGAAATTGAGAAAGGTCTAGGGCAGAAATAAGTTTGGTGTTTTGTTTTGGAGTTCACATAATTCCTAAATTCCTCCCATTAAACTGCGTTATTAGATCAATTAAAATATAAACTGTAGTGGTTTAAATTTACAAATATTTTTATATATCCTGTTAAAGTAGTAAAACCACAAAATTTTTGTGATCAAGTTGATGTTGAATATATATATTAAAAAAATGTGGCATTCTGCATTCTTCTCTCGTCTGCTTATCGTCAATGGGTTTTAAAAGATTTTGCACCTTTGAAGAATTACTTTTTAAATCACCCTACATGTCTCACAATGGCATTGAACTTCTTTTGTAAACAGATTTGACATTTTGGTGGTACTTTATTCCACATCATTTGAATATCTTTAATCAAAATCTCTAAAGAAAAGTGTAAAAAGAACTTTAGTGTTTAGCCAACTGCAATTATTGAAAATAAAACATAGAAACAGAAAAACAATAAAATTTATTCCTATAACATAAACAAAAACAAAAAAAATTGTCTGGAGCTCAAAAAATTAGCAAAATTTAATTCTCAAAATTATAATTGCTTTTGGAAAATCTTGACTACTGGAATAAATATTTTGATTGGTATTTTCATTTTTATTTGGATAAAGTTATATTCTTGCTGGTTGGAATGAAACTGAAAGACACAGGATTTGGGATCATAGAGACAAGTCACTTGAAGAATTTTCCCCTGAAAATGTATTGCCAAAGATAAGTATTTAGGAAGTAAAAAGAGAGTATTTGAGAAAATATTTGAGCTGAAGTATTTACATATTTTAATGTGAAAGAGAATTGGAATGTACTCTAGTAGAATTTGCTTTGAATTTATAAGACATTCTTAGTAACTTTGGAGAAAGTATTTTCTCAATTAAGAATATTATGATCTCTAGTAAGATTTCATTGAGAATGCTAATGGTTTCAAATTCATTAACAATAAAAACACAACTTCAATACTTTTCTGTATATAAAACTTCAGAAACCTTTAAACATGCAACTTCAAAGAAGAGTGCATGCAATTTTATCAAACAGAAGGATTAAAAAATAAATCCATATTAAAAATACATTCTTTAGGAAAATACCATTGCATACTATTATTAGAAATAGATATGGCTAAAAAAATTAAAATAAATGAATATATAAAAAGCCCCAATATTCTGCAAATGGTATTGTTTCATATTCAGATAAGAGATTTAACAATTTTTTTTTGTATTTTTTGCTTTAATGAACATAGATATGTATTAAATTTATTTAGTAGAATTTCATTTCTTGAAAGCAAGTTTTAAATAAGATAGTAGGTTCACCAATATTGTAAAGTTAATGTATTGGTGAATAAATTAATGTATTGAATTATATAAATATTATTATTCCCGGCTTTCCCCGTTTTGCTAAAAAATGTCACTCTTTGATTGTTAAATAGTATGGCCTCCGCAATAACGAAGCTTAGGAAATAGCAATAATAGAAAACAGACTTTAGAATCAGAGAGAGGGAGACAGAGACAGGATGGGGAGCTTCAAGAATCAGTCAGTGAATACCTGAAAATGGACTGGTGACCTCGTCACATAGAGGGTCCCAGTGGTGAGAATTTCCCACATAGGCCCTCATTCTGAAAGAAAGTATTTATCAGCTTAAAGAGATGGTGCTCTCCATTTTGATTCTTCTATTCACTGATTCATCTCGGACATAAGCACAGATTCACAAATTCATTAATTCAATCAACTAAGAAACGTTTGCTAAGTGTCTACTATGTGACCAGTACTTCCTTAGGCCCTAGTGATGTACAAAAATAGAGACAAGCAAAGCTGAGGTGTACATAGTCCGTTCCAGGCTGGGCGAAGAAGCTGCTGGCTGGGATATAGGGGTCCTGGAAGGGTCTTCTCCCCCTCTTCCTGCTCTACCTGGCAAGGTTTTATTTCAGAATTCAAGCTGCTGCACTTTGCCCTTGGTATTTTTAACAGTGAAAGAAGAACAACGTTGTGCATTCCAAAGAATGAGTCCCTTTGCTCCCTCCACGCGGTTCCCAACTCTTGCTTCATTTTTGTCTGGTCTCAGTCAGAGTCCTGGAAAGACTTGTGAGGACCCAGAAGCTGTTTCCGATTCCAGGTTCCTTGTGTGTTGTTTCTGTGCACAGAAACAAATCCAATTCAAGCAAATAATGCTGTCATCAGGATCTTGTGCAGGCGTTGGAGGGGAGTTGGCCTGGCCAGTGGAATACAGTGTTTGAAATATCTTGAGATCTTCAGGAACATTTGTTTTTATTCAGAAGTGTTCATTTGATGTTTTCCTGACCCACTCAGTTTCCCTATGGGCTTAAGCTCCCATTTGTTAAAGAAACAGATGGGGAAACCAGTTCAGTTTGTGTTTGTTTTAGCATTTAAGACAGCTTACCAGGAGATGGTAGAGTTTGGATACTGCAGGTAGCAACACATTATTTTTAGCAGGCGTGCAAGAGAACAGGATCATATGGCCAATTTAGAGAGATGGAAGTGGGGACAGGCCTGATTCTACAGACTAAATCAATGGGTGGTAGTGGAAATGGAGCCCTGTAGTTTTACGGGGGACTCATTTAATCTGAATGGGAGGACCCAAAGGAGGCCCTGTCAGGAGACTCTCATGCATCTGGAAGATCTTGGTAACTGCAGCTGGTTCCCCCATATCTCCTATCTTATTTTCACCCGGCCCCAATTCAAATGGTAGTATCTTGGCCCACAAGGCAGTTAATGTAGATTATTGTTATCTGGCCCCTATTCTAAGCAGGGTCCTGGCAGGAAAAACCCAGCACACTCAATGTGTTCATTCAATGAAAAAAGGTTAATAATGGGACCATTTGTAGAGATGAAAAGGTGAAGGGCACTGACAAGGGAGGACAAAGCACTTCAGGAGACTAATGAGGAGGAATCATTTTTCCGGGACCTGGTGAGCACTGTGGCTGAGGGAGAGGGTGGTCCCGTCAGGATCTGTGGCCATAGGTGGAGGGATGCCAAAACCATGAGAAGGCAGGAACTGAGCCAGAGCAGCCAGTACCCTGACCTCCAGCCTCCTTCTGGGCCTTCCCATTGGTCAAACCCCAATGGGAGCTGGAGGAAAGGTGGGTCTGCAGAGGTTGGTCTTCTAGGATGCAGAATAGACTAGGAAAAGACGGAGGGTAGAGAGTAGGTCAAGAAGGGCAATTTAGGAGGATGTTGTGATATGTCCACGCTCAATATGCTGTTTCTGTCATTGGTGGAAGTAGAAAATGTGCCCTATCACAGGGGTGAAGCTTTGTGGCTCCATCAAAATCCACCAGGTGGGCTATAGGCTCCAAGGACTGAGTTCTAATTCTACCAAACCATCTAAGTACTCCTCCACATTGTGCCACCAGAGGGAAAATAACCAAGATCTGTATCTTTGAGTCTTTAGATGTACCATTTTATAGAGAAAGAGAGATCTGAAAAACTGATTCCTGAAATGAGAACCAGAAAACCTGGACTTGAATCCCAGTTGGCTATGGAACCTTAGGTAACCTTCTCTGGGTGTTTTCCCATCTGTAAAACAAGGAAATTAGGCTAGAATTTGGTTTAAGTCTCTTTTGGCTCCAACATTCTGTTGGTATTTAAGTTAAAACCAGAAGACTATTAGGAGGCATGATATGCTTATAGAGGTCAACATCTGAGCCAGTCTCAGAAATGAGTTCATGGAATGGAGAAGCAAGAGGACGTTCTCTAGTGCTTAGAGCCCTGAACCAACTGAGCATCACATCATCCAAATCGGAAGGTGGTAGGTGGCCTGTCACCATGGAGCAGGCTAGCTCATGGGTTGAAGTTGCTAGATCCTCTCAGATGTCTGAAAACTTCAGTCTTTTCCAGGCTAAGACAAGCCCTAAACATACAGGCAATGTCATTCTCCCCTTCTCCAGGGATGGAACGGAGATTTTGCAGTCTCTCTTCCTGGTCCTACCCAGGGAGATTACTCATATTTTTTTTTCCTTTGATTCCCCTGGAGTTGGTCCCCGAGGGTATCATGACACATAAAGGGTCCCCTGACCCTCATTTGCCTACCATCACCCAAGTCGTTGGACCTATAGAAAGGGGGTAGACCTGAGGACAAAAGAGGTTTATAAAGAACAGATCCCCTGAGCAGAGGTCTCTCCTGCCCACATTAACCAATTCAGAGTTTGAATATCCGCCCTCAGCCCATTGCTCTACCCACAGAGTGCAAGGACCACCATGGTCAAAACAGGCCTTCAGAGAGGTGCATCTATGTCCCACTTGCCATTTTGTGGGGGAAAAAATTAAAAACTCCAAAAGCAAAAGCCACACCATTACACATCCATTAATTGTTGACTATGACAACATATCTCATTACCAGCTTTTCCTTAATGAATTCCTTAATAGGTGTCATTAGATGTTAAGTGTTACATTACTTCCTCTAAGGAAAATATTTAAGGAAACTACCATTTAAAAAAAAATCACATCCTGAATCAGCCCTGAATTCCACCCTCAGTGATCACAAACCACACTGTCAAGTCCTGTTGATCTTGGTCGTATACGCACATTAGTTTCTTTGGCTTCTGAGAAAATAGGTCTCTGAGGCTAGATGCCAAGAGTAGATGTCCATCCAAAGAAGGAGGCAACAGACTTTGAATTCTAAGAAAGTCACTGGATCCCACAGGAAACATCACCATGATGAGAAATAGATAAACAATCTCAGTTTGTCAGCACCCTGTGTAGGGAATTAAACTCACAACTTCCATGTTAATGATACTTTCACATTTAATTTCCTGAGTGCTACCCTGAAAATGTATCTGTTGAAAGTGGAATTTCACTCCATAGAGCTGTCTTATTAAGCAAAATGCATGTGAGGCTGTACCTGTCACAACAGGATGCTGGAAACTCATTTAGAACTGTAATTTGGAGGTGGGTGGGGGGAAGCAGAGAAGATTGTGTCATGTAGGACTATCACTGTTTTCTTGATGTCATTATTACTATTAGTAATTGGTTATTCATTAGCACTAAACACTGATTATTGCTATTAATAAAAGCTGTATCAAGCACCAGCAAGGTGCTCTTGGCTTGGCTCATCATGGGCCATTCTAGATCATCCACTTAGTGGACAACACATTAAACTCAAGAGCAGATACAAACCAACCCACAAGAAGCCCACCTGGAGTCCCCTCAGGGAGAGTGTCACAGCCTTTATGTCCCTGTGACCCACATACCTGAAAAGAACAACTTAGAGGAGGAAAGGTTTATTTGGGGCTCATGGTTTCAGAGGTTTTAGTCCAACTATGTCCAACTCTGTTGCTCTGAGCCCAAGGTGAGGTGGCACATCATGAGACCAGGGCCTGGGGAAGGGAAACTGCTCAGCTCATGGCAGAAAGCAGAGAAAGAAAGAGAAAAGGGTCTAGGGCACAGCCCCAGTGACCCACCTCCTCCAGCCACACCTCATCTGCCTATAATTACCACCCAGTCAGTCCTTCAAACTAGGATGGACTGATCAGTTTACAGGTCTCAAAATCTAATCATTTCACCTCTGAATATATCTGCATCAGCAAAAGCTTTTGGGGGGACACCTCATATCCAAACCCTAACAGGTCTTGTCACGGAAACTAAACAGTTTTGCATAAGTGGACAGTGCAAGAAAGCACCCCCAACTATAGCAGAAATGCACATTATCAGGAGGAGAAATGAAAATCACACTTGCTACGTGGAGCATGCTCCAAAGACAGGCAACATTGGCTCCAAAGACGGGCAGTCCTGGGCTTCACCTGGACATGTATTAAAATGAGGAATCCTAGGCCCCACCCTGGGCCTCCGGAATAAGAACATACTCTCAAGGTGGTGGATATGCATGTGGAGCAGGGAGGACCACGGCTCTAGGACCGTGATTCTCCAACTTGCCTGCACCTTGGGAGCCAGTCATGTTAGGAGGTTTGAAAAACCCCAGAGTCAGGCTTCACCCCAGACCAATACAGTCCAGACCGTGGATGTTGAAACTAGGTGTCTGCTTGTTGTGACCAGACCCAGCGGGTTTTAATGGGCAGTCAGCTTTGAGAATCTCTGTTCAAGAAGACAGTGACGGGATTCATTTAAAGTTCTTTGAGTACTCTGAGAGCTCCTCTTCCAACCCTTGGAATAGACCGAAGGCCACGGCACCAGCCTGCGCTCCTGCCTTTGGCAATCTTCCCCTGCCCTCCACACCTTGTCCGTCTTCCCCTGAGGGTCCTTAACCATGCCAGGATCCTTGGCCAGCCCCTCTTGGCCCAGGGTTCCCCTGATGCCTCACTGCAGTCCACTCTGAGCAGTCCCCACCAGGTGAGATCGTCTACTTAGACTCCAGGGCTCTCAGGCCACATCTGCCCTTTTTCGAGGTTTTGGCTAACTGATCGAGTCAGAGGGGCTGGGTGGTGGGAGCCTGGCTCTGCATCCTCACACACCTGAACAGTGACCTCTACGGATAAGAACCTCAGCAGTCCTTTGATCTTAGAGAAGTCCCAGTTACTTGTCTCCAATGATACTGATTATACCCTAAGGCACCTCCCATGTAACTTATTCCCTTCTCCTCTTCACCATGTGCTCAGACCCAAATGGAGACCATTACTGGGCAGGTCAGTTAATAAGGTCAGATATTCTCACCACCTTTGAGAGAAACGGGTGCTGTCCTTTAAATACTTTCCACCTTCTCTCATAGTAATACAATTTTGGGGTGTAGAGCTCCTTCCCTCCTTCCTGAATGAGCTCTCCCTTGTTTAAGTCCCAGCTATCTGGGCCTGTCTGACCCTTGCAACTGAGCCCAATCCCGATGATGTACTACCTCAAGTTTCTTCCCAGTATTCCATTCCTGAAGATTTGTTTATTTGGATGTGAAAGACCTATACCAATCTTTTGGAAAGATCAGATACAAACTCAGATTCCATAGGACGGGTTCATAGCTTGAATCTTTATAAGAAATTTTCCTAGCAGATTTGTCCAGCTCCAGGAAGACATGTGGGCAGCACTGAGGAGCCGAAAGGGAGGCGAGAGGAGGAGAGAGCACTCCTTCTCCTTCTGCCAACTGTTTTATGGAGTCATCTTGTCTTGGGGGCCATAAGGACATGGGTTGATGATCTTAGATTCAGCTACCTAATTTTTTTAACCTGTTTTTTTTATCATAAAACTTTTCATATGCACAGAAAAGTTTAAAACCCTGTGCAGCAAGTACCCATACGCTCCCCATCCAGGTGTTAACATCGAAACGAGATGGGTTTATCACGCCCCATCCACCTTTTCCTCTCTCTGCTTACCATCAACCCAGCTTTTACTTCTCTTAATTGTATTTCATAGTAAATGGTACCCACCACTACACTTTCCCCTGAATATTTCCTTGCTACTTAAATTTTATTAATTTTTATAAATTCTTTTCTGTGTCTGTTCAAACCCATTTCCCTGCAAAGAAGGAGAGAAGGAGACCTAGAACCGTGGCCTAGAGTCCTGCATAGGTGGGTATTTCATTCTCCCGCTCCTTGCCCAACTCCCAGTGAATCCCATTTACTCCTGTGACTTCACAAGGCACAAAGACCATTCATTCCCCTTTGGCCAGACTCTTTAGAGCAGAAGGATCTATCCTTCTCTCCAGCCAACACCTCTATCCTTCTCTCCAGCCAACTCCTCCTCCATAAAATTCCGCAAGGAAGGTGGCCTCTTTTTGTTCCATCCATGGGGCATCTGGTCAGGTACCTGTCCAGTCCCATCCACGTCACCTGCAAAGCCACTTTACCTCTCCTTGCTCAATGCTCAGGCTTTGCCCTGAGCCTTTTCTCTGGTGTTCCCTGTGGTTACAACCCAGGCCTTTTCAGAGCTCCATCTCCTGAGCATCCTCCCCCCTACTCTCTGGAAACCCTGTGATCCGAGACCTCCTACAGCTGAAGAGGGAGTAGGGTCACTATTCAGATTAAGTCCCTGGTTTCCAGCAATAAGACAGGCACCTCTAGGAGTTAGTTTGATAAAAGTTGTAGCCGATGGAAAACTGATAGTGTGCCTGGACACTTTGCATGCCATTCCCTCAATTAAGCCCCGCAATGTCCCTTCAAGGTAATAACTTTTTTCTTCATTTCATGGATAAGGAAATAGGCACAGAAATGGCAAATAACTGAACTGAGCTTGCACAGCTAATGAAGGTCTTCTGCATGGAGGTGTTTGTTTGTTTGTTTTGTTTTGTTTGTATCGGGGCTGCTCCAGATTGAAAGCATGAGTTTTGTGGGGAACAACTTGGGTCTAGAGCTTTGTGGAGCTGTAATCAAGTTTACATTTTCATGTTGCTGGGTTTGTTTCTCATGACAGTGTTTTTCACATCTTCAGAGTACTCAGGCACCTCGTTTTACCACCCTTTCTTTTAAAGGGTCCTGTGCATTCATCTAGTCTGAGAAACAGGGGCTAGTGGCTGGGAATAGGGGTGGGAGTGCTACCTGAGCCTCTCAGTCTGTCCTCTCTTTATCCCCATATAGACCTCTCGGACTATAAATTGGGGCTGTTTAGGTGAAACTGTTTCACAACAGTCCATTTGGAGTAATTCTCTTACCCATCTCATCTGTCCTTTGGCTAGAAGTGGAGCCAGGCAGGGAGAGGGCTTGGGGAAGGGAGGAAAACAGAGAAGTTGTCTTCCAGGCAGTGGAATGGCAAGAGCAAAGGCCAGAGGCCAGACTTCATTGGCAGCTTCTGGAACAGCAGAAGGTGTACAACTGCGTGGGCAGCGCATCCACAGAGCTTCTCAGGCCAAGCCGGCAGGTATGGACGCTGCTGTTGGCAACAGGGAAGCATAGCAGGAGCAGACGAGGAGGCCCTCAGGGTTCAACCTGGGGAGAAGGCCAGGCAGCTTCCCAGATGGGAGCAAGGGGCACAGGCAGCCTGGGGCTGGGTGCAGGGGAAGAGGCCCGCCAGGGAGACAGCCATCTTTCAGCCACAGGAGAGAGAACACAAGCCCCGAAGACCACTCAGCCCTAGATGCAGATTGTAGCCATTTTCCCTCTGAAAGCAAATTGTTGAATTCTCTTCTTGAGCTTCAGTGTGGCTTAGGCTAGATGTTAACTCGGCTCACAGAGATCACACTCAGGGGATGGTTCTCTGCTCCTCCCAAACACTGGGAGCATTTCTGCTCCGCTCTGGTCTGAGCTGGGGAGCTGCTGACAGCAGAGAGCTGAGATGGCTCCTGGTCCCCATATGTCACCTCTGTGCATTCGTCCCTGCCTTCCAAGGAACCTAAACAAAACCTTTTGAGCAGTGGCTTTCAGGGGGTCAGGGATGGACCAGGAAAATGAACTTTTCCATTTGGACAAAGGAAAGAGGAGGAGAGAGGAGACCAGAGGCAGGTCTGGGACTAAGTTGAACCCCAAGCCCCTTGGCGTGACCAAGCCCCAGCACAGCTGTGACATTAGCAGCCGGCAATTGAGGCACAATAATAATTCTTCAGATCAAAGCAGCTCCGTCTTTAGACAATTATAGTAAAATTGAAGCTCTCCTCTAAAAGAAACACATGCTCTTGTGTTTGCCCCCTCCCCCTCCTTATTTTATTCTTTATGAACAAATTGGTATTCAGGGCTATAGAAAGAACCGATTGGAAGCTTAAATTCTCACTGTCTGCCCAGGGGTGGATTGGTAGGGGTGAACATGTAACATCTGAAAGCTGACTTTTTTTTTTAAATTGATATCCAAGAATAAAAGAGAGAATAGTAGGAGAAGCTGATCAGGAATGAATAAAGTCTCCTTTTAAGCTGAAATCGCCCCCTCCCCCCATCTTCCCTCCAGAAAAGCCGGACTGTAATTGCTTGCAATCACTCGGCACAAATTGTCTGTCCGTGTTTGCTTTTTAATTTTGTATAATCTGGTCCATTTCGCTCTCTCTGCCTTTGAGCTTAACCTCTCTCTCTCTCCTCTCTCTCTCTCCCTCCCTCCCCCTCTCTCTCTCTCTCTCTTCCTCTTATTCAATCTCTCTTTCTCTCTCCCTCTTCTCTTTAATTCTTCAGGACTGTTTAAAAAATTAGTATTAATTCTCAGCGTTATTTCATGGCTTTTACTAAGCAAAGGCACTTGGGGTGGGGGGGAACCACATGCACGCACTCTGCATCCCTTCAAATGTTCCTTTCTACATCCAAAGGATCTTAAAGCACTAATACCATTCCTTAAGGCAAGGGAGAGATTTTAATAAATAAATAAATAAGTGGGCTGACCCCAAAGTGAGCAAGAGAGAGAGAGAGAGAGAGAGGGGAAGAAGGAGGAGGGGGGAGAGGTAGGGGGAGAAAGGGAAAGAGAAAAAGCCAGAACAAGAAAAATGACAGCTGACCCCACACCATTTCCTGCAGGTTCCGGGGTGCGCGGCTCCTGGTGCTGACACACAGCTCTTGCTCTTAGTGACAGACACCCCTTCTGTGCAGAGTGATGCAATGTCTGTCCCAACCGGGGCTTCCCTTGCTCCTGTGCTTTACTCACCTGGGGACCAAGTCTAGAAGACACATCAGTCATGGATAGGGAGATTCCATGGGGATTTTAGATGGTGGGAAACGTCCAGAGAGAAAATCCTCAATAGGCAGAGAGAAGAAGCAAAAAGGAAAAGAGGTGAAAGCAGGTAGGTATAAAGAGGAAACAAACGAAAAGAAAAGGCACACAGTATGCCAGAAATGATGGGCAGCTGTGTATTTCCCTTGTATCAGCACCATAATCTCTGTTCTTCGGAAAGTCAAATTAGATTGCCCAAGAATGCACTTTAGTAGAGCTAGAGGGATGTGGCTCAGTTTGGGTTCTTTCTTGCTTCTGATCTGTTCTGTGCGACTTCTCCCAGCTTGCTTAGCTTCTCTGTGCTTCAGTTTTCTTTTCTGTAAAATTGGGTGAGTAGGTAATCTTCTTAGGATTGTTTACATGAACCAACAAATGGGAAGTGCTTGGCATAGGTTAGGGGTTCAGTAAATGTTAACTACTACTCCATTCAGTTTGATGGCCAATCATTTAAGATATCAGTCAGAATATAACCAGGGGAGCAGATGCTATGAGCACAGTCTATCATTATTATTGTTTTATTTTATAACCAGTTATTGGTTATTTTTGCCTAATTTATAAATCAAACTTTATCATAGGTGTATATGTATAGAAAAAAAATGTGCACAGGGTTCAGTGCTGCACAAGGTTTTAGACATCGACTGGAGGTCTTGTGTTAAAGTCATCATGGATAAGGGGACTCACTCTGTTCCGGAATAAGGAATCTGTTATAGGGATCAGACTTCACCCAACTGTGGGAGGAGCTGGGAAAGTAAGATCCCGAAGGAATGCTGGAGAATCACCGTGACCCAAGGTTCTCACTGGAGATTTCTAACAAATGTCTAAAGAAAAATTAACACCACTTCAACCCAATTTCAGTTTTATTTTCTAATTCATTTTATGAAATTAATATCCTGATATCAAAACCAGGCTAAAATGGCACGAAAGAATGAAAATACAGATCCATACCCTTGATGAACATAGACGCAGCAGTTCTTGACAAAATATTAGCAAATAGAATTCATCAATACATTAAAAAAAAGTGTATACTATGACCAAACCAAATTTATTCCAAGATTTCAAGAATGGTTAAATATTTTAAAATCAGTCAATATAATCCACCATATTAACAGGCTGAAAAAAGAAGAAGAATCACATGGTCATGTCAATGAATGCAGAAAAATCTTTTCACAAAATTCAATGCCTATTAGTGATAAAAACTCTCAGAAAAATATAAATAACGAGGAACATCCTCAACTTTGTAAAGAGCATCTACAGAGACCTACAGCAAACAGACTTCATGGCAAAAGACTGGATCAGGAACGAGGCAGAGGTGTCCACTTTACCACTGGTCCCACGTAGAGTTGGACGCTCAAGTCAGTGTAGTAAGGACAAGATAATAATAATAAAAGGTGCACAGGTTGAAAAAAGCAATGGTTGTCAACATAGAAAATCCCCAGGATCCTGCAAAAATCATCATAATAAAATCTCATAGAATGGATAAATGAGTTCAGCAAAGTCACAGAACACACGATAAACATACAAAAATCAGTTGTGGGGCTGGGGATGTGGCTCAAGAGGTGGCGCGCTCGCCTGGCATGCGTGCGGCCCGGGTTCGATCCTCAGCACCACGTACAAACAATGATGTTGTGTCTGCCAATAACTAAAAAAAAATAAATATTAAAAAAAAATTCTCTCTCTTTCTGTCTCTGTCTCTCTCTCTTTAAAAAAAAAAAGAAAAAATCAGTTGTGTTCCTACATACCGGCAAGGTACACATGGAAACTGAATTTTAAAATGCAGGGAAATTTATAATATCTAAAAAAAGTGCTTAGGTTTAAATCTACCAACACATGTACAGGACTTATACACTGAAAACTACTAGATGCTGAGAAAGGAAGTCAAAGATCTAAATGAACGCAGAGACATATTTCGTAGATGGATTGGAAGATGGGACACAGGAAAGATGTCAATTCTCCTCAAATTGCTACATAGGCTTAACATAATTCCTATCAAAATACCAGCAAGATTTTTTTTTTTGTAAATGTAGGCAAAATTATTCAAAAACTTATGCGGAAAGACAAAGGAACTGGAATAGCTACAATTTTGAAAAAGAAGAACAGAGTGAGAGCAAATCAATCTACCTGATCTAAAGACTTATTATATAGCCAGGGTAATCAACACTGTGTGGTATTGTCACACAGATCAATGAAGAAGAATAGAGAGCCCAGAAATAGACTCACATAAATATTTCCAAATGATTTTTGACAAAGGTATAAAAGCAATTCAATGGAGGAAAGAGGGCCCTTCAGAGCAAATGTTGCTGGTACAATTGGGCAGCCAGGGGCAAGCAGAAATGAAATTCCACCTAAGCTTACACTGTATACCAAAATGAGCCCCAAGTGAGTAACAGTTAATGCAAAACCTACCACTATAAAACTTTTCAGGAAAAAAGTAAGAAGAATGGGCAGCAGCAGAGTGCTCGCCTAGCATGTGTGAGGCACTGGGTTCAAGCCTCAGCACCCCATAAAAATAAATAAATAAAATCCAGGTACTGTGTCCAACTACAACTAAAAAAAATTTTTTTTTAAAGTAAGAAGAAATTCTCAGGATCCATGGCTAAGCAAAGATTTCTTTGACTAACACCCAAACCATGACCCATAAAAAGAAAATTTGATAAATTGGACTTCAGCACAATAAAACAGTTTCTCTACCAAAAAGAAAAAAGAAAAAAAAAGCCTTAAGAGAAAGACAAAGAACCAAGCTCCAGACTGGAAGCAAATATTCAAAAACCATATAACTGGCAAAGGACTAGTATCATGACTATATAAAGAACTCTTAAAGCTCAGCAATACAAAAACAAATTCAATTAGAAAATAGGCAAATGGTATGAAGGGACATTTCACCAAAGATGATATAGAAATGTCAGATAAGCACAAGGAAACATGTTCTACATTGTTAGCTATTTGGTAAATATAAATTGAATCTATGGTGAGCTGACAACACCTGAGGTTGGCAAGAATATAGAGAAAACAAATCCTTCATAGATTGCTAATGGGAATGTAAAATGATACATCTACTTTAGAAAGTTGTTCAGGAGTTTTAAAAAAGAAGAAATATATATATGCAATTACAGATGATTCTCAACTGGGATTAGATGCCAGCAAACCCATTCTAAGTTGAAAACAAATCTAATGCATCTAATCTACGAAACATCACAGCCTAGCACACTGGAGGCTATCGGTTGTTCACTCTTGTGACTGTGTGGCTGATCAGCAGCTGTTTCTCACTGCCAGCGCCCAGCGTCACGGGAGGGTATAGTACCACATCATTAACCCAAGAAAAGATCAAATTTCAAAATATACATTCCACTGAGTGTGTATAGCTTTGTTTTTGCAGCATTTTAAAGTTGAAAAATCACAAGTTGAACCACCATAAAACAGAGATTATCATACACAACCCAGCAATTGCACTCTGGGATGATTACGCCAAAGAAACAACAACTCACATTCACAGGAAAACCTATACCTGAATACTTAAAACAGCTGTAGCCGTAATAGCCAAGAGCTGGAAACAGTCAGGATGTCCTACAATGGATGAGGACGTCCATCATATGGATCACTACTCACCAATAAAAGAGAAGCCACGTTGATACATGCAGCAACTTGGATGAGTCACCAGAGAATGAGGCTGTGAAAAAGCCAGTCCCCAAAGTTTACATGCTGTGTGATTTCTAGTTATGTGACACTCATGAATTAACAAAGTTACAGACAGAGAAAACAGATTAGTAGTGGCCAAGGATAAAGGAGGACAGAGTAGTAATGGAGGGGAAGGATTGCTAAAAAGAGTCATCAGAGAGATGGTGATGATCATGGAGCTGGTCCACGTCCTGACTGCGCCGATGGCAGTGAGACCAGAGTTTCTCCTCTTCTGCTGACAGGTGGGGACTGTGAAACGTGTTGCAGCTCTAATGACAGGTTATGCTCTCTAGGGTTGCAGCAGACTGCAGCAGTTGATTGCCTATTTCTTCTCTCTGGTTCATGTTGCTCAAATTCAAAAAGTGAAACCCAAAGCTGAGAATGAGTGAGTGTAAGAGTCGCATTTATTCAAATATGAATAGAAGCAGAACTCCCACGGGGTGAGAGGGGACCCAAGAAGGGTGGCTGCTTGGGTGTGCCCGTCTAGGAGTTTATGTAGCTCGTGAGTCAATGGCATTGGTCCAAATTTATCCTGATCGGGGTTTGGAAAAGTACCAATGCGATTGTTTTGTCCTGCAATCCCATTTGGGTCTTCTGTTTTCCTTTGATGGTTGGGAAGCACGAGGTTGAGGGGGTGGGATGGTGGATGCTCAGGAGGTTCTGAGCTGCAGTGCTGTGTGGGGTGGGCATCAGCACCAGGCCTGGGCCTGGCCACCTTGGTGCCACAGATCTGCCCACCCTGGTTTGCCCGGGTGCTGGCTCACGGTGGTGCCTTGGGTCCTCCGCATCTCAGGCCCCAGCTGGCGTGCTGAGCTCTAGGCCCATGCTTTGCTGTCTGTGCTCCAGCCAGCCAAAGCCACTGATCGGCCTCGCTGGACCACTTCACCAGAGCCTTCCAGCAGGGACTATAGGGCTGGCTGTGCTATTAGGCTGCCTGGAGCCATGTCACCAGTGTCCTGGCTGGAATAGTTAGTTTAGGAAACATTATCATTACAGGAAACTAGGTAGAGTGTACCTGGGATCTCTCCATATTATTTCTTCAAATCCAGGTGAATCAAAAATTATCTCAAAATGAAAAGTTTAATTTAAAAGAAAAGGCACTCAATGCATCTAACAACTCCATGAACTTTTCCATATTTAAAAATGTAAATTTTTGTGTTTTTTAGTCTTGTTTATAGGAATCAGTTTACTTGTTTTGTCTCAAGTATGTGTCCATTCTGTCATATTTCTGTCATGTTACTGATACCCATCAGCAGGGCAAATAGGTGTGAGAGAAAGAGAGGAGAGTCCAAAGTCGATGGACAAATTTGATCAGCTCGGGTCAGCTTGGGCAGGCAAGTCTGTGAGAACATCAGAGAGGCAGATATTTAGTCTCCCTGTTGTGGAGACTTCATTATTTAAAGCAGGACAAAGTAGAGTTTATAGAACAGGCCATTGAAGTCATCTTAAGTGCTTTTACTAAGAAGGAAAAATATTATTTAAGAAAAAAAAAAAGGTGAGATAAAGATTGGGGGTGAGGAGCAGGAAGAGACAACCCAGAGTACTATCCGGGATCCCAGAAGCATCAGATAGAAAATAGGAAGGCCAGAGAAGTTCAACAGTCAGGGGTCAGAAGGCAACTACAAGCAGACTGATATATCCATCGCGTGCTAGGCCTTTCCTTATGTTCTCTCGTTGAGGTATCATTGTGAGCACTCTAGCTTTGTGGGCAACATAGAGCTCTAGAAGTTCATAGAGCTCTAGAAGTTTTCCAGGGCCGTTCTGCTAGTAATACACACCCAGGTGGTCAGAAACATCCCATAATACAACCATCCCCATAATACAATCAAAGCCAGGGACTGTCCACAAAGGAAGGACTGGACCTCACTGTTGCACACAGTGGTGCCTCATTTCGATACCTCTTGACCCACCAGAGTGGTTTCTAGGGAGATGATACCCTGTGAGATAAAACTGTCAGTTTTTTCAATGAAGATGCTCCAAAATTGGAAGAGATCAAAGAGACATTGGTTAATAGGGGAGGGCGCAGGAAATAAGTTGGGTCCTCCAGTCCTCTCAGAAAACAAGTTCTAGCCACCCTCTGCCCATGGTGTCCTCTTCATTTCTAACCTAAAGCCATCCAAGGCCTTCCTTCTACCTAGATGTTACCTCAAGTCTTTCTCATCCTGGAGCCCAGGGTCTTCTGTGACACCACGCTGAAGGGGGGTTGTGAGTTATGGGACAATCTGTCCACTGGCCGATCAAGTATTTTGCCTGGAATGCAATTATAAAATCTAAAAGGGAGGCAAGGCAGAGAATTACCAGTACTTAATGTGTATGCATATGGTTTTCAATCATCAGGGCTTCATGATTCTTTTAAAATAAATACGTAGCTAAATGCAGCTTGATTAAATCTCTCCATCCAGATAGGAGGTGGAATGACACCTGGATCCTATTCTCCAGGTCTGGGCAGCTGTTTATTAATTTTGAGATTTTGTCATTTTCATCTTGACCTTGGGGCAGCTCCTTTTTAGAACTGAAACAGAAGAGAGAGAAGCTTGTAATTCTGAGTGGCACCCATTTTCTACCATAGATGACTGTGGTCTTGTCCATCGCGACCTGTTTTCCTGTATCATGGCGGTCTCTAGAGAAAGTAGCGTTTGCCAAGGAGCTCTGGTTGTTGTGGATGGCTTCCTATTGATGTAGCCCCTGTGACACCTTGATTTGTCTTTATCTTTCTTTGCTCTGTTTAGTATGGAGGGTGCCTCTGTCACCACATGGGCTTTCCTACACTGCAGGAAAAGATAAGAAAGAAGAAAAGGAAGGAAGGATGGAAGGAAGGGGGAAATCTCTTCCATTAGCAGATTAATCTCAGTCTCCAGCCACTTCATAAATCTGACACATCGAGAAAGCTCGCTCTTTTTTTCCTTTCCAGGGACTCGAAAAGTGAAATAGGAACATGTATAAAACATCCCTGTCTCGTGACCCTGTTGGGTTCTCAGGAAAATGAACCAATGGAAGATGGCAGACATCCTAGCTAAGGAGGCAAAGGACTACTAACTCTTGGGAAGCCCTCTGCCAAGCACTGACCCCTGTTCCTGTTGGGAGCTGTTCAAGGACAGCAATCCTGGTTTCCAAGGCTGGAGGCTGAAAAGCAGTTTTTCCAGGTAAATGATATTTCTACTTCTGGTTCTAAGAAATCTAAATAACAACAACAACAACAAAAAAAATAAGCAGTGCCTTGTGGTTTGTCAAGGAACACCTGGGTGGTAGGGCTTAAGCCATAGGTAGGTACAGTGCTTGGAGAGGCCCACCAACCGCAATTGAAGGGTCTCACCAATTGGGTTACTCCTGAATCCTCCCAAAATTAAACCAATTCCCTCTGTAAAAAAAATAAATTGCTACCTGCTTCTTAACAAACAACGCTTTGGGTGGTGGGTTGGGGGTACAATATTTTTTTTAAAAAAGGAAGAAAATTACAAGTATATTTTCTCCTGACACAGTTTTAAAAGCTGTTTGTAGCTGATTTACAATGCTCAAAGTATTCAGCTTTTCATTTGAAATTCTAATAAGTCCTTTGAATGGCTTGGAGCTTGTTGGAAAGTAAAAGGGATGAAATGACTTCATTGAACTGTGAGGTTTTGCTTCCTTCTTCATGGACATCCAGGTATCTCTAGTTCTCACCTTGCACCTCCTTTACATCCAGGGAACTTGAGTTGATATGGGCAACCAAAGCACAGGAGGAATGGGAAGAATTTAGAACCATCACATATGTTCCTTTATATGTTGCCACTGTGGACTTTGTTTTCCACACCTTGATTTGCATGTTCCTGTGATGGTCTGATGAATTGGATGAATTATCATCTCCACTCTCCAAAGAAATATTCCTCTTTTCCCAAATGCTTTGCATATGAATACAGAGTTCCTGGGAAGGGTTTCGAGCTCTCAGATCAGAGGTGTTATTTCTATGAACTAAATGCATTCATCTTTGTTCCAAATGCAAGTGACTGATATAAAAACCAGACCTGCATAGATCTTTGTTCCTATCAGGGGGCCATGGTCTAATTTTATGAGCTTACTGCATCTGCAGTGGACATGAAACAAGGCCATGATGGTTAAAAATTATAAAACCTAGTCATATTTAAGTTTACAATGACAACTTCCTTTTGTAAGTCATTTAAAAAGTAGCATTTCCTGGGCATGCAAGTTCTTGAGTCTTTTGGTCTGACCTTGGAAAACATAAATCAAGGCCTAGTTTTCTATAGCCTTTTTTTTTTTCCTTAACTGCCTAATGTTCTAATATCCTAGCTCTCCCAACATGGTATAAATGATGGAAAACTCTTGAATATTTGCATAAAGCTTTAGAAGATTTGTAACTGAAAGGATAAGATGTAATTTAAGCAAGCAGATTGGTCTTTCTTTGGTGATGTTAGTCTTCTCCTTTTCCTTTGCCACACACACTATTTGGGGAGGGCTAATAAATGACCTTCTAGCTAGAAAAGGAGACAATCCCTGAGAAGGCTCCGAATAGGTTGAAGAATAAATAGAAGGAGAAAAAATGGAGACAACTGTCAAAAATTGATCCAAGAATTCTGGCTGAGTAAAATTTCGGGAGACACTGCTGAAGTTTGTAGATCTAATAGCTCCATTACTGTGTTCGTGAATTCAAAGAAATTTCATTTCCTAAGCTGAAACCCTCATGAGATATTTATTCCCTGGAGATTGGCAGCAGGTTCAGAATTCCTGATGGTTTTATTAAGCCTGTTGATGATGAAAGACCCCACCCAATTCATACCATCTATAAAAGAATTTTAGAGGATTTTTTGGTGTGGATTTTCTCTCTAGGGTATAAAGTAATTAGTACTTGAGATAAAAGCAAAGGCATGGCTAGCCTTTTATTCTGGTTTTCTATCATTGCCTTACAAATCACCCCAAAATGCAATGATTAACATAGTAATGCTGTTTTGATGCACATGGGGTCTGTGGGTCAAGTATCTGAATGATGCACGTTGGAATTGCCCCATGTCTGCTCCACATTGTCGAGGGCCCTTCTGGATGGCTCAGAAGGTAGTGCCATCCAAATGGGGCAATTCAGTCTACAGACACTTCCACATGGAATCTGGGCTGGACTGCAAAGATGTCCAAGATAGCTCCTTCACACGCATGTCTGGCACCTGGCTGAGGGTGGCTGGGATTCCTCTACCCTCTGAAGCAGCCTCTTCATGCAGCTACCTTGAATGAGACTTCAAAATGTGGAAGTCTAGGGTCGTGGAACTAACATCCCTTCAGAACCAATGTTCCAGGTCAAGGATAGAGGAACCTGCTGTCCTTCAAAAGCAGAGGCCAAATTGTCACAGAGTTACTTCCTCCATGTGTTATTAGACAGAGCAGTCCCAAGCTGGCTCAGACTCAAGTGGGTGGATCAGTGGACTCCACCGCTCATTGGTGGAGTCGGGCAAACAATCGGTGGCAGCAAATATCTCTGCCACCAGTTGTAAGCAGCGTAAGTAAAACAAATGTGATACTGTGCTCTCAGGGTTTACAAATTGACAGGAAACACACACACACACACACACACACAGTCATGCTAAATCCATCCAAATGATAGGACATGATAGAAACATGCAGCCAAGTCGACCAAAGTTGGGCCAACTCTCAAAGACTGAGTAAGCAGGGCCTGTGCCCAGTGCATTTGTAGAAAAAAAAAAAATAGCCACTGGTAGAAAGACAGGGGTTTGTGGTAACTTCAGAATTGAATGAAAGTTCCTTGTCCCCAAGTCCTCACCCCACTTGAAGTCCTGATGTTCAATCTCAAAACATCCATGAAGGTACAGAAATGTAGCAAAATGAGTGCCACCTGACTTTTAGACTTCACTTGGGACTTTGAGAGTAGGAACTATTTTTCTAGAATTAGCATTGGGAAGAAATGATTCTACATCAAAATGCATTGACTGAGAGGCAATTCTTGGCTTTGTTATCTTCAACTGTATTTTCTGGCACCTGAGCAAGTCAGAGAAGCGATTTCGCACCTTAGGATTGTTTGCGAGCATGAGATTTTTAAGTCTTCTCACTAGTTAGAAGACTTCATTATATTTCTAATGTGATTAAAAAATTAAAATAGTGATTTTTATATACAGATGTTGATGAAAGATGTATTTTAAAGCAGTAAATTAAAATCTCATTAATATTTCAGCAAGAGTATTGCATGCTTATCTGTTTCATCTCTATTTTTGACCTATGGCTTAGAGTTCACAGCATGAAGGAGACGGTGAAATCTGCTCACCATAAAATGTTAATTATAAGTAAATTACAGCACAAACGTTCAATCAGCCACATTAATTCTACATAAAGTGAATTATTGTAGCAGAAAATTTTGAAATGTGACTGAATTTTGTAATCTTTAGTCTCCTTTTTTTTTTTTTACCTCTCACACTAACCCCGATTCCCATGTGTGTTTATTGCCAAAACTCTGAGTTCTTTGCGGAGTGTCAAGCTCCTTCTACTCACAGTGTTTTGAAAGTTAAATACAGTGAGCAGCCCCCATCTCTCCAAATGATTCTGAAGTGCGCAGAAGTCTATTTGCCCCGTGGCAACTTCAATGAAAGCTTTGATATTTTTTCAAGCTGAGAGTTGGGTTCTTGGAATGAAGGGTTGGATTTGTCATATGGAACAATTCTCTTCCACAATATGATCAGAATGCATATGTGTGTGTTGTTATTACTATAATTGTAATTTTCTCCTGGATTTAGTTCTTTTGTCAAGTTACAAACTTAAAAATTAATGCTTTTATGGTTGTTTTTTTTAAAGCAATGGATCTTTTATCTGGTCTCGATTCTTTGTCAATGGAGAATTACTTAAAAATCAAACATCTTATCCAAAGAGTAATATCCAAAAGAATAACTCAGAAAATGCTTGAAAACATTTGTCATTAGAAATAGGGGTACTGCTCAGTATAAAAAGAATATTTAATGCTGTTCGGTACAGGATACAAGAGAAGCCAGAGATTTTTGCAAAATGCAAGGGGGAAAAAGACCTTTTCATTACTTGGTGCCACTAATAGCCACCTGAATTCAGGTAGCAAGTAGTCTAAAGGAATTGTGCAGTTGTCCTGTGTTCTAAAGCATTCTGTGGTGCGTCTGGCCTCCATCTTTAGCCTTACCAGGTCTACTGCATCCCTAGTGTAGGCTGGAAATGTGGGTCACACTCTGATCTATTGTTTTCGAGTCAGAAGGGGCACAGTCTCTCCTGGTCTTGTGCCACCTGGGGCAACCATATTTGCTCCGGGAACCTGCTCTCTGACCTCATGAGAACAGTATGACAGTGGAACACAGGGCAGGGCATGGGTACTGTTTGCCTCCAGCATCTGGTTCCTGCAGTAAAGCCCTGTTTTCCCACTGAGGAAGGCAGTCTTTGTTCCCATAGATAAGCCATTCCACTTAAGACTCAGGAAACTCAACAGAAGGCTAAAGCAGCTAAGGAAAATAGAAGCGCTTTATAGTGTGCATTAATAAGGAAAATGGAGAAATGGGAATCATCATACTATTAAGAGAAAAAGACTCCCACTGTAAGAGGGATGAGAGAAGGAATTTTCAATTCACTAATGGCAGAAGCTGTTAATCTGCAAATGTGTGCAGGCATTGGTGAGGCCTCCTTTGACATGCTCAGAAAACCTTGAGGATTAGAATATCTGAGAGTCAGAGATCTGGCACCATTAAAAGAAAAGGAGCGTCCACTTCCTCAGAGGCTAGGTCTTCTAAAGAAGATAGTAGAATGCAAAAAAAAGAAAGAAAAGAAAATTTGGTAAAGTTGAGTGGTGGTTCATTTAATTTGAAACCATACACAAAATTGTGAAAAATGCATAAAAATAATTGTGACGCTTTTATTATCATTTTCTTCCCCTTTGTTCTCCGCCTCAAATTCTCAGTCTGAGTTCGGGATTGTCGACTTCTACTTTAGTTTTCTATCTTCTAAACAAAATCACAAACATATCCACAGCACGCTGTTTGACAGAATGATGGCTTGGTTTTTATGAAAACGACCCATGTTCACTATATAACATTAAAAATGGTCAAGTACCAAAAAGAAAAAAGAAAATTTCACTAAAAACTTTCTCCCTGCAAAAATAGTCATCTGTAGATTTGGTCAACATTTTCCCAACCATTTGTTTACCATATCTATATAAAAGAAATAGCAACAGAGACAGAGAAAAACTAAGGCTCAAAGAAACTGAGATTTTAAAAGGGATTATGGTGATTATAGTGACTAATACTGTATTATTTACGTGAAATCGGATAAGAGAGAAGATTTTAGGTGTCCTCAGCCATATACATATACACACAAAGAAACACACATACACGTAGATAGTAACTAAGGATAGTGACCTCATTTGATTTCAGTAATGACTACATATACAAAAAGCAAGTCATCATGTGTACAGCTTGAATATATACAATTTTTACTGGTCAGTTAATTTTTTTAAAAAAATTGTTTGGCAAAGATCAGAAGTGCTAAATTTAATGATGCTGAACTTTGTTAGATTAGAATTAACAGAAAATTCATGGAGGTGACATTGAAGGAATTTCTGATGTGCCGAAGATTTTTTCTTTCATCAGAATGTGGTTTTTAAACAATCTACCTATGATTAAGATGAAAGATCAGGAAAAAAGCATTGCCTACATCTATTTCTGTTAAACATCATGCTTTAGAACTAAACCATATAAACTAAGAGCCTGCCTAAAAGTTGAGAGAATTAGCACAACTGCCCAATGGTCTTCCTCTGTTTCCTAATATTTCTTGATTATTGTTTTATTTTGTCATGGTTTCTGACATTTATCATCTTGTTCCAAAACTACAAATGCCACATATTTTGTCATATTTAATTTTTTTTTCAGTTGTAGATGGACACAGTATCTTTATTTTATTTATTTTTATGTGGTTCTGAGGATTGAACCCAGGGCTTCACATGTGCTAGGCAAGCACTCTACCATTGAGCCATAACCCCATCCCATTTTTTTCATGTTTTTATAGTTATATTTTAAAATAATGATTCAGTGCTCAAGAATTTTAGATCCAAATTCTCTATTTTCTCATTTTTGTTTTTTGATTGATCTTCTAGTTAGATGATTTTTATCTTTAAGTAGAATTTTTCCTTCTAGTATTATTTTAATTGACATAATAATTATAAATATTTATGGGGTACAGTATGATAATTGAGTACATGTATACAACATATAGCACTTAATTCTTCTTAAATATTTATAATGTCTTGGTGCTTGGAAGCTTTGAACTCCTCTCTTCTAGTCCTTTATAAAATATATAAAAACTGTTATGAAATATAGTCACAATATTGTGCTATAAGACATTATAACATATTCCTTCATCTCTTGCATTTTGGTAGCTGCTACCCAACCTCCCTCTATTCTCTCTCCCCATCCTCTTTCTAAACTCTAGTGGCTACTATGCTACTCCATTCTCTGTAGGAAGAATTTGAGGTTTTTTAATACTATATTTTTACTTCTTGAATATCTAAGAAGGTTATTTGCCTCTTTATCTAAGGTGCATTAAGAAAGGACTAAAAACGAATTAAAAATAAGCAAAAATAAATGTATAAATAAAAGGATAGTTTATTTGGGTATAAAATTTGGAGAACCATGCACTCTTTTCTTCAATTTTGTAGACCCTTGTTTATTGTGTCTAGACTCTTGAGTAACATCCTTTAATTACACCATTGTACTGTTTTGTTTCCTTGATAGATAGTGCCATATTCTCACTTAAAGAATCTCTCACTGTTGTAATTATATTTAAATGTCAACTTAAGTGAATATTATTTGCTATACAGCCTACTTTTTTTCTTTAGAACATTGTAAATATTGATTTATTTTCTTTTTTTTTTTTTTAGATTAAAGGTTGTGGTGAAAACAGAGACTTTTCCAAATTTTCTAAATATAGAGAACTTGATTATTCTTCCTGAATAATTAAAGAATGTTTGTTTTATTCTTTAAACTCAGAAACCAGGATATCCTCAATATATCCTAGTTTATAACATTTTTTTCCTAGAATATACTATACCCTTAGCGGGGGTATGTGTTCCTCTTTTAAGACAATTTTTTCCCCCTCTTATATAGCTCAATTTTCCCCATCAGTTTAATTCTCTGATCCAGGGACATTGATTATTTTTTCTTTTTTCAAACTGTTTTCTTTATTACTTTACTTTTCTTTCATCAGTAAGTTTCCCTCAAGTTTTTCCTCTGTGTCAGTAATTCTATTTTCAGTCATGTTTATTCTGTTTCCTGTGATAACTTATTTATTAGTTTTATAATGATGTTTTGATCAATCCTCAATTAGTGTCCTGAGCTCCACAGTCTTTTATTTTTGCACAAGTGTTATTTTAATAGCTTGCCATTTAACACCTATTTCATGTCATATAAATTATAGCATGAAATACTCAAAAAGAAATTTGATTTTCCATGGGTTATATCTTCTTCAAAAAAGGTGTTTCATCTTTCTCTGGCATACCTCATTCTATTTTTATGTTCTTTTTCTCATCCTTAATGAGCAATCTTTTGGGATCCTAACTTCATGGAGGGAAGTTTCTTTCTAGATTCATTACCCTGGAAGGGTTTTAGGCATTAATGTCTGTTCCCTTACACAGAGCAGGGCTATAAAAGCCAAAATTCAAATCTGCTGACTTAGCAAATATCCTCAATGGCAAATGCCTGTGATTTAAGAATTTTTTTTTTCAATATTCTGGAAATTTCTTTGGTTTGACCAGTTCTTTGATCTTAAAATAGCTTCTCAAAGCATTTAAAGTGTTTTTGCTATTTGATCTGTTGTTTTCAGTAAAGAGTTTAGTCCGAAAGGATTCATTCGCCGTTAATGAAAATGGAATTCCCTTCATTTTGTTATTTATGCATTTGTCTTGTTCTTGTTTAACGTATGGAACTCCATGCAAATCTTCTCTTTGAGCTGATAGAAGTTGGACAAATTCTTGACCAATTTCCTGCTTAATCTGAGACCTGTTTTCTCTCTTTGCAAAAATTTAATGTGGGGCTGGGGTTGTGGCTCAGTGGTAGAGCGCTTGCCTAGCATGTGGGAGGCACTGGATTCGATCCTCAACACTGCATATAAATAAAATAAAGATCCATTGACAATTAAAAAGAGTGTATTTTTTTAAAAAAAGTTTAATGTGTTTAATTTTATATACTCTGAATCATTTGGGAGAAGGAATGTTCTGAGAGGCTGCTATCCCAAATACCAGAGATTTTGATCTTTCTCCTGAGAGTGTTTTAAATGTCCTTCATCAGGGTTCATTATACCTACTTGGAAATATAGCTTATCATCCCAAATCCCTCCCTCCAACTGAGCCCAGGCAGTTTTCCTGCCTCTAACAATAGTCTGAAATCTTATAATGATAGGTAGAGGGCGTCTATTCTTGAAATTGCTTTTCTTCTGACCAGCATGAGAGAATACCTGAAATAAACAGCTTAAAAGGAGGAAAAGTTTATTTGGGCTCAGTTTCAAAGGTTTCATTCCATAGTTTTTTTTTTTTGTTTTTGTTTTGGGTTTTTTTTTTTGTTGTTGTTGTTGTTGTTGTTTGTTTGTTTGTTTCTGGTGTCTGGCAATGCAGAACATCCCAGCAAGGAGTTTGTGGTATAGGAGGCTGCTCATCTCATGGCAGCCAGGAAGCAAAAGAAGAGAAAGAGGAGGGGCTAGGGTTCCAGTGTCTCTGTCAAGGACATAGCCCTGATAACCTCACTTCCTTCCATTAGGCTCACCTCCTCAAAGTTTTTCCGCATCCCAATAGAACTGCAGGCTGGTGATCAGTCTTCAACATTTGAGCCTTTGGGAGACACATACGATCCAAACCATAATATGACCCAACCCAGTGCCTAGGCACTCCTTCAGTTTGCTTCTCTCCAACCTATGAAGGATTTGGGGGGAAATCCTAGGTATTTTCTCTATTCCTTTCTACCCATTCTGGGGTTCAGGGTACAATATAAAGCAGTATTGTGGCATACTGAAATTATTTCCCTACCTTTACCCAGCTGATACTTTTTGAAATTTGTGGTTGAGGTTTTTACCATGTTCTTTGACCATTACTGAAGCACCATATTTTCCTGATTTTTTTCTCCCACTACTTTTTGTTCCTTTTGTAAGGATGCTGGAGCAGGAAGAATTTTTATTCCAAATCCATTTCACCATCTTCCCCTCAAATCTGAGGTTTCACATTTTAATAGCAATAGTGTTGCTACACTGAACCAAATGAACAGCAGAAACAGACCCCAAGACAAAAATTCAAATAGAAGTCCCCTATTTATAAAGTGATCCTAGGTACTGTGAGAAGTGTAAGCAAAGGAAGAAAGAGAAGAATGCTAATAAACAGCAGAGTATCAAGCAAGTTGCCACTGTGAGCAACTGAAGCTGATTTCATGAGCAAAACCCAGGGAAGAATGTACAAGATAGGCCTCACAGTTGTCCCCCCCAAGAGAAAACAGAGCTGGCGTACTTATACACTGAGTCCTGTTCTTCATTGATGGATACCAATTCCCAGGTGTGTTAATCCCCCTCGCTTCCTACCCACCACATACACAGGATGTGCAGCAGCTTCTGAGGTCACAGCTCTCGATGAAACACAAGATTCCAAAATTGGGAGTTGGACTACTGTGCCTGGAGATGATAAAATCCATGGAAGGTGACCACTACATACTATGTGATTTTGAATTTGGGGCATCTTGGCACTTGGGTAGAGTAAGAGAGGGAGGAAGCAGGATCTCCTCAGGGCTGCTCAGATGGTTCCATTTGGGTAGTCTCTTACTTGATAACAAGTATAGACCTTAGCCAGTGATCTCTTCTAGATGGTATCATTATCACATCTCTTCAAATTCAATGAATGCACCTGTGTTAGTCAGCTTTTCTTAGCTGTGACCAAAACATCCAGCTAAAACAGCTTGGAGGAAGAAAAGTTTACTTTGGCTCAATGTGTCAGAGGCTTAGTCCATGGTTGGCAGGATTTGTTGCTCTGGGTCCAAGATGAGAAAGGGGTGAGGAAGGGGAGGGTTGGGAGGGAGATGGAGAGGGAGAAGAGAGAGCCAGGGACAAAATATAATTCCCAAGCGTGCCCCCAGTGATTTACTTCCTCTAGCCACACCCTATCTGCCCAAGCCACTCAGTCATCCACTTAAACTATTAACCCATCATATAGATTAATCCACTGATTAGGTTAGAACTCTCATAGTCTAATCATTTTACCTCTGACCGTTGCTGTATTGTCTAACATGAGTTGTTTGGGGGGGGGGGGCACTTCATATCCAAACCTTAACAATTAGAAAAAATTGGGGGGATTGTCTTAGTAGGCCTTAGAATGAGTAAGGGGGAGCTATTTTCGCTGAAAAAGCTGGAAAAACCAAGGGATACACACATATGGAATTATATATGTACATACACATAGAAAATTATATATATATGTATTCACATTATATATATACACACACGCACATTTGTAAATTATATTCATTACACAGTTGTTCTTGTTATCCATGGAGGATTAGTTCCAGGATTCCCTGCAGATACCAAAATCTCAGATGTTCAAGTCCCTTATATAAAATGACATATTATTTGCATATAACCTACACACATATTCCCATGTACTTTAAATCATCTCTAATTATAATAACTACCATAATGTAAATACTATATAGATAATCGTTATGCTTTATTATTTGGGGAATAATGACAAGAAAAAAGTCTGTACATGTTCAGTAAAGATACAATTTTTTAAAAAAAAGTTTTTCATCTGCAGTTCATTGAATGTACATCTACAGAACTCATGGAGATGGAGGACCAGCTAGATATATGTATGAAAAGATTTCTATAAGAGGTGAGCATAGGTGAGGGGGCATAGACATAATAAGTGTGTATGATGTGTGTTTTATGGGTGCTGTCTGGACACTCCACTTGAGAGTGTTAAGAGTGTCACTCGGTTATATCCCTATCAGTTCCTCTCTGACACACACCAAAGGATCTCATAGTTCTTACGAAGGCCACCATACAAATCTACTCACCTAAAATCCTACTTTCAAATAGCCCTCTTTTACAAAGATATCATACTGAGCTTAGTTTTAGAAAGGGCATGACTTTTGACTGCTATGTATGTCATATATTTGAATGGAGTCCCACAAATCCATCCCTTTCCTCTGTGAGAACGATCTAACCTGGTGCTTAAAAAGTAGTGAGTGACATTAACTCTGAGAGGAAAAAATTATAAAGATCTCCAAGCTCATTGGCTAAAGTGGAGAGAAAAATTATCATTGACTACAATGATGTCAGGGGATGCCAATCAACTCTTTTGCATGTAAAGTATATGTGGAGAAATTTTATTTTGATAAGCAAGTGTACTTTAGAAGTCCCACACAGAGGTCAGATATGTGTGTATATTCTTGTGAAAAGTATTACCAACTTGGTCACTTCATGCTGCTCGACAAAGTTATCCATACTGGAAACCATTATTTTAAAATTCTTGAGTGTTTTCTATTTTATGGAATAAAATTTAATTAAGGATGGCAGGTGGCATTTGTAGGGAGAATGTGTGATTGTGTACCTACCCAAAGTATGGCTTTCTCTTCTCTTAATCCCCCAAGTAGATGGTGGAAGTTCCTGTAGATATTTCCCAGGAGTTATTCTGCATATCCATAGTGGGAGAAAAAGGGAGAAGAGGGAAGGAGTGAGACAGACTGACAGATGGGCCAGCAGAGAATGAGAGGATGGATGGATGCCCCAGAGTCATGAGGTCCCCAGCTGCTGGACATTGGCTTCCCTTAGCAAGCGATTCTGGTCAGACATCATGAGCAACTTCTCAGGCAGGTGGACACCACCTCCCTAATAGTCTTCAAGTCTTTACAAGTATGTCACCAAACATGTGAGCTGCTCCATCTGCTTGCAAAGTTTGTCTCTTCCCCTCTGTGTGTCCTTGTCACACTAAGTCAAACTTCATAGTTATCTAAGAATCTCTGTTAGGGGCTCCATGGTCTGTGGCACTTTCTTACAGCCACCTTGGAGAAGTACGCCATGTCCTCCTCCTCTCATGTTCTCGCCCTTTCCCTTCCCTTCTCTTGGAGGGACCTGTCGCCGCTCACCCACATGTCTTTTCTTTCAAGTCATCTTTAACACGTGGCCATTTCTCCCTTCTTCATGTTCCTCAGGACTGTCCCCTCAGAACTGTCATCTCCTTCCTGTCCTATCCTCAGTGAGAAGTAGACACGGAGTCCTGTTAGAAGGGAATCCCAAGGCTCAAACTGTCGGGAAAGTTCCATGTACCAAAAAAAAAAAAAAAAAAAACCCAACATTGCCACCCATCATTTACATCATTTTTTTAAGTGCACATTTTAGGGAGACTTATGTTTGTGTTTGGGCAGCAAAAGTATTTTTGCAAACTTAACTTTGTTTAACCCTCACCTCTCAAGTCAGAGTATTTTTCGGGACACAGAGACTCAGGTGAAATAACTCAGTGAACATTACAGAGCTAACGGTTGACAGAGCTGAAATCTGAATCAAGATGAAGACCTGCATTGTCACGGAGTCCTGGCTTGGGATGGCCAGTGACAGCTGCTCCTCTGAGCAGGGTTTCCATGAGCTTTCTGTTGATGTGCGTCGTTACCCTAGGCTGGGTATTTATTTAGAAGCCATGATCACCCCAACTAAAGTGGAAGCTCTAGGGAGGCAGGGTTCTGAGCTGAGCTTTCTGTTTAGTTCTGGGGTTGGGGGAGCATCTGTGGACTGACCTGTTGGTTCAATGGACTTTCTTTACCACAATCTGGCACATTTCTTGGCATCTGTAGTGATCCCAAGATGAATGCAAAAGTGACAGTGTGCTCATGATGTTGATCCGGTCTCTTCAGACAAAGGTTGGGAAATGGTATATACAAAAAAAAAAAAAAAAGCGACAGTTTGACATTATATTGCAATAATTATAATTATTATTCCCTGTATTTATGTAGTACCTCTCTCCCTCTCTGTAAGGGGCTCCCAGTCATTTGTAAGCAGTGGGCCTTATCCTGCTGCTAAATAGAAAATAAATTGCTTATCTCTTGGAAGAGAATTAACTCTTTCAGGGCACTGGGGTACCATTTAGTAAATTAGTAATCCTCTAAATGGCACTCTAGATACGCAGGAGCCTCCATATAAACCTGGAAAATGAACGTGTTCCCAGTGCTTAAAAGAAATCAGGGCATGCCTAACAGAAATCAGACAGCAAGCTTAAAATACACGTAATGTACTTATCTCTCTCCTCTAATAACTTTGCGTTCATTCTCATGGAAATCTGTTTGTGACTAAAGACGAATCTATTTGCTAAAAGCTGGCACTTCTGATCTTTTAATCTACTAATATGAGAGCAATAAAGGGGAAGGGGCAGAAGATAGGGGGAGCAGAGTGGTGCTGTCTATGCACCTGGGAGCTGTGGCAATTTGTTCAGCTAAACAGATTTTGAGAGGCTGATGAATTTTTTTTTCCAAATCAGTTGAAAGGCTGGCCTTGATGGTTCCCTTAGGTCCTGAAAATGTTCATCCATTTCCAAAACAGTGGTTAGAGAGTTAGAATTAGCTCCATGGATCTCCTGGGAACCATTACTAAAGTGGAGGTGAACACAACTATGAATCAACAGTAGCTTTTTCCAACTTGGAAATTGACCCAATGGGTCAGAAATGAAGTTGGGGAAATTGACACAAACTCTGAGCTACTGGAGATGTTCCATGGTGGACCTGGAGAAACAGGAATGGTTAATTGATGCTGAGCAGGTCCATTTTTTTTTAAGCACATCCTCTTTGCACTCTTCCACTCCTATTTTCATTTTTCCTCTCCCAGATTTATGACCTCATCCCATTGAAATTTTTTGGAGCTCAGGCATTGACTGAGACACCTCCCAGACACACATGCTTGTCTGGGGGTTGCTACGCCGAATTCTGATTGTCATTCAGTAACAGGTTATTGATTGTTGAGACTTTCAGTTTCTGTGCAATGAGATCGAATTTGGAAACTGGTGGTGTCTTATTGACTTTCTGATTTGCGCTTCTGGGAAGCTCACTGGATGGTCAGACGGGTTGCTGCCAGGCAGTTTGGCAGTTCAGTAAACACTGTGTGGTTTTCCCTCCAAATTGTGGACGGTTCCCATCAGGGCCACGTGCTTAGGATCAACACTAACCACTGTGTCCTTGCTCCTTCACCTCAACCCTATGCCCATGGATTAGCCCATTTCTGCAGTATCTTTGGTTTTTCCTCCCCCCTTCCTGCCCCACTGAAAATCTTTACACATGTCTCAGCTTTTCAAGATAAATATGCCACGTCAGTCCAATTTCAGCAATCCACACACCTCTGAGCCCCTCAAACTCCAAGGAGCTTCCTTAAAGGGAAGAATCAGCAGGCTGCTAAAAAGAAATCAAAGCAGATCAGCAAAATGTCTTGAAAGGGGGAAAGAAGGACGAGCCACGTAGACTAACGGCCTTCATTTTCCAGTAAGCAACATGACTGGTGACAAAAATAAACACTAACACAGAAAGTGTATATTCAGTCTAATTGTATAATTGCAGGTTGCTTTCTGTACATCACACAGGGATTGGAATAATGGGGCATCAGGAAGTAGCTCCACGGTCTCCCGCGTGCACCAGGGCGTTTTGCACATAGTAGAGCTCTGGCATGAATAAAGTTCCAAATAATCTGGGTCTGAGGATTCTATCCCCATGATCTCTGAATATTCCCTGTCCCTCGATGAAAATCAGTTGCAATATCACTCTTGAGCTCAAAGGTAAGAAAATGAGATGAGACACGGAGCCACTAATTCTTCTCCCAAGTGGCCCTTTTAATATTCCAGACTGGGCTTAATCACTGAGCAGTATTGAAGTAAGGTGCCCGGTCAGCAGCACCCTTCTGCTGACCCACTCTTCTAACTTTCTGGCAAGTAACAAAGACGATTCCCAGCCCATGTTGCTGATGCTAGACCCTTGGAGAGTTTTCCAGGCAAGAAAAAGCTGGATTCTCTTAATTTCCTTTGATTTTGAAAGGAAAACAAAACCCACAGAGGCTGCATTCTAAGACAATATAAGGCAGATCTGCTTTCTTGTCCAAATCTCCACCCTTCCTGTCTGTCATACTATAAGGCTCACAGGTGGCATTGTCCTCAGCAAATCAAAGCCACAGCCCTCTGTGCTCTGAACCTCTGTCACCTTTGTCTCTGGTCCTGGCTGCCACTTCCTTTGCTATTTTGTGACTCTGATCTCCTCTCTAGTGCAAAATACCACCCCCTCCTAGGAAGCTTCCATGAACAGGGATTCAAGATGCTGTTGGAGGGGAAATGACCATACATTTTACTGTCAACTTTTCAAGAGGAAGCTGAAAAGATACAAAGAGTTTGAGGTTCTGAAAATTCTGTACAAATATTATAATGATAACCCAGGGTTCTCATGAATAAAATGAAATTATTATTATTATTTCCTTTAAAACCCAGGAATGTTTTTAATTCCTGCATTTGGTACAACCCAGAGGTTTGCATTTATTATTTATTATCTTTTTAATTTTTTCCTGTCAACATGGAAATTTACGAAACCACTAGAACCTAAAATGCATGGAGATGCTTATATCCTTTACCTTGTATGCATTTGGTGATTTGTCTCACCACCTCCTCTTTCATGATTTTTGTCACTGTCATTCAAATGGCCAAGAGTGGATTTGAGCCATCATGAGTTTCTCATGATTGATGGACTTATCCCATGACCACATTATCAACAGCCACCCTTCTGCAGGGACACATCTTCTCCAGGAAAGAGTCAATTTTTGTTTTCTCCTATTTGTTGTTAATCTGACTTTGTGATAATGTCATCAAGCCTTATTCTACACTTTTTCTTGATGAGCTGGGATTCTCTGGAGCTGGGGGTTGCAGGCATGGGAGAGAGTGATAAACTGTAACCACAGAATTAGGCAAATACACTTTTGACAGTCCCCTGCCCCAGACATAAAATTGATGGACCTGTCTTTGTCATTTCTTAGGTACAGGGCAATCAGAGAACCACTTGTATTTCAAGTCAAACTCTATATGAACCTCCAACCCAAGAAATGGAAGCCAAATAAAAAGTTGAAGGTTTATATTGAACAAGAATATTGCTCTTGTTTTCGGCTTTGTTTAGTGTCCATTGGTTTAAGGAAGTGACATAATTTTGAGAAAGATGACAGAAGAATTTGCAGAGACCACTGTGATCTGCAAATATCTTGAAAATTTAATGGACCCAAGTGCTCTGAGGAAAAACGGCGAAGAGGGCCCACCTAGGAAATAGTGAGGAATGGATTTCTTTTGATTAATGTTTCCCACTTGGAAACAGTTTTAGCAAAAACAAGTAAACATGGACTTAGTAAGAGTGCTAACAGTGATGGTTTCATTTATGCAGGAAGTGTATGTAGTAGTTTTGAGTATCTGGAACAAAATTTAAGAACTCAAAAGAAATTGGGGGAAAAGTTAACAGAAAAACAGATATGGCACAAAATGCACACACTGATATAAGGTACAAATATTTCACAGATTCTTTAAAAATACATTTTAGGAATAGTTTCATTAAAATATTTTAAAACTGTGTTTTGGTAGTTGAAGGGATAAGCTACCATTTCCTACCACATTCACCTATGAAAATGCTTCATTCCAATGACAGGTAAAAAAGAAGACACCAATGTTCAAAACCACTTTCCTAAAGTTAGTTTATTAATTTCAGCAACACTTTTTGTAGTTTGCAAGTTGAAGACAGCAACCAGCAGGGGAGCTGAGCATCTTGTTCTTGACTTTGTTGCCTGTTAGTTATGTGATCTTGAACCATTTCATCTCTAGGCCCTAAGTTTGTTTATCTGCAAAATAAGGTACCACTCCATAGTCTAGTTTCTACTCTTTGCATAAGTCAGGAGATTCCTATGCAGCAGAGGTCCATGGGTGTGCGAGGCATGCCCCTGGGCTCCAGACCTCCCAAGAACCTGTTTGACCCAAAGACTGAGGAAGCTTCCATCTAAGAGAAGCAAGACCCTCTTGACTCAATCAAAAACCCTCCATGGAGGGGGAAAAAAGGCACAATCTGGAACTCAGAAGAGTCAGCCTCCTTTGCATGTGTGCTTAGGGCCAGTTTCCTCTTATATGAATCTAAAGACATGTCTCCCGTGAGGCTCTGTGCCAACTCTGGATAAAAGATGGGATCATTTTAGTGTCTGCCTGCCAGACCATAGAAATAAACACAGAGGAAGCCATTCCCACCTTTTGCCAGGATGTCCCCTGGCTTCACTGCTTCTGAAGTCACAGAGAACACAACGCAGCCAGGTCAAGGGAAGGTCCTGGTGAGCTGGTGGCAGCAGAGTTCATAACACATAGGGCCCTGTGAACCATGGTAGCAGAGGCTGTGGGTAGCTGTGACCCAGCACTCCAGGCCATGCCTGCCTCACCACCCACTCAGGGAGCAACAGCAGATAAAAGCACCATGGTGCCAAACATCAGTGCTGAGAAGGTGCCCTTGAGGTCCATGGGGCAGCCCAGACTCCAGGAGCAGTTACCAGCAACAGGCAGGAGCAGACAAATGGCAGATTCCCAAGGAGGCGGGGGTGTCTGGTTTGTGAGTACCTGTGAGACCCAACCCAGAGATGGGGATAACTTAAGCAGAGATGGCAATTCTGTGACAGCACAGGAGCACTAGGGCCTGGAAAAATAACTCACAGTTGTGGCTTTATCTCAGTGGTTCTTGCCCAAGGCACTTTTACCCCGCAGGGAAACATTTGACAATGCTTGGATTGTCAAAAATTTGGAGGAAAAAAAAAAGTGCTAGTGGAATTTAATGGGGAGAGGACACGGACACCACAATACATAGGACAATTCTACAACATCCAGTGCAGCATGTCAAGAGGACTAGACCAAGAAACCCAGCTCTGCCTCCTCCTTCAGATCGTGTGATTTAGGAAAAAAGAGATTCTATCTACACACATCAGGACACTAATTATTGAGCCTTGTGGCCATTTGATATAATATAATAAGGATGATTCTATGAAGATAATAACATAAGTAATATATCTAATTATAACTAACACGCATTGATTCCTGTCTACTACCTGCCAGGCACTTTTCTAAGCCTCCACCCATTTCATCCAGCTCACAACTCTAGGGTTAGATGGGAATCCCATCCACAACTTAGAATTTAAGTAACCAGGCTGGCCATTGACTAAAAAGTGTCAGCCAGACTGCTTGTTTTGCCAGTTTGAGTGGTCACCTCATCCAGAGGACTGCTGAAGTCTCTGACCTTAGTGACCTCTGCCGTTGTCCCAGCAACTGGGAAACAGAAGCTGGTCTTGTTCTCCCTACTCTGCATGGGGAGATCAGCCCCAGGTCTGTTACCTCCAACAACAGAGAGTTGTTTTTGAAAAAGGGAAGGAGGGAGGGAGGGAGGGAGGAAAGGGGGAGGGGGGGGAGGGAGGGAGAGAGAGAACGAAAGAGAGAGAGAAAGAAAGAAAGAAATTATAACACAATAGACATATCAACCCAGCACAAGGTCAGGTGGAAAGAGGTAGAGGAAGGGGAATCTGGTGACTACAAAAATCTATTTAAATAGATCATTGAGTCTCCAAAGTCTGGTTTTGCCTGAATTATTCAAACAGGTGCAGATTGTTTTTAAATTAACCAATTTAAGTTAAATTAATTGGGGCAGGCCTGATCAGAGTTCTTTCATAGGATTTGGATAGGAAAACTTCAGAGGGACTAACTCGTCCTCTAGCCTGTGGCTCGGTGGCCTTGATTTCTTTGGAGGAACACCACAGACCTCCTGTTCACCTTTTATCTCAATCAATCATCCTGTGTTTACTGAGGGCCCCAGGAGTGGGGCACGGGAAGGTGTAGATCCTTCAATTTGTCGCAGCACATATTTTCAATATCATGATAAGAAGACAAGGGACTCTGCATTTTGTCAACTTGCAAGTCTGAGATCGATCAGCAAATAGATGGGCCTCCCCGTATTCTGAATTAAAGTGTGTGTTGGGGCGGTTTATTGACAGTTGATAACTACTGACCATGCATCCTGATAGAGTTACAAAGGTCAGGTCAAGGCAGGTCAGAGGCACTGAGGTCACCTCCTGCTCTGGGGGCTACTCCCCTCCCCAAAGGGATGCACACGTCAATAACAAAGCCACCTGTAGGGTCTGAAGGCTTTTGCCAGCTTTTTCTCTCTTGCTGTTCTGTGACATAACCTCAGTGCAGCTTCGTCCCTTCTTTTTACTCTGGTCATTACCCTGGAAGTCACAAGGGTGGCCATGAAACCAGGGGTCGCCCAGCAGGGAAAGTAGGCCCCGTCCCCCTGCATGGCTCACCCACTCCAGGTCCTTCCAAAGGGGTTGCCAGTGCAGGCTGCACTTCTGCCCGTAACCTCAGAGCATTAAGGACACAGAGGCAAAGGCAGTTGCTGTCTTTATGGCTCCCCAGGAGCAAGTCTCTCCTGTGCATATGCAAACCACTCTTGGCAAGCAGAAGTTTAATTAAAAGCCTCTCAGAATGCCTCTCCAGCTGGGATGGGCCTCAGCCGCCAGGAGGGGCCTTATCAAGTGGATTTGAAAACATACAAACGAGAGGCCTCATTCCCCGGAATGTCATTGGGTCCGCCTCACTCAGTGCCTTGCTGAGGAGGAGAGGGTGGGGTGCTGTGTGCATGTTTTTGATGCAGTAGCCGGTGTCTACCTGGAAGATGCAAATGATATTCAAATTTGGCTCCAGTGTACAGGCTGCTTGAATTTACCCCACAGCAACCCTCAAGCAAGTGACTAATGGGAACATGTGTTCTTTCTATTTTTATAAGGTTGGGAGAACAAGGGGATGGAGGGCTGTGCTTGTGGGGTTTGAAATCTCTCTTTGCAGGGGACGTGCTGCTGTCTGAGATGATGGTAATACCCAGTGGCAGCTCTATGGCAGCGGGCCCTGACCTGCCTCCATGCTCCACTCCACAAAGAACCTTGGGCTGAGTGAATGTCCCTGCCTGCCCCTTCCATCAGCCAGGAGAGTAACCAAGGGATGCTGTAGGGCTCTCAGGGCAGTGGAGGGCCACCATTTCCTGTGGCTTGGTCTGGTATCGGTCTTAGCAGGACTCTGTCTCACTGAGTGGAAGAGGAGTGTGTGTGTGTGTGTGTGTGTGTGTGTGTTTTCCAGGGGATTGAACCCAGGACTTTGCACATGCTAGGCACATACTTTACCTGAGCTACGTCCTCAGACCTTAGATTTTCAATCAGATGATTTCTGACCCTCTCTGTGTCAGGCCAGCTAGAGGAAAAACTCTGAAAATGACTTCAATAAAACTATGTCTGTCCAAAGTTCTTGTAGCTTCTTGCAGTCTAAGATAGAAAAATCCAGAAGACTGATTCTGTCCAAGATGATCTTAGTATCAAACACTGCTTTTGCTGCTCAGTTGCTGTTACTGATATTGCCATGCAGGGGTGGCCCCCTACATCTTGACCGCTTGTTTACATGTCAACTCAGTGCACAGAAGTCACGTGGTAAGAAGGATGAGGTGGGCAAACAAGAGTCCTAGTATTTGAGAAATGCTCCCTTATAATTGTGAATGAGAAGGTACAAGAATTTTGAAATGCTGGGATTGGAAGGATCTGAGCAGATCAACTGGATCAGTGACCATCAGATAGGACTCTCAAGAGTATCTCAGAAGAAATGGAAGTGGCTTGGACTCTGGGACCCTCCTGCCTTGTTAAAGCAGTCTAATTCCAATTGATTTGTTTTATATTGTGTATTCCTACATCTAATCTATGGAATAGACTACAGATATATGTGCAAACTCCAATCAACTAATAGGGGCCACCTACATGGCTACGATGAGGACCCAGAGACCAAATCCAGGATCTGTGAATAGAGGGCTGTCATCAACAGACACAGGACTGGAGAATAATGGCATATAAACCATGCATTTGTTATACCATATGTCGATTTTTTATTTAAGAAAGGGATCAGCAATGTAAAAAAAAACTCCAAAGAACACCAAGCTCTATTTTCTTGCATTTAGAGTGGGATCCTCATTCAAACCCAGTGGAGATGCATTTTGATTGTAAAGATGAACTTCACAAGTGCCAGAGACCCACTGCCAGCACTCAGTGCTGGGTAGCCAAGCACTCAGAGGAAGGAAGCTTGCCTTCATGCAGGTCAAACCCCAGCCTTCCCCCTGCCAAGTGGAGGCAGATCTTGGAGGTGAGATTAGAGTTACACGGCCTCCTTGCTTCTCTCTACCTGGAAACTCACCTCTGTTGACCCCATTAGGAGATCCAAGTTGCCTCAAGACCATCCACAATTCCTTACTTGGTGTAAGGATTCTCAAAGTTCATAGGCTTAATATTCTTCAAATATTATAATCAAACTGCATTCCTTTGATCACCAGAATTTTCTCTCCAAAGAAAATAAATCTTGGAACTCTATGTAAAAACAAACAAAATTGGGATTAGTTAAATGTCTAACAATAAATAATTAGGTATACAAATAACGGAACATTTGTGGAATATGTGTTCAATATTACTTTTTATAATCAGAAAACATTTTTTAAAAAGGTCAGACTCCTACAAATAATTAGGGTGCTTTATTTTTAAGGATATCCCTAGAAACAAGCTACCTCAGCTCAATACAGGAAAAGTGGAATGAATTTATTATTAAAATTCACTTGGGATTAATATACAAATGGCCCAATTCAGAGTAAAAAGAAAGCCACTTTTTCTCTGCCATTAGGAGTGCCCTTCTTTCTTGGGAAACTTGCTTCAAATTTCCATTTTTCTTCGCTTGTGTGGGAACAGTCAAAATTCATGCCTGATCACATTCAAGAGAAGGCCTGATTGTGACACACTAGCCTGGCCATTGTATCACCCCTAGGTGCCAACAATGTGCTGGGCATTGGAAATATAAAGGTAATTAGGACATCATCTCTTGCTGTGAGGGAGTTTTAGGGGGGTTATAGAAATGGAAAGAATTAAGGAACAATATCATGTGCCACCTACATCATGCCAGGCATTGTCCTAGGCCAATACATCACTGCGGTCACCTCACATGGTCACTACAACCTGCAACCAAGATCTATTGCCCCATTTTAGAGATGGGGACAGTGATGTCCCAGAGGCTTAGCAATACAATGGGCAGCCAGAACTCAAACACAGTTCTACTTTTACTAACTTCTGTTCTAAGCCTTGAGCCAAAATGATGTTGGAACAAAAAAACAAAAAAAAAGAAAAGAAAGAAAAGAAAAACTCTGGATTCTACTGCAGAGCAAAAGCTCTGGGTGCAAAGGGATTTTGTAAATCCATTTTGTTTCCTACAGTATCCTCGGCCGGTCCCAGTAGCCCAAAAGTGACAGGGTGGGTAGGTGTAGGCAAGGTAAGTCTGCCAGATTTAACAGATAAAATAAACTTTACACCCAGTTAGGTGTAGATTTCAGGTAAACAATAATTTCTAGTGTAAGTATGTCCCATGCAATATTTAGGACATGCTAATATTTGTTAATTGAAATTACCCCTCGTACTGGGCAACCCAGGGGACCTGGCAATGCTGAGCCAAGGTGGTAGATGGAAAAGCCCTTAGCTATGACACAAAGGCACGGGAGGCAGAGCCACAGCCAGGCATGGAGGAATGAGGGTGCTGTTTTTTCCAGGGAGTGGCAAGCAGCATGCTCTATGCACCTAGAGTGGAGACCAGAGTTCCCAGATGGGGGCTCTGACATGTTTTGTTTGCTCTTCCTGTTTTAATTAGTTGTCAACACTTTAAATCTGTGAACTTTATTATTATTTTTTTAATTTGAAGGTCTTTATTGCCAATGGATAGGAGGTAGGTGGCAGGTGTACTTTGTGGGCGGGGAGGAGGTGGGCTCTCCCATTGGCTACACTCCCCGAGAGCTTGTTTCAGACGCTGTCTCCTCTTGAGTCGTGTAGCATCTGTGCTTGCTGCCCCTAGACTAGGGTGATATCCAAAGAATTGCTAGGTGTGGCAGACAATCACGACAGAAATGGTAAAGGAAGGAAGGCCCCGTCCGGGGCTGCAAAGGGTCAGTAAGCCCAGGCAGGAGGTTTCTTCCATAAATGGAGGAATCAGCTAGGTGTTTCATAAACCAGACCAGTGGCTACTCACTTGTTCTTTAGAATGTCACCCTGAATGTGTGAAGAATGCATGGGAGCAGACAGGCCTGGGGTCAGCGTGCAGGTCACTGCAGTGTTCCTAGGACAGATGACACAGCAAGGATGACCAGGAGGACATGAATTAGGAAACAGCTCAGATAATAAACAGCTAAGATCTGTCTGCAGATCTCTGTAGAAGGGCCTAGAGCCTTCTGGAATCCAGAGCATTGGATTCCAGTCATGGTGCTAGTAACCTTGTGGGTATAAATGCAGAGGGTGGTGGGCTTAAGAGATAATGACATGGAGTGGTCCACACTTATTCTATCTCTGTCTATTAATTTATTTATGATGGTGAGGCAGGAAGAAGGCAACAGATGGAGTCAGAATTGGACATGACCCCGCATTTTCTCTGCTAACTCCCCTTGGCTTAAGGAAAAGTAGCTTGTCCCCTGCCCCATGTGTCTGGCTGACCCACACTGTCCTCCCTGATCACTGGGAGCAGATGCATTGGGAATGGAAGTGTTGAGGACCAGAGGGAGGGCGCTTCTTCATTCACCCTACCAGGAAGGAGTGTGGGGAGGTGTTTTTTCTCTGCCATAATAAGATTGTCAGGGTCCCTTCCTGGCCTGAATGTTGTGGGGCCCCATAGAGGCTGCCAGAATGGCGAGCTCACTCTTCTTAATTAGCACTAATGCAGTCGAGGCCGTTTGCTTGGCCCAACCAAAGGGAATAGTAATTAATATGGTGGGAGAGACAGACGGAGAGTTCAAGGCCGGCATGTGTGCCCCGACCCTGGGGTCACTGGGGAAGGGGACCTAGAAGACAATAGCCTGGCTCCCGCAGACCTGGACAAAGGCTGGCTCCAGGTCTCAAACCTCATCCTACTGTGACCTTATCAGTAATGAGAAATTCTGTCCTTCCACTTCTAGAAAAGGGACTGGCTTATTAGGCCTCCCAACGAAGGTGTTTGTCTATATGTGTAAGAAGGAGAGAAGGGCCGGGGGTCGAGAAAGGGAGAGTTTTAAAGGATAATTTTTCTCCTACTTAAACATCGAAACTCACAAAGCCTGGGGAAGGGCCCTCCTCCTCAAAACCAGTAAATAGCTTCTGTGGCTGCTGCTAGGAGCTGGAATGGGATCCCCAACAAGTGAAGCCTTCATTTCTACAATATCCACTTCACCTTGATACTTGACCTGCAGCTTGGAGCTAGGAGCTTGGGACTGAACAGGGCTTTTTTCAAGCTGGGGAGAGGTCGTCTGAGTTGCAGCAGGTAGCTGAAGACAGACAGGCCCACCCCACAGAGCAAGGACAGAAACCAGGACAAGTGACAGTTCTTCCTCCCAGGGAATCCTAGCAGAGGGAGGGAACAGGAGCCCTCGGAATGTGGTGAATGGGATCTGAGTGATCATCTCCGTCATTAAGGATGACCTTACCACTCACATGTGACAGGTGGACACAGTGCACCATGACCGAGTGAAGACACGGCACACTCCCTCCCCCCCCCCTCGTCTTGAGATGCCCATCTTTCCAGTTCTTTTAGATTTTGCCCTCGACTTCCCTTAGTCTCCTCTTCTTTTCCTTTCTCTGTCTCTCTGACTCTCTCTCCCTTCTTTAATTAAATATTGCTGCCTAACTCTTTCGGGTCAGCAGCAATGTCACTAGCATCAGCCATGAATCACAGCCAAGCTGACATTTTAAAAATGGCATCGTCAGGGCAGCTAGTGCAGGCCAGACACCCAGGCTCGACGGCTGAACCCCGTAAATTACACTAAAAGTCTAATCAGAATAATCAACACGCTGACATCTTTGTGCATGTGGGCAGAGCTGGGGAAGGAGAAGGCGCTGCCTTGGCTTCTCGGAGATTTCACCAGATGGGATTCTGGTGCTTTCCGAAAACGTAGAATGTTCAAGGTGTATCTTTCGAGGACTCTCTGACCCCTTTCCTTGTATCCATGTTTTGGGATAAAAACAGATAACAGTGAGCACCTCTTAATAGTGAATTGGTTTAGATGTAGCTTATGCAATATAGCCACAGTTTTTGTTCACACAAACATCTCACGTACACATATTTCCTTGTGGTGTAGGTACACACAGGTAGCTCTTTCTCCCAGATTTATGTGCACACACATGTACACACACACACACACACATATCTTATGATGTGAACATGTTCTCAGGTGTTTCTGGCTGCAGAATTGTGTTCAGGCTCCTTCTCCATGAGAACATTTTTCATATTCTGACCTGAGTTCTTTACTGATCTTCATTAATGTGGTTTCCCAAGGCCAGACAGGACAGCCACTGACTGAACAATCATCTTTCTAACTCGGTTGTACTTTGGGGTCTTTGTTTTACAGCTTGAGTCTCTCTCCAACATGTCCACACCCTTGCTTCTGGTCTCTCTGGTTCCCAAAGACAAGCAAGCCAACAAACAAACTCTCCTAAAGCCTTGGCCTCCCTGCCTCTAATGGAAGGTCAGGACTGCTCTTGGCCATATATATGCAGAAAGAGTGCCTCCCGGTGATTAATTGGCCCCACCAGGTCAGAGGCACAGAGAGCCCATTTGTCACCAGTGAGCTCTGGCCATCACACCCAGGCTGCCCAGGGCTGTGGGAGGCTGCAGGCACACCAGCTGGGACTAGTCATTTAGTACCCACTGAGGTGTGGCTAGCCACGGCCCAGGGGTGCAGGCTTGATCGGGAGTGATAGGATCAAGGAGGTGGAGGGAATGAAAGGAAAAAAAAGGAAAAGAGAGGATCACGGTAGACAGATGAGAAACAGAAAAAAAAAACATTTTTAATTACTAAAAGGAAGTAAGTTCTGATTTGCTGTCACTGATTTCTCATTTATTGAGCACCTACTTATGCCAGGAAGAATAAGAAGTGGTCCTTCAATCTGATGCTAGAGATTGTTGATGCTATTCAAAGTGCCTTGGTAGATTTTGCCCACTTGATTTTTACAATGATCTCAAGAGAAAGACAGAGCTGGTTGGTACTCATGGGTTAATCCTCTCAATGTATAAACTGAGCCAGATCTCTGTGACTTTCATGGGACCATGGAGTGGTGATGACACCTCTTCCTCTATAGCTTTTTTTGATAACCAAACTCAGGAGGGGTCTATGAGGATGCTACGCCCGCAGCTCCTACAGCCTACCCTGAACATGGTTCAGCCCTCGAGTCCTTTGACACCTAGACCTGAAAATACGGACGATGGTTTAAGTTTGTGCTTTTCTACTCATTTTTAACACGTCACTTTTCCTCTGGGATCCTCAGTGTCTTCATCTATAAAATGGGCTTCATGCCCTTAGTATTGTAGTAATTCAATGAAACTATAAAACTTGGGGTACGGATTAAGCAAATAGTACATTGCTAGCCGTGTAAGGTGCATGCATATCTATATACAAATGTTCTGCCCAGGCTGGGCCACCTGGGCGCCCCCCAGTGGCCCCAGCATCAGCATGCATCCTGAGCACAGTGAAATGTGAAAGGGCAAACACCCCACAGGCAGTTCCCAGGATTATACTTCTCCCACTTCTCCCTGTCTATTCTCCTGTCACCAGCCTCTCCCCAGTCTTTGTTACCATGACCCTTACAGCTAAGCGTTCGTTCAGTAAATACTCAGTGACAAGTACGAGTAGAGAGCACTGTATGGAGCTCCTGATGTGAGGCAGGAAGAGACACTGAAAGAACAAAGCAGAACAAATTAGGGACAGGCACTCTCCTGCAGGTGGCCTTTGACCCCAGTTGAGACCACCATGCAGATGTGTCCTGCTTAGGAAAGCTCTAGATCAGCAAGTGAGCCCGGTGAACAACCTCAGGAAAGGGGGCTTCCTGTAGAATAACATAAACTGTTTTGCTAAAGAGAAGAGTTGGTTGTTAGGTCGAGTTCATTTTGGCTCTTCTTTTACAAATGAGCTGGGTTGCAGAATTTCTTGACATAGTAAAATGCCTGAGTGAATTCCACAGTAATTCTGTTTACAACGATATTGGTAGTCTTAACCGTTGTACTACTCTGCTTCTGATCACGTATGCAGAAGGTACAAGCAGAGCCATATCTAAGCTACCAGAAGCCCCTGGAAGAGTGAAGACCAAGAAGAGATTAGCAAAAACTATCCTGCTTATGGAGCCCTTGCTCAGTGCGAGGCACTGTGCTAAACACTTGATGTGACCCATGTCACTTGATTTGTACAGTAAAACTTCAGGGCAGGTGTTATTACGTCCATTTCACAAATAAGGCAACTGAGGCACCAAGTATGATGAGTAGGTAATGAGCAAGTGGTCTGAAGCCCTTCTACTGGTTAGGATGCTTTTGTGGTGAACTTGGTTAAAAAAAGAAAATGAAAAAATATATATATTCCAAATTGGCTTAAATAATAAGACAGTTTGGTGTCACCTAATAACGTGTTTAGCAATAGGCTAGACTTTCAGATTGGTGGATTCAGTGGCTCAGTGATGGTGTCAAGGGACCTAGACATTTTCCATCTGTCCCAATGGCACACTGCCCCAGTGCCCTGGCCTGTCCTGCTTCAGATGCCCTTGTCATTGTAGTATGTGCAAATTCCAGAGGTTACCTGGAGACCTACTATTATTACCAGAGGCAGAAAGGAAATGGCCATACTTTTTGGGTCTTTTAATAGCAAACCTAGAAGCCTTTCTTTCCTCTGGGGCACATGACCACCAGACCTAAACCAAACAGTAACAAGTGTGTGAGATCACCAAGACCACCCAGACTCGTCGTCGTAGTCCAGCACAGCAGTGGGTAAAGGAGACCAAGAGGAGGGCAAATGCTAAGGAAGACACAGAACTGGAAGTCAGAGGCAGCTGACATCATCAGCCACAGCCAGGTTTTAACCCTCTGTGAACCAAAAGGAAAAGTTAATCTTCTCTCTATAAAATCTGGACTGGCTAGTGCTCAGCAGAAATTGCAGGAATTCTGAATTATTTTTCCTAACAGCTGTGGAATAACAAAGGGAAACATTATGGGCTATATTATGCCTTGCCCCAAAATTTCTATGTAGAGGTTTTAACCCTCAGTGTCTCAGAATGTGACTGTTTTTGGAGACAGAAGCTTCAATGAGGTCATGACATTAAAAAGAGGCCATTCAAGTGGGTCCTGATCCAATCTGACTGGTATTTTTCTAAGAAGAGGAAATTAGGACCCAGACACTGGATGAGAAGGTCTTGGAAAGACAGAGAAAAGCAGCTATCTGTAAGCCAAGGAGAGGGGCCTCAGGAGAAACCAAGCCCGCCAATACCTTGATCTCAGGCTTCCAGCCTCTAGAACTCAGAAGAAATAAATTTCCATTGCTTAGGACACCTGCTCTGTGCTGCTTTGTTATGGCAGCCTTAGCAGACTATCAGGTGGGTGTCTGTCTTTCAGACTTCTTTCCAATCCGTTGCATTCACCGCAGACTGGGAATGATAGAGAAAGTAGAAGTTAGGGGTAGGACTGCAGTAATCAAGAGAAAGCGGAGATGAAGGACCATGTATGGGTGTTCCAGAGGAATTGTGGGTATGCTTTGGAGATTTGATTCATCAGACAATGAGCTCCAATCTAAGCCCAGGTGCCAGAAAGTGTCATGAGGCCACCGACTAACTGTGAAGTTGAAAGGGAAAGTTGCACTGGGCAGGAAGGTGACTATGATTTGAGGAAAATTCTCTTTACTTCAATTATCTATGATGTGTTCTTGGACACTGAAAGAAATAGATTGGGTGGCCCCTGCCTAGGGGGACCAGTGTTTCCTAAAGAGGACCAGTTTAGCATGGAAGGAAGATTAGTATCAGACCTTGGCTTGCCAACTCTAGCCTCCAGTTGTCAGAAAGTTTAGGAGGCACTGGATTCATTGCTATTTGTAAAGACAAATTTGCACTACCTGAGGTTCAAGCAGACACAAGTATCTACAGATTTGGTCTCCCAAGTATAAGCTAAAAAATCTTAATATGATTTATTTCCATCAATTATCCTCTTGGGCTTCCTGAATGGAGGAACTAATTTAAAAAAAAAATAGATGCTTAGATTTAAAATAGAAATAGGTAGAAAGCAAGAACATCCCAAAGATAAACTATATTGCCTGTTCACCCCTGCAGCAAGGTAGAAGAAATGTACCCTCTGATGCAAGAATGCCAGGAAGGTGTCTTTGTGTGTCTGTGATCCACACTGGAATCGTGGACGTTGCTGGGGGTGCGGGGGTTTAGAAGGTTGCTTGATTTGGAGGAATCCGAGTTGGCTTCCCTCGGGGGGTATTCTCAAGCTCTCTGAAACCTGGGGATCCTGTTCACACAGGATAAGTCAAGGCAGATTATTGTCACAAGTTTTGCCCTGGCTGTGTGTGTTTCAGGTAGAAGACCAAATCCTACCAGCAACCCCACCCACAAAAACCCTTTATCAGCCAAAGGGGTCAGATATGGCAGATCTACAAAGATGATAGTTGACTGAGTCCCTCCTGCGTACAGTTGCTTGGGTGTTTTTTCCCTGCTGATTTTTATTGGCATGAAAATGTTTTGCATTTACTTTTGTGCATTTATCACCGTGACAGGGATGTTCAGATGATGACTGTAAATGAAATATGTATCTATCCTAGAGATATTTGTGTAATTTAGCAAAATTATTTTTGCGGATTCCTTCAAAAGAATCCACTCCGTTCATGTCTTGCTAGCATCGCAAAAGATTTCACTAATTGTATCCTGATGGAGGAACGAACACACATTATTTAAACATACCAAATACTTGAACATATAAATGGTGTTTAAAATATCTCTTACACAATAAATTACGATCACTGTGTTAAAATACCAATTTCTAGAGAAAATTGATTTAAGAAAAATAGCTAATCACAGTACCCTGTGAGAGCAGCACACACTCTCTCTCGCTCTCTTTTTTCGTTTCCTCAGTATCATTTAATTTTCAAGCCAAGAGATTTGGATTGTTGTCTCATTTTGTGTTCCATTATTTCCTTTTTCCATTCATTTGCTGAACAATCATCTTCTAACACATCCCACTTCTGCCGTGGTATCAACTGGCGTGTTACCAAAAAGATGTAAATGATTTAATTGAATTAGTTTAATTAGGTAAATTAACAGTTAAGCATATCACACACAAGCTTGTTCTGTTTATACTACGTTATGGAGATAATTTAGTGCAAAACGAGAATGGGCATGACCAAAATTCCAATGCAGTGAGCCAGATTAGCTGGCAGAGGAAAAAAAATACAAAGATAACAGTTGCTGGAATTAAATCTGGGTAAATAATTTATGTGCTGGATTCATTATGTAATTTGAGTCGCAGACAACCAGTTGATAGTCGCCAGAAGTGTAAAAACATGGCTACTGAGCAGACGTGCAAAGGCATTCAGAGTGTTCTTGACTTTTCCAGAAACTAATCCTCAGGAAAATGCTTAACATTCTCTGCTAATTTAGACAAATTGAGGCAATGCAAGCCAGCCTGGTTGGCCAAAAATCTAAATTAATGCAGAAAGAAACAAGCCATAGTTTGAGTGCCTTCAAGCACGTACCACTAAATCAAACAAAACAGGGCATGTTGGCCTGGGCACCATTGGCATTCTTTATTGTTGGGGGGCTGTTCTCAGCATCCTAGGATTTTTTTTCAGCATCTGGATATCTACCTATTAGATGACAGCAGTACATCCCCACCCCCAATGGTGACAACCAACATATCTTCAGACATTTCCAAATACCCCCTCCCTGGCCCAGGGAGGGGGAGAGGTCTATATCACCCCAGTGAGGTCCTCTAAAATAAAACCATTAAATAGTATCTAGTATGGATCTTTAGGGATCCTGCTTTAGTGAATTACTTATAGTGATGAGTAACATTCATAGCAGCGCATACATAGAATGTTGTTCAAATTTTGAAAAACATTTATTCATATATTTGAAATATTTTTCTGCTCTTTCTCAGTCTTTCATACATTTGTTCATTTGGTAAGCATCACTATAGGATACTAGCAGATACACAGGATATCAACCCCTCCATATACAAGGAGTTATAGGCAGACTTGTGAATGACAGGATCATATTGTGTAGTTCATGCTGATAGGTGGAGGAGACCAGGAAACCACATGTGTATGTGAAGGAATTGCCCAGGTAAGTCACTCTTAGTGCAAGGGCCACCACTATGTCGTCCAAGGCTAAGCTATTAGCTGAACTAGTAGTAGTGTGAGAACTTGGAAGGCTTTAAGTACAGGAGTGTTACATTCAAAAGTGCATGTGGACTTTTAAAAAGCAAAGGTTTTAAAGTCACATCCACATGAGTTAAATGCTGACTTGGCCACTTATCAACTGGGTTACCTGAGCAAATTACAGATTTCTGGGCCTCACGTCCTTACCTATAAATAATGGTTGCCTCGTTGCAAATGTTAAGTGAGACAGTGTATAAAAGCACTTGGCATACTATCCGCCCCATAAAAGTCACTCAATAATTATTAGTTCTTTCCTTCATTAGCCAGTCCGTCCCACTCCTGTCTTTCTCAGGAAGGATTCAGTGGGAAGCATACATTTATGAGGTTTGCATTCCCTGACATCTGGGTTGCATTGTCGAATGTCGCTGAAGTTGTCCAAAACCTTTGCCACTGGGTTTTGTTTACTCTAAAGCTGAGTGTTTAAATCCCTTAAATTGGTAACGTCAGTTTGACGTCCATGTTAATCTTCCCTGAGATTTTAGGGGCTGGAATCTGGAGGTGGCTTTTTCGACCACATCCATGGATCTGGAGCCAGATGTCACCATCATTACCACGGGAATGAGGGAGAACGTGGAAAAGTACTCATTGGAATAAATGATCCTTTTCTATACAAAAGAATTTCAATGTTTTGCCAACCAAGTTTCTGGCCACGTCTTAAACGCTGGTATTTTCATTCTGTTGGAAAACAGTGACAACCAAACAGAGGGGAAAGGAGACCTGTTTTGCATTTGGAAATACCAACTAAACCACATTCCCACCCCTTCTGCAAATTTATCACTAATGTACACAGAGCTTTGTATATATAATGAAATGCAGGGCTGAGCTGTTTTCTTTGAGATTCTGACATGTCTCTCTTTCTCTCACACACATACTCTGTAGTGATGTATCTATAAACGAAGAGGACATTTCCAAGAACACATGTCATGGTTTAAAACATATCCACACAATGGAGCACACACCCTGGACCAAGATCCCTCTTCCCTACCCTCCTCGCCTGGGCACCCACTTCCCATCCCTTCCTGTGACGGTGGAACTCCTTGTTCTGGGTATCTAGGCCAGGCACACCTCTGTGAGTGCAGCCTGTGGGGTGGCAGCCTCACCCCAGTCTGCTTGACACTTGACAGCCAGCACTCCCTCTCTGCCACCAGCTGCCACAGCTGAGGAAAACAAGTCCCCCTTTAATCCCTTCCACACCCAGTAACTTATTCTCAGAAGTTTATTTAACTTGTGTATGTTACGGCTATGATAACATACAAGTTCCGATAAAACCAAGAGGGAAATGGCAGATTCCCCATGGCCTCCAACCATCCTTTAGGATTTAGAAGGTTCTAGAAGGAATGGGCAGCAGCCATGCTACATCTTTATCCCATTACTCTCTTTCCTTTCCCCATCTCCACAGCCTTCTCTTTTTCTTTTTTTTTTTCAGAAATCATTTTGAAATTATTTTAGACAACAAAAAGTTGGAAAAATGGCATGTTTCCTATATATTCTTCACCCAGCTTCCCCTGATGATAACCTCTTAGATAATCACAGTACAATTATCAAAGTTAAGGAGTTAATTTTATTAATGAGTCTAATACTACTCGTTAGTCATGAATACAATACTATTAACAAACTTCAGATATTGTAAGTTGTTTTGTGTGTGTGTGTGTGTGTGTGTGTGTGTTTTGTTCATTCTTTTTCTGTTGCAGGATCCAGTCTATGTTCCCACATTGTATTGGCCATCATGTTTCTTTAGTCTCTTCTTTGGTCTCTACCAATCTGTGACAGTTCCTTAGTCTTCTCTTGGCTTTCCTGACCTGAGTACTGTTGAAAAGTACTGATCCATTACATGTAGAATGTCCCTCATGTTTTTTTCCCGTCAGTAGATTGAGATTATTCATTTGGGGCCAGAATGCCGCAGAGGTGGTGTGCTTTTCTCAGCATATCCCATGGGGCACCTGGTGTCAATAAGTCTTAATAGCCAATAGTAACTTTGGTCACTTGGGTAAGATGATGTCAGCTGGGTTTCCCTACTATAAAATTTATGCTAATATCTACTTCTCTTCAAACTTGGGTCTGATAAATCTGACATCCCAGGCATAGGTCTTGCATGTGACAGTTATCAACATGGTCTCCTCACAATGATCTTTGAGTCCCCCAGGTCCTTCTATGTGCAGTCCTCAGGATTCCCACAACCTTTGGGATGGACAGACTCCTCAGAATCTGTCCTTCCTCGTCTTGTAGGACTTTATCCAGCCTCACTCTCTAGTCCCTAAAAAAGGATTCCACAAATATTTTCAAAAATGTAAAGGAAGAGGAGAAAAAAGACAACAGAATAAAAGAACCTCAGAGAATTCTGGCCTAGTTCAACCACGTGACTTTTAGCAAGTCCCCGTTCTTATTTGAGCTCAGGGGGTTTCTCTTTCTTTCTTGTTGCTGCTCTGGAATGGAACCTCGGTGAGAGTTCTAACACTGAGCTGCACCCCAGCCCAGCCCCTCCCACCTGTGAATCTCTGTGACTCCATGACGGGAGATGGGGTCGAGACAGAATCTGCGTCTCGTGTCACCAAACTGCCCAACAGTGAGATGAAGGAACACAGGGTAGCCACAGCGCAGACAGGGGAATTCAAAAAGGGAAGGAAATGGTCCATGAATCTTTTACAAGCACTGGTGATACTGACATTAATAATACTTTCCACCCTGAGAAACACAGTGGAGGGGAATGCTCAGGCTTAGGGAGGAGGCAGCCCCATTTGGGATGAGGTCTTTTGTCTTTGCCTGGCCCTAGAAACAAATGAATCAGCTTTCCCCCCGCCCCCCAGATTGAAGAATCCATAGCGTGTGTGTTTCTGCAGTCTATTTCATTACTTTGCATCAGGCTTAATACCCATTTAGGGCTTAATGATTGCAGAATTACACTGCACATAAGATATACTTTTTAACGGGATAGTTTATAAGAGCTGAACTTCCACTCTTATCACTCTATAGAAAGCTTACAAAACATCCAGTCACACAGACCAAAAAAAAAAAAAAAATTCTCTTAATCCCTTATCAGCAAAGTCTGCTTCTACGGATTTGCAATACAGAGCCAATTTTTGTTGTTATTTTAAATATACAATTGAAAATCACCAATTTCTTTGCCCCTTTTGCTCAATAATTTTAGAATGTTAGGAATCATTTTAAAAAAGACAGAGAGATATATTTGTGATGATGAACCAGAGAGTGGACCCCCAGGAGTTAGCTGTGATTGCTGCAGGAGTTGACCGGGGGAGAGATGTTCTTGTGCAACAGAAAGGAGTCCAGAGATGAGTAAAACCCCAAAGAGTCCCCAGCTTGTTTTATTTGAGATAGTACTTGCTTAAATCCTTTCCCAACTAGTCTATTCTCAGACCTGCCAGCTCACAGAGAAATGTTTTAGTTTGGAATCCTACCACTTAATTACCTGCTTTTAATGAGGAACTTTTGAAATTTTCTTATAGCAAAACTGCTTTCTGTATATATAATTTGGGAAATCACAAGGGAACGTGAGGGTAGGAGATGGAGCAGCACATTCATCACAATTTATAGCCAAAGATTCTGAGTTACTGAGTAAACTGTGAGCTCAATCCCTTATAGATAGGGGACACACACGTCTCTTAGTTACAATTGCATGGCTAATGCCACACATAGTGCCAGGCACATAGTAGGAGCTCATTAAGTCCCTTGGTGGTTGACAAGAGCCAGAGATGTGGCTCAGTGGTTAGGTGACCCTAGGTTCAATCCCCAGTACCAAAAAGAAAGAAAGAAAAATAAATTATTCCTGTTTGAGTGGCATCTTGCATTATAGTCCCTTTTATTTACTTTTGAGGTAATAGGTGGAAGTGGGAGGTGATCTAGCAACTGCTCCAAATTCTAGACCTTATATTTATGTAACACTTTGTGACAATATTCTTCAAAATACCTTTCTTAGAAAGTCAGCAAATATTATTTGTTAAAACAATCTGTGGTCAAAGTTTGAACTATGAAAGGCCAAACAGGTTTTTGTTGTTGTTCTGAACTACAGGACTTATTGGAGCCTTTGACAATTTGATGGGTGTTGGGACTCACCAACAACGCCATAAAACATTTGACTACTGTGTCTTTTGTTTTATTTTATTTTTATCTTTTTTTGTGGAGGGGGATTATTTCATGTTAACAATCAAGTGAACACAGTTTGAAAAACATCATTTATAAAATAGAGAGCGTTTTACTTAGGTGAGTCATCCTAGAACATTCAGTTTTTCTTGCCTTTGGTCAATTGCTTCTGTGTGGAGAAACTTCAAAATCAAATGTTAATATGAAAAAATGCTCCTACACATGCAAATACTTGTTCACTGAATGGATGGATGGATGGATGGATGGATGGATGGATCGATACCTATATCAGATAATATTTTGAGATTAATAATGTAAGGATTAACATCATCACTACTAATATGCAAAAGAGTTCTTGAAATTTCCCTAAACCGCAGATGCTTTCTCATGTAAGCTTTGTTGCCCCCGCCACAAAGACACGCATTACCTTTTGCCAATTGGAGCTGCTTTTTACCAGGGCAAATTCCACATCCGGTCTCGGTGTCCTTCAATCCACCCATGCCCTGTCCCTGAAATGCCTGAGTGGCACATGCTGCACTGTGCCCAGGGCTTCCTCTAACATGGTCCCAACTCACCTCCTCCATTTAATTTCCCATCATTCCCTGATGCGCGGGCCACACGATCCCCAAACCCGACTTTCCCTACCACCTTCATTCACTCTGAAATTTCTCACTCCGAGGCTGTCACTTGGGTAGTTTTCTCTGTCTGGGATGCCTAGGAAATCCCATTTATTGATGGGAAGGGCCTCTTGAAATATCACCCATATTTTGCTTTCGTTCCAAACCACCAGCTTCATGAGACTATCTTGAGTCCTGCCATTTTCTGCATCTCCACAGCTTTCCCTGTTGTCATTAGACTCTCGTAGTATTCCCTTTGTTTGCCTCTTTCCTGCCCTGCCCTCGACACACACGGGAGCTGTGAATTCCTGCCTAGCAGCATTTTCCTCCTCTTTTCCCAGTCCTTGCACGGAGTGGACCCTCCACTCAGAGTTGATGAGCTGTGCAGTCCTCTTAAGATCCATAAATGCACCTGTACTGCTGCTTATCCAGAGAGGGGTGCAGAGAGGCGGACACAGGTCTTGCCTGAGGAAACATGAGTTCCAAATGGGGAGCCCAATTAGCTTCCAGAATTTAGAAGCACCAAATTTACTAATGGGCTAGGATGTTGCCCAAGTTCATTTGAGGTGCACTGTTTGGAACTTGGGCTGAATTTTCCCTTAGAAACAGGATTCCCTTAGAAACAGGGCGATGTGTCTCCCAGCCAGCCCACAAAAGCCTATTTAGCTTGTAATGTGTCTAAAGTCCGATACTAATAGCAGCCCCAGGGGTTCAGCGGCCTCTTCTCTCAGGCCATTGCCAGTCTTAACACTACAGACCTTGCCCTGAGGCAAAGCATGAGGCCAGGATGGATGGGATCAGGGGCGCTGTCTTCTGCAGCTGCGCATGATGGAGGGGGCAGGGGGAGGGAGGGAAATGTCTGCTGGAGGAAGGAGGAAAGCAGAAGATGGGGCCCTGAGAAACTGAGCAAGCATGTCCCTTCTGTTGTGACCATCCTGGTGTAATGGGGACAGTGCGAGCCGAGTGTGAGTGTGTGGTGCTTGAGGGGTAAGCACATTCTCTGACATTTATTGCTATTACAAAGTCTTTGAAAGCAGACTGCTTGGACCTTTCTTAGAGGGTTTCAATTGTTCTTCCTTTAAATGTAACCACAGTAGAGTCAACAAGGAAACCAAGGACAGACTGGAGGCCCCAGGTTCAAATGGTTGAGGGGTCAGGCAGGCCATGGAAATTCGTGATGCAGAACCATAGTGAGAAATTTGGGGACTGTGCCAACCGGCATAGGTCGAGTGTCCCATATGAATGGGGTGGTCTGTCTTTACCTTCAGTCAAATGTTTGCTCAGGTTTAAAATAGTCCACTTTTTCTCCATGAGAAGCCATCAGTATGCGTTTTTATATACTATTGCCTGGGTTTTATATGTTGACAGTTAATTTAGAATTTTTGAAAGAGTACGTAAACAAGGGCACATGCGCGCGCGCACACACACACACACACACATATGTGGGTCCCACCCATGATATTTTTGCTATATAATGTATTTCATTCAATGTGGTCCTGGAAAAAAAATACAGAATTATAAATAAAACCTTGGTAGAATCATATATTTCCATTTGATGGACATTAAAATTTTAGAGATATATTCTCATAGATAAAGATTTTTGTCCAACAAAGAGAAACAATAAAAGAGGTAAATAGGGAGCCTACATCATGGGAACAAATTTTTACTCCTCACACTTCAGATAGAGCCCTAATATCCAGAGTATACAAAGAACTCAAAAAATTAAACAATAAGAAAACAAATAACCCAATCAACAAATGGGCCAAAGACCTGAACAGACATTTCTCAGAGGAGGACATACAATCAATCAACAAGTACATGAAAAAATGCTCACCATCTCTAGCAGTCAGAGAAATGCAAATCAAAACCACCCTAAGATACCATCTCACTCCAGTAAGATTGGCAGCCATTATGAAGTCAAACAACAACAAGTGCTGGAGAGGATGTGGGGAAAAGGGAACTCTTGTACATTGCTGGTGGGACTGCAAACTGGTGCGGCCAATCTGGAAAACAGTATGGAGACTCCTGGGAAAGCTGGGAATGGAACCACCATTTGACCCAGCTATTGCCCTTCTTGGACTTTTCCCTGAAGACCTTAAAAGAGCGTACTACAGGGATACTGCTACATCGATGTTCATAGCAGCACAATTCACAATTGCTAGACTGTGGAACCAACCCAGATGCCCTTCAATAGATGAATGGATAAAAAAAATGTGGCATTTATACATCATGGAGTATTACGCAGCACTAAAAAATGACAAAATCATAGAATTTGCAGGGAAATGGATGGCACTAGAGCAGATTATGCTTAGTGAAGCTAGCCAATCCCTAAAAAACAAATACCAAATGTCTTCTTTGATATAATGAGAGCAACTAAGAACAGAGCAGGGAGGAAGAGCAGGAAGAAAAGATTAACATTAAACAGATACATGAGGTGGGATGGAAAGGGAGAGAAAAGGGAAATTGCATGGTAATGGAGGGAGACCCTCATTGTTATACAAAATTACATATAAGAGGTTGTGAGGGGAATGGGAAAATAAACAAGGAGAGATATGAATTACAGTGGATGGGGTAGAGAGAGAAGATGGGAGGGGAGGGAGGGGGGATGGTAGAGGACAGGAAAGGTAGCAGAATACAACAGTTACTAATAGGGCATTATGTAAAAATGTGGATGTGTAACCGATGTGATTCTGCAATCTGTATTTGGGGTAAAATTGGGAGTTCATAACCAACTTGAATCTAATGTATGAAATATGATATGTCAAGAGCTTCATAATGTTTTGAACAACCAATAAAAAAAATTTAAAAAAAAAAAATAAAAGTACATTTCTATAAAAAAAAAATCACACTTCTGGGAATAATTTATGCTCATCTTTCAAGGGGCAAATGCCAATTTCTGATAAGATTTTAACAATAATGCACAAATCTTCTATTAAATTTAATTGCTAATGCCCCTAAAGCCCATGGTAAAATAACTCAGAAAACTAAGGAAATTTTCACCCAATACTGAGACACTCTAGACAGAAACCGTTGCCAGCATTTCTGAAGTCAGCCCCGACTCATGGCTATTCCTGTTCTCTGCAGATTCTGTATCTCAGGACTGACTTTAAAATTCTCAGTCTCTTTTATAGTAGCTGCTAGGATCGATACACCAGAGTCCAGGGACCTAAGCTGTTTCTGGCTGTGGTCTATTCACCCATGGGCAGCATCCTGCCATTATGATAGCTGTTCAGTTGGGGACCATCAGTGATGTACTCAGGAGTCCTTGATGCCCCAGTAGCTCTATCAAACACAGCAGCCACATCCATCTGAGGTATGGGGCTCTGTGCTGTGTCGGGGTGGTAGACAAATAGAAATGCAGAGCATGTCATTTTGCCTGTAGTAAGTTATAGCTCCAGAGCTGCCACTGTGAGCTGGGCAAGTAGATTTTTGAGCTTCAGTTTCCACACCACCAAAAATGGATCCACCCCTGGGGTTATTCTGAGAATGAGACAGAATCACACTTGTGAATAGCACACATTGGTGTCCAGTGGCCGCTGTGATTTTTCCTGCTTAGTGGTTCCTTGAGCATCATCATCATCAGATGCAGCCTCTCTTTTGGGCCCTTCATCCACCCAACTGTTGTCCCTTGAAATCATGCACGTTCAAATACAGGAGACGGGGCAGCACCCACTTGTGCTGTGGCTACAGTCTGGAAGATACTTCTTTAAAATGAGAGGCCAAGGATGCTCCATCTTAGAAAGATTTCTTATTATTTAACCAGAGCATGGCTGTCTCCAGACCAAATGCAACTATTTTTTTCTTGTCTCTGGGCATTTCCAGGGTTGATGACTCAGGCACACATGTCTTCTCCATGGATACATCATTGGGGTCTCCAGGGAACAATAGCTTTCAAAGAGCAGGGCATGTTCTTCTCTCTTGCCGTCTACAATACCTAGCTTGGAGCTATAGACCAAAAGTTACTGCTAGTTGGCTTTATAACAAGTAAGCTACTCATTTTGGGTGACATATTCGGCCAGTGAATGAATTAACACTTTGATTTCACCTTGGCTAGCCCTGACCAAATGAATGAATCCCTGCCCTGAATACAGAGAAAGAGCTGCTAACAGTAGGAATCTTTTGGTCAAAGCCATGTTGAAATGAATGGGGAGAGAGCCAACCTTTTATTATTATTTTTTTTTAATCTCTAGAGCTAGCATCTGTAAAGTTTGATCTAGTCTGGCAGATGGGGACAACTCTGGTTTTCCCATCTGGGATTTGATGCAGCTTATGGCCCTCTCCCTTGGGACTCTCTGGATGACACATGGGCCCCATGTGAGGCCATGCTGTCTCTCTTCTGGGTAGGGGCCGAGCACTTCAGCCAACACTCAGCAACATCTGGACCAAAGGCCTGACCCTCAGAGCTGCCCAAGGGAAACGCCAAAGCCACAGCTGCCTTGACTCCAAGCCTAGAAGGTCCCAAGTTCAGCTGGTCGGGAAACAAATTTCCAAAGTCCTGATCTGCTAGGCTCCTTTTGTTCCCAGAAGAGTGTTCCCGGCCCAGAGGCTTCTGGATGGTACTTGCTACTACATGTTGGGCCACAGCAATTCCAGATGCTGGGATTCCCAGTTACCCTTATTTCTTGGCAGGGCTGCCCTGGGGATGACAAGGAAGGGTGGAGGTGTCAAAGAGGAACCAGTAGCAGCTGCATCTGCTGCCAGTTAGAGTTCTTGGCGCCCAAATCCCTTTTTCTGTCGCTCTGTTGGCTTCAGATCTCAAGACCCTGTTGGGGACTCGGCCTTGTCTTGCTCGATTTCTTCCGCCTGCATTCATCCTCTCTGGTTAAGTCTGCTTTAAGATCATTTTCTCCATGCATCTATTTTTATGGTGGAGACAACAATAGACTTCTCTTTCTCTGTATCTGCTCTGATATCACTTAATTCAGAAATGCCTATGGGGGCTTGGAATGAACAGCCATCCATTTAGGTCTCATGCCAAATCCCTCCACCCAAGTGGAAAAAGCAACTCGGGCTTCTTCCACCAGAGCTGCTCCCCCACCCACACATGACCTCCAACCATCTTCCCATTCCCAGCCTGCTCCCCCTCCCCGGGGCCCCAAGTCTCCTGTGTCCATCACAAGCAAGGATGGGTGCAGTCCCTCATCTGTTCTTTGCCTCCCCCGAGCCTGTGGGAATCAGAGGTTGGGGTAGGAATTGATAAAAGTGAGCATTTTGCCATAAAAAGAATCTAAGAGGGCAATGGAAGGCCATCCTTGTGATTCCCCAGGCTGTCTGTCTTTGAAAAGGAAGATCTGGCCAAACCTACAGAACTTGCTGCCTCTGGAGTTTACTCTTTATTTCACTCTCTGCAGCACGTCCTTGTGTATGAATTAAAGATTAAAGGCAACTTAACCTGCATTTTGCTATATCTCTATATACAGGAGAGGAAGGGAGGGAGGGAGTGTGTGTGTCTTTGGTGCAATCTCCCAGTTCTAACTCCAGATTGACAGGTGAGAGACTAAAGGTGAGATGGTCAGTGGTCTTTTCCTGATGTGGCCAGCCCTGCTGTGGCCTCTGGCAGATCATTGAACTGGACGTGCCTCCATTTCTTCAACCACAGGACGAGCAGAAGCACATATGCTGGGACCACTGTGATGTCCCCCAGCAAGCTCTGTGGGCATCAGAGTGGTGACCACATCATTATACAACTGGCCATTTAACAAAGGACACAAGATGCAGTGTTCAATGGAAAATGAGAATTTGGGTTCCTCTCTCATTCAAGTGCAATCTATTTTGGATGAAACACGGCTGAACTATAATCCCAGCTGTTTCTAGTCATGAAATATAATGGCCACCCTTGCACAGGGCCACCATCAGAATGAGGCTTCTAACCCCTGTACAACTGACACTTGAGGCGAGAACATTCTTTATGCATTTATCCTGTGCATTTTAGGCTATTTAGCAGCATCCCTGGCCTCTACCACTGGATGTCTGTAGTGCCCCCCACAAGTTGAGACAGCCCAAAATTTCTCTAAGTGTTGCTAAATATGCCCTGCAGAACAATATTACCCTCTGTCAAGGGCTGCTACTCTCAAATCAGCCACCCTTGGAGGAGGCATCACCAAAATCCTGATCCAATTAATTATTACTCTAAAGAAACTGAGACATAAATGCATAGGCTAATTTGATACCATTTCAGGAACTGGAATGTTGCCAGAGAATATAAACCAGTCTCAACAAAAGCTCAAGAAGATAAGGCTGCAAAAAGAAAACACATTCCCAAGCCATTCTCTGCTTCTTTGAAGGCATTCTTCATGCCACTAATATCCTGTTAGTGCAAATCATGGATCATTGACCCGATAAAGACCACCCTCCAGCCTGAGTATTGCAATAACATCTGCTGGGCACTTGGGGTTTTCCAGGTACAGGCAAGATGTGAACAGGAAAGCATTTTAACATGCATATGAGTTAGGTGTGCCCATCTGGTCCTGTACCTGTGGTTAGGTATCTATGTAACACATGTTAAACAGAATGCCCTGCATTCTGTATATATCATTGTATGAGCCCAGAGCAGCTAGATTAAGCTATCAGAATCTGCCAAATTGGATGGGTTTTGAGGATAAGATTTCTTCAGTATTAAATAGTAAGAAGGCAGAAGCAAGTCCTAAAGGTGGACACTATTGTCTTTGGGTCCAGCAAAGTATCAGTTGATCTTTCCTTGATTGCAATTCTATGACAGCTGCAGAGACCCAAGGAAGGGCTTTAAGCACAGAGACGGTGATGTCTCCATCACTGACCAAGAACCAGAGCACCCACCTGGTCAGTAAGTTCCACGTCCAAAACCAGAGTCTCTAGAGACATACCAGCTATGAAAGAAATGGGGCTGACTCTGAAGTGCAGGGGTTCACTCCAGGTGCTCTTTGCAGCAGACCTACAACAAGGCCCCTGGCAGGGCATCCTGAGGCCAACTTCCCAGTCCAGATATTTCTGCTCTGCCAGCTCCTCCTAGAGACAATGGAATATGTGGCCCCTCTTCCCCTCCCCATGGCATGTGCCCCCAAGGATGCCTCTTGGAAAGGACCTTCCTAAGGGGAAACTGTTCCTGGTGGACTCATTCTCCGTGGAGCCAAGAAAAGATTTACATTTTGCTGTGGGTGTTCCACAGATCCCAGACATTTCCTCTCCTTAGAAGAAGAAGATTCCAAATGAACATAAATCTTACTGCAGCTCTGACAGCCTCCAGTCATCTGTTTACCAAAATAAACTTTAAGCATACATTGAAAAATAATTCCTAGTGAAATATGCATCCCCATGGCATTCAAGCCTGGTATTTAATGTCTTTTTTTTATGGTTAATAATGCATCAAAAGCATCCCTTGTCTGAAGCTGTCATTACATCACATGCATGATGTGCAGGGCCCATTTCAATGACTAAAAAACTTGGAGTCAGTTTTTATTTCTTTAAAAAAATACTAATGTATAATTACAGTGGCCTGTTTCCCTCTATCTATATTTCTTTTTAATAAATCTGTGGCTTGATGAGATCAATCCACTGAAAGTACCTGGAGAGATTCTTGGCTTTATACAGATAAAGCAACGTGCTGCATAAACAACTCCAAAATCCCCTCATTAGAACGGGGTTCTGTTTGAAGAAGACCCTGGTCTTTTTTTTTTTAAGTATGCAGGATTTTTAGCTACATAAAGTAGTACAGCTGAGAATCATCCTTTCGGGTAGAAATGGAAAAACAAGTGTATTTGAATGAAAACATTGACATTCATTTTAATTCTGGCTCCTGAAGTTTAAAAAAAAAAATCTGGAAGCCTCTATTTGCCTTCTCTTTATTGCAAAATGAAGATTACCCTGAAAGTTTTTCCTTATTTCCTGTCTTGGCATTGGCCACTGATACCGAGAACAGTGAGGACAGTGGTAATGATGAGGGTTAAAAGGTTCCCTCCCCAGTTATCTGAATGCTCATATCAGACTTGAAGAATAACAGCCCCAGGGCCCATCACAGCCATCTGTAATGGCCACACTCATGCCCAGAAGTGATTTCTCTGCCACCCTGGACAATTTCACATGGTCTGAGGATGATGCAATTCCATGGGAATAGCAAGCTTGTAAGTGCTGGGAGTTGGGCAGTCAGCTTACCTTGATTTGTGGCTCTGTGGACCGAATGAGATAATTAGATAATGTATGTAAAGTGCTTAGGGCCAGCCTTGCACCTGGGAAGCCCTTGGAAAATGGTAACAGGACTTGGAAGAGCAGTACCGTGAGTGGCTAAGAGTGTGGCTATGCACCCAGGGCTCAGTGGGACCTCCTGGATTCAAAGACTTAGACTCCTTCTGCATAAAATGGGGATGATAATAATACCTACCTCACCCTCTTAATGCCTGTTACGATGGTTCAGATGAGAGGACCTGCACTCGGTGGTTGGTGTCTTGTCAACAGCAATCATTGCAATTAGCTCTGCCTGTCTTCATATGCTGGGATACACCTCAGTAATGTGGTTTAGTAGTTTCTTTGTGGCTCCCTCTACTTAATATTTGCTAATGATGGAGGATTCAGACCCACAGCATGGACTTGAAGCCAAGATTGATCCCAGGAGATCCTCAGAATTCTCCTTTGTGGCAGATACAGCACATGCGCCTTTTAGAGAGCAGAGAGGGATGAAGGGATGGCCACTTTCCTGTCTTGCAGGTCTTCCATTTGGATTGTTAGCTCTAGGAAACCATTACAAACCACAGCATGCAGCTTGAAGTCAAGTCCTCCTCTACAGCCAAAGAGGGAATCCTCTGCCCAAAGGCTAAGGGCTGGGCTGATTCAGCTCCAGCTAAGGGGACAGGGGTTGGGGGAACCCTTCAGATGGTGTAGGTTTTTTCCCCTGCCCTTGCAGGTGGATTCTTGGCTACCTCTGACAGGCCCAGTACTTAGCAGACTGAATCCTTACAGTCCCCAGTGGGGCAGGAAACTTTTTTCTTCTTAATGCTTTTTTAAGATCTGAATTTGTGAGATTTCCAAAGAGACTCCTAACCTTAAAACTCCTTGTAAGAGTTTTTCTTCCATCTTTGCCTGGAAGGAAACATCCATAGCCAAAGCAAGAGGGACTCAAATGCCACCAAGGCCAGAGACATTTTAGGCAATCTGCCCATGTGGCTGGTTCACCATCCCCGCCTTCCTCTCTCGCCCCTGGAACTTGAGTCCCCAGACCCCCCCTTCCCAGAGGCTGACAGGCCTCACAATCTGGAGACAAATGCTGCTGGCTCTCCCTTTGAGAGGTGGGTTAAGAAATCCCCATTTGGATGTGTTCACACTGGCTGCCTTTGAGTTCCTCAGCCACCTCCCGCCCACCCAGTTCACATCCTTTCTTGGTCTCCCTATTGTTCGACTCCACGGTACTTTTTTAAGTGTCAAAGCAAATTTGTGTTTCCAGTAAGAAAGCACCTTTTTGCTTTTTGCCATTTGTTTTTAATTGCATGTGGCCTTCATGATTCTAATTCCCATGGAAAACTGAACTGTATCCCTAAGAAAAGGCACAAACCAACCCAGCCAGCGGACCTTCCCGTTCTTCCACACACCCTGGCAGACGCACAATTGCATACTGCAAAGCTGGCTAATGTGGATGCATCCGGGTTAGAAATGACAGGATATCGTGGAGGGCCAGTCACTTAATGAACCCCTGCGGGACCGTCTTGGTTACTAACAATTTCTCTCCAACTCATCAGGCAGGGGATTCGCAGCCCTCCGTGTTTCACTCCATCACGTTCCCCACTGCCCCCTTCTTCCTGCTCTCTACAAACAAACCAATTACAGCAACGGATATAAATTGGACCCCTTTTCTGAAAATGCTCCCTCAACCTTTTTTCCACCCTTCCTTACTCAGCGCCAATCAGCCTGCCCACCAGGTGGAATATGCCCTCCCCCCAGCCCCCTCCCCACATGTGCCCGGGTTGTGTCTGCTCTGCTCACAGCCTTGGCTGATTTTCTGTTCTTTGGTCCAGCCTGGTTTTAGCTGTCTCTTTATCCCTTTAATCTGCTATTTCGTGGAATATAAGCCAAGAATCACTTTCATGTTTTTTATACTTCAGCCGACCCCAAGCCCTTCCCTCCCTCTGAGATAGCTTAGGGTAAGCTCCTGAGTGATTCTTGGACAATGCCTTTGTAATTCATATTGGTATTAATTGCCCTCCGTCTTGGTCAGCCCTTGATTACTTCCTTTAGAGATTTTTGTGGAAAAACTCCTCCCTATTTAAATAAAACCATTAAAGTGTCAGATTCACAAACTCTTACAAAGTTTAAGTGGTGAAAAGTTGTATAGCTGGAAATTGAGAGCACAGAGAGCAAGACAGTTGCCTCTCTATCTGTGCTACTCAAAGTGTGCTTTGCAGACCATTCCTGACCTAGAAGCTATTTGTTGGAGGTCCTCAACAAGTTAAGGACAGGCACTCAGAGTTTAGAAACTTTTATAGCATTCTGACATTGCTACAACAACCAAGCAACTTTTTTTTTTTTTAAGCAATCCATCTTTTAAGCATCTTTCAAAAGGATCAGTCTATGGAATTGTATGGCAATGCCAGCCACAAAAAAGGTTGTCCTTCCTAACAGATAATTTGAGAAGCAAGATTCTCCATCATCAGGTGGGTGTTCGTGTTTACCTAAGGATACAAGGGCTCCTTTTAAATAATCAAATTATTTTGGTTCTGTTACTGTGTGAATAGATGATGTGATGAAGGCAGAAAAAGTTAATATGTCTCTCAATAAAGATTGCAAAGAACTAAAAATAACCTAGTGTGGGGAAAAGTTAGACAGGTGGGAAATGAACCCACTTTACAAGAAGTCTGTTTTAAAGTAACTTTGGGGCTACAAATCCATCACGTAAAGCAACCTCAGATCCTACTCCATTGCCCCTATATGAATATTCTAGAAAGGGCCACTTTTCTAATGCCAGAATCAGATTATCCAAACAACTTGCCCATTAAAAGCTCCATGCAGTTTTCAGGGAAGGATATTGTTAGTCTTTTGGCATCTACAAATCTCCGTGGAGTCAAAACCCTGTTATAACAGGGCTCTCTATGCATCAGCCTCCGCACAGACACACACACATTTCAAAGGCAGACTTTTGTTCCCTCCGGCATGAGGAACAATTACCCAATTATCTAAGCAGAATGATAGGTGTCTATGACAAATCATAGGCTGGAGACATTTTAAAAATAATAATAACTTGAATCTTTAGTGCACTTTCCCATTGACAAAGCACATCCACCTCTGTTAATTCCCTTGACGCTCAGAGCCCATCCTGCAGGGATTTGTACCTTCATTCTAAGGTAAGCGTTCACCTGCTCCATTGTCTCTGTGTGTCTGTGTGTCTGTCTAACCAAATGCTGCACAAGGCCCAGGGAACAGAAAGAAACTCTCCTTGCAGCCATTTCTGCATTGTGTAGCACCAGAAGAACCTGCAGGGAGACTCTGGCAGATTCCAACAGTCCTCTGGGCTTTAAGGGTATTTAAAAAAATAAAACCAAATACCTGTGGGTTTTATCGGCTGGATTGTGGCTGGAGGCAGAAGGGAAAAGGGAGCACCGGGCATTAAAAATGACAAAGCACTTTCATTTGTGAGAGCCATCTGAGGAAAGTGGAAACGAAACGTATTTTTCTGAGGGAAAAGCAATTTCACAAACCCTGCCTGCCTGTGTACAGATGAGCAGGACCACGAGCTGACTCGGGATGGCCTCCGACATTCCCAGGGAAAGACAGATGATGGATGTTTTCTCATTATGTGGCGAGAGAGGGAGTTTTATGCAAAATTCAAAGAAGGAAAAAAAAATCCCAGTTCCAGCCCTTCTTCCTTTCAATAGGGCCTTTCTGCATTGCAGCCAGACAGATGTGGTGATGGAGCTGACCCGGAATTACCCAGAGGTGATGGGGCTCATTTCAGGGGGCAGTTAGATGAGCCAAACTTAGCGAGGCTGGGTTGCTGTAAAGGATAATGTCCCCTCTGGGGAAGAATGCAAGGTAATAAATGGCTCTGCAGCAATTAAACACAAGAGCAAAGGTGAGCCTCCAACTCTGCAGTCTTATCCCTTTTTAAAGAACAATAACAAAAAAATAACCACAAGCCACTAACTCAAAAGAACCTTGCCCCTCACCGAGGACATGAGCAACTGTTTTTCCTATTAGTGAACTTTCTACTGAAACTCCTTATAGGTTTTGCAGATCAGCTGTTCAAGAGGACCTGAGAGAGTCTCATTCTACCTTGCAATTGCTGAAATGCATTTGGAATTGCATTTTATAATAGATTATGCAAGATGGAAACAGGGTGAAGATGAAAATGTAGCCCTGGATGCTTCTGAGAGAAGGAAGTCCCACTGACCCCTGAGAGGCCAAGCCACTGGCTTGTTGCTTTTCCACAGATCTATTTGCCTGAGGGAACCGCTCAGCTATTCCTGCCTTTTAATTCCTGTCTTGTGGGAGATGTGAAAACATGAAGCAAGCAGAGAATATCCCTGCAACCACTGTCATATGCCAACAGTTCTACACACACACATACACACACACACCATGCACACACACATATACCCACACATGTGAATGCACACAAACACTCAGTCACTGAAGTTGAGGTTTGAAATTAAGACTTGGGAGCTTGCTTATGGGGAAGCTGGCTGATGAGCACTGCAAATGAGGAAGGCAAACTCAGATCTGCACTGAAGAATTGTGCAGCCTGAAGCAAACCATTTAACCTCTATGTGCCTCGGTTTCCTCATCTGAAAATACAAAGCTTTGGATTTGATGACTTTTGTGATTCCTTACAAACAATGCTTCCTGATTCTGTGAATTCATTTCCAAAAGACAGCTTCACTTGGAATGGCTGTGGTAGGTTTTGCATATGTGTTGGGGGCCTGGGTATGAGCACCTGCAGCCTTGCTATGCACAGGCAATCATTCCATTTGGTCCCCTCTCAAGCCCAGCCTCCCTGGGTGTACCTACTACTATCGCCTATGATACCCCTTCTATGCACTTCTGATGGCCCGGTTAGGTCTGGACAGCTCCATCTTCTGAAAATCCTCATTAGGGAGATGCTGGAATGACACATTGCTCAAGCCCCAAGCATGGAGGCAAAGCAGCACTCAATTCCTGGTGGAGGCAGTCACGGTAACCACGGCCCACTGGAGCGTGCAGGGAGACTGCTGCATGCTCCATGCTCCAGTGCCCCGCAGCAGGTCGATACTCCTGAATAAACTAATCAACCCATTTGCACCTTCATGAAAACACATCTCGGAGTCACTGATCTAGGTGTGGTGAAGACATTGCCAACACCGAGCAAGAAAGAGAAGAGTTATAAAGACCAAAGCTGCTGCCTTTCCAGAGTTCAGTGGGGTGCTCTGTTTCCTGAAGCATGGGACAAGATGCACAGGCATCCAAGAGCCTGCAGTTCCATGTGCCTTCCTGCCCTGGGCCAGAAATCCAGTTCAGTGTTGCCCCCTATGCACTAGAGGAAAGAAAGTCTATGGGTCCTTAAATCCTTGAGGGGTGTGTGTGTGTGTGTGTGTGTGTGTGTGTGACTATTTTTAAGAGAAACACTAGTGTCCTTCCTTTCTAAGAATCCATTCCACAAAAAACTGTTTAGGAGGTTCCCAGCCTCCCAGGGCTGCTTAAGATCACTGTCACTTGTCACCTACTGGTGATGGTAAAGGAGCTGGGCTGGATCAAGGCTGCATGTTCTAAGAGTTCCCAGCAGGTGGGATGGTGCCACTCTTCTGCAAATGATGCTCCACACCAACCAGCTCCTGGAGGAATGAGGTCCTCTTGTTGTGCACCAACAGGTCTGGCGACCCCATGCCACTCCTCTGGCAAGTCTGAACCCCCAAAATGGCTAGGGATCCGTGGTGTGCTGACAAACAGGATCTTAAAACTTTTAAAGGTCCTGATTTGGAGAATTTGGAGATTGCTGTGGCATAGATGCCTCCACTGCAGCTCCCTCAGTAACCATATTGAATGACAAGAACACACTACTCTTGAAAATGTAAGACCAGCTCTCATGGGCCAACCCAGGCCAGCACCAGCACCCCACTGAAGGGGTTGCATTAACGCCACTTGGAATTACCAACAATAGCACAGTCTTCCTGACTCCCTTGGAGATGGTAAAGGGTATTTATCCCAGAAGTCGGAGGAGAAAGGCCAAAATTCTTGCTGAATAAACTCTTCTTTTCCCCTAGAACCCTTCACTTCTCTCTCCACTTCCCTAGGAAGATATATCTAGGACTTATGACTTTAAATTCTATTTGCTAAAGACTCCCCAAATGATCTCCCCGAGCCCCAGGCTGTCCCCTCAACCTGGAGCAGGCAGCTTAACTTTACTCCTTGTACAACAGGCCTTTTGGTGTTCTCTATAATATTTCTCTCCCAGTCTTTCCCAACTCAGTAAACACCACCACTGCCCATTTGCTCAAGACTAAAAACTCCATCCCCCTCCATTTCCAATCTGTCAGTCAGACCTATTGGTTTTAATCTCCAAACACATTCTGAATCCTGCCCTTTTCCCATCCCTACTGTGACTGATAATCCTGGTCCAAGCCGCCATCATTGCTCACTGACCCACTGCAATTATGGCTTCTCTATTCTTGATTCTGTTCTTGACCCCTGAGATCTGTTTTCCATACTGCAGCCAAGGCGATCTTCAACGTGCAAGTCAACTGTTCTTTTTCTCTCTCCACGTACACACATCTGTGCCAGGTTGCAGACACTGCTGGCTGCATCTCATGCCTAGAACTGCCTCCAGGTCCCTCACTGTCACTCAGTGTCCTCCCCATGGCACCCAGTGCCACTCAGCCAAGTCACTGCCTTCTGGCATGTTACTCTTCCTTTCTTCTTCAGACACCCAAGTTAAATTCTGCTTTTGTTCTCTGATAGACCCCCCCTACCCCCAGAGTTTTTCATGACTGACTCTCCACTCCATTCAGGTCTTGTTTTGAATTATAATTGTCACTTTCTCAGAGAGACCCCCCACCCATTGCCTTTGGTATTTATTGTCTGTCTGGAACGAAAACCTCATGAGGGCATAGACTTACAGAATTAAGCAACCATGTAAGTAGCCAAGTCTGTCACCAAACAAACAGCCCAATGGTAGAGCAGCTGAAAGAACAAAGGAGCCAATTTCTTGCTCATAAGGTTGCTGAACGGATTCCTTCCCTCTTGTTGCTTTGCCATCATCCCAGGCATTGCCGCCATCTTTAGAATCAAGGTCTGGGTATAGAAGTGGCTCGTTTCTTTCCCACTCATTTGCCATAGGTGAGAATTCCTTCCATATGGCCACACCTAACTACATGAGTCTGGAACTACAGCCTATCCACATGCCCAGGGGGTATCTTGGCACTTGAGTGTGTGTGGAATGAATGAATGAATGAATGAATGAAAAAATGAATGACCTTCTAGTTTAACAGTAAACATTTCCGTTCTCCTTTTTCAAGCTGCAGAAGGAGGTCGGGAAGGTGAGACCCAGCCTTCCCCTTCTCTTTGATCCTGCGTGGCACACTCGCATCATGGAAAACATCCACAAAGGAGCCAGCCTTCTGTCGCTATGGGCTTGACCTCCCCATGAGCCCACACCCATCATCCTTTCCCACACGGGACTAGAGAAAGACATCTACTGAGAAGCTAATGGGGGATCTTGTGTCTCTCAGCCTTCTAACTCCTTGTCTTCCACATAGGCCCCAGAGCTGCTTCCTCCCACCTTCAATAGAATGACGGCGTTCCTCTAAGGTCCTGTCCTATTTATTCCGGGTAGGGTGATGGTTATGAAATTGCAAAGAAAAAAATCCAAAGAATTTTTTAGTAAGCATTGTTTTCTTCTAAACCTTGTTAAAAGTATAACTCTTCCTGAGGTGTGCAGATGAGCATATTTAACAAAGTCCTGTGGGACAACTGGTGAGTAGGGGAATAAATTGGTAGTCGTCTTATATTTTTGCACTTAAGGTGGATAACTAGGTTTATCAGTAGGACTTTTGTACTGTTTATAGATATTTTTACACATCAAGGCTGCTGTTCTGTGTACCTGCGGTGAAGTTCACGTATACAAGCCTTATTTAAGATTAGTCACAAAAGCACTTATGAAAGCTTATGGTATCTTCTGTATAGCACTTTAAGAGCTTTAATAACTTTAGGAAAATAATCCATTTGGTAATAATTGTAAGATTTAACTGCCTACTATGCACCAGGCACTGTTCTAGGTGTTCCGGGTAACAATTAATTGGATAATTAATTCAGAATTTTTTAAAGAAAAACAAGTATAGCATAGTGTGGCATTTTTCCACCTTGTCCCTGTTGGGCTTGGGGCCTGATGATTCTCCATGTGGCAGATGTCCTGTGGATTGCAGGATGTTTAGCAGTATCCCTGGCTTCTACCTAATGCATGCCAGTAACTCCCATGTGCTCAGATATGGCAACCAAAAATGTCTCCAGACATCACCAGATGTCTTCTGTAGGATAAAACACCTCTCAGTTGAGGACTCCTGCCCTAGTGAGGAAGAACATGGTCTTTGGGATCAGAACTGGGTTTAAGTCCTGATTGCACTAACCATTAGCTTTAAAACTCAGGGAAAATTTCTTTACCTTTCTGGGCCTTGGTTGACTTATCTGTTAAATGGGTGAATAAGCTTTTAACATAAGAATGTGAGATGTTAGAGTCAAGGATAAGCTTATAGAAGTACTCAGGAAATGTTATCTAAAGGATACAAAGTCTGGTTTCCTTTTGAGATCCTCAGAAAACCTCTATGAATATAAAACCTATGTACCATGCCAACTTTTATACTTTCAGCAGAGTTTTATGTACCACTACAAGCACATCTGTTTTCTTCTATCTCTGTTCATGTAGAACATTGTTTTAATAGGCTCCATGGTGCACGCCTATAATCCCAGCAATATGGGAGTCTAAGGCAGGAGGATTGCAAGTTCAAGAACAGTCTCAGCCATTTAGCAAGGCCCTAAGCAACTAAGTGAGGCCCTGTGTCAAAATAATAAAATGGGCTGGGGATGTTGCTCATTGATTAAGCACCCCTAGTTCCATCCCTGGTACATGATATTCAAAAACAAAAATAAAAGTATACTTTTTTCAAATATGATATGACATCAGTGGTATTGGTGACAAAGATAGAAAATTGCTAAAGAAATCTTGCTCTCAATGAACAGTTCAGTATTTTCTAGCACTTTCTTCTACAATAGTTCTTTGACCCACTGGGTGTTCTGGTGGATCCCAAGGCAATGTGTATTCCTGCAGGTGTCTCTGTATTCTCAACAAGGTCCCCACTTCCCCTACTTGACTCAATGTGATTAGAGCTGAAAATCAGCACCAAGTATCCAAAGAGAGATTCATATGACAATGATGCATACTTACTTCCAGTGGAAACTGGATTTTATCTCTAGTGACTTTTGAGTTGTGAATGGTACCAAATCTTTGAGGTCCATGTTCATGTCTGCTGTCCATCTGAGACCATAACTTTGATCTCAAAGGAACTGGCACGATTGGGTGAAGTGTGCACAGAGGAAGAGGGAGGACCAGGGACTGCAGTATCAGGATGATGAGATACTGTCAGGGATAATAGAGAAGGTCATCGGGACAAGAATTTATTGACAAGTGACCTGTTGATTTGATCAAGAAAAAGTTCAGCTTAAATTAGAGGAGGAGGAAAATAAAATATGCAGTAAAATATAATTTTTAATGTAGAGGATCATGAAAAGACATTAAAGAATAATAGAAATTTTCTGCTATTCTCAAATATATATATATATATATATATATATATATCTCCATATGCATATATATATATATATATATATATATATATATATATATGAATGATCAAGATCAATTAACCAAATGAACTTGAGAGTTTGATATAGTTATACAAAGGCTCTATGAGAGGCCAAAATTTGAATGGTGAAGTGTGGGATCTTTGAGCCTATGTGTTGAAATGTGCCGGAGAATGAATCCATCTAGGTAAATGTGGAAATAGCAGTAAGGTATAAGTTGTTTATCCACACAGTTTTATTCAAGTAGTATTATCACCTTTATTACAGAAAGACACAATAGCTCCCTGGAATCCCACACCCAGTTCCTACTGCCCAGAAATAAATTCTTCAAACTGATTCCTTAGACTTTACCTCTATATCTCTGAGTATCATGCTTTATTGCTATTTCTGGATTCTCAATACTAGGCAATACCTATTGACTTCCAGTTATGGAAAATGAAGGCCTTGCTCTCTTGTAAAAATCCCCCTTTCAAAAGCCACTTGAAATTCCTATCCTCTATGGTGATCTTAGATCAATATTTAGCCTAACCAAGCCTTGTGGTGTGTTACGATTTCTTTTCCTTTCCTGCACAATTCTGTTTCAGTAGTTCTACTTTTGCTTTGCTTAGTTGTCTATTTAGTAATTACGGACATATTCATAAACTCTCTCCATATATATATATATGGAGATATATCTATAGATATATATCACCTCTCAGTATATTCAGATACATTGTCTGTCCCACCAATCTCACTTCTTCATGAAAGTCCTGGAGCTTTTCAACCTGCTCCCACTGGGGCTGGTGACCTTAGTCTGGAGCTCACCTGTTCTTCGGATGTCCCCTCCTGGGCATTCTTTTCTCCTCTTGGGCATGCTGGAGTCCATTTCCTGTATCCTGTTTCATTTTGTTCCTACCCAGTTACCAGGTACTAGTATTGGTTCTATTTCACAGGTGAACCAAACCAAGGCACAAGGAACTTAAGTAAAAATTCCTTAAGACATATGGTTTGGGCACAAATGGCACAGCAAAGCCTTGGGTCCAATCCATCTGACACCGACCCCAAGCTCTTACACACTCTCTGGGAAGTCACTGCAAGACCCTTAGCAGTTCTGCTCAAGAGGACAGTGGAGTAGCAGAAGCCCAGGGCACCTCCGGGTGCTCAAGGCCTTGTGTGGACCATGCTCCCTGCCTGGGTCGGTCAGAGGCAGCATTTCTTCCTAAAGTACTTCTACAGGGCCTGACTCACCGTCCCTCATGGCAACTTCTTATTTCTAGGATTAGCTGGTTTAAAAAAAAGAAGAAGAAGAAGAAGAAGAAAGAAAGAAAAGAAAAGGAAAAAAAAAATAGCTCCTGGGCATGTGACACTATTCTGGGGCCTTTAATGTCAAAAATAATGATCCTGTTAAATTGGAGCTCATTACCATGGAATGAGACCTCATTGAGCCCTCTTTGGTGGTGTGGGGGGGAGGTGTTTTAATGACTTTTTTAAACTCTGACATGGTGTGCTGGGGGTGGGGAGAGGGGGTGTTTAGAGTAGCAAATTTTTAAATAAGAAAGCTCTCCTTTCATGATGTAAGGAAAAGGGTCTGTCCTCCATTGTTCTCAGGATGCTGGCTGTTCCTTTGTTGTGGTCTCATGGAAATTTCCTGAGCCCCTTAAGCCACTAATACCAGTTGTATCCCCAGCAGCCATAACACATACTTAAGGCATTATTTCCAGCACAGCTTTTCCCATAATGAATCTGACAATCCCGTTTTATGATTTGTTGAGTGGCTAATTCAAGATATACCATTCTCCAAGAGGAGCTTTCCTGGGGAATCCCTGCTAGGCCCTCAGCCACCAGCTCAGAGGCCTGGTCTGACCATCTGCAGAGGGCACGGGTGGGCCAGATTGGATGGTGGTGCTGTCCTGCACCGGGTGCTTCAGAGAAATTGGCCAGCATTTACCTTCTGCCCTCTGGGACCACCCCTACCCACATTCCTATCACGCACACAGAGCACTTCTCTCTATCAAAACTGGGGTGGCCAGGAACAAGTGCCCACTTGAGGTACCCAGTGTCCACACAGTTAGGACCTAATGTCCTCACAGTACTCTGGCTACCAAGAGAAGCTAGAAGAGGCAGGGGGCCCGACTTCACACCACCTAGGAAACAGATGGAGAGACTAGGGATTTCTTTAATTTAAAAAAGGCCTGACCTCATTGGTGAGACCATACCAGTTGTCTCCAAAAATATAATGTATTATTTTATAATTTATAAGAGGGGAAGCTCTTTGGCAATTAAAACAAACAGACGTGTTTTCTAGTTGTAGAAATGTAGTAGGATTCAGCGAGCTTTTTCTTAAAAGGCCTGAGAGTGAAGATTTGAGACTTTGTGGACCATATGATGTCTGTCCTGACTACCGTTATGCCCCGTTATAGTACAAAAATAACCACAGACAATACACAAATGAATGGGCCTGTCTGTGTTCAATAAAACTTTATTTATAAAACAGGTAGTGGGCTGGTTTCTGCCCATGAGCCATAGTTTGCCAGGGCCTGCTTTGGAGGATACTAGGTAGCCCCAAAGGGACTGGGAATAAAAAGTCCATGTTGTGTACCTGCAAGCGTCAGGCTTGCGTACAGTGTACATATGTGCATGTATGGGTTTGGGGATGTGCATCTGTGAGAGTGTGGTTTGGGGAGTGAAAAGGAGAGAAAGAGACCAAACACGCACAGGCACACGGACAGATGAAACCCCTAAGTTGCTCATGGTCTGTGCAGACCAGTTCTCTGTCACAGTGATGTAAAGGCTCCAGCCCCCGAGGTATCTCAGGGGAGCTCTACACAGTGTCTGAAATTCCTGCTGCTTCACTGTCTTTGCTTTGGGCATCCGACTTGTGACGGAAAAGGCCTCACTAAACCTAATTATGTCCTCAAGGAGGGAAAACACGCTTACCCAGATTGGTTTATCAGATTGGCTGGTTGTCACAGAGGCTTTCAGATAGGAAAGTCGGACCAAATTTGGTAACTAATGTAACCAGGAACGGCAAGACAGACCTCAGCTCCACAAGGAAGGGAGCCCAGGAGCCACCTGAGAGTGAGGAGGTAGGGGAGACCTCATTTACCTGCCTTGCAGGCGTGCTTAGGGTTAGCCCTGCATGTGTCTGTGGTCCCCCTGTGCACTTAACTGTGGTAGTCACAGGGTCATTTTGAAGAGGATATTTCAAAAGCAGCTGATGACATTTGCAGAGTCTGGAGTATTTGGGGATTTTTTAAACTGGCATGGCTATGTAGTTTAAGGTGGCTAAAATATGACAAATTCTATCTTGGGGGGATCAACCCAATTTCCTTGAGCCCTCTTCTTTTCAATCCTTAACTTTTGCTTTTGTCCGGTCATTTTCCTTGTGGAGTGTCCCTTCCTTCTAAATGCATCCTGTTTCTTCACCCTGACCTTTGAAGCCTCCCAGCCCAGGGACCCCACTGCAGGCCTGAACGCACACACCTCTTCAGGCACAGGAGAGGCCCCACTGCCAACATCTTCCTGTTTCCATGGTGGCCATTTTGTCTCAACTGGAGAGAGGAAAGAGCAGCCTCCCCCATCCCTTCTCAAGTGCGCTGTGTAGTACTGATTTTTTCCAATCATCTCTAAATAGAGGTTTCTTTCCCCCTCCTACCAGCTCAGCATCTGAGCGCGCCATGAGCGTGCCCTGCATTTGAAATCTGACATCTCCTTCCCTCCCCCATCACTCCGTCTTCAGCTTGGCAGAATGCTTAAAAATTGGTATCCCTTTAACTAGGTGAGCTATTCTTCTGCCCGGAGATGACCTTTACACAGAAGATAGGGCTGTCATAAGTGATCTCTGATATATGAAAGTTTCCTGTGTGTTCCAACAAGGAATCATATCATATCCAAGAGCAGTGGGTGTCTGCTGTGTGTTTCTGTGCAACTTGTATGTAAAGATGTATTTTATTACTGTAAATGGACCTGAATAAATTATTACCAGATCTTGAACATACTGCCAGCTCTCATGGGGCACATTTGTTCCATTTCTTTTTTTCTTTTTTTAATTGAAAAGAACGAAATTTGTCAGACAAGACTCTTGGGGGGAAGGATAGGGGAAAAAATCATTGAAAAGATGATAATTTACTATGAGTTTCATAGAAATTAATTGTAGAATCTCAAAGTTGTGAAACTAACCTTTGAATAATTCTTCCCACAGACTTGAGAAGCAAAAACATCAGGTGGCTTTTTCTTTGCCAAGATAAAATATTAACCTGAAGTCTTCCCCATCTCCCCTGGTTTCTTGTTGGAAGTCTCATGTCTGATTTTCCCCCCAAGCAGAACATTATTTGTTGTTGTTTGTTTTTTTCAAATCGTTAATCTATATTACTATGGAGTTGTGTGGGATTCTCAAAGCAGAAGTGAAATACAAAATTTCCAAAATGGGGAATGATGAGAATTTGGCACTCATCTGCTGGGGACCACACTATTGATGAATCTTAACTTCAGGACCTTTGACCTTGGTTCAGGTGATACATATACCTTGGGTCATTTAGTATTCAAAGGAAACATGGCTCCCATGCTGTCATGTACTATGTTGTTGGATGGAATGGAAATACCCAGGATGTTCCAACCACCTGCTGTTCCCTCTATTGTCAGTTAAGAAGAGTCCTAGAAACTGTTCTTGGAGTTAAAGAAATACTTCTCTATGCGATGGGTTCCTTCTCCACGGTATTATTGCTAGAAGATGAATTTGGAACATCCTAGTTGATGGAAGGGAGATCGCTTACAGACTTAGTGGATGATGATTCCGTTGACCGAATACAAGGAGAGTCTCTGTGGTGGGAGGCTCATGGACATCCCACCCTAAACCAGTCCCAGGTCATCCATCAGAATCCAGTGGTGATAATGACCTCCAAGATCTAGATTTTTAAGACTCAACTTTCACCTAATGGCTGCTCTCAATCTCTGGAATTGTTCTTTTGACTTCTCCACCTATGGCCTATGTTTCTAATTCTCAAGGTCATGGCCTAAGGACTGTGCAGAGGTCCTGAGCACCTTCATAAAGTGGCCACTTACCAAACTGAAACCGAGGAACAGATTTGTTGTTGACACTGAAACTCTGATACTGGAGAGGGTTGATCCCTGTGAGAGTACAAATACCTCTGAGAGGGGAAAATGATACTAATATTTTTACCATGGTATTATCTTTATTCATTAGTGATAGTCTTACAGCTAACCACTATATACATTATCCCATCTCCCTATGATAACTCAGCAAGGAAAATGTTTCTTTTATTATTTTTTTATTTTATTTTTATGACAGTGGAATGCATTACAATTCTTATTACACATATAGAGCACAATTTTTTATATCTTTGGTTGTATACAAAGTATATTCACACCATTTTTGTCTTCATACATGTACTTTGAATAATGATGCCCATCACATTCCACCATCATTTCTAACCCCATGCCCCCTCCCTTCCCCTCCCACTCCTCTGTCCTATCTAGAGTTCATCTATTCCTCCCAGGCTCCCCCTCCCTGCCCAACTATGAATCAGCTTCCTTATATCAGAGAAAACATTCAGCTTTTTTTTTTATATTGGCTTACTTCACTTAGCATTTTCTTCTCTAACTCCATCCATTTACTGCAAATGCCTTGATTTTATTCTCTTTTATTACTGTGTATATATGTATGCCATATTTTTTATCCATTCCTCTATTGAAGGGCATCTAGGTTGGTTCCACAGTTTAGCTATTGTGAATTGTGCTGCTATAAACATTGATGTGGCTGTGTCCTATAGTATGCTGTATTTAAGTCTTGGGTATAGACTGAGGAGAAGGATAGCTGGGTCAAATGGTGGTTCCATTCCCAATTTTCCAAGAAATCTCCATATTGCTTTTCAGATTGGCTGCACCAATTTGCAGTCCCACCAGCAGTGTATGAGTGTATCTTTTTCCCCACATCCTCACCAACACTTATTGTTGTTTGTATGCATAATAGCTGCCATTCTGACTGGAGTGAGATGAAATCTTAGAGTAGTTTTGATTTGCATTTCTCTAATTGCTAGCAATGATGAACATTTTTTCATATATTTGTTGACTGATTGTATATCCTCTTCTGAGAAGTATCTGTTCAGGTCCTTGGCCCATTTATTGATTGGGTTATTTCTTTTTTTGTTGTTTAGCCTTCTGAGTTCTTTAAATACCTTAGAGATTAGTGCTCTATCTGATGTGTGAGAGGTAAAGATTTGCTCCCAAGACATAAGCTCTCTATTCACCTCACATATTGTTTCTTTTGCTGATAAGAAACTTTTTAGTTTGAGTCCATCCCATTTACTGATTCTTGGTTTTAATTCTTGCACCACAGGAGTCTTATTAAGGATGTTGAGACCTAATCCCACATGATGGAAATTAGGGCCTACTTTTTCTTCTTTTAGATGCAGGGTCTCTGGTTTTATTCTTAAGTCCTTGATCCATTTTGTGCATGGTGAGATAGGGGTTTAATTTTATTTTTTGCATATGGATTTGCAGTTTTCCCAGCACCATTTGTTGAAGAGGCTATCTTTTCTCCAATGCATGTTTTTGGCACCTTTGTCTAGTGTAAGATAATTGCAATTTTATGGGTTAATCTCTATGTCCCCTATTCTTAAACCATTGGTCTACCAGTCTGTTTTGGTGCCAATACCATGCTGTTTTTGTTACTATTGCTCTGTAGTATATTTTAAGGTCTGGTATAGTGATGCCACCTGCTTCGCTCTTCCTGCTAAGGATTGCTTTAGCTATTCTGGGTCTCTTATTTTTCCAGATGAATTTCATGATTGCTTTTTCTATTTCTATGAGGAATGTCATTGGGATTTTGATTGAAATTGCATTAAATCTGTATAGTGCCTTTGGAATTATGGTCATCTTGATAATATCAATTATGCCTATCCAAGAGCAAGGTAGATCTTTCCATCTTCTAAGGTCTTCTTTGACTTCTTTAGGGTTCTCTAATTTTCATTATATAGATCTTTAACCTCTTTCATTTTTTGAGGCTATTGTAAATGGAGTAGTTTTCCTTTCTGAGGATTTGTCACTGATATACAGAAATGCCTTTGTTTTATGGGTGTTGATTTTATATCCTGCTGCTTTGCTGAATTCATTTACTAGTTCTAGAAGTTTTCTAGTGGAACTTGTAGTGTCTTCTAGGTATAGAAGGTATAGAACCATATCATCAGCAAATAGTGCCAATTTGAGTTAAAGTAAATATTTCTAAAATCAGCAAATTGGGATTCAAAGCAAATTGGGATTTCTTATCCCTATCCACGCACCTAGTAGTGAGCCTGGAGTTCAGATCCAGATCTATCTGATTCAAAAGCTGGTGAACCTTATTACTATAAATTGTCTAATAAGATCTTTTCTAGTCTGTTTACTAGATGAAAGCTGTTTTTATAAGAGGGTTAAAGAGAAAGAGAAAGAAGAATTAGAAGAATGAAGGAGGATAAGGAGGAGGAAGGAGAAGAAAAAGGAGAGAGGAAGGGGAAATGAATTAATTAACCAATGCACATTGGTTAATTTGGGGTTGAAAAGATACTAAAAAAGCATGGAAAGTCACAAAAGAAAACATTACCTGGTGTAGTGTTGCCCGGAATGACCTACCCTTTGCTGTGTTCTCCAACATTTCTTTGCCTAGTTGATTTGAGGCCTTGAGTTGATTCCTAAGCCCTTTGCCCAGGACCAAACTTCTCAAAACAGGAAATATTATGACAAGAGCTTGTTGCAGGTGGACAGGTAGGGACTTCCTGGTCAGTAAGTAATGGCAGTCTCAGAGATGACCAGGGTAGCAAGTGTCCCAGCTCCAAGATGGGCAGCTGTCTCTCCGTGTTCCTTCTGTGACATGCCAAAATGTGCTCAAACATGTAGAAGTCTCAAGAAAAGCTTCCATGCACATCAGGACTGCACATGGACCAGCTGCTCAACTATAGTCAGATGGAAATTTTTCATAACTTTTCCCATCAGGATGATTTTTTTTGTGTGTTGAAAAGCAGAATCCCCAATATCAAGTGGCAGAAGCAATGTGAATAAATGTGTTGGCTTAGATAATTGAAAAACAGGTGGTTTTCAACAGGTAGCCAAGCCAAAGGTAGTATTTGATTAGATGCTTACACCAGGACATCACATTTCTTCTTTTCCCTGGGGCTTGGATCCATCTCCTCCATACTGGTTCCTTTTCCATGAGGAGTCTCCTCAAGGTTGTGAGATTAGTTACAGCAGCCTAGATCCTACTCACTACAGATGTTCTAGGAAAGACAAAAATATTCTTTCCACCGAAGACCCTGCAAAAATCCCAGGGAAACTACTGGGTCACATGCCTAAACCAATCATGGTGAGCCAGGGAGAATACTCTCTTCTGGTTGGCTTAGGCCTGGATCATGTGGTATATACCCAGAGTCAGCCCCACCCAAACTATGGGGAAGAAAAAGAAATACACCAAATATGGCAGCATAGGGAAAGCCACGGATGGATGCTGGCGGTCAAAAGGCAACACAGGTCCTCATGTGGCTTTTCAGCTGCCACAAACTAAGCAGGCATGTTCTGGTCCCTTGGTGTCTGCTGCTGCTGGCATTATACCAGTGGGTGAGGCTGTGAGGGAAGGAAGAGGGATGCCCCCAGGCTTGCATTGACTGTGGCTAACTCCAGTTGTGTGATGCTGCAGGGCAAGTGTAGGCCTTGTTTGTCGTTGGCACTTGATATTGATTAGTTCATCTACTTTTGCTTTGGGGGAGAGAGTGCCTAGCACCTTGTTTGTATCAGTGACACCAGGAAGCTTCTTAGACCCTACTCCGGTCTTGCTAAATCCAGGTAGGCACCTAGAACAGTGGCTGGCAAATGTTCCTGGAAGGGGCCAGATAGTATATAATTGACACTTTCCACCCCAGACATGATCTCCATCAACTCAAGTCTTCCCACTGTTGAAGTTCAAAAACAGCCCTCAGTCTACATGTAAGTAAAGGCAGTGTTCCAATAAATCTTTATTTACAAAAAAAAAAAAAAAAAAAAAAAAACAGGCTGCAGGCTGAATTTGGTCCTCAGACTGAGGTTTGCCAGGCCCTGTCCTAGAGGACCTGAAGTGATCATGGCTGTGATTGAATTCACCTGATTGTCACCTCTGCTGGGTTTACATACATTTCCAGATGGAAAGTTCCAAAGGGTCTTCAAAATAATCTCCATTTATTTCTTCAAAGCGTCTGTGTTGAGCCCACTGTTTGGGAGGCACTGAGTCTGGGCAAAGATGAAAGAGAGATCCAGTATTTTCTGCGTGCCTACTATGTGGCAGATGCTCCCTGGAAGGCATGCAGGCCGCCTCATGCGTGGAAGTGTGTGCTGTGGACAGTGTGAGGCACTGCTGTTTTGTTAAAGCCTGTGGCACTTGGGGCCCATTGTGCCCATCTCCCTGGGAAACCAGACACATGGAGAATAGAACAATCTCAACTTGCTCAGATGCCTCTGCCAGGGACAGAGTCGCAGGAGAGCCAACACTGCCAGCCCCCACCTCCCGGTTCCTTCTGATCCCCCTCCCTCTGCCTGCTCCACCAGGGATTCCAGGCAACTGAGAGGCCTCCACACATCAGCAGCGCAGAGCTCCGTTGCTGGATGCCGGGTCCCTCGGCGACCCTGCTATTCTCTTCCCTTTGCAGCAAATGTCAGCTCCGCCGCCTCTCCCTGCAGCTCACGTCTGTGTGCGTTCTTTCATTTTTCTCCAGAGATTCCTCCCGTCCGGGATGTTTTTTATTTTACACTTGAAAAAGCAGAGGCTCTGCACAGAGCCACGGAGTCTGCCTTACCAGCTCCAGCCTGGCGCTACTGCTCAGCTTTTTGCCTTCGGCTCCCTAAACCTTGCATGGGAAGGCAAGGGATGCTCCTCCTTGCTGTCTCTGCAGCTGCTGTCCTGCTGCAGGATAGGTGGACAGATTCTGGAAACCGCTTCCCAATGGAGGAGAAGCAAGTTTTTTCACTCTGACCGCTTAGGCTTGAATATTCTTGGCTTTACAGGTGGACAGGTGACCTGCAGACAAATCTTTAGGGCAGAGTGGGGACTGTTTGGTGCACTCCCCTTTCCTCCTCCTTGCTGGGGGCTGCAGGTGCATATTCTGTCCCCTCCTTGGGGTGTCATTGTTGCCCCTCCTCCCATGCCCTGCCTCATTAGGCAAAGAAGCCACTAGTTCCTCCAACCTGCAACTGATCTTCCTGCCTCCCCTTCCCATAACCAGAGCTGAGAAGGACCTTAGGCAGAACCACATGGGCCACTATGGCAGGATTTCTCAGGACTTACCCCAGTGATCTTGGCTGTACATGACCAGAGATATGCATTTGTTGGTACCAAAGACTTGAGAAGTCTCATACTACATTCTAAATCTCAGCTAAAGGAGCAAGGACCCTTGGCCTGGATGCTGTAGGGGGCATGGCATAGTCATGTTCATCAACAGCCTGCATTTATTGAACATCTATTAAGCATTCTTGGGAATTCTGCAGAAACATCCTGGCTGACCTCCTTGGGTCCATGATTCCCTGCCCCAACAATCCACTCTCCACATGGCAGCCTGAGCCTCTTTAAAGCATATTATTCTTTTGCTCAAAACCTGCAAGGCTCCAATTGCACTTAAACTAAAATCCATACCCTTTGTCCGTCTTTCAGTGGAATTGTTTTGTCTTTTTCTTGCCAATTGGTAAGAGCCTTTTGTAGATAAGAGCTATCAGTCATCTGTAGGACCAACATTTCTCTTAAAACTATTGTTTATCGTTATGGTCTGTTTTGCCATATAACCGTTTTACATATTTATATAGTCAAATATGTCCAATTTTCTTTTACAACTCTGAGATTCCAGACTTGGTTAAGATGGATGCCCTTCTTGTTATAATCATACCTTCGTCTACCTGGATTTTTCTTCTAAGAAGTTTTATGTGGTTTATGTTTTTTATTTAAGTCTTCACTCCATTCAAAATTGATTTTTGTATTTGGCTGGAGATAAGGGAAGAGAGCTAATTTTACTTTCCTCTAAAACCAAGGCTTGATAGACTATGGCCCACAGGTCAGCTGCCTGTGTGTAAATAAAGTTTTATTGGAACACAGCCATACGCATCCACTTAGGTGTGGTCTCATGGCTGTTCTTACACTATAATGGCAGAGTTGCATGTTGTCAGCAAAGAAAACAAGTCCCCAAAGCCTAGGGATTTACTATCTGACTGTTTACAGAAGAAGCTTGCCAGCCCTGTTCTAGATGGCTAGTCATTTGTGCCAGTACAATTTGTTAAATAAACTATCCTCTGCCCTCTGAAATGAAATTCTGTCTTTATCATATATGAGATTCTAATGTGTCCTCGGATCTCTTCCTAGATTTTTCCATTCTGTTCTACAATCTCTTTGTCTCTCTGCCAATACCACTTAGATTCGATTACTACGACTTTATATTTGGAAAGTCATATAGCCCCATCATAATTCTTATTTTTCATCCTTTTTTTTTTTTTGGAAGTTCTCATGTAATTACCCTCCCATTAGAACTTAAGATATTTTTATCTATTTCAAAAAAATCTGTTGGAATTAGAATTACATTACATTCTCAGTAGAATGAATATTTTTGTAGTATTAAGTATTCCTATCTTAGAAAATATCTATTTGGCTTATTCCTTATTTGGAATCTTTTGATTTAAAAAAAATGTATTTTTTTCCCACAAAGGTCTGCATTAACCAAGGTCTGGTCAGAGATAGAAGCCACACCAGTAATTTATCCAGGGAAAATTTACATAACACTTATAACTAATAAAAGGTGGTTAACTCTTGAAAGGGTTATAAGAAGAATCTAAGGAATATCAGATTAGCAAATGCAGGAAGCAGCAACCAAGGCTGAAGGAGTGCACTGCATGTAGGGATGGAAAGAAGAATCTAGAAGAAGGAACTCCAAAGCTGAGGTTGAAATCCAGAACTCTCTCGGAATGGCACAGCTGCCACAGAACATGCCTTCCAGATCCAGCTCCCATTTTCTGTTAAATTTGTCTCTAAATATTTTTATAGTTTCTCTCCCCAACCTCTAAGGGCATTTTCCCCCCGCTACTCTCATTTCCGGGTCCTTATTGCTAGTTGAAAGTGAATCTATTGATTTTTGCATATTTATCTTTACTATCTTTACTAAATTGTCTCATTTATTTGACTAGTGTTTCATTAGAGTCTCTGGGATTTTCTAGGTATTCAAACATATCAGCGCAGAGATGATTTCATCTACTTTTCTCAATATTGATACCACTGATCTCATTTTCTTGCCTGGGTGCCTTCACTAGTTCCTCAGATAATGTTAACTTTAGCAATTTTTCCTCTACCAATTTTTTGAAATATTAAATTCCCACTGTCCTTACTCATTTTGTTGTCTCCTAGATACATTGAACTCTGAGACATATGTATAGATATCTCCAACTCTTATTTTAGTTAAAATGCGCTTGTATTTTAAATGCTTTTTGTCTTTATATGTTTAGCTGTTACGTTGCATGGCGCATATAGGTTTTTGAATATGTCACTTTTAAGAAAGGTGCTGTTTAATATATAATGCCACTCGTCTTTCTGTTTCAGACCCTCACCCTTAAATTCACCTTTTCTCATATGCATATTGCTATTTTTTGGTTTTTCCTTTTTGCCTAGTAACTCTCCATAATTTTTGTTTCCTCTCTCCTTTCTCCGTTTCTCGCTGAAGAGTCAATTCATATAGCTGTCACTCCTGAGTTTATCCAGAAAGTTCTCAGTTACTGTGACTCTAGACTTCACAACTCCAAGCTCTTGTTTGCAGCCCTGGGTACTTCTTCCAGTCAAGTCAGATTGCACACACTGCTCTTTCCACACTATAATGCACCCTTAAAAAGGCACTGGGGTCACAGCCCTGCTGACTAGGAGAAGTGCTTTAGCAACACTGTCCACCTAAGAGCCTTTGGCCTCTTATCACCCTGGACATGCCTGGCTTTCTCTTTGCTCCTGTTGACCCACTCTCTGGCTTCAGTAGTCTTCCTTTCAAATTGTATTAATAATAACTTCCATGTATTGAATTTTGGTTCTGTGGAGGCACCTTGCATACTCTATGCACATTATCTTACTTAATTCTCTTAATTATCCTCGGAAATAATTACCAGCAGATGAAGAGACTTAGGGGGTCTGCCTGTGGGAACACAACCCACCCATGGCAGGGATGGAACTTGGCCTTATTCTGTTTTACTCTGCAACCCCAGCCTGTGCTGAGATTTGGGTTGTGGACTAATAGAGGCAGAAAGACAAAGCATTCCAGAATGACCCAAGAAATCTGTTTCACCAACTATAGCAGACTGTGCTCTTACCTCTCCTTGTACCTACTAGCTCTACTGTTCCATGACTAAGAAATCAGATGTTATCAGTAACCATCTGAAAATTCAGTGAAAATCATAATAGGGCTTGGGCTTATGCAGGTATGAAGGATAAAAATTTTATCTCCCCAACTTGCCATGGACAGAGCCTTATTCACAGGATTGTGGAAATTATCCACACTCTGTATTCCCAAAAGTGTCCAAGACACTGGCATAAAAGAGCCCCGAGATGTGTTGTCCTCCACCTTGAGAGTTCTACACTTCAGTTAGGACACGTGTCCCTAAACAAAAATGTTTTAAAAGGTAGATGACATGAAGCAGAGGGAGGTGCTCATAAGTGTTCATAAGGTCAGAGGTGATGTTCTCCCAGGGACACTTAAGGGAGATGATGCACTCAAGCCAGGCATGAAAGGAAATAAACTAAGCATGTGAAGAGAAAGAAATGGTAAGAGCAACGAGAGCCAAAGGATGAGGGAGGAGACATCACGTAGAGAAGGAAGAGGGAGCAGTCAAGCTGGTCAAGGAGGGGGGGTTTGTGTGGGAAGGGTAGGATGGAAGAGAAGACTGGGGTTGGTTTGGTGCACATCATGCTCTGGTTAAAGATTTTTATCCTCATCAGTGGGTAGGAGGAAACATTTGAAAGTACAAGTACACAGTCATTGCCGAGAGATGATAATTTCAAAATGGGCTTACCTGCTGGATGAGATTGGTGGGAGAAAGAGCAACCTGGTAACTTGTACAAGGTCAAAACATTTCACAAAAGAAAACTTTAAAGGGCCAGTCATTGGGGGGAAAGGTGTTCCTCTTAAAGTTATCAAGTAAATACAAATTAAAACAACGGTAAGTTTCCCTTCTTCCCTCCCTCATTGCAAAAATATTTTAAAGTAATGATACTCCATTTGTCCAAGAAAGCATGTCAACTCTTCCATATGCTGCTGTAGGAATATAAGACCTTTCAGCTAGGAATTTAGAGTGTGGACTAGGTTTTTCCAAGATACCCAATCCCTTTGACCTATTATCTCCATCTGATGAATTAATCTCAAGGAAATAATGTGTTCAACATTTTAGGTACAAGTATCTCCAATGCAGCACTGTTTGTAATAGCAAAAATTAGGAAGAACAGTTCCACTGTTGACAGGGGATTGGTTAAGAAATGATGGTATAGGATTGGCACATTCATAAAATGTACTGCTTTGCAGCTATTTAAAATAATGTCTAAAAACAGCTGTTGAAATGGAAAGATATTTGTGAGACCCTGTTTTCATCTTTTCCCATTGGCTAGGACCAGCTGTGCCATAAAGCCAGCATCGGAGAGTGCAAGAATCTGCCTGGCCTCTCAGCTGTGTTCCGTGGTTGTCTGTCTGTATATCACACCATCTTAATCAATATGGCTTTGTTATGAGTCTCAATGTCTGGTGATTTTCCTGCTCTAGCCATTATATGAAGGACAAATTTGGGCAGAGGAGCAAGGTTAAAATGGGAGCCCACTTAGGACACTATTGCAATAATTAAAAGTACAGGTGGTAGTGGAAATGTTCTTGGAAAAAAAATAGTGGGATCACTCTACTATTTTGCAAATCAAAGGGCATCAAAGGACCACAATCAGACCTTCTTTCCCCATATATTGGAAGCTTAATAAGATATCTTATGTCATGGAACAACTCAGGTCAGACCACGTTTGTAATTATGAAGGAAGGGAACTCAGTTACTGAGTAGAACATTGAAGTAAGTTCTGCATCCTCTGGGCCCTCCCTCGTGTCTTCCATTTGATGCATCTGGACAAAGAGGAGGTGCATCCTCCTCCCCAAACCTCCACAATCCAGCAGCTTCTCAGCCACATTTTCTGGAAAGTGCGAATTGCCTCGTACAATTGCTGCCATTATAAACACCATAAATTAAGATTTCAACATCGACTCCAACCAACAGTGAAAGAAGCACACTGTTCCTTGTCACACAGCAGATATTAAAGAGTCCCAAATGTTCCTATTTTTATAAAAGAATTAAGAAATGATTTCGAGGGGTTTCCTTCCCTCCACGAAAATAAAACGAATCAAAGTCCAGCGAGTAGGTGGTGAAAGCCTTGCTGACATAGCTGAAAAATTCTATGGAAGAACTGATCGAAGGTCAGGGAGAGAAAATGGTCCAGGACCTAAAACAATTTTCCTAGAGTTCTGTACAATGTTAAAGAATTAGAAGTCAGGAATGACCTTATTGAATCTGAACTGCTCTAGGATTTAAAACAGCACCTTGAGACCAGCCTAGGTGTCCATAAAGATAAAGAAAATGCAGTATAGATATACAACAGAGTTTTACTGCTCTGTGAAGAAGACTTGAAATGATATCGTTTGCAGGAAAATGGATGGAACTGGAGAACAGCCTGCTAAGTGAAAGAAGACATAGAGAAAGTCAAAAGTTATGTGTGTTCTCTCATATGTGAAAGCTATATAGAAAAAAAAGGGGGAGATCTCATGAAATTAGAAGGGAGACCAGTATAATTGAAAGTGGGGATCAGGGAGAGGGAGGAGAGGAGGGAAAGAGTAGGTACCATGGAATGAAATTGACCAAATTCTGTTATGTGCATGTATGAATATGTCACAAAGAATCCCACTATTAGGTATAATTATAATGCACCAATTAAAAAAAAACAATACTTTCAGTAAATACTTTCAGTAATTACATCCAGCAATAGCATAGGGGACACATGGGTTCTATCAAAAAGATTGTATCAAGTGTAAAATAAAAAATTGCATAAAGTATAAAATAAAAAGGCAGATGCCTACATTTTTAAAAAAGAAATTAAAACAAGAATAAATTAGAATCAAAATGAAATCAGTGCCCAACTCTGTATCTAGAAAGTGGCATGACTACAGAGAAGGACTCATCTCAGTTATTTCGAAACATACTCATTTTATGTATATCAAAAGCAGAAAGAAATGCAAAAAAAAATAGCTGTTTCAGTAATGATATCACTGATGGCTGTTTTTCTTTTTACTCTGGGACTGTTGGGTATCTAGTGTGGGAGAATGCAAATAAGTATTTAGATTAGTGTCATTGAGAATTGAGGATTTCAGCGTGGGCAAAGGCAGTACCACTGAAAGATTAATGAAGTTATATAAAAACTTGTAATTCTGAATTTAGATGGGAAGTATCAATCTGAACTTAAAATGTAATTTATCTTAAGTAGATACTATGTATTTTGTGTAATATTACACATTATGAATTGTGTGTGTGTATGTGTGTGTGTGTGTGTGTGTGCTCTTGCTGTATTCACTGATACAGCCTGGAAACAGTGATTAGCCCAGGAGCACAGATCCATCCTGGCCTCTTGATTGTGGTCTCTAAATCTTAATTCTCCCTAAAAGAACTCGGGGCTTCTTGGAGAACAGTTGATTTCCAATCTGGAGGAGTAAATATAGGCTGAACATGTATAGACTTTTTTCCCTTTTCATTATCCCCTAAACAATACAGTATAACAACTAGAGCATTTATATTGTGTTATGGATTATATAAGTAATCTAGAGATGGTTTTAAGTACATAGGAAGACATGTGTAGGTTATATGCAAATACTACACCATTTTATATCAGGAACTTCAGTCTCTGTGGACTTGGGGATCTTTGTAGGAGTCCTGAAACCAATCCCCAGTAGATACCAGAGGACAATTATACTAAATTCCAAATATGTCGTTCTTTAAGAAATAACCTGTCTCCCCTCTATGCTTCACACTTTACCCCGTTGCCTGCTGCCTCATCTTTCTGCTAACACCGTTCCTTGCTTCCACAGTCAGAGGCGATTCTAATGGACTGGACACAGTGCTAGAGGACCTGACCCAACCACTGTCTGCCAATTTACCCAGAACCTGCCACGTGCCATCCCAAGAGCACATGCACAGTGTAGCTTTGATTTTGCAGATCCTGCCACTCTCCTGTGCAATCTAGTTAGTTGTCACAGCTTAACTTCCTTCAGTAGCTATTGGAAGTCATTTGAGTCTGAAGTTTACAAACTGTAGATAGTCAGAAGGGTTAACTCCAATTTTTCAGCTACACTTTATTGTATTGTATAGGGAAATCGCATATCGTAGTAATGACAGAGAAGGGAGCCTGTGAAGCTCTCTTTGTAAATTTCTGAACCAAAGAAGGATTCAGAGGCATGGCCTGAGGCACAGAAGGAGAATTTTATCATGTACTGCCTCATTTTGTTCTTTGAACACAGATATCTCGTGCGCCAGTCCTCAGTAGAACCTGAGCCCTTTTTGATTTCATTTGCCATGAGTCCTCCAGCTGGGCTGGCAGTGGCTTGGTTTTCTGGCTGGCAGGACTTGAATGGGGACTCCATGTTGTTTCCATATCCTTGTCCCCTAAATCTCTTGGGGTATCCCCTGAAGGAATCTTCTCTTGGGCAGGACAGTGCTAAAAGAAGCTCTTCCATGTTGCCCAGCATGAGTCACACTGCCAAGGCCATTTCCCACCATGTTCTTGGCTCCTAAGTCAACAGAGGTCTGGTCTCTATCTAATCCATCTCATGAAAAAAAATCCTGATCCAAGAGCCATGCTTCATAAGAGTCAATACAGTTGACTCAAAAGGCCATGGAGTGAATAGCCACCCAACTGGTGACAAACGGAAGCCAAGAAGCAGTCTGACAATTGCTGTCTTATTAAATTAGAGAAAATGGACCTAGACACCCTGGAAAACTCCCAGCCCTACAAATTTAAGTCCCCTGGCCCAAGCGCATCTAATTCTTCACAGAAGAATAGGAGAAGTTAGGAGCCTCAGTGGCAGCTAAGAGTCCCTCTCTGGATGCTCAAGTCATTAAACTCTGTGAAAGTAATTTGACAGCATCTGGGACATGTTCTGTCATTGGGGTGGAATTGGCACTGGTAGTTATTTTAGCCAGGAAGAGGTGTGCGAAGGTGTCTGAGTGAAGGGTGTATGTTTCCGATGCAGTTGTCACTGGGTTTGTGTGTGTGATGGACGGGTGTGAGTTTTTTGAGGGTTTCATTCCTATTTTTGTTTTGTGCAGTTTCTGGCGAAGAGATGCTCCAAAGCCTGTGGCTTTGATTCCTCTGGAAACTCTGCTTGCTTATCTCTTCTTTGTCACTGGAATTATCCAAAGTACTGTCCTTCCTCTGAACCATTTTGGCCATGATCATTGTATTCTCTGCATTTAAAGAGAATCATCTCTGAATTTACATTTCTCTTTCCTCTTACCCAGAGGAGAAAGTTGTCATTCTAATTAAACAATCCCTTTATTATGTGATGCAAGGCATAAAACCTTTGAATTCCTTTTACTAAATTCCAGTTTAAATAAAGTCTTGCAAATAATTACTTGAGTATAAATTATTTACCCATTAATTCTTTATTTGAATTTTGGTGAATTCAAATATGTTTTCTGGCAAGCGCTTCCTGACAAATGACTTCTGTAATGACTAGTAAATGTGTTATTCTTATCATTTCTAGCGGATAATAAGCAGAACCTGGCCATTCCTGTTTCATGTGTTCTTTTTAAGCCCTTTATCACCCTTTGAAAAAGAATCTTGTTTAATAGATCACAGACATGATCTTTTAAACTGTTTTCAGTAGTTATGCAAAATCTTCACAAAAGTACTGGTAGGCAGACTACAGGGACTTCTGGACTTTAATCAGCCACAAGAGTAGGCAGGATTTAGAAGTCATTTCTCAACTCAGGATCACCTGCAGGTAATGAAAAAGTCCCAGGGAAGACTGCTGAGTGAAAAATGCCATTGTGTACATAGACTTTTATGGACTCTGAAAAGCCCTTTGACTCCTTGGAAATAGAAGCTATGTTGGAAGTGGAAAGAGTAGAAAAATTCGTGTGACATGTGCATGTGAACGCAGCACTGATGTTTAGGCTTGAAAAAGAGTGAAGAGGTGAAGGAAGGGGGCTCGTAGCCACTGACAATCTTAACTGCTCGCCCAGAGGGGCTGGGCTGAGACCTTGAATGGGAGGGAAAGGGCATCTCGATCAGTGAGAGAGGCTTTGAACTATTTGCTGGCAACATTGACTTCAGAGCCCCGAACCAGGCAGCAATAATCCAGGAACTGGAGCAACGTACGGAGAACGGGCTCCACATGAGGATGAAGAAACCATATTTAAAGGAAACATGATAAAGGATAACTAGTGTTCTGGAGAGGCCACGTCTGTGGGCCTCGCTCGTGTTTGCGGTAGAAAACCAAGGTGGATAACAAAAGGCTGTAAAACACACACCTTGCCCTGGTTGCTGTTGAGGGAGAGAGCTTCCTGTTTTCCCTGTGTGACCTAGGGCAGCCCATTCAACTTCTCTGCCTTGGTTTTATGCCCCTTATAGTTGAGAGCCAGAATGGCTGGCCTGAAGAATTCTTGCAGGTGTAACATTCTGCAATTTTGCAACAGTATGCCAAGATCAAAGAGCCTGTCTTCTCAGAAGACTTCCAGTAAGTAGAGCACTGTGGGAAAGAACTTGGTTTCGCTTCACCTCCAAGCATCTTGTAGCTCTGGGTAGGCAGTCACCCAAGCAGCTGCCACAGGCTGTCCAGAAAATAGGAAGGATCCACTAAGTCGGAGATAACTGAGCAATGAGATGGAGAATGACTGAGACCTTCCTCTAACCCTGAGGCATATATGGGTTGAGTTTTAAAGCAGTCACATACCAGGACAAAGGCAGTCAGTGCCTCCATTACAATCTAAGATCGTACCCTGGTGGGATCAGGGTGGTACCCTGTGCATGGCCGCGCTGGGGTAGAAGTGTCTTCCAGTGTTGTAATAACTTGGTAATCAACCAGTATCCCCATCATACATGTATGGAGAGAAATCATAGCCAGGAAATTTGAGTTGAGTCTGTATCGTATTATGGGGTTGGCATGCGGGCTTCCCTATATACCAGCTAGTCACTTCAGGCACCTCTGAGCTTCCTATTTATGTTCATGTACCACCCAATTAACACCCTGTTAATGGCTGCACACATGCAAGAGCTTTGCTTTGTCACCACTGCCCTGCAGCTCTGAACTACCCCCAACCTGCCTTCCCATATAATAGAATCGTAATTAATGCTCCCACTCAGGCAGAACACAATCTGTTTCTTCAAAAGTCAAACAGATTTGTTGAGAGGATGCATGTGCCTTGTCAAACGTGGCTATTCTGTCCTTCTCTGAGATAGACACCCAGGTGCGAATGCAGCCGAGTTACAGTGACATGTGCCAGGTGGCTTGAAAGCTATCACCGCGCCATCAGTTTTCTGCTTGCATCTGAAGTGTTTCCAAAGAAAGGCTGCTGTCGTACATCCGTTCTCACTGGCGCTGGTCTTTTCTGGTTACGTGGCAACCAGAAGCTGGAAGGTTGCAGGTGGGAGGCGCACAGCTCAGTGGGAAAACTTTCAATTCCTTGTCTAGTGGTATAAAAGGACCCTTTTGTGTGTCCTAGAGCCCTATCACCAATGGACTGACCAATTGATACATTGAAACCATTTCATAGGGTGAGCTTCTAAGGACTTGGCCCTTCAAATATGCTTTGACTGTAATCCCAAAACAAAGACAAGACCATCCTAATCCTGAGTAATTAAGTTGAATGTTCTTCTTCTAAATAATACCCTTTTCTTGGTAGAGCAGTGCTTCGGGATCCTAGCTGCGAATCACCTTGAACTTGTTATTAATATAGATGCACAGACCTGCACTCATGGATCCCAATCAAGAGCAGCTAGCATGTGCAACAGGCCCACAGGTGTCGTGCTGTATAGTCAGGACAGACCCACAGACACAGGTTTTATGAATCAGTCACACTCCTTGATCCATCAGTCATTTGGTACTCCCTATAACCTATGAGGCAGGAATGGTCTCCATTTATGAATGAGAAAACTGAGAGAGAGAGAGAGGAGGACAGACAGACAGACAGACACTCTCAAAAAGTCCCACAGACTGTGTAAATATCCCAGGTGGCCTTGACACCCTCCACCTGAGCTGGCTAAGGGACATGCAACTTGGGTGCAAACGCAGATTCCAGCATTTCAAAGCCCTGCAATTGACTCAATGCTATGCTGTTACCACCTTAAAAATCCTTAACAATTTTTTTTAACAGAAACACCCTGTTTTTACTTTGCACTATATCGTGTCAGTTTTGTAGCCATCCCTGCTGTCTGAACTTATGCACCATGTTGCCTCAACCATATTAAATCCATGCTGAGAAGCAACGAGTATTCTTCAAAGTGATTCTAGCCCAAGAGTCATTACTGTAAGTGTGCTAGAATGGTAATCTAAGAAGAAAACAGTTAAGGGTGTAGAATAATACTTCCTCTTATTGAGCACTGTTATAAGCTTTTCATAAAGCATCTCAGTTCATCTTCAGAAAAACCCAGCGTAATTACTGTCACCAATTTATAGGTGGGAATACTGAGGCCCAGAGAAGTAGGAAATCACAGAGTTGACATTGTGTGTGCCTGTAACAGTGTATTCTGGACACGGCGTTCCTAGGTCTGAATCTCAGCTCTGCCATTTATCAGCTGTGTGATCTTAGGCAAGTTACGCAATGTCTATGAATTTCAATTTCTTTATTAGTAAAATGGGAGAGATAATAATTGTCTCAGAGAATTAATTGTTTGGAGGATTGAATTAGTTAATAAGGACAAGCTGCCCAGCACATAATAGATATTCAATGAACATTGGGTCCTCTAACAACCTTTGCACTCAAGACTATTATCCATTACATACCAAAATAGGTATTTAAGTGGTACCTAACTTAAGGATCTGAAGTGTTTTCCCAGCACTGGATAATATAGTCAAGGTGCAATTAGCTATACATTATAATATTTTTAAGTGATTCAAGTGACACTTCTTATGTCTAAGTGTAATCTTTCTCACTTTAGCATTTATCATAGTTTAATAACTACTGAATGCTGTTGAATTAAAATACTGTTCTGTCTGCGGATATGTTGACCCTTAGCATAGTCAAACTCCTCCAAGACTCAGCCTGGAAAAGTGCTAACCTCAGGGATGGAACTCATGTGCAGCTGAGACAAAAAGACCATAAGTAAAATGGAAAGCCTGGGACCTTTGGGGCACCATATATCTCCACACCTACTCAAGGAGAGGCCCAGGCTAGGAACTTACTCATAATAAGGATATTTCTGTAACATTTTTTAAAATGTTTGGACAATTCTCCTACAGTCTATTAGCTCATTTATTCTGTCCAATCTGTGTTGTAGGACGGAAATATGTTGTTAAGACCTTCTTTGATTATTGCCTCCATATGTAACCACTAGTGGATACCTACTGTGTCCCCAGATGATATATTCAGTATTAGACGTATGCTTGCTCACAAAGTTCTCAGGCAATCTGCGTGGTGGGAGATGCTATCCATTCTACAGATGAGAGAAAGGAGGCTCAGTAGATACACTGGATTTGCCCAGTGGGAGAGGTATTCAGACCCTGGGTGGGCTGCCCAGAGCCTGTACTCCTTCCCACTCCCATGGGCACATGATCTTCTTTGATGGAAAGAAGAGGTCAGGCAGAGCGAGGTGCTCAGTAAGCCCTTGGTGACCAAAGGATCAGAAAAGCACCAGAATGTTTTGATGTCCAAATGAACTGGCTTGAACATGTGACCCAATCAAATGTACCATTGTTTTAAATTATTGAAAGACTGTGAAACATTTATTTTTCTAAGTGGCTATTTTTCTTGTCTTTATTGCACACTGTTCTTTGGGCTCCCCACCGCAGGATGTGCCAGCTTGATTTAAGGGCATGTGGTCTCCTGGGCAGTGGGCCATCACAGTTCAACGGTCCCATTTGTGTATCTCAGACTTGGCTCCAAAGCCATGGAGCTCAGTACCCCCAGTCACCATTCAGTGGAAGGGAATTTAATATTTTTGCAAATCCACATGAAATCACTGAAATGATTTTGGTCAAAGGTCCCTTCACTTCATCCAAGAGTCCCCTGGTGAGCTTGTGGGACCTAGAGGGCTAGATGAAGATTGCTCACTGTGTGAGAAAGAGGGCATAAATGTTTGTACAGTCATGTTCAGTGTGGACACCAACACAGGAAAGGCATGGGCCTCTCATGCAAATCATTCATCTTGTGGGCTCCCACACAGGGTTCTTGAAATGCTGGAGGGTGGTTGTGAAATGAGGAATACTTTTCAGCTATCTCAGAAAACTGTAAGGTTCCAACCAAAACAGAAGAACAACTATGCTGTAATCATTTGAACTGTCCCCTGCAGTCTTGACCTGATCACAGATCCCACTGAGAAATAATGAACTCTTGGTGTCCGCAACTCATGCCAAGAAAAACTTACACCTGCAGCATACACACCCACATACACGTGCACTCACATACAATTGTTTTTGTGGGGGAGAGAGTACAGGGGATTGAACTCAGAGGCACTTGACCACTGAGCCACATCCCCAGCCCTGTTTTATACTTTATTTAGAGACAGGTGTCACTGAGTTGCTTAGCGCCTTGCTTTGGCTGAGGCTGGCTTTGAACTCACCATCCTCCTGCAGTCAGCCTCCTGAGCTGCTGGAATAACAGACGTGTGCCACCACACCTGGCTACTTACGCTCAGTTTTGCCAACAGTGCCAAGTGATTCAGGGGATTTGTGGTTTGCCCTGTATAGCATTACTTCCTGGGCTTTCTTTCCCATCACAGCACAATATTCAAGACCAGGAGAACCTTCTACCTCTCTGTTTTTGTCTCTCTTTCCACTTAGGAGTCAACACAGTGGGTCTTATTTTCTGTAGTCCTTTTCTTCCCCACTGTATCATACCATGAACCATTTTCCATACAAATCTTCACAAGGGTCATTATTAACAGCCGCATAGTATCCCACTCTAAAACTGTCTTGGAAGTTTCTTAAGCACTCCCTTATTGCTGGACACTCAGGTTGTTTCCAATTTTTGCAATTTTATTTTTTTGGTTCTAGGGATTGAGCCCAGGGGCACTCAACTGCTGAGCCATATCCCCAGCCCTTTTTATTTCTTATTTTGAGACAGGGTCTCACTAAACTGTTTAGGGCCTCACAATGTTGCTGAGGCTGACCTTGAACTTGCAATCCTATCTCAGCCTCAGTTTTGTGTGTGTGTGTGTGTGTGTGTGATTTTAAATAACATTTCAGCAAATAATTTTAACATTTCAGCAAATAATTTGCCAGCAGCGTATCCCATTTCCCACTGGAGCTGTCAAACTTTTTCTTTACTCTTGAAGCACAACCATGGTCATCATTTTCATTTACCTGATTTAAATGTGCTCTCAACTAACCTCCTACCTACCCAGAAAGCACTATTTTCCTTCCTACCTCTTCAACTGGATGTCTGATTCAATCCCATCTTGCCACATTGGTTTTTCCTTTTCTCCATCCTCTTATACTTTTTTTCATTTTCCCTTTCCTGGACTCCTTCCTTTTCAGCAAGGATGCCCACATCCACCCCATTCAGCTAAAGCTCTCTCACTTCCATGAATTTGCATGTGCAGGTTCCTCTGCCTGGAAGGTTCTTTCTCCCACCTGCCTGGAAATCAAGCATGAACCTGAGAAAAGACATTGTTTAAGAAAGTGACTCCAAGGTTGGAAGGAGGAGGATGTGACTTTTACAGTGAGCTGGGGGCCAGCAGGCTGATGTGGCTCTGTGCCTGTATTTAAGGCTCTCAGTCTGTGTGGAGGATCTTGGGCATCTTTGTTAAGTTCCTGAAGGAGAATAGTGTCCTGGAAAGAGCATGGTGTCTGGAATTGGACTGACATTGAACCAAGTCTCAGATCCACCATTTACTAGCTCCCTGACCCTCTATATGTCATTGAACAGCAGTTCCTTCATCTGTAAAGGGATTGATGAGCTATTCTTTGGCTTGGTGCTGAGCCCCATAGCTAGAGTTTCATAAATGGCTTCTCTCCTCCATCATAAGTTTTCATACCCCAGCAATGTCTAGACTCATGTCTGGCTCACCGTAGACACTCAATAAATATTTGTTGAATGAATAAACATTGACTGATAGCTCAGAGGTGTGGGCGCGAGCCCTCATCTGCATCCCCGCTCAGCCCAGCCTGGGCAGATGAGCAGGCAGTGCCGGCTGCAGGCTGGAGTGATCCATCTGTGTGACAGGAAAGTCTGATTTCAAGTGCACACGCGGCCAGGCAGCAGCTGTCTCCTGATAAGGGGGTGGCACCATGCCAAGCACCCGCAGCCTCTCCACAGAGGTGCAGTAATAATTACCATCCCTCATGTTCCTTCTGGAGAGGGCCTCTCTTCTTGGAACACGTGGCACTTCACAGACATCATCTCAGTGATCTTCACCACATGCCTGTGAGGGAGGTGACGCACCAAATGGCAGCTCTGATCCCTGTGGACCCTCAGGGAAAGGAGGGTGGATAATGAGAGAGGACAGGGACAGGTGGAGGAGGCACATGTGCTTACCCTACAGGTGGGAGGATGGCAGAGAGGTGTTAGGGGCTGGCCCACAGTGAGTGGTGTGCAAAGGACAAATTCAGGTCCCAAGGTCTGGGCATCACTGATAGCATCCATGTGAATGCAAAGGTGGCTACCAAATGTCAATGGCTATATGGGAGAAAGGGGGAGAAAACCGTACAGACTCAGAGTGCTCAGTCCACAGTTCAAGTTCATCCGCACCTTAAAATTCAGTTTCAAATGTTAAATCCACCAGAAGAAGAATGTCCTAAAGCTCACCAGCTCAGGTTGTAAAGACCCTTGACCTGAGCTGCTTGCTTTGCCCAAGAGGTCCTGGGCCACCTACTGCCCAGACTAGGTCATGTACCCTGTGCCTTTGTTTTGTGACAGCCAGCTCATTGTGTATTGGAGTTATTGTACATAGAATGTCTTTCTCCCTGACCAGACTAAAAGCTCTCTGAGGTCAGAAAATGCTTTGGTCTAGTTTCTCCTAACTGTAGTTACTATCAGCACTCAGTATTTATTGAATAACTAAATTAATTATAAAATTTATGAATAGGAAACAAATAAAGATGCCAACAAAAATCAAATCATAAGAAAGAAGTCACCCTGTTTCGGGATGAGATGACATCGGCTGTGGATGTGTTGACCCATAGCTTTGCTTGACATTTCTGCCGACAGTTCTAAAATGAAATGAATTTGGGTGCATACAGAATTAATGGTGTAAATTTCTACAGCTTCCTGAGGCCAGGGATATTATCCGTCTTGTTTATCCACTGTACCCTGGGGGTGGGCATTGTGCAGAGTGCAAATTATGTAACAAGTATTTGTTTAAGGACAGATAGGAGTCTGTGGTTGCTTTAAAATTCATAATCCATGCCCTATTACTTAAGAATCTTGGATACTTAAGAAACAGTCTTCACTCAATTTTTTCATTTGTATTTTCTTTCTTTGTATTTACCATCATTCCCTGCCTTATTTAGAAAAAAAAAAGGTGCCATCAGGATGAATCTATTTCACACTATCTTTTACTCAACTAGTCTTTACTGAGTACCTACTCTCTACCACACACAGGGTTAGTTGAGGGAGATGAGATGAGAGAAAGTGTACTAATCTGACGTCATAGATCTTACAGTATTGAAAGCATGTTGGGTAAGCAAGTCAATAGAGTTTGGAGAAGTGTTTAAAATATGTCACAGTCAAACTTCTGCTGCATAACAAAACACCCTGGCACTTTATACCTTAAAACAGCAACCATTTATTAACTTACAATTCAATGGGTCAACAGTTTGATCTGGCTCATCCAGGCAGTTCGGCTGACCTGGAAAAAGCTCAGCAAATCTTGGTTGAGCTTCATTTCTTGAGTGGCTCTGTAGACTGGGCCTACATAGTAGGCTGGCCGACTGTCAGCTAGATGTCTGGGTTCTGTTTTGCGTGGCTTCGTCCTCCAGTAACCTAGCTTGGACTTTTTCACATGGAGATCTCAGGGTTTCAGGATTGAGAGTGGATGCTACAAGGTCTCTGAAACTCTAGCCACCAGAACTCCTGCTGTCACTTGTGCTGCACTGTATTGGTCAAAGAAAGACTTAAGACCAGCCTGGATCCCAGTAGTGGAGAAACAGACTTCACCTCTTGATGAAATGAGTTACAAAGGATTGTGATCATTTTTTTTTATCAACCACAACATATTCACCAAAAAACTGTTTCATGTTTTTATATATCGTACTTGAATAGTTCTCACTGGTTTATAAATTCAGCATTCTACTTAAAGAGATACCGAGCTGCCAGGAATTTTATCTGGCCATTCTTTCGCTATTTTAGATTCCTGAATTCAGATAGCCTGTCTGCCCCCTCCAGTTTCACGTTAGAATAAGGTTATTGTTCATTTTCACCTCCAGGAAGTAAGTAAGGCTTCCTGCCTGCACACCCAGCAGTGCCACTGGCTGGTGGTCAGTGCCCTATTTGCCCTGCCTGGTCTTACATCAGGCACTGAAATATTAGATGAATTCATCAGTGGTTCTGGATGTTTCTTTGTGACTCATTTGCAGGATATTCAGCCGTCCTTCTGAGCACTCGGTGGAGTGTGATGCGTGGGTCTGGTGAGGCCTGACACCCATTACACACTCCTGCTGTAAATTAGATGTGCCAGCCCCTGTGAGCTGGTGCCAAGGTGTGAATTAGATAGAGATGCTCTCGACTACTCCTCTGGCCTCCTGTCTCTGTTCCTGGGCTGTCCCATGGCTGGCCAAACCTCCAGGCAGCCCAGCCTGACCATAGTGCCTCAGGACAGGGAGATGCTGAATGAGGTAATAGTAGGAAATAGTGGCAGATCCTGAGTCCTATTTGCAAACTCTGGCAAAACCTGAGCCTCTTCTTGGATGCACATCTCCCATGGGTGGGGAGTGGGGTGGGGAGCAGAGGTCCTTCAGGAGTAGGAAAGGCAAGGAGGCACATAGCTCAGGTGGGAATCCAAACCATTATGGGCTGCCCGTTCTCCCAAATCATGCTAGGACCAGTTGTCCAGGAGGATGTCACCCTCTGTGAGGATATGAAAAATGAAAGTTGGCTCCCAAGTTCCTCTGGGGCACATCCTTCTCTGAGGATGCTCAGGAAGGGAATTAATCCACTGATTTAGCTTGGTCACAAGCATGGAGGCAGAGGAATGGACAAGATCCCAGGCAAGCTGTGTTTTTTCATACAGTCAGTGAACTTGGGTTTGGTCTTTTCTGTTAAGTCTCCCCTTCTCTTCTTTCCTCCCTCGCCCAGTCATTTGGGGGAATGGCATGGGATGGGGTGGCTCATGATCCCCCTTTACCTTCTCTCCATTGCTACCTGAACTGTCTATCCCATCAGGAAATCTCAGCCGTGACCCCAGCAGCCCGCAAAGAGAGAACGTGGACCTCTTGGTGCCCCACCAACACATATGGCTGTCAGTTATCCATCAGATATTTAGCACCCACATATTTGATGTTGCCAAACAGACATTAAGGCTGTCTTCACAGGGTTGAACAGAGCCAGCTCTTGACATAGACTGCCCAGCTTCAAATCCTTGCCCGTCACCATGTAACCTTCACTAAGCTTCTGTGCCTTGGTTTCCCCATTGGGTGGCTGTGAGGATACAGTCGGTCCAACCTTTAAAGCTAGAGGAGTGCCTGGCACGTGGAGCATGACAGCAACTGCTGTCACTGTCATCACCATCAGCTCTGCCTTGCTTCATTCTCACACCCATCTCCTCACCACGCAGATATGACCATCTCCAGGCCTGTCAGAAACCTGGGACACAGAAAAGCTCAGTCACTTTCCCACAGCCGCACAACTAACGAGTGGTACACCCAGGACGCCAGGCCAAGGTCTGTCCCTCTTCTAAGCGGTGCATTCTGTCACTACATTATGTCTCACTAAGTCCCCTCAAATGAGGTAGGTTCAGATGGGAAATGCTTACTTAGTTTCCCACCAATAGTTGTTTGATCATTTTTTTAAAAATATCATCTAACAAGACCTACTCCATGATCAATATCCATATACACTGAATCTTTAATGCTCTGTCTTATCAAATTAGCAGCTTCCACCAGAACTCAGGGTGGAAATCAATGTTCCCTTGACCTTAAACATGCACCAACTTGCAAACACTCATGCCTCAAGGCTTCTGGGGCTCATGGGTGAAAGCAGCCCCTCTCAGACACCTCTGCTTCAACCCGAAAGTCTGCAGCTCCGGACGTGCAGTGCTGTCACAGACCCAGCAGTGGTGGTTCCCCCATCCCCTGGGGGACCTTCCTTTTGCAGAGTTCCTGGGCACATGGTACATAGCCAGGCAGCCTCTGGGGTTCAGTTTAGTTGAAGAATATGCACTCCGGCTTCCATGTTCTCCCTTCCCAACCCTCCTGTGCTCGGCCCTTTGGACAAGTGTTGAGCAGTCTGCAGTTGGCCCCCATCCTACAGAGTGGGTCTGAGGCTTGCCCTTGGTGTGCAAGTGTCTGCCCTAGTTGGTCCATCCTCTCCAGTCTCGTCCTCCATCCCACGAGCCCCTGGCCCTGCTCTTTACCTGTTTGCTCCACCTCTGGTTGTCTGCTCGTGCCAGGGCTCCCCACTCCTTCCTTTTATGCCTACTTGGGGTCTAATATTCTTTCATGCTTAAAATTTCACTAAGAAATATTCCAAGGGAGTCCAGCCTATTTTTTTTCTTTACCTCTAAACTCCTTCAACTTATCAAGTCTGATTTAGCATCTAATCGTGGATTACTGCATGTTGTGTTCCTTCGTGAACTGTGGCATCCCCCTAAGCTGACAGCAAGGTCTTCAAGTTCCAAAGTTTTTATTATACCCTCTCTTATCTTCATAAGAGCAAAAATAGATAAAATTTATTAACTGTTTACCATGTACCAGGTTATGTTTTGAGCAATTTACAGGTGTTATCTTGTTTAATCCTTATAGCCACTTTAGAAGATTACTCTTATTATTACCTTCATTTTGCCCATGAGGGAACAAAGCCCAGAGAACACAGAACTGGCCAAAGCCATCTAGGTGATAAGTAATGAATCCAGAATTTAAATCCCACCAGGTAAGTTCAGAGTCCAGGCTCCTGGGTCCTCGACTCTTGCCAGTCCCATAGCTTACAGAGTTATTTTTATTTGATGCATTTTCTACAATTGTTCCCTAAAGTATACACTGTCTCTAACTCCTTGGAATGACCACATATAATGAGAAGATACAATCTGTGCTAGTTGCTGAGTGCTGTATAACAAATTATCCGCAAAGCTAGTAGCTTAGAACAGTATTTACCACCTTAGCTTCTGTAGGGTCGAATCCATACACAGCTTAACTGGATGCCTGTAGCTCTGGGTCCCTCCCAAGGCTGTATGCCCAGTGTCCATCAAAGCTGCCATCATCTCAAGGCTGAGCTGGTGAAGAATTTGCTTCCAATCTCACTTACCAGGTTGTTGGGGAAAATTAAGTTCCTTGTGGGCTCCTGACAGAGGCTGCCCTAGCTCCTGGTCATGGAGCCTCTACTCTATGCAGCTCACACCAGGGCAGAGGGTGTCATCAGAGCAAAGACTGGAGTCGGGGAGGGGTCACGGATTTTTGTATCCTAATCCTCAAAGGGACACCTGTCACTTTTGCCATATTCTGTACATTTAAAGTGAGTCACTGGGTCCAGTTCACCTGCAAGGGGAGAGGAATGCAGGAAAACCTTGAATATGAGAAAGCAGAAATCACTGGGCGCCCTTTTGATAGCTGTCTAATACATCTCTATGCAGAGCAACCAGGAGAAGCCTCCAGGAGCAAAGAGCAGGCAAGCAGACACCTGAAGGGTTAAGAAGACTTGGCCAAGATGCACATGGGGTGCAGGGAAGCCATGCAGATGGGAGAGATTGGGGATGGGCCGGTGGAGTTAGGAGGCTTCAAGGGACAGCAAGTGTCAGGATCAGGGAAAGCACCCAGATGAAGCAGGGCAGAGCCTTATGGGTGGGTCCAGAATTTTTGCCCTTCTGTGAGCAGTGAGAAGTCAGTAAGAAGTCCTTGAAGAATTTTAAACCAGGAGATACGGGCATTAGAGAATTGAAGAGGGTGATAGGCTGAAGGCCATTACAAATGGAGATGAAGGCGAGGACTTGAGAGAGAAAGAGAGAGATAATTTGGATGAAGAATCCACAAGCAATCAGCTCACTGTGCAGGCCATGGTTCAAATCTTGACATTGTGGAAGTGCCTAATAGGTCCAACCCAGTTCCATCCTTCCATCTGCTGGTCTGAGGGGAATCTTTCATACTGACACCCTTTTAGGAGCTGGAGAAAAAGACAACATTATATGGCAACATCCTGGTTTTCTGACAAAATTGCCCTAGCATTGAGGTGGCCCATCTGTCATAGTCTTGAGAGCTCTCCTACGTACACCTCCATGGTTCTCTGCTCCCCATCATCATCATTATTATTATTATTACCACCACCATTATATTCATTTGAGTTTTCCCAGAAAGAAAATAGAGACAAAGATTTGAGAGCCATCTATTTGGGAGGGGATACTAGGAAACACTAGTGAGGGGAGGTACATCTCCCAGGTGCAGTACCTCTGCACCTGGAACACGGGAACTTAACCCTGCTGGACACCTCTGGAGGACAGTGTAGAGCACACAGAGTCACCCCACCTGACAGACAAGGAGGGCCAAGACATCATGGCTGGACAGCTGCTTCCTGCCCTGACACTCTTGGACATATCTCACCCCAGGCCTGGTGGACTCCCATGGCCAGAGAAGAAAGGGTCTCAGGTGGGAACCACAGGTGTTTGCAACCAGTAGCGTTCATGTGTAGGGTGAGTGCTGAGAGGACAGGAGTGGACCTAACAAAACCTAATGACGATAACAATCAAAGCTAAAAATACTTTCATATAATTAGCCTATTTAGTCCTCTCAGAAACACCAGCTCAGTCCTTGACACACAAAGGCGCTCAACAAGTGTTAATTAAACTTGTGAGCAACGACCTCGTGTTGTCTGAGGTCGCTGGGCTTGTAAATGTCAGAGCTGGGACTCCCACTGGGTCACCTAGTGCTGAGTCCATTGGTCCTTAGCCTGTTGAACAAGGAAAGTGTCACCGTAGGCAGGGGTCCTGCCTGGGCGGTGGAGACAAGCCGAGGAGAAAGGTGCACCTGTGATCTGGAGCGCTGACTGCAACACCGCCATCTTGCTCGGGGTCAGTCCAATTAGCAGCATTTGTCTGATAAAATTATGAAGAGGAAAACCCCAGAATGACCCGTAGGGCTGCACGTGAGACTGTGAGAAGAACAAATGAGGGCGACACAAAGTGCATACCAGCTGTCTGCATCAAGCCTAAGTACCAGATTGAAAAATAATCAGTGAGTTGATTTGCATTTTGTTTCTAGAGGCCAGACTGGCTTATCCAGTTGGTAGTGGGGGGAATCCCACGCTCAGAGAGCGCCCGATCAGCTCAACATTGGTTGCTTCCTTAGCTGCATTAATTCTTGGCTCTGATCGCTTCTTTGATTCTGGAACCTTGAAGTTATTTCAGAACTGAGTCTCTAAGGATGGATTCCAAGCAGAATAGTTAACTGTGGAATGGCAAGGTTGCTGGAGAGGCAGAGGCAGCAGAAGCAGAAGAAGCGCACCTCAGGAAGGGCAGAGAGCCGTGCTTCTCTTCTTTGGTAACTAGGTGCATGACCTTGAGCAAGAGAAAAGGAGGAGTGTGAACCCCGTAACACGTGGTCCTACTATGTGTTGGCACTTCTGTGATCCATGGCAGGGGATCAGCACAGCAGCCTGGTAAAGTAGGTGTGTTCACCCGATTTGTACAAAGCTGTTAAGTGACTTGCCCAGGGTCACCCAGATATTAAGCAGAGGGATCAGTTGAACTCAGTTCTGCCTAACTTCAAACTCCTTACCCTTTTCTCGTTTGGTTCCTCAGGTTCTCCTCCTCCTCCTCCTCCTCCTCCTCCTCCCCCCGCCCCAGGGGAGCTCAACCACTGATTCATATCCCCAGCCCAATTTATTCTTCATTTTGAGACAGGGTCTCGCTAAGTTGCTCAAAGCCTTGCTAAGTTGCTGAAGCTGGCTTTGAACATGTGATCCTCCTGCCTCAGCCTCTGGAGCTGCTGGGATTACAGGCATGCGCCACCCTGCACGGCTGTGCCTCAGTTTCTTTCCATGCTTTATGGGACTATTGCATCAAATATATAGAAAGTGCCTTGTCTCTAACATTTAATTTGATATGTACAATGATGTAGAGTATTAGGGGCAGCAGATGCCCCAGCTCCTGCCCTGCTATTGGCATCCTTTTGGGGAAGAGGTGACCGGAGGCAGAACGCCTGCAGGGCATGTGCCTTTTCTGTCCCAGCTGAAGGAGTCTGTCACTTGGGAAAAGGGCTCTTTGGCATCCACAAATCAATGGGACAGGGTGTGGAGAGTCGGAAAAACCCAAAAGGAATTTTTTAAGCCGGATTTCCTTTTATTATTATTATTCATGTCAGGAGTCCACCAGGGAAATCTTTATCTGCATTAAAACATACATAAGAAGGAGGAAGAAGAAAAGGCAGACGAGAGTGTGTCCTACAAAGCGCTTCTTTGAGCCCAGCTCCATTCCTCTGTCAAGTTCTTTGCCAGGCTCTCCACAAAGATGGAATCTGGGTTCAAGGTTGAATGGAAGCCGGCTCCTGATGGAACGCGTATCCCCTGAACACACCTCTAGGAGATTAGCCCGTCATTAAATATTTGTAGGATAACAGGAGAAGCCTAATTTAGTTTTTGTTTCTTTCTCTCTGTGGTTTAATCACAGATGAAAGAGACTAATAGCACTGCAGAGCTTTCTGGTGATCAAAGGCCAATCAATCCTCTTTGTGGAGTAATTAACTATTTGCTAAACTTGCAGAATTGATTTCCATTTAGGGCTAAGAGAGAGGGTTTTAAATGAAGACCGATTCACCAGGCGAGAGGAGGGAATCTCGGGGCTGATGCCAGGAGATACTGAGGGTGATGAATTGGAATCTGCTAATTAGAGACTGAAAAATACAGCCGGAACCTGACCCTATTCAGGAGTACTTTAGGGGAAGGGTGGGCAGGAGGAGAGGTGGATGTGGACACTGTCTTTCTCTGCCAGGCAGCTGTGCACTCTTGAAGCCGGGGGGAAGCCATGGCTTCCTGTTTGGGACAGAAAAGGCTTGGTTGCAATCAGGTGCTGTCCTGGGAAAAGGTTGGATGCATGTGGTCCAGTAGAAGGCTGCAGGTGACCGGCCTGCAGAAGAGAACACCCCATAAAATGAGGCTCTCCTGGGGAGACTTCCCCCAACACAGAGTGGGCCCCCAACACAGAGTGCCCCCCCCCCCGGGCTATTGTGCACTCCTAAGATTCTACTCGGGCACTTGAAATTTGCATTGGAAACCAGTCAAGAATTTGCATCCTGTTGGCATCTCCACAGATGCTCTGAGAATTTGAACAGATAAATACACTTGGGGCTTTAAGTGAAAAGTTCATGCCAGCTTAAAACTATGAAGACTAGAGACAGCCTAAATAATGCTTCTGTTTAGGATTGCCAGATAAAATATGCAACGCCCAGGTCAGTTTGAATTTCAGATGAACAAAGTAATTTTCTTAGTATAAGAATGTCCAAAATTATTTGTTGCTTTAGTATAAGTATGTCCCAGATGATTTGGAGTTTCTTTGAAATTTAAATTGAACTGGGTGTTCTATGCTTTTATTTGCTAAATCCCCCAGACCTAGGCTGGCTAGATTTTAGCCCTGAACTTTCTCATTTATAACCTCTCTGAGCCTCAGTGTCCTTCTCTAAGGAGATTCTTAGCAATGCCAATTGTCTTGTTGTGAATCTTAAATGAAATTACTGAATGAGAAACTTCATATAGCATAGTACCTGGCATATTTTATAGTCTTCTTAAATGTTATCTGTTGTTACAGGGAACACTATTTATTAGATAAATAAAAATAATAATGTTAAATATGAATAATGTGTTTTTCTTTTTGATGTCTCCTCCTTTCCTTTACCTACAACTTCTTTTCTTCCTCTCTCTCTTCTAGTATATCTCCCCTTCCTTTTCTTTTTATATTCCACACCCTCCACCACCACCTTGCAAATCAGGTCTGTGCTAACAGCTTTAATGTTATTTTGTAAAGTGCAGCTTGTCCATTCATTGCTCCCCACTGCAGTGGGACAGGAAGGGTGAGCAGCCCCAAGATGGCTCAAGGTCCTAATTGTCTGATCTCAGCCATGCCCTTTGACCTCTCTGTGCTTCTGTTTCATCAGCTGAAATGTCAGTGATATGACATGCCAGATGAAATGAACTAATATAAGGAGAGCCCTTCCAATAGTGTCCGGCACATTAGCCTCATTATTACTTATAATATTTAGGTGTTAGCTTGGGTGTGCCCTGTAAAGCCCCCAGCATGAGCTCATTGCAGGGCAGCCCCTGGAGCCAACCTGGAAGCTGGTTTGAGCTAAGAAGTGAGTAAGTGGATGCCATTTGTAGCTTTGGTTTCCACAGCTCTCCTCTGGTCAGAGGAACTCAGTGAAAACCAGATGCCTTTAGTAAGAGGAGCGAGCCCATGGGTGGGGGTAGAGTTTGAAGCAAATGAGAATATTTTCTTGTCTTCCACAGACTAGTTCTGAGCAGAGCTTCCTGGCAGGTCGGTTGTGATTGAACAGCATTTCCTGAGAACTTAGAGGATCAATTTCCCAGACGGCCACTGCCACCATGACCTCCTTGCCCCAGCGATGGGATTCCCCCTGGAATGGGTTAGGGCAGGCAGGGATGTCTCTTCTGTGCTCTGCTCCAAGGCTCGCCAATTCCCGGGAAAGCAGCGTAGCTCAGGCAGAGACACAGGTAGAGTCCACTGGCCCTGAACAAAGCCAGCGGAGGGAGGACACACTGGGTAGCACTTGCAGTTGATTAGTGGGCTGTGGATTTCACAGCACATGAGGTCCCAGATGAAGACAAGATTCAGGCTGATTCTATTGGATGTCCCTTGTACTACCCTGTAAGTGGCTGATGGTGACTCTTATTAACTCTTCTGTGTGTGCCAAGCAAGTTTCCAGATCTTGACAAATATGAACTCAGTTTATCCTTCTAACAACCTGCTGCTGAAGGTGTTATATTTACCCCCATGACACAGATGAACAAATACAGGTACAGAGAGGTTTAAGCTTTTGGAGGTTCACACAGCTATTTGGTGGCCTTTTGTCATTGCAAAGCACTCTATCCCAGCTCTACAAATCAATGCTGACTTATACATTAGACAACAGGATACCAGGTACTAGGAACACAAGGATGCCCTAGACCCCAATCCTGCCCGCCCTGCGGGCTACAGGTGTAAAGTAATAAAAGGTTGTGTATAAGGCATTATCAGTATGGTCATTCTCCAGCCTGTGTGAAATGTGTATTTCTCAAGGGGTGAGGAAAGTGAGGAGTGGAAAGGAGGATGGTGGTCTTTGAGTTCCTGCATCCAGATATCATCTGGATATCCTGGGAACTAAATCAAGGTCTTCATATCCTCATAATAGGCCTCCCAGCCCTGGAGCATTCAGGTGCAGACTTTTTAGTGATCAGCTGGAAGGTCAAACATCATGCTCTACTTGACCACCCAGGACCTGGACCCAATGATGTGAGTCTTTGAAGGAAACACGCTCTACTGGGAGGTCACCTCCCTGGACCTGCCCCTGGCTGGCTGTTCCCACAGAAGTAACTGGAACTATGCTCCCAAAAAGCCTTCAGAGGAAGGAAGGGGTTAAACGGAGAAGCATTTTTAAAGGATTCCATTTGATGCTTTGTTGTAAATTGAATTCACCTATCAAACCGCCAGGCCTTGGTATTCATTGGCACAGGACACCAAGTGCCTCCGCAGCTCCTCGTAAACAGGGGCAAGGTGCCCACTGAGGACGGAGCTGCGTAAAGTCGCCTTTGCGCTTAAAGTTATTTAGGAAGGAGGGAGGAAAGTGGCTGGGGGCGGGGGCAGGGAGGGTTCCCAAGTGGTGTTTGGAGAAGGCACCTCTGCTGGCCCTACCCTCTCCTGGGCTGACCAGAGGCGTTTAAATGCAAGGGCTGCCGTGAACTGACTCACTGCTGGGTAATTACGTTAGGGACCAATACGGCCTGTTGAAAATCAATTCTGTTGGACCAGTGTGTTTGTTCGGAAAGCCACTCAGCCAATTCAGGAGTATATTAGGCAGCAGGCCCAGTGCGGTGACCTCTTCCGGATTGGGGTTGACACTTGAACGAAGGCGTTTGTCCAGTTAAAGGACAGTACTAGCAGCAAGCTCTTATCTCCCCTAAATTGGATTACTCAGATCTGCTTGTTCTCTTTAAAGATAGCTACTCTTGGGTTTTTTCCCCTCTCTTTCTATCTGTCTGAGATGGTTACCTGGTGATTACTGCTTAACTTGCCATCCTTATGCATTCCCAGGCAGTTAACACTGAATGCCACCAGTGTCACTTCCCTTTCCTGCATGGGAAGGTCATCTGAGGCTGACACTTCCATTTTTCACGTCACTGGTTGGACCAGCAAATGGGTTTGGATCCGCTGGGCTGCGTGTTCTCTTTGAGGGATCCGTGGTTGGCCAGCCTGTGAAATGCTTTCCAGGAAGAAGAGCCCAGGACATAGGAGAGCACAAACTTCCCTCCAAACACGACAGTTCCCTCCAAAGGATTATCCCCCAGAGACCTTCCTTGGCTTGAAAACTCAAAACGGCTCATCAGTCAATGGCCCTTGAACAGGAGCACCAGTGGCCACCAAGGCCTGGACCGAGGCTGTCTCCAGTTCTCTGGAGCTTGGCAGCACACCACCAATGGGTTGGGCTGCAGGAGAAATGAAGACCAAGGGGGAGCCTCTCTGAGGAGCCTGAGAAACCCCACCCCGGCCCAGCTCTCTTAGTGAAGTCCTGCTCCTTGGAGTTGGAACAGCTGCCGCCTTCATGCCCAGAATCGTGTGGAGTGTCAACAAGGTGTCAGAAAGACCCACGTACTCCTCTTGAGAGAACCCAGGGAAAAACTTACGGCTGCAATCATGGTTCTTTTAATGACATCAAATTAACCACTCCAGACATCCATTTGCTTTGACAGTGAGGCTTTCGCTGTGATAAAAGGCGGGCCACACACACCATCAGTGATTCACATGTCCCTATCCCAAACCCTGTCAAACAATTAGACTGCAAGAATGCTCGGCACCATTTCCTAATGAAGCCATAATCAGGCTGCTCCCTCACCCAGAAAGCAGACATTCGTGTCCAGAACGAAGAAGAGGATCATCAGGGGAAAGGGTTGGAATAAATCAGATGCTGTTCTGGTGAAGCTTGCTGGAGGTCCATTATAATTGGAGTGGAGGCTGATGGAGACTCAGCCTCCCCCTCTAAAGGCAACTTGGTTTCTGAAATCAACAGCGAGGACGGCAGCAGCCAAGGATACCAGGCCTGAGTTCTCAAGGATCCAGTGAAATGTGAGAACAGGGAGGAAAGAAGAGAGGAGAGAGAAGGAAGCAGGAGGGAAGGGAAGGGGAAGAGAAGGAGAGGAGGGTGAAAGGGAGAGAAGAAGGAGGGAGGGAGGGAGGGAGGAAGAAATGGAGAGAAGGGTGGAAAGGAGGAGGAAGATAACTAGCTCTCCACCCAAGCTTCCTCACATACCAAAACGGATTGATAACATTGTTAGTTCCTATCTCTCAAAATTAAATCAAAATCCTGTGGGTGAAATCCTGTGGGTGTTTGGAGAAGGCACCTCGGCTGGCCCTACCCTCTCCTGGGCTGACCAGAGGCGTTTAAATGCACCTTTATTAACACGCTGCTAATAGCACCAGCTACAGGAAAGCCCTAAACAGGATCTCACCAACCCTGTTTGATGGAGATGATTGTGCACTTGGCTAGAGGTAATTCCTCCCATCAGTTAGATTCCCACAGGGTGTCAGGATCCCAGGGAGGGAACCCTTGCAGTCGGGGAGGGAGGACGGCTACCTGAATGAAGAGCAGCTGGGGACATCAGAGGTGACAGAGCAACCCTGTCCTGCACCCTTTCCAGATTTGAAATTTCCAGCACCTTCGCTGGGAAAGAGCAAAGGGGTCGAGGCTCTGGAGACCCACGAAACCTCCCTTGGGGGATATCCAGGTGGAAAGATCTGAAAAATGGATCCTTGGGAATTTGTCATGCTTTGAATTGCATTATAGACTTCTCAAAAGGGAAGGGGAGCCATGTAAGATCCTGTGGGCCCCCAGACAGAATAACAAAACTATCTCCTTTCTTATTGTAGATTCTTTTAAAAAGTTTATTTTCACACTGTATTTTAATACAGTCATTGATTTCCCATCTAACTGCCGCACTGAGATGCCACAAGAAGGCATCAGGTCCCCTAGGTAAAGTCATAAGCTTTGCCTCCCATGGATGAGAAGCCCCTGGACCCCCAGTGACTAAATTTTGAAGAGTCTCTGGGCTTTGTCTCTCCACCGTCCTAGGTGAGGGCTGGTCATCCACAAGGGAATTTTCCCATCTTTAACTGGGTCCCACCGGAGCCTCCCAAATGAGCACCAAGGGTTCACTACGAAGAGGGTACGTGCACGTTGCTTGTGCCAATTTGGCTTGTGTGGCTAATTGCTGTGTGCAGAAAGTGACACCTGTGAAGATCAGTCCATCCTCTGAACGCCAGACTCTCAAAGTCAACGACAAAGCTCTCTGGGTGAAGCCCATCAGTAGAAATGCCGGTGGAAACTTCAAACACAGCTTCAAGTGGAAAGTGACTGAGAGTGAAACTTTAAAGATCAATGAGAAGGCTAAATTGAACGGATTCTTTCAGGGTCTGAAGAGGATGGAGGCTGGGGGCTGGGAGGGGGCAAATGATGCACCCCAAGGGTGAAGGACCCTTGCCAGAGAGGCGATTAACAACCCATTGCAGAAAGACTGAGCTTCTCCCCGTTGCCCAGAAGACGGGGACAATGGGACAATGAGGCTTTTCCTTAGGACCTTTCTAACCAACTTCAAGAAAACTTGGAGCAGCGGAATGCTTGGGATGTAATTATATGGGGTGTGACTTGGTGACCAGCTGAACATAAACAGTGGCTTTGACAGGTTGGGGGTTGTTTCCTTTAAAGCGTCTGCCGGCCCAAGTTCAAGGAGATTAGTAAACAGAGATGGAGAGGCCTTGTTTATGGTGAGAGCAAAGCAGGTCACCCTGGTCCTGTGGAAGGGGTTTGTGAAGTTACTTCCCCCCACCCCCCCCTTAACCAGGCAACTGCCTAAGGAACCAGCTTGATATTTCTGCTAGCTTTTTAAGAAAATACTTAAATATCAAAAATTTCCACTCTTTCTGTGTGTGCAAAACATCAGCTTAAGGCCCAATGGCAGTCAAAGTTCTTGCTTAGCATACAAAGGCTTACGAGTTTTATAGTGTTTGGGACTTTAATCTACAAAGTATAATTTAATCCTCTTTGGGCTATCTGCACCCCGGAGCCCCGGTTGTAAATAGACCATATGGTTACAGCAGAGGCAGCCACAGCTGCCTGCTTCCATCACTCACCCTTAGTCAATATTTCTGCAAAACAGATGAAATTAACTACTGTAACAGATAAATAGAGAGCATAGTTCTCAGAGCCAATGAGGTGCCACGGCAGTCGTGCTTAAACACAACTGATAGCTCCAAGGTGCGGCTCAGCTACTTGCCAATACCAATGACTTTTTCTCTCTCTGAGACCTGGTAGCTAGTGAGAGGAGGGGTGCTCCACAGAAACACCTATGGGGCAATGAGGTCGTGAATCCCAGATTCAACCAAAGGGAGTAGGTGCTGATAACACCAATGTGCGCTGAGTGGCCCTGTAGCAGACTGTGGGCGCCATTATGGGTTACAGGAATCCCTAGTTCTGGGCATCCAGATCTGGGGAGGGCAAGGGAACAAAGTCAAGGTGAGATGGGGGTTCCCGAGGGGCTGCAGTTGTACCAGGTGAAAGGAATTATTACAACTGTGATTGCTGCTGTGCCAGGAAGTAGAATCAGATGGGAAAGTGGATTGAGTACTTAACTAGTAAATTTGGATTTGGTAGTCATTTGAAAAAGTAAACATTTATTTGGCTGTCTCTCCTCCCTGTGGCTATGGTGTCACAGAGATCTAGATTTGAATCCAGGTTCTTGCAGCCAGCTGCAATGGGACCCTGGGCCGGTCATTTCAACCTCTCTGAGTTTCAATTTCCTTCCCCTGTCAAGTGGAAATGGTCCTCCCTCCTCACAGGATGACCGTGAGGATCTATCAGAATGTTTCGTGTCATTCTTAAGTGAAATAATGAGAGCGGTTATGGCAATGGTGAGTAGCCAACTCCATGGTTTGGGAGGAGAAGAGGCTGCTCTTTCTGCCCTGGCATTGTGAGGTCACAGTCTCTTTGGCAAGGACTGTGCCACCCTGTCCCCAGTGTCGAAAGGGCATGATAACTAAAGGTGACCCATTCCATAGCTTTTTCATCCAATTAGAGGTCTCTCTTCCCCTCGGCTGTCACAGTGCTGGGCTGAGTGGGCAGAGGCTTGTCTGTCTTCTCCAGAACTTCCTGAGCAAAGGGGGCCTCTGCATCCAGTCATGTCAAGGAGTCAGATGGCAGGAGAATCTAGAGCGTTACAGGCATGTGAGGTTTTCAAAGACCAGTTGTCAGCAACCTGGGAGAGACAGGTATTTCCCTGAAGTCTGGGAAAGGTCCAAAAGGCTGGGAGAAGGGGCCTCCATTGGCACCTCCATTGGCACCTCATACCTGCTCTGAGCATCTGACTGCAATGCTGAAGCACGTGGGTTCAGCTAAGCATCTCACAAGCCAGGAGGGGCACTGATGGTAGGCTGCAGGTCCCTGAGCCTTCAGGGAAAGAACCTCAGGATAAAAGCTCCCTTATCCTGGCCTGCAAGCCATCCCCAAGAAATAATTCAGAGCCCAGAAAAGACTCCATGGAGAAGCCAGAGCCGGATGTTCCAGACCCCAGCTATAGCTGAGGCTGTGGCCCACTATGCCCCTAAGGGCAGCTGGCATCAGCTAGAGTCACCCAGGGATGTAGCAGAACAGCTTTCAGGACTTGTCACTCACAGGTTTGCATCGTATTTAAAGCTGTGTCTAAGTGGATAATATTTAAGAGAGAAAGAGAGAAAGGACTTAAATCCCAGATCATTAAAAAGTGCTATTAACTGGGAACAGTTTTTTCCATAAGGATCATGTACACACCCTTGAAGCTACAAGTGGGACTGAACAGGTCCACAAACAGCATAGAACATGGGGAAATCTGATCCAGTTTGGAAAACAAAAGCCCAAGGGACTCAAGTTACCTTCATAGCCCCCAGGTGTCTTTGTAAGTGCTGAAACAGGGGTGATCATCATCCTCCTCTCAGAGAACTGTGGGCAGTGTTTTCTTTGCTTTTTATTTTCAAACTTACAAAAAAGCAACTAGGATAAAGAACTCTGCTACAGTCTTCATGCAGCTTCCTCTCGGTCTACACTCTGTCTCATTTTCTTTATAGACCGCCCCTCCTTTCTCCTACCTCCGTTCTCAGTCTCTCCCTCCCTTCCTCTTCCTCTCTCCCTCCCTTCTTGTCTGTTTCTCCCACATACTATATATACACACATATATATGTATATATACTCGTGTGTGTGTGTGTGTGTGTGTGTATATATATATATATATATATATATATTTTATCATTCATGTGAAAATAGTAGCTGACGTTGTATCTCTTTATCTCTAAACATTTCAGTGCATATTTCCTAAGAACAAGCATATTGTTTTACATAATCACTCTACAATTATCTAAATCAGAAAATTGAACATTTTTTTTACAGTACCATCAATTAATACACAATCCGAATTCAAAATTTGTCTCCTGTTCCAGTAAATATGCTTTATCCAGAGACCACATGCTGCCTTCGGTTGTCACATCTCTGTGGTTTCTTTTAAACTAGAACAATTCTTCATTCTTTATCTTTACCTGTTCTTTTTCTTTCTTTAACCTTGACATTTTTGAAAGGTACAGACCATTTATTTTGTAGAAGGTTATTCAATTTGGGTTTGTCTGATGTTTCCTTGTGATTAGATCCAGGTGATGAATTTGGGGCAGAAACACCCCAGAAGTGATGTCGTGTCTTCCTCCGTGCATCGAGTTCCAGGGAAATGATGTTGGGTTGGCGCCATTATTAGCGATGTTATCTTTGATTACTTGGCTAAGGTGGTGTATGCCAGGTTTTTCTGCTCTAAGGTGGCCGTTTTTCCCTTTGTGATTTTTTTTCAATTTTTTTATTGTTGGTTGTTCAAAACATTACAAATTTCTTGACATATCATATTCCACACTTTGATTCAAGTGGGTTATGAACTCCCACCTTCACCCCATACACAGATTGCAGAATCACATCAGTTACACATCCATTGATTTACATATTGCCATACTAGTGTCTGTTGTGCTCCGCTGCCTTTCCCATCCTCCACCCTCCCCCCTCCCCACCTCTCCCCTCCCCTCCCCTCCTCTCTCTCTACCCCCTCCACTGTATAACCCTGAGGGTCTCCTTCCATTTCCATGCAATTTCCCTTCTCTCTCCCTTTCCCTCCCACCTCTCATCCCTGTTAAATGTTAATCTTCTTCTCCTGCTCTTCGTCCCTACTCTGATCTTAGTTACTCTCCTTATATCAAAGAAGACATTTGGCATTTGTTTTTTAGGGATTGGCTAGCTTCACTTAGCATAATCTGCTCTAATGCCATCCATTTCCCTGCAAATTCTATGATTTTGTCATTTTTTAATGCAGAGTAATACTCCATTGTGTATAAATGCCACATTTTTTTTATCCATTCGTCTATTGAAGGGCATCTAGGTTGGTTCCACAGTCTTGCTATTGTGAACTGTGCTGCTATGAACATCGATGTAGCAGTGTCCCTGTAGCATGCACTTTTTAGGTCTTTAGGGAATAGACCAAGAAGGGGAATAGCTGGGTCAAATGGTGGCTCCATTCCCAGCTTTCCAAGAAATCTCCATACTGCTTTCCAAATTGGCTGCACCAATTTGCAGTCCCACCAGCAATGTACAAGTATACCCTTTTCCCCACATCCTCGCCAGCACTTGTTGTTGTTTGACTTCCTAATGGCTGCCAATCTTACTGGAGTGAGATGGTATCTTAGGGTGGTTTTGATTTGCATTTCTCTGACAGCTAGAGATGTTGAGCATTTTTTCATGTACTTGTTGATTGTATGTCATCCTCTGAGAAGTGTCTGTTCAGGTCCTTGGCCCATTTGTTGATTGGGTTGTTTGTTCTCTTATTTTCTAATTTTTTGAGTTCTTTGTATACTCTGGATATTAGGGCTCTATCTGAAGTGTGAGGAGTAAAGATTTGTTCCCAGGGTGTAGGCTCCCTATTTACCTCTCTTATTGTTTCTTTTGCTGAGAAAAAACTTTTTAGTTTGAGTAAGTCCCATTTGTTGATTCTAGTTATTAACTTTTGTGCTATGGGTGTCCTATTGAGGAATTTGGAGCCCGACCCCACTGACTGTAGATCGTAGCCAACTTTTTCTTCTATCAGACGGCGTGTCTCTGATTTGATATCAAGCTCCTTGATCCATTTTGAATTCACTTTTGTGCATGGCGAGAGAAAGGGATTCAGTTTCATTTTGTTGCATATGGATTTCCAGTTTTCCCAGCACCATTTGTTGAAGATGCTATCCTTCCTCCATTGCATGCTTTTAGCCCCTTTATCAAATATAAGATAGTTGTAGTTTTGTGGATTGGTTTCTGTGTCCTCTATTCTGTACCATTGGTCCACCCGCCTGTTTTGGTACCAGTACCATGCTGTTTTTGTTACTATTGCTCTGTAGTATAGTTTGAAGTCTGGTATCGTTATACTGCCTGATTCACACTTCCTGCTTAGCATTGTTTTTGCTATTCTGGGTCGTTTATTTTTCCATATGAATTTCATGATTGCTTTCTCTATTTCTACAAGAAATGCCGTTGGGATTTTGATTGGCATTGCATTAAACCTATAGAGAACTTTTGGTAATATCGCCATTTTGATGATGTTACTTCTGCCTATCCATGAACAGGGTATATTTTTCCATCTTCTAAGATCTTCTTCTATTTCTCTCTTTAGGGTTCTGTAGTTTTCATTGTATAAGTCTTTCACCTCTTTTGTTAGGTTGATTCCCAAGTATTTTATTTTTTTTGAAGATATTGTGAATGGAGTGGTTGTCCTCATTTCCATTTCAGAGGATTTGTCGCTGATATACAGGAATGCCTTTGATTTATGTGTGTTGATTTTATATCCTGCCACTTTGCTGAATTCATTTATTAGCTCTAATAGTTTCTTTGAGGAGCCTTTCGGGTCTGCTAGGTATAGAATCATATCATCTGCAAATAGTGATAATTTAAGTTCTTCTTTTCCTATTTTGATGCCTTTAATTTCTTTCGTCTGTCTAATTGCTCTGGCCAGTGTTTCGAGAACTATGTTGAACAGAAGTGGAGAGAGAGGGCATCCCTGTCTTGTTCCAGATTTTAGAGGGAATGCCTTCAGTTTTTCTCCATTCAGAATGATGCTAGCCTGAGGCTTAGCATAGATTGCTTTTACAATATTGAGGTATGTTCCTGTTATCCCTAGTTTTTCTAGAGTTTTGAACATAAAGGGATGCTGTACTTTGTCGAATGCTTTTTCCGCATCTATCGAGATGATCATATGGTTCTTATTTTTAAGTCTATTGATGTGGTGAATAACATTTATTGATTTCCGTATATTGAACCAGCCTTGCATCCCAGGGATGAATCCTACTTGATCATGGTGCAAAATTTTTTTGATATGTTTTTGTATCCGATTCGCCAGAATTTTATTGAGGATTTTTGCATCTAGGTTCATTAGAGATATTGGTCTGTAGTTTTCTTTCTTTGAAGTGTCTTTGTCTGGTTTAGGTATCAGGGTGATGTTGGCCTCATAGAATGAATTTGGAAGTTCTCCCTCTTTTTCTATTTCCCGAAGTAGCTTGAAAAGTATTGGTATTAGTTCTTCTTTAAAGGTTTTGTAAAATTCTGCTGTATACCCATCCGGTCCTGGGCTTTTCTTAGTTGGTAGTCTTTTGATGGTTTCTTCTATTTCCTCAATTGATATTGGTCTGTTTAGGTTGTCTATATCCTCCTGACTCAATCTGGGCAGATCATATGACTTAAGAAATTTATCGATGCCTTCACTATCTTCTAATTTATTGGAGTATAAGGATTCAAAATAGTTTTTGATTATCTTCTGTATTTCTGAAGTGTCTGTTGTGATATTGCCTTTTTCATCCCGTATGTTAGTAATTTGAGTTCTCTCTCTTCTTCTCTTCGCTAGCATGGCTAAGGGTCTGTCGATTTTGTTTATTTTTTCAAAGAACCAACTTTTAGTTTTGTCAATTTTTTCAATTGTTTCTTTTGTTTCGATTTCATTAATTTCAGCTCTGATTTTCATTATTTCTTGCCTTCTACTTCTTTTGCTGTTGTTTTGCTCTTCTTTTTCTAGGATTTTGAGATGAAGTATGAGATCATTTATTTGTTGGTTTTTTCTTTTTTTAAGGAATGAACTCCAAGCAATGAATTTTCCTCTTAGAACTGCTTTCAATGTGTCCCATAGATTCCGATATGTTGTGTCTGTGTTTTCATTTATCTCTAAGAATTTTTTAATTTCCTCCTTGATGTCTTCTATAACCCATTGATCATTCAGTAACCTATTGTTTATTCTCCAAGTGATGTATGCTTTTTCCTTCCTTCTTTTATCGTTGATTTTCAGTTTCATTCCATTATGATCAGATAAGATGCATGGTATTATCTCTACTCCTTTATATTGTCTAAGAGTTTCCCTGTGACATAATATATGATCTATTTTTGAGAAGGATCCATGTGCTGCTGAGAAAAAAGTATAACTGCTTGATGTTGGGTGGTATACTCTATATATGTCAATTAAGTCTAGGTTATTAATTGTGTTATTGAGTTCTATAGTTTCCTTATTCAACTTTTGTTTGGAAGATCTGTCCAGTGGTGAGACAGGTGTGTTGAAGTCTCCCATGATTATGGTATGGTCGTCTATTAGACTCTTGAACTTGAGAAGAGTTTGTTTGACGAACATAGCTGCACCATTGTTTGGGGCATAAATATTTATGATTGTTATGTCTTGTTGATGTATGGTTCCCTTAAGCAGTATGTAGTGTCCCTCTTTATCCCTTTTGATTAACTTTGGCTTGAAATCTATTTTATTTGATATGAGTATGGACACTCCTGCTTGTTTCCGAAGTCCATATGAGTGATATGATTTTTCCCAACCTTTCACCTTCAGCCTATGTATGTCTTTTCCTATCAAATGTGTCTCCTGTAGGCAGCATATTGTTGGGTCTTGTTTTGTGATCCATTCTACTAGCCTGTGTCTCTTAATGGGTGAGTTTAAGCCATTAACATTTAGGGTTATTATTGAGATATGGGTTGTTCTTCCAGCCATATTTGTTTATTTCTGTTACTAAACATGGTTTGTTTTCCTCTTTGATTATTTTCCCCCCCTTTACTGTCCTACCTCCCACTGTTGGTTTTCATTGTTATTTTCCATTTCCTCTTCCTGTAATGTTTTGCCGAGGATGTTTTGAAGAGATGGTTTTCTAGCTGCGAATTCTTTAAACTGTTGTTTATCGTGGAAGGTTTTAATTTCATCTTCCATCCTGAAGCTTAATTTCGCTGGATACACAATTCTTGGTTGGAACCCATTTTCTTTCAGTGTTTGAAATATGTTATTCCAGGATCTTCTAGCTTTCAGAGTCTGTGTTGAAAGATCAGCTGTTATCCTGATTGGCTTACCCCTAAATGTAATCTGCTTCCTTTCTCTTGTAGCTTTTAAAATTCTCTCCTTATTCTGTATGTTGGGCATCTTCATTATAATGTGTCTAGGTGTGGATCTCTTATGATTTTGCACATTCGGCGTCCTGTAGGCTTCTAGGATTTGGGATTCTGTCTCATTCTTCAAGCCTGGGAAGTTTTCTCGTATTATTTCATTGAATAGACTGCTCATTCCTTTGGTTTGGAGCTCTGTACCTTCCTGTATCCCAATGACTCTTAAGTTTGGTCTCTTAATGTTATCCCATATTTCTTGGATGTTCTGCTCATGGTTTCTTAACAGTCTTGCTGAGCTGTCTATGTTCTTTTCCAGTTGAAATACTTTGTCTTCATTGTCTGATGTTCTATCTTCTAAGTGTTCTACTCTGCTGGTAGTATTCTCCATTGAGTTTTTAAGTTGGTTTATTGCTTCCTGCATTTCTAGGATTTCTGTTTGTTTGTTTTTTATAACCTCTATCTCCCTGTATAGTTGATCCTTTGCTTCCTGGATTTGTTTGCGTAATTCATTGTCGAAGTGATCTTTCATTGTCTGATTTTGCTGTCTAATGTCTTCCTTGATACTCCAGATCATCTGAAGCATGTATATCCTGAATTCTTTATCTGACATTCCATCTGCTGCAGCTGTTACCTCTTCTAAAGTTGCGTTGACCTGCATTGCTTGTGGTCCTTTCTTTCCTTGTCTTTTCATACTGCTTGCGTATCTTTCCTGCAGGCGCGGGCAGCGGCTCTGCTCTCTCCTTATTCCAATTGGGGTGTTGTGGCTACCATGCCGGCAGGTCACTGGGCCTGTTCTGGGTGCTGGCGGCGGCTCTGTTCTGCCCCTACTCCAATTGGGGTGACGAGTGTACCACGCCGGCAGGCCACCGGGCCTGATCCGCCGGTCGGTTGCAGGTTTGCCTACCCTGCACACGCGGGCGGCGGCTCTACTCTGCCCCTACTGCAAATGGGGTGACGTGTCTGTCGTACCGGCAGGCCACTGGGCCTGTCCCGCTGGTCGGTCGCAGATCTGCCCACCTTTCGGGCACGGGTGGCGGCTCTGCTCTGCCCCTACTCCAATTGGGGTGTCGTGACTACCCCGCCTGCAGGTCGCTGGGCCTGTTCCTGGCACGGGCGGCAACTCTGCTCTGCCCCTACTCCAATTAGGGTGGTGTGTGTACCACGCTGGCAGGCTCCTGGGCCTGATCCGCCGGTCTGTCGCAGGTCTGCCTACCTTGGAGGCGCGGACGGCGGATCTGCCCTGCCCCTCCTACCACGCCTGCGGACCCCTGGGCCTGATCTGCAGGTTGGTCACAGGTCTGCTCACCCTGCGGGCACGGGTGGCGGTTCCGCTCCGCCCCCACTCCAATTGGGGTCACGTGGCCACCACACCGGCAGGGCCTGATCTGGGCGTGGGAGAAGGATCTGCTCTGCCCCTACTCCAGTTGGGGTGACGTGTGTACCACACTGGCAGGCCACTGGGCCTGACCCGCCAGTCTTTGACAGGTCTGTTTACCTTGCAAGTGCGGGCGGCGGCTCTGCCCTGCCCCTCCTACCGTGCCCATGTACCACTGGGTCGTGGGTCTGCCCACCTTGCGGGTGTGGGTGGCGGCTCCGCTCCGCCCCCTCTCCAATTGGAGTCACGCGGTCACCACGCTGGCGAGCCGCTGGGCCTGCTCCGGGCGCTGGCGGCGGCCCAGCTCCTCCCCTCTGGCTCGACGACAAATTGAGGAGACTCGGGTGTCTGTGCCTCACCCCCCCTACCAGGAGACCAACTGTTTCTGTCGCCGCTGGTATTGATGAAGTTCTCTCCTCCGCCGCTTTCTGATGACATCAGATCTCTGCCATGTTGGTATCCTATGCGAATGGCAGCATTTCGTTCCCCTTGCCGGGCAACCAAAGCAACGGGTGAGTCCTGACCGGCCCTCAGCAGGACCCGGACCGAGAAGCAGTTTCCGTGGGCTCCTAGCCCTGGGCCAGGGCAGTTCCGGGAGCCGGAACTCGGCCGCTCCGTGCTCGGTGTAAGCTCCGATAAGAGTAGCCTCCAAGAAGCAGCCCCCGCGGGCTCTGTTCCGGGAGCCGGAATTCGGCCGCTTAGTGCTCGGTGTATGCTCTGATAGGAGCAGGGTCCCAGAAGCAGCCTCCGCAGGCTCCCCAGCCCTGGGCCAGGGCGGTTCCGGGAGCCGGAACTCGGCCGCCCCGCGCTCGGTGTTCGCTCCGATAAGATCAGGTTCTAAGAAGCCCCCAGGCACTGAACCCTAGCAATCTGTCTGCAAGCCGCAGGCGAATGTCAGCCTGAAATTACCTGTTCTATGGCTGAATGAGCTGCGGTCAGTCGAAAACAGGGATGGTGACGTCAGCTTTCCAACATGGTGGCTGCTGGCCTCCTCTGTGGTCTGACCGGTGTCGAGAACCGAGATGGACCGCTTCCTTCCCCCGTCTCGAACCCAGAATTCAGCCCTGAGTACGGTGCTTGCACGGCTGGCAGAAACTGCAGCGCTGCATCCCTGCGTCGCTATCTCCTCGTTTCCCAGCGCGCGCTGCAGACTCTAGCCGCGGGGCGATTTGCTGAATAAGCAGTGTTACCCTCCGTGCGACAAACCTCTCGCGTTTGAGTCCCCGTAGCCGATCCTCGTGCGATGGAAATCCTTCCTCCAGGTTCCGGAGCACCCCACTATTGCTGGAAATTCCTAACAAGATAGCCTTTAGCCGTCCTGACTTGTCATACTCCCACACAGTGAAGCAGCACACGGGGGCAATGCACTCCCCTCGCCGCCATCTTCCTCCCTTTGTGATTAATATGAAATTGGGAGGAGATGTTGGAGACTATGTAAAAATATCCTTTTCATCCAACTTTTTCCCTCCCATGGACAGACTGTTCTTACTCAGATCAGTTATTACTGTGATGTTTGCCAAATGATTTTCTGATTCCATCATCCTGTACTTATTAGTCCAATTCTACTGAAGGGAAGACTGTACTCTTTTCCCCACTTAATGATGCACGTATTCATTCATTTATATCAGTATGAATTCAGGGATTCTTCTGGAATAGTCAATGGGCTACAGTCTTTAGTGTCATTATTTTTGACACTCAAAACTGTCTCAGAGTTGGACAGTGGGAGACCTTTTTGTCTTTTTCGCATATTCTTTTTATTTTTTTAAGCACTTTTTACTCTCTGGAGCAAGATGTTCCTGCTCATTTCGTACCTTACCTGCCCAGGAGTCAGCCACTTCTCCAAGGAGTCCTGGACCTTTTCAGTGAAAAATGGGAATTTTAAAGCCACACTCTGGGCATTGGGGCTATGGAGATTTCATTATTTCAAGGTCCTTGCAATGAACAGATTTTGGAGATAGTGGTGTATGTTTAGATAAATAAGATACTTAAACCATAAATATCGAAACATTTAAATCATACTGACATTTTTAAGTCCAAACCTATTGCATTGTAGACGTCCCCTTTTTTGTATATTTGAGAAGAATAAAACCTAATTCTCCATTAGCAAGACATCTAGTTTTCATTTTTATCAACATATTTATTCATTTACTCAACCCTAGAAAACAAAGTCATTTTTAATTGCTCATGCATACCACCATGACAAACTAACTAGACTTCTATATATCTTTACACATCGTTTTGTCCTTAAGGCTACATAGTCAAGACCCTGAATTCAAAAGTCATGTGGGATTGTGCTCCCCCACCCTCACGCCATATAGTATCCTTATGTTGTTCATTTGAAATACACTCTGGTTCATTTGTTTCTGTTAGGGGCTTTCTCCCATCCTTGTAAATCTTGTTTTAGTATGCAAATCACTAACATGATTATAAAATTCAAAACTATTCAGAGAAGAGTCATTTCCCCTCTCAACCCTCCCACCCCAACCCCATCCACTTCTGACAAGTAACCAATCTCATCTGCTTTTCTTCTCAGCATTTCCTTTTGCTAAAATAAGTAGATACATGTATGATTTAGTTCTTCTTCTGAGCTCTTGCACTCTGCTTTTCCCCCTCAACAACACATCCTGGAAAACACTCCACATCGACTCAGAGAGCTGTTCCTTATTCTAGTTCGGACAAATCCTAGTACATCGTGTGGTCGTCCCAGTTTATCCAACCAGTCTTCTATTTGTGGGCAATTACATTGTTTGCATTATCTTGCAATCATGAACAATGCTTCAATACATAACTTTGTGTATATGCATTTTCATATATACTGTTGGGCAGGTATTTTCAGGGGAAATTCCCTGGGCAAATACCTGGAAGTGAGATTGCTGGGTCCCTGGTGTGTAAATATGTAGTGTTGTTCGACATTGTAAAATCCCACTCCTTAACCGGTGTATCAATTTGCATTTCTTCTGACAGGAATGCCTGCCCCCTATTTGCCACACCAGCAGAATGTATTGAGTCTGAGAGATGAGAAATAACACCTCAGTAGAGTTTTAAAAAATACTTTATTTAGATACAGTTCACCTAGTTGAAGTGTAAAATTCAGTGGATTTTACTGTACTCACAGGTATCTGCAACCCTCATCACAGGTGAGTTTAGAAACTCAGTATCTTTTACCTTCACTTCCTAACTCTCCAGGACCCTCAGCCCTAAGCCAGCACTAATCAACTCTTCCTGGGTATAAATTTATCTGCTTGGGACATTTCATATGAATAGAATCATACAATAAGTGACCTCTAAGAACTGGCTTCTTTTACTTAGCATTTTGTTTGCAAGTCTCTTCCATGTTATAACATATATGAGAACTTCAGTCCTTTCCATGGACAAATAGTACTTCATTGTATGGACATACCACATGTTGTTTATCCATTTATCTATTAATGGATATTTGGGTTGTTTCTGACATTTGCCTCTTATGGATAACATAACTATAAACATCTACATATAAGATTTTATAAAAATAGATTTTTTTATTCCTCTATGCATATATACCTAGAAATAGAATTGCTGGGTCATATGGTAATTCTATGTATATTCATTTGAGGAGCCATAAAACTGTTTTGGTGGAGTTTTTATTTGTATTTCACTTACTGTGAGTGAAATAGAACATTTCCCCTATAGTTAAAGGTAATTTGTTATACCTTTATCAAATCATCTTTCCTTCAATTTTAGAAGCCCTGTGTATCATAGACATTAGTCTTTTATCAGTGATACTATTCCCATTATTTTTCTCCCATTTATCATGTGTCTTTGGATTTTGCTTATGGTATTTTTTTCTATGCATACTTCTTAATGTTTATATAATCAAATTTATCAATCTTCTGTTACTTCTGAATATTGATTTAAGTTAGAGATCATTTGTCTGCACTCAAGAATTCACCTGTATTTTTCTCTGGAGCTTGTGGGTTCACATTTTTGTGTAGCTCTCTCTCTATTTTGGAATAGGTTCTTATGTGTGGTCAGAGGGATAGATCTAACTCAGCACTGTCTACCTGCTTGTCCCAGCACCACTTGGGAACAAGATCATCTGCACCCCAGGCATCTCCCCTGCCTCCCTCATTATATCCTGAGCGTTCATACACACGTAGCTCTACCCCCAGACTCTGCTGCCCTTGAAAACTTTGGTTTTCTCAGGCCCCAACACCGTTATGCTGTTGGAATTCTTAAGAGCACATCTGATGACCTCCTGAGCAGCTGTTCCCTTGCTGAGACCCAACTCTCAGGAGGTCCCTCTTTGCATCTAAGCGTTCATCTCCCGCTGCAAGTAATGCATCCTTCTTGCTATGAACCCACAATTCTTTGTTTGCCTCCCTCTGGGTCAGGTGCTCTGAGCTCTCTTTATGCAAATGTGGCCTCTGCTTTTCAGCCCAGAGGTGACTCTCTGACAGCCCTGACTGTCAACTTTACAGGGAATTTGCTACCCTGTCAAGCAGTGCTGAGTCATATAAATGCCAATATGGTTTTCGTCATCCTTGTCATCGGCTGAAGCAGTAGCGGCTTCCTTCTTCACCTATTGTTTCCAGCAAATGAAGAAATTGCTGATGCTCCAGACAGAGGCTTTAGCTTTGCAGTATCCAAAGTCAGGGGCCCTGGAGGTCAAGTCATGTCTGAAAGATGTCACGCGGGCTGGTGTCATGCACCTCCTCTTGGTGGTTGCCACGTTGATTCATCTCACAAGAGCTGGATAGGCAGCCTGTGCACCCCCAGTGAATTTTCCTCTCCTGCTCTTGGTGTGATGGCAGGATGGCAAATTGGAAAATATAGATTTTACTTAAGGAATAGTTGTAAAGAAGAACAAGAAATGGGCTTTCTACAACCTATGTCTCCCACTGTTGGATAGTAGAATATACAGTCATAGGCATGGGACAGCTAACCTCTAGACAATATCCCCTCCTCCAGCTCATTCACTCACAGCTGGAGAACTTAAGTAGGGGAAGAGAGAGTCAGGCACACCTAACTTCCTTGGAAGGCAGATGAGAACAGAGAGAAAAAGAAAAAGCTGCCATGTGCTATGGAAATGTAGAAGACCAGTGATTCACTCCAGGACTTCTTTGGAAGAGATAAGACTTAACATTGATCTCTGAAGAATAAATTGGATGGCCCAGAAACACAGGCTGGCGTTAAAATGGCTTAAGCAAAATTATAGAGGCAGAAACGTACATTAGGTTGAACCATGTGAAATTGCTGATTTGAGGTCCAACAGTCACAGGCTGGCAAGTTCATATGCTTGAATCTGATTTGGTTTGGGGTACCGCAGCCTTGCTGTAAGCCTCATAGATGGATAATCTGAGGGGCTAAGAGATCCTAAGTTAAAGAGAAAATGAGGACCTGAAATGTGGCCATGGGATTCCACAAAAAAGACAGGAGAGAAAGCTACTTCAGAAATACAGTTGACATTGGCGGCGGTGACCACATCAAATCAACGTTGAGGGAGCCAAGTCCTACAAAGGTCTCTAACATGACCTCTCAGGAGAACTGGGAGGATCTCAACAATATTCATCCCAGAAGTATTCATGGAGCACTGACTGCAGGATGAGCGTTGTTCTGGGAACATAGCAGAGACCAAGACAGGGACACACAGCTAACATAGAGACAGGAATGAGTAGAAGAACAAACTAACAGGACATGATGGCAGAGAGGGGCGAGCACCAGAAGGACAAGTTATCCAAGTTGAGGGAAATGTGGAGTGTCGGAAGTTCCTGGGTCATCAGAGAAGAACTGGCAGAGAAGGTAATACGGGAGCCGAGACCTGAATGACATCAGCAGGGGCACCTTGGAGGAGCTTGGGAAGGGCAGTTCTGGGAGAGAGCGGAAAGTCTAGAGGCCTGAGGCAGGTAACAGATAGAGTAATTGTGGGTCGCCTGTAAGGCCCCAGGCAACTGCACTGAATCAAGAAGTGGGGAGACCAGTAGATGCAATGGGAAGGACAGGGCCCGAGCAAGGAGTTCTGTTTTATGTTGAGCATGCTGCATTTTGAGTTTGGAGAGATGATCTTTTAAAGCTCATCAGGCCCCTGTGTGGAGAAATAACTATGATGAAATTAAAATGGAAGAGAACGGATTTGGTGGGGTGGTAGGAGGAATCAGATCAGATTTGGGGTGAACTGTGACAGTAGAGCCACCAAAAGCTGCTGAGGAATTAGAAACCCAAATAGCTAGGAATAATGCATGACTTCCATTTCCAAGTAGGAGGAAGGAGAGGGGTTTGCCAAGGAAATCCAGGCTTCTGATTCGGACATGGCAAGTTTGACATCTAAATAGCCTGAGCAGGCAGTGGGGAGCCATGAACCTGGAGCTGAGGGGTGAAGTTGAGACTGAAGGTCTAAATTGGGGACTCCTCAGCACAGAGTCATGTTTAAAGCTCTGAGCTTGAATGAGACCCAGAGAGTGGGTAGACAGAGAATATAAGAACTCTGATGACTGGGCTCTGTGATGGTCATTGTTTACAGGTAATGAAGAGAAGGCAGAACTAGCAAAGGATACAGGGGAAGGGCAATGAAGGAGGGAGAAGGCCAGGAAGGTGGGGCACCCCCGAAGCCACGTACAACAAGTGTTTTAAAGGAGAGGAGGTGGCCAGCCCTGCTGGTGTCACTGAGAAGATTTCATAAGACCAGGAGACAGAATTGGCAGAAAGATTGTTGGTGGCATGTTAGGAATAGAGGGTGTGGAATGGAAACAAGATACAGAACATTCTTTTTAAGGTATTTGCAATAAAGAGAAAGTAAAGTAAATCTGTAGGGCACACGGAGTCTAAAAGGAGTTCTTGTTAAGGAAGACATACATATTGTATATTTGTATGCCCAAAATGATCAAGTGGGAGGGGGACGTGGTGACTGGCCAGTGGAGGAGAAGGGCTTGGGTTGACAGCACAAGCAGGAACACTGAGCTGAAACAGAGGCTTGAGGTTTTGCCCATTTAATGTTGGAACTCAGAGCAAAGGGCAGTGTATTAGTCCGATTTTTGTTATCATAAAAAATATCTGAGATGGGCTACCTTGTATGGTAAAGAGTTTTACTTAGGTAACAGTTTTGGAGGCTGAAGTTTCAGGTGACATGGTGCAAACTCTGGTCAGGTCTCCTTGGCCACCTTACCTCATGGCAGATGGCAATGGAGGGAAGGCATGTGAAAAGCAAGTGATCACATCCCCATCCAAAAAGCATGAGGAATGAGTGGGACCAGGACCTAGTTTTGCAATATTCTCTCAAGAAAACTAGTGTCCCATGAGAAATCCCTTCTGAACGTTCACCCCCACTTGACCTAGGACATCCCACTAGGGCCACCTCTTGAAGGTCTATACCACACCAACACCAATGCCCTGGGCACTAAGCCTCCAACTCTTGAATTGTGTGTGTGGGGGGCATATCCAATATCTAGACCATGGTAGATAGAGGTGCAAAATTCATAGGTTTGGTGAGGGAGTCGAGCAGCTGAGTCCCGCGTGTTAGGTGGGTCATCTATGTGGATGTTGAAGTTATCAAGAATATCGAGAGGCCGTGAGAGGGACAATGACAAGGGCATTAAGAGATTCAGTGAATCAGAAGGTATGCTACGTAAGGTGGCCGATGACTGCAATAGGAGGGGTGTCGGGTGGCACTGTGCAGTGGCATGTGCCTCAAAGGAGGTTTGGGAGGAGATAAGAAAGGCAGCCTTGATGAGGACACTTACCACCCTCCTGACTCTACAGGATATGGGAGGTAGAAGGAAAAAGATCACCACTTAAGGGGGCTGCAGAGAGTGTTGGTAAATCTGAGATTCACACGAGAGGTGAAGTGGTGGGGACTTGAGTGCTCACAGATCAGGAGTTCCAAGCCCATGGTATAAGGATTTAGGGAGTAGGAGTGGATGGAAGATTGGGTCAGATTGAGAACACACAGCTATGGAGGACAAGCCTCTGGGAAAAACTGGGTGGTTTGGAGTCCTGAACTCACAGGTAAACTGAGGCAAATAGGGATGTAAGATATGATGGTATTGAGTCTGATGGGTTTTTAGGGAAAATCGTTAACTTATGGCTCATTTTGAGAAGTTTCCTTTGATGGACAATAAAGGTTGGGGCTTTAGGGGACGTGACTAGGGAAGATAAAAAAGGAATTTGAAATTATGGTGGTTGTTAATTTGGTAAGGACTGATGATCTTTAGGAGTAGAGGGGATGATGTTGCCAAAATGGTGGAGAATGGATTCTTCATTAGTAACAGGGAGATATTGGACTCAGAATTGTTAAGATGGTGTAGAATGCTTTTTTTTTTTTTTAAGTTCTCAGGGTATATACTGAGGAGTGGGATAGCTGAGTCAAATGGTGGTTCCATTCCAAGTTTTCTGAGGAATCTTCACACTGCTTTCCAGAGTGGTTGCACCAATTTTCAGTCCTATCAGCAATGTATGAGTGTGCCTTTTCCCCCACATCCTCGCCAACATTTATTGTTACTTGTGTTAAGTGTTACCATTCTGAAGTAAGATGAAATCTCAGGGTAGTTTATATATTTATTTACTTGTTCATTTATTTATTTATTTTAATTAGGGATGTATGACAGCAAAATGCATTTTGATTTCTTGTACATAATTGAAGCACAATTTTTTATTTCTCAGGTTTACATGATGTAGCATCACACCCTATGTGCAGTCTTACATGTACCTAGGGTAATGATGTCCATCTCATTCCACCATCTTTCTTGCTCCCATGCACCCTCCTCACCCTCCCTCCCCTTTGCCCAGTCCACGTTCCTCCATTTTTCTCATGCCTCCCCCGTCCCTACTTTGGATCAGCATCCACTTATCAGAGAGAACATTCAGACTTTGGTTTTTGGAGACTGGCTTACTTTGCTCAGCATGATATTCTCAAGCTCCATCCATTTACCTGCAAATGCCATGATTTTATTTTCTTTCAATGCTGAGGGATATTCCATTGTGTATATATACCACAGTTCCTTTATCCATTCATCTATTGAAGGGCATCTAGGTTGCTTCCACAGTTTAGCTATTGTGAATTAATTGCTAGAGATGTTGAACATCTTTCATATATTTGTTGACCATTCCTATTTCTTCTGTGAAGTGTCTGTTCAGTTCCTTTGTCCATTTATTGAAAGAGTTATTTTGTTTTTGTTTTTGTTTTGTTTGGCATTAAGTTTTTTGAGTTATATATATATATATATATATATATATATATATATATATATCTTTCTGAGGTGCAGGTGGCAAAGATTTTCTCCTGTTCTCTAGGCTCTCTCTTCATGTTCTCGATTGTTTCCTTTGCTATGAAGAAGCTTTTTAGTTTAATACCATCCCATTTATTGATTCTTGATTTTACTTCTTGTGCTTTAAGAAGTTGGTTTCTAAGCCAACACAATGGAGAGTTGGGCCTACATTTTCTTCTAATAGTTGTAGTGTCTCTGGTCTAATGCCTAGGTCTTTGATCCACTTTGAGTTGAGTTTTTTTCAGGATAAGAGATAGGGGTTTAGTTTCACTCTTTTCCGTAAGGATTTCCAGTTTTCCCAGCACCATTGTTGAAGAGGCCATCTTTTCTCCAATGTATGTTTTTGCACCTTTGTCTAGTATGAGATAACTGTATTTATATGGATTTGTCTCTGTGTCTCTATTCTGTTCCACTGGTCTTCATGTCTGTTTTGGTGCCAATATCATGCTGTTTTTCTAACTATAGCTCAGTAGTATATGGTCTGGTATTGTGATATCTCCCACTTCACTTTCCTCATTAAGGATTTGGCTATTCCAGTCATCTAATTTTTTGAAATTAATTTCATGACTGCCTTCCCTATTTCTATGAAGAACGTCATTGGAATTTTAGTAGGAATTACATTTGTATAGTGCTTTTGGTAGTATGGCCATTCTGATAATATTAATTCTGCCTATTGAAGAACATGGGAGATCGTTTCATCTTCTAAGGTCTTTTTCAATTTCTTTCTTTAGCATTCTGTAGTTTTCATTGTAGAGGTCAAAATATTATAGTGATACAGCCACATCAAGATTTATAGCAGCTCGATTCACATTAACTAAGCTATGGAACCAACCTAGGTACCTGCAAACAGATGAATGGAAAAAGAAAATGTGGTATATATACATACTGGAATATTATTCAGTCATAAAAAAATGGCTTTATGATATATGTGGGTAAACTGATAGATCTGGAAACTAATATGCTAAGCAAAATAAGCCAATCTCAAAAAACCAAAGGTGGAATGTTCTCCCTGATATATGGATGCTAACACACAACAAGGGGGAGAGGGAAGAATAGAAATTCAGCAGATTAGACAAAGGAAAATGGAGAGAAGGGAGGGGAGACAGGAGTAGGAAAGATGGTAGAATGAATCTGACTTAACTTTCCTGGGTATATATATAAATACACCACAGTGAATCTCCACAACACGTACAACCACAAGACTGGGAACCTAATTAGAATAAAATGTACTCTGTGTTTGTATAAATATGTCAAAATATACTCTACTGTCATGTATAACTAAAAAGAACAAATAATAAAAAAAAAGAAGTGTTAAGACAGCCAAACGAGATCATTACCACACCGTGCCTTTGCCTAGCCCCTCGTACTTTATAGGTGCTTAGAGTTAGTTCCCTCCCTTTCCACCAGTTTTCACATTGCCTCTGACTTACCCTCCAAATGCACAGGAGTGGACTCCATAGTGCCTATGGGAAGATGGGTATGGATCCGTATAGAGCCATCTTCAGCTGTTAAAACAACTTAGGGTACACACTTGGTTATAAATGGCTAGAGGCAAAAAAGGCACTGAATTAGAAGAAAAGGAATCTGTGGTGTGCAATTTATAGAAATGTGGCCCAGACATTTCAAGACAGTTGCAAAATCTCCATGATGGCCAGGCCAGCTTTTGGGTGAATCAAATGGCAAAACCATTGGGACATTTAGGGAACATTATGGTGAGTATATGAAATTAGACGGGTCAGATGTCATCAATGCTCCAATATCAAGTCTTCATTGGCAACCAACAATAAAAATAGCTGTCAGAATTGTATTTGAATATGTATTGACCACTTTAACTACAAAGTGGGTTACATCAGTACCATAAATACATCAATTAACTGGAAAAAAAAATATTCTTCAGCAGAAACTTTGCTTCCGGTTACATTAGATGGATTCTGAAAAGTTACAGGGTAAAAGATAAGTCCTTTTACTGGATATTCTTTTTCTTTTTATATCAGTTTATCTTTTAATCTCCAATCCACTCTAGAGTTTGTTGAATTCAGAACTATAAAACTTCTGGAAAATTCGAAGTCTTAGGGAAAAGAAATCCGTCATTTGTTTGTTTGGTGTCTTTGTTTCCTGGGGGGAAAAAAATCCACAAAATCTAGCAAATGATGCTTGCTAAATATTAGTATTATCACTGGGTAATATTACTGAGTACAACAGATTGGCATCCCTTTCTGGCTACAATTTACTTCGTTAACCTGGGGAAATGAAACATACATACATACGCGCGCACACACACACACACACACACACACATATTTAAAGTTTATTTGTTTGTTTTCCTGAAAATTAACCTTTTCATGTTCAAAACTGGGTTTGTCACAGAGTATTGGTTCCTCATTTGCTAATTCAGTTTACCTTTAAATGTTTGGAACTTTGTTGGGAATATGGCTTTTGAGTTGTTCAGTGTTTTGGGGTGGATTTCTCCCCCTTGGTGAGCAGCCCTGCAAACTCAAGAACAAAACAAACCATCCACATTAGGGGGGACAAAGAAAGTTCTTATGTCAAGCAGATCCTGAAAGCATTCATCTTCCAAAAGGGAAGGAGGAAGAAAAGGAGGGAAAGAAATCCCCTTATCCAACTGATCTGAAGATCACAGGACTGCGAGGGGGAGGGGGAGGGGCTGGTTCCAGCTTGGCAGCCCCCCCCCCCCCAGGCCTGCCACTTGTCCCTGCTCCTGTCCTGGAGCCTCTTGAGCCTGCAGCTCCTTGATTCTAATCTCTCCAAGCACAAAAGAGAGCGGCTGTGAGTGGCCACTCCGCAGGTCCTTTGAGGAGCAGGCTGGACAATGGCCGCTGGACCGACCCCAGGGGCTGCAGGGAACAGGAAGTTGAGCACAGGGAAGGCACCGGGTCCCACTTCCTTAACTTTCCAGAACTGAAGTGCTCTCCTGGAGGCAAAACTGCATTTTATTCTCGCCTGTAAGTTTGTTATTCTTTTTGTCCTGGGCATTAGGGTAGTTAATGAGTTCTTTCCTCTTATTGCCCTTAAGCTCTTGCCAGTCCCTTCACTCCTTGACCCCCTGCAGGCTGTCCTCTGTCCCTACTTCCATGAAAACAGCCCTCCCACCGGTCAACAAATTCAACAACCTCTTCTCCCTACTTATCCTGTGCAGCTTATTCTCAGCAGAGAGGCATAGATGGAGCCGGCGACCCTCCTTGGCCTCTTCTGCATTCTTAAAACCCTCTCCTTCTGTGGTTGTTTGGAGACTGTTAACTTTTCTGTCTCCCCTTTCTCCTTCCATCTTAACACTGTAAGCGATGCTTTGGGTCCCTCGTCTTCTCTCTCTGATTCCCCCTGCCCATTCGCCCTGGATCTTTTCTGTGTACCTGTTACCTGTTCTCAGCCAGCACCTCCAGACTTGACCTCTCTGAGGCTTCACCTGCTAAGAATTTCCACCGACATGAATAGCAGGAACTTCACCCCACTAGATGGAGGGTGGAAGCCTGTCACCCTTCCTCTTGACTGGCTCTCCCTGTGCTCAGTTTTCCCCTTGGAAATCCTAAACCCCCTTGCCCCCACTCTTGTGGCATAATATCTATCCTTCATTGGGTACCCCAGTGGCTCTGGGAGCCCTTCATGGAAAGAGAGTGCTGAGAATTTATGAATGCCATTGTATCATCATTGTATTTGTGCTTTTGATCCGTTTTGGGTGAAGTTAGTGTCTCTATTCAGTGGCATTGATATTCTGAAGCACCAGCCAAGGATTGAATTTCTCCTCCTAACCAGATACAAGTCTTGAGAGAACATCCAAGAAAGTCTATTTGGTAAATGGTGTCAAAAGTGGCAAAAAAAAAACCAAAAAAACAAGTTTTACTTTTAATTAAAGGTGGTTGTTTGGCCGGAGACTGGTGTTCCTGGGAAGATGCACAGTTTTCCTTGACTGCTGGTACTCTGGAACATGTGCTGATGGGAGAGTCAAGCCATACTTCCTGCATCAGGAAAAAGGGCAGCTTAGGGCTCTGCAGTATTATCTAAGTGATTTAATTGCTCATAAACAGCTTGGGTTCTTACCTCTTCCTCAGTTGTACATAAAGCCTCAGTTTTATGATATCCCCCCCACCATGTGTAATTCCCCATGTATAATCTCTATTCCCCGATGATTTGTTTAATAGGTCCAGTTTCTCCAATTCCAGCTTTTTTTTTTTCATCTCGTCTTATTATGTAGTCAAGTTTCTCAGGATACTGCAAATACCTCCATCCAGCCTTGAGAAAGGCTCTTCAGCAAGAGAGAATCAATGTCCATTGTGGTCAGCTGGGCTCTTTGGGATGCATATTAACCTAAGCCACTTGCCACATAAAGGCATAAAGTCAAGTATAGGTGAGGGAACCTCAGAAGATGTCATTGCTTCCTTCTGCCTTGTTTCTTCTCATATGCGATGCAGTACTTTTAATCTTTGAGTCACCGACTCTGTTCCCATGTGACCCTGGCTTCCTCTTCCAGATCAAGGACACCCCTGCAGATCAAGAGTTTAGATATGGCAGTCTTTCCCCAAATCTCAGATACGAATTATTGAAAAGAAATGCCATGATATGAAACCCACCCTTCATCTTCTCCTTAAATCTCAACATCCCCTACACAGTGTTCAAGTTGGGGGTCACTGTAATAGAGCAGAACTTGCATATGAATTCTTGTAATATTCTGTGTCAAGAGACATGATCTTCTACAAGAAGTACCAAGGCTTCGGGGTATTCCCACCACTGCAATAAGAGAGTTAGTCTTCTTCACCGTATTCCGGGGGAGGACTGATACTCGTGAGAGCAAGGTTATGAATGTACTCTTCGTTCAGAGCAGATAGTGACTCTCGTTCTAAGAGGACACAAGAACAAAGGACTCCAGGCAGAAGGCCAGGGATGGCTCAGCTCAAAGCCCCGCTCTCGTCTCACCCAGGGAAGCCGAGCACATTCTTTCCAATTATCTCTCTTGGACGTTTCTGCTCTTGGGATGTCCTTTCTGTAAACGCTGCCCATGGCTCTCCCATTAAGGATAACTGAGCTATTTCGTGATGTGCAAGAAAAACAAAAACGTAGGGAGCCATCAGAGTAAGACCAAAGTGGAGGCGAAGAGGAGGGGGCACCAGTGTGGAGCTGAAATTACTCTTCCTTCCAGAAGAGAAAGCCAGACTGGGGACGGGGACCACCATCTTAAGCCTGTCTTCTAGCTATTTCCTTCCCCTTCACAAACCACAATAAGTGTTTAGTAACGACCCATTGTCCTCTGGCCCCTGGGACCAACAGGTCCTTGCCACCCCCTTATTCAGTGATCATCTCAGCTAAACTTAGCCACGTCCAATCCACCCATGAGCATACATGCTCTTCCCTAGCCAGGCCTGTTTTCAAAATTCAGCCAGGTCATCTGTGTCTTAAGTAACAACTGAGGCAGTTCCTGACTACAGTGCCCTGGCGTTTGTCCTTGTCACATTCCCCCATGTGATGTGGCCTATCCTCAACACATACACGAGTTGTGACCTCAGTTTTTCATTATCTGCTAACAAACATGTACGACCCTTCACCATACTTTTTTATATTTATATTAACCAGAGCTTGACTGATGTCACCCTAATAACTAGTTAACTGGTCCAGGTGCATTATGAAACCAGTTAGCTCACTGCTTCTTTCTCTCCTTCCTTCCTGGTCACCGTGTCCTACCTGGGCCAACAGGGTATTTCCGTTGCCCATCAGTAGGTGGCTTAAGGCTCTCCTCTGGCCCTCCCTTTACCCAGCCCTAAGTGTAAGGCTCCTTCTGCTCTTGGAGAGCCTGTGTAGGATGACCCTACTTGATCCCTGTTACATTCCTCTGGGCTTGTCAAAGGTTTGCATTGTGTCCCTGAGTAACTGGGGCATGTCACGAAGAGTGAGCACGGCCCAGTCCTAATCATGACAACCTCAGCCCCAGTGAAAGATGAATAATAACAACTGCTCCAGCCAGTCCCAGAAGAGCCCACTGAGGACATTTGTTTTGGAATAATGAATATGGAAATTTGGAATCCATAATAAACTGCAAGCAGTCTTTCAACTCACTCGTGCCGAAAATTCACACTCGCCTTTCCCATAACTTGTCACTTGTGTTTTTTATTGTTCGATATGTAAACAAGGCCGGGAAAGCCTTTGTTCCTTGGTGCCTACTTAGATTTGCCCATTAATCCCAACCCCCCCTCCCGTTCCCACCAATGCATGCAGGATTACACAAAGCAAAAGTCATTAATTTTTATCTCTGACTATCTGTAGGGTTTTTAATGTGGCCTGGCTTGCTTATGCACCACCAATTACATGTCATAAGTGCTTGTAGATGCTGGAGCAGTATCCTGGGCTGATGAATCACTACCTCCTCTCCTGATTAGTATGCAAGGGGCCGTGTCCCTCTTTGAGCAGCTGGCATGCCAATGAGGATCTGGCTCTGCCGGTCAAGGCATCTGGACGTGAATTCAATATGGATTGCTTTAATTAAATGGCTAAGCGCACAAGACGCTGAGAAACGACTCCATCATTGAGTGAAACTTGAAAATATAGTCCACACAAACAAGAGGGTGGAAAGGGTAGGGAGATATTTCATCAACACCGCCCACTCTACCTAAAATCCTTGAAATCTCCCCGTTTGAAGCACAACCACTTGCTAAAAGCATGATGAATTGTGGAATCCACAGTGAAACGTCAGAGGTGAATCTAGTTCATCACCCTTAAATTTAGAAATCAAAACAGAGGAGCAAAAAAACCTACTCTCCTGCCCTTTGCAAAGGTTGGGTTTTAACTCTCCGCTTACTTGTGTGCGAACCAAAGTCCGAATGTACCTGTTACAAACATCCTGGAGGAGAACCGCGAGCTAAGGTAGCTCCACAAATATCAGGAGGACAAAGAGGTCCACGGTGTGCTCATTCGCTGAGGAGGGGAAGGGGAAAGCCGCATGGATTTGTACCATCCACTTGGGATGGGTTTTGCATAGATCAGAAAGATGAAGTATCTGTCGTCCCATGTTTGCTTTCAGCCGATCCCTTATTAGTCTGTTTCAATAAAGGAACAAATGGAATATTTTCATAAGGAATGGGTATTGCGGCAATCACCCCAGTTTTATACTTCTGAGCACTTATTTTTAATTCTGTTGCAACTTTTCTCTTATTTTCACCTCACCCTGGATGCAGCTTTCCTGTATATGTCACTGGGAAGCAAGAGTAGTGGCCCTCTGGATTCAGGCAGGTCTGCGTTCTTACCCCACCTTCATGAATTTCTAGTCGCGTGGTCTTGGACAAGTTATAGGATTTCTCAGAATCTCCTGTTCCTCACTGGAATAAGAATAAGAACCATCTCACCAAAATTTTGTCAGGATTGAGGTGATCCATGCCAAAACCGTAACACATACTGTAGGCTCCTAAAAATGATGACTGTTATTAATGTTTTGTGAAACGTGGTTTTAAGAGGTGACGTTTTACTGACCAAATACAAGGAATATTGCTTCCTATATTTGACTAGATTCACCAGTATTCCCCAGTAGTTATGAAAGGGGGACCTTTAAAATGGGTTGCCAAATGCAGCCACTGCCTCTCCTGTTTTGTTTCTATTCCTTCTGTGCCCCCCCATCAAAGATCTGGTACTTATTATCTCCGATGACAATAATATGCACTACAGATGGACCTGCAGCTCTATTTTCTTTTTTAAATAATTCATTAAGATACCATTGTTAAAAAAGACCCTAAGGCACTCTGCCTTTAAAAATTAAAAAAAAAAAAAAAGGAGAGAGAGAGAGAGAGCGCATATGAAAATGGTAAAACTAGCTCAGCATTCTGGCCAGTATCCCTCCCTCCCTCCTTCTGAGCTGAAGGGTTGGTGACTAGTAAAAGAAGTTAAACGCTGGGACTGTGCTCACCCTGTCCCTGCACAGTCCATTTTCTGGGGTTTCATAAATCTGTGGAGGAGTGGGGCATTCATGCTGGCAAGATCATTAGATCCTAAAAGACCCCCAGAGGCAAATGACAGAAAGCAAACAGTCCACAGTGTGCAGAAGTCAGTTAAACCACACATGGAAAGTACGTAAGATAGATCTTGAAGATTCTATTCAGGACAACTCAACATTTGAAATATCTAAGCTTGATATAAAGTACCCAGGGCAATGAATCTTACTGTTCTCTTTGGAGTCTTCAGAAAGAAGGAGTCCAACCTAGGTTCTCCGGGGAGCATCGTTCATTCACCTTTCAGGTGCCACTTTTGGAAGAAAGCATGTTAGTAAAAATGACTGTCACAGGTGGAGGGACATGAAGCCTATGATCCAACATTGGGATCATCAGTGTTTTCAAAATGGTGGGCCCAAGTGTCCTCCTGGGGAAGCTGGGGGTGGGGAATAAAAGAAGGTTGTTTGAACACTGACTCTTGGAGGGGTGAGAGTTTATCTAGAGAATGAGTCACCATACCTGGTCTCATGCAGCAATTGAATCAGTGAACAGCAGGCACTGTAGTGGTAGATGGAGATTGGCAGTTGAAACCAGTCTACCTGGGCCTCAAAACCAGTTACAAGTCATAAATTTCTTCCCCCTGTTCCAGCTAATAAGAGGAACATAGGGAATGCAAAGAGCTAAAGAACAAGTGAGCCAAAGTCTTATTAGAACCTGACTCTACCAACATCTGAAACCAAGAATCATTTGAGCTTTAAGACCCAAGTGAAGGAGTGAAGTCCTAATGTACACTACCGCTTGGAAGAACCTTGAAAACGTTGTCAAGTGAAATAAGCCAATTGAAGAAAACCACATTTTCTCCAGGATTCTTTCTTGCCAAATGTTCTGTTTTGTGTTATTTAGACAAAGCCTTTTATATAATCCCTAGTGAGATAAGATTTTTCTCAGGAGTAGGACTTCCCTTTTACCTATGAATATTTAAGTTCCGCTGTAGCTCTTTAGAACCTAAATATACACTGGAAATATTTAAGATGTCAAAATGTAATTTGATGTGTTGAACCAAAGAATCAGTTGCATTGTCTTCCAAACCTGTTGGTGTTAGGCATTTTAATATGCTAATGAATATGCAAAGACCCAGATGAGCTATCATTTTAGTTTTTGTTAATACCCTTATTAAGATATAATTCACATACCATAAAATCCACCCAGCTAAAGCATGTGATGCAAGAGTATTTAATATAGTCATAGAGTTGTACAACTCTCTCCATGGGTTGAGAGAGAATATTTTTGGTCCCTCAAAATGAAACCCCATGCTTATTAGTGGTCATCCCCTATTCTTTCTCCCCCAAGCCCCTGGTAACGTTAATATACCTTCTGTTTCTAGAGATTTGCCTATTCTAGACATTTCATATAAATGGAATCAAGATATGGTCTCTTGCAACTGGCTTCTTTCACTTAGCCTATTTTCCAGGTTCCTCCAGGTAGTGGTGTGTACCAGGACTTCATTCCTTTGTGACTTCAGTTTTAAAACACACAAATACCCCCACGTTGCACTGAGAACTAGAATATCAGTTCAGAATGGATTTGTGAACTTGCCGACTCTTGGAAAATAGCCTGTTTTTAGTCTTTAAGGCTTTTCAAATGTGATTCATTGTCTGTGGGTCTGCCCTTTAGATTCCTTTCAGATTTCCAAATTCTTGAATGGCCTTTCCATATGAGAAGAGATATTATCTTCTGTGATTTGTCTACATTAGGAAATAAAAGTGTTATTAAAGAAAAAATATCTTCTTACAGAGCATGGTCACATTACATAGGCCAAATATTTTGAATTTTGATCACCATTTCAGACCTTGAGGTCACGGGCATATCACTTTGCCTCTTAACTTCTGTCTCCCCATCTTGTAAAATGACCATCTATCTCCTCACACCTTCTCTGGTTCCTCCCTGGTCTTAAAAATCAAATGCCAGCTTCTTAGCATAATCACATGAGGCTTTCACAGTGTGGTCTGATGTCACCTCTTCAGCACCCTCTGCCCTGGGCATTTGTAGTATTGGAGCAAGCTCCCTAATTCTTGGACACACATTCAGTCTCCACCTGGCTTGTCCCCCTGAATTTTTTTCTAGGAAAATCTCTTCTCGTCTTATCAGTGCCTGCTGAGATGTCCTTCCCCTATAGAAGGTTTCTCTAGATTCCCCAGGTAGAATTATTTTAGTTATTATCTTATTATGCCATAGATTTTTTTTTACACATTTATCTCAGCATGGCTCACACCAAACTTTAAGTGATCTTAATACACAACAATTCTAAGCACCCAGAACCTAACACTGTGTCTGTACCATAGTTGATCCCCATAAATGATGGTTAAACTGATCAATAACTAGTTTAGAGGAATTGATGTCAAATTGACCATCCTCTTCTCCCTGTCCTGTCACTAGCTTAGACTGAGCTACCATGATGTATCTTGCTTGGCCTACTCCCAAGCTCCCTGGATTCTTTCCTCCTAATCTCCAGTGTCCACCTAGCAGCCAGACAGGTTGGCAAAGAGTTAAATGAGACCTGTATACAAGAAAGAGATTTTCAAATCCAAAAACATTACACAAATATAAGATTTTTAATTGTTCAACTTTGTGTCTTTCTGATTTTGATATCTGGAATAAAAGTGATCAAAAAGAGGGTAAGCCAGGCATGGCGGTACACACCTGTAATCCCAGAGGCTTAGAAGACTGAGGCAGGAGAATCACAAGTTCAAAGCCAGTATCAGTGATTTAGCAAGGCCCTAAGCAACTTAGTGAGACCCTGTCCTAAAAAAAAAAAAATTTTAAAGGGCTAGGATATGGGTTAGTGGTTAAGCACCCTTGGTTCAATCCCCAGTACCAAAAGGGCAGGGGAAGAAATACTGTGTCCTTTGAGATAATTGGAAACACTCTGGCCTGTCACAAAACTGGTGCTGAGAACTACAGGATGCATGATTGTAGCACCTAATTAAGAGCATTTCGAAGCACCCAGAGTCCGGAAACTCTTAACTTCACCCTTCCCATCCTCACGGGTATCTGCTCCAGAAATTCTGTAATTCCTGCCAAAGACCCAAAATCACACAGTTCAGGTGAAGCCTCACACTCTTTCTACCAATGGCCTTCCCACTTATGAAATATTGACAGCACTGGCTGATGTCATCTCCATCCTAAAATCAGTCAGTGGTTCCTTCCTTCCATTTTCATCATCTCATTCTCTCTTTCTCCATATGCCATGAGAAAGCTCCTGAGCCAACTCTACTTACTCAATTTTCTTTGTGGAAACTACCATTGAATTTCCTCCACCCATGATATTCCTGTAATGCTGACCTTATTCTTTCTTCTTCCCCAAACTCTGGCATGTTCTCACAATAAACACTGTAAATAAAAGTATGAACTTGTCAATATGCTTGCAACTTTTATAATTATCCAAGGAAGAAGCTGATGGAATCAAATACCCTAGTCCATCTGCTTCTCTAGATTGAGGCACCATCCGATCTTTTGCCAGTACCACTTCAAAAGTCTCCATAATCCTTTGCTCTCCTGTAATTCATTCTTCACACACGATTTTGAGTGATCTTAAAAACAAAACAAACTCAATTGGATCTTCTCACTTCCTTATCAAAAAATCAAACAATGGGTCCCCAAAGCTTATAAAATTGAGTCCAGCATCTTTAACCTAACCTTTGACCCCTATGTGATCTGGCTTTAACCTGCACCCCACCTCATCTTTGTCTCTCTTCCCCATCCCAAACTAACCAAGGACTTCATATTAGCTATTTTATCTGCCTTGATTCTTCTTCTAGACTCTCCAATAGCAAGAATTTGTTTGTCATTCACTTCTCTTAAGTTATCACTTCAGTTAGCTCATTTCTACTACCCACCCTAAAGGATCCTACTGTATTGGTCAGGGTGAGTAAGGTTGTGCTTTGGTAACAAGCAACCTTAATATCTTGGTGGTTTAAAATTTAAAAAAAGAAGGTTTGTCTTCTGTAGTATTTTACTGGGGTTGCCATAACAAAATATCACATACTGGGTGAGTTAAACAATAGAAATCTGTTTCATTATGGTTCCAGGGTCTAGAAGTCCAAGACCAATGTGTCAGTAGGCTTAGGTTTTCCTAAGGCAAGGTTGGCTTGGCTTGCAGATGGCCACCTTGCATATATCCTCACATGCTCTTTCTTCTATATGTGCAAATCCATGGGTGTCTCTTTGGGTCCATATTTCCTTTCTTTATGAGGACACTGATCACATTGGACTGTTTTTTTTTTAATATAATCAGGTCTTTAAAGGTCCTGAGTCCAAATCTAGTCATATGATGAGGTTGCAGGTTTAGCATTTCAATAAATGAATCTTTGTACCTCTTCCTCGGTACCCTTGCCCATTTTGCTTTCCCAGCCAAGATGCCCTCTCCCTTCCTCTCTCGATGTCTTTTGCAACTCCTCACGTCCAACATTGTAGGAAGAAAGCATGCATAGACTCTGTGTTCCAATAAAATCTTATTTACAAAAACAAGTGGCCATCCAGTTGGGGCCCACAGGCTGTGGGCTGTGATTCGCCAACCTCTAGACCATTTGGGTCTTTGATCTCTTAAATAGCTTACTTTTCCCATAATGGGTGTCTTATTTTCCAACGAAATTTTAAATTCCTTTAAAAGTAGAAATTCCTTTTCCAACTTCTTAGTGCTTCGAAATTATCTTAATAAGGTACTATAAATAGGAGTTTGGTAAATAGAGAATGAATGAGTGTGGAGACCTGCTTGACAATAGCCTATGGTGCTGGTGCTCTGTGGTTGGATCCCCAACCCAGCTCTCTGCACATATGTAGAGTGCAGTATTTTATGTTGTGGTTTTTCCCTGAAAAGCACATCCCAAATCAAGGGCTGTTAGAGAAGGTTGGAAGCAAAAAGCAGCTCTGCACCCACGATAAGAAATATCCCTGCGTTTACCACAGGGCAATAGCCACCAAACAACCTGTTCTAAAATTTTGTATTTAGATTTTCAATATAGCAAGGCAGCGTCTTTCTCGCACCCTTCTACCTGATGGGACCATACATCAAGACGTGCCACATAACCTTATTATTCTGTTATGGCACATTTAAATGGGAAAGTGTCTTTAAACTAAGCTGCCTGGCCATTAAATGTGTGAAAAGTATATCATGAGCTGCAAAGAAAAAAATACTTGTGAGGGATTCCAATGCCTTCTCCCTTTTCAGCATTTTCTGGCTGGTTTCCTCCACATCTGGGCTCCCACGGGCCCCACGTCCTTTTTTCTGCACACCAGGCTGGTGGGCCTGGCAGGGTAGGGGCCCAGCTTTGCCCGCCGTCCCTCCACGCTGTGTGGAAGGGCCAGTGCTGCCTGCTCACGGAGCAAAGTCAGATGGAGTGGAGGGGAAGCAGATGAACGGCGAGGGCTGGGCTTTGATGCCTTTTGGTTGGGAAATCACGAGTTTTATTCTCAGCCTCTACCTCCGGGATTTTTATGTGCTTAACGATTTCGTACACTTTGTAGTTATTTTGGTCCTCTGGAGGGAACATGAGTGCAGCTGTCATGGAAAGTTGATAGACACCAAAAGGTGTTTCTCTCTCTCTCTCTCTCTCTCTCTCTCTCTCTCTCTCTCTCTCTCTCTCTCTCTCTCTCTCTCTCTCCCCTCCACAATATAGTTTACCAGGCTTAAGGAGGAGAAGCCTGCCCACTCTTTGGGAAACAGGGACGAAGCTGATATTTGGTCAGTAGTCAAATATTTTTAAAAAAGGAAAAGCATCTAGCAGAAGGAAAGGTGAGCTACATGCCAAGTCTGCCTTTCTGTCAGCATCTAAGGGAGAAGGTTCTAGAATAAATATATCCAAGCTGTTTTCTGACCTGGACTCTTCCAAAACAGGTTTTTGTTTTTGTTTTTGTTTTAAACAAACAAACAAACAAACAAAATATTGGCCTCTTGTTCAAGAGCTTGATCTGAAGATCATGCATTTCTCTGTTGCTAAAATTTCAGTGGAAATGGCATTGCCTGCCACAGACTGGCTAGGTCCACAGGAAACAGCAATAATTAATAAAATACATATGCTCTGAAGTGAGTATATGCATTTACAACTATGACCTCATTTCATTCTACCAATAATCCAGAGAGGTAATGTGCTGCTATGGCCCCACTTTTCAGACCAGAAAACTGAGGCTCACCCAGCTAGCCAATGACAAAACAAGACTCCACAGCAAAGTTGAGGGCCTTAACCTCTGAGCTATCCTGCTTCCCTCATACTGGCTTTGATAATATAGACTCGTAAGGAAGCCAGAGCTTGTTATGGAACTCTAGAAATTATCAGAGAGCAATGTTCTATGGCCTAAGACTTAGGAGAAATGTGGGGTTGGGAGTGGAGAAAAGGCAATTTATGATGGTGTTTGGCTTTGCTCTCTGTCTTGGTCCTCAGCCCCTCCTGCTGGTCTCAGAACTCCATGTCCCCTCTTCCGTGCCAGGACAGCAGTCCTGAGGGTGCAGGTCTGTCTGCTGGTTCCCATTCATCTAAAGCATTGGCACAAGGTAGATGCCAATCTATGCTTGACCCATGGAACTGAATCCTCTGGCTTCTGGGCAATTGTCATCTAAACCAAGGCGAAGTCAAGCTCACCTCCTGCCACCCGTCCAAGCCAGGAGATGTTTGTGGCTTGCAAAGACTTCCCTTCACTTTATGGTAATGAGATTTTCAAATAAAGCACAGCCAGCCACAGAGAAGTGGAGAAGGGGCCAGGATGAGTGGGGGAGGGGGAAATGTCGGGGGCTCAGGCATCCCACAGATGGTTTACGATATCACTCAGAGCCCACCGTGGGATTATATAGCCCTGTAATTCCTGGCTGTCTCTTGTGTGTGCCACAGCAGTGCTCACTGAATGGCAGAAAGAAACACAGCACGGATAGGTAGGGAGGGTTGTTGGGATAATATCTGCAGAATTATCACCACACTCTCGACGTCAGTAGGAGGAAAAATTGTCACTGTGTTAAAGGAAACGTGAAACCAGATTTCCAAAGGAAATGCTCCCACCAGCTCTAATGTGATATGATGTGGATCTGCAGCTGTCAATGGACTTTTATATTCAATAAATAAATGCCATGTAATTTACCACCCTCGTCGTTATTAGAGTATTTTATTTAAGTGGCGGTCGCTCTGCTATTCATTACAGCGACAGCCCATGGGTTGGGTTTAGTTTACCATGGATGTTTTCTGGAGCCAAACTAGAGCAGGTTCATTTGGAATATGTTTTAAATAAGGGGTCATTAGCCTGATGGGCCGATTTGGATGGTGAACCCCATAGCAAACAAAACTCATTGTCCATGTTCTGAATCTCAAGCCCTCAATTGAGATACAGAGCTGAGGATCTTTCTTTTCACGGTTATTGTATCCCTGCGATTTTTCCCCAGACCTCCAACCTTTTCCTCCTCCTCCTCTACTCCCTCATTTGTACTGGATGCTAGTCTCTGTCCAGTGCTCTCTGGAGATAAAGACCCGCTTTAGCATACAGCACACTCTCCTTAATGCAACCGAGTTCACTCTCATCATTTTAATAGTGGACCTAAGGTATGTTGCCATGTGAACAAGCCATCATGTCACCATAGCAACCAGCCAGATTGCAGCACACCAGTCTGAGGACTGGACTTCCCCCCCCCCCTCTCTCTCTCCTCTCTCTCTCTCTCTCTTCCTTGCCTGGGCTCTTTCTTTTGTTAAATTTGCTGAAGTGCTCACAATAGGAAGATTCAGTCTGCTTTTTCAAGCGGGGTTTCGTTTAAACCTGTAAATTGTTGTATAAACAGAAAGGCCACCGTGGCACTAGACTTACTTTCAAAGACGACTTGATGAGGACTTTGAATGTGGACCCCACCCCCACTCTCTGCCATGCCTTACAGTTTGATCAAAAAAGAGATGATCACACGTATTGGTGGCATTTGGACTTAACCAACCCCCCGCCCCTGAGTTTCTTCTTAGCTTCCCCCAGCAGGACTCCGTGACTCTCCCATCTGGGCCTGGTGACCACAGCTAGCCCTCCACGCCGCTCAGAAGCCCTTTACAGTTTCTGAGCTCTGTAGGACCCGAATTAGACCCAATTAAAGATGTGGATTCTCCTTCCCCTTCCCCTATTGCCAAGTACCTGTGCTGGTTCCAATTCCAGCCGCATGGGGAGAGCTGGCATGTTGAAAGGAGGAGCGATAAAGGAACGTGGATCGTGTCCGCCTGCCCACATTCATCAGCCTTGCGTGGCTTTTGATGCTCCTAACCCTTCTCATCTTTGTTCGGGGAAGCATAAAGATTCATTCTTCCAGGCCCTCACATCTTTTCCTATTTGATTCCCTGCTCTCCTGCACAGAGTGCATCTATTGCCTGCCCTGGTCCTCTGTGTCCCCTGCCCCCGCCCTCCACAGCACCAGTCCCCTTGAGCTCCTGGCCCTTCCATGACGCTCACTGCTGAGCAGCCCCATCGCAGGCACCGGTGCGCACGGGCGCTGGATGGGGTGAACTGCCCTCCACGGGCAAGAAGGACCGGTTCAGCTTTGTGCATAAAATTACAACAAACAAGCTTCAAATAACGCAGGACACTTTCATAATTGATTTATGCAAGGGCGCCTAAAGTTCTATTACCTTTTGTTTAGCTCAGGGGGCCTGACTCTATGCAATCCATTGCTGAAACTAATTACAAGATATAATTAAACTGTGACACAAAGATATTATACCCTTAGTTTACTAATGACACCGCGAAGCTCTACCGCCAGCACAGGACAGTGATTACGCTTCATTTATTATTTATCCTTTTGCTAAATGAGACGCTGACATTTTCAAAAATTACTTTGAGGTTTCTTAATTGTCGGCAGCAGGATGGACCAGAAGGAGATCTCCTTCCTCTTAGTTACTTATCCAAACCTCAGAAGCATTATTAGCCAAAAGAAAAAAGAATAAAGGGGAAAAAAAAAACAGTCACCCAACAGTAATAAGTAAAGCGTAATTGCATCTTTGGACATTTTTGAATTTTTATAAACAGCGCTCCACAGTGGATAGGGCAGCTGGCCAGGGGTGTAGGTCCAGGGGAGAGATGCTATGTGGTGAAACTGAAGGTGATTCTTACTCTGTAACCTGGACAAGTCCAGATGGCCCTGGATGGGTGTGGGAACAGGCCAGGCCATGAAGGCTAAAAGGAAACTGACCCCAAGATTCCAACGCTTCTCAGGAGCCCGATTCAGCAGGCAGAAAGCAGGTAGGGCTCTGATATTATACTGATATTGGGGTTCTTTGCAACTTTCCCCCTTTACCATTTCCCTATGCAAGACAACTGGTTGGTCTTACTGAGGTAGAAACTTTTTGCATATGAGACCAGTCAGATCTGCATGGACTAATGCGTGTTTCTGCCTTGCCTACTCTTTTACACTGTCTGTAGGTAGCAGGATTCCCTGTAAGGACTCCTAGACTCCCAGTGGATGCTCTTGCTTCACTGTAAAGATTTCCTTCCTCCCTTTCCTTTAATTGTCAATATCAGTCAAGCTACTGGCAGAAAAGTGCTCTGGAAAAGATGGGAAATGGGAATTCCCTCTGTCAGCCTTTAGGACTGGAATTCTCTGGGCCTATTTATTTACCACCCCTGCATCTCCATGCATGAACCTTGCTTTATTACCCTCTCATTTATCATGTTCTTAGAACAATAAAAGATTAATTTACTGGCTGCCGTTTGATGAGTTTTTGATGCCGCGAATGTGTGTGTGCATGAGTGGATCTGCTTACAGCTCATCTGGGTCAGACATCCTACAAGGTACCACTGGCCCCGAATGGCCACTAACCTCTCCATAACCCCAGTGGTGATGCAATCACAGCAACCGCTGGTCGACTTGAGACAGGGTTTAATTTCTTCTGAGTGTAATGGCATCCGGCATCTATAATTATGCTATTTTCTCTCCTGTGCTGATTAAATACGATTTATCCAGAGAGCTAAATGATGAATATTTGAGTGGAGTGTGTTGAGCCAATAGCTGGTAAAATAGCCACAATAAATAAACTTGGGGTGGGGTGGGGGGGCTTGGCGATACATTGACTCTGCCAGGTAACATTAGCAGGTGCAGGTGGAAAGGAAGCAAGATTAATACTGATGCCAGTACCACATCCTCCTCCCCCACTTCTGCTTAAGAAAAAAGCAACCCTGAAACCTGGAAATCTCACCTGGGGAACTTACTCAACCTCAGCATTCCTGATGCAACCAGATTCCACCCCCATCAATATTGTGGTTAGGTGTTATTTCCAGAACTGCACCCCTCAACCATACTCTTCATTCCCCAGCACACAACTGAGAAATGAACTTCTGTAGCACCTCCTCCCATCACCCTGGGCCGGCTCATCTCACGTCTCTTGTGTTTACTAAAAGGAGACCTGGTTAGTCCCAGTATTCCTCTGCCTATCTCCAAGATTCTCGCTTAAGCTAAATGTCTCACGATAGAACCACGAGCCTGATGCCAGAATGGGTCAGGTAACCCTTGCAATCATTTCCATCTCTTAGTTCCAGGAGAAAATCAAGAATCCTGAGCAATGTCGATTCCTTTCTGCCCCTATCATAAGGTTTATGAGAAATGGTGATTTAAGTGTTTGTGCTGACTGGTCAAGAAGACAGCATGGATGTGGGGGCCTGTTTGGAAGTGGCCTAGAGATGGTACAAAGTAAGCAGTGTATCAGCACAAATGTCTTGAAGCCACCAAAGTCCTAAATACAGTGAGCATGTAGCAAGATCCTTCTCTCAAGGCATGTGGAGTGTGATTGGCACCCCTATGCGTGAGCCATTGGAAAAGAATACCAAATAACATCTACCTGAAAGTCCTGGGTTGCACGGTGGAGATTCCATTAACCACGTAAGAACAGGTCATTGTAGGTTGAGAGCTGCAGGGAAGGCCCAAAGCAAGTGTTGACTTTCCAGGTGAACAGCCAAGAGTGTTGGGGCTGGGAGTTGAGAGTGAATGTAGAAAGGCAAAAATGGAGGAGCTGGAATTCGAAGAGAGGAGGCAGCCTCTGCCTGTAAGCAAAGCCCAGTGACCCCACACCTTCAAATTATGTCACTTGAGACCCTGCCTTCTCTCCATATTCAGATTGGTTTTCCTCAGTGACATTCACTGACCTCAGCTTTGTACTGCCCAGAAACAGTCTTGCAGTGGGCTTTTCTGTTGGGGCCAGACCCCTGCTGCCTTTGATACAACACCTCAGGTTTGGATTGGACTGGAAGCTTCTGGATTCATTTTCTCCTTGACATCCACAGTCTTTTATGACAAAATATCGAAAAAAGAGGAGGCTGCTCTCCAAGAGCCTCTGACATTGGAGTGGCCCTTGTGGGCCTCACTAGGAGGCCAGGGAAGGCTGGAGCAGGCAGGGCTGTGGGTGCTGGATCAGTCTGTGTCTCCCGTGCCCTTGACTTTGAGGCTGAGTTGCTGCTGCTTTAGCAGTAACACCTTCCTCCTTGCAACTCCCAAGGGGACAGCAAATGGATTTAAAAGCTACTCTTACATAGAACTGTAAACAGGAAGTGAGAGGCAATGACACCCTCACAGGGAAATATCCTTTGAGCATATGTGGATGCGCACAAAGAACATACCATCTCCTTGGGTGCTCTGGTTCGCTAGGCATTTTGCTTTCCTCTTTTGCTAACCTTCTTTTTTTTTCTTTTTTTGTTTTGTTTTCTTTGCTGCTGAAATCTCATGTAATAAAACCATTGTATTTCTGTTTGGATCTGTTTCAATGCCTTTTTTTTTATCCACTACCTGGTACCATGGCTTGTTTTTGTGCTGCTTGTGTCTGTGTTGTCTTTTTGTTTGGAAATGATGTGAAAGATGAACCCGCGAAAGAGAATCTACTTTGCATGGTCCAAAGAGATAGCAGTATTTGCAGGACTCCAGCGAACGTGAAATTAAACTGAGAGTCGCAAGAAGGTTTTCCTATCAGTGAAAGGTTTGGTAAACTCATAGGTAGAAACTTGACCATCAGAATTGCTGAAATCAGCTGCATGTGGTGGTGTGTGCCTGTAGTCCCAGCAACTGGGGAGGCTGAGGCAGGAGGATTTGCAAGTTCAAGGTCGGCCTCAGCAATTTATCAAGGCCCTGAGCAACTTAGCAAAACCCTGTCTCAAAATAAAAATTAAAAAGTGCTGAGGATGTGGCTCCGTGGTAAAGTGCCCCTGGGTTCAATCCCCAGTACCCCCCCCCAAAAAATTGCTAAAATAGGACAATACTTGAAACCTTTAGAAAAATAACAACATCAAACAAAGATGTTGTGTCCACCAAAAAACTAAAAAGTAAATATTAAAAAATTCTCTCTCTCTCTCTCTCTCTCTCAAAAATAAAAAATAATAAAAAAATAAAAATAAGAAAAATAACAACACATGTGCTTATGCATTTTTACCGGGTAGGAAAAACATGAAAGAAGATTCATGTAGTTGAATTACTTTGAAACAAATTATCTGATGAGGATAGAGAGTATAAGTGGCAAGAGAGTTGCCTCCAACTTCTGGGAAAGTCCAAGTGCCCAGTACATCTTTATCAATCAAATTGAACAGATGCCAGGAAGAGGAAAGATATGTGCCTTCTTGCCTTGGATCTGTCAAATATTGAGAAATGTCCCACAGGGGTGGGGGCCATCTAGGGGAGGGAGTGATGGCCACTTGGTAGCAGGAGAACCCCAGGGAGATCATTCTTTAGCTCCAGCAGCTGACTTCTCCTACCTTGAGAGGTTACTTCTGTTAGTCCCCCAACTTCACATCACCTAAACTCTGAATGTGCAGCTGTTGAGAAAGCAAAGAGCTCCAGGAATTGTCATGTAGACATGTGGATGTTATAGCCAGAGGGCTGGACCTTCCATCAAACTCTGCCATTTACTAGCTGAATGGCCTTGAACAAGTCATTGAATATTTCTGGGTCTCCGTCTTCTCATGTTTAAAATGGCGATAATAATCACACCTATCTGTATTAGTTAGATTTCTCCAGAGAAGCAGAGCTAATAGGATGTGTAGAGAGAAAGGAGATTTATTAGAAAGAATCAGCTTATGTGATTATACAAGCTGACATGCCCAAAACCTGCAGTGGGAGCTAGCAGGCTTGAGACCCAGGAAGGCTAATGGTGCAAATGAAGACCAGGGGCAATCAAATGGAAAATTCCCTCTTGCTCAGGGAGGGAGGTCTTTTTAAATTCTATTCAGTTCTTCAACTGATTGAGTGAGGCCCACCTACTTTATGGAGGACAATTTGCTTACTCAGAGTTCACCAAATTAAATGTGACTCTCATCCAAACCACTCTCCACACTGACACATAAAATTGACCACCTCAATACATCTTAGGGCTGTTGTCTTTGCCTGACACGTAGTATGGGCCACGTAAGTGTTTGTGCCCATTATAACAGATGGTGAAAATCATAAGAGACAATAGGGACTATTAGTTCCATTGCTACTAATACCATTATAGAGTCTAAAATACCAAATTTCACAGCCCCAGGTCTATTGCTCATCACTGCATGACCTTGCCCAAGACTAACCTCCCCCAATCTACATTTCCCCACAGGTGTATGAAATAGTTGATGTCGGATGAGGTTTTGAACTGTGGAAGTTTTGAACTTCCACAGGTAGTCAGTACTCTGCAGGTGTTTGCACCTGAAGCTATGATGATGATGATGATGATAAATGTTACTGTCATTAACTACAGAATTTCACACAATTCTAGTTTGGGTCAAGGATCTCCAAATCTTCTCTGTTAGATGGGGATATAAGAGGAGTCACACTTTGAACTTGATTTGATGCATAGGAAGTTCTATATAAATGTTGCTACTGTAGTCATTATGATTAGGATGACTCTTACTATCGTTAGCATTCTAGAATCTGATACACTAGCTGTTGACCTTGAACATAGAATGGTAGCTTCCTCATGAAGTGGCTGTAAGGATCAAATCAAGGCACGTGAATGCTTGGCACCTTTCCTGGCCATGCCCATGGACGGCCCTCAGTAAACATTGGCCGCTCACATTAGTTCATGCACCAGGGATGCAAGACAGTAGTAGCAATGTTGCTCTTTGTTCCCTCCCGCCCCCCACCGCCCGGCACCTGCTCTGTCCTCCCTACAACAACCCTGATACGCGTATTAAGTCAGTGACAAGGGCTGTTTGACTTTCAAAATTAACCACCAAATTTTGGACAACTTAGATGTAGACAAATTCATCCCCTGCCCAATTATGTAAAAGAAGATGCATTATCAGTTCTCATCGGTGATTAGTGCTAGCCCTGAGGTCTGGGCTCATGCCGAGCACATTTGTCCCTTTTCTACATGACAGCCCTCCAAATATTTGAAGGGCGCTTTCATGTCCCTCTTGAGCATTCTTCTCATCAGACTAAACATCTCTAGCTGCTTCACCCTATGTCACGTAGCACAGTCCTCACACCCTCTCGGTCTGGGTTGCTCCCATCTGGACCTACTCCAGGTCCTCCTCGTCTCCTTACACCATGTCATGCAGGACTACATTCAGCAGTGTGTATGGGCAACCAGCCCTGCAGAGGACTCCGGTGTACCTTCTCCTGGTGCAGTATTTTATGAAGGTATACCACATCAGCAGTAGCCCTTTTAGTAATCCCGTCAAGCCTTGAGCTTCAATTGGCTCATGCCCCTTATACATGAGATTGGTCATAAGCAAAACCATCTTCCTCTTGCCTTTGACAATAAAGGCTTTGGAACCTGTATCTGAAAGTCTCATGGTCCAGTTATATTTCATCTTAAGTTTGGCCTATTTCAAACCACTGGTGTTTTGAAAACAACAACAACACATTTGTTATATTTTTATTAGAAAATTAATTCATGTTTATTGTAAAGATATTTCAGAAACACACAGAAGTGCAAAAAAGAAAACAAATATTTTCGTCCTACCATCTAGAGGTAACCAGTGTTGGCATCTTTGTGGCTTCTTACCAGTCCTGTTTCTCAGGTTGATTGTTGTATATGGCATGTATATGCACTTTGTTGTTACAAAACTGGGATCCCACGGTATATACAATATTGATTTTTTTCCTTAATATAATACTGTGCAAAATTACCTGTTTCATTAAATGATATTGGAAAATATGACGGCAAAGCACATCCTGTGGACATATGGATAGTCTATAATTAATTTAATCATTCTTCTTGGAAATGAAGATGATTTCTAAAATTTTGCTGTTTGAATTAATGCCTTGATAAGCATTTTTTTTTGTCTATATCAGAATTCCTCCTCAGTAGTCTTGATATTTGGGGCTGGTTCATTCTTGGTCATGAGAACTATCCTGTGTACTGTAGGATATTTAGCAGTATCCCTGACCTCTACCCACTAGATGCCAGTAGTATCACCTCTGTTCCAGCTGTGACAAACAAAAATATCTCGAGATGCTGCTAGTCTTTTGTCTCTTTGGTTGTCTATGTAGGGAGACAGTGAGAGCAGTCATCCCAAGTGCAGAGAGTAAAAGGAATGCATATCAGTAGAGGAATTTTTAAAAATAATAAAAATCCAACCAAAAATGGTTGCTTTTTATTATCATCATGTGCCAATAAAATAATTAATAAAATCTTCCCCCCACCATAGTAGAATGTCCCCATTCCATCATCGCCACCACTGCCCACTCAAGTAGTTTTGCTTTTGTCTCTTTTAGAAATAATCCCAAAGTAGGCTGTTTATGCTCTCCAAATTTCATAGAATTTTAACAAAACAACCTTCTTGATAAGTTTTGTCTCCCCCACACCCTTGTAACTTCCTGATCCTTACAGTTCTCAGACCCACTGGGCACAGGGACAGAAGGATGTTCCTATACTCAGAATTATCTCATCCCTCTGTTGAGCCCTATTTTCCTACTGAATTTAGTTCAAAGGTCCTAACTCTTTCTTTAGGGTCCATTATCTCCCATTTTCCTGGGACCACCTGCCTGAGGTTCTCTGGTTTGCCAAGATACATTTCCATTCTAGTACTCCTCTGCTCAGAACTGACCTTCCATGTCTTGGTTTACTGCTGATGAGACGTGAACCCCATTCTAATTCATCCCTTCCCAGACCCTCAAACTTGACTTGCTCCAGTCCCCAGATGGGTGCTACTTTGGACCAGTCTCCTTGCAGCCCTGAGAGTACACAGATGGCCCCGCTTCCTTGGAATCCCCTTTCTCATTTCCTGCACAAACCCTACTGGTGAGAAGACTTCCTTCTGTTTTAAATCACTCATCAATGTTCTGCTTCTCTGAACTCCTGATCATATGGTCTGGATCCTGTCATGACACATGATTGGATATTTCTGTTTGTTTTAGCAACTTAGTCCCATCTTGACAATCAGAATACAAACTTCCTGAAGATAATGATATCTCCCACTTAAATATCATCTCAAAAAAATGAGTCTGTAAAGAGTCAATAAATAGTTGGTGATAAATGTACATATTTTGTTATATCCTGTTACTGAACTTTCTCAATTAAAGGTAAAATTCAGTGTAAGAACTGAAAATAAATGTGTATACATTTGGATAGCTTAACTTAGCTTTAATATTAACTAGTTAAACATCTCAACCTAAATCTCAAAAAACATATCAGACTTTTCTATTCCATCCCTATCTGATGTGTACTTTCTGTAGGAACCAAATGATCAGTAACTCCCTCTAACAGTTCTGGGTACATTTCCCCCCCATTTAGTTGTTTATTCCTTCAGTATTGAAAGCCATGCCACCCAGGTTTCAAAATCTGGCAAATTTGGAGATGAGTGCTGGTTCTATAAAATCCAAGGGCTTCCTGAACTTTCTTTTCTGTATTCCTGTAAAGGTAATTGCTACTCTTCAAGGTACCTGGTGCCCATTTTCAAATGTCACCCCACAATTCATTTGAACTGAAAATAATACCTAATGCTCTTTGTGCTGTCCTCCCAATTTTTCAAACTCTGAACTTTTAGGAAATTATCCCAATCACACTGTGGGTAAAATAAAAAAAATTAAAATATGAATTTTAACAAGTCAGAATATAAAGAAATCAAAAAGATGTCTTAAGAAGAAAGATGGCCGAGGGTGAGAACAGAAGACCGTGCCGCTGTTTCTCTTGAGAATCATCAGCATATGGCTCATTTCTCCATCTGTGGTACCCGTGGCTATTGGATGTCACGGGAGAGCCCAAGAGAGAACACCAAAACAAAACAGAGTTAACCTTGACCTGGCTACTGGCAGGAGAGATTCAAAGGGCTGTCCCAAAACAGACCAGATTCTCTTCGGAGAATATGTTTTTGCACAAAGAAGCTGTTTTTTCCAGTTTCAGGGAAACCAGAGAGTTCTTTTATGTCCAGCCTCCAAAAGCTCCTTGACCAACAACCTTGAGTGCTCACTGTCCTCATGGGGTCAGCCCGGATTGATTTAGTGATTAACTCCAACATTTTTCTGGCTCTTCCACTACACCAGCACATTTCAGGTTTCTAAATATAGGTCAGCCCAGGCAATTAGGAGAGAGCTTCTGTTTTTTGAAAGGTATTCAGCAGGCAGAAAGCCCAGTTTACAAATGAGTGATCATGTGTGCGATGTTTGTCCTCAGACGACTTGACTGACAGGGACCACTATATTCTCGGCTACTTTATTTCAACATGTGGGGAGGATATAGGAGAGGCTTCTGCACTTCTTGCTCCAAAGACTACTTGCACCACAAAGAACTTTAATTTGTCATTTAAAAAATGCATTTGCAAATGACCTTGTTGGTCACCTCCATTTCAGGTTGTGGTCTTGCTGTTCTTGTTGTGTGGGAGATGAACTGATATAGGTCAGATGAACCCATGGTCCCACATATGGGGACCCATAGCTGGCTATTGGTAGCTTCTTCAGGAAAGCCTCCCATTTAGTCTTCACCTAACTGCACACCCTTCTCTCAGGAATGTCCAAGCTCAAAAATAGGCTCCACTGCCCCGGGAAGCTAGAAATAACAATTGATTTGGGTAGGACATTCTTTAGGAGGCCAATATCAAGGATGATATTTTACATTAACAATCTGATTCCCTTTGGGCAGGGCCTGGCAGCCTATTCCTCCCAAGCCACAGGGTCAATTAGTCCAGATGGTCCACTCACAAGCAATGCCAAGTACAGACTCTAATCATGAACTTCTAATAAGATGATACATTTGGGGGCATTTGAAGTATTAATGTGCTATATGCAAATGTTGGAACTACCAATTTTTGCAACAGTTTTTATATAGGAGCAGGAGGGAACAGCAGAGAACACACTATATGGGACCAAAGGAACAGACTTGGTTTTTCTTGGGCTCAGAGTTCACAAATGTACTTTAGAAGAGAGTAGTATTGAACACAGTAGAAACCTGGTAGACTCTAAAATGTAGTTCTTCAACATTCACTTCAGTAGCCCCAGCAGCATAAGCAATACCTGGGAATTTGTGAGAAACAGCATCCCAGGACACACCCCAGGCCAGCATCTGCATGGTGAGATCCCCAGGTGATTGCTTTGCTGGTCACAGTGAGACTGGTTTAGAAGTCCACAGAAGTTGTGGGCTCCGTTATCCACCTGGGATTGTGTAGATCTCCATGCACACAGAAACTGGGCCTTGGCATTGTTCCTGCCAGGATGCTGAATTTTATTCTCTCCAAAGAGGAAGCAGCATATAAAATGAAATCATCTACCATCGTGTGATGTTAACATATCAAAGTCACCTTTCCTTTCTTCCTTTCCGGTGCTTTCTCCCACCGTAATGGATATGGCTGGCAAGTTATTAATGCAGAAACTTCCTGGGACTTGGGGCATTTCAAAGAAGCGGAAATTCTTGGGCATCGCAGTGGTGAATGTTGGCTTCAGCACTGCCGGGTGATCTCAAGTTGCAGAGATGATAACTAGGAAAACACACGACCCGATGGGCTTTCATTTCTTGCTCAGCAGAGACATGCAAGCCAGTGAAATTTGGGAAGAAACTGATTACTATTCCTAAACTACAGTAGTTTCTTTCTTTCTCATCGTTAGCTTCCAGAACACAACACCTCACCTTGGATGTCATCTCTGGGCTATTTCCGAATCCATTGTCCTCTATTCATGGACCAATTGCCTAGAATCTGCCCAGGGCAATGACTACCTAAGTGATGTTTGAAAACAGATTTCTGCTGCTCTCCTTTGTAATAGATTATTGACCCAAACTTGGCCTTTCCTCTTATTCAACAACTTTACCTGCTAGAAAATCCCTTTCTCCAGCCACCCCTGGCCAATTGCTTCCTTCTGAGGACTCCAGAATTGCCCTGCTTACAGCCTCCCTCCTCCCTCCTCACCACCACCATCAAATTGGCAGCTCACTCACTGTTATGAGGCAAGACTGGCTCTTTCGCTCTAGTCTTGGGCCATTTTTCCTAGGCTGCTTTTTCTTTAAATTTTTTTTTTAATTTTATTTGTGGTCTCTGTCATTCTGCTGGGGCAAGGGGGTAAAGAGATCTGACACTAAGTGCGGGGAAATGCCGAATCTGGAATCTATCTTCCAGACGGCACAAGAATAAAAATTCATGGCAGGACAGCCGCTGCTGACACACTCCCAAAGACATATTGCAGGTAGCATTATTTATTGTGGCAAGGAGTTCATAGAAGTGCTACCTCAAAGCACCCTGAGAGATCCTAAAAAGCCCATCTCCCATCAGGTGAGGCAGATTTATGGAGGCTGCTCTGGAGAGGTCAGGCGGTGCGGCTCAGGAAGCAGGCTCCTTGCAGAAATCCTGGATTCCCTTAACATATTCAGTGCAGTGCGATTGGTTCAAAGGAGGGCTTGAGTCTGTAATGTTGACCATAAAATTGCAGTGACACGCTGCTTTAGATAAGAGGGCTGGAGGAAGGGGGCAGGGATGCTGCGGGCGCTGGAGCAGCCAGCCCAGGCAGGACTGGAGCATGCGCTCATATTTTAGGTTAATATGCGGGGAGAGGGTGGGGGATGGGACTGGGCAGATGAATGTTCACACAAAGAAAGCTGAACCCACCAGCCTGGCCACAGCATCCTGCTCAGCATCCGGGCACCCTGCACCTGTGCGCATAAGCCAGGTGAGAGCAGGTACATGGAGACGCACAGGGACCTCGTGGTGTGCATGGAGCCGTGCTAATAGAAAAGCATACTAAAGCCAGGCTAGCCAGTGTAGCCCCACCACTGTCCTGGAGTCACCCGGAGAAAGCACCACTCTCCCCATCACCCCTGCCAATTTGGTCAGGTGTCTCACAGGTTCACCAGGCCAACAGCTCACCAGCCTCGGATGCACAGAATCTGACTCCACTTCAGGCCGCCCAGACACAGCCCGGAAGTGACGTGCTTCTGCAAGCTTAGTGGGACTGAGACTCAGAGGAGGCTGCTCTGTCCAGGAATCAGTGACATCCACACTGGGCCAAGGGCAGGACAGGCACACTGAGGACGCATGACATGACCTTGACACCTGGGTGGAGGGTTTTTGACCTCGGCACATGAGGGAGCACCAGAGACAGAGGCAGCTCAGTGTCTGGCATCTGACTTGCTCCTGGTGGTCAGTTTCCACTCACCATGTTTTGGGGGCACCATATTTGTCCTTCAAATCGGTGGGCCCTCTGAGGGCGACTTGGTTAAAGAGACTTAATTGCAGTGACTTTCCACATCTGAGTTAGAGATAGAATGTGTGAGGGGAGAAGATGGCCATCTGAATAATTGAGGTGATTATCTTTTTCTGAATTATTCAGCTAGGACCTAAATTGTCCTATAAATTCAGAGAAAGGTAGGTTTTTGGTTTGAATTATACAGATAATAGCTTTAATTCTTCACCTCACTCAAGCCTGTGGGTCCAGTTATAAAGTGACTCTTTCTCCTTTTATTGAAATTACTGTCATGTAGACCTTTGGCTCCACCTGGTTTTAAATGTCCCTCCAGACCAGATATTTGGGATGTCCATCTCAGTTCAGAGGATCGGCCCCTAGAATGGGAACCAAAGGAGGCAAGAACTTGAGGTTAAAAAGCTCCTAAACTATCTCCAGTTGAGTTTTGTGCCTTCATAATTCTGCCCGTTTAGAGGATTCCCTCTAATTCCTTGGCATGCCCTATTGATCTCTTCTGTCCATGATTTTTAAAGTGCAAACCCCCCAACATTGTTCCATGCAAAGGGCACCCAGCACTGTCGTATTTCTATGTCACTTGCTGTCCTACCCCCCCTACTGGCTGTGTCCTGAGGGATGTGGATACTGACTCCACCAAGTCCAGGAGGTTGCTCTGAGCCTCTGAGTGCCACTGCTCTGTGGTCATCCTTGCCCACTGGCCTCCACAGTCCTTCCTCCCAGTCCCACTGCTGACCCCCTGAGGTCCAACGCTTGACCTCATTAATACAAAAGGGGAGAAAGCTAAGTGAATGTTTTCGCAGCCTCCTTTTTCTCCAGGCCAACTGGAGGTGATCAGGGCCAGAGGCTTCTCTCTAGTTCATAAACCTGTTAGGGTATTCGGAGTCATGATTCTCTCATTCAACTGTCTGTGCTTTTCCTTGGGACAGCTAATCCCTCAGCGTGACTGGTGGAAGCCGCAGTATTGATTTCTGTGTCTCTCTAAACCTCAGTTGTGTTCAACGCTTGTTAGACATCTGAAGGAATATCCAGTGGGCTCTGGGGGCAATTTGAGAGCGTGGCTCAATAGGCTGCTCTCGAGAGAAGTTTCTGTAAGGTTCCCGGGCAAGCCAATCGAACAGATTTAAAAATGAGAAAGAGAGACGAGAAAGAAAGGGAAAGGGGAGGATGAGAGGAGAGACAGAGACAGGGGAGAGGGGAAAAGATGAAGGAAAATGAGAAAGAGAAAGGAAAGAAACAGGGGAGAGTGGGAAGGAAGACAAAGAAAGGAAAGAGCTTTCTCCTGATAATAGAAATCTTACAGATTTACATCTTTCTGCCCCTTTAGTCTCAATTCTCCCTTTGTTTATAAAGGAGCTTTTTAAATTTTCTGGTCAACACCAACTGGACTGAGAAGAAGATGCCCACACGTGGCACCTTCTTGGCTGGTACATACGTTGAAGAGGACCCAGGGAAGTCCATGGAGTGTATGCACTCTGTTGAGCCTGATGGTACCTGCAGTGGTCACTTCTGGAGTCCTGGGTGCATCTCTGCTACTGTGCAAAGATGAGAGTTGGGGATGATTTTTCTCTGTCCCTCTGGAGGCAGAAAATGCCTTTTCTTGAAGATGCCCAGGCTAAGACCTTGAAGTCTATCTAAAGTAATCTCAATTAGGGGCAAATTTGCACCACCATACCCCCATCCAGAGGACATGAGGCAACCTCTGGAGACATTTTCGATTGTTATGACTGGTGGGTAGAGGCCAGAGATCCTGCTAAACATCCTCGGAAGCACCACAAAAACTGATCAGATCAGAAATGTCAGGTTTAGTAACCTACTCGAAGCTTTAAAAAAGTATGACTTCATTTTGTTGTCTTATTTGCTTCCCATGTTTACCTAATATTCTATTTAGTCACAATTATAAGATAGGCACCTCTAGGGAATATTTTTTTAAATCAAAAGGAAAGACAAAGATGTGTATATGTCCAAGCAGTCCCACCAAAGTCATCCTAAACCAGCCTCTCTGGAGATGGGCTCTAGATCCATATTTTGAAGTTTTCCAGGTATCTCCTACACAGATTTGAGACCCCCCGCCCCAGGAAAATATGTGATCCTTCAACATGCTGACAAGTGTGCTGTCCAGACTTTTTTTGATCAGAAATCGATTTCTTGATTGGAAGTAGGCCTGCCAGCCTGCCCCAGCCCAGAGCAGGGCAGGTCCATCCACCTTATCAGATGCTGGCATCTCATACAATGACCATCTTCTGCTCCAACACAAGTATGTTGGCCTCTTCCCAATGTCATACCTTCCTGAGCTGATAAAGCCTAGACCCCTGGTCTGCAAACTCAAAGAGAACTCTTGGCTATTAGAACCCATGTATCCTGGCACCTCCTCCCTCCACGTCTCCCAGATAGAGTCCAGAGGGGACTGCCTGTAGGCCATGTGCTATTTGGATGGCATCAAACCTGGTTTCCCTAGTGGCCTCCTGGAGTCTATTTTCTCCTGGGGGCATTTCAAGGAGTCCTTTGTCTCACCGAGTAACCATTGAGACAAACTTGAGAAAGGACAACAGTGAATGAATCGCACCAAATTCAAATGAAGAAAAGCAGAATGTCTCATGGTAGAAAAAATCACAGTCAAAATAAGGCTGAGACTTCAGATGATACCATGGATGATTAATATTTGCAAAATCTGTTGTTTTTTTTTTTTTCCTGCTGAGAGAGGCAGACAGACAGAGACTAATAGAGAAGCAGGAGGTTGAGATTGCCCCATTTGGTTTGGGGCACTTGTCACAGTCCTGCACTTTGCTAGGCTCATGGAGAGCTGACTGGGAAGCCCAGAATGCTTCTCATCCCCCTTCCTTGGCCTCTTTCAGACACAGTAGGCCCTATAACCAACCTCTGGAATATAGGAGCAACCTGCATGAACAGGGCCAATGGCTGGCCCTTTCCGGAGCCCAGGTCTCAGCCCCGCTCTTCCTGGGCTGAGGCACTTTATTGGTTTTCTTCTCTTCGTCTGCGGCATGGGCTCTTGCCCCTCCTCAATATCATTACCTTTCCTGAGACTCTAGCCTGCCCCTCATCAAGATTTATAGTGCCACATTCATTAGGTGATACAATACTGTCAACAGAATCAGCGGTGGCAGCGGTGGCCTCATTATCTCCGTGGTTAACCCCTGCTTCCCCAGTGTTGGTCCCTGTCAGGGATTTTTAAATTCAAATTAAATTTTAATGCAGCAGCTTTGATGTTCGAGGTAGAACTGCCTAGTCAGGAGGTGGCTGGGGATGGGGATTCTATTGTTAGTTTACTTCACCCTCTTAGGAACTCCAAACAGAATGTCCCCGGAAAATACCTTTCCTCTTCCAGGGACTGAACCGCAATGTTCTGATATTGTAACTTATTTCATTTTCTGGTTGGAATAATAAATTAAGGCACATATATTTCAAATGCATAGATCATACCAGATTGTCTAAGGACTATAGTATATGGGTCCAGGACTATAGTGTATGTGCCCCTAGGGGCTGGCTAAGGAATACTGGACTGTAAAATAATAATAATCATAATTTATATTTAGGGAGAAAATGAGTCATTTTAGAGATTTCTTTTTACATTAAAAAAATAGCCTCCTTTCCTGGATCTTTATCTCTTTGTAGCTTTCTCTATGTGGACGGACATTGTTCGAGATTTTAAAAATACATGGTTTTCATTTTTATGAATTTATTTAAAAAGTGAGATTTTCTTTTAATTAAAAAAGTGAAATTTCCCAGCCATATTAGAAGCAGCAAAGCAGAGACCTTGTCTCATTTCAGGCATTATTATAAAGTAACAAAACTAATCTCTGCTACATAACTGGCATATGATAGGTACTTAGTAAAAGTTAGTCTCTCTTCCACTTACTGTCTCTGCTTTGCATGCCCCATGCTATCTGTGAAGTGATTCTCAATAGAAACTTGTCCACTGATACTGCTTTGCCCAGCCTCTATCCATTGGCCTTCACCGCTAAGAGCATCACGGTGCCATTTCAATTATATGCTAAGGCCCAGGAGTCTAAAATATATTCTGTGAGCTTTCTACTTAATTACCCTCTAACAATCAACAGCAGGCTCTCTTAAAACTGTTGATCAAAGTAGCAAACAACATAAATAAAACCCAGTGTAATATTAATTATGTTCTCATAACGTGCCAGGCTTTGTGCTAAGTGCTAGGTCATTTCTGCTGCCAATAAAATAAGGTCATTTTCACACAGATGCTTTTCAGAGGAAAGAAGGGAAGCTCAGAGAGGTTCTGTAACTTGCCCAAGGTCACATGATAAAAGAACAAGATTTGAACTTGACTGGCCCAACTCCAAAGTCCATGTATAGTCTCCCTACAGTACATCTTGTTTCTCTCTGAAAATTAAAAATCCTCTAGGTCTGAGAGCTGCCTCTGTCCTGTTTGACTCCTCCATGCTGAAGCAAGCAGGTTCCAGACCAAAGAAACTGGCTTGCTTCCACTTTTAATAGTTTATCATATCCTACTTACTCAAGGCACATTATAAATAAGGCAAAAGTAGAGGTTATATATTTGTTGTGGGTGTACATACTTTGAGCACACCACTCACTGTGTCTATGTAAAAGGAGGAAGTCAACATTGCCTGGGAATCACCGTGTCTCCTAATGCAGATTTGCCTTATATTTTGCACCAAAACCAGGAAAGCTCTGCATCAAACCTGTGAGCTTTGAGACCTAGATTTGCATCCTGACTCGACCCCTTGCTCTCTTGAGCAATTTCTTAATCTTTCTTAACCTCCATTTGCATGTCTTCAAAAATGTATAATAAATATTCCTGTTTCATGTGCCTATTATAAAAGTAAATGAGATAATGCATACAAAGTGCTTTGGATAGTAAATGCCCACAATAGGTATTCAATAAGTGTTTATTATCATGATTACCCTCAGTATCACTATTGCTAGTATTTTGTCCAATAAAATCAACACAAAGAATCTGCCCATAACCAAGATCCACTGTAGATACTCCTTGACTTATAATGGGTTATGTCCCAATAAACCTATCAGAAGAAGAAAATGTGTTTAATACACCTAGTCGACTGAACATCATGGCCTATTTTATAATAACGTGTTGAATATCTCCTATAATTTAGTGACTGAATGGCAGTACCTGGGTGCTCTTTCACAACCCTGTGAAGTAAAAAAAAAGAATTCCAAATCAAACTATTGTTTAGTAGGGGACCATTCCTATGAAATTATCTTGGGTAACTGATAACTGATCAGGGGATGAATTGTATTTCTGCATCTCTCTGAATAAGGGACTGGGGGAATACAGGAAAGGAAAGCAATAAGGAAACAATTAAGAGAATTGTTGTCTGGTAAATTTATTAGGCTTCCTAATGTACAAGTCCATCTTGAACATGCTAAGAGAGAGTAATTTTCTAATTGTGCTCATATTATTATCCCCACATTAGGATGGCACTGCCCGTGCTTGGGTGTGTTTTCAGAGCAAGGCCTAGAAACACCACAGCTTAGTGTTAATTTCCCACACGAGAATACAGAAGGCCCATTAAAGTTCTCTCATCCTTTCTTCCCAGACTTTATTTCCACCATCTTCATAATTCAGTTGTAACATAGCACTTACGCATTATCATACAAGGCCTCAGCTTGTAGTGATGTTTTTAAATGATAGAGTTTGGTCGTTTTTATGCTTTTTCAGTTATGTCTCTTAAAATGAAATTTCATAAGCATTTAGCCAGTAATATGAACCAATTGCCTGAGTTATTTCCAAACAGAATGACCAAAGGTCAGGGTACTATGGCTTGAAACACACACATACACAGGGGGATCTTAATGAAAGGGCTGGAACTGTGAACCTCTCTGAGGTTGATGTATGAACTGTGGCTGAACCATGTGACCCCATTCAGGGGTGGCTGGGGTGCCGTTCCTGCTGTCAGGACAAGTGGAAATGGGGAAAGAGCCGCAGGCAGCTATCCCGTGCCATGTCTGGAAAAAAGTTACTTCCAGCTGTAAGTCCCAGATGGGTGGAGTCCGGCTGGGCTTTTGCCTCCTTCTCCCAACCCACTTATTGTCTGTGCATGTCCTCCATCCCATCAACCCCTTGCCTCCCAGGCCTGGGCAAGGTGTGAAAGGCAGCTGCTGCCTTGTTAATCAGTCCGCTGTCTAATCCAGGCTCAGCTCTACTCACCCCTGAACAGTTCCTTCATGGCACTCCCAACCCCATCATTAACTAAAAAGCAACAGGATTCACTAACATCCTAATGTTGTTACCTCCTTCAGGAAATGGAAACTGGGTATCCCTAAGAATGTTGCAGATTCCTCAGAGACAGTTTCAAATACTGTGCAGAAAAAGTTGCAGAAGTTTGGCAAATGTACTGAAACCCAGTGGTGTAGCCAGACCTTATTAAGCCATGGAGAACGGCTTCATAAGTGCGCAGATTAAACCTACAGAAAACCCACGCTTTTCTTTAGCTACTTCCTCTAAACCAATAAATACCCAGACATATGGAATTTGTCACTTCCTCAACCACTAATTAGCTAAAGTGCTAAATAGCCAGAGAGCAACACAGGAAGGGGGAGAAGGAAAGATTGTGAGCTCTTCCTGAGCTGGTTTAGTCTCTAGACAACCGAGAGTTAGACATTCCAGAATAGAATGGCTATGGGTGCTAAATGAATATCCATCCACAAAGGAAACTCACCAGAGCATGTTTTGTGGCTACTGTGGGTGGTTCTGTGTGTCCCTGGGTCCCAGACCTCTTGCAATATGGCATACAGAGGTACTTCTCCTTATAGTGCACAATCTCCACAAAAAACACTTTGCTCAGCCCCTGCTTTAAGCATCCTTGATGTTGCCTATAGAAAACATGAGTATGTACTTGTGAGTAGGTAAACACAAGTGTGGGTCCTGGGAAAGAGGGTCTGCCTACCTGGGTAGAGGCCTTGAGGCTCATGGTATAGCACCTGCCACCTAGCTGGTTTAGTGACATTCCAGGATGTGATTCTCCACCTTCTAGGCTGAGAAAACGTGATGACACCCACATTCCAAGAATGGGTCCTCCTCCTCTCAGGTTAAGAACTCCCTCCACCAAATTTGTGAAATAAAATAAGGGTACTGTACACATTCACACTAAAAATAAATAAATAAATCCAATTGTAACAAATACTCAATACACCCTCTGCCATTAAGATAAGGGTCCATGGGAGCCCAAATCATAATGAAACTATAAATATATTAATTGACCATGAGAAATAACTGTCCCAGGAACTGGATTTTGTACTTTTAATACTGAACTATATTCTTATAGGCATATTTTCTTAGAAATCCAGAAAATAATCCAAAGATTTTCTAGTGAGCATTGAATCTATTCAAAGTAAAACAATTGAAATAAATTATAATGGATGGTCTTGCCAATGGCCACAAATCCTCGAAGTCTGTTGGCCAATGCTTATTGAATCTATATTGCATCAACTTTGCCAATAAAACTCCCATGCTGTCCAACTCCAGTGAATGGCTCTCACTAGGCATTGTCACCTTGCTCTCTGCTACTGGATCTGACCAACCCTGTTTTGGATGGACACATTCTCCCATTACATATGTTGATGCCTCCAATAGGCACAGTTGTGCTGCTCTACACATTAGTCTGATCTTTGGGGTGACTCTACCCACAAAGAATTAAAACCTTAAAATCAATGCTCCTTTAATTCATTTCCTTCACTCCCAAGTCCTTGGGGGAATCTCCTCACTATCACCTTCATGCACCAATAGCAAAAAAACAGAGTAGAATAAAATATAGTTAATTAAACTATAGGGACATTATAGGCACTGAAGAAAACAGTACTTTATAGTCATTCCTGCCTTTCATTTAAATTCATGGTCCCTTCCCTAAGAAATTCCAAAAGAAATTCCTAGTTCTCCTGAAAATCAGTCCATCTTTACCTTATTGGTGTTGGATACTTTTAAAAAGGATTCAGTGAGGTTGTTTCTAGATGTAGAGAGACCCAGAGTCTCTTTCATAGCCTGTTTCCCGAGTCCATCAGACATACTCCTGGTATTGCCCAAGTCTTTTCCTTAAAGAGTCTAGCCTTGCAGTGGTTTATCAAACCTACCTGTGATCCTGGTCCTTACCTCAGAGTTGTGTTCTTCCTTTCTGTAGGTTTGTCTACAACACACACACACACACACACACACACACACACGCGGGGTTTTAAGGCTGATTCTATCTTTAGGCACAGAATGTTGCCTCTCCCCTTTTCTTCCAAGATTGGTTGGACCATCTTTCTCTGGGGGCCATGTGTCAGTGATGGACTTCATTTCTGAACCCCAGCTATGTTGACTTTGGCTTCTTTCAAAACTCTCAACACCCTGTCTTTCGTATTCCAAAACTCAGGTCCCCTATTGAAATACCCCAGAGTCCCTTCTTCTAGCCCAGGGAATACCTTGTACCTTCTATCCAGGCACAGAACAAAGACGATGATATGCCTTGGAATGAAACCAATGTAGGCTCAAGTGGCCAGCCCCACCTATGACCTCAGCTCTCCCTGGGGACCCAGCATGCTCCCCATCCCTTTTTCATGTGTGACCCTTACAGACACACTCACAAGCACTCAATGGAAGGCATTTTCACCAAAGCAAGAGCCAGGCAACTCTTCCTGCACCCTTCAGGAAATTCTTAGCTTAAGATTTGGAGGGAAATAATTGCCATAAAAGAAGATCCCTTTAAAAATTATTGCTCTGTTCTGTCCAGAGTTTAAATATTCTGAGTTTTTATCTTAGCCTCCTACAGGTATTCTATTAAACAGAAACCCAGCAGATCTGTAACTCACAAATGTCAAAGTGTTCTAGATTTGGGCTAGAAATGAAAGCCACCAACACTGCCGTGGCCCACCCCCCTGGAGTAGTGGGGCTAGAACTTCTTGGCAGGCTCTGAATCTCATAAGAGATCTGAGACATCTTTTTCCAACTCCCTCAAGAAATGTCTGTACCCAAAGTTCACACTCCGTGCTGTACTCAGTAATGTATAGTAATCACAGTTAAGGTCATTACCCTGCCCTGTTCTACTTTCTCTTGTTCAGAATAAATTGTCTTCCCCTTCCAGCTTTACAAATGGCCATGGGCAATGTTTGCACTGGTTTTATTTTTGTTTTTAAGCTTGCTTCCCAGCGGTCTGTAAGATAAGTAACACGATTAACTTAAACATGGGACTTCAACAGGATCTCAGGACCCCCCTTATGTCAATACTTAATTGCTTTGGTGCTAGACATGTCCTCAGCTTAACCAGAGAAGAGGTCCAGAGCATTCTATCAAGACCTTTTTTTTTTTAACAACATTATCAAATATAAAAACAAGGAGCTTGACAAATGTCTAGCACTCAAAACTTTTTTTCTCAAGACATGTGGCATGCTCAGAACAGCTCCAGAGCCAGGCCCAGAGAACCTCAGCAGGGTCCTAGAGATCTCTCACATGGAATGATCCAACACATTTTCACAAAAGCCTATCAAGCTTTCTTGAAATGGCTATGACGGATCAAAATGGTTCTGGTTCTAGAACATGAATAGTTAAAGGCACCTGCCTATTCCTTCAGGGTCAGTACACCTGCTCACCAGGTACCCAGAACTCTTCTCACTACTATCCATTAGAGAGGTGAGATGAGCAGATGCCACCCGCATTTTAGGCTTCCTAATCAGTGGTGAGCAGATGCTGTCCTGAACAGCCCCATGTTGATGTGTCACTAATGTAAAAATTAGTGTTTTTCTCTTTCTGCCAGAATGCAGGATTTACATGATCCCTCACACATATCTCTGGAGGACTGGGGCATAATCTCATAACCAGCAAGGAGCCAATAAACCTTCACTCGGGAGGAAGTGCACCTCCCAGAAAATTCCGGGAGCTTTCTTTCACTGGCAACTTCCCAAACTTCTCGACCCTGCATCACAGAGCCTGACCCTGTTTTATGGTGTATCTCTCACTCCAGCCTTGTAGGGTCTTGTCTGCCTTTTGATGGGAATCATGAGCCAAGCTGTGCTCTAGGCCTTCTGTACCCTCAGACCGGGTAAAAGCAGATCTAAGTAGACACACACAGAGTTGCTGTTGGGTTTGAGTGTTGGGGAGCATACGCCTTGGGTCATCCTCAGAAGGAGAATGGGATCACCCATTTTCTTGTGGAGTTTGATTGGGCTAGGCATGTTGTGGCAGCCAAGGTTGACTTGATGGGCTGGATCATCTTTCTAGTGGTTTTACAGCTTCCGAACTCTGCTAGGCTGCTATACAAGACAGAAGGTTCTTCGGGTGCTATTCCCAAATACCATGTTTTTTTTCCTCTTGTCCCCCACATTCTGGGTTTCCAGTTTGCTCACATACAATCCTCCAAGGTTTGCTTTCAAGGGAAATTTATTCCACTACCCCAGTTCCTTAAGTCTGTTCCCAAGCACATAGCTAAGGCCCAGGGTTGTCTGGGAATTGGAGAAGCAAGATGGAGAGATTATTGAGTCTGCAAAGCTCCATGCTGATTCTTCCCTCCCCTGGAACCCAAAAGGCTCTAGGCCACTGTCTAAGAGCAATGGACAGGTCCCTGATGAGAGGCAGGCACCTTCATGGTGATGTGTAACATTAGTCCGATGCTCTGAACCCAGGCCAAGCTGGGCTCCTTTCCTAAGCTGATGAGTTAAGTTTTAAGCTTGGAATGTTTGTAGATGCTGCAAAATCTCACTGTGTCCTTCTCTTGCATTCCTGGGTACCACTGCAGGGCCTTTGCTCAAGTCCTTCCCTCTGCCTGGAGTGCCCGCTCACCTGCCTCATCCTGACTCATCTTCCCTCTCTTAGCATCACCCCATTTCCTTGGAGAAGTCTTTCCTAACTGCTTGGAGGAGCTCCACTCTCCTGCCAGGTCCTCATAGTACTAAATACTATGATTTTATACCCACTCCATGTTTGGCTAGAGGCTTCCCCAAACTATAATCTCCATTTTGAGGGCAAGCTCAGAGTCTGTTTGGGCTCATCTTTGATTTCCTTGTGCCCAGCACAGGACCTGGCATAAAGTGGGCATGCAATAAATGCTGGTTGAACCCTTGTGCTTTTACATAAATGAGCTTATTCTTGGTTACATAGCATCATCCCTTGGTATCTGCAGTGGGTTGGTTCCAGGATCCTCCACAGATTTGAAAATCTGTGGATACTCAAGTTTCTTATGGAGAATGGTGTGCTATGCACATCTTCCTGTATACTTTAAATTATCTCTAGATTACTCATAATCCATAACACATTGTAAATGCTATGGGAATACTTGTTCTGCTGGATTTTTAATTCGTATTATTTTTATTGTGGATTTTAATTTTTATTGGTATTTTGTATTTCAAATATCTTTGATCCGTGATTGGTGGAATTCACAAAGACAGAACCTGCAGATGTGTGGACCTATCCGTGTGTGGACGAGCATGTGTTTATTTATACTATAATTAATACCTATGGCTTTGACTTCATAATTTTCATCCTATAATCAATACTCAGAAACCACCTTTCCACAGCACTCCTGAGGCACAGGAAGGGGCATGCCAGAGCATCCTAGGTAGTGTGACACAGGGAGCCTGGCCAGACTCCCTTCTTTATGCCTGGTTAGCATCTACATCTAAATTCATTCAGCAAAGTCTTTGTTCCCTCCGATGCTCCCCAAGATGAAAAGTAAGTGGCTGGTTGTCTCTTTCGCCTCCATCAACCCTTACAACTAAGGCTGGGGCCCTGGCTTAGAGAGAAGATGCAGGAAAGGGTGACTGTGACTCCTGCCTGGGGCCAGCACTCAGGCCACAGGACCTTGCTGCCCATCCTGAGACCTCACTGTCAATTAGAGGCAGCACCTCTGGGCCATTGAGAAATGCTTTATCTGTCCCACCCCTGCCCCATTAGGTACAAATATCTGGGGCATGTCACACGGGATGTGAAGCTGGGTGGGTTTTCCGCTGCATTGAAAACAAACAGCGGGGTTCCCCTGAAGATGATGCTTTGAATCACCCATGTACGTTTCCACCAAAAGAATGGAGTGCTTGCTGATGAGGGCACCACATGCCTCTTTCTCCCCCTTCACTCTGAAGAGTTGGAATGAGAACACACCTGTATCACGGGGTCTGGGGGGCTTTAAATCACCAACTCAAACCACGCGCAGATTCATGCCCCTTTGGAGGAGTTTTCAGCCAGACACCAGTATCTTCCTCCCCGCCACGTGGCCCTTTAAATATTCCACTTCAAAGAGGACCTGGCCAGCACCCAGGCACCTCTCTCCCACCTTAGGAGAGGATCCTATTCAGCCCTTGCCTTCGGTTCATCCACTCTGTGCCTCCTTTTTGAAAGAGTAGGCTTGATTCAGTACTTTTGGGACTTGGTGACATTAATGTATCTGTTTTATGTAACACAAAGTCGTTATTAACAGCATCCTAGATCATAAAAAAGGTATAACAAGAGACAAGGAGGATTTTTCCCCCTTGAAGATAATAGCAGTCAGACTGGAGAAGAGAGGGGTCGCGGAGCTGCGCTCTGATTGGTGACTTACACCCTGCACTGACATTTCTGCAGTTTCATCAGAAATTCTAAATAATCCATGTGAAAACGGGCAGTTATTTACTGAAGATATACGCACCGCATGTGCCTGTAATACACTGAAGACATAATCTTGGCTCTTGGCGCTGCCTTTTGTGTACCGTGGAGGCAGCAGCTGCTACAAGAGGCTCAGATGAGGCTGTCCAAGACATCTGCAAGGGAAACTGAGTTAGTGGGTGACAAAGTACAAGGGTTTGATAACAGGAATGCTCAAGAAATCCATCTCCGCTGCAGACAGCAGGCGGAGTAGCTAAGTAGGCACATCTGGCCAGCAGCTGAAATACAACCAAGCCGCACAGCCTGGACTCGGTCCCTTTTTTGTTTTCCAAGCTGGTTCCCATTTTCTGTGGACGAGGAAAAGCACCTTCAGCTATCAAGTGCAGGAGCAGGTCCATGAGATTTGTCCCCCTGTTTTGTCAGTGTGCATCAGCAAGGTCTCAGCACCTGGGCTCATGTTTCCTTTTTATGCTAACAGGACAGGGGGAAGAAACAGAATCACATGGATGGATACTGAGTCCAGTTTCTGTCTAGCACCAGAAGCCCTGGATTCCCCTGGTCAACTTCACATTTGGAAAATGATCTGAATGTGATTCAAGATACCTCCCTCTCTCTTTCTTTTTTTTTTGGTACCAGGGATTGAACCCAGGAACACTTAATCACTGAGCCATATCCCCCAGCCCTTTTTATTTATTTATTTATGTTTTTAATTTTGAAACAGGGTCTCAATAAGTTGCTTAGAGTCTTTCCAAGTTGCTAAGGCTGGCCTTGAACTTGCAACTCTCCTACCTTATCCTCCCAAGTCACCGGGATTCCGGGTATGCACCACCACACCTGGCTCAAGATGGTCTCCTTCCTGCCACTCCATCTCAGCCCACATGACTGCCCTTTACCCCTTGTCTTTCCCTGGGGTAGCAGGCAGGAGATGGTGACAGCCACAGTGATAAAAAGCCAGATCCCTCCTCCTTCTTCTTGGCTCCCTACTGAGATTGAAAGTCTAAGAGCAAATGTGCAGGGTCAGAGCCTTAATGGGGGCACTGGGCAGTCCATCTCTGCCAGCGCAGATGCTCCATGGAATGTTCTGGGACATGATGAGAGGGAGCAGACAAGAAGAACAGCAAGTCTGCTTGGAATGGGGCTCATGTCAAATGGGAACGTCTGTTTTCCTGGGTTTGTGTGACACATACGCCCGCACAGCAACCTGCACAGCCGCACCAAAGCTCAGGGTTGGGGGCCCCTCCCCTACTGACAGCACAGCGTGATTTCAGATTCCACTCCTGGACTCAGGGTCACAGCTTGGGGAATTTGAAGAACATTCTGTGCAGAGGTTCATGGAACCCTTTCCTCATTTTTGGTAGCCCAATCTATTGAGTTCTGAATCACTGCTTTTGACAAAGTTACTTTACCCGATGATTTATGTTTGTGTGTGTGTGTGTGTGCAGCTTTAAAAATCAGATTTATTCCTAACACAGCATTCTTCTGAGGCTGTTGTTCCATTACTGATTTTATTGTCTATTTGTATGGGTGTGATACACAGGAGGGAGAAAGGGGATGTTTGTGTGTAGTCTGTGAGTGTGAGAGTGTGTGTGTGTGTGTGTGTGAGAGAGAGAGAGAGAGAGAGAGAGAGAGAGAGAGAGAACAGGAGTGCGACTATGGGAGCCACAAAGGGAACAGTCGTTTGGCTCCTTCTAAAGCATTTGTCCCTCCCAGAAATGTGTTTTCATGACACATGGCCTCAGATCCAGGCAGGAGAAGGCAGCTTTTCCGGCACATATTATGAATTCCAAAATGTATAATAAATACACATTTTTACAAAAGCAATATGTGTTTTAAAACATAATATATGCAAACAATCTTATAAATCACTAGGCTTGACACAAGTCAGCCGAAGAGGCTTCTGGGGAAATGGATCTCTGCGTATGCATGTGTTTTTAATATTGTAAAAATATGTGTAATATGTTTGAAAAACAACAGCCAAAAACCCCTTCTACCTGCCAACTTTACCATACTCATTTCCCCAGAGTCGGCTGCATCTTAGATTCTCGGGGAAATAACAGGGGCTTACACGAGAAACAGGAATAGGAATAAGATGTGAAAGCTCCACCCGTCTCTGTATGGATTTTCCTGATGGACTTGACCAGCCTGGGCGTCATATGTCAAAAAAAAATATGCATTTTCTGGTCATCATGCAAAGGTTTCTCTAATATCATTGCATAAGGCAGAGCCACAGACAGCAAGAGGAGCATTCCGTCACGTCCCCCGTTCTGACACACCCCACGGAGCCTGATGCTGTCATGGTGTGTTAAGGGCTAAATGTCAACCCACACTATGAATTTTGTGCCCTTTGTCAGCTGGCGACACCCTTGGAGTTTTTTTTTCTCAGGCACATTTTTAGCATTTAATGGTCTAATGGAGCTCTCCTGGTGGTAGGTAGTAATGGTCACAACAGGATTTCTGCTCTCACAATTACCCTCCACTGGATTCCTTAATCTTTTCAAGTAGCTTTGTGGGTCTCATCTCCTTGTGGGTATTGCATCACAGAGCATCAATATCCTAATCCTAATCCAGGGTTGATGCCTCCATCTCCTCTCACATAACCCAAACTAGCAAAAGGAACCAGAATTTCTCATGTTGCAACCAAATCTTCAACAGAAGAAATCAAACAAATGGCCAGACAAGGTAGTCTATTTATAAGGAATTATAATACAAAGGGCATACCTGGAAAAAAAAAACAGAGAATATATGTTTATATGTAGGGGAAAGGATATTCATTTCTGTGTTGTTTTAATACTGCAAAAATAGAAGCAAAGGAAATTCCCAAGAATGAGAGATTTCTTTCAAAAAATGTAGCACATCTATGCAATGGAGTACTATGCAACAATTGCAGAAAGAATGTTTAGAGACTTGAAAAGGTCTCTAATATATTCAAAATATATTAGGAAATACGAAAAGCAGCCTACAAAATAGACCAATTCCATTTGTGCTAACATGTTATTCCTATCATGTATATTTACTTATGACTATAGTGTGCTATACATTCAATATGAATCCATTTTAATATTTTTTATATAATAACACATTTATTATTTTCATATAGTATTTTATTTACATAAAACTATTTGGAAGAATATCCCTCACAAAGTGAACATTGGTTATCTCGGGAGGAAGGATTCGGAATCATTTTTATTTTCTTCTCTTTTTTTCTGCAATTAATAAAAACTGTTTCTTTTTAAAAAATGTATTTTAAAAGTATTTGAGTGGTCCAGGAATATAAGCTGACCGATGCTGGGAGTTGTGCATAAAAGAAAACAGGCCATGGAAGAAATACTAAGTCACCAGGTGGTGTTACAGTGTGCCTCTGGACTCTAACTCATAGGGAGCTGTCTTGCTGGGAGCCCGTATTCTGTCATTCTCTGGGCCTCCATTAATTGGTAAGTGACCCCAATAGTAGGGTTAGAGAGTTGCAAGAAGAAACCTGTATTGGATTCCAGTCTGTAAGCCCACACTGACAATCAGAAATGAATCGGGGCCAGAAGTGGCCAAAAGATCTGCTTACCCCCCCTCCCCACCCCACCCCCCCGTCTGGAGATACCTGTGAGCAAGGGGCAGGGGTTCGGCCCCTGTCGGCCCCTCCTGAGTCTTTCTCATTGCAGCCCTCCTTGCAGGCTCCTCATCAATCTCCTCTCCTTTCCCTTGTGGAATGACCTCAGGAAGCAATGCCAAAGAGAGGGTGGGAATAACATGTGAAAATACTTGCCCTAGATCAGGTGCTAGCAAGGTTTCATGGGAGCACAGCAACACTTAGGAATTCACCTTTGTCTATGGCCATCTTTGCGTGACAATGGCAAAGTAGCTGAGTAGTTGAGACAAAAACCATAGGGTCCACTGTCCCAAAATATTCACTATCTGGCCCTTTACAAGAAGAGCTTGACCTTTTACTATATCTTTCTTTTCTTTTCTTTTTTCTCCTTTATTTATTTATCATCTGGGATGTAAGATCTCCGAGGGTAGGAACTTGGTTTCCCTGCCAGATCTTTCATTAGCATTAAAGATAGTTCTCGGCACATAGTAAGTATTCATTAAATTGGTATCTAATGAGTGACACTGAACGTGACAACAGCAAATGAAGGTCTTACTTTAGAAGAAAACATAAGCCAAGGAAGAAGATAATCCCATGGAACATTATCACACTGTTAGAGGGCAAGGTACCATGTGTTCTACAGGAGATGAGTGATTAAAAAAAAACAACAACAACAATGAAACAAGGGAGACCACAAAGTTGAAGTAATTGAAGACTAATCAACACAATGCTGGAACTCACAGACAGAACAGCAAAGACTAAAGTGTGATCAGCTAAAAAGAAACCCTAATGTGAAGAAAAGGCTTAAATTAATAGTGGTGACCACAGAGGGGGAAAATAAAACAGGAAATTAAGAGAAAAGGTAATTGATGTGGAAGACAGTCCAAAGAAATGCAACAAACAGAAATAGAGCAGATAATCCACAAAGAAAAAATTCTTTAAAGATAGAATAACCAATAGGGCAGAATAACCAATAACCAGTATTTCCCTAAAATAAATAAAAACTCAATTGCTAACTTGTAGAGAAATACTAACCTTAAGCTATATTCTGGTTACCAAATTTAACCTAGAATGCAAAAGAAAGTGTATTTAGATTTTTTAGGCAGAATGTGCAAGTCACAGCAAGGAGATAGGATGGAAATCAGTCAGCCTTTTGGCTTTGCCAAAGCAACAGGTACTGACAGACGTGGGACATGCCGACGTGGTGCTAGGGTAAAGAAATGCAACAAGAATAGGGAAAAAGTATAGAAAGAGAAGTTTCTCAAATTTCCAAGCAACTAACTAGAATAATGAGCTGGGCCTGGTGGTACCCGCCTATAATCCCAGTGGTTTGGGAGGCTGAGGCAGGAGGATTGTGTGTTCAAGCCAGCCTCAGCAACTTAGCAATGCCCTCAGCACCTTTTCATGCGCCCATTGGCCATTTGTATGTCTTGTTCAAAAAAGTATCTATTCAGGTCCTTTGCCTATTATTTTGTAGTGTTCTTTGGGGTTTTTTGCTCTTCAGTTGCATGAGCTCCTTATGTGTTTTGGATATTTACCTTTCATCCGAGAGATGATTTGCAAATATTTCCTCCTACTACACAGGCTGCCTTTCCATTTTGTTGGTTTTTTTCTTTTGCCATATAAAATTTCTTAGTTTGTTACAGTCCTACTTGTTTATATGTTTGCTTTTTTAAATTCATTTATTTATTTATTTTGCCTGTGTGTTGTGTGTGTATGAGTGGCATATTTAAAATAAAAACATTGCCAAAACTTTTCCCCTATTTTCTTCTAGAACTTTTATGGTTTCAAGTCTTAATTTTAAGTCTTTAATCCATTTGGGGTTGATTGTTGTGGATGGTATAACACAAAGGCACCATTTTATTCTTTGGCTTATAGATATCTGATTTTTCCCAGCACCATTTATGGAGGAGACAATTCTTTTCCTGTTTGTATTCTTGGCACCCTTGTCGGAATTAAGTTGATCATATAAATGGGTTTATTTATGGGTTCCCTCTTCTGTTCCATTGGGCTATATCTGTTTTCCACGAGGTTTTCTAGTATGCAGAGTTGCTATCAGTAGATTATAGGAGCATCTTAGGTACTTTTTATTTTATTGTGGTCTCTGATTTGTGGAACTGGTGATTACACCTTTGGCTCAGGTGCAGAACTCAGTTCTTAGAGGACCAGGGTTAGTATTTCATGCACCTCCTTCAAGCCACAGCTCTCTGTTCTCATGTCTGGAACCTGTTTTTCCGAAAAAAAAAAAAAAAGTCTATAAGATAAGATGACTAGCATCTTAATTTGTGAAGGTTTCCATTGGAATATATAAACAGAGAGGTTAAGGAAGTTGTATTAACTGAGAAGGATGGGATTGTCTCCCACTTGGGAAGATGGTAAAAGAGAAAAAAAGGTAGAAATTCCTTGAAGTTATCTTCAGAGCACAACTCTTCTCCTTTGTCATGAACACTGTCCCCAACAAACAAGCTGGGACTGGCTGTGACTATCTGAGATTATAATTCATAACATGATAATGATGAAGTGCCTTAACAGGAGATTGCCAGAACCATCACCAACAAAAACCTCATTTTAACTAAGAAGAATATAAAGATTCACATTTTTATAATTACTCAGTTTGAGAAACTTCTTCCGTGGGTTCAAATGATCATTCACCAAATTAATGAAAAAGATTAAATTGCCCAAAAATGTCTCCTTTAAAATACAAAAATTGAAAAATACGGGCTGGGTTTGTGGCTCAGCTGTAGAGCACCCACCTAGCACGTGCAAGGCCCTGGGTTCGATCCTCAGCACCACATAAAAATAAATAAATAAAATAAAGGTATTGTGTCCACCTATAACTAAAAAAAATAAATATTAAAAAAAATTTAAAAAAAATTGAAAAATGCATCTCTCTTTCCACCGTAAATAAGGCAGATGAATTTGAAAAGAATGAATCAGAAAATTATCAGTGACTGCTCCCCCAGCTTTTATTAGGTGTGTTGGTGACCTACAAACAAATTCTCTCACTACAAAGTCATAAAAAGTGAATCCATCCTACAATTTGGGAAGTTATTCTCCTCTATAAACAGCAGACCCTAAGGAAAACACTTTGGTACTTTTGGATTTAAAAAAAAATTTCCTGTCCCTAGTAAGAAAAACAAATAGGAGCTAAAAGCCAAAGCAACCTGGCCTTGCTGTGCGACTCCAGAGTCATAGTGCTGCCCTTGAGAATGATTTGTCATCCTAGGCAAGGTTGGTATTAAGTAAAGCTGGGGTGACTTTCAGTTCATTCTGAAAATTAAATATTTTCATTAGATAGAAAACAAGGACATCAACATGCAGTTTGTCAGCCTTGAAATTTGTCACGATTAAAATGCTGAGATTGTGCCAACTGCATTTTATAAATCAACTTAGCAAGTGTTTGTCAAGACCTCAGCAAGTCCTTTCGAGAAAAATCAAAAAAGGTGTGAGGCATAAGCGTTCATCTGAGGGAACCCAGCAATGTATTTAACAAAAGGATTCAGAATACCAAAAACACACTGTGTGATTTACCTGATTTCTCGGTTTCTGTAGAATCCCTCCATTGAGAAGCTCATGGGTACATTTTTTTTTTAATTTTTTATTGTTGGTTGTTCAAAACATTACAAATTTCTTGACATATCATATTCCACACTTTGATTCAAGCGGGTTATGAACTCCCACCTTCACCCCATACACAGATTGCAGAATCACATCACTTACACATCCATTGATTTACAAATTGCCATACTAGTGTCTGTTGTGCTCCGCTGCCTTTCCCATCCTCCACCATCCCCCCTCCCCACCTCTCCCCTCCCCTCCCCTCCTCTCTCTCTACCCACTCCACTGTATAACCCTGAGGGTCTCCTTCCATTTCCATGCAATTTCCCTTCTCTCTCCCTTTCCCTCCCACCTCTCATCCCTGTTTAATGTTAATCTTCTTCTCCTGCTCTTCGTCCCTACTCTGATCTTAGTTACTCTCCTTATATCAAAGAAGACATTTGGCATTTGTTTTTTAGGGATTGGCTAGCTTCACTTAGCATAATCTGCTCTAATGCCATCCATTTCCCTGCAAATTCTATGATTTTGTCATTTTTTAATGCAGAGTAATACTCCATTGTGTATAAATGCCACATTTTTTTTATCCATTCGTCTATTGAAGGGCATCTAGGTTGGTTCCACAGCCTTGCTATTGTGAATTGTGCTGCTATGAACATCGATGTAGCAGTGTCCCTGTAGCATGCTCTTTTTAGGTCTTTAGGGAATAGACCAAGAAGGGGAATAGCTGGGTCAAATGGTGGTTCCATTCCCAGCTTTCCAAGAAATCTCCATACTGCTTTCCAAATTGGCTGCACCAATCTGCAGTCCCACCAGCAATGTACAAGTGTACCCTTTTCCCCACATCCTCGCCAGCACTTGTTGTTGTTTGACTTCATAATGGCTGCCAATCTTACTGGAGTGAGATGATATCTTAGGGTGGTTTTGATTTGCATTTCTCTGACAGCTATAGAAGAAGATCTTAGAAGATGGAAAAATATACCCTGTTCATGGATAGGCAGAACTAACATCATCAAAATGGCGATATTACCAAAAGTTCTCTATAGGTTTAATGCAATGCCAATCAAAATCCCAACGGCATTTCTTGTAGAAATAGAGAAAGCAATCATGAAATTCATATGGAAAAATAAAAGACCCAGAATAGCAAAAACAATGCTAAGCAGGAAGTGTGAATCAGGCGGTATAGCGATACCAGACTTCAAACTATACTACAGAGCAATAGTAACAAAAACAGCATGGTACTGGTACCAAAACAGGCGGGTGGACCAATGGTACAGAAGAGAGGACACAGAAACCAATCCACAAAACTACAACTATCTTATATTTGATAAAGGGGCTAAAAGCATGCAATGGAGGAAGGATAGCATCTTCAACAAATGGTGCTGGGAAAACTGGAAATCCATATGCAACAAAATGAAACTGAATCCCTTTCTCTCGCCATGCACAAAAGTGAATTCAAAATGGATCAAGGAGCTTGATATCAAATCAGAGACACACCGTCTGATAGAAGAAAAAGTTGGCTATGATCTACATTCGGTGGGGTCGGGCTCCAAATTCCTCAATAGGACACCCATAGCACAAAAGTTAATAACTAGAATCAACAAATGGGACTTACTCAAACTAAAAAGTTTTTTCTCAGCAAAAGAAACAATAAGAGAGGTAAATGGGGAGCCTACACCCTGGGAACAAATCTTTACTCCTCACGCTTCAGATAGAGCCCTAATATCCAGAGTATACAAAGAACTCAAAAAATTAGACAATAAGAGAACAAACAACCCAATCAATAAATGGGCCAAGGACCTGAACAGACACTTCTCAGAGGAGGACATACAGTCAATCAACAAGTACATGAAAAAATGCTCATGGGTACATTTTTGACCTGTTCTAATCAACGGAAATTGGTCCTCAACTTTAGAAGGTAGGAGGGAAAATGGCAGAGGATGTTGCTAAGGACTTGCAGGCTTCTAAGTAACCCTGATTAATTCCATCTGATGCAGAGTTTGAGCCATCCCAAAACATCACTTCCCCTCAAGTGAACAAAGATTTCCTCCATTCATGGAAAATTTGACACTTGCTTTAGGTGATTCCCCTGTGAGCGTATGAAAGGGTTTTCTACTTTTGAAAAACTATGGGAATGACCACAGCCGAGATATTAAGATGACTTCACATTTGAGAACCAAAGAAACCATTTTACTCTGAACAAGTATATCAAAACCTCATGTTACACACCTTAAACATATACCCCAAAAAGAGAAAATGTGCAATAAAAAAAAAGAACCAAAGAAATGTGGAAGGTATAATTTCCTTGGATTTTTATTGATTCCCATATTAGGCAAACTGCACCATGTAAGTAATAATACTGTAAGAAATGCAATATGGAAAATCGATTACCTCTTCAATGTCTGGCTTCCTGAATCAGACAGCACAAACAATTTGAGTTAGTGTGTTTAAGATGGATTAGAGAATATATATTACACAATCTTTTATGTAAAAAGAAAAAAAAAGGAGCTAAAAAATATGGCCTGGAAGCTTCATCATCTAAGAAGTCCCCAACATCGTCCTTGCCCAGTCCCCACCCTCACTGTTGTCACCAACTTCAGAGTCAGGTGAGGAGCAAATGTAGCCTATAGATTAAAGGCTCCAAAAGTCTCACTATAGTATTGAGCAAAAGCATAAAGGGAATGTTTTGTTCATGAACGGGGAGTTTAACACATTGGAGTTTCTATTTATAGAAACAAACTCACACAAATTCTCCAGTGAACAGTGGCCATATGAACTTGCTCCTGAGAGCCCACCAACCATTGTCACCTGATGCTTTTAGATATAAATATGGATTCCTACCAAGATGCCAGGGCATGGTAAATTCACACATTCACTCACCCCACTTCTGCTCCAATCTGTAATAAGCCATCAGAAGAGGCAGTGTAATATGCAGCTGGACTCAGAAGCATGATAAATATGCCCGTGGAACAGACAAGTAATGACTGAGGCTGAAGCCGTGGACCCACCAGACTCTCCATCCAGAGACAATGACAATGAGAGAGAGAGAGAGAGAGAGAGAGAGAGAGAGAGAGAGAGAGAGAGAGAGAGAGAGAGAGAAATGAACCTTACATTTAAAATGAGCCTGTGTGCCAAAATTCCAAACCACATGAAAAAATCTAAAGTCAATAGAGTGAATGAAGTCAAAATTAGAACATGGATGTTCTATAGATGAAGTAAATGATCTGAAAGAGTCCAACAAGGAATTTGAGTTAGTGTGTTTAAGATGTTCAAGGTTGGGGCTGGGGTTGTAGCTCAGTGATAGAGTGCTTGCCTAGCATGTGTAAGGCACTGGATTCCATCCTCAGCCCCACATAAAAATAGATAAATAAGATAAAGGTACTGTGTTCATCTACAACCAAACATATTTTTTAAAAAATGATGTTCAAAGTCAGCTAGGTTTATATCCACTAAAACTAAACAAGAATAAATATGTTTTAAAGCTGAATTCAAACTAATATCTGGGAGTAGGTACAAATAAAGCAAAAAAAAATTGAATGTGAAAAAAATAATTAAAAATCTTGAAAAACAAAAAATTTAAGTCATTCTCAAAATGACCTCTGAACTTGATACACACAATACATACAGTTAATGATCTCTAAAAATAGATTTTGAGACACCACATATGATTAATAGGTTCAGAAAAAGAATAGAAAATGGTAAATTTCATATAATTAAATTTTTAATTTTTTATATGAAGATGCTCTATAAAGAAAGCTAAATAATAATAATTCTACAACAGACACATAATAAGAAACCACCAAAAAATGTAAAGCTAGTAGGTAGAAAGGTTATTTTTAAACAAAAGAAAAATTAGATTTAACTTGAAACTTCTCAGCAGTAATAGTTACTGAAGACAGGTGAATAGAGTACTAAAAAAAAATTAACCATCAATTTACACTTTAATACCCAGTTAAACTACTTTTTAAGACTAAGAGGAAACTAAAGTTCTTTATAGTTAAGTATAGATTAGGTGTTTAACATCCTCAGAGTTTTAAGAGAACTATTAATAGAGCATAGAGTGGATTCAAGAAGCAGTAAGAAAAAAAATATAAAGTAAAATGTCAATAAATTTAATTGACTGCTTACTTTTTAAAACAATTTTGTGTCTTAAAATTAAAATGATAGGCAGCATTGTCAAGCTGGAGAAGGGAAGATTTCAAAGAATAAAATATTCTTATAATGCTCAGGACTATGATAGAAATACTATGTCTCAGCTTTTGTAATAAAAATCTACAGTTAATATTTATGTTTTTAAAAGTAAGGCTCATGGCTAAAATAATAGATCTACAATCAATAGTTCAAAACCAGTAGTGATCAATATGACCAAAAATCAGTTTTTAAAAAAAAACTAGGAAATGCTGTGCATGCAGTAGGGCATGCCTGTAGTCCCAATGGCTCAGGAGGCTGAGGCAGGAGAATCAAGAATTCAAAGCCAGCTTCAGCAATAGTGAGGTGCTAAGCAACTCAGCGAGACCCTGTCCCCAAATAAAATGCAAAATAGGGCTGGGGATGTGCCTCAGTGACTGAGTGCCCCTGAGTTTAGTCCTTAGTACCAAAAAAAGAAAAAAAAAATATATATATATATATATATATGTGTGTGTGTGTGTGTGTGTGTGTATATATATATATATATATATATAAACATAAAAGTGTATATATAGAAAAATTAATAGCAAAAAATGAGGAGGAGGAAGAAAGGAAAGAAGGAAGAAAAAATTTTAGAAAATGAATCTTGGGGATGATTAAAGGATTTAAGGACAGAAAAGTATAAAATTTGTAGTGTCATAATTTTATGCTAACAAATTTGAGACAGAAAAAGCTTACAGAAAACCTAGAAAAAAATGTGAAGTACCTTCTTCTTTAGAAGAAATGAAAATATTAGCAGTTTAAACTTTGAATATATAATCAAATCTCTCATCACAAAAAATAGTAAATTTAGAAAGATTTACAAATATTAACTAAAATATAAGGAACTGAAAAATCCCTAATAATCTATTTCAGAAAGTAGAAAAAGAAAAATATTGCCCAGTTCATCTTGTGAGCCTAATATGATCCCCAAATCTGTCAAGAACAAAATAAGAAAATACAGCAAGGAACCAACCTCATTTATGAACCCAGTTGTAAGAGTTCTAAATGAACAAACAAAACTAGCAAATCAAAATCAGCATTAGATAAAATATAGAAATGCATATTAATGAAGATGAGTTGATTTCAGGAGTAAAAAATGATTTAAATTCAGAAGAGGGGTAATATGATCTATCATGTTAACAGATTAAAGAAACAAACTGATATAGAAAAAATGATTCAGTTAAATAAATTCTTGTTCAGGGTGCTAACCTAGACATCAGGAAGTTCTTAAGCCAATAAAGGGTATCAAAAGATATATATATATATACAACAAATATCATAATTAAGGCATTCCATTAGAGTCATTCTCTTTTGGTAAAGAAAATTAAGAAAATGATACTGGTAATTATTGTGACATAAATATATAATCTACAAAATTTCAGGGAAGGGTTTTGGAAGATTAATAGAGCAGATTGTCCCTATCCGCTTATCAAAACAGATTAAGAAGCAACAATAATTAAAGTAATTTTATACTGTTAAAGAAATAGAATCAAAATAGAATACAGAAATAAACCTAAACATGAAATAAAGATCAAGTTAGTAAAGAAGAGATGGATTACTTAATGAAGAGTATAAAACACCTGGCTAAACATCTGGAAAGAAAATCAAGTGGCATCAGTAAACCCAAATAAATTCCAGATGGATCCAAGACTTTAAAGGGACAAAAGCATAAAAGTTATAGGAGAGAATACAGGTGAACTTGGGATCCTGAGGAGGACACACTTTTAAAAACAAACATAAAGACCAGAAGCCACAAATGAGAAGATCAATAAATTTGGCTATATACAAACCAATAACACTAAACAACCCAATACAAAAAATAAGAAATGTAAAAACATCAGTATGATATGAAAAGTCAACATCTATTGGCAATAATGCAAAAGTTTGAGAATATAAATTCCTGGCAAGTGATTCTCTCACCGTGCTTTGTAAGAATACAAAGAATGTAATTTTTAGAGGACAATTTGGTAATAACTATAAAAAATTTAAATGCACATATTTTGTATCCAGTATTCCAGCGAGAGGAATTTGTAGGTATGCACACACATACACGGAGATTCTTGTTTAAGCATTATTTTAAAATATTAAAAAAGTCACATATATGGCAAAGAGAGGACTGTATTTTAAAAGAATAGTGTACCCTAAGGTGGATTACTACATGGCCTTAAATAAAAGGGAACAAATCTGAACAAAGGGTACAGAAGCACGTGCAGTTTACATTCTCGAGTAAAAACATACCAAGTACAGAGAAGTGCACTTTAGTGTGAATATTTTGAGTAAAAAGAGGCAGAGAAAGTGCGAGAGATGTGGATGGATTATGTATATTGAATTAAGTGTATTTTATATATAAATTTTGATGGCATATGCATGGAAAAGTTTTCTGAACAGATACTTTGGAGATGACCTACTGAGAGCAGTGAGGATTTATTTTCATCTTATGGCTTTCTGTTTTTAAGTTGAATTTGCTAACCACATGGTAAACTTTTTTTTTTTAATTTTCATATCCCACAAGGGTGACTTAGTAGATTTGTGGGCTATTCATTTTCTTCATATTTTAATAAATTTTTTTCAGCTAGTTCATGGCCCTTGTATCTATGCCTTATTTTTTCTCCGTTAGATGGAATTTAGATTGCTTTCTGCGCATCCTCTTGCAGAGGTGAACCCCAGGAATGTTACCAAATGAGGGTTCCAACACTCTTATCCGTTTAGCCTATTTGCTCATATCAGCTTAGAGATTGATAGAGTGTTACAGTGCAAAGAAATTGTGTCATGTCTAGTGGTACTTTTCCCCCAGGGATCAAGAGACCCCTTAACAAATGCTGATGTTGATGGAATATTTGTGTACAATACTAATGATAATGATATTTCATTATCAAAAAAATGATTTGCCTATATCAACTGATGTTTCTAGTAAATCTGTTTCTTTTCACTTCTCCTAAAGTAACTACTGGGAATGACTTTCAGCTCATGGAGGACCATGATTGTGTTTTTGTTTTGTGTCCTTAGACGCCAGCTCAGTGCTGAGCACAAATTAGATGCTCAATGAATATTGGTAGGAAAAGATAAATTAGAAGCTAAGGACTTTTCTTACTTCCATTGGCAACATGTTTGCATCAGGAGATTATCTCAAGTGTCATATTTATTGATTTAACAAGCACAAATTGAGCATTATTTTATACACAGCTGTTTTTTTGAATAACAGGCCTCAAACTGTTTCACTTCAAAGACCATTAACATTTCACAAAAAAAAGGGGGGGGGGAGAAGCAAATATAGGATACCCAATATTTTATTTTGCAATATAAAATAATTGTAAAATATTTTCTGCAGTCTGCTTTCACTACCATGCTTTAATGAAAGGGCATTGGGTAGCCCTCTCCAAATAGAAAGGCTATAATCTTAGATTAAAAATCAGTCTTTAGGGCTGGGGGTGTGGCTCAGCAGTAGAGCACTCGCCTAACACATGCTCGGCCCTGAGTTCGATCCTCAGCACCACATAAAAATAAATAAAATAAAGGTATTGTGTCCAACTACAACTAAAAAATAAATAATTTTTTTAAAAAAACAGTATTAAATAAATAAATCTGATGAGCTTTCCCTTTTTGTTTTATTTTTTTCCCTACTTTTGCCTTAGATTGGCAAAACCATCATCATGGCTGAATGTCGTCCCACAGGCTGGGTGACTTTGGCTGGTTGCTCATCTTCTCCAGGTGCAGGTTGCTTGTCTGTAAACCAGACATTCCATAAATGTTGGCTGGTGTTGTTTTTGTGGATGATGATATTGTTGTCTGAGAACCACCTCTGGAGAGACTAAGAGGAAGTGCAAAACCTTGTTTCTTCCCTGTAAGGACTCCGCGTCTGAGGAGACAAGCAGGAGATGAGGGAATGGCCTCTGCGAGGTCTGAATCAGCCAGGATGGGACTCCGTCCTTGGTCAAGGGCTGCCTGGGTAGCTTTCAGTCATCTCATTCCCTCTTCTTTTGAAAGCAACTTGGCTCTTCCTGTTGTCCATTTTGCAAACAAGAAACTGAGGCCCAGGGGAGCTTAGTGATTTGCAGAGGTGAGATTCTGATCCAGTTCTCTCTGACTCAAAAGTCTGGCTGTAGTGTGGACTTGGGCATCTGCGCTGAGCTCTTGCCCACTGGTCCTGCTGCCCCCATGGGCGAGTAAGTGGTCTGGGTGTAAGCTGGAAGGCCCAGAGAGGCCACTGAGGAGAGTGAGCAGGGCATGACCTACCCCAGGGTGGCAGAGGGGACCTAGGGCACAAGGTCCAGCAAAGCCTGTGGGACACCTTGAAATAGGGAGAGCCTGAAAGCAACAAGAGTGGCTTGGAGGGAAGCGAAAAGGGTCCATTTGAAGGGTTGATGCTTAAAACAAGGACTCATAGGTGGCCAGATTCCTAGCTTCTAGACGACTACACGTGGTCATTAGTGGACACTCCAGAACCATGGCCCAGCCCTGGGGCACTTTCCACTTGGTGCCAAGCTCTACAAAATGCCAAGGCCAGGGCCACACCCCAAACAAATTAAATCACAACCTCTGGGATGAAGGGCAGCAGGAGCAGGTCCAGGTTTGGGGAGAATTTCTTAATGAAAAACATTACAAAACAAAATCGCTAAACAAAAAGAAAAAGAAAAAACAATCCCAGGCTTAGAATTTTTTAAAATCAAGAAAGAAACAATACAAATTGCCAAAACCCAGGCCTTTCACTTCTGAGATCTCCTGGAGTGTCCTGATTGCAAGCTGGCTTCCTCCCCTCTCCATCTAGAATACTCTATAACTCCCATATCTCCCAGCTCTCAAAGAGCACCATGCAAATGAGATCCTGAAGCTTGAGTCTCATTGGTTTGAAGTTAAACCCTCCTCTGGTCCTGGGCATGTCCATTTTATAAACTCTCCATCTGGTTCCCACAAGCAGCCTAATCAGGACCACTAACTTCTATACAGCAAATAATGAATACCCTCCACTGGGCAGAAGCCGTTTCAAGGTGGTGGATCCACCCTCAGGTTTCCACGTCTCTCACCACTCGCACACACCCTTGAGCTGTGTCCTCGTGGAGCACGAGTCTCCACCTTCCCTCCATGAACCATCCAATGTCTATTGAAGGACCTGCTGTGGATTTGACCCTGCCCTACGAGGGCCGCAAAATTCAGTCCCTGTCCTGAGATGAACTCCACATAGAGGAAAGTTCACCAAGAGCAGTTGGGCTTCTCTAGCCACCTCCCTGATTGCTGCTGTTTTGCCTTTTCTGGGCTCCACACTTCTAGGTATATAGGTGGGATTTGACAAATCCCTAGAAAAATAAGTTGCATAAAAATTCTCTTCAACGAGAACCTGGACCACCAGGGTCCAAAGTGATTTTTAAAATTAATTATAAAAGAATCTCTACATCATTCATCATTAGGAAAATGCAAACTAAAACCATGAGATGCTTTTAGATGCTTAGAATAACTAAGATTTTTAAGGAAGTGGAGCCACTGTGACTTGCCTATGCTGATGGCAATGCAAAATGGTGCATCCACTTTGGAAAGTATTTGGCCAGTTTCTTTCTCATAGAGCTTCACTCATGCACAAAGACCAAGTAGTCCCACTTCTAGGAATCAATGGAAGAGAACTAAAAATATATGCCCACAAGAGATTTGTACATGATTGCTCAGAGCAGCAGCATTCCTAGTAGCTAAAGGTGGAAACAACCCAGATGTCCATCTGCTGGGAAATAAACTTGGCACATCTTTACCAAGGAATACTACTTATCCATTAAAAGGGACCAATTGCTGGTACTTGGGACACCATGGGTAGATATCTTTAAGTGAAAGAGACCCTCACACCAACTAAAAGTACTTACAGATTCTACCTATAGGGCATTCTGGGAAGGCAGAATTATAGAGACAAAACTCAGATCCTTTGTCACCTGGGCTGGGCAAGTGAAAGGGCATCTACAAGAAAAGGGCGTGAAGGAGATTTTAGACAGTAGAGCCACTCTGTACCTGGATTATGGTGGTGGCAACATGACTGTTTACATTTGTCAAAAATCATTCAACCAGATACTTTAAAAGGGAGAATTTTCCTGAATGTAAATGATACCGTAATCAGCCAGACTTAAATTAAAATAATAATAATAAAACCTAAAGTACCTAAATGATAACTACCAAATTAGGACAAAGGGTCCTTTCCTAGAATACGAACAGGTGCCAGGCTAGAGGGTGTGGCTAGAAGGAAACAATAACCAAAGAACTTGCAACCCCAAAGTGGGGTGAGCCCAGGTCTTTATTCCCATCCCTGTGTCCACGTGGCTTCTTGTCCCCAGTGGTAGGCACTGCGATAAGCCGGGCCTCTGAACATCTGTGGCAAGTTCCTGGGCCCACCCAGTTCGTAGGTGCCCCACTGAGTAGCAGCTTGGGCTGCCCGCTGCTTCCTGCCCCCCTTGGCTGGAAGCTTGCATTCAGTGAGAGCAACCAGGCCCTGGTCCAGGCCTCCCCTGGGTCTCCATGGTTATCCCTAAGCAAGGGGAGAATGCAGTGTTTCGGGTTGCATCAACCCCTCATTTTAAAACAAAAGTCTGATGAAAGGGCAGGTGTGGCCCGGAGCCCTCTGTGATTAGCTGTAATTCTTGGCAGAGTGCGACATGCTTATTCTTCTGAATTAGCACAGAGCACAAGGCATTTACCACGGTGCTAATTGCTATTGGATGAAAACAAGCAGTCCCAGTATGTGGGCACGAGGCTCGACAAAACAGATGCCAGAGCCATTCAGAGCCATGCCCTGCACCGTGCGCTGTGCCGGGGGCTGAGAACCATTCTATCGAAATGTCAGTCTCCTGTGGGTCGGGCAGGAAGTGCTTCTAGCTGGGTAACTGACAACCGCACCCGCTCTGCCTCCTCTGCTGTACTCGGGGTACTTGCATTCGGTCCTGTTCTCCATGCATCCGTAGAGTTGGACAGGGAGATCGTGCCACATCCTTAAGCTTCTCCCCCAGAGTTCTGCAGCCCAGAGAATTCCCTCCTCCAAAAGGGACACTTGTGCTCCAGCAAAGCCAACATAGGCCAAGAGCAACTCAGACCACCAGACTTCTTGGCAAATCCAATCTCGGAAAAACAGTAGGCTTCCTTCCACTCACTTGTTATGGAGTGAAAAAGATCTATGCACTTCTATTCCTTGTTTCTTCTTGGCTTCCCAGCCATCAATAGAGACGTATGGAGATGGAAATGTCTAGTAAATCAGACCCACTGACCTCCAGCGGGGTTAGTAACAGCATTAATATCACTGTCCACTTTGTGTAACGCATACCTGGGGAGTGAGGAGGGGACCTTGGGAACTAAAAAACTAAATACCCTTCGTCATGGTTTTCACTTACTTCTCCTTTAGTTAAAAATAAAACTGGGGGAAAATAAAATGAGAGGAAAGTTCACTTAGTGGAGCTTTTCTTATTGCTGTAGGGATGCCTGGAAGCAGTGGTGCAGTCTCTCAGGACCTTCTGGGGTAAACAGAGTTTGCTCCCAGGAGTCCAGCCCAGCTGTTCCTCCTCAAGGCACCCCAGACCAAGCACACGGATGGGGGCTTTGGCAGCAAAGGGCTGCAGGAGGCAAAGCTTTCATGGCAGATAGTCAGGGCTCAGAGGTTAAAAAAAAAAAACCTGCCTATAGCAAAGAGTCCACCTCCTGACAGATAAAAGTACCCCATGATTTAGTGAATATTCCATCCTTATGATAGAATACCAAATAAATACAGATCTGAGCCTGGTTACTCAGCACCAGTGACCACTCTGTCTGCCCAAATTCCATCTCTCCCAAACCTAGTCAAACCATGGAAACCTAGCTGCCTGGTGGTGTTGGGAGTGGACATGAGGAAGCCATCTACTCCCTGTTTATACAAGAGGACACCCCCCATGCCCAAGAACCCTATGTCCTGGGCCCAAGATGGAGTCACAAAGGGAATGGATATTTCACAAGAGTCAAAATGGCAATTGAATAAAACACTCACTTGATGGAGTAGAAAGATGGATGAGAACCTCCTTTTCTTTCTTCTTTCCTCCCCCTAATCCCAGTTAACTTCTGCCACAGACATTACTCCCCTGTTCCATGACACCTTACTCCTGAGATCCTCATAAAAATATAAACAACCCATAAGTCATGTTTTTGCTTTTTCTCTTCCATGTATTTGGCCACAGGGGTGCCCTGGAATATATATATATATATATATACACCTGGAAGACATATAACAGAACTGGAGTCGAAATACCTGGGTTCAAATTTCCTATCTACCTCTCAGCTTCCACATAATCATGGCCAAGCCCCCTAAGCTCTTGGAGTCTGTCTTTGCATCAGTGAAATGGGGCTGTGTTGATGCACATCACTTCTTCATAGAAGATTGTGAGAACTCTGGGTGACCTTACCTTTCAAGATGCTTGTTTTGGGATCTGTTATCTTGTATGTTATCTTGCATGTAGTAGAAATGTATAGTCATTCTTTAAATTCGTGACAGTTCTGCACCCCCCCACATACACCAAAAAAATGCAAAATTTGCAGGATGGGTTTATAAAAGTACTGGAACTCAGAAAAGAACTCAGCCCGAACCACCTACTGGGTGCAGGCTGGGAGCACTCTCTTTGCCTCTGAGGCCTAAAGGTTACATTTGCATCTATAATCAGGGCCCTGCCACCATTTGATAAATGGTAGATCTTTCCCTTGAACAACATCAGTCCCATTGCCGTAGAGTAAGTGGTTTCTTTTCAGAATTGACTGCTGAATTGCTGTATCTCCTCCAGTCTCTGTTAGCGATTGAGAAAGTGGTCAAATTTGGGAAACTCCTGCTGGAAGACAAAGTGGCTCCTGACACCCACACCCAGCAGCTGTTCCCATTTTCATTTGTGGCCTGGGAACTCTTGCTTTCCCTTCCAGTACCCTTTATGCTTTGGCCAGCAAAACAGAACACCCCTCCTGAATAGAACCCCAAAGCACCTTCCCCCATTGCCAGTCACAGAGCTGGCACAGATCACCGTAGTCACTGTTACGCAAATGTCCAGAACCTTCTAAGTGGATGCTGTCCATTTGGGATAGAAAAGTGACCAGGGAAGAGAGGCTAATGAGGTCACAGGCCAGAGTTTCCAGGTGATGACACAAATTTCCTCATCCCTCTCCTAAAATACCTCTCAAAAGTACCCAGTACCCCATGGGCACCTCGGCTTATGCCAAGAGTCTGATGTTCACATAAAACATCTCAGGGTCCAGGGATGGCAGAGTTCTGAAAAACATGTCCATCAACAAGTGAGGCTGCGAGGGGAGGAACCCTGGGGAGAAGGAGACAGCGGCAGAGTTAACCCCATCTTACCTCCTGTTTAGTCACCTTTTTCATTGCTGTGACCAAGACAGCTGACAAGAACAGCTTAGAGGAGGCAAAGTTGACTGGGGACTCCTGGCTTCTGAGGTCTCAGTCCATAGATGGCTGATTTCATTGCTTTGGGCCCAGGGAGAGGCAGCACCTCATAGGGGAAGGGCCCAGAAGAGGGAAGCTGCTCATCTTATGGCAGGCTCAGGAAGCAAAGAGAGATGCAGGGGCCACCAGGAAAATGAGCCCTTCCATGGAACACCCTTGCTGACCCACCTCCTCCAGTCTTGACCCGCCTGCCTACAGTTACCATCCAGTGGGTCCATTCCAACTAGAATGGAGTCGTAATGCAATCATTCCTCCTCTGAACAGTCCTGTGTTAATAGGAGCTTTGGGGTAACACCTCATATCTAAACCCTAGCACCTCACCTTAGCACCTCTTCCCCTGACTGCCAGTCTGCAGGTGTCTGGGCCCCAGCAGATTCTACCTTTGTCTCAGAAATCAGGTCATTTCTTTCCCCATGTGTCCATGGCCTTCTAGTAAAAGGAGGTGCCGAAATATCCCAAGATTCTGATTGAGAAACTCTAGGGACTTTTGACAGGTGCCTGGCATGTCTAGAATCATCTACGTGAGGACAGTTAGGAGGAAAATATAAGAGAGAAAAAATGAACAGATACCCAAATTTGAAGGGAAGAGGGATGAGTGGAGGGTATAGGCATGAAATTTAATTGGAATCAAGAAACCCTTCATTTATTTCTGGAAATGGATAGAATTCCTTGAAGGCATTGGGGGGTGGGGGCGGCGAGGAGCTATTAGAGTAAAAGGGGAAACGAGGGAGGGAAGGAGGACAGGGATTCTGTGACCCAATCTCTAGCCTCATTTTGTAGGATATGAGTCTGTCTCACAGCACCTTCCCACCACAGCCAGGGAAGCACCTGCCTTCTTGATCCTACAGAAATAATTTATTGATAGTGTGATATGTGTGACCCATAGCAGGGGTCTACAGTCTGTGGAGAAAGAGGGGGGACAAAAGGGTTTTTGCAACCAGGACCTTGAACCCATTTCTCTTGCTATAGCTGCAGAAGAATGATGGTGTGGAGCTTTGGAGGACACAAATTTTTCTGTCCCTAGGTAGTGTCCTGGGCAGAGGCAGTGGGATCATGCTACTCATAGGTGGGGAAAGAAAGTCCATCTAGGTAGAGAATTGGTCACCCAAGACTTTCTGGGTGTGATTTGTAAATGTGGTCTCATTGAAGAGAGGCCTCATTGGGTTTGTTATCAGGTAGCGTTTGCTGTGTAACAAACAACTCTGAAATATGTGACTTAAAATAGCAATCTTTTATGATTTAGCTCATTATTCTGTAGGTTGGCTGGGATGGATAGGCAGCTAGGGCAGGAAGGTAGTGTTGGGACCAACTCAGGGGATTTCTGTGATCTCCTGGTGGCTTCATTGGGATTGAGTGATCTACAGGGCCTCACACATGTGTCTGGCAGTTGACTGAGGCATCTAGAATGGCCTCCACTGTAGCTTCTCAGCTCAACTCCGCATGGTCTTACCTCTTCCCATAGGCTAGCCCAAGCTTTTACACAGCTTTTACATTCTTACAGAGTGAGGGTAAAAGCTCTAAGACCCCCTTGAAATAAAAGCTCCAATTCCATACAACATTATTTCCACATACTGAGGGAGAGGGAAAATAGACTCATCCTTGAGGGGAGGATCTATAAGAAATTTATGCCTATTTAAAACCTACCACAGCAAGCAATCTGGGCACCTCTGGTCTGGGGTCAAATCTGCTTCTGATTGATGGTTCCAACTTGAGCAACCACTTCATTTCTCAGGCCCTATTTTTATTTCTTTCATCATCTGAAAAATATGAGACATGGTTACATGATCTCTAAAGACCCTTTTTGCTCTAAAAACTCATATATATACACACACACATATATATGTATACATATATACACATACATACATATACACACACATATATATATAAAATGTGTGTATATATGTGTGTGTATATATATGTATATATACACAATGGAATATTATTCAGCAATAAAAGAGAATAAAATCATGGCATTTGCAGGTAAATGGATGAAGTTAGAGAATATAATGCTAAGTGAAGTCAGCCAATCCCAAAAAAACAAATGCCAAATGTTTTCTCTGATTTAAGGATTGGGGAGGGGAGTATGGGTGATTAGAAGAACTCTAGATAGGGCAAAGGTGTGGGAGGGGAAGGAAGGGGCATGGGGGTAGAAAGACAGTGGAATGAGATGAACATTATTACCCTAAGTACATGTATGAAGACACGAATGGTGTGACTATACTTTGTGTACAACCAGAGATATGAAAAACTGTGTTCTATATGTGTAATATGAAATGCAGTGCTTTCTGTTGTCATATATTATAAATTAGAATGAAAAATAAATTTTAAAAAAGGACACATCACTGCTATTGCATTTTTACAAAGTAAAAATGAGGGATGTTATACAAAGTAAAGTAACAGGTCAATGCTCTTCAAAAATAGCAAGGTCCTAAAAGACAAAAAATACTGAAGAGGTGTTTCAAAAGAAAAGAGATTAGAGACAGGACAACTAAGTGTAATGAATTATTGGATTGGATCCTAGAGAAAGGGAGAATATTTTACTAGAAAAGGCATTAATAGAACAGTGGATAAAATCTGAATAAGATATGTAGGTGATCTGGGTACAGTAGCACATGCCTGTAAACCCAGCAGCTCAGGAGGCTGAGGCAGGAAGATCGCAATTTCAAAGCCAGCCTCAGCAAAAGTGAGGTGCTAAGCAACACAGTGAGACTCTGTCTCTAAATAAAATACAAAACAGGGCTGGGAATGTGGCTCAGTAGTCGAGTGCCCCTGAGTTCAATCCCTGGTACATCCCCCCCCAAAAAAAGATATGAAGGTGATAATATTATACCCATGCTAATGTGCTGATGTGGGCAACTTCTCTATGGTTATATAACAGAATGTGTTTGCTTTTAGAAAATGTTCAGAGGAAAAGTCATGGGAAAAATAACACATATGCACATATACATATACATGTATATAGATATAAATATATAGAAAGGGAGATGGAAGAGAGAAGTGAGGGAGAAAGATTGAGGATTTTAATGCAAATGTGATAAAATAACACTTAGACAACCAGAGTGTATGGGAATTCTTTTCACTGTTTTTGCAAATTTTCTATAATTTTGAAATTATTTTTTAAGTTCAAAGAAAACATGCATATTTGAAATTTCAATAGATTTCATCAAATAGCTAGCTATAGAAACTGTACACATTTTCGCTCCCACCACCAGCAATGTACAAAAGTGGCACTTCATATTTACAAAATGCATTCACACATTACACTTGGAGAATTTATTACTACTCCAAGAAATAGAAAAAGGTATTTTCTTCATTTTACATAAATGAAGCTTCAAGAAGTGTAGACAGTAAGAGTAGTGGTTAAGAACACAGACTTTTGAAACAATAATTAAATGCTATTTCATCCCAATCAGACTGGCAAACATTATAAAGTTTGAAAATACCAAGCGTTGGCAGGATGTGAAGAAATGAGCAGTCTCATAGTGTGTTGGAGGAAGTGTAATTTTGTACAATCATTTTGGAGAGCAATTTGGCAATATCTAATAAAGTGGAGGATGTGCATGTCCTGAAAGCCAGGAATCCCACATCTAGCTATATTTCCTGGAGAAATGTTTACTTGCACACAGAACCATGTTCCCAATGGTGCCAATTACAATAGTGAAAAATGGGTGATGACCTCTATGTCCAACAAAGGGTGAATGGTCAAATATACTGTGGTCAATTTGCTACAATATATCAATTTAAATAGAAGGATCAAAACTGTAGTTCACACATAGAAAAAAAAAACTCAAAAACTTCATGGTGAATAAAGAAAGTAAATTGCAAAAAGAATGTGTGCCTTTATGTATATTTTTTAGAGTATTATATATTGTTCATGAGCATACTTACATACATGTAAGAAAAGTCTAGAATCTTTCCCTGAGAGGACATGGTATCAGTTTCAGTGGAATGGTGATTTGGGGGAAGAAAGTGTGAAGGACAAAATCAAGAAAGTATGAAAAGGAGATTTTCTTATATTTACAACATTTCATTGGACCCAAAATAGATATAAAGCAAATTGGACAAGAATATTAGCATTCTTGCATTTGGGGTGCTAAGTACTTGGGTGTTTGTTAAATTATGCTGAGTATTTTTCTGATGTTTGAAATACTTCATAGCAAAGTAAAAAGTTTGGCAAAAACGAACATGAACTTTGAAATCAAATAATCCTGGATTCAGGTCTCCAGTACTTGCCGGTTGCATAAGATTAAACGGTTTCCTTAATGTCATTGACCTCAGTTTTACCATGTATAGAATGCTAATAATAATGCTTGCTTTAAAAAGATGGTGTATCTAGAGTGAATGTGATAATATGTATGAAGCCCTAGCACAATGCTCCTAAGAGGAGCTCAAAAATAGTTCTATTTCATTAGAATCAGATGGTTCTCAACCAGGGACAGTTCTCTCCCAAGAGGCATTTGGCAGTATCTAGAAACACACTGGGCTGTCATTATGGGTGGGGAAAGGCCAGGAAGCAACTAAATATCCTACAAAGCACAGTGCAGTGGCCATGCTCACAACAAAGAATCATTTGACCCAAAATCTTAATAGTATTGAGGTTGAGAAGTGCTGATGTGGGCAACCTCAAGGTCACCCAAAACTTGACCCAGGCCTCCTGACTCCCAGTTGAGTGCTCTTATGCCTATACCATGTAAATCTATTAGACCTTGACCTTTCTACAAAATAAGTAGAGAAACAGGTGATGCTATATACCTTCCTTCCCAGCTTCATTTTGGAGAAAACTCAACATCTTTCTAAGCAGAACAACTACCTGGCACATACGTTTTCATAAATACTACTTGGGTTTTTTTAGTTTAGTTAATTATGGGAATTTTTTTCTTTTTCTGTTGGTGCATTATAAGTATACCTAATAGTGGGATTCCTTGTTACACATTCATACATGTACACAATATATAATTTGGCCATGATATAATCCCAACTGTTTGGGAGGTTGAGGTGGAGGATCTTGAGTTCCAGGCTAGCAGGGCAATATAGATCTTGCCTCCAAAAAAGAAAAAAAAGAAAAAGAAAGAAAGAAATATAGCTCATAAATACTTCTTGAATAAATGAATGAGTCAGTTAATCAACCAATCAATGTCTGCAACCTACTAAATCATGAAGAGATGTCACTATTCTTGCCTTCCCTAATTTCCTACTCATTTGACGTGATGGCCTATTTTTCACTGTTGTATCTTAAAAAGAAGAATCAAAACAGCAAGTGAGTGGCAAGTTCTCAGAGCCTTGTGGACCATATCAGAGGAATCTTCTAACAATTCAGAGTTAAGTCTATGAGCTAATCATCTGACAGCCCTTGTCAAGACACAGCTGGAATTTGGGGAGACAAAGAGAACATGTTTGGCTTAACCTGACAATGGCCATACAGCATAAAGTAGGTGACTGGCTTGAAGATGACCGTACTCAGGACATTTCAAATCTGGTTTAAGAAGAACACTTGCTGTTCTCTTAGGAATCACACACTTTTTTTTTTTTTTTACAAATCATTACTTTTGCTTTCTTGTAGGCACCAATTTGGTGAACCCAGACCCTGTGCTTGTTTGGAAGACTACTGGGAGTCCCTGTTCTCATCTGCTTCACCACAGACTTGGAGAAGGTAGGTCTAGCTGCTCTCTGGACTCCTTTTTTCTAATGTTTGTTTTAGCAAGCCTGAAATTCTTACTAGTTATTTCAAGGGATATAAAAATTATCAAAATTATTATAACAGTAATTTAGTTCATATTATAATACAAATGTGTTGTGGTTTCCATGTATGTATAGCTCATAAATATGCCCAGTAGGACTTAAAAGAGAGGAGGTTCACCAAAGGAAACAGCATACTGATACAAGGGGCACTATATAGTCCTAACTTTCTGCTTGTGACTGACTGACCTTGAGAGAGTCACGTGACCTCTCAGTCTCTTCATTCGCAAAATGAGAAATTTGAACTGGTTTATTTTGAAGACATTTTCCTGAAATGTCTAATTCTTTGGCCTTGCAAAAATTGAATGATTTCCACAGTCTGATGGACAATCCCTCCATCCCCACTACTGAAGTGTTTACTAAAAATGGACTTTCCCAGTCCTCATCCCCAGTCTACTGAATTGGAATCTCTGAGGTTGGAGAGCAGAAATCTGCCTTCTTAATCCCAGGTGACTGGGGTGTGAAGCAATGTTTGAGAAACTAGTGGCCTAACCATGAGCAGTGTTATTCTGTTAGCACTAAAGTTCAGTGTCATAGATGGGACAAGGTGGGTCTGCTCCAGACAGAAACACTTTGGACTCGTCTTGTGTTTGTAGAAGAACTCACAAGGTCAGCATCCAATGGCTGTTTTGCCTTTGATTCTTGGCTCTGGCGTCCCCTTTAACCCAGAACTCCACTCTACACTTCTTTTGCCAGATCTGGGTATCTGCAGCAGACTCCTTGGCTGTCCTCCCCTTGGCTGTCATTGAATGAGAAGATAATTCTTTTGGAAATGACCACTGAAGGAGGACTCCTCCTCCTAGATGGTATTCCAAATGTGACTGTGTCCGTCTGTCACCTCCTGTCTTGTAATCAGATTAGCTGTCAGTCTCTGGCTCTGGAGGTGTGCTCCTGAGGGGGTGGTCACTGTGGACGGACCACAGTGAGGGATGTGAGTTCTGGTAGATCATGTTTGGTAAATTATGTATTACCAAGATGGTGGACTCCTAGAGAGAAGGGAGCTGGCCTAGTGGCCCCAAGTCAGATGGCACCACACTATGGCCAGAACTCTAGACTGAGATCAGAAAACCATGCAGATAATACTGTAGTCCATTTCTGATGCCAGTACAGGATTATGTGGCCTTTTGGCCTTTCTAGGTTGTGTGCCCAAGCCCTCAAGGAATCAGAGACCCCTAAAGAGACTTATGTCTTAGAAGAGAACTAAATACGGACCTTGAAATAAAACCAGTGTCCCCCAGTATTGCCTACAGAGACTTCTCACCAGGATAGGTCTAATTGCTCAGCAGGATGACTATTGCTCTTCTCCAGAGCTTCAGCAGATATGATTTTCTGGCATCGAATAAAGGGAAATGGAGCCTTAAGTATATAGTGTCACTGTGGTCTGCTATGGATTGGATATAAAACTCTTCTCCCAAATCCCAGGCAAGGCATTGTGTGTGATCTGTCAGGTAAAATACTAACAAGTGCCCCTTCAAGAGAGAACCACTCACCCATAAAGAACATCCAGACAACACCTACTGCTGGCTGGGGATAGATGTGGGCTTTATTTGATTTGGGGTTGATTTATTTGTTTGCCTTGCTTCTAGAACAGCATAACTTGGATTTAATGTCTTGAATACTGAATCCAATACTTCTAGGTTCACTGACTTGTTATTATTTAGCATTTATGAAGTATATGTCAATGCACTTGGCACTTTACAATGACTCATAAAAAGGCACGATCCTGGCTGTTGAACATAAGGTTGCTATCAGTTGAATTATTGCCAATATGGAAATGGTCACAGGACAGATCTGGATGTCTTTTGCCCCTCAAACAACTGTGCATCCCAGTCCCTTAATGCATCTGAGCCCAATCAGAGATATAGCAGCTGCTACCGTTTTTAGAGCAACATTTCAGTGCAATAGACTCAATGTGTAGTTTCTGACACTTAGTAAAAGCTGAGCAAGTATAGATGGATGCATGATGATGGATGGATGGATGGATGGATGGATGGATGGAAGGTTCACTTCTCAATAGACATCTCCCATTTTTTTATTTGTTCTTCCACCTGAAGCTTTATTTAAGCATCTTACAAGCACTGTGCTTATAAAGCTAGCTGACTTTAAAAAGAACTGTTAGGTCACTTTTTGTAAAAAAATAAATAAATAAATAAAAATAAAAAGTTGATCTCAATATATCCATAAGGTGGACAGAGACATAATGAAAAACGGATTTCACAAAATCATATAAACTTGTTAATAATATTATATCAGTGTCAATTTCTTGGTTTTAATCTTGTACTAGAATCTCTAATGGAACATGTTACCATTAGAGAATGCTAGGTGAAGGGTCCAAGGGATTTTCTGCCTTAATTTTGCTTCTTGTGAACCTAACAATTATTTTAAAAAAAAGAATCATATGAACTTTAGCCTCACCTACTTGTAGTCACACCTCATTGCACATACCTTCAGTCTCTAGGTCTTCCAGCTAACAACTAGCGATACCAAGAACGTCCATTCAAGACTTTCTACAAAGCAGAAACCAAAACAGAATTAGACATGCAAGAAATTTATTGGAAGAAACACCTGTGAAGCCCAAAAGGAGAGGGAACAGGAGTAGAAGGAAGAGTCTTCAAAGTGCCAGGCACTTCCAACACCTGTGAAGGAAGGGAAAGAAGGAAGGGTTGGATAGCAAGAGCCTCAGACCATGTATACTTCAAAGAACCTCAGCCAAGCCAAAAAGAAGTCCCTACACAAACATTGCCTGGTAGAGGAGTCCCAGGATAGGGGCTGGAGGACCAATGGCTCAGTTTTGACTGGAGCATCATGACCTGGAACAAATACTGTGTGACTCCAAAGGCACAAGACAAGTGGGGATTGTCGGGAAGCTATGCTTGCAGAGCAGCTCATCTTAAAGGGGGCATCCGAACAGGACACCTCCAAGGCCACTAGGCTAAACAGTTATTTTTCAGTCTTTTTGCCTTTCTAACCAGTCCTTTAGTGACCTTGACCACTCCTCCTCCCTCCTTTGGCCTCATATTCTAATTCTCAAACCAGAGTTAACTCCTCTCTTTGCTTCTTCTACGTATCTGCTCCCTACCTCATTCTCCAGATTTTTCTCCCCACTTGGATTAAAAAAAAAAAGCTGTAGAACTAACCTTTGGACTCGCCATATATGTATATTGTCCAACCTCGGATGGCCCTCACGACTCCTCAGTATATTTTGCTTTCTGTTTATTCTTGATTCCATGCCACGTTTCCTACTGGGTTTATTGTATAAGCTCCTACACTGCCCACACCTCTGCCATTTCTGGAGATGACCTTCCTTCTTCTCCCCCGCATCTGTGGCTGTCCTTGTCCACTCCTTCCTCCTTTGCTGGAGAAGGGAAGGTCATGCCCCTCTCTCTGGACCCTCAGTTGCCTCCTCCAGCCTGCTCCGGTCCTGTTGACTGTTCAGTCCTCTCTCTTGTATCATTCTCCACTTACTGGATCCTTCTCCTTGGTTTATGAAGGTTGGTTCCTCTACCTACCCCAAGCTAAACTTTCCCTGGATCCTTCCACCCATTAGCGTTCTCATGTATCTCTCCTGACCTGGTCATCAAATCACCTGAGAGATGTTTCTGCCCTTGCTACCTCCCTGGCGTCTCACCAAGCCCGGATGCCCTGTCCTTCTGCTTCCTCGTGGGTCTCTACTGCCTACCAGTGCCTCACCTTGAGTCTCATCTTTCATGACCTTTCATCCTACCCATCAAGTCCTCATTCTCCAGATTTTTCTCCCCACTTGGATTCTAGACAGCATTCCTCTAAGCTCTCCTCCTGTCTCCTGACCTTATCTATTCTGATGTCTTTTCTTATGGCCTCTAAATATAAGTGTTCCCCAAGATTGTGTCTTCCTTACTCTTGATTTGGCTCTACTTTCTCTGACTTCACATCTCATCAACTTTAATGGCTTTAACTCTCCACGACCTGTAGGAACTCTAGATCCTGGCTCTGACTTCCCTCTTAAATTCCCAGTGGCCCTTATATTTTGCCAAAGCTTCACACTCTGTGCCCATACTCCCAGCCCCATACCCTCTTCTCCTTCCCACTTTCCTGTTTCTCCTAAAGAGACCCCTCATTCTGTCCGTCATTCAGAGTGGAACTTTGCAGTTAGCTTGACTTTTACATCTGTGACTACCCTGGCCAGCTTCCTCTCCAGGGTCTCTCCCAGCCTTCTGTTCCCAGGGCCACTACCCTGGCTCCAACCTTCCCACCTGTAGACACCGCTCAACTGCCCTTTGCACCTTAAGTCTTGTCCCTTTCCAGGCCCATCAGACTTACCATGGCAATTTTATTTTCCTAAAAGAATAACTTTCATTATGTTCTTTTATGCTGCAAATTTTTGATGGCTTTACACTATATACTCTACCCTTTCCCACCCACTAGCTAAAAATAATCTCCTCCTAGCTGAACATCCATAGTCTTCTTTTCTAAATGTCTTTCTTTTAGAATTACTGGACAGTAATTCTCCAGGCTCCCTCCCGTATTTCACCGACCCCCAGAGAAATAGAGACAGGGGTGTGGGTGTGTTGTACTCTTTCTTACTTCTCTCCTACGACTATTCATTTTCCCTTGAAGTGATCACTCCCCCAGAAGGATGTAGGGAGTACATCATCCTGTTGAGTTATACTCATAAACACAGGTCACTATGGTTCTGGGAGGCTCTGGGATTGCCCTGCAGAGAGCCAAATGTCATAACCTTGGACATACCATTTACTTCTCCCAGCTTTGGTCTGCTCATATATGAATAGGCTACTATTGTTATGTGTCACTATGATGACTAGATAAGTAATAGAGCCATGCTTGGTGTCAAAGGGCTCAGTGTTAGCTATTGTTATCATCATTGTCATTATTGTGTTGCCACACTGGCAGTGTGACATTATCCACATCTTAAGTGTTCACTGTTTGACAGATGAGACTAAGTTAGAAATTCCACCCACATGGTGAATTAATATCCTGAGTACTTTCACTAAGATTTGGGTTGGTAATCTTTGGTACTTTAGATGATGGGTGGTAGGCCCCAGAGGATCCTGAAAGCAAAAGTCTGTGATTTCCTAGTAGGAGATTTGTCTTCTTTTATATTTAGCCCTCCAGGGTTTAATGTCAAAGCTTTCAGTGTTGGACAAACCAAAGTCAGACTGCAGGAGAGGAGGTCTTGTTGACTTGAAATCCCTGTTCCCCTACACATGGGCTAACACACATGACTCAGACTGTGAATGAGACATGAATTGTCAAGGACCAAAAGGCAAAATGGAGGAAGAAGGAGGGGCTGGACTGGAAGAGATTTAGAATGAATAAGGAGAAATTTGAAATACAAAAGTTGATTCTAACAATGACATCAAAATGAGTGTTGAAATAGAACACACAGTTGTGCACCATTTTGAATATAACTAATGCCACTAAATCACACACTTAAAAATAGTTAAAATGAAAAAAAATGGTTAAAATGAAAATTTTTGTTATATAAATTTAGAATAAAAAATAAACTCATTAGCCAGGGCACAGTGGTGAACACCTGTAATCCCAGCAACTCGGGAGGCTGATGCAGGGGATCACAAGTTCACAACCAGCCTCAGCAACTTGGTGAGGCCCTAAGCAACTTAATGAGACCCTATCTATCTCAAAATAAAATATTAAAAAAATGGGCTGGGAATGTGGCTCAGTAGTTAATCACCCTGGGTACCAAAAAATGAGAAAGTAAACCCACAAACCCAAAAAACTGGACAGCTACAATGTATAATAATTTATAAACCATATTTTATTTCAGAAATATTTTATTATATGACAGATGTGCTTGTGTTGACGTAGTGATCATTGAGCACCTACTTGTACAGTGGTACATTATATATATCTTGATATGTAGCTATGTTGGGTTTTCTTGTGTATTTGTATTCAACTGGCACATCGTGACTGATGAAGGAATGATAATCATATCTGACTTGTGGAAAGAATACACTAATATTTATTGAATAGAAATAAAAGCAATGACCTGGCTTCAAAATTATTCAAAAAGCACCTTCTGCTTTAAAAATAGACAAACTGAAGCATGAGCCAAATCACATCAGCATTGCATGAAGTTCTGGTGCCTCTATCCCACCCAGGCCAATGCTGTTATTGACAGACTAATATTTGCCAGGTTGGTGGGCCTGGAGGTGTTCTCTCATTCTCTCAATCTGAGCACTGATTGGCCATTTGGATTCCTTTTTTCAGTGATGCACCTGTTCAGTCAAGTCTTTTGCCCATTTGGGGGATAGATGTTCTGTCTTTTTCTTACTTACTGTCAGTACTATTTATTGCAAGGGCTTGTAGAATTCTCATTCATTTAAGACTTAAGGAAACCTTAGTGTGATTGGCCAGTCTCCATGAGTGACAGCAAGAACACGGAGCCAATTCTTTACATGCCCTTTTTTTTTGGAAATGGTTTCAGAGAAAATCATTTAAGGACTTTTTCTCCAAACAAGTCACTCACTGTGGAGGCAAAACCAGGTCGGGGGGACTCAGCATTTCTTCCACATTCACTGAAAGTGTAACTTCAAGCACAAGGCCATTTTAAAATGGCAATAGAGGGACAACTGAATAGATCATTTGAGGAAAGAAGACATATTATTGAGGCCAACACATCCATTGGCACTTGTTAGCTCATCTCCAAAGAACAAAATACTGAGTAGCAAAGGCTTAAAGGGAATGAGACTGTATCCAGTTCCCAATAGAATGAAAAAGCTTTGGGCTCTGGCCAGAGAATAGATTTGGACCATAGATTTGACTTTTTTTCAGGGCCTTAAATTTAAATGACTAGAATTACTTTTAAAGTATCATCCTACTCAGTCTTTTGGAATAAAAACATGGTTTTCAATTTTACAAAAGTAAAAACGTCATCTAGCATAAAGATGCAAGACACCGTCGTTGATCTCACTTGTGTGGGCCAGAAAAGTGGATGGGGCATTCTAGTATTTACTCAGCCTGCAGGGAAGCTGCCTCTGTAGCCTCCTTAGACCTGCAACACATATGCACATAATACACACAGGAACACATCTATACAGACACAGTATATACACGGTATACATGCATACACGTGTGTACAAACATGCACATATACACAGAGGTGCATTACAAACACTGTATACACACATGCACATATACACAGAGACCCATTTCATACACAGGGTACATGGATACACATACAAACCAAGCACATAAATGCATAGAAACATATACACATACATGTGCATGTACATAGACATATCTAACACATGCATGCACCCACACACTGATAATTTGTGCCTGAAAAACTTGAGACAAATACATACATGGAGGAGTATAAAGGAATAGATCTGTCCTTCTAAAAAGACACTAAATATTGTATTGTGAAGCTTGTAAAGCCCCCATTTCTCAGTCAAGAAAGAAGGGACCGTGTTAGATTACTAGTTCATATAAATTATCTAGAAACTGAAGTCAGTTGCAAGTTTTAGGGGTGGAAAAAATAGAACTCAAGTTGTTGTTTATTTTTTAAATCTCATATCTAAAGAACAGATCGATTTATATCCAGATGCGAGCATTTAGAAGGAAAGTGTGTTGCTATGGCTCTCTCATCTTCTAAAATAAATAGGATGATATTAACAGTCAGTACTGATCTATGAAAAGATCCAGTCATCTGGGAAAGATCCTTCTTCCATAAGGGTATCATCAAAAGCCTGGCCCGGGTACCCGGTTCTTCAGGGTTCGATGGGTGTCAGTTACCCAGTTGGCTACTTAGGGATCCAGTCGGCCTGGGATCCCGTATTCCTAATCCATTTACCCTTAGACTTCCTGTCCTGAGCCCTGTGCCCACAGCTCCAAGTCTACATGGGGAGGTCATGCCTTGTGACTCAGGAGCCCTTTGCTGGCAAAGCCTCATTCCCCCAAGTACCTGGCCATGAGGAGGAAGCCATATCCCAGTGATCAGCAAGTGCTGCCAGTACGACCTGGTATTTAGGACCCTTTACTTCTGGGGACCCCTTGGATTACTATGTCATTCTTCTTGAATGTGCCTATGTGTCCAACCCTCTTCTCAGAATGAATACTTGTCTAGAACATTCCTTCATCTGCCGCTCAAAAATATTCCGCAGTTCCCCAGCCATGCCCAGGGGTGTGGGAATCCCCAAGGACACTGCTATTAGATTTTCAGCTCAGTTGGTATGACCGGCAACGTTTCCCAGAATTCTTTGGGTTCCCTCAGCACTTGCCCTCCACTTCTCAATTCAGATATTTTCCTAGACTCTCAAAAGAAGAAGGGGAAGTCTCCAGGAACCAAGGAGGACTTCAGCTCCTGGAGCACCCCCCTTACACTGGAAAAATGCTGCCACCTCCCTTTCCCCACAGGGGCCGACACACTGTGGGTAGCTGTCATGAGTGTCCCACACTAACAAAGATGGAAGAGCCCGAATCCTGCCCTAGTAACCCTTTCTTTCAAGAGAGGGTAGACTTCTGCAGCACAATTACCTATGCAGAGCTTCTGGCCACCTACCAACCAGTCAAACCCAGTGCTTAAAAGGAGCCTGTATCCAACAGGTAATGAAAGTTGGAGGTAGTCTCTGTAGTCTCTGAAATTCCATGATGTCACTTCAGTAACAACGTTTCTGGATTCTTGGAGGGCTTTTACTATTATTATCATCCTCTTTATTACCAATTCCAGATAAGTGAGGTCATTGTTGAATCATTGCATTCTGAATGAGAGATTGTGTAAATCCAAATTAAGCCACTAAACAGGCATTACATTGGACGCTGGTGTGTGTTTGTTGGGATGTTTTTCTGTGCACATAAGATGCTGAAATCACTGAAGCAAAACCCTGATGAAAGCTATTCACAATTTAGCCTTTACTATCATACAGGTATGTCAGCTCCATCTACCCAAGAGAATATCACAGGCATGTTCAATATAAAATGCAAATATAATAGCTTAGTGGATTGGCTATGTCAGGGGTGTTTGACTTAAACCTATTACCTTGGCAGATTAAATACAGTGACAGATCTTTCACAAGGCAGATATTCTGATCAAGTTACATCTTCTCTCAGTATTCATAGGTCATCGGTTCAGTTGGGTCTAAATAGAAAGAGGACAAGAATGGGTGAGGAATTGAGAAGGAGTAGGGCACAGCCACAGACAATCAGGAGGACCTGCCTGATACCTCCCAGACCATGCAGTACCCACTGAGACGTACTATGGTTTGCTCAAGCATGAGCTATTTGTAGCAGATATTGATTCTCTTGTGTGATGGAATAGGTGAGGGTCCACCAAGCCCTCCAGGCCTACCTGATCACTTCCAGGTCTTGATACCAACTCACCTGAACAGAGGTGGGCCCAGTCTGAGCTGTGACATTGGCTCTAACCCTGTTGCTTCTATACCCCTTCAGAGCATTTGGCTCTCTCATTTGACCCACACCCCAGACTCTGACCTCTGCTTTGCTGGCAAGACTCATTCTGCACATGAGTGGTCTTGCTAGGGCCGCTGTCCTTCTAGATAGAATTTCCTGCCTGAATGTTCCATGGTCCATCTCCCCATGGCACTGCCCACTTCTTACAAGGGCCCTTCCAGGACTGTCCTGTCCCTCCCTCCCACACACATAAACCTCCAACCTGATGAAAACATCCCTGGCGTCTTGGGACAGCCCACTTTAAGCCCGTACTCCACTCAGTGAGACAGGCTTGGTGGAAAATCACCAGCTTCATCCACTTTGTACAGCATGGTCTCTTGTCCCAATATGGCATGATCACTTATAAGCTTTGGAGCTTATATATCCAGTGGCTTTTCCAGGGAAGCATCTTACAAACTGCCACAGAGAACTGCAAAAATAATTGATCCCTTTTTTAAAAAAAGAGCATTCCTTCTGTGGCCTTTGTGATCCTTCTGGCTTTCATATGCTGTGAAAAGTATTGGCTCGTGGCTACGTATATGTAGAGCCAGGAAATATGAAGAAGTCACACTCAGAGTGGGTCCTACTCTGTGTCAGGTTCTAATCGGCTGACACTCTTAGCACAGAGACTTTTTGCCATAGTTGATGGTGACCCACAGAGTGACAGTTGCCATGCTACTAGGGTAGGGCTGGAGGTGGCAGACAGTTAATAGTTGGGGAAGGATCTGGAAGAAAAATCTAGATGCTCAGGACTTTGGCTGTCCTCTGGATCCTGCCCTGACTGGCTCTGTGATGCTGTAAAGGCCAAATCCTGCACAGCCAATTTTTCCTCTATAAAATAAGGAAGTTGACCTGGAGCAGGTCTCTTCACTTCCAGTTTTCCTAAATATGCATGACTCTGAAGTCAGATGGCTAGGTAGGAATCTGGAAAATTCTAATAATTACCAACTGCCATTTTCATAGAATATTCTCCTGGAGTTTAAACATATATTATGTAAGCATTTGACATCATTATCTCATTTAATCCTCACAGTCTTTCCAAGAAGTTGATACCATGGTTCATTTCACAGAAAAGGGAACAGTTTTTGTAGAGGTTGCCTGACTTTGTTGGGGTTGTGGCCTTAATAAACAACAGAGTAGAGATTTCAGTCCCGCTGGAACTAAACTGATTACACTTCTATGGAGACACATTAAATTTCCGAGCCTCTTTCTAGAACCCTCAGTGTCTGAATCCTGTCATTGCTGCCCCTCTGTCCACTCTACATTCCCAACCTACCCGCTTTCCTGACTCCTGAGACCCACGTGAAGAGCGCCTTTGGTTTGTACGAAAGGGTAGTGTCACGCTTTAGTTCTGCATCCATTCTTCACAACACGATGGGAATCAATAAGAAAACAGCACAAATGAATTTCTGAGCAGCTACTTGCAACATGAAATATAAGTGAAGATGTGACTCAAAGAAAGATTTAGCTCAAAAGAATAACTTTGTAAGACAATCAAGTATCTCCTCTGTGTCCAGCAAGTGCTTAACACAAGTCGTCTATAATTTTGCTGAGTCCACCTTTGAATCATAGATGCTGGGAGGCTTCTCGCAGTTTCCAATGAGGTCCAATTGATCTCCCAGCCTTTGCATCTCATCACCACAAACCAGTTTTGAAGGAAAAAAAATGCACCACCCCACCCCCAACATCAGACAACTTCTATTGAGCGCCAGTTACATAAAGACTTCTAAGGAAGTGAAGATGATCCCTCACCAGAAAGTAGAAGTTCTTTACAAATTAAAGAATAGGCTTCAAAGTCAGAATTGGCCTCTGAGCAAGGTCATTGTATTCTATTTGGAAATAAGCAAAAGCTCTACTGTTTAATCAATATATTTCTGGTGGTACAGTCAATGCTCAGGATTCACAGATTCTATGTTGGTGAATTTGCCTACTCCCTGAAGTTAAGCTGTGACTTCAAATCAGTGCTCGCCACACTCGTGGTTATTCATGGACATGTGCAGAGAAGTAAAAAGTTTGAGTCACCCAATTCCCAGCTGAGGTCGAATAAGGCCTTGCTCTGCCTTCTTGTTTCATTTCTCATTCTGTAAACAAGTGTTCTTTCCACAGGGCCACGTTTTTTCACATCGTGTGCTTTGTATTGTTGATGTCACTGTTTAAAATGCACCCCAAAGCATAAGGCTCTCTAGTGTCCCCAAGGGCAAGAAAGCTGAGATACACCTCACAAAGAAAACACATGCTTCAAGAGCTTCATTCAGGCATGCATTAGAGTGCTGTTGACTATGAGCTCAATGTTAATGAGGTAACAATATATATTTAATAAGGTGTTCTTAACCAGAAACACTCAAGGCTATGTATTGATCACTTGAAAGTGTCAGGAGTTCACAGGAACTAACCCTCTGGTTCTCCTAGGAACAGTGGCTCAGTATTCACTAATTCAATGTCTGTGGTGACTCTGTAGACTATAACTACAGCAAATGATCATATTTCCAAAGTTAGGAATTCCTAATAAGGTCTCGAGACTTTTGGGGGGATTGCCAGGGAGGTCTGGATGACTGATCGTATGCCACTTTCGGCTTTATTTTTCTGCTTTATGGAAGATGAGAACTTACAAAACCACACCTGTTCCTTGTGCGATGCCGAGCAGATTTTTCTCAGTGTTCAATTTACCGGGTACTAAGTGAGACCCCAGAATCCCCTGCTGCTGGAAGATACACAGAGAAGCGACCCCTGACCTCAAGAGCCTCCACCATTGTGACTATGACCCATCTTAAGGTAGCAAATGTACCCTGTCTAAAGGAAAGTGGAAACATGTTAGACTTGGCAGAGAGAGGCACGAGCTCCCTGAGGCATAACCTGAGGGAAACAGGCCATTTTTCTAATAGTAACCTTGAACTGTTAATTTTGTGTTTCCTCCCGGGAACTCCGCAAAGGAAGTCCAGCTTTAGCCAGAGCTTCTAATTAACTCTAAAGTTTCTACCGCATCAGCAGACACCTAGGGACCACCCTCGTGCTTGTCTCTCTCCGGACAGAAGTCAAAAAACTGCTGTAGGTGAGAACTGCACCATAGGAAATCCCATTTTCTCTATGGGAAATGGTTGTCATATTTTCTTCACCCTGATTGTTTTGGAGACCTTGTGATCTTACAGCTGAAAAAATAGTATTTATGATACTCAAAATAGAAATAGTAACGTTAATTTATTAAGCATCCAATTTACGTCAGGACCTGCGCTTAGTGCTGGGAACAAAGGATAAAAGGCACCAGTCTGCCTCTAAGTATCTCGTGATCCAACTAGAAAACTCAGTTATTGTAAAAGTGGGATAAAAGCCATGGAAGAGGGACCCTGGGGTAGGGAGCCGGGGGCAGCACATAACTCAGTGGAGGCTTAAAGGGGGATGGTATGCTTCTTGCTGGAACAGTCCCAAAGGGTTAGCCAAGTGAGGCAAATAGAATTGACCATTCTGGAAAGCAAGATCCACATATAAAACCTTAGAGGCATGAAGGAGTTCAGGGCATCCCACAACATGGGGCCCAGAGTTGGAAGAGTCCCAAGAGAGAGGCAGGAGGAGAGGCAAGACCCAGATCCAGAGGAGCCTTGCAGGCCTCGTGGGAAGGAGGACCTTCACTGAAGGACCTCACAGAAGCCAACAGATCACCACATTTGCACTCTCTGCGGACCAGTTAAATTGAGGGACGGGCATGTTGAGGAGGAAGACAGCAGTCAAGCTATTGGGAAAGCCACTGAGGAAATAAACTAAGAAAGAAATAGGAAGACAGTTCAAGTTCCATGGACCCATCCCAAGGAGGAGAAAGCAGGTCGCCCACTACCTGTGGTTGAGTTCAGGAGAGTGGTTTGGGCTGGAGATGGTAAGCTGATGGCTGATTTCTAGCCAATGGTTTACATTGCAAAAAGCAAAGAACAGAAAGCTACAGAAACCCTGACCAGGAACATTAGTATTTAAAGGATGGAGGTTGGGGGGGGGGGACAAAGATCTGAGATGAAGCATGCGGGGAAATTACCAGAAATGAAGGATGAAGACAATTGTGCCAGATTCAACAGAGGGGAAGTTTCATAGAGGAGGGAGCCATCACCAGAATTCAATGATGCAGGGAAGGAAGGTGCCATTTCATGGGCCACTGGTGGGAGTGGGAATGGGTTGCCTTGGGTAGAGAGATAAATTGGGAAAAGAAGTAAATGCAGAGCAGTTTTTTGGTAAACTTGACTCTCAAAGGAAGGAAGAAGATAGGTGCAAATGAAGGGGATTTTTCCAATTGCCAGTCATAACCCCGCAGCGGTGCTTAACTGCTGATAGGATTCAGGGAGTATTTGTAAATTGCACAAATGACACAGGCTGCCTGATGAAAACCTCCTAGTGAGGAAGGGAGGGGGCAGGAGGGAGAGCCAAGGAAGCTCTGGGTCAGGAGTTCTAAAGAGGACATCTTTTATGAAGACGTATGGGGAATAATTAAATGGAATCAGATTAAAACCTGGTTTACCCAGGACTGTCTCTTTCTAGCTTTTAACCTTAGGCAAGTTCTCTCTTGGAGCCTGAGTACTCTCGTCTGTAAAAATCAGCCAAATCCTATCTGTCTCACCAGTATCACTGGCCATAGTGAGAATTAAACAGGACGATACGTGTGAAGAACACCTTGGAAATTGGAAAGCCTGGTACGGTTGTGAGATGTCGTCGTGGGAGAAGAGGGGCCTTCTTGCTGCCCTTTGCCATCTGCCGTAGTGTCTTTTTCTGTTGAAGTCACTTCAGGCACCATGGAATAACTTTCTTCCAAACTGCAGGTGGATCTCTCTCTTCTGGGGATTTCTATCTTTTTTTAAAATTTTTCTTACCCACTTGAGAGGGAGAGTTCTGTGGATACATAAGAAGGTATTTTTTAAATTTAAAAAAAAAAGAAAGTTAAAATAGCCCTAATTGCTAATCATTTTAAAAATTGTTGGAGAGATGCATGAAAAAAAAAAAAAAACAGGCAAACCACATTGCTTTATAGACATTTAATCTTCCCAGTTCTGACCCTGGGGAAATAAATCTTTTTGGAGGTCACTACCTTAGAGGAAGGTGACGTTACACCATCCTACTAACCGGGAAGGCAGTCTATATGGAAATCCATCCCCCGCCTCTTCATTGTTTTAAATCAGTCTTCCCTTCTACTCCAAAACACACTCTTCCATGATTTTTGTCAGTCATTGATATTATCTACGTTTTTTAATGAATACAAAGTAAAAGTACCTGTGCTAGATATTTTGGACTAAAGCAAAGACTGCAAACCGCTACACTGTGGGCCAAGACTATCTTTGCGAATGTATTTTATTTAACATTAGATGGTTTTTAAATTGGTCTGTTTTATAGTTAAGCATGCCAGCGTCCACCTCTGGGAACCTCAGAAGGTCAGGTAACACCAGCAGGGCTTTCGTCCCCCAGCAGGTGGCTAGTGCTCTCGGGTCACTCCAAACCCCAGTCCACCATGTTGCTTCCTCAGGCTGTTGTCCACAGGTCCCTGGAGATTTCAGCGTATGTAACCCCTCCTATCAAACCAAACCAAGAAAGTGCAGTGGAAGAGAAGACGTTTGTTTCTGAGGTTCAAGTGGTTAAAATAAAGAAGGAAGTAAACTTTCACCCTCCTAATACTTGGGGTGAAGTGTCTGATTGTCAACTCTTAGCATCCTATCTACTTTAGTCTGGGGCTCCACAGAAGTAAAAGTCAAATCTTTTGTGTGCTTCCTCATATGACAGAGATTAAAACCAAAGCAACTACTGCCTTTACAGAAGGCCCAATGCATAATCCAAAAGAAAAATATATATATATATTAGTTCAAAAATAAAAGGCCATTTACCAAAAGATTCTAGAATGCTCTTCCTACCCTTACAAGGGCAAGAAACTTTGATCACCTGTGCCTGAATGGAAAGACATCTGGTAGACCACACTTCTCTTTCAGAGTTAGGAAAATAAAGCTTGTTCTAGGTTTATTAACACAGACATACTGGTCATGGCTGGGCTGTGCTACATAGAAGAAGTATTCCAAGCAGTGCGTTCTTTGGCTCCCGTCAAGTGGCCTGTTGTCTGTGGAATTTCCTATTCTCCAGCCCCAGAACAGAAAGCAGCCCTGCCACCCCCCCAGCATTGGCCGTCATGAGGTTTAAAGAGGATCATTTGTTTTCATTACAGCCCCTTGAAGCCCTTCCTTCCCTCCTCATTAATGAATTTCCAGTCTTTCATCAAAAAACAAAAACAAAAAAACAAACACAAAAAAGGACCTGGCAGAGGACATAGTTAAGTGGCTGGCGTGCATGGCTGTGCCGGCTTTAGAGAGAGGAGACAGCCATTTACTGATTGCGAGGAGGGGTTGATGTCCTTGGTTAGTATGCTAATTTCGTCTCCTGCATTTAACATTCAGATCAGGTCTATGCAGGCCCTCCAGAGCCGCAGAGTCCAGGGATGGGTGGCTGTCTGCCTTGCAGCACTGAACATGCTCTGCATGAATTACATAAAAACCCAAACATTCAGCCTTCTCTGACTTCACTCTTTCCCTCCCTCTCAGAGAGACATGCAGACACAGAGCCGCATACACGCCACATGATGCCCACACACGCCCACACACTGATGCCACGGGTCTCCATGAAGATACGCGATATAAGGTACCCGAATCATCCACAACTGGCTTAATTCCACCTCCTCTGGGTTTCCAAGGCTCACTTCTGCAGGATGTATTTCTCCTGCTTGGGAAACTTGGAATGCATTGGGGAGTTCAAAATAAGGAAGCAACATGAAGATATAAAAACAAACAAACAAAAAAACATTTACAAGGAGGATATCTTATCTATTTGAACTCCCAGTTCCAGAAATCCTTAAAAAAAAAAAAAAACACCCAACTCCACTCATGGGAAAGAGAACCATATAGCTCAATTAACCAAACACCCAGAAAGAAGGAAAATCAGCTCACTTTATTCCGTGGGGTCCCCACTTTGTCATGTGTGTTTGAACACTATATTAAAAGAGTCTTATTCATGGTTGGTTTTGAACTCACCAAGCCACAGCTGGGTGACAACAGAAGAGGAATCCCAAAATTGCTCCCACATGGCAGTCCAAATGGCAAAAGATGATCACCTGGCATTTTTGCCAAAAGCCCAGCCAATGGAAAACTGAATTTCCTCAACCTCCTTCCTCCAGGACATTTCTGTAACCTTGCGGCAGCTTCCTGGAAACAAACAGAATCAGCGGCTCCTAGCATCAGAAGGCATATTGAGGGGGTTGCTTTTAATAAACTGAAGCAATTTTGAGCAAGCAGAAGGCTCCAATTAGAAGGAGAGGACAGGTTGGTTTTTATTGTGTTGTTTTTTGGTTTGGGATATTTTTTTCTCAATGTATGAGATGACCATGTATCCTGGCATGCCGTAGCTCCTTCCTCCGGACACTCTGGTGGCCCTGGGTCACGTCCTCTTGTGTGTCTGCACTATATTCCATGTTCAGCTGGGGAACTCCAGGCAATCCCTGCCGAGCCTCCCATCTCCAAGCTACAGACTTGATTTGCCTCTTTTTTTTTTTTTTTTTTTTTTTTTTGGCTCTGGTCCAAGATGTTTTCCTGTCATCATTTCACTGTCTTTTCCAGTAATCCCTTTTTTAAACATTGCCAACAATTAGTCGATTTATCTCCATCACCAACCACCACCTCCCACCCCCAGATCCACCGCACACACACACACTCCACTGAGCCCCCATCACTGTCTTATTTTTGCCTTGAAGTATAAGAAATTACAGCTTCTCATTAGCTGGAGAGCACGTTTGGAACGGCTTTGTGTTTACTCACTTAGTAAGTGATGCTGGCCTTTTTAATTATTCTCCCTCTGCGTGCCATCGGAGAGCAGCAAGCTGTTCAAGCCAAACCCAAGGACGGCACATCCTCCTCGGCGAGGCAGGTGGAAGGCATCACCGTGCGCTGCACCTCACCGCTGCTGCAGTTCTGCTTTGCCTGTCAGCAAGCCAAGGAATCCCCCCAAAGCTCTTACGTAGGAGATACCAAAACTGTGAGTCACTTTTCACTCCCAGAGCCGAGGAAGTCCACTGCCATCTGTGCGTCACAGCAGACCCAACATGGGGGTTTCCTCCAAGCCATCGAGATCCCCAGGACCAGACCGTCCGGCCCTGGCTTCCTTCCTCTTGCTGTTGCGCCCCTCTTTCTCTTCCACTCTGGCCCAACCCTTCGTTTTGAAGTCCTCTTCTCTCTTCTTCTCCCTCTCGGTGTTGCCGACAGCCGCAGACCCAGCAAGAGCTGGGTCCCTGTCGCCTTCTGTTATTTTATTTTTTTTTTTTTCCCCTGCAGCAGCCTTTGGCTGCTACCTCTGCAAGCTGGATCACCAAAGACACACGACTCACTCACAATGAATAATCAATACGGATATTGATCTGGGGAAAATGTTTGTAAATTCCTGAAAGGGGATCAGGAGCAGGGGGCCAGGGAGGCTCGTGGGGGACGACGCTGCCCTGCTCATCGGCGGTCGGAAGCAGAACCGCCTTTGGATCCCCAAGTTGGGCTGGCTCCGAGGCGACGGGTGCCGGAATGCGTGCGGACGAGGGTGTGCGCGCGTTAGGAGGGTGTTCAGTATTCTCATTTCTCTACAGCTGCTTTCCCCGAAGAATCAAGAGCCAAATGGTCGGGAGCCCCTGTCAGCGCCATGTCTTGGCTGCGGGCCAGCGCTGTTTTGTTTTCATTATCACACGCTACTTTGCAATTTGCATAAATACAGGGTTATTTTTTATCGTGTCGCCCAAAAGATAGAAAAAAAAAATAGAGTCTTTGTTGTGTGCAAGAGGGGCTTGCCGCCTACTCATCGAAGCTAAGGATTTACCTCCGAGGCAGGGCTTTGGGAGTCTATGTAGAGGGCTTGGGAAGAAATATGGGCAAAGAAGTGGTAATCACAGGGGAAAAAGAATACAGGAGAGAAAAAGTAGAATTTAATAAGAACTGCAGGGCACTCAGCTCGGTAAAACCAAATTTAGGGACCCACTTTCCCCTGCGGAGAAGACTTAAGCAACAGTCCCAGTGTCCTGGTCAGCCGGAATGCATGCATTCAACTGGAAGGAACCATTGATCCTTGGTGGGAAAGGTTTGCAAGATGAACACACACTTGCTCTATCCCAACCCCATCCAAAATGTGGAACAAGTGGACACAAATGGAACATTCCTGTCAGGGGCTCTGTCCTGCTGGTTTTCTGCCAGGGTGAGAGATTTCACACCTGGGCTTCTCCCTTACCTCCCCTTGGCATGAGCCGGTCCCCTGAGCTCCCTGCTCTGCATTTGCCCAAGTACCCTATGGGATTTGCATCCTCCCCTTAGCCTTCTGTCTTCAGGGGAGTGGAAGCAAGAATGTGATATAAGCTAAGTGACAAGCCACAGATGGCTTTCTCCTGCAAGCTCTTCTTGTCTGTGGAGAGGAGGCCTCGGAGTCCAGAGTGACATCGGGCATGCACACATGTCCCAGGGAGCAGTACTTCACATTAGAAAAACTCTCCAGTCCTCTTGGCCGTTGGATGGTGAGCACCTTCCCCACCTTGGCCTGTGCTCCCTTCATCTCTCCCTACTCACTGTGTTTTTACAATTGGGCAATAAAAATCTCTTTGGGATCCCTCTCTCCTCTCTCCCATCACCCTATCTATCTCCTCCTGGCCTAGTGACAGAAGGGATGTGTCACCTTTGAGATAGCTATCTAGAGTAAGACCTCCACATGAGGATTCAATTCCAACACCCCCTGGTCTGAAAGGAGCTGTCCGCTTTATCAGCCGGCAGCAGCAGCAGCAGCAGCAGCAGCCGCAGAAGCAGTGATGTTTTTTTTTTTTTTTTTATTCCCTTTCTGGCTTCTGATTAGCTCCAGCAATCCAATTAACAGAGGAATTTATATCACACGGACTGAGGTGCCTCTACTCATCACCGCAGCTCAAACCCACTCATAAATTCTGCCGATACTACATCTTCCTGTGACATGGATTAATTACAGCACCAGTCTTTCCCAAGTAGGTCTACCAGCAAAGGTATATATGAATATCAGAAATAAAGAGGCTAAAAGGGATGTTTTCTTGTGTATTATCAAGGATGAAGAAAGGCTGCCCAGGGAAGTCACTTTCGTCCTCCATCTCTGCATCCGCCTATTGTTCTCTGAGGTGTCAGAGGCCAGATGGGCCAGAATTAAGTATTATGGAGAATTCAGAAGTGGTCTAGTCATGGCACACCCATGTATATTTTCACATCTTTGAAGCATTTAACTTGAAACTTCAGGGCCCTCAAGACCAACTAATTTCCTGCCTCCAGTCCATGTGCCCCCAAAATAGTTAAACGGTTTTAAGATCTCCATGAAGAGAAATGCCATTATCCTCATTGGTATTCCACTGCAGTTGGGTACAATCATGATATTGTTGTACCCTTTCATCTATCTACAATTTCATTCCAAATTTACCCTCACATTCATCAATCTCCAGCATCTATCCATCCATTCATCGAGCTATATTCATTTATATATCAACTATTTATTCTGCTTCCAGTCATCTATTCATCCATGTGCATCTCACTATCCATTTTCAAACCATATATTGATCTATGAATATCTTTCTATTATCTGTCATCTACTTGTCTATCCATTTGTGTCTCTATTAATTCATTCATCTGTATTATCCATCTGTTTTTCTGTCTATTCATTAATCTATTCATGTATCTATCCATTCAATCATCTGTCATTTGCTTACCAGTTACCAATCCCTTTTTATTTTGTGCCTTTGGTGAACGATGATCTCAACAGAACTCCAGATTCACATTCTCAATCCATTTTTTAAGATAAATAATGCCCAATTTCCAAATGAACTCTGTAAATGCGAAATACTTGGCTATTTGTTCTCTGGTTTAAAAGACTAAAGAGTGAGGTCAGTAACAGCATACGATTTTAAATGAGTTAAAAAATTACAAGGAAAATATTTTATCCTCAATTCCTGGAGCTCTTTCCTTGCTTAATAAAAGCATACATTGCTGTTCCTCTTTAAACCATGCCTTTAGACAGGGGGAAATTTAGATAATGTCTACACATGAATCTCATTCAGTCTGTTATATCTACCACTGAAAAGACTTCATGCAAATGACTTAGTTCAACCAGTACTAATTTGAGATTACTTTTATCATAAAGCAAAACAGATATCAACCCAAAAATGGGATTGTGGTTATACACATTTGGATTTCCCCTATATCCAGGAAAGGAATCGAGGAGCAATTTGAGAACTAAAAATGGATTTTTCCCCATTATTTTTACTCAAAATATATTCAAGTCTGGGCCAAAGCTTGAGATTCAGTACCTTCTGAGAGTGATCTCTAGTTTTCTTTTTAGCTCCCAAGAAAATAGGTCAAGGAAAGCATCACTGGCTTGATGAAGAGTTGAATGAATGAATCTCACTTCTGTTTAATCAGAAACCCCGGCTGCTCACTGTGAGGGAGGAGGATGAGGTTGTATGGTTGGGCTTCTCCTGCATGTGCAGGGAATCATTTCCCAAACAGCAACCAAGTCGGAATCCTAATTGAGCAACAGATCTTGTATCTGACAACACTCACCATCTCTAATATTCTGTTAGTTTGTAGGTGGTATTATCAGCTGAGGATCCAAGTTTGTTAACAAAAAAGATTTATCCATGGATTCAACCAACGACAGATTAAAAATATCCCCTTCACAAAAAATTTCATCTATACTGAATGGGGACAGACTGCTGGTCGTTATTCTCTAAACAATACAGTGTCATTAGTATTTATACAGCTTTCACATTGAATTAGGTATTTTAAATAACCTAGAGATGATTTAAAGTCTACAGGAGTATTCATGTAAGTTATATGCAAAGAACTACACCATCATACATAAGCAACTTGAGCATCCTCAGATTTTGGTATCCAGGGAGGTCCCAGAACAAAGACCCTGTGGATACCCAGGGAAGACTGTGTATTGAAGACCATTTCATATCTGGAGTTGTCATCCCAGGGGAGCATGAAGGGACCCAGTCCATGTTGTCCTCCAGAAATATAAAGGCGACAGAAATCCCCTGGTTCCTTTTCTTGTGTTATTTCCATTCATGGTTTTCTGGATTCTGTTGTAATAGAAAATTAGACCCTAGCTCTGACTTTGCTCATCATGCTAACCAGGGCTGAATTCTCCAGAAGGGACAGTAGACTTGATACCTAGGGCCCCACCACTGTTAGTGGCCCAGGAAAGTTCTTAAATTTCTTTTAAACTCATTTTTTAAAAACAAATTTTTAAGGTCAAAGAAAATATTTAAACCTAGAAGAGTAACACTGCTATTAAATAGCATTCACATTCACCTTTATACTAATTGTTATAAAATATGACTCAATCATTTTCTTAGGAAGGAAGAGGTCCTTTTGGGAAAAAGCACAGAGGGCCCATGAAAGGCATTTATAATGTGACTCTTGTCATTAACCAGACTACCTATAACTTAATGGTTAGGCTCAAAAGACTCTGGTGGTTAGGGATCTTTTCAGGAGCTAGACTGCCTGGGTTCAAATCCCTAATGCTACTACTTGCCTGTCACCAAACTTCTCTGATTCTCACTTTCTTTAGCTGTAAACTGTAGATGATAACAGTGACTAATGCACATAGATGTTATGAAATTATATGAATAAATTTCTCAACACAGAGCCTACACATAAAGAGTGCTTGATAAAATTTTGTTTTATTAATTGTTACGGTTTTAGCTTTGGTGTCTTGTGATGCCTACCTCTCTGTAACCCAGTATCATGCCTAAATTGATTATTTTCATTTAAAAGAAAAATGTTAGAATATCTTCTAGCCACCATGGAAGGAAGGGCAGCAATTAAAGTTTCCTCCTTAGTCTGGAAGTCAGAAAATTTTCTCTCCTAGAAGCAGTAGATTTTGTACTTTCCACCTGGAGCTCAGTCTTTATTCCATATTATAAAACCCCTTTAATAAATCAGCATCATCTCTCCTGATCGGAGATTTGATTCTTTCCTAACCTAAAACAATCCTTGCAAAAATCTTATTAAGAACCACAGGTTAAAAAGGATATTGTCAAAACTTTCTCTCTCCTTTTCTCTCTTTACTTTATTATCTCCTCATTTTTTTTGTCATTTAACTCCAATTATGAGATGCTAAGTGCTTTTGGAAATTTCATTGTTAATATCTTCTTACAGTGCTATTAACGTAAATCAAGTTTAATAGTGTCCCAGCAAGTGTAAAAGCAATCAAAAATTCAGTACTCACGAATCATTCTGTAATTTCAGCATAAAATGTTAATAGAAATAATATCTAATACCATAAAATATCAGTAAATCCAACTTTAAATATAGGTGATGAATTACTTCACTATCCTATAGCATTTGTGGAACATTCTGGTGTGAAGTACTTAATTGGCTGAGCCATACCTCAGTCATGCCCAGACCGCCAGAAGTCCCCTCCTCTGCCTCAATCCAACCGGCCAATCACAGCAGAATGAATCACTAATGAAAGGCATTTCTTCATCCCAAACACTCTGAGTTACTCGGCAATCAAGAAAAATGACTGAGGATCAAGGTAGGAAGTGCAGTCAACCTGAAGGAATTCAAGTAAATGCAAAACTAAGACACTGTGGTTCAATTCTAAGAACACTGATTAGTGGCTGCAAGGCCTTGTTCTCTGTGTCCCCAGCAAAGGTGGCTCTGTCCTTGGGGAGCTCACATCTCATGAGACAGGCCAAGTCCAAGACACGTCCAGCTAATGCTATTTCAGGCCCAGCAGTGAAAACAGCATATTACATGTGCCTATAAAAAGCCTGTAATAGGTCATTAGTTGGCCACTTAACTTTATAAGTTCATTAAAGTTGGGGCATTTATTTTTTTAATTTTTTTAAGCATTTTAACTTAAAACAGCATACATACATTTACTCACTGATCCTCTGTGGAAGGACAAAGTGAGTTCTTTTGAGTGATCTGCTTAGGGTTCCATGCCATCTTACAGCCACCAAGTGGCTTGCCCACAGTTTCCAGACTCTGTTTCTTTGAGGCAAAGTGTACTCCAGAAGCCAGCAGAGAACAGAATCCTTCAGTTGCAGTTGTCCTACTTACACGGAAACATTTAGTGACTCACTTGAGTCCACAGAGTTGATGTAGCTGTCACAGAAATGCCTGTGTTTACACTCAGGTATCCCCTGGTCATATTTTATTTCATTAAGCCATGAATTTCACTAACAAGAATCACTTCCATAAAGAGGTTTGGGGATGAACACACCTTGTTCCTAAGAAGGATCCAGCTCAGATAGTGAACTGTTCATGGGCTTTAGGTCGGAGGTGATTATCTGGGTTGAGTGCAGTCAGCTTCTCTCAGGACTTCCGAAGGGAATGGAGAGTGACTATAAGTACAGATAGTTGAACTGGATGTTGTGTTAAGGATCCAGAAACAAAAAAAATGCCATGTTGAGTCAGAATAAGAACCCACAGGGGCCAGTATTCAGCTTGTGCTCCGATCCTACCATGCAGAACAGAGTGGGTCCTGATATCGGGGATCTAGTAAATACCTTGAACACCACTGATCCCAGCTTATTGCGATTCCAACCTCTAGACATGTATTCAAATCTTTTTAATACACTGTGGTGGCTAAATCCACCTTTTTAAGAAGACTTTATTTTATTTTTTTTTTAGACCAGCTTTAGGTTCACAGCAAAATCGAGCAGATGATACAGAGAATTCCTATATATCCTCTGTCCCCACATGTCCATAGATTCCCCCATTGTCACCATCCCATGCCAGAGTATGTACATTTCTTATGATTGATGAGCCAATATTGACATATCAATATCACCCAAAGACTGTAGTTTTGTGCGGGTTTTCATGTGGACAGGTGTGCGGGTTTTCATGTGGACATGTTTTCTACTCATTTGAGCAAACACCAAGGAGTATGACTTCTGGGTTGTGTGGAAAAATAAAGTTAGATTTTTTTAAGAAACTGTCCAACTGTTTTCCAAAATGGCTCACCACTTTGTGTTTCCTACCTGAAGTGAATGAGCACTCCTGTTGCCCACATCCTCAACAACATTTCATTTGATTTTAGATAGCAGTCTGGATTTTGGCCACTCTTATGGGTATATAGTGGAAACCCACTGATGTTTTAATTTGTGTTTCCATAATAACATATGAAGTGAAGCATCTTCTCATATACATATTTTCCATCTGCATATCTTCTTTGGTTAGGTGTCTGTTAAGATCTTTGGTACATTTCATATTTAGATTGTTTGCTTTTTTCCCCCAAGTTTTAAGAACCCTTTATATATTTTGTATAACAAGTCTTTATCAGTTACATCTTTTGCAAATATCTTCTCCCAGTTTGTGGCTTGTCTTTTCATCCTCTTGACAATGTCTTTCACAGATAAGATTTTTTTTTATTTTAACCAAGTTCAGCTTATCAATTCTTTTGCTTATGGAACATGACTTTCAGGTTATATCTAAAATGTCACCACCAACCCCAAGGTTATCTAGGTTTTCTCCTATTATCTTCTTAGAACTTTATAACTTGTGTTTTACAGTTAGGACTGTGATACATTTTGAGTTAATTGTTGTGAAGAATATAAGGTCCATGTGTAGATTCATATTTTCATTAAATGTCCAGTTGTTCTACCACTATTTTTTGAAGAGACTACATTTTTTCCACCATGGTGTCTTTGCTTCTTTATGTGTATATATTGCTGTGCTATCTGTTCTGTTCAACCTATCCATTTGTCAACCTTTTCATTAGTACTATACTGTCTTGATTAATCTAGCTTTATAGTAAGTCTTGAAGTCAGGTAGTGTCCATCCTCCAACTTTGTTCTTCTATTTCAATATTATATTTACTATTCAGAGTCCTTTGTAACTCCATATAAATCTTGCAGTAAGTTTTCCAATAACCGCAAAATATATTGCTGGAATTTTGTTTGAGATTTCACTGAATCTATAAATCAAGATGGAAAGAACTGTTGTCTTAACGATACCGAGCTTTCCTATCCATGAACATGGAATATATCTCCATTTATTTAGATCTTCTTTGATTTCTTTCATCAAAGTTTTCTCATATAGCTCCTGTACATATTTTGTTAGATTTCTACCTATGCATTTCATTTTTTGTGGTGCTAATGTAAATAGTATTGTGTTTTTAATTTCAAATTCAAGTTATTCATTGCTGGTATATTGGAAAGTGATTGACTCTTGTATAGTACCCTTGTATCCTGCAGCCTTGCTGTGATCACTTATTAGTTCTAGTTAGTTTTTTGCTGGTTCTTTTGTACTGTTTACGTAGATAATTATGTCATCTGTGAACAACAAATCTTTTGATATAAGAAAAAGCAGTAATACACTAAATCCAAGCACTTTACATATGTAATTTTGCCTTATTGATCTTGGCATATGACATAGATGTGAGGAGAGATTATTCACACCTAATAAGCCTCTTATTCATCTTTGGGAAATAATTATAAACAATAGTGATTACTTCAAGGTTAATAGTGTTACAAAAATATGAGAAAAAGAGGTAAGAGTCTTCTGAAAAACAATTAAGAGATATGTAAAAAATAAACTTTATCACTGGGTTATTGAAAATGGGGAAATTTTTTAAATAACATAAATATCCAATAACAGGAAATATACTAAATAAAATGTGGCATATTCATGTAACAATTTACTGTGCAATCTTTATGCTGTGAAGTGATACCTAAAAACATGTAAAGTATATATAATACATTGATTAACAAATTTTGAAAACAAGCTAAATAGTATATATAGGAAATCTCAATTTTATTTTTAAATCTAAATATTTGCATCTTTTAAAAATAAAATGACTGGGCACAGTGGTGCGTGCCTGTAATCCTAGTGATTTGGGAGGCTAAGGCAGGAGGACCACAAGTTAGAAGGCAGCCTCAGCAACTTAATGAGACCCTAAGCAACTTAGTGAGACCATATTTCAAAATGCAAAATATAAAAGGCTGGGGATGTGGCTCAGTGCCTTTGAATTCTGTCCCTATTGTGTGTGTGTGTGTATGTGTGTGTGTGTGTATTTATAACAAATAAATAATATATAGTATACTCATATGTAAATAATCTATGAAAATAAAAGATATGCTTATGCATAAAGGTGTTTAAAATATATATACCAAAATTGTAACTATGAAGAGAGATCTTACAATATTTTTTTAATTTCTCTTTTTTATTTTTTGCCTTTTCCAAATTTTCTACAATTGGGAACACATTTCTTTGTAAGCAGAAAAAATGCATATAAATATATAAATATATATTTTTATAAGTATAAATATATATGTATATATACATATATATATATATATTGATTTGATTTTAAAAGAAAAAAATGGTAGAAAATACCTGTAAAAGTTACCATTTTAAAGTGTCTAATTCAGTGGCATTAAGAACATTCACAGTGTTGTGCTACTATCACTGTCTAAATCCAGAGTATATGTGTGTGTGTCTGTGTGTGTCTCACACACACACATACATATACATATATATACATTTACAAAGCATGATACAGAAGCCCAGTGTATAGAATTGCTTTTATTTAGTGCAATCATAATAGGCTACCAATTTTGTAATTCTAGAAGGATATTTATGTAGTAAACCCTGTTTGCCATTATGATCATGGCCATAGATTGGGATGTTATGATTAGCCAAATTTTCCTCTAAGGAGTATCTCAAATGGAGTAAGAGTTTTCAGAGAACCTGAATATAAAAACAAAACTAAGACAATATAAAAATAATTTAATCATCCTGAGTTGATTCAGAAGAAATCTCATAATCCCTTAGTGCTCTGATATTCTTTTCATTTTGAATATCACTGACCTCTGAGCAGAGAAAGCACCAAGATGAGAGTTCATAGGTGTGTCCAGTTTAATATCTAGCTCAGTTTTTCCCTGAGGGATCCTAACCCCACATCCTACAGATGACTCCCTGTCTGAGTTCTTGGGGCTTTAGAGAGTATTACTCCATCCTTTGAAATTCATCAGGTCCATCCCCTGTCTCTGTTTTCCAAAAACTGTATCCTGACCTTGCCAAGCCTTCCCCTCAACTCCTGACCAAGGAGGAAAGCTTATATTCAAGCTAGATATTCTAGGGAGGTCGGAAACAAGTCAAATGCAGAAATTCAAATATGGTAGCTCTATTACAATAGGGCTCTGCTGTGCTTTCCAAAAATATTCATCCCTAATGAATTCCATGAGGCTGTGTCCACAGGGATCTGCCCCTGGGTTCCCTTGATCCTATAACAGTGCTCCAGAAAGGTAATCCTGCAGTTACCTAGAACACTGCTGTCCCCTGAGCACACCTCTCCCCAACACACACACACACACACACACACACACACACATCCACCCCCAGTGTTCCACCAAAAAGTCCTACAGAGAATCCATGTGAAGATTGAGAAATTGAAACCATTCTTGCCAGAAAAAAATAAAAAATAAATAAGTAAGTAAAAATAATTATAACCCTTCTCAGTGAATATAACCCCACAGATTCTTGGCTTGGCAAGCAGAGGGCAAGAAACATACATTTGAGCTCCCACTAGCCCTCTTGATTGGATGTCTACAAAATGAACACAGCAGCACTAAAAGATTCCATAGTCAAAGAATTTTAGAAAATACTGCATCCATACTATTCGTGGCCTCTTGGAGGGTTAGAGCATACTCTGTTATATTACACACTCTGAGAAGGCCTGTATACCAAGAGCATTTATCAATGGAAAAAAAAACCTATCTTTTGTTTTTTTAATTGACTTATACTTCACCTAGCTTTCCCCAAAACCTATTTTCCAAAAGAAATCTTGCCTATTTTCTGGGACCCCACTGCCTGGAGGAAGCAGCCTTCAACTCTCATTAACTTAGATTCTATGGCAGGGGCAGCCATAAAAAGCAATAACTTCTGACAGATGCTACAGCATGCACGAACCTTGAAGACATCATGTTAAGTAAAAGAAGCCAGACACAAAGGGCCACATTTATATGAAATATCCAGACTAGGCAAATCCATAGATGCAAAATGGCAGATGTGGTTTGAGAAGCTGGGGTGAAGAGGAGGGAGGGAAGGAAATGGGGCAGTGACTCCTAATTGGCATGAGGTTTCTGTTTGGGGTCATAAAAACACTCTGGATTTGGACAGCGATAGTAGCGCAACATTGTGAATGTTCTTAATTCCACTGAATTAGACACTTTAAAACGGTAACTTTTGCAGGGATTCCCTACCATTTTTTTTTCTTTTAAAAAATCAAACCAGTTCTGAGAAAGCTCTGTGTGTCGTAGAGATGTGGGAAAGAGTTCATTGGGTCATCTCTTCAGCAGCTCAAGATTATTCCCCATACTTTCATGTTTCTTGGGCCAAATAACCACATCTCTGGTTTTAAGATGGAAATTCCTTTTAATTGTGCAGGCCAAAGCATACTGAGTATTTTCTTTCCTGTTTAGGTATGGTTCTATGACATATGACATACACACTACAGAATTTCTGTTGTGCTATCTCTAGCCTCCTAATGTATATGAACCTGAATGCGGTCACACCACGTATCTTGCTGCATTCTGGGAATCCCATTCCACAGGGTGGGCAGTTTCAAAACTGCACCAAATATGGAATAGTCCAAATACCATCCGGGCTGGTTGGGAAGGACAGTATGATATGAAAGCTTTCTTTCTCAGAATAAAATTGGAAGAAACCATAACTTTTATACTCCAGAAATAGCTTGTGGACAATATAAAACACTAATCAACTTTTTTAAGTCTTATCATGTATATATTAAAAGAATTAGATTTTTTTTTTAAGGTTGGCTATAAAGCCACCAGCAGGGGGAAGTATGCAGTGGGAAGTCTGGACCATCACTGGGGCCCCAAAATGTCTTGGGCTCCTCTGTAAACAGGGAGACTTCTTTTATGCCTTCAGTAGAGGGGAAAAAATAGCCCTATTGTGAGGCTGTGAGAGAAACAACCTTTAATCCTTGCAAAGCCCAATAATATTATGTATATTGACTGAAACCCCGTGGAGTGGGCCTGACGGGGTTTTTTCATTACCAGGGTACATTGTAACCTAGCTACCTTTGAAAAGTAACCAACATCGAGAGGCACTTGACATTTGCAAAGTATTACGGGTGTCCTCTCTATGTCTTCTCAAGTTCCCAAATTTACAATGGTCTTAATTTAAAAGTTAAGCCAGGGGATCAATTGCTTAGTGTAGGGCCAGGCTGCCCTTTTTAAAACAAAACAAAAAAATACCAAACCCCTGTGGGCCAGTGTGACCTGACTTCCTCATTCGGCTCAGGTTTGGGTGAGTCGCACACGTTGTCCTGTGTTTAATTTCGAAGGAAGGTGTCTGCACTCAAATCCGACGGTCATGTTCCACTCCTCCAGGTGTTGCCGCGACGCTCGAAGGCTGCAGCAGCTGGTAATGAGTTGGTGAAAATGAAAAAGGAACATAAGTAGCTTCTTTAGCAAATCCCCTGGAAATGACACGGAGCCCTGAGGATCGATACCATTGATCCACGGGAGGGCGAGAGCCCTGCTCCTTCTGACTCGCCTGCAACAGTCACAGCCCAGGGAAAACAGCAACATTATTACCGGCAAAACTGTGACCGAATCAACTGGGAAAATCAAACTCCAGCCTGCTTTCTGCTCCCTCTATTTGGGCAATGGCCATGGGTCAACATTAGAGCAAGGATCAGGCGGAAATCCCAGGGGAGAACTGAAGTGGGCCAGGGCCTTGGTTCCCAACATATCTTTATGACCTTCAATGATATTTGCACCACTGACTCCTCCTGAAACCCAGGTCATTGTGTAAACCAAGCCTCCCGAACTAGGAAACTGGGGAATTTGAGCACTTTTTTGAAAGCACTCAGATAATATTAGAACCTGTGGTGGTTAAATGGTCTATAAGGGTTTCCTATCAAAATCAGGCAGGCCATAATCATTACTACGTAAGTCCAACCTGTTTACCGTAGTCTAGTGTTGAGGCTCCAAAGATGAACAGGCTGACTCTTGACTCTGGAGTCCATAGGCTTTTGAGGGAGTCAGATCTCACAAGAGACATATCCAATATAAGAAGTTCTGATGCGGTAGATCACCAGCACGCTCTGGAAACCCACAGAAGGGAAATCGATTCAGTTGAGGAAGTTTTTGCAGAGAAACTGACCCTTAAGCTAGAGATGGGTTGGTAGGAACCTTGAATTATATGGTAAAGAGTTAGGATTTGTCCCAAAAGTAGCCAGAAACTATACAGCAAGGGACAAACAATTCCATGGCAGTTTAGGAAAGATAATTGAGGTAGCAAGTGCATCAGTCAGCAGTTGCCACAATAATGCTGCATAACAAACTTTCCCCAAACTGAGTATCTTAAAACAGCAAGCATTTCTTTTCCCCTGTGTGTCTTTAGACCTGCTTTGGCTCTACTGTACTCAGCTGGGATCAGGTGAGCTAGACTCCAGATTGCAAGATGGATTCAAGTCAACTGTACGCTCATCCTTCTCAGACCAGTCACTATACAAGTATAAGCACAGACAGAAAGATGCTTTGCCTCTTGAGGTCTCAGTCTAGAACCAGCCAACACACGGACACACACACACACACACACACACACACACGTTGCATTAACCACACCAAGTCACACAGCTGAGCCACACACCAATGCAATGAGGAAAGTCTCTGTCCCTCTAATGGGAAGAACCACAAAATCACAAGACAAAAGCTGTGGATGTATAATTCTCAGACACAGCGGGCATGAAGAATTGCGAACAGTGATTCATTCCACCACACCAGGGAGAGGACAAGCTGGGGGTGGAGAAACCGCAGGCGGCTTATGATATGTAGAGTCTGCGTCCGTGTAAAACAGAAGGAAACAATCCATTGAGCAAGCCCGAGAACTCTTCTGAAACTGCAGGGTCCAGGCAAGTTGGCCTCACTCACATATTTAGAAGGGAGAAAACTGCAGCTAGAACATTATTAAATGGCTGGTTGAAACATTTAGGAATTCCCGGTTGAATTATAGCCTTGGCAGCAGCTGCCTTCCAGACCCATCTGGTTTGAATTGGCAAAAGTGCAGCTGTGCTTGTTGGTATGGGTGAGCCTCGCCTTTGAGGAACGGGCCTGCATGGAAGGGGTGGAGAAAGGATGGAACTGTTGTCATGAAAAAAAAAAATGGGTAGAGAACAAAACAGAGCTACTGCCTTTATGCCTTGCCACACAGGAGCGGGCCTGTGGTTCTGGGCTGGAGGACAGCTTTGGGTAGGATTCCTGGGTCCCCTCTGCTACTCTTGAGCTGTCATACCCAGTAGATGCTGTCACATCACATACTTGGGTTATGAATTGATTGTTTCACTTTTATGGGGCTGGCATAATTAGTTTCACATTTTTAATTTATAGCATCGGCTAAGCTTTTTAATCCGTTATTTATGGCAAAGAACTAAGAACTAAATTGCCTCTCCTGCCCCCTCAACAGAAAAAACGCCTCACTTCCATAGACTGTGATCAGTTGCTTAGCTGAGCCTGTGGCCTTCTTCAAGGAAAACTTTTCTCACAGAGGAGTTGCTGTGGGTCCTTTGGATTTCCTCCTCTGTGGATCCTGGAGGGGAAAAAAAAATTAAAAAGACTGAAACATTTGAATGGAGTGATGTTTCTCTGAAGCCATGAGCTGCTGTAGGAGAAAGTGAAGCCGGCAGGGATGAGAAATTCATGCCAGAAAATTTCCATTTAAAGAACGGCTTTGTGCGTGCTGTCTGTGGTACTCGGGTGTATCATTATTTTCTGGAAACAACTAAGGGATCTTTAGCACATAAGAAGCAAGCTCCAAGAGCTGGGATACGTGCACATAGGTCTGAGCCTGAGCCAAAGGGTCTTGGAGGTTGGATGAGTCCAAGGGCAAAGCAGAGTTGCAGACTCCAAGAGCATCCTGATAGGCATCTAGGATATTTCACAAAGGGCTCTGGTGCATCCAGTTTGGCCTGGGAGGACATCTGGGAGGATTTGGGGACTTTTCCTCCTTTGCATTGAGGGCCACACCATAAGTCACTGAAAAAATCGCAATTGCCTGGGTAAGTCTGGGAAGTAGGATGCCTCGCACCTCTCACTAGCACTGAGATGGTATGAGGTCAGGATGGACTGCATCCAGCCTGGTAGCCCAGCAGCAGCTGAGCTGCAACAGTTGCAACTTCAATCCCAACTTTGATCCTTCACCGGAGGAGCCCATCTGAGCTGGAGTGTTGAAGGGTTAAAGATGAAGCCTTAGGCAGCACAGGAGCAGTTCCTACAGGACAAAGGGGATACTGATCCTGAGCCGGGGTCCTGCCCCTAACCGTGCCCCCATCCAGGCTGAGGGGTCTGTGTTTACTGAATGTTAAATAAATACCAATTGAGTCGTATGTTTAATGAGGTGTATCAAACATGTAATAAGATACATATCTATTAAACAGTTGTGAAATCTCGGTAATACGTTCTTAATAATAAAGGGTACAGATGGCTTACAGATTGGACCAAAGAACAAAGACTACAGGAGCTTATGGAAGGAATAGAAGAGCCATCTTCTGAAAGCTGAGAAGACAGCGGATTTTCCTCCAGAATTTGATACATGTATCTGCACTCAACCAGAGCAAAAATAGGACCCAGGCCCATCAAGGAGAGACTATAAACTTCAAAACCTAAAGATGAGGAGAAATAGCAACTCCAATGAAAGACAGAAAAATGGTTTAAAAACGTCAATGTTTTAAATACACCTTCAGGTTTTAGCAGTACGTAGTTCTCAATATCACACACATTTACCCCTTGAGTGTCCCCAAACTACAGAGATTTCGCCAAGTATCAGAAAACAAAAGAGTCACATGATATGTAGGTGCAGATTATTAACTTGTTTTTCTGTCTCTAAAAAGTGGTGATTATCATATTATATTGCAATATGCTATTGAAGTTACCTCAGAAAACTACTATTGAAAACTGATCTCTTTCTCCTTGCACATGTAGGTCAAGCTCAGAGTCTGGTTAGGTGTGATTGTTTGCTAAGTAATTAATGCTTAGATTTCAGGGGGGAAAATGAGGGGGGAAGCAAAATTTGTGGTAGCCGGGTGTCTTAAAGAAAAATCCAAGAAAAGCACAAAGCTCAGGATTGTGCTTCCCAACCTTTCTCAAATCCTGGCACACAACAGAATGACCCTCTTTGTTCATCACACTGGAATAATGGAAGGCTGTGTGCTTTCAGCCCAGGGCCTCTGATCCCTCAGGCCCATCTTGAAGGCAGAAGAATCCCTCTCTCAGCACACAGTTTGGGGAACCATGTCCCATCCCAGAGAGACTGGGAGCTGTGGGAACTCATCATGTTCCATTTCTCAGATCAGAAACCAGCCCAGCTTTGAAATGGTCAAAAAAGTAAGCGGATAGTAATAATTAACATTTTTATTACTTCCTGGGTACCTGACATTGTTCTAAGTGTTTGCATGTATTAACTTATTTAAACAACATAATAACTATGAAGTAGATATGATCTTTACCTCCACTTAAGAAATGAGGAAATTAAGGAGCATAAAAACAAAGTCATTGACCCGAGATCTCCAGCTGGTAGATGGGGTCTTTGAGATTTAAAGTCAGCCGACCTGGCTGCCAAGGGGATATTTGTAACTCCTACTCTACATTAATACTCTACAAGGATTTTACAGTTGGGAGTCACCAAAAAAAAAAAAGCCATTTTTACAGCATTATTAAGGTAAACACCAGAAGCAGCTCATAGCTTCGTCAACAGGCATACCAATGGGGGACAGATCAGCAGTTACTAAGAGAAACTCCATTTTGCCACGTACCTGTCACTTGGTCACATTCTACCACGGTGCCAGGGTGTACCCTTTCTGCCGTGCCTGTCTAGGATGTTCACAGTAGGCCTGTTTATCATAGCAAAATAATGTCTTACAAGGGGCTCCGGATAAACTATATACATGATAGAAATGGATAAAGTCTATACACTAGCTCCCTAGGCAGCCTTTAAAAAGTATGACGTTAAGGTATATTCATGGGCATGGAAAGGTGCTCATAATATAATGTATAAAGAAGATTCAAGTGACAAAACAACACATAGATTTTTCTGATCTCATTTTCATTTAAAAAGAAGAGAAAAAAATAAATACGGTATGCATAGAAATAACAGCCTTATGGAATGGTCGTCAAATGTTTACAGCAGTAATCTCAGGATAAGGGAATTATTGGTGCTTGGCTTTTCTTTTTGTTTATCTGTTTTCTCTATAACTTTTCTCTAATGAGCATGACTTCTATAATAAAGGTAACCTGAAACTTTAGAAAGAGAGAGAAAGGGAGCGAGAAGTCACCTGCCAAATTCGTACAGGAGGATTATGAATGTTCAGAGTCCATTTTAGTCTAAACATAGTTTTGCCAGACTGGTGATTTAACACCTTTCATTGTCATTGTTCTCAGCAGCAGACTTCTTTCCATAATAAAATCTTACCTGTAGCCTCAATATGTAGAAACAGATCAAAGAAGACTGTCCTGATAGAACGTGTCGCCCCCACCCCATCCACTTGCTGTCCCCCTCCCATACATCCCCAAGGCTCCTGGGTCACAGAACACTTCCCTGTAGCACCTACAGGAGAATCACACCACCCCCAAAAAAAGCATGCTTGGAGGGATTAAATGTATTTAAATAAAATTATTATAACAGAAATATTAGAAAACTCAATTGTAAAAGAAAACGGTTCCTTGGGGATTTAAATGTGAGCTCATAGGCTCTTGCCAGGTGCTGCTCTTGGGGTGCTCCCTGGGGCGGAGCATGCCGCCTCCATCACTCATACAGGCAAACGTCCCTCTTTGATTTCTGCTCATTTTTACGTCGTCCTTACATTTTGCATTTAAATAAAAAAGTATAAATTTCTCTTAGCTGATAACTAGGGTATATAACCATTTAATACCCACTCTTCAGTGTCACTGGGCATCGACTTCAAGAAAAGTCCAGAAAACTAGTGCCCAGAAACCCTACTTTTGCACACTTTGCTCCAGCTTGCTCTCATGAGGTTTTTTTTTTCCCCCCTCTCCCTCTGAGAGGCAACTAAGCTGAAACTGGTAGAAAATGATTTCAAAGAAAAAAAAATTCTTTCAATGAAATCTGGTCCCCATCAACCAACATTTGTGGCTGATAAATAATGGCAGGGTAAGACAGACCAGAACCAATTCACAACACTGCCCTGATGTGGACTTTGAATAGAAAGCCAGGGCCATGGGCTTCATCCTCTATTTCTCTAGAATGAACCGTCCTAGTCAAGCAAAGAGATACCTTTCTGCTAATATTTATTATTCAATCTCAAGACGAAAGCTAAGTACAGGCATCACATAAGAATTTAGCAGCCATCATTCATTCATTGGAGAGCTGTGGTTTTGTTATCTGTGCCTCCTGACTGCTCAGGAAACCAAAATGATATTTGAAAAAAAAAAATCTTTTGGAAAAAGAAGCTAAGATGTTCCTACCTCTTTCCTATTTCCATGGTTTTCTGTAGTTCTGCTCCACAGAGGAGTAGCCTCATGGCTCTTAGAAAGGATTAATTGTGACACCCCAAGCTAGGCTCTACTGAGCTGAGCTGAAACCTTGTTCCGTATGCTACAGGTTATTAGGGGTTAGCCGAAAGAATGTGCATTTATTTACTGAAGGTACTTTATAAATCAATACCTTGTTTTTGAATTCAGGTCAATAGGAATAACTCTGAAACACAACCAACAACTACAGCAACCCTAAAACAGCACTTTCAACTTATTGATTTTTAGAAAAGTATCTTTTCCTGGCATTATTCACACACCCTTGATAAGCAACTCAATACAATCAAAAAATTTAATGGATTTTTTTATCCCCAAAATATATATTTATATTTTTTTCAACATGTCTTTGAATTGCAGCCAGTTAGGTTCTTTGGAAAAGATAAGTTTGAGGGGGAGAGAAGTGAGAGTTGGCATTCGTGCTGATTCCTTCCTCCTATGCTGTCAATCTTAGAGTGGAGCTAACCAGATCCAACAGCCATTTACCACTTAATTTTAGTTAGTATTTTGGTGATTTTCGGTATTTCTCTACTTTTGCTGCAATTGATATTTCTTTTCCTTCAACAGAATTTATCAAGCACCTTAACTGAACAAGGTCTTAATCGGGGTACTTCAGAAAGCAAATATAGTCAAAATACTTCTTACCTTCCTTCCAGGCTGAGTAGTCTTAATCTGGGTATCCACAGACTTTAGGGTGTTAGTGAACCTACCCCCCAAGTTATTTATAGCCTTGTTGGGTGGGTGTACCATGTGTGCATGCTCATTTCTTATAGAAGAGAGAACATGCATAGTTCTTGGGGGAACCATGACTCTGGAAATGTACCCATTGGTCTAGAGCAGCGTTCTCAAGATAAGAGAACTGCTCTAGGGAACCCCTGGGTTTTCTATAGTATTGGAGGTCCAAAAAATTGACATATTAATAGAAAGAGATTGATCAGCTTTTCCACCTCATTCCTTCACAACATACAGTGGAGTTTTCCAGAGAGTACATGACAGTTAATAGTGCAACAGATTGAATGCAGAAGGAAACCTGTTTTATTACTAAATCAGATAGAGACTTACAAAAATGTGAATTGATGCTTTATGTGGCCCGAGTACTTGTTCTTTCCAAAACTCAGGTGGAAATTTAATCCACAGTGTTCGGAGTTGGGGCCTAATGGGAATCACGTGATGAGGACTCCACCCTCAATGAATGGATCCGTGCCTATTGACAGGGCTTATGGGGGCCAGGGGCATAACTCAATGGTAGAGCAGTTACCTGGCCTGTGCCAGGCCCTGGGCCAATCCCCAGCATCACAAATAAAGGCTTATGGGAATGGGGCCCAGCTCTGTTCTGTTCTTCTGCCATATGAAGGTAGAGCATTCCTGCCAACTGGGAGGATGGAGCATTCAAGGCACAACCTTGGACCCTCACCAGACACCAAGCCAGTCACTGTCTGGATCTATTAGAACTCTCAGCCTTCGGAACTATACAAGATAAATTTCTATTTTTTATAAATGACCTAGTCTGTGGTATTCTGTTACATCAGTACCTACAGACTAAGGTAATGTCACTCTTCTCACTAAATTATTTTGGTTTGAGAAATACCATTATTTTCATTGAAGTTTATTATATTGCTATATAATGATGGATTGTTTTATTTTTAATTGAACTAAAAAATTTTTTTAAAATTTCTCCATTTCAATCTCTAATATAGTAATAGATATAACCCAGATAAACAAAAACTCTTTGGCATTACATCATAGTTTTTCAGAGTATAAACACGGAGGCCCCCAAGACCAAAAAAAATTTTGAGAATTGGTACTTGAGAAAATCCTGGCTTTTTCTGAGCAACACTAACAGTCAAGAGTAAAAATAAAATTATATGATGTGGTCATTAATTTATAGATAGATAGTTTAAACAGTTTTCTCATATACTCAATTGAACAAAATGGCAAATATTTGACCAAATTGCTTACAAAAAAATGGTAATTTCATTGGTAAAACCCAATAAAAAAGTTAGTAACCTTCTAAATGGGTTGCTGTTACTTTGACATTTCACAGTTTGTTGAGAAAATATTGGTGGAAGCGTTTTACTGTTTTATCTGCATTCTTTTATCCAGATTTCTTTTTGTAAAATAACATTTTTCTTAATTATTTCCATTATTTCTGATTATGAAAGTAATACAAAAAAAATGTATAATTCTAGGCACCCATAATCCCACCATCCAGACATAGCTATCTGTGTAGGATTTTTAGTAATACAGTGCTTCCACTCTGTTTTCTAGGCATATTTTACCTATAAACACGCATGTTGTATTTTTAATATTGAATTCTACTTTTGTCACCACTGTTCTATAAACATTTTTCATTTCATTTAAATTGTCTTGTTAAACTTTTTTTCCTGATTATAAAAATCAACATGTACATTTTTCAAATATCTTTAAAAATGTAGAAAACTGTGAATAACCAAATCACATGAATGTGATTAATTAATTAATTAATTCGGCACCACCTAGAATAATGGTTCCTATGATTTGGGTATAAATTTTTCTATTGGTAGACATATTGTTTGATAGCCTTAGTATATTGTTATGAACATCTTGGGGCAAATAAAATAAATAAAACTCTTTTTTTTCTTCTACTGGATTTTTTGTTTTGTTTTTGTTGTTGTTCTAAATAGTTATACATGACAGTAGAATGCATTTTGACACATCATATATAAATAGAGTATAACTTCTCATTCTTCTGATTGAACATGATGTAGAATTACACCAATCGAGTAATCATATATACACATAGGGTCCTAATGTCCAATTCATTCTACTATCATGCCTACCCCCATGTCCCTTCCCCTCCCTTCTTCTCAAAACTGGAATCACCTCAGTGCCACTAATGGTGATAAAACACAGCACATAGCAGAGAGAGTGCTATAGAGGACAGTGGCAGTGCCCACCATTCTGCATATTCCTCCAGGTAGAACTACTGAGACCAAGGGCATGGACATTACCTTTGCTTCTTTTATTGCCAAATTGTTTTCAAAAAGGTTGTCCCAACTGACATTCCTACCTGCATGCTTGAATGCCTATTTCACCTCCCTGGGCCAGTATTGGGCTCTCTCTCTCTCTCTCTCTCTCTCTCTTTGTCTCTTACTCAATGTCTCCTTTCCTTAACCTCTTCTCTCCTGTTTTCCACAATAACTTCATAAACAGAATGTTCCCCTGTTTCAATGTGCGTGACTTTGATGTTTACTGATGTTGAAACTGTTTTCCCAATTATCGTTTGCCAACCAACCCCTGGCTTTGCCTCTGTAGTGAGTCACTTTTCTTTTCAAGATGGCTGATTCACATTGGCGTCAAACTTTGATATCCAGTCAGTAGTTATGAAACTGGTGTAGCCAGCTGGACCACAAGGGTACTGAACTCACTCTTTTGGCTTCATTATTACCTATTTGCTAACCAAACGGACTAACTAGTCACTGTTAGAAATATTTCTGGCGAGAAATACAAAATGTTGAAACCACAAGTAACCTTCTCTGGTAAATACCCGACTACAGCCTAATTTTGTGCCCTGTAATTTAAGAGGAAAGTGAATAACTTATACTTCAAAAAAAAGAGCAGTAACAGAAGAGTAAACTTGAAATTGGTCCTATTTACTTACTTAGGAAGCCCTAAACCTGTCAATCATGGTGGCTAAGCCCTGAACCCGTAAGCCTTGCTGGCTCTCTTATTCTCAGCAACCTTTCTCTGTCTACACACATCAACATATTTGAAATAGTACACCCCAAAAGAGAAAGGCCATGTCTAATTCTCTTTTTGTACAATTCTGTGCAAATAGATACATCTAACATTGTGTTTTTATAATCCTCTCTCAGTATCCATTTGGAATTGGTTCCAGGCCCCACCCCTGCAGATACCAAAATCTGAGGATGCTTAAATCTCTTACATAAAATAGTGTATGATTTGAGTATAACTTATTTTCCTGTATATCTTCCCATATGATTTTAATATCTTCCTGCATACTTGAAAACATGACTTAGGATACCTAACAGAATGTAAATGCTATGCTAATAGTTGTTATACTGTATTGCTTAGGGAGTAATAACAAGGGAAAAAGTCTATACATGCTCAGTACAGGCACTGTATATATAAACACACACATTTTTTTAAAATCTGTGGTTGCTTGAGCTCACAGATTCAGAGCCTATGGTTACAGAAATCTCGTGATATGTACTTTGAGATAGCAGCCATATGTAGGGCAGAAAAAAGAAAGGTAAAAAGAATCATGGGAAATACATTTAATTTTTAAAGTACTAAATATATGATAATAGGGAGAGGACTACAGCTGCCAGTAAGAGTCATTGAATGGAAAACCTCAAGATATCCTCCTATGACATAACCAAGCTCTGGCCTGGATAGGAAAGGATAGTGAACTCTAAGCATCCCTAGGGATATGAAGAGATCAAAATTGAAAGGAAAACACCCTGACATAAATGTCTAAAAACAGCAGACTCCCTGTTTTCCTGTGTTCTGTTGACCAGATCTCTTCATTAACTACCTCCCAAGCTTCTCCAGTATCAATAGTGGTTCATAATGATGACCTGGGGCACAGCAAGATCTTGAAGTGCCCTCTGACTCATCAAAGAAATATTAAATTAAATGTATTTTGTTGTGGTCTAATTATTTTAAAATTGGTAATCCATGTGTGGCATATATGGTAATTCCCTATTAATCCAATATTTGATTCAACCAGAGCAGTATTTGATTTTAATCCATTTCCCAACCAGGGTGAAGAGTTGATGCTTGTTTTAAAAAATGTCGCGGAGCATGCAACCGTCGCGTCTCTATTGTATGTCGCTTGAGGAATTTACATAAGCACGGCTGAGCATCAGTTGTTTCCTTGCTCTGCGATAAAAGTTCATTTTTAAAACCTCAAATTGCAATTTGTCAAAGTCCATTTGCCAGTACTTTAACAATTTCAGCCAAATTGTAAATTGTATAACTGTCTGCATCATTTGCATACATAATCATGTTAGAGTGATGGTCTAATCTAGGCACATCATTTATGAGAAGAGGGAACAATAGCAGCCGGCTTCCAATTCTTGGGATACTCAGAGTAATTTATTACATGGCTGATGTTTTCTTTCTAATTTCCACAAAATGATCTCTTTTAGAATGATGAGCAGTAAGAACTGCTGTCCCTTGTGTATTGTCTTTACTGCTTTCCTAATCTTGAATTGAGAGCAAACATGAGCACCATGTTACCTGTCTGCATCACACACACACACACACACACACACACACACACACACGAGTCATTCAGTCCAAATGATATCACAAGAGTTCAATGAAACAACATCCTCCCCAAATGGTACCCCTGTGTTAAATTAATTTAATCTGTGGGTCTCGTTATTGAGGATTCTTTTCTGTGCATTGACAATTTGCCAATTGCTCACTTCCTATTTCTAATCAATCTTGTAGATAATTTACCAGCCAACTAAATCGTTTTACTGGCCTATCATACTCTTCCACCCGACAGAGAGCAAAAGTAAATACAATCAGTCTTGTGTTGCGCCATCAGAAATTTATGATGACCCCAGGCAAGTAGCTTTCTGCAAGACTAATTTATGTGTAGTCACATCTGTCACTGTGGCACTTGGACACGTCCTAGGCTTTTTTATTAGTTATTCCTGGTAACAACCCCATGAGATCACAAGGTGGGTCGTATATGCACCCTTTCTCGAGAAGCTTCTGAAACGGTATTGTATGCCTACATTTGGGGATTCAGCCCTCAAATCAAGAGAAGGGTCTGGACCATAGATCAGGGTCACCTCCAGCCTTAGAATCTCGGCCAGACCCAGATTCATCATTGCCAGTATTAATCCTTCCCCCATGATAAACACTGGAGCTCAGAAAAGGAAATCATTTTTCTGAAGTCATACAGCGTTTGCATGGCAGTAAGGCCAGGCTCTCCTTTAAGTCAATGGTTAACACAGATTCACACAAACCTGGATTCGAATCCTGACTCCTCCATGTACTAACGGTCTGACTGCGGGAGTTGCCTACCTTCTTTTACATCACTGTCGACCTCTTTAAAATGAGGGAAGCAGTGCCTGGGTGTGGTGATGCACATCAATCAATCCCAACCACTTCTGAGGCTGAGGCAGAAGGATCAAGTTCAAGGCCAACCTCAGCAACTTGGAGAGGACCTGTCTCAAAAAGGAATATTCTGTAAGGGTCTGGGGATGTAGCTCAGTGGTAAAGCGCCTCGGGGATCAATCCACAGTAGCAAAAAAAAAGAAAAGAAAAATGAATTCAACCCCCAGATAACCACAGGATCCATACCCATTGTTTGGGCAACAGAAACCCTTGTTCTTAGGATACCACACAATAGGGGGAAAAACTCAAGTTGTCCTTCTTTCTCATCTAAAAACTTGCTGTTTGGTTACTGGAAACATTTTGAAAACTTTTCAATTCAAGTTGAAAATAACAAACATGATAATAGAATTTTAAATAATTTTAGCTTAAAAATACTTAAGTGTAGACAGAGAAAAATTGATGAGCCTCTGCTGAGTCAGAACACATCCACAGGGTCTCAGCTTTCATCTGCAAGCCAAAAACTACCAGATCATACTTTCCCTCCTGAGTGACAGATATTGTCCCTGACTCAAATGCAAATCACACTCGGGTACCAACCAACACTAGTGAGTGGTAGTTTGATACCCATAGAGTCTTGCACAGTGTTCCTACAGTCCATAAGTGTTCATAGGTGTCAGCAAGTGCTGTGAGGCTCCACAGATCAGCACCTTTTTTTTTTCTTTTTGATACTGGGGATTAAACCCAGGAGCACTTCAGCACTAAGCTACATCCCCAGTCCTATTAATTTTTTATTTTAAGACAGGGCCTCGCTAAGTTGCCGAGGCTTGCCTCTAACTTGAAATCCTCCTACCTTGGCTTCCTGAGTTGCTGGAATTATAGGTGTTCACCACCATGCCCAGCAGATCAGCATACTTCATATCCAAAGCTGAGAAGATTCTCCTCTTCGGTTTGAGATTTGTTTAAATAGCTTTGACATAATGCCATGTAAAAAGTTTCCTTCGATGTTTATAGAACAGGAACAGATAGGCACCCACCTTGGATGAGGTATCTTTCAAAATAAAGAAACCTCGAATCCTTACCTTAAAGAGCGTACACTCTTTCTAAAGAGAGGGTAGGGCCTATCCATAACGCAAATGGAACTGTGAGATTCTTTTTTTAATCTATGTAAATTGCAAGGGGACTGGATGGGTCTTGGAACTTTCCAGGGGAAGTAGATGAGAGCCGGACCTTGAAGGATTAGATCACACTTCCTTCCTGCCAGCCATCTATCTGTCCACGCACCCTTCCTGCTGAGCACCAGGCACTGATAGGAATACAAAGTTAGTGGGTGCTTAGTCTTGGGCCCCAAGGCCACTCCAGGCATATGGAAGAGATGCATGGGCCCATCAATCAATGACTGCTGGCCAGAGGAGTGGCACTGATGAAGTGGGCCCCAGCAGGCTCAAGGAGTATGGAGGAGGGTCTTCTAACAGGAATGAGAGGTAAGGGAAGGCTTTCAGAAGGAGACAATTAGAAAACTAGGTTGAGAAGAGGAAGAAAAAAACAGGCTATGTCAAGGCATGGAGGCCAAAAAAAAAAAAAAATGGGGGGGGGGGTGGTGGAGGCTGATGGCACCCCAAGTAGTTCAGAGTGTGCAGGAGGGCTGGGGATGAAAGCACAGAAGAGTGGGCGGGATAGTTAAGACTTTGATGGGGGTGAAGGAGAGTGAAGAAGGTGACCATTCCAGACAGAAGGATCTGCATCATCAAAGGCACAGAGATGTGAAAAGCACATTACATGAAAGAAGACCAACAAGCAGTCCAGTGTGGCCGGAACAGAGGGGAGCAGAGAGAGGAGACTGGAAAGGTAAAATGGGGCCGAGGTCCATCCTCCTGCTGTGGAATTCCTGTCTGGGTCCCTCTGCGCCATCTGGCTGGCCTGGTTCTCAGTGTTACAGTACAATCATTCTACTCCAGCGGCCCACACATCTTTCTCTGCCATACTGATGGTTTTATGACCTTAATTTTGACTCCGGGCCAAACTGGCCATATGGCTGGGCTGCCTTAGCAGAGAAACCCTTTGAGCCATTTGCCCTGGGTACTGTTCGTATTTTCTTCTCGGCTTCAGATTTCTCTTCCATGTGGCTTTTGATTGGCTTCATATTTGGGCCAACAGTGGATGTCAGAAAAAAGATGGTTAGGAAATAAATACCTAAGAGATAGTTGGTTCCCAATGAACGCATTCTTTTAATGATGTTCATTCTAGAGAATTCCAAGGGCTAAGAAATCCTGGGTCGAGCCCAGATTTTGGCCACATCTATGAATTCTAACAGGGGTAGTATTCTTTCACATCGTCTGAGGTAAGACATGATGGTCGGCTCAGCAGCTTTGGAGTGAATAAAGTGAGCTTAGATCTTTTGCATTTAAATGCCTTTTTGTAGACCGTGATCCTATGAGTCACAGAGAAAGAAGACTCTTCCTGTTGATTTATGACCTTGGTGTTTTCTGGGAATTTTGTCCATCTTAGAACAGCCTGATCATTTTTAGATTGCATTGAATTCCACAGAAATATGGCATGCCATAAGTACCTTTCATTTTTTAATATATAGTAAGCATTAATAACTGACAGCAGTTCTTTCTAATAAGTTTAGTCTAAAAAGTGCCTGCTATGGACCCAGCTCTTTGTTTGATATTGAAGATGCTGATGAGACACAATCCCTATACTTAAGGAGATTTCATATAATTCAGTATGACCCGAAACAAACAAAAAAGTAGTAAAATTTCCTCTCCATTCTCATTTTTAAGGATTTTTTTTCAACATCTCTTATAGTGGGTTTCTCGTACCAAGGCAGTTACGGGGTCAAGCCTAAGATGTTTTAGCAGCATTTTCTTCTCAGATGAAGGACAAAATCATTAAATTCCTTTTAATTCTGTGAACCTGCCCAAATATTCCAGACTTATTTCAGAACAAAAGGAAATCAATTTGAAACACTCAGACCATTCAGAGACAAAATGGCCCTCATGAGGCAGGGCACTTTGGGTTAAGACAAACTAGAACCAAATTCACATTAGCTGAAGTAAAGGTGAGAATGTATTTATTCATATACTAAAATACCTGGGGTAGGGAGCTTCTGGCTCAGCTGGATTCCACAGCTCCAACAATAACATCTGGCTCACTCCTCAACTCTTGCCACCCACTTTGGCTCCATTGGCCTCCATGTTTGCCTCATTTCCAGGTGCACCAGTTGCCTATAATCCCCCCGGCAGCTCCAAGCTCATACTCACCCACACAAGCTCCTCGAGGAGAGAGGGTCCCCAAGGTAGTTCCAGCAAGAGTCCTGGTATTGGTTTTCCTGTCCCCAGCTTGGGTCTTTAACTGTGGACAGAGTGGTGCAGTCACCAGGTGGCCAGGCTTGGGTCAACCTAGAGCCAGGGGTAGGATTTGTCCCACTCAAACCAAATGATCTGAGAGGTGCCTCCTTGACCAAGAAATCTCCAGTGAGACTTCTCAAAGTAGGGGATGGGAGCATACCGGGGGCAACCACCATTCATCACACTTACCACAGCAAATCCTCACTTTTGGAAAACCAGGCAGCATATCAGTGAAGGGAAGATGACAATTAATTGTAATAAATGTCATCGGTCATAGTCAAAAGGCAAAACGTTACCGAGAATTTGGGGTTTGTTTTTTAATCTTCCAATGCCAAATAACTCTTTTGATTGGATTATTTTCACTAATTTTAACAAATTAAAAAATACTTGGCCCAGATGCTACCTAAACACACTTCAATATTAAAAACAAACAAACAAAAAAAAAACTTCTGCAATTGTGTGGATTGGTTAGGTTGATTGTTTTGGAACCATCTAGAAATGGTTTTCAGGTCATAGAGTTAGGTAAGCTACATGATACTGCATAAACAGCCTGACATTTATCAGGTTGTTTTTCTCCAGACCATGACTTCCCCACAAGGCCAATGTAAAATACACTCCTTCAAGGGATCCTTCATTTAATGTCATTTTGTAGAAACAAAGAGAGAATTCAACCCTATCTTTGGAGGAAAATGCATCACATTATTTTACCTATGATTATTTAATAATATTAAATTTTTCCTCCAAATTTATCAATCACCTTCTCACCATAACTCCATATAAAATAAAAATTCATAAAGGGTTGTTATAGGCAAAACAAATACACACACACACACACACACATTCCCTAGAAATATTTAATAACTGGGGGCTGGGGCTGGGGCTGGGGCTGGGGCTGTAGCTCAGTGGTTAAGTGCTTGCCTCACATGTGTGAGGCACTGGGTTCGATCCTCAGGACCACATAAAAATAAATAAAGATATGTGTGTCCATCTACAACTAAAAAAAAATTTTAAGAAATATTTAATAACTGAATAACATATTTACTTTTTAATTAAATTTATTTTTAAACTAATACCTAAAAACATGAACGTTATTTGTATTCATGGAGTACCATGTGATGTCTCAATACATTGTGTAATCAGGCTACATGTATCTATCTCCTCAAACATTTATCACTTCTTTATGGAAAAACCATTCAGAATCCTTTTGTGCCTTTTGAGATACACATTTGCTCCTTGCAGTCACCCTGTGTTGCAGGGGCCCCCTGGAACTACCCACCTGCATCTGATCACAACTTGTACACCCAGCCCCATCCCTCCCTCCCTGCTTTCCCCAGCTCCTTAAAAAAAAGGAATCTATGTTTTAATTATAAACTTTTATAGCAAAATAATAAAGTCTGTATGTAAGACTTCAGAAGTCTAATAATGAAATATGATTTATTACTATGAATCTAAATTCAATCTTTCAGGAAAAAAAATGATTATTTTAAATTTCATATGTCCCTCCTTATAACACTGGTATGATTTACCCAAACAAGAACTCTCCTGAAGATACTTATCTTTTTCTTTTTTTGTTTTCTATTTTTTCCATTCCACCTACATTTTCCTTGGCTTCCATATTTTTCTGAATGGAACCTGTATACAACAAAGGCAAACATATTTCACAAATTGAGGAGCGTGGTGATTAGTTTTCAGTAAGATCATAATAAATCCAGCATCAGGCTGATTTCATAGGCTTTTGTTTTAAGTACTATTAACATACAAAACACTGTTGGCACCATTGCCAAAGTGAAGGTTGCCTGGCGGTGTGCAGCACCAGGACCGTGACAGCTTCCGCTCTGCAGTCAGCATGGTCCATCCTCCTGCTGTTGTGCCAACTCTTGTGATGCATTCACCCTGGCTTCCCAAAGGTACTTGCTTGAGCGATGAGATTCGCCCATTTTTCATCATTCCAGAAAAGCCAGAAGCCGGCTCTCTCTCTGGTGGACTCGGTGATCTTACCTGGAGGTGTTAAGAATTGCTAAGGGCTGTAAGGACCTGTGTAAATTACAGCCATGCAGAGAGGCGTTGAAAAATCAATAAGTAATGAAATAGTACTGGAGCGAAGTAGCCAAGAGAGCAATGGGTGGGAAACTCCCAAGGATGCAGTTTCATTTTGTCAAAAGGTAAAAGAAGATGTTCTGATGTGTTTCTATAAAACGGGCTTCCTTGGAAATGAGAAGGTTTGGGCATGAATAGTGGTAGTGTCTCTCTGGTGTGCCACAGGAGCACAGGGGACTGTGGATTTCTTGGCACTACAGCTTTATTTAAATTATGCATTATTATTCCAAGACAGCAATAAGTATGGCATGTCTTTCAGCACCATGGGAGTCTGCCCCTTGGCTGGTTTTCTGTGCTTGTACTTGGATGCTCAAGTACACCCCATTTCCTCAAAACTCTACATAGCCTACATTGACTACCTTCATCCTTCTGATCAAGGTTGGCAACATTCCCCAAGAATGCACTGGTGTGGCTGAACCTTCATCAGTTCCCAATGGCTCCCCTCTATTCATGGATGGTTCTAGATAGGTGTAGGGTAGAGGTTGAAGCATTCTGTCTAAGCCCAATAGCCAAATGGAAGATTCATAATGTTGAGAGTCTCAGAGTTGATATTTAAATCTACTGATATCTTTTTTTCTTTTTGAAGTTACAACCTATCTATGCTTGTGATGTTCCTAGTTTGTTTGGAGATAGCAGAACTGATTTTTATAAAAAGAAGATTGTGGAGTATTTGAATATAACAAAGAATTAGATGGAGGGGAGGAATCCAGAGAGGCGTTGAAAAATTTGGGCAACCTGCCACCCTCCTTCTTCTAAGTGAAGGTCTCAATTCCTCTCTGCCCTTTCCAATAATGAGTGATGGCCTTCGCCCTTCACATGCCCATCTGGAGTATCACAGATGATTCTGTAGCAGGGGATGAGCCACCAGCCAAACATAAAGGTCTGGATCAAAAGATAGTCATAGAGATATCACCTAAAAGCCCAAGATGATGGAATTATATTTGCACTTGTGTTCTTTCTCTCTCTCCCCACCACCTGTTTCTCTTAATGTAGCTCCTATGTTTCTCAGTAGACCAATGAAAACCAGAGAATGTTCCCAAGCTGTCTTTTGGGTTAGCTGGTATCTCCAGCTATGGGGGGGTTGAAACTTGAAAAAAAATGGAAGGGAGGAAAATAACCATTGCCATATGGTGATTGAAAGACTCACAGTCATTGTAATATTGTGACTTGAGTCTTAGAACATTGAGTGAGCGCCTCTACTTACCTTCTTCCCCTTTACTGACATCCAAGTACGTCTGGAACACTGACAGGCAGAATCTTTTGTACTTAACAGGATGGGGCACTAACCATCAACTGAAGAGCCCTGGAATTTGAATCAACTGCCAGCCCATTTGTTCTACATCAAGAATGTTTTCCTGATAATTAACAGATGCGTTTTAATGATTGTTTTCAACTCTCAGGCGGAGTCTGCCTGAATTATATAAAATATAACAAGATTCCCCAGAAACACTCTTCTCTGAAATATCTAGATCCGTAATAGGAAGGCAGTCTCGGAGACTAGGATTAGCTGGTCACTTTGACTTTTCCTCCTCTCCTTTGGTTCACATAGGTAACCGGTGGCTTCCTTTTTTCTCATAGTGTGTGGCAAAGTGTGGACTTGAGTTCCAAGATGAAAACTCCAACCGATGACAGGCACAGCGCTTGTGCCACTCATCACATCCCATTTGCCTGCTTCTTCTCTCTTTGATGGGCTGGGAGCAAATCCCTGCCAGCCAGACTCCCATACCACGAGCACGGCCATCCCCACCTCCTCCAACAATTCATCCGTTGATGCCATTATCCATTGTTTATGACATTGCAACCACAGTAATGAATTGATACATCTTGATCTTTGAAATGCTTAGACAGGAGGCCACACATTATAAGAAGAAAAAAAAAAAAACAATGTCAAGACTCAATTCTGTTCGGCAGGGGTTGGAAATGGATATTGTGCAGGAAAATGCATTAAAGTTGAAGAGGGTTTCGTTTAACGTGATGGTTTTAAAGACGTAAACAATTATGATGAGCCATAACTCCTTCAATCTGAAGATTGTGGGGAGGCCCTACTTAGGCCAGGGTACTGGTGTGATTCCAAGTCGTGCTACCACCACAAAACACTAGGGGGCACCATACTAATGCCAGTGTCTTCCTCCATTGCCCTCCAGAAAAACCTACCATCCCAGGGTTCTTGACTCCCTGTTTATGCAAGGAATGTCACTCAGGGCCTATCGTTCATGACATGTGACCACTTGCAGTTATTTCAAACGCCACTGAAATAGCGGGGTAGAGTCCTTTTCTAAACCTTTTTCCAGTAAATGATACTTTTTAAGGACCACCTACACATATCAATCCATTACTTTGGGCTAGATATAATTATAAGGGTGCACAGGCCAGTCATCCAAATATGGAATGTTTTTATTCAAAAGCTACATGGTGTTCCAGTTCAGATGTTCTGCTAATGTCTGATTCTATCAGACCAGGATAACACTTTTTCTTGTAGGATTGACACTTCTGTTGAGTGTTGATTAAAAAAAAAGACAGAAAGAAAATCTTCTTTCTCAGCTCTTAATGCTTTCAACTCCCAATTCAGAAATGATTTCCCAAAGAAGAAATTGAAGTAGTTGTCAATAATCTATAAGTATGTTATGAGCAGCCTCTATCATGGTCTCTAGTGTCAGGATGGGAAACTATGGACCCAGGTCCACAGGGGATCAACAGCCCCACAGAGATAGAATTCTGCTTACTCCCATTGCAATCTTAAGAATAATCCTCCCCAGCCCCACACCAACCACCATCCCAAGCAGGAAGCTCAAGATATCTCATTTTGGGGTAGAGCTTCTGGAGCCTGGGATTAAAGCAGATGAAGATCTGTAAAGGTTTCTAACACTCATACACACGCAGAGTATTTCAAGGGGAACAGATGGCAATTGATAATAATGGTGAGATCATAACCTAGATAAATACATTTCTCAGTCAATATTAATTTCAAAGCTTTTGTATTTTATACATTCTCTTTGTTTCTGTTTCATTGATTTATTGAGTACCTAGTCTGTACAAGGCATGTATGTTGGGTCATGAGGGAGATACAAAAACATATATGTACAAAGAAAGTAACTAGTGACTACCACATCTTCTTCCCTCTCCTTACCATTAGTGCAACTGCCTTACCCAAAAGTGTCCCTTCTGTATCCTCAACTTTCCTCCCAAACTAATGAGATGGTCTGTTACTCTCTCCTGCAACCCCAACCATTCCCCAACTCTTTTTTATGTATCTTTTCTCATCCTCTTTCTACCCCCTTTAACTGGATGCAATAGCAAAGAAAATGAACTATATTTTGTGATATCTTCTGCATAGTTAATGTTTAAAACAGGTGTAACTTTCCCTAAGAAAAGAAAATGGCAATATTACTTTGATTTTTTTATTCTCAACTAGGTTATTCCTTATTGGTCCTTAATAGAAAAATTAGGGAGTCACTCCTCTCTTTTTCTCCCACGCATACCCATGGTTTGGTAGAAGAGTGATTTAAGGTATTTCTATGCAGCAAATTAATTTTGCAAAGCCAATGGTTTAGAAGTAGAGAAATAAATCAAGAATACACAAAAGATGGAATTTGTTAAGTAGGTATATTGGGAGACTTGAAATATGCTTCTGTCTAAACTGAAAATTAAACTCTTATGAGCCCAACCCTTAATTTCTACCAAATTACAATGAAGTCATCCAGGGGATGATCATATCAAAGGGTATATTTGCTATTTTTTGTTCTTAAGTTTAAGTTCTTCCAAACCCTAGTCTGTAAACACCATGCTGAATAAGTGTTCTTCGTATGACTTGAAATAAGGAAACTTCCACTGTTAACCGAGGTTTACAACTTTGACCTTGTATTTCTCCAGAAATGGGAATTCTTAACAAAGTGACCCTTGTCTATTTGCAGCTGCCCTAGGGAGAAAGGCAGAGAGAAAGTTTCCTCCAGGTTCTCTCAGACCAGTGTCCACTGAGTGTGGTCAAAAATCACAATGCATGCTTCGAAGGCTCACCACTGAAGAAAGAGAGTCTTAGATCTAGTTTGGGTTTGGTGATATCATGCATTTTATTTCCTTTGTGGACTCCCATTTGATGGTGACCCCCGTAAAAGTCTCTGTTCTTGGAGGACCAAAATCTGAACCTGGAGGTCCTGGTGAACAAGTCATTAAGAAAGCGATAAGGGGGCTGGGGTTGTGGCTCAGTGGTAGAGCGTTTGCGGGGCATGTTTGAGGCCCTGGGTTTGATCTTCGGCACCACATAAAAAAAATAAATAAATCGAAAAAATGGAGGTGTAGTGTCCCTCTACAACTAAAAATATTTTTAAAAAAGCAATAAATAAGATGGAAGTTTCTCATTAAGGGTCTGTAGACCCCAATAATTTCACAAATGGGTTGAGAACAGATGTGAGATTTGTAGCATGTCAACTTCCCTGCAGAATCCATAACATCAGTTATTTCTTCCAACCAGCCATGGTCTCTAGAAGCACAAGAACCCACCAGATAACAGGGTCTTGATTTAATGATATCTTTCAGAACTGAATCAGAAATCTTTTGGTCAGGATTTCTCACTGCAGAGACCAGAATAAGTTGATTAATAATAATAATACTCTATTCACTGAGTGATTACCATAGGCCTGGGCACCATTCTAAGCCCACAGTGTATGTGCATTGAATCCTCTGCAGATGGGGACTGTATTCTCCCTATTGTGCAGATGAGGATGCTGATACAGAGAGGCAAGCAGCTTTCCAAAGACAGTTGGAAATGTGGCCAAGTTAGGATGTGGCTGGGATCTGGCCCTAGAGATGAAGGGTCTGACCAGCCTTTCATCCATGGTCCTCTTGCCTCTTGACTGAAGGGTAGTCCCAATTAAGACTCGTCACTTTCAAAACAAAAAAGAAAAGAGTGTCTCAGGAAATTTTAACAGTAAACATAAGTAAGAGAATAAACCTGAACGTGCACTCACCCTGGCCCTCACTCCCAGGACATAACAGCACAATACCAAGGTGCTCCTTGGAGCCGGGGCAGCAGACAGTGTCTGGGGTCAGAGAGCACTGGTTGGTCTTCAACCTCTGGGCTCTTCACACCTCACAGAGGACTCGACTTCCCAGTTGGCAATGTACACCCTTATTTCTCCTGTCATCCAATGCCCCCCCTTCCCCTACCAGGAAGAGAGGACTAGAAAACTGAAACCATAGAGGCTGTGCTTTCCCAAATGCTGTGGTCTGGTGGAGTTTGTGTGTCTCCCAAGGATCTGCTGTGACTGAAGGCTTGAGCTCCAGGGTGGGGCTATTGGGAGGTCGTGGGACTTTTAAGAGGTGGGTCTCATAGAACATCCTTAGGTCATTGGAGGTGTGAGGTAGTTCTCCTGCAGCCCTTAGTAGTTCTTGTGAGATGCTTATTGTAAAAGTAGCCAGCCTGGCCCCTTCTATCCTCTCTTGGCTCTGGCTTGTCCCCAGTATGCATTCCACCATGATGTGCTACCACCTACAGCCCACATCCAAGGCCAAACCAGTGAGGCCACCTGCTTTGGACTTTGAATCTCTCAAACTGTGAGCTGACTGAATCTCCTTTTCTTCATAAGTAGCCCGTGTTTGGTATTTTGTAACAGTAGCAAAAGCTGACTCATAACCAAGTGAGGGTCATGGGGTTGGGCTAGAGCATCTGTGTGTAGTACCTGGGTCTTGGGGCCCCTGGACCCGTTCTGTCTTCACTGCTCTTTGCTGCCTCACCCTTCAGTATCACCTGGCCCCGAAGAAGGATGAGCAAGAATTCCTCCCTGTACCTCCAGCTCCTCTGCAGGGGTCATTTTTTTAATCTGTGGACCTGTCATAGGCAGCACCCTGAGTGGATGCAAAGCACTTGCTTTCCATCATCTCCTTTAATCTTTAAAATAACCTGAAAAGACAGCTGTTAACTTTTCCAGTTTCACACACAGGGAAATCGAGGCTTGGTAGCACAGTTAGTTAAGTTTCAAAATCCAGACTTCAGCCCTGGATGTGTACAACTCCCCATTGGTAACTCTCCACCACTGGACTCTAGGACTGTCCAGGAGACAGGAAAAAGCCCAGGAGGAGGAAATGAGTGGCTCCGTTCGTAGGACGAGCAGCCCTTTCTACCTTCTCTGAGGCTGGCGCAAACGGAAGTCTGCTGTTTAAAGCACTCACACATGAGGTTAGAATTAAAGAGGACAATTACCAGCGATTAGTCACTCGAGTGGGGCTCCATGGGCGTCTTCAAAAATAAGATCAGCTCTCACTCCTTGGACCTGGTTCAGAGAGCCCTCAAAGAAGTCTTTTCTAGGCCTGCAATTCTGTGATTAACTCTTTTAAAGGAGCCAGACTGCTCAAGTTCATTAGAAACAATGACCCCATTTCTCAGGAGGTGTGGAGTCAAGCGGGTCCCCGAGGAAATTTCTTTGGCACCCGACGATCGTGAACTTAACACCCGTGCCACTGGCAATGGATCAGTCTCCTGTTGTTGGGTCCTGGGGAAGGGAGCAGTCACTCAATCTTTTTGTCCTGAAATCCCAGGAAGCCTGGGCGCCCAGGGGCTCGGGTTTCAAGACCTCCGAAGGCATGGTTTCAAACAGCCGTTCTTGCTAAGTTGGAATTCGTCCTGAGATTCTAAGAGGAGCAGCCTGAATTGACACACAGGGGCTGCCAGGGCTCTGAACAGTGGGGTGAGGCGTTTGGGGAGACATGAGCCCAGGGAGCAAGACACCCGGAGCAGGGAGGGATGTGAGTGTGCCAGGCCGGTGTGCCAATGCCAGGGAAGGTGCATCCCCCTCTCCAAATCCCCTGGGAATAAGGAGAACAACCAAAACGGGGGCTTCTGGGGACAGACTCCCTGTCACTGACAGCCAGCCAGGACATTGGGGCTGCCACTGCTTCCATAGAGGGGAAGCCAAGGAGGCCACACCTTTGATGTGCTGGGTGGGTTAGATTCCTCTTCGTGGAAACTTCCCTCTGCTTCTAGGGAAGTTACGTCTACTGGAGAATGTCCTCCCAGCACAGGAGGCCCAGCCCCACCAGGCTCCAAGCCAGAGAGGCCTCAAGGCTTCCCCCCTTCCTCCATTTCCAGGGCAGCCCCTCGCAGGGACCTGACCCCAGGCCCCAGAGAATTTGGGTCTCCCTCCAGTGCCAAAAAAAAAAAAAAAATCCATAGCTCCAGGGTTCTCTCTGAAAGAGGCGTGGGTGGGAGAGAGTGGGAGAAAGATCTGATTTATGGCCACGGTGAAAGAAAAGACAAGAAGCTGGTGGGGTGGGCAGGAATCAAGTGGGGTGGGAAGGACTAAAAGGGAGGAGGTTTCTTGAGTATTTTTCTGCAGAGATTTCTCTTTTGGAGATCTAAAATCTGCAAGTGTTACGTCAAAGCTTCCTCCAAATGACTTGATGAGGGTTTTTGTTGTTGGGTTGCTGTACCCCCGGGACTCTTTGGGATGGCAGGATAAAAATTAATTAGAGGCTGTTTGGAGGGGGCTTTGCAAGACAGCCTGAGGCTACGCTTCAGTCTGGTTGTTAGAAGCAATATCATCACCGCCTCCTCGCCCAGCAAACAGACCTGCGCCCGGGCAGCCGGGGGGAGCCACCGAACGTTCAACACAGACATCAGAGCCAAAACTTCCTCCCAGAGAGATTACTTACCACAAACCAGTGGATCTACCTGCTGACAACCTCGGAAATATGTCTTGTTTCATTTTCAGATTTTTAAGAGGGGTTACATATGAAGCTTGAAGAATCCTAATGAAACTGTTGTGGCAGGAGGGGTCCTGCCCAGCCCCACACCTCTGACTATGACATTTCAGGCTGGGCAGAGCCACCAAACAGCCATACAGAAGGCAAGATGCCTCCCATCCACGGGTCTGGCTCTCTTTTAGCAGATGGCAAACTAAAATGGGGGCTCCAGGAAGCTGGTACACTTCTGCTGGCCAGTGATGCACAAGGGAAGAAAATCTCCAGCCCCTCTCGTGATGGCCTTTTCTCCCTTGGCCCTCCGCTTCCTGGGATCCCCACTGCTCTCTTTCACACAGAATCCTTCTCTACCTGAAGCACTGGTTGGATGAGTGGCCTTGGAGTTTGATTAATTGGGAACTGGCTGCTTAAATCTGGATGCAACTCTTCAAAGCATGATGTCAATCCCAGCATTGCATCAGCCGCAAATAGCTTTTCTGTTTCACCCTGGAAATGGAGAACGCAAAGTGGACAGATGCCCGGGTCCCCTTCTTAGGTGTACTTTTTTTTTTTTTTTTTAGTTGTAGATGGACACAAGACCATTATTTCTTTCTTTATTTATTTTTTTAAATATGGTGTTGAGGATTGAACCCAGGGCCTCACGCATGCCAGACAAGTGCATGCGTGAGCCACACCTACCCCTGAGCCACAGCCCCAGCCCAGGTGTACTTTTAACTCTATGAAAGATCCTTCACACTTCTATAACAGTTCATCTCCAGACCTCTGTAAAAGTCTTAGTTTGTTCTTATAACATTTTCTGTGATGCAAGCAATAATTAAGATCCCTGTTTTATGGATGGAAAAACTGAGATTGGTCTTATTTCCCATGTCCAGAAAAAGGCAATCTATGTGTGAGCTGAAAGAACACTTGGAGACTCCTAGGGCCTACCCCCTCTCTCCCAATGCAGCCGTGTTATTTTTATTGCCTGTAATTGTCTCCTTGCGTCATGGTGGGGGGAAGCCAATGGGAACAATTACCAAAAGGGAAACAGCAAGTCTCCCCGCAAACAGCCATCTCCAAAATGAATTCACCAGCTGGGTAATATGGAATCGCCCCATGGCACAAGCTCAGCAGCTTCCCAGGGAGTTCATAGGTGCCTTCTTGAAAGTGAGCTCTCGACCTCAGGCCCTTGGCTGGCCACGGTCATGACTCTCACCTCATCTTCTGAAGAAGCCAGAGGGACTGAGCCTGGCAGCCTCGCCCCTGACCCTGACCGTGTGGTTCATTTCAGAGCCCACTCAGCACCTCCTTCCTGGCTTGGCCGTGCCCTTTCCCACGTGAGCCAGCAAGAGTCCCCAGGGCACGGAGGCAACAGAACTTGGTTAGCAAGCCCAAGGAAGAGGCCCAGGACAACCCCCAGCTCCTCGGCTGTCTGCCACAGGGAGGTAGCGGAGTCGCTCTGAGAAATCAGGCACCGACTGGAGCGAGGGTCAAGGGGTAGGGCCACGTGAAGCCAAATCCTCTCCACTGAGTGCTTTCAAAACCAACCCATCTGCCTGAAAATCAATCTGCTGCTTTATAAGCAGCCGGCATATTTAGAACCATAGAAATTAAAGATGGAAAAGACCTATTAAGTCTTCTAGATCATTCCCTCGGGCCCAGTGCAGGCTCATTCCCTGTAGTACATTTGTTAGTGCTGTCAGGCCTCATTTCAAGTGTCTCAGGCAATGAACATACAAGAAGCAGAGACTGAAGCATCTGTCCACCCCTGTGAAATGATGATCATGTGATTAGAATTCCCAGAGCCACTCGCTGGCCTTTGGCATGCCCGGAAAGGTTTGGACTCCCCAGGGCTGGATCCTGAAGAAACCAGAATCTTCTAGAAGGTGGAGACATTAGAAAACATCTTTTCCCTTTTCTGTTAAGCAGAGTAAACACACTGCCTTCTGGAATCATCCAGGCACTGTCCTGTCTCTAAATGGCCATAAGAGAAGAAGAGAGAAGCCAGGTGTTTTGGGATTCATTGTGAATCCAAACACGCCTTACCCGAGGGGACCCAACAGATTCTCTCCCTGGTTTCCTTCTGGGCTGTGGCAGTCACAGTCAACTAAGCCACATCTCCAACCAGCAGCAAAATAGAGGACACATGTTCAGAGATGCCAGGACTTTATTCTAGGACACGCAGGACCAACTGATACGAAAATAAGGACAGATGGCTTCACAATAGTGCAGTGTCCTTCTTGCGAGAAAACGATTTCTCTCTTTACCCCTGTTCCCAGTCGTGGAGGAAGCAAGTCCAATGCACAATCTCAGGTGGGGGAGTCCCTGTGTGGAGGTAAAAAGAAGGTAGAGCTAAAAAAACACAGAGAAGAAAGTGATCCAAACAGAGCAGGTGATGTTCTTTTGCCTCTCCCATTTTGAAAAGATAGAATCACTTTAGATATTCCTGTTAAAAATTCCAAGTCTGAGCCCTGTAAAATCTAACTCTATCCCACCATCACGACTGAGGTAAAAAACATCTCAGTGCGTCCCATGAAAACACCATACAGCCATTTTCTACCAAAAAAAAAAAAAAATGAAAACATCACAACTGCACATTCACAGGATCATCCAAAGAGTGGGAATAGCTCTCATCCAAAGAGAATCACCCACCCTGGTTCTGGTCTAACAGATCAGGCCTAGGGCTAGGGAGGTGGCTCATTGGTAGAGCACTTGCTTAGTATGTATGAGGTCCTGGGTTCAATACCTGGCACCCATATAAATTTCTTTTAATAAAATAAATCAATAAATGTTGAGGACTGCTTTCCTTATGGGATCCTTTAAGCAGCACTGAACTTTTAAAGCCTGAAGTTTGACTCGCAGCCTAGGGACACATTCACTTTCGAAGCCCCGAAGCCCCTGCCTCTCACCCCAGCCCTTTTCTCTCTTCCTCCAAAACATTATCTCATCTCAGCACTGCAGCTTTTTTAAGTTCAATGTCAATAGCTGGTTAGGAGAGGGCAGGGGGTCAGGGATTAGGACTCCACACTGTCCTTGACGTTTCTCTGTAGGCTGATTTGCTGTTTGCATCAGCCCAGTAAAAAAAAAAAAAAAAAAAAAAATCCCACTTTACTATCTGAGAAAAGATCAGAACAGGAAAATGTCAGTTTGAAAGCTGACAGAATTCAGATAAGAATGAGCTAGAAACGAGAAGGAAGGGAGAAATGCTGTCACTCTAAGAAGTTTTTAATTTAATGTTTTTAGACAAATATGTTTCCCACTGAGTGTGTGTTTTTCACACACGACTCGCCAGTCCCTCCACGTCTCTTCCAGATGCGCTTCTTGAGAGAAAGGCTGTCTATTTTGACTTGATTTGATTTGATTTCTATGGTCTTTCCACACCGTGCAAAGATCTGGAAGGGTCAGCCTCACTGGCCTGAGAGCTGTGAGCGCCTTCACTCCCACAGAATTTCCTCTAAGCCCCGAAGTAGTTTCCACTTTCAGAAGTCTCCATACGTATTTTTAGAGCTAGAGAGATAATTTAAATTCTCAGGCTTAATTGAACCGACAGAATGGAGAACGGAGCTCTGCAGATGGAAATATTTTCCAAGTGTGACGACCTCTGAGTTCACATTTAATACCTACATAATAAAGGCTTGAATATAATATAATGGGCATTGTTTCTCTTGCTCTGTTTTTTTTTTTCCCCCAACTTATGTAGCAACTTTAGCATCAGAGGAAATGGCTGGTGTTTTTAAATACAGGCTACATGAAACATCAAACACTGACCCCCATTAAAAAATACCTTTTCATGAAGAAAAGGCCAAGTCCTTTGATGAATAAAATACTCAATAGGAGTTAAGTGTTCTTCTGAATTAAAAAAAAAAAAAAAGCTTTTTCTGAGAAAAAAAGGGAATTTCCTTGTTCACCTACAAAGCATTTATTGAGCACCTACTGTATGCTTCATGGCCTATTGGGCATTTTTATATCATCTCAGGTAATCCTATAATAACCAAAGGATGAAGATATTAATGTCCACATCTTGCTGGGCTAAGAGGGGTCTGCCCAAGGTCATATTGCCATGGATTTGGCAGACTCGGGGTTCATAGGAGATGGGCTAGCTGGGCAGCCTGAATATATGGCACATGCCCTGTCACAGATGGTTTTGTCCTGGGGGCTTATTCATCTTGTCAGAATGCCTTAAGAGTCCTGTGTTCAGCTATTTTTAATGTTACCCAAAAAAAATCATTAGAAGGATTTTTCTAACTTAACTGGACATCCTGTATTTTTATTTGCTAAATCTGGCAACCCCAAACTCTGAGTCTCATGATTCTCAAATCCAGCATCTTCCCCTTCCATGCAAAAGGGATGGCTTTTTTAGGACACTTGCTTACTTCTTTTTTTTTTTTGACTTGTTCACTCTATATATTTATTTTTTTATTTGTTTTGTTTTAATTAGTTAGACATGACAGTAGAATGTATTTATGCACTTTGATATATCATACATAGATGGGATATAATTTCTCATTTTTCTGAGTGTACATGTTGCAGAATCATATTGGTCATGTAGCTATATATAAAATAATGTCTGTTTCATTCTACTATCTTTCCTATCCCCACAAACCCTCTTCTCCCCTCCCCTCCCATCACTTCCCTCTATCTAATCTAAGATAATGCTATTCTTCCCTAGTGCCCCCCTTATTATGAATTAGCATCCACATATTAGAGAAAACTTTTGGCCTTTGGTTTTGTGGGATTGGCTAATTTTGCTTAGCATGATATTCTCCAACCATTTACTGGCAAATGCCATAATTTTACTCTTCTTTAAAGCTGAATAATATTCCATTGAGTATATATACCATATTTTCTCTACCCATTCATCTGTTGAGGGACACCTGGGTTGGTTCCACAGCGTAGCTATTGTGAATTGAGCTGCTATAAACATTGATGTGGCTGTGTCACTATTATATGCTGATTTTAAGTCCTTTGGGTATAAACCAAGGAGTGGGATAGCTGGGTCAAATGGCGGTTCCATTCCCAATATTCTGAGGAATCTCCATACTGCTTCCATAGTGTCTGCACCAATTTTCATTCCCATCAGCAATGTAAGAGTGTGCCCTTTTCCCCACGTCCTCACCAACACCTATTGTTGTTTATATTCTTGATAGCTGCCATTCTGATTGGAGTCAGACAAAATCTTAGAGTAGTTTTGATTTGCATTTCTCTAATTGTTAGAGATGTTGAACATTTTTTCATATATGTTGTTCCATTGTATGTTTTCTACTTCTTGATGAACAATGTCTACATTAACTTTGCCCTAGACTAGTTAAAGAAAGCAGGGGCTGCTGAGCCAGTTAGACTTGGGTTTGAATCCTTGCTCTACCACTTGCAAGCCTTGTGACCTTGGGCAAGTTTTTTAACCGCCCCGAGCCTCAGATTGCCTGTCTATAAGATGGGGACAGGTCAATTGCAATCATGAAGCCTTAGAGTTTTGTGGGGATTTAAAAAGTGAACAAATGGAATAAAACAACCCACAACATAGTAGATGATCAAGAAATATCTGGAAACATCATTTGGAAATGGCCTGTCTAAAGCACAGCTGTGCTTGGGCCACTCCCTTGCTGAGCAACATTCATTGTCTGTAAGAGACCACACAAATTCCTTAATTTTGTAACCACTGTCCTCTGTGTAATGGCTCCTCCACACTCACCAATGCTGTTCCTGCCATCACACATAGGAGATAATCAGTCAACATTTGTCGAGTTCACCTGTTGAATATCACTGAGTTTGATTAAGGGAACAAGTACACTTTAAAGTTTATGTTCTTTTTCTCCCAAAAGTGATTTATGGATCTTGATTCCTCATCCTTGAAGGTGGATTTTGCTTTTTAATTAAAGATGCCAGATATTTTAGGAGGTGTGTGTGTGTGTGTGTGTGTGTGTATGTATGTGTGTACTAGGGATTGAACCCAGGGGTACTTTACCACTGAGCCACACACATCCCCAGCCCTTTTTATTTTTTATTTCGAGACAGTGTCTCAGTTGCTTAGGGCCTTGCTAAGTTGCTGAGGCTGGCCTTGAACTTGCCATCCTCCTGCCTCCGCCTCTCGAGCCCTGGGATTACAGGTGTGCACCATCATGCCTAGCTAGCTTAGGATATCCGAGGACTACACAAGAAGGAACCCCAAACCAGCATGGCTGAAATGCAAGGGAATGTGTACAGGGAAACTTTTCTGGTTTGGACTCTCTGCCCCGCTGCAAGGCACACTCACCCTCTACCCCCCTTTCTGGTGAAGTCCATTGAGCTAAATCCCCTGGGGAAATAGCAGAGTGGCTCCTGGGCTGAGAAGTAACCAGGCCATAAACACAGAAAAGGGAATTTACTAGTTGATTCTCAACTTGATATTTTATTGTCAGACAATTCCACTGTCTTCTCTTGAAACTGACAAAAAAATGTCTTCTATAAAACTTGGGTTTGGTTTTCCAGCCTTGGATTCCCATTATCTGCAAAGACCTCTTTCATGGCTGCATCTCTGTCTCTTCCCCTCCTGGTCACTCGGGAATTAGAAGTTTTGGCCTGGGTGCTTCCACTGGTGGCTGAGAGAATACTGAGAAACACCAGACCCTGGGCATGGGACAATCCCTGGGACCCCAGGAAGTCAGGCAGGGCAGGAAGTTGAGTCAGACCGGAGGTCAGGACACACCCATGAAGAGCCCACGTCCCACTTCGAGAGACAAGAAGCCCTGGACCGAAGGCCTGGTGTGGTCAAAGCCCAGGACACAAACCAGGCCTGTTTGCAGACTCGTGGCCTCCCTCCCTGAGGCCCTGCTCCTTACAGATTCATGTGCTGGCAAAAGTTCTAAATTGTTGCCAGTTTCACAACTGTTTTTCATTTAAAGGGCTCCAGGCCACACTATTCCAGGGCAGGGCAGAGATTTTTCAGCAAGCAGAGCAGAAGGAGATCACAGCGCCCCCGTAGCTTGCAGGGGCCGACTTCACCTTCTCAGCTCATGAAGTCGTAATTAATGTCTCATCTCCAAAATGTGCTTCCACTGGGAGATAAGCGTGCACCCTGGACAACGTTCAGAAGAGGCTGGGAGCGGGCAGAGCCATTGAGCGCAGCAGCTATAAACATAACTTCCTTTAAGAGGAAAAAAAAATAGATAAAAGGACAGCTCAGACTTTTCCAGAACTTCAGACATTGTATGACGTCTGCCCAGTTACTCCACCACCTCCGGAGGCTGATGGAAAGAGATGGATTCAATGACACCCCTGGACAAGGAGCTCACTATTCACTCAGACAAGGCCTCCACACATCCCTTTGGAGAGGAAAAAAACAAAAGACACAGCACATGCCTCACCTTACGGTGACCTAATTGTAGAAAAACAGGAGAGGAACCCAAGTGACCACAGGCTTGTCCACTGCCACCCTGCAGAAGGCCAAGTGAGAACTTTTGAAAGCTCCCATCAGCTCTTCTCCACCTCCCCTGGCTCCCAGCTCCAAGGAAAAGAGGAGGAGATTCAGAGCCTTGTCCAGCTTATTCTGTCACCTGGTGCCATGGAAGAGCAGATGGCCTCCCCTGCAGGAAGAACTAGAAAGAGGTTTCCTCACCCCAGGTGGACAAAGCCCCTGGGCTGCATGCTTGCACAAACAACTTACCCTGAGTATGAAGAAAAAAAGTTACCTGTCCCTCCAGGTGGACGCCGACCTTTGTAGGGCACACACTGGCAGGTTTCTGCCCACGATTGCCCCCTCAGCCAGATGCCTCTATGTAGTCCACAAATCGCCCAACCATGCACAGTGGCCCTAACAGGAATCATCCCCAACACCCCTCTGTTATTTACTGATGTAGCAGAGCTGGCCTCCCTCCTCCCGGGCATTAAAACCTATTTGTCCTGGAACATTTTTGCCTCATTACATTTCAGTGATGCTTGCACAATCAAAGGCACCAGAGGAAAGGAATAGAACTTAGGTTATGAGGGCAAAATTTAACCCCAAGACCATTCTTAGATAATGGAGCCAGTGATGACACCATACAGCCCCTGCTTCCCCTGTCCATCAAACATACACTTAACTGCCCCTTATCAGGTCAGAGTGGTCCAGGATGATGGTACCACTCCCCCAGGCAGAGCTGACAAAAAAATGCACAGGGCTCTGCAAATGAGCTGCAACTCTGCTTCTAAAGCCCTCCATGTGCAAAATCCTCCCGGGCATTTCCAAAAGGCAATACTCTTACTCAAAAGACCATACGAAGAAACCAAATGACAGTGACCACCTAGAGAGACCAAGATGGCGATGCAAAGCCCCAGTTCCCCTGGGAGCACCAACATGGGCTTGCCAGAAGGGAGGACAAGATGGGATGGCAGAGAAAGCCTATTGGTAATTGTGACAAGACCCCATTCTCCTATAGGGTTGGGCTTCATGCCCACCCATGACTCCTATAGCCACTCTTCAGGGTCTGCAACTCAGGACCTCCGCTGGAAGTCAGAGGACACAGAGGAGATATTCTGGATCCCTCTGGGGAGTCGAGACCAGACTCAGAGCAAAAGAAAAAGAAGAGGAGGAGGAGGAGGAAGAGAATGAAATAAGAGGATCTTTTGTGAATGGATCTAACTCCTGAATCTCATCCCAAAATGCCTTTAAATTTTCCCTATGAATATTTGGATCTGTGTCTAGTGAGTCTGAGTTCCGTGAGGCCACTTGCTCTCTCCATAACCCCTGGGCCCAAGAGTTGGCTGGAAACAGAAACAACTGGCCCGAGTCTGGATGGCTTCAGCTGGGCTCAGTCCCCACCAGGCTTTGTTCTTCAATCTGTTTATACAGTTTCCCGTAGGAGTCTGTAATTTTAATCAGTAAATATCTCCCTTGATTTATCACCTTCTATTGACATAGTGGTAATTCAAGCAGTGGGACTAATGCTGGGCCTGCTGTGTGTGTGTTTTTCCCCCCCTCATTGTGCCCAGCCTCTGTTTGATTTTTCTCAGCCCTCTTAGGTAATTGGGGCCGCCTCTGACACTGTCTGTATGACAAGGCTGTGGTCAGGGGTCAGTGGGTTCCCCCCATCCGAAGGGCAGAAGGCTCCCACCAATCACGACACTACCCCATCTCGAGTTTGCTAAAACCAGAGCAGACAAACCACAGACGGATAGGACCCAGTGGATTTCATTTTAAAAGCAGAAATCCAAGTTGCTTATAAAGGACACTGTTATTCTCTCTAGTCCCAGAGACAGTTTAGAGACTTAATCCACTGATTTAGCATCTCTGAGTTGAGCAGGGAGACCTTCCTCCCCAGACCTTCTGGACCTGCCAGCAGATTGAGCCTTCTGCAAACATGGCTTAAATAAGCCCTGGTACTCAGTTCTGCTTTTGATTAATGTGCTCATTTAGTATTGATACTGATAAATTGGTCAGATTCTTTGGGCTACAGTATCTTGGTTTCAATATCATATTTAGCCAAGAATATTCATGATCGGCTTGATGACCTTGGGATAAAGGAATGAGGACCTGTGAGTCATATGGAGCGAGGTGGAGTCGACTCGGGCTTGGTGTGCCCCCAAGTTCTGGGCTAGACTATTTGTTTTACTTGTAAGTGGTCCAGAACTAAAAGGAATGGCATGAAGTTGGAGAGGAGGGTCTAGATCTCACCCCCCAAGTCTCAATGAACTGAAATGATAGACTGCAGTGTAAAATGATGAAATCAATGTAAAGTGCTTACATTATGGTTCCAAAGCCAAAAACCAAGCCACCAAACAAGGGCAAATCTGCATAAGCCTACGTTTTCAGAGAATGTGTTAGACATGTAGGTGTCCATAAACTTCACAAATGATGTGTGACCCACGGCTGCCAAAAATACCAGTCATCCCTCAGGTTGTATGGTTATAAATATGGTTTCCCCTACCCACTATCTCACTAGATTTGCCTTTCATTGTTAAATCCTCTGTAGGAAGTACAACAGCACCTCCTATTACAGAAACTTAATTTAAGTGTCAATGGGTTCAATGAATGGATAGACAGAAAAATCAAGTGGATGAATGGATAACAAGGAGAAAAAAACTGACTCACTGCTCAACGGACATCTAGAATATTGTGTTGAATCTTCAACATCACATTTAAGGATGATCATGAGTAAAATAGAATGTGTCAAGAGAAGAATACCCTGAGAGTGGAGGATTGGGGAATCACACCACAGGTGAATGAGTTAAAGAAACTACCTTTACTCTGAAATAGTAAAGGGCCCTGGGAAAGGGAAGAGAAATGTTATCAAGACTTGGAATTGTTAAGGCTGGTATGTTTGGGGAGGGATTAAACCAATTTACATTGCTTCAGAGCATACAAGTTAGAAGTACATGGAAGGAGCTACAGATAGGCAAATTTCCACTTGGAGTAAGCAAGACATCACCACCCATCAGAAGAATGTCCTAGTGTCTACAGGGAAGTAGCCTGATTCCACCTATGGGTCTTTCTGCAGACTGACACTCCAGCAACCCCCTCCCCCACAGCAGCCCTTCTCCCATTCTGTCTCTGTAACTCATTGTCAACACTCCTTGCTTAATGCTTTATTTAATAGTGATTTACATTAAAGTTAGTTTATATGTCTGTCTCCTCCACGAAGTTGTAAATTCCCTGAGAACAAGGCCCATGCTTTTCCTATTCTTTAAACATAGTAGACACTCAATCAACATTTGCTTTACTTGTTGAGTTAAATAGAACTTGGCTGCCTCTTTGATTCAAGTCTAACACCAAAAAATTAGTTTGGTCTAGTCTGAGATCTGTGGAAACACAGGAACTCTGGCATGGTTATATAGTAGTATTGGCTCTAATCCAGCGTTCAGTGTATTTAGGGGAAGATCACATCTGTGAACCCATTCTTTCCATCGTGAAAGAAAAGTTACCTGTATTCTTGAGGTTCACAGTACTGAGTACACAAGGTTTTACATGCTTTCAAATAAAGGTCGGCTCTAAGTTGAAGGTGCCATTCTGAGGCCATACATCACATTTAATTTTTTTTCTCCTTCCCCTTTAAAATCAGCATTCTCTTTTGTTACTCAAGTTCCCACTATGAAATTCTAGAAAATTCATTTCACTGAAACCCATTGAAATGTTACCCACTCAACCATCTACAAACTAGTGGAGACTCTATTGTGTATAATGGAAGAGATCTTTAGTTTCTTCTGCTTGGAGGAAGTAAGAACTATTTGGACTCTTCCTAAAAACCCAAATCATTGAACACTGTAGTCTCAGAAACTTAGATTTCACCCTCAGATCACATTATGGGACAGGGGCCTCAAATGTGCCGAGGAGATGGACTTGTCCCAGTGACTCAGTCACATCGATGAGGCCAAAAATGAAAAGAAGAAGACAATTATCTTTGCGCTTACTCTGCAGATGCAAAACATCTCTCTGATCCAAGCCTCGGGTCCTTCCTCATTATTACATCATCGCCTCCACCATGCATTAGGTCACAGGGCAGGGCTGGATCAGTGCTCTCCAGTGAGAAGACTTCTCTTGATGCTCGGCATTCCATCACTCTGCCACATTCTTCCCCAAAGGTGGCAGCATTCGGGGGGGAATGGGAAAGTGAATGATTTCCAGAGAAGTAATTAGCAAAGTGCATAGAGGCTTAAGGGAAAAAAAACAAACAGGCTATCAATCAATAAATAATAAAAAATTCAGTCGAGGGCATTTTCCATCTTATGTTCTTGGCTATGAGAATGAGGAAGAGCGCAGGAGTGAGAGAGAGACTCGTGAGGACAGGTCAGGTTATTCCTTCTTAACTTGGGTTACTCAGGTCCAATATAATGCAGTGTGCACACTAATGTGTGGCAGGAAGGACCAAAACTGGGGACCATGACTTATCTGTCCTCTGCCTGAATTCCTACATCACTTCGGTCTTTCAGGTAGGACAGTAAGACACCTGTTCTTGGAGAGTCGTGGAGTAATTGCACAGACATTGATCTCTTAATGGTAGATGATGAGTTAATTCATTCCCAAACTCTTCTAACTTGGCAGATGAGGAGTTATTAGTCATTGAACTCACTCTGGGCATTGCATATTCTATTATTTATCATTTACATATAAATGAAAGTGTGAGCCTCTCAAAGGAGAAGCTGGCCTAGGAGCAAGAAGAGAGAGGAAAGTAGCCAGAGAGAGACGGGTGGGTGCAGTGCCTGGATGATTCAGAGACGGACCACCGCCAAGAGACCGGGGTCAGTAATGGCAAAAGGATGAGAGAATAAATAAATACAGGATTTGAAAGAGAAGAGCATGACGTAGGAGACAAGGTGGGTGGAGGTCAGCTCTGAAATTAGAGGAGGAAGGTAAGGTGCTCAATTCTTTCATTTATGCATTCATTCCACAGATATTTCTTGTGGTAGATAAAGACAGCCCTGCTCCCAGGTAAACAAGTAATATGTAATCACGAGTTGGAAAAAGTACTAGGAAGGAAACAAATAGGGTAAAATAGGAGAAAATAATGGGAGTGGGAGTGAAAGGGCTGGGAATCTATTTGAACAGACTGAGGAAAGAAGACCTCTAAAGGGTTAACATTTAAACTTGAACTTGAAGGGTAATAAAGAGTCATCCATACAAAGAGGAAGAGAGAACTGATAGAGGCCTTTATGAAGGCCGTGAAGCAGGAAAGTCCTTGGAAAATTCAAAGTAGTTAACCATTGGTGGCATTTCCACTGGAGCACTTCGCATGGGGTAGATGTTGGTCCAGGGGGCTTGTGTGTGTGTGTGTGTGTGTGTGTGCATTGACTTTTCCCACCCCGTAGAAGGTATTTCTGTTATTTCCACTCTACTGGTGGGGAGCAGGAGGCTAGCACGGCTGGAATGGAAAGGACAAAAGAGAGATGGCTCAAGATCAAGTGGGAGAAGCAGACAGGGGCCGGCTGGGTTTTCAGCAGGGAAATGGGCTTAATCTGATTTGGGATTTGGAAGGATTCTGGTAGCCACTCACTGACAAGCGGACTGCAGTGGGACATGAGAAGAAGTGGAGAGGCCATTTGGAAGGCATTGCAGGTTCCCAGCAAGTCACTGTGACCAGGCCAGGAAGGTTACCGGAACCGAGATGGCAGGAAATGGTGGGTTAGAGACATGTTTTGACTGTGTTGAGATTTGAGAAGCAGCCAAACAGTGAGGACGCAGAAAGAAAACACATTGACTCCAACCTAACACCAGCTCCCATCTACCCTTCAAGAGAGGGGTGGGGGAGAGGGTTGGAAAATAGACTCCTTAAAATCAGAAGACCTTTAGGCACCTACCCAAGATCACGCCTCACTGACAATGTAAGACTTAATGGCCCAGTGCCTCTATGTTCTAGCCTGGCTCCACTTATTCCCCCCATTTTGATTTTTTTTTTCTAAATGGGCACATACACACCTTCTGATCTGCCAAGCAGTTAGACAGAATCAGTAAGTGAAGCTAGTCTATGTGCAGAGAAGAGAAACCTGCTACCCAGGGACTGCAGTTAGAAGAAAGAAATGTGTAAAGCCCGCTCACCTAGGGGAGACAGGGCCACCTCACCTCCAGTCAATCATTAACTCCACCCAAGGCCTCCAGAAGGACTCTCACACTTGAGAATTTTAGGATCCCGGAAACTAAAAGCAATGTTTATTTTCCAAACAAGGCCCAAAGAAGGAAGTAAAAAATAAACAGGGCCCGAATGTTTTAATAATTCGAAATGGTTTCCACCCTGACACCATTCCCAAATCTTAGAGGAACGAAGGTCAGGGAGGATTTATGTGAGAGAGTTTTCCTTCCCCTTCTGCTACCAGGCTTACCACAGTCCCATGCTCCCACTTCCAAGCCATCTCCTTCCTGGGCACGGGTGGGTATATCTGTGCCATTTTATGACTTTGGCCAAGCCTGGGCATCTGGGTCTGGTGGATTTTCTGGGCTACTGTGGTTAGTTTCAGAACAGTAGCCACAGCTTGCTCTCCAGGGACCGCCTTGGAGTTTCATGTGATACAGTTGTTCATCTGGGTTTTATAGAGAACAGGGGTCTTGACCCTGCCGTGAAAGAGAGCAGAGCCTTGTTAGCAAACTGTCCAGGAAAAACCTTAAAGAAAACGAACACGGTGGAAAAGAGGGAGACTGGGAAAGGCCCTTTATCACATCGAGGCCCAAACACACTCCTGGGTGTGGCCTTCAGACTTGCAAAAATCAACTCCAGATATTTCGGGGGAGAGCAAGCAGAGAGGACAAACGTGTCGAGGGGGAAAAACAACTGCTAATATGATCAAATGCAAGTGGATACGACAAGCCGTGGCCCATCCAAGATCTCAGGAGACCAGGCTCGAGAAGTACAAAAGTCTTTCAGTGTGAGGTAATGAGGCGCATCTAATTATATTTAAGAGAGAAACAGCGAGAACTACTCTAAATGCCTTTCCCCTCTTTCTTCCCTCAAAAAAAAAAAAAAAAAGGAATCCAAATCCCAAACCAAGAGACATACACCGTTATTTCAGAGAAAGTGAGGAACTGGAGAGAGCATCACAGGAAACAAGGTTGTCATCTTCCCAGAACTGAGAAAAACTATCACGCAAACCCTTCTCCGCCCGTTGTCTTTTGGCCTACCCACCCCCCATAAAAAGTCCCATCAGAAAACAGCAGGAGGAGAAAAGGGGGGGGGGGACACAGGCAGCCCCACCATGAGAAATCAAGGCAGTCGAAATGACATTTGACACCAGCAGGCCACAGCTGAAGAACAAGGGAAAAGTTTTAGGGCGACTGTCATTGACCCATAGTCCTTCACTCCTAACCTTGCTCTCCAACATATGTTTCTCATTTCCTTGCTTATAGCTGGTCCAAGCTAATGATATGTGTTTTGGCCGGGATCCCGAGCTCGGCATACAGCCGGTCTTGTTCTCATTGTCCGGGCTACTTACAGAAACCTCTTTCTCTGTCTCTTTCTCTCTCTCTCTCTCAAAAAAAAAAAAAGGCTTTAAAGAACAGTAAATATGCAAAACAGCCCCCGTTCTCTATACAGCTACCATCTTGAACATGGCCCCCGCCACCCTAACACACCCCATCAATAAGGGCCTGAAGAGACTGCCCACGGGTGAGGGGTAAGTTCAACACAAAAGCAGTGGAAATTCAAACAAATTGGCCCATTAGAGTCTCACACGGCTATAAATACAGCTCGGCGCGGGCTATTTTGAGGGACGGTGGCATGGGAAAGTTCGGCTTGGAATCTTGAGTCTGTCAAAAGGAGACGGATCTCTCCCAAGACATGGGAAGAGGACTAAGCCCTCAGCGGGCAGGAGGAAGGAGAGCAGGGAGTCCAGTCAGTTCCTGGGCTAGGTGGAAGGTGGGCAAGAAGGTGTGGCCAGGACTCACCCCTCTGCTCCCAGGCAGCTGGCCTTGTTGTTGGAGACTTGGACTCTAGTGTCACTCAGAGAGTCCACAACCTCTAAAAAAAAAAAAAAAAAAAAAAAAAAAAGCTGGACATGCCCTTTTGCTCCTCAGGGGTCAATGGACCATTTCACTCTTCCTGAAGGACCCAGCTAGGCGAGAGGAGGAGGGGTGGGAAACAGAGTGGCCTGGAGAGTCTGGGCAGGCCCCTGTCTGCAGCCAGCATGTCTGACTGACCCCAAATGGAATCTTGAGCAGGCCACTTTTGCCCATCCGATTCTAGAGAGTGCCACCCTGTACGTATATGTTGTGAAATGCGGGGCACTGTAGTATGGGTTTCAGGAAATGGGGACCCGTAAATGGGAGTTGGTAAAATGTGTAAGCAGAACATGCATATGCAAATGTCAAGAACTGCTTAACATTTCCCCTCAGGGTTTGTCAACAGATGGCAATTAACTGCCAACAGTTAGGATGAGTAAACACAGATTACACACACACTTAGGCGTTGGGTACCTGCCTACTTATGAACACAGATTCCCCTTCACATTTTCCCTGCCAACTGGGAGGTCACAAAAGATGCCAGGGCCCTCCCTGTCTTCCCTGTTCAGAAAGGATCCCCGGGACAACCATGGATTTGCTCAGTTATTAAATTTGAGCATCTACTACATACTAAACACTGTCCTAGCCACAAGGGTCACACAGATACAGCTCTGGCCTTCAGGGACTTGTGGCCCAGTGGGTGCATTTGATCTGTCCCTGACCCTACAGCTTCCCTAACTATGCATCCCAGTTCGCTGGGAACAGCCCAATCTACATCTGTTGTCCCCATGTAATTATTAATAGCTTTTCTTTTCACTCTCAAAAGTGTCCCAGTTTGGATGATAAATTATATGGCTACTCTATCTAGACTCCCTTTTTTTAAAAGTTCTCTTTTTTTGGTATAAAATCTAATACACAGAGATAAAAGTGCAAAAATATAGCATCCTCTATTTTAGACGCTCTTTGTAACTTGCTGAAGTCGAGAGGGTTCCCAAATGATCAAGAAAATGGCTGTAGCAGATTAAATTTCAATTAGCTCAGGAACAGGCTTCACTGCATTCTGGGCTCGAATCCTTGTTGCACTCCTGTCCTCACAGATCGTCTGTTCTGGATTTTCCATGATGCATCTGAAACCTCAGACTGACTGCCCTCTCCCACCAGCGAGGGCACATGAGGGCACTTGTCCCAATACAGCCTGGAGGGGAAGAGCCAACTCAGGTTACTATGACAACACCCTTTCCTGAACATCTCTGACTGACACTTCCTGGGGAGACAGGAAGTAAAGACAGGAAGACACCGAGGTCAGTTCTCGTCCCATGTCCAGCTTTTCCAGCCTCCCAGATTCATCTGAGACTTGACCTTTTCTAGTGCAATGTTTCTTCCCCCATTCCCACCAGGAAAGCCATCCTAGGGGCAAAAGCAACCAGATATTTCTGTCCCCTTCTCTCTAGCAGACTAGTGGAACCCCCAAAATATTTCAGTCATAACCTATATGGAAGTAACTAATAAGGGAAAAGAGACTTCAAAAAGTCATACAGCAGGGGCTGGGGTTGTGGCTCAGTGGTAGAGCGCTCGCCTAGCACATGCGAGGCCCAGGGTTCAATCCTCAGCACCACATAAAAATAAATAAATAGAGGTATTGTGTCCAATTATAACTAAAAAATAAAAGTAAATAAGTAAATAAAAATATAGGCATTTTGAAATTGTTTTTTAAAAAGTCGTACAGCTGATTCCAAATTAAAAATAAATAATTAGTGAACAGTCTGTACTTTTGCAAATATCACGACATTAATAATCATGTAAGGATGTCAGTGGGCACCAACTATTTAGCAAGTACTGTGCTTGCTAAATGTGTGGACATAGAGCAAGCATTGAATGAAATAGACACAGTCCCTATCTTCATGGAGTTTACTGTATCCCAGGAGGGAGAAAGACATTTAAGGGATAATCTCACAGTAAATCCATAACTGTCAATTTTAATAAGCACTATAAAGGAAAAGCACAAAATATAAGAGAATGTACAAGGGGGACCTCATTTAAATTGGGATGGGTCAGCAAAAGCCCCCTCTAAAAAAAAAAGAAACATTTTAATCTACAACCTGAAGTAGAACCTGAGACTTGACCTTTTCTAGTGCAGTAATATCTATTGTACATTGATAGGCAAAGAATATCTATTGTACATGGATGTCGAGAGTACACCGAGTTTCCACCGTATTCAGTATAACCTTTACACTTTACTGAAATATTTCATCTTAAGGCCACAAGCATTTGGGAGGGGCAAGATATGACTTTCAAACCTACATATTTGTAATCTTCATCAAGAATAGTCCAATGAGCAATGATACCTCACTTCTAGATCATGAATTCATTGTGTGTGACGCTCTGGATGCCATGCTTGGATAAGGGGAGGGTCAGAGTACACCATTCACTTCTCTGGAACTACTTTAGCAAATGTAGGTCTCTTATATCTGAATCTCCAGCACCTAACATCATTCAAAGTATTTTATCATCAGAGTTTTATGTATTCAGTGTGTACTGAATACATAAAAATTGAATAAGTGAAGCGACTGTGAACAAATGAATGTACTTTTATAGGATGTCTTCTATGCCAGGTGTGTTCACAAATATCCTTCATCGTCAATACCATACATAACATTATTGCACCTTTCTCAAGGATGGGACTCTAATGTGCTGAACTAAACATTAGTTTTGAAAATAATGATGAATGAAGTTTCGGATAGCAGACATGGGAGAGAAATGAATTTTCGGGAGCATTTTGAAATAGCAAGGGAAGAGGCAGTTGGCAAAATAAGAGGGCACAAGCAGTCCACAGGGTCAAGAAGTAGCACAAGGGGGGGGCTGGGGTTGTGGCTCAGCGGTAGAGCACTCACCTAGCACATGCGAGGCGCTGGGTTCACTCCTCAGCACCACATGAAAATAAACAAATAAAATAAAGGTATTGTGCCAAACTATAACTAAAAAAAGTTTAGAAAAAAAAAGAAGTAGCATAAGAAAGAGACTTTTAAAGGAAAAGAGGGGTGAAGTGAGATAGATCACCAAAGCCCAGGGAGCAACTGGAGATCCTGAAACGGTCCACAGAACGTTCTGTGGATGGAGACGATGCAACAGGATTGTGTCATCCTCGGGGCAAGTGCTGGATACACCCTTAAAGCCTTAGAGGGATTGAAAAAAAAAAGTGGAGAGAAGAGAAATTGAGCTCAGTGAGACATTAAAGTGTGAAGCAGCTTCCGAAATGGCAATGTTCAAGGACTGGCATTTATGGGGCAGGTGGCGACAGGGAGGTTTTTCTGAAACAAAAGTAATGAAAAAAAAAAGTATGAATTCAAAAGTAGGTCTAGAGCTCACTGGCTTCAGAAAGAACATGAGATAAGGAAGAAAACTAGAAGGTGACTTTTAAGAGGTTCCTCTGGTCTGAACGAAGCAAGACTTACTGTGAACAATTTGGAGAAAAGTAAGTTTGGGCACAGGTGGGAGTTGATTCATGAAAGATGGCTGCGGGAAGCAGGACACATGTGAAGGGTTGGAAATCTCTACATTTTAAAACCCTTCACTTTGGACTGAGGATGAATGGAAAAGGAATACATCTGGAAAGGTTTCAGGGAGTAGGAACAAATTCCAAAAGCTAAAATGCTTGCTCCTGGTAGGAAGGACTGATATCCAAGAGAATTCTACAGAAACAGACCTGGGTTCAATGTCGTCGCGACTCCTTGGCTGCATCCCCATAGTTCCCTGAGATGGTGACAAGTTCCATAATTGTTCTGGCTTTATTGTTTTTCTCCACAAACCTATTTGTGAAAGTGCCATAAAATTGTCTTACTCAACGCTCTCAGTTTCAGGAAATATGATACACAGCAGATCGGGGAAAATTTTTTTTTCTTTCTTTCTTTCTTCCTCATATTTTGCCACTTCTTGGCACAAGTTCAGCCCTGAAATGGTTAAAATATCAGCACATTTCACTGGTCTTGGGTTACTCATAAACATTCGGCAAAGCAATTTCACTCAATCGCACATATTAACTGCTTAAGTTCTTCTCTCTGAGGATGTGGACTGTTATTTTATGCCAAAAGTCCCGTAATTAAGTTTGACATAAGCGCATGGATTAAATATGTGGTGGGAGGGAGAGGGGTGGGGGGGGGTTGCAGAATGGAAGGTTTTTCTGCCCTCGATTTCTTGCCATATGGAGACTGTAACCAAATAATGTGCAAAAAAATTTTAAGAGAATTTCCAATCTTATTACTCAGTGTTGTTTATCAGGTGAGTCTCAAGGCCAATATAGTTACAAAACCAGCTATTCTTGCCTCCAATTTAGCATTAAGAAAAACAACAAAACATTAACCATACAATGGCCCAGGACCCTCCTATTACGATTTTTAAAAGGCAGAGAACAAAACATCTATTTGAAGTTCCTCTGATGGGCAGATGATCATGGTTACAGTTTGGGGCTTATTTATTAAGCTGATCTAATTTTTTCAATGTGGAAACCGTGATGAGGGTAACTGTGTGTGCTGCTGTTGTGTCAATTTCATTCCGATACACAGCCTTCTGGTGCCCTGCGATCGGATGTGTGGCACTTTGATCTCATCAAGCCTTCCCTGTCCGTAGGATCCTCAGGTGATGCCGAAAAGGCCCGAGTCCCTTAAGCAGCATAATAACAAATTTCCTTTCAATTCCTGGGCACATTCATGAAGGTTTCTTGTGGTTTGAAAGAGGAATGCTCTTGCTCCTCCCTTCCTAAAAACAGCTGAAAATAGCTTTTTCAAATGTTTCAGAGAGAAAACATCCTCCTTGACTTTGCCCCCAGACAGAGGAGTGCTCAGGAAATTAACCCTATAAAGGAAGTTAGGCAGCAGGTCACCTCCCTGCCTCTCCCACCCCCCACATGTCACCTCCCTGCCCCCCCTGCCCCCCAGGCCCGGTTGAGCTTGTTCCAATGCTTTGGTTCAGTCCCAGTTCTTTGGGGCGCTTCTCTTCACTGGGTTAACTGGGTCGACTGCCCTCTCAGTGGCTTTATTCTGCCATAACTTCCTTCCATCCTTAAGAAAAGTTACCCGAATGCCTGCCGGCCCTTGAGTTCATTCTGAAAAAAATCTCCTTACAGTTCTCCTGCACCAGCTTCTGATTTGTCTCTGTTTCTCTGAACTAACTGTGGACCTTTTCCTCTTGGGGGGTGCCCTAGACGGGGCAGTTCATAACGTGGGCCTAGGAAGCCCCATGCATGTCCAGATCACAGGGACGCCAGATGTGGGCTTCTGGCCATTGCAGCATGTCCATTTTCATTTTATAACAGGAGGCTCAAACAGAGCGCAAGGTTGAGATAAAACCTTAAGATTTGCTACACAGGAGTGAGAATAATGCATTAGGCTCAATGTGATTCTCTCTGTTCCCCATAATTTGGGGGGGAGGGATTATCAGTCTCCGCTTACAAAAGCCCATCCCAAGCCGCCAGGAATACTCTTATTTCTTAGTTTATCTTCCTGGTTTTATAACTTACATTTTTGTTCATTAAATTACATAAGCCTGTTATTGGGCACACAGCCTTAATGTATTCCAGGCATTCTGAATTGTCCTGTACTCTTCTATATTATTCCCCAATTTAGTACAAAATATAATTACCTTCAATTTACTATCCATGTTATTGTTGGGAATTGTCTGCTTCCCTTGAATGGCTTTCACTTACCCACAGGTTCATTTTCTTTGATATCTCAGGTAGTTGGGGGTTTTTCTGTTTGTTTTCTTTTCATCTCAAAACTTATTCTTCAGAGGGGCCACTTTATAAAATTTGTCCAAAGAAAGTAATGAAATGTATATCCTTACCCTAGAGCTGGGTTCTTGCTTTGGTCACGGATGCTAGGGAGAAAGAATTAAGTGGTTTGCTATTCTCTGAGTCTAGTCCTGTGACTTAAAAATAAGAGAGCCAATCTAGGCCACTGTGAGAGAGGTAGGAGTCATTTCACAATCCAGTTGTGTCCGGTTGCATTTTTCATAGACCTACATCTGCATTTTATTCTGTCAATGTCCAATCCCTCCACAACAACTCTAAAAAGAAGCAGATGCTAAAGTAAAGACACACATCACTCCAGGCTAGGTGCCAAGCAAGGTGTGACCCAGCTGCATGTTGCCTATGTGGGGAAAAGTGAGGTCAGTTAAGAATCCAGCGGCTTGGGCAGCTGTGTGCAGCCCATCTTGGAGGATCGTTGAAACATTCTGCAATTGAGCCATTCCTACCTTTGTCCCCCAATGTGAACTTAGATCCACTTTTCTGCTCTGATGTTGTCATGTTTTGCCTCCAGGCTGGTGTAATTCCATCTTGGACCTTGCATTCCTCCTGCACTTCCTGTCTTGCCTCCAAGATATCTGCAAGACTGAGCACCTGTGAAGATTTGGCAGAGGTGGGGTGGGGGCTGTGCTCACCGCCTTCTAAAACTGACAGTAGCCTGGTTATTGACAGGATGGTTGTTTTTTCTGCAGTTTATACATAGCATTCTTTGGTTCCAGTCTTTTGGAGTGTGGTTCGAAATTGCATAACCCCATGCTTGTCGACGAGTGGTGGTATGCAACGGTGTTGTGGCTAGGAATGCAAGCTCTGAAGCCCCACACCACTGTTCAAATCCAGACTCATGGAGCTAATAGCCATCTGACTTCAAGCATGTTGTCTTCACCCCCAAGGACTCATTTGCTCTATCTCTATAACAGAAATACAATAGTACCTACCTCCTGGGTCATAGTACAGATTAAACATGTAAATGGTTAATGAGATTCTTGGCCCCTGGCAAGGCTCCAATAAATGTTGGCTATAAGCAACTAGAGGGTTTAGATTCTAACCTTTTCTAAGGAGCATCCGCCACATTGTTTTTGGTTTGAAACAAGCTGGTCCTTCAAAGATATATCTCGCCTAGGCTCTAAAGGGTGCTTATGAAGCACATCCATGTCTTTAAGTTGCAGTTGACTTGCCAGGATTTAAACAAAACCTTACAGCAAAACTAGCAGTCAACTCAAGCCTGGCATTGCTTAAGGACAGGAAGAATCAGGAAATGGAAATATTGGGATAAAAATTAATAAAAGGATTTAGATTTAATTTTTTTCATTGTTTCCTCTGCTGCGCACAGACACAAATTTGCAGAGTTCTCACGTGAGCTCCCTTTAAAAGCCAGGACTTTGCTGGAGTTGCTCTCCTGCTCAACGACCTCCAGCAAGACCGTCAACCAACCCCTCTGACCTTCATTGTCAGATTGGAGTAATTCACCACCATGCCTACCTCACGAGACTATGGCAAGAAAGAAAAGTGTTTGGAAAGATAATCATTGTTACTATAACATACAACTTCTATTACATAATCCGTCTTGAAATGAATGATAATACTTTACATTGATACAGGATATTGCTAAATACCCTTGAAGTCCTCCATCTCTCTCATCTCCATATCCAAGTTGTACCCCTTTCTAGTACCATAATTAAGCCTCACTCTCTCTAACAAGCCACCCCTGCACTTTACAAACACAAACACTATAGTGAATGTCAACCCTTCTGAATTGTTAGTCCAGTGCCTGCTGTCCTTTCCATTTGCTTTGGCACTTAATTATCTCTCTCCAGAAGTCAGCAGACTTTCTCTGTAAAGGTCCTAAATATTTAAGCCTCTCCAGACCATATTGTCTGTGTCACAACTCAGCTCCATTATTGTAGCACAGAAACACCATAAACAATGTCAAGGAACAGGCTGTGTTCCAATAAAACTTTATTTACAAAAACAGATAGAGGGCCGGATCTGGCCTTAGACCATAGTTTACATCTAATTTATAGTCTTGTTTTGTCATTGAGCCACTTTACTGGTGTGTCTGTCTGTCTCTGTCTCTGTCTCTGTCTCTCTTTCTCTCTCTCTCTCTCTCTCTCTCTCTCTCTCTCTGTCTCTCTCTCTCTCTCTCTCTCTCTCTCTCTCTCTCTCTCTCTCTCTCTCTCTCTCTCTCTCTCTCTTAATTTTTCTCTACCAAATTAGATTGTCAGGATCTCAAGGACAAGGCCATTGTGAGGTGCTAGAATGCCCTAGCCATCATTTCTCTGGATCCCTTCTCTGGATCAGTTCATGCTTGTAGGATTAAACTGTCTCCTGGGAAGAATGCATATTTATCGTGAATAATTGAACTCAATTAAGCCAGGCAGGGTGTCCCAAAGAGTTAAATCAGGAAGAAGAATTGTGTTGTCCCCACTGAATGAGAGACAGCCATCTATGTGTCAAAGACATGAGTGCAGGAGAACACTGCCCACCAATCACCGCCAAATCCCGAGGGAAAAGCTATGGAAAACACCTGAAGACCACATGTTCCTGGAATCTGAGCTCCATGCTTGAGTTGTGAGATCTAAGACCAGGAACATGGGTAGCCTCTCTCTTTCCTAAGGACACAGTTATAACTGAATTCACAGATGACCATCACTCATCCAGAAGCAACTCTTTCATCATTTCTGAGTTTAAAAGAATTTATTTATTATTTCCCAGTTAAGTTCATCTAAAAATAAATAGGTTTATTTGTGGAAATGAGATGCTCTAGGAGCAGAAATAATGGTAGAATATGAGCCGCAGAGACTGGGGTGAGACCTAAATTCCAATCTGTGAGCCTTTTGCAAGTTATTTAACCTCTCTCAGCCTCAAGCTTCCCATCTGTGAAATGCAAATTTTGTGAAGGTTAAAAGAGACCAGACTTGTCAGGCTGGGGCTGGTGCTGGGGCTCAGTGGCAGAGCACTTGCCTAGCATGTGTGAGGCATTGGGTTCAATCCTCAGCACCATATAAAGAGCAAAAAAAAAATAAAATAAAAGTATTCTATCTACAACTACAAAAATTTTTTTTTAAAAAAAGAGAACATACATGTGAAGAACTTTAATATAGGCTTAGACGAAATGCTCCATAATTATTAACCTGTGGTAATAGCAGAAGTAGCAAAATCACAGAAGTGAAAGGTATTTCTTTAGTTGATCATAGAGCTCCCATATGACCCAGAATTCCACTCCTGGGTATAAAGAGAAATGAAAACCAATGTCCACATAGAAATTTGTACACAAATATTCATAGCATTTTTTTGGTTATTCATAATATCCCCAAGGTGGAAACAAACCAAATATCCAATAAAAGACAAATGGATAAACAAAATATTGTAATATGTATAAGGGAATATTATTCAGCCACAAAAAGCAACAAAGCATTGGTACATGTACAACATGGATGAACCTTATTTCATTGTGCTAAGTGAAAGAAGTCAGCATACCAAAGACCTTGCTGCATGAGTTCATTTATATGAAATGTCCAGAATAGACAAATAAATAGAGTCAGAAAGTAGATTAGTGGTTGCCAGAGGCTGAAAGAGGGTAGGAAGGAACAAGGAGTTACTGTTAATAGGTATAGAGTTTCTTTTGGGAATGATGAAAATGTTCTAAAAGTAGATAATGGTTGCACAACTCCATGAAATATTAAAATCCACTGAATTGTATACTTTAAAAGGATAAATTTTATGGTAATAAAGCTGCTATTTAAAAAAACAGGCATTTCCTTTTAAAAAAGCAAATTAACTCTGCCATCGCCATCAAAACTTAACCTATAATATTATGCATTTTATCCTTTATATGAGCTAGAAGGTTATAGTTTAAGAATTACACATACACACACACACACACACACAATATGCTATGTACATGTGCCTTTTAAAAGCAGATTCATTATCAGTTAAGTTCATAAATGCATAATATTTAAATGTATTGGAATATGCATACATAGCCTTCTTTTATAAACTCCAGTTAATTGTAAGAATTACTCCAAGTTTAAAAAACATGTATTGAGGACCTAGTGTGTGCTGCACATTACCTTGGACATGAGGTATCCAGGAAAGATGATGATCTTCCAGTCGGGAAGTCTATCTTTCAGCAGATCTTTGACATGGTATCATCTGAGATTTTGTCATGCTCTCCTCTTCTGTAGTTTGTATATTTTAGTTTGCATATTGTCAATTTGTATATTGTAGTTTGGTTTATATTGGGGAACAGTTCCATAAAAACAACATGGGACTGTTTCCAGATATAAATCATGTTATTATTTTAAATCTGCCTTTTCAAACCCTTCTCCCCAGGAACACACCACCTTATTCCCAGTTGAAAATTATCACTCTGGATTCTAGAAGTTCCTGGAATCCCTGGGTTTTGCACAAAGAAGTAAGAGGTCGACTTGGCCACTTGGGAACCTGCAGTAAAAGAGGGATTCTCAAATTGTTATGAACCTAAGAGTCACCCAGGAAGTTTGTCTACCATGCAGTCCCAGGCCTTCCCAACAGAAAGGCAAATTCAGTAGGTCCAAGGAAGAATCCAGGAGATGGTGTCTAACATGCATCCCAAGTCATACTGACACAGGAATTCATGAAGCACACCTTGAGAAATACCACTCTCAAAGGTTGGAGATCAATGCAGTGCCCTACATTTATTGAACACTAACCCAATACACAATACTCTGGCACTTCAGGGGATGTGGTAAGTCCCTTCCTCCAGGGAGCACATAATTAAGTCTGAAAGACTTAAAAAACATAAGAGTGGTAACTGACTATACATGCAGAATAAAATCAATAAAAATTAGTGCCCAAGATCCTAAGACCCTAAGGGCTGTAAGTTCAGAAAAGCAAAACAGCTACATGAGAAGTGATTGTAGACGACTTTATGGGGGAGTGGAGTCACTTAGGCCTAACCTCAAACGATACCTGTTATTGTAAATAGAAAAATGGAAGAATCTGGAGCGGAGAGCAAAGGAGACTTATCTCAGAGCAGTTGGCCACAGTGTGTTTACAGGTGGAATAAAAAGAGGCCCGTTTGGGCTGGGCGCAGTGACGCACACCTGTCATCCCAGTGGCTTGGGAGGCTGAGATAGGAGGATCGCGAGTTCAAAGCCAGCCTCAGCAACAGTGAGTCACTAAGCAACTCAATGAGACCCTGTCTCTAAATAAAATACAAAGCAGGGCTGGGGATGTGGCTCAGTGGTTGAGTGCCCCTGAGTTCAATTCCCGGTATCAAAAAATAAATAAAATGAAAGAGGCCTGTTTGGTCAAGCAGAGTCAGGCCAAATTGTGGAAGGCCCCCAGTGGCTGGCCAAGAGAACGGGACTTCATAGAGTGTGGGGGGTCCACTGGGAACTGTTAAATAGGAGCATAGTAGGCTGCGGTCAGAATTATTAAAGAACTATTTTGATAATTAATCACAGTGAGTATTTTTGGAATGGAATGGCAAAAAAAATATATAATGGAGACAGAGCACAACAGAAGAAGAAATAAGAAGGGTTTGGGAGAGTTTCCCCACAACAGCCTTTCCCCCAAAGAATAAGCAGGCCATGACAAAACCTCTATTTTACTTAAAAGGACGCAACAGTAGTAATATTCTTTCTTTTTTACATTCATGATCAGAGATGCTAACTTGAAAGAAGCCACTAAGGAGGGAGATGGTGATAGGAGTAATCAGGGACATACAGACAGAAGATTTTACCCAGGCTCAGAGATAAGAAAAAAGTGACTATGGGGTGGGGAAGGTAAGGAGATGAGAACCACAACACCCAGCCCTGTTTGGAGTCTTATCCGTAGGACTTTGCTCACCACAGCTAGAATGAGATACACCCCTTTCCATGAAATAGGGCCACAAGCCCATCAAGAGCAACCTCAGCAAATGACCGCCCTGGCTACTCAGGAATACTTGCTAAGATTCTCAACTGGAAAGGGACCATTGTCATTATGTAACAGTTACCAGTCAGATACGTGAACAGCGCCTTCTATTTAGGGAAAACTATCCCAAAATCTAAATTAGAAAAAGAACAAGTTTTAACTAAGGTTTTAACTAAGGTTTGTTAGGCAACTTTTGCTGCATTACAAATCACCCCGAAACATGGTCACCTAAAACACTACATCACTTCTCACAGTTTTGTGGGGAAGTGGGGTTGTTCTGTTCCATCAGCTTGACTGAGCTAGTTAAACAAGAACAGCCTCACTGTCATGGCTAGCAGTCGGCTCAATGTCCACTGAGGTGGTTCTCCTATCCTTCACTTGGTCTCAGGGTCCCAAAGCACAGCAGGAGAACAAACCACAGTGACTGAGCACCTCCTCAGTTTTGGCTTATGTTGCATTTGCTGTTGTCCTGTTGGCCAAAGAAAATCCCCTGGCCACACCAGAGTCCACGAGAAGACATGGCCCACAGGAAAAACTCATTTTTCCTCCCACAGCAATGCATGTCTAACCCAGCATGTACCTCCAGAGGGAATAGCAACCATCTAATCAATTCTGCTTAAAGGATCTAAAAGAAGGGTCAACGTTAGGTTTATGCTGTTTGTGCCTGATTATGAACATTTGTGCTATTGTGAAAACAACTCACCAATGTATATAACTAACAGCAAGTTTTTAAAAGGAGGAAAGAGGCAGAATAAAGCAGAGAAAGAAGGGAAAGAGAGAGGAAGAAGATCTTCTGAGCATATCCAGTGTCATTACTTTGCAGGGATCGATCACTACCAGTTGTACAAAGCCCCTAAACTATCTGGTCATCTTGTAAAATGGTGTCCTATCTCCTGGACTGGGGCCCGGGACAGACTTCCACAGAGTAGAAGTGCCCAGTGTATGTCTGGGATCCCAAGTTTCCAATCCACAGAGTAGTCAATGCTTGGACGGCTGGCCCAGCCTTGGAAAGACGCAAGATGACGACCCAGCGACGCCCCATGCTTAGGACATAATTAATGTGCTGTTAATTTTTTTTTCATCAACAAAGGATTACCAAAATACCGCATGATTTCCTTCAAAAATGTGACCCTCCCTTTCCTGTCTCACTTTTCTTTTCCTGGATCTGGACGTGGTTTCCACTGGCCTCACAAAAACAGTCGTTTCTGCTCATTTTTCCTCAACTGGTCTCCGTTCCTGGATCTCAATGAGCCCAGGAAAACTAATGCAGATGGTTGTTGGTAGAAAATTTAAGAGACTGCGTCTGCTTCTCCCCGCACCCCTTCAGCGGTGGCTTCTTCTCCTTGTGAGGCCAATCGCTTCCTTCTTCCCAGCCAACCTCATGGTGTTATAAAAAGCCAACTAACTAAATAATGCTGTAGGAATCTTAATGACTAGGGTCATTTGGCCAACAACATTACACAGTTTTTTCCTTTCGGAATTCAAGCATTCAAAATTACAAATACCCCATCCAATTCAGAATTTAATTACCACTGTTCAAACTTTAAGAACTTTCTCGTTTCAATTATGTAAAATGGGAAACAATGAACTGCTGCTCAGCGATGGTGAGTTGACTTTTTTTTTTTAAGGGGGAGCAGGAAAGTGGCATAATTACTGTCTCTTCCTGATAAAAATCTCTATTGTGGACTGGCCATGTCTTGACCAAACAGCCCTAAATCACCCTAAATCACCCAGGACAGTTTTTTTTCCGTGTGTATCATCACTAAGAATGAAGCTAACCTGTGATTGGCCCTGAGATCTGAGTGAGCCTCACAGAACGTGGTTCCGGCCTGATAACTAGGTAGATGCAAGCTGTGACCATGGCAGAGAGCACTGGAGAGAGCCACTGTCATGGAAAACCCAGGGCTTCACAATCGCCATCCACCCAAACAAACTTGGAGCTGATCTGCACCATCTGTTGAATGAGGAGAGGGAATTGCAAGGGCCAGCACCTTTGGGACTTTCAAGTGACACCACCCAGGACTTCTCCTGCCCCGTATGGAAGGCTAGCCTGCAGGGACAGGAACTGGCTGCTGGGAGCAAAACCTTCCTTCAAAAGAGCCCTACCTGTTAGGGAGATGTCTCCTGAAATCCTTAATGGGTTCATGGTAGTGGTTCTCTGAAAATCCATTTCAGGTGCCTCGCCATCTGGTCTATTGTCTTTAATGATTATCTTTAAAAACAAAAACAAATGTAGTTTTCTTTTAGTGCCCCAAATCATTGTGTTAAACGGGAACTACCCACCTACATCTTAGGTAGTTCTTATAGTAAGCCTGATTTTTGTGTTAGCAGGAAAGAGAGCTTGTCACCACCTCCACCACCACCACCCCCACAGAAAGAAAGAGAGAGAGAGAGAGAGAGAGAGAGAGAGAGAGAGAAGTGAAGTGAAGTTGAGCATCCCTTAACCAAAATGCTTACCACCAGAAGTATTCCAGATTTCAGAATTTTTCCAATTTTGGATTATTTGCATAATGACATATCTTAGGGATGGGACCCAAGCCTAATCATGAAATTCATTTATAGTTCATACATATCTCATACACGTAGCCTGAAGGTAATTCTATACAATATTTTTAGTGTACCTGCACTCTGACTACAACTTGTCATGTAGGAGCGGATGTGGAATTTTCCACCCATGGCATCGTGTTAGTGCTCAAAAAAGTGACCAAACATCCCTAAAGCCTTCCATACGGGGCAGGAGAAGTCCTGAGTGGGGTCACTTTGGGGCTGGGATATAGTTCAGTGGTAGGTGTTCACCTAGCATGGGTGAGACCCTGGGTTCAATCCTGAGTACCCACCCCACCCCACCTCCCCACAAAAAAGTTGAACTTTGGAGCACTTTGGATTTCAGATTTGGAGATTGGAAATATTCAACATCTATGTGCACACATAGAGTCCTTGGTATCAGAGAGGGATTGATTCCAGGAACCCCCTTCAGATACCAAAAGCTGTGGATACTCAAGTCCCTCATTTAAAATGTCTTCGTAGCTGGGCACTATGACACATGACTTAGGAGGCTGAGTCAGGGGGATAGCAAGGTTGAGGTCAATCTCAGCAAACTAGTAAGACCCTAAGCAACTTAGGGAAAACCTGTCTCAAAATAGAAAATATAAAGGGCTGGGGATGTAGCTCAGTGGTTAAGGGCCCCTGGGTTCACTCCCTAGTAATAAATAAATAAATAAATAAATAAATAAATAAATAAATAAATAAGCAAGCATAGTATTTACATATAACCTAGATACATCCACCTGTCTACTTTAAATCATCTGAATTTACTTATATTATCCAATATAATGTAAATGCTATGTAAATAGTTGCTATGCTATATTGGTAGGGAATAATGACAAGGAAAGTGACTGTATTTGTTCAGTATAGATGCAGTTTGTTTTAAAATATTTTTAATCTGCATTTGGTTGAATCTAAAGATGAGGAACCCACAAACAGAGAGAGCCAACTATATATTTTTGTGTATATTATCTACACACATGTGTATAGTATATGTACTCTATAAAGTGACATCATCTAAAATATGAGTGTGAATAATGATGCATATCTCATTATATCCCTAGCATCATTTCGAATGAGCTCCACCTCTTCACCATAGGCAGCTGCGCTTAGGTGCACACTGGGAATATTGGGGAGGGTTCTATGTCCACCCAGCTTCCTCTTTGGCAACAAAGAATGTTGTCCTACATGAAACCGGTGTCTGGGAGGTACCCCCAGTTTCATGTAGGACAACATTCTTTATGTTGACCACTAACACCTAAAGCCCTAAAAATTGTTTACCTTTAGCAGCATGCTGTTTTGGGTTTGTGGATGGCATGGGATTGTTGTTAAGGTCTGTGTGCCAACTGAAAAAAAAAATCCATCTTTGTTTTTATGCTGGAATTCAATTCATGCTTCTTCACATCCACAATCTCAGCTTTTGTTCTTTTTTTTTAAGTTACCATGACACCCCTCTCCCCCATTCTTCACCCATCATTAGTATTATGAGGTTTTCTGAAGGCTGAACATTTTGTGTCCAATTTATACTTTTTTCCCCCCAGAAAAAGACTTCTATTTACCCAAATCTAGAATTACCATGACAACTATCAAGAGTTCCTAAAATGTAGGTTGCTTTTGCTGCCCACAGTCTACTGCACAGTCACCACAAATGGCCACAGAGGTTACGCAAGAATGACATCCTGAGAGCCGCCCAGCCCAGAGCCACTCATTTCTTTCTGTTCTAGTACATCTTGGGAGAGACTGAAGAGCAAACCTACAAGGACAATAAAATTGTAGGCACAGACTCCCGTCACTTCACAGACAGGGAGTGACTCTCCAGTGGCCCTGTGTGCCTGGTCAGTGGTGCAGGGCACAGGACAGGAAGTGCTGAAAAACGGAACAGGAAACAGATGGGAGACATGATCTCTCAAAACTCCAAAAATTCTGAAAAACCTCAGACCAGCCTGTTTGCAGGAAGATTAGGACAAAACATATCTGTGTGTTCACCAAAGAGAGAACAGCAGAGTAGGCGCAGCAGGGGGTCCCCGTCACATGTCACATGGGCTCCAAATCCCAGTGTGGGCTGTAGCTCAGCCACGGGGAAGGGAAGTGAGAAATCAAGACAATCACTGTGTCAGTTGGGGCCAAAATGGGGGGAGGAGGGAGCGGTGGTGGTGGTGGTGACATCCAAACAGTGGTTGTCTCAACCCTAGCACCAGTGACAGCCGAAATAACTAGTCATATGAGTTTGGGTGGAGAACACTTCTTGCTTCACTAAGAATTAAAAGGTCCTCAGAGGTCTTTATTTACTAAGAATTAAGTCCACAATGATGGCCAAAGGAAAAGGACTCAGTTTCCCTCCTCTGCAGCCTTTAGAAAGGGAGCCCAATCTGGGTTCAATAGGTTAGGGCCATTTTTCAACGACCCCAATGCAGATACATCAAAGAATCTAAACAGCATCTTTAAAATTCACCCCAAGGTGCAATAATTTGTTTAAAAAAAAATAAAAATTATTCTGACGTCTGAGTTCCAAGCTCTGGGAGAAACTTTCCTGGTGGGAACAGACATCCAGGCCTGGAATTTTCTTCCCATGGCTGGTTTGGCAAGTGGGGGAGGGGGTGGACTCGCTCCCTAACAACCAGAAAGTTGAACCTGCTTCCTGAGGAGATGCTAAAACCTGACCATCCAGCTGACCTCCCCTAACAAAGCCTGATAGCAAAGCCATCCAGAGATCCCAGACACCCCTCCCCCCTCCCGGCAACTGCATTTCCCTTGCGACCTTGCTCAGCCTGTGGTCAGGAAAGAGCCTTTGAACCCATCTCCAGAGCTGCAGCCATTAGAAGGGCTTTGATTACCCAGCTCAGCTGGTCCCCCTTCTCTCTATTACTCTTCTCCCCTCCCCCAGCCCCTTCACGTGCCTCCTCTACCTCAGCCCAGGCAGATTTCTTTCTTTTTTTTCCCCAAGCAACCCATTTTTTTCTCTCTTTTCATTTTCGTATAGCATCCTAAACCCCAAGATGCGGTTAACACTAATCCTGATTTGTTTAGGGTTTATCTGCATTATTAATTCCGATCACGGGAAGGAACAAAAAAAAAGTACTACAGGCCCTAGTTTGTGTACAAAGTTTGGGTGTCTGTGAAAAGATCCAGCAATTCCTGAGAAACATATTTTCTTTCGATATCTTTTAAATCCAAACAACTTTCTTTTCTAGTCTGAAAATATTCCTTGGGATGGGACCCGTCCTTAACCATTTCATTTATTATTATTTCTCTTCCCCAGTCGATATCCTTTGAAGCTGCTTCCTGCATTAATCTGGACTTAATATGGATTTAAACATTTACAATGGAAAATAATTTGAGTTGAAAAAATAATCTCCCTTGATAAAGCTAGCAAACCCCCCACGACTGTCACCATCTCTGACAGCTAGGAATGGAATGAGATTCTTGAATATGCATATTGAAGAAAATGAAAAGCAAAGACTAGCGGGGTATATGTTATATTTCATATTTGTCAGCTGGAGTTGAGTGATATCCAGAGTCTTGACTTGTTGTTTGAATAAATTCATCATCGTTCAGGACATCCGAAAAGTTATTTGGTGCCCATGATGTACTAAAAATACCTTGTACTGGGATGAGGAAAGGCTGTCTGGGGGCGGGGAGGGGGGGAGGAGGCAGAGGGGAGCCAGCACCCTTCCCACAGAAGGGCTTTCCAGTAACTAATAGGACTGCAGGAGGCTGAGGTTCCCACCCCCTTCCATCTCTCCACTCCACCCCTCTCCCCTTTTTACATTCTTCAGTCTCTCAACTGGTATAATGTTAGAATAGAAAGTCCACATTGCTTGGGGCAGGCCTCTCCCCCACCCCCACAAGGCCAGTGTTATCAAGTGAACTGATTCTATGAGACTGAAATATGTTCATGGGAATTTACAGGAATTCCGATTATACCTCCAAGTTACATTGTGAGACCTACATGTGTTTTGATTTTTTTAAAACACTTTTTTAGTTATTGATAGACTTTTATTTTATTTATTTATACGCAGTGCGGAGAATCGAATCCAATGCCTCACCCATGCCAGGCAAGCACTATGGTTGAGCCCCAGCCCGTGTTTTGATTTTTAAGGGACTCAGAATAAAACTAGATTACATTGAAGTAGTGCCCCTCCAGGCGTGGCAGATGACATTACTCTCCATTCTTCTACCCATGGCAGACATCACTAATGGACTTCAACATTCTTCCCCACTGAGCAGGAGGTACCTCTGGATGCTGACCTCAGACTCAACCAGCCACACCTTTCCTCAAGGCCTTCCTCCAACTTGCCCCTAACTGGCTCACCTCCTGCATCTGTCCAAAGGCCCCACATGTTCTCACTGTTACTTGGACTCCTGGACATTCTCTACACATGGGATTTCTTTGCCATCAGGGAGGCTCCTCCAGTCATTAACACCTCCATTTCCCCTCTGAGACACCTGTCCCAGTTAACCAGCTCTCACTTCCCTCTGTGTGCCCACCACTTTCTGTTTGTTATCCATTTTATATATATTTATTTATTTATTTATTTTAGCCCCAGGCGGACATACATCTTTATTTTATTTTTATGTGGTGTTGAGGATCGAACCTAGTGCCCGGTGCATGCCAGGCAAGCGCGCTACAGCTTGAGCCACATCCCCAGCCCTGTTATCCATTTTAATTCCACTTACCCCTCTCCAAAGGAATGCAAACTCATCATAGTGTGTGTGTGTGTGTGTGTGTGTATTATAAAATACATATCATACATATATTTTATAAAATATATGTATTCATAAAAGTAGAAAATTTAAATCACTTATTAATTCCCTTAGGAGATACATATTGATGTATAGACTTCCAATTCCTTCTGTGAGATATTTCTGGGTTTTTATCATAAAAAAAATAGAAGTACCCTTACAATGGGTGAATTTCATAGTTTGTATGTAAACAACACCACCTCAATAAAGTGATCATTTATAGATTACACACAGGAAAGAGTATACAGAGGGTGCATCTCAATTTTACATGCATTTTTAAACAAAAATAAGTTTTATATTTTATGCATTCTATTAAAAGTCTGTAAACTTTGTAATCAGTAAAGTCTTAGATACTAAAGCATGTAGTTAGTTGACAACCTTAGATATACATAAACCTTGATATAAATGTATATATGTATGCCAAATAATATAGATAAACTAATATAGATATTATATATTTCTATATTTCCAGTATTGCAAAGCATCTCAGTATGTTCACCTGTTCTTCTTTAAAATATTAACAGATTTATTGAAAAATAATTTGTATACCAACCAATTCACCCACTTAAAGTGTACAATTCCATGGTTTTTATTATGTTCACAGGGTTATATAACCACTGCCCTATTTAATTTTCCAACATTTTCATAACCCCAAAGAGAAATCCTACTCTTGCCCTCTCCAAAACCTCTCAGCCCTAGCCAACCACTAATCTTTTTGTCTATGAATTTTGCGTTGTGGGGATTTCATATAAAATGGAATAATTGGATATGTGGTCTTTTGTGACTTAACCTGATGTTTTCAAGGGGCATCCTCATTATAGCATTTTTTAAAATTCTTTTTTATTGCCAAATAATATTTCATTGCAGTTGCTCTTTCTGTGTAAGAGTTTCTGTTTTCTCTTCGTTTTCTGTGTGTTTATTTCAATATTTTACTGATTTGGGTGGTGTTCACATCTCCCATCTGTGCATACTTTAGTTGTGCCAGGGATATTTTTTCATAGAAATGTACTGAATCTATGAAGAAATCCAGTTCAGTTCAGTTCAATAGATGCGTACTGAGTATTGAAATGTGCAAGGTTCTTTGCTAGAAAGGGCTGGAGATACAAAGGTGAATGGCCTCTGTCATCCAGGCGTTTATGGTCTATTTACATGAACTCAAGAGAGAAAATCATCCATGTGTTACTATGATATGCTTAGCTTTTAATTATCTTTTAACATATTATTTGGATGTAGATACATGCATGTTTTTCAAGTTTGCTTCATGCATTTTTATATATATTTAGATCATGCTATTCTTTAAGCTGCCCCAAAACAGAAACTGTATGTTTTGACTGTTTTCTATTTTAATAACATACTGAAAATTATAGCAACTACCATTTACTTGTATTTGTTTTACTTGATATGCAAAACAGCATATTACATAGGTATTGTTATTTTCATTCATTGATGAGGAAACTGAGGCTCAGAGTGATAAGGAGACTTGCTGGTGAGGGGCAGGGGCAGGATTGATCCCAGGGCTATCTTACTTCAAAGCTCATATACTTGGCCACTAGCCAAGTAGCCCCCAACTATATGGAGGACCAACTAAACTGCTGGGATATGATATTTTCTGCCTGTCACTCCAGCCAGAAGCTCTGCATCTCGGTCTGGAAAACTTGAACCAGTTAATGAGGTGGAAAGACAAAGTCAAAGAGGCCCTAAGCCTTCATCCAGTGGCATCTGTAGTTATGTTCATTCTGATATTGTATTGACAGCGGTAGAAAATGTGACTCCCCAAAGAGTTCCCTCTGCTTGGAACCAGAAACCATGTAAAAGTGTCATCTTTGGAAGCTAACCATTTTAGAATCAAGCTATAGAAAAAGCACTTAGAACAACTTAGGGACCACTTGACCCAGCCTGTGCCATTTGGCAGTAATATGTTTGATGGCAGCCATTGAAAACTTGGGCCTCTAGAACTGTCCAACCACTTTCCAAAGACAAACTTGACCTTATCCTCGGTCATCTTCAACAGTAAAGCAGGTTACATCTGTGAATCTACCTATCACAAGGAAGACATTCAGTTAATATTAAGTAATAATTATTGTTCCTTTCACATTCGTTGATGGGATAAAATCCTGGTAAAGAGCCTTTAAGGTCCAATTGCTTTGTAGGCATTGAAACCAAACTGCTGGTTGAAAAATTAATTGTGGAGCTGATGGAGATGGAGGAGTAGGAAATTGTTTTGAACAGGAGTATCACTCTGAACTCCATCTAAGATGCAGGAAACTAAACACCAACAGAAACTGCCCGAAAGGGCCAGAAAAGAGAAGGCCAGCCACGCGGCTGGCACTGAATGACTTCCATTCCCTTAGCAATCACCTTGGCACACAACATACATGTCAAACGAGGGACCGACAGAATTATTTAACTCAGAAACAGAAATGTCCAGAGACATTTAGAACAATGTGCAGATGATCTTTAGAGCACAAATGAAGGCCCAAAATATTAAGAAAAATAATTATAAGATTATTAATATCTGTATTAATATCAATGTTATATTAAGGTAATTGGTAGGAAATAATGTTAATATTAATGTTCACATAGTTAATAATAACCATTAATATCTGTGCTGATTCATATCATTAAAATTAAATACATAATTAAAATAAAATACTACTAATAAAATATCAATAATTATTAACATTTCCTCAGCACTATTTATGAGCCAGGTCTTATATCAAGTGAAATGTGTATATATCTGTAAATAGAAACTGTATAATCCTTATAGCAAAATGTGAAGCAAATACAATGACCCTCTTTATTTTGGGGTTTGAGGTTTTTGCAAAAGTGAGGATTGAACCCAGGGGTGCTCTATTACTAAACTACATTCCCACCCCTTTTTTAAAATATTTTATTTTATTTTGAGACAAGGTCTTGCTAAGTGGTCCAGGCTGATCTTGAACTTGTGATCCTCCTGTCTCAGCCTCCAGAGTAGCTGGGATTATGGGTTTGTACCATCACACCTAACTTACCCTCATTTTTAGGAAATCATATAGAAATTAAGTCACTTGCCCAACATCCCACACTTAGTAGTAATTTTTTAGAAAGGGATTTGTCAGGCATATGCAGACTTGCTATGCCATTTATATAATCTCTTAAGGGATCACTGAGTTTCTAGGACTTCAAGGAAGTATCCAGAGATGACCCAATTCATAGTTTTCAAATAGCTCCGTGGAATCATGAGAGTTGCTTCAGAAGTCCTACCAATAAGTGTTTGTGTCAAACAAGGAAAAGTTTGGGAGATCTCTGTTGCCCGTAGCTGCTTCATATGTTGTATTTGCTCACAAGATTTTTACCTTTAAACAAAAGAGAGAAAGAGTGTTCCATTGGTGTAAGTCAGGAGCTGGCACCTGTATTCTATACAGGGCCAGGAAGTAAATATTTTAGCCTTGTGGGCCATACCATCTCCGTTACAACAGTTCAATTTGCTGTTGTGGTACAAAAGGAGCCATGGACGTAGGTTAATGAATGAGCATGTCTGTGTTCCAATAAAACTTTATTTGCAAAAGTAGAAAGTAAGCCAGACTCAATCTGCAGGCCATAGTGCACTAACTCTGATCTCAGTCATGTCTTTGTCTAAGTGGAGTTTGCCTAAACCTCCTAAATAGATGATTATCTTTGTTGCTCACAAAGAGAGAAGCTACATCATCCAAGACCCTGTATTGATTAAAGCCCATCATCAGAAAACTGATGCCACCGTTTAAGAAGGAAAGGAACAAATGTGTATTTTGAATGTGGACTTTGGTGCCAGGCACCCCACCAACAGTTCTACATCTAACTTAATCTCCATTGTCGCTGGGTGGATGTCATGACCTCCCAAGACAAAGAAAGAACCGAGGATTGAAGGTGTGAAAATGGAATCCAGAGTCAAGCCAATGTCCCACCACCTGCCGTCTCACCATACCAACACAGCCAAAGCCACACTTGTCCTGTCACCTAAAGCAGTGGAGGGTCATGGATGCCAGCCTCAGTCTACCCTTTGCCAGGAGAAACCAACTTCACTTCAGGGCCTCCCTTTGTTACCCAAGATGCTTCACTAATTCTCTCACAGAGATTGAAGTACCAGTATTCCTGGTTTATCTGAGATTTCCCACGCCACCTCACAAGACAGGAACAACCTTGCAATTTCTATACTATTCTTTCATTTGTGGTTTCTGGGCATTTACTCTCTGTCTTAACAGGCTGCATTGGGAGTTTGCAGTTACTTGCTGATACTCCTCATGATCCATCTGTCTTTTATAAAAATTGGTTTCCATCTCTGTTTTAGTCACTATTTTTCTGCTGTGACTTAAAGACCCAACCAGAGCGACTATATAGGAGGAGAAGTTTATATGAGGGCTCATGGTTTCAGGAGTGTTAGTCCAGAGAAGGCCAGCTTCATTGGTCTGGGTTCGAGGTGAGGCTGATTATCACGGCAGAAGAATGTGGCAGAGGGAAGCAACTCACATTATGATCAGGAAGCAGAGGGAGATCTCCACTTGCCAGATACAAATATGTACCCCAAAGCACAGCCTTAAAGCCCCACCTCCTCCATCCACACCCCACCTGCCTTCAGTTACCACTCAGTTAATCCCATAAGGCATTAATTCACTGATGGGGTTGAGGCTCTTGTAACCCAATCATTTCTTCCCTGAACCTTCTTGCTTTGTCCCACACGTGAGCTTTTGGGGGACGCCTCACATCCAAACTATTAACAATCTCCATACTTCATTTTCTATCTCCTGTTTTCATCAGTCTTGAATTCATACTATACTGGGAAATTTTGGAATACAAAGTCTTGGGTAACCTTCTTTTCTTCTAATATTTATTGGCACCACTAGCCTGGTTAGAAATCCAATTTTTTACTCCACCTTGGCATATTTTGAAATTTTGAGGCTGGGATATTGATGGAATACTCAGTCTCTTCCAGAATATAATCATTGCCTTCTTTGAGGTTCCCCCCAAATCCCTTGGACCTGAAGGACCTCTTATGAATTCACTCTGGATTCGTTTCCTTTCAAGAACCAATCAGCCCCATTGGACTGGCCTCAGGAGGTTGGTGCCAGTCCAAAAGTCAGTGACAATACGGCCTATAGTGGCTCTTGGTTCCAGAAAAAAATCTATGTCCAAGAGCCACAGCTGTCCACCTCCACAACAGAATGGTAATCCAGCTGCGTGTGAAACAGAGGAGAAATCCATCATATGTGGGAAAACTCAGCCATCAATAAGCCGCTCTGCAGGCCTTCCAGTTGGGGACCAACCACAGAATTGGCTCTCCATCAACAATCAAACAGTCTTTAGCTATGATCAGCCACTTCCATCACCTCAGAGACTGGCAGGTTTCCAATAAAGCCAATAGCCCCCTCCCCCAGGGTAAGGTCCTCAGCGGGAGGCCGCCATTGTCTTTTAGCCCAGCAATTTGACAACAGTGTTAGCTTACACTCTATTAGCCAGCAGCTACACCCTGACCCCTGACCCTGACATTGACCTGCCACAGCCCTCTCCTGAGGTAGACTCTGATCTTTTGAGGTGGCCCGCCCTGCTGGTTAGCACAAGAGAAGGCCCCGTCAGGACTGTGCATGCTCTCTGGTCACCCCTGCTCCCAACAGGATGCTAAAGGCTCAGAGTACAGAAACAAGCCAGAGTTGAACCCAAGATGGCAAAGGTGAAAGTTCAGACGCATATCCATCAGCAGCCTGTCACCCAAGGACGAGGTTAAAAACCATGGAAGCTTTCAGCACAGGGATAGCCCTTGTCTCCAGACAGTTCTGTGACTTAATGGAAAAGACATATCAAAATATGGCTTACAAAATACAAAATAATGGACTGAGATGTACATTATATGAGGGTGTTAGATTGCAGTGTACTTTACAGTGGGGGAATTAGATTGAAGTGTTATGCCGGGTAGTTAGGGTGAAATATGGATCATCCTAGGAAGTTAGCTTGAGATGTGCTCTATAACACAGTTGTTAAATTAAGATGTGCTCTGCAGTGCAGGCGTTGGCCCGGGACATGCATTATAGCAAAGTTGTTAGGGGAAGATGTGGGTTCCACTTTGGGAGTAGGGGATAGGAGAGAGGAAAATCACCTTGAGCTGCGTACCGTTCAGGTTACCGGATGTCTTCTGCATCAGGTGGAGGGCAGAGGTTTGAATGGAGGGAGCAGGAAAGAACACGGAGCCTAATGTTTTTCCCCTTCTTTCTTCCCAGCCAAACAATCTGCCATTCCCCACTTTCCCTGTTAGGGCCTTAAAGGCCTCCCCCATCAATAAAAACATTAGCTCACTAAACAGCCTGATGGCTTTTCCTTCCCTGGCTTAACCCTTCGGGAGCTGGGGTTTCCTTTGGATTTGTAAAGATATTGATTCCAGATAATGTTTGCCTTTCTAACTCTCTCTTCCTTCGACTTGATGGATAGGTTCAGGGCTACATCTCGGCAGCCAACTCACCGCAGCTACCCAGGGAAAGGGGACTGGAGAGTGTAGGCGAGGGCTCAGTAGTTAACACCGCTTGAATCCCTTCCCTGGGATGGACAGGCTCTGGAGAGGTGGGAGGCTGCAGTCACTTTAAATCAGCCTAGATTTCGCTTTCAGTTTTCCTCCTGGTTGTCCTGATTCCTCCACCCATATTTCCTCAGCTCAACTTAGAGGGTTTTATAATTTATAATCAATATCAGATGCCATCTTGGGATTGGTTGCCCTGAGCTGCATTCTTAAAGACTCCATTTCCAGTGAAAGAATGGGTTCTTCTACAGCACTAGCCACAAGAGTGAATTTCAGGTAGCTGTCGTTCAGCTTGTGACACTGGCCAACCTGGGGGATGGCTTTAATAAACCCTTGCCCCAGATACAAATCTCATCCAAGAAAAATAAGCAAGGAGGAGATGGGAGGGTCACCTCACTCATTAGCTGCTCGGCCTACAAAGGTTCACCGAACGTTGAAAACAGTAGTTTTTTTCCTTTCTTCTCTTCCTTAGCTCGGAAGATATAATTTCCAGCCTCCTGGAGTCTAGCCTCAAGTGATTGGATGGTGTCCAGCTTGGCTGGAGTCAGAGAGGTGAGTTTCAGATCTCTTGTTTTTCGTGAAAGAAAATGCTATAGTAGGTGAGTTAACGCAGTCGAAGAGACCAACCTGGCAGACAAGGACACCAAACAAAATCAAAACCTTCAAATGAAATTTCAGCGTCACCAAACACCTCCACATTATTCCTGAGGTTCCTGGGAAGAGCCCAGCAGCCATCTCTGGGCAGGTATCAGGCCGTCTTTCTCTAGTTAGAAAAGCGAGTTTGGTGCAGGACTGTGCCATTTGCCTTCCGTGGCTGAGCTTCCTATGGGCAAAACACGGTGAATGTGAGAGGAATACTCTGTCCAGGTGAGAAGGCAGCCCCACCCACCGGCCACCGTCCTGGCCAACTGTTCCCACTCCCATCTCCGAGCGCTTCCTGGTGTGTGTTCTCATTTCTTGGTGTCCATTCCTGCCTCATTTTCTGACATCACATTTTCCTTAAAAATAGGCTGTTGAGAGCTATTTCTAATCTCCGTCAAGGGATCTGTCCAACCAGACTCCCACGGGATGTGGGAATGAACTTAAAATCAATCCTGGAGAAGAAAGGAAAGAAAGGGGGTGGCAGAGGGTTGGCCTATTCCCAGACTCCGTTTTTAAACAAACCATCTACTGGGTCAAGTGAGATATTTGGGGGCTTCTCCCTGCGAAGGGAATGACAATACGGTTCTCCTTAAACACCTCCTAAAACTCCACCTCAAAGAAGAAAACAGATAGCGTGAGACAGGATCAGGGCCACCTAATAGTCAGGAGCAACTTTGGGATCTATTCCAACCCTACTCAGTTGGGCCTTTCTCAACCTCAGTTTCTCCATCCATAAAATGGTGATGAGAATAGTATCTACCCTTACAGGGATATTGCGAATAAGAAATAGGACAATGCATGCTAAAAGCTCAGTCTTGTGACTGCCACAGAATCATCTCTCAATAGACAGGAGCTGTTAACTTTGTCATTTATCACCATGCAACAACTAGTTGGAGAAAGGTGCTATATGTGACGTGCCACATACAGACCCCCCTATGTTCTCATTAACCCATCTGGTTTTGGAATCAACTGTAACTCAGCTTTACTCCTTTATGAGACTATTATGTATAAGGATTTTATTTGTATAAGAAGAAGGTTGGCCCTGCCAATGAGAGGAGAGACAGATCACAAGGGCTCACTGATGGAATACAATCCCCTCTGTACTCATTGGGAACTAGTCGTGATTGTATTTCAAAGGTAGCAGTTCGTCTCCACTGCAGTATTGGCGTGCGATCCATAAATAGGACCTAATGTGATCCGACAGGCCTGATTTCTCTAGATATATATTAAAACAACATGCCCACTGCCAATGGCTCAAAGGTCCTGACCTTTAACCAAGACTTATGACGTAAGGCAACCTGCCCAGGAGAGCAAGCAGGCAGAAGGCCAGAGGGACAAGGTCATCGACTAATGAAGTGGTCAGCATTGAGTTTCTGTCACTCAGCTGGTTAAGAGGAAACGAAGAGGCAGGTCTTTTTTAAAAAAACAAGAACATTTAAGAAACAAAGGGAAGGACTGTGTTGAAGCTAATACTCGGATGGTGAATTGGTACTGTCAGAAAGTGGGGTAATACTTCACAGCCTGAACCTTCACTGTGGACTCATTTAAGTTCACCTGCTGGACAGGGGCTGGTAGAAAGAGCACTTGCAAGAAGCTAACTCAGTATAAATTCAAGTTAAAATGAAAATAAGCAGGTCCAGAACCAACCACCCTGCTTCTTAGTTCAAATCTGCTCCAGACTCTCAGCCAGGACTGAGGTCAAAAGCGCAGGCGTGGAAGTGGATTCCAGACTGATGCTCCCTGTGCTTGGGTAACTTCCTCCTGAGCCATGGGTTATCATCCAGAGAACTGGAATGACTGCGATATTTACCTCCAAAGAGGTTTGTAGGATAAAGGAGAAATTTTATTTAAAGGAGTCAGCACAGTTCTTGGCACAAAATGATTGTACAAGTGTCGGCAATTATTATTGTTATTCCACACAGTGATAATCCTAGAAAGCATGAATTGGTTTTTAAATAGATAATAAATTGTGTATTGTAGATTAAGAACACAGTTCACTTTGTGTGAGATTTCACAGTGCCAATCTTGAATGTTTCCCATTGGTGGAATGATTCAAACTTGTGTGTGTGTGTGGTGTTCCTGAGGATTGAACCCAGGGGTGCTCCACCACTGGGTCATATGCCTAGACCCTTTTTGTTGTATTTCATTTTATTTCTTTTACTTTGAGACAGGGTCTTGCTAAATTGCCCAAGTTGACTCTGAACTTGCCATCCTCCTGCCTCGGCCTCCTGAGTCACTGAGATTATAGGCATGCATCACCAAGCCCAGCTATGGTTCAAACTTTTGAACCATTTACCCAGTCAACAAACATTTATTGAAAACCACTGTAGTAGGTCCTGCACATGGCATCGTACTGAATCAGAATTGTTCTTGATTTGGTTCTTCACAGGCTTGCTAGGGAAGCAGGAACATGGAGATGTAGGACACAAGTTTAAAAAAAAAAATTTCCTCTTAGAAACACTTTCATCAGAACCAGATTAGAATCCAGCTCTTGAACATCCCAAGGCACAAAGGTGCAACAGGTTTCATATCCATTTCTTCAGGGATTAAAAAGATTATGTTAATATGTTAAACCTTTTCTATCTCGTTTCTCAAAATGAAGCACTGTGTGTTAGTTATAGAAGCATTCAACAGGGATTGAAGACCAGCACGCTGGTCCCACCAGTACCATGGTCTCCCTCAAGTCCAGTAGCCTCTGATGTCTCAGGTTCCAAGGTTAGGAAACTGCTTCGTATTCCCTGCCCACCTGTGCCTCATGAAGGTGATACATGGCTGAACTGAACGTATTGAACTGAAGAAGCACTTTGAGTGTTCCAATGGGAATGATGATCAAATGAGACTTTCCTAGCCTGGGGACAAAGAGCTGTCACCAAGGCATTTAACTCCCTATTCCCATGGTGACCCAGCCAAACTTCTTTCCAGAACTCAGTACCTTGGGACATTTAGAGGGTGGGAGATGGAAATGGTGGGGGGAAAAGCACATCATCTCAAACGCCATTACCCAAAACTGTTCTCTGTCTCTTTCAAATGAGGATCTAGCTTTCAGCTTTCCTTTTTCTAATTATAAAGAAGTGTATATCTTTATGCAAGCAGTTTATGAAAGCATAAAGAAAATTATAATCATCCCAAATTCCACCACCCACAAGTCAACACTGTTAACCTGGACTTCAACCTATCACATGTCTTGGATACATACATATGTGTCTAAGGGTCTTCTTTTATGTCATTGGTATATTATACACACTACCCACAACAATTTATATCATCAGTGAATTGTGGACTTACATGCTCCTTTTCAATAATGGCCTTCCCTTCCAGTGTCGGATGTACCATCGTTTATTTAACCTCCTGTTGGTGGACAGTAATATTGTAAGCAATGCTTTAGTGAACATCCTTGTGCTCAGGGAGTCTATCCAGTTCCTCCTTAGGATAAACTCCTATATGTTAGAATTGCTAAAAAATTGCTTCAAACAGTGGAGCACAGAAGGAACAAAAGGGCAATGACCAGGACTGGGGTCGTAGCTCAGTGGTAGAGCACTTGCCTAGCACATGTGAGGTACTAGGTTCGATCCTCAGCACCACACAAAACAAATAAACAAAAATAAAATAAACCAACAAATCAATTAATTAAAGGTATGGGGTCCATCTACAACCAAAAATATATTTTTCAAAAAGGAGGGAGGCAATGAGCAGCCAAGCTGAAGAGTGCCATCAACCCCAGTGACCTGGGACAATCGCAGAAGCCCATATCCATTCTTCCATGAGGAGTGAAGAGTGAGCCACAGCCTGAGACCCAGCCCCCTGCCATGATGTCCCAGAGCTGGATGGTTATGTTCTTTCATTTCCCGCCTCCTCTTCCCTTTGCCTGCTCTTTGGAGCCCTTGCACAACAGACATCCCTCCCTGCCCCTGAAGAAGGCACACTTCATCGCCTCCGACCATCAGCAGGTGGACTCCGTCTCGTCTCCAATGGGTGTGCTTCCTGGCGGCTTTCCTCCATCCAGGCGCAGGTTGATGAACTCCTTCAGGGCGAAAGCAGGCACTGGGGCAGCCTGAGCAGCGAGTTGAGTTTGGTGATTACATTGCAATGTTTTAATTTGCCTTTGGGCAAATTCTCATAAGCTTTCACGAGAAAATCTCCCATTAGATGTAGTCATTTAATTTAAGAACAGTTGGGAGACGAAGATGAGCTAAGATGACAGATGGAGGAATCCAGATGCACGTCTTAGAGGGACGTGGAAGCACTCTGAGGATTTGGCATCCAGCAAAGCACCATGTGAGCTCCACTGCTTGTGTCCATGGACGTGAGACATTGTCAAGAAATCATTGAAATATAAAGATATATTTAGGCCACCAAGGGGTCTCATTATTTTCTCCTGTTTGTAAAATCATAGCAAGGTCAACTAAAGGCCTGGATACTTCCCACACACCCCAAGCCCAGAAAACACACACACACACACATACACACACCACAAATTTGAAAGCCTTACAGGAAGGCAAAACAACACAAAATAATAATAATAACAAGCCTTGTTTGAGAGACGTTTCCTTTGGTCCCACTGCCACAAAGATAACTTTTTAAATTCCATGCTTACTCTGGCCTCCTCGAATCAGATTTTCTGTATATCCTAATTTGGTGTTCATATAATTCAACATCTATTATTGTTTTAGGACCATGGTTATTATTTTAATTATAATTTAAAGCTGCCTAATATACCCAGAGGTCATTTGGGCACCTAAAAGAAATAAATAAAAACAACTTGCCATTTTTAAAAGCAGCATGTTTATTTGGAAGTCCCAAGAGCCACTCAACCAAGACATCATAAAACCTTCAAATAAACGAAAACGGAAACAAAATAAAATGTCTGTTCTTAATCTCCTTAGAAGGCAAGCAGGAGAAAGCTGCCGTTGACTGGATGTTGGCATGAGAACCTTGGGGAGGATTTCATTACCCAGTTCAGGAATTGCAGCGTATGTCTCCGTGTCCTGGCTCGGTATTACCATCTGCATACCCCTCCTCCTGGGTTCATAGTCCATGAGCCTTGGTAGGAAGTTTTAGTCAATAAATAGGTCAGTGTGGCAACGAATTCAGTGGAGAAAAAGACAGAGGCATGCTGGAGCCTTGAAAGGGCATGCCTACTGTCCTGTCTACCCAGAAGGCTTTGAGTGGCTCTCTCCAGGGTAGGTGTCAGTAATGCATCGGTGGGTCTCATTAGCTCGTTATTGTAAAATGCAGAATTGCTGAAATATCTAGTAATTTTTTACATTTAGAAGGCTAAGGACATTTCAAAACAGTTCCATAATGTCCCCTCCATGTGAGCTTCCATAACAGAAAACAGTAAAATCATTTTCAAATCATTGACTGCTTAGTATTCTCCATGTAATCAAAGATGTTGTGGTTTGTTAAGCCACAGAATTATCTAGTGGGAAGGAGGCTTATGCTGTTCCAAGACCTTCTAGCTACACAAGCATACAAATCTGTCCCGTAGAAGCCACTGGACAAACATAGGCAGGATTCCCAGAGGGAAGCATCACTACCCCCACCCCAGCACACACACACACACACACTCTGGGGACTGTCTTCATTGCTGAGAGTCTCAGAGGAACCCTCTTTGGGACCCAAAGAACTAGATAGTCATGTTTGGGTCACTCCAAATTCTGAAAATAAGGCTGAGAGTGATGTTCCAGAAAGCTCCTTTCTTACTATTGAAATGAGGAAGAGGGAAAGGAGGGAGGGAGGGAAAAGGAAATTCGCTGATTCCCAAGTCCAGTGTAACCTTTTCAATTTTTCAAGAAAAGGTGCAAATACTGATTTTTTGTTTAATGTAAAATCTTAAATGCTTGCATTTTCACAATCAACTTGATCCAAACACCTGTACTGAGAATTGTGTTTTATTTGGCATGGATAAAATAAAAGTCTTCTACAGGCCATGTTCAGCTCACAGGCCATAAATTTACAGTCTCTAGGAGAGAAAAACCGGCAGCTGGGACCTAAAACATAGTACAGATTCTACAGGGGGGAGTTCTTTCATTCTAATTCCTGTCTATAATACATGCTTTTTCTCTCCCATTCTATCCAATGGCCTGGAACCTAGAATAGCTTTTAGACTTCTCCAGCCTTTTTTTTTTTTTTATTCTCTTTGCAAGTATCGGACTGAATGAATTCTGGATGTACTGAGTTGGCAAGGGCTTATGATTTCTCAGCCTTTTGAGATGGAATGGATAGATGCATAGAGAGTATTTGTGGACGATGGAAAGCTGTTTTGAAAGATTGCTTGGATAAACTATAATACAGTTTATTGGTTACTTAAGGACATGCTTATTAATTATTTAAGGCTACTATCCTTACAGTATTCCTGGCATTTCATGTTAAATCTATTGATATTCAGAGAGCGTATCAGTCAGTTTTTACTAAGTAATGATGCAATAACAAGCAACCCTTTCATCTCAGTGGCTTTCAACAAAGATAAATTTTTCACTCACATGTTGGTTACATCTCTCCTTCATTTTATCTTTATAATGTTCTGAGACTGGGCTGAGGGAGCAGCCCTTGGCTTCAAAACATCTTCATGCTACAAGGGAGAAGAGAAACCACAGAATGGCTTTTTAAGCTCTTGTTTAGAAGTAGCGTACATCACTTCCTCTCACATTTTATTGGCAACCAGAACTAGTAGCATGGCCAAGTCTGATGTTGATGAGGCAGAAGTATAACCTTCTCATACTCAGCAGAATAGTCAGCCCTCCACATTCATGGGCTCCACATCTTCACAGTCAACCAGCTGCAGATTAAAAAATATTTGGGGAAAAAAATTGCATCTAAACATGTACAGAATTCTTCCTCGTCATCGTCCCCTAAACAACACAGTATAACAACTATTTACTGAGCATTCATGTTGTATTCAATATCCTAAGTAATCTACAGATGATTTAAAATACATGGGGCCAGGCATGGTGGCACACAGCTGTAATTCCAGTGGCTCAGGAGGATCACAAGTTTGAGGCCAGCCTCAGCAACTTAGTGAGACCCTGTCTTAAAATTTAAAAATAATTTAAAAAGGGCTGGGGATGAGTTTCAGTAGTTAAGTGCCCCTGGGTTCAATCCCCAATTTATATATATTTAGTATTTAGTATTGGGTATATATATACACACATATACATTTATATATACATATATACACACATATACATATATATGTATGTATGAAGATGTGCCTAGGTTATATGCAAATACTACACTATTTTATATGAGACTTCAGCATACCAAGCGATGCCTATATTTAGTAGCAATAAAATCTCCACAGAGGGCACTGCCTCAAGGACTTTGAAAGGAAAAAGTTAGAGGGAAGATCTCCCACAGCTACTGCCGGTAAAACAAAGGACGCTCTCAGGCTCGGTTCCATCGTTGGTAGGGACCATTGAGGTCATTTGAGGGGTGGTATCTGGAGTCAGGCTTCATGGGTTCACATCCTGGCTCTGCCATTGACTAGCTGTCAGATTTTGGAGATGGTACTCAACCCTCTTGAGCCTCAGTTTCCTCATGTAGGCATACCTGCCTCACAGGGATGGTGGGAGTATTCTGTGAATGAAGACACACAGGAACAGAGACAGACCAGTGTTTGGCACATAGTAAACAGGGACAGTTACTATAGTGATGATGATTGGAAAGCCACTGGCCCAAATGCACTTCGACCACCTTCTCAGGAGGGCCCAAACAGCTCTGTTATTACCTGAAGTAATTTCTAGCTGTAAGAATCCCATATGAAAACACAGATATTTCTGGGGAGGCTAAACCCTTAAGTCCTTTTTAACTAATATGAGTTGGGGATTACTTTTCAGAGCAAGTCCCAGCAGAAAGGGATCCAGATGAGGGTTGTGAAAAGAGAGGAACAGAAGTTAGGGGACAGTAACCCCCAAAATAAACTTCTCACACCCAAAGATTTTGCCAGTGGCTACCATGACCTCCTGTGACTTTCTTCATGAGTGTGTTCAGTGGCCCAGGCTGCCACAGCAGAGCACCACAGGCTGGGTGGCTGGGGAGCTCAAACAACAGACATTTATTTTATAGTTCTGGAGACTGGAAGTCCAAGATGAAGGCATTGGCAGGGTTGGTTTCTTCTAAGGAAGGCCTCTCTCCTGGGCTTCTGGATGGCTGTCTTCCTCCAGTGTCTTAATATGGTTTTGTTTGTTTCTTTTGTGATACTGGGCATTGGACTCAGGGGAAGTCTGCCCCTGAGCTACATCCCCAGCCCTTTTTTACTTTTTGGGACAGGGTCTCACTAAGTTGCCCAACTAAAGTTGATCAAACTTGGTGATTCTCCTGCCTCAACCTCTGCAGTAGCTTGGATTACAGGCATGTACCACTGGACCCGGTTCATATGGTCTTTAGGTGTGAGGATTTCCTCTCTGCATAGGGAACCCAGTCATATTGGATTAGGGCCCACCCACATGACCTCACTTTAGTTTAAATACCTCTTCAAATTTCCTATCTCCAAATCAGTCACTTCTGAGGTACTGAGGATGAGGACTTCAACATGCAAATTTGGGATGGACCCAATTCAGCCCCAAATATTTGGCTCCACACTAAAATATCCAGGAAATGTCCAGACCTTGCCATAATCTGTGACATCCAAGTCTTTGTGAGTGGGACCCAGGACTAGGAACTTCTTAAAGCCTCTCAGGGGCTTCCCAGGTGCAACCAAGGTTGATCAACCCTGGAACCGCCTACCTGTCACTCAAAGTACGGTCGAGTCTCTCTATCGGTCCAAATTTTATTCTACTATGGACCCAAGTGAACCCTGGTCTGTCCATAGTGGTCCAGCTGCACTGACAAGAAAAGACACCCTGGCTGACCAAGAAGAGGGGGAGATTTGGGAATGTCCAACATTTGTCTTTCCTCTCCTCCTGATTGATCACTTTATACAATAATAAAACTTTTAAAAGGTTGAACCTGAACTGAGGCTGTGACTGTGACACAATTAATCAAACTCTTGAAGAATCATGTTACATTATGTGCTTCAAGCATTGATCCACTTCACTAAAAGTTGGCCTGAAATACAACCTAGATGCAGAATATTGGATCCATAAGAAATAGCCGGGATGCCGTCGATTGTTTTGTGTGTCAGCATGATATGTGGTCCTACAGCAGACCGGACTGTAAAGTAAGACAAATACCAACACATCAGAGAGGATATCAGCCAGCCCCCAACTTGCCCCAAATTGCTAGGAATGCAAGTACAGAGAAGAGAGGGCTGATTACTGTGTGTTCCTCAAACCTGCTATCATGAACCTATGTAATAATAATACCGCTCCTCCCAAAGGCTCCCAGACTCCTTACCTGTTCTTGAATTGATTACACACAATTCCAAGATTCCTGGCAAAAATTCTTCCCCAGGGAGGCACTTGTTGGGGTTGTCCCTAAATTTACAGTGCACGCCCCCTTCTGAATTCCAAGCCAATAGCAATATCCAGCATCTCAGTGTGATGCTTTCTAGTAAACCAAGCATGTCAACAGCCCCACACTGACCCATTTGAGCCTCCCAACTGCCCAATGAGGCCAGGAATCAGGGTTTATGACCCCCATTTTACAGAAGGAGAAACTTGCTGAGGAAGTAATGCGTTGCCAACTCATGGAATTCCTGGTAGAACTGGAATACCTGGTTTTAAGACTAAGATCTTGTGGCTTCCAGCGACTCCCTGCCCCAGGCAACTGGGAAGCCACAAAGGAAATCAGATCTTGTGCTGGCCTGAGGCAAAATCGCATTATGGCAGAGCTCTGTGATGCTTTTCCTCTTCCCCTGTCCTCCAGGCTCTCCTCCCACCCTGGGCTGGCTGAGCTTGTCCGTCCACATCTGCGGGTCCGGAAGTCTCTCTCTGTGGCTCTGCTCTTGAAACTGCCCTGTCTTAACTGGCCCTGGCAAAAAATACCATACACACATTCCCTCAAAGCCCAAGGTCATGAGACCTAGTTGCTTGTCCTTGAACTAGTGACAGGCTTTTGAGTTTCCTCCTCCATAAAATGGATGGTTTGTTTGTTTGTTTGTTTGTTTACTAAAACCTGCTTCTTAGGGCTGTATGGAATATTGTAGGAGCCATGTACATGAAGCACTCAGGCCATATCTAACATTTATTAGGCCCTCAAAAAAGCCATTATTTTAAAAACCATTTATGTGTAGTTATTAATGATGTAGGGTAGGAGTAACAGCTCACGTCTTCAAGACCCACTATGTAATGCCACATGTTGCCTTCTCAGTACTTGTCATGTATTCTTTCATTGAATTCTCAGGACAACCCTGAGAAGTGAGTACTATTATTATCTCACTTTACAGATAGAGAAATCGAAGACAGAGTGGTTAATTAGAGACAGCAAAGTATACAATGCGGCTTGGAGCTTACGTGGTCTAACTCCAGAACCAGGACTTCTAGCTCTGGCATAGAGCTTCCGTTAGAGGAGAGATTTGCCATTTGAATTTTTAAATTAGAATATCCTTGAATAAAATTGAAGATATCAAATTTGTCTCAACTCTTCCAAGAGTCAGTAAGAGACCACATATATGTAACTTTTGTTACAGCATATTGTTTTAATTGTTCTTTTATTAGTTACTGTTATCAATCTCATACTGTCCTTCATTTATAAATTAAACTTTATCATAAGTAACATAAGTTATACACATACAGAAAAGCCCATAGCATATACATAAGTGTGCTATCCAAGTTCTAGGCATCCATGGGGATCTTAGAATGTATGTTCCCACCTGAATCAGAGGGAACTTCTGCAATGCATTTTTGAAACTCGGCTATTCACCTGAGCACAGGGGGATGCATCTGTAATCCCAGCAACTTGGGAGGCTGAAGCTGGAGGGTCACAAGTTCCAGACCAGCCTGGAAACTTAGCAAGACACTGTCTCAAAAATAACCAAAATAAATAAAGAGCTGGGGATGTGGCTCTGTGGTAAAGTATCCCTGGATGCTACCCCAGTATCACAAAAAAAAAAAAAAAAAAACAACAAATCCTGATATTACAGACTGGTTTGGTTTTATACCAACAGGATTCCACATAAATGAAACAACTCTTATTTTATTTTACTCATTCTTCTTCTTCCTTCCTTACTTTGCATTTTTTAAAAAACAATGAATATCATGTTTTAAAAATGATACTGCAGGGCTGGGGCTGTAGCTCAGTGGTAGAGCACTTGCCTCACTCATGTGGGGCACTGGGTTTGATCCTCAGCACCACATAAAAATAAATAAATAAGGGGCTAGGGATGTGGCTCAAGCGGTAGCGCGCTCGCCTGGCATGTGTGCGGCCCGGGTTCGATCCTCAGCACCACATACACACAAAGATGTTGTGTCCACCGAAAATTAAACAATAAAAATAAATAAAAATTATTTTAAAAAATAAATAAAGGTATTATGCCCATCTACAACTAAAAAATACATTTTAAAAAAATGATACTATGAAACCAACCACTTGCTTTACTCTGGTGTCACGACCCCTGTTCTCAATTTGCTTATTGTCTTAAGCTTGAAAAGATGAAAGAATCGGAGCCACAGCAACATGGGATATAATTAAGTAGCCAAGAAGGCAGGGCTGTCTCTGGAGGCTGCAGGAGCACACCTCTCCTCCCAAACATGGTGTTTTCCCTGTAGTGTTTTTCTCTTCCACCAGGAATTTCCCACTTCCATTATGTGGGCTGGGTCAAGGCGCTCACCTTGGGAACTTTCAATGCACTCCCAGCTAATCCCTTCCAGAAGACATTTCTGGGAAAGCCCACAGATAAATGTGTATGGCCTGTGCGGAATAAGAAAACCCAGTGAAATTCAGAGTGACTTAAGCCCTGTGTCCATGCCCTGAGAAAGGAATTGGGAGAGCCCTCTCTTCTTCTACGTGCTGGAATTCTGGCCTTGGTCCTCAGAGAGAGTGGAATAGCTGGAAGGGCTCATGGGTTAGATGTTTTCCCTCTTTTTCTGGTTTTGCCTTAAACATGAGGAGGATGGTAATTAAAACCATACTTAAAATATTAAGCCTACTACCTAAAGGAATGAAGTTTATTAAAGTTGCTAAGCATTAAGTTCGGAAACTCAAAATAGTCTGAGCACAGTTCCCTCGGCACATACCCAGAATATTGGTTGAGAGGAGCCTGAGCAGAGAGATGGGCGAGTGTGTGTGCACAAACACACACACACACACACTAGCTCACACATCAATACATTGACATATCAATAAATTGAATACATTTCTCAAGTAACTAGCATTTGACAAGAAGAAAGCATAGATGACCCCCTAATGAAGGCACTTAGAAAGCTGTTTCTCAGCAAAATTGTGAAGTGGTCTCATAAGCGCTCAGAGGAAACATGGACCAACACTAGATGTCATTTAACCCCTCTGGGGCTCAGTTGGGGTAGCCACTTTGGAAGGATGAGGGAAAGGAGGAAAGAGAAACCTAGCAGAGAAACAGATGCTTGGTCAAAAAAAGGACCCTGTTCCTAACAACTCTCATGGAGGTGGCTCCGGTGAGATGAGCATTCTCTCTCCACCCCTCAGGACTAGATGGAACCTGCAGATTAGTTCAGGCAAATCCCAGCCATGGTAAAGGAATACTAGTTATCTGGCTTCTCTCCCATACCTGCGGTCACAAGGAAAGGGATGCATGGTGTAGGTGTTAAAAGCCCTTGGTGCCTATACCAGTTTTGGACATGTGGCAACTCATTGGGTCACCCACCTGAGAGTCCTTGGGAGGAATGATGTGATCATGAACCATCTCCACTCTTCAGGGGCTCCTGTCACACCAAGGACACTTTCCAGCTGCCCAGATCCCAAGTGGTTAAAGTGAGACCAAAGGTGCCCATCAAGAGGACCAAGTCTCTCTGGGAATCCCACCAGCATGTCCCACCTCCATTTGGCTTGGGATCCGCTCTGCTCAGTGCTTTCTAAGGATTCGACACAGCCAGCAGTCCACAAGTGTCTTTAAAAGCAGCACGAACAAGAAGCGATTCCCTTACATTTGTTTCCAAGGTTCCCTGAAGAATGCCTTTAGGAATTTCTTAGAGAACACTACCAAGTGCATTGTAGAAGTTCAAACATGTCATGAATGAATGAAAATAAGTGCTACCATTTAATGAGCAACTGTTATGAGCCAGGTTGTATCCCAAGAAAAATCTTAATTTTGTTATCCATTTTAATTCCACAAATGGGAAAAAAGGCACTATATTTTAACAGATAAGAAAATTGGCTTTGGAGTCATAATTTGAACTAGCCTCCATCCTTCACTCTAGCTTGGTGACCTCTGGGAAAGAGTTTAAATTCTCTGGCCCTCAGTTTATTCATCTGTATGATGGACATCAATGTAATATCTCCTGCCTGAGATCACTATGAAGTTTACATTGTAATCACATAGCACTGTGTCTAGAGACTTTAAAAAAATGAAAACTATTACTATAACAAACCAGCCAGGTTGGTGTTATTATACCCGTTGTGTAATTGAGAGACTCCTCAGAAAAATTTCTCTGACATTCTCTTCCAATGATAAGGAATTCCTTGTCTGTATCACAAATGAGTAGAAAATGGATTTGAAACTTTAGAAATAATCAGAATTGGGAGGGAAAAAATGGAGAAGAACATTCCAGATACATTTAAACTTGACAGAGGCTTGTTGGGGGATATGTAACATAGTAAAGGTCAAAATAAATTCTAGCTATATTTTTCCCTTCCCTCCCACATAAAGTGCTTGAATATAAGTCAGAGAATTTATTCTCAAGCCTATACTAGGAGAACGGTGATTTATGAAGCATCTAAACTGAGAGCCAGTATAGGAGAATGCCTAAGAAAAAGTGCTCGGGACTTGGTCTACCTGGGTCTTCATTCCTGCCTGTCATTTATAAGCCTTATGACCAAGGAAAATTCTTTCAACCCCTTTGCACCTCAATTTCCACATTTATAAAATGAGGTGATAGATTCTTCACAGGGTTGCGTTCAGAGTTATACAAATTAATCTGTGCAGAGCCGTTGCCATGCCTGTGCCTTGTAAGCTTTCCATACAGGGTAATTTTTATTGTCTTTGCAGTTTTTATATAGATAAAGCAAAATATGGATGGATAAAGCAGTGGGCCAAATCACCCAACTGCTAGCAACTGGTAGAGACAGTCCCCCTGTATTAGAAAAGATTCATTAATGCTGGGTAACAAGCCCCCAGATGCACAATATAGCACAATATAACACAATAGGTGTTTATTCTTCACTCACATAAAATCCACTGCAGTCCTGGACATCTGTTCATGTGTTTGCTGAACATTCCAGATGATTTCACCATCCGCCTCAGCGTGAGCACTGGGACTGCAGTGGCAAGTCAAGACCAGGACAGTTGTACACTAGCATTTAAATGCCTCTACCCGGAAGGGGACTCACGTCACTTATCCTTACATTTTATTGGCCAGCACAAGTTACAAGTTACATAGTCACACCTAATTTAAGAAAGAGAATTACAGTCCTGCCAAGTACGTAGACGTTCAGGAAAACAAGTTATCAGAGAGTGCAATAACCACAAAGCCGGTCTTTTAATGACCTGGTACTATTCAGCACCTCTCTGACAGGACCAATTGTGTTCGTCAGATTTCCATTACTGTAACAGATACCTGAGATAAAGAAACTAAAGAAGGGATAGATAGGCTTATTTTGGCTCACAGTTTTAAAAGAGTCAGTCCTTGGTTGGTTGGCCCCTTTGCTCTGGGGCCTGTCAGAACATCATGGAGGGGAACCCCTGGCAGAGGAAGCTGCTCACTTTGTGATGGCTGAGAAGCAGAGAGAGAGAGAGAGAGAGGGAGGAAGGAAAGACCAGTGTCACAATATCCCAGCAACCCAGATCCCTTCCACCTGACCCCACATCCTAAAGCTTCTACGACTTCTCCAAAGTACCCACAGGCTGGCAACCAAACCATCAACCATGGGCCTTTGGGAGACATTCACACACCTGTAATTCCCGCTACTCAGGAGGCTGAGGCAAGAGGTTGCAAGTTCAAGGTCAGCCTGGGCAACTTAGCAAAAAAAAAAAAAGTTAAGGATCAGTGGTAGAGCAACCCTGAGTTCAATGCCTACTACCACAGAAAGAAAGAGGCAGAAAGATTCAAATTATAGTACCCTCCATTGCTCAGGTAGCAGTTAGTGTCAACAGTCCTTAGTTAAATTGGAAGAAAAGCATCAGAGTTTTGAACAAACTAATCAATTGTGTTGCATGTCCCAGCCTGGACCTCGTTGTTGTCCTGCCCATCAGCAGTACTCCGTGGTCCAAGGTGGTCCTTCATTGCTTCAGTTAGTGCAGCTGAAACCAGAGCTGCCCCTCCCTCCAGCCAGGGCTCTCCTCTTCCCACATCCATCACCAGGTCCCTGCGATCTCACCTGTCCGCGCCCTGGATTCACTGGATGTCTCAGTTCCAGAACAGAGATGCACCAGTTGCTACCTGGGAAGGCTCCGGCCCCAAAAATATTTAGTTAGCAGCCACTCAGTTAAGTGGAATTGACTTTTTATCGGCTTGCCTCTGTACAGGTGCCACCAGCCAAGGCTGTTTCCTTCTTCCCTCTGCTCTGCCTGTCAGTCCGTGCCACATTCCTATCGGCAGCCTTTGGCTCTGATCAATACTAACCGCTGTGTAACAGCTCACGCACGGCTGCTCTGGTTTGCATCGATCAGACCCTTCTTCCAACAGGTAGTCAGCTATTTGAGGCAATGACTTGAGATAAACACCTACTTTTACTTCAGGCTAATTCATTTCAGGTGGATTTCAAGGAGGCTCTGCACCCCATCTCTTAGACAAGCTGAAATCCCAGCGTCAAGATCAACTCCTCCCGTGCTCAAGATCCTAGGAGACCTTTCTTCCTCTCCCTGCTGTTTCTCCCCTTCCCTTGTATTTTGTAAGTGCCACTTATAAACAAGATACCAGGATTTGGGACATTGAAAATGCCACTTCAGAAAATGTCTCAGCCATCCCTCCCTCTTTCTTTTTAATGAGATGCATCCGGGATTGCAGGAAACTGGGGACTGCTGGAGAGGCAGCATTATCGCCGGGCATCCAAGCATCCGTCCAGTTTCCCCAGAACTATCCTGCCACCCTGGTTCTCTCACCACCTCAGTGGGGTGGGCACGGGAGGTCCTCGAATCCACCTCCATCATGTTCCAGGCTCACAGTGTATTTGCCCAGAGCAGAGATGGTGAAATGGGTTGCTATTTTGCAACGATCGTGGTGCATGGAGGTGATGTGACTTCACAACATTTCCATTGTCACTGAAAAACACACACCTTTCTTTTTTTCCAACACACACACTAAGGGTAGCTGAATGGTACATCTAATGCCATCATTCACCTGTCACCTGGGTCCCAAACTACCTGTCCCGTTTCATCTTTCTACAGCCACCCTTGACATGCTCACCTCATCAGTCCCCAAGTCCTGGTGAGCGTCCCCTTGCAGTGCAATTCCAGTGCCCCTTCCCTGCATCTCAGGTGCTGTCATCCTCATTCAAGTCCTAGTGCCTGGTGCTTGGACCACAGCAGTACCCTCGGGCTGACTGCTTGCCTCTTAGTTCTCTCTGTAGTTAGTTCTCTCTGCTTTGTTAGTTTTAATTTTTATTTATTTATTTATTGCCACTGGAGATTGAACCCAGGGTTCTTTACCACTAAGCTACATCCTTAGTCCTTTTTACTTTTTATTTTGAGACAGGGTCTCACTAAGTTGCTGAGGGTCTCACTGAGTTTCCCAGGCTGGCTTCAAATATGTGATCCTCCTGCCTCAGGCTCCTGAGCGCTGGGATTACAAGTGTGTGCCACCATGCTCAGCTTGCTTTATTAGTTTCACCCTGCACACATATTAATTTCCTGTCACTCTGCTGTGATGGCCTTTCTCTTCTTTGAAATCTTCAGTGGCTCCCCATCGTGTGTCAGAATGGAGACCAAATTCCTCAGCCTGTCATTCCGGCCTTCAAAGATTTTGTCCTTAGCTCTCTCTCCAATCTGTCTCCCACCATTCTCCAGCACAAATCCCTCACCCTAGTCCATCTAGATTATTTAGTACTTCCTCTGCCTATAGAATGTGTCCCAGCTCTGCACCTAAGAAACAAATGCCAGGCCCTCAGGCCCCTTTTAAAATTAGCCCAAATCCTGGCCATACTAATTAGCTGCTTGACTTCATTTGAGTTATCTGACTTCTCTCTGCTTCAATTCTTCATCTGTGAAATGGGGATAATAATAGTACCTACTCCATATGGTAGATAAGAGAATTAAATTAACATGTGTGGTATTCAGAATGGCACCTGCATGTGGTAAATTCGTGTTAAGTGTTTGCTCTTATTATTTTCCCCATTCCTCTAAGCCACAATTCAAGGCAAACCTTTTCTGTGAATATTCTGCAGAATGTTTTCATTTCCCAATGCAAATTCATGGTTCTTGTTGGACAGCATTTTGATGGCACTCTCTTTGTCCTTAGCTTCTGGCTTTGTGCCCTCTCCTAGCCTCTTCACTTCTGGGTGGTAACATGGCCCCAGGGCACTATACTCATACTGTGGTTCCCTGAACCCTAGCCACACCTTTGCAAATACAATAATAGTCCCTAGATTAACTCTCCTTAGAGTATGCTAACTCAGGTGTGCTGCCCTGACTATGCACTTCTCCATATAGCCCTACCGGGTGTGTAGTGTCATGTTACCAAAGACACCAAGATCACAGCAAGCAGGTAGTAAGCCCACCTCTGCCTGTTCCCCAGCCCATTCTGAGGAGGGCTGTATGCTAGGGTTTGAATGTTGAAACTTAATCCTCAATGGAATGACATTAGGTCAAGACTTTCAGAGGTACATAAGGACAAAGCATGGAGGCACCATCCATTTCTGGTGAGAAAGCAGACCCTCACCAGACATGGAATTTGCCAGAGTCCAAGCAGACCAAAATGATCACAGTAGCTGTCCTATAGTAAGTTGTAAGGTGGCTATTTCTACATCAGAATTTATTAATTGGAAGGTTTTGCCTTGTCTTAGTACATTTGGGCTGCTACAACAAAAATACCACCAACTTGGTGCCTTCTAAGCAACAGAATTGTGTTTCTCACTTTTCTGAAGGCTAGGAAATTCAATATCAAGACACTGACAAATTCAGTGTATGGTGAGGGTTCATTGCTCACACACAGCATCTTCTGACTATGTCTTCACATGGGCAAGGGGTGAACAAGTTCCTGCAAGCCTCATTTACCTAAGCACTAATCCCATGTATGAGTATAAGGCTCTCATGATCAAACTGCCCTTCAAGGCCCTACCTCTTAATACTACCACATTGGGGATTAGCTTTTGACATGTGAATTTTGTGGGGGGCACAAACATTCCCAGATCACAGCACCACATTAAGAAAACATTCCAAAGCTTAGAGCCTTAATACAGTAAGTATGCATTGGCTTACCATTCTAGGGGTTGGCGGTATGGGCTGGGCTCAGCTGGGAAGTTCTTCTGTTGGGTTCTCCTAAGCTTGCTTATACAGCTGCAGTCCACCTAGAGGGTTATCTAAATCCTGGTGGTCCCAGATGATGTCCCTTATATGTCTAGCAACTGAAAGGGATCCACAAGGGTGACTGACTCATATGTCTCCAGTGTCTCATAGGCTAGCTTAGACATTTTCATATGGTAATTGGATTCCCAAAATGATGAAAGCAAAACCCAATGTGTAAGTATCTTTCAAGCCTCTGGTTGCATCAGGGTTTCTAATGTCCCACAGGTACAACCCAATTCCAAGGCTGCCCAAATTGACCCACTTCTTGGTGGGAGGAGCTGCAAAAGATGGCAGCCATCACCCTTAAATCCCCCCAAACCAGGGATTGAACCCAAGGCCTCAGACTCACTAGAAAATATACATATATTTAAATCTACCCCAAGGTGCACACCTTTCTGGAAAGATCTAAGCCTTGATGACTTCATATCCCATGTCCTCATAACCCAAGTCAGAAAAGCAATGTGGGCCACCCCTGTGTTTTAGGAGGTGGAGAGTGTCTTCTTTCTAGTTTGCCGAACCTCTGACACTCTTCCTGCCTGTTACCACGAGACTGAAAATAATCCTGAAAGGGTAGTCTCTTAAAACTTTTCATGAGGGAGTGGAATTTTTTTTTAATTAGCCTTCAGGAGAATTTTAAAAAGAATCTTTCTTTTCTTCAGTTGCCTCTCCCTTGTTATAAATTTTAACTCCACCCAGTGGCACACCACAGCCAGCCAGCTTCTCCTTCCTACCCTTCCACACACTGTGTGCTTGGCAGCCATGCTCGGCTCACATTGCCACAGAAAGAGGAGGGAGAGTCTTGCTTTCCTTCTCCTCGCTTCTTCCCTCATGGAGCTCACTCTTGTCTTCTTGCTCATGCTCTGTACCCCTCTGATGCCCTCCCAGGAACAGAAGACCTGAAAAGCTTTCCTCTAGGGCCACCTTATTACAGACCCCAGGTTGGAGACTACACACCATGGCCCAGAGACATAGCTAATAGAGTGGACCTCCAAGAATCCCCAGGACAGAAAATTAATCTAAAAAGTAGTTGTATGTGAAATTATATTTAAAGACACATGTGAACTTGACATGACTAGACATTCATTAATTCATTTCACAAGTATTTACGGAGTACTTAACTACGTGCCAGGTCAGAGGACTATAAAACACTGTCCCTGACTTTATGAAACCTGTGGGAGAGAGAGAGACACATGAAGAGAATGTCAAGTAAAGTATGTCTGTTAAGAAAGTATGGAAGGGAGTACCATGCAAAGATGTTAGGAGGCACTGTACTTCACCTAGGTGATGGAGAAAGACTTTCTCAAGGAGAGACTGTCTGATATAATCAAGCCTGGAGCTGCCCAGTAGAAATACAATCGTGACCCATGTCTGAAATTTTAAGTCTTCTAGTAGCCACATTAAAAAAGTAAAAACAAACAGGTAATAATAATCTTGATAATATATTTCATTCAATCCAATATATCCAAGGTATTACCACTTCACTATGCAATCAATATAAAAATTATTAATGAGATCTTTTACATTCTTTTTATTGTACTAAGTCTTTGAAACCCAGTACGTATTTTATACTTATAGCCCATCTCAATTTGTATGCCAAATTTTCAACAGTTAAAGTAAAATGTAGTCCTCTCAAAGCAATTAAGTTATGTTTAACAGAAACATATTTTATGTTGCTTCAGTTTAAAAATTGTAATTGAAATGAAATAAAGTAGGAAATTCAGTTCTTCCCTGGCACTAGTCACATTTCAAGTGCTCAATATCCATGTGTGGCTACTGGCTACCATATTGAAGAGCAGAAGTCTAAAAGGATAAATATATGGGAAGCAAAGAAAGAGGAGGGGCATTATGGTTTGTATGTGAGGTGTCCCCCAAAAGCTCACGTGTAAGACGATGCAAGAAGGTTCAGAGGAGAAATGATTGGGTTGTGAGAATCTTAACCCAATCAGTGAATTAATTCCCTAATAGGGATCAAATGAATGGTAACTGGAGGGGCAGAGTGTGGCTGGAAGAGGTGGGAATTGGAGCGTGGCTTTGGGTTATATATTTGCATCTGGCAAGTGGAGTCTCTCTCTGCTTCCTGATCTCATGTAAGCTGTTTCCATCTGCCACACACTCCACCATGATGTTCAGCCTTACCTCAAGGCCCAAGGAATGGAGCCGGCCTTCTATGGACTAAGGCTTCTGAAACTGTGAGCCCTTGAACTTTCCTCCTCTATAGTTGTGCTGGTCAGGTCTTTTAGTTGCATAGCAAAAAAGCTGAGTAAAACAAGAGGACAGGGCAAACAAACAACAACAAAAAAAAAACAGTATGAACAAAGGCATATAAAATAATATAGGGTATAGAATTCTAAACAGTTTAATATTTCTGTGACAGAGTGGGCAAGACAGGAAGTGAGCCCAAGGTGGGATAGTCATAAAGGCCCTGGAGTTCTCCAAAAGAATCTAGAATCCTATATTTCATGAGTGTTCACTTAATATGGGGGAAATTGAGAGCAAAGGAACCCTGTGGAGTAGGTTCTGCTGGAGCCATTGAAACCTACTGGGAATGAATCCACCCTAGGACAGAGGCTCAGCAAGTCCTCAACTAGGATGAGGAAACTTGGCCTTAAGCAAAGGAGCATAGAGTAGATGGAGAGTGTGTGTTCTCAGAATATTAGTAACGAGATCAACTCTAACAGGTCTTATTTAGTAAGGACACTGACTACTCATAGGGGACATTCTAGTAGTGAGGCAGGCCATGTGGCTGGTCCATCCAGATGCTCAAGAGTGTAACGAAGGCGCAGAGCTTTCCTTCCTTCCTCTCTGCCCTTGCATCCACAAGGGTGACCTCTTCCAAAGGCTTGCTTCACTTGGAATTATAAGACAGCTGCCAGCTGAGTCTAGAGCCCTGTATTTCCTTGTTTGTGTTAAGTGGTTGAGACTGCTTCTGTACCATCATTCTGAGTCACATTCCTGAAATTTTCCTGATGGGACCATCCCAGGACACAATGACCACCCCTGAAAGAGTGACTATCACCAAGGAAATAAAATGTGCACCCTGGCTCAAGTCATACTGGGTTCGCAACTGCAGTGGCCCACAAAGCCCATGGGTTGCATAGATAGACCGTGGGAGCTTGACAGAAAATCTGGACATGCTAAGATATTGGCACTGAATAGCAACCAACTCATGTCAACTACAGTTCACCCTGTGGCTACTCAACATCTGCTCATTCCTATCTTCCATAGAAACACTTTCACAAAGGCCCAAGACCACGTAAAAATGCATGCAACTCAAATGGAAAGAACCTGAAGTTTCCACAATGACCACATCCTATGAAATCCCTCTCCTTGAAATTAGATGGTGTCCTCTATCCCCATTTCACCCAATACCACAAAGAAAGAACAAGATGCATACAAAAAAAAAAGTTGGGGAAAATGGAATGGGAATAATTAAGAATCCTGGCAGTAGAAAGAATTCTTGGCATCCAACATAGACCAGGAAAGATCGTCCTTCTCCACTTGTCCTCCATGGGAGTATTTGAGAGAGGCATTGGGAGGTTGTGCTTTCTAGGAACAATGTCACAAGAGCTATGTTTGGTGCAGGTTTGGGATATCTTTGTCTGTTTAGGCTACTATAAATAAACTACCATAGATTGGGTAGCTTACAGCAATAGAAACCTAGTTCATCCTTTTGGAGTTTGGGAAGTATAGGACCAAGGTGCCAGAAGATTTGGTGTCTGGCAGGGGACTGTTTCCTTGTTCATAGATGACAATCTTTTCAGAGGCAAAGTGCCAGAAGCCACCTGTGAATTACTTGAGGGTCTTCTCTCTGTAAGGGGGAAGCCACAGAGATTTTAGGTTTAACCTTGGGAACTATCCGTAACTCTCCCACACAATAGATTGCCCAAGGCACGTGACCTTTATCTGCGATCTACTAGGAAGGTCCCTCACAGGAGCTCCAGAGATGGGCATAACCCATTGGGAACTGGACAGACCACCTTCTACCTTTTTTGGTGAAGAACAGTCTATGGAAGGCCTTTGATGATCCCCAATATAAATAAAGCAAGTGTGGGCTCCATTTTGCCTTTTTAGTATAGAAGCTTGATCCATATGGCTAGCCCTTCCCACCCTCACTGTTTGAAAATATTTTCTCTGTCCTGTGGTTTTTTTCATCATCCTATTTTTCTTAGCTTTTATTTTGCAGTCAGCCCATTCCACCAAGGGAAACCCCATTTCCACCACCTGCACGGGATGTGGACGGGAGAAAAGGAAGTCTTGTAGACTATTTCATAATGCCACTCATAGAGGCTCTCCTGTCATGACCTAATCACCTGCCACAGTCTCTACCTTCTAATATCATCACCTTAGAGGTTAGGATCTCAACCTATGAATTTTAGAGGGACATATCCAGTCTGTAGCAAGGAGCTAGAGACTGTCTTCAAGTTTACTCTGAAATGTGAGCAATTGCAAACTATTCCCACTCTCTCTTGGAATTTCTTTGGCAATGCACATCTCACAAAAAAATTAATAGGTTTTTCATCTGTTTATTTCTAGACAACTCTATTGAGTACTAATTCAAACCAGATATTTTACTTGGTTATGCATTTTAAAACTGGAAATTTCTATTTTTCTAGCCCCAAGCTCCTAACTAGTTCTCAAACTTTGGGGCCATGACCCATAATGAAAAATGAATTTGACTTACAACCTAGTCTATAAGTATACATGAGTATATATTAATATGTATATATGCATTATCATATCACAAATTTCACACCACAGTACTTACCCTCAATGCATATGTTGTATGCTGATATTTGTATTCTGTTCTATCTTTTAAAAAGACTGAAAGAGGGCTGGGGATGTGGCTCAAGCGGTAGCGCGCTCGCCTGGCATGCGTGCGGCCCAGGTTCGATCCTCAGCACCACATACAAACAAAGATGTTGTGTCCACCGATAACTAAAAAATAGATATTAAAAAATTCTCTCTCTCTCTCTCTCTCTAAAAAAAAAAAGAATGAAAGAGGGGCTGGGATTGTGGCTCAGCAGCAGAGCGCTGTGAGCTTTGCGCATTTGAGGCACTGGATTCAATCCTCAGCACCACATAAAATAAATAAACGAAATAAAGGTATTGAATACATCTACAACTAAAAAGAATATTTTTTAAAAGGAGAAGAAGAAGAATGAGGCTGGGGATACAGCTCAGTTGGTAGAGTATTTGCCTTGCATTCACAAGCCCCTCCCCCCCCCCAAAAAAAAAAGAATGAAAGAAAAAAAACTAAAGAAAGAGTAAAGTTAGTCACAATCCTCCAGTGGATCTGCAACCCACTAATGGGTCACACCCAGAGTTTGGAAGCACTCTCCTTCATTCAGGCCTCTCCCTTGCTTTGGCCTCTGCTTGGAAGGAAATAAAGACACTAACCCTGGGTAGAGATTCCTTGATAACTTCTTCTTACAGAACAGGAGAGCCCAGGAGGAAGTGCATCTGGTTTCTTCTGTGTTTCAGAGAACCTCCCTGTGTCTCTGTGTATTAACCCTGGTTTGAAAAAGAAAATGTGTTTTTTCTAGGCCTGCAGGACTTTCAGTTGTCCTGAGTTGCAGACCACAGGTGGAAAAGGACCTCCCTTAGGACTGCTCCCTGGTCCCTTCTTTCCCTTCCTGCTGGAAAACAGGCCACCATCAGCCTGCCTCATATAGTACTTCACTAAAGGCTGCCAGAAGCAGCCAACCCCCTTCAACATCCTGAACTCTTTCTTCCAAACTAAGCTTTGATGGGCACGCAGGTGCATCCCTAGGTACATAAAAATGAGTCTCACTCTGCTCATAATGAAGACCAGCACATTCCCAGCCCAGTTCTGGCAGCTCCATTGGCCATGTCCGGCCTCCTCCTTGCAATGCCACAGTTTAGGGAGTATTGCTTTCTCTTTTTTTAATTTTTTTTAAGGGAGTATTTCTTAAAACACTTTCTGGTACAAATTCTTAGTCCTCATTCTGAAAATTAGCCTCACTTCTCTGAGCTTTCTTTGTCCCAAGGAAAATGCCTGAGTGAGAGTAACTGTCAGCAAATCCCTGTTAATGGGTTAGTCAACATTTTCAAGGGACCCCTCTCCTCTCTCTAGAGAACCTGGAATTCACAGGGAGAACCTTGAAAACAAAATCAATCTCCAAGACTCCACGAGCATCAGGCAGGGTGATGGTGGGGTGGCAAAAATAAGTCTTTGGGAGCCTGGTGCCCCTGGATTTGAGTACTGGCTTCTTTACAAACCATGTGAACTTAAGTAAGTTATTTCTCTAAGACTCCTTATTTGTAAAATTCTAAGTAAAAATGCCTCCTATGATGGTGAGGGCTAAATTAATGATGTAAGTCTCTAGCACTATATCTACCACAGAGTAGATAACCCCCAAATTCAGGCATCCCATTCTAGAAGCAAAGAGATGCCAGAGAGTCAGAAATTCTAAAGGAAGCTAAGTATAGATAATGGGCTCCAGGACTCCATAACCTTGGGGCAGGGGTGCACCTTGAATTCCTGGGTCAGATCCAATGGCCTCCCTCAAGGCACAAACTCAAGGGTCTGCTGGAACTTGGGGATGAGGGACAGGTAGGGTTAGGGTCTGGTTTCTTCAGCAGTTGCTCTTGACCCTCTCCAGTATTGTCTCCTACAAGGAAAAGCATGAGCCAAGAAAACATAGAGAGATCTAGAACTGCTAAAAGCAGCTCCTTCTGTGAATTAGGACTTTTCTATTGTAGTCACAGCAGGGCCTAGGATCCCAGGGCAGGAACTGTGGTCACCCTTTACCTGTGAGCTGCCCCATCAGACAGGCCAGCCATCCACCATGTGAGGTGGCAAAGCTTAAATCCTTAAAGAAAATTACCAAATGCATCTGCCTGATTCTTTTTATACCAACTTAAGGGATGATTAATGAAGAATATTAAAAATGCAACTTCAGCTAACAAAATTCCAACTTTCCTTCAATCACAATATGAAACCACCCCCCAAATAGCCTCAGAAAATGAGTAACATACATGCAAAACCCATTCCCCTAAAAGTACCTAAAACAGTCTTGGACACAGAGATGATTTGATCGAACCCGTCTACTCTTGAAACACAGAAATGAAGACAGTCTACCCCACCGGGAGGAACCAAGACTTCCCATCTGTATTTGTTCCACTTCCTGCCACCTCTTCTAGAACATTCCTTCCAGCGTATTTGTGGCAGCACTCACCTCCTTGCCTCTTCCCAGTAGTTCACCTGGTGGGTGTACGTGATTATAGCTTGTGAAGGTTCTTGCTTAATTATAATTACTCACATGAAAGCAATGCCTTAGATGATGATGCCTCATTCTCGAGGCTGTAATGTGGACATGGGTGTGGAGAGATGTGCACCATGGATATCAGGGCCCGTGATTTTTAATTTCTGGGAGGCAACTCAGTGGAAGCTGGCACAAGATTTTGTACTTCCTCGGGCCTTTGGCTAACCCTCAATTAGAACTTGTTCTTAATTTCCCAGCCCGGTTTATTGACCTTCAGGATATGGTGAAAGATCTTACCTTCTCCCTTCCTAGGAATATAAACAGCCTTTCTTCCTCCCTTCTTCCCATCTGCCTCCTGGCTTTTTCCTTCTCTCATCTTTTTCCTGTCCCCTTTCCTTGGCGTCACTGTCTTAAGGGATTTTTCAAGGTTGTCTTTTTTTTTTTTCCCAAAAAGACACTTTGAAAACCTCCAAGGATATGAGAGTCAAGGTGTGGGATCACTGTGGATGCCTGGGTCTCAAGTATACAGAATGAGCTCAACAGGGGCTGAGACCCCTCACCTGCCCAGCCAGGCCCTTGGCCAGTGGAATCCCTGCACCAGCAGCCCAGTGCAGAAGGAAAGAAGATGGTGTCTGGGTGCTTCTTCCTTCTCTGCCATTACCTAACTTCCCCCTTTCCCACCATATTTATTTGCTTTATTCACTTATTTGTATTGGTTGGTTTGTTTGCCTACTTGTTGGCAATCCTTCCTGCATGGCTCTGTTGTCGTTGTTTCAATTCCTGAGACCTGGGCTCCCACAGCTCACTGTGTCACGGGTCTTCCCCTGCCCTTCGGCCCACAGCTCTCTCTCTCCCTATTTTATGGAATCCTCAGGAGTCTCCTGCTTCTCTTTCTCTTGCCACCTCACCTCTCTTCTCTGCTGGCACTGTTCCTCGTGTCCCTCCCTCTTATCTCTCTTGAGCTAAGGTGCCAGCAACAGACAGAAGAGAAAAATGGAGCACACTGGGGAGAAGTCTGTCAAACATGCCCAGGGCATTTTCCCAGCTTTTTCTAGAAAGCCTCTAAGAATAGAGGGAAAGGACAACGAGACCCCTAGATCCACAAGTTCTAGCTTCTGCAACTGCAAACCTGTTCTTAAGCCCCTCTAAAGTGAGTCCTTGGTACAGGAGAGTCAGTGGGCTTTGGAGTCAGGAAAGACCAAGTCTGAATCTAGGCAGCTTGAGACCTTGCACAAATGTGCCAAACCTTCTGAACGTTGGTTTTCCCACATGCAAAATGGGGGTTGGTGATTTCTACAGTTTGGACATGGTTTGAGTTCACACCCTGAAGTTTCATGTCCTAGAGGCTCAGACTCCATTGTGGCAGTATGGAATTGGTGGACCCTTTAAGAGGAGGGGCCTAGAAGAAGGTGGTCATGGGTGCTCTCCCCTCAAAAGTGATCAACACTGATCTCAAGAAGTGGATTTATTCCCTTGAGAATGAGTTGCTATAGAGTAAATTCAGCTGTCTCAGCTCACTTTCTTGCCTTCCTGTCTCATCATGTCATCTCTTACACATGCACTCCTGCCATTGCGATGCCATCCACCATGAGGCCCTCACCACAGCTGAGCAGATGCTGGCATCTTGCTTTTGAACCTTCAAAACTAGGAGCAAGGTCTGGGGGTATACCTCAGTGGTAGAACACCTGCAAAGCATTTGCAAGGCCCTGGGCTCAATCCACAGCACTGCAAAAATAAAAATAAACAAATTTTAAAACTGAGCTAAAAACCTCTTTTCTTTATAAATTACCCAGCTTTAGGTATTTTGTTGTATGAACACAAAATACAGTGATACTTCTTGGAGACTTTGGAACTCAGTGAAATAGCAAATATGGCAAATGTTTGGAATGTGCTAGACACACAGTGAATATTAATTTCCTTTCTTCCTCCCAGAAAATCTGTGAAGATTTAGGATAAATAACCAAGCTTGGCAGGTGAAACTTATGAGAGCCCAATATTTCATGGATTGGTTTCTATATGAGTAGGTGCTGTGGTTGGCAAGAGCCTCCAGGTCAATTTTCATTCTGATTATGCTGTAGAAACTGCATTTGATTCTTTAATGTTTAAATAGTGCCTGCTTTCTCTTAGCTGGCATGATTGTTAGACCTCCCATTAGTGTGCTTATTTATTTATTTTTAATTTCACTAGCAATGCATGAAAGTGTTCTCATGGGAATAAAGCGAAGTCAAACGAGATACCATAAAACAAAAATGCTCCTTGACCACCCCCAATTTGGTGGGTTCCCTTCACACTTTCATTCACATGCATATGAATGGATAGATTACTTTTGTGAATTTAAACATAGATGGCTCTTCTGCTGTTGCTGTGTTGACACCCAGCCATGTTTCCTTAGTAGTATAAAATGCTCTGATGGTCTTTTCTTGTTATTATCAAGCTCCATATCATTTTTCTATTTACTGCAGTTTATTCCATAATCCTCCCATCAAACTGTAAACTCCATAAAGAAATGTTTTGTCTTTTTTACTTATTTATCCCTTGAATGTCAAATACTACCTATCACGTGGTAGGTGTTTCATTACTGAGTTAACAATTATAAATACCCCTTAAATGTTAAGTATGAATATTCTGTGTGCATTTTTAACTATTCCCCTACTGATGGAGAGTTAGGTTATTTCTTCCCCTCCACCCACTACAGATCACCCTTTAGTCAGCATCCCTGGTTGTGCACACATAAGTGTATTTCTCTAGTGAAAGTTCGGAAAAATGGAATTGACAGAGCAAAGATGACTTCTTTTCCTAAATAATCATCAACATTACCAAAATATCTTCCAAAGACTTTGGTGCCAGCCTATGATCTTATTAATAATAGCTTTCCTTAGATGTCTTTTTGACAATATGTTTCCAAAATAATCATGTGAAGTCCTTTTTGTTTTGTTTTGTTTTTATTTCAGGGAAAGAGAAGGAAAGCTGGTAATTACAAGTAAGGGGACGTGCAGAAATTTGCTCATTCATTCATTCATTTTGTTCAGTCTCTGATTCCATCCTAGGCTTTGGTCTAAATGCTAAGCACATAAAGACAATGACACCTGAGGTACACCCTGGAGGATTTCATAGTCTAGACTTAATACTTAAATTCTTAAAATGCAATATCATAAAGAGACATGACAACTAAATGCAAGGTATCATCCTGGATTTGATCCTGGACTAGGAAAAAGTATAGCTGTGGAGAAAAATTTTGAGATATTTGATGGAGTTGATACGTGGTCAGCATCTTAGATAATATGTTGATGTTAAATTTCCTGATTTAGATCCCTGATTTAGATTATTGTGCTATGTTTATGTAAGAGAATATTTTTGTCTTTTTTTTCCTTTCAGTACTGGGGATTAGGGATTGAACCCAAGGACACTTTACTACTAAGCTACACTCCCAGCCCTTTTTTTTTATTTTATTTTAAGATGATTTTACTAAGTTGCTCAAGCTAGCCTTGAATTTGCTATCCTCCTGCCCCAGCCTCCTGATTAGCTGGAATTAGAGGCATGCACTACCATGCCCGTAACATTCTTGTTCATAGGAAGTACACACTGAAGTGTTTAGGGGCCAAAGGACCCTTTTAAAAGTCTTCTGACTTTTAAAGTGGTTCAAAAAACATACATCCATATGACTCAAAGCTGCCCAATGGAACTCCCTGCAATGACAGAAGTGTTCGGTTCCCGCTGTGACACAGTGGCCATTTGCCACATGTGACTTCCAAGAACTTTAAATATGGCAGATGTGACTGAGGAGCTGAGTTGTTCATTTTATTCCATTTAAATTTAACAGCCAGTGAGGCATGGTGGTGCACACCTGCAGTCCCAGCAGCTCAAGAGGCTGAGGCAGGAAGATGGCAAGTTCAAAGCCAGACTCAGCAACTTAGTGAGACCCTGAGCAACTGAGTGAGACCCTGTCTCTAAGTGAAAAATAAAAAAGGGGGCTGTAGTCAGTGGTAGAGTGCACTTGCCTCGCACATGTGAGGCACTAGATTCAATCCTCAGCACCACATTAAAATAAATAAAGATATTTGTCCATCTACAACTAAAAAGGAAAATATGTTTTTTAAAAAATAAAAACGGCTGTGATGTGGCTCAGTGGTTGAGTACCCCTGACTTCAATCCCCAGGACCAAAAGATAGATAGATAGATAGATAGATAGATAGATAGATAGATAGATCGATAGATAAAATTTAATAGCCACATGTGGCTAGTGACTACCACATTGAATCTCACAGATATAAACATACAAAGAGGGAAAGAATAATTAACAAATGGGACAAAACATAAAGAATTAATGAACTTGTATAAAGAATATATAGAAATTGTCGCGCCTGGCATGGTGGTACATGCCTGTAATCCCAAGAATTCAGGAGGCAGAAGCAAGAGGATTGCAAGTTTGAGGCCAGCCTCAGCAACCTAGTGGAACCCTAAGCAATGAAGCAATCTATTCCAAAGAATAAAAGGGCTGGGAAGGTAGCTTCATATACAGCACAGCTGGGTTCGATCCCCACAACCAAAAAAAAAAAAAAAATATATATATATATATATATATATATATATATATATATATATATATATATGGAAAGTCTTTGGGTTATTCTTATAGTTTTAAGTTTGAATTAAATATATATATGCACATATATATTTAAATTATAAAATAAATGTAATATTGTGATGGGGAAATTCAAATTAAAGTATTATTGATATACCTTCTTTACAATTAAATTATCAGAAATAAATAAAATTATAATGGGGTAGAGATATAGCTCAGTAGTAAAGCATTTGTCTTGTGTGCACTAGACCCTAGGTTTGATCCCCAGCACCACAAAAAATAAAAATAAAATATATTATCCAAGGACCAAGGAAAGGGCACCCTCACATGTTACTCTTGAGTGTGCAAATAGGCACAACCTCTTTGAATATATCCTACCTACAGAAATACTTCCAAAAGTAAATGAGAAAAGATATAATGCAGTTTTATTTGTAATACCAAGAAATTGGAGATAACAAAAATGTTCAACAACAAAAGAACAGTTAAATGCTTTTTGCTTTGTCCTTTTCTGGGTTACCATAAAGCTCTTCCATGGATTGCGGTAAATACGCACTGGCATAGAAAGACATCCAGGTGAGATTGTCAGGAGAAAGAAAAAGAACAGTTTGAAAAACAAAATGTTTGCAGATACTTCCTGATTTTCAGTGGTGCAGCAAAGATGTTTTTACTTCACAGTGGCGTAAAAATGTACCCCAATGGCCATCGTGTCCTTCATGTTTGGTGCACTGTTCAGTAATTTACATGAGATTTTTACTCAACACTTGATTATAAAATATGCTTGTGTTAGGGTCTGGGGTTGTGGCTCAGTGGTGGAGTGCTTGCCTAGCACAGGTGAGGCCCTGGGTTCCATCCTCAGCACCACATAAAAATAAATAAATAAATAAAGATACTGCATCCAACTACAACTAAAAAATAAATATGAAAAGAAAAAAACATGCTGTGTGAGATGATTTTGCCCAACTGGAGGCCAATGTGGGTGTTGAGCGCATTCCAGGTAGGCTGGGCTAAGCTGTGATGTTTACAGTGCAGGTGGACTAAATGCACTTTTTACCTACAGCATCTTCATTTTACAATGGATTTATGGGCCGTGGCCTCGCTGTAAGTTGAGGAGCATCAGCATCTGTAGTAAGATTGCATTTTTTGTGATAAAAATACTAAAACTGCACACACGCACACAGACATACACACAGGTTCACACATTCGTTCACTCACATTTGTATGTGGCAGAGGGAAAAGATTGGAAAAATACACACAAAGCAGCAGAATGTTCTCCCCAAATTCCTGGAATCCTATGGAAAGACCACCCAGCTCCACCTCTCGAGTCCTCAGGCTGGCTGCGGAGGGTCCTCTCTGAGGCGCCTTGTGCTGTAACAACAGAAGTGCCTCTGGCCACCCAAAAGTCCCAAACCGGTGCCCATCAGCTTGTTAGCTGCACTTCTGGGCTTGCACCACCACATCTCTGAGAAATGCCCCCCTCCCACAGCTGGCTGTTTCCAGCCCCATGATGCCCCTCCCCATGGCCACCAGGTCTGCAGGGCAGGCAGGGTCATTAGTGAGTTCCAATGAAGGGAGTGTTTATTATTGTTGTCGGTTTGATGCTGATCCCAAAAGGACCTAATCAACAGGTAATAAGACCTCCTGGGAGCAATTAGAAACCTCAACTTTAACCCTGTTATAACCGCAGCAGAGAAAGCCAGATTGCAGCAGCCTGTGCCCTGCAATACACAAGGCCTGATGGGACAGGGACAGCCAGAGAGGACTTGGGGGGGTGTGCTCAAGGAATGGCTGCGAGGGGAATCTGTAGGGTGGCAGGGGGGTGGGGGCAAAATTCAGTTTACCCAATAATATGCCTCCTCCTCCTCCTCCTCCTGTTCCTCCTCCTCCTCCTCCTCCTCCTCCTCCTCATGCTAGAACACAAGGTTCAAAAATAAGCCATGGCCCTACCCTCAAGGTGCTTATGGCATGGGAGTAGACTCACAATGCAACAGGCACTATGCTACAGAACAGGTTTGTTCAGGGCACAGGGCCCCACAGAGGATAGTGTGGTCAACCTTGTTGGGTGAATCTGGGAAGGGAAACCCACCAAAAGAGTAGTGACCTGGAGTATGCAGACAGGGGCATAAATGCCCATTTTTTCTAACATGTATCTCCTTTTGCCTTTAAAGCTACCTTATGTCCTTTTCCTTTTTAAATAAGGCTGTATACAGGACCAAGATTGTGGCTCGCTCAGTGGTAGAACGCTCTCCTAGCACGTGTGAGGTCCTGGGTTTGATCCTTAGCACCACATAAAAATGAAAAAAATAAAGGTATTGTGTCCCAACTACAGCTAAAAAATAATATTTAAAAAATATATTTTTTTAAAAGGCTGTATACAAATACAAATTGAATAACTAAATTTTTAAAAGAATATTTCGCAATTGCAAGTGACTCACTCACCTACCAACCAATTGGTTAGAAAGTTAGTCCCATCCATTAGCAAAACTTAATAATGCCCGATAAGATAAGCATGGCCACCAGTGCATGGTTACATAATTATTACATGAAAGTACCCTTGGACCTGGACCCACTCGCTACACAGGCACATCTTGGCTGTGGATGGATGGTCGGTAAATGTTTTGATGACTTAAACTTTCTAAGGCAGGACCCTTGTGATGAATGATGGGGACTAGGAGACAAAGTCACATCTACCCAAGCCAAATTTGCCCCCACTTTTTTCCAACTTGCACAGAGTTACAACATCTCCTCTTGTTATTTTTACGCAAGATTTTGCATCTTGCATAAAACTAGCTGCAAATGTCATGTCACCCGGGTTGGCTGATTTGACCAGACCCAAGAGCACAATAAAAATAGTGAAACTGGATGGTAACATGACAGCCATCTCACGGCTCAACCTTTTATGTCCTTTGAAGAGCATTTGTCCTTAAGAATTTGGACATTTCCAACTTGCTTAACCCTGGTTTCTCATCCTTCTAGAACAAAAGTCCTGGAAACCAAAAAGTGACACCATACAAAAACTAGTATGCACTTTAAGTCTTCTCAAGAGCTGGTAAAGAGTTTCAAGTTTATTAATTTTTTTTAAATGTTAAATTCCACCAATCCTTTTATAGCCAATTCAGTCACCTCACACCTGGTACCAGGGTGTGGGAAAACAGAGCAAGACAAGATTCTTGCCCCTGAGGAGCTTGCACTCTTACTGAGGGAAATGGGCAGAAATCATTGGAACACTAAGGAAAAAGGTCAGGCAGGAGCAGAAAAGTTCAGGAGCTTGGAGGTGAAGCCCTTAACACATCATGGAGATGACAGGTCTTAGGAAGGCTTCAGAACAGCACTAGAACTGGGTTTCACATGATGGAAATTTCCTAGCTCTCAGGCTGCTGGTCCAGGCAGAGGATATTACAAATGCAAAAGGTGGTAGATAGAAAATTGGGGTGTACGCTGGGAAAGGGGAGGGATGAGGAGGCAGAAGGCTGGATCCAAAGAAGCCTCTATCATAAAGATCTTCAAGGAAATGGCCAAAAAAAACACTTTTTTTTAAATCTGGAAAGCCATGAAAGTATCATTTTTTTTTTAATTAACAAAATATGGCTTTCTTTCATAAAGGGCCCAAGGATATATTTGAGTGAGAGTTTATGTCATGGAGCACAATGGATGGCTGGGAATAGTGACCAGATGTTTCATAGCCCTGTTCCTTCCAAGAACATTTGCATTATCTCATGTGCTCCCGGAATGGTCCAGTGACATATAGTTTGACAGGTCCCTGCCTTCAGGGAGTTCACGGTCAAGTGAGGGACAGACTTGTATTTGATCACTCAACCATATGATGATGGAAGCAAATGTAAAATGCCATGGGAGTGCGTGCAAAGGCTGAAGGGTGGTCAAGGAAGACTTTCTGACATGAGTGACATTTGAGCTGCACATTGAAAGTTAGCCAGGTAAAGAGGATACAGAGTCGGGTCCACACCTGAAGTCAACTGAGACCCAGAAGGTGTTTTTCTCCGGAAACCCTTATTATTCCCATTGCTTTTATATAGCCAAGCCTGTGAACTAGGAGACAGCCAGCCTTCATTAGAGTCCCTCTAGCTCTCTCAAAGAGAAGTTCTCCCTCCTGGAGCAATTTGGATGCAGCACCTAATTCTGAATGTGGATATCAAACATATCACATTTCCCAATTATTGTGGCAATGGCCTCTGTGCCTGTCCTTCTGGAGACCTCCTAACACTCCAAGTGGAGACAGGGGCATTTCATAACCTAAGATATGGATTTGCTTTGCCCCAAAGCGTCTTAGCCAGCTCTTCCTGTAAGGCCATTGTCATCAGTGTTCCATGGGGGCCATGAGCCACGAAACAAGAAGATTGACAAGAAGGGTCAGGATATTTCAGTTAGCTTGGGACTTTGGCCAGATCACTAAACTCCTGGCCGTGGTTTCTGTTTTTCTCGTAGTATCTGCCAGAACAACCCTGGTTGAGCTGAAGATTCATAAAGATGATCTCTGTAAAGAAGTCTACCCACAAAAGTTATTGTTATTTTATAAAACCCAGAAAACATTCATTGAACTCTTAGAATTTTCCAGGCATTGTAACTGGGACAGAAAGAGGAATGAGGCATAATCCCCACCCCAAGGAGATCATGGACTCACAGAGGAGTTCAAATACAAAAACAAATTAACTGTAATACAATATGAAAAGTGCTATAACAGAGTGTTCAAAGAGCCGTGGAAACATGGGTGAGGAAGTGATTAATTCTCATGGGCTGCCAGGGGAGGAGACAAGCCAGGGGCAGGAAGCCACTGAGGGACAGGCCTAGAGGAAGGAGGGAGAGTCTGGTTTACAGTGTTCAAGTGGGTAATGAAGGGGGATGGTGCTGGGGATCTGAGACACTCTTGGCCTGGGAGAACCGGGAGACAGTGGAGATCTTTACAAAGATGTAAATGTGAGAACACCAAGGCCCAATGGCTACCACTCATGAGCACCTAACATGTGCCAGGTACCATATTAAATACTTAACATGTGTTTTTGCTCTTGACCTTTATTTACAACAACCTATGAGAGAGAGAGAGAGCCTATTATTACTCTCCTTTTACAGAAGATGAATGTGAGGCTTAGGCAGGTCAGGAACTTGCCCAAGTTTCCCCCAAGAAGTGGTAGAGCTTGGGTTCTGACCTCAGAATCCCAAAAGCTCAGTGTTGTTATGGTTCTTGTTGTTGGGTTTGGTTTTGTTTTGTTTTGAGGGGTTCTTTTGTTTCATTTATTTCCGACTTGACAAATGCAGACAAATTGAAAGGCAAAAATACCAAAGAAAGAAAACCTAGCTATCCTCATGATTGTGAAAATCTTTGGAAGACTGAAAAATGTATACAAACATTGCCGTGTGTCAGGGTCAGCGTGTGATTCATAAATTTATCTGTTCAAGTCAATAAATATTTCTTTGAAGCAGGAACATTATGCAAGGTCCTATGCTAGAGAAAATCAAAGGTGACTTTAAACAAAGAAATTAACTTCCAGGAGGTTCAAGTGCAGTGGAAGAAATAGATAATCATGCTTAATTTAGTCCAGAAAATAAATTCTGGAGAAGTGGGGCAGCATGAATGCTGGAGTTAGAGGCCAGAAAACGCCAAGTTTAAGATGCATCCTGTGGTGAGATCATATGAACAGCTTCAAGTTTGTAATCTAGGAATTCCAAGCCAAGTAGGGATGGAAGGAGGATTACTGGGGAGGCAGCCCCCAACTTGCAAGGCGCATGTCATGAGGTGTGAGGAGACTGGAGGGTTGAGGTTTGAAGTCTTGGGGCTACAGAGCAGCAGTGTCATTAACAAAAATAAGGAATTCAGAAAAAAACCAACCTGAAATTGAAATTGAACTTAGAAGAGATGCTAGACGTCTATGTAGCACAGAGATGGATTTTTTTTTTTTTTTTTTTTTTGGAAGGGTAGTTTTCAGTCAGGGAAGATTTTACTCCTTAAGGGACACGTGGGCAATTTCTGGACACTGTTTTTGGTTGCCACAAAGGGCTACTAGTATCTAGTGGGTAATGGCCCTACAGTGCCTGGGAAAGTCCCTACAATAAAGGAATATCTGGCCAACATGTCAGTAGAGCCAAGGTGGAGGGACCCCAGCCAACAGCATGTCCCAAAGTATGATCTAAATATCCCTTAAGAAAGTGGAGAAACAAGGACCATTCAGAGGCCATTAGCAAATGTATTGCTTTTCAAAGGACACATTTCTAGTGATTTTTAAAAATCCTTAGAAAAGGTAACAGAGCTGTTAAAGGATTCCAGAATGCTCACCTACAATGACTACATTGTAGGCCCCCAAAGAGCTAATACCACTCTGCCTGGATTCTTTCTTCCTCCTGTCAACACATGGGGGATGGAGTTGTCACCTTCAGATTCCTCCATTCCTACACCCTCCTGCCATACACCTGCAGGAAAGGAGAAGTCCTACAGAATTCCACTCAGCATAGCTGCATAATAGAGCAGTATCTTACCAATGGGATAATTGTATCATTCCTGCCAAAAGATGATGTTCTCAACTTTGTGAGTGATTCTGGAAAGTCCAAAATCCACCTGAGAAATTCTGATTCTGTAGATCTTGGATGAGTCCTATACATTAGTACTTTTAAAAAATTCTTTCAGAAATTCTGATTTGGCGGGTAAAGGGAGGGGGCCATGGACACACTGAGGGACACTTTCTCTGATGGTGCACACTGGGTAGAGGAGGGAGGGGAGGTGAAACCAGGAGGTTGTGTCACCTTGGCCAGGAAAAAGCAGGCAGGGCTTGGAGCAGGTGGGGTTCAGAACAGGTATCAGGGAAGGAATGTGGGGATAAGAAAGGTCTCAAAAACCAGAGGAAGGATGGGGTGCCTCCTAGGAATGGGCGAAGAGCAGAAGGCAGGTGCTGGGGCCAGTTGTCCCCCCATATTTGGCCTTCAGCATCCTTTCTTTAGAGAATCCTGAGACTTGGATTTTAACCTGTAAACTGGAAACGTTGGAGATATTCCCATTTAAATGGAATGAAAGGGCTGTCTTTCATTCTCCCACCTCCTGATAGTTCTAAGAGCCAAATTCGGCCAAAGTTGATCAAACCCAGCAAACTTAGGCCAGACCAGAGAGAGAGAGGCACACCCATTGGTCAGGTCACGCCAGCTCTCGGGTATCTAGTGCAGGTGTTGATTCACTCCATATTTTTTTGAGTACCTACCGTGGGACAGTTCTAGGATGTGAAGGGTGTGCCAGGCCAGGCATTATTGTTCCCGACTCTCTGCTCTTTCCTTCCTTCTCTGCTCAACTAGCCCAAGTCTCAAAAATGAGGCAAAGGAGAGGAAAAGAGACTGAACAACTCGATCCACTCGGCTACTTGCCAGTGGTGGAGCCCTAGAAATTGTCCATAGTTAAGGCTACAGCATCTCCCCAAGCCTCTTTGTCTGAATTTCCCTGGCCTCGTCCTCACTGTAGTGTGCGATTACCATGTTGAGACACATCTCAGGTCCTCAACTCAGAGTCCCCAAGAAAGGGAAGGCCACTGAGAAGCAGAAACTCCACTGGGGTAATAGCTAGGTATGTTATTGACCCAGATCAAGCTGGACATGTGACCTGTCCCTGCTCTCTCCCTACTCCTACTCCATGTCTGTTACTACTGAGAACAGGGAGCACAAAGTTCACGTCTTAATATTTCTAAAAACTGCTGTGTTAAGAACCTGGCTTTCTGGTATGTGACAAAAATGAAAAAGAAAAAAAAAACTCCAACAACAAAAATTACTATTCAAAGCAAAGTATTATTTTAGGGTGACATTATTTTTTAAATTCACATTTTTCATTTGTTATAACATGTAGCAGTTCTGTGAACACATAGATAAGAGGATACAATAGATATTTGACAGTGTAGTTCTCAGAATATTTGCATATCCAAGAGATTATTTCAGCAAGTATACTTAGACTGACCCTATTAACCATTCACAATATTTTGTCTTGAATCCAATTCACACTCTATAGACATGTCCAATTCACATTTCAGCTCTTACGCTGTTTTCCCTTTTAGACTTTGTATGAGGAAATAAATCCATAACATCAAATTTCATGACAACATCTGCTCTGGCTGACATGATTGAAAGGGAATTTCACTCATCCCAGGTTATTCTGTTTCTTAATTTGTTCTTTAGCATACCTGAGAAGCAGCCTGTTTTATCAAGTCCACCGTAGGGAGTGAGGGTTACTGGCGCAGAATTCACAACCAGCACTAGGCTTGGCAATGCCACAGGGCCACTACCAGAATCCCGCTGAAGCTATGGTATGGACAGGATGGCTGGAAAGGAGTTCCCAGGCAGGAATGGCTTTACCACTTGTGTCCAGGCCAACTCTGCCAAGCTAGCAAGCAGAGCATTCAAGATGAAGGTAGATCAGAGAATATAATGTGCAATGAACTTTTTTTGAAAAAAAAAGTATAATAGTCAAAATATAATAGGGACTCTGATACCTATACATCTATGTGCACAGCAGCATTATTTCAATAGCAAAAACAGAGAAACAACCCAAATGCCCATCAGTAAATGAATGGACGAACAAAATGTGATATATGCATACAAAGGAATATTTTTAAGCATTAAAAAATTAAGTTCTTGCACATGCTGCTGCATGGATGAACCTTGGAAACATTATGCTAAGTGCAATAAGTCAGACACAAAGGGACACATATTGTATGATGCCATTTACATGAAATGTCCAGAAGAGCAAATCCATAGAGACAGAAAGTAGATTAGAGGTTCCCAGGGGCCGGGGGCAGGGAAGCAGGGGAGGAGGGTGGAGGATCTTTTTGCCTAATGGGTAAAGAGTTCCTCTTTAGGGTGATAGAAAGTTTCAGAGATAGATAGTGGTTATATTTGCACAACATCTTGGATGTGATTAATGCCACTGAATTGCACACTTAAAAATGGTTAAAATGGTTAATGGTGTGTTGTATATATTTTCCCACCGTGAATGATCAGGGATGTAAAATATGTGTGTAAAACCTAAAATCAGATAATCCAATTGAAAAGAATCGTGAAAGCTACAAATGGGAAACTAAACAAACGGAAGGTGGATAAGATGGCCAGCAGCTGTCCCAGAGCCAGTCTGTTGAAACCACCCCAGAAAGAAGTATACCCATTCCTGTGCTCTCAGAGAAGCCTGCTGGATGTGGTAGTTTGTTTGTGCTTATGGCTGTGTTTCAAGACCTCATCTATGCCTGGGGCAAAGTTACCAGTCTTCTTGGGCCAGGTGCCCCTCCATGCCAACACACTTGATGTGAGATGAGCTTCCAGAAGCTTCTTGTTCCCGAGCCTCCTTCTGCCTTAAGAGTTTTAGCATGATGTCACATTTTCTGCTTTCTCCTGACTTCCTTGCCTCCCAGCATCAGGACTTTAGCGACAGTCACTACATATTAGGAATCCCACGTTTTCATTGTTTTAAGAAATGTGAAGGAGTCCTGGAGGACAGCCCGCAGGATGCTGGGAGCTCTCCTGAACCTGCAGGCCGGGAAGAACCCGACTGCCTCTCAGCCTCTCCAGCTCCTGCTTGTTGTCATAGGAGATAGAGCTACCTTCTGGAACTGTTTGGGGTGGGGGGCCCCAAAGCTAGCACAAGCAGCAGGAGCAGGCAGGCGGGCAGTAGAACTTCCAGGACCCCAGGGGATTGTAATCACATTCCCTAACCAGGTGCTGGGTTAGGGCTGGCCACGTCCAACCTTCTTGGCCTGGAGCCAGTGTTTCCAGGCCTCCCTCCACCCCTCAGCTCCTTCCCATCATCTTTCCAACCAGAAGCTTGTTAACTGTTTTCCTGTGCTTTTATTCAGATTTCAAGGCACCCTCTGTGTGTTAAACTTCAAAGAAAGTTTGCTGCCATAAGTGCAATGCTGTAACAAGTGGAAGCTGTAAATGGTTCTGTTGAAAATGGTTTGTTAAAACGAAGAGGCCGGGACACTTTTCTGACACTTTTCTTTTTCCCCCCACTTCTTTCAAATGAATTTTTGCATTTGTGCCCGGATTAAGTTGCCCGGTATCAATCCTGAAAATTTCAAAGATGAAAAGCAGAACCGCCGCACTAATATTTAAAAGGTAAAATGATTACAAAATGGCACCCAGCCAATGTTTATGAATCACTGAATATGAACATAAAATCATAAAAAATAATCACCAAAAGGTAAATAAATTACCCAGCTTACTGCTTATTTTCACGTAGGTTCTGACACAAAAGCTGCAGCCATGAATGATTTATACCTGTTTTAACAATAATACTCATTCTACTGAAAGATGGTCAGCACTTGTGCTGCCACGGGCAACGTGCCAGTTGTCGAAAGGTTAATGTTTCAGCAGCAATACATTAAATTATGAATAATACCGGTCCCAAAATGGAAGGTTATTAGCTCAGTATGCTTAATTAGCCCAGCTAGAACTTTGCCATCAAGCAACTGTGCCCATTACTTCAGCAGTAGCTACGATGGGGGATGGCATCACTGGGGTTCTAATGCCAGAGCGGGTCCAGGTAGAGGTAGGAGGCATGTGGGCGTGTCTTCTACTTTCTTTTCATCTGGCATAACATTATGAGAAGCATCTCAGAAGCTGTTTTTTTCAGGATTCTGAACGTTCCTGGGGTTTATCTGTGAACACTTTCCAGAAGGAAAGAGCAAAAACTGTTTTTTTTTTGGGGGGGAGCTTGGTACTCAGTGTTGTGGACCCATCTGGAGCAACCACATCTGCTGGTTGCTGCTAAGCCTAAGCCCTAAGGTAATCATGGACAGGTTTGGATGGACCATGAGCACCCCTCCAACAGAGCTATTTGTTGAACAGCTACTATGTACCCAGCACTAGGCAACAAGACATACACTTTTTTTTTTTTGATCCAAGAGAATGAATGACAACCAAGTTAACCAACCATGGGATCATTGCATTCATTACAGTCAGATGACTGCCATGAAGGGAGGATTTAGAATGCCAACACCTGGATCAGAGTCAAGGTTCTTGGAGCAGGTTCCCATTTATTCCAGTGTCTACAGTGTGAATCGCTGAATCTCAAGGAAAGGATCCTCCAGGGATAGAATTCCAAAACCAGACTGTGTCTACAGAAAGAATGTTGCTAGAGAAAGATCAGGCATTGCTTGAAAGAGTATTGGATGAGGACTTGCCTGCCAGGGACATAAGGAAATTATTGAGCACTGAGCTCGGGTGGGGTGTGCATGTGTGTGTGTGTGTGTTTAAACTCACGTGTGTGCATGTATACACTCTCAACCCCACAACCATCCCAGTCCTTCCCCCAATCCTAGCATTGCCCTGCCAGGTGCTCCAGTTTTAAACTCAAAGTTTACAGCCAGGGGAAGCACCGGGTCCCACCCATGCCAGGCCATGCCATGCCGGCTCCATCTGCTAGAGCTGAGCTGTCCGCACCACCGCCCAGCCCTACTTAGTACTATTAGTAGCTTGTTTTTCTAAGCCCTAAAATTCATTTTCTTTTCCCGCCTCGCTTCCAGAAAAATAAATAAAAGTGAACACATCACTCATTTAAGACGAGGAATGGAATTTAGGTTGCGTTTTTCTTTCTATTTTTATGATTAGTTAGAATTTTCCTGGGAACGCCGCCAGGAGGGCATTATGGTGAGATAATGTCCCGTATTTAATCAGCGCTGCAATGGCGAGCTGCGTTCTGTGGGGAGAGGCCGAGTTAACGCATCCTTCTCTGTCTTGTCTGTTTTCAGAAGTCCACCGCTGGGCCCGAGATGAACACGAGACCGAGAGATGGCAGGGCTCCAGGCTGGTATGATGGCCTGCGAGTGGACAGGGAGCGGCCGTGACTCCATCTCTTCTCCTAGGACTTGTCAGCCCCGAGAGTCCTGGAAACCCCAAAGAAGAGAGTAAAAAAGAGCCCCCCTAAACTCACCAAGGTGATCAGCTGGGGCTTCCCATCCACTGGACCTTCCCAGCATTTCCTCTGCAGCTACCAGACGCCTGCTGGTGGGGCGCACTTCCTGCTTCCCAATGTGCATCTTTCCCCCTTGGCCATCCAAACACAATGGGCCAGAGGAAGCACTCGGCCTCTAAGTGAACCTGGAAGTCAGCGCCAGGTAGGACGGGTCATCTCCTTCGCTCTGCATGTGCGTGCGTCCAGTTTGCCCAGGAACCTCCTCTGGAGGCCACTGCTGTTGCTTTGCAGCTCTTGGAGTTGCTCTTGTTTGCACAACTGTTTGCTCCACGGCTGACGGGTGAAGGGAGATCCCTGGGAGAGGTAACACAGAAAAGGATTTCTTAGAGCCGTGGCTGAAAGGAAGGAAAAAAGACCAAGGCCCAAGGAGAAAGGAGGGCTTCCTCCTGGAGATGGGGAGCCCCGAGAATAGATGCATGGATACAGAATAGATGCACGGATGGCCTGTCTATGGAAACAGCAGGGTGGGCAGGAGAGCAGGAGCGTGCCCGGCACACAGAGCCTTTCAGATTTACTGTCGTCCCCATTAAACTGCGGGTCTGCAAGAGCCGTCTGTTCAGGTAAGGGCAGCAGAGAGAACAGGATGCCCCAAGCAACCCATAAATAGCAGGGTGAAGACAAAGTGTTTATTACTTAGCCTCATGAAGCCCATATAAGCGCTCTCCCAGGGTGCGCAAGAGCAGGAGTGAGTGTGAGCAGGCCCACGTGTGTGTCCCAGGAGTGGGAGTCCCAGACACAGTGTTCGCGCTTGGCTTGACTCTATGAAGGCGTCTATTTGATGGAACGTCCTGGAACAGTTCATAGCCAGCCCAGCAAACCTGGTGTGGAGACAGAGCTGGCTTTTTCTCTTTCCTTTTCCTGTTTGCAGTGAGAATAAGGCCTTTCTCTTCTCAGCCCTTTGCTCTCCCCAAAGTTGTCTCACGAGGTCATTGCCAGATGGCAGGCTTCCTTTCAGTACAAGGTTTGGATGGAAACAATACTCTGTTTTCTGGGGGTTGGTAAAGCTCTGGGCCTGACCAGCCTGCACTAAATTTAAATGGGCTATTGTTTTAGTAGGGACGATGGTTTCTTCAGAAACTTGGGCCTATGTGATGCTGGTCTTTTTCCTATGAGTGTAGGATGGAGTTTGCCATCAGTACAGAGCAGCAGAAAGGTACTAGAAGGTCATCATGTTTGGTTTTAACCCAAGTTGGGCCACTCACTGACTGTGTGTCCCTGGACAGGTTACTAAGTGACTTACCTTTCCCATCTGAGCCCTAGGGTCCTTATTTCAGATGAGTCTATCTATAAGATACCTTCTGGCTCATTCTTTGATTCTTTGATTGGGAGATAGTACATTACCATGTTCAACAATGAGCTTAAAAGCACTTTCTTTGCGCAGCTTATATATCAACGGCACTGGTTTCTGAGAGCAGCTAAGGATATGTGCTGAATGTTCTATTGAATATCTTGAATAATGAATTTATTGGTTTGCTGAGGACTGTGGAAAGTAGAAGCGTTCTGTATTGTCAAGTTCTAGCATCTCGAAAAATCCTCATAGATATTCCTCAGGGTTTTTAGCTGCAGTAATCTTTGTCACCATTGGATACTATTTTGGGGAAGAAAAAAAAAGCAGCACTTTCTAAAGCTACCTATCAGAATTTCTGAATGAGGCTCCATCTGATGAGGATCATCAAATAGATTAAAGCAATTCACCAAAACTAAGGTTGAGTAGTTTGGGTCATTACTGATAATTATCAAATGCCATAATATCACATTTCAGGGTCTCAAAGGTAATTAGTAGGTAGTGGCAGGACTTAGCAAGGCCCAGCATCTGAGATGCCAGGAGCCCTCTGGCATGGCCTCCAGTAACTGGTGCTGGATGGCTCTGTGTGCTGGCTTTCCAGGAAGGTATGCCACTACCAGTTCATGAAGAAGGATTCCCTGGGGTTCTGCCAGTAAGTACAGTAAGAATCAGTCCTGAAGTCACTGAAGGCCTTTGCCAATTCATTTGTAGATCTCTATGAAATGGGCTCTCCCAAGCAGGCTGGTCCTTTTTGAAGAGCCTGAATCGGCTATTTGCCTTGTTAGTGGTATTTATTCCTTCTTTAACCTTCCTTTCTACCTTCCTCTCTCTGTTGCTCCTTCCACAAGTATTTATTGAGCCTATACTGTGTGGCAGGCACTGAGCTAGGCACACAGTTCTTGTGTACTTAAACCAATGGTCCCTGAGTTCAAAGTCCTTTCTGCTTCATAAGAAAAATAACCAAGTAGTCAATCACAGACATTATTTAAATAGAGTTGTTGTAATGAACTTGGAGAGTATGAAATATGAAGAAAGTAGCTGACCTAGGAGGTTTTCCAGGGAGAAGGTTCAGGATGGCATCGATGGAGAAGAGGCAAGGCATTCCCAGCAGAGAAGATGCACACTATTTGGAAATCACAGGTAGATATTTTGTGAATTACATGTAGGATTGGGGGAGGAATCAAGGCTGGAGATGAATTTGGGGACCACCAATCTCAAAGCAAGCAGCTTGGGTTCAGGTGTATTTATTCATCCTGAAGACAGTTCCCCAGACCTGGGCACTGGTGGGACATCTCCAGATCTTGCCAATCATTAAGAAAACTCTCAGTGATCATTGTCTGCAGCTCAGTCTCCCAGAGCAACTTGGTGTCTCAGGATGTGAGTCTGCAAGGATACAGTGACCTTATCCAGGAAAGAATCTTGAATCCCGGGGCTTCTTTTTCAGAGAACTGTCCCAAATCATGCCAATCAGTGGAAGTTCAATGGATAGAACAGTCACCACATCCATGACTTAATATAGAGGTGGCCCATAACACACCTTTTGTTAATGCCACAACAGACTTCATGTTGGCCTAGCTCTCTCTCATTTTATTTCTCTTTGGTAAAATATATGTATGGATTAGAAAATGTAAGTCTGATGTATAAAGATGTAGTATTATCTTTTGGGGGGGAAGTGGATGTATGTCTGGGTAGCCTACTGAAATCTCTATCCAGGGCTGTGTTTTGTCCAAATGCACAACCCATCTAAGCCTAAGACCTCTCAATGAGCTGTGCCCTTCTGCTTCTGGCTTTTTCTGGCTACACTCTGCCCCCCCCGTACCCCCATGATGGATACTAAGTAATGGGATTTCCCTTTCAGGACCCAAGTACGGCCAAGCCTCTCCAATGACTCCCTAAAGTCTGAAAACTGGCCTTCTTGTGATAAAATGAGCTTCTATTAGTGGTTCTGTCTTCTGATACATGTGTCTCAGTACAGGTGACTGCCTTGAACTTCAAGACCTACCTGATAATTGTCTGGGGCCCATCATTATCATTTAGTTACCTGGATCCATGCCCCAATTACCTACTCTGACTGGCCATACCTACCTGGTCCCCAAGTCTTGTCTGAGTATGGATTCCCAATGCTCATTCTGCCCCACTCATTCCTCCCTTGTTCTTCTTCATACCTGGAGTTGACACCAAGAAGGAATTTATTTAGATGATACCTTTGATATCCTGTGCTATATGTAATCACGGAGATGGTAAAGTATAGGTATATGAAATGAAATGAGAATCTGGCTTGACTTAGAAACACTTTTGCCCCTTACAATTTAATACATTTTCTTATCTTCAAACTACATTAAATTTCATAATGTAATAAAATTTAGAGACACCATCCTTTACTCCTGGAAAGAGCCCAAAGTGACATGAACAAAGTAATCTTCTCCATGAAAGACAACTTATGAATGCCACTTGCTTACAGAGTCTCACGGGATTCTCCTTTGTCATCTCCCATTTTTAATTAGAGTTATAATCATCTCTCAGGGGGTATCTGGAAGCTTCATTAAATCTACCAGCTTTTCCATGTGTATAAAACTGGTGATGATTAAAATCTTAGCCATATCAAAACTGATAAGCATTGGGAGAAAAGGTTCGCTATGGAAGGGCTCCAAGTGAAGTTAGCTCCCCCTTTACTCCTATATGACGAAGACTGCTGGAGTCAGCATGGAAAGCAGCACCCTCTCCAGTCAGTACATTTGTTTCATATCCATCTCACATTCCTGGACCCTCAGTCTGCAGTTACATCTTTACAAGCTGTCATTCAGGGCCCGTTGATGACCATGAGCATGGCTCACTGATGCTTCTGGATTCCTCTATATGTGCAGGAGGGAGCTACCCTCTGACTAGAATTCCCCAAGTGCCCTTCTAGTCAGCTCCTCTGAGGAACTGTCATGAGCATTCCAGAACTTTCTACCTGCATTCACATTGCCATCCAAAACAGTTCTCTAGTTTGGGCTTTTGGGCTTGGTATTCTCACCTCACTATAGAACTGAAAAGCATCTTGTAGTGCTCGTCACCTTGAGTTACATTCCAGATTCACAGCAGGTGGTTTCATAATGAAGCAGAATTTCTAGATTGAGGTTAGAACCATAACCCTTGATCTGGGATTTTCCATAGCAATACTCTTTTTAAAAAATAATAATAATAATTTCTTTAGTTGTAGATGGATACAATACCTTTATTTTATTATTTTCTTTTGTGTGGTCCTGAGGATCAAACCCAGTGCCTCACACATGCTAGGCAAATGCTCAACCACTGAGCTCCAACCTCAGCCCCCATAGCAGTACTACTGATACTTTGTAACTGAAATTTTTGACTGAGATAACACTATTGGCATTTTGTGTCAGCTGGTTCTTTGTTGGCAGAAGGAGTATGTATTGTGTATTACAGGATATTGATAAGCATTCCCAGCTTCTACCAATTAGATACCAGTTGTAAACCTGGGTTGGTATGGTTTTTCTAGTTGTAGAATGTTCTGGAGTATTTGTGGAATCTTCTCTTCCTGTAAGAAAGAGGGAAAACAAGAAAGTCATTTGACCCATGGCAACCACAGGCCTTTCCACCATTTCTCTATAGTTGCTCACCTTTTCTATCTTATATTAGAGAATTTTCAGATATATGACTGCTTGTGTTGTGGAGGGAGCAATAATGTAGAGAGAAGCCAGATTTCCTTGTCTGGCTCTCTTTTATACTTTGAATACAACTCCTCTATGTCATCTCAGTGGGCATTAGTATTAAGCTCACAAAAAAAAAAAAACATTATTGCATATATATTATGCTAACTTAAGTGGCTCCACTAAAGGCAAGGTTTTTGGTGTTTGTTTTGAAATTTTTTTCCTGCATCTAATTTGGCCATTACCATAGATTCTGGTAAAGTTGTCATGTTTCAAGAACTATGTCATTGTTTCTCAGTGTTTGCATCACACAGAATTGCAAAGAATGCCTTTATCTTAATAAGCTCATTTATATGAGCAGTGACTAAGATAAATTACTGGAACTGTGGAGATCTGTCCATGCCCACCACTTCCCTCATGCCTAAGAAGCACAGCCTTCCAGAACTCACTGGAATTCAGAATCTTTTTTCATTAAAAAAAAAAGTAAGTTAGTGGGAGTAAAAGGCAAAATTCATTCATGCATTCAAAGAAAAGTTGCTGGGTAGGATATTGTGCTAGTTACCGTGAGATGTTTAGAGGCATCTAAGGCACAACCTGGGAGTTCAAGAACTCTCTGTCTACAGGTACAGTCAATATATGAACAAGAACACCTAGAATAACAAGTGAGGGTCTTATAAGCTATGTGTCTTGGGCATTCAGAACATGGTCACTGAAAAAGGTGGATTCTGTATTCTACAGTCCCTTACCTGACCACAAATTCTAGAATGCATAAGTAAATGGCCTGCAAGAACACTTCTTTTCCTTCTTTGATAGGCTTCATACAAAATGAATTACAGAAATATAGAAGACAAAGAATAGCAGGGTTTTAGCAAGGCATTTGAAAATATGGTAAATGAAAATTTGTCCATAAGACGAAGCGTGGGTTTGTTAGTAATTGGTTGATTGTAATTAGTATCAATGTGGAGGAGGTTCCTAGTGCTGTGATACTATGATTTTGGTCTTAATCCATGTGTAGTATTATAAAATCATATGTTGCAGAGAAAAGAACACAAAATGTTTTTTTGTTTGAGTGTGTTGTATGTGCTAAGCAAGCACTTTACCACTGAGCTACACCCTTGGCCCATTAAAATATTTTTGACAGACCAAGGCTATATACCATATTTAACCAGATGAAATGGGATACACACACGAAATGGAAGGCAGGCATGGTGGCACACACTTGCAATCCCAGGTACTGGAAAGTCTAAAGCAGGAGGATAACAAGTTCAAGACCAGCCTGGGCAGCTTAGCAAGACCCTGCCTCAAAATAAAAGGTAAAATTGGGGCTGGAGTTGTAGCTCATGGTAGAGCGCTTGCCTTGCATGTGTGAGGCACTGGGTTTGAACCTCATCACCACATTAAAAATAAATAAATAATAAAGGTATTGTGTCCATCTACAACAACAACAAAAAAATTTAAAAGTAAAATGTTCTGGGGAGGTAGCTGAGGGGTAGTGTACCCCTGAGTTCAATCCCTAGTACCAGAGCAAGGGAGCTTTCTCTCTTGGATCTAAAAACACAGGCATAAACACAGACAGGGGGAGCCAGACTTGGCAACAGGTATTGGGAAAGTCTCAGAGCATTTCTATTTTCAGATTTTTATGTGCATTTAAGAATCACCTGGGAGCCGGGTACAGTGGCGCATGCCTGTAATCCCAACGGCTCAGGAGTCTGAGACAGGAGGATCGCGAGTTCAAAGCCAGCCTCAGCAAAAAGTGAGGCATTAAACAACTGAGACCCTATCTCTAAATAAAATACAAAAAAAAAAAATAGGGCTGGAGATGTGACTCAGTGGTCAAGTGCCCCTGAGTTCAATCCCTGATATCCAAGAAAGAATCACCTGGCATACTTGTTTCAAAAAAGAATTCCCAGGTTCTACCCTGGTTGTGAGATTCACAAAGTCTGAGGTGGGGTCTAAGATATTAAGGTATCTTAGCTTGGGCTGCTACAACAAAACGACATCTCTTTTCCATAGTTCTGGAGTCTGGGAGGTCCAAAGTCAAAGTGTCTGCAGAGTTGGTTCCTGGTGGGACCATTTTTAGGGGAGTATGAATATTCCGTCCATAATCTGAAGCTTCCTGGGTCATTCTGAAGTATAAATTCCATGGGCCCCACTTTATAAACTGCTGTCATAAAGGTTTAAGTTAATAAGAGGATTCCAGAATTGCATTAAGCAAAGTTTGATGAGAAGAACAAGAGATGTGAGACTCCTGGCCCATGGGGGTAAATAGAGCAGATGTGGATGATTTGTATTTAATTCTGGGCATGACTCTGAAAAGACAGGCAAACTGGAAACAGGAAGGCAAAGGAACTCAGAACCAGGTCATGTGAAGAACTGTTGAATTAAATGGCAGTTCCTCATTTAGAAATATCAGAAAGAGCCGGGTGCAGTGGTGCATGCCTATAATCCCAAAGGCTTGGGAGACTGAGGCAGGAGGATTACAAATTTGAGGCCAGTCTCAGCAACTTAGAAAATCCTAAGCAACTAGTAAGACCCCTGGCTCAAAATAAGGGGATATAGCTCAGTGGTTAAGCTCTCCTGGGTTTGGAAGGAAGGAAGGAAGGAAGGTCAGAAAGAAGACATGACAGAAGAAAGAAAGGAGAAAGGTCATCTCTGTCAGGGAGCTAAACTTATTCTATGTGGCCTCCAAGGTGATACTAGGACCAGTGGGCAGGAGCTCCAGAAGATTCAATTTGGGCTCAAAATACTGAGCATCCTTCTTGAATAGTCAGAGACATCCCTAGCAATGGAGGTGTCCAAGCATGACTGGAGACCATGTTTAAGTGAGTCTTCATCGGGCTGGGGTGTGGCTCAGTGGTAGAGTGTGTCCAAAGCCTGCACAAGGCCCTCATTCAGTCCCCAGCACCAAAAAGAAAATACAAAGAAATGATTCTTCAATATGCTGTCTAATGGATGAAAGGGTGGACACTGAAGAGGTGGCAGAATGAAGGGACTTGTTGTTCCTGATTAGCAGCAGAGCCTAGAGTCTGTGTAGGCTTCCAAGTAGAGAGTGAGGTAAGGATGCTGCAGGCAGGTGTGCCAGGGAATCGGAATGGGGAGAGATGGGAAGTGAGGAGCAGGGGTTGGAGGGGTTGTATTCTAGAGCTCAGCAAAGACTTGCAGTGGAATGGGGGCAGAGAAGGAGAAAGGGGGTAATGGGAAAGGATGTGAAGACATTTCACCGAGGACAGAAAGATCCATTACAAGGTCCTTTAATACAGTGCTCCAGGCAAGTTGATGAAGTTCATTCCAGTTATGCTTTCAGGAAACAAGGGGTTGAGGAGTGGAGTTGGAGCTCAGCAGTAGAGCGCTTGCCTCGTATGTGTGAGGCACTGGGTTTGATTCCCAGCACCACATATAAGTAAGCAAATAAAATAAAGGTCCATCAACAACTAAAATAAATAAATATATATATATGAAAGAAAGAGAAACAAGAGGTTGAAATCTCCTGCTCAGCATGAAGAAAGAGTAGGGTTGGTACCCAGAGGTACCCAAGACACTGGAAAATTTGTGCTGTCATCTTGATTTTCACAGAGTTGGGGCTTTTATGACTTTGAGGTTGTCTCCATGCAGTGCATGTTCTAGAAATGTTGGGTTTTTTTTTTTTAAAAGTGTTGCTGGGGATTGAACCCAGGGCCTTGTGCGTGTGAGACAAGTACGCTACTGACTGAGCTATATCCTCAGCCAGAAATGTTGGGTTTTTATAATAAAAACCCTGTAATTTTAGAAAATGGGTTGCCCCTGTACCACTGTAGTTTATAGGAAGAAATATAAACTGAGCTTTTTCATCAATTTTCTCATTTTTACTTCCTGGAGGAGTTTCAAGATGTTTATGGAGATTAATGATGTTGACCCTCATGAGATGTACAAGATTGGCACAGTTTGAAAATCCACCATACCTGTCTTTGGCCTTGACCACTTTCAATTCCTAAACCTCTTCAGATATCTGGAAATAGGCTTGTCAAAGTAGAGGTTGTGTGCCTTGGCCATTTGTTTCCTCATTGTTTTTGCAGGACTGAGTCTTAGACATGCCTTAAACACCAGTAGGAACACCTTCGTTTTTGAAGTAGATTTTCTTTCTTTCTTTTTTTTTTTTTTTTTTTTTTGGCGAGGTAAGGTTGCTTATAAGAGAATTTGTTCTTATTGGTTAACATCATAGGAGAGTCATTTAATTTTAAGAACTTGGAAAGACTGCGTGCCGGAAAACAGGATTCATGCCTCTATTTTTGAAAATAAAAAGGGAAGTTGGTAATGTCCTAATCTGGAACTTCACCTGGAAAAAAAAATGACAGACAGCCAAATCATTTCTAGAATAATCTTTAGTGAATATAGCATTGGGAACTTAGATCACTTGACGAAACAAGTCCTGTCAGACTTCTGTAAAAGAGGAACAAGATTTTAGTAGATTAAGGAGAAATGATAAATGGAATCTATATGTATTTAGCAAGATGCTTAAGCTATTTCTCCAGCATTTTGATTGATAAATTCTGAAAATTTGGGGATCGATATGAGATGTCCAGGGGGCAACTGAGCTCCTATCCTGGGGTCTGAATTTAATAGCACACTTTTTTGAGAGGTTCAACAGCAGGGTGAAAGTTACCTGACCTGATTTAAGAAGAAGACATACCAGTAAGTTCCCTTAGAGGAGCCTGTGAGTCCTGATGAATGTATCCAACATGTCTGTCATCTGTGGTTTTGATTATTCAGATATGCTCAGAAGATCCATTATGCATAAATATATATATAATATTATATATATGTATATGTGTGTGTATATATGTGTGTGTGTGTATGTGTATGTATATATATATATATTCTGGCCTCTCAGTCATTCACATACCCTGCATGTGCATCCTTCTGAAATTCCCCCAAGAACTTCCTGACAGGATCAGTTCTCAGGCTTCTCTATCACCACAGAAACGGGGGAGGGGGGGGAATAAGAGGAAACAATAAGTCTGAAAGCAAGTGAGATGCGTGAGATGTCTGGAAATAAATCTGTCATCCTCCATAATTTCTGGAAATTCTATTCTGGCTTAGAAGGAGTCTGTTGCTAGTGACGGAGATAATATTGCTTTTATGATTATGCCTTGGATTTACATATCCCCTCTGCTCAAGAGAGCCCAAGCACTTTCATAACCATTTCGTCATTTTAAACTATTCATCTTCACGACGCCCCTCCTGAGGACGTCTGGTGGACACCAACTTGCATTCCTCATATTTCAGGAACTTTATGTCTGGAATTAGGTACATCAGGTACCTGTATATGGAGAAAGTTTTTCCTCCGTAATATATCTGTATCTCATTGCCCCACTTCCAAATACTAACAGATTTAACCCAGAGCCCAATGATACCTAAAAAATAGTATCTTATATTTGTCTAGACTCCTCTAATTTCACAGCACCTTCAAAATCACTTGATCTTTACATTCCAACCCTGCAGCACCAATAGATTAGGACCATCATGGTATTGCGAATCATCATCAAACACCTGCCGCATGCCAGGCTTTGTGCTAGACACTGTATATGTGCTATCTTATTTAATCCTCAGACAACCCAGTGGCTCTGTACTGTTATCTCCACTTTACAAGGAGAAGCACACTCTAGGGATGGAGTGACTTGCTGGAGACCATCCAGCTCTTAGTGGCAGAGTTGGGATGAGACTTCAAGTTTTTGATGATTTTCCCACTCTCCAAGTCTTGTTTTATTTTATCTTACTTTTCTAAGAAAAGACCTTGATTATTCCAGTTACTTTATTTTTCTATTCATCTGTTTTTCTATACATTTTTATTTTTATTTATTTATTTGGGGGGTATGGAGGTATTGAACTCAGGGGCACTCGAACACTGAGCCACACCCCCAGCCCTATTTTGTAAATTATTTAGAGACAGGGTCTCACCAAGTTGCTTAGCGCCTCATGTTTTTGCTGAGGCTGGCTTTGAATCTGTGATCCTCCTGTCTCAGCCTCCTGAGCAACTGGGATTACAGGTGTGTGCCACTGTGCCCGAAATCTATATATTTTAAAATGTGTTAGTACTTTCCTAACATTTCTAAGGCCCTAGGTCCCTGGGTTTAATCCCTACTACTGTTAAAAAAAAAAAAAACCTGATGATGAAAAGTGATTATTGATTCACCTTGTATCATCGTTAGTGCATTTTAGCTCAGGCCTGATCCTTAGCAGTTGAGATTATATTTTTTCAATAACTAATAAAAATACGCTTTTAAAACAATGAAGAAGTAGAGGATAGGAAAGGCAGCAGAATACAACAGACACTAGTATGGCAATATGTAAATCAGTGGATGTGTAACCGAAGTGATTCTGCAATCTGTATACGGGGTAAAAATGGGAGTTCATAACCCACTTGAATCAAAGTGTGAAATATGATATATCAAGAACTATGTAATGTTTTGAACAACCAACAATAAAAATTAAAAAAAAAACAATGAAGAACCAGATTTCATTATAATCTCAAGGGAGGTCCTCAACTGGATTCATTCACTCATTCATTCCAACTTTGTTAAATGTATCTTCATGCCCAGAACCATCTTCCTCCTGGAATCATTACTTGCAATTTGGTATCATCTCATTGGTTGTCATCATTGTCATGATCACATGTCATTATCATCACCCTCTCCTTCAGCATGGGCACATCGTTGAGTGCCAGTGAGCACTAAGGGTGTTCATGGAGATTGTGCAGTGGGCACTCCACATGGGCCCACCCATGGAAGCAGGTGGTGTGACCCATAACATGAACACACATCTGTTTATGAATGCACCTGCCCTTCCATGTCACCACCATTACTGAGTAGTGAAACGAATGAATATTGTTGGTCTTATTTTGGTGCTATATAGTTCTAAATGAATCCAGGAAGCACTGTGGAGACCTAAATAGGAGAAATTGGGTACTGTCAACTCCAACATTGGGCTGGGGACAGTGTCCCCACAAGAGGAAGTGAGTTAGACTCCAGACTGGGGAGATAACTCCCTATAGCGTCTTCCCCAGATCTCTCCAAAGTTGAAAGGCACTACAGTAAAAGATGAGAATGATTCTCTTCCTTCTCCTTCTTCTTCTCTTCTTCCTCCTCCTGCCCCCTTCTTCTTTACCTTCCTCCCTCCCTCCCTCCTTCCTCCTCCTCCTCCCCCTCCTTCTTCTTCCCTTCCCTTCCCTTTCTCTTTCTCCTTCTCCTCCCTCCCTCCCTTTCTTTTCCTTCCCCTTCTTCTTTTTGAACAATTCCCACCACCCTCTATGACCAAAACTGACAGGGATAGGACAGCTTGGGAGCCACGGACAGAGGCCACTTGAACACACAGCTGGGATTTGGAACTTATATTCTACCTTTTTATTTGTATCCTAATCCAGCAGGGGATCCAGAAATGATGAGATGGCAATGATGAAAATGACATTGAAACTCTTAATGCTACTTTTATTTGGGCCCCAAAATCACACACACACACACAAAAAAAAAAATTTCATTGACCAACACAGCTACGTGTCTAACGGACGACTCATGGGAGCAAGTCCTTGGCCTACAACATTTGGAAGGTAAAATTAGAACTTACACAAAACATTTAAAGCCTGTAGAAACTTCTAGATTCCTAGCATATCCAAAAAGGGTTTAGATCCTAATAAGCTTGAGGAGACATATTTATGACTGGACTCCTTGGCCAGACCCCCCCCTTCCCCGCCCCCATCAGCTTTGTGCCTTACCAAGTACACAGGTCTCCCAGGGTGACCTCATAGTTTTTGAATTCTCTCCTGACTAACTGCCAGGGCCACTTAGCTGGCACAGTCCTGGAAGTTTCTCTTAAGAAATAGAAATGTGGGCTGAGTGGTAGAGCACTTGCCTAGTGTGTGTGTGGCCCTAGATTTGAACTCCAGCAGAGAGAAGAAGAAAGAAGAAGAAGAAAGAAGAAAGAAGAAGAAGAAGAAGAAGAAATATACCCAAGCAAAGCATAGCAAAGAGACCCATCCCTAGATCTTACAAGAATCTTCTGATGCTGTATTTAAGAGTTTTCTATACAACTCAGTGATAAATATGCCTGTTTAAGTATGCATGCACTCCTAGTACAGTCCCATCTTTACAGGTACCGAGTCTTTCCAGCCTGGGGACCCAAGGTCCTAGGAAAATCTTGGAGGCAGAGATTATAAGTTCACACCTAAGTAATGACTACTTAATAGTGTCACTCTTGTGTGACCTCCCCATGCCTCCAACTTCTTCCCTCCTCCTCCCCAAACTAAAAGGTGGAGGAACCCAGATGATAGGGGAGGAAGAAGGAGCCAAAAGGTTTGTCACTGTCTGCATTCTGCCTCTTAATCTAGGAGAGCTGTTCCCTGTGATCACCCATTGTTCCACCATCTTTCTGTCTGCTTCCGAAGCAGTTTCCAGGGACCCCCCATCTGCACCTCTCTGTGAGAATAAATAAGCAGACTGAGGCTCCCATGCCTTTATTAAACATTTCCTTCAGACGGGATGTTTGGTACCCACATGTACCTAGAAAGCTCTCATTTCTTGAGCAACAGGACTTCTGAGCCCTGTTAGAAGCACCCCTTTGAATAAGCAGAAGGTACCAGTGTTGACCATGACCACCGGCTCCTCTCTGCCTCTAAGATGTTCCCAGTACCCTGGCCCCAACCCCCACCCCTCCCTCGGCCCCGCCCCACTGGGATGACTCAGAGAAACCTCCTTGGCCCCGCAAAGAACAAGGACTAGCAGCCACAGCTGCAGAGAAAAGACCAGGGACCAATCACCTGTGCTCCAAGAGGGTCTGGCACCTATGGTCTGGCTGCAGGGGAGGGAGGGCACCCCTGGTCAGCAGCGGTGATGAAAATGTGGGTCCTCAGTCTAGAAGAGGAAAGGCTGAACATAAATAAATAAATAGGGCACATATGACCAAGCCCCCAACCCCTAAATCTCCAAGGCCACTGGAGCAGGAAATTGAGTGGCCAGACCCAGCAGCCTTGCTGTGCCCTGGCCCCCTTCCCTAGGTCTGAAATGTTTACTGGGCCAGCCAGAGGTGTTTTGTTTTGTTTTGTTTTGTTTTTAATTTAGAAATCTTAAATCTATAGAGAAAAAGGAAAGAGGAAGTGCGTTTTAAAAAAAAAACAGAGGGAAGACTCACTCAATGGCCACAGATCTGAGAGTTGGAAAGAGGAAAGGAAAAAGCCACTCCCCCCCCCCCCCCCCGCCCCCGTGTGTGTGTGTGTGTGTGTGTGTGTGTGTGTGTGTGTGTGTCAGGATGGTTTCTCCAGCCGGCCTGGGAGGCAAAAGGAAAACAAAGGCAAGTGCGGCCCCAGAAAGCTGCAGAAAGCTGCTGGGTGGGGGGGAGGGGCGGCAGGCTGGGAGGGGCCCGGACAGTCGCAGGCCCCCGCTGGCCAGGAGGAGGCCGCACACGTGTGTGAGAGACAGTGATGTCAGCATTTCCTTCTGGGTTTGTCACGTGGTCCTTGCCAGGTAAACAGACTGGAAATAGACTCCATAAAGGCCCTGCCTGCTGGGGGGAGGCAGGAGGCGATGGCTTCACCCTTTCCTCTCTGCTGTGTCCTGAGCAAGCAGGTTTCCCCCGCCTGGCACACGGTGGTCTCCGAGTGGAACTGCATTTTGACAAGCCAAGGAATATAACTCAGTGAGGGAAAGCTGTTTGCTTTTATAATTAGCTCAAGGAGTTTAAAGACATTTTGATTTCTTTAAAAAAGAATAGAGGGGCTGGAGATAAGGCTCAGTGGTAGAGGGCTCACCCAGCATGTGCAAGACCCTGGATCCAATCCCCAGCACCCAAGGGGGGAGGGAAGAAGGAGGAGAAGAAGAGGAGGAAGAAAGGGGTGGGGTGGGGAGAATGAATAGAGATAGAAGTTCAGAGGCTGCCATGGTCTTGGCCCTGGGATTACTTATCCCACAGCCTCCCTGGTAAGGGGGTCAGATGGATCTAGATTTAGCATGTTCTGGAAGGCTCGAGTTTAGAATGAAAGGATCAGATGCTGTCATTATCAATACCAGGAAACAGAAAATGATCATTGCCTCTAGGAGAACATAGTAAGGAGTTTGATATAGTTCAGTGTGGTGTCTCACGGAGGAACGGAGGCCCCATGAAGTAAGAAAAAAGACAAATTACAATGACTTTTTAAAAAATATCATTATTTCTTTATTTATTTTTATGTGGTGCTGAGGATCTAACCCAGTGCCTCACATGTGTGAGGCAAGTGCTCTGACACTAAGCCATAACTCCAACCCCAAGTTCAATGTTTTTTAAGCAGAGTTCTATAAAAATAGAAAAGGATCAGTTGGGCATGGTGGTTGGTGCACACCTGCAATCCCAGCTACTGGGGAAGCTGAGGCAGTAAGATCATAAGGTCCAAGCCAGCCTCAGCTATCTGATGAGACCCTGTCTCAAAATAAAAATGGGTTGGGGATGTATCTCAGTGGTAGAGTACCCCTGGGTTCAATCCTTAGTACCCCAAATTAAAAAATAAATAAAAACCAGAAAGTGTCCCAAGCAAAACATGGCAGGAGTTTGGGGGCATTTTAAAATGGGAAAGGCACATCTGGAAACTTTATTTGAAAAGCAAAGTTGTTGGAGCAGGTAATTTTTCCACCTGGAAAACTTTAGGGCTCAAAATGGTGATGGGTGGGGGAAGAATATATGGATCTTTCTTCAACTTGCTAGGAAATAGGGCCTTTGCATCTATGATGAAAGAGCTCACTTTGAATAATTTTGGCTTGAAAGGATACATCCTGTTTTGGTCATAATTTTCTGTCCCTGTGGAAATTTAACTAAAAACTTGTGAGAGATGCCAGGTACAGTGGCACATGCCTATAATCCCAGTGGCTCAGGAGGCTAAGGCAGGAGGATCACAAGTTCAAAGCCAGCCTCAGCAACTTAGTGAGGCCCTAAACAACTTAGCCAGACCTTGTCTCAAAACAAATAAATAAAAGCAAGTTGAAGACATGGCTTAGTGGTTAAGCACTCTTGGGTTCAATCCCTGGTTAAAAACAAAAACAAAACAAACCCCACAAAACTGTGAGGTTTCCTTGGATGCAGTTGCAAATCTGAGACAGTCCCAGGTAAACTGGTCTAGCCTTGCTAGATAGATGTAATGAGCTAATTCACCCCCTCCTCCCTTTCACCAAAAATCGAATCATAAAACTCCTTTCACTCTGTTTTTCTCTCATGTCTTATTCTCTCCCCTCATTTCTTTTCCTCAACCTCCCCTGGTCAGTTGATAGCAGGGGAAAATGCAAGACTAATTTTGGCATCCACGTCTCTACAGATGGACTTAGGAGCTGGCAGAATATAGCTAAATTGAACAGTTGGCTTTAGTTGCCCCTGGGGAATAAAATGGGGAGGAGAAAGATGCACATCCTTGCAACTAGTCCTGCCCCCACCTCACTCCCTACTAACTGCCTTTATGGGGAAGGGGAGAAGATTGGGGTCTAATCAGTGTATACAAGTATACTTTCAGCCCTTGGGTTCAGCGATAGATACTTGATACTTCTCTCTGTTAACAATAACTCTGACACAACTCCCAGCCCAGAGTTATTTTTGCACCATTATGTAACTGGATTGCCTAGTCAGAAGTACTTCCTTAACAAGGCTTCCAGCAACCCGTCCATGTGGGCCTGGCCAGTCCTGCCCAGTAACACACACACACACACACACACATCAATCAGAGTCAAACCAGCTAAACCCAGTGAGGGGAGACCACCCTGTACCACTGGATTCTGAAGAATCCCCCAGAGGGCTGGTGAGGCCTGGTGGTACATGTGAGGCTCGAGTTGGCAGAAGACTCTCGGATGGGCACACCTCCATTTGGGCAAAGAAGGTGTTTTGTTCCACGGGGCTGTGGGCCTGCTGCCACACTCGCCCTTCTCTATCTCAGGGCCTGCACCATCAAGCACTAGTGTGCCTAAGAGGCCTGCCATTTGGATGTCACTACCCTCTCTAATTCCCAGTTTACTGAATTTCCTAATATTTTTTCATGACTGGTGGGTCATCTGATCATTCCTTCCTGTGAGCCCTGCTGACTCACAGAAGTAAGGAACTTGTCTCAGCTTCAGACAGAGTAAGAACATTTTCAAAGAAAACAAGAAGGCCAAGTAGAGGGCTCTGGTTCTGAGTAGTCCTGATCCCAAACCCAGGGGACACTGGCAATCGTTTCAGGGCTTAACCTCTGTGGCTGTCATCCTGGGGTTTTGTTCATGTTGTTATATTTCCTTATTTATTTTTCTTTATTTAGTTGTAGTTGGACACAATACCTTTATTTTATTTATTTTTATGTAATGCTGAGGATCAAACCCAGCGCCTCGCACATGCTAGGCAAGCGCTCTACCGCTGAGCCACAACCTCAACCCCTTGCTTTTTTCTTTTAATGACCATCCTTCATGATGGTCAGTGACTTGTCTCCTAGCCATGAACGTTGCCCTGAAACCATATAAAACTCCAAAAACCCTCTCTAGAATTTTTTTTCTTTCCCTCCCCTCAGCCCATCTGCATTATCTCTTCTCTTCTTTTGGTTCCCTGGTTCTGACCTTTACAACAGTCAGTGGGTATAATAGAAGTAGCTGTAAAGCCTGACAGATCTGGGTTCCAATTCAAGCTGAGCCTCCGAAAAGCTGTGTGACTTTAAGTGAGCAACTTAACCTCTCTGGATATGATATTCCTCTTTTATGAGATGGGACTAATAGTATCAGTTTCCCATTGCCACTGGGAGAATTGAATATAATTTCATGTAAGATGCCTAGCAGGGAGTTAATACATAGTAGGTGCTCAACAAATGTGGGGTCTTCAGGGAGGGGAAGAGATTATGAGCACCTTGCCTGGCTCCTGAGAACAAAATCCCAGCTCTACTAATCTCCTGTGGGAATATCCTTTTTAAGGATGCTGAGTTGAATCTCACCATCATTGTGTGGTGGATAGGGGATAGGGGATCCAGAGGGAAGAGAAAGAAGTGCCCTTGGTCCTAGGTCCCAGCACAGGACCTGGGATAGACACCCCCATGGCTATTCATTTGGGAAAAGCTTCCCTAAAGACTATCCCACTTACTCCCCCCTCTCAGCCAATATCTCTTTACAGACCCTTCCAAAACTGAGCCGTAAGTTCATTGTTATGGCTATGGTCTTACCTGTCATTAGCTGCAGGGGCTACTAATTCCCCAGAACAAAAGGGAAAAGAATGTGGTTTTTCCTAGAATGTGCCCCAGTGTGAACCTTGCATCTCTGTTGCAAAGAAGGATTCTCTCCAGCTCCTCAGCAGGTACAAGTTGAAGCCCACCAGGCAGGGAAGGATCCCAAGGGTAAATCGAGGTACAAACAGCCAAAGGCAAAATAATGACGGAGACCAGGCGAGAAAGAATCCCAGAGGTGGGGGGCAGGGAAGAGCTAGCACCACAGGACTCAGGGCTCTTGTCTCTGAAGTACACAAACACCAAAAGCCTTGACATTGGCTGTACCTGCAGAGGGCCAGGGTGAGGTGGCAGAGGACCTGTGGCAGCTCACCCCACTGTTCCAGTTGGCAAGAAGCCCTTCCCTGAAGGCTGTAAGTTTAACCTTTAGCATTCAAGTGTCGGGGGCCTTAAGTGTCCTTGGGAGCAATTCTTTCTGCAGCAGCGGTCCCAGACTGCGGAAAGAGGGGTCGGCAAAAATCCGCCTGCTTTCCTTTTCTTACCAGACAAAATGAGAGGGAGGGAGATGTGCAGACACGGGAACCTCTCGAGTTGGCCTTTCACTAACCTAAACATCCACTCCCACCTCCTTGGCCAGTCGGGTTTCTGGTCGGCCTCGGTGGAGTACAGGGCCCCTGGGGTTTTCCACTCCCAGCTCTGCTCCTGGGACGGAGGGGTACAGAATCTCCCTCTTTCCCCAAACCGGGAGGGGCTGCCTGGGACTCCTGCCCAGTTCCTCCTGCAGTGGGGTTGGGCCCGCATCTTGGCTTCCCCACATCAGCGCCCCATGGAGCAGGGATGGACACTTGTGATCTGAAAGAGGCTGGAATAACCGGGCGGCGGCAGCGGAGCCTTGGAAAAGCAGTAGAATGCCGAAGGGCCCCGGGTGGGGAGTCGGGGTGAACCGGAGTAAGGCGCTGCGCCTGGGCGCTGCAGGCTGGAGCAGGAGGTGCGTCCGCCGCTGTGCCCTCTCCTTCCCAGGTCTCCCGGTGGGGCCTGGTCCCTGGCCTAGTGGTTTTTCTGGGGCCCCCAGCTGCGGAGTGATGGAGTTGACCGAATTGTTCCGCTGGGGCGTGTTGCCCCGCCCAGTCGAGGGGCTGCGGAGCCATGCCTTGTGCGCACCTGCAAGGGGCGCCAGGGTCCCAGGGTAGCGGCTCTGTGATGGTCTTAGCGTCCCAGACACTGTCTCCAGGGGCCAGAACTCCCTGACTTCGTTCCCTGAGCCCAAGCTGGGGGACAAAAAGGTTCCCGAAATGGGGATGGGTGCGCCACACATCCGGGAGGCGCGCGCTGGCTCTGTGAACTGGATCAGCACCTTGGGAAACTGCCGGGATTCTCCGGGCAGTGGTTCTTGGGGACCAGGAGGGGAGAAGTGGAAAGGTGCCTTCAGGGCGGTGGGAGAGAAGACGTGAAAAGGGTGCGTCCTATGCCAGGCCACAGGAAACTGGCGTCAAATGTCCCTCCTACCCCGCTGAGCTCTGGAATTTAACAGGGTGGTGGCTACAAGGGCGCGCCCGAGCTCACAGGGGGCCAGTGCCCTGCCTGCTGCATTGACCCTGGCTGGGCCAGAAGGCCTCTTGGCGGGAAGTGCAACTAACCCGAGCCCCAGCCAGGGTGCCCTGGGCCTGTCACGCCCTGGGCTCCTCCGGGATAGCCGTGTCGCGCCCTGCCCTTTACCCACCAGCTTCAACCAAGCTCGGCCCCAAATTTCGGGCCAGCCGCGCGAGGGAAGATCGAATTCACATTTTTCTCTATATCTAAGAACGGGAAACAAACGAATCAGAATTTTTTTGCTTTGAAAAAATATCTGTTCGATGTCGTTTGTTGCTTAAATTGTCCTCGGAAAAATTTTTTTTCCAACTTTATTTGTAAAAGAGAAAGTTGATGCGCTCCCCAAACCTTGATTCTGTTTAAACCGTCCCGTTAGACGTGCAGTCAGTTACCTCCCAGATTTTCTGGGGCAAAGAGAGCCAAATAGAATGGGAGGGAGTACAAGGACTGGGAATCTCTGATTTTAAATCCCATTACTGGCTTTGAGGAGAAGCACAAAAAAATCAGGAAAAGCTAGTTCGTCCCCCACTGATTTCCTTCACTTCAAAGATTTCTCTCGCCCCTTAAATCAGAAATATTATGGCACTGGGTATTTTTCAAGAAAAAAAAATTCAAGTTTCTTCAGAATATGTAGGCTGTATATGTTATTTTTTTTTTTTATTTTTTTTTTTTTACATTTCTTAGGGAAAAAAAGAGGGGGGATGAGGATGAGGCACTCAATTCTCTGGCCATTAAACAAGTCATGCCTGCAAGAAATGCAGGCATGGGGGGGGGCGGTATGCTCAGTCGCGCATCCCTCCATTAGCGCACGCCTGCGTGTCTGCGTGTCAACAATACACGTGCCACCGGTGGGCTCCATCTCCCTAGGCTCGTGGGCGATGTGCAAATGGGAGCCAGGTCTCTCTGTTGTCCGCTCACAGCCCTGCTCCCCCAGACGGCTTCACGGGGCTCCCTTTTTTTCCTCCCTCCAGCTGGCAAGCAAGAAGCCTTGATCATTTCCCCCAAGTTATGCTCTTGGAAATCCCTAAGGCGAATATAGCATCCGAGGGGCTCTCTTGCCCTCCAGTTGTTCACTTTGTTGCGTTGTGATAAGGTTAGTTACTTCTCTTCTTCACCCGCCCCAGGCTTGAGATGTGGTGCAAACTTCTAGTACCGGGTCACCAAAAGGGAAGCCAGCGCTAGCGTGTGACACAGGCAGTGCAGAACCCGGGAGAGTCATAGGCTCTGTGCTTCCTGCCCCCAGGTTGGATTTCAGATTTCCATTGCAAAGGAATCAAGGAAGCTGGGACTCCAACTCAAACCTGGGAACTAATTGTCCTGCATTTTCACAATGCGCTATGTATTGGAAATGAAGGACAGGCTTTATCATTTGGAACTCTTTCAAGGACCAGTCGCTCCAAGTTTGGGACTAATTCTTTAAAGGGTTTACTTCTGAGAAATAGGAAAAAGGAAAGAATGAAACATGCCCACAATCCATGTACTGGGGATGACACTCAAGAATAGGTTGTGGTCTCTTTTGAATCAGGAGTTCAAAAGAAGAGGAGGAGGAGGAGAAGGAGAGAGAATGGATTGTTCCCTCCCCCTTTCCCCCTGGATGAAACCTCTCTGGATTGGAGTGGCCAATTTGGTTTGATTTCTGCAGGTTGGAGGCTCTGGCAGGGTTAGGGGCAGCTGGGATAGAAAGACAGACCTCAGCTGCCTTCTAGACCAGCTGGTCTACTCTTGGTTCTGGATGCAGAGGCTGAAATGGGATGATTTGCCCTCACCCTAGTAGCTGGTGGGAGCATCAGGGGTGCCGGTCTCTGAGCTGCCCTGGCGGCCTCATACACTTCCTTTTCACTCATCTCCTTGCCTTCTCTATGCATTCCCCCCACACCTGCCTCCTGTCCCCAAGAATTTAATTTTCCCCTTTCTATCATTTCAAGCCAATTCTTTTTTCACCAAAAATGTCTCTCCCACCCCTTTGGAGTAACTTTCCAAAAGAGTTGCTCTTGTCCTCAACTCTGGGACTCCTGGAGGTGAATTTGGGAAGCTCATTCTCATTGAAAGCCCCTATTGTGAACATCTGCATGCCCCCAGGGCCCCCAGAACATCACCTGGGTGCTGAGACCCAAAACCTAGCTCTCCCAATGCTGCCACAAGACAAAAAAGGACTTCAGACACTTTGCTCTTTTTCAGTGAAACAACTCAGAAACAAATCTGAATTTGGTTTTTGGTTATCTTTCAGGCATGAAAAATATTTTGACAAAAGTATTTTCCAGACTGCCTTAGTTGGGGGAGAGAAAGTTCTTGAAGGAGAACATAAGCATAAAAAAAGCAAGAAGCTGCATGTAATGAACACCACTGTGTACACGCGCTCAGGACTGTGAGGTGCAAGACTCCAGGATGAGGGGCTAGCACCAACATCCAAACTTCCTCCTCCTGACAGAGGCACTCCTGTTTCTTGCAAATGGGGGACAATTTTCATGCACACCCAGCTGCTCACTCCCTAGCGCACTGAGAGCAAACTTTCTGATTTGATGGTTGAGGGTCGGGGCACATCGGTTTAACCATAGAACAGAGCCGTAAATGGAGTAATTGCCGACACTCAGAGGAACCGCACCCCACACCCCTAATAGCAAAGGGAACTATCTGATTTGTCTGGGGGTCAAGGGGTGGGCTGGGACAAGGGGGGGGTCGGATGGATGGAGCGCCACGTGCTGCGCCTGGCTGCTGCTCACTCCTGTTTCTCCCTCCCTACCTCATCTTCTGCCATTTCCAGAGGCATGAGAAAGGTGATCTCGGACTTGACCCCTAAATCACAGCTGCCGGTGGCTGCACCTCGCTCTGGGATGAGCACAGCCCCTTCGCCCGGCTCGGGCAGCTTAACCCCTTCCTCCCCGCGCGCTCAGAGGCCAGCGGCAACGGCGCCTCTGACCGCGGCAATACGAGTAGCCAGCCTCCTCAGCGCAGCACCTTGGAGTCCATGCAGAGACCACAAAAGGGCGAGACTGTGGGGTGCTGCGAGCCTGGGGGCACGGGCCGGCCAGCCGGAGCATGCTGGGGAGCCCAAGAATAGCCCGAGTTAGCGGAATGAGAAGGGATGTTTGGATCCTGTTAACTACCCAGACAGATGCACTTCGGCATGTCTGCATTTATGGAATCCATATGTTGTCGTGGCAAATGAAAGGACAGCAACACGTACATACAATAGACTTAGAATAACAATACGCATTCAAAAAAAGGACCCGCACATTCTTCGCGCTCCAACCCTCTCTTGGATCCAGCGTTAGAGTTGTACAGAGGTGTCCTTTCAACCTCCCCTGCCTCCACACGGGATTTTCTTTTTTCTTCCCCCTCCTTTATGTTTCTATGTCCTCAAACCCCCTGTAGAAGAAAACCTAGGGCCCAGAGCTAGACTCTTCCAAAGTGTGAACTCTTAACACCCCCTTCTCTTTCCTTCCCCCTTAAAACTGGCCCATGGCATCTTTAGTCCTTGGACCAAAAAAAGCTACTCACATTACAACACATATTCTGAAAATTGCAGGGGAGCAGATTTTTACTCAAATTCATCATCTACATCTTCATCATTAAACCAATATCACTATGTTATGTTTGCAAAAGAAGTGGCCCCAAATAGATCTGAAAACACAAACCTCCAGCGAGAGAGCAAACACACAGCCCTATACAGCACCTGCATTTATGTACACCTTGTATATTTGTGGGCACATATATTTTCACGCACACACAAGATGCAAAGACATCTAAAGTCATTCAAATGTATATTTATGAACTCCTTTATGCATTAATCGTTGTGTGTGGATATATGTATATGTGTGTGTGTGTGTGTGTGTGTGTGCATGTATCCATTCACTTGAGCGAGAGGTAGAGAAATGTATACATCAATGCAGTATTTAGCCTACATTGTATTTTCCCTCCCCACTGTAAATGTCTTAAAAACAGGTTGGTCTAAAATTTCTGCCCTCTTGCCAGCTAAGTTAAGGATTTAGATTCTAAATTTCTTGGCTCTTTTTTTTTCATTTTGTACATAAAATAATCCATATAGATGCTGGATTATCGTCTAAGCATTATTCAATCATACAAGCTTGGTACCTCTCCTCCTTGCAACAAATTCACTCAGTAAAATTAGCATAAGTATTTACCAGATTAAGCTGACATTTTCTTATATTGCAACATGAAATACGTTTATATCCAGAATTTCCCCCAAATAGCTTATACCATGAAGATATTGACTTCCTCCACACTGTTTCATAGAAGAAATAAGCGACAAGTTCACTTCTACTACTATTTGCATTTTAAAAGAGAATAAATACATAATATTTAAGTGATTTTTTTAAGATCTACAAGGAGAAATTTAATTCTGCTGCATCTTTAAAAAATAAACTAATAGATTTATGAAGATTTGTGAAGACAGATAAATAGGAACAAATACACTCCTGAGGGTCTGAACAATTTTCCTTACCTGATGTATTATGGAAAAATTCAGAATTTACCAGTCTTTCTTCAGTCAGCTACATTTTACACTGACCTGTACTTTGAACTGAAAGGGAAAAAAAAAAGATTAACTGTTGCCAATGAAAAATATAAAATAATAATCAGAAACCAGACAAACTGTAGGTAAAAATATACAATGGCTACAATAAAGATAAATATTTATTTAATCAAAGTAGAGGCTGTATTTGGACTGTAGGAATGTTTCATCCTTCCCTTAAAAAAAAAAAAAAAGGCGAGAAAGAAAAAAGCCAGAGTCTTTGCAAGCTCCTGGAGGGTTCCCATTGTCCAGGGCTATCGAGAGCCCAGAATGGCATTAACCTCACAAAAGACACATTGTGCAGGGGACAAAAAAAAATCCCCTTCTTCTACAATAACTTTTAGCTTTTTTATTTTTAGAAAATGACAAAGGTTTTGCAAGCACTGACTGGTGAAACCTGTAGCAAGCCAGGCTGGACTTGGCTTTATTGATCAGCTGTCCCGCATGGAAAAGCAGCCAGGAAAAGTTTGAATGGCAACCCAGATTTGGCTCATGGAGAGGAAACCCCTGATTTTTCTAAGTGTATTTTCCTTCCCCCCCCTTCCCCTTTAAATAAAAAAGCATTATCCCCAGAGTGAATTCAGAAGGATTAGATGAGGTAACTGCAAAATCCCAAACCGGTTTTCTCCCCCCTAGTCTTGACTAAGAAGCTGCATGCTCTTAAGAGCATTGGGAAAGCTCTCAAAATGAAGAATTACTTTCTAATCAAACAGATTTCCTGATTAGTTCCCAAATTCCTTCTCAGATCAGTAATCGTGGTAGGCTGGTGCAAAAAAAATTTTTTTTCCGGATAAAAATAAGTTTTAGCGCATTCATCCTCTCTACCTGATGTTACCAATGCCTTCAAAAACATAAATGTTGTTTTTACATTTGTTTGAAGATCACCTAAAGTGCAGATTGCATTTTATTTTATTCTAGACATTGTAATTTCAGTGGTACTAGTTCATATTTAGAACTTACATAAATACACAGTTGTCATTAAAAAAAAATCTATTGCAGTAGCAGTGACGCTAAGGCTAGGATTTGAAAGTAGGGGAAGAGAGAGAGAGAGAGAGAGAGAGAGAGAGAGAGAGAGAGAGAGAGAGAGAGAGAGAGAGAGAGACTCTTGTTCTTCCTGCATTTGTTTGCTTGCTTTTTGGAGGTACCATGCACCAGCCTAAGTGACGGCTTTGATGTACTGGGAATCGGTACAGTAGCAGGGTCCCTGGCTGCTGTCTTTGATTCCAGGGATCTCCTTTGGGCTCTGGTGGGATGTATCGCTCCTAGTCTTTATCTGAAATCCATCCTCTCATTTCAAGCCCTTTGGCTTTGAGACTCTGTTCCAAACTCTTGGAGGTAGCTGTAAGACTCCCCCCCCCCCCCGCATTAGGGAAGGGGTATGTAATTTCCCCTCTTTCTACACACTAGACCTTTCCTCGCTATTTAAATATATTGGCTTTCTTTCTTATGAATTTAGTCTGAAATTATTTTTCACTGCCTTTATTACATCCCTGCTTTTGATGACAAAATAGCTTCCTGTGTTTTGAAAACATCTGCTTTCCAGGTTTTACACACACAAAAAAAATTGATTTTACTTTTTTCTTAAGTACAGAAAGGTAGAAAGTTGGACTTGTTTCTAAATGCAACTTTTCCTTTTCTTGTCTTTCCTAAAGTGGCCCCCCTTTAAGTTCTGATTCACTTTCTCCCTTTCATTTCTTCTAATCATCATCCCCTTCGCCCCTCTTTCCTTCTTCTTCTAAAGAACCAGAGAAGATTGATTGCGTCTTATTTCGGAAGAGAAAATTAACATATTATATTTTTTTGTATAGTCTATGGTATGTGTTAAAGTTTCTTCCATATTTTCTTCATTCCTCCTCTGG